>NC_142879.1:82907500-85307500 GCF_051225735.1 Oryctolagus cuniculus
CAGAAACTCATGTTGGTCATGCTGCCTCTAGAATTCTAAGCATGACACGCTAATTGGTTTTGTTTTTTTATTTCATAATGGATCTGCTGTGTAAACTCGTGTTTGTATTGCGTCAGAATACAAAATTTGGGAAGGAAGAAGGCAAAACCAACTCAGACCCAGAAATCATTTAGGAAATTGCCGCTCAAGAAACCAAAACTCGGCTGAGGCACCCAAAACCATGACAGAAAGCCAGAATTGGAGCAAGCCAACAACTGTGCCCTGATTGAAAAAGACCATGCCTTCCGTGTCTTAAACTCCATATTCCAGCCTCAAAATCAAAGCTCACATGAGACAATTCATTACAAACCATGATAAAGAAGAAAAATGTGAAAAGAGCTAAAGAAATGGAAGAGTCCTTTTTGATAGTGGGCTTGATTTAGTCACAAGGAAACAGGCTGTTTCCGGATTCATCCACCCCTCCCAGCTGACTGGCTTTGGAAAACTCATTCAATTCACCTGAAAATCGCTGGCAAACTGATTGGGGGAATTCATTATCGTTCCCCTCTGCAAAAGGGTTCCATTTCTTTGTCCAAAACACAAAAACTCATGTTGGTCGTGCTGCCTCTAGAATTCTAAGCATGACACGCTAATTGGTTTTGTTTTTTTATTTCATAATGGATCTGCTGTGTAAACTCGTGTTTGTATTGCGTCAGAATACAAAATTTGGGAAGGAAGAAGGCAAAACCAACTCAGACCCAGAAATCCTTTAGGAAATTGCCGCTCAAGAAACCAAAACTCGGCTGAGGCACCCAAAACCATGACAGAAAGCCAGAATTGGAGCAAGCCAACAGCTGTGCCCTGATTGAAAAAGACCATTCCTTCCGGGTCTTGAACTCCATATTCCGGCCTCAAAATCAAAGCTCACATCAGAAAAGTCATTACAAACCATGATAAAGAAGAAAAATGTGAAAAGAGCCAAAGAAATGGAAGAGTCCTTTTTGAGAGTGGGCTTGATTTAGTCACAAGGAAACAGGCTGTTTCCGCATTCATCCACCCCTCCCAGCTGACTGGCTTTGGAAAACTCATTCAATTCACCTGAAAATCGCTGGCAAACTGATTTGGGCAATTAATTGTCGTTCCCCTTTGCAAAAGGGTTCCATTTCTTATTCCAAAACACAGAAACTCATGTTGGTCGTGCTGCCTCTAGAATTCTAAGCATGACACGCTAATTGGTTTTGTTTTTTTCTTTCATAATGGATCTGCTGTCTGAACTCGTGTTTGTATTGCGTCAGAATACAAAATTTGGGAAGGAAGAAGGCAAAACCAACTCAGACCCAGAAATCCTTTAGGAAATTGCCGCTCAAGAAACCAAAACTCGGCTGAGGCACCCAAAACCATGACAGAAAGCCAGAATTGGAGCAAGCCAACAGCTGTGCCCTGATTGAAAAAGACCATTCCTTCCGTGTCTTGAACTCCATATTCCAGCCTCAAAATCAAAGCTCACATCAGAAAAGTCATTACAAACCATGATAAAGAAGAAAAATGTGAAAAGAGCCAAAGAAATGGAAGAGTCCTTTTTGATAGTGGGCTTGATTTAGTCACAAGGAAACAGGCTGTTTCCGCATTCATCCACCCCTCCCAGCTGACTGGCTTTGGAAAACTCATTCAATTCACCTGAAAATCGCTGGCAAACTGATTTGGGCAATTAATTATCGTTCCCCTTTGCAAAAGGGTTCCATTTCTTATTCCAAAACACAGAAACTCATGTTGGTCGTGCTGCCTCTAGAATTCTAAGCATGACACGCTAATTGGTTTTGTTTTTTTATTTCATAATGGATCTGCTGTGTAAACTCGTGTTTGTATTGCGTCAGAATACAAAATTTGGGAAGGAAGAAGGCAAAACCAACTCAGACCCAGAAATCCTTTAGGAAATTGCCGCTCAAGAAACCAAAACTCGGCTGAGGCACCCAAAACCATGACAGAAAGCCAGAATTGGAGCAAGCCAACAGCTGTGCCCTGATTGAAAAAGACCATTCCTTCCGTATCTTGAACTCCATATTCCGGCCTCAAAATCAAAGCTCACATCAGAAAAGTCATTACAAACCATGATAAAGAAGAAAAATGTGAAAAGAGCCAAAGAAATGGAAGAGTCCTTTTTGAGAGTGGGCTTGATTTAGTCACAAGGAAACAGGCTGTTTCCGCATTCATCCACCCCTCCCAGCTGACTGGCTTTGGAAAACTCATTCAATTCACCTGAAAATCGCTGGCAAACTGATTTGGGCAATTAATTGTCGTTCCCCTTTGCAAAAGGGTTCCATTTCTTATTCCAAAACACAGAAACTCATGTTGGTCGTGCTGCCTCTAGAATTCTAAGCATGACACGCTAATTGGTTTTGTTTTTTTATTTCATAATGGATCTGCTGTCTGAACTCGTGTTTGTATTGCGTCAGAATACAAAATTTGGGAAGGAAGAAGGCAAAACCAACTCAGACCCAGAAATCCTTTAGGAAATTGCCACTCAAGAAACCAAAACTCGGCTGAGGCACCCAAAACCATGACAGAAAGCCAGAATTGGAGCAAGCCAACAGCTGTGCCCTGATTGAAAAAGACCATGCCTTCCATGTCTTAAACTCCATATTCCAGCCTCAAAATCAAAGCTCACATGAGACAATTCATTACAAACCATGATAAAGAAGAAAAATGTGAAAAGAGCTAAAGAAATGGAAGAGTCCTTTTTGATAGTGGGCTTGATTTAGTCACAAGGAAACAGGCTGTTTCCGGATTCATCCACCCCTCCCAGCTGACTGGCTTTGGAAAACTCATTCAATTCACCTGAAAATCGCTGGCAAACTGATTGGGGGAATTCATTATCGTTCCCCTCTGCAAAAGGGTTCCATTTCTTTTTCCAAAACACAAAAACTCATGTTGGTCGTGCTGCCTCTAGAATTCTAAGCATGACACGCTAATTGGTTTTGTTTTTTTATTTCATAATGGATCTGCTGTGTAAACTCGTGTTTGTATTGCGTCAGAATACAAAATTTGGGAAGGAAGAAGGCAAAACCAACTCAGACCCAGAAATCCTTTAGGAAATTGCCGCTCAAGAAACCAAAACTCGGCTGAGGCACCCAAAACCATGACAGAAAGCCAGAATTGGAGCAAGCCAACAGCTGTGCCCTGATTGAAAAAGACCATTCCTTCCGTGTCTTGAACTCCATATTCCAGCCTCAAAATCAAAGCTCACATCAGAAAAGTCATTACAAACCATGATAAAGAAGAAAAATGTGAAAAGAGCCAAAGAAATGGAAGAGTCCTTTTTGATAGTGGGCTTGATTTAGTCACAAGGAAACAGGCTGTTTCCGCATTCATCCACCCCTCCCAGCTGACTGGCTTTGGAAAACTCATTCAATTCACCTGAAAATCGCTGGCAAACTGATTTGGGCAATTAATTATCGTTCCCCTTTGCAAAAGGGTTCCATTTCTTATTCCAAAACACAGAAACTCATGTTGGTCGTGCTGCCTCTAGAATTCTAAGCATGACACGCTAATTGGTTTTGTTTTTTTATTTCATAATGGATCTGCTGTCTGAACTCGTGTTTGTATTGCGTCAGAATACAAAATTTGGGAAGGAAGAAGGCAAAACCAACTCAGACCCAGAAATCCTTTAGGAAATTGCCACTCAAGAAACCAAAACTCGGCTGAGGCACCCAAAACCATGACAGAAAGCCAGAATTGGAGCAAGCCAACAGCTGTGCCCTGATTGAAAAAGACCATGCCTTCCATGTCTTAAACTCCATATTCCAGCCTCAAAATCAAAGCTCACATGAGACAATTCATTACAAACCATGATAAAGAAGAAAAATGTGAAAAGAGCTAAAGAAATGGAAGAGTCCTTTTTGATAGTGGGCTTGATTTAGTCACAAGGAAACAGGCTGTTTCCGGATTCATCCACCCCTCCCAGCTGACTGGCTTTGGAAAACTCATTCAATTCACCTGAAAATCGCTGGCAAACTGATTGGGGGAATTCATTATCGTTCCCCTCTGCAAAAGGGTTCCATTTCTTTTTCCAAAACACAAAAACTCATGTTGGTCGTGCTGCCTCTAGAATTCTAAGCATGACACGCTAATTGGTTTTGTTTTTTTATTTCATAATGGATCTGCTGTGTAAACTCGTGTTTGTATTGCGTCAGAATACAAAATTTGGGAAGGAAGAAGGCAAAACCAACTGAGACCCAGAAATCCTTTAGGAAATTGCCGCTCAAGAAACCAAAACTCGGCTGAGGCACCCAAAACCATGACAGAAAGCCAGAATTGGAGCAAGCCAACAGCTGTGCCCTGATTGAAAAAGACCATTCCTTCCGTGTCTTGAACTCCATATTCCAGCCTCAAAATCAAAGCTCACATCAGAAAAGTCATTACAAACCATGATAAAGAAGAAAAATGTGAAAAGAGCCAAAGAAATGGAAGAGTCCTTTTTGATAGTGGGCTTGATTTAGTCACAAGGAAACAGGCTGTTTCCGCATTCATCCACCCCTCCCAGCTGACTGGCTTTGGAAAACTCATTCAATTCACCTGAAAATCGCTGGCAAACTGATTTGGGCAATTAATTATCGTTCCCCTTTGCAAAAGGGTTCCATTTCTTATTCCAAAACACAGAAACTCATGTTGGTCGTGCTGCCTCTAGAATTCTAAGCATGACACGCTAATTGGTTTTGTTTTTTTATTTCATAATGGATCTGCTGTCTGAACTCGTGTTTGTATTGCGTCAGAATACAAAATTTGGGAAGGAAGAAGGCAAAACCAACTCAGACCCAGAAATCCTTTAGGAAATTGCCACGCAAGAAACCAAAACTCAGCTGAGGCACCCAAAACCATGACAGAAAGCCAGAATTGGAGCAAGCCAACAGCTGTGCCCTGATTGAAAAAGACCATTCCTTCCGGGTCTTGAACTCCATATTCCAGCCTCAAAATCAAAGCTCACATCAGAAAATTCATTACAAACCATGATAAAGAAGAATAATGTGAGAAGAGCCAAAGAAATGGAAGAGTCCTTTTTGATAGTGGGCTTGATTTAGTCACAAGGAAACAGGCTGTTTCCGCATTCATCCATCCCTCCCAGCTGACTGGCTTTGGAAAACTCATTCAATTCACCTGAAAATCGCTGGCAAACTGATTGGGGGAATTCATTATCGTTCCCCTCTGCAAAAGGGTTCCATTTCTTTTTCCAAAACACAAAAACTCATGTTGGTCGTGCTGCCTCTAGAATTCTAAGCATGACACGCTCATTGGTTTTGTTTTATTTTTTTTTTTATTTCATGATGGATCTGCTGTCTAAACTCGTGTTTGTATTGCGTCAGAATGCAAAATTTGGGAAGGAAGAAGGCAAAACCAACTCAGACCCAGAAATCATTTAGGAAATTGCCGCTCAAGAAACCAAAACTCAGCTGAGGCACCCAAATCCTTGACAGAAAGCCTGAATTTGAGTAAGCCCACAGCTGTGCCCTGTTTGAAAAAGACCATTCCTTCCGGGTCTTGAACTCCATATTCCAGCCTCAAAATCAAAGCTCACATCAGAAAATTCATTACAAACCATGATAAAGAAGAAAAATGTGAAAAGAGCCAAAGAAATGGAAGAGTCCTTTTTGATAGTGGGCTTGATTTAGTCCCAAGGAAACAGGCTGTTTCCGGATTCATCCACCCCTCCCAGCTGCCTGGCTTTGGAAAACTCATTCAATTCACCTGAAAATCGCTGGCAAACTGATTTGGGGAATTAATTATCGTTCCCCTCTGCAAAAGGGTTCCATTTCTTTTTCCAAAACACAAAAACTCATGTTGGTCGTGCTGCCTCTATAATTCTAAGCATGACACGCTAATTGGTTTTCTTTCTTTTCTTTCATAATGGATCTGCTGTCTAAACTCGTGTTTGTATTGCGTCAGAATACAAAATTTGGGAAGGAAGAAGGCAAACCCAACTCAGACCCAGAAATCCTTTAGGAAATTGCCGCTCAAGAAACCAAAACTCGGCTGAGGCACCCAAAACCATGACAGAAAGCCAGAATTGGAGCAAGCCAACAACTGTGCCCTGATTGAAAAAGACCATGCCTTCCGTGTCTTAAACTCCATATTCCAGCCTCAAAATCAAAGCTCACATGAGACAATTCATTACAAACCATGATAAAGAAGAAAAATGTGAAAAGAGCTAAAGAAATGGAAGAGTCCTTTTTGATAGTGGGCTTGATTTAGTCACAAGGAAACAGGCTGTTTCCGGATTCATCCACCCCTCCCAGCTGACTGGCTTTGGAAAACTCATTCAATTCACCTGAAAATCGCTGGCAAACTGATTGGGGGAATTCATTATCGTTCCCCTCTGCAAAAGGGTTCCATTTCTTTGTCCAAAACACAAAAACTCATGTTGGTCGTGCTGCCTCTAGAATTCTAAGCATGACACGCTAATTGGTTTTGTTTTTTTATTTCATAATGGATCTGCTGTGTAAACTCGTGTTTGTATTGCGTCAGAATACAAAATTTGGGAAGGAAGAAGGCAAAACCAACTCAGACCCAGAAATCCTTTAGGAAATTGCCGCTCAAGAAACCAAAACTCGGCTGAGGCACCCAAAACCATGACAGAAAGCCAGAATTGGAGCAAGCCAACAGCTGTGCCCTGATTGAAAAAGACCATTCCTTCCGTGTCTTGAACTCCATATTCCGGCCTCAAAATCAAAGCTCACATCAGAAAAGTCATTACAAACCATGATAAAGAAGAAAAATGTGAAAAGAGCCAAAGAAATGGAAGAGTCCTTTTTGAGAGTGGGCTTGATTTAGTCACAAGGAAACAGGCTGTTTCCGCATTCATCCACCCCTCCCAGCTGACTGGCTTTGGAAAACTCATTCAATTCACCTGAAAATCGCTGGCAAACTGATTGGGGGAATTAATTGTCGTTCCCCTTTGCAAAAGGGTTCCATTTCTTATTCCAAAACACAGAAACTCATGTTGGTCGTGCTGCCTCTAGAATTCTAAGCATGACACGCTAATTGGTTTTGTTTTTTTATTTCATAATGGATCTGCTGGCTGAACTCGTGTTTGTATTGCGTCAGAATACAAAATTTGGGAAGGAAGAAGGCAAAACCAACTCAGACCCAGAAATCCTTTAGGAAATTGCCACTCAAGAAACCAAAACTCGGCTGAGGCACCCAAAACCATGACAGAAAGCCAGAATTGGAGCAAGCCAACAGCTGTGCCCTGATTGAAAAAGACCATGCCTTCCATGTCTTAAACTCCATATTCCAGCCTCAAAATCAAAGCTCACATGAGACAATTCATTACAAACCATGATAAAGAAGAAAAATGTGAAAAGAGCTAAAGAAATGGAAGAGTCCTTTTTGATAGTGGGCTTGATTTAGTCACAAGGAAACAGGCTGTTTCCGGATTCATCCACCCCTCCCAGCTGACTGGCTTTGGAAAACTCATTCAATTCACCTGAAAATCGCTGGCAAACTGATTGGGGGAATTCATTATCGTTCCCCTCTGCAAAAGGGTTCCATTTCTTTGTCCAAAACACAAAAACTCATGTTGGTCGTGCTGCCTCTAGAATTCTAAGCATGACACGCTAATTGGTTTTGTTTTTTTATTTCATAATGGATCTGCTGTGTAAACTCGTGTTTGTATTGCGTCAGAATACAAAATTTGGGAAGGAAGAAGGCAAAACCAACTCAGACCCAGAAATCCTTTAGGAAATTGCCGCTCAAGAAACCAAAACTCGGCTGAGGCACCCAAAACCATGACAGAAAGCCAGAATTGGAGCAAGCCAACAGCTGTGCCCTGATTGAAAAAGACCATTCCTTCCGTGTCTTGAACTCCATATTCCGGCCTCAAAATCAAAGCTCACATCAGAAAAGTCATTACAAACCATGATAAAGAAGAAAAATGTGAAAAGAGCCAAAGAAATGGAAGAGTCCTTTTTGAGAGTGGGCTTGATTTAGTCACAAGGAAACAGGCTGTTTCCGCATTCATCCACCCCTCCCAGCTGACTGGCTTTGGAAAACTCATTCAATTCACCTGAAAATCGCTGGCAAACTGATTTGGGGAATTAATTGTCGTTCCCCTTTGCAAAAGGGTTCCATTTCTTATTCCAAAACACAGAAACTCATGTTGGTCGTGCTGCCTCTAGAATTCTAAGCATGACACGCTAATTGGTTTTGTTTTTTTATTTCATAATGGATCTGCTGTCTGAACTCGTGTTTGTATTGCGTCAGAATACAAAATTTGGGAAGGAAGAAGGCAAAACCAACTCAGACCCAGAAATCCTTTAGGAAATTGCCACTCAAGAAACCAAAACTCGGCTGAGGCACCCAAAACCATGACAGAAAGCCAGAATTGGAGCAAGCCAACAGCTGTGCCCTGATTGAAAAAGACCATGCCTTCCATGTCTTAAACTCCATATTCCAGCCTCAAAATCAAAGCTCACATGAGACAATTCATTACAAACCATGATAAAGAAGAAAAATGTGAAAAGAGCTAAAGAAATGGAAGAGTCCTTTTTGATAGTGGGCTTGATTTAGTCACAAGGAAACAGGCTGTTTCCGGATTCATCCACCCCTCCCAGCTGACTGGCTTTGGAAAACTCATTCAATTCACCTGAAAATCGCTGGCAAACTGATTGGGGGAATTCATTATCGTTCCCCTCTGCAAAAGGGTTCCATTTCTTTGTCCAAAACACAAAAACTCATGTTGGTCGTGCTGCCTCTAGAATTCTAAGCATGACACGCTAATTGGTTTTGTTTTTTTATTTCATAATGGATCTGCTGTGTAAACTCGTGTTTGTATTGCGTCAGAATACAAAATTTGGGAAGGAAGAAGGCAAAACCAACTCAGACCCAGAAATCCTTTAGGAAATTGCCGCTCAAGAAACCAAAACTCGGCTGAGGCACCCAAAACCATGACAGAAAGCCAGAATTGGAGCAAGCCAACAGCTGTGCCCTGATTGAAAAAGACCATTCCTTCCGTGTCTTGAACTCCATATTCCAGCCTCAAAATCAAAGCTCACATCAGAAAAGTCATTACAAACCATGATAAAGAAGAAAAATGTGAAAAGAGCCAAAGAAATGGAAGAGTCCTTTTTGAGAGTGGGCTTGATTTAGTCACAAGGAAACAGGCTGTTTCCGCATTCATCCACCCCTCCCAGCTGACTGGCTTTGGAAAACTCATTCAATTCACCTGAAAATCGCTGGCAAACTGATTTGGGGAATTAATTATCGTTCCCCTCTGCAAAAGGGTTCCATTTCTTTTTCCAAAACACAAAAACTCATGTTGGTCGTGCTGCCTCTATAATTCTAAGCATGACACGCTAATTGGTTTTCTTTCTTTTCTTTCATAATGGATCTGCTGTCTAAACTCGTGTTTGTATTGCGTCAGAATACAAAATTTGGGAAGGAAGAAGGCAAACCCAACTCAGACCCAGAAATCCTTTAGGAAATTGCCGCTCAAGAAACCAAAACTCGGCTGAGGCACCCAAAACCATGACAGAAAGCCAGAATTGGAGCAAGCCAACAACTGTGCCCTGATTGAAAAAGACCATGCCTTCCGTGTCTTAAACTCCATATTCCAGCCTCAAAATCAAAGCTCACATGAGACAATTCATTACAAACCATGATAAAGAAGAAAAATGTGAAAAGAGCTAAAGAAATGGAAGAGTCCTTTTTGATAGTGGGCTTGATTTAGTCACAAGGAAACAGGCTGTTTCCGGATTCATCCACCCCTCCCAGCTGACTGGCTTTGGAAAACTCATTCAATTCACCTGA
The DNA here is from genome assembly GCF_051225735.1 of Oryctolagus cuniculus. Taxonomy (NCBI): domain Eukaryota; kingdom Metazoa; phylum Chordata; class Mammalia; order Lagomorpha; family Leporidae; genus Oryctolagus; species Oryctolagus cuniculus. The sequence goes on from NC_142879.1 coordinate 82,917,278, forward strand.
AAATCGCTGGCAAACTGATTGGGGGAATTCATTATCGTTCCCCTCTGCAAAAGGGTTCCATTTCTTTGTCCAAAACACAAAAACTCATGTTGGTCGTGCTGCCTCTAGAATTCTAAGCATGACACGCTAATTGGTTTTGTTTTTTTATTTCATAATGGATCTGCTGTGTAAACTCGTGTTTGTATTGCGTCAGAATACAAAATTTGGGAAGGAAGAAGGCAAAACCAACTCAGACCCAGAAATCCTTTAGGAAATTGCCGCTCAAGAAACCAAAACTCGGCTGAGGCACCCAAAACCATGACAGAAAGCCAGAATTGGAGCAAGCCAACAGCTGTGCCCTGATTGAAAAAGACCATTCCTTCCGTGTCTTGAACTCCATATTCCGGCCTCAAAATCAAAGCTCACATCAGAAAAGTCATTACAAACCATGATAAAGAAGAAAAATGTGAAAAGAGCCAAAGAAATGGAAGAGTCCTTTTTGAGAGTGGGCTTGATTTAGTCACAAGGAAACAGGCTGTTTCCGCATTCATCCACCCCTCCCAGCTGACTGGCTTTGGAAAACTCATTCAATTCACCTGAAAATCGCTGGCAAACTGATTTGGGGAATTAATTGTCGTTCCCCTTTGCAAAAGGGTTCCATTTCTTATTCCAAAACACAGAAACTCATGTTGGTCGTGCTGCCTCTAGAATTCTAAGCATGACACGCTAATTGGTTTTGTTTTTTTATTTCATAATGGATCTGCTGTCTGAACTCGTGTTTGTATTGCGTCAGAATACAAAATTTGGGAAGGAAGAAGGCAAAACCAACTCAGACCCAGAAATCCTTTAGGAAATTGCCACTCAAGAAACCAAAACTCGGCTGAGGCACCCAAAACCATGACAGAAAGCCAGAATTGGAGCAAGCCAACAGCTGTGCCCTGATTGAAAAAGACCATGCCTTCCATGTCTTAAACTCCATATTCCAGCCTCAAAATCAAAGCTCACATGAGACAATTCATTACAAACCATGATAAAGAAGAAAAATGTGAAAAGAGCTAAAGAAATGGAAGAGTCCTTTTTGATAGTGGGCTTGATTTAGTCACAAGGAAACAGGCTGTTTCCGGATTCATCCACCCCTCCCAGCTGACTGGCTTTGGAAAACTCATTCAATTCACCTGAAAATCGCTGGCAAACTGATTGGGGGAATTCATTATCGTTCCCCTCTGCAAAAGGGTTCCATTTCTTTGTCCAAAACACAAAAACTCATGTTGGTCGTGCTGCCTCTAGAATTCTAAGCATGACACGCTAATTGGTTTTGTTTTTTTATTTCATAATGGATCTGCTGTGTAAACTCGTGTTTGTATTGCGTCAGAATACAAAATTTGGGAAGGAAGAAGGCAAAACCAACTCAGACCCAGAAATCCTTTAGGAAATTGCCGCTCAAGAAACCAAAACTCGGCTGAGGCACCCAAAACCATGACAGAAAGCCAGAATTGGAGCAAGCCAACAGCTGTGCCCTGATTGAAAAAGACCATTCCTTCCGTGTCTTGAACTCCATATTCCGGCCTCAAAATCAAAGCTCACATCAGAAAAGTCATTACAAACCATGATAAAGAAGAAAAATATGAAAAGAGCCAAAGAAATGGAAGAGTCCTTTTTGAGAGTGGGCTTGATTTAGTCACAAGGAAACAGGCTGTTTCCGCATTCATCCACCCCTCCCAGCTGACTGGCTTTGGAAAACTCATTCAATTCACCTGAAAATCGCTGGCAAACTGATTTGGGGAATTAATTGTCGTTCCCCTTTGCAAAAGGGTTCCATTTCTTATTCCAAAACACAGAAACTCATGTTGGTCGTGCTGCCTCTAGAATTCTAAGCATGACACGCTAATTGGTTTTGTTTTTTTATTTCATAATGGATCTGCTGTCTGAACTCGTGTTTGTATTGCGTCAGAATACAAAATTTGGGAAGGAAGAAGGCAAAACCAACTCAGACCCAGAAATCCTTTAGGAAATTGCCACTCAAGAAACCAAAACTCGGCTGAGGCACCCAAAACCATGACAGAAAGCCAGAATTGGAGCAAGCCAACAGCTGTGCCCTGATTGAAAAAGACCATGCCTTCCATGTCTTAAACTCCATATTCCAGCCTCAAAATCAAAGCTCACATGAGACAATTCATTACAAACCATGATAAAGAAGAAAAATGTGAAAAGAGCTAAAGAAATGGAAGAGTCCTTTTTGATAGTGGGCTTGATTTAGTCACAAGGAAACAGGCTGTTTCCGGATTCATCCACCCCTCCCAGCTGACTGGCTTTGGAAAACTCATTCAATTCACCTGAAAATCGCTGGCAAACTGATTGGGGGAATTCATTATCGTTCCCCTCTGCAAAAGGGTTCCATTTCTTTTTCCAAAACACAAAAACTCATGTTGGTCGTGCTGCCTCTAGAATTCTAAGCATGACACGCTAATTGGTTTTGTTTTTTTATTTCATAATGGATCTGCTGTGTAAACTCGTGTTTGTATTGCGTCAGAATACAAAATTTGGGAAGGAAGAAGGCAAAACCAACTCAGACCCAGAAATCCTTTAGGAAATTGCCGCTCAAGAAACCAAAACTCGGCTGAGGCACCCAAAACCATGACAGAAAGCCAGAATTGGAGCAAGCCAACAGCTGTGCCCTGATTGAAAAAGACCATTCCTTCCGTGTCTTGAACTCCATATTCCGGCCTCAAAATCAAAGCTCACATCAGAAAAGTCATTACAAACCATGATAAAGAAGAAAAATGTGAAAAGAGCCAAAGAAATGGAAGAGTCCTTTTTGAGAGTGGGCTTGATTTAGTCACAAGGAAACAGGCTGTTTCCGCATTCATCCACCCCTCCCAGCTGACTGGCTTTGGAAAACTCATTCAATTCACCTGAAAATCGCTGGCAAACTGATTTGGGGAATTAATTATCGTTCCCCTCTGCAAAAGGGTTCCATTTCTTTTTCCAAAACACAAAAACTCATGTTGGTCGTGCTGCCTCTATAATTCTAAGCATGACACGCTAATTGGTTTTCTTTCTTTTCTTTCATAATGGATCTGCTGTCTAAACTCGTGTTTGTATTGCGTCAGAATACAAAATTTGGGAAGGAAGAAGGCAAACCCAACTCAGACCCAGAAATCCTTTAGGAAATTGCCGCTCAAGAAACCAAAACTCGGCTGAGGCACCCAAAACCATGACAGAAAGCCAGAATTGGAGCAAGCCAACAGCTGTGCCCTGATTGAAAAAGACCATTCCTCCAGTACCCTGAACTCCATATTGCAGCCTCAAAATCAAAGCTCACATCAGAAAAGTCATTACAAACCATGATAAAGAAGAATAATGTGAGAAGAGCCAAAGAAATGGAAGAGTCCTTTTTGATAGTGGGCTTGATTTAGTCACAAGGAAACAGGCTGTTTCCGCATTCATCCATCCCTCCCAGCTGACTGGCTTTGGAAAACTCATTCAATTCACCTGAAAATCGCTGGCAAACTGATTGGGGGAATTCATTATCGTTCCCCTCTGCAAAAGGGTTCCATTTCTTTTTCCAAAACACAAAAACTCATGTTGGTCGTGCTGCCTCTAGAATTCTAAGCATGACACGCTCATTGGTTTTGTTTTATTTTTTTTTTTATTTCATGATGGATCTGCTGTCTAAACTCGTGTTTGTATTGCGTCAGAATACAAAATTTGGGAAGGAAGAAGGCAAAACCAACTGAGACCCAGAAATCCTTTAGGAAATTGCTGCTCAAGAAACCAAAACTCGGCTGAGGCACCCAAAACCATGACAGAAAGCCAGAATTGGAGCAAGCCAACAGCTGTGCCCTGTTTGAAAAAGACCATTCCTTCCGTGTCTTGAACTCCATATTCCAGCCTCAAAATCAAAGCTCACATCAGAAAATTCATTACAAACCATGATAAAGAAGAAAACTGTGAAAAGAGCCAAAGAAATGGAAGAGTCCTTTTTGACAGTGGGCTTGATTTAGTCACAAGGAAACAGGCTGTTTCCGGATTCATCCATCCCTCCCAGCTGACTGGCTTTGGAAAACTCATTCAATTCACCTGAAAATCGCTGGCAAACTGATTTGGGGAATTAATTATCGTCCGCCTCTGCAAAAGGGTTCCATTTCTTTTTCCAAAACACAGAAACTCATGTTGGTCCTGCTGCCTCTAGAATTCTAAGCATGACACGCTCATTGGTTTTTTTTTTTTTTTATTTCATAATGGATCTGCTGTCTAAACTCGTGTTTGTATTGCGTCAGAATGCAAAATTTGGGAAGGAAGAAGGCAAAACCAACTCAGACCCAGAAATCATTTAGGAAATTGCCGCTCAAGAAACCAAAACTCAGCTGAGGCACCCAAATCCTTGACAGAAAGCCTGAATTTGAGTAAGCCCACAGCTGTGCCCTGTTTGAAAAAGACCATTCCTTCCGGGTCTTGAACTCCATATTCCAGCCTCAAAATCAAAGCTCACATCAGAAAAGTCATTACAAACCATGATAAAGAAGAAAAATGTGAAAAGAGCCAAAGAAATGGAAGAGTCCTTTTTGAGAGTGGGCTTGATTTAGTCACAAGGAAACAGGCTGTTTCCGCATTCATCCACCCCTCCCAGCTGACTGGCTTTGGAAAACTCATTCAATTCACCTGAAAATCGCTGGCAAACTGATTGGGGGAATTAATTGTCGTTCCCCTTTGCAAAAGGGTTCCATTTCTTATTCCAAAACACAGAAACTCATGTTGGTCGTGCTGCCTCTAGAATTCTAAGCATGACACGCTAATTGGTTTTGTTTTTTTATTTCATAATGGATCTGCTGTCTGAACTCGTGTTTGTATTGCGTCAGAATACAAAATTTGGGAAGGAAGAAGGCAAAACCAACTCAGACCCAGAAATCCTTTAGGAAATTGCCACTCAAGAAACCAAAACTCGGCTGAGGCACCCAAAACCATGACAGAAAGCCAGAATTGGAGCAAGCCAACAGCTGTGCCCTGATTGAAAAAGACCATGCCTTCCATGTCTTAAACTCCATATTCCAGCCTCAAAATCAAAGCTCACATGAGACAATTCATTACAAACCATGATAAAGAAGAAAAATGTGAAAAGAGCTAAAGAAATGGAAGAGTCCTTTTTGATAGTGGGCTTGATTTAGTCACAAGGAAACAGGCTGTTTCCGGATTCATCCACCCCTCCCAGCTGACTGGCTTTGGAAAACTCATTCAATTCACCTGAAAATCGCTGGCAAACTGATTGGGGGAATTCATTATCGTTCCCCTCTGCAAAAGGGTTCCATTTCTTTGTCCAAAACACAAAAACTCATGTTGGTCGTGCTGCCTCTAGAATTCTAAGCATGACACGCTAATTGGTTTTGTTTTTTTATTTCATAATGGATCTGCTGTGTAAACTCGTGTTTGTATTGCGTCAGAATACAAAATTTGGGAAGGAAGAAGGCAAAACCAACTCAGACCCAGAAATCCTTTAGGAAATTGCCGCTCAAGAAACCAAAACTCGGCTGAGGCACCCAAAACCATGACAGAAAGCCAGAATTGGAGCAAGCCAACAGCTGTGCCCTGATTGAAAAAGACCATTCCTTCCGTGTCTTGAACTCCATATTCCGGCCTCAAAATCAAAGCTCACATCAGAAAAGTCATTACAAACCATGATAAAGAAGAAAAATGTGAAAAGAGCCAAAGAAATGGAAGAGTCCTTTTTGAGAGTGGGCTTGATTTAGTCACAAGGAAACAGGCTGTTTCCGCATTCATCCACCCCTCCCAGCTGACTGGCTTTGGAAAACTCATTCAATTCACCTGAAAATCGCTGGCAAACTGATTTGGGGAATTAATTGTCGTTCCCCTTTGCAAAAGGGTTCCATTTCTTATTCCAAAACACAGAAACTCATGTTGGTCGTGCTGCCTCTAGAATTCTAAGCATGACACGCTAATTGGTTTTGTTTTTTTATTTCATAATGGATCTGCTGTCTGAACTCGTGTTTGTATTGCGTCAGAATACAAAATTTGGGAAGGAAGAAGGCAAAACCAACTCAGACCCAGAAATCCTTTAGGAAATTGCCACTCAAGAAACCAAAACTCGGCTGAGGCACCCAAAACCATGACAGAAAGCCAGAATTGGAGCAAGCCAACAGCTGTGCCCTGATTGAAAAAGACCATGCCTTCCATGTCTTAAACTCCATATTCCAGCCTCAAAATCAAAGCTCACATGAGACAATTCATTACAAACCATGATAAAGAAGAAAAATGTGAAAAGAGCTAAAGAAATGGAAGAGTCCTTTTTGATAGTGGGCTTGATTTAGTCACAAGGAAACAGGCTGTTTCCGGATTCATCCACCCCTCCCAGCTGACTGGCTTTGGAAAACTCATTCAATTCACCTGAAAATCGCTGGCAAACTGATTGGGGGAATTCATTATCGTTCCCCTCTGCAAAAGGGTTCCATTTCTTTTTCCAAAACACAAAAACTCATGTTGGTCGTGCTGCCTCTAGAATTCTAAGCATGACACGCTAATTGGTTTTGTTTTTTTATTTCATAATGGATCTGCTGTGTAAACTCGTGTTTGTATTGCGTCAGAATACAAAATTTGGGAAGGAAGAAGGCAAAACCAACTCAGACCCAGAAATCCTTTAGGAAATTGCCGCTCAAGAAACCAAAACTCGGCTGAGGCACCCAAAACCATGACAGAAAGCCAGAATTGGAGCAAGCCAACAGCTGTGCCCTGATTGAAAAAGACCATTCCTTCCGTGTCTTGAACTCCATATTCCAGCCTCAAAATCAAAGCTCACATCAGAAAAGTCATTACAAACCATGATAAAGAAGAATAATGTGAGAAGAGCCAAAGAAATGGAAGAGTCCTTTTTGATAGTGGGCTTGATTTAGTCACAAGGAAACAGGCTGTTTCCGCATTCATCCATCCCTCCCAGCTGACTGGCTTTGGAAAACTCATTCAATTCACCTGAAAATCGCTGGCAAACTGATTGGGGGAATTCATTATCGTTCCCCTCTGCAAAAGGGTTCCATTTCTTTGTCCAAAACACAAAAACTCATGTTGGTCGTGCTGCCTCTAGAATTCTAAGCATGACACGCTCATTGGTTTTGTTTTATTTTTTTTTTTTATTTCATGATGGATCTGCTGTCTAAACTCGTGTTTGTATTGCGTCAGAATACAAAATTTGGGAAGGAAGAAGGCAAAACCAACTGAGACCCAGAAATCCTTTAGGAAATTGCTGCTCAAGAAACCAAAACTCGGCTGAGGCACCCAAAACCATGACAGAAAGCCAGAATTGGAGCAAGCCAACAGCTGTGCCCTGTTTGAAAAAGACCATTCCTTCCGTGTCTTGAACTCCATATTCCAGCCTCAAAATCAAAGCTCACATCAGAAAATTCATTACAAACCATGATAAAGAAGAAAACTGTGAAAAGAGCCAAAGAAATGGAAGAGTCCTTTTTGACAGTGGGCTTGATTTAGTCCCAAGGAAACAGGCTGTTTCCGGATTCATCCACCCCTCCCAGCTGACTGGTTTTGGAAAACTCATTCAATTCACCTGAAAATCGCTGGCAAACTGATTTGGGGAATTAATTATCGTCCGCCTCTGCAAAAGGGTTCCATTTCTTTTTCCAAAACACAGAAACTCATGTTGGTCCTGCTGCCTCTAGAATTCTAAGCATGACACGCTCATTGGTTTTTTTTTTTTTTATTTCATAATGGATCTGCTGTCTAAACTCGTGTTTGTATTGCGTCAGAATGCAAAATTTGGGAAGGAAGAAGGCAAAACCAACTCAGACCCAGAAATCATTTAGGAAATTGCCGCTCAAGAAACCAAAACTCAGCTGAGGCACCCAAATCCTTGACAGAAAGCCTGAATTTGAGTAAGCCCACAGCTGTGCCCTGTTTGAAAAAGACCATTCCTTCCGGGTCTTGAACTCCATATTGCAGCCTCAAAATCAAAGCTCACATCAGAAAATTCATTACAAACCATGATAAAGAAGAAAAATGTGAAAAGAGCCAAAGAAATGGAAGAGTCCTTTTTGATAGTGGGCTTGATTTAGTCCCAAGGAAACAGGCTGTTTCCGGATTCATCCACCCCTCCCAGCTGCCTGGCTTTGGAAAACTCATTCAATTCACCTGAAAATCGCTGGCAAACTGATTTGGGGAATTAATTATCGTTCCCCTCTGCAAAAGGGTTCCATTTCTTTTTCCAAAACACAAAAACTCATGTTGGTCGTGCTGCCTCTATAATTCTAAGCATGACACGCTAATTGGTTTTCTTTCTTTTCTTTCATAATGGATCTGCTGTCTAAACTCGTGTTTGTATTGCGTCAGAATACAAAATTTGGGAAGGAAGAAGGCAAACCCAACTCAGACCCAGAAATCCTTTAGGAAATTGCCGCTCAAGAAACCAAAACTCGGCTGAGGCACCCAAAACCATGACAGAAAGCCAGAATTGGAGCAAGCCAACAGCTGTGACCTGATTGAAAAAGACCATTCCTTCCGTGTCTTGAACTCCATATTCCAGCCTCAAAATCAAAGCTCACATCAGAAAATTCATTACAAACCATGATAAAGAAGAAAACTGTGAAAAGAGCCAAAGAAATGCAAGAGTCCTTTTTGATAGTGGGCTTGATTTAGTCACAAGGAAACAGGCTGTTTCCGGATTCATCCACCCCTCCCAGCTGACTGGCTTTGGAAAACTCATTCAATTCACCTGAAAATCGCTGGCAAACTGATTTGGGGAATTCATTATCGTTCCCCTCTGCAAAAGGGTTCCATTTCTTTGTCCAAAACACAAAAGCTCATGTTGGTCGTGCTGCCTCTAGAATTCTAAGCATGACAAGCTAATTGGTTTTGTTTCTTTCTTTCATAATGGATCTGCTGTCTAAACTCGTGTTTGTATTGCGTCTTAATACAAAATTTGGGAAGGAAGAAGGCAAAACCAACTCAGACCCAGAAATCATTTAGGAAATTGCCGCTCAGGAAACCAAAACTCGGCTGAGGCACCCAAAACCATGACAGAAAGCCAGAATTGGAGCAAGCCAACAGCTGTGCCCTGATTGAAAAAGACCATTCCTTCCGTGTCTTGAACTCCATATTCCAGCCTCAAATCAAAGCTCACATCAGAAAATTCATTACAAACCATGATAAAGAAGAAAAATGTGAAAAGAGCCAAAGAAATGGAAGAGTCCTTGTTGATAGTGGGCTTGATTTAGTCACAAGGAAACAGGCTGTTTCTGGATTCATCCACCCCTCCCAGCTGCCTGGCTTTGGAAAACTCATTCAATTCACCTGAAAATCCCTGGCAAACTGATTTGGGGAATTCATTATCGTTCCCCTCTGCAAAAGGGTTCCATTTCTTTGTCCAAAACACAAAAACTCATGTTGGTCGTGCTGCCTCTATAATTCTAAGCATGACACGCTAATTGGTTTTCTTTCTTTTCTTTCATAATGGATCTGCTGTCTAAACTCGTGTGTGTATTGCGTCAGAATACAAAATTTGGGAAGGAAGAAGGCAAACCCAACTCAGACCCAGAAATCCTTTAGGAAATTGCCGCTCAAGAAACCAAAACTCGGCTGAGGCACCCAAAACCATGACAGAAAGCCAGAATTGGAGCAAGCCAACAGCTGTGACCTGATTGAAAAAGACCATTCCTTCCGTGTCTTGAACTCCATATTCCAGCCTCAAAATCAAAGCTCACATCAGAAAATTCATTACAAACCATGATAAAGAAGAAAACTGTGAAAAGAGCCAAAGAAATGCAAGAGTCCTTTTTGATAGTGGGCTTGATTTAGTCACAAGGAAACAGGCTGTTTCCGGATTCATCCACCCCTCCCAGCTGACTGGCTTTGGAAAACTCATTCAATTCACCTGAAAATCGCTGGCAAACTGATTTGGGGAATTCATTATCGTTCCCCTCTGCAAAAGGGTTCCATTTCTTTGTCCAAAACACAAAAACTCATGTTGGTCGTGCTGCCTCTAGAATTCTAAGCATGACAAGCTAATTGGTTTTGTTTCTTTCTTTCATAATGGATCTGCTGTCTAAACTCGTGTTTGTATTGCGTCTTAATACAAAATTTGGGAAGGAAGAAGGCAAAACCAACTCAGACCCAGAAATCATTTAGGAAATTGCCGCTCAGGAAACCAAAACTCGGCTGAGGCACCCAAAACCATGACAGAAAGCCAGAATTGGAGCAAGCCAACAGCTGTGCCCTGATTGAAAAAGACCATTCCTTCCGTGTCTTGAACTCCATATTCCAGCCTCAAATCAAAGCTCACATCAGAAAATTCATTACAAACCATGATAAAGAAGAAAAATGTGAAAAGAGCCAAAGAAATGGAAGAGTCCTTGTTGATAGTGGGCTTGATTTAGTCACAAGGAAACAGGCTGTTTCTGGATTCATCCACCCCTCCCAGCTGACTGGCTTTGGAAAACTCATTCAATTCACCTGAAAATCCCTGGCAAACTGATTTGGGGAATTCATTATCGTTCCCCCCTGCAAAAGGGTTCCATTTCTTTGTCCAAAACACAAAAACTCATGTTGGTCGTGCTGCCTCTAGCATTCTAAGCATGACAAACTAATTGGTTTTGTTTCTTTTCTTTCATAATGGATCTGCTGTATAAAGTCGTGTGTGTATTGCGTCAGAATACAAAATTTGGGAAGGAAGAAGGCAAAACCAACTCAGACCCAGAAATCCTTTAGGAAATTGCCGCTCAAGAAACCAAAACTCGGCTGAGGCACCCAAAACCATGACAGAAAGCCAGAATTGGAGCAAGCCAACAGCTGTGCCCTGATTGAAAAAGACCATTCCTTCCGGGTCTTGAACTCCATATTCCAGCCTCAAAATCAAAGCTCACATCAGAAAATTCATTACAAACCATGATAAAGAAGAAAAATGTGAAAAGAGCCAAAGAAATGGAAGAGTCCTTTTTGAGAGTGGGCTTGATTTAGTCACAAGGAAACAGGCTGTTTCCGGATTCATCCACCCCTCCCAGCTGCCTGGCTTTGGAAAACTCATTCAATTCACCTGAAAATCGCTGGCAAACTAATTGGGGGAATTCATTATCGTTCCCCTCTGCAAAAGGGTTCCATTTCTTTTTCCAAAACACAAAACCTCATGTTGGTCGTGCTGCCTCTAGAATTCTAAGCATGACAAGCTAATTGGTTTTGTTTCTTTTCTTTCATAATGGATCTGCTGTCTAAACTCGTGTTTGTATTGCGTCAGAATGCAAAATTTGGGAAGGAAGAAGGCAAAACCAACTCAGACCCAGAAATCATTTAGGAAATTGCCGCTCAAGAAACCAAAACTCAGCTGAGGCACCCAAATCCTTGACAGAAAGCCTGAATTTGAGTAAGCCCACAGCTGTGCCCTGTTTGAAAAAGACCATTCCTTCCGGGTCTTGAACTCCATATTCCAGCCTCAAAATCAAAGCTCACATCAGAAAATTCATTACAAACCATGATAAAGAAGAAAAATGTGAAAAGAGCCAAAGAAATGGAAGAGTCCTTTTTGATAGTGGGCTTGATTTAGTCCCAAGGAAACAGGCTGTTTCCGGATTCATCCACCCCTCCCAGCTGCCTGGCTTTGGAAAACTCATTCAATTCACCTGAAAATCGCTGGCAAACTGATTTGGGGAATTAATTATCGTTCCCCTCTGCAAAAGGGTTCCATTTCTTTTTCCAAAACACAAAAACTCATGTTGGTCGTGCTGCCTCTATAATTCTAAGCATGACACGCTAATTGGTTTTCTTTCTTTTCTTTCATAATGGATCTGCTGTCTAAACTCGTGTGTGTATTGCGTCAGAATACAAAATTTGGGAAGGAAGAAGGCAAACCCAACTCAGACCCAGAAATCCTTTAGGAAATTTCCGCTCAAGAAACCAAAACTCGGCTGAGGCACCCAAAACCATGACAGAAAGCCAGAATTGGAGCAAGCCAACAGCTGTGACCTGATTGAAAAAGACCATTCCTTCCGTGTCTTGAACTCCATATTCCAGCCTCAAAATCAAAGCTCACATCAGAAAATTCATTACAAACCATGATAAAGAAGAAAACTGTGAAAAGAGCCAAAGAAATGCAAGAGTCCTTTTTGATAGTGGGCTTGATTTAGTCACAAGGAAACAGGCTGTTTCCGGATTCATCCACCCCTCCCAGCTGACTGGCTTTGGAAAACTCATTCAATTCACCTGAAAATCGCTGGCAAACTGATTGGGGGAATTCATTATCGTTCCCCTCTGCAAAAGGGTTCCATTTCTTTGTCCAAAACACAAAAGCTCATGTTGGTCGTGCTGCCTCTAGAATTCTAAGCATGACAAGCTAATTGGTTTTGTTTCTTTCTTTCATAATGGATCTGCTGTCTAAACTCGTGTTTGTATTGCGTCTTAATACAAAATTTGGGAAGGAAGAAGGCAAAACCAACTCAGACCCAGAAATCATTTAGGAAATTGCCGCTCAGGAAACCAAAACTCGGCTGAGGCACCCAAAACCATGACAGAAAGCCAGAATTGGAGCAAGCCAGCAGCTGTGCCCTGATTGAAAAAGACCATTCCTTCCGTGTCTTGAACTCCATATTCCAGCCTCAAATCAAAGCTCACATCAGAAAATTCATTACAAACCATGATAAAGAAGAAAAATGTGAAAAGAGCCAAAGAAATGGAAGAGTCCTTGTTGATAGTGGGCTTGATTTAGTCACAAGGAAACAGGCTGTTTCTGGATTCATCCACCCCTCCCAGCTGACTGGCTTTGGAAAACTCATTCAATTCACCTGAAAATCCCTGGCAAACTGATTTGGGGAATTAATTATCATTCCCCTCTGCAAAAGGGTTCCATTTCTTTGTCCAAAACACAAAAACTCATGTTGGTCGTGCTGCCTCTAGAATTCTAAGCATGACAAACTAATTGGTTTTGTTTCTTTTCTTTCATAATGGATCTGCTGTCTAAAGTCGTGTGTGTATTGCGTCAGAATACAAAATTTGGGAAGGAAGAAGGCAAAACCAACTCAGACCCAGAAATCCTTTAGGAAATTGCCGCTCAAGAAACCAAAACTCGGCTGAGGCACCCAAAACCATGACAGAAAGCCAGAATTGGAGCAAGCCAACAGCTGTGCCCTGATTGAAAAAGACCATTCCTTCCGGGTCTTGAACTCCATATTCCAGCCTCAAAATCAAAGCTCACATCAGAAAATTCATTACAAACCATGATAAAGAAGAAAAAGGTGAAAAGAGCCAAAGAAATGCAAGAGTCCTTTTTGATAGTGGGCTTGATTTAGTCACAAGGAAACAGGCTGTTTCCGCATTCATCCACCCCTCCCAGCTGACTGGCTTTGGAAAACTCATTCAATTCACCTGAAAATCGCTGGCAAACTGATTTGGGGAATTAATTATCGTTCCCCTCTGCAAAAGGGTTCCATTTCTTTGTCCAAAACACAAAAACTCATGTTGGTCGTGCTGCCTCTAGAATTCTAAAAATGACAAGCTAATTGGTTTTGTTTCTTTTCTTTCATAATGGAGCTGCTGTCTAAACTCGTGTTTGTATTGCGTCAGAATACAAAATTTGGGAAGGAAGAAGGCAAAACCAACTCAGACCCAGAAATCCTCTAGGAAATTGCCGCTCAAGAAACCAAAACTCGGCTGAGGCACCCAAAACCATGACAGAAAGCCAGAATCGGAGCAAGCCAACAGCTGTGCCCTGATTGAAAAAGACCATTCCTTCCGTGTCTTGAACTCCATATTCCAGCCTCAAAATCAAAGATCACATCAGACAATTCATTACAAACCATGATAAAGAAGAAAAATGTGAAAAGAGCCAAAGAAATGGAAGAGTCCTTTTTGATAGTGGGCTTGATTTAGTCACAAGGAAACAGGCTGTTTCCGGATTCATCCACCCCTCCCAGCTGACTGGCTTTGGAAAACTCATTCAATTCACCTGAAAATCGCTGGCAAACTGATTGGGGGAATTCATTATCGTTCCCCTCTGCAAAAGGGTTCCATTTCTTTGTCCAAAACACAAAAACTCATGTTGGTCGTGCTGCCTCTAGAATTCTAAGCATGACAAGCTAATTGGTTTTGTTTCTTTTCTTTCATAATGGATCTGCTGTCTAAACTCGTGTTTGTATTGCGTCAGAATACAAAATTTGGGAAGGAAGAAGGCAAAACCAACTCAGACCCAGAAATCCTTTAGGAAATTGCCGCTCAAGAAACCAAAACTCGGCTGAGGCACCCAAAACCATGACAGAAAGCCAGAATTGGAGCAAGCCAACAGCTGTGCCCTGATTGAAAAAGACCATTCCTTCCGTGTCTTGAACTCCATATTCCAGCCTCAAAATCAAAGCTCACATCAGAAAATTCATTACAAACCATGATAAAGAAGAAAACTGTGAAAAGAGCCAAAGAAATGGAAGAGTCCTTTTTGATAGTGGGCTTGATTTAGTCCCAAGGAAACAGGCTGTTTCCGGATTCATCCACCCCTCCCAGCTGACTGGCTTTGGAAAACTCATTCAATTCACCTGAAAATCCCTGGCAAACTGATTTGGGCAATTCATTATCGTTCCCCTCTGCAAAAGGGTTCCATTTCTTTTTCCAAAACACAAAAACTCCTGTTGGTCGTGCTGCCTCTAGAATTCTAAGCATGACACGCTCATTGGTTTTGTTTTTTTTATTTCATAATGGATCTGCTGTCTAAACTCGTGTGTGTATTGCATCAGAATACAAAATTTGGGAAGGAAGAAGGCAAAACCAACTCAGACCCAGAAATCCTTTAGGAAATTGCCGCTCAAGAAACCAAAACTCGGCTGAGGCACCCAAAACCATGACAGAAAGCCAGAATTGGAGCAAGCCAACAGCTGTGCCCTGATTGAAAAAGACCATTCCTTCCGGGTCTTGAACTCCATATTCCAGCCTCAAAATCAAAGCTCACATCAGAAAATTCATTACAAACCATGATAAAGAAGAAAAAGGTGAAAAGAGCCAAAGAAATGCAAGAGTCCTTTTTGATAGTGGGCTTGATTTAGTCCCAAGGAAACAGGCTGTTTCCGGATTCATCCACCCCTCCCAGCTGACTGGCTTTGGAAAACTCATTCAATTCACCTGAAAATCGCTGGCAAACTGATTTGGGGAATTCATTATCGTTCCCCTCTGCAAAAGGGTTCCATTTCTTTGTCCAAAACACAAAAACTCATGTTGGTCGTGCTGCCTCTAGAATTCTAAAAATGACAAGCTAATTGGTTTTGTTTCTTTTCTTTCATAATGGAGCTGCTGTCTAAACTCGTGTTTGTATTGCGTCAGAATACAAAATTTGGGAAGGAAGAAGGCAAAACCAACTCAGACCCAGAAATCCTCTAGGAAATTGCCGCTCAAGAAACCAAAACTCGGCTGAGGCACCCAAAAGCATGACAGAAAGCCAGAATTGGAGCAAGCCAACAGCTGTGCCCTGATTGAAAAAGACCATTCCTTCCGTGTCTTGAACTCCATATTCCAGCCTCAAAATCAAAGCTCACATCAGAAAATTCATTACAAACCATGATAAAGAAGAAAACTGTGAAAAGAGCCAAAGAAATGGAAGAGTCCTTTTTGATAGTGGGCTTGATTTAGTCACAAGGAAACAGGCTGTTTCCGGATTCATCCACCCCTCCCAGCTGACTGGCTTTGGAAAACTCATTCAATTCACCTGAAAATCGCTGGCAAACTGATTTGGGGAATTCATTATCGTTCCCCTCTGCAAAAGGGTTCCATTTCTTTGTCCAAAACACAAAAACTCATGTTGGTCATGCTGCCTCTAGAATTCTAAGCATGACACGCTAATTGGTTTTGGTTTTTCTTTCATAATGGATCTGCTGTCTAAACTCGTGTTTGTATTGCGTCAGAATACAAAATTTGGGAAGGAAGAAGGCAAAACCAACTCAGACCCAGAAATCCTTTAGGAAATTGCCGCTCAAGAAACCAAAACTCGGCTGAGGCACCCAAAACCATGACAGAAAGCCAGAATTGGAGCAAGCCAACAGCTGTGCCCTGATTGAAAAAGACCATTCCTTCCGTGTCTTGAACTCCATATTCCAGCCTCAAAATCAAAGCTCACATCAGAAAATTCATTACAAACCATGATAAAGAAGAAAACTGTGAAAAGAGCCAAAGAAATGGAAGAGTCCTTTTTGATAGTGGGCTTGATTTAGTCCCAAGGAAACAGGCTGTTTCCGGATTCATCCACCCCTCCCAGCTGACTGGCTTTGGAAAACTCATTCAATTCACCTGAAAATCCCTGGCAAACTGATTTGGGGAATTCATTATCGTTCCCCTCTGCAAAAGGGTTCCATTTCTTTTTCCAAAACACAAAAACTCCTGTTGGTCGTGCTGCCTCTAGAATTCTAAGCATGACACGCTCATTGGTTTTGTTTTTTTTATTTCATAATGGATCTGCTGTCTAAACTCGTGTGTGTATTGCATCAGAATACAAAATTTGGGAAGGAAGAAGGCAAAACCAACTCAGACCCAGAAATCCTTTAGGAAATTGCCGCTCAAGAAACCAAAACTCGGCTGAGGCACCCAAAACCATGACAGAAAGCCAGAATTGGAGCAAGCCAACAGCTGTGCCCTGATTGAAAAAGACCATTCCTTCCGGGTCTTGAACTCCATATTCCAGCCTCAAAATCAAAGCTCACATCAGAAAATTCATTACAAACCATGATAAAGAAGAAAAAGGTGAAAAGAGCCAAAGAAATGCAAGAGTCCTTTTTGATAGTGGGCTTGATTTAGTCCCAAGGAAATAGGCTGTTTCCGGATTCATCCACCCCTCCCAGCTGACTGGCTTTGGAAAACTCATTCAATTCACCTGAAAATCCCTGGCAAACTGATTTGGGGAATTCATTATCGTTCCCCTCTGCAAAAGGGTTCCATTTCTTTGTCCAAAACACAAAAACTCATGTTGGTCGTGCTGCCTCTAGAATTCTAAAAATGACAAGCTAATTGGTTTTGTTTCTTTTCTTTCATAATGGAGCTGCTGTCTAAACTCGTGTTTGTATTGCGTCAGAATACAAAATTTGAGAAGGAAGAAGGCAAAACCAACTCAGACCCAGAAATCCTCTAGGAAATTGCCGCTCAAGAAACCAAAACTCGGCTGAGGCACCCAAAAGCATGACAGAAAGCCAGAATTGGAGCAAGCCAACAGCTGTGCCCTGATTGAAAAAGACCATTCCTTCCGGGTCTTGAACTCCATATTCCAGCCTCAAAATCAAAGCTCACATCAGAAAATTCATTACAAACCATGATAAAGAAGAAAACTGTGAAAAGAGCCAAAGAAATGGAAGAGTCCTTTTTGATAGTGGGCTTGATTTAGTCCCAAGGAAACAGGCTGTTTCCGGATTCATCCACCCCTCCCAGCTGACTGGCTTTGGAAAACTCATTCAATTCACCTGAAAATCCCTGGCAAACTGATTTGGGGAATTCATTATCGTTCCCCTCTGCAAAAGGGTTCCATTTCTTTGTCCAAAACACAAAAACTCATGTTGGTCATGCTGCCTCTAGAATTCTAAGCATGACACGCTAATTGGTTTTGGTTTTTCTTTCATAATGGATCTGCTGTCTAAACTCGTGTGTGTATTGCGTCAGAATACAAAATTTGGGAAGGAAGAAGGCAAAACCAACTCAGACCCAGAAATCCTTTAGGAAATTGCCGCTCAAGAAACCAAAACTCGGCTGAGGCACCCAAAACCATGACAGAAAGCCAGAATTGGAGCAAGCCAACAGCTGTGCCCAGATTGAAAAAGACCATTCCTTCCGTGTCTTGAACTCCATATTCCAGCCTCAAAATCAAAGCTCACCTCAGAAAATTCATTACAAACCATGATAAAGAAGAAAACTGTGAAAAGAGCCAAAGAAATGGAAGAGTCCTTTTTGATAGTGGGCTTGATTTAGTCACAAGGAAACAGGCTGTTTCCGCATTCATCCACCCCTCCCAGCTGACTGGCTTTGGAAAACTCATTCAATTCACCTGAAAATCGCTGGCAAACTGATTTGGGCAATTAAGTATCGTTCCCCTCTGCAAAAGGGTTCCATTTCTTTGTCCAAAACACCAAAACTCATGTTGGTCATGCTGCCTCTAGAATTCTAAGCATGACACGCTAATTGGTTTTGTTTTTTTTATTTCATAATGGATCTGCTGTCTAAACTCGTGTTTGTATTGCCTCAGAATACAAAATTTGGGAAGGAAGAAGGCAAAACCAACTCAGACCCAGAAATCCTTTAGGAAATTGCCGCTCAAGAAACCAAAACTCGGCTGAGGCACCCAAAACCATGACAGAAAGCCAGAATCGGAGCAAGCCAACAGCTGTGCCCTGATTGAAAAAGACCATTCCTTCCGTGTCTTGAACTCCATATTCCAGCCTCAAAATCAAAGCTCACATCAGAAAATTCATTACAACCCATGATAAAGAAGAAAAATGTGAAAAGAGCCAAAGAAATGGAAGAGTCCTTTTTGAGAGTGGGCTTGATTTCGTCACAAGGAAACAGGCTGTTTCCGGATTCATCCACCCCTCCCAGCTGACTGGCTTTGGAAAACTCATTCAATTCACCTGAAAATCGCTGGCAAACTGATTTGGGGAATTCATTATCGTTCCCCTCTGCAAAAGGGTTCCATTTCTTTGTCCAAAACACAAAAACTCATGTTGGTCGTGCTGCCTCTAGAATTCTAAGCATGACTCGCTAATTGGTTTTGTTTTTTTTTTTTATTTCATAATGGATCTGCTGTCTAAACTCGTGTTTGTATTGCGTCAGAATATAAAATTTGGGAAGGAAGAAGGCAAAACCAACTCAGACCCAGAAATCCTTTAGGAAATTGCCACTCAAGAAACCAAAACTCGGCTGAGGCACCCAAAACCATGACAGAAAGCCAGAATCGGAGCAAGCCAACAGCTGTGCCCTGATTGAAAAAGACCTTTCCTTCCGTGTCTTGAACTCCATATTCTAGCCTCAAAATCAAAGATCACATCAGACAATTCATTACAAACCATGATAAAGAAGAAAACTGTGAAAAGAGCCAAAGAAATGGAACAGTCCTTTTTGATAGTGGGCTTGATTTAGTCACAAGGAAACAGGCTGTTTCCGGATTCATCCACCCCTCCCAGCTGACTGGCTTTGGAAAACTCATTCAATTCACCTGAAAATCGCTGGCAAACTGATTTGGGCAATTAAGTATCGTTCCCCTCTGCAAAAGGGTTCCATTTCTTTGTCCAAAACACCAAAACTCATGTTGGTCATGCTGCCTCTAGAATTCTAAGCATGACACGCTAATTGGTTTTGTTTTTTTTCTTTCATAATGGATCTGCTGTCTAAACTCGTGTTTGTATTGCCTCAGAATACAAAATTTGGGAAGGAAGAAGGCAAAACCAACTCAGACCCAGAAATCCTTTAGGAAATTGCCGCTCAAGAAACCAAAACTCGGCTGAGGCACCCAAAACCATGACAGAAAGCCAGAATCGGAGCAAGCCAACAGCTGTGCCCTGATTGAAAAAGACCATTCCTTCCGTGTCTTGAACTCCATATTCCAGCCTCAAAATCAAAGCTCACATCAGAAAATTCATTACAACCCATGATAAAGAAGAAAAATGTGAAAAGAGCCAAAGAAATGGAAGAGTCCTTTTTGAGAGTGGGCTTGATTTCGTCACAAGGAAACAGGCTGTTTCTGGATTCATCCACCCCTCCCAGCTGACTGGCTTTGGAAAACTCATTCAATTCACCTGAAAATCGCTGGCAAACTGATTTGGGGAATTCATTATCGTTCCCCTCTGCAAAAGGGTTCCATTTCTTTGTCCAAAACACAAAAACTCATGTTGGTCGTGCTGCCTCTAGAATTCTAAGCATGACTCGCTAATTGGTTTTGTTTTTTTTTTTATTTCATAATGGATCTGCTGTCTAAACTCGTGTTTGTATTGCGTCAGAATATAAAATTTGGGAAGGAAGAAGGCAAAACCAACTCAGACCCAGAAATCCTTTAGGAAATTGCCACTCAAGAAACCAAAACTCGGCTGAGGCACCCAAAACCATGACAGAAAGCCAGAATCGGAGCAAGCCAACAGCTGTGCCCTGATTGAAAAAGACCTTTCCTTCCGTGTCTTGAACTCCATATTCTAGCCTCAAAATCAAAGATCACATCAGACAATTCATTACAAACCATGATAAAGAAGAAAACTGTGAAAAGAGCCAAAGAAATGGAACAGTCCTTTTTGATAGTGGGCTTGATTTAGTCACAAGGAAACAGGCTGTTTCCGGATTCATCCACCCCTCCCAGCTGACTGGCTTTGGAAAACTCATTCAATTCACCTGAAAATCGCTGGCAAACTGATTTGGGGAATTCATTATCGTTCCCCTCTGCAAAAGGGTTCCATTTCTTTGTCCAAAACACAAAAACTCATGTTGGTCGTGCTGCCTCTAGAATTCTAAGCATGACACGCTAATTGGTTTTGGTTTTTTTTTTATTTCATAATGGATCTGCTGTCTAAACTCCTGTTTGTATTGCGTCAGAATATAAAATTTGGGAAGGAAGAAGGCAAAACCAACTCAGACCCAGAAATCCTTTAGGAAATTGCCGCTCAAGAACCCAAAACTCGGCTGAGGCACCCAAAACCATGACAGAAAGCCAGAATTGGAGCAAGCCAACAGCTGTGCCCTGATTGAAAAAGACCATTCCTTCCGGGTCTTGAACTCCATATTCCAGCCTCAAAATCAAAGCTCACATCAGAAAATTCATTACAAACCATGATAAAGAAGAAAAAGGTGAAAAGAGCCAAAGAAATGCAAGAGTCCTTTTTGATAGTGGGCTTGATTTAGTCCCAAGGAAATAGGCTGTTTCCGGATTCATCCACCCCTCCCAGCTGACTGGCTTTGGAAAACTCATTCAATTCACCTGAAAATCCCTGGCAAACTGATTTGGGCAATTCATTATCGTTCCCCTCTGCAAAAGGGTTCCATTTCTTTGTCCAAAACACAAAAACTCATGTTGGTCGTGCTGCCTCTAGAATTCTAAAAATGACAAGCTAATTGGTTTTGTTTCTTTTCTTTCATAATGGAGCTGCTGTCTAAACTCGTGTTTGTATTGCGTCAGAATACAAAATTTGAGAAGGAAGAAGGCAAAACCAACTCAGACCCAGAAATCCTCTAGGAAATTGCCGCTCAAGAAACCAAAACTCGGCTGAGGCACCCAAAAGCATGACAGAAAGCCAGAATTGGAGCAAGCCAACAGCTGTGCCCTGATTGAAAAAGACCATTCCTTCCGGGTCTTGAACTCCATATTCCAGCCTCAAAATCAAAGCTCACATCAGAAAATTCATTACAAACCATGATAAAGAAGAAAACTGTGAAAAGAGCCAAAGAAATGGAAGAGTCCTTTTTGATAGTGGGCTTGATTTAGTCCCAAGGAAACAGGCTGTTTCCGGATTCATCCACCCCTCCCAGCTGACTGGCTTTGGAAAACTCATTCAATTCACCTGAAAATCCCTGGCAAACTGATTTGGGGAATTCATTATCGTTCCCCTCTGCAAAAGGGTTCCATTTCTTTGTCCAAAACACAAAAACTCATGTTGGTCATGCTGCCTCTAGAATTCTAAGCATGACACGCTAATTGGTTTTGGTTTTTCTTTCATAATGGATCTGCTGTCTAAACTCGTGTGTGTATTGCGTCAGAATACAAAATTTGGGAAGGAAGAAGGCAAAACCAACTCAGACCCAGAAATCCTTTAGGAAATTGCCGCTCAAGAAACCAAAACTCGGCTGAGGCACCCAAAACCATGACAGAAAGCCAGAATTGGAGCAAGCCAACAGCTGTGCCCAGATTGAAAAAGACCATTCCTTCCGTGTCTTGAACTCCATATTCCAGCCTCAAAATCAAAGCTCACCTCAGAAAATTCATTACAAACCATGATAAAGAAGAAAACTGTGAAAAGAGCCAAAGAAATGGAAGAGTCCTTTTTGATAGTGGGCTTGATTTAGTCACAAGGAAACAGGCTGTTTCCGGATTCATCCACCCCTCCCAGCTGACTGGCTTTGGAAAACTCATTCAATTCACCTGAAAATCGCTGGCAAACTGATTTGGGCAATTAAGTATCGTTCCCCTCTGCAAAAGGGTTCCATTTCTTTGTCCAAAACACCAAAACTCATGTTGGTCATGCTGCCTCTAGAATTCTAAGCATGACACGCTAATTGGTTTTGTTTTTTTTATTTCATAATGGATCTGCTGTCTAAACTCGTGTTTGTATTGCCTCAGAATACAAAATTTGGGAAGGAAGAAGGCAAAACCAACTCAGACCCAGAAATCCTTTAGGAAATTGCCGCTCAAGAAACCAAAACTCGGCTGAGGCACCCAAAACCATGACAGAAAGCCAGAATCGGAGCAAGCCAACAGCTGTGCCCTGATTGAAAAAGACCATTCCTTCCGTGTCTTGAACTCCATATTCCAGCCTCAAAATCAAAGCTCACATCAGAAAATTCATTACAACCCATGATAAAGAAGAAAAATGTGAAAAGAGCCAAAGAAATGGAAGAGTCCTTTTTGAGAGTGGGCTTGATTTCGTCACAAGGAAACAGGCTGTTTCCGGATTCATCCACCCCTCCCAGCTGACTGGCTTTGGAAAACTCATTCAATTCACCTGAAAATCGCTGGCAAACTGATTTGGGGAATTCATTATCGTTCCCCTCTGCAAAAGGGTTCCATTTCTTTGTCCAAAACACAAAAACTCATGTTGGTCGTGCTGCCTCTAGAATTCTAAGCATGACTCGCTAATTGGTTTTGTTTTTTTTTTTATTTCATAATGGATCTGCTGTCTAAACTCGTGTTTGTATTGCGTCAGAATATAAAATTTGGGAAGGAAGAAGGCAAAACCAACTCAGACCCAGAAATCCTTTAGGAAATTGCCACTCAAGAAACCAAAACTCGGCTGAGGCACCCAAAACCATGACAGAAAGCCAGAATCGGAGCAAGCCAACAGCTGTGCCCTGATTGAAAAAGACCTTTCCTTCCGTGTCTTGAACTCCATATTCTAGCCTCAAAATCAAAGATCACATCAGACAATTCATTACAAACCATGATAAAGAAGAAAACTGTGAAAAGAGCCAAAGAAATGGAACAGTCCTTTTTGATAGTGGGCTTGATTTAGTCACAAGGAAACAGGCTGTTTCCGGATTCATCCACCCCTCCCAGCTGACTGGCTTTGGAAAACTCATTCAATTCACCTGAAAATCGCTGGCAAACTGATTTGGGCAATTAAGTATCGTTCCCCTCTGCAAAAGGGTTCCATTTCTTTGTCCAAAACACCAAAACTCATGTTGGTCATGCTGCCTCTAGAATTCTAAGCATGACACGCTAATTGGTTTTGTTTTTTTTCTTTCATAATGGATCTGCTGTCTAAACTCGTGTTTGTATTGCGTCAGAATACAAAATTTGGGAAGGAAGAAGGCAAAACCAACTCAGACCCAGAAATCCTTTAGGAAATTGCCGCTCAAGAAACCAAAACTCGGCTGAGGCACCCAAAACCATGACAGAAAGCCAGAATCGGAGCAAGCCAACAGCTGTGCCCTGATTGAAAAAGACCATTCCTTCCGTGTCTTGAACTCCATATTCCAGCCTCAAAATCAAACCTCACATCAGAAAATTCATTACAAACCAGGATAAAGAAGAAAAATGTGAAAAGAGCCAAAGAAATGGAAGAGTCCTTTTTGATAGTGGGCTAGATTTAGTAACAAGGAAACAGGCTGTTTCCGGATTCATCGACCCAGCTGACTGGCTTTGGAAAACTCATTCAATTCACCTGAAAATCGCTGGCAAACTGATTTGGGGAATTCATTATCGTTCCCCTCTGCAAAAGGGTTCCATTTCTTTGTCCAAAACACAAAAACTCATGTTGGTCGTGCTGCCTCTAGAATTCTAAGCATGACACGCTAATTGGTTTTGGTTTTTTTTTTATTTCATAATGGATCTGCTGTCTAAACTCCTGTTTGTATTGCGTCAGAATATAAAATTTGGGAAGGAAGAAGGCAAAACCAACTCAGACCCAGAAATCCTTTAGGAAATTGCCGCTCAAGAAACCAAAACTCGGCTGAGGCACCCAAAACCATGACAGAAAGCCAGAATCGGAGCAAGCCAACAGCTGTGCCCTGATTGAAAAAGACCTTTCCTTCCGTGTCTTGAACTCCATATTCTAGCCTCAAAATCAAAGATCACATCAGACAATTCATTACAAACCATGATAAAGAAGAAAACTGTGAAAAGAGCCAAAGAAATGGAACAGTCCTTTTTGATAGTGGGCTTGATTTTGTCACAAGGAAACAGGCTGTTTCCGGATTCATCCACCCCTCCCAGCTGACTGGCTTTGGAAAACTCATTCAATTCACCTGAAAATCGCTGGCAAACTGATTGGGGGAATTCATTATCGTTCCCCTCTGCAAAAGGGTTCCATTTCTTTGTCCAAAACACAAAAACTCATGTTGGTCGTGCTGCCTCTAGAATTCTAAGCATGACACGCTAATTGGTTTTGGTTTTTTTTCTTTCATAATGGATCTGCTGTCTAAACTCGTGTTTGTATTGCGTCAGAATACAAAATTTGGGAAGGAAGAAGGCAAAACCAACTCAGACCCAGAAATCCTTTAGGAAATTGCCGCTCAAGAAACCAAAACTCGGCTGAGGCACCCAAAACCATGACAGAAAGCCAGAATCGGAGCAAGCCAACAGCTGTGCCCTGATTGAAAAAGACCATTCCTTCCGGGTCTTGAACTCCATATTCCAGCCTCAAAATCAAAGCTCACATCAGAAAATTCATTACAAACCATGATAAAGAAGAAAACTGTGAAAAGAGCCAAAGAAATGGAACAGTCCTTTTTGATAGTGGGCTTGATTTAGTCACAAGGAAACAGGCTGTTCCCGGATTCATCCACCCCTCCAGCTGACTGCCTGTGGAATTCTGACTGAATTAACCTGAAAATCGCAGTGAAACTCAGTTTGGAGGCAATTAATATCTGTCACCTCAGTCAAAGTGTTCCACTGTATTTTCCAAAACACAAAAACTCACCTTGGTCATGTTACCTATAGATTTATAAGCTTCAAATGCCTATTTGCTCTGTTTTTTATTTCATAATGGCTACTCTGTCCAAACTCTTCTTAGCATTGCATCAGAATACAAAATTTGGGAAGGAAGAAGGCAAAGCCAACTCAGACCCTGAAAACATTTAGGAAATTGCCACACAGGAAACCACAAATTGGCTGAGGCACCCAAAAGAATGACAGCAAGCCAGAATTGTTGGAGCAAGCCAACAGCTGTACCCTGATTGAAAAAGAACCATCCTCTTGTGCCCTGAACTCAATATGCCAGCCTCAAAACCAAAGCTCACATCAGAAAATTCATAACAAACCATGAAAAAAAGAAAAAAGAGAAAAAAGCCAAAGAAATGCAAGAATCCATAATGATATTGGGCTTGATTTAGTTGCAAGGAAACTGGCTGTTCCCAGATTCATCCACCACTAAAGCTGACAGCCTGTGGACTTCTGACTGAATTAAACTGACAATCGTAGTGAAACGCAAGAAACCAAATTTCAGCTGAGGCACCCAAAACAATGACAGCAAGCCAGAATTGGAGCAAGCCAACAGCTGTGCCCTGATTGAAAAAGACCATTCCTTCCGTGTCTTGAACTCCATATTCCAGCCTCAAAATCAAAGCTCACATCAGAAAATTCATTACAAACCATGATAAATAAGGGAAATGTGAAAAAGCCAAAGAAATGGAAAGTACTTTGTGATATTTGAAAGGATTTAGACACAAAAAAACTGGCTGTTTCCAGATTCATACCCCCCTTCCACAGACTGACTTTGGAAATCGCTCTCACACTCCATTTGGAGGGAATTAGAATCTGTCACCTCAGCAGAAGCGTTCCATGTCATTTTCCAAAACGCAGAATCTCATCTTGGTTGTGTTGCCTATGGATTTCTAATCCTGAAAGGGCAATTTGCTGTGTTTTTTTTTTTTCTTTCATAATGGCTACTCTGTCCAAAATCTTGCTTGTATTGCATCAGAATACAAAATTTGGGAAAGAAGAAGGCAAAACCAACTCAGACCCAGAAAACATTTAGGAAATGGCCACACAAGAAACCACAAATCGGCTGAGGCTCCCAAAACAATGACAGCAAGCCAGAATTTGAGCAAGCCAACAGTGTGCCCTGATTGAAAAAGAACCTTCCTCTTGTGCCCTGAACTCAATATGCCAGTCTAAAAACCAAAGCTCACATCAGAAAATTCATTACAAACCATGATAAATAAGAAAAAATAGAAAAAAGCCAAAAAAATGCAAGAATCCATAATGATATTGGGCTTGATTTATTCGCAAGGAAACCAGCTGTTCCCGGATTCATCCACCCCTCCAGCTGACTGCCTGTGGAATTCTGACTGAATTAACTGAATTAACCTGAAAATCGCAGTGAAACTCAGTTTAGAGGCAATTAATATCTGTCACCTCAGTCAAAGTGTTCCATTGTATTTTCCAAAACACAAAAACTCACCTTGGTCATGTTACCTATAGATTTATAAGCTTCAAAATCCTATTTGCTCTGTTTTTTATTTCATAATGGCTACTCTGTCCAAACTCTTCTTAGCATTGCATCAGAATACAAAATTTGGGAAGGAAGAAGGCAAAGCCAACTCAGACCCAGAAAACATTTGGGAAATTGCCACACAAGAAACCACAAATTGGCTGAGGCACCCAAAACAATGACAGCAAGCCAGAATTGGAGCAAGCCAACAGCTGTACCCTGATTGAAAAAGAACCATCCTCTTGTGCCCTGAACTCAATATGCCAGCCTCAAAACCAAAGCTCACATCAGAAAATTCATAACAAACCATGAAAAAAAGAAAAAAGAGTAAAAAGCCAAAGAAATGCAAGAATCCATAATGATATTGGGCTTGATTTAGTTGCAAGGAAACTGGCTGTTCCCAGATTCATCCACCACTAAAGCTGACTGCCTGTGGATTTCTGACTGAATTAACCTGACAATCGTAGTGAAACTCAAGAAACCAAATTTCAGCTGAGGCACCCAAAACAATGACAGCAAGCCAGAATTGGAGCAAGCCAACAGCTGTGCCCTGTTTGAAAAAGACCATTCCTCCAGTACCCTGAACTCCATATTGCAGCCTCAAAACCAAAGCTCACATCAGAAAATTCATTACAAACCATGATAAATAAGGGAAATGTGAAAAAGCCAAAGAAATGCAAGCCTGTGGAATCCTAACTGAATTAACTGAATTAACCTGAAAATCGCAGAGAAACTCAGTTTGGAGGCAATTAATATCTGTCACCTCAGTCAAAGTGTTCCATTGTATTTTCCAAAACACAAAAACTTACCTTGGTCATGTTACCTATAGATTTATAAGCTTCAAAATCCTATTTGCTCTGTTTTTTATTTCATAATGGCTACTCTGTCCAAACTCTTCTTAGCATTGCATCAGAATACAAAATTTGGGAAGGAAGAAGGCAAAGCCAACTCAGACCCAGAAAACATTTGGGAAATTGCCACACAAGAAACCACAAATTGGCTGAGGCACCCAAAACAATGACAGCAAGCCAGAATTGGAGCAAGCCAACAGCTGTACCCTGATTGAAAAAGAACCATCCTCTTGTGCCCTGAACTCAATATGCCAGCCTCAAAACCAAAGCTCACATCAGAAAATTCATAACAAACCATGAAAAAAAGAAAAAAGAGTAAAAAGCCAAAGAAATGCAAGAATCCATAATGATATTGGGCTTGATTTAGTTGCAAGGAAACTGGCTGTTCCCAGATTCATCCACCACTAAAGCTGACTGCCTGTGGATTTCTGACTGAATTAACCTGACAATCGTAGTGAAACTCAAGAAACCAAATTTCAGCTGAGGCACCCAAAACAATGACAGCAAGCCAGAATTGGAGCAAGCCAACAGCTGTGCCCTGTTTGAAAAAGACCATTCCTCCAGTACCCTGAACTCCATATTGCAGCCTCAAAACCAAAGCTCACATCAGAAAATTCATTACAAACCATGATAAATAAGGGAAATGTGAAAAAGCCAAAGAAATGCAAGCCTGTGGAATCCTAACTGAATTAACTGAATTAACCTGAAAATCGCAGTGAAACTCAGTTTGGAGGCAATTAATATCTGTCACCTCAGTCAAAGTGTTCCATTTTATTTTCCAAAACACAAAAACTCACCTTGGTCATGTTACCTGTAGATTTGTAAGCTTCAAACACCTATTTGTTGTGTTTTTTATTTCATAATGGCTATTCTGTACAAACTCTTCTTTGCATTGCATCAGAACACAAAATTTGGGAAGGAAGAAGGCAAAGCCAACTCAGACCCTGAAAACATTTGGGAAATTGCCACACAAGAAACCACAAATCGGCTGAGGCACTCAAAACAATGACAGCAAGCCAGAAGTGGAGCAAGCCAACAGCTGTGCCCTGATTGAAAAAGAACCATCCACTTGTGCCCTGAACTCAATATGCCAGCCTCAAAACCAAAGCTCACATCAGAAAATTCATTACAAACCATGATAAATAAGGGCAATGTGAAAAAGCCAAAGAAATGCAAGAGTCCTTTGTGATATTTGAAAGGATTTAGACACAAAGAAACTGGCTGTTTCCAGATTCATCCCGCCCTTCCACAGACTGACTTTGGAATTCTGATTGTATTCACCTCAAAATCGCTCTAACACTCCATTTGGAGGGAAATAGAATCTGTCACATCACCAGAAGCGTTCCATGTCATTGTCCAAAACACAGAATCTCATCTTGGTTGTGTTGCCCATGGATTTCTAATCCTGAAAGGGGAATTTGCTGTGTTTTTTTTTTCTTTCATAATGGCTACTCTGTCCAAAATCTTGCTTGTATTGCATCAGAATACAAAATTTGGGAAGGAAGAAGGCAAAACCAACTCAGACCCAGAAAACATTTAGGAAATGGCCACACAAGAAACCACAAATCAGCTGAGGCACCCAAAACAATGACAGCAAGCCAGAATTGGAGCAAGCCAACAGCTGTGCCCTGATTGAAAAAGAACCTTCTTCTTGTGCCCTGAACTCCATATTGCAGCCTCAAAACCAAAGCTCACATCAGAAAATTCATTACAAACCATGATAAATAAGAAAAAAGAGAAAAAAGCCAAAAAAATGCAAGAATCCATAATGATGTAGGGCTTGATTTAGTCGCTAGGAAACCGGCTGTTCCCAGATTCATCCACCCCTCCAGCTGACTGCCTGTGGAATTCTGACTGAATTAACCTGAAAATCACAGTGAAACTCAGTTTGGAGGCAATTAATATCTGTCACCTCAGCCAAAGTGTTCCATTTTATTTTCATAAACACAAAAACTCACCTTGGTCATGTTACCTATAGATTTCTAAGCTTCAAACGCCGATTTGTTGTGTTTTTTATTTCATAATGGCTATTCTGTACAAACTCTTCTTTGCATTGCATCAGAACACAAAATTTGGGAAGGAAGAAGGCAAAGCCAACTCAGACCCTGAAAACATTTGGGAAATTGCCACACAAGAAACCACAAATCGGCTGAGGCACTCAAAACAATGACAGCAAGCCAGAAGTGGAGCAAGCCAACAGCTGTGCCCTGATTGAAAAAGAACCATCCACTTGTGCCCTGAACTCAATATGCCAGCCTCAAAACCAAAGCTCACATCAGAAAATTCATTACAAACCATGATAAATAAGGGCAATGTGAAAAAGCCAAAGAAATGCAAGAGTCCTTTGTGATATTTGAAAGGATTTAGACACAAAGAAACTGGCTGTTTCCAGATTCATCCCGCCCTTCCACAGACTGACTTTGGAATTCTGATTGTATTCACCTCAAAATCGCTCTCACACTCCATTTGGAGGGAATTAGAATCTGTCACCTCAGCAGAAGCGTTCCATGTCATTTTCCAAAACACAGAATCTCATCTTGGTTGTGTTGCCTATGGATTTCTAATCCTGAAAGGGCAATGCGCTGTTTTTTTTTTTTTTCTTTCATAATGGCTACTCTGTCCAAAATCTTGCTTGTATTGCATCAGAATACAAAATTTGGGAATAAGAAGGCAAAACTGACTCAGACCCAGAAAACATTTTGGAAATTCCTATCAAGAAACCAAAAGTCAGCTGAAACACCCAAAACAATGACAGCAAGCCAGAATTTGAGCAAGCCAACAGCTGTGCCCTGATTGAAAAAGAACCTTCCTCTTGTGCCCTGAACTCAATATGCCAGCCTCAAAACCAAAGCTCACATCAGAAAATTCATAACAAACCATGAAAAAAAGAAAAAAGAGAAAAAAGCCAAAGAAATGCAAGAATCCATAATGACATTGGGCTTGATTTAGTTGCAAGGAAACTGGCTGTTCCCAGATTCATCCACCACTAAAGCTGACTGCCTGTGGATTTCTGACTGAATTAACCTGACAATCGTAGTGAAACTCAAGAAACCAAATTTCAGCTGAGGCACCCAAAACAATGACAGCAAGCCAGAATTGGAGCAAGCCAACAGCTGTGCCCTGTTTGAAAAAGACCATTCCTCCAGTACCCTGAACTCCATATTGCAGCCTCAAAACCAAAGCTCACATCAGAAAATTCATTACAAACCATGATAAATAAGGGAAATGTGAAAAAGCCAAAGAAATGCAAGCCTGTGGAATCCTAACTGAATTAACTGAATTAACCTGAAAATCGCAGTGAAACTCAGTTTGGAGGCAATTAATATCTGTCACCTCAGCCAAAGTGTTCCATTTTATTTTCCAAAACACAAAAACTCACCTTGGTCATGTTACCTGTAGATTTGCAAGCTTCACCACCTATTTGTTGTGTTTTTTATTTCATAATGGCTACTCTGTCCAAAATCTTGCTTGTATTGCATCAGAATACAAAATTTGGGAAGGAAGAAGGCAAAGCCGACTCAGACCCTGAAAACATTTGGGAAATTGCCACACAAGAAACCACAGATCGGCTGAGGCACCCAAAACAATGACAGCAAGCCAGAATTGCAGCAAGCCAACAACTGTACCCTCTTTGAAAAACACCGTTCCTCCAGTACCCTGAACTCCATACTGCAGCCACAAAACCAAAGCTCACATCAGAAAATTCATTACAAACCATGATAAATAAGGGAAATGTGAAAAAGCCAAAGAAATGCAAGAGTCCTTTGTGATATTTGGCAGGATTTAGACACAAAGAAGCTGGCTGTTTCCAGATTCATACCCCCTTCCACAGACTGACTTTGGAATTCTGATTGAATTCACCTCAAAATCGCTCTCACACTCCATTTGGAGGGAATTAGAATCTGTCACCTCAGCAGAAGCGTTCCATGTCATTTTCCAAAACACAGAATGTCATCTTGGTTGTGTTGCCTATGGATTTCTAATCCTGAAAGGGCAATTTGCTGTGTTTTTTTTTTTCTTTTCTTTCATAATGGCTACTCTGTCCAAAATCTTGCTTGTATTGCATCAGAATACAAAATTTGGGAAGGAAGAAGGCAAAGCCAACTCAGACCCAGAAAACATTTAGGAAATTGCCGCTCAAGAAACCACAAATCAGCTGAGGCACCCAAAACAATGACAGCAAGCCAGAAGTGGAGCAAGCCAACCGCTGTGCCCTGATTGAAAAAGAACCTTCCCCTTGTGCCCTGAACTCAATATGCCAGCCTCAAAACCAAAGCTCACATCAGAAAATTCATTACAAACCATGATAAATAAGGGCAATGTGAAAAAGCCAAAGAAATGCAAGAGTCCTTTGTGATATTTGAAAGGATTTAGACACAAAGAAACTGGCTGTTTCCAGATTCATCCCGCCCTTCCACAGACTGACTTTGGAATTCTGATTGTATTCACCTCAAAATCGCTCTCACACTCCATTTGGAGGGAATTAGAATCTGTCACCTCAGCAGAAGCGTTCCATGTCATTTTCCAAAACACAGAATCTCATCTTGGTTGTGTTGCCTATGGATTTCTAATCCTGAAAGGGCAATGCGCTGTTTTTTTTTTTTTTCTTTCATAATGGCTACTCTGTCCAAAATCTTGCTTGTATTGCATCAGAATACAAAATTTGGGAATAAGAAGGCAAAACTGACTCAGACCCAGAAAACATTTTGGAAATTCCTATCAAGAAACCAAAAGTCAGCTGAAACACCCAAAACAATGACAGCAAGCCAGAATTTGAGCAAGCCAACAGCTGTGCCCTGATTGAAAAAGAACCTTCCTCTTGTGCCCTGAACTCAATATGCCAGCCTCAAAACCAAAGCTCACATCAGAAAATTCATAACAAACCATGAAAAAAAGAAAAAAGAGAAAAAAGCCAAAGAAATGCAAGAATCCATAATGACATTGGGCTTGATTTAGTTGCAAGGAAACTGGCTGTTCCCAGATTCATCCACCACTAAAGCTGACTGCCTGTGGATTTCTGACTGAATTAACCTGACAATCGTAGTGAAACTCAAGAAACCAAATTTCAGCTGAGGCACCCAAAACAATGACAGCAAGCCAGAATTGGAGCAAGCCAACAGCTGTGCCCTGTTTGAAAAAGACCATTCCTCCAGTACCCTGAACTCCATATTGCAGCCTCAAAACCAAAGCTCACATCAGAAAATTCATTACAAACCATGATAAATAAGGGAAATGTGAAAAAGCCAAAGAAATGCAAGCCTGTGGAATCCTAACTGAATTAACTGAATTAACCTGAAAATCGCAGTGAAACTCAGTTTGGAGGCAATTAATATCTGTCACCTCAGCCAAAGTGTTCCATTTTATTTTCCAAAACACAAAAACTCACCTTGGTCATGTTACCTGTAGATTTGCAAGCTTCACCACCTATTTGTTGTGTTTTTTATTTCATAATGGCTACTCTGTCCAAAATCTTGCTTGTATTGCATCAGAATACAAAATTTGGGAAGGAAGAAGGCAAAGCCGACTCAGACCCTGAAAACATTTGGGAAATTGCCACACAAGAAACCACAGATCGGCTGAGGCACCCAAAACAATGACAGCAAGCCAGAATTGCAGCAAGCCAACAACTGTACCCTCTTTGAAAAACACCGTTCCTCCAGTACCCTGAACTCCATACTGCAGCCACAAAACCAAAGCTCACATCAGAAAATTCATTACAAACCATGATAAATAAGGGAAATGTGAAAAAGCCAAAGAAATGCAAGAGTCCTTTGTGATATTTGGCAGGATTTAGACACAAAGAAGCTGGCTGTTTCCAGATTCATACCCCCTTCCACAGACTGACTTTGGAATTCTGATTGAATTCACCTCAAAATCGCTCTCACACTCCATTTGGAGGGAATTAGAATCTGTCACCTCAGCAGAAGCGTTCCATGTCATTTTCCAAAACACAGAATGTCATCTTGGTTGTGTTGCCTATGGATTTCTAATCCTGAAAGGGCAATTTGCTGTGTTTTTTTTTTTCTTTTCTTTCATAATGGCTACTCTGTCCAAAATCTTGCTTGTATTGCATCAGAATACAAAATTTGGGAAGGAAGAAGGCAAAGCCAACTCAGACCCAGAAAACATTTAGGAAATTGCCGCTCAAGAAACCACAAATCAGCTGAGGCACCCAAAACAATGACAGCAAGCCAGAAGTGGAGCAAGCCAACCGCTGTGCCCTGATTGAAAAAGAACCTTCCCCTTGTGCCCTGAACTCAATATGCCAGCCTCAAAACCAAAGCTCACATCAGAAAATTCATTACAAACCATGATAAATAAGGGAAATGTGAAAAAGCCAAAGAAATGCAAGAGTCCTTTGTGATATTTGGGTGGATTTAGACACAAAGAAACTGGCTGTTTCCAGATTCATACCCCCTTCCACAGACTGACTTTGGAATTCTGATTGAATTCACCTCAAAATCGCTCTCACACTCCATTTGGAGGGAATTAGAATCTGTCACCTCAGCAGAAGCGTTCCATGTCATTTTCCAAAACACAGAATCTCATCTTGGTTGTGTTGCTCATGGATTTCTAATCCTGAAAAGGCAATTTGCTATGTTTTTTTTTTTCTTTCATACTGGCTCTCTGTCCAAAATCTTGCTTGTATTGCATCAGAATACAAAATTTGGGAAGGAAGAAGGCAAAACCAACTCAGACCCAGAAAACATTTAGAAAATGGCCACACAAGAAACCACAAATCAGCTGAGGCACCCAAAACCATGACAGAAAGCCAGAATTGGAGCAAGCCAACAGCTGTGCCCTGATTGAAAAAGAACCTTCCTCTTGTGCCCTGAACTCAATATGCCAGCCTCAAAACCAAAGCTCACATCAGAAAATTCATAACAAACCATGAAAAAAAGAAAAAAGAGAAAAAAGCCAAAGAAATGCAAGAATCCATAATGATATTGGGCTTGATTTAGTTGCAAGGAAACTGGCTGTTCCCAGATTCATCCACCACTAAAGCTGACTGCCTGTGGATTTCTGACTGAATTAACCTGACAATCGTAGTGAAACTCAAGAAACCAAATTTCAGCTGAGGCACCCAAAACAATGACAGCAAGCCAGAATTGGAGCAAGCCAACAGCTGTGCCCTGTTTGAAAAAGACCATTCCTCCAGTACCCTGAACTCCATATTGCAGCCTCAAAACCAAAGCTCACATCAGAAAATTCATTACAAACCATGATAAATAAGGGAAATGTGAAAAAGCCAAAGAAATGCAAGCCTGTGGAATCCTAACTGAATTAACTGAATTAACCTGAAAATCGCAGTGAAACTCAGTTTGGAGGCAATTAATATCTGTCACCTCAGCCAAAGTGTTCC
The DNA here is from genome assembly GCF_051225735.1 of Oryctolagus cuniculus. Lineage (NCBI taxonomy): Eukaryota > Metazoa > Chordata > Mammalia > Lagomorpha > Leporidae > Oryctolagus > Oryctolagus cuniculus. The sequence continues at coordinate 82,952,044 of NC_142879.1, forward strand.
ATTTTATTTTCCAAAACACAAAAACTCACCTTGGTCATGTTACCTGTAGATTTGCAAGCTTCACCACCTATTTGTTGTGTTTTTTATTTCATAATGGCTACTCTGTCCAAAATCTTGCTTGTATTGCATCAGAATACAAAATTTGGGAAGGAAGAAGGCAAAGCCGACTCAGACCCTGAAAACATTTGGGAAATTGCCACACAAGAAACCACAGATCGGCTGAGGCACCCAAAACAATGACAGCAAGCCAGAATTGCAGCAAGCCAACAACTGTACCCTCTTTGAAAAACACCGTTCCTCCAGTACCCTGAAATCCATACTGCAGCCACAAAACCAAAGCTCACATCAGAAAATTCATTACAAACCATGATAAATAAGGGAAATGTGAAAAAGCCAAAGAAATGCAAGAGTCCTTTGTGATATTTGGCAGGATTTAGACACAAAGAAGCTGGCTGTTTCCAGATTCATACCCCCTTCCACAGACTGACTTTGGAATTCTGATTGAATTCACCTCAAAATCGCTCTCACACTCCATTTGGAGGGAATTAGAATCTGTCACCTCAGCAGAAGCGTTCCATGTCATTTTCCAAAACACAGAATGTCATCTTGGTTGTGTTGCCTATGGATTTCTAATCCTGAAAGGGCAATTTGCTGTGTTTTTTTTTTCTTTTCTTTCATAATGGCTACTCTGTCCAAAATCTTGCTTGTATTGCATCAGAATACAAAATTTGGGAAGGAAGAAGGCAAAACCAACTCAGACCCAGAAAACATTTAGGAAATTGCCGCTCAAGAAACCACAAATCAGCTGAGGCACCCAAAACAATGACAGCAAGCCAGAATTAGAGCAAGCCAACCGCTGTGCCCTGATTGAAAAAGAACCTTCCCCTTGTGCCCTGAACTCAATATGCCAGCCTCAAAACCAAAGCTCACATCAGAAAATTCATTACAAACCATGATAAATAAGGGAAATGTGAAAAAGCAAAAGAAATGCAAGAGTCCTTTGTGATATTTGGGTGGATTTAGACACAAAGAAACTGGCTGTTTCCAGATTCATACCCCCTTCCACAGACTGACTTTGGAATTCTGATTGAATTCACCTCAAAATCGCTCTCACACTCCATTTGGAGGGAATTAGAATCTGTCACCTCAGCAGAAGCGTTCCATGTCATTTTCCAAAACACAGAATCTCATCTTGGTTGTGTTGCTCATGGATTTCTAATCCTGAAAAGGCAATTTGCTGTGTTTTTTTTTTTCTTTCATACTGGCTCTCTGTCCAAAATCTTGCTTGTATTGCATCAGAATACAAAATTTGGGAAGGAAGAAGGCAAAACCAACTCAGACCCAGAAAACATTTAGAAAATGGCCACACAAGAAACCACAAATCAGCTGAGGCACCCAAAACCATGACAGAAAGCCAGAATTGGAGCAAGCCAACAGCTGTGCCCTGATTGAAAAAGAACCTTCCTCTTGTGCCCTGAACTCAATATGCCAGCCTCAAAACCAAAGCTCACATCAGAAAATTCATTACAAACCATGATAAATAAGAAAAAAGAGAAAAAAGCCAAAAAAATGCAAGAATCCATAATGTTATAGGGCTTGATTTAGTCGCTAGGAAACCTGCTGTTACAGGATGCATCCACCCCTCCAGCTGACTGCCTGTGGAATTCTGACTGAATTAACCTGAAAATCGCAGTGAAACTCAGTTTGGAGGCAATTAATATCTGTCACCTCAGCCAAAGTGTTCCATTTTATTTTCCAAAACACAAAAATTCACCTTGGTCATGTTACCTGTAGATTTCTAAGCTTCAAACGCCTATTAGTTGTGTTTTTTATTTCACAATGGCTATTCTGTACAAACTCTTCTTTGCATTGCATCAGAATACAAAATTTGGGAAGGAAGAAGGCAAAACCAACTCAGACCCAGAAAACATTTAGGAAATTGCCGCTCAAGAAACCACAAATCGGCTGGGGCACTCAAAACAATGACAGCAAGCCAGAAGTGGAGCAAGCCAACAGCCGTGCCCTGATTGAAAAAGAACCTTCCCCTTGTGCCCTGAACTCAATATGCCAGCCTCAAAACCAAACCTCACATCAGAAAATTCATTACAAAAAATGATAAATAAGGGAAATATGAAAAAGCCAAAGAAATGCAAGAGGCCTTTGTGATATTTGAAAGGATTTAGACACAAAGAAACTGGCTGTTTCCAGATTCATCCCCCCCTTCCACAGACTGACTTTGGAATTCTGATTGTATTCACCTCAAAATCGCTCTCACACTCCATTTGGAGGGAAATAGAATCTGTCACCTCACCAGAAGCGTTCCATGTCATTTTCCAAAACACAGAATCTCATCTTGGTTGTGTTGCCTATGGATTTGTAATCCTGAAAGGGCAATGCGCTGTGGTTTTTTTTTTTTTCTTTCAAAATGGCTACTCTGTCCAAAATCTTGCTTGTATTGCATCAGAATACAAAATTTGGGAATAAGAAGGCAAAACCGACTCAGACCCAGAAAACATTTTGGAAATTCCTGCTCAAGAAACCAAAAGTCAGCTGAAACACCCAAAACAATGACAGCAAGCCAGAATTTGAGCACGCCAACAGCTGTGCCCTGATTGAAAAAGAACCTTCCTCTTGTGCCCTGAACTCCATATTGCAGCCACAAAACCAAAGCTCACATCAGAAAATTCATTACAAACCATGAGAAATAAGAAAAAAGTGAAAAAAGCCAAAAAATTTCAAGAATCCATAATGATATTGGGCTTGATTTATTCGCAAGGAAACCAGCTGTTCCCGGATTCATCCACCCCTCCAGCTGACTGCCTGTGGAATTCTGACTGAATTAACCTGAAAATCGCAGTGAAACTCAGTTTGGAGGCAATTAATATCTGTCACCTCAGTCAAAGTGTTCCATTGTATTTTCCAAAACACAAAAACTCACCTTGGTCATGTTACCTATAGATTTATAAGCTTCAAATGCCTATTTGCTCTGTTTTTTATTTCATAATGGCTACTCTGTCCAAACTGTTCTTTGCATTGCATCAGAATACAAAATTTGGGAAGGAAGAAGGCAAAGCCAACTCAGACCCTGAAAACATTTGGGAAATTGCCACACAAGAAACCACAAATCGGCTGAGGCACCCAAAACAATGACAGCAAGCCAGAAGTGGAGCAAGCCAACAGCTGTACCCTGATTGAAAAAGAACCATCCTCTTGTGCCCTGAACTCAATATGCCAGCCTCAAAACCAAAGCTCACATCAGAAAATTCATTACAAACCATGAAAAAAAGAAAAAAGAGAAAAAAGCCAAAGAAATGCAAGAATCCATAATGATATTGGGCTTGATTTAGTTGCAAGGAAACTGGCTGTTCCCAGATTCATCCACCACTAAAGCTGACTGCCTGTGGATTTCTGACTGAATTAACCTGACAATCGTAGTGAAACTCAAGAAACCAAATTTCAGCTGAGGCACCCAAAACAATGACAGCAAGCCAGAATTGGAGCAAGCCAACAGCTGTGCCTTGTTTGAAAAAGACCATTCCTCCAGTACCCTGAACTCCATATTGCAGCCTCAAAACCAAAGCTCACATCAGAAAATTCATTACAAACCATGATAAATAAGGGAAATGTGAAAAAGCCAAAGAAATGCAAGCCTGTGGAATCCTAACTGAATTAACTGAATTAACCTGAAAATCGCAGTGAAACTCAGTTTGGAGGCAATTAATATCTGTCACCTCAGCCAAAGTGTTCCATTTTATTTTCCAAAGCACAAAAACTCACCTTGGTCATGTTACCTGTAGATTTGCAAGCTTCAAACACCTATTTGTTGTGTTTTTTATTTCATAATGGCTACTCTGTCCAAAATCTTGCTTGTATTGCATCAGAATACAAAATTTGGGAAGGAAGAAGGCAAAGCCGACTCAGAACCAGAGAACATTTAGGAAATTGCCACACAAGAAACCACAGATCGGCTGAGGCACCCAAAACAATGACAGCAAGCCAGAATTGCAGCAAGCCAACAACTGTACCCTCTTTGAAAAACACCGTTCCTCCAGTACCCTGAACTCCATACTGCAGCCACAAAACCAAAGCTCACATCAGAAAATTCATTACAAACCATGATAAATAAGGGAAATGTGAAAAAGCCAAAGAAATGCAAGACTCCTTTGTGATATTTGGCAGGATTTAGACACAAAGAAACTGGCTGTTTCCAGATTCATACCCCCTTCCACAGACTGACTTTGGAATTCTGATTGAATTCACCTCAAAATCGCTGTAACACTCCATTTGGAGGGAAATAGAATCTGTCACATCACCAGAAGCGTTCCATGTCATTGTCCAAAACACAGAATCTCATCTTGGTTGTGTTGCCCATGGATTTCTAATCCTGAAAGGGCAATGCGCTGTGTTTTTTTTTTTTCTTTCATAATGGCTACTCTGTCCAAAATCTTGCTTGTATTGCATCAGAATACAAAATTTGGGAAGGAAGAAGGCAAAACCAACTCAGACCCAGAAATCATTTAGGAAATTGCCGCTCAAGAAACCAAAACTCGGCTGAGGCACCCAAAACCATGACAGAAAGCCAGAATTGGAGCAAGCCAACAGCTGTGCCCTGATTGAAAAAGAACCTTCCTCTTGTGCCCTGAACTCCATATTGCAGCCTCAAAACCAAAGCTCACATCAGAAAATTCATTACAAACCATGATAAATAAGAAAAAAGAGAAAAAAGCCAAAAAAATGCAAGAATCCATAATGATGTAGGGCTTGATTTAGTCGCTAGGAAACCGGCTGTTCCCGGATTCATCCACCCCTCCAGCTGACTGCCTGTGGAATTCTGACTGAATTAACCTGAAAATCGCAGTGAAACTCAGTTTGGAGGCAATTAATATCTGTCACCTCAGTCAAAGTGTTCCATTTTATTTTCATAAACACAAAAACTCACCTTGGTCATGTTACCTATAGATTTCTAAGCTTCAAACGCCGATTTGTTGTGTTTTTTATTTCATAATGGCTATTCTGTACAAACTCTTCTTTGCATTGCATCAGAATACAAAATTTGGGAAGGAAGAAGGCAAAGCCAACTCAGACCCTGAAAACATTTGGGAAATTGCCACACAAGAAACCACAAATCGGCTGAGGCACTCAAAACAATGACAGCAAGCCAGAAGTGGAGCAAGCCAACAGCTGTGCCCTGATTGAAAAAGAACCATCCTCTTGTGCCCTGAACTCAATATGCCAGCCTCAAATCCAAAGCTCACATCAGAAAATTCATTACAAACCATGATAAATAAGGGAAATGTGAAAAAGCCAAAGAAATGCAAGACTCCTTTGTGATATTTGAATGGATTTAGACACAAAGAAACTGGCTGTTTCCAGATTCATCCCCCATTCCACAGACTGACTTTGGAATTCTGATTGTATTCACCTCAAAATCACTCTCACACTCCATTTGGAGGGAATTAGAATCTGTCACATCACCAGAAGCGTTCCATGTCATTTTCCAAAACACAGAATCTCATCTTGGTTGTGTTGCCTATGGATTTCTAATCCTGAAAGGGCAATGCGCTGTCTTTTTTTTTTTCTTTCATAATGGCTACTCTGTCCAAAATCTTGCTTGTATTGCATCAGAATACAAAATTTGGGAATAAGAAGGCAAAACCGACTCAGACCCAGAAAACATTTTGGAAATTCCTGCTCAAGAAACCAAAAGTCAGCTGAAACACCCAAAACAATGACAGCAAGCCAGAATTTGAGCAAGCCAACAGCTGTGCCCTGATTGAAAAAGAACCTTCCTCTTGTACCCTGAACTCCATATTGCAGCCTCAAAACCAAAGCTCACATCAGAAAATTCATTACAAACCATGAAAAATAAGAAAAAAGTGAAAAAAGCCAAAAAATTTCAAGAATCCATAATGATATTGGGCTGGATTTATTCACAAGAAAACCAGCTGTTCCCGGATTCATCCACCCCTCCAGCTGACTGCCTGTGGAATTCTGACTGAATTAACCTGAAAATCGCAGTGAAACTCAGTTTGGAGGCAATTAATATCTGTCACCTCAGCCAAAGTGTTCCATTTTATTTTCATAAACACAAAAACTCACCTTGGTCATGTTACCTGTAGATTTCTAAGCTTCAAACGCCGATTTGTTGTGTTTTTTTATTTCATAATGGCTACTCTGTCCAAACTCTTGTTTGTATTGCGTCAGAATACAAAATTTGGGAAGGAAGAAGGCAAAGCCAACCCAGACCCAGAACACATTTAGGAAATTGCCACACAAGAAACCACAAATCAGCTGAGGCACCCAAAAGAATGACAGCAAGCCAGAATTGTTGGAGCAAGCCAACAGCTGTACCCTTTTTGAAAAAGACCATTCCTCCAGTGCCCTGAACTCCATATTGCAGCCTCAAAACCAAAGCTCACATCAGAAAATTCATTACAAACCATGATAAATAAGGGAAATGTGAAAAAGCCAAAGAAATGCAAGACTCCTTTGTGATATTTGAAAGGATTTAGACACAAGGAAACTGGCTGTTTCCAGATTCATCCCCCCCTTCCACAGACTGACTTTGGAATTCTGATTGAATTCACCTCAAAATCGCACTCACACTCAATATGGAGAGAATTAGAATCTGTCACCTCAGCAGAAGCGTTCCATGCTGTTTTTAAAAACACAGAAAATCATCTTGGTTGTGTTGCCTATAGATTTCTAATCCTGAAAGGGCAATTTGCTGTGTTTTTTTTTTTTCTTTCATAATGGCTACTCTGTCCAAAGTCTTGCTTGTATTTCATCAGAATACAAAATTTGGGAATAAGAAGCAAAACCGACTCAGACTCAGAAATCATTTTAGAAATTGCTGCTCAAGAAACCAAAAGTCAGCTGAAGCACCCAAAACAATGACAGCAAGCCAGAATTGGAGCACGCCAACAGCTGTGCCCTGATTGAAAAATAACCTTCCTCTTGTGCCCTGAACTCAATATGCCAGCCTCAAAACCAAAGCTGACATCAGAAAATTCATTACAAACCATGATAAATAAGAAAAAAAGAGAAAAAAGCCAAAGAAATGCAAGAATCCATAATGATATTGGGCTTGATTTATTCGCAAGGAAACCAGCTGTTCCCGGATTCATCCACCCCTCCAGCTGACTGCCTGTGGAATTCTGACTGAATTAACCTGAAAATCAGAGTGAAACTCAGTTTGGAGGCAATTAATATCTGTCACCTCAGCCAAAGTGTTCCACTGTATTTTCCAAAACACAAAAACTCACCTTGGTCATGTTACCTATAGATTTATAAGCTTCAAATGCCTATTTGCTCTGTTTTTTATTTCATAATGGCTACTCTGTCCAAACTCTTCTTTGCATTGCATCAGAATACAAAATTGGGAAGGAAGAAGGCAAAACCAACTCAGACCCAGAAAACATTTGGGAAATTGCCACACAAGAAACCACAAATCAGCTGAGGCACCCAAAACAATGACAGCAAGCCAGAAGTGGAGCAAGCCAACAGCTGTGCCCTGATTGAAAAAGAACCTTCCTCTTGTGCCCTGAACTCCATATTGCAGCCTCAAAACCAAAGCTCACATCAGAAAATTCATTACAAACCATGAAAAAAAGAAAAAAGAGAAAAAAGCCAAAGAAATGCAAGAATCCATAATGATATTGGGCTTGATTTAGTTGCAAGGAAACTGGCTGTTCCCAGATTCGTCCACCCCTCAAGCTGACTGCCTGTGGAAATCTGACTGAATTAACCTGAAAATCGCAGTGAAACTCAAGAAACCAAATTTCAGCTGAGGCACCCAAAACAATGACAGCAAGCCACAAGTGGAGCAAGCCAACAGCTGTGCCCTGTTTGAAAAAGACCATTCCTCCAGTGCCCTGAACTGCATATTGCAGCCACAAAACCAAACCTAACATCGTAAAATTCATTACAAAGCATGATAAATAAGGGAAATGTGAAAAAGCCAAAGAAATGCAAGAGTCCTTTTTGATATTTGGCTGGATTTAGACACAAGGAAACTGGCTGTTACCAGATTCATCCCCCCCTTCCAGAGACTGACTTTGGAATTCTGATTGAATTCACCTCAAAATCGCTCTCACACTCAATTTGGAGGGAATTAGAATCTGTCCCCTCAGCAGAAGCTTTCCATGCCATTTTCCAAAACACAGATACTCATCTTGATCGTGTTGCCTATAGATTTCTAATCCTGAAAGGGCAATGCGCTGTGTTTTTTTTTTTTCTTTCATAATGGCTACTCTCCAAAATCTTGCTTGTATTGCATCAGAATACAAAATTTGGGAATAAGAAGGCAAAACCGACTGAGACCCAGAAATCATTTAGGAAATTGCCACTCAAGAAACCAAAAGTTAGCTGAGGCACCCAAAACAATGACAAAAGCCAGAATTGGAGCACGCCAACAGCTGTGCCGTGTTTCAAAAAGACCATTCCTCCGGTGCCCTGAACTCTATATTGCAGCCTCAAAACCAAAGCTCACATCAGAAAATTCATTACAAACCATGAAAAAAAGAAAAATGAGAAAAAAGTCAAAGAAATGCAAGAGTCCTTTGTGATATTTGGCTGGATTTAGACACAAGGAAACCAGCTGTTTCCGGATTCATCCACCCCTCCTAGCTGACTGGCTGTGGAATTCTGATTGAATTCACCTGAAAATCGCACTCACTCTCGATTTGGAGGAAATTAATATCTGCCCCTCAGTGGAAGGGTTCTATGTCATTTTCCAAAACCCAAAAACTCATCTTGGTCATGTTGCCTATGATTTCTAATCATCAAAACCCAGTATGTTCTGTTTTTCAATTTCATAATGGATCCTCGTTCTAAACCCTTGTTTGTATTGCATCAGAATACACAATTTGAAAAGGAAAAAGGCAAAACCAACTCAGACCAACAAAACATTTAGGAAAAAGTTGCTCAAAACGAAAAATTGGCTGAGGCACCCAAAGCAATGACAGAAAGCCAGAATTGGAGAGAGCCAACAGCTGTGCCCTAATTGAAAAAGACCATTCCTCTGGTTCCCTGAACTCCTTAAGCCAGCCTCAAAACCACAACCCACATCAGAAAATTTATTACAAACCATGATAAATAAGAAAATGTGAAAAATGCAAAAAAGAAAAAGAAATGTAAGAGTCCTTTGTGATATGGCGCTTGTTTTAGTACAAGGAAACCAGCTGTTTCCGGATTCATCCACCCCTCCCAGCTGACTGACTGTGGAATTCTGATTGTATTCACCTGAAAAGAGAGAACATTTATAAGTATATTGGGACTGTGGAACCTGTCATTTACCAATCACATGTTAGACTGAATCATAGACCAAATATAGGGAAGAAATCCTATGCATGTAAACCTTGTGGGAAGTCATTCAGTATTAAATTCTGCCATACCCTCCATCACAGCACTCATATTGTGGAAAACCCTCATGTGTGTAATGATTGTGTGGAAACCACTCACCAGAAGTCAGATCTCATTAGACATCAGAGAATTCACACAGGGTTGAAATCTTACAAATGTAATGACTGTGGGAAGTTCTTTGGCCAGAAGAAACACCTCATAAATCATCAGAGAATTCACACAGGTGAGAAACCTTATGAATGCAATGACTATGGAAAATCCTTTGGCCTGAAGGAAAAACTCATAAATCATCAGAGAATTCACAGAGGGGAGAAACCTTATGAATGCAATCATTGTGGAAAAGCCTTTGCTGAGAAATCAAAGCTCACAAAGCATCAGACAAATTGTACTGGGGGAAACCTTATGATTGCAACGACTGTGGAAAAACCTTTGCTGAGAAGTCAAACCTCAGAAAGTATCAGAGCCTTCACACCATGGAGAAAGCTTATAAATGAAATGACTGTGGAAAAGCCTTTGGTTCCATCCTTGCATACCAAGGATAAATCCCACTTGGTCTGGGTGGATGATCTTTCTGATGCATTGTTGGATTCAATTGGCCAGAATTCTGTTGCAGATCTTTGCATGTATGTTCATCAGGGAAATTGGTCTATAATTACTTTCTTTGTTGCACTTTTTTCAAGTTTAGGAATGAAGGTGATGTTGGCTTCATAGAAAGAATTTGGGAGAATCGCCTCTCTCTCAATTGTTTTGAATAACTTGAGAAGAATTGCAGTTAGTGCTTTAAATGTCTGTTAGAATTCAGCAGTGAAGCCATCCAGTCCTGGGGTTTTCTTGGCGGCGAGGGTCTTTATTACTGATATCATTTCCATCTGGTTATGTGTGTGTTTAGGTTTTCTATATCTTTGTTGCTCAATTTAGGTAGGTTTTATGGATGGAAGGATGGTGGAAAGCCTCTTTGCTGTACTTCATAACTCATAAGATATCAGAGAATCCACACAGGGAATTTTCTACTTGACCTTTTTGTGCAAGTTATATCTCATGAAATATTAGAGAATTCACCAAGGGGAGAAATGCATGAATGTAATACATGTGAATAGCCTTTGTGGTGCAAATCAGACCTCATCAAACATAAAAGAATTCTCATGGGGAGCAATTTTATGAATGTAATGACTCAGAGCCTTTTACCATAATTCAGCCCTCATTGTACATCATCAAATTCATATAGGGAAAAACTCCTTTGAAAGTAAAATCCCTTTAATTAGAAGCCATACCTCATACGACAACAGGGAATTCACGTGGGAGAGAAACCTTATGGGTGTAATGAGTGTTGGAAAGCTCTGCCCAAATCTCTCCTTATATCAGAATGCACAACATATATATCTAATGAATGAAATAAATGTGAGAAAGTCATTTCACATAGCTAATGCCTCATAATCCATCATGGAATTTGAACAAGGGAGAGACCTTAACAATATAATGAATGTGGAAGAGCTTTTCTCCAAAATTCATGTAAGTATTGTGACAAAACCTTTTGCTGGAAATCACATCCTATCCAACAGAGACTCATGTAAAGGAGAAAGCTTATAAATATTATTAGAGTCAGAAGTCAATGGTACATCAGAGAATTGACACAGGTGGTTTCTTAGGCATATACTGATTGTGCAAAAACATTTTCTTTATTTCAGGCTTGTATAGATACAGAATTCACAAAAGGTGATAGTCTTTGCATGCTGTAAATACAATAAAACCTTTAGCCAGAAATTAGACATCAACAGACTTCAGAGAATTCATAAGGAACAAAAGTCTATGCAATGAATTTGGAAAATGTATTTCTGTTATAAATCAGTCTTCAATTCCCATGAATAGACTCACAAATGAGAAAACATGCATGCATAGAAAAGTTTTGTACCATAAATTATCTCTAGATGGTAAACTAATATATCACACAAAAGAAAAATCATGAGTGTAATGGAATTGGGAAACCCTTTGCTATAAGGCAGATTTCCAGAAAGCTTAGCAAGATTACAGAAAAGTCTCTGAAAATGTAACATGTCTGAAAGATTTGTTGGCATCACAAACTGGAGGATAGCTCAAGTGCATGTGTTTTTGTGCCTGGCATCCAAATTGATATCTCTTTTTCTTTGATGAATTCCATGTTTATTTATTTAGCAGATTTAGAGACAAAGGATTCCTGTCCATTGATTTACTACTATATGCCCACAATTGCCATGGTAAGGTATATGGCAAAAACTGAGTGCTGGGGTCTGTGAATCTGATTCATCACTGATAACATTGAAGACATTGGTTCCTGGTTCTTATGCTGCTATGCATGGAAATGTTTCTCTAATTTCATTTTCAAATAGTTCATTGTTAATATAAAGAAATGCTTCTAATTTTTAAAATTTCATTGAAATAATTTGTGATGAATGTGTCCTAGTCATGCATTATTACAGGGTGTAGTGCAATATTTGCACACATTTATGCAGTAAAAAGTGATCAAGCTAAGCAACTACAGTTTTATTAAGTTTTTAAAGAGTTATTTATTTGAAAGACAGAGTTACAGAGAGAAGTAGCAGCAGAGAGAGAGAGAGGTCTTCCTCTGCTGGTTCACTCCCCAGATGGCCACAATGGCCGGAGCTCTGCCAATCTGATGCCAGGAACCAGGAGCTTCTTCCAGATCTCCCACTTGGGTGCAGGGACCCAAGGACTTGGGCCATCTTATACTGCTTTCCCAGGCCATAGCAGAGAGTTGGATCAGAAGAGGAGCAGCCAGGACTAGAACTGGTACCCACATGGGATGCTAGTGCTTCAGGCCAGGGTGTTAGCCCACTGTGCCACAATGCTGGCCCCCAAGCAACTACAGTTTCTAATTCTTCTCCATGATTTGAGACTACCAGCTCCTCTCCTTCAGTTCTTTACACAGAACCTAATATGGTTGAATGTAGTCATCTCATTATATTATGGAACACCAGAAGTTCTTTCTGCCTCTTTGATTTTTGATACCTATTATCCAATCCCCCTCTATCCCTAGCTGCTTCCCTTCTCAGCCTCTAGTAATCACAGTTCTGTGTTCAGATCCATTATTTTCTTTCACTTCCACATGTGACAAGGACCAGGTGACATTTGTGTTCCTGCTTCTGGCTTATTTCAATTAATTTAATAATATTTTGTTCTTTTTTTGTATCTAAAAGAGGTTGCCCTGTCCATTGTTTTTCACTGATGGACAGCTAGATTGGTTTCAAATCCTGGCTGCAGTGAACTGTGTTATAGTGGCTGTGTTATGGGAAAATTGCTGTATCTTTGATATGCTCTCCTCCTTTCCTTCTAATAAAATTTCCTTATTATATATAGCCAAGAGCAAGATAACTCTCACATGGTAGGTCAATTTTTATCTTATTTGAAATTTTTGTTATTTATTTGAAAGAGTTACAATAGAGGTAGAGACACAGAGAGGTCCTCCATCAGCTGGTTCACTCTACAGATGACTACAAAGGCCAGAGTTATGCCATTCTGAAACCTGGAGACAGGAGCTTCCTCTGGGTCTCCCACATGGGTGCATGGGCCCAAGGACTTGGGCCATCTTCTACTGCTATCCCAGGAGATAGCAGAGAGCTGTATTGGAAGAAGAGCAGCTGGAACTAGAACTGACACCCAAATGGGATGCTGGCCCTTCAGGCCAGGGCTTTAACTCACTGCACAACAGCGCCGGCCCAATTTTTATCCTTTTTAAGGAATGACCATACTGTTCTGCATAACATCTGTACTAACTTGTGTTTTCACCCACCATATATGACGGTTTTCTTTTCCCATGTGCTCTCTAGCATTTGTTATTTTTTATCAGTTTGGCATAAAAATGATATAGTATTGTTCACGTTTTTGTGTATTTTGAAATCAGTTAATTTGTTTATTAAATCTTTATTATTTGAAAGGTGGATTTAGAGAGAGAGGGAAAGACATAGATAGCTTTCATCTGCTGGCTCACACCCCAGAGAGTTTCAACAGTTGAGCCTGGGGCATGCTGGAGTCAGGAGCTTCATCCAAGTCTCCCACATCAGTGGCAAGGACCCAAGTCCTTCGTCCATCTTCTGCTGGTTTCCCAGGTGTTTAGCAGTGAGCTAAATTGGAAGTGGAGATTCCTAAACTCAAAGTGGAACTCAGATGTTATGCTGGCCTCACAGATTGCAGCTTTCCCCACTTGGCCACAATGCCAGCCCCTCTATCAATTTAATTCCTCAAAAATAGCTCAGTAATGTTGGCATCTATCTCATTTTGTTTTTTCTCTGTTATTATTCAACTTATTGATGTCTTATTTTTGTTCACATTATTCCTCTCAATTGCTCTACCTGAGGTGAGTAGGGCTGCTGTGTTGCTTAAATGAAGTGTATGCTTTAGATTACTCATTTAATGAGTGCATGTCATTCACATAGCACTTCACTGAAGTTCTACTATGTCCCAAATCCTCTTCTAGGCACAGAATTTAGACCACTTTTCTCTTAGGCCCAGATCTTGCCTTTAACATACTACTTGGAATTTAGTAGCTCATGAAATCTGCAGACTGCATAAATGAATGAATATCTTAAGGGCTGTGCTTTTGTGGAGGAACTTCATAGGAGACTGAAGGAATAAAATAAATCAAAAGTATCCACAGTATATAGAATGTATACTATTTTACAAGTCACAGAGAAGAGGAAGAAGAAGGAAAGTAGTAAGACTAGAAAGTTTGTAGCAAGACTAACAGGCGCTGGTCAAGAACTTAATAAGCACATTAGGAAAGCAGTAAGGTTTCTTTTTTTTTGAGGAAAAGTTTTTATTTCTAGTGATGAAATTGGCAACAGAACATTATGAAAGTTTAAAATTACAAAGAGAAATTGTCTATAATTAATAGATTCAAAATTTGACAATCAGTGAATATCATTATTAGTCATTACCAACAACAGTTATTGATTTGAAAGGCAGAGTGACAGGAAGAGGGAACCACTGTTTCACTCCCCAGACACTTGCAATAGCCAAAGCTTGACCAAGCCAAAACCAGGAACTGGGAATTCATTCTGGATGTCCCATTTGGGTGCAAGGACCCAAGCACTTCTGCCATCCTCCGTCTCCTCCCAGGGTGCACACTAGCAGAAACTTGCCTCAAAGCAGAGAAGCTACCACTCAAGCCAGGCATTTGTATATGGGATGTGGGTGTGTGGTGGTGATACCAAGCCCTCATAGATAAAAAAAAAAGACAAAGTTATTTCTATGCCAAGGAAATTACTCTGTAGTCTTTCTCTTATAAACTACGTATTGCTGAACCTAGATAATTTTTCCTTTATTTAACAATGACATGAAAATGTCAGTTGAGTTGGCTTTCCTGAAGACCTTGTTTCTTGAATATTAGTGGCTAGCTGAGATAAATTCTTTTCATCTCTTTCTCGCTTCGGCAGCACATATACTAAAATTGGAACGATACAGAGAAGATTAGCATGCCCCTGCGCAGTAAGGTTTCTTTACCTCCCTGTAGACTCTGCTCTCCAGAGGTGAACAGGGTCCTCTAAACCCACTTGCTGCACACACAAACACCTGAGTGTTGTATTCTCCCACAGGTGTTGGAGACTGATATGGTGCTCTGATTTATATTTACATAATGGCTAGTGACATCGGGCATATTCACATGTTTTGACCATTTACATTTCTTCTGAGAAATGTCTATTCAGATGTTTCTTCACTGTATTTTTTGGAGTTTTTCCAATTCATGTAAATGTTCTGGAAATCTGTAAACATTCAGAGTTTTAATTTTTCCTGCCATCTGTTCATTGTATCTACACTCTGATGTTTACTTTGTTGTGAAGAAGTATCTTAGTTGGATATACTCAAATGTCTCTGTTTTTATTTTTGTGACTATTGCTATTGGAATCTTACCCAAAAGCTATTGTGTGTTGACAATATTTAGAGTTCCCCTATGTTTACTTGGGTTTGGGTCTTATGATTACATTTTAATTCACTATGAGTTCACTTTCACATAGTGTAAGAGATGTTGGAGTCTCTTTTCAGGCTTCTACATATGGATAATCAAGTTCCTCTGCACCACTTGTGAAAGAGATTCTTCTTTCTCCAGTTCATTTTAGTTCCTTTGTTAAATATGAGTTGCTGGTAGAAATTTGGGTTTATTTCTATGCTACCAAGTCTTTTCCATTGAACTATGTGTCTGTTATTATATCAGTGCTAACACTTCTTCTTTTTTTTTTTTGCAGTTTATTTATTTGAAAGGCAGAGTTACAGAGAGGTAGAGGCAGAGAGAGAGAGAGGTCTTCCATCCACTGGTTTACTCCCCAAATGGCCACAATGGCCGGAGCTCTGTTGATCTGAATCCAAGTGTCAGGAGCTTCTTCCAGGTCTCTATGCAGGTGCAGGGGCCCAAAGACTTTGGCCATTTTCTACTTTTTTCTCAGGCTATACCAGAGAGGGGTATAAGAAGTGGAGCAGCTGGGAAACATACTGGCACCCATATGAGATGCCGGCACTGCAGACAGTGACTTTACCTGCTTTGTCATAGTGCTGACCCCTGTAATATGTCTTAAAATATGGTGTGATGTCTCCAGCTTTTTTTTGCTTTATAATATTGCTTTAGATGTTAAGCATCTCTCATGTTTCTATGTGAATTTTAGCATCATTTTTTCTAGCTCTGAGAACATCGTTGGTATGTTGATTGGGATTGCATTGAATTTGCAAATTGCTTTTGGTAGTATGGATATTTTGGTATTATTCTTCCCATTCACAAACATAAGTTTTCTGTGAGACTGTCAAAAAGCCTTGACAAAAATTGGACTTTATTACACAAAAATTCATCACTTTTTGGGATCATTTAAATCCATAATTTTGCACTAATATTTGATAAATCATTAAAGACTTTGAGCATTTTAGTAGGAGAAATTAAAATATTTATCAATTTATTCAAATATTGTTTAGATGTGATATTCAAATATTGTTTAGAGCCATTGTCTGTATTCCCTCTAAATTAGGATCTTTTTGCTTTTTGCCTGTTAAACTTGTCCCTTGACTCAACAACCCTTTTTAATGTAATGTAAACTGAAAATGTCATTTCATAAGCTAAAAAAAATGACAAAGAAGGAAAAAGAAGGGAGGGAGGTTGAGTATATAATTATGTTCTCCGAATTTTTTCTATAAAACATATTGAATCATTTAAAAGCTAATTAAAATTAAACTCAAAATTGGACCATTATGACCAATATTTAAAACAAGTGATTAAAAACTGTAGATGTCTTCAATTTTGATTATCATTCTTCTTTAGAATATCTGAAAGAAATCCGGTTTCTCACTTTAAAATATACCAGTGTGTTAGAATTCAGTATTAAATGACTTTGTTTAAAAGTGTTATTTAATCTATTGCTTTAAGTAGTAATACTATGGCCATTGTAAAACAAAATCCTTATCATTTTTCATAAAACAGAAAGGGCCTTTAAAACATCATCACTAAAAATATTAAGAGACCTAAAATATAACATTCTTAAAACCCAAGTGATACCATTCAAAATTTTCAAATATGCAGGGATAGTTCGTGTCAAGTAACTAAATAATTGTGAAGTGTATATATGGAATAGCTTCTATAAATTCTTTTGGCAAGGGCTGGCACTGTGCCATAGTGGGTGAGGCTGCCACCTGCAGTGCTGGTATTCCATAGGGGCATCAGTTCAAGACCTGGCTGCTCCACTTCCTATCCAGCTCTCTGCTATGGCCTGGGAAAGCATTATAAAATGGTCCAAGTCCTTGGGCCCCTGCACCTGTATAGGAGACCAGGAAGAGGCTCCTGGCTCCTGCCTTCCAGTCAGCACAGCTCCAGCCATGGAGGCCAACTGTGGAGTGAACCAGTGAATGGAAGACCACTCTCTCTGCCTGTCCTTCTCTCTCTGTGTAATTCTGACTTTCAAATAATATAAATAAATCTTCAAAAAATTCTTTTGGCAAATAGATGAAGCTACTTGTTATACATTTCAAATAAATAGCAAACATACTAGAAAAATATATTGAATAAAATTTAAGCAACTCATAGCTATACACAGAAATTTCTCACCATAACAACATAGCAACCACTAAATTTCCAAATTCAATTTTCCACAACTTAGAATCTTTAACTCCAGAAGGAGTACAAAATTGACAGAACAGTGGCCTATGTATCAGGATACCTAATGCTAATACAGAATTATCCCTGCCACAACTTACCTATGTGACCTTGAACAGTTCACTTAACTTCTCTGGGCTTGGCATTTAGCATCCTCATGTGATAAAGGAGGCTTGGATAATATCAGTTGTACTCTATCTTGAGACTTCAACGATCTCTCAGTTTCCGAACAGGCACCTTAAGGGAAAGTAAACCTTTAGATCAAAGCTTACATTTTTAAATATAAATATATTTTAAACTGTTTCTACAACTAGTACAAAACAACACATTCAAATGTGTACCATGCCACTTTTCAATATTTGGGAATAATTAATGCATCATTTTAGAGCATTGTCTTGAGGCCAGTGCTGTGGTGTACCTAGTAAAGCCACTGCATGCAGTGGGGGCATCCCATATGGAGGCCGGTTCAAGTCCAGGCTGCTCCACTTTCCATTCAGCTGTCTGCTATAGCCTGGGAGAGCAGTAGGAAGTTGGCCCAAGTCCTTGGGCCCCTGAATCTGCATGGGAGACCCTGAAGAGGTCCTGGCTCCTGGTTTCAGATTGGCATATCTCTGACCTTTTAGGCCATCTGGGGAGTGAACCAGCAGATGGAGGACCTCTCTCTCTCTCTCTCTTCCTCTTGTTCACTATCTGTGTAACTCTGACTTCCAAATAAATAAATAAATAAATCTTTTAAAAAATCAAAAGAATATTGTCTGGCACACAGTGAACCACTAAGTACAAGATATTATTAGTAATATTAGATGGAAATGTTGAAATAAACTAGGCAATAAGCCTTAAGATGCAAATTAATACCAAGAAATATAATCTCAAATTTCTGTGTTCAACAAGGTAGTCTCTTTTCACTACTAACTTTATACTAAATAAGATATTTTGATATTTTGTTAAGAGTAAATTTATAGGGGGCCAGCTCCGTGGCTCACTTGGTTAATTCTCCACCTGTGGTGCTGGTATCCCTTATGGGCAAAGTGTTCTAGTCCTGGTTGCTCCTCTTTCAGTCCAGCTTTCTGCTATGGCCCAGGAAGGCAGTGGAGGATGGCCCAAGTGCTTGGGCCCTGCACCCGGATGGGAGACCAGGAGAAAGCACCTGACTCCTGGCTTTGGATGGGCACAGCTCCAACTGTGGCAGCCATTTGGGGACTGAACCAATGGAAGGAAGACCTTTCTGTCTTTCTCACTGTCTATAACTCTACCTGTCAAATAAAAAAATTATTAGTTTTTCATAAAAACTGCAGTATTGAAAAAGTTCTAAAATCCCTCTAATTCTAAATGTCTGTGACTGCTAACTCATTAGCACATATTGCATTCTTTACATCTGGGTAATCATGACAATTCACTTTTAAATGATTAACAGATCTGCTGTTATATATAAATACATGCTTTTCCGAAAATCATACAATAAGCAGGCTACATACTGTACTTCAAGTAAAACTGCCATATCCAGTCCTACAATTGTAAATAAGACAGTTTCAATTGTTCAGCATTATCAATTATAAATTCCAATCGTGTAGCAATACTCATAAGAATTTAGGGGGCCGATGCTGTGGAGTAGCAAGTAGAGCTGTGGCTTGCAGTGCTGACATTCCAATTGGGTGCCAGTTCAAGTCCTGGCTACTCAAATTACTATCCATCTTTTTAGGCAAGTAAGACTTACTATCCAGCAGTAGAGGATGGCCCAGGCCCTTGGGCTCCTGCACCTGCATAGGAGACCCAAAAGAAGCTGCTGGCTCCTGGCTTTGTATTGGCAGAGCTCCAGCCATTGTGGCCAAATGGGGAGTGAACCAGTGGTTGGAAGACTGCTCTCCCTCTCTCTCTCTCCTTCTCTGTGTAACTCTGACTTTCAAGTAAAATAAATGAATCTTTTTTTAAAAAGGATGAAATAAAAAGGAAGATGAAGATTACAAAATTGTTTAATTTTTTTAATAAATATAAATTTCCAAAGTACAGCTTTTGGATTACAGTGGCTTCCCCTCCCCAAAACATCCCTCCCACCCATAATCCTCCTATTTCCTGCTTCCTCTCCCATCCCAGAAGATTACAAAATTGTATGAAGGACATTTGTACAGTAAACAAATATACTGATTTCCAATGCAATATTTGAATACTTGAAGCAGGAACGCTAAGTACTTCTTTGCCAAAATAACATGTTTTGTCCAGTGTAAAACCCATTTGCCATCCCAATACACAAAGGGATTTGGGGCAAGAAGGAAAAAAGAAGTCCACACATGCAGAAATTTTAAGCAAAACAAAATAGAGAATGTATTTAGTTTCATGAAAATCACACAAGAATTAATAGTATTCCACCCATTTGCAACAAATATTTTTAAGTTTAATGAATGAATAAATTTTCAGTTACATAGCAGAAAACTTCTACCCTCTCCCATAAAACTGAAAAAGAAACTTTTTAAAAGTAAAAACTGATGAAAGAATTCTGCAATACATGTTAATGTTAAGTAGCCCAGCAGAGTTTATTTAGAAATACAAACACACACACAGAAAATAAATACATTAAAATCTTACTGAATAGTCCAGTAATAGTTCAGGATCCAATATGTGTGCAAAAGATTCTGGATTTCCCAGTCACTTTGTATAGGAAATGATGTGCTTTGCTATGTAGCATGTACCTTTAGATTCCTGAACACCTCCACTTTGCTTCTTACCCTGAGTCCCAGCAAATACAGGAACACAGCTGTTGAGTCATTCATTTTCTGGATTTGGGAATATCAAAGAATTAATGAGTATAGAAAGTTGTACAGCAAAGACCAAGAATATCCAAGGGAGGTCAGGAAAATCAATTGAACAAGTCAAAATACTATGAATGTATACTGAATGCTCTGTTTTTAATATGTCTTACTTACCTAAAAAGACATGAGGGCTATTGCTCTCTCTCTTAATACAACTAAGGAGAAGATATCACCAATGCTCAAGAAAAATGAATACACAGCAGAGCTAATACAAAATCCCAAAATTCCAAAATAGAAAAACTGGATATGCACTCCTTACACACACCCTGAAGTGGCAATGAAGTAGAACAAATCTAAAATTAGAAAAAATTCTTTTTTTAAAGATTTATTTATTTATTTTAAAGTCAGAGTTGCACAGAGAGAGGCAGAGAAGAGAGAGGGGTCTTCCATCCACTGGTTCTCTCCCCAGTTGGCTGCAATGGCCAGAGTTGTGCCAATCCAAAGCCAGGAGCAAGGAGCTTCTTCCAGGTCTCCCACATGGGTGCAGGGGCCCAGGACTTGGGCCATCTTCTACTGCTTTCCCAGGCTTTAGCAGAGATCTGGATCCATATGAGCTGCCAGCACTGCAAGTGGTGGCTCTACCCACTATGCCACACCACTGGCCCTGAAAATTCTTGTCAAATTAAGAACATTTAACCTTTGTTTTAGAGTGCATTATTAAAATATCTAAACTGGGGGAATACATAATTTCTTTCTTTAGAAATCAGAAGAGAAAAAGAACACTTCAAGCCTACTGTGACACCACACAGAAGGAATGGAGAATCATGACCTCAATTAGCCTAGGGACAGAATAAAAGGGAGGGAAATAGGAACAACAGAATTAAGATGAATAAGCTTTGAGAGCTGAGGGAATCTGAATGTAAAGAAAAGGCATGCAGTTAACTGAAACAATAGAGATAAGTCTGAGAGGAAAAAACATTGTTAAGTCATATTAATGGGGCCAGAGCTGTGACTTAGTAAAGTAAAAAAAAAAATCTCAAATTTGTTTTTAAATTATATAATTAAAAAAGATTAAAAAAAAGATGTTCAATCTTAAGTCTCTACAGCATAAGATATACATCAATTTTCCCAGGTTCTATTTGCATTTATTAACAAAGTTTCATGGGTATAATCACTAAAGTGGCTCCAATAAGTCTTTTTATAAAAATTATTTTTTATTTTGACAGGCAGAGTGGACAGTGAGAGAGACAGAGAGAAAGGTCTTCCTTTTTCTGTTGGTTTACCCCCTAGTGACCGCTGCCGCCAGTGTGCTGCGGCTGGCACATGGCGCTGATCCAAAGCCAGGAGCCAAGTGCTTCCTCCTGGTCTCCCATGCAGGTACGGGGCCCAAGCACTTTGGCCATCCTCCATTGCACTCCTGGGCCATAGCAGAGAGCTGGACTGGAAGAGGAGCAACTGGGACAGAATCTGGCTCTCCCAGCAGGACTAGAACTTGGTGTGCCTGCACCGCAGGTGGAGGATTAGCTTATTGAGCCATGGCACCTGCCTCCAATAAGTCTTAACCTGGGATGCAACTAAATTTAACAAGGATACTCAATAGGAATTTTAGAAGAATTCCAAAATATGTATCAGAATAAAAATAAATACTTTACTTGGTACATCTCATTTTAACTATACTATTGCTTAATTTCCAAATGTCAGATGTACTAAAAAAATCCCCAAAGCAGCAGAGTTGGTCCGACATGATGAGGAATAAAATAAAGAAAATGAGAATTCGCAGATCCCAGATTAAAATAACCAAGAAGGCCCAATAACAGAAAACTCAATGTCTTCATACACTAACATTTATTACCTCAGATTTATTTAACAAAAAGGTGATTATTCCAGCTACATCCCATTAGGTAGCCCAATTTTACCTGCTAAATCCATTTAAAAAAAGCACCTCATGATATATTACTAAAATCATATTGCTATATGCCATCCACCATGTCCACTGTACCTTATACCTAATGTTAACAGATTTGATGAAAATCAGTAGATAAATGATGTGTTTTAACCAAGTGTGGGAAATGTCTTTTGTTCAACGTTTTTCCAAAAACCCCTCAGTCTCAGTTTGCCTTCACATTGAAAAGACACTTCTGAGGTTTACTAATCAGTCCAGCTTCTTCGGGCCTCCCTCCAATGAAAGGGGCTAAAATCCATCAAAATAAACTCTAGGCACTGTCCTTGTGCTCCCTGTGACTTTTTCACTCTAGGGGCTCACAAACCTTCTAAATTCTTTAGATCACCTGTGATGTCCATTAGTTCTCAAAGACTATGATGCAAGTAATTTCCCCTCTTGGAACCTTGTTATTAACTGTGCTGTATGAGAAATGAAGTCTCCTACACACCTTGTGCTTACGATTCTCCAAACCATGTTGCCTGCTAGGACTTTGGCCATGAATATAGGACAGCAATACCTGAACATGATTACTGAGATCTCCTTAATAAAGGATAGACTGGGGCCAGCACTGTGGTGCAGTGGTGTAATCCTTTACCTGCAGTGCTGGCACCCCATATGAGCACCAGTTCTAGTCCCCATTTCTCCTTTTCCCATCCAGCTCTCTGCAATA
The DNA here is from genome assembly GCF_051225735.1 of Oryctolagus cuniculus. NCBI lineage: Eukaryota > Metazoa > Chordata > Mammalia > Lagomorpha > Leporidae > Oryctolagus > Oryctolagus cuniculus. Next base: position 82,974,882 of record NC_142879.1, read on the forward strand.
GCCTGGGAAAGCAGTAGAAGCTGTTCCAAGTGCTTTGGTCCCTGCCAAAATGTGGGAGACCTGGAAGCTCCTAGCTCAGATTGGCCCAGCTGCAGACATTGCAGTCATTAGGGGAGTAAATGAGCATATGGAAGACCTTTCTCTCTGTCTCTTCCTCTCACTGTCTGTAAGTACACCTGTCAAATACGTAAATAAATTCTATATATATATATTTACATTTATTTATATATATTTATGTATATAAATATATTCATATATAAAATATATTATGCTTTATCATATAATATATTATATAATATATAATAATTATAAACAGATAATATTATATAATTTACTATAACTATTATATATATTATATATATATATATTATTGAGATGACTTCAGTAGCCAGAGTGTGGCCAGGTTGAAGCCAGGAGCTCCTCCTCCAATGTGTGTGGCAGCAACCCAGGCACTTGGACCATCTTTCACTGCTTTTTCAATCCATTGGTATGGAGCTGGATCAGAAATAATTATATATTTATATATAAATAAATTCATATATAATATTTATATATAATTATATATTATATATTTATGATAATTATATGTAATTCCATATTATGTATAGAAATATATAATATATATTATAATATATAAATATATATACGATGGATCAAAATGCGGCATTCTCCATTTGGCAGAAGAGACAGGCTCCAATATCTACTGTCTATGTCAGTATGTCAGTATAATGCAGGAGGTAACCCCTCTACCAAATAAGAAAAGCTATTTCAGTTCAGCTGGACATCATTCTGCTGACTGTTGACCTTATTACTGTTAGTCTGGATGCTTTCATTGGTTGCAATCCAGAGACCCAATTTTCCCACAGATATAAACATCAGCAAACATGAAAATTTGGTAAGAAAAGCTTAAGCTCAGAGTTATGATTAATAACTATTTTAACAAAATTTCTCAGAACCCATCTAATCCAAACCTTGGACAATTGGGAGCTGTTGTACTTAGCCCACCCATAATCAAAATGGATTCTAAATCCTTCAACTGCAAGGAGAGTATCATAGACATTAATGCTCCAAACGGATCCAGTTCCCTGCTAATGTGTCTGGAAAAGCAGCACAGGGTGACTCAAATATTGGGGCTCCTGCACCCATGTGAGAGACCTGGAAGAAGCCCCTGGCTCCTGATATCAGTCTGTCCTAGCCACAGTCATTGCAGCCATTTGAGGAGTGAACAAACCAGGAGGAAGATCCATCTCTCCCACTCTCTCTTTCTAGTGCTGCCTTTCAAATTCATAAATAGACCTTTAAGAAAGTCGATCACATCAATAAATTTGCCAGTGCTCAGTCATGATGACTTTTACTACCTTAAATTCTTTTTCAAAAGATTTATTTATTGGAAAGCCAGAAAGAGGAGCTGGTGGTCGTGGTGCAGTGGACAAAGTTGCTATCTGTTACATTGCCATCCTGTATGTGCACCAGTTCAAGTACCAGCTATTCCATTTCTGATCCAGCTCCTTACCAATGGACTGAAAAAGCAGGGAAAGTTGGCCCAAGTGCTGGGATGCTGCCACGCACATCGGAGGAAAAGCTCCTGGCTTCAACCTGGCCACACTCTGGCTATTAAAGTCATCTCAAAAATGAATTAGGTGGTGGAAGATTTCTGTCTCTCCCTCTCTCTGTAACTCTTTCAAGTAAGTAATTAAATATTTTAATATGATAAAAAAGGCAGAGAGACACAGAGACAAAGAGAGAAGGAAAGAGAAGCAGAGAGATATCCCATCTGCTGGTTCACTTTCTATATGGCTACAACTGTGCAAGACCAGATTTCAAGTCCCCATTGAGGTTACAGTTCTCCAAATTAGATGACAAGAAGGAAAGAATTTGAGCTATTATCCATTTCTTCCCAGGGATATTAACATGAAACTGATTTGGAAGTGGAGTACCCAAAACTCAGATTAGCACTGCAATATATGATGCGGGCATCTGTTGTGATGGCTAACAAATTGGAAAACCTAGAGGAAAAATCAACAGATTCCTGGACATACACAATATACCAAAATTGAGTCATGAAGACACATAGAAAAGCTAAACAAATCAAAAACCAAGACAGAGATTGGATGAGTAATAAAGACCCTCCCAAGAAAGAAAAGTCCAGGATCAGACAGCCTCACTATTGAATTCTACAAGTCTTTTAAAGAACTAATGCTTCTCAAACTATTCAACACAATTGAAAGAGAGACAATCCTCTCAAACTACTTCTATTAATCTGACAATGACTGATTCTATCATTTATTTATACATAATGTTGAGAAAATCAGAAGTATTTGTTAGGACTTCTGCTAAAATGCACTAGATTTATAATTTTTAAATACATCTTTCCTAGATGTAATGCAGTCCTTTGCTACTTTAGAGTATCAGAAATTTAAAATGTTGGACTGGTGCTGTGGTGGAGCAGGTTAACACCCTGGCCTGAAGCTCCAGCATCCCATATGGGGGCCGGTTCAATACTCAGCTGCTCCACTTCTGATCCTGCTCTCTGCTATGGCCTGGAAAAGTAGTAGAAGATGGCCCAAGTCCTTGGGCCCCTGTACCGATCTGGGAGACCTGGAACTAGCTCCTGGCTCCTGGCTTCGGATCAGCACAGCTCTGGCAGTTGCAATCAATTAGGGAGTGAACATCAGATGGAAGACCTCTCTCTTTCTCTCTGGCTCTCCTCTCTGTCTGTAACTCAACTTGTAAATAAATAAATAAATAAATCTTTAAAACAATTAAGAAATTTAAAAAGGGAAAGATTTTTAAAAGATGTATTTATTTATTGTGAGGCAGAGTGACAGATATAGAGAGGAAGAGAAAGAGAGGTCTGCTATCCACTGGTTCACCCCTAAATGGCCAGAATGGCTGGAGCTGGGCCGATCTGAAGCCAGGTGCCAGAAGCCAGGAGTCAGCAGCTTCCTCCAGGTCTCTCACATGGGTGCAGGGGCCCAAGCACTCAGGGCATATTCCACTGCATTCCTAGGCCATTAGCAAAGAGCTGGATTGGAAGTGCAGGAGCAGGGACTCAAACTGGTGCCCATGTGGGATGCTGGTGCTGCAGGTGGATGCTTAATCTACTATGCCACAGAGTGGGCCCAGGGAAAGGTTTTAGGAAGACATCTTTCATGTAGACTAGGCTGCAATATTGCAAGGTAAGGTTTAGCTTTTATTTCCACACATCAGTATTCATCTTTTAGCAACTATAAATACTGAATATCATACATATAGACATAAATATAGGTAACTGCAGATTTTGTTGTCATTCTTTCTAATTCTCTTTTAATGTCTGCTAATAGGCCATCTTATGGATTATTATATTGATGTTACCTGTACACAACCATCAGGCATTTCCACTGTTGAATGTGTTTATGTGTACAGGTAGTTTTGTTTGTGTGTACATGAATGCACATTTGATGGAGATAGCACTGACAGTAATACTGTGAGAACTCCTAATGCTGATTTCAAACTTTCTGTCCTCTGCAGAGATGGCTGTCATTGAAGTAGACCACAGGGCCCCTTTGCTGTTGTGGACTGAAATGTGCCTCCCTAAAACTCAAACACTGAAGTGCTAACCACCAACATAACTCTACCTGAAGAAAGTGCTTTTAAGCAGATCAAATGATAGATGTGTCTGTCACATCAGAGAAGGGCTTCTGGAAAAATCGAGCCTATTAGCATCTTGATCTGATATTTTCAAACTCTACAACTCTGAGAAGTAAAATTCCATGATTTAAATCATATTCTCTGTGGTATTTTCTTAGCAAATTAATATATCCTCATTTCTGCTAGCATTTTCTGCTGTCATCTAGAAGGTCCTTGTGATTAGCAGAGAAATATAGAAAGTAAAAACTATGATTTTAGATTACCAAGTATCTACTAACATAAAAAAGATATCCCAGAAGCAACCTACTAACATCCTCCAGGACCCAGAAAAAAAAAAGGAATGAGTCAAGTTGTGGGGCAGTAGAAAAGTGAATAATGAAAGATCACAGCAGAAGTAAATAAGGAAGGGTTTGATGCTGTGGTGTAGTAGGTTAATGCCTTGTCCTGCTGTGCATGCATCCCATATGTTGTTGCTAGAAGACCAGGTTCTCCACTTCCAATCCAGCTCCCTACTAATGCACCTGGGAAATTGGTGGAAGATGGACCATGTTCTTGGGTGCTGGCACCCACATGAGAGACTTGGAAGAAGCATCTGGCCTTTCAAATAAAGAAATCTTAAAAAAATAGAAGCAGTGTTAGCACTGTTGGAAAAACAGACACATAGTTCAATGGAAAAAATAGGCAGCTGAAATAAACTGACTTTTCTACAGCCAACCCCTATTTAATAAAGGAAATAAAACAAACAGGAGAAAGAAGAATCCCTTTAGCAAATGGTTTAAAGGAAAGTGATTATCCATATGTAGAAGCCTGAAAAGATACCCCAACACCTCATACACTATGTAAAAGCAACTCAAGGTAAATTAAAAGTCTAAATATAAAACCAAAACCTTGAGAGCTTGTTTTGAGGTTCTAGCAGGGGAGCGCAGCTACTCGTATACCCTTGACCGAAGACCGGTCCTCCTCTAGCGGGGAAGGTCGTCCTCTTCGACCGAGCACACAGCTTCGGGAGGGATGCACGTGGATTGGTGAGGGAGGAAGGGGACACCCGCCTAGCCAGCCAGATCAGCCGAAGCAACCCTGGTGATCAATGGGGTGACAGATGTCGCAGCCAGATCGCCCTCACATCCTGAGTTCATGCCGGAGCTGAGGGAAGGAAGCAATGCAGTCGGATCTGGCCGCTCTGCGGGAGTCTGAGGAACAACTCGCACCAGGTGGCCGCCGTTCCGTTGTCATGGGTAAAGGAGACCCCAACAAGCCGAGGGACAAAATGTCCTCCTATGCCTTCTTCGTGCAGATGTGCCGGGAAGAGCACAAGAAGAAACACCCTGACTCTTCGGTCAGTTTCACAGAATTCTCTAAGAAATGCTCGGAGAGATGGAAGACCATGTCTGCAAAGGAAAAGTCCAAGTTTGAAAATATGGCAAAAAGTGATAAAGCTCGTTATGACAGGGAGATGAAAAATTACGTTCCTCCCAAGGGTGCTAAGAAGGGAAAGAAAAAGGATCCTAATGCTCCTAAAAGACCACCATCTGCCTTCTTTCTCTTTTGCTCTGAACATCGCCCAGAGATCAAAAGTGAACACCCTGGCCTGTCCATTGGGGACACTGCAAAAAAATTGGGTGAGATGTGGTCTGAACAGTCAGCCAAAGATAAACAACCATATGAACAGAAAGCAGCTAAGCTAAAGGAGAAATATGAAAAGGATATTGCTGCATACCGTGCCAAGGGCAAAAGTGAAGCGGGAAAGAAGGGCCCTGGTAGGCCCACAGGCTCAAAGAAGAAGAATGAACCCGAAGATGAGGAGGAAGAAGAGGAAGAGGAAGAAGATGAAGATGATGAGGAAGAGGATGAAGATGAAGAATAAATGGCTATCCTGTAATGATGAGTGTGGAGTGTGCGTGTGTGCTCAGGCAGTTGTTTTGCTAAGAATGTGAATTCAAGTGCAGCTCAATATTAGCTTCAGTATAAAAAAACTGTACAGATTTTTGTATAGCTGATAAGATTCTTTGTAGAGAAAATACTTTTTTTAAAAAATGCAGGTTGTAGCTTTTTGAGGGGCTACTACATACAGTTAGATTTTAAAGCTTCTGATGTTGAATGTTCCTAAATATTTAATGGTTTCTTTAATTTCTTGACTTGTGTATGGTAGCACAGCAAAGTTGTAGGAATTAGTATCATTTGTAAATTTGGATTTTTTGTTAGGATGTTGCATTCTGTGTTGTTTTTTTTTAAAAAAATTTGTAATAAAATTATGTATGTTAAAAAAAACCCAAAACCTAAGTAAACATATGAGAAACTGTAAAACATTAGCATAGACAACAGTTTTGGGTCAGATTCCAAAAGCACAAGTAACAAAATAAAATATAGAAATTTGAGCATATCAAATTAAGATACATCTTCATAACAAAGTAATCAACAGAGTGAAGATACAATGGACAGAATGGCAGGAAACATTGAAAACTCTGACTATGACAAAACATTGATAGCCAGAACATACATATATAGAACTGGAAAAACTCCAAACAAGAAGCAAAATGTACACGTAAGAAATGGGCAATGATCAGAATAGATGTTTCTCAGAAGAAGAAATCTCAATGGTCAAGACATAGATGAACATGCCCAATATCACTAGCCATTAGGGAAATGTAAATCAAAACCAATAGCAGACTCCATCTGTGGGAGAAGACAATGCTTGGGTTTTCATTTGTGCAACAAGTGGGTTTAGAGGACCCTGTTCACCATTAGAGGGCAGAGTCTACATGGAAGTAAAGAATCCTTAATACTTTCCTAATGGGCTTGTTGAATTCTTGACTAGTGCCTATTACCTTTGCCACACCCTTTCCAGTCTCACTACTTTCCTTCTTCTTCCTCTTCTCTATAGCTTGCAAAAACAGTATATCTTCTATATACGGAGGATACTTTTGTTTTGTTTTATTCCTTCTGTCTCATGATGTTCCTCTAAGAAATCACAACCCTCCAAATATTCATTCATTTATGCAGTCTGCAGTTTTCATGGGCTACTACATGGCAAAGTACTAGGTTAAAGGAAAGGTATAGGTCAGGAACTGAGCAAAGTTCACAGTGATGTAGCCATTGGGGAAATGAACCTGATGGAAGACATCTCTCTCTCTCTCTCTCTCTCTCTCTCTCTGTCTCTCCTTCTCTCTCTGTGTAGCTCTGATTTTCAAATAAATAAATAAATCTTTAAAAACTAACTAAATAAATATACTAATAACCTGGTGGCAACACCTTTCTATCAGAACATGTGAAGCACTCAAACACAGTTTGTCCCAGAAAGTCAGCCATAGTTTTCAAGGGCACATCTTCTACTCCATTTGTGGACATCTCTGTGTGGCGTAAGGGGTACTTATTTCTTCCATTCTTCTTTCTTACCACTCTCACAGTTATAACTTCTATTGATGCTTCCACAGAGCAGTCTTTATGAAATTGTAGAACTAATATCCTCCCATTTCAAAAATGTCATGGGTTTAACCACAGAACCCAAAATAAGACAAATAACTGGCCTTCTTAATTACACAGTGTGGAATGTAAGATTCTCAGTGGATCACTGGGTAACTGTAAAGTACTGGGCAGAGAAAAAGATGTTACTTATCTGTATTTATGATGTTGTAATTCTCCACTTTATGCAAACTCAGATTAAAAGGGCTCCAGTTAGTGGGCAACACTGTTGCATAGTGGGTAAAGCTACTGCCTGCAGTGTCAGCATCCTATATGGGTGCCGGTTGGGATCCTGGCTGCTGCACTTCCCATCCAGCTCTCTGCTGTGGCCTGGGAAAACAGTAGAAGATGGCCCAAATCCCTCATCTCCTGCACCCACCTATGAGACCTGGACAAAGCTCCTGGCTTCTGGTTTTGGATCCAAACAGCTCCAGCCATCCATCTCTGCTTCTACCACTCTGTAACTCTGCCTTTCAGATAAATAAATAATTATTTTAAAAACCAGCTTCATCCCAGAAGAAGCTCCTGGCTTCAGACTGGCACAGCTCCAGCTGTTCCTGCCAATTGGGGAGTGAACCATCGGACAGAAGACGTCTCTCTCTCTTTCTCTCTCTCTCCTCTCTCTGTGTAACTCTTTCAAATGAATAAATAAATCTTTAAAAAAGTAGCTCCAGTTATTGACAACACAGTAGACTTGCATTAATTTTAGTTCTCTTCTTATTTTGCAAAGGGATCAGTGGCAGGTCAAAACAGTTGAGAGCCTTGCTAACAGGAGAAGAAATAGCTGAAGACAGAATATGAAAAGCAGCCAAATACATCATCAAAGAAAGAGAAGTGGACCCCATCCAACACAAACCTTTAAAAGTGGATGCTCACAATTAACGAGTGAAACAGCTGCCCACTGAAATCTTATCTAGGGAGGGAAGATGTCCTAAGTTCTGCTTCTGTAAACTCCAGTCATAAAGCTATCCTAATAAATCTGTCCCTGGCATCTCTTTTACAAACATACTGGACCCCCTGACCATTGGAAATGTGGACCTAAGTCATGAAGGCTGCCATTTAAACCCACCAATGCTGTAACAGCTAAGAAACTTGAATTTGATGCTCAGTTCTCAGGAAATCATTCCAGCTGAGCCTAGGTCCATTAATAGAAACTCCTTGGATCCTCCACTGTCTCTGTGCCTGTTTGAAAGAAGGGAGTTTTCCCACCCCAGGTTTCTGGAACAGCTTCAAATTCCACATTGGAAAAATCTGATAATTAATATGAGAGGGATCAATGCACACTTCACACTGCTCCCCACCAGGAAGATGAGGTGCAAGATGAGAGCAGTGGGGCAGATCCTAGTCAGATCCTCCTTCCCACCCCTCTGCTGCCCCAGGCTCCCTGCTGAAGGCCACCCAGCCCCACCCTGCAGGAACCAGCCCAGGAAACATCAAGAGGCCTGGCCAGACTGCATTCTGAGACCACCCACAGTGGGAACCCAGCTTATTTAACTGTGGAGAGCCGGAGTCTTTCTGCCTTCCTTCCCTGCGTGTGCATGTTCCCAGAATGCTGCCCCCTCTCTCCTGTAACCACTAAATAAAGCACATTAGGGACAGTTTGGGTGAGGTCCTGCAGGAGAGATTCCAGGCACTGGGAGGCTGGGAAGTGGAGGTGGGAGACAGAACAGCCCGGGTCCCAGTCCTGACCTCGGGGGAAGCTGCCATGATCGATGGCACCCTGGCACCCACCCTTCTCCCACACATGTCCCCGCCCCTTCCTGCATGCCAAACCTGCAGCAGAAAGTCCCTGGAGCAGGTACCCTTTCTTCCGGACACGCGGGGAGCGATTCGGGGAGTGGCGGGAAGAGACTCCCTGGTAAGTGGGACCCACAGGTGGAGGATGAAGAGGGAAGACGCAGCAGGAGGCAGGCTTAGGGTGAGCACTTGGAAACTGCCTGGGATCGCACGTGCAGAGCAGGAAATGGAGTAAATGCCAGAGAAGGAGAAGCACAGCCCCCAGGGCTGACCCTGATCAGGGAATGAACTCCCTCTGTTCCAACTCAGGCCCCAGGGAATGGCAGCAGCACACGCATGTGCACAGGCATTCAGAAGGCATAATACATCCGAGCTCCTGGGAACTCTGGGAAATGGAGTACAGGCCGCAGCATCCCTAGAGACACCAGCTGACCCTCCCAAAGGCTGTAGTCAGGGCTGGGTGCCCACAACCAGAGGGCCTTTGCTTTTATTCAGTCCCTCCTTCCTTTCCTTCCCCCCACCAAAATCTCAGGGATCAGTTGCTTTCTTCCTTTCCTGAATCAAATCTGAAAGAGTGACACTCACTGCTGCTAACTGACCCCAAATCCTGGCTCCCTCATAACTTCTGTCTCTTCCAGAAAAATCTTATTTACTACTTTGGCCCTAGAAATCATAAATGACTATGATAGAATGTAGCTTTTAACAGAGGTGTAGAAGGCATGGTTTAATATCCAGTTTTGAGAATACAATTTTCATTTGTGTTTTATTGATGTTTATAGTTCTTTTAAGATTTATTGATTTATTTGGAAGTCAGAGTTACAGAGAAGGAGAGGCAGAGACAGAGAGAGAGAGAGAGAGAGAGGTTTACCATCTGCTGGTTCACTCCCCAATTGGCAGCAGCAGCACAGCACTGACCCCTTATAGTTCTTTTCAAATCATTTTAAACTGTCTTTTTATTCATCTAGTACAGAGACAGAAGAATGGACACAGAGCTAACATAGCTGCGTATTCAGAGACAGGTTAAGGGGTTAAATGCCTTATATCATAGCATTTATACCTTAGATTAATTCTGGGGACAGTATTATCTGGAGTTTACAAAATAGAAACTGAATGGAAAGAGCTTAGAAAAGCATGGTGTTTTTTAATATCATAAAAAAGTCTAAGTTAAGGGCCAATCAAGGGGCCAGCACTGTGGCATAGCATGTAAAGCATTGACATTCCATATGGGTGGAGGTTGAACCCGGCTACTCTGCTTTGGATCCAACTCTCTGCTATGGCCAGGGAAAGCGGTGGAAGATGGCCCAATTCCTTGGGCAGCTGCATCTGTGTGGGAGACCCAGAAGAAGCTCCTGGCTGCTGGCATCAGATCAGTACAGCTCGAGCCATTGTGACCAATTGGTGGGTGAACCAAAAGATGGAAGATGTCTCTCTGTCTCTCTCTCCCCTTCTACTCTGTGTAACTCTGACTTTCAAATAAATAAATAAATCTTTTTTAGAGTGCCAATCAACATATAACACTAGCTTAAAAATCTTTTCTCTTGGGTCTCAGTTTTTAAAATCTGATTTATCAAAAGGAAAAAATGTGAGTGAGATGAAGAGTACCTACAAAAATAATTTACTGTAATTATTTACTGTAATAATTTACTGTAATGATGTACTGTAATTTACTGTAATATTTTACTATAAAGAACCACATAGGATTATAACTTGTCTAGAAAACAAAGGAGATTCAAAGTTGCTATTATTTCATGGTTATTTTTTCTTATTTTTAATATCAAGATAGTATATAAATATTATGCACTCCTAGGTATTTGTGTGTTGTTTGATATGTTTTATTTTTTAATCAGAAATTCAAAGAGATAACTGGGTAACATGGAGTTCTGTGTTTCTGATTACTTCTCTCAATTAGAGATCATGGGATTAGAGTTGGTGCTAGATTAAGAATGCTTCAATCTTTATCCACTGACTTCACACCAGCATTTACTATGTTAAACAATATTCTTGGGGTAGATGGCTCTTTCTTGCCAGACTGTAAACTTCATGGGGTCTAGAAACATATTTGCTTTGACACTAAAACTCAGCATCTTGACAGTCAGTCTTTTAGTTGAATAAATACATGATATACATAATAAATATTTCTGCCCCTCAAGAACTGCCTAAGAGAGAAGAAAATAGAAATCAATTTGATGACTCTCAGTATTAGGTGAATATATAATTTGTCATTCTGACATAAGCCTTGTCATAAAAAGGGCATATGAATAATCACACAGAGTTGAAGTGTATGAACACCTAGGGCCAAGTGGATTAAAAGTTCAGCCTAGCTATGTAAGGCATTCCATGTCAATAGGAGAGGAAGGAGGAAGAGGGGAGGGAGTGTAGGTGGGAAGGTGGTTATGGTGGGAAGAATCACCATGCTCATTACTTAGCAGCAAAGAGAGAATCTGTGATCATTTGTTGCTTAAGAAAGGGTGATAGGCATTATTTAATTAAAATGCAGGCATCACTGTTCTCCTGTCTCTGAAATAGGAAGTCTATAACTCAGAATTCCTTGCTGTTTCATCAAAAACAATTCAAAACAAAAACCTAATTAAGCATAAGTGGAAGTTGTGCATTAGAAGTCTATTCTAATCTCTAGGAGGTTCAGGGGTTGGAAAATTCATCTAAAATCTTGCTGCCAAATGTCCCACACATTTTCCATGAACACTACCCTTAAGCATAAGCTTTTTTAAAAAAAAGATTTATTTATTTGAAAGTCAGAATTACAGAGAGAGGAGAGGCAGAGAGAGAGAGAGAGAGAGAGAGAGAGAGAGAGAATCTTCCATCTGCTGGTTTACTCCCCAATTGGATGCAATGGCCAGAGCTGAGCTGATCCAAAGCCAGGAGCTAGGAGCTTCTTCCAGGTCTCCCATGTGGGTTCAGGGGTCCAAGGACATGGGCCATTTTCTACTGCTTTCTCAGGCCACAGCACACCTGGATTGGAAGTGGAGCAGGCTGGACTCCAACCGGTGACCATATGGGATGCTGGCACTGCAGGAGGCAGCCTTACCTGCTATATCACAGCACCAGCCCCCATAAGCCCTATCTTCTGCAGAACCAGCACCCCAGACACCAGCCACCACATAGCATCCCATGGCACATTCAACCCTGGCAATGTTCTGCAGCTCTTGCTCCTCTCCACTTTCACTGGAAGAATCTGCAACTCCTTGTTTTCATGCAAGTAATTCTGATTCAGATGATGCCCCTGACACAATTGGCTGGCAAGTGTCATGGCATGTGTCCACGGCCTAGCTAAATGCAAAGCTGGAACATTTTAAACTTTTCACTGCCATGGTGAGACACGGACTCCATCTAATGAAGTAGGGGATTTTTCAGGGAGTCTAGAGAATCAAATATGACAAAATGACAAATCTTAACCAAAGACTGCCGTGGTACAGATGAAGAGAACCCAAAATGTATTTTTCTATCTTTTCTTTTCTGAGTTAAGTGCCTAAAAACAAAGCCAATGAGGGTTAAACAGACCCATTCTGAAAATTCCTTAACAACTTCATTTTCATCCAAATTAATATATTACTTGAAGGAAATAAATTTTACATAAATGAAAATGCAGTACCACAGACAATTGTACAGAACATAGCCCTTCAGTTAGCTTCACACCATCTGGGTCCATTAATGTGTTCTTCCAGAACCCAAGCTGCAGTACAATAGAACCACAGCCTCTGACATTCCTCCTCCACCCTGATGGATCTTGGGTTTTCCTCCCACCTCCCCTCTCCTGTGAATACATCAGTAGCAGGATAAATGGAATCCAAAGATACGATGATGTTATTTAACATGGAATAAACATAGTGTTTTAGTCAGTACAATCCTCAATACTACAATAATAATTCCGAGTTCACTGACTATGAAACTAAGTATATGAAATCTATTCCTAAGTAATCGTACTATCGAGAGCTGAATGTAGACTTTCAGAGGGAAAGAAACAGAGAATTGTGTAGACATGTGTATCTCTATAATAGAGATTTACCGCTGTACTTTATAGACAGTACACTATGTTTGTATTTTCTTGTTTTTTTTTTTTTTTTTTTTTTGCAGTCTGGAATAGTTTATTACATCCAAGTTTTCACTTTGGAAATTTTATGATTAGACACTAATATACAACAAATTTTGAATCCTTACAGACAATATAGAGCACCCTAGGCCCTCCCAAGGGCAGAAAACAGACCAAGAGCTCATAGACTAGCTGCAACTGCAAGAAGCAGATGAAGATATCGTCAGAAAGATACATATTCCTGCAGTGTGGCTGCTGAGCAGTTCTGCCCTTATGGATCTCATCTCTGTTTCAGATCGTTATAGAAAGTTACATGCTTTCTGACATTCCTAAAGATTTCAATAATGAGAATCTAATATATGTTCACTATGCTAAGAGCTTCAGAACAGCCCAAAGATGTGGGCCATCTATTGCTTTCCCAGGCCATAGCAGAGAGCTGGATCAGAAGAGGAGCAGCTGGGACTAGAACCGGAGCCCATATGGGATGCTGGCACTTCAGGACAGTGCTTTAACCTGCTGTGCCACAGCACTGGCCACAACGTAGTATTTCTAATAGAAGAGATGGTTAAGTCATTAACTCCTCTAAAATACAAGTTAAGTATTAGTTTTGAAACTCTGATTCATTCATGAGAAAAACAAAAGGTTAATTTTCTCTCTTTGCTTCTGGGTATGTAAATTTTCTTCTAAGAAATTAATCATGACTTTTACATCTCAGACCCTATTATGAGTAAGTAGAGAATATTGTGGGGTCATACGCTCATTCTATCAAAGGAACATTTCTCCAATTAAAGAAAACATTATGGCCATCCCATATGGGCACTGGTTGGAGTCCTTGCTGCTCCACTTCTGATCTAGCTCCTGGCTATGGCCTGGGAAAGCAGTAGAAAATGGCCCAAGTGCTTGGGCCCATGCACATGCATGGGAGAACTTGAAGCTCTTAGCTCCTGGCTTCAGATCAGGGCAGCTCCAGCAATTGCAACCAGCTGGGGAGTAAACCATCAGATGGAAGACCTCTCTCTCTCTCTCTCTCTCTCTCTGTGTGTGGGTAGGTGTTTGTAACTCTTTCAAATAAATAAACAAATCTTTAAAAAAAAAGCCAGGGGTCAGGGAAATTTCATCCAGGTCTCTCACTTGGGTGCAAGACTCAAGGATTTCTACCATATTCTACTGCTTTCCCAGTATGTTTTCAGATACCTGCATCAGAAGTAGAACATGCAATGGGGCCCATAGAGGATGCCAGTGCTGCAGGTGTTGCTATAACCCATTTTGCCACAGTGCTTGCCCCGTAACAATTTTTAATTCCTAGGAATTAACAGGGAAGAAAGAAGTATGGCAGGATACCTTTTTTAAAAAAATATTTTATTCGTTTGAAAAAGTTATATGGAGAGGTAGAGAGTGAGCTGATCAGAAGCCAGGAGCCAGGAGATTTTTCTGGGTCACCCACATGAGCAAAAGGGCCCAAGGACTTGGGCCATCCTCTACTGTTTTCCCAGGTGCATTAGCAGGAGGCTGGACTGGAAGTGGAGCAGCTGGGACTCTACCAGCACTCATATGGGATGCCTGTATTTCAGGCCAGGGCTTTAACCTGATGTGCCACAGTGCTGGCTCCAACAGGTGACCTTTTACTCTCAATAATCTCTTCTTGGTATTGGCAGCAGTTTGTAATTTTTTGTTTATTTGCCTTCTTCTTAATCTATATTTTTAAAAAAATTACAAAAAGTTCCAGCACCCTGAGAACCTCCATCACAAGGGCATACAATCAGATGTTTGTCCAGAAAAGGGTGGTGTAGATGCAAGGTGGAAAATGCAAGGTGAGTTGATTCATCTTTCTCAGGCTGTGGTTTCCATGGGCAACTTTTACAACCAACTGCCTTATTTGTTCCTCTTCCACAGAGTGGAAAACATGTTAAGTCATCCTATTTAGCCAAAAGCCAGTGGCAGCACTTCAATACGTCATCAATCCAGGGCCAGCATTGTGGCACAAAGGAGTAAGTTGCCAACTGCAACAGCAGGATGCCTTATGGCACTGCTTTGAGACTCACCTCCTTCACTTCTCGTCCAGCTCTTTGCTTGGGAAAGCAGCAAAGATTGCCCAAGAGTTTGGGTTCCTGCACCCACATGGGGGACTGGGACAGAGTTCCAGGGTCCTGGCTTTGGCCTGGCTCACCCCAGCTATTGTGGCCATCTGGAAGTGAGCCAGCAGATGAAAGATAGAGATCTCTCTCTCCCTCTCTCTCTCTCTCTTCCTTTTACCTAAACATACATTACATACATAAATGAAGATGCATCAATGTAGCAACCTTTTGAGGAAAAGTCTTCTGATTATTGCAGGTACTGTCTGAATGCATAAAAATATTCAGACACAAAAATTATAAACTGATTTATATTTATATTTCTCAACCACATACTTTTCAGAAAAAATTGTCTGCCACTCAGCATCAGGTATCAGTCTGAAAGCATTCATTAAAAAATCAAGTAATTTAACTAAACACAAAAACCTCTAGTATAGGCTGCATATAAACCAGTGGCTTCCATGGGTATACACAGATTGATTTTTGTTAATTTACAGGGATCACTGCACTTCCCTGGCATGGAGCTGTCTGAAGAGTTTAAACACTGATGGGTGTGGCATTATTTCTGATATTTGCTTATTATCCAGAGTGCATTTATTCAATATCTATCATGAACTCCACACTCTCTATATAAAT
The DNA here is from genome assembly GCF_051225735.1 of Oryctolagus cuniculus. NCBI lineage: Eukaryota > Metazoa > Chordata > Mammalia > Lagomorpha > Leporidae > Oryctolagus > Oryctolagus cuniculus. Next base: position 82,990,464 of record NC_142879.1, read on the forward strand.
CTATTTTAAATATGTTGATATTTAATGGTACTTACACACTTAAAAACTGAGCTAATCCTCCTAACTTCTCTCTGGAATAGCTATGCCTTTGGCATTGCCTTTTTTCACACATATGGAAATGCATAATATGCTTCTGTATGGTACTTCAGAATTTATAAAAGGCTTTTCAGGTTAGATTTACATAACATCATGTGAAAGTGGCCAAAGGACACAGTCTTCTCATTACAGAGGGGAGAGGTATGAAGTGACTCTCCGAACAGTTATTCAGATTCTGTCAATCAGGTTCAGAACCTTCTTAGGTATCAGATACACATCTAGATTTTTTCCCTACTGTCTCTTTGTCAGAATTCCCAGCTTATGAGTGAACTTCAGTCTGAATGAATGCTATTATTCAAGGTTCTAAGTGAAAAAGTTACTGAGGTTTGTATTGGTGAGTAAAGCATGTATCTAAATGTTACTTGTATTTAATAATAAGTATTGAATCATGAAACTGAATATAAGATTATGCAAATTTTTAAGATGAAGAGCATATATTTAAAACCACATTCTTACATTTTGCAAACCTGTTGAAACACCTTACTGGAGCATGTGTTTGGCATAGTGGTAAAGCCTTCCACATCCCAGTCAGAATGCCCAGGGCTCAAGCCCTAGCCCTGCTTCTGCTTCTGGCTTCCTGCTAACAGAACCCTGGGAGGCAGCAGCTGATGGCTCAAGTACTTGAGTCCCTGCCACCTGTGTGGGAGACCCACACTGAGTTCCTGGCTTCAGCCTGACCCAGCTCTGGTTGGTGCAGACATTTGAGGAATGAGCAATAAATGGAAGGGCTCTCTCTGCCTTGCAAATAAACAAAAATAACTATACAGACCTTTTCTTAAGGTGTCTTGTTCACATCTAAATGATTTCCCTTTTCACAGTAAAATGCCTAACTGTCCTCTTTAGTAACAATGCATGTTTTGCTCTCCATGTCCACTCCTGAGCTCCAAGTACTGGCAGCTCACCCTAGCATGCTGACTGGTTCCAATGTTCAAGTACTCATCTCCCATTCTCTTTTGGTGGGTCTACCGGAAAGAAAGGAGAGTATCTACAGTAGTTAATATCTTACTGTTGCTCTTGCTGTCCACCTGCAGGCCTGAAGGATGATCAGCTGAATACACACTGTGATGTTCTGGACGTAGTTTCCAAACTTCAGTCACTTTGCAGCGGAGGGACTCTGTCCTCGTCAATCACCTGATAGCCTGCAGGAGTAGGGAGAAGCTGTGTTTGAAGAATTCACAAATACAGTGCATTGAAGCCAACCACTACCACCCCCACCACACCCCTACTTCAGGGTTCTGGCAAATCCCAAACCAGGAGTTTGGGACCAGCAGTGGTTCAGGAGGTGACCTCAACTCCTTACTCTGAACAGCTCCAAAGTGCCTGGTGCACCCAGTGGGAGCTCAGCGCCTCGACCTCCCACCCTCCTGCCCTTGCCACCAGGACGCCCGGCTCCCAGAGCCTCCAGGAGGCCTGCAGCAGACCTGCAGGTCCAGGCGCACTGGGTTGTGCATCCAGAGCAAACCCAAAATACAGGCCCAGCTCAAGTGTCACCTCCCCACAAAGTCTCTGTATCCTACTCCCTCCCGGAAGGCTGTGGGCCAGCACTCAGAACTGGGAGTCGCGGCATTTGGGGTTCACTCATGCTCCCATGAAGGAAGATGCCCCATGGGAACCCCGCTCCACCTGTGGGCAGGGCTGGGGAAGGAGGGCCGAGTCAGCCTCCACCCTAGGACTGCAGCCTGGGAAAGTCCAGGGCCCCAGCGCCCTTGCCGGTCATGGGGTCTCACTAAGTGTGCTCTGAGCCAGGGCCTCAGCCATCAGCAGCTCTCTTGCTTCCAGAATCTGCTGCAGGACAGCTCAGGCTCCGCCCAGCGGGGGAACCTCGGGCCAATCCTTCCTGCCCTGGGGCAGGACCAGTGCTGCCAGACCCGCCCCATGTAGGCTGGCTATAAAGGCGGTGGTCATTGTTGGGCAGCTGGTAGTTGCGGTGTAGGCCGGTGATGTGGGTTGTTTAGCTTCTTGGCTGTTTTGTACTTTGGGGCTAGAATGCAGGTGGAGGCCCCAGAGTCAGGAGGGTCAGGAGAAGAAGAGACAGACCTGGTGAGTGCGACCGCCCACCTCTCCCACCGGCCCTGCTGGCTGAGGCTTGCAGCACGTGCTGCACATGGGGAAGTAATGAAGGCCAAGTCTCAGCAGGACAACCTAGTGCACAGCGCTAATTTACTCACTGACACAGCATCTGTGTGGTCTGCATGGGCAGACAGGGGGAAAGGTTTCGTAGGAGGGCGCTGTTGGCACACTGGGCCGCATGCAGCTGCCTGCTATAGGCATCCAGGGCAGCAGAGTCCTGCAGGGTCCCTAGAGTCCTGGCCATGCTGTGCCTTCCATCATCCACCCTCCTGCACTGATGCTGGGGGAAGTGCTTCTGCGGTTCATATCTCATTGGAATCCATGGTCATTTTCTCATGATGGGCTGATCTCACACAGTGACAATCATGGGACAAATCACTGTTCTGCAGCATCTTCCTACCAGGAGCATTGCAGGTAGACAGGGGGCAACGGGTGACCAATGGCACCTCCTGTGCATGGTCTCTGGCCCATCCAGGACCGAAGGTGGAAAGGAAAGGAGAGGAGCCGGCTCAAGGCAGTTCTGCTGTGGGTTCCATCAGGTGCAAAATGTCTCCTGATTGCGGTTAACCTTGCAGGGAAATTGTCTCCTTTTGTGGGCCAGAGACAGCATCTGCTTTATTAGCTGTGCAGTGTATTGATAATTAAAATTTGGGCAGTCCTATCTTTAGTCCTCAGAGCGTAGTTACATTCTGAGGAACTGAAGAAACTGCTCAGTACTTCGGGGCTGAGTGTAATATTAGATGGGCAAGCCTGTTGTTGGCTTTTGGTTTATAGCTATTGGGCAACTTTATTTGGTAAAAATGCATTCAGGCTCAGTAGTGTATTCAAGGATAACCACTTAGTGAATTGTCTTTTTTTTAAGAATAAGAGTATTGAAGACCAGGTTGAGCTACCTATGGCAAAACTCCACCATTCCTGGGAAGGCCACAATTGGCAAGAAAAGCAGGTAGCAAGCTTTCATCAAGTAAGTTGAGATTCCTGTGTTTGCAATCTGAAGAGCTCACTGCTGAGCTGGGAGGGGAACTGCTCTGAGCACAACTCATTAGAGAACTGCTCTTGCAGACCTTCCCCTAAGGAAGCACTGTTGTGGTCAGAAGCATTCCAGGAGCTGCTGGCCAGCAATTGTGAATTAGGCTTGAATTGAATCCATTGCAAGTATCACAAGAGTGCAGAAAGGCTGTGTCCTCAAATCAGCAGCTCACCAGGGAGAATTTGACTTAACCTAGAAGGTCTGTTTATCTCCATTTATTTTGCAGCATATTCACACCAGGTGGGGAAGATAAATCAGCCTTCAGCTCTGCAATGGCAGTGCTCTTGGTTGAGGCTGAGGATGCTTTTCATTGCATGCAGTGTTTGCAAGAGACTTAGTTCCCTGAGGATTTATGCCTCTCCTGTAAATACATTTTTGGCATTAAAACAAACTGAAGTATTTCTGTTTTAGTACTATGGAACCAACTGAAGTATTTTACCTACAGGCATCTTTGTCTTTAAAGAGCTAAATCTGCAGGATTACAGGGTTGAGTAAAAATTAGAGAATAGCTAATCCTAGTACTAGAAAAGCACAAGGGATTATTTGATCATTAGCTTCCTCATATTCCTCATGTTTCTTTTTATTTTTCTACCTTCTCTTCCCTACATACAGATGGTCTGGCTGTATTGGAGGCTTTTCTAAAAACTGAATTCTGTGAAGCAAATATAGGCTACTGGCTGGCTTGTGAAAACTTCCAAAAATGATCCACCCACCGCAGAACCATCCTTATATGCAAGAAAAATATATACACTCTTCTTAGAAAAAGGCCCAAAAGAGGTAAGACACAATTCCTCATTTCAGCATAAAGAGTACACTCTTGACATCAAGATGCAGCAAAAGAAGTAAAGACATAAGACTAAAGCAAGGGCCAGGGAATCTGAAAAGCTTCCTCTCCTGGTGTCCTGTCTTTCAAATAAGTCTCCCCAGACCTGGCAGGTGGAGCTCATCACACATTACCGCTTCTAATTTTCACTTTCCAAGAGCAGAGCCCCCTTCTCTAACAAAGGATAATGAGTGATCTTTGTCTCAGATGAACATGCTTTCAAACCAAAACTCTTATTATCCAAAATATAAGAGAAGCTATGACTCCCAGCTTTACAACTGCCTGGAAAAGGGTGTATTGCTTGATGGAGAATAACTTTCTGAAGTTGTATTTATTTGCAAGGCATAGTTACAGAGAGAAAAAGAGAGGGAAAGACAGAGGTCCATCTGCTGACTCACTCCCTAAATGGCCACAATGGCCAGGGCTGGGCCAGGCTGAAGCCAGCAGCTTCCTCCAGGTCTCCCATGTGGGGGCAGAGGACCAAGTGCTTGGGCCATTCTCTGCTGCTTTACCCAGCAAGGAGCTAGGGAAGAAGTAGAGCAGCTGGGAGTCAAACTGGCATCCATGTGGGATGTTAGTGCTGCAGGCAGCAGTGTAACTTGCTATGCCACAACACCAGCCCCCAGAAAGAACTCTTTTCCCTGGTCTTTCTTTTGAGTCAGAATGCTCCCAGGACTTGTGTTGAAAACCAGAGATCACCACAGAACCCCATGAGAAGAAAAAGGAGCCCCAGAGTAGAGGACATGTTCTGTTTCCTAAGGCAGAAGTTTTTGACTGCCAGAGACAAACATTCAGTTCAGCCTGGGTGTTTGGGAAATATACGTCGCAACTGGGGATTCCAGTTCAGGTAGTAAATCAGGAAGCTGGTGACTGTCCAGGAGATGCCTGTATCAGAACAGCTTCCACCACCGTGAAGACATAGGCAGGAAATACGTGGTCTATTTGGGGTGGGTCTCACTGGAAAAGCAGGAATCTGAGATGGAAGATAATGCAATGGAATGCTGTTGTTCTAGACTCACTTAAAATCAATAGGTCTGGGATTCTGTGGCCTTAGCTACCTAGCTCTACATCTTTCCTTAAATCCATCCACATTACCACATGGTTTTAATTCTAGGTTTTAAGTCCAAACTAATGTAACATGTTTATTATGTAGAATCATCCATTCTATTGTTGTGTATTGCTGAACCTGAAGTGATGTTTGAATTGTTAAATGGTATATAAAATAGTGAGTGCTCATGTGTAGAAAACCACAGTGGCTGTTGCAGTGCCAAAAACTCTTGAAGGCAGTTAAGCTTTGAAGTGGTCTTTGAATATTTGAATACATTTATTTTGATAACTAATGTCATTGAATACTCAGAGTCCAGGTGTGAGTTGATTTGATTTTGGTAACTGGAAATATGACCAACATAAGATCTTTGTAGTAGAGAAGAAGCATGCATTACTGAATCTGTTCAGGGATCACAAAGTGACCTGAATTGACCAGTTTGGGGTGGAAATCCCTAAGGCACGACTGGGCCTGGGCCGGGCTGCTGTCAGTGGGGCAGAAGGAGAGGGGAGATGCCTGGGACCTGTGGGCCAAGGCTGCAGGTGTTCCTATTGGCCCCTGGTCACCCGTGGGGCCTCAGCCCCTCTCACAATGGAACCGCACATGCACCTCAGATCGTTTTTACCCCTAATTCCACTTTATTTTTTTTTTTTTTTTTTTTTTGACAGGCAGAGTGGACAGTGAGAGAGAGAGACAGAGAGAGAAAGGTCTTCCTTTGCCGTTGGTTCACCCTCCAATGGCCGCCGCTGCAGCCGGCGCACCGTGCTGATCCTGGCAGGAGCCAGGAGCCAGGTGCTTTTCCTGGTCTCCCATGGGGTGCAGGGCCCAAGCACCTGGGCCATCCTCCACTGCACTCCCTGGCCATAGCAGAGAGCTGGCCTGGAAGAGGGGCAACCGGGACAGAATCCGGCGCCCCAACCGGGACTAGAACCCGGTGTGCCGGCGCCGCAAGGTGGAGGATTAGCCTATTGAGCCACGGCGCCGGCTTCCTAATTCCACTTTAAAGAAAAGTTTATCAAGGCTGGCACCATGGTTTGGGGGTGCAACCAGAACTGCAGGGCCTGCATCACAGTTGCTGATTGAAGTCCTTGCCGCCCAAATTCCTGTCCCACTCCAGCCAACAGGTGCAGTGGTGATGGACAGGTGCTTGGACCCCACACCACATGGGAGAACTGGAAGGGGGCTCATCGGCCTTCAACCTCACCCAAACATTGGGGGATCAAACCAGCAGATGGAAGACCCCTGTCTCTATGCCTTTCAAATAAATCTCTTAAAATAAATAAAAAAGAAATGCAAAAATAAAAAGAACTAGCTAAATAGAAGTGAACTGTATGGAGACAAACACCAATATTACATTACTCAACTCTCCACTGCTCCAATGAACAAAGAAGACAAATAAGAGGGATATAGGCCTCCCCTTTTTTGTTATGCTTCCCTTGGTTCTAACTAGCATGGGCTTGCAGAAAATGCACAAGGAATCCATTCTCTTCTGTGGTAAATACATGATCTCAGAATTTCCCTTATTCATTTGCCTAACAGATTTTGATTATGTTACTCTAGGTAAAGGGAAGGCAACAAAACTGCCCTTTTCCCCCATTTTAAAAATCTATTATTTATTTGAAATGCAGAGTTACAGAGAAGTGGTAGAGACAGATCTTCCATCTGCTGGTTCACTTCCCAAATTGGCCTCAGCTGAGCCAATCTAAAGCCAGGTGCTTCTTCCAGGCCTCCCACATGAATGCAGTAGTTCAAGCACTTGGGCCACCTTCTGATGCTTTCCCAGGCACATTAGCAGGGAGCTAGATTGGAAGTGGAGCAGCTGGGACTTGAATCAGCACCCATATGGGATGCTGGCACAGCAGGCCATGGCTTTACCCACTGTGTTGGTACTGTGTGTGTGTGTGTGTGTGTGTATGTATTTTTATTTCAAAGACTCATTTATTTATTTGAAAGGCAAGGTTAGAGAGGGAGAGACATAAGAAAAGAGATCTTTCAACCTCTGGTTCACTCCCCAAATGTCCACAACAGCAGAGGCTGGGCCAAGCCAAAGCCTGGAGGCTGAACAGCAGATAATCTTTAGTTATTAATTTAAAATGAATAGGCTGTAGCTGGTGCTGTGGCATATAAGGTGAAGCCACCACCTGCAGTGCTGGCATCCCCTATGGGCACTGGTTCATGTCCCAGCTGCTCTGCTTCTAATCTAGCTCCCTGCTAATGTGCCGGGGAAAGCAGCAGGAGATGGCCCAAATACTTGGGCCCCTGAATCCATGTGGGAGAACTGGAAGAAGCATCTGGCTTTGGATTAGCCCAGCTCCAGCTGCTTGCAGCCATGTGGGGAGTAAAACAGCAGACAGAACATCTCTGTCTATTTCTGTGTCTCTCTCTATAATTCTGTCTTTCAAATTAATAAATAAATCTTTAAAAAGGGTTTATTAACATATACTATAATCCAATCCAGGAACAGTAAGAGAAGCATTAAATATTGCTACCTATATTTTTATTTATTTTTTATTTTTTTTAATTTTTTAAACTTTTATTTAGTAAATATAATTTTCCAAAGTACAGTTTATGGATTACAAAGGCTTCCCCCCCATAACTTCCCTCCCACCAGCACCCCTCCCATTTCCCACTCCCTCTCCCATTCCATTCATATCAAGATTAATTTTCAATTATCTTTATACACAGAAGATCGATTTAGTTTATATTAAGTTAAGATTTCATCAGTTTGCAGCACACAGAACATAAAGTGTAAAATACTGTTTGAGTACTAGTTATAGCATTACTTCACATTGGACAACACATTAAGGACAGAGATCCCACATAAGGAGTAAGCACACAGTTATTCCTGTTGTTGACTTAACAATCTGACACTCTTGTTTATGGCATCAGAAATCTCCCTGGGCTCTAGTCATGAGTTGCCAAGGCTATGGAAGCCTCTTGAGTTCACTGAGTTCGATCTTACTTAGACAAGGTCATAGTCAAAGTGGAAGTTCTCTCCTCCCTTCAGAGAAAGGTACCTCCTTCTTTGATGGCCTGTTCTTTCTACTGGGATCTCACTCACAGAGATCTTTTATTTAGGTCCTTTTTTTTTTCTTTTTTGCCAGAGTGGCTTTCTGCTGCTCCTCCGCACGCGGAGGAGCCACACCGGACCGGATGATTGTTGTTCCCTTTTTTTACAAGTCCTTTCTATAGTAAAGTAAGAATAAGTAAACAGCAAACTCCCAAAGCAAGAATGAGTAGAGAGAAGTGAGAAAGAACAAAGTAACGAACTTCCCCACGACTCTCCAACGCACTCTCCAACCAACCCACACCACCATGCTGTCTCTCTCCTCCTATATAGTCCTCTCCACCAATCCGTGCTCTGCTACCCACACGCCAAGCGCGCCGCTCTCCTCCAATCAGGAGCGGCTCTTGCAGCTTATCAAGTTGGTAAGGGGCAGCTGGGTAGAAGCTGTACGCTCCTCTCCCAGCACCACATTGTGGGAGAGCAGATGCATAGAATAAGTCTTAATTCCAGTAACAGTATAGTCCGAGTTGCTCCCCACAGATCCCCCTTTCTTTTTATTTTTTTGGCGTTGATACGCGCCTGTGTAAAGTTCAGCGTGATCTTCATGCTATTGACTGTCTTGTTTGTCGTGCTACTTCAGAGTTCGTTGAAAAATGTCCCATATTCAAGATCCCAGGGATTGGTTATTCATTGTTTTTCTTCCTCAAATAGAGTTTTTTTCTTCTAGCTCTTCTGCTGGTAGGTTTACCAACCGAATTCTTCTCTCAGGGGTCCATATTGGTTGTGCCGCACCCTGTGGAAAAAAACAAACGGCGCCTCGTATTCTTCTGAGTAAGGGGAATGGGCCTTTCCATTGGTTGTCCTGTAAATCCTTCCACATTACCCACTGTATTGATTCCTTATCAGCTGATTGAGCATGCATTTCTGCAGGTGTTTTACCGTTCTTTTTCTTGTTCAAAAAATTAATTGTATAAAGAGCTAGGGCCAAGGCATCCTTGTTGGATGTGGCCATTTCCCCTATTCCCCCTTTTTGTTTAATTATTAAATTTTTTAAATATAAGTGAGTGCGTTCTACCACAGCTTGCCCTTGTGGATTGTATGGAATACCGGTAATATGGGAGATTCCGAATTCTTTCAAAAATGCAGCAAAACGAGTTGATGTATATGCTGGGCCGTTATCCATTTTGATCACATGAGGAACTCCCCAGGCTGCAAAAGCCTGCAAGCAGTGTTGGATTACTTGTGTACTCCTTCTTTATTCATGGCTGTGGCCATAACTACACCTGAATATGTATCTACAGTGACGTGAACACAGCTTTGTCGCCCAAAAGAGGGGATATGTGTAACGTCCATCTGCCAGATATGTCCTGGTTTAAGGCCACGGGGATTGGCTCCCGCAGGAATCTTTGGAACTATGGTAACAACGCACTTTTCACAGGATCTAATAATATCTTCTGCTTGCTTGTGGGGAATATTAAATTTAAAACTTAAAGTGTGGGTGTTAACATGCCATTTAGAGTGATATTCTTTAGCTTGTTCCAAAGCGGTGCATGCAAGCAAGAATCTTGAATAATGATCTGCCATCATGTTTCCTCGAGTAAGTGGGCCAGGTAAATTAGAATGAGCTCTTATGTGGCCTATGTAAATAGCATGCTCTCTTTGATTTATTTTTTTTTTTTTTTTGACAGGCAGAGTGGACAGTGAGAGAGAGAGAGACAGAGAGAAAGGTCTTCCTTTTGCCGTTGGTTCACCCTCCAATGGCCGCCGCTGCAGCCGGCGCACCGCGCTGATCCTGGCAGGAGCCAGGAGCCAGGTGCTTTTCCTGGTCTCCCATGGGGTGCAGGGCCCAAGCACCTGGGCCATCCTCCACTGCACTCCCTGGCCATAGCAGAGAGCTGGCCTGGAAGAGGGGCGACCGGGACAGAATCCGGCGCCCCAACCGGGACTAGAACCCGGTGTGCCGGCGCCGCAAGGTGGAGGATTAGCCTATTGAGCCACGGCGCCGGCGCTCTCTTTGATTTAATAACCCCTGATTTTCACTTAAATAAGAATAGACTGAGGAGGATTTAAGAATAAGGCACTGTGTAGCAAGCATCTGAACTGCATTCACCACATATGCACTATCAGACAAAATATTCATGGGTGCGCTCTCTGTGTAATACTGTTGCGATAATAGCTAATTCTGCATGTTGTGGAGAAGGGGATGCTGTTAAGACAAAATATCGTTGATTGTTAAATATAGCTGCTCCTGTTCCGCCTTTAGCTCCATCCGTAAATATGGTAACTGCCCCTTGAATTGGATCCCTTCGCACCTTCTGCACCCGTTTTATTGAAACCTGTGTGCAGAAGTTAACAAATGGATGGCGAGGGTAGTGATTGTCAATCTCTATTTGTAGAATGAGAACTATGTATGCCCATTGCCAGCATTCCCTTGTAAAGGCTTCTACTGCCTCTTGAGCAAAGGGAACTACACATCGCTTTGGAGTCTTCCCCACCATTTCTGTCACCTTTTTTATTGCTGTTAATATCAAATCAGCCACCGCTATGCCTTGGGTGTATAGTATACGCGGTGCATGTGAATGTGGGTATACAAACAACAAGGGTCCTCCTTGCCAAATGACTGCGAAGGGATACAGCTGTTCTATAAAAATTAATATTTCTAGGGCTTGTTGTGGATCACATCTTTCAATCTGCATTGCTTTAATTTGTTTTTCGATTTTCTGTAACGCCAAGTGGGCTTCTTTTGTCAATCTACGAGGGGAATCAAGCTGGGCATCTCCTTCTAAAATATTGAATAATGGCATCATATCTTCGGTGGTTAATTTACAATAGGGCCTCAACCAATTTAAATTGCCACATAATTTTTGGAAGTCATTAAGGGTCTGCAACCCATCTATTGAAATTTCAAATTCTAATGGGGTCACCTTTTCAGAAGTTGCTTAAAGCCCTAAGTACTGTACTACTTCCCCTTTTTGTATCTTCTCTGGCGCTACTTGTAACCCAACTTTTTCCAAATATAATAGCAGCAGCTTATATGCTTCCATAAGGTGACTTTCACTTTCAGCCGTTATTAACAAATCATCCATGTAGTGTAAAATTTGTGCTTTTGGGCACTGTTGTCGAACCGGCTCTACTGCCTGGTCAACATATAGCTGGCATATGGCAGGACTGTTAGTCATTCCTTGGGGAAGCACCTTCCATTCATATCTTTTGTCGGGACCTTGATGATTAATGGAAGGTACGGTGAAAGCAAACCTCTGAATGTCTTGTTCATGTAGAGGTATGCTAAAAAAGCAGTCCTTCAGATCGAGTACTATTAATGGCCAATGCTTTGGGATCATAGTAGGAACCGGGAGTCCGGGTTGTAATGCCCCCATGGGTTGCATCTGCTGATTAACAGCCTGTAAATCATGCAACAACCGGTATTTCCCTGATTTTTTCTTTATCACGAATATTGGCGTATTCCATGGGGAGGTTGATGGTTGCAAATGGCCTGCCTCTAATTGTTGTAACACTATATCATTTACCGCAGCCAACTTTTCCTGGGTAAGGGGCCACTGTGGTATCCACTTTGGCTTGTTGTCCAGCCATGACAATGGCAGCGGCTGCATCTCAGTGGCCCCCACGAAAAACCCGTGTCCTATCTTTTAAAATCGCCTTTGGGCTGGGCTAGGTCCCTTCTGCCTTCTCTGGAGCCTAATCCTCTCTCCTGATATCCCTTTTTATACATAATACGCCGTCCTGTAGAACTCTCCAATTGGTCCTCATTTGTTAATGTCAGTCCCAATTGTTCTAAAATGTCTCTTCCCCATAATGTGATGGGGAGTGCACTAACATAAGGTTGCACATTTCCCTTGTTCCCTTCTTGATCCTGCCAATGAAGCACCTGAGCACTTCTTGATGGTGTCATGGCCGCACCTAGGCCTACTAAAGTATTATCTCCTGGCTGAAGGGGCCATGACTTCGGCCAATCATTTTCTGAAATTATACTTACATCTGCACCTGTATCTAGCAGGCCCTGAATCGACTTTCCTCTAATGGTTAAGGTCCACAGAGGTCGATCTGCTAAAGATAGGGACAAGGCTGCAAATTTCTCCCCTTGGGGTCCATGAACATCCTGTGCTCCAATCATGATCAGCATTTGAGCCACAGGTTCTTCTGGCTTGATTTGAATAATACCCTTTGTAGATTGTATTAGCACTTTTAACTTATCAAAAGGTAATTGAATGACTCCGGTAATGACCATTAGGCCTCTTAAAGCATTTGTTTCTTTTCCTATGATTATTCCAAGTCCCTTATGCTCCGCTGAAATTGTTTCTGCCCTCACCTCTATGGCTTGTGGCCCCATTTGAGGTGTTAGTACCGAATATTCGGTGGCTCGTAACTCTGCGCAGTAAATATTTGGTTTTTGTATTGTTGGGACCATGGCACCCACCGATTGTTTTGGCCCCAGGGTGCAGGGGCCCACATTCCATTTTTTTGCTGTTGTCCATATACACATGATCTTCTTATGGGGCCCGGCTCATTTGGCATCTTCAGGGGATTGCCTGCGCTATTCATTTTAAAGTAACATTCACTGACCCAATGATTCCCTCTTCTACAGCGTGGGCAAAGGCCTGGTCTTCTCGAGTTCTCTATGCCCTGCCGATCTTGGGCTGGAAATTTCGCCCTACATTCCCTCATTAGATGCCCTTCTCGACCACATCTAAAGCATTTTCGTCCCCTCATTTTCTGTCTAAATTGTCGGGTTACAGCTACTGCAGCATGTGATCCAGAAGCTACATCATCCATGACATCCCTACAGATTTTCAAAAAGGTAGGGATGTCTTTATGCTGCCATTTTCTAAGAGCTTCACGACATGTTTTATTGGCCTGTTCATACGCCAATCTTCTGACTAAGGGCATTGCTTCTTCCACAGTTTCAAAAATGTTTCCTGCTGCTTCCATTAAAATCTGTTCACGAAGTCGCATAAGGTTCAGTAGGGCCCTGTACTATCTTAGTTAGGCTGTGTCTTATTTCTCCTTTTCTGGGTATCACCTTCCAGGCTCTTCTTGCTATCTCTCTCACTTGTAAGAGGACAGCTGTTGGTAATCGGGCCTGCTCATCGGGATTGGCAAATCGCCCTTCTCCATTTAACATTTCCTCATCCCATGCTTGATTCCCTGCTTGATAGTTCTGCTTTGAATATTCTCGCGTGAATTCTTTATAAGCAGCTAACCATAAGAGGAAGTCACCCCCGCCCAACACCGCCTTTACTAAGTTTCTCCAATCCTCGGGTATTAGGCCTTGCTGCCCAATGTTATCAAGGATTGCCTGAGTGTAACTTGCATGGGGCCCATACAATTGTACTGATTGTTGCAACTCTTTAAGTAATTTATGGTCAAGAGGCGTCCAACCCCTGTTTCCCTGTTGATCCTGAATTACAGGAAACACCTGGCCTGGTTCCTGGTACTGCTCCCAAGCAGGTTTTCTATAAACAGCTCCCCTTTGCTTGCTTTCGGTTCTCGGCCTTTCTATCTCCTCCTGCATACCTACTCCCTCCATCACTCCTTTTTCCTCCTCCCACTCTTCTTCAATCTCATGTGGAAAAAAGGGGCTTTTCTTTACAGGAGGAAACTTTGGTAGTACTAATGGGCGATACCGGGGTGGTGATTCATCCTTTATGGTTGAATTTGCCAGCCTTGTAGGGCCAGGATATATTCTTGGCATCTCTCTCGGGGGCAAGGTTCCCTCTTCAGCTTCCTTCTCCCCCACGTAAGCTTCCTGGCTCTCTAAATCCTTCTTTGATTTTCTTCTCACCTGTTTGTTACAATAGCTACTCGCCTGGCTGCCCTGCCATAATTCTTCCTGCAATTCACTCCCCTCATTAAGCAACAACTCGATCCCTTCCATGGGGTCCTGAAGCACCTGATCAACGAGTTGCCACAGCTTCAGCACTTCTATCGATTCCCCAGCCTCACGTAATTTCTGTCCCACCTGCCTCCACTGCTGTAGAAACCAGGGGGACGTCTCCACGACTGCTCTTACGAATGCATGAATTTTCCTGCCCCCTCGTTTCCCTCGCTTAGAAGAAAAGCTGTGAGGAGGTGGGGAGTAGGAAGAGAGAGAAACCACATTCAGCCCACAATGGATGATCTTTAGGGAGAAATAGAGAATGGTGCCTAGCAGGAGGAAGAGGTAGCCAGTGGGCAAAGAGTAGCCAAAGAACTCCATTGTCTGTACCGTCTGTGACATGTTGGAGCGGTGGGCGTAATGGAAGACTGAGTCTCCCAGACGTTCCCAGTTAATACCTCTTTCCTAGCTTCTAATTTTCTTCCCCCATGGCTTTTTTCCTGGGTTCTAACTAGCTTTTCACCGGCACTCTTTCTGTCCGGCCTTCCCCTAGGCTCTTTGCTAGTCTCTCTCTCCGGTAATTTCCCACTTCTTCCCATTTTTTCCCTCCTAGGTTTCCTATCTGAGTCACGGCACCATTTGCTGCTCCTCCGCACACGGAGGAGCCACACCGGACTGGACACTTGTTGTTCCCTTTTTTTACAAGTCCTTTCTATAGTAAAGTAAGAATAAGTAAACAGCAAACTCCCAAAGCAAGAATGAGTAGAGAGAAGTGAGAAAGAATGAAGTAACGAACTTCCCTGTGAACTCTCCAACGCACTCTCCAACCAACCCACACCACCATGCCATCTCTCTCCTCCTATATAGTCCTCTCCACCAATCCGTGCTCTGCTACTCACACGCCGAGCGCGCCGCTCTCCTCCAATCAGGAGCGGCTCTTGCAGCTTATCAAGTTGGTAAGGGGCAGCTGGGTAGAAGCTGTACGCTCCTCTCCCAGCACCACATTGTGGGAGAGCAGATGCATAGAATAAGTCTTAATTCCAGTAACAGTATAGTCCGAGTTGCTCCCCACAGCTTTCCATACCTAAAATACTCTCATGGGCTCTTCAGCCAGATCTGAGTGCCTTAAGGGCTGATTCTGAGGCCAGAGTGCTGTTTAGGACATCTGCCATTCTACAAGACTGCTGTGTATCGCACTTCCCATGCTACCTATATTTTATATAGTCTAAGTATTGTATAAACTAAAATATACAACACTAGGAGTATGCTATCAGTAATTACACTACCAATCTCAGTGATTATAAATAAGAATTTTAGCAACTATACTGATTCTGAACAGTGATTCAATGTTTCTGTTTTTTTTTTCCCTCTGTACATGGCTTTTATTATTTACATAATACAATAGAGCATCAATGCTGAATAGCATGATTATGTGCAATACATAAATATGAACTATCTGTACACATCTGTAGATCTAACTCCAAACTAAGATACATAAAATTGAAAGCAAAATTGAATGCTTTAATAAAAACTAGGACTGAACACTGCAATAAATCAGAAGTAGTGCCTTGTGTACATACTTAACTATTTACAGATGAAAACAGGCATTACCACAACACTAATCTAACTATACTCATTTATATATAAAAAACACAAGTTTCATACATCACAAAAAACCTTCCATTGTAACACAGAAGTGGTATTACCAGACAAGCATCAGTGAAGTATACTGCCTTTTCTAGTTGTTATTGTACAATGCTGTAGATAATGCAGCCCATGCAATACACCCAAGAACACTAGAGTCCTACACCCAAGTACAATTAATATGATAAAGCAGCCCTCTGCAAGTGGTGCTGGATACCACTAAGAAGTCTATTGCAGCCATGTTGGTTATGATTTTCCATGCAGAAGGGTACAGTTACATTAAGAACTGAAGTCTTTAAAAAAGCTTTAAACATTCTTTCTTGAACCAAAACATTCAACAAAAGATGCACATGAAAATTAACTGCTCAGATACCTTTGCAACTTAAAAAAATTCAGATGCATGTTACTCAATAGAGCTGCTGTATGTGAAAACCAAACAGGTTTAATTTCTTCTTGTAATTAAATTAATCCTACTGCAGTTCAGTGCTACACATTTTTAGCAATGAGAAGAATGCAGACATCTTCTAGTGCGAGCCAGCACGATAAGCTTCAAAGAGTATCTCAAGACCCTGCTATTGGCTGATGTTTTACTTGTAAGCACTTGCGATGTTTACCTTTTACAGAATGTCTTATTTGACAGCTTTTAGAAGACCAATTTAACCGGGCTTACATATGGCACCAAATACAGGTTTCACAGAAAGCAAAGTCTGATCCTCTTGTTTTCTTCCTGCTTCCAAAGAACATGTGGAAATTAAGAGGGTGAAGTAGAACTATGGTAGAAGTAGACTGCCAGTCCTTTTCTGGTGTACCATTTTTTAAAAAATACAGGCACATAACACTAGCCAAAGACTATACCTTGATTACATTCCCAAAAGGCAGATATGCTGCAAACATGCAGAGATTTTGTTAATGTTGTTTGGCACACGGGAACTAAATTTTGTCCCTATTATCTGTGTGTATCATTTTGCTGTGTAGATTTTCATCCAATTCTATTCAAGGGAGGGCATATACATTTTGTAGGGCTGTATCTATCCAATTCTGCCTGCAACAAACACCCAAACATCCTAAAATATTAATTATAAGACAGACAAGTGTAAAGTAAAACTCTGGAGAACATCAAAGAAAAATGGCCATGCATCTGCTCTTTAATGTTTTCCTACGATATATTAAAATAAAAACAAAGTTTCAGTCTCTTCACAAGTAGTAATTTATATTCTCTGGATTTTTTCAGCCACAACAACTGGATTCTCTTTCCTGATTTTTGCTGCAGCTTTTGCTTTATAATCATAAGGACAGTTGTGCTTGTCAGAATAACGGTGAAGTCCACAAAACAAATTTCCACATCGGCAGTCAAACCCTGTAAGGCCAACTTTCTTTCTACACATGAAACATCTGTTCTTCTTTGGTTTGGGTAACTCAGGAGCTTTTTCTTCACTTTGAGAAGTACTGGGCTGAGAAACTGATGGACTGGGCTGAGTGACAACTGGCTCTGACACCTCTGTTTTCGGGGTAGTTATTTTGTCCTCTCTTGAAATGCTCATTTCTGTCATTTGCTGAGTTACAGGCAAGGCAGCCACAGGCACATTTCTTGATTTTTCAGATGTGCTACCAGCAGCACTTTCACAGTTGTTTAAGCTAGCGTCTGCTCTTTGTACAGATGCAGAGTCTGAGGTAGGACTGTTGGAACCACTAGCTGTCCCCATTGGGCTCATTCTGCCACTATTCTGCTGTCTCTGAAGATGCTCTTTGTAGCAAACAGAACACATTCCATTTGTCCTAGGATTCCCATAAAAGCCACATCCTGTGCTACACAGCATAGGCCCTGGAGTCTGGTTAGTCTCCTGAGCCATATTTTCCTGCTTGCGGGGGGTCCGAACGCAGCAGCCGGGCTCGCGCGCGACGCCGGCGCGGGGAGGCCGGGTCGAGGCCGCCGGGAAAGGGAGCCTTCCGGGTTGCTCTGGAGCCGCCGCCGCCGCAGGCCGGGAGCGGGTTGGAGCCGCAGGCGGAGGTGGCGCCGCCGCCGCCGCCGCGGGATCCTCCTTTGTTCCTGCAGCAGCGCCGAGCGTGGCCGGGACACGCCGGAGCTCGGGAAGTGGGAGGAGGAGGAGGAGGAGGAGGAGGGAGGCGAGGGGGGGGCCGAGGAGGAGGCGGAGGGAGGACCACAGGCCGCGGCGGCGATCGCTGCTCACGGCGCTCGCCTGTCGTCGCCTCACGCCTCCCGGGGAGACCGGCCGGGCCGACGAAGGGGGCGAGCGCAGCGAGGGGCGGGCGCCGAGAGGGCCCGCGGATGGCGCTGCCTGTCGCTCACCGCCACCGCCCGCGAGGCTGCGCGGCTGCCGGCAGCGAGCGAGCCCACGGACGCCGTGCACGCAGCTGTGCGGTCCGGCCGACCCAATGTTTCTGTTTTTAAATTTAAAAATGCCCCTGAACTTGAATGTTTCTGTGTAGCTCCTAATAGAACTACAAGCCTTAGAAGTTCTATGCTGTTTAACATTTAATCTTCGGTGCCAACTTGATTTTTACACTGCCAGTTTATAAAACACTTCACAGTCATGTGAACCTTACCATAAGATAGGACTGTGTAGAATAAATCCTTTAACTACAAAGACAATCTTATCTCACAAGGGAGGAAGATCCAGAGGGGTCAAATGACTTGCTAATGTCACTTAGCTCTGTTGGCACAGAAACAAGGAAAGCTCTCAGCTTCCTGCCACCTCCCCTTACACCACCTGCCTCAACTAGATGAGCCTGTAATTTTAAGGACGCTCAGGCCCCATGAGTTTAAATGAATTTTTCAAGGTTACATGACAAGTACCAAAGCCAGAAGTAAAAATTATTGCTTCCATCTTTCTCTTCCTTGTCCACAATGGAAGTTTGATGTACACTTATGCATTATTCAAATATCATTTACAACCAAGAAGCATTATTTTTCCCCAAAAATAACAATGACACTACTTTTTCCATTGAGGAAGTTATTTTAATGGATCATGCAAACATACTTGTTTTGTTTTTTACTTTGAGATGCAAAGAAATGAACAAGTAGACAGAGAAGTGGTATTCACCCTCTAGTTAACTGCTGAAATGTCCACAGCAGTCAGGGCTGGCCCAGGAGCAGGGAACCTAATAATCTGAACCATCACTTGCTAGCTACCAGGGTCTACATTATCTGAAAGTTGGAGTCAGGGAATCAAACCCAAAAACTCCAATGTGGGACACAGACATCTGAACCATAAGGCTGCACCCTGGCTTCCAGACTTGTTTTTTCACCAGTCCTCTGAAAATTAAAGTTAATTACAACCTGAAATCCAAGACTAAGTAGTCCTCAAGTGTGTGTGTCTATGCAAGTTTATGCATGAGAGTTACTTAGGTTGCCCAAGAGTCTGCAGTTTAGAGAGAACAGAAGAGTGAAACATGTGTCAGAGGATGTCAGCATTGGAGAGGTGGCTGTGCTCTAGTCAGAGGCTGAGGAGGACAAGTCCACAGAGAGCAGCAGCACCAAGGGAGAATGCTATACTAGCAAGTAAGGAGAAAAAATGTTGAAAAACAAATATGTGAAAAGGATTTATTTATCTGGAAGACGGAGTTATAAAGAAGGAGAGACAGGGAGGGGGAGAGAGAGATCTTCCATCTGCAGGTCAACCCACCAAATACTCACAATGGCTGGGACTGCGTCAGATCAAAGCCAGGATCTGGAACTCCACCCAAGTCTCCCTCATGGGTGGCAGGGACTCAAGAACTTGGGTTGTCTGCTGCTTTCTCAGATGCATTGGCAGAGAGTTGGATGGGAAGTACAGCAGCTGAGACACAAACAGTGGCCATATGGGATGCCAGCATCAGTGGCAACAGATTATCCTAATGCATCACAACACTGGCTCCAACAAATGAACTTAGGTAATCAAGTCCAAATGCCAGGGAAACATCAGATAAAATGCCAAGGATGAGCATTGTGGTGCAGCAGGGTAAACCACTACTTAGGAGGCATACCTCATTCTTAAGTATGAGGATGTCTTTTAACCACTTTTGTACAAGAGAGTACAAGCCAGAACACCATAGCATCTTCCAGATTCGGCACTGCCTGTTCTCAGGGGGGCCCCCACAAACTCCTGTGGTTCCCCTGGGCAGTTTGTTTTGGCTGGAGCCAGCCAGAACCCTGGGGTCATTGGAGTAGGAAATGGTATTAAAGGATTTCATGCTGCAAAACTGCTCCAAGCCAGTTTTTTCACTGAGAGACAGAGACCCAGAATGACCTCCCCGGAGCTCACAAGACCATGCCTGGACACCTGGCAGGGAAAAAGTTGGAAAAAAAAAAATCCAGATTCTGGAATCTTCTGGAGCATTCTAGAATATTCTAGAATTTTCCCAGAATGTCCTAGAGATTTTGTAGGATGTTCCAGAATGTTCCAAAATGCCACCTAATGATCCTAGGGTTATTCTGGGATGCAGGTCTGAGTGGAAATTCCCCAGCCAGGTGCGGCGGGTGTCCTGGTGCTGTGCCCAGCCCGGCTGACATTTACACAGCACACATAGCCTAAGCACCTGCACACATGGGAGGAGAGTCAATGGGGTGTGGCCACTCCAGGACATCCTGTGCTGATCTCTGGGGGCCGTAGTAATTTCCAGCCCATCAGAAGAGGTCCTCGGCCCCCCAAGATGGTCACCGGGCAATCTGGAATGTTCTAGGACATTCTACAAAAATCTAGAAATACTGAGAACATTCTAAAAAATTCCAGGACCCCCAAAGACTTTCACTGCATGTTCTGGGAACATTCTAGAAAATTCTGAGAATATTCACCATTGTTTCTAGAACATTTCTAAAACCCCAATGATGCCTACCTGGTGTTCAGGAAAAATTCCAAGAACATTCTGGAAACATTCTGGAAAAATTTCTGAGAGCATTCTTGAAAATTCTGAGTGTATTCTAGAACGTTTTAGTAAATTCTATGACCCCTGAAGACACTCAGCAGGTATTCTAGAAAAAGTTCTAAGAACATTCTAGAAAGTTCTAAAAAAAACTCCATAAAATTCTAGAATATTCTAAGACCTGAGAAACACTCGCCTAGTGTCCTTGAAACATTCTAGAAAATTCTGGAAAATCCCTAGCCCCAGAGAATCCATAATGGAAGCTCCTGGAAGCTCCTGGAACATTCTGGAATGCCCCGGGACCTCATCCCATCCCAGTGCCAACCTGGATGTTTGCACAACCTCAGCCCTGCCCACTTCTCCCAAGGCCTGGCTATAAAGAGATGCCTGGTAGCAGCCGGTTCCAGACGACGAAAAGACGATGATGAAGGCTCTCATTCTTGCCCTTGTGGTGGGCGTGGCCTGTGCCCAGGTATCAATCACTCGCATCATTTGTGCAATGTTCCATAATGTCCTAGAATGTTCCAGAATGTTCCAGATGATTGCAATAGACTCTCTAGCAGGCCCTACGGGAGCAACTGGAATGTTCCAGAATATTCCAGGATGTTCTAGAACACATCCAGACAATTCCACAATGTTCTAGAATGTTCCAGAATCTATCCAATTTTGTTTCTAACAATTCTAGGATGTTCTGGAATGTTCTAGAATCTCTCCCCCAGAATATTACAGAACATTCCGGAATGTTACAGACAGTCCCAGTAGACTCTAGCAGGCCCTAGGGAAGCATCCAGAGTGTTCCAGAAAAATTCCATAATGTTCTAGAATGTTCCAGAATGTTCTAGAAAATGCTTCTGGAACTTCCCAGCATGCCCCAGGATGTCCCAGCATGCTCCACAATGCCCTGAAACATTCCACATGTTCCAGCATGCCCTGGCACACCCTGAATGCCCACCTCTCCCCCTGAAGTTGAAGGCCAGAACTACTTCAAGTTCCTGGTGCAGGAGAATGGCCACATCTTCTTTCTCAATCAGAATGTGGGCACCGATGGCACTGCCACCTGCGTCACCCTTACTGCTGGTGAGCCCCCTGCACACACATGTGGATACAGCCAGCACCTGCTAGAAAGAGAGTCTGACCCTGACTGTATACACAGACCCTGAGTGTATGCAGCCAGTCCAGAGCTTGACCCTGACTGTATACATGGATCCTGAGTGTATACAGTCGGCTCCTACTAGAGACACACATTGCAACCTGAAAGCCTGACCCTGCCGTATACAGTTAGCACCCACTAGAGAGAGATACATTCTGACCGTGACCGTATACAGTCAGTGCCTACTATGCAGAATAACTTTGACCCTGGTGCATCCTAGAGGGGCTTGGCCAGCTGTATACTGGTGGCACACACTAGAGAGAGAGCCTGACCCTGGCTGTGTTCAGGCAGCACCTACTAAATACAAGATCCTCAACCCCAGCACACCCTAGAGGGGGACTCGGCCAGCTGTATACAGTCAGTGCATACTAAGTAGATCCCATCCTGTCCGGGGTGGGCTTGGCTGACTGTATACAGTCAGCACCCACTAGATGGGGCAAGCACATACAGTCAGCACCTACTAGATATCTGGGGCAGGTTTTGCTGAATGTATACAGTCAGTGCTTACTGAACAGAACCATCCCAGCCCCATCCTATCCTGGGTGATTTTGGTTGACTGTATACAGTCATCACACACTAGAAGGAGCCATCCTGACTGTGACTGTATACAGTTGGTGCAGACCCAGTGGTAGTTAGTGGGCACCCTCTAGACAGAGGCACCCTCGGTGTACACAGCACGGAGCCCATGCTGCCTGAGGTGCATCTGGCTGGCTGTATACAGTCAGCGCCCACTAGACAGGGCAAGTGTATACAGCTGGCGCCACCCACAGCCCAGGACCAGGAGCTGAGCGATGAGCACCTGGCACAGTTCTTGGTGTTAATGAAGGAGAACGGGATCCCCGGGAGAACATGGAGTGTGTGGCCAGCATGGGTGAGCTGGGGGTGTGGCCAGTGTGGAGGGTTCATGGCCAGGATGGGCATGGCTGTCATGAGTGAGCCAGGGGTGTGGCCAGGGTGGAGGCATGGCTGTGAGCTGGGGGCATGGCTGACATGGATGAGAATCAGGTGTGGTCTGGGTGGAGGGGAATGAACTGGTGGGTGTGGCCTGGGTGGAACATTCCAGGGGGTTCCAGAAAAATCTAGAAAACTCTAGAATGTTCCATGGAGCCACCAGGCCATCCTGTGCTGACTCAGCCAATTTCTCCTCCCTGACAGACACCTGTCCCCAGTGATGATGCTGACGCCCAGGTGAGCAGTGTGGTGCCAGCCAGTCCTCACACCTTCCCAGGGGAACATTCTAGAGTGTTTCCGAAATATCCCAGAATGTTCTAGATGTTCAGGCAACAGGAATATTCTGGAACATTCCAGAGCATTCTGCGACATTTCCAGAATGCTCCACATTTTTTTCTCATCCCCAACAGGTAAAAAGCCAACGTCTCCCTGCCCCTCACTTGCAATCTCTGCTGGAAGCTTCTGGAATGTTCTGGGATGTTTTCAGAATGTTCCAGAATGTTCTGGAATGTCCCATAAGCCTCTGTCCCCAGCTCGCTCTCAGTTTCTCTTTCTCATTGATGTCATAAACTGATTGCACACGACTGTGGATTCTGTGGTCTCTCTGGAATGCTCCCACATCTGGCTCCCAGAGGCCCTTGGGGCCCCCATGTCTGGCTCAGAATCCCCTGGGAGAAGCCACGCCCTCACTTCTGGCTCCCAGAAACCCCTAGGTCCCCTACTCCAGAGCCATCTTCCCCACCACCCACACCTTGTGGGAACATGGGGTTGGGGATCAGGACTATCAATCACCATAGCCCTCCCCATTTCCAGGCCCCAAGCCTGCACCAGGGGCTGCATTGGTGTCTCTAAAGCTCCATACAGGTCTCCATCTGGGTCTCAAAGGCTCCATATGGGTCCCCAGGGGCTCCATACGGGTCTCTAGGGCTTCATCCGGGTCTCCAGAGCTCTATCAAAGTCCCCATGGCTCCATCCATATCTCCAGGGGCTCCATCCAGATCTCTAAGGCTCCATCCAGGTCTCTAGCAGGTGCATGGGCCCACCAGGAGCTCCATCCAGGTCTCTAGGGCTCCATCTGGGTCTCGGGGGCTACAACCAGTTCTCTAACAGGTGCACAGGGCTCCATCCGGGTCCCCATGGCTCCATCCATATCTCTAGAGGCTCCATCTGAGTCTCTAGCAGGTGCCTGGGGCTCCCAGGAGCCCCATCTGGGTCTTTAGGGCTCCATCTGGGTCTCCAGGGGCTGCATCTGGGTCTCTAACAAGTGCACAGGGGCTCCATCTGAGTCTCTAGGGGCTCCATCTGGGTCTCCAGGGATCCATCCAGGTCTCTAAGGCTCCATCTGGGTCCCCAAGGCTCTACCCATATCTCTAGGGGCTCAATCTGGGTCTCTAGGGGCTCCATCCAGATCTCTAACAGGTGCATTGGGCCCCAAGGAGCTCCATCCAGGTCTCTAGGGCTCCATCTGGGTCTCTAGCAAGTGCCTGGGGCTCCCAGGAGCTCCATCCAGGTCTTTAAGGCTCCATCCGAGTCTGCAGGAGCTCCATCTGGGTCTCCAGGGATTCATCCAGGTCTCTAAGGCTCCATCTGGGTCCCCAAGGCTCTACCCATATCTCTAGGGGCTCCATCTGGGTCTCTAGAGGCTCCATCTGGGTCTCTAGCAGGTGCCGGGGCCTCCCAGGAGCTCCTTCCAGGTCTTTAGGGCTCCATCCAGGTCTCCAGGGGCTCCATCTGGGTATCTAGGGGCTCCATACAGGTCTCCAGGGCTCCATTGGGTCTCCAGGGGTTGCATCCAGGTCTCTAGCAAGTGCACCGGGCCTCCATCTGGGTCCCCAGGGCTTCATCCAGGTCCCCAGCAGGTGCCCAGGGCCCCCAGGAGCTCCATTTCCAGTCCAGCTGGAACCCTCCCCCCAAAGCTGGGGACCCCCAAGGCCCCTGGGCCAGAACCGTGGAAAATGCAGAGACTGTGGGAACATGGCTAGGCAACTCCATGAAGGCATCCTCCACGCCTCTGGCTTTCTCTCGTTGCTAGGCAACCCCGTGCAGGCTTGCCCGGGGCTGCGGGGCTTAACCCAGTTGCTAGGCAATCCCTCAAAGGTGCATTCAGGGCCTCTGGCTTAAGCAAGTTGCTAGGCAATCCCACTCATGCACACTAATTATTTAATTATTTTTTAAATTAATTTTAAAAGAATTTTAATGAATTTTTTTTTAAATTTTTTGACAGGCAGAGTGGGCAGTGAGAGAGCGAGACAGAGAGAAAGGTCTTCCTTTGCCATTGGTTCACCCTCCAATGGCTGCTGCCGCCAGCGCGCTGCGGCCGGCGCACCACGCTGATCCGATGGCAGGTGCCAGGTACTTCTCCTGGTCTCCCATGGGGTGCAGGGCCCAAGCACTTGGGCCATCCTCCACTGCACTCCTGGGCCACAGCAGAGAGATGGACTGGAAGAGGGGCAACTGGGACAGAATCCGGTGCCCCGACTGGGACTAGAACCCGGTGTGCTGGTGCTGAAAGGCAGAGGATCAGCCTAGTGTGCCACGGTGCCGGCCAATTTTAATGAATTTTTAAATGGAATTTGAATGTCTTTTTACATTTTTAATT
Organism: Oryctolagus cuniculus; assembly: GCF_051225735.1. Lineage (NCBI taxonomy): Eukaryota > Metazoa > Chordata > Mammalia > Lagomorpha > Leporidae > Oryctolagus > Oryctolagus cuniculus. Next base: position 83,015,572 of record NC_142879.1, read on the forward strand.
TTTACTTAATTTTTAATTTTTAATGAATTTTTAAATGAAATTTTTAAGAAATGTATTTTTAGATTTTCTGATGACAGCCATATTGGAGTCTGGCAAATTCTCGTTCTGACATCAGCAGCAGAATGTTGGATCCTGGCAAATTCTCATTATGACAGGAATGACAGGCATCTTGGAGGCTGGCAAATTTTTCTGACAGGAGTGGCAGCCATGTTGGAGTCTGGCAGTGTGTTTTCTGATGTCAGTGGTGGCCATCTTGGATTCTGGCAATTGTTTTGACAGGAGCTATAGCCATATTGGATCCTGACAAATTTTCTCTGACAAAAACTCAAGGGAGTCCCTGTAAGAAAAGGTGTCTTTCAGACCCAGGACCAATTTGCTGACAGAAACTTGTATGAGAATTAAAATGTTTTTCCTGAGTGACAGGTCTATTCTGAGTGATGGACAGGTTTCTGAGTGATGGACAAGGGTGATTGGGTGATGGACAGGTGTCCCCGCCAAGAGCCCTGGGACCCCCAGAGACCCTCAGAGACCCCCAGAGATGCTGAAAGACACTGAGAGAACCCCAGAGACAACTGGGACCCACAGAGACCCCCAGGGACCAACAGAGACCCTCTGGGAAGTGACTATAAGAACCTGGAAGTACACCAGAAGTACCCAAAAATGGGTATAAACAGAACCAAAGTGACTGAAAATGGGTATACAATGGCCGGAAGTGGACCGGAAGTGACTTAGGAACCCAGAAGTAGACTAAAGTGAGTCTGAGAACCCCGAAGTGACATAAATTAGCTGGAAGTTAGTGACTGTAGGAATCGGGAAGTTGACTGGAATTGACTCTGGGAATGCAGAAGTGGACTGGAAGTGGGTCTAGAATGACCAGAAGTGGGTTTAGGAAATTGAAAGTGGACCAGAAATGAATGCAAAGAGGGGAGGGAAGGAAGGAAGGGATGAGTCATGCTGAGACTCCTGCTGAGTCATCAGGAAATTCTGCTGAATCATCACTAGCACACACCTCGTGAGCCATCATTATACATACCCACTTAATCCTCATTATCCCAGACCTGGTGAGTCATTGAGAAACTTCTGCTGAGTCACCATTTTATACCTGCTGAGTCATTATTACCTACCAGGCATCCTTACCCACAAAGGTAGACAACTACACCTGCCAAGTCATACTCTTAGGCCAGTGAGTCGCACTTCTAAAATTGCCGAATCATGCTTCCAGACCTCCTGAGTCGTGCTTCTAAACTTGGTGAGTCATGCTTCAAACATGAACCCTAACCTGAATCCCATCCCCACCCTAACCTTGACATCAAACCTAACCTGCTGAGTCATGGCACCAGGCCAGCTGAGTCATGCTTCTACCCCTAAATCTAACCCAAGGTTGCAAGGAAGGAAGGAGGGGCCCCTTGCACCTGCTGGAAACCAGGATGGAGCCCCTGGGAACCCAAATTGAGCTCTGGAGACCCAGATGGAGCACTGGAGAACCAGATGGAGCCATGGAAACCCAGATGAGGCTCCTAGAGACTGTATGGATCCCTGTGCACCTGCTAGAGACCCGGATGGAGCCCTAGAGACCTGGATGGAGGCCCCGGTGCCTGGATGGAGGACCTGGGGACCTGACTGGAGGCCTGGAGACCCAGATGGGGCAATGTATACCTGCTAGAGACCAGGATGGAGCTGCTGGGGACCACCCTATCTCTCAGGACCCCTTGACAGGGCTCAGGTTTCTAAAGAGAACATGTGGGGACCAGGTAGGTGGTAATGATGAGTCAGCAGAAATTTCATGATGACTCAGAAGGTATGGTAATGATGACCCAGCAGAAATTTCATGATGACTCAGCATAAATGGATGGTGCTGACTCAGGAGTGAGGAAATGGATGCACAGGAGGAAGTGGTGGCCCTTTGTGAACTTCTGGCTGTGGGAGACCCTGAGGAAGTGTGCTCCCAGCACTGAAGGATGCAGGATCTCTGTACTTGCGAACTCCAGATAGCTGGGTCTGGGGAGAGTGCAGGGGTGACCTGTGCAGGCCCTGCTGCAGCCACCCTGGGACCTTGAGGCCAACCCATGGGTGCCACAGGGCCCCTCAGGGTCTCTCCCAGCCAGTGCTGTGCCAATCCTCCCTTCTTATCTCTGGCTCTCAACTGATTCTGGGATTTTTCCAACCCGGAGGTGGGGGCACCAGACCAGAGGTCAGGGAATGGTGGGGGGTGAGGGCCACCAGGTGCCCCGTGCACCCTGTGGGAGCCAACCCATGACCCCACCACATGGCTGTGGAGGAAGGCTGGCTGCAGGGTTTCTGGAGGCCCCAGGGCTGGGAGTGAACCCTAGTACACACGCCTGCTGGAGGGCACAGAGAATGCAGCTACTCCCCCTCAGTGTGCCTGCCAAGGGTGGAAGCAGATGCTGAGCTAGTCTTAGAGCACTGCTCTCTCCAGTCCTGTTATCCATGGGTTCTCAGTCTGGGAAGACAGGTTTCAAAGTGTTTTCAGAAGACTTGGCATCCTAAGAACTGCTGGAAACTCACAGTCAGCAGTCAGTGTCATTCTAGAGCAAAGGTGCATTCGATGTGAATAACCAGGTTTGTGTTTTGAGTCTGCAATCCTTTCAGTCTATATGTTAGGTCCCTATGTTGTTACCTGTTTCCAAGTGATTGCAAGACATTGCTGTGAAAATTAAAAAAAAAAGAAGGGATAGGAAATAAATTGAGATATTAAATTTTGTGTTTTTTATTTTTATTTTTTGGCAAAGTTAGACAGTGAGAGAGAGACAGAAAAATCTTCCTTCCATTGGTTCACCCCCCAAATGGCTGCTACAGCCAGTGTGCAGCACTGATCCAAATCCAGCTGCCAGATACCTCCTCATGGTCTCTCATATGGGTGCAGGGCCCAGGCAGTTCGGCCATCTTCCACTGCCTTCCCAGGCCACAGCAGAGAGCTGGACTGCAAGAGGAGCAGCCAGGACTAGAACCCGGTGCCCATATAAGATGCTGGCACTACATGTGGAGGATTAACCAAGTGAGCCATGGCACTGGCCCCAATTTTGTGTTTTTCCACACCCCCTGGTCCCTCAGTCTTCCAGAGGCAGTCACAGATTTTGTTATGATTATCTGTACTTCTTACTTCTAAAGTAGGCTTTACGGACACATATTAGCCTCAGAGACAAGGAGTCTGTCACGTGGCATCTTTAAATGGTGGTTGCTCAAAGGGAGGCTTTATCATGACAAACAGACAGTGGAGAAGTAGAATTCTGATGCCTGAATGGCCTCCCTAGACACAGTCTTATTCCATGTGCCTTCATAAGTCTCCATCCCCTGTGTCTCCAGCACCTCTTTTTAAAAAAGATTTATTTGAAAATTACATAGAGGGCCAGTGCCATGGCTCACTAGGCTAATCCTCTGGCTGTGGCACTGGCACTCTAGGTTCTAGTCCTGGTTGCTCCTCTTCCAGTCCATTTCTCTGCTGTGGCCCGGGAAGGCAGTGGAGGATGGCTCAACTTACTTGGACCCTGCACCCGCATGGAGACCAGGAGGGAACACCTGGCTCCTGGCTTTGGATTGCCACTATGCACTGGCCGTGGCAACCATTTGGGGTGTGAATCAATGGAAGGAAGATCTTTATCTCTCTGTCGCTGCCTAACTCTGTCCAAAAAAACCCCATGAAATTTAATATCTCAAGTTATTTCCTTATCACATAGAGGGAGAGACAGAGGCATAGAGAGACAGAAAGGGCTTCCATCCTCTGGCTCACTCCCCAATTGGTTGCAATGGCCAGGGTTGGGCCCATCTGAAGCCAGGAGTCAGGCCTTTGGAGCTTCTTCTGGGTCTCCTACGTGGGTGGCAGAGGACAAAACAGTAAGGCCATCTTCCACTGCTTTCCCAGGTCTTTGGCAGGGAGCTGGATCTGAACGGGAACAGCCAGCATACAAACCAGCACCCATATGGAATGCCAACATTATAGGTAGTGGTGTAACCCACTGCACCACAATGCCAGACCCTCCATCACATCTTTCCTTGAGTGTCCATCTGTGCCTGCATCCCAAGCCAGCTGTCAGGTCCTCCAGCCCCTCTGCATGAAGCCGTGATCTCCCATCAGTTATCTGCATCTCTACTCCGGAGTATTATCCTGCTACCCTGGAGTGACTTCATAGCCTGAGCCTTCAGCTCATGGCAGCCTTCAGATACCTCTCTGCCCTTTGCTTGAAGTCATTGTCTTCCTTGGGCTTCTAGATCCCCTATGACTTCAGCCTCGGCTTTTTTCTTGTGTCCCCATGCTAAATGCCTGCACCCTAAACATCTCATGTGTCTTCATCTCCTGTTCTCTTCCCAGGGTCTCCATGCACTTTGAAGGTTTGGTTATGTGGTTAACTGTTGAGGAACAATGTGGTTTTCTATGAGATTTAGCCATTGTGAATAAAGCTGCTATATATATTTTCATGTCAGCTTTTATCAAGGCATACGTTTTCACACCAGCTCTGTAAATATATTAGAACATGTATGGTGTATGACACGGTGTTGGATTCCTAATAACATGCCAAGATGTCTGATAAAGCATCTACCCCATGATGCATTCTCACCAGGAATGAATGAGATGTCCTGCTACTCTATCTTTGAAAGCATTTTTAATGTGTGTTTTTAAGTGTAACCATCCTGATACACAGTGTATCCATCTTGTTGCTGTCTAAATGTGCTCTTCCTTTATGTACAGTACATTTCTTTTTCTCAGAATTCTCTAATATTCAGATTGGTTTATATGCTTTTTTATTTATTTGACAGATAGAGTTAGACAGTGAGAAAGAAAGAGAGAGACAGAGAGAAAGGTCTTCCTTCCATTGGTGCATCCTCCAATGGCCACAATGGCTGGAACTATGCTGATCCGAAGCCAGGAGCCAGGTGCTTCCTCCTGGTCTCTGATGTGGGTGCAGAGCCCAAGCACTTGGGCCATCCTCCACTGCACTCCCAGGCCACAACAGAGAGCTGGACTGGAAGAGGAGCAACTGGGACTAGAACCCTGTGCCCATATGGGATGCCAGCACTACAAGTGGAGGATTAACCAAGTGAGCCATGGTGCCAGCCCCGTATATGTTTATTTTATTATGCATTTTACGTGTGTCTCTATGTATTCTGGCAGTAGTTAAATTTGAAGGCATTTATTTTCCTGTTACTGAGTTCTCCAAGTTTTTGTTAAATTTGCATACAATTCCTTCAAGTGTGTATTTTTCTTTTTTATAAGATTAATTTATTTATTTGAAAGGAACAGTTACAAAGAGGGAGACACATAGTGAGGCAGAGAGACAGATCTTTCATCACTGGTTCACTCTAAAAATGACCACAATGGCTGGTCTGTGCCAGACTGAAGCCAGAAGCCTGGAACTCCATCTGGGTCTCCCATGTGGATGACAGGGGCCCAAGCACTTGGGTCACCTTCTGCTGCTTCCCCAGACACATTAGCAGGGAGCTGGATGGGATGTGGAGTTGAACTAGTGCTCATATGGGATGCCAGTGTCACAGAGCATGGCTTAACCTGCTGTGTGACAATACCAGCCACTGTTTTGCCTTTGATAATAGGCATTCTAACTGGAGTAACTTGGTGTCTAATTGTGGTTTTGATTTGTATTTGTATTTCCCTGTTAATTAGTGATGCTGAACATTTTTCATGTAGTTCTTGGCCATTTGTATGCCTTTCTTTGACAAATGAGCATTTAGATCTAATGCCAATTTTAAAATCTGTTCATTTTTCATTGAGTTTTTAAAATGTCTTAAAGGGTGTATACACCTTAATAGGTGTACATTTTCTAAATATTTTCTCCAATTTCATATTGTCTCTTTGTTATGTTGATTATTTTGTTTGCTTTGCAGAAGTTTTTTAATTTGTTAAAATTCCAGGGCCAGTGCCGTGGCTCACTTGCTGCAGTGCCGGCATTCCATATGGGCACTGGGTTCTAGTCCCAGTTGCTCCTCTTCCAGTCCAGCTCTCTGCTGCATCCCAGAATGGCAGTGGAGGATGGCCCAAGTGCTTGGGCCCTGCACCCATATGGGAGACCACAAGGAAACACCTTGCTCCTGGCTTTGCTCCTGGCACGGCGCCAGCCATAGTGGCCATTTGGGGAGTGAACCAATGGAAGGAAGACCTTTCTCTTTGTCTCTGTCTCTCACTGTCTATAACTCTACCTGTTAAATAAATAAAAAAGTCCATTTGACTATTTTTGCTTTTTTCTTCTAGTGCTTTGTTGTCGTATCCTTCAAATACTTACTCAATCCAATGTCCTGAAGCATTTTTTTCCTAGTACTTTCAGATCTTACATTTAAGTCTTTAAATAATTTTGAATTGAGTGTAAAATTATTTATTTGAGAGCAGATAAACAAAAAGAGGGAGCTCTCATATTGATTGACTCCACAAATGCCCACAAAGGACAGGACTGGGCCAAACAGAAGCCAATAGTGTGGAATTCAACCCAGCTTTCCTGCATGTACTTGAGTTATCCCTACTCCCTCCCAGTATCTGCATTAGCAGGAAACTGGAGTCAGGAGTCAGAGCTGGGTATCTACTAGGTACTTTGATATGAGACACTAGCATCTTAACTGACATCTTAATGCCTAGGGTAAATGAACACCTTTGAGTTCAGTTTTGTATATGATGAGAGATAAAGTTTAAATCTTCTATGTGTGAATATTCAATATTCAAAGCACCATTCGTTGAAAAGACTGTCCTTTCTGCAGTGAATATTCTTAGCATTTCTGCTGAAGATCAGCTCGTAGGAGATGTTTACCTTTAGGCTCTCCAAAATTTTTTATTAATATAAAGAGAACAGATATCATGTATTTTATAAATACAATGCTAAGAAGATATCCATAGTCCCCTCACTCCCTCCATCAATCCCCACTCACCTTTCCTTTTTCTCTATAAGTTTTGCAAAAACATAAATTCAAAAAAACATGATTTCACAATTTTCTTTTGAACCTTGGGTTTAGTGCACCACTAACCATACTATTCAACAAATAAAAAAAAATCCAAAACCACAGTTTGACTAGAGTATCCACAAGGGCTTAAAACAATAATCAAATCATAAATCCATTTCATTCTTATTTATTCTTGTATCCTATATTAATCAGAACTTATCAGGGAAGAAATGACATTTATCTTTCTTGAATTGCTCATTTCAATAAGCATAATGGTTTGCAGTTGCATTCATGTATTGCAAAGACAGGGTTTCATTCTTTTTTATGACTGAGCAGTATTCCATACTACTCATTTTCTTTTTCCAGACATCAGTTAATGGGAATCTGATTTGATTGCTTATCTTAATTATTGCCAATTGAGGTGCAGTAAACATGGGGGTTATAAATAACTCTTCCAAAGCCTGATTTCATCTTGTTTGGGTAAATTCCCATGGGTGGGATTGCTGGGTCATATAGTAGATCTATTTTCAGATTTCTGAGGAATATCCTTACTGTCTTCCATAATGGTTGTACTACTTTACATTCCTATGAACAGCGTATAAGTGTGCCTTTTCTCCAACATCCTTACCAGCATTTATTATTTTTTTCATTTTTGGATGATAGACATTCTAACTGGGATGAGATGAAACTTTATGGTGTTTTTGCATTTCCCTGATGGTTAGTGATGTTGAGTATCTTTTCATGTGTCTGTAGGCCATTTGTATTGATTGCATCCTTTGAAAATTTTCTGTGCATGTCCTTTGCCCATTTCTTAACTGCATTATTTTATTGAAGTTGAGTCTCTTAAGATCTTTATGAACATCAGATTGTTGTACCTGAGTGAGTGCAAACAAAAGAGCTCCACAGATTGATAAAATTTGGTGGTCCTTTATTGCGGGTGGTGGAGAGTGGGCTCATGCCCTAAAGAACTCTCGACCCTGAAGCCCAAAGCAACAGGGTTTACAAAGGCAAAAACCACAAAATCGGGAGGGGAATTCATGGTTGCTAGGAATAGGGGGGAATACATGGTTACTGGTTACTGGTTACGGACCTAAAACCTATGTGAAACTAGTATCAATTATAATCTACTATCAATAAGCTAGTATCAATAAGCTAGTATCAATTATAATATTGACAATACCAGTTACAATCTTAACAATTCCAATTATAATCTTGACATTAATCCAGGTATTGGTTTTAATCATACGTAGGACTTAGACAAATTACATTTTTTATCATTAACCCAGGTGTAGTCTATCCACTTCCAAGCTTGAGCGATCATGCTAGGGGGTTTCTGTGCTCTGCCAAGTGAGATGTAGTAGAAATCTACCAACAACAGATGCTGGCGAGGATGTGGGGAAAAAGGGACACTAACCCACTGTTGGTGGGAATGCAAACTGGTCAAGCCACTATGGAAATCAGTCTGAAGATTCCTCAGAAACCTGAATATAACCCTACCATTCGACCCAGCCATCCCACTCCTTGGAATTTACCCAAAGGAGTTTAAATTGATAAACAAAAAAGCGGTCTGCACCCTAATGTTTATTGCAGCACAATTCACAATAGCCAAGACCTGGAACCAACCTAAATGCCCATCAACGGTAGACTGGATAAAGAAATTATGGGATATGTATTCTTTAGAGTACTATACCGCAGTAAGAAACAACGAAATCCAGTCATTTGCAACAAAATGGAGGAATCTGGAACACATCATGCTGAGTGAAGTAAGCCAGTCCCAAAGGGACAAATACCATATGTTCTCCCTGATCGGTGACAACTGACTGAACACCAAAAAGGAAACCTCCTGAAGTGAAATGGACACTATGAGAAATGGTGACTTGATCAGCATAGCCCTGACTGCTAATGGACAACTTAATACATTATCCCTCATAGTATTTTTTTTGTCTGTTCTACTTAATATGACTGGTTTAATTCTGTAATTATCACACAGTTATTCTTAAGTGTTGAAAATTAACTGAAATGTGATCCCTGTTAAACATAAGAGTGGGAATAAGAGAGGGAAGAGATGTATAATTTGGGGCATGCTCGGGCTGACTTGCCCCAATTGGTAGAGTTGGAAACATACCAGGGGATTCCAATTCAATCCCATCAAGGTGGCATGCGCCAATGCCATCTCACTACTCCAAGTGATCAATTTCAGTTCACAATTGATCATAATGAAAGGACTAAGAGTCAAAGGGAGCACATAAACAAGTCTAGTATCTGCTAACACCAACCGATAGAATAAATAAAGGGGAGAGTGATCCAACATGGGAAGTGAGATACTCAGCAGACTCATAGAATGGCGGATGTCCTAAATAGACTGCTATTATTCAACTGTTTTAGATCATAGTCTCAGACCAGAGTCTCATGGTGTGGGGGGGGCACCTTCCCAGAATGGAGTCTCAAGTGCTCCAAAATGGAGTCCCTACTGTCAAGGTGTTACTTCAAGATATTAACCCTTTATCAGTTATATAGTTTGCAAATATTTTCTACCACTCTTCACTTTGCTTAGTGTTTCCTTTGCAGCACAAATCTTCTAAGCTTGATGTAATCCCTTTTGTCTCTTTCTGCTTTCATTGCCTGTGCTTCTGGGGTCTTTTCCAAGAAGTCTTTCCTATGCTAATGTCTTGCAGTTTTCCCAATATTTTCCTCTAGTAATTTGTTGATATCAGGCCATAGATTTAGAGTCATGATCAGTTGTGAGTTGATTTTTGTATGGGTGTAAGTACAGGTTTTGTTTCATATGTCTGCATGTTGAGATCCAATTTTCCCAACACTATTTGTTGAAGAGACTGTCCTTTCTCCAGGGATTGATTTTAGCTCATTTGTCAAAGACTAGTTGGTTGTAGCTGCATGGATTAATTTTTTTGGTTTATATTTTGTTTCATTGGTATACATGTCTTTTTCTGTTCCAGTCCCAGGCTGTTTTGTTTGTAACTGCCCTGTAGTATGTCTTGAAATCTGGTCTTCTGATACTTCCAACTTTTTCTTGTTTAATGTTGCTTTAGTTATTTGGGGGTCTCTTGTGTTTCTACACAAATTTAAGCATTCTTTTTTTCTAGATCTTAGAAGAATGTTCTTGGAGTTTTGATTGGGGTCTCATTGAATCTATAAATCGCTTTGGGTAGTATGAACATTTTGATGATATTATTTTTTCCAGTGCACAAACATGAAATATTTTTCCATTTTTGTGTGTGTTCTTCTATTTCTTCCTTTAATATTTTGTAATTTTCATTGTGAAGATCTTTCAAATTCTTAGTTAAATTTATTCCAAGGTATTTAATTTTTTAGTAGGTATTATGGTTGGTATTATACTTACAAGTTCTCAGCCTGAATTCATCAAATACAAATATATTTAGCTTATCCAATTCCCAAAGGATTCAAAGTTCACTTTTTTGGTACATTATAAAAATTGTATAAGGAGTTGTTAATTATCCATCCCAGATAATAATTCCTGTCAGATCCTTCATAGAAAGATACAATTATAAATGTGGATGTTAGTTATAAGTGTAGGTGTTGATGAATCTGCCATAGTTTACTGTGGTATTTTTGGTTAAATTTTAAGCCATTCCTGATTACAAACTGATGAGTATCATAACATTTGTGGCAGTGAAGTGTGCTCATAACTTACATTCCTACTTTCTCTGAATTCTGAATGGTTCAAGCTGGACATGGAAAGAAGTCAAAATGTAAGCTTTCTAGCCCACAGAGTTGTTGGTCTTGGTGCTTAGCAACAAAGATTCCTTTCCATTGCCCTAGTACATTACATTGCATCCTTACCTAGTCACTTACAGAGCACAGGTTTTTTGCTAAATTTACAGTATAAAAAAGGGCAGACAAGAACCCATGTTCTCATAGGCATCCTAGAAAAGTGCTAAATAAAGAAAAAGGGGGGTGGTAGCTCATTGCCTCTTTCATCTCTCCATTCATGCAAGTCATTCATAAATCCCACATAGAGGAACAAGTGAGCAGGGGTCAGGAGCAGTGCTCTAATGTTTAGGCATTTTACTTTGTGGAGGGGGTTGTATCCTTGTCAGCCTACATTCAAAAAAGATACTCTGTCCCAGGAAAACAAGAAGACTAGGAAAGTCAGCATACCCAAATTGTTTCTTTTAATTTTAAAGACTCTCTTGTGTCCAACTGTGGTCACTATGCTAAAAGGAATATTTCGAAGACTGTGAACATTTTGAATGTTGAGCAAGGAGTTGCTCTCCTATGACATGGGTGAATCTATTGTAAGAACAATATGCATGAGTACATTCTTATAGAATATTTCTGCAGTGGTTTTTGAGTTCTTACAGATTTGAGTTTTATAAAATGATGCCAAATCATTATATTTACTTGTTTACTCAAGAGACACAAATATTTTTCTTTAAAGTGAAGAAACAAATTGTAAATGTTGAGAAGCAATTAATTTTGGGATGTGGTAATTTGCAATAACCAGTAAGGATGGCTAATATATATATATATATATATATATATATATATATATGTACAAATTTAAAATGCAAACCAAGAAGTGAAAAATGTTTTTGTTACTTTAAAAATGAACGTTATAAATTCTCTCCTTAAACTATATTTCACTGGGTACGTGGCTCACAAGGCTAATCCTCCGCCTGCAGTGCTGGCACCCCAGGTTCTAGTCCCGGTTGCTCCTCTTCCAGTCCATCTCTCTGCTGTGGCCCAGGAGAGCAATGGAGGATGGCCCAAGTGCTTGGGCCCTGCACCCACATGGGAGATCAGGAGGCCATGGTGGCCATTTGGTGGGTGAACCAATGGAAGGAAGACCTTTCTCTCTGTCTCTCTCACTGTCTAACTCTGCCTGGCAAAAAATAAATAAATAAATAAATTTTGCCTTGTACACTCTCAGTTCTTATTCTGAAGATGTTAAAGTGTATCACATTTTTATTGAGAAGCAAAGAAAAATGTTCCATTTTAGAATATTAAAAACATACAATTTAAATTTTGCTGAACAGCTTGTAATAGTTGAATTTGTATTTTTAGGCATAAATATGTTTTCTTCTTGATGTATTATGACAGATATATTATTTTCATGGTAGTGGAATGTATGAGGTAAATGATCCAACAGATTTGCTTTCATTAGATCAAACTTTCCATGGGGTACCTAAACTTAGAATGAGTTTGATATCACAACACTATTTACATTCTCTGTAAGAAAAATAAAGGACATTTGTCCCTAGATTTCAAATCACAGAATGAGATAGTCCAATTTATTTTTGGTTCTCAGTGAGGTATTGCTCTGTTTTATAACACCATGCTTTCATGAAAAATAGATTTTTATTCAAAAGTTCACATTTGTACCACATTTTTTTTTTTCTGTAGGTCTAAAATTTTTCTAAAGGTCAATCTTTCTATAAAAAAGTTCATATGTGTTGCCTGATGTAATCAATTTCTTTTTTTCTAGATTTATTTTTATTTATTTGAAAGACAGAGTTATATAGAGAGGTAGAGACAGAGAGAAAAGTCTTCAATCTGCTGGTTCTCTTCCCAATTGGCTGCAAAAGCCGGAGCTGAGCTGATCTGAAGCCCGGAGCCAGGAGCTTTTCTCAGGTCTCCCACACGGGTGCAGGGTCCCAAGGACTTGAGCCATCCTCTGATGCTTTCCCAGGTGCATTAGCAAGGAGCCAGATCAGAAGTGGAGCAACTGGAACTCAAACCAGCACCCATATGGGATGCTGGCACCCTAGGTTGGGGTTTTAACATGCTGTGCCCTGTAATCAATTTCTAAAGTGTATACACTGACAAGAATTACACAAAGTACACTCATCTAACAAGGCATATCTTTGCTAAATTTAAAGACAATGGCTTTACCTGCTACACGTAATGCTAGCCTCAAGTATTTGCTTTGGAGCAATACTCCTCTGCAGTTTTCATAGGTTTTATCAGAAAGTATCATTTGATAGTAAATCCTTTTAGTGAATATATGAAATAGATCAAACATTGAATTTGTGAAAAAAAAATGGCTGCCATTCAGATCATGCCAAGTCTAAGGCTTTGCCACTTCATGATTATATATCCTTGGGCAAACCAGTTACTTACCTCTTCATGCCTCAGTTGCATTTTCTTTAAAGTTAAAATAACAGGAGCTACCTCCATTTTTCTGGAAACATAAAATTCAGGAAACATCACCTGGTATAAAATAAATGTTAGCAATTATTATTATTATCTATTCACATTTTCCTAAATAAAGGTATTTAAATATCTGTGCCTTTATGCTTAATGTTGTAGTGTACACATTTAGATACAACTCAAAATTTATTTGAAATTATATACATTCAAGTTTTGTAAAACTTCATATTTTGCTTGACATGGTAACTCAAACTAGATTCAATTCCTTTTAATTTGATGAGTGAGCCATTTCTTATCTAATTCCCTGGATAATGTAACTTATTCACTCATTTGTGCTTTGTGATGATACCTGCCTCTTTGTCAAAACAATAACTAAACTGCATCATTTTTGGTCAAAAATAAATCAATAGAGTAAATTGGTATTTAAAGAAAGGGACCATTCTTTGGCAGTAATCTTAAACTAGCACATTGATGCACTTTGGTAAATGCATTGGAGACTTGCTGATTGTGTATGTACATTTGTGAATGTATGTATGGTACATGGGTGTGTGTGTGTGTGTGTGTGTGCTCAATTTAAAGCTACAATAAAATTGTAGCATTATCCAAAGAAATAATTCTAGAAAATCATAGTTTGCAATGATTTTTGCTCTTTGGAGATTATGATGTTTAGATGATGCCTAAAGTTTCTGTGAATTTTTTTCAGAATTCTAGTAATATACAACACTGAAATTCATAAAGAAGGGGAAAATAGTTGGGTTCAAAGATATCATTAGACTACAGAACCAATCAGCCATAATTCAGGCCTCCAAATTAAACTACTTGTATGAGAAAATTTAAGTAGTTGTATTGATGTCACATATTGTTTGCAAACAAATGTATCTTTTTAAAAATTATTTATCTATTTACTTATTTATTTGAAAGCCAGAGTTACACAGAGAGAGAAGAGGCAGAAAGGAGAGAGGGAGGTCTTCCATCTGCTGGTTCACTCCCCAATTGGCTGCAATGACTAGAGCTGCACCGACCCAAAGCCAGGAGCCAGAAGCATCTTCTGCGTCCCCCATGCGAGTTCTGGGGCTCATGGACTTGGACCATCTTCCAGTGCTTTCCCAGGCCTTAGCAGAGAGGTGGCCCAGAAATGGAGCAGCTGGGACTCAAACCGGCATCCATTTGGGATGCTAGCACTGCCAGGCTGCAGCTTTACCCGCTATGCCACAGTGCCAACCCCAAATGTATATTAACATTACTGTATTTGGTAAATACATAACATTAGTGTTGAAAGAATAAATAATTATAAACCTCAGTGAAGGCAATTTGTCATTAGGTAACAAAACCATGCAACGCATTCAATTGATTTCTAGTCTAGATATTTTTTCATAAAGAAATTTTAAACAAAATTATATTGATGCCAAAATATTCACAATAGAATGATTCCCTGAAGTGCAAACATATGGTAATCATTTACATTGGATGATTGCTTGATAAAATACATCGATAAATTTCATGTAGTCTATCATTTAATAAATCCTTTAAATTAATTGAATTAGTTTGAGGATATGCTTTGAAGAGTGTCTATAAAAAGTGTAGGGCAATAATTTATGCTGACAATCATAACTTCCCCCCCACCCATAACCCTCCTATTTCCTGCTCCCTCTCACATCCCGGAATATTACAAAATTGTATGAAGGACATTTGTACAGTAAACAAATATACTGATTTCTAATGCAATATTTGAATACTTGAAGCAGGAAGGCTAAGTACTTCTTTGCCAAAATAACATGTTTTCTCCAGTGTAAAACCCATTTACCATCCCAATACACAAAGAGATCTGGGGCAAGAAGGAAAAAAGAAGTCCACACATGCAGAAATTTTAAGCAAAACAAAATAGAGAATGTATTTAGTTTCATGAAAATCACACAAGAATTAATAGTATTCCACCCATTTCCAACAAATATTTTTACTTTAATGAATGAATGAATTTTCAGTTACATAGCAGAAAGCTTCTACCCTCTCCCATAAAACTGAAAGAGAAATTTTTTAAAAGTGAAAACTGATGAAAGAATTCTGCAATACATGTTAATGTTAAGTAGCCCAGCAGAGTTTATTTAGAAATACAAACACAAACACAGAAAATAAATACAATAAAATCTTACTGAATAGGTCAGTAATAGTTCAGGATCCAATATAGTATGCAAAAGATTCTGGATTTCCCAGTCACTTTGTATAGGAAATGATGTGCTTTGCTATGTAGCATGTACCTTTAGATTCCTGAACACCTCCACTTTGCTTCTTACCCTGAGTCCCAGCAAATACAGGAACACCGCTGTTGAATCATTCATTTTCTGGATTTGGGAATATCAAAGAATTAATGAGTATAGAAAGTTGTACAGCAGAGACCAAGAATGTCCAAGGGAGGTCACGTAAATCAATTGAACAAGTCAAACTA
The DNA here is from genome assembly GCF_051225735.1 of Oryctolagus cuniculus. NCBI lineage: Eukaryota > Metazoa > Chordata > Mammalia > Lagomorpha > Leporidae > Oryctolagus > Oryctolagus cuniculus. The sequence goes on from NC_142879.1 coordinate 83,031,044, forward strand.
CTATGAATGTATACTGAATGCTCTGTTTTTAATATGTCTTACTTACCTAAAAAGACATGAGGGCTATTGCTCTCTCTCTTAATACAACTAAGGAGAAGATATCACCAATGCTCGAGAAAAATGAATACACAGCAGAGCTAATACAAAATCCCAAAAATCCAAAATAGAAAAACTGGATATGCACTCTTTACACACACCCTGAAGTGACAATGAAGGAGAACAATTCTAAAATTAGAAAAAATTCTTTTTTTAAAGATTTATTTATTTTAAAGTCAGAATTACACAGAGAGAGGCAGAGAAGAGAGAGGGGTCTTCCATCCACTGTTTCACTCCCCAGTTGGCTGCAATGGCCAGAGTTGTGCCAATCCAAAGCCAGGAGCAAGGAGCTTCTTCCAGGTCTCCCACATGGGTGCAGGGGCCCAGGACTTGTGCCATCTTCTACTGCTTTCTCAGGCTTTAGCAGAGATCTGGATCCATATGAGCTGCCAGCACTGCAAGTGGTGGCTCTACCCACTATGCCACACCACTGGCCCTGAAAATTCTTGTCAAATTAAGAACATTTAACCTTTGTTTTAGAGTGCATTATTAAAATATCTAAACTGGGGGAATACATAATTTCTTTCTTTAGAAATCAGAAGAGAAAAAGAACACTTCACGGCTACTGTGACACCACACAGAAGGAATGGAGAATCATGACCTCAATTAGCCTAGGGACAGAATAAAAGGGAGGGAAATAGGAACAACAGAATTAAGATGAATAAGCTTTGACAGCTGAGAGAATCTGAATCTAAAGAAAAGGCATGCAGTTAACTGAAACAATAGAGATAAGTCTGAGAGGAAAAGACATTGTTAAGACATATTAATGGGGCCAGAGCTGTGGCTTAGTAAAGTCAAAAAAATCTAAAATTTGTTTTTAAATTATATAATTAAAAAAGATAAAAAAGATGTTCAATCTTAAGTCTCTACAGCATAAGATATACATCAATTTTCCCAGGTTCTATTTGCATTAATTAACAAAGTTTCATGGGTATAATCACTAGAGTGGCTCCAATAAGTCTTTTTTATAAAAATTATTTTTTATTTTGACAGGCAGAGTGGACAGTGAGAGAGAGAGACAGAGAGAAAGGTCTTCCTTTTTCTGTTGGTTTACCCCCCAGTGGCCGCTGTGGCCAGTGTGCTGCGGCCGGCACACTGTGCTGATACAAAAGCAGGAGCCAGGTGCTTCCTCCTGATCTCCCATGCAGGTGCAGGGCCCAAGCACTTGGGCCATCCTCCACTGCACTCCTGGGCTATAGCAGAGAGCTGGACTGGAAGAGGAGCAACTGGGACAGAATCTGGCTCTCTCAGCAGGACTAGAACTCGGTGTGCCTGCACTGCAGCTGGAGGATTAGCCTATTGAGCCATGGCACCTGTCTCCAATAAGTCTTAACCTGGGATGCAACTAAATTTAACAAGGATACTCAATAGGAATTTTAGAAGAATTCCAAAATATGTATCAGAATAAAAATGAATACTTTACTTGGTACATCTCATTTTAACTATACTATTGGAAGGCAGTATCAAAGTTCCTCAGAAATCTGAAAACAAACATACCATATGATCCTGCCATCTGACTCCTAGGAATTTATCCACATGAAATGAAATAGAATATGCATAGGCATGAGTTATCTGTACCTCATGTTTATTACAACTCAATTCACAATAGCTAACATGGAATCAACCCAGAAGTCCATCAACTGGTGACTGGAAAAAGAATATGAGCTATAAATACAGTGTAAAATACTATTCAGCCATAATTGAGAATGAAATCCTATCTTTTGTAACTAAATGGATGAACTGGAAAGAAGTATGCTTCATGAAAGAAGCCAGTCCCCAAAAGACAAATACCATATGTTTTCTCTGACTGGTGGTAATTAATATATAGATAACGAAAAGTAGCATATGAGTTAATATGACATTTTGAGATTTGAGTATTGTTCATAGCACTTTTCTGTACTCTTTGATAGAGTAAACAACATATACTCATTGATATTTCTTCTACTACTTGCTGAATTCTTTATTTTGTAGAGGGTTAAAGCTTGTGATTCTAAAATAAAATCAAAGCATGCAGCTGTCAAAATTAAAAGAAAATAAAACGAGAAGGAGCGAGTTGCAAATATGAGACCAAGGGAAGACAGGATAGGATGTTATCAGTTTGCTCTTCAAACTGTATATGTAAATTACATGAAATTTGTTCACTTTATATGCATTTAAAAATATAAACTTAACACTGGAAGAAAAAGACCTGAGATCAGTGTTTTCTGGATCACCACTAATAAAATTTAGTCTTCATTTATGTCTGAACATATTTAATTTCTTATTTATTTATTTTATAAGAGAATTAACATCACCATTCCTAACAAGTCCATCCTGCTTCATCCATATCTATCAGTTCCCACAATGCTAATAATTTCTCATGAACTTAAATCCAAATCATCTTAAAGAGATGCAATGTGGAGCTGGTGCTGTGGCATAGCAGATAAAGTTGCTGCCTGCAGTGCTGGCAAGCCATATGGGTGCCAGTTCAAGTTGTGGCTGCTCCACTTCTGAACCAGCTCTCTGCTATGGCCTGGGAAAGCAGTAGAAGGTGGCCCAAGTCCTTGGGGCCTTGCACACATGAGAGATCCAGAAGTAGCTCCTGGCTTCGGATTGACACAGACCAGCCATTGCGGCCAACTGGGAGTAAACCAGCAGATGGAAGACCTCTCTGTCTCTGTCTGTCTGTCTGTCTCTCTCTACCTCTCCTCTATTTGTGCAACTCTTTCAAATAAATAAATTAATATTTAAGAAAAAAGCCTGATTCATGTTATTATTTATGTGTTTTAGAGGCTTTGCAGATGTTGATTACATGTGCCATGAAAACCCATTAAAATGCAAATCCTATAAGAGGCAACACACTGTGCACTAAACTGGTAAAATCCAGTGCATGTGTTGAGAAAAACACACTAGCAATACATTTCAAAAAGCTGTGAAATATTATAAGTGGCTGTCAAAAGCTAAAAATCTGACAATGACTCATTATGTCATTTATTTATACATAATGCTGAGAAAATCAGAAGTATTTGTTAACACTTCTGCTAAAATGCACTAGATTTATAATTTTTAAATACATCTTTCCTAGATATAATGCAGTCCTGTGCTACTTTAGAGTATCAGAAATTTAAAATGTTGGACTGGTGCTGTGGTGGAGCAGGTTAACACCCTGGACTGAAGTGCCAGCATCCCATATGGGGGCCGGTTCAATACTCAGCTGCTCCACTTCTGATCCTGCTCTCTGCTATGGCCTGGCAAAGTAGTACAAGATGGCCCAAGTCTTTGGGCCCCTGTACCCATCTGGGAGACCTAGAACTAGCTCCTGGCTCCTGGCTTCAGATCAGCACAGCTCTGGCAGTTGCAATCAATTAGGGAGTGAACATCAGATGGAAGACCTCTCTCTTTCTCTCTGGCTCTCCTCTCTGTAACTCGACTTGTAAATAAATAAATAAATGAATCTTTAAAACAATTAAGAAATTTAAAATGTGAAAGGTTTTTAAAAAATGCATTTATTTATTGTGAGGCAGAGTGACAGATATAGAGAGGAAGAGAAAGAGAGGTCTTCTATCAACTGGTTCACCCCTAACTGGCCAGAATGGCTGGAGCTGGGCTGATCTGAAGCCAGGTGCCAGAGGCCAGGAGTCAGCAGCTTCCTCCAGGTCTCTCACATGGGTGCAGGGGCCCAAGCACTCAGGGCATATTCCACAGCTTTCCTAGGCCATTAGCAAAGAGCTGAATTGGAAATGCAGGAGCAGGGACTCAAACTGGTGCCCATGTGGGATGCTGGTGCTGCAGGTGGATGCTTAATCTACTATGCCACAGAGTGGGCCCAGGGAAAGGTTTTAGGAAGACAGCTTTCATGTAGACTAGGCTGCAATATTGCAAGGTAAGGTTTAGCTCTTATTTCCACACATCAGTATTCATCTTTTAGCAACTATAAATACTGAATATCATACATATAGACATAAATATAGGTAACTGCAGATTTTGTTGTCATTCTTTCTAATTCTCTTTTTAATGTCTGCTAATAGGCCATCTTATGGATTATTATATTGATGTTACCTGTACACAACCATCAGGCATTTCCACTGTTGAATGTGTTTATGTGTACAGGTAGTTTTGTTTGTGTGTACATGAATGCACATTTGATGGAGATAGCAGACATTAATACTGTGAGAACTCCTAATGCTGATTTCAAACTTTCTGTCCTCCGCAGAGATGGCTGTCATTGAAGTAGACCACAGGGACCCTTTTGCTGTTGTGGACTGAAATGTGCCTCCCTAAAACTCAAACACTGAAGTGCTAACCACCAACATGACTCTACCTGAAGAAAGTACTTTTAAGTAGATCAAATGATAGATGTGTCTGTCACATCGGAGAAACGCTTCTGGAAAAATCGAGCCTATTTAAGCACCTTGATCTGATATTTTCAAGCTCTACAACTCTGAGAAGTAAAATTCCATGATTTACATCATATTCTCTGTGGTATTTTCTTAGCAAATTAATATATCCTCATTTCTGCCAGCATTTTCTGCTGTCATCTAGAAGGTCCTTGTGATAGCAGAGAAATATAGAAACTAAAAACTGTGATTTTAGATTACCAAGTATCTACTAACACAAAAAAGATATCCCAGAAGCAACCTACTGGCATCCTCCAGAACCCAGAAAAAAACAGGAATGAGTCAAGATGCAGGGCAGTAGAAAAAAGTGAATAATGAAAGATCACAGCAGAAGTAAATAAGGAAAGGTTTGGTGCTGTGGTGTAGTGGGTTAAAGCCTTGACCTGCTGTGCATGCATCCCATATGTTGCTGCTAGGAGACCAGGTGCTCCACTTCCAATCCAGCTCCCTACTAATGCACCTGGGAAATTGGTGGTAGATGGACTGTGTTCTACGGTTTTGGCACCCACATGAGAGACTTGGAAGAAGCATCTGGCCTTGCAAATAAATAAATAAATCTTAAAAAGAATAGAAGCAGTGTTAGCACTGTTGGAAAAAAAGACACATAGTTCAATGGAAAAGAATAGGCATCTGAAATAAACCGACTTTTCTACAGGCAACTCCTATTTAACAAAGGAAAGAAAACAAACAGGAAAAAGAAAAATCCCTTTAGCAAATGGTTTAAAGGAAAGTGATTATCCATATGTAGAAGCCTGAAAAGATACCCCAACACCTCATACACTATGTAAAAGCAACTCAAGGTGAATTAAAATCTAAATATAAAACCAAAAACTAAGTAAACATATGAGAAACTGTAAAACATTAGCATAGACAACAGTTTTGGGTCAGATTCCAAAAGAACACGTAACAAAATAAAATATACAAATTTGAGCATATCAAATTAAGATACACCTTCACAACAAAGTAATCAACAGAGTGAACATACAATGGACGCAATGGCAGGAAACATTGAAAACTCTGACTATGACAAAAGATTGATAGCCAAAACATACTTATATAGAACTGGAAAAACTCCAAACAAGAAGCAAAATGTACAGTTCAGAAATGGAGAATGATCTGAATAGAGGTTTCTCAGAAGAGGAAATCTCAATGGTCAAGACATAGATGAACATGCCCAATATCACTAGCCATTAGGGAAATGTAAATCAAAACCAATAGCAGACTCCATCTGTGGGAGAAGACAATGCTTGGGTTTTCATTTGTGCAACAAGTGGGTTTAGAGGACGCCGTTTAACATTATAGTGCAGAGTCTACATGGAAGTAAGGAAACCTTAATATTTCCTAATGGGCTTGTTAAATTCTTGACCAGTGCCTATTTCCTTTGCCGCAAACTTCCCAGTCTCACTACTTTCCTTCTTCTTCCTCTTTTCTGTGGCTTGTAAAAACAGTATACCTTCTATACACGGAGGATACTTTTGTTTTGTTTTATTCCTTCTGTCTCATGATGTTCCTCTAAGAAATCACAACCCTCCAAGTATTCATTCATTTATGCAGTCTGCAGTTTTCATGGGCTACTACATGGCAAAGTACTAGGTTAAAGGAAAGGTATAGGTCAGGAACTGAGCAAAGTTCACAATGATGAAGCCATTGGGGAAATGAACCTGATGGAAGACCTCTCTCTCTCTCTCTCTCTCTGTCTCTCCTTCTCTCTCTGTGAAACTTTGATTTTCAAATACATAAATAAATCTTTAAAAACTAAATATACTAATAACCTGGTGGCAACACCTTTCTATAAGAACATGTGAAGCACTCAAACACAGTTTGTCCCAGAAAGTCAGCCATAGTTATCAAGGGCACATCTTCTATTCCATTTGTGGACACCTCTGTGTGGCGTAAGGGGTGCTTATTTCTTCCCCTCTTCTTTCTTACCACTCTCACAGTTATAACTTCCATCGATGCTTCCACAGACCAGTCTCTATGAAATCGTAGAACTAATATCCTCCCATTTCAAAAATGTCATGGGTTTAAACACAGAACCCAAAATAAGACAATTAACTGACCTTCTTAATTACACAGTGTGGAAAGTAAGATTCTCAGTGGATCACTGGGTAACTGTAAAGTACTGCGCAGAGAAAAACTGTAACTTATATGTATTTATGATGCTGTAATTCTCCACTTTATGCATACTCAGATTAAAAGAGCTCCCGTTAGTGGGCAGCACTGTTGCATAGTGGGTAAAGCTACTGCCTGCAGTGTCAGCATCCTATATGGGTGCCGGTTGGGATCCTGGCTGCTGCACTTCCCATCCAGCTCTCTGCTGTGGCCTGGGAAAACAGTAGAAGATGGCCCAAATCCCTCATCTCCTGCACCCACCTATGAGACCTGGACAAAGCTCCTGGCTTCTGGTTTTGGATCCAAACAGCTCCAGCCATTGATTTCTGTTTCTGCCACTCTGTAACTCTGCCTTTCAAATAAATAAATAATTATTTAAAAAAAACAGCTTCATCCCAGAAGAAGCTCCTGGCTACTGGCTTCAGACTGGCACAGCTCCAACTGTTGCTACCAATTGGGGAGGGAACAATCGGATGGAAGGTGTCTCTCTCTTTCTCTCTCTCTCTCTCTCTCTCTCTCTCTCCTCTCTCTGTGTAACTCTTTCAAATGAATAAATAAATCTTTAAAAAAGTAGCTCCAGTTATTGACAACACAGTAGACTTGCATTAATTTTAGTTCCCTTCTCACTTTGCAAAGGGATCAGCGTCAGGTAAAAACAGTTGAGAGCCTTGCTAACAGGAGAAGAAATAGCTGAAGACAGAAAATGAAAAGCAGCCAAATACATCATCAAAGAAAGAGAAGTGGACCTCATCCAACACAAACCTTCAAAAGTGGATGCTCACAATTAATGAGTGAAACAGCTGCCCACTGAAATCTTATCTAGGGAGGGAAGATGTCCTAAGTTCTGTTTCTGTAAACTCCAGTCATAAATCTGTCCTAATAAATCTGTCCCCGGCATCTCTTCTACAAACATACTGGACCCACTGACCATTGGAAATGTGGTCCTGAAGGGTTAAAAAGTTAAAAGCCGCTCCCCCCACCAACCTCCTCTGGTGAACTTTCCTGACCTCCTTAGACTTGCTCTGCATAGCCATTCTCTATAAAGTTAATTAGTCAGTAAATTACCCCAATGTGAGCGTAACCTTAGTTTCACCTAAGTAAGATAGAAGAAGTCACCATATATCTCTTTGCCTCCTGGACCCCTGACCCCACCATGTGTCCCTTATCGCCATTCAGCTGCATTCCTAGGTATCATCAAGGCAGTTCCTGCAACCTTGTTATGTTTGTTGTGTGGCCCTCCCTTTTGGCAATAGGAGGCTTTTTGATACTCCCTGTATAGGCCATATGGTTCTCTGAGGTCTAATCGGGCCCTTACTCGATATCCTGTACTCCCTGTATTCATAAATCAACTGGTTGTAAAATCACTTAACTTGTATCAATTGTTTACTCTATACCTCTGTCTGATCTATGCAATGATTGATTTTCTTTGTTTAAACATGTATAAAAACCCTAACCCAAGACTATTTGGGGCCGCTCGCCTGTACTGGGACGGGGGCCCCGACATGTCAGCTCATCAATAAACCTTACCCTTTGTTAATTGCATGAGAGAAGGTCTCTTGGAGCGTTTTGGGGGTGGCAAGAGCAATCCAACTCTAACAGTCCTAAGTCATGTAGGCTGCCATTTAAACCTACCAATGCTGTAACAGCTAAGAAACTTGAATTTGATGCTCAGTTCTCAGGAAATCATTCCAGCTGAGCCTAGGGCCATTAATAGAGACTCCTTGGATCCTCCCCTGTCTTTGTGCCTGTTTGAAAGAAGGGAGTTTTCCCACCCCAGGTTTCTGTAACAGCTTCAAATTCCACATTGGAAAAGTCTGATAATTAATACTTGAGAGGGATCAATGTGCAAAGCAGCTATTCACGCTTCACACTGCTCCCCACCAGGAAGATGAGGTGCAGGATGAGAGCAGTGGGGCAGATCCTTGTCAGATCCTTCTTCCCACCCCTCTGCTGCCACAGGCTCCCTGCTGAAGGCCATACAGCCCCACCCTGCAGGAACCAACAGCCCAGAAAACATCAAGAGGCCCAGCCCAACTGCATTCTGAGACCACCCACAGTGGGAACCCAGCTTATTTAACTGTGGAGAGTGGGAGTCTTTCCGCCTTCCTTCTCTGCATGTTCAGGTTCCCAGAACGCTGCCCTCTCTCTCCTGTAACCACTAAATAAAGCACATTAGGGACAGTTTGGGTAAGGTTCTGCAGGAGAGAGTCCAGGCACTGGGAGCCTGGGAAGCAGAGGTGGGAGACAGAACAGCCCAGGTCCCAGCCCTGACCTCGGGGGAAACTGCCAAGATCTCTGGTGCCCTGGCACCCACCCTTCTCCCACACATGTTGCCGCCCCTTCCTGCATTCCAAACCTGCAGCAGAAAGTCCCAGAGCAGGTACACTTTCTTCCAGAAACACGGGGAGCAAAGCAGGGAGTGTGGGGAACAGAGTCCCTAGTAACTGGGACCCACAGGTGGACAATGAAGAGGGAAGAAGCAGCAGGAGGCAGGCTCGGGGTGAGCACTCAGAAACTGCCTGGGATTGCACGTGCAGAGCAGGAGATGCAGTAAATGCCAGAGAAGGAGCAGCACAGCCCCCAGGGCTGACCCTGATCAGGGAATGAACTCCCTCTGGTCCAACTTAGAGCCCCAGCGACTGGCTGTAGCAGGCGAATGGGCACAGCCATTCAGAAGGCAGAGTATGTTGGAGCTCCTGGGAACTCAGGGAAGCTGAGTCCAGGCCGCAACATCCATAGAGACACCAGCTGGCCCTCCCCAAAGGCTGCAGTCAGGGGTGGGTGCCCACAACCAGAGGGCCTTTGCTTTTATTCAGTCCCTCCTTCCTTTCCTTCCCAACCCAAAATCTCAGGGATCAGTTGCTATTCTTCCTTTCCTGAATCAAATCTGAAAGAGTGACACTCACTGCTGCTAACTGACCCCAAATCCTGGCTCCCTCATAACCTCTGTCTCTTCCAGAAAAATCTTATTTACTACTTTGGCCCTAGAAATCATAAATGACTATGATAGAATGTAACTTTTAACAGAGGTGTAGAAGGCATGGTTTAATATCCAGTTTTGAGAATACAATTTTCATTTGTGTTTTATTGATGTTTATAGTTCTTTTAAGATTTATTGATTTATTTGGAAGTCAGAGTTACAGAGAAGGAGAGGCAGAGAGAGAGAGAGAGAGAGGTGTTTTCCATCTGCTGGTTCACTCCTCAATTGGCAGCAGCACCACAGTACTGACCCCTTATAGTTCTTTTCAAATCATTTTACACTTTCTTTTTATTTATCTAGTACAGAGACAGAAGAATGGACACAGAGCTAACATAGCTGAGTATTCAAGGAGACAGGTTAAGGGGTTAAATGCCTTATATCATATCATTTATACCTTAGATTAATTCTGGGGACAGTATTATCTGGAATTTACAAAGTAGAAACTGAATGGAAAGAGCTTAGAAAAATACGGTGTTTTTTTAATATCATTAAAAAGTCTAAGATAAAGGCTAATCAAGGGTCCAGCACTGTGGCATAGCAGGTAAAGCTACTGCCAGCATGGACATTCCATATGGGTGGAGGTTGAGTCCCGGCTACTCTTCATTTGACCCAACTCTCTGCTATGGCCAGGGAAAGTGGTGGAAGATGGCCCAAGTCCTTGGGCAGCTGCACCTGTGTGGGAGACCCAGAAGAAGTTCCTGGATGCTGGCATTGGAGCAGTACAGCTCCAGCCATTGTGACCAATTGGTGAGTGAACCAAAAGATGGAAGATGTCTCTCTCTCTCTCTCGCCTTCTACTCTGTGTAACTCTGACTTTCAAATAAATAAATAAATCATTTTTAGAGAGCCAATCAACATATAACACTAGCTTAAAAATCTTTCTTTTCTCTTGGGTCTCAGTTTTTAAAATCTGATTTATCAAATGGAAAAATGTGAGAGAGATGAAGTTTACCTACAAAGGTAATTTACTATAGTTACTTACTGTAATAATTTACTGTAATGATGTACTGTAATTTACTGTAATAATTTACTGTAAAGAACCACATAGGATTATAACTTGTCTAGAAAACAAAGGAGATTCAAAGTTGCTATTTTTCATGGTTATTTGTTCTTATTTTTAATATCAAGATAGTATATAAATATTATGCACTCCTAGGTATTTGTGTGTTGTTTGATATGTTTTATTTTTTAATCAGAAATTCAAAGAGATAACTGGGTAACATGGAGTTCTGTGTTTCTGATTACTTCTCTCAATTAGAGATCATGGGATTAGAGTTGGTGCTAGATTAAGAATGCTTCAATCTTTATCCACTGGCTTCACACCAGCATTTACTACGTTAAACAATATTCTTTGGGTAGATTGCTCTTTCTTGTCAGACTGTAAACTTCATGGGGTCTAGAAACATATTTGCTTTGACACTAAAACTCAGCATCTTGACAGTCAGTCTTTTAGTTGAATAAATACATGATATACAAAATAAATATTTCTGCCCCTCAAGAACTGCCTAAGAGAGAAGAAAATAGAAATCAATTTGATGACTCTCAGTATTAGGTGAATATATAATTTGTCGTTCTGACATAAGCTTGGTCATAAAAAGGGCATATGAATAATAACACAGAGTTGAAGTGTATGAACACCTAGGGCCAGCGGGATAAATGTTCACCCTAGCTATGTAAGGCATTCCATGTCAATAGGAGAGGAAGGAGGAAGAGGGGAGGGAGTGTAGGTGGGAAGATGGTTATGGTGGGAAGAATCACCATGCTCATTACTTAGCAGCAAAGAGAGAATCTGTGATCATTTGTTGCTTAAGAAACGGTGATAGGCATTATTTAATTATAATGCAGGCATCAGTGTTTTCCTCTCTGAAATAGGAAGTCTATAACTCAGAATTCCTTGCTGTTTCATCAAAAACAATTCAAAACAAAAACCTAATTAAGCATAAGAGGAAGTTACGCATTAGAAGTCTATTCCAATCTCTAGGAGGTTCAGGGGTTGGAAAATTCATTCAAAATCTTGCTGAAAAATGTCCCATACATTTTCCATGACCACTACCCATCAGCATAAGCTCTTTTAAAAAAAAGAAAGATTTATTTATTTGAAAGTCAGAGTTACACAGAGAGAGGAGAGGCAGAGAGAGAGAGAGAGAGAGAGAGAGAGAGAATCTTCCATCTGCTGGTTTACTCCCCAATTGGATGCAATGGCCAGAGCTGAGCTGATCCAAACCCAGGAGTTAGGAGCTTCTTCCAGGTCTCCCATGTGGGTTCAGGAGTCCAAGGATGTGGGCAATCTTCTAATGCTGTCTCAGGCCATAGTACAGCTGGATCAGAAATGGAGCAGCAGGACTTGAACCAGTGACCATATGGGATGCTGGCACTGCAGGCGGCAGACTTACCTGCTACACTACAGCACCAGGCCCCATAAGCCCTATCTTCTGCAGAACCAGCACCCCAGACACCAGCCACCACATGGCATCCCATGGCACACTCAACCCTGGCAATGTTCTGCAGCTCTTGCTCCTCTCCACTTTCACTGGAAGAATCTGCAACTCCTTGTTTTCATGCAAGTAATTCTGATTCAGATGATGCCCCTGACACAATTGGCTGGCAAGTGTCATGGCATGTGTCCACGGCCTAGCTAAATGCAAAGCTGGAACATTTTAAACTTTTCACTGCCATGGTGAGACACGGACTCCATCTAATGAAGTAGGGGATTTTTCAGGGAGTCTAGAGAATCAAATATGACAAAATGACAAATCTTAACCAAAGACTGCCGTGGTACAGATGAAGAGAACCCAAAATGTATTTTTCTATCTTTTCTTTTCTGAGTTAAGTGCCTAAAAACAAAGCCAATGAGGGTTAAACAGACCCATTCTGAAAATTCCTTAACATCTTCATTTTCATCCAAATTAATATATTGCTTGAAGAAAATAAATTTTACATAAATGAAAATGCAGTACCACAGACAAGTGTACAGAACATAGGCCCTCAGTTAGCTTCAAACCATCTGGGTCCATTAATGTGTTCTTCCAGAACCCAAGCTGCAGTACAATAGAACCACAGCCTCTGACATTCCTCCTCCACCCTGATGGATCTTGGGTTTTCCTCCCACCTCCCCTCTCCTGTGAATACATCAGTAGCAGGACAAATGGAATCCAAAGATAGGATGATGTTATTTAACATGGAATAAACATAGTGTTTTAGTCAGTACAATCCTCAATACTACAATAATAATTCCGAGTTCACTGATTATGAAAGTAAGTATATAAAATCTATTCCTAAGTAATCACACCATCGAGAGCTGAATGTAGACTTTCAGAGTGAAAGAAAGAGAGAATTGTGTAGAGATGTGTATCTCTATAATACAGATTTATCGCTGTACTTTATAGACAGTACACCATGTTTGTATTTTTTTTTTTGCAGTCTGGCATAGTTTATTACATCCAGCTTTTCACTTTGGAAATTTTATGATTAGACACTAATATACAACAAATTTTGAATCCTTACAGACAATATAGAGCACCCTAGGCCCTCCCAAGGGCAGAAAACAGACCAAGAGCTCACAGATTGGCTGCAACTGCAAGAAGCAGATGAAGATATCATCAGACAGATACATATTCCTGCATTGTGGCTGCTGAGCAGTTCTGTCCTTATTTATCTCATCTCTGTTTCAGATCGTTAAAGAAAGTTATATGCTTTCTGACATTCCTAAAGATTTCACTAATGAGAATCTAAGATATCTTCACTACCTTAAGAGCCTCAGAACAGCCCAAAGACTTGGGCCATCTTCTACTGCTTTCCCAGGCCATAGCAGAGAGCTGGATCAGAAGAGGAGCAGCTGGGACTAGAACCGGAGCCCATATGGGATGCTGGCACTTCAGGCCAGTGCTTTAACCTACTGTGCCACAGCACTGGCCACAACATAGTATTTCTAATAGAAGAGATGGTTAAGTCATTAACTCCTCTAAAATACAAGTTAAGTATTAGTTTTGAAACTCTGATTCAATCATGAGAAAAACAAAAGGTTAATTTTCTCTCTTTGCTTCTGGGTATGTAAATTTTCTTTTAAGAAATTAATCATGACTTTTACATCTCAGACCCTATTATGAGTAAGTAGAGAATATTGTGGGGTTATACACTCATTTTATCAAAGGAACATTTCTCCAATTAAAGAAAACATTATGGGCATCCCATATGGGAACTGGTTTGAGTCCTTACTGCTCCACTTCTGATCCAGCTACTTGCTATGGCCTGGGAAAGCAGTAGAAAATGTCCCAAGTGCTTGGGCCCATGCACATGCATGGGAGGCCAGAGCTATGGCCCAGCAGATTTACAACCTGGCCTGAAGCACTGGCATCCCATAAGGGTGCTGGTTCAAGACCGGGCTGCTCCACTTGTGATCAAGCTTTCAGCTTATGGCCTGGGAAAGCAGTAGGAGATGGCCCAAGTCCTTGGGCCCCTGCCTAAGTGGGAGACGTGGAAGAAGCTCCTCGTTCCTGGCTTCAGATCAGTGCAGCTCCAGCCATTACAACCAGTTGGGGAGTAAACCATCAGATGGAAGACTTCCCTTTCTCCCTCTCTCTCTCTCTCTCTCTCTCTCTCTGTGTGTGTGTGTGTGTGTGTAACTCTTTCAAAGAAATAAGCAAATCTTTAAAAAAAAAAGCCAGGAGTCAGGGAAATTTCATCCAGGTCCCAGCTTGGGTGCAGGACCCAAGGATTTGTACCATATTCTGCTGCTTTCCCAGGTATGTTAGCAGGGAGCTGGATCAGAAGTAAAACATGTAATTGGTGCCCATAGAGATTGCTAGTACTGCAGATGTTGGTATAACCCATTTTGCCACAGTGCTGGCCCTGACAATTTTTAATTCCTAGGAATTAACAGGAAAGAAAGAAGTATGGCAGGATACCTTTTTTTTAAAAAAAATTATTTTATTTATTTGAAAAAGTTATATAGAGAGGTAGAGAGTGAGGTAGGGAGAGAGAGAGAGAGAGAGAGAGAGAGAGAGAATCTTCTGTCTGCTGGTCCACTGCCCAAATGGCTACAATGGACAGAGCTGAGCTGATCTGAAGCCAGGAGCCAGGAGCTTCTTCTGGGTCTCCCACATGAGCAAAATGGTCCTTGGGCCATCCTCTACTGTTTTCCCAGGTGCATTAGCAAGAGGCTGGACTGGAGGTGGAGCAGCTGGAACTCTACCAGCACTCATATGGGATGCCTGTATTTCAGGCCAGGGCTTTAACCTGATGTGCCACAGTGCTGGCTCCAACAGGTGACCTTTTACTCTCAATAATCTCTTCTTGGTATTGGCAGCAGTTTGTAATTTTTTGTTTATTTGCCTTCTTCTTAATCTATATTTTTAAAAAATTACAAAATGTTCCAGCACCCTGAGAACCTCCATCACAAGGGCATACAATCAGATGTTTGTCCAGAAAAGGGTGGTGTAGATGCAAGGTGGAAAATGCAAGGTGAGTTGATTCATCTTTCTCAGGCTGTGGTTTCCATGGGCAACTTTTACAACCAACTGCCTTATTTGTTCCTCTTCCACAGAGTGGAAAACATGTTAAGTCATCCTATTTAGCCAAAAACCAGTGGCAGCACTTAAACATGTCATCAATCTAGGGCCAGCATTGCGGTACAAAGAGGTAAGTTGCCAACTGCAACAGCAGCATGCCTTATGGCACTGTTTGAGACTCACCTGCTTCACTTCTCGTCCAGCTCTTTGCTTGGGAAAGCAGCAAAGATTACCCAAGTGTTTGGGTTCCTGCACCCACATGGGGGACTGGGACAGAGTTCCAGGGTCCTGGCTTCAGCCTGGCTCAGCCCCAGCTTTTGTGGCCATCTGGAACTGAGCCAGCAGATGAAAGATAAAGATCTCTCTCTCTCTCTTCCTTTTACCTAAACATACATTACATACATAAATGAAGATGCATCAATGTAGCAACCTTTTGAGGAAAAGTCTTCTGATTATTGCAGGTATTGTCTCAATGCATAAAAATATTCAGACACAAAAATTATAAACTGATTTATATTTATATTTCTCAACCACATACTTTTCAGAAAAAATTGTCTGCCACTCAGCATCAGGTATCAGTCTGAAAGCATTCATTAAAAAATCAAGTAATTTTACTAAGCACAAAAACCTCTAGTATAGACTGCATATAAACCAGTGGCTTCCATGGGTATACACAGATTGATTTTTGTTAATTTACAGGGATCACTGCACTTCCCTGGCATGGAGCTGTCTGAAGAGTTTAAACACTGATGGGTGTGGCATTATTTCTGATATTTGCTTATTATCCAGAGTGCATTTATTCAATATCTATCATGAACTCCACACTCTATAAATCTATTTCAAATATGTAGATATTTAATGGTACTTACACATTTACAAACTGAGCTAATCCTCCTAACTTCTCTCTGGAATAGCTATGCCTTTGACATTGCCTTTTTTCACACATATGGAAATGCATAATATGCTTCTGTATGGTACTTCAGAATTTATAAAAGGCTTTTCAGGTAAGATTTACATAACATCATGTGAAAGTGGCAAAAGGACACAGTCTTCTCATTACAGAGGGGAGAGGTATGAAGTGACTCTCTGAACAGTTACTCAGATTCTGTCAGTCAGGTTCAGAATCTTATTAGGTATCAGATACACATCTAGATTTGTTTCCCTACTGTCTCTTTGTCAGAATTCCCAGCCTATGAGTGAACTTCAGTCTGAATGAATGCTAATATTCAAGGTTCTAAGTGAAAAAATTACTGAGGTTTGTATTGGTGAGGAAAGCATGTGTCTAAATGTTACTTGTATTTAATAATAAGTATTGAATCATATGAAACTGAATATAAGATTATGCAAATTTTTAAGATGAAGAGCATATATTTAAAACCACATTCTTACATTTTGCAAACGTGTTGAAACACCTTACTGGAGCATGTGTTTGGCATAGTGGTAAAGCCTTCCACATCCCAGTCAGAATGCCCAGGGCTCAAGCCCTAGCCCTGCTGCTGCTTCTGGCTTCCTGCTAACAGAACCCTGGGAGGCAGCAGCTGATGGCTCAAGTACTTGAGTCCCTGCCACCTGTGTAGGGGACCCACACTGAGTTCCTGGCTTCAGCCTGACCCAGCTCTGGTTGGTGCAGACATTTGAGGAATGAGCAGTAAATGGAAGGGCTCTCTCTGCCTTGCAAATAAACAAAAATAAATATACAGACATTTACTTAAGGTGTCTTGCTCACATCTAAATGATTTCCCTTTTCACAGTAAAATGCCTAACTGTCCTCTTTAGTAACAATGCATGTTTTGCTCTCCATGTCCACTCCTGAGCTCCAAGTACTGGCAGCTCACCCTAACATGCTGACTGGTTCCAATGTTCAAGTACTCATCTCCCATTCTCTTTTGGTGGGTCTACCGGAAAGAAAGGAGAGTATCTACAGTAATTAATATCTTACTGTTGCTCTTGCTGTCCACCTGCAGGCCTCAAGGATGACCACCTGAATACACATTGTGAAGTTCTGGACGTAGTTTCCAAACTTCAGTCACTTTGCAGTGGAGGGACTCTGTCCTCGTCAATCACTTGAAAGCCTGCAGGAGTAGGGAGAAGCTGTGTTTGAAGAATTCACAAATACAGTGCATTGAAGCCAACCACTACCACCCCCACCACACCCCTAATTCAGGGTTCTGGCAAATCCCAAATTAGGAGTTTGGAACCAGGAGTGGTTCAGGAGGTGACCTCGACTCCTTACTCTGAACAGCTCCAAAGTGCCTGGTGCACCCAGTGGGAGCTCAGCGCCTCGACCTCCCACCCTCCTGCCCTTGCCACCAGGACGCCCAGCTCCCAGAGCCTCCAGGAGGCCTGCAGCAGACCCGCAGGTCCAGGTGACTGGGATATGCATCTAGAACTAACCCAAAAATACAGGCCCAGCTCAAGTGTCACCTCCCCACAAAGTCACTGTCACCTACTCCCTCCCAGAAGGCTGCAGGCCAGCACCCGGCACCGGGAGTCATGGCATTTGGGGTTTACCCGCTCTCCCACGAAGGAAGATGCCCCCGTGGGAACCCTGCTCCACCTGCGGGCAGGGCTGAGGAAGGAAAGGCCGAGCCATCCTCCACCCTAGGACTGCAGCCTGGGAAAGTCCAGGGCCCCGGTGCCCTTGCCAGGCATAGGGTCTCTCCAAGTGTACTCTGAGCCAGGGCCTCAGCCATCAGCAGCTCTCTTGCTTCCAGAATCTGCTGCAGGGCAGTTCAGGCTCAGTCCAGCAGGGGGCCTCAGGACAATCTTTGCTGCCCTGAGGCAGGACCAGTGCTGCAAGACCCGCCCCATGCTAGGCTGGCTATAAAGTCGGTGGTCATTGGTGGGCAGCTGGTAGTTGCAGTGTGTGCGCGTGACATGGGTGGTGTTAGGTTCTTGGCCGTCCCGTTTCGTGCCTTGGGGCTAAAATGCCATCGGTGGCCCCTGAGTCAGGAGGGGCAGGAGAAGAAGAGACAGACCTGGTGAGTGCGACTGCTCACCTCTCCCGCCAGCCCTGCTGGCTGAGGCTTGCAGCACGTGCTGCACATGGGGAAGTAATGAAGGCCAAGTCTCAGCAGGACAACCTAGTGCACAGCGCTAATTTACTCACTGACTCAGCATCTGTGTGGTCTGCATGGGCAGACGGGGGAAGGGTTTGGTAGAAGGGTGCTGGAGGTGCACTGGGCCCTCGTGCAGCTGCCTGCTGTAGGCATCCAGGGCAGCAGAGTCCTGCGGGGTCCCTAGGGATCCTGCCCATGTTGTGCCTTCCATCATCCACCCTCCTGCACTGCTGTTGGTGGCAGTGCTTCTGTGGTTGATATCTCATTGGAGTCCATGGTCATTTTCTCATGGTGGGCTGATCTCACACCGTGACAATCATGGAACAAATCACTGTTCTGCGGCATCTGCCTCCCAGGAGCATTGCAGGTGGACAGGGGGAAATGGGTGACTGGTGGCACCTCCTGTGCATGGTCTCTGTCCCATCCTGGACCGAAAGTGGAAAGGGAAGGAGAGGAGCTGGCTCAAAGCAGTCCCGCTGTGGGTTCCATCAGGTGCAAAATGTCTCCCGATTGCGGTTAACCTTGCAGGGAAACTGTCTCCTTTTGTGGGCCAGAGACAGCATCTGCTTTATTAGCTGTGCAGTGTATTGATAATTAAAATTTGGGTATCCCTATCTGTAGTCCTCACAGCGTAGTTACATTCTGAGGAACTGATGAAACTGCTCAGTACTTCGGGGCTGAGTGTAATATTAGGTGGGCAAGCCTGTTGTTGGCTTTTGGTTTATAGCTATTGGGCAACTTTATTTGGTAAAAATGCATTCAGGCTCAGTAGTGTATTCAAGGATGACCACTTAGTGAATTGTCTTTTTTTTTTTTTTTTGTAAGAATAAGAGTATTGAAGACTGGGTTGAGCTACCTATGGCAAAACTCCACCATTCCTGGGAAGGCCACAATTGGCAAGAAAAGCAGGTAGCAAGCTTTCATCAAGTAAGTTGAGATTCCTGTGTTTGCAATCTGAAGAGCTCACTGCTGAGCTGGGAGGGGAACTGCTCTGAGCACAACTCATTAGAGAACTGCTCTTGCAGACCTTCCCTGAAGGAGGCACTGTTGTGGTCAGAAGCATTCCAGGAGCTGCTGGCCAGCAATTGTGAATTAGGCTTGAATTGAATCCATTGCAAGTATCACAAGAGTGCAGAAAGGCTGTGTCCTCAAATCAGCAGCTCACCAAGGAGAATTCGACTTAACCTAGAAGGTCTGTTTATCTCTGTTTATTTCGCAGCATATTCATACCAGGTGGGGAAGATAAATCAGCCTTCAGCTCTGCAATGGCAGTGCTCTTGGTTGAGGCTGAGGATGCTTTTCATTGCATGCAGTGTTTGCAAGAGACTTAGTTCCCTGAGGATTTATGCCTCTTCTGTAAATACATTTTTGGCACTAAAACAAACTGAAGTATTTCTGTTTTAGTAGTATGGAACCAACTTAAGTATTTTGCCTACAGGCAACTTTGTCTTTAAAGAGCTAAATCCGCAGGATTACAGGATTGAGTAAAAACGAGAATAGCTAATCCTAGTACTAGAAAAGCACAAGGGAATGTTTGATCATTAGCTTCCTCATATTCCTCATGTTTCTTTTTATTTTTCTGCCTGCTCTTCCCTACCTACAGAAGGTCTGGCTGTATTGGAGGCTTTTCTAAAAACTGAATTCTGTGAAGCAAATATAGGCTACTGGCTAGCTTGTGAAAACTTCCAAAAAAATCCACCCACCCCAGAAGCTATCCTTATATTCAAGAAAAATATATACATTCTGCTTAGAAAAAGGCCCAAAAGAGGTTAGACACAATTCCTCATTTCAGCATAAAGTGTACACTTTTGACATCAAGAAGCAACAAAAGAAGTAAAGACATAAGACTAAAGCAAGGGCCAGGGAATCTGAAAAGCTTCCTCTCCTGGTGTCCTGTCTTTCAAATAAGTCTCCCCAGACCTGGCAGGTGGAGCTCATCACACATTACAGCTTCTGATTTTCACTTTCAAAGAGCAGAGCCCCCTTCTCTAACAAAGGATAATGAGTGATCTTTGTTTCAGATGAACATGCTTTCAAACCAAAACTCTTATTATCCAAAATATACAAGAAGCTATGACTCCCAGCTTTACAACTGCCTGGAAAAGGGTGTATTGCTTGATGGAGAATAACTTTCTGAAGTTGTATTTTTTTGCAAGGCAGAGTCACAGAGAGAAAAAGAGAGGGAAAGACAGCGGTCCATCTGCTGGCTCACTCCCTAAATGGCCACAATGGCCAGGGCTGGGCCAGGCTGAAGCCAGCAGCTTCCTCCAGGTCTCCCATGTGGGGGCAGAGGACCAAGCGCTTGGGCCATTCTCTGCTGCTTTACCCAGCAAGGAGTTGTGGAAGAAGAAGAGCAGCTGGGAGTCAAACCAGCATTCATGTGGGATGTTAGTGCTGCAGGCAGCAGTGTAACTTGCTATGCCACAACACCAGCCCCCAGAAAGAACTCTTATCCCTGGTCTTTCTTTTGAGTCAGAATGCTCCCAGGACTTGTGTTGAAAACCACAGATCACCACAGAACCCCATGAGAAGAAAAAGGAGCCCCAGAGTAGAGGACATGTTCTGTTTCCTAAGGCAGAAGTTTTTGACTGCCAGAGACGAACATTCAGTTCAGCCTGGGTGTTTGGGAAATATACGTCGCAACTGGGGATTCCAGTTCAGGTAGTAAATCAGGAAGCTGGTGACTGTCCAGGAGATGCCTGTATGAGAACAGCTTCCACCACCGTGAAGACACAGGCAGGAAATATGTGGTCTGAGTGGGGTGGGTCTCACTGGAAAAGCAGGACTCTGAGATGGAAGATAATGCAATGGAATGCTGTTGTTCCAGACTCACTTAAAATCAATAGGACTGGGATTCTGTAGCCTTAGCTACCTAGCTCTACATCTTTCCTTAAATCCATCCATGTTGCCGCATGGTTTTAGTTCTAGTTTTTAAGTCCAAACTAATGTAACATGTTTATTATGTAGAATCATCCATTCTATTGTTGTGTATTGCTGAAGCTGAAGTGATGTTTGAATTGTTAAGTGGTATATAAAATAGTGAGTACTCATGTGTAGAAAACCACAGTGGCTGTTCCAAGTGCCAAACACTCTTGAAGGCAGTTAAGCTTTGAAGTGGTCTTTGAATATTTGAATACATTTATTTTGATAACTAATGTCATTGAATACTCAGAGTCCAGGTGTGACTTGATTTGATTTTGGTAACTGGAAATATGACCAACATAAGATCTTTGTAGTAGAGAAGAAGCAGGCATTACTGAATCTGTGCAGGGAGAACTGACAGCCCCCAGAGCTGAGATGAGGGTGGCAAGGAAGATGCTCTTTTCTAAACCTAAGTCACAGCACATCTTTAGAATGACCCAGGGTTAAAATTACTAACAGAATCTTTAATTAAACATAAAGGTCTTTAATGAGAATAGAACATTGACCTAAAACCCTTCTTGAGGATTAAGAACCAGCTAAAAAGGAGGCTGCGGTGGTGACCTCGAAGGGGTTGGAGCCTGGGGTCAGGGGTCGTGGGTCCCAATGGCTGGTCCAGAATCATCACGGGCTCCCTGGGTCGTGGGCCGGCACCATGGCTCGGGGCTCCAGAGGTCGGGGGAAGCCTGCTGGGCCCCTTCTTGCTTCCTTCTTTGGGCAGAAGTCAGGCATCACAAAGTGACCTAAAGTGACCAGTTTGGTACTGAAATCCCTGAGGCACCACTGGAGCCCGGGGCCAGGCCTGCAGGCAGGGCAGAAGCAGAGGGGAGACACCGGGACCTGGGGGCCAAGGCTTCAGGTGTTCCTGTTGGCCCCCAGGCACCCACGGGGCCTCAGCCTCTCTCACAACAGAAATGCACATTCACCTCAGACCATTTTTACCCCTAATTCCACTTTAAAGAAAGGTTTATCGAGGACGGCACTGTGGCATGGAGGTGCAACCACAGCCTGCAGGGCCCGCATCATGGGCACCAGTTCCATTCCATGATGCCCTACTTCCTCTCCCACTCCAGCCAACGAGTGCAGTGGTGATGGACAGGTGGTTGGACCCCACAGGACATGGGAGATGGGAGGGGGCTCATGGGCCTTCAGCCTCACCCAAACATTGGGGAATCAAACCAGCAGATCGAAGACCCCTGTCTCTATGCCTTTCAAATAAATCTCTTAAAATAAATAAAAAAGAAATGCAAATAAAAAGAACCAGCTAAATAGACATGAACTGTATGGAGACAAACACCAATATTACATTACTCAACTCTCCACTGCTCCAATGAACAAAGAAGACAAATAAGAGGGATATAGGCCTCCCCTTTTTTGTTATGCTTCCCTTGGTTCTAACTAGCATGGGCTTGCAGAAAATGCACAAGGAATCCATTCTCTTCTGTGGTCAATACATGATCTCAGAATTTCCCTTATTCATTTGCCTAACAGATTTTGATTATGTTACTCTAGGTAAAGGGAAGGCAACAAAACTGCCCTTTTCCCCCATTTTAAAAATCTATTATTTATTTGAAAGGCAGAGTTATAGAGAAGGGGTAGAGACAGATCTTCCATCTGCTGGTTCACTTCCCAAATTGGCCTCAGCTGAGCCAATCTAAAGCCAGGTGCTTCTGCCAGGCCTCCCACATGAATGCAGTGGTTCAAGCACTTGGGCCACCTTCTGATGCTTTCCCAGGCACATTAGCAGGGAGCTAGATTGGAAGTGGAGCAGCTGGGACTTGAATCAGCACCCATATGGGATGCTGGCACAGCAGGCCATGGCTTTACCCACCATGTTGGTACTGTGTGTGTGTGTGTGTGTGTGTGTGTGTGTGTATGTATGCATGTATTTTTATTTCAAAGACTCATTTATTTATTTGAAAGGCAAGGTTAGAGAGGGAGAGACATAAGAAGAGAGATCTTTCAACCTCTGGTTCACTCCCCAAATGTCCACAACAGCAGAGGCTGGGCCAAGCCAAAGCCTTGAGGCTGAACAGCAGATAATCTTTAGTTATTAATTTAAAATGAATAGGCTGTAGCTGGTGCTGTGGCATATAAGGTAAAGCCACCACCTGCAGTGCTGGCATCCCCTATGGGCACTGGTTCATGTCCCAGCTGCTCTGCTTCTAATCTAGCTCCCTGCTAATGTGCCTGGGAAAGCAGCAGGAGGTGGCCCAAATACTTGGGCCCCTGAATCCATGTGGGAGACCTGGAAGAAGCACCGGGCTTTGGATTAGCCCAGCTGCAGCTGCTTGCAGCCACGTGGGGATTAAAACAGCAGACAGATCATCTCTATTTATGTGTCACTCTCAATAATGCTGTCTTTCAAATAAATAAATAAATAAATCTTTAAAAAAGGTTTATTAATGTATGCTATAATCCAATCCAGGAACAGTAAGAGAAGCATTAAATATTGCTACCTATATTTTTATTTTTTAATATTTTTAAACTTTTATTTAGTGAATATAATTTTCCAAAGTACAGTGTATGGATTACAAAGGCTTCCCCCCATAACTCCCCTTCCACCAGCACCCCGCCCATCTCCCACTCCCTCTCCCATCCATTTACATCAAGATTCTTTTTCAATCATCTTTATACAAAGAAGATCGATTTAGTTTATATTAAGTTTTCATCAGTTTGCAGCACACAGAACATAAAGTGTAAAATACTGTTTGAGTACTAGTTATAGCATTACTTCACATTGGACAACACATTAAGGACAGAGATCCCACAAAAGGAGTAAGCACACAGTGATTCCTGTTGTTGACTGAACAATCTGACACTCTTGTTTATGGCATCAGAAATCTCCCTGGGCTCTAGTCATGAGTTGCCAAGGCTATGGAAGCCTCTTGAGTTCACTGACTTCCATCTTATTTAGACAAGGTCATAGTCAAAGTGGAAGTTCTCTCCTCCCTTCAGAGAAAGGTACCTCCTTCTTTGATGGCCCGTTCTTTCTACTGGGATCTCACTCACAGAGATCTTTTATTTAGGTCCTTTTTTTTCTTTTTTGCCAGAGTGGCTTTCCATACCTAAAATACTCTCATGGGCTCTTCAGCTAGATCTGAGTGCCTTAAGGGCTGATTCTGAGGCCAGAGTGCTGTTTAGGACATCTGCCATTCTACAAGACTGCTGTGTATCGCACTTCCCATGCTACCTATATTTTATATAGTCTAAGTATTGTATAAACTAAAATATACAACACTAGGAGTATGCTATCAGTAATTACACTGCCAATCTCAGTGATTATAAATAAGAATTTTAGCAACTATACTGATTCTGAACAGTGATTCAATGATTCTTTTTTTAAGTTTAAAAATGCCCATGAACTTGAATGTTTCTGTGTAGCTCCTCATAGAACTACAAGCTTTAGAATTTCTATGCTGTTTAGCATTTCATCTTCAGTGCCAACTTGATTATTGCACTGCCAGTTTATAAAACACTTCACAGTCATGTGAACCTTACCATAAGATAGGACTGTGTAGAATAAATCCTTTAACTATAAAGACAATCTTCTCTCACAAGGGAGGAAGATCCAGAGGGGTCAAATGACTTGCTATGGTCACTTAGCTCTGTGAGCACAGAAACAAGGAAAGCTCTCAGCTTCCTGCCACCTCCCCTTACACCACCTGCCTCAACTAGATGAGCCTGTAATTTTAAGGACACTCAGGCCCCATGAGTTTAAATGAATTTTTCAAGGTTACATGACAAGTACCAAAACCAGAAGCAAAAATTATTGCTTCCATCTTTCTCTTCCTTGTCCACAATGGAAGTCCGATGTACAGTTATACATTATTCTAATATCACAACCAAGAAGCATTATTTTTCCCCAAATTTAACAATGAAACTCTTTTTTTCCATTGAGGAAGTTATTTTAATGGATGATACAAACATACTTGATTTGTTTTTTAATTTGAGATGCAAAGAAATGAACAAGTAGATAGAGAAGTGGTATTCACCCTCTAGTTCACTGCTGAAATGTCCCCAGTGGCCAGGGCTGTCCCAGGAGTAGGGAACCCAATCATCTGAGCCATTACTTGCTAGCTCCCAGGGTCTATATTATCAGGAATTTGGAGGCAAGTACTGGAACCAGGAATCAAACCAAGAAACTCCAAAGTGGGACATAGGAATTTGAACCACAAGGCTACACCCTGGCTTCCAGACTTGTTTTTTCACCAGTCCTCTGAAAAGGAAAGTTAATTACAACCTGAAAT
Organism: Oryctolagus cuniculus; assembly: GCF_051225735.1. Lineage (NCBI taxonomy): Eukaryota > Metazoa > Chordata > Mammalia > Lagomorpha > Leporidae > Oryctolagus > Oryctolagus cuniculus. The sequence goes on from NC_142879.1 coordinate 83,056,343, forward strand.
CCAAGACTCTGGAGTCCTCCGGTGTGTGTGTCTATGCAAGTTGATGCATTAGATTTACTTATGTTGCCCAAGAGTCTGCAGTTTAGAGAGAACATAAGAGTGAAACATGTGTCAGAGGATGTCAGCATTGGAGAGGTGGGTGTGCTCTAGTCAGAGGCTGAGGAGGACAAGTCCACAGGGAGCAGCAGCTTGATTTAGTCACAAGGAAACCGGCTGTTTCTGGATTCATCCACCCCTCCCAGCTGACTGGCTGTGGAATTCTGATTGAATTCACCTGAAAATCCCACTCCCACTTGATTTGGAGGGAATTAATATCTGTCCCCTCAGTAAAAGGGTTCCATTTCTTTTTCCAAACCACAAAAACTCATGTTGGTTGCGTTGCCTGTAAATTTCTAAGCATGAAACACCAATTTGGTTTTTTTTTTTTTTATTTCTTACTAGCTACTCTGTCTGAACTTTTGTTTGTATTGCATCAGAATACAAAATCTGGGGAGGAAGAAGGCAAAACCCAATCAGACCCAGAAAACATTTAGAAAATTGCTGCATAAGAAACCAAAATTAGCAGAGGCACACAAAACAGTGACAGAAAGCCAGAATTGGAGCAAGCCAACAGCTGTGCCCTGATTCAAAAAGACGATTCCTGCTGTACCCTGAACTCCTTATTCCAGCCTCCAAACCAAAGCTCACATCAGAAAATTCATTACAAATCATGATAAATAAGAAAACTGTGAAAAAAGCCAAAGAAATGCAAGAGTCCTTGGTGATATTGGGCTTGATTTAGTCACAAGGAAACCAGCTGTTTCTGGATACATCCACCCCTCCCAGCTGACTGGCTGTGGAATTCTGATGGAATTAACCTGAAAATCACAGTCAAACTCGATTTGGAGGGAATTAATATCTGTCCCCACAGCAAATTGGTTCCATTTCATTTTCCAAAACACAAAAATTCATCTTGGTCATCCTGCCTGTAGATTTCTAAGCCTGAAAGGCCAATTTATTGTGTTTTTTATTTCATAATGGATCCTCTGTCTAACTTCTTGTTTGTACTGCGTCAGAATACAAAATTTGGGATGGAAGAAGGCAAAAGAAACTCAGACCAAGAAAATATTTAGAAAATTGCTGCTCAAAACCACAAATCGGCTGAGGCACCCAAAACAATGACAGCAAGCCAGAATTGGAGCAAGCCAACATCTGTGCCCTGATTGAAAGAGACCATTCCTCCGGGGCCCTGAACTCCATATTCCAGTCTCAAAACTAAAACTCACATCAGAAAATTTATTACAAATCATGATAAATAAGACAAATGTGAAAAAAGCCAAAGAAATGCAAAAGTCCTTTGTGATATTAGGCTTGATTTAGTCCCATGTAAACTGGCTGTTTCTGGATTCATCCACCCCTCCCAGCTGAATGGCTGTGGAATTCTGATTGAATTCACCTGAAAATCGCACTCACACCTGATTTGGTGGGAATTAATATCTGTTGCTGGTTCTGCGGGCTGGGGCTTTAACCCACTGTGCGATAGCACTGGCCCCTGTAAGTGGTTTTCTTAATTATTCCCAGCTTTCTGTCTGTTTTGTTTTTAGATTTATAATAATTTATTAATGAAAATGGATGTAGGAAGGTAAATTTTATTCTCAGGGAATATATAGAAACAAGATGTATGATGAATTTGTCATGACTATCAATCATTGCATTTATCCAAGAAAAGGCAATGTCATCTCTCATTTTCTGTTGCCATAGCAAAATATATATTTGTTATATGATTTCAATTGAAGTCAAGGACAATATTCTAAATTTTGGGGTCATAATGTCCAACACATTCTTTAGTGTTATACAGATGATGTAGTGGGCAGTGTTTTAGTTCCACCCTGGAAATAAACACTTAGCATTCTGCAAGAGAATTACTTACCTAGGGCTAAACCACAAATCAGTGACATTTATTATTTTTTTTGACAGGCAGAGTGGACAGTGAGAGAGAGAGAGAGACAGAGAGAAAGGTCTTCCTTTGCCGTTGGTTCACCCTCCAATGGCCACCATGGCTGGTGCACTGCAGCTGGCACACTGTGCTGATCTGATGGCAGGAACCAGGTACTTATCCTGGTCTCCCATGGGGTGCACGGCCCAAGGACTTGGGCCATCCTCCACTGCACTCCCTGGTCACAGCAGAGAGCTGGCCTGGAAGAGGGGCAACTGGGACAGAATCTGGCACCCTGACTGGGACTAGAACCAAGTGTGCCAGCGCCACAAGGCGGAGGATTAGCCTAGTGAGCCGTGGGGCCAGCCGCATTTATTTTTTTAATTGTTAGAGTAATGCAGTCCTTAATAGTTTGAGGAGATGAACTTGATTCCCAGCTAGAGTAAGAACACTGTGGGGAAAATAATCTACTGCATGTTCTTTCACGTTTTAAGATTGTATTTAACAATTTATTTATTTGAAAGAGTTACACAGAGAGAGGAGAGGCAGAGAGAAAGAGAGAGAGGAGAGATCTTTCATTCAACATTTCACTCTCCAATTGGCTGCACTGGCCGGGCTGCACCCATCTAAAGCCAGGAGCCAGGAGGTTTTTCTGGGTCTCCCACACAGCTACAAAGGCCCAAATCCATGGGCCTTCTTCTACTGCTTTCCCAGGTCATAGCAGAGAGCTGGATCAAAAGTAGAGCAGCTGGGTCTTGAAACGGTGCCCATATGGGATGCTGGTGCTTTAGGCCAGGGCATTAGCCTGCTGTGCCACAGTGCCAGCCCCAAGGTTTATTTATTAACTTATTTGAAAGGCAGAGTAATAGAGATAGGGAGAGATGGGTAGTGAGAAAGAGATATCTTGATATCTTCCATCTGCTGGTTCATTCAACAAATGGCCACAATGGTTGGCCAGGCCAAAGCCAGGAGTCTGGAACTCTATCTGGGTCTCCCATATTTGTGGAATTGGCCCAAATACTCAGGCCATCTTTCACTGATCTTTCAGCCACTTTAGCAGGGAACTCAATTGGAAGTGGAGCACTAAGGACTCAAATTGTCTGTCCACATGGGATGCCTGAATTGCAGGTGGAGACTTACCTGCTGTACCACAATGCTGGTGCCTACTGCAGGTTCTCAAACCAAGCTCTCTGTATTTCCCTCAGTCACAAATGCAGATTACAGTACAGAATTTCTCAGGTTCTGTTCTTGGGTAAATAACTCCATAGCTTTTACTTTAATTTGTTATCATGTTATTTCAGTTCTTTAAATGTTTATGAGTAGAATAATTATAGAAAAAGCAAAAGCTACTTTCTATTCTTTCTTGAATCTCCTCCCTTACTTAAAATATTTATGAGCCTGATAGAGAAAGAAATTGATGCAGTGAGAGAAAGCTAGAGAGCTCCCATGCACTTCTTCACTGCCTGAATAAAAATTTCAAGCAGAGGTGGGGCACAACTGAAGCCAAGAGTCAGGAATGGAATCTAGGCCTCCCTCTTGGTTGGCATCACCATTGCTTCCCCTGGTCTGCATTAGCTGGGAGCTAGAAACTGGAGCTGGCACTGAAATCCAACTTTGGAAATTTGATGCAGAGAGAGAGTATCTGAGCTGGCATCATAAACACTAAGTTAAATGCCTACTGTCTCTTTAAAAAAATTTTTTTTCTGCCATAATTGCAAATCCCTGCATAACTTCCCAGATGGTTTCTTGTCTTTTTCCCTGAATACTTCTACATTCTTCTGAACATTGCTCATTCCAGAGTGACTCTTGTCCCCCTTTCAGCCTACTGTGCAATTGCCCTTGATATAGTCTGGCCTTTGTGAACAGAAATTCCTGTTTCCCTCCAGCTTGGGCAATTTTCACAGCCTTTATACCATAGGTTTGATCCCCTGTTGAATGCTTCTGTGTGGCTGCCCAAATGCTCACAAATCTGAAATGAAATGGCATTCTTGCTTCTTCATCCATACCCATGTAGAAGATATACAACTGCCATTGTTTGTTAGGTGACAGAGTTGACATGTTGACCAGGAGTGTTCTGTCACAGGTGATGATAGCATTTGAAGACCTGGCTGTGTACTTTACCTGGGAGGAATGGCAGAACATGAACCAAGCTCAGAAAATCCTGTACAGGGATGTAATGCTGGAGACCTACAGCAGCCTGTTCTCCCTGGGTGAGTGACACTCATCGCATGCCCAATGGTAACATTTTCTTGCTATTTGACAACTAAGTGAGCACTATTCATAAAGTTGAATGAGGGACAGGTATAGAATTTGAGTCCATGAAGAATCTGAATATCTACCACCTGGGAAGGATTTCACATTGGAACATTTGTTGCATAGCTCCTGGACCAAGCTGTACTCCTTTCATTAACCCAAGATAGTGATTTCACAAAGTCTATATTGTTTCCATTAGTAGGGCACTGCAGGACCAAACCTGACTTGATCTTCAAGTTGGAGCAAGGAGCAGAGCCCTGGATGGGGAAATAATGCCTACCAGGTCAGTGTGTACATAACGGGCAGGGAGGCCAAAGTAGAAGCAGTGCAACAGATATTGACTGGTGTTCTTTCCATGAGTTTTTCCCAAGTCTTACTCCTGAAGACAGCTGGTCCTGTGATTCAGACACAGACATTCTACAGTATCTATGGAGATCAGTATCTCTGGTAAAGGCAAAGGAAATGAAGTTTTCTGTGAAAATCAACAACTGATCAAAAACCTCCAGAAACTCAAATTATCACAGAGGAGTGTTTATAGAAAGAAACAAGAGGAGGTAACCAGGGCTGACGTCTTCACAATGAGTTAGGAATCAATTTTCAATAATTGAGCAGACTCTGGGTTGCAGAAACAAATTATTTCAACTGGTGAGAATGCATAGCCAAGGTGGTATATTGGGACTTTCTGTAACTGTTGTAGTTCTAAGAAGATTAGGATGTCAGGTTTCCTTAGAAATATGGGGAAACTGTAAGAGTGCAGATAAAACAGAGATTTTCATCAAAAAATCCCACAAATGCTGTTTGCCTGGGAAGACAGAACACAAGACAACCACATATTCAAATCTTGTCCCATGAATGTGATCCTGCTTAGAGTATAGACACATTTCACTCTTTACCTTCAAGGAAATGATCTAGTAAAACTTCCCCATATTTATGGTTGAAATATCACAGAAGTACAAAACCCACAATTTTTCTAAAAATGAATTGAAAAAGGGGCTGGCGCCATGGCTCACTTGGTTAATCCTTCCCCTGCAGCGCCAGCATCCCATATGGGCCCCGGGTTCTAGTCCTGGTTGCTCCTCTTCCAGTCTAGCTCTCTGCTGTGGCCCAGGAGGGCAGTGGAGGATGGCCCAAATGCTTGGGCCCCTGCACCTACAATGGAGATAAGGAGGAAGCACCTGGCTCCTGGATTTGGATTGGCATAGTTCCAAGCATATTTGCCATTTGAGGGGTGAGCCAATGGAAGGAAGATCTTTGTCTCTGTCTCTCACAGTCTAACTCTCACAAATAAATAAAGAAATAAAAATACATTAAAAATGAACTGAAAAAATGGACAGGGAAAAATTGGTTTCTAGATTACAGGTGAATATATTTATCAAATATTAGTCCATTCTGTGAAGTCTTATTCATTTTAGTGAAAGTAGAAAGTGAGAGAGAAACAGTGAGGAATAGATTTTCTATTAACTCTCTCCCCAAATACTATCAACAGTTATGACTAATCTGAAGCCAGAAGCCTGGAATTTCACCTACTCATCTCTATCACAGGGTCCCAAGCACATGAACCATTATCTGCTGCTTTCCAGTATCTATTATCTCAGAGCTGTATTGGAAGCAGAGTAGCCTCGGCTTAAACTGGCACTGTTTTGAGATACAGGCATCCCAAGCAGTGACTTAAGACATCTTACCACAAAAACCATTCAATCATACTTGGAAAAAATTCTGGTAGTAAACAGGATCATGGATGAACATTGGAAAATCTATGGATACAATTTAATATATTAATGTATAATGGAGAAAACCTGTATATTCATAAATATGTATCTTCTAATCATTTTTTGAAAATCTTATGATGGAATGAGGATATAAGCCTGAGCCATTCTCCCTCATTGCCCAAAGTAGATAAACTTTGGAATGTATTCCTTGCCCTTGAAACTCAATTGGGTCTCACAGCCTATTGCCTTCATACCCCACCCTGCATTATTTTCCAGGTTCCTAAGGCCCCCACCCAGTTCCTGGAATTCCCCTCCACTGCTGCCCCCTACCCTCGTGCCCAGCCTTAGCCCTCCTTAAAAAGGTCTGGCCCCTGGGAATTGGGGCCTTCATGCTCCATCTTGTACAGACAGGCAGTTGGTCACCCACCTCTGTAGATTAATTTTCTCTGAATAAATTCTGTCTGGCTGTAAATTCATACACTTTCTCCTCTATTCTACAACTCTTTTCCTAACATTTTGGTGCCCTGTGTGAGGAGGCACAAATGCAGAACTTTTCCTAACATCTTATCCCTCTTAAATACAAGTAACTTCATTCCTTTTACACGAGTATGCTAGAAGAAACAATTATATTTGATGTAGTGACATAATTTTTTTCCTCACTTCAGTTGCCATGAAACTGGATGAACTGATTAAGACCAACCAGAACAGTCTGGAGAAAAATCTGAATCAGGATGTTATGACAAATAATAAGACATTATCTCCCAAGGGAGTTGAATTCAGAAAAACACTTAATTTAAGTATAAGCCATATTCCAAAACTGAGCATCAAAAAGAGAAACTATTCAGGAATAAAACCTGAAGAATGCAGTATATGTCACAATATGTGTCCCCATTGTGGGCCTGATCAACTACAAGCTGGAGAGAAATTTTGTGCTACTAAGGTACCTGGGAACACTCTCCAGTTCTGTGAACCTCTTAATCAACAGCACAATATTCAGACCATGGAGCAGGCACTTGAACAAATTGGACAAGGGAAAGTCTTCAAAAGCAAGAATATATTCTGTGAATCTGAGAAGCTTTTTATGGTAGAAACCTGTAATAAGTCAATTGCCACTATTGGCAAGACAACTCAAATAGTACAAGATTTCCATAAGAATTCTAACCTCAGTATACATCAACAAAGTCCCAAAAGAGAGAACGTTTATAAGTATATTGGGCCTGTGGAACCTGTTATTTACCAATCACATGTTAGACTGAATCATAGACCAAATATAGGGAAGAAATCCTATGCATGTAAACCTTGTGGGAAGTCATTCAGTATTAAATTCTGCCATACCCTCCATCACAGCACTCATATAAGTGGAAAACCCTCATGTGTGTAATGATTGTGGAGAAACCACTCACCAGAAGTCAGATCTCATTAGACATCAGAGAATTCACACAGGGTTGAAATCTTATAAATGTAATGACTGTGGGAAGTTCTTTGGCCAGAAGAAACACCTCATAAATCATCAGAGAATTCACACAGGTGAGAAACCTTATGAATGTAATGACTGTGGAAAATCCTTTGGCCAGAAGGCAAACCTCCTAAATCATCAGAGAATTCACACAGGGGAGAAACCTTATGAGTGTAATCATTGTGGAAAAGCTTTTGGCCAGAAATCAACACTCACAAATCATCAGAGAAGTCACACAGGGGAGAAACCTTATGAATGCAATGACTGTGGAAAAACCTTGGGCCAGAAGTCAAACCTCATAAATCATCAGAGAAGTCACACAGGGGATAAGCGTTTATGAGTGCAATGACTATGTAAAACTCTTTGGCCAGAAGCCACACCTCATAAATCATCAGATAATTCACACAGGGGATATGCCTTATGAATGCAATGACTGTGGAAAAGCCTTTGGCCAGAAGGCAAACCTCAGAAAGCATCAGAGAATTCACACAGGGGAGAAAGCTTATGAATGCAATGACTGTGGAAGAACCTTAGGCCAGAATTCAAACCTCAGAAAGCATCAGAGAATTCACACAGAAGACAAGCATTATGAATGCAATGCCTGCGGAAAAAGCTTTGGCCAGAAATCACAACTCAAAATGCATCAGAGAAGTCACACAGGGGAGAAACCTTATGAATGCAATCATTGTGGAAATGCCTTTGCTGAGAAGTCAAAACTCACAAAGCATCAGACAATTTGTACTGGGGGGAAACCTTATGAGTGCAATGACTGTGGAAAAACCTTTGCTGAGAAGTCAAACCTCAGAAAGTATCAGAGCCTTCACACCATGGAGAAAGCTTATAAATGAAATGACTGTGGAAAAGCCTTTGGTTCCATCCTTGCATACCAAGGATAAATCCCACTTGGTCTGGGTGGATGATCTTTCTGATGCATTGTTGGATTCAATTGGCCAGAATTCTGTTGCAGATCTTTGCATGTATGTTCATCAGGGAAGTTGGTCTATAATTACTTTCTTTGTTGCACTTTTTTCAGGTTTAGGAATGAAGGTGATGCTGGCTTCATAGAAAGAATTTGGGAGAATCGCCTCTCTCTCAATTGTTTTGAATAACTTGAGAAGAATTGCAGTTAGTGCTTTAAATGTCTGTTAGAATTCAGCAGTGAAGCCATCCAGTCCTGGGGTTTTCTTGGCGGTGAGGGTCTTTATTACTGATATCATTTCCATCCGGTTATGTGTGTGTTTATGTTTTCTATATCTTTGTTGCTCAATTTAGGTAGGTTTTATGGATGGAAGGATGGTGGAAAGCCTCTTTGCTGTACTTCATAACTCATAAGATATCAGAGAATCCACACAAGGAATTTTCTACATGACCTTTTTGTGCAAGTTATATCTCATGAAATATTAGAGAATTCACCAAGGGGAGAAATGCATGAATGTAATACATGTGAATAAGCCTTTGTGGTGCAAATCAGACCTCATCAAACATAAAAGAATTCTCATGGGGAGCAATTTTATGAATGTAATGACTCAGAGCCTTTTACCATAATTCAGCCCTCATTGTACATCATCAAATTCATATAGGGAAAAACTCCTTTGAAAGTAAAATCCCTTTAATTAGAAGCCATACCTCATACGACAACAGGGAATTCACGTGGGAGAGAAACCTTATGGGTGTAATGAGTGTTGGAAAGCTCTGCCCAAATCTCTCCTTATATCAGAATGCACAACATATATATCTAATGAATGAAATAAATGTGAGAAAGTCATTTCACATAGGTAATGCCTCATAATCCATCATGGAATTTGAACAAGGGAGAGACCTTAACAATATAATGAATGTGGAAGAGCTTTTCTCCAAAATTCATGTAAGTATTGTGACAAAACCTTTTGCTGGAAATCACATCCTATCCAACAGAGACTCATGTAAAGGAGAAAGCTTATAAATATTATTAGTGTGAAAAGGTTGTTTGTCAGAAGTCAATGGTACATCAGAGAATTGACACAGGTGGTTTCTTAGGAGTATACTGATTGTATAAAAACATTTTCTTTGTTTCAGGCTTGTATAGATACAGAATTCACAAAAGGTGGTACTCTTTGCATGCTGTAAATACGATAAAACCTTTAGCCAGAAATTAGACATCAACAGACTTCAGAGAATTCATAAGGAACAAAAGTCTATGCAATGAATTTGGAAAATGTATTTCTGCTATAAATCAGTCTTCAATTCCCATGAATAGACTCACAAATGAGAAAACATGCATGCATAGAAAAGTTTTGTACCATAAATTATCTCTAGATGGTAAACTAATAACTCACACAAAAGAATAATCATGAGTGTAATGGAATTGGGAATCGCTTTGCTATAAGGCAGATTTCCAGAAAGCTTAGCAAGATTACAGAAAAGTCTCTGAAAATGTAACATGTCTGAAAGATTTGTTGGCATCACAAACTGGAGGATAGCTCAAGTGCATGTGTTTTTGTGACCTGGCATCCAAATTGATATCTCTTTTTCTTTGATGAATTCCTTGTTTATTTATTTAACAGATATAGAGACAAAGGATTCCTGTCCATTGATTTACTACTATATGCCCACAATTGCCATGGTAAGGTCTATGGCAAAAACTGAGTGCTGGGGTCTGTGAATCTGATTCATCACTGATAACATTGAAGACATTGGTTCCTGGTTCTTATGCTGCTATGCATGGAAATGTTTCTCTAATTTCATTTTCAAATAGTTCATTGTTAATATAAAGAAATGCTTCTAATTTTTAAAATTTCATTGAAATAATTTGTGATTAATGTGTCCTAGTCATGCATTATTACAGGGTGTAGTGCAATATTTGCACACATTTATGCAGTAAAAAGTGATCAAGCTAAGCAACTACAGTTTTATTAAGTTTTTAAAGATTTATTTATTTGAAAGTCAGAGTTACAGAGAGAAGTAGCAGCAGAGAGAGAGAGAGGTCTTCCTCTGCTGGTTCACTCCCCAGGTGGCCGCAATGGCCGGAGCTCTGCCAATCTGATGCCAGGAACCAGGAGCTTCTTCCAGATCTCCCACTTGGGTGCAGGGACCCAAGGACTTGGGCCATCTTATACTGCTTTCCCAGGCCATAGCAGAGAGTTGGATCAGAAGAGGAGCAGCCAGGACTAGAACTGGTACCCACAGGGGATGCTGGTGCTTCAGGCCAGGGTGTTAGCCCACTGTGCCATAATGCTGGCCCCCAAGCAACTACAGTTTCTAATTCTTCTCCATGATTTGAGACTACCAGCTCCTCTCTTTCAGTTCTTTACACAGAACCTAATATGGTTGAATGTAGTCATCTCATTATATTATGGGACACCAGAAGTTCTTTCTGCCTCTTTGTATTTTGTTACCTATTATCCAATCCCCCTCTATCCCTAGCTGCTTCCCTTCTCAGCCTCTAGTAATCACAGTTCTGTGTTCAGATCCATTATTTTCTTTCACTTCCACATGTGACAAGGACCAGGTGACATTTGTGTTCCTGCTTCTGGCTTATTTCAATTAATTTAATAATATTTTGTTCTTTTTTGTATCTAAATGAAGTTCCCCTGTCCATTTTTTTCATTGATGGATAGCTAGATTGGTTTCAAATCCTGGCTGCAGTGAACTGTGTTATAGTGGCTGTGTTATGGGAAAATTGCTGTATCTTTGATATGCTCTTCTCCTTTCCTGCTAATAAAATTTCCTTATTATATATAGCCAAGAGCAAGATAACTCTCAAATGGTAGGTCAATTTTTATCTTATTTTAAATTTTTTGTTATTTATTTGAAAGAGTTACAATAGAGATAGGGACACAGAGAGGTCCTCCATTAGCTGGTTCGCTCTACAGATGACTACAAAGGCCAGAGTTATGCCATTCTGAAACCTGGAGACAGGAGCTTCCTCTGGGTCTCCCACATGGGTGCATGGGCCCAAGGACTTGGGCCATCTTCTACTGCTATCCCAGGAGATAGCAGAGAGCTGTATTGGAAGAAGAGCAGCTGGAACTAGAACTGGCACCCAAATGGGATGCTGGCCCCTCAGGCACTGCACAACAGCGCCGGCCCAATTTTTATCCTTTTTAAGGAATGGCCATACTGTTCTGCATAACATCTGTACTAACTTGTGTTTTCACCCACCATATATGACGGTTTTCTTTTCCCATATGCTCTCTAGCATTTGTTATTTTTTATCAGTTTGGCATCAAGATGATATAGTATTGTTCATGTTTTTGTGTATTTTGAAATCAGTTAATTTGTTTATTAAATCTTTGTTTATTTGAAAAGTGGATTTAGAGAGAGGGGGAAAGACAGAGATAGCTTTCATCTGCTGGCTCACACCCCAGAGAGTTTCAACAGTTGAGCCTGGGGCATGCTGAAGTCAGGAGCTTCATCCAAGTCTCCCACATCAGTGGCAAGGACCCAAGTCCTTCGTCCATCTTCTGCTGGTTCCCCAGGTGTTTAGCAGTGAGCTAAATTGGAAGTGGAGATTCCTAAGCTCAAAGTGGAACTCACATGATATGCTGGCCTCACAGATTGCAGCTTACCCCACTTAGCCACAATGCCAGCCCCTCTATCAATTTAATTCCTCAAAAATAGGTCAGTAATGTTGGCATCTATCTCATTTTGTTTTTTCTCTGTTATTATTCAACTTATTGATGTCTTATTTTTGTTCACATTATTCCTCTCAATTGCTCTACCTGAGGTGAGTAGGGCTGCTGTGTTGCTTGAATGCAGTGTATGCTTTAGATTACTCATTTACTGAGTGCATGTCATTCACATAGCACTTCAAAGAAATTCTACTATGTCCCAAATCCTCTTCTAGGCACAGAATTCAGACCACTTTTCTCTTAGGCCTAGATCTTGCCTTTAATATACTATTTGGAATTTAGTAGCTCATGAAATCTGCAGACTGCATAAATGAATGAATATTTTGAGGGCTGTGTTTTTGTGGAGGAACTTCATAGGAGACCTAAGGAATAAAATAAATCTAAAGTATCCACAGCATACAGAATGTATACTACTTTACAAGTCACAGAGAAGAGGAAGAAGAAGGAAAGTAGTGAGACTAGAAAGTTTGTGGCAAGACTAACAGGCACTGGTCAAGAACTTAATAAGCCCATTAGGAAAGCAGTAAGGTTTCTTTGTCTCCCCGTAGACTATGCTCTCCAGAGGTGAACAGGGTCCTCTAAACCCACTTGCTGCACACACAAACACCTGAGTGTTGTATTCTCCCACAGGTGTTGGAGACTGATATGGTGTTCTGATTTATATTTACATAATGGCTAGTGACATCGGGCATATTCACATGTTTTGACCATTTACATTTTTTCTGAGAAATGTCTATTCAGATCCTTGCCTGTTTCTTCACTGTATTTTTTGGAGTTTTTCCAATTCATGTAAATGTTCTGGAAATCTGTAAACATTCAGAGTTTTAATTTTTCCTGCCATCTGTTCATTGTATCTACACTTTGATGTTTACTTTGTTGTGAAGAAGTATCGTAGTTGGATATACTCAGATGTCTCTGTTTTTATTTTTGTGACTATTGCTATTGGAATCTTACCGAAAAGCTATTGTGTGTTGACAATATTTAGAGTTTCCCTATGTTTACTTGGGTTTGGGTCTTATGATTAGATTTTTCATTCACTGTGAGTTCACTTTCACATAGTGTAAGTGATGTTGGAGTTTATTTTCAGGCTTCTACATTTGGATCATCAAGTTCCTCTGCACCACTTGTGAAAGAGATTCTTCTTTCTCCAGTTCATTTTAGTTCCTTTGTTAAATATGAGTTGCTGGTAGAAATTTGGGTTTATTTCTATGCTACCTAGTTTTTTCCATTGAACTATGTGTCTGTTATTATATCAGTGCTAACACTTCTTCTTTTTGTGTTTTTTTTTTTTTGCAGTTTATTTATTTATTTGAAAGGCAGGGTCACAGAGAGGTAGAGGCAGAGAGAGAGAGAGGTCTTCCATCCACTGGTTTACTCCCCAAATGGCCACAATGGCCAGAGCTCTGTTGATCTGAATCCAAGTGTCAGGAGCTTCTTCCAGGTCTCTATGCAGGTGCAGGGGCCCAAAGACTTTGGCCATTTTCTACTTTTTTCTCAGGCTATACCAGAGAGGGGTATAAGAAGTGGAGCAGCTGGGAAACATACTGGCACCCATATGAGATGCCGGCACTGCAGACGGTGACTTTACCTGCTTTGTCATAGTGCTGACCCCTGTAATATGTCTTAAAATATGGTGTGATGTCTCCAGCTTTTTTTTTGTTTTATAATATTTCTTTAGATGTTAAGCATCTCTCATGTTTCTATATGAATTTTAGCATCATTTTTTCTAGCTCTGAGAACATCGTTGGTATGTTGATTGGAATTGCATTGAATTTGCAAATTGCTTTTGGTAGTATGGACATTTTGATATTATTCTTCCCATTCACAAACACAAGTTTTCTGTGAGACTGTCAAAAAGCCTTGACAATAATTGGACTTCATTACACAAAAATTACCACTTTTTGGGATCATTTAAATCCATATATTTGCACTAATATTTGATAAATAATGAAAGACTTTCTCTGAGCATTTTAGTAGGAGAAATTAAAATATTTATTTTATCAATTTCTTCAAATATTGTTTAGATGTGATATTCAAATATTGTTTAGAGCCATTGTCTGTATTCCCTCTAAATTACGATCTTTCTGCTTTTTGCCTGTTAAACTTGTCCCTTGATTCAACACCCTTTTTTAATGTAATGTAAATGGAAAATGTCATATCATAAGCTAAAAAAAAATGACAAAGAAGGAAAAAGAAGGGAGGGAGGTTGAGTATATAATTATGTTCTCTTAATTTTTTCTATAAACCGTGCTGAATCTTTTAAAAGCTAATGAAAATTAAAACTCTAAATTGGACCATTATGACTAATATTTAAAAGAAGTGATTAAAAACTGTAGATGTCTTCAATTTTGATTATCATTCTTATTTAGAATATCTGAAAGAAATCCGGCTTCTCACTTAAAATATACCAGTGTTTTAGAATTCAGTATTAAATGACTTTGTTTAAAAGTGTTATTTAATCTATTGCTTTAAGTGGTAATACTATGGCCATTGTAAAACAAAATCCTTATCATTTTTCATAAAACAGAAAGGGCCTTTAAAACATCATCACTAAAAATATTAAGAGACCTAAAATATAACATTCTTAAAACCCAAGTGATACCATTCAAAATTTTCAAATATGCAGGGATAGTTCGTGTCAAGTAACTAAATAATTGTGAAGTGTATATATGGAATAGCTTCTATAAATTCTTTTGGCAAGGGCTGGCACTGTGGCATAGTGGGTGAGGCTGCCACCTGCAGTGCTGGTATTCCATAGGGGCATCAGTTCAAGACCTGCCTGCTCCACTTCCTATCCAGCTCTCTGCTACGGCCTGGGAAAGCACTATAAAATGGTCCAAATCCTTGGGCCCCTGCACCTGCATAGGAGACCAGGAAGAGGCTCCTAGCTCCTGCCTTCCAGTCGGCACAGCTCCAGCCATGGAGGCCAACTGTGGAGTGAACCAGTGAATGGAAGACCACTCTCTCTGCCTCTCCTTCTCTCTCTGTGTAATTCTGACTTTCAAATAATATAAATAAATCTTCAAAAAATTCTTTTGGCAAATAGATGAAGCTACTTGTTATACATTTCAAATAAATTGCAAACATACTAGAAAAATATATTGAATAAAATTTAAGCAACTCATAGCTATACACAGAAATTGCTCACCATAACAACATAGCAACCACTAAATTTCCAAACTTAATTTTCCACAACTTAGAATCTTTAACTCCAGAAGGAGTATGAAATTGACAGAACAGTGGCCTATGTATTAGGATACCTAATGCTAATACAAAATTATCCCTGCTACAACTTACCTATGTGACCTTGAACAATTCACTTTACTTCTCTGGGCCTTGGCATTTAGCATCCTCATGTGATAAAGAAGGCTTGGATAAGATCAGTTGTACTCTATCTTGAGACTTCAACGATCTCTCAGTTTCCGAACAGGCACCTTAGGGGAAAGTAAACCTTTAGATCAAAGCTTACATTTTTAAATCTAAATATATTTTAAACTGTTTCTACAACTAGTACAAAACAACACATTCAAATGTGTACCATGCCACTTTTCAATATTTGGGAATAATTAAT
The DNA here is from genome assembly GCF_051225735.1 of Oryctolagus cuniculus. NCBI lineage: Eukaryota > Metazoa > Chordata > Mammalia > Lagomorpha > Leporidae > Oryctolagus > Oryctolagus cuniculus. The sequence continues at coordinate 83,071,857 of NC_142879.1, forward strand.
GCATCATTTTAGAGCATTGTCTTGAGGCCAGTGCTGTGGTGTAGCCAGTAAAGCCACTGCATGCAGTGGGGGCATCCCATATGGAGGCTGGTTCAAGTCCCAGCTGCTCCACTTTCCATCCAGCTGTCTGCTATAGCCTGGGAGAGCAGTAGGAAGTTGGCCCAAGTCCTTGGGCCCCTGAATCTGCATGGGAGACCCTGAAGAGGTCCTGGCTCCTGGTTTCAGATTGACATATCTCTGACCTTTTAGGCCATCTGGGGAGTGAACCAGCAGATGGAGGACCTCTCTCTCTCTCTTCCTCTTGTTCACTATCTGTGTAACTCTGACTTCCAAATAAATAAATAAATCCTTTAAAAAATCAAAAGAATATTGTCTGGCACACAGTGAACCACTAAGTACAAGATATTATTAGTAATATTAGATTAAAATGTTGAAATAAACTAGGCAATAAGCCTTAAGATGCAAATTAATACCAAGAAATATAATCTCAAATTTCTGTGTTCAACAAGGTAGTCTCTTTTTCACTACTAACTTTATACTGAATAAGATATTTTGATATTTTGTTAAAAGTAAATTTATTGGAGGCCAGCGCCATGGCTCACTTGGTTAATTCTCCGCCTGTAGTGCGGGTATCCCATATGGGCAAAGGGTTCTAGTCCTGGTTGCTCCTCTTTCAGTCCAGCTCTCTGCTATGGCCCAGGAAGGCAGTGGAGGATGGCCCAAGTGCTTGGGCCCTGCACCCAGATGGGAGACCAGGAGAAAGCACCTGACTCCTGGCTTTGGATGGGCACAGCTCCAACTGTGGCAGCCATTTGGGGAGTGAACCAACGGAAGGAAGACCTTTCTGTCTTTCTCACTGTCTATAACTCTACCTGTCAAATAAAAAAATTATTAGTTTTTCATAAAAACTGCAGTATTGAAAAGGTTCCAAAATCCCTCTAATTCTAAATGTCTGTGACTGCTAACTCATTAGCACATATTGCATTCTTTACATCTGGGTAATCATGATAATTCACTTTTAAATGATTAACAGATCTGCTGTTATATATAAATACATGCTTTTCCAAAAATCATACAATAAGCAGGCTACATACTGTACTTCAAGTAAAATTGCCATATCCAGTCCTACAATTGTAAATAAGACAGTTTCAATTGTTCAGCATTATCAATTATAAATTCCAATAGTGTAGCAATAGTCATAAGAATAAAGGATCCGATGCTGTGGTGTAGCAAGTAAAGCTGTGGCTTGCAGTGCTGACATCCCACATGGGTGCCAGTTCAAGTCCTGGCTACTCAAATTACTATCCATCTTTTTATGCAAGTAAGACTTACTATCCAGCAGTAGAGGATGGCCCAGGCCCTTGGGCTCCTGCACCTGCATAGGAGACCCAAAAGATGCTGCTAGCTCCTGGCTATGGATCGGCACAGCTCCAGCCATTGTGGCCAAATGGGGAGTGAACTAGTGGTTGGAAGACTGCTCTCTCTCTCTCTCCTTCTCTGTGTGTGTAACACTGACTTTCAAGGAAAATAAATGAATCTTTTTTTAAAAAAAAGGACGAAATAAAAAGGAAGATGAATATTATAAAATTGTTTAATAAATATAAATTTCCAAAGTACAGCTTTTGGATTACAGTAGGTTCCCCTACCCCACAACTTCCCTCCCACCCATAACCCTCCTATTTCCTGCTCCCTCTCATATCCCAGAATATTACAAAATTGTATAAAAGACATTTGTACAGTAAACAAATTTACTGATTTCTAATGTAATATTTGAATACTTGAAGCAAAAGGCTAAGTACTTCTTTGCCAAAATAACATGTTTCCTCCAGTGTAAAACCCATTTGCCATCCCAATACACAAAGGGATTTGGGGCAAGAAGGAAAAAAGAAGTCCACACATGCAGAAATTTTAAGCAAAACAAAATAGAGAATGTATTTAGTTTCATGAAAATCACACAAGAATTAATAGTATTCCACTCATTTCCAACAAATATTTTTAAGTTTAATGAATGAATGAATTTTCAGTTACATTGCAGAAAACTTCTACCCTCTCCCATAAAACTGAAAGAGAAACTTTTTAAAAGTAAAAGCTGATGAAAGAATTCTGCAATACATGTTAATGTTAAGTAGCCCAGCAGAGTTTATTTAGAAATACAAACACACACACAGAAAATAAATACATTAAAATCTTACTGAATACTCCAGTAATAGTTCAGGATCCAATATAGTGTGCAAAAGATTCTGGATTTCCCAGTCACTTTGTATAGGAAATGATGTGCTTTGCTATGTAGCATGTACCTGTAGATTCCTGAACACCTCCACTTTGCTTCTTACCCTGAGTCCTAGCAAATACAGGAACACAGCTGTTGAATCATTCATTTTCTGGATTTGGAAATATCAAAGAATTAATCAGTATAGAAAATTGTACAGCAGAGACCAAATATCCAAGGGAGTTCAGGAAAATCAATTGAACAAGTCAAACTACTATGAATGTATACTGAATGCTCTGTTTTTAATATGTCTTACTTACCTAAAAAGACATGAGGGCTATTGCTCTCTCTCTTAATACAACTAAGGAGAAGATATCACCAATGCTCAAGAAAAATTAATAGACAGCAGAGCTAATACAAAATCCCAAAAATCTAAAATAGAAAAACTGGATATACACTCTTTACACACACCCTGAAGTGACAATGAAGTAGAACAAATCTAAAATTAGAAAAACTTCTTTTTTTAAAGATTTATTTATTTATTTGAAAGTCAGAGTTACACAGAGAGAGGCAGAGAAGAGAGAGGGGTCTTCCATTCACTGGTTTACTGCCCAGTTGGCTGCAATGGCCAGAGTTGTGCCAATCCAAAGCCAGGAGCAAGGAGCTTCTTCCAGGTCTCCCACATGGGTGCAGGGGCCCAGGACTTGGGCCATCTTCTACTGCTTTCCCAGGCTATAGCAGAGATCTGGATCCATATGAGATGCCAGCACTGCAAGTGGTGGCTCTACCCACTACGCTACACCGCTGGCCCTAAAAATTCTTGTCAAATTAAGAACATTTAACCTTTGTTTTGGAATGAATTATTAAAATATCTAAACTCGGTGAATACATAATTTCTTTCTTTAGAAATCAGAAGAGAAAAAGAACACTTCAAGCCTACTGTGACACCACACAGAAGGAATGGAGAATCATGACCTCAATTAGCCTAGGGACAGAATAAAAGGGAGGGAAATAGGAACAACAGAATTAAGATGAATAAGCTTTGACAGCTGAGAGAATCTGAATCTAAAGAAAAGACATGCAGTTAACTGAACCAATAGAGATAAGTCTGAGAGGAAAAAACATTGTTAAGACATATTAATGGGGCCAGAGCTGTGACTTAGTAAAGTCAAAAAAAATCAAAAATTTGTTTTTAAATTATATAATTAAAAAAGATAAAAAAAGATGTTCAATCTTAAGTCTCTATAGCATAAGATATACATCAATTTTCCCAGGTTCTATTTGCATTTATTAACAAAGTTACATGGGTATAATCACTACAGTGACTCCAATAAGTCTTTTTATAAAAATTATTTTTTATTTTGACAGGCAGAATGGATAGAGAGAGACAGAGAGAAAGGTCTTCCTTTTTCTGTTGGTTTACCCCCCAGTGGCTGCTGCAGCCAGTTTGCTGGACTTGAAGAGGAGCAACTGGGACAGAATCTGGCACTCCCAGCAGGACTAGAACTCGGTGTGCCTGTGCTGCAGGTGGAGGATTAGCCTATTGAGCCATGGCGCCAGCCTCCAATAACTCTTAACCTGAGATGCAACTAAATTTAACAAAGATACTCAATAGGAATTTTAGAAGAATTCAAAAATATGTATCAGAATAAAAATAAATACTTTACTTGGTACATCTCTTTTTAACTATACTATTGTCCAAATTTCCAATTGTCAGATGTACTAAAAAAATCCCAGAAGCAGCAGAGTTGGTCCGACATGATGAGGAATACAATTAAGTTTTTCAGTTACAACTTACCTAGAGAAAATGAGAATTCTCAGATCCCAGATTAAAATAACCAAGAAGACCCAATAAAAGAAAACTCAATGTCTTCATACACTAACATTTATTACCTCAGATGTGTTTAACAAAAAGGTGATTATTCCAGCTATATCCCATTAGGTAACCCAATTTTAGCTGCTAAATCCAATTAAAAAAAAAGCACCTCATGATATATTACTAAAATCATACTGCTATATACCATCCACAATGTCCACTGAACCTTATACCTAATGTTAACAGATCTGATGAAAATCAATAGATAAATGAAGTGTCTTAACCAAGTGTGGCAAATGCGTTTTGTTCAAAGTTTTTCCAAAAACCCCTCAGTCTCAGTTTGCCTTCACCTTGAAAAGACACTTTTGAGGTTTACAAATCAGTCCAGCTTCTTCGGGCCTCCCTCCAATGCAAGGGGCTAAAATCCATCAAAATAAACTCTAGGCACTGTCCTTGTGCTCCCAGTGACTTTTTCACTCTAGGGGCTCACAAACCTTCTAAATTCTTTAGATCACCTGTGATGTCCATTAGTTCTCAAAGACTATGATGCAAGTAATTTCCCCTCTTGGAACCTTGTTATTAACTGTGCTGTATGAGAAATGAAGTCTCCTACACACCTTGTGCTTACGATTCTCCAAACCATGTTGTCTGCTAGGACTTTGGCCATGAATATAGGACAGCAATACCTGAACATGATTACTGAGATCTCCTTAATAAAGGATAGACTGGGGCCAGCACTGTGGTGCAGTGGTGTAATCCTTTACCTGCAGTGCTGGCACCCCATATGAGCACCAGTTCTAGTCCCCATTTCTCCTTTTCCCATCCAGCTCTCTGCAATAGCCTGGGAAAGCAGTAGAAGCTGTTTCAAGTGCTTTGGTCCCTGCCGAAATATGGGAGACCTGGAAGCTCCTAGCTCAGATTGGCCCAGCTGCAGACATTGCAGTCATTAGGGGAGTAAATGAGCATATGGAAGACCTTTCTCTCTGTCTCTTCCTCTCACTGTCTGTAAGTACACCTGTCAAATACATAAATAAATTCTTTATATATATATTTACATTTATTCATATATATTTATGTATATAAATATATTCATATATAAAATATACTATAATTTAGCATATAATATATTATATATGTTAGTTAAAAACAGATAATATTATATAATTTATTATAAGTATTATATATAATATATATTTTTTAATAACTATTTTAACAAAATTTATCAGAACCCATCTAATCCAAACCTAGGACAATTGGAAGACATTGTACTTGGCCCACCCATAATTGAAATGGATTCTAAATCCTTCAACTGCAAGGAGAGTATCATAGACATTAATGCTCCAAATGGATCCAGTTCCCTGCTAATGTGTCTGGAAAAGCAGCACAGGGTGACTCAAATATTGGGGCTCCTGCACCCATGTGAGAGACCTGGAAGAAGCCCCTGGCTCCTGATATCAGTCTGTCCTAGCCACAGTCATTGCAGCCATTTGAGGAGTGAACAAACCAGGAGGAAGATCCATCTCTCCCACTCTCTCTTTCTAGTGCTGCCTTTCAAATTCATAAATAGATCTTTAAGAAAATAGATCACTTCAATAAATTTGCCATTGCTCAGTCATGGTGACTTTTACTACCTTCAGTTCTTTTTCAAAAGATTTATTTATTGGAAAGGCAGATAGAGGAGCTGGTGGTTGTGGTGCAGTGGACAAAGCTGCTATCTGTTACATTGCCATCCTCTCCGTGCACCAGTTGAAGTACCAGCTATTCCATATTTGATCCAGCTCCTTACCAATGGACTGAAAAAGCAGGGGAAGATGGCCCAAGTGCCTGGGATGCTGCCACACACATCAGAGGAAAAGCTCCTGGCTTCAACCTGGCCACACTCTGGCTATTAAAGTCATCTCAAAAATGAATTAGGTGGTGGAAGATTTCTGTCTATCCCTCTCTCTGTAACTCTTTCAAATAAGTAATTAAATATTTTAATATGATTAAAAAAAGGCAGAGAGACACATAGATAAAGAAAGAAGGAAAGAGAAGCAGAGAGATATCCCATCTGCTGGTTCACTTTCTATATGGCTACAACTGTGCAAGACCAGGTTTCAAGTCCCCATTGAGGTTACAGTTCTCCAAATTAGATGACAAGAAGGAAAGAATTTGAGGTATTATCCATTGCTTCCTAGGGGTATTAACATGAAATTGGTTTGGAAGTGGAGTACCCAAAACTCAGATTAGCACTGCAATATAGGATGTGGGCATCGGTTGTGATGGCTAACAAATTGGAAATCCTAGAGGAAAAATCAACAGATTCCTGGACATACACAATATACCAAAATTGAGTCATGAAGACACATAGAAAAGCTAAACAAATCAAAAACCAAGACAGAGATTGGATGAGTAATAAAGACCCTCCCAACAAGGAAAAGTCCAGGATCAGACAGCCTCACTATTGAATTCTACAGGACTTTTAAAGAACTAATGCTTCTCAAACTATTCAACACAATTGAAAGAGAGACAATCCTCTCAAACTCCTTCGATTAATCCTGCATCACCCTAATTCTTAAACTAGAAAAAGATACAGTGGATAGAGAATACTATAGAAAAATATCCCTGATGGGGGCCAGTGCCATAGCACACTGGGTTGATCCTCCACCCATGGAGACGGCATCCCATATGGGTGCCAGTTCTGGTCCCGGTTGCTCCTCTTCCAGTCCAGCTTTCTGCTCTGCACTGGGAGGGCAGTGGAGGATGGCCCAAGTGCCTGGGTCCCTGCACCCACTTGGGTGACCAGGGAGATGCTCCTAACTCTGGCTTCCGATTGGACCAGCACCACCTGTTGTGCCATATGGAGAATAAACAAGCAGATAAAATACTTATGTCTCTCTGCCACTGCCTCTCCCTATAATTAACTCCACCTTTCAAATAAATAATTCTTTTGAAAAAGTCAACAAACAATAAAGGCTGGTGGAGAGGGAGAGAAAAAGGTACCCTAACCCACTGTTGGTGGGAATGAAGCCATTATGGAAGGCAGTATCAAAGTTCCTCAGAAATCTGAAAACAAACATACCATATGATCCTGCCATCTGACTCCTAGGAATTTATCCACATGAAATGAAATAGAATATGCATAGGCATGAGTTATCTGTACCCTCATGTTTCTTACAGCTCAATTCATAATAGCTAACATGGAATCAACCCAGAAGTCCATCAACTGGTGACTGGAAAAAGAATATGAGCTATAAATACAGTGTAAAATACTATTCAGCCATAATTGTGAATGAAATCCCATCTTCTGTAACTAAATGGATGAACTGGAAACAAGTATGCTTCATGAAAGAAGCCAGCCCCCAAAAGACAAATACCATATGTTTTCTCTGACTCGTGGTAATTAAGATATAGACAACAAAATGTAGTATATGAGTTAAATTGATATTTTGAGATTTGAGTATTGTTCATAGCACTTTTCTGAACTCTTTGATAGAGTATACAACATATACTCATTGATATTTCTGCTACTACTTGCTGAATTCTTTATTTTGTAGAGGGTTAAAGCTTGTGATTCTAAAATAAAATCAAAGCATGCAGCTGTCAAAATTAAAAGAAAATAAAACGAGAAGGAGGGAGTTGGAAATATGAGACCAAGGGAAGTTAGGGTAGGATGTTATCAGTTAGCTCTTCAATCTGTATATATAAATTACATGAAGTTTGTTCACTTAATATGCATTTAAAAATATAAACTTAACACTGGAAGAAAAAGACCTGAGATCAGTGTTTTCTGGATCACCATTAAAAAAATTTAGTCTTCATTTATGTCTGATCATATTTAATTTCTTATTTATTTATTTTATAAGAAAATTAACATCACCATTCCTAACAAGTCCATCCTGCTTCATCCACGTCTATCAGTTCCCACTATGCTAATAATTTCTCATGAACTTAAATCCATATCATCTTAAAGTGATGTAATGTGGGGCAGGCGCTGTGGCATAGCAGATAAAGTTGCTTCCTGCAATGCTGGCAAGCCATGTGGGTGCCAGTTCAAGACGTGGCTGCTCCACTTCTGAACCATCTCTCTGCTATGGCCTTGGAAAGCAGTAGAAGGTGGCCCAAGTCCTTGGGGCCTTGCACACATGAGAGATCTGGAAGTAGCTCCTGGCTTCGGATCGACACAGACCAGCCATTGCGGCCAACTGGGAGTAAACCAGCAGATGGAAGACCTCTCTGTCTCTGTCTGTCTCTCTCTCTCTCTACCTCTCCCCTATTTGTGAAACTCTTTCAAATAAATAAATCTTTAAGAAAAAAGCCTGAATCATGTCATTATTTATGTGTTTTAGAGGCTTTGCAGATGTTGATTACATGTGCCATGAAAACCCATCAAAATGCAAATCCTATAAGAGGCAACTCCATGTGCACTAAACATAAAATCCAGTGTGTGTTGAGAAAAACACACTAGCAATACATTTCAAAAAGCTGTGAAATATTATAAGTGGCTGTCAAAAGCTAAAAATCTGACAATGACTCATTATGTCATTTATTTATACATAATGCTGAGAAAATCAGAAGTATTTGTTAAAACTGCTGAAATGCACTAGATTTATAATTTTTAAATACATCTTTCCTAGATGTAATGCAGTGCTGTGCTATTTTAGAGTATCAGAAATTTAAAATGCTGGACTTGTGCTGGGGTGGAGCAGGTTAACTCCCTGGCCTGAAGCACCAGCATCCCATATGGGGGCCGGTTCAATACTCAGCTGCTCCACTTCAGATCCTGCTCTCTGCTATGGACTGGGAAAGTAGTAGAAGGTGGCCCAAGTTCTTGGGCCCCTGTACCGATCTGGGAGACCTGGAACTAGCTCCTGGCTCCTGGCTTCGGATCAGCACAGCTCTGGCAGTTGCAATCAATTAGGGAGTGAACATCAGATGGAAGACCTCTCTCTTTCTCTCTGGCTCTCCTCTCTGTCTGTAACTCGACTTGTAAATAAATAAATAAATAAATCTTTAAAACAATTAAGAAATTTAAAATGTGAAAGGTTTTTAAAAATGTATTTATTTATTGTGAGTTAGAGTTACAGATATAGAGAGGAAGAGAAGGAGAGGTCTTCTATCGACTGGTTCACCCCTAAGTGGCCAGAATGGCTGGAGCTGGGCCGTTTGGAAGCCAGGTGCCAGAAGCCAGGAGTCAGCAGCTTCCTCCAGGTCTCTCACATGGGTGCAGGGGCCCAAGCACTCAGGGCATATTCCACAGCTTTCCTAGGCCATTAGTAAAGAGCTGGATTGGAAGTGCAGGAGCAGGGACTCAAACTGGTGCCCATGTGGGATGCTGGTGCTGCAGGTGGATGCTTAATCTACTATGCCACAGAGTGGGCCCAGTGAATGGTTTTAGGAAGACAGCTTTCATGTAGACTAGGCTGCAATATTGCAAGGTAAGGTTTAGCTTTTATTCCCACACATCAGTATTCATCTTTTAGCAACTATAAATACTGAATATCATACATATAGACATAAATATAGGTAACTGCAGATTTTGTTGTCATTCTTTCTAATTCTCTTTTTAATGTCTGCTAATAGGCCATCTTATGGATTATTATATTGATGTTACCTATACACAACCATCAGGCATTTCCACTGTTGAATGTGTTTATGTGTACAGGTAGTTTTGTTTGTGTGTACATGAATGCACATTTGATGGCGATAGCACTGACAGTAATACTGTGAGAATTCCTAACGCTGATTTCAAACTTTCTGTCCTCCGCAGAGATGGCTGTCATTGAAGTAGACCACAGGGCCCCTTTTGCTGTTGTGAACTGAAATGTGCCTCCCTAAAACTCAAACACTGAAGTGCTAATCACCAACATGACTTTACCTGAAGAAAGTAGTTTTAAGCAGATGAAATGATAGATGTGTCTGTCACATCGGAGAAAGGCTTCTGGAAAACTCGAGCCTATTAGCACCTTGATCTGATATTTTCAACCTCTACAACTATGATGTAAATCATATTCTCTGTGGTATTTTCTTAGCAAATTAATATATCCTCATTTCTGCCAGCATTTTCTGCTGTCATGTAGAAGGTCCTCGTGATTAGCAGAGAAATATAGAAACTAATAACTATGATTTTTGATTACCAATTATCTACTAACACAAAAAAGATATCCCAGAAGCAACCTACTACCATCCTCCAGGACCCAGAAAAAAAAAAAAGGAATGAGTCAAGATGCAGGGCAGTAGAAAAAAGTGAATAATGAAAGATCACAGCAGAAGTAAATAAGGAAGGGTTTGGTGCTGTGGTGTAGTGGGTTAAAGCCTTGACCTGCTGTGCATGCATCCCATATGTTGCTGCTAGGAGACCAGGTGCTCCACTTCCAATCCAGCTCCCTACTAATGCACCTCGGAAATTGGTGGAAGATGGACCGTGTTCTACGGTGCTGGCACCCACATGAGAGACTTGGAAGAAGCATCTGGCCTTGCAAATAAATAAATAAATCTTAAAAAAAAATAGAAGTAGTGTTAGCACTATTGGAAAACAGACACATAGTTCAATGGAAAAGAATAGGCAGCTGAAATTTACCGACTTTTCTACAGGCAACTCCTATTTAACAAAGGAAAGAAAACAAACAGGAAAAAGAAGAATCCCTTTAGCAAATGGTTTAAAGGAAAGTGATTATCCATATGTATAAGCCTGAAAATATACCCAACACCTCATACAATATGTAAAAGCAACTCAAGGTGAATTAAAAGTCTAAATATAAAACCAAAAACTAAGTAAACATATGAGAAACTGTAAAACATTAGCAGAGACAACAGTTTGCGTAATTTTCCAAAAGCACAAGTAAAAAAAATAAAATATAGAAATTTGAGCATATCAAATTAAGATACATCTTCACAACAAAGTATTCAACAGAGTGAACATACAATGGACAGAATGGCAGGAAACATTGAAAACTCTGACTATGACAAAAGATTGATAGCCAGAACATACATATATAGAACTGGAAAATCTCCAAATAAGAAGCAAAATGTACAGCTAAGAAATGGGCAATGATCAGAATAGATGTTTCTCAGAAGAAGAAATCTCAATGGTCAAGACATATATGAACATGCCCAATATCACTAGCCATTAGGGAAATGTAAATCAAAACCAATAGCAGACTCCATCTGTGGGAGAAGACAATGCTTGGGTTTTCATTTGTGCAACAAGTGGGTTTAGAGGACCCTGTTCACCATAAGAGGACAGAGTCTACATGGAAGTAAGGAAACCTTAATGTTTTCCTAATGGGCTTGTTAAATTCTTGACCAGTGCCTATTACCATTGCCACAAACTTTCCAGTCTCACTACTTTCCTTCTTCTTCCTCTTCTCTGTGGCTTGCAAAAACAGTATACCTTCTATATACGGAGGATACTTTTGTTTTGTTTTATTCCTTCTGTCTCATGATGTTCCTCTAAGAAATCACAACCCTCCAAGTATTCATTCATTTATGCAGTCTGCAGTTTTCATGGGCTACTACATGGCAAAGTACTAGGTTAAAAGAAAGGTATAGGTCAGGAACTGAGCAAAGTTCACAATGATGAAGCCATTGGGGAAATGAACCTGATGGAAGACCTCTCTCTCTCTCTCTCTCTCTCTCTCTCTCTGCCTCTCCTTCTCTCTCTGTGTAGCTCTGATTTTCAAATAAATAAATAAATCTTTAAAAACTAACTAAATAAATATACTAATAACCTGGTGGCAACACCTTTCTATCAGAACATGTGAAGCACTCAAACACAGTTTGTCCCAGAAAGTCAGCCATAGTTTTCAAGGGCACGTCTTCTACTCCATTTGTGGACACCTCTGTGTGGCGTAAGGGGCACTTATTTCTTCCCTTCTTCTTTCTTACCACTCTCACAGTTATAACTTCTATCGATGCTTCCACAGACCAGTCTCTATGAAATTGTAGAACTAATATCCTCCCATGTCAAAAATGTCATGGGTTTAAACACAGAACCCAAAATAAGACAAGTAACTGACCTTCTTATTTACACAGTGTGGAAAGTAAGATTCTCAGTGGATCACTGGGTAACTGTAAAGTACTGCGCAGAGAAAAACTGTAACTTATCTGTATTTATGATGCTGTAATTCTCCACTTTATGCATACTCAGATTAAATGAGCTCCCGTTAGTGGGCAGCACTGTTGCTTAGTGGGTAAAGCTACTGCCTGCAGTGTCAGCATCCTATATGGGTGCCGGTTGGGATCCTGGCTGCTGCACTTCCCATCCAGCTCTCTGCTGTGGACTGGGAAAACAGTAGAAGATGGCCCAAATCCCTCATCTCCTGCACCCACCTATGAGACCTGGACAAAGCTCCTGGCTTCTGGTTTTGGATCCAAACAGCTCCAGCCATTGATCTCTGTTTCTGCCACTCTGTAACTCTGCCTTTCAATTAAATAAATAATTATTTCAAAAAGCAGCTTCATCCCAGAAGAAGTTCCTGGCTACAGGCTTCAGACTGGCACAGCTCCAGCTGTTGCTGCCAATTGGGGAGTGAACCATCGGACGGAAGACGTCTCTCTCTCTCTCTCTCTGTCTCTCTCCTCTCTCTGTGTAACTTTCAAATGAATAAATAAATCTTTAAAAATGTAGCTCCAGTTATTGACAACACAGTAGACTTGCATTAATTTTAGTTCCCTTCTCACTTTGCAAAGGGATCAGCGTCAGGTAAAAACAGTTGAGAACCTTGCTAACAGGAGAAGAGATAGCTGAAGACAGAATATGAAAAGCAGCCAAATACATCATCAAAGAAAGAGAAGTGGACCCCATCCAACACAAACCTTTAAAAGTGGATGCTCACAATTAACGAGTGAAACAGCTGCCCACTGAAATCTTGTCTTGGGAGGGAAGATATCCTAAGTTCTGCTTCTGTAAACTCCAGTCATAAATCTGTCCTAATAAATCTGTCCCTGGCATCTCTTTTACAAACATACTGGACCCACTGACCATTGGAAATTGTGGTCCTCAGTCATGTAGGCTGCCATTTAAACCCACCAATGCTGTAACAGCTAAGAAACTTGAATTTGATGCTGAGTTCTCAGGAAATCATTCCAGCTGTGCCTAGGGCCATTAATAGAAACTCCTTGGATCCTCCACTGTCTCTGTGCCTGTTTGAAAGAAGGGAGTTTTCCCACCCCAGGTTTCTGGAACAGCTTCAAATTCCACATTGGGAAAATCTGATAATTAATACTTGAGAGGGATCAAGGCACAAAGCAGCTATTCACGCTTCACACTGCTCCCCACCAGGAAGATGAGGTGCAGGATGAGAGCAGTGGGGCAGATCCTTGTCAGATCCTCCTGCCCACCCCTCTGCTGCCCCAGGCTCCCTGCTGAAGACCATCCAGCCCCACCCTGCAGGAACCAGCCCAGGAAACATCAAGAGACCAGGCCAGACTGCATTCTGAAAACACCCACAGTGGGAACCCAGCTTATTTAACTGTAGAGAGTGGGAGTCTTTCTGCCTTTCTTCCCTGCATATGCAGGTTCCCAGAACGCTGCCCTCTCTCTCCTGTAACCACTAAATAAAGCACATTAGGGACAGTTTGGGTGAGGTTCTGCAGGAGAGAGTCCAGGCACTGGGAGCCTGAGAAGCAGAGGTGGGAGACAGAACAGCCCAGGTCCCAGCCCTGACCTCAGGGGAAATTGCCAGGATCACTGGTGCCCTGGCACCCACCCTTCTCCCACACATGTCCCCACCCCTTACTGCATGTCAAATCTGCAGCAGAAAGTCCCTGGAGCAGGTACGCTTTCTTCCAGAAACATGGGGAGTGAAGCGGGCAGTGTGGGGAAGAGAGTCCCTGGTACATGGGACCCACAGGCAGAAGATGAAGAGGGAAGAAGCAGCAGGAGGCAGGCTCGGGTGAACACTTGGAAACTGCCTGGGATTGCACGTGCAGAGCAGGAGTTGCAGTAAATGCCAGAGAAGGAGCAGCACAGCCCCTAGGGCTGACCCTGATCAGGGAATGAACTCCCTCTGGTCCAACTCAGACCCCCAGGGACTGGCTGTTAGCAGGCACATGGGCACAGGCATTTGGAAGGCAGAATAGGTTGGAGCTCCTGGGAACTCTGGGAAATGGAGTCCAGGCTGCAGCATTCATAGAGACACCAGCTGGCCCTCCCCAAAGGCTGCAGTCGGGGGTGGGTGCCCACAACCAGAGGGCCTTTGCTTTTGTTAAGTCCCTCCTTCCTTTCCTTCCCACACCAAAATCTCAGGGATCAGTTGCTGTTCTTCCTTTCCTGAATCAAATCTGAAAGAGTGACACTCACTGCTGCTAACTGACCCCAAATCCTGGCTCCCTCATAACCTCTGTCTCTTCCAGAAAAATCTTATTTACTACTTTGGCCCTAGAAATCATAAATGACTATGATAGAATGTAACTTTTAACAGAGGTGTGGAAGGCATGGTTTAATATCCAGTTTTGAGAATACAATTTTCATTTGTATTTTATTGATGTTTATAGTTCTTTTAAGATTTATTGATTTATTTGGAAGTCAGAGTTACAGAGAAGGAGAGGCAGAGAGAGAGAGAGAGAGAGAGGTGTTTTCCATTGGCTGGTTCACTCCCCAATTGGCAGCAGCACCACAGCACCGACTCCTTATAGTTCTTTTCAAATCATTTTACACTGTCTTTTTATTCATCTAGTGCAGAGACAGAAGAATGGACACAGAGCTAACATAGCTGAGTATTCAAGGAGACAGGTTAAGGGGTTAAATGCCTTATATCATATCATTTATACCTTAGATTAATTCTGGGGACAGTATTATCTGGAATTTACAAAGTAGAAACTGAATGGAAAGAGCTTAGAAAAATACGGTGTTTTTTAATATCATTAAAAAGGCCAATCAAGGGGCCAGCACTGTGAAATAGCAGGTAAAGCTACTGCCAGCATGGACATTCCATATGGGTGGAGGTTGAGCCCGGCTACTCTGCTTTCAATCCAACTCTCTGCTATGGCCAGGGAAAGCAGTGGAAGATGGCCCAAGTCCTTGGGCAGCTGCACCTGTGTGAGAGACCCAGAAGAAGCTCCTGGCTGCTGGCATTGGAGCTGTACAGCTCCAGCCATTGTAACCAATTGGTGGGTGAACCAAAAGATGGAAGATGTCTCTCTCTCTCTCTCTCTCCCTTTCTACTCTGTGTAACTCTGACTTTCAAATAAATAAATAAATCTTTTTTAGAGAGCCAATCAACATATAACACTAGCATAAAAATCTTTCTTTTCTCTTGGGTCTCAGTTTTTAAAATCTGATTTCTCAAAGGGAAAAAATGTGAGAGAGATGAAGTATACCGACAAAAATAATTTACTGTAATTATTTACTGTAATTATTTACTGTAATGATGTACTGTAATTTACTGTAATAATTTGCTGTAAAGAACCATATAGGATTATAACTTGTCTAGAAAACAAAGGAGATTCAAAGTTGCTATTATTTCATGGTTATTTTTTCTTATTTTTAATATCAAAATAGTATATAAATATTATGCACTCCTAGGTATTTGTGTGTTGTTTGATATGTTTTATTTTTAAGCAGAAATTCAAAGAGATAACTGGGTAACATGGAGTTCTGTGTTTCTGATTACTTCTCTCAATTAGAGATCATGGGATTAGAGGTGGTGCTAGATTAAGAATGCTTCAATCTTTATCCACTGACTTCACACCAGCATTTACTATGTTAAACAATATTCTTGGGGTAGATGGCTCTTTCTTGCCAGACTGTAAACTTCATGGGGTCTAGAAACATATTTGCTTTGACACTAAAACTCAGCATCTTGACAGTCAGTCTTTTAGTTGAATAAATACATGATATACAAAATAAATATTTCTGCCCCTCAAGAACTGCCTAAGAGAGAAGAAAATAGAAATCAATTTGATGATTCTCAGTATTAGGTGAATATATAATTTGTCGTTCTGACATAAGCTTGGTCATAAAAAGGGAATATGAATAATTACACACAGTTGAAGTGTATGAACACCTAGGGCCAAGCGGGATAAATGTTCACCCTAGCTATGTATGGCACTCCATGTCAATAGGAGAGGAAGGAGGAAGAGGGGAGGGAGTGTAGGTGGGGAGGTGGTTACGGAGGGAAGAATCACCATGCTCATTACTTAGCAGCAAAGAGGGAATCTGTGATCATTTGTTGCTTAAGAAACGGTGATAGGCATTATTTAATTATAATGCAGGCATCAGTGTTCTCCTGTCTCTGAAATTGGAAGTCTATAACTCAGAATTCCTTGCTGTTTCATCAAAAACAATTCAAAACAAAAACCTAATTAAGCATAAGAGGAAGTTACGCATTAGAAGTCTATTCTAATCTCTAGGAGGTTCAGGGGTTGGAAAATTCATCCAAAATCTTGCTGCAAAATGTCCCATACATTTTCCATGACCACTATCCATAAGCATAAGCTCTTTAAAAAAAGATTTATTTATTTGAAAGTCAGAGTTACACAGAGAGAGGAGAGGCAGAGAGAGAGAGAGAGAGAGAGAGAGAGAGAGAGAGAGAATCTTCCATCTGCTGGTTTACTCCCCAATTGGATGCAATGGCCAGAGCTGAGCTGATCCAAAGCCAGGAGCTAGGAGTTTCTTCCAGGTCTCCCATGTGGGTTCAGGGGTGCAAAGACGTGGGTCATCTTATATTGCTTTCTCAGGCCATAGCACAGCTGGATCATAAGAGGAGCAGCTGGGACTTGAACCAGTGACCATATGGGATGCTGGCACTGCAGGAGGCAGCCTTACCTGCTACACCACAGCACCAGCCCCCATAAGCCCTATCTTCTGCAGAACCAGCACCCCAGACACCAGCCACCACATGGCATCCCATGGCACACTCACCCCTGGCAATGTTCTGCAGCTCCTGCTCCTCTCCACTTTCACTGCAAGAATCTGCAACTCCTTGTTTTCATGCAAGTAATTCTGATTCAGATGATGCCCCTGACACAATTGGCTGGCAAGTGCCATGGCATGTGTCCATGACCTAGCTAAATGCACAGCTGGGACATTTTAAACTTTTCACTGCCATGGTGAGACACAGACGCCATCTAATGAAGTAGGGGATTTTTCAGGGAGTCTAGAGAATCAAATATGACAAAATGACAAATCTTAACCAAAGAGTTCCGTGGTACAGATGAAGAGAACCCAAAAGGTATTTTTCTATCTTTTCTTTTCTGAGTTAAGTGCCTAAAAACAAAGCCAATGAGGGTTAAACAGACCCATTCTGAAAATTCCTTAACATCTTCATTTTCATCCAAATTAATATATTGCTTGAAGAAAATAAATTTTACATAAATGAAAATGCAGTACCACAGACAAGTGTACAGAACATAGGCCCTCAGTTAGCTTCAAACCATCTGGGTCCATTAATGTGTTCTTCCAGAACCCAAGCTGCAGTACAATAGAACCACAGCCTCTGACATTCCTCCTCCACCCCGAAGGATCTTGGGTTTTCCTCCCACCTCCCCTCTCCTGTGAATACATCAGTAGCAGAACAAATGGAATCCAAATATACGATGATGTTATTTAACATGGAATAAACATAGTGTTTTAGTCAGTACAATCCTCAATACTACACTAATATTTCAGAGTTCACTGATTTTGAAAGTAAGTATAAGAAATCTCTTCCTAAGTAATCATAACATCGAGAGCTGAATGTAGACTTTCAAATTGAAAGAAAGAGAGAATAGTGTAGAGATGTGTATCTCTATAATACAGATTTACCGCTGTACTTTATAGACAGTACACCATGTTTGTATTTTTTTTTGGCAGTCTGGCATAGTTTATTATATCCAGCTTGTCACTTTGGAAATTTTATGATTAGACACTAATATACAACAAATTTTGAATCCTTACAGATAATATAGAGCACCCTAGGTCCTCCCAAGGGCAGAAAACTGACCAAGAGCTCATAGACTGGCTGCAACTGCAAGAAGCAGATGAAGATATCATCAGAAAGATACATATTCCTGCAGTGTGGCTGCTGAGCAGTTCTGCCCTTATGGATCTCATCTCTGTTTCAGATCATTAAAGAAAGTTGATGCTTTATGAAATTTCTAAAGATTTCACTAATGAGAATCTAAAATATCTTCACTATGCTAAGAGCCTCAGAACAGCCCAAAGACTTGGGCCATCTTCTACTGCTTTCCCAGGCCATAGCAGAGAGCTGGATCAGAAGAGGAGCAGCCGGGACTAGAGCCGGAGCCCATATGGGATGCTGACACTTCAGGCCAGTGCTTTAACCCACTGTGCCACAGCACTGGCCACAATGTAGTATTTCTAATAGAAGAGTTGGTTAAGTCATTAACTCCTCTAAAATACAAGTTAAGTATTAGTTTTGAAACTCTGATTCATTCCTGAGAAAAACAAAAGGTTAATTTTCACTCTTTGCTTCTGGGTATGTAAATTTTCTTCTAAGAAATTAATCATGACTTTTACATCTCTGACCCTATTATGAGTAAGTAGAGAATATTGTGGGGTCATACGCTCATTCTATCAAAGGAACATTTCTCCAATTAAAGAAAACATTATGGGCATCCCATATGGGCACTGGTTGGAGTCCTTGCTGCTCCACTTCTAATGCAGCTCCTTGCTATGGCCTGGGAAAGCAGTAGAAAATGGCCCAAGTGCTTGGGCCCATGCACATGCATGGGAGACCTTGAAGCTCCTGGCTCTTGGCTTCAGATGAGCCCAGCTCCAGCTGTTGCAGCCAACTGGAAAGTGAACCAGCAGATGGAAGACTTCTCTCTCTCTATGCAACTCTGCCTTTCAAATAAATAAATCAATCTTTGGGAAAAAAAAAGATGTCCAAGTCTTACATCAGAGTACTGGGCTTCAGTGCCTAGCTCTGGTTCCTAACTCCAGCTTCATGCAAATACTGATCCTATAAGGCAGCACTGATGGCTCAAGTATTCAGGTTTCTGCCCACACATGGGAGATTAAGAATGAGTTCATGGGCTGGCGCAATGGCTCACTTGGTAAATCCTCTGCCTGCAGCACCAGCATTCCATTTGTGTGCCGTGTTCTAGTCCTGGTTATTCTTCTTCCAGTCCAGCTCTCTGCTGTGGCATGGGAGGGCAGTGGAGGATGGCCCAAGTGCTTGGGCTCCTGCACCTTCATGGAAAACCAGGAAGAAGCACCTGGCTCCGGGCTTTGAATTGGCATAATGCCAGCTGTAGTGGCCATTTGGGGAATGAACCAGCAGATGGAAGGCCTTTCTTTCTGTTTCTCTCACTGTCTTTATCTCTACCTGTCAAATAATCAAAAAAATTGAGTTCACACTCCTGGCTTCAGCCTGACCCAGTTCTGGCTGTTGCAGGCATTTTGGGGAGTAAAGCAGAGAATCAGAGTGCATTTTCATTCTCTCTCCCTCTGCCTCCTAATTAAGTAAAAAAAAATTAAAGACACTCAAACTGGACTAAAGGAAATAATATAGGTAAGTGTCCCACTTCTTTCATATGACCAACAACTAGGTACTAAAAGTTTTCAGTTTTTCCACTCACCACATCCTTTGCCCATGGGATTTAATTTCCTAGGTTTTAATTTTTCTTTTCCCTAGGTAAAATGTGACCACTTGGTGCCAGTGCTGTAGCATGAGGTAAGACACTGCCTGCAATGTGGGTATCCCATATGGGTGCTAGCTGAGTCCCAGCAGCTCCCCTTCCAATCCGGCTTCCTGCTAATGGTCCCAGAAAAGCAACAGAAGATAACTGGGGCCCTGTCACCCAATGGGACACCCAGATGAAGTTCCTGTCTTCAGTCTGGCCCAGCCCAGGCCACTGCAGCCACCTGAGGAGTACACCAGCAGATAGATAATCTGTCTCTTCCACTCTGCTACATTTTCAAATATATGCATCAATCTTCCTTTAAAAAATAAAAACGAAAACCATTTAAGCTTTCAAAGGTATACAAGAAAGAAGTATACAGCACTGATAAATTCAGGACCTAAACCATCTTCATGAGTGAAAAAAGCAAAGCAAAGAGCAATATACAGAATGATACTGAGTGGGTTTTCAAAAGCATATATTTTGATCCCTAAATTTCTAAACCATGAACATGATTATTACATAAATATATTTATATATTTTTAAGAATTGTTTTATTTACTTGAGAAAGGTCTCCCATCTGTGGCTTCACTCCCCAACTTACTGAAAACCTGGGGCTGGGCCAGGGCAAAGCCAGGAGTAGGGGCCAATGCTATGGCACAGCAGATTTACAACCTTAGCTTGAAGCACTGGCTCCCATAAGGGTGCTGGTGAAAGACGGGGCTGCTCCACTTCTGATCAAGCTTACAGCTTATGGTCTGGGAAAGCAGTAGGAGATGGCCCAAGTCCTTGGGCCCCTGCACCTAAGTGGGAGACCTGGAAGAAGCTCCTGGTTCCTGGCTTCAGATCAGCACAGCTCCAGCCATTGCAACCAGTTGGGGGTAAACCATCAGATGGAAGACCTCTCTCTCTCTCTCTCTCTCTCTCTCTGTGTGTGTGTGTGTGTGTGTGTCTGTAACTCTTTCAAATAAATAAACAAATCTTTAAAAAAAAAAAGCCAGGAGTCAGGGAAATTTCATCCAGGTCCCTCGCTTGGGTGCAGGACCCAAGGATTTGTACCATATTCTGCTGCTTTCCCAGGTATGTTAGCAGGGAGCTGGATCAGAAGTAGAACATGCAATTGGTGCCCATAGAGGATGCTAGTGCTGCAGCTGTTGGTATAACCCATTTTTGCCACAGTGCTGGCCCCGACAATTTTTAATTCCTAGGAATTCACAGGGATGAAAGAAGTATGGCAGGATACCTTTTTATTAGAAAAAATATTTTATTTATTTGAAAATGTTATATAGAGATGTAGAGAGAGAGAGAGAGAGAATATTCTGTCTGTTGGTTCACTGCCCAAATGGCTACAATGGACAGAGCTGAGCTGCTCTGAAGCCAGGAGCCAGGAGCTTCTTCTGGGTCTCCCACATGAGCAAAAGGGCCCAAGGACTTGGGCCATCCTCTACTGCTTTCCCAGGTGCATTAGCAGGAGGCTGGACTGGAAGTGGAGCAGCCGGAACTCTACCAGCACTCATATGGGATGCCTGTATTTCAGGCCAGGGCTTTAACCTGATGTGCCACAGTGCTGGCTCCAACAGGTGACCTTTTACTCTCAATAATCTCTTCTTGGTATTGGCAGCAGTTTGTAATTTTTTGTTTATTTGCCTTCTTCTTAATCTATATTTTTAAAAAATTACAAAAAGTTCCAGCACCCTGAGAACCTCCATCACAAGGGCATACCATCAGATGTTTGTCCAGAAAAGGGTGGTGTAGATGCAAGGTGGAAAATGCAAGGTGAGTTGATTCATCTTTCTCAGGCTGTGGTTTCCATGGGCAACTTTTACAACCAACTGCCTTATTTGTTCCTCTTCCACAGAGTGGAAAACATGTTAAGTCATCCTATTTAGCCAAAAGCCAGTGGCAGCACTTCAATATGTCATCAATCTAGGGCCAGCATTGTGGCACAAAGGAGTAAGTTGCCAACTGCAACAGCAGCATGCCTTATGGCACTGCTTTGAGACTCACCTCCTTCACTTCTCGTCCAGCTCTTTGCTTGGGAAAGCACCAAAGATTGCCCAAGAGTTTGGGTTCCTGCACCCACATGGGGGACTGGGACAGAGTTCCAGGGTCCTGGCCTCAGACTGGCTAGCCCCAGCTATTGTGGCCATCTGGAAGTGAGCCAGCAGATGAAAGATAGAGATCTCTCTCCCTCTCTCTCTCTCTCTTCCTTTTACCTAAGCATACATTACATACATAAATGAAGATGCATCAATATAGCAACTTTTTGAGGAAAAGTCTTCTGATTATTGCAGGTATTGTCTCAATGCATAAAAATATTCAGACACAAAAATTATAAACTGATTTATATTTATATTTCTCAACCACATACTTTTCAGAAAAAATTGTCTGCCACTCAGCATCAGGTATCAGTCTGAAAGCATTCATTAAAAAATCAAGTTATTTTACTAAACACAAAAACCTCTAGTATAGGCTGCATATAAACCAGTGGCTTCCATGGATATACACAGATTGATTTTTGTTAATTTACAGGGATCACTGCACTTCCCTGGCATGGAGCTGTCTGAAGAGTTTAAACACTGATGGGTGTGGCATTATTTCTGATATTTGCTTATTATCCAGAGTGCATTTATTCAATATCTATCATGAACTCCACACTCTATAAATCTATTTCAAATATGTAGATATTTAATGGTACTTACACACTTACAAACTGAGCTAATCCTCCTAACTTCTCTCTGGAAAAGCTATGCCTTTGACATTGCTTTTTTTCACTCATATGGAAATGCATAATATGCTTCTGTATGGTACTTCAGAATTTATAAAAGGCTTTTCAGGTAAGATTTACATAACATCGTGTGAAAGTGGCCAAAGGACACAGTCTTCTCATTACAGAGGGGAGAGGTATGAAGTCACTCTCTGAACAGTTACTCAGATTCTGTCAGTCAGGTTCAGAATCTTATTAGGTATCAGATACACATCTAGATTTTTTTTCCCTACTGTCTCTGTCAGAATTCCCAGCCTGTGAGTGAACTTTAGTCTGAATGAATGCTAATATTCAAGGTTCTAAGTGAAAAAATTACTGAGGTTTGTATTGGTGAGGAAAGCATGTGTCTAAATGTTACTTGTATTTAATAATAAGTATTGAATCACATGAAACTGAATATAAGATTATGCAAATTTTTAAGATAAAGAGCATATATTTAAAACCACATTCTTACATTTTGCAAACGTGTTGAAACACCTTACTGGAGCATGTGTTTGGCATAGTGGTAAAGCCTTCCACATCCCAGTCAGAATGCCCAGGCCTCAAGCCCTAGCCCTGCTTCTGCTTCTGGCTTCCTGCTAACAGAACCCTGGGAGGCAGCAGCTGATGGCTCAAGTACTTGAGTCTCTGCCACCTGTGTGGGAGACCCACACTGAGTTCCTGGCTTTAGCTTGAACCAGCTCTGGTTGGTGCAGACATTTGAGGAATGAGCAGTAAATGGAAGGGCTCTCTCTGCCTTGCAAATAAACAAAAATAACTATACAGACCTTTTCTTAAGGTGTCTTGCTCACTTCTAAATGATTTCCCTTTTCACAATAAAATACCTAACTGTCCTCTTTAGTAACAGTGCATGTTTTGCTCTCCATGTCCACTCCTGAGCTCCAAGTACTGGCAGCTCACCCTAGTAAACTGACTGGTTCCAATGTTCAAGTACTCATCTCCCATTCTCTTTTGGTGGGTCTACCGGAAAGAAAGGAGTGTATCTACAGTAATAAATATCTTACTGTTGCTCTTGCTGTCCACTTGCATGCCTGAAGGATGACCAGCTGAATACACACTGAAGTTCTGGACGTAGTTTCCAAACTTCAGTCACTTTGCAGCAGAGGGACTCTGTTCTCGTCAATCACCTGAAAGCCTGCAGGAGTAGGGAGAAGCTGTGTTTGAAGAATTCACAAATACAGTGCATTGAAGCCAACCACTACCACCCCCACCACACCCCTACTTCAGGGTTCTGGCAAATCCCAAACCAGGAGTTTGGGACCAGCAGTGGTTCAGGAGGTGACCTCGACTCCTTACTCTGAACAGCTCCAAAGTGCCTGGTGCACCCAGCGGGAGCTCAGCGCCTCGACTTCCCGCCCTCCTGCCCTCCCCACCAGGAATTCGGCTCCCAGAGCCTCCAGGAAGCCTGCAACAGACCTGCAGACTGGAATGTGTGTCCAGAGCTAACCCAAAATACAGGCCCAGCTCAAGTGTCACTTCCCCACAAAGTCACTGTCTTCTACTCCCTCCCGGAAGGGTGTAGGCCAGCACCCAGCACTCGCAGTTGCGGCATTTGGGGTTCACCCGTTCTCCCATGAGGGATGATGCCCCCGTGGGAACCCCGCTCCACCTGCGGGCAGGGCTGGGGGAAGAAGGGCTGAGCCAGCCTCCACCCTAGGAAAGTCCAGAGCCCCAGCGCCCTTGCCGGTCATGGGTTCTCCCTAAGTGTGCTCTGAGCCAGGGCCACAGCCATCAGCAGCTCTCTTGCTTCCAGAATCTGCTGCAGGGCAGCTCAGGCTCAGCCCAGCAGGGGGCATCAGGCCAATCATTGCTGCCCTGGGGCAGGACTAGAGCTGCAAGACCCACACCATGATAGGCTGGCTATAAAGGCGGTGGTCATTGGTGGGCAGCTAGTAGTTGTGGTGTGTGTGGGTGATGTGGGTGGTGTTAGGTTCTTGGCCGTCCCATTTTGTACCTTGTGGCTAGAATGCAGGTGGTGGCCCGAGAGTCAGGAGGGGCAGGAGAAGAAGAGAGAGACCTGGTGAGTGCAACTGCCCACCTCTCCCACCAGCCCTGCTGGCTGAGGCTTGCAGCATGTGCTGCAGTTGGGGAAGCAATGAAGGCTGAGTCTCAGCAGGAAAACCAAGTGTGTGGTGCTAATTTGCTCACTGACGCAGCATCTATGTGGTCTGCATGGGCAGACAGGGGGAAGCGTTTGGTAGGAGGGTGCTGGAGGCACACTGGGCCCTTGTGCAGCAGGGGGGTGGTAGCTCATTGCCTCTTTCATCTCTCCATTCATGCAAGTCATTCATAAATCCCACATAGAGGAACAAGTGAGCAGGGGTCAGGAGCAGTGCTCTAATGTTTAGGCATTTTACTTTGTGGAGGGGGTTGTATCCTTGTCAGCCTACATTCAAAAAAGATACTCTGTCCCAGGAAAACAAGAAGACTAGGAAAGTCAGCATACCCAAATTGTTTCTTTTAATTTTAAAGACTCTCTTGTGTCCAACTGTGGTCACTATGCTAAAAGGAATATTTCGAAGACTGTGAACATTTTGAATGTTGAGCAAGGAGTTGCTCTCCTATGACATGGGTGAATCTATTGTAAGAACAATATGCATGAGTACATTCTTATAGAATATTTCTGCAGTGGTTTTTGAGTTCTTACAGATTTGAGTTTTATAAAATGATGCCAAATCATTATATTTACTTGTTTACTCAAGAGACACAAATATTTTTCTTTAAAGTGAAGAAACAAATTGTAAATGTTGAGAAGCAATTAATTTTGGGATGTGGTAATTTGCAATAACCAGTAAGGATGGCTAATATATATATATATATATATATATATATATATGTACAAATTTAAAATGCAAACCAAGAAGTGAAAAATGTTTTTGTTACTTTAAAAATGAACGTTATAAATTCTCTCCTTAAACTATATTTCACTGGGTACGTGGCTCACAAGGCTAATCCTCCGCCTTCAGTGCTGGCACCCCAGGTTCTAGTCCCGGTTGCTCCTCTTCCAGTCCATCTCTCTGCTGTGGCCCAGGAGAGCAATGGAGGATGGCCCAAGTGCTTGGGCCCTGCACCCACATGGGAGATCAGGAGGCCATGGTGGCCATTTGGTGGGTGAACCAATGGAAGGAAGACCTTTCTCTCTGTCTCTCTCACTGTCTAACTCTGCCTGGCAAAAAATAAATAAATAAATAAATAAATAAATAAATAAATAAATTTTGCCTTGTACACTCTCAGTTCTTATTCTGAAGATGTTAAAGTGTATCACATTTTTATTGAGAAGCAAAGAAAAATGTTCCATTTTAGAATATTGAAAACATACAATTTAAATTTTGCTGAACAGCTTGTAATAGTTGAATTTGTATTTTTAGGCATAAATATGTGTTCTTCTTGATGTATCATGACAGATATATTATTTTCATGGTAGTGGAATGTATGAGGTAAATGATCCAACAGATTTGTTTTCATTAGATCAAACTTTCCATGGGGTACCTAAACTTAGAATGAGTTTGATATCACAACACTATTTACATTCTCTGTAAGAAAAATAAAGGACATTTGTCCCTAGATTTCAAATCACAGAATGAGATAGTCCAATTTATTTTTGGTTCTCAGTGAGGTATTGCTCTGTTTTATAACACCATGCTTTCATGAAAAATAGATTTTTATTCAAAAGTTCACATTTGTACCACATTTTTTTTTTCTGTAGGTCTAAAATTTTTCTAAAGGTCAATCTTTCTATAAAAAAAGTTCATATGTGTTGCCTGATGTAATCAATTTCTTTTTTTCTAGATTTATTTTTATTTATTTGAAAGACAGAGTTATATAGAGAGGTAGAGACAGAGAGAAAAGTCTTCAATCTGCTGGTTCACTTCCCAATTGACTGCAAAAGCCGGAGCTGAGCTGATCTGAAGCCCAGAGCCAGGAGCTTTTCTCAGGTCTCCCACACAGGTGCAGGGGCCCAAGGACTTGAGCCATCCTCTGATGCTTTCCCAGGTGCATTAGCAAGGAGCCAGATCAGAAGTGGAGCAACTGGAACTCAAACCAGCACCCATATGGGATGCTGGCACCCTAGGTTGGGGTTTTAACATGCTGTGCCACAGCACTGGCCCCTGTAATCAATTTCTAAAGTGTATACACTGACAAGAAGAATTACACAAAGTACACTCATCTAACAAGGCATATCTTTGCTAAATTTAAAGACAATGGCTTTACCTGCTACACGTAATGCTAGCCTCAAGTATTTGCTTTGGAGCAATACTCATCTGCAGTTTTCATAGGTTTTATCAGAAAGTATCATTTGATAGTAAATCCTTTTAGTGAATATATGAAATAGATCAAACATTGAATTTGTGAAAAAAAAAAATGGCTGCCATTCAGATCATGCCAAGTCTAAGGCTTTGCCACTTCATGATTATATATCCTTGGGCAAACCAGTTACTTACCTCTTCATGCCTCAGTTGCATTTTCTTTAAAGTTAAAATAACAGGAGCTACCTCCATTTTTCTGGAAACATAAAATTCAGGAAACATCACCTGGTATAAAATAAATGTTAGCAATTATTATTATTATCTATTCACATTTTCCTAAATAAAGGTATTTAAATATCTGTGCCTTTATGCTTAATGTTGTAGTGTACACATTTAGATACAACTCAAAATTTATTTGAAATTATATACATTCAAGTTTTGTAAAACTTCATATTTTGCTTGACATGGTAACTCAAACTAGATTCAATTCCTTTTAATTTGATGAGTGAGCCATTTCTTATCTGGATAATGTAACTTATTCACTCATTTGTGCTTTGTGATGATACCTGCCTCTTTGTCAAAACAGTAACTAAACTGCATCATTTTTGGTCAAAAATAAATCAATAGAGTAAATTGGTATTTAAAGAAAGGGACTATTCTTTGGCAGTAATCTTAAACTAGCACATTGATGCACTTTGGTAAATGCATTGGAGACTTGCTGATTGTGTATGTACATTTGTGAATGTATGTATGGTACATGGGGGTGTGTGTGTGTGTGTGTGTGCTCAATTTAAAGCTACAATAAAATTGTAGCATTATCCAAAGAAATAATTCTAGAAAATCATAGTTTGCAATGATTTTTGCTCTTTGGAGATTATGATGTTTAGATGATGCCTAAAGTTTCTGTGAATTTTTTTCAGAATTCTAGTAATATACAACACTGAAATTCATAAAGAAGGGGAAAATAGTTGGGTTCAAAGATATCATTAGACTACAGAACCAATCAGCCATAATTCAGGCCTCCAAATTAAACTACTTGTATGAGAAAATTTAAGTAGTTGTATTGATGTCACATATTGTTTGCAAACAAATGTATCTTTTTAAAAATTATTTATCTATTTACTTATTTATTTGAAAGCCAGAGTTACACAGAGAGAGAAGAGGCAGAAAGGAGAGAGGGAGGTCTTCCATCTGCTGGTTCACTCCCCAATTGGCTGCAATGACTAGAGCTGCACTGACCCAAAGCCAGGAGCCAGGAGCATCTTCTGGGTCCCCCATGCGAGTTCTGGGGCTCATGGACTTGGACCATCTTCCAGTGCTTTCCCAGGCCTTAGCAGAGAGGTGGCTTAGAAATGGAGCAGCTGGGACTCAAACTGGCATCCATTTGGGATGCTAGCACTGCCAGGCTGCAGCTTTACCTGCTATGCCACAGTGCCAACCCCAAATGTATATTAACATTATTGTATTTGGTAAATACATAACATTAGTGTTGAAAGAATAAATAATTATAAACCTCAGTGAAGGCAATTTGTCATTAGGTAACAAAACCATGCAATGCATTCAATTGAATTCTAGTCCAGATATTTTTTCATAAAGAAATTTTAAACAAAATTATATTGATGCCAAAATATTCACAATAGAATGATTCCCTGAAGTGCAAACATATGGTAATCATTTACATTGGATGATTGCTTGATAAAATACACCGATAAATTTCATGTAGTCTATCATTTAATAAATCCTTTAAATTAATTGAATTAGTTTGAGGATATGCTTTGAAGAGTGTCTATAAAAAGTGTAGGGCAATAATTTATACTGACAATCATAACTTCCCCCCCACCCATAACCCTCCTATTTCCTGCTCCCTCTCCCATCCCAGAAGATTACAAAATTGTATGAAGGACATTTGTACAGTAAACAAATATACTGAATTCTAATGCAATATTTGAATACTTGAAGCAGAAAGGCTAAGTACTTCTTTGCCAAAATAACATGTTTTCTCCAGTGTAAAACCCATTTGCCATCCCAATACACAAAGGGATTTGGGGCAAGAAGGAAAAAAGAAGTCCACACATGCAGAAATTTTAAGCAAAACAAAATAGAGAATGTATTTAGTTTCATGTAAATCACACAAGAATTAATAGTATTCCACCCATTTCAAACAAATATTTTAAGTTTAATGAATGAATGAATTTTCAGTTACATAGCAGAAAACTTCTACCCTCTCCCATAAAACTGAAAGAGAAACTTTTTAAAAGTAAAAACTGATGAAAGAATTCTGCAATACATGTTAATGTTAAGTAGCGCAGCAGAGTTTATTTAGAAATACAAACACACACACAGAAAATAAATACATTAAAATCTTAATGTCCAGTAATAGTTCAGGATCCAATATGTGTGCAAAAGATTCTGGATTTCCCAGTCACTTTGTATAGGAAATGATGTGCTTTGCTATGTAGCATGTACCTTTAGATTCCTGAACACCTCCACTTTGCTTCTTACCCTGAGTCCCAGCAAATACAGGAACACAGCTGTTGAGTCATTTATTTCCTGGATTTGGGAATATCAAAGAATTAATGAGTATACAAACTTGTACAGCAAAAACCAAGAATATCCAAGGGAGTTCAGGAAAATCAATTGAACAAGTCAAACTACTATGAATGTATACTGAATGCTCTGTTTTTAATATGTCTTACTTACCTAAAAAGACATGAGGGCTATTGCTCTCTCTCTTAATACAACTAAGGAGAAGATATCACCAATGCTCAAGAAAAATGAATACACAGCAGAGCTAATACAAAATCCCAAAAATCTAAAATAGAAAAACTGGATATGCACTCTTTACACATACAATGAAGTGGCAATGAATTAGAACAAATCTAAAATTAGAAAAACTTCTTTTTTTAAAGATTTATTTATTTATTTGAAAGTCAGAGTTACACAGAGAGAGGCAGAGAAGAGAGAGGGGTCTTCCATCCACTGGTTCACTCCCCAGTTGGCTGCAATGGCTAGAGTTGCGCCGATCCAAAGCCAGGAGCAAGGAGCTTCTTCCAGGTCTCCCACATGGGTGCAGGGGCCAAGGACTTGGGCCATCTTCTACTGCTTTCCCAGACTTTAGCAGAGAACGGGATGCATATGAGCTGCCAGCACTACAAGTGGTGGCTCTACCCACTATGCCACACCACTGGCCCCAAAAATTCTTGTCAAATTAAGAACATTTAACCTTTGTTTTGGAATGAATTATTAAAATATCTAAACTGGGTGAATACATAATTTCTTTCTTTAGAAATCAGAAGAGAAAAAGAACACTTCAAGGCTACTGTGACACCACACAGAAGGAATGGAGAATCATGACCTCAATTAGCCTAGGGACAGAATAAAATGGAGGGAAATAGGAACAACAGAATTAAGATGAATAAGCTTTGACAGCTGAGAGAATCTGAATCTAAAGAAAAGGCATGCAGTTAACTGAACCAATAGAGATAAGTCTGAGAGGAAAAGACATTGTTAAGACATATTAATGGGGCCAGAGCTGTGGCTTAGTAAAGTGAAAAAAAAATCTCAAATTTGTTTTTAAATTATATAATTAAAAAAGATAAAAAAAGATGTTCAATCTTAAGTCTCTACAGCATAAGATATACATCAATTTTCCCAGGTTCTATTTGCATTAATTAACAAAGTTTCATGGGTATAATCACTAGAGTGGCTCCAATAAGTCTTTTTATAAAAATTATTTTTTAGTTTGACAGGCAGAGTGGACAGTGAGAGAGAGAGACAGAGAGAAAGGTCTTCCTTTTTCTGTTGGTTTACCTCCCAGTGGCCGCTGCGGCCAGTGTGCTGCGGCCGGCACACTGTGCTGATACAAAAGCAGGAGCCAGGTGCTTCCTCCTGATCTCCCATGCAGGTGCAGGGCCCAAGCACTTGGGCCATCCTCCACTGCACTCCTGGGCCATAGCAGAGAGCTGGACTGGAAGAGGAGCAACTGGGACAGAATCTGGTGCTCCCACCAGGACTAGAACCTGGGGTGCCAGCACTGCAGGTGGAGGATTAGCCTATTGAGCCATGGCACCTGTCTCCAATAAGTCTTAACCTGGGATGCAACTAAATTTAACAAGGATACTCAATAGGAATTTTAGAAGAATTCCCAAAATATGTTATCTGAATAAAAATAAGTACTTTACTTGGTACATCTCATATTAACTATACTATTGTCTAAATTTCCAATTGTCAGGTGTACTAAAAAAATCCCAGAAGCAGCACAGTTAGTCCAACATGATGAAGAATAAAATAAAGATTTTCAGTTACAACTTGCCTAGAGAAAATGAGAATTCGCAGATCCCAGATTAAAATAGCCAAGAAGGCCCAATAAAAGAAAACTCAATGTATTCATATACTAACATTTATTACCTCAGATTTATTTAACAAAAAGGTGATTATTCCAGCTATATCCCATTAGGTAGCCCAATTTTACCTGCTAAATCCATTAAAAGAAAAAAGCACCTCATGATATGTTACTAAAATCATATTGCTATATGAAATCCACCATGTCCCCTGTACCTTATATTTAATGTTAACAGATCTGATGAAAATCAATAGATAAATGATGTGTCTTAACCAAGTGTGCAAATGCATTTTGCTCCAAGTTTTTCCAAAAACCCCTCAGTCTTAAGTTTGCCTTCACCTTGAAAAGACACTTCTGAGGTTTACAAATCAGTCCAGCTTCTTTGGGCCTCCCTCCAATGAAAGGGGCTAAAATCCATCAAAATAAACTCTAGGCACTGTCCTTGTGCTCCCAGTGACTTTTTCACTCTAGGGGCTCACAAACCTT
This sequence comes from Oryctolagus cuniculus, assembly GCF_051225735.1. Lineage (NCBI taxonomy): Eukaryota > Metazoa > Chordata > Mammalia > Lagomorpha > Leporidae > Oryctolagus > Oryctolagus cuniculus. The sequence continues at coordinate 83,103,270 of NC_142879.1, forward strand.
CTAAATTCTTTAGATCACCTGTGATGTCCATTAGTTCTCAAAGACTATGATGCAAGTAATTTCCCCTCTTGGAACCTTGTTATTAACTGTGCTGTATGAGAAATGAAGTCTCCTACACACCTTGTGCTTATGATTCTCCAAACCATGTTGCCTGCTAGGACTTTGGCCATGAATATAGGACAGCAATACCTGAACATGATTACTGAGATCTCCTTAATAAAGGATAGACTGGGGCCAGCACTGTGGTGCAGTGGTGTAATCCTTTACCTGCAGTGCTGGCACCCCATATGAGCACCAGTTCTAGTCCCCATTTCTCCTTTTCCCATCCAGCTCTCTGCAATAGCCTGGGAAAGCAGTAGAAGCTGTTCCAAGTGCTTTGGTCCCTGCCAAAATATGGGAGACCTGGAAGCTCCTAGCTCAGATTGGCCCAGCTGCAGACATTGCAGTCATTAGGGGAGTAAATGAGCATATGGAAGACCTTTCTGTGTCTCTTCTTCTCACTCTCTGTAAGTAAACCTGTCAACTACATAAATAAATTCTTTATATATATATTTACATTTATTTATATATTTATGTATATAAATATATTCATATATAAAATATATTATAATTTATCATACAATATATTATATAATATATAATTATAAACAGATAATATTATATAATTTATTATATGTATTATATATATATAATATATATATATTATTGAGATGACTTCAATAGCCAGAGTGTGGCCAGGTTGAAGCCAGGAGCTTTTCCTCTGATGTGTGTCCCAGGAACCCAGGTACTTGGAGCATCTTTCACTGCTTTTTCAATCCATTGGTAAGGAGCTGGATCAGAAATAATTATTTATATATAAATAACAAATTCATATATAATAATTATATACAATTATATATTTATAATTATTATATGTAATTCTATATTATGTATAGAAATATATAATATAATATATATTATAATATATAAATATATATATGATGGACCAAAATATGGTATTCTCCATTTGGCAGAAGGGAAAGGCTCCAATATCTACTGTCTATGTCAGTATGTCAGCATAATGCAGGAGGTAACCCCTCTACCAAATAAGAAAAGCTATTTCAGTTCAGCTGGACATCATTCTGCTGACTGTTGACCTTATTACTGTTAGTCTGGATGCTTTCATTGGTTGCAATCCAGAGACCCATTTTTCCCATAGATATAAACATCAGCAAACATGAAAATTTGGTAAGAAAAGCTTAAACTGAGAGTTATGATTAATAACTATTTTAACAAAATTTCTCAGAACCCATCTAATCCAAACCTTGGACAATTGGAAGACATTGTACTTGGCCCACCCATAATCAAAATGGATTCTAAATCCTTCAACTGCAAGGAGAGTATCATAGACATTAATGCTCCAAACGGATCCAGTTCTCTGCTAATGTGTCTGGAAAAGCAGCACAGGGTGACTCAAATATTGGGGCTCCTGCACCCTTGTGAGAGACCTGGAAGAAGCCCCTGGCTCCTGATATCAGTCTGGCCTAGCCGCAGCCATTGCAGCCATTTGAGGAGTGAACAAACCAGGAGGAAGATCCATCTCTCCCACTCTCTCTTTCTAGTGCTGCCTTTCAAATTCATAAAAGGATCTTTAAGAAAATAGATCACTTCAATAAATTTGCCATTGCTCAGTCATGATGACTTTTACTACCTTCAGTTCTTTTTCAAAAGATTTATTTATTGGAAAGGCAGATAGAAGAGCTGGTGGTTGTGGTGCAGTGGACAAAGCTGCTATCTGTTACATTGGCATCCTGTATGTGCACCAGTTCAAGTACCAGCTATTCCATTTCTGATCCAGCTCCTTACCAATGGACTGAAAAAGCAGGGGAAGATGGCCCAAGTGCCTGGGATGCTGCCACACACATTGCAGGAAAAGCTCCTTGCTGCCATGCACATCGGAGGGAAAGCTCCTGGCTTCAACCTGGCCACACTCTGGCTATTAAAGTCATCTCAAAAATGAATTAGGTGGTGGAAAATTTCTGTCTCTCCCTCTCTCTGTAACTCTTTCAAGTAAGTAATTAAATATTTTAATATGATAAAAAAGGCAGAGAGACACAGAGACAAAGAGAGAAGGAAAGAGAAGCAGAGAGATCTCCCATCTGCTGGTTCACTTTCTATATGGCTACCACTGTGCAAGACCAGGTTCTCAAGTCCCCATATAGGTTACAGTTCTCCAATTTGACGACAGGAATGAAAGAATTTGAGCTATTATACATTGCTTTCCAGGGATATTAACATGAAGCTGATTTGGAAGTGTAGTACCCAAAACTCAGATTAGCACTGCAATATAGGATGTGGGCATCTGTTGTGACTGCTAACAAATTGGAAATCCTAGAGGAAAAATCAACAGATTCCTGGACATACACAATATACCAAAATTGAGTCATGAAGACACATAGAAAAGCTAAACAAATCAAAAACCAAGACAGAGATTGGATGAGTAATAAAGACCCTCCCAACAAGGAAAAGTCCAGGATCAGACAGCCTCACTATTGAATTCTACAGGACTTTTAAAGAACTAATGCTTCTCAAACTATTCAACACAATTGAAAGAGAGACAATCCTCTCAAACTCCTTCGATTAATCCTGCATCACCTTAATTCTTCAACTAGAAAAAGATACAGTTGAGAGAGAGTACTATAGAAAAATATCCCTGATGGGGGCCAGTGCCATAGCACACTGGGTTGATCCTCCACCCGTGGAGACGGCATCCCATATGGGTGCCAGTTCTGGTCCCGGTTGCTCCTCTTCCAGTCCAGCTTTCTGCACTGGACTGGGAGGGCAGTGGAGGATGGCCCAAGTGCCTGGGTCCCTGCACCCGCATGGGTGACCAGGGAGATGCTCCTGACTCTGGCTTCCGATTGGACCAGCACTACCTGTTGGGCCATATGGAGCATAAACAAGCAGATAAAATACTTATGTCTCTCTGCCTCTGCCTCTCCATCTCTGTAACTCAATCTTTCAAATAAATAATTCTTTTGAAAAGGTCAACAAACAATAAAGGCTGGAGGAGAGGGAGAGAAAAAGGTACCCTAACCCACTGTTGGTGGGAATGAAGCTAGTGCAACCATTATGGAAGGCAGTATCAAAGTTCCTCAGAAATCTGAAAACAAACATACCATGTGATCCTGCCATCTGACTACTGGGAATTTATCCGCATGAAATGAAATAGAATATGCACAGGCATGAGTTATCTGTACCCTCATGTTTCTTACAGCTCAATTCACAATAGCTAACATGGAATCAACCCAGATGTCCATCAGCTGGTGACTGGAACAAAAATATGAGCTATATATACAGTGTAAAATACTATTCAGCCATAATTGAGAATGAAATCCCATCTTCTGTAACTAAATGGATGAACTGGAAACAAGTATGCTTCATGAAAGAAGCCAGTCCCCAAAAGACAAATACCATATTGTCGCTCCCCCTCTTCATGGAGGAACGACACTAAGTCCTGCCTAGGCTTCATATCCGAGTCACGGCACCATTATGTCGCTCCCCGTCTTCGTGGAGGAACGACACAGTACCCTGCGCTGTTCTTTCGTCTGCTCGGCCCTCCCCGGGTTTGCTGCTGGTTCTTCCCGGGTTGGCTACTGTCCCTTCCACCTCCGTGGAAGGGCGGTTCCCCCTGCCACCTTCCCCACTTCCGTGGGGGAGCGGCACACCACCGGCCGGCTCTCTCGGGGGCTGCACAGGTGTTCCCCTTAGATGTTCCCCTTAGATGTTCCTGGTGCATGCCGTCTCTCTCCTCCTTTATAGTCCTCCTCTGCCAATCCCAACTTGGCTGCCCACACGCCGAGTACGCTGCTCTCCTCCAATCAGGAGCAAGTCCTACAGTTTATTGGCTGAACTGGAGGCAGCTGTGTAGAAGCTGTTTTCTCCTCTCCCAGCGCCATATTCTGGGAGAGCAGATGCATAGAATAAGTCTTAATTCCAGTAACTTAGTCTAGTCCAAGTTGCTCCCCACACCATATGTTTTCTCTGACTGGTGGTAATTAATATATAGACAACAAAAAGCAGCATATGAGTTAAATTGACATTTTGAGATTTGAGTATTTTTCATAGCACTTTTCTGTACTCTTTGATAGAGTACACAACATATACTCATTGATATTTCTGCTACTTCTTGCTGAATTCTTTATTTTGTAGAGGGTTAAAGCTTGTGATTCTAAAATAAAATCAAAGCATGCAGCTGTCAAAATTAAAAGAAAATAAAACAAGAAGGAGGGAGCTGGAAATATGAGAACAAGGGAAGATAGGATAGGATGTTATCAGTTTGCTCTTCAATCTGTATATATAAATTACATGAAATTTGTTCACTTAATATGCATTTAAAAATATAAACTTAACACTGGAAGAAAAAGACCAGAGATCAGTGTTTTCTGGATTACCACTAATAAAATTTAATCTTCATTTATGTCTGACCATATTTAATTTCTTATTTATTTTATAAAAAAATTAACATCACCATTCCTAACAAGTCCATCCTGCTTCATCCATATCTATCAGTTCCCACTATGCTAATAATTTCTCATGAACTTAAATCCATATCATCTTAAAAAGATGCAATGTGGGGCTGGCGCTGTGGCATAGCAGATAAAGTTGTTGCCTGCAGTGCTGGCAAGCCATATGGGTGCCAGTTCAAGTTGTGGCTGCTCCACTTCTGAACCAGCTCTCTGCTATGGCCTGGGAAAGCAGTAGAAGGTGGCCCAAGTCCTTGGGGCCTTGCACACATGTGAAAGACCCTGAAGAAGCTCCTGGCTTCAGATTGACACAGACCACCCATTGCGGCCAACTGGGAGTAAACCAGCAGATGGAAGACCTCTCTGTCTCTGTCTGTCTGTCTCTCTCTCTCTACCTCTCCTCTATTTGTGCAACTCTTTCAAATAAATAAATTAATATTTAAGAAAAAAGCCTGATTCATGTTATTATTTATGTGTTTTAGAGGCTTTGCAGATGTTGATTACATGTGCCATGAAAACCCATTAAAATGCAAATCCTATAAGAGGCAAACTTATAGGTAAAATCCAGTGCATGTGTTGAGAAAAACACACTAGCAATACATTTCAAAAAGCTGTGAAATATTATAAGTGGCTGTCAAAAGTTAAAAATCTGACAATGACTCATTATGTCATTTATTTATATATAATGCTGAGAAAATCAGAAGTATTTGTTAACACTTCTGCTAAAATGCACTAGATTTATAATTTTTAAATGCATCTTTCCTAGATGTAATGCAGTCCTGTACTACTTTAGAGTATCAGAAATTTAAAATGTTGGACTGGTGCTGTGGTGGAGCAGGTTAACTCCCTGGTCTGAAGCGCCAGCATCCCATATGGGGGCCGGTTCAATACTCAGCTGCTCCACTTCTGATCCTGCTCTCTGCTATGGCCTGGCAAAGTAGTACAAGATGGCCCAAGTCTTTGGGCCCCTGTACCCATCTGGGAGACTGGGAACTAGCTCCTGGCTCCTGGCTTCGGATCAGCACAGCTCTGGCAGTTGCAATCAATTAGGGAGTGAACATCAGAAGGAAGACCTCTCTCTTTCTCTCTGGCTCTCCTCTCTGTAACTCGACTTGTACATAAATAAATAAATCTTTAAAACAATTAAGAAATTTAACATGTGAAAGGTTTTTAAAAAATGTATTTCTTTATTGTGAGGCAGAGTTACAGATATAGAGAGGAAGAGAAAGAGAGGTCTATCGACTGGTTCACCCCTAAATGGCCAGAATGGCTGGAGCTGGGCCGATCTGAAGCCAGGTGCCAGAAGCCAGGAGTCAGCAGCTTCCTCCAGGTCTCTCACATGGGTGCAGGAGCCCAAGCACTCAGGGCATATTGCACTGCTTTCCTAGGCCATTAGTAAAGAGCTGGATTGGAAGTGCAGGAGCAGGGACTCAAACTGGTGCCCATGTGGGATGCTGGTGCTGCAGGTGGATGCTTAATCTACTATGCCACAGAGTGGGCCCAGTGAATGGTTTTAGGAAGACAGCTTTCATGTAGACTAGGCTGCAATATTGCAAGGTAAGGTTTAGCTTTTATTCCCACACATCAGTATTCATCTTTTAGCAACTATAAATACTGAATATCATACATATAGACATAAATATAGGTAACTGCAGATTTTGTTGTCATTCTTTCTAATTCTCTTTTTAATGTCTGCTAATAGGCCATCTTATGGATTATTATATTGATGTTACCTATACACAACCATCAGGCTTTTCCACTGTTGAATGTGTTTATGAGTACAGGTAGATTTGTGTGTACATGAATGCACATTTGATGGAGATAGCACTGACACTAATACTGTGAGAAATCCTAACGCTGATTACAAACTTTGTGTCCTCCGCAGAGATGGCTGTCATTGAAGTAGACCACAGGGTCCCTTTTGCTGTTATGGACTGAAATGTGCCTCCCTAAAACTCTAACATGGAAGTGCTAACCAGCAACATGACTCTACCTGAAGAAAGTGCTTTTAAGTAGATCAAATGGTAGATGTGTCTGTCACATCGGAGAAAGGCTTCTGGAAAAATCGAGCCTATTTAAGCACCTTGATCTGATATTTTCAAGCTCTACAACTCTGAGAAGTAAAATTCCATGATTTAAATCATATTCTCTGTGGTATTTTCTTAGCAAATTAATATATCCTCATTTCTGCCAGCATTTTCTATTGTCATCCAGAAGGTCCTAGTGATTAGCAGAGAAATATAGAAACTAAAAACTGTGATTTTAGATTACCAAGTATCTACTAACACAAAAAGATATCCCAGAAGCCACCTACTACCATCCTCCAGGACCCAGAAAAAAAACAGGAAGGAGTCAAGATGCAGGGCAGTAGAAAAAAGTGAATAATGAAAGATCACAGCAGAAGTAAATAAGGAAGGGTTTGGTTCTGTGGTGTAGTGGGTTACAGCCTTGATCTGCTGTGCATGCGTCCCATATGTTGCTGTTAGGAGACCAGGTGCTCCACTTCCAATCCAGCTCCCTACTAATGCACCTGGGAAATTGGTGGAAGATGGATTGTGTTCTACGGTGCTGGCACCCACATGAGAGACTTGGAAGAAGCATCTGGCCTTTCCAATAAATAAATAAATCTTAAAAATATAGAAACAATGTTAGCACTGTTGGAAAACAGACTCATAGTTCAATGTAAAAGTATAGGCAGCTGAAATAAACCGACTTTTCTACAGGCAACTCCTATATAACAAAGGAAAGAAAACAAACAGGAGAAAGAAGAACCCCTTTAGCAAATGGTTTAAAGGAAAGTGATTATACATATGTATAAGCCTGAAAATATACCCAAAACCTCATACACTATGTAAAAGCAACTCAAGGTGAATTAAAAGTCTAAATAGAAAACCAGAAACTAAGTAAACATATGAGAAACTATAAAACATAAGCATAGACAACAGTTTTGGATAAGATTCCAAATCACAAGTAAAAAAAATAAAATATAGAAATTTGAGCATATCATATTAAGATACATCTTCACTACAAAGTAATCAACAGAGTGAACATACAATGGACAGAATGGCAGGAAACATTGAAAACTCTGATTATGACAAAAGATTGATAGCCAGAACATACATATATAGAACTGGGAAAATCTCCAAATAAGAAGCAAAATGTACAGCTAAGAAATGGGCAATGATCAGAACAGATGTTTCTCAGAAGAAGAAATCTCAATGGTCAAGACATATATGAACATGCCCAATATCACTAGCCATTAGGGAAATGTAAATCAAAACCAATAGCAGACTCCATCTGTGGGAGAAGACAATGCTTGGGTTTTCATTTGTGCAACAAGTGGGTTTAGAGGACCCTGTTCACCATAAGAGGGCAGAGTCTACATGGAAGTAAGGAAACCTTAATGTTTTCCTAATGGGCTTGTTAAATTCTTGACCAGTGCCTATTACCTTTGCCACAAACTTTCCAGTCTCACTACTTTCCTGCTTCTTCCTCTTCTCTGTGGCTTGTAAAAACAGTGTACCTTCTATATATGGAGGATACTTTTGTTTTGTTTTATTCCTTCTGTCTCATGATGTTCCTCTAAGAAATCACAACCCTCCAAGTATTCATTCATTTATGCAGTCTGCAGTTTTCATGGGCTACTACATGGCAAAGTACTAGGTTAAAGGAAAGGTATAGGTCAGGAACTGAGCAAAGTTCACAATGATGAAGCCATTGGGGAAATGAACCTGATGGAAGACCTCTCTCTCTCTCTCTCTCTCTCTCTGCCTCTCTTTCTCTCTCTGTGTAGCTCTGATTTTCAAATAAATAAATAAATCTTTAAAAACTAACTAAATAAATATACTAAAAACCTGGTGGCAACACCTTTCTATCAGAACATGTGAAGCACTCAAACACAGTTTGTCCCAGAAAGTCAACCATAAGGCCATATCTTCTACTGCACTTGTGGACATCTCTGTGGGGGGTAAGGGGCACTTATTTCTTCCCCTCTTCTTTCTTACCACTCTCACAGTTATAACTTCTATCGATGCTTCCAAAGACCAGTCTCTATGAAATTGTAGAACTAATATCCTCCCATGTCAAAAGTGTCATGGGTTTAAACACAGAACCCAAAATAAGATAAGTAACTGGCCTTCTTCATTACACAGTGTGAAATGTAAGATTCTCAGTGGAGCACTGGGTAATGTAAAGTGCTGGGCAGAGAAAAACTGTTACTTATCTGTATTTATGATGCTGTAATTCTTCTCTTTATGCAAACTCAGATTAAAAGAGCTCCCGTTAGTGGGCAGCACTATTGCATAGTGGGTAAAGCTACTGCCTGCCTTGTCATCATCCTATATGGGTGCCGGTTGGGATCCTGGCTGCTGCACTTCCCATCCAGCTCTCTGCTGTGGACTGGGAAAACAGTAGAAGTTGGCCCAAATCCCTCAATTCCTGCACCCACCTATGAGACCTGGACAAAGTTCTGCCTTTCAAATAAATAAATAATTATTTAAAAAAACAGCTTCATATCAGAAGGAGCTCCTGGCTACTGGCTTCAAATTGGCATACCTCCAGCTATTGCTGCCAATTGGGGAATGAACCATTGGATGGAAGACCTCTCTCTCTTTCTCTCTCTCTCTCTCCTCTCTCTGTGTAACTCTTTCAAATGAATAAATAAATCTTTAAAAAAGTAGCTCCAGTTATTGACAACACAGTAGACTTGCATTAATTTTGGTTCCCTTCTCACTTTGCAAAGGGATCAGTGGCAGGTCAAAACAGTTGACAGCCTTGCTAACAGGAGAAGTGATAGCTGAAGACAGAAAATGAAAAGCAGCCAAATACATCATCAAAGAAAGAGAAGTGGACCCCATCCAACACAAACCTTTAAAAGTGGATGCTCACAATTAATGAGTGAAACAGCTGCCCACTGAAATCTTGTCTAGGGAGGGAAGATGTCCTAAGTTCTGCTTTTCTAAACTCCAGTCATAAATCTGTCCTAATAAATCCATATGTAGAAGCCTGAAAATATACCCAAAACCTCATACACAATGTAAAAGCAACTCAAGGTGAATTAAAAGTCTAAATATAAAACCAGAAACTAAGTAAACATATGAGAAACTATAAAACATAAGCATAGACAACAGTTTTGGGTAAGATTCCAAATCTCTTTTACAAACATACTGGACCCATTGACCATTGGAAATGTGGTTCTAATCATGTAGGCTGCCATTTAAACCCACCAATGCTGTAACAGCTAAGAAACTTGAATTTGATGCTCAATTCTCAGGAAATCATTCCAGCTGAGCCTAGGTCCATTAATAGAAACTCCTTGGATCCTCCACTGTCTTTGTGCCTGTTTGAAAGAAGGGAGTTTTCCCACCCCAGGTTTCTGGAACAGCTTCAAATTCCACATTGGAAAAATTTGATAATTAATACTTGAGAGGGATCAACACACAAAGCAGCTATTCACGCTTCACACTGATCCCCACCAGGAAGATGAGGTGCAGGATGAGAGCAGTGGGGCAGATCCTAGACAGAACCTCCTGCCCACCCCTCTGCTGCCCCAGGCTCCCTCCTGAGGGCCATCCAGCCCCACCCTGCAGGAACCAGCCCAGGAAACATCAAGAGACCAGGCCAGACTGCATTCTGAAAACACCCACAGTGGGAACCTGGCTTATTTAACTGTGGAGATCAGGAGTCTTTCTGCCTTCCTTCCCTGTGAGTGCAGGTTCCCAGAACGCTGCCCCCTCTCTCCTGTAACCACTAAATAAAGTGCATTAGGGACAGTTTAGGTGAGGTTCTGCAGGAGAGAGTCTGGGCACTTTGAGCCTGGGAAATAGAGGTGGGAGACAGAGCAGCCTGGGTCCCAGCCCTGACCTCGGGAGAAGCTGCCAGGATAGCTGGCACACTTCTCCCACATGTGTCTCCGCCCCTTCCTGCATGCCAAACCTGCAGCAGAAAGTCCCTGGAGCAGGTACCCTTTCTTCCGGACACACGGGGAGTGAAATTGGGAGTGTGGGGAAGAGAGGCCCTGACATGTGGGACCCACAGTTGGTGGATGAAGAGGGAAGAAGTAGCAGGAGGCAGGCTCAGGGTGAGCACTCGGAAACTGCCTGGGATCGCACATGCAGAGCAGGAGTTGCAGTAAATGCCAGAGAAGGAGCAGCACAGCCCCTAGGGCTGACCCTGATCAGGGAATGAACTCCCTCTGGTCCAACTCAGACCCCCAGGGACTGGCTGTTAGCAGGCACATGGGCACAGGCATTTGGAAGGCAGAATAGGTTGGAGCTCCTGGGAACTCTGGGAAATGGAGTCCAGGCTGCAGCATTCATAGAGACACCAGCTGGCCCTCCCCAAAGGCTGCAGTCGGGGGTGGGTGCCCACAACCAGAGGGCCTTTGCTTTTGTTAAGTCCCTCCTTCCTTTCCTTCCCACACCAAAATCTCAGGGATCAGTTGCTGTTCTTCCTTTCCTGCATCAAATCTGAAAGAGTGACACTCACTTCTGCTAACTGACCCCAAATCCTGGCTCCCTCATAACCTCTTTCTCTTCCAGAAAAATCTTATTTACTACTTTGGCCCTAGAAATCATAAATGACTATGATAGAATGTAACTTTTAACAGAGGTGTAGAAGGCATGGTTTAATATCCAGTTTTGAGAATACAATTTTCATTTGTGTTTTATTGATGTTTATACTTCCTTTAAGATTCATTTATTTATTTGGAAGTCAGAGTTACAGGGAAGGAGAGGCAGAGAGAGAGAGAGAGAGAGAGAGAGAGGTGTTTTCCATCTGCTGGTTCACTCGCCAATTGGCAGCAGCACCACAGCGCCGACCCCTTATAGTTCTTTTCAAATCATTTTACATTGTCTTTTTATTCATCTAGTGCAGAGACAGAAGAATGGACACAGAGCTAACTCTATCCAAAATCTTGCTTGTATTGCATCAGAATACAAAATTTGGGAAAGAAGAAGGCAAAACCGACTCAGACCCAGAAAACATGTAGGAAACTGACGCTCAAGAAACCAAAAGTCACCTGAGGCACCCAAAACAATGACAGCAAGCCAGAATTGGAGCAAGCAAACAGCTGTGCCCTGATTGAAAAAGACCATTACTCTTGTGCCCTGAACTCAATATTGCCGCCTCAAAACCAAAGCTCACATCAGAAAATTCATTACAAACCATGATACATAAGAAAAAAGAGAAAAAAGCCAAAGAAATGCAAGAATCCATAATGTTATTGGGCTTGATTTACTCGCAGGGAAACCGACCGTTCCCGGATTCATCCACCGCTCCAGCTGACTGCCTGTGGAATTCTGACTGAATTAACCTGAAAATCACAGTGAAACTCAATTTGGAGGCAATTAATATCTGTCACCTCAGCCAAAGTGTTCCATTTGATTTTCCAAAACACAAAAGCTTACCTTGGTTGTGTTACCTGTAGATTCCTAAGCTTCAAACGCCTATTTGTTGTGTTTTTTATTTCATGATGGCTACTCTGTCCAAACTCTTGTTTGTATTGTGTCAGAATACAAAATTTGGGAAGGAAGATGGCAAAACCAACTCAGACCCAGAAAACATTTAGGAAATTGACGCTCAAGAAACCAAAATCAGCTGAGGCACCCAAAACCATGACAGCAAGCCAGAATTGGAGCAAGCCAACAGCTGTGCCCTGTTTGAAAAAGACCATTCCTCCCATGCCCTGAACTCCATATTCCAGCTTCAAAACCAAAGCTCACATCACAAAATTCATTACAAACCATGATAAATAAGGGAAATGTGAAAAAAACCAAAGAAATGCAAGAGTCCTTTGTAATATTTGATTGGATTTAGACACAAGGAAACTGGCTGTTTTCAGATTCGTCCCCCTTCCACAGACTGATTTTGGAATCTGATTGAATTCACCTGAAAATCGCACTCACACTCAATTTGGAGGGTATTAGTATTTGTCCCCTCAGCAGAAGGGTTCCAAGTCATTTTCCAAAACACAGAAACTCATCTTGGTCGTGTTGCCTGTAGATTTCTAATCCTGAAAGGCCAATTTACTGTGTTTTTTTCTTCTTTCCTAATGGCTACTCTGTCCAAAATCTTGCTTGTATTGCATCAGAATACAAAATTTGGGAATAAGAAGGCAAAACCGACTCAGGCCCAGAAAATATGTAGGAAATTGCCACTCAAGAAACCACAAATCGGCTGAGGCACCCAAAACAATGACAGCAACCCAGAATTGGTGTAAGCCAACAGCTGTGCCCTGATTGAAATGTGAAAAAGCCAAAGAAATGCAAGAGTCCTTTGTGATATTTGGCTGGATTTAGACACAAGGAAACTGGCTGTTTCCAGATTCATTGCCCCCTTCCTCAGACTGACTTTGGAATTCTGAGTGAATTCACCTCAAAATCACACTCACACTCAATTTTTAGGGAGTTAGAATTTGTCCCCTCAGGAAAAGGGTTCCATGTCATTTCCCAAAAACAGAAACTCATCTTGGTCGTGTTGCCTGTAGATTTTTAATCCCGAAAGGGCTATTTGCTGTGTTTTTTTTTTTTTTCTTTCCTAATGGCTACTCTGTCCAAAATCTTGCTTGTATTGAATCAGAATACAAAATTTGAGAATAAGAATGCAAAACCGACTCAGACCCAGAAAACATGTAGGAAATTGCTGCTCAAGAAACCAAAAGTCAGCTGAGGCACCCAAAACAATACAGCAAGCCAGAATTGGAGCAAGCCAAGAGCTGTGACCTGTTTCAAAAAGACAATTCCTCCAGTGCCCTAAACTCCATATTGCAGCCTCAAAACCAAAGCTCACATCATAAAATTCATTACAAACCATGATACATAAGAAAAAGGAGAAAAAAGCCAAAGAAATGCAAGAATCCATAAAGATATTGGGCTTGATTTAGTCGCAAGGAAACCGGCTGTTCCCGGATTCATCCACCCCTCCAGCTGACTGCCTGTGGAATTCTGACCTAATTAACCTGAAAATCGCAGTGAAACTCAGTTTGGAGGCAATTAATATCTGTCACCTCAGCCAAAGTGTTCCATTTTATTTTCCAAACCACAAAACCTCACCTTGGTCGTGTTACCTGTAGATTTCTAAGCTTCAAATGCCTATTTGTTTTTTTTTTTTTATTTCATAATGGCTACTCTGCCAGAACTCTTGTTTGTATGGCATCAGAAAAGAAAATTTGGGAAGGAAGGAGGCAAAACAAACTCAGACCCAGAAAACATTTAGGAAATTGCCTCTCAAGAAACCAAAAGTCAGCTGAGGCACTCAAAACAATGACAGCAAGCCAGAATTGGAGCAGGCCACAGCTGTGCCCTGTTTGAAAAAGACCATTCCTCCGGTGCCCTGAACTCCATATTGCAGCCTCAAAACCAAAGCTCACATCTGAAAATTCATTCCAAACCATGATAAATAAGAAAAAGGAGAAAAAAGCCAAAGAAATGCAAGAATCCAAAATGATATTGGGCTTGATTTAGTCGCAAGGAAACCGGCTGTTCCCAGATTCATCCACCGCTCCAGCTAACTGCCTGTGGAATTCTGACTGAATTAGCCGGAAAATCGCAGTGAAACTCAGTTTGGAGGCAATTAATATCTGTCACCTCATCCAAAGCGTTCCATTTCATTTTCCAAAACTCCAAAACTAACGTTGGTCGTGTTACCTGTAGATTTCTAAGCTTCAAACGCCTATTTGTTGTGTTTTTTATTTCATAATGGCTACTCTGCCCAAATTCTTGTTTGTGTGGCCTCAGAATAGAAAATTTGGGAAGGAAGAAGGTAAAACCAACTCAGACCCAGAAAACATTTAGGAAATTGCCGCTCAAGAAACCAAAGTTAGCTAAGGCACTCAAAACCATGACAGCAAGCCAGAATTGGAGCAAGCAAACAGCTGTGCCCTGATTGAAAAAGTGACCTGAACTCAATATGCCAACCTCAAAACCAAAGCTCACATCAGAAAATTCATTACAAACCATGATACATAAGAATATGAGAAAAAAGCCAAAGAAATGCAAGAATCCATAATGATATTCGGCTTCATTTAGTTGCAAGGAAACCAGCTGTTCCCGGATTCATCCACCCCTCCAGCTGACTGCCTGTGGAATTCTGACTGAATTAACATGATAATCGCAGTGAAACTCAGTTTGGAGGCAATTAATATCTGTCACCTCAGCCAAAGTGCTCCACCTTATTTTCCAAAACACAAAAACTCACCTTGGTCGTGTTACCTGTAGATTTCCAAGCTTCAAACGCCTATTTGTTGTGTTTTTTATTTCATAAAGGCTACTCTGTCCAAACTCTTGTTTGCATTGCATCAGAATACAAAATTTGGGAAGGAGGAAGGTAAAACCAACTCAGACCCAGAAAACATTTAGGAAATTGCTGCTCAACAAACCAAAAGTCAGCTGAGGCACCTAAAACAATGACAGCAAGCCAGAATTGGAGCAAGCCAACAGCTGTGCCCTGATTGAAAAAGAACATTCCTCTTGTGCCCTGAACTCCATATGCCAGCCTCAAAACCAAAGCTCACATCAGAAAATTCATTACAAACCATGATAAATAAGAAAAAAGAGAAAAAAGGCAAAGAAATGCAAGAATCCATAATGATGTTTGGCTGGATTTAGTCACAAGAAACCTGCTGTTCCCAGATTCATCCACCCCTCCAGCTGACTGCCTGTGGAATTCTGACTGAATTAACCTGAAAATCGCAGTGAAACTCAGTTTGGAGTCAATTACTATCTGTCACCTCAGCCAAAGTGTTCCATTTGATTTTCCAAAACACAAAAACTCACCTTGGTTGTGTTACCTGTAGATGTATAAGCTTCAAATGCATATTTGTTGTGTTTTTTATTTCTTAATGGCTACTGTGTCCAAACTCTTGTTTGTATTGGGTCAGAATGCAAAATTTGGGAAGGAAGAAGGTAAAACCATCTCAGAACCAGAAAACATTTAGGAAATTGACGCTCAAGGAACCAGAAGTCAGCTGAGACACCCAAAACAATGACAGCAAGCCAGAATTGGAGCAGGCCAACAGCTGTGCCCTGATTGAAAAAGTGACCTGAACTCAATATGCCAGCCTCAAAACCAAAGCTCACATCAGAAAATTCATTACAAACTATGATAAATAACAAAACGGAGAAAAAAGCGAAAGAAATTCAAGAATCCATAATGATATTGGGCTTGATTTAGTCGCAAGGAAACTGGCTGTTCCCAGATTCATTCACCCCTCCAGCTGACTGCCCGTAGCATTCCGATTGAATTAACCTGAAAGTCGCAGTGAAACTCAGTTTGGAGGCAATTAATATCTGTCACCTCAGCCAAAGTGTTCCATTTGATTTTCCAAAACACAAAAACTCACCTTGGTCGTGTTACCTGTAGATTTCTACGCTTCAAACGCCTATTGATTGTGTTTTTTATTTCATAATGGAAACTCTGTCCAAACTCTTGTTTGTATTGCATCAGAATACAAAATTTGGGAAGGAAGAAGGCAAAAGCAACTCAGACCCAGAAAACATTTAGGAAATTGCCACTCAAGGAACCACAAATCGGCTGAGGCACTCAAAACAATGACAGCAAGCCAGAATTGGAGCAGGCCAACAGCTGTGGCTGTTTGAAAAGACCATTCCTCCGGTGCCCTGAACTCGATATTGCAGCCTCAAAACCAAAGCTCACATCAGAAAATTCATTACAAACCATGATACATAGGAATATGAGAAAAAAGCCAAAGAAATGCAAGAATCCATAATGATATTTGGCTTGATTTAGTCACAAGGAAACCGGCTGTTCCCGGATTCATCCACCCCTCCAGCTGACTGCCTGTGGAATTCTGACGGAATTGACCTGAAAATTGCAGTGAAACTCATTTTGGAGGCAATTAATATCTGCAACCTCAGCCAAAGTGTTCCACTTTATTTTCCAAAACACAAAAACTCACCTTGGTCGTGTTACCTGTTGATTTCTAAGCTTCAAACACCTATATGTTGTGTTTTTTATTTCATAATGGCTACTCTGCCGAAACTCTTGTATGTATTCCGTCAGAATACAAAATTTGGGAAGCAAGAAGGCAAAACCAACTCAGACCCAGAAAACATTTAGGAATTTGCTGCTCAAGAAACCAAAAGTCAGCTGAAGCACCCAAAATAATGACAGCAAGCCAGAATTGGAGCTGGCCAACAGCTGTGCCCTGTTTGAAAAAGACCAATCCCCTGGTACCCTGAACTCCATATTGCAGCCTGAAAACCAAAGCTCACATCAGAAAATTCATTACAAACCATGATAAATAAGAAAAAGGAGAAAAAAGCCAAAGAAATGCAAGAATCCATAATGATATTGGGCTTGATTCAGTTGCAAGGAAACTGGCTGTTCCCGGATTCATCCACCCCTCCTGCTGACTGCCTGTGGAATTCAGACAGAATTAACCTGAAAATCGCAGTGAAACTCATTTTGGAAGCAATTAATATCTGTCACCTCAGCCAAAGTGTTCCATTTGATTTTCCAAAACACAAAAACTCACCTTGGTTGTGTTACCTGTAGATTTCTAAGCTTCAAATGCCTATTTGTTTTTTTTTTTTTTTTATTTCATAATGGCTACTCTGCCGAAACTCTTGTTTGTATTGCGTCAGAATACAAAATTTGGGAAGGAAGGAGGCAAAACCAACTCAGACCCAGAAAACATTTAGGAAATTGCCGCTCATGAAACCAATAATCGGCTGAGGCCCACAAAACCATGACAGCAAGCCAGAATTGGAGCAAGCCACCAGCTGTGCCCTGATTGAAAAAGAACCTTCCTCTTGTGCCCTGAACTCCATATTGCAGCCTCAATACCAAAGCTCACATCTGAAAATTCATTACAAACCATGATACATAAGAATATGAGAAAAAAGCCAAAGAAATGCAAGAATCCATAATGATGTTAGGCTGGATTTAGTCACAAGAAACCTGCTGTTCCCAGAGTCATCCACCCCTCCAGCTGACTGCCTGTTGAATTCTGACTGAATTAACCTGATAATCGCAGTGAAACTCAGTTTGGAGGATATTAATATCTGTCACCTCAGCCAAAGTGTTCCATTTGATTTTCCAAAACACAAAAACTCACCTTGGTTGTGTTACCTGTAGTTGTATAAGCTTCAAATGCATATTTGTTGTGTTTTTTATTTCATAATGGCTACTGAGTCCAAACTCTTGTTTGTATTGGGTCAGAATACAAAATTTGGGAAGGAAGAAGGTAAAACCAACTCAGAACAAGAAAACAATTAGGAAAGTGATGCTCAAGGAAGCAGAAGTCAGCTGAGACACCCAAAACAATGACAGCAAGCCAGAATTGGAGCAAGCAAACAGCTGTGCCCTGATTGAAAAAGTGACCTGAACTCAATATGCCAACCTCAAAACCAAAGCTCACATCAGAAAATTCATTACAAACCATGTTAAATAAGAAAGATGAGAAAAAAAGCCAAAGAAATGCAAGAATCCATAATGATATTGGGCTGGATTTAGTAGCATGGAAAACGGCTGTTCCCAGATGCATCCACACCTCCCAGCTGACTGCCTGTGGAATTCTGACTGAATTAACCTGATAATCGCAGTGAAACTCAGTTTGGAGGCAATTAATATCTGTCACCTCAGCCAAAGTGCTCCATTTGATTTTCCAAAACACAAAAACTCACCGTGGTTGTGTTACCTGTAGATTTCTAAGCTTCAAACACCTATTTGTTTTGTTTTTTATTTCATAATGTCTACTCTGCCAAAACTCTTGTTTGTAATTTTCAGAATACAAAATTTGGGAAGGAAGAAGGCAAAACCAACTCGGACCCAGAAAACATGTACGAAATTGCCGCTCAAGAAACCAATAATCGGCTGAGGCCCACAAAACCATGATAGCAAGCCAGAATTGGAGCACGCCAACAGCTGTGCCCTGTTTGAAAAAGAGCATACCTGCGGTGCCCTGAACTCCATATTCCAGCCTAAAAACCAAAGCTCACATCAGAAAATTCATTACAAACCATGATAAATAAGAATAAGTGGAAAAAAGCCAAAGAAATGCAAGAATCCGTAATGATATTCGGCTTCATTTAGTTGCAAGGAAACCGGCTGTTCCCGGATTCATCCACCCCTCCAGCTGACTGCCTGTGGAATTCTGACTGAATTAACCTGAAAATCGCAGTGAAACTCAGTTTGGAGGCAATTACTATCTGTCACCTCAGCCAAAGTGCTCCATTTGATTTTCCAAAACACAAAAACTCACCTTGGTTGTGTTACCTGTAGATTTCTAAGCTTCAAACGCCTATTTGTTGTGTTTTTTATTTCATAATGGCTATTCTGCAGAAACTCTTGTTTGTATTGCGTCAGAATACAAAATTTGGGAAGGAAGAAGGCAAAACCAACTCAGACCCAGAAAACATTTAGGAAATTGCTGCTCAAGAAACCAAAAGTGCTGAAGCACCCAACAGAATGACAGCAAGCCAGAATTGGAGCAGGCCAACAGCTGTGCCCTGTTTGAAAAAGACCATTCCCCCGGTGCCCTGAACTCCATATTGCAGCCTCAAAACCAAAGCTCACATCAGAAAATTCATTACAAACCATGATAAATAAGAAAAATGAGAAAAAAGAGAAAGAAATGCAAGAAACCATAATGATATTTGCCTTGATTCAGTCGCAAGGAAACCGGCTGTTCCCGGATTCATCCACCCCTCCAGCTGACTGCCTGTGGAATTCGGACAGAATTAACCTGAAAATATTAATTGGAGGCAATTAATATCTGTCACCTCAGCCAAATTGTTACATTTGATTTTACAAAACACAAAAACTCACCTAGGTCGTGTTACCTGTAGATATCAAAGCTTCAAATGCCTATTTGTTGTGTTTTTTATTTCATAATGGCTACTCTGCCGAAACTCTTGTTTGTATTGCGTCAGAATACAAAATTTGGAAAGGAAGAAGGCAAAACCAACTCGGACCCAGAAAACATTTAAAATTTCCGCTCAAGAAACCAAAAGTCAGCTGAAGCACCCAAAACAATGACAGCAAGCCAGAATTGGAGCAGGCCAACAGCTGTGCCCTGTTTGAAAAAGACCATTCCCCCGGTGCTCTGAACTCCATATTGCAGCCTCAAAACCAAAACTCACATTAGAAAATTCATTACAAACCATGATAAATAACAAAACGGAGAAAAATGCCAAATAAATTCTAGAATCCATAATGATATTGGGCTTGATTTAGTCGCAAGGTAACTGGCTGTTCCCAGATTCATCCACCCCTCCAGCTGACTGCCCGTAGAATTCCGACTGAATTAACCTGAAAATCGCAGTGAAACTCAGTTTGGAGGAAATTAATATCTGTCACCTCAGCCAAAGTGTTCCATTTGATTTTCCAAAACACAAGAACTCACCTTGGTCGTGTTAACTGTAGATGTATAAGCTTCAAACGATTATTGGTTGTGTTTTTTATTTCATAATGGAAACTCTGCCCAAACTCTTGTTTGTATTGCGGCAGAATACAAAATTTGGGAAGGAAGAAGGCAAAACCAACTCAGACCCAGAAAACATTTAGGAAATTACCACTCAAGGAAACACAGATCGGCTGAGGCACTCAAAACCATGACAGCAAGCCAGAATTGGAGCAGGCCAACAGCTGTGGCTGTTTGAAAAAGACCATTCCTCCGGTGCCCTGAACTCCATATTGCAGCCTCAAAACCAAAGTTCACATCAGAAAATTCATTAAATACCATGGTAAATAAGAAAAATGAGAAAAAAGCCAAAGAAATGCAAGAATCTATAATGATATTGGGCTAGATTTAGTCGAAAGGAAACCGGCTGTTCCCGGATTCATCCACCCCTCCAGCTGACTGCCTGTGGAATTCTGACTGAATTAACCTGATAATCGCAGTGAAACTCAGTTTGGAGGCAATTAATATCTGTCACCTCAGCCAAAGTGCTCCATTTGATTTTCCAAAACACAAAAACTCACCGTGGTTGTGTTACCTGTAGATTTCTAAGCTTCAAACACCTATTTGTTTTGTTTTTTTATTTCATAATGTCTACTCTGCCAAAGCTCTTGTTTGTAATTTTCAGAATACAAAATTTGGGAAGGAAGAAGGCAAAACCAACTCGGACCCAGAAAACATGTACGAAATTGCCGCTCAAGAAACCAATAATCGGCTGAGGCCCACAAAACCATGATAGCAAGCCAGAATTGGAGCACGCCAACAGCTGTGCCCTGTTTGAAAAAGAGCATACCTGCGGTGCCCTGAACTCCATATTCCAGCCTAAAAACCAAAGCTCACATCAGAAAATTCATTACAAACCATGATAAATAAGAATAAGTGGAAAAAAGCCAAAGAAATGCAAGAATCCATAATGATATTCGGCTTCATTTAGTTGCAAGGAAACCGGCTGTTCCCGGATTCATCCACCCCTCCAGCTGACTGCCTGTGGAATTCTGACTGAATTAACCTGAAAATCGCAGTGAAACTCAGTTTGGAGGCAATTACTATCTGTCACCTCAGCCAAAGTGCTCCATTTGATTTTCCAAAACACAAAAACTCACCTTGGTTGTGTTACCTGTAGATTTCTAAGCTTCAAACGCCTATTTGTTGTGTTTTTTATTTCATAATGGCTACTCTGCAGAAACTCTTGTTTGTATTGCATCAGAATACAAAATTTGGGAAGGAAGAAGGCAAAACCAACTCAGACCCAGAAAACATTTAGGAAATTGCTGCTCAAGAAACCAAAAGTGCTGAAGCACCCAACAGAATGACAGCAAGCCAGAATTGGAGCAGGCCAACAGCTGTGCCCTGTTTGAAAAAGACCATTCCCCCGGTGCCCTGAACTCCATATTGCAGCCTCAAAACCAAAGCTCACATCAGAAAATTCATTACAAACCATGATAAATAAGAAAAATGAGAAAAAAGAGAAAGAAATGCAAGAAACCATAATGATATTTGCCTTGATTCAGTCGCAAGGAAACCGGCTGTTCCCGAATTCATCCACCCCTCCAGCTGACTGCCTGTGGAATTCGGACAGAATTAACCTGAAAATATTAATTGGAGGCAATTAATATCTGTCACCTCAGCCAAATTGTTACATTTGATTTTACAAAACACAAAAACTCACCTAGGTCGTGTTACCTGTAGATATCAAAGCTTCAAATGCCTATTTGTTGTGTTTTTTATTTCATAATGGCTACTCTGCCGAAACTCTTGTTTGTATTGCGTCAGAATACAAAATTTGGAAAGGAAGAAGGCAAAACCAACTCGGACCCAGAAAACATTTAAAATTTCCGCTCAAGAAACCAAAAGTCAGCTGAAGCACCCAAAACAATGACAGCAAGCCAGAATTGGAGCAGGCCAACAGCTGTGCCCTGTTTGAAAAAGACCATTCCCCCGGTGCCCTGAACTCCATATTGCAGCCTCAAAACCAAAACTCACATTAGAAAATTCATTACAAACCATGATAAATAACAAAACGGAGAAAAATGCCAAATAAATTCTAGAATCCATAATGATATTGGGCTTGATTTAGTCGCAAGGTAACTGGCTGTTCCCAGATTCATCCACCCCTCCTGCTGACTGCCCGTAGAATTCCGACTGAGTTAACCTGAAAATCGCAGTGAAACTCAGTTTGGAGGAAATTAATATCTGTCACCTCAGCCAAAGTGTTCCATTTGATTTTCCAAAACACAAAAACTCACCTTGGTCGTGTTACCTGTAGATGTATAAGCTTCAAACGCTTATTGGTTGTGTTTTTTATTTCATAATGGAAACTCTGCCCAAACTCTTGTTTGTATTGCGGAAGAATACAAAATTTGGGAAGGAAGAAGGCAAAACCAACTCAGACCCAGAAAACATTTAGGAAATTACCACTCAAGGAAACACAGATCGGCTGAGGCACTCAAAACCATGACAGCAAGCCAGAATTGGAGCAGGCCAACAGCTGTGGCTGTTTGAAAAAGACCATTCCTCCGGTGCCCTGAACTCCATATTGCAGCCTCAAAACCAAAGTTCACATCAGAAAATTCATTAAAAACCATGGTAAATAAGAAAAATGAGAAAAAAGCCAAAGAAATGCAAGAATCTATAATGATATTGGGCTTGATTTAGTCGAAAGGAAACCGGCTGTTCCCGGATTCATCCACCCCTCCAGCTGACTGCCTGTGGAATTCTGACTGAATTAACCTGATAATCGCAGTGAAACTCAGTTTGGAGGTAATTAATATCTGTCACCTCAGCCAAAGTGTTCCATTTGATTTTCCCAAACACAAAAACTCACCTTGGTTGTATTACCTGTAGATTTCTAAGCTTCAAACGCCTATTTGTTGTGTTTTTCATTTCATAATGGCTACTCTGCAGAAACTCTTGTTTGTATTGCGTCAGAATACAAAATTAGGGAAGGAAGAAGGTAAAACGAACTAAGAACCAGAAAACATTCAGGAAATTGACGCTCAAGGAACTAGAACTCAGCTGAGACACCCAAAACAATGACAGCAAGCCAGAATTGAAGCAAGCAAACAGCTGTGCCCTGATGGAAAAAGTGACCTGAACTCAATATGCCAACCTTAAAACCAAAGCTCACATCAGAAAATTCATTACAAACCATGATAAATAAGAAAGATGAGAAAAAAGCCAAAGAAATGCAAGAATCCATAATGATATTGGGCTGGATTTAGTCGCAAGGAAACCGGCTGTTCCCGGATTCATCCACCCCTCCAGCTGACTGCCTGTGGAATTCTGACAGAATTCACCTGAAAATCGCAGTGAAACTCAGTTTGGAGGCAATTAATATCTGTCACCTCAGCCAAAGTGTTCCATTTGATTTTCCAAAACACAAAAACTCACCTTGGTTGTGTTACCTGTAGATTTCTGAGCTTCAAAAGCCTATTTGTTGTGTTTTTTATTTCATAATGGCTACTCTGCCCAAACTCTTGTTTCTATGGCGTCAGAATATAAAATTTGGGAAGGATCAAGGCAAAACCAACTCAGACCCAGAAAACATTTAGGAAATTGCTGCTCAAGAAACCACAAATCGGCTGAGGCACTCAAAACAATGACAGCAAGCCAGAATTGGAGCAGGCCAACAGCTGTGCCCTGTTTGAAAAAGACCATTCCCCTGGTGCCCTGAACTCCATATTGCAGCCTCAAAACCAAAGCTTACATCTGAAAATTCATTCCAAACCATGATAAATAAGAAAAATGAGAAAAAAGAGAAAGAAATGCAAGAAACCATAGTGATATTGGCCTTGATTCAGTCGCAAGGAAACCAGCTGTTCCCGGATTCATCCACCCCTCCAGCTGACTGCCTGTGGAATTCGGACAGAATTAACCTGAAAATCACAGTGAAACTAAGTTTGGAGGCAATCAATATCTGTCACCTCAGCCAAAGTGTTCCAATTTATTTTCCAAAACACAAAAACTCACCTAGGTCGTGTTACCTGTAGATTTCAAAGCTTCAAATGCCTATTTGTTGTGTTTTTTATTTCATAATGGCTACTCTGCCGAAACTCTTGTTTGTATGCTGTCAGAATACAAAATTTGGGAAGGAAGAAGGCAAAACCAACTTGGATCCAGAAAACATTTAAAATTTCCACTCAAGAAACCACAAATCGGCTGAGGCACTCAAAACAATGACAGCAAGCCAGAATTGGAGCAGGCCAACAGCTGTGCCCTGTTTGAAAAAGACCATTCCTCCGGTGCCCTGAACTCCATATTGCAGCCTCAAAACCAAAGCTCACATCAGAAAATTCATTAAAAACCATGATAAATAACAAAACGGAGAAAAAAGCGAAAGAAATGCAAGAATCCATAATGATATTGGGCTTGATTTAGTCGCAAGGAAACTGGCTGTTCCTGGATTTTCCACCCCTCCAGCTGACTGCCCATAGAATTCCGATTGAATTAACCTGAAAATCGCAGTGAAACTCAGTTTGGAGGCAATTAATATCTGTCACCTCAGCCAAAGTGTTCCATTTGATTTTCCAAGACACAAAAACTCACCTTGGTTGTGTATCCTGTAGATTTCTACGCTTCAAACGCCTATTGATTGTGTTTTTTATTTCATAATGGAAACTCTGCCCAAAATCTTGTTTGTATTGCGTCAGAATACAAAATTTGGGAAGGAAGAAGGCAAAACCAACTCAGACCCAGAAAACATTTAGGAAATTGCCACTCAAGGAACCACAAATCGGCTGAGGCACTCAAAACAATGACAGCAAGCCAGAATTGGAGCAGGCCAACAGCTGTGGCTGTTTGAAAAAGACCATTCCTCCGGTGCCCTGAACTCGATATTGCAGCCTCAAAACCAAAGCTCACATCAGAAAATTCATTACAAACCATGATACATAGGAATATGAGAAAAAAGCCAAAGAAATGCAAGAATCCATAATGATATTTGGCTTGATTTAGTTACAAGGAAACCGGCTGTTCCCGGATTCATCCACCCCTCCAGCTGACTGCCTGTGGAATTCTGACGGAATTGACCTGAAAATCGCAGTGAAACTCATTTTGGAGGCAATTAATATCTGCAACCTCAGCCAAAGTGTTCCACTTTATTTTCCAAAACACAAAAACTCACCTTGGTCGTGTTACCTGTTGCTTTCTAAGCTTCAAACGCCTATTTGTTGTGTTTTTTATTTCATAATGGCTACTCTGCCGAAACTCTTGTTTGTATTGCGTCAGAATACAAAATTTGGTAAGCAAGAAGGCAAAACCAACTCAGACCCAGAAAACATTCAGGAAATTGCTGCTCAAGAAGCCAAAAGTCAGCTGAAGCACCCAAAATAATGAGAGCAAGCCAGAATTGGAGCTGGCCAACAGCTGTGCCCTGTTTGAAAAAGACCATTCCCCCGGTACCCTGAACTCCATATTGCAGCCTGAAAACCAAAGCTCACATCAGAAAATTCATTACAAACCACGATAAATAAGAAAAAGGAGAAAAAAGCCAAAGAAATGCAAGAATCCATAATGATATTGGGCTTGATTCAGTCGCAAGGAAACCGGCTGTTCCCGGATTCATCCACCCCTCCAGCTGACTGCCTGTGGAATTCTGACTGAATTAACCTGAAAATCGCAGTGAAACTCAGTTTGGAGGCAATTAATATCTGTCACCTCAGCCAAAGTGTTCCATTTGATTTTCCAAAACACAAAAACTCACCTTGGTCGTGTTACCTGTAGATTTCTAAGCTTCAAATGCCTATTTGTTTTTTTTTTTTTTATTATTTCATAATGGCTACTCTGCAGAAACTCTTGTTTGTATTGCGTCAGAATACAGAGTTTGGGAAGGAAGAAGGCAAAACCAACTCAGACCCAGAAAACATTTAGGAAATTGCCGCTCAAGAAACGAATAATCGGCTGTGGCCCACAAAACCATGACAGCAAGCCAGAATTGGAGCAAGCCACCAGCTGTGCCCTGATTGAAAAAGACCATTCCTCCGGTGCCCTGAACTCAATATGCCAGCCTCAAAACCAAAGCTTACATCAAAAAATTCATTACAAACCATGATACATAAGAATATGAGAAAAAAGCCAAAGAAATGCAAGAATCCATAATGATATTCGGCTTCATTTAGTCGCAAGGAAACCGGCTGTTCCCGGATTCATCCACCCCTCCAGCTGACTGCCTGTGGAATTCTGACGGAATTGACCTGAACATCGCAGTGAAACTCATTTTGGAGGCAATTAATATCTGTCACCTCAGCCAAAGTGTTCCATTTGATTTTCCAAAACACTAAAACTCACCTTGGTCGTGTTACCTGTAGATTTCTAAGCTTCAAACGCCTATTTGTTGTGTTTTTTTATTTCATAATGGCTACTCTGCCCAAACTCTTGTTTGTATGCCGTCAGAATACAAAATTTGGGAAGGAAGGAGGCAAAACCAACTCAGACCCAGAAAACATTTAGGAAATTGCCACTCAAGAAACCACAAATCTGCTGAGGCACTCAAAACAATGACAGCAAGCCAGAATTGGAGCAGGCCAACGGCTGTGCCCTGATTGAAAAAGAACCTTCCTCTTGTTCCCTGAACTCCATATTGCAGCCTCAATACCAAAGCTCACATCTGAAAATTCATTACAGACCATGGTAAATTAGAAAAAAGAGAAAAAAGCCAAAGAAATGCAAGAATCCATAATGATGTTTGGCTGGATTTAGTCACAAGAAACCTGCTGTTCCCGGATTCATCCACCCCTCCAGCTGACTGCCTGTGGAATTCTGACTGAATTAACCTGAAAATCACAGTGAAACTCAGTTTGGAGGATATTAATATCTGTCACCTCAGCCAAAGTGTTCCATTTGATTTTCCAAAACACAAAAACTCACCTTGGTTGTGTTACCTGTAGTTGTATAAGCTTCAAATGCATATTTGTTGTGTTTTGTAATTCATAATGGCTACTGCGTCCAAACTCTTGATTGTATTGGGTCAGAATACAAAATTTGGGAAGGAAGAAGGTAAAACCAACTCAGAACCAGAAAACATTCAGGAAAGTGACGCTCAAGGAAGCAGAAGTCAGCTGAGACACCCAAAACAATGACAGCAAGCCAGAATTGGAGCAAGCCAACAGCTGTGCCCTGATTGAAAAAGTGACCTGAACTCAATATGCCAACCTCAAAACCAAAGCTCACATCAGAAAATTCATTACAAGCCATGATAAATAAGAAAGATGAGAAAAAAGCCAAAGAAACGCAAGAATCCATAATGATATTGGGCTGGATTTAGTAGCATGGAAACCGGCTGTTCCCAGATGCATCCACACCTCCCAGCTGACTGCCTGTGGAATTCTGACTGAATTAACCTGATAATCGCAGTGAAACTCAGTTTGGAGGCAATTACTATCTGTCACCTCAGCCAAAGTGCTCCATTTGATTTTCCAAAACACAAAAACTCACCTTGGTTGTGTTACCTGTAGATTTCTAAGCTTCAAACACCTATTTGTTTTGTTTTTTATTTCATCATGTCTACTCTGCCAAAACTCTTGTTTGTATTTTTCAGAATACAAAATTTGGGAAGGAAGAAGGCAAAACCAACTCGGACCCAGAAAACATGTAAGAAATTGCCGCTCAAGAAACCAATAATCGGCTGAGGCCCACAAAACCATGACAGCAAGCCAGAATTGCAGCACGCCAACAGCTGTGCCCTGTATGAAAAAGAGCATTCCTGCGGTGCCCTGAACTCCATATTGCAGCCTAAAAACCAAAGCTCACATCAGAAAATTCATTACAAAGAAATGCAAGAATCTATAATGATATTGGGCTTGATTTAGTCGAAAGGAAACCAGCTGTTCCCGGATTCACCACCCCTCCAGCTGACTGCCTGTGGAATTCTGACTGAATTAACCTGAAAATCGCAGTGAAACTCAGTTTGGAGGCAATTACTATCTGTCACCTCAGCCAAAGTGCTCCATTTGATTTTCCAAAACACAAAAACTCACATTGGTTGTGTTACCTGTAGATTTCTAAGCTTCAAACGCCTATTTGTTGTGTTTTTTATGTCATAATGGCTACTCTGCCGAAACTCTTGTTTGTATTGCGTCAGAATACAAAATTTGGGAAGGAAGAAGGCAAAACCAACTCAGACCCAGAAAACATTTAGTAAAGTGCTGCTCAAGAAACCAAAAGTGCTGAAGCACCCAACAGAATGACAGCAAGCCAGAATTGGAGCAGGCCAACAGCTGTGCCCTGTTTGAAAAAGACCATTCCCCCAGTGCCCTGAACTCCATATTGCAGCCTCAAAACCAAAGCTCACATCAGAAAATTCATTACAAACCATGATAAATAAGAAAAATGAGAAAAAAGAGAAAGAAATGCAAGAAACCATAATGATATTGGCCTTGATTCAGTCGCAAGGAAACCGGCTGTTCCCGGATTCATCCACCCCTCCAGCTGACTGCCTGTGGAATTCGGACAGAATTAACCTGAAAATATTAATTGGAGGCAATTAATATCTGTCACCTCAGCCAAATTGTTACATTTGATTTTCCAAAACACAAAAACTCACCTAGGTCGTGTTACCTGTAGATATCAAAGCTTCAAATGCCTATTTGTTGTGTTTTTTTATTTCATAATGGCTACTCTGCAGAAACTCTTGTTTGTATTGCGTCAGAATACAAAATTTGGAAAGGAAGAAGGCAAAACCAACTCGGACCCAGAAAACATTTAAAATTTCCGCTCAAGAAACCAAAAGTCAGCTGAAGCACCCAAAACAATGACAGCAAGCCAGAATTGGAGCAGGCCAACAGCTGTGCCCTGTTTGAAAAAGACCATTCCCCCGGTGCCCTGAACTCCATATTGCAGCCTCAAAACCAAAACTCACATTACAAAATTCATTACAAACCATGATAAATAACAAAACAGAGAAAAAAGCCAAATAAATTCTAGAATCCATAATGATATTGGGCTTGATTTAGTCGCAAGGTAACTGGCTGTTCCCAGATTCATCCACCCCTCCTGCTGACTGCCCGTAGAATTCCGACTGAGTTAACCTGAAAATCGCAGTGAAACTCAGTTTGGAGGAAATTAATATCTGTCACCTCAGCCAAAGTGTTCCCTTTGATTTTCCAAAACACAAAAACTCACCTTGGTCGTGTTACCTGTAGATGTATAAGCTTCAAACGCTTATTGGTTGTGTTTTTTATTTCATAATGGAAACTCTGCCCAAACTCTTGTTTGTATTGCGGCAGACTACAAAATTTGGGAAGGAAGAAGGCAAAACCAACTCAGACCCAGAAAACATTTAGGAAATTACCACTCAAGGAAACAAAGATCGGCTGAGTTACTCAAAACAATGACAGCAAGCCAGAATTGGAGCAGGCCAACAGCTGTGGCTGTTTGAAAAAGATGATTCCTCCGGTGCCCTGAACTCCATATTGCAGCCTCAAAATCATAGTTCACATCAGAAAATTCATTACAAACCATGGTAAATAAGAAAAATGAGAAAAAAGCCAAAGAAATGCAAGAATCTATAATGATATTGGTCTTGATTTAGTCGCAAGGTAACTGGCTGTTCCCAGATTCATCCACCCCTCCAGCTGACTGCCTGTGGAATTCCGACTGAATTAACCTGAAAATCGCAGTGAAACTCAGTTTGGAGGAAATTAATATCTGTCACCTCAGCCAAAGTGTTCCATTTGATTTTCCAAAACACAAAAACTCACCTTGGTCGTGTTACCTGTAGATGTATAAGCTTTAAACGTTTATTGGTTGTGTTTTTTATTTCATAATGGAAATTCTGCCCAAACTCTTGTTTGTATTGCGGCAGACTACAAAATTTGGGAAGGAAGAAGGCAAAACCAACTCAGACCCAGAAAACATTTAGGAAATTGCTGCTCAACAAACCAAAAGTCAGCTGAGGCACTCAAAACAATGACAGCAAGCCAGAATTGGAGCAGGCCAACAGCTGTGCCCTGTTTGAAAAAGACCATTCCCCCGGTGCCTTGAACTCCATATTGGTGCCTCAAAACCAATGCTCACATCAGAAAATCCATTACAAACCATGATACATAAGAATATGAGAAAAAAGCCAAAGAAATGCAAGAATCCATAATGATATTTGGCTTCATTTAGTCGCAAGGAAACCGGCTATTCCCGGATTCATCCACCCATCCAGCTGACTGCCTCTGGAATATTGACTGAATTAACCTGAACGGAGGCAGTTAATATCTGTCACCTCAGCCAACGTGTTCCATTTGATTTTCCAAAACACAAAAACTCACTTGGTCGTGTTACCTGTAGATTTCAAAGCTTCAAATGCCTATTTGTTGTGTTTTTTATTTCATAATTGCTACTCTGTCCAAACTCTTGTTTGTATTGCGTGAGAATACAAAATTTGGGAAGGAAGAAGGCAAAACCGACTCAGACCCAGAAAACGTTTAGATAATTGCCGTTCAAGAACCCAAAAGTCAGCTGAGGCACCCAAAACAATGACAGCAAGCCAAAATTGGAGCTAGCCAACAGCTGTGCCCTGATTGAATAAGAACCTTCCTCTTATGCCCTGAAGTCCATATGGCAGCCTCAAATCCAAAGCTCACATCAGAAAATTCATTACAAACCACGAAAAATAAGAAAAATGAGAAAAAAGCCAAAGAAATGCAAGAATCCATGATGATATTGGGCTGGATTTAGTCGCAAGGAAACCGGCTGTTCCCAGATGCATCCACTCCTCCAGCTGACTGCCTGTGGAATTCTGACTGAATTAACCTGAAAATTGCAGTGAAACTGAGTTTGGAGGCAGTTAATATCTGTCACCACAGCAAGAGTGTTCCATTTTATTTTCCAAAACAAAAAATCTCACCTTGGTCATGTTACCTGTAGCTTCAAAAGCCTATTTGTTGTTTTTTTTTTATTTCATAATGGCTATTCTGTTCAAATTCTTGTTTGTATTGGGTCAGAATACAAAATTTGGGAAGGAAGAAGGCAAAATCAACTGAGACTCAGGAAACATTTAGGAAATTGCCACACTAGAAACCACAAATTGGCTGAGGCATCCAAAACAATGACAGCAAGCCAGAATTGGAGCAAGCCAGCAGCTGTGCCCTGATTGAAAAAGAACCTTCCTCTTGTGCCTTGAACTCGATATTGCAGCCTGAAAACCAAAGCTCACATCAGAAAATTCATTACAAACCATGATAAATAAGAAAAATGAGAAAAAAGCCAAAGAAATGCAAGAATCCATAATGACATTGGGCTTGATTTAGTCGCAAGGAAACCGGATATTCCCAGATTCATCCAACCCTCCTGCTGAATTCCTGTGGAATTCTGACTGAATTAACCTGAAAATCGCAGTGAAACTCAGTTTGGAAGCAATTAATATCTGCCACCTCAGCCAAAGTGTTCCATTTGATTTTCCAAAACACAAAAACTCACCTTGGTTGTGTTACCTGTAGATTTCTAAGCTTCAAACGCCTATTTGTTGTGTTTTTTGTTTCATAGTGGCTACTCTGCCCAAACTCTTGTTTGTATTTGGGCAGAATACAAATTTTGGGAAGGAAGAAGGCAAAACCAACTCAGACCCAGAAAACATTTAGGAAATTGCCGCTCAAGAAACAAAGGGCCGCGGAGGCATCCAAAACCTTGAAAGCAAGACAGAATTGGAGCAAGCCAACAGCTGTGCCCTGATTGAAAAAGAACCTTCCTCTTGTGCCCTGAACTCGATATTGCAACCTCAAAACCAAACCTCACATCAGGAAATTCATTACAAACCATGATAAATAAGAAAAATCAGAAAAAATCCAAAGAAATGCAGGAGTTCTTAGTGATATTGGGCTTGATTTACTCCCTTGTTAATGTCTGTTTCCAGATTCTTCCACACCTCCCAGCTGAGTGTCTGTGGTTTCTGACTGAATTAAAATGAAATTCGCAGTGAAACTCGGTTTGGAGGCAATTAATATCTGTCACCTCAGCCAAAGTGTTCCATGTCTTTTTCCAAAACACAGAAACTCATCTTGGTCATGTTACCTGTAGATTTCTACTCCTGAAAGGGCAAATTTTTTTTTTCTTTCATAATGGTACTCTGTCCAAAGTCTTGTTTGTATTGCATCAGAATACAAAATTTGGGAAGGAAGAAGGCAAAAGCAACTCAGACCCAGAAAACATTTAGGAAATTGCCGCTCAAGAAATGAATCATCGGCTGAGGCCCACAAAACCATGACAGCAAGCCAGAATTGGAGCAGGCCAACAGCTGTGCCCAGTTTGAAAAAGACCATTCCTCCGGTGCCCTGAACTCAATATGCCAGCCTCAAAACCAAAGCTCACATCAGAAAATTCATTACAAACCATGATACATAAGAATATGAGAAAAAAGCCAAAGAAATGCAAGAATCCATAATGATATTGGGCTGGATTTAGTCGCAAGGAAACCGGCTGTTCCCGGATTCATCCACCCCTCCAGCTGACTGCCTGTGGAATTCTGACAGAATTCACCTGAAAATCGCAGTGAAACTCATTGTGGAGGCAATTAATATCTGCAACCTCAGCCAAAGTGTTCCACTTTATTTTCCAAAACACAAAAACTCACCTTGGTCGTGTTACCTGTTGATTTCTAAGCTTCAAACGCCTATTTGTTGTGTTTTTTATTTCATAATGGCTACTCTGTCCAAACTCTTGTTTGTATGGCGTCAGAATACAAAATTTGGGAAGGAAGAAGGCAAAACCAACTCAGACCCAGAAAACATTTAGGAAATTGCCGCTCAAAAAACCAAAAGTCAGCTGAGGCACCCAAAACAATGACAGCAAGCCAGAATTTGCGCAAGCCAACAGCTGTGCCCTGATTGAAAGAACCTTTCTCTTGTGCCCTGAACTCCATATGCCAGCCTCAAAACCAAAGCTCACATAAGAAAATTAATTAGAAACCACGATAAATAAGAAAAATGAGAAAAAAGCCAAAGAAATGCAAGAATCCATAATGATATTGGGCTTGATTCAGTCGCAAGGAAACTGGCTGTTCCCGGATTCATCCACCCCTCCAGCTGACTGCCTGTGGAATTTTGACTGAATTAACCTGAATATCGCAGTGAAACTCAGTTTGGAGGCAATTAATATCTGTCACCTCAGCCAAAGTGTTCCATTTGATTTTCCAAAACACAAAAACTCACCTTGGTCATGTTACCTGTAGATTTCTAAGCTTCAAAAGCCTATTTGTTGTGTTTTTTATTTCATAATGGAAACTCTGCCCAAACTGTTGTTTGTATTGCGGCAGACTACAAAATTTGCGAAGGAAGAATGCAAAACCGACTCAGACCCAGAAAACATTTAAGAAATTGCCGCTCAAGAAACCAATAATCGGCTGAGGCACTCAAAACAATGACAGCAAGCCAGAATTGGAGCAGGCCAACACCTGTGCCCTGATTGAAAAAGAACCTTCCTCTTGTTCCCTGAACTACATATTGCAGCCTCAAAACCAAAGCTCACATCTGAAAATTCATTACAAACCATGATACATAAGAAAAAAGAGAAAAAAGCCAAAGAAATGCAAGAATCCATAATGATGTTAGGTTGGTATTAGTCACAAGAAACCTGCTGTTCCCGGATTCATCCACCCCTCCAGCTGACTGCCTGTGGAATTCTGACTGAATTAACCTGAAAATCACAGTGAAACTCAGTTTGGAGGCAATTAATATCTGTCACCTCAGCCAAAGTGTTCCATTTGATTTTCCAAAACACAAAAACTCACCTTGGTTGTGTTACCTGTAGATGTATAAGCTTCAAATGCTTATTTGTTGTGTTTTTTATTTCTTAATGGCTCCTGTGTCCAAACTCTTGTTTGTATTGGGTCAGAATACAAAATTTGGGAAGGAAGAAGGTAAAACCAACTCAGAACCAGAAAACATTTAGGAAATTGACGCTCAAGGAACCAGAAGTCAGCTGAGACATCCAAAACAATGACAGCAAGCCAGAATTGGAGCAAGCAAACAGCTGTGCCCTGATGGAAAAAGTGACCTGAACTCAATATGCCAACCTCAAAACCAAAGCTCACATCAGAAAATTCATTACAAACCATGATAAATAAGAAAGATGAGAAAAAAGCCAAAGAAATGCAAGAATCCATAATGATATTGGGCTGGATTTAGTAGCATGGAAACTGGCTGTTCCCAGATGCATCCACACCTCCCCGCTGACTGCCTGTGGAATTCGGACAGAATTAACCTGAAAATAGCAGTGAAACTCAGTTTGGAGGCAATTACTATCTGCCACCTCAGCCAAAGTGTTCCAATTTATTTTCCAAAACACAAAAACTCACCTTGGTTGTGTTACCTGTAGATTTCTAAGCTTCAAACGCCTATTTGTTGTGTTTTTTGTTTCATAATGGCTACTCTGCCCAAACTCTTGTTTGTATTTGGGCAGAATACAAATTTTGGGAAGGAAGAAGGCAAAACCAACTCAGACCCAGAAAACATTTAGGAAATTGCCGCTCAAGAAACAAAGGGCCGCGGAGGCATCCAAAACCTTGAAAGCAAGACAGAATTGGAGCAAGCCAACAGCTGTGCCCTGATTGAAAAAGAACCTTCCTCTTGTGCCCTGAACTCGATATTGCAACCTCAAAACCAAACCTCACATCAGGAAATTCATTACAAACCATGATAAATAAGAAAAATCAGAAAAAATCCAAAGAAATGCAGGAGTTCTTAGTGATATTGGGCTTGATTTACTCCCTTGTTAATGTCTGTTTCCAGATTCTTCCACACCTCCCAGCTGAGTGTCTGTGGTTTCTGACTGAATTAAAATGAAATTCGCAGTGAAACTCGGTTTGGAGGCAATTAATATCTGTCACCTCAGCCAAAGTGTTCCATGTCTTTTTCCAAAACACAAAAACTCATCTTGGTCGTGTTACCTGTAGATTTCTACTCCTGAAAGGGCAATCTTTTTTTTCTTTCATAATGGTACTCTGTCCAAAGTCTTGTTTGTATTGCATCAGAATACAAAATTTGGGAAGGAAGAAGGCAAAAGCAACTCAGACCCAGAAAACATTTAGGAAATTGCCGTTCAAGAAACTAAAAGTCAGCTGAGGCACCCAAACCAATGACAGCAAGCCAGAATTGGAGCAGGCCAACAGCTGTGCCCAGTTTGAAAAAGACCATTCCTCCGGTGCCCTGAACTCAATATGCCAGCCTCAAAACCAAAGCTCACATCAGAAAATTCATTGCAAACCATGATAAATAAGAAAAAAGAGAAAAAAGACAAAGAAATGCAAGAATCCATAATGATATTGGGCTGGATTTAGTCGCAAGGAAACCGGCTGTTCCCAGATTCATCCACCCCTCCAGCTGACTGCCTGTGGAATTCTGACTGAATTAACCTGAATAGAGGCAGTTAATATCTGTTACCTCAGCCAACGTGTTCATTTTATTTTCCAAAACACAAAATGTCACCTTGTTCGTGTTACCTGTAGCTTCAACAGCCCATTTGATGTTTTTTTTTTTTTTTTCATAATGGCTAGTCTGTCCAAACTCTTGTTTGTATTGCGTCAGAATACAAAATTTGGAAAGGAAAGAAGGCAAAACCAACTGAGACTCAGAAAACGTTTAGGAAATTGCCATCAAGAAACCTCAAATCGGCGGAGGCACCCAAAACAATGACAGCAAGTCAGAATTGGAGCAAGCCTACAGCTGTGCTCTGATTGAAAAAGACCATTACTCCGGTGCCCTGAACTCCATATTGCAGCCTCAAAACCAAAGCTCACATCAGAAAATTCATTACAAACCATGATAAATAAGAAAAATCAGAATAAACCCAAAGAAATGCAAGAATCCATAATTATATTGGGCTTGATTTAGTCGCAAGGAAACCGGCTATTCCCGGATTCATCCACCCCTCCAGCTGACTGCCTGTGGAATTCTGACTTAATTAACCTGAACGGAGGCAGTTAATATCTGTCACCACAGAAAACGTGTTCCATTTTATTTTCCAAAACACAAAATGTCACCCTGTTCGTGTTACCTGTAGCTTCAAAAGCCTATTTGTTGTGTTTTTTATTTCATAATGGCTACTCTGTCCAAATTCTTCTTTCTATTGCGTCAGATTACAAAATTTGGGAAGGAAGAAGGAAAACCAACTGAGACTCATAAAATATTTAGCAAATTCATGCCCAAGAAACCGCAAATCAGCGGAGGCACCCAAAACAATGACAGCAAGCCATATTTGTAGCAAGCTAGCAGCTGTGCCCTGATTGAATAAGAACCTTCCTCTTGTGCCCTGAACTCCATATTCCAGCCTCAAAACCAAAGCTCACATCAGAAAATTCATTAAAAACCACGATAAATAATAAAAATGAGAGAAAAGCCAAAGAAATGCAAGAATCCATAATGATATTGGGATTGATTTAGTCGAAAGGAAGACGGCTATTCCCAGATTCATCCACCCCTCCAGCTGACTGCCTGAGGAATATTGACTGAATTAACCTGAACGGAGGCAGTTAATATCTGTCACCACAGCCAAAGTGTTCCATTTTATTATCCAAAACAAAATCTAACCTTGGTCGTGTTACCTGTAGCTTTCAAAAGCCTATTTGATGTGTTTTTTATTTCATAATGGCTATTCTGCCCAAACTCTTGTTTCTATTGCGTCAGAATACAAAATTTGGGAAGGAAGAGGACAAAACCAACTCAGACTAAGAAAACGTTTAGGAAATTGCCACTCAAGAAACCTCAAATCGGCAGAGGCACCCAAAACAATGACAGCAAGCCAGAATTGGAGCAAGCCAACAGCTGTGCCCTGATTGAATAAGAACCTTCCTCTTATGCCCTGAACTCCATATGCCAGCCTCAAATCCAAAGCTCACATCAGAAAATTCATTACAAACCACGAAAAATAAGAAAAATGAGAAAAAAGCCAAAGAAATGCAAGAATCCATGATGATATTGGGCTGGATTTAGTCGCAAGGAAACCGGCTGTTCCCAGATGCATCCACCCCTCCAGCTGACTGCCTGTGGAATTCTGACTGAATTAACCTGAAAATTGCAGTGAAATTGAGTTTGGAGGCAATTAATATCTGTCACCTCAGCCAAAGTGTTCCATTTTATTTTCCAAAACACAAAAACTCACCTTGCTCGTGTTACCTGTAGATGTATAAGCTTCAAATGCTTATGTGTTGTGTTTTTTATTTCATAATGGCTACTCTGTCCAAACTCTTGTTTGTATTGTGTCAGAATACAAAATTTGGGAAGGATCAAGGCAAAACCAATTCAGACCCAGAAAACATTAAGGAAATTGCCACTCAAGAAACCAAATGTCAGCTGAGGCACCCAAAGCAATGAAAGGAAGCCAGAATTGGAGCAAGCCAACAGCTGTGCCCATATTGAAAAATAAGCTTCCTCTTGTGCACTGAACTCAATATGCCAGCCTCAAAACCAAAGCTCACATCAGAAAATGCATTACAAACCATGATAAATAAGAAAAATGAGAAAAAAGCCAAAAATTCAAGAATCCATAATGATATTGGGCATGATTTAGTCGCAAGGAAAGCGGCTATTCCCCGATTCATCCACCCCTCCAGCTGACTGCCTGTGGAATATTGACTGAAATAACCTGACGGAGGCAATTACTATCTGTCACCACAGCCAAAGTGTTCCATTTAATTTTCCAAAACAAAAAATCTCACATTGGTCATGTTACTTGTAGCTTCAAACGTTGTTCGTGCTGTCTCTAGAATTCTAAGCATGACACGCTCATTGGTTTTGGTTCTTATTTCATAATGGATCTGCTGCCTAAACTCGTGTTTGTATTGCGTCAGAATACAAAATTTGGGAAGGAAGAAGGCAAAACCAACTCAGACACAGAAATCATTTAGGAAATTGCTGCTCAAGAAACCAAAACTCGGCTGAGGCACCCAAAACCATGACAGAAATCCGAAATTGGAGCAAGCCAACAGCTGTGCCCTGATTGCAAAAGACCATTACTTCCGGGTCTTGAACTCCATATTCCAGCCTCAAAATCAAAGCTCACATCAGAACATTCATTACAAACCATGATAAAGAAGAAAAATATGAAAAGAGCCAAAGAAATGGAAGAGTGTTTTTGATAGTGGGCTTGATTTAGTCACAAGGAAACAGGCTGTTTCCGGATTCGTCCACCCCTCCCAGCAGACTGGCTTTGGAAAACTCATTCAATTCACCTGAAAATCGCTGGCAAACTGATTTGGGGAATTAATTATCATTCCCCTCTGCAAAAGGGTTCCATTTCTTTGTCCAAAACACAAAAACTCATGTTGGTCGTGCTGCCTCTAGAATTCTAAGCATGACACGCTGATTGGTTTTGTTTTTTTTTTTTATTTCATAATGGAGCTGCTGTCTAAACTCGTGTGTGTATTGCGTCAGAATACAAAATTTGGGAAGGAAGAAGGCAAAACCAACTCAGACCCTGAAATCCTTTAGGATATTGCCGCTCAGGAAACCAAACCTCGGCTGAGGCACCGAAAACCATGACAGAAAGCCAGAATTGCAGCAAGCCAACAGCTGTGCCCTGATTGAAAAAGACCATTCCTTCCGGGTCTTGAACTCCATATTCCAGCCTCAAAATCAAAGCTCCCATCAGAAAATTCATTACAAACCATGATAAAGAAGAAAAATGTGAAAAGAGCCAAAGAATTGGAAGAGTCCTTTTTCATAGTGGGCTTGATTTAGTCACAAGGAAACAGGCTGTTTCCGGATTCATCCACCCCTCCCAGCTGACTGGCTTTGGAAAACTCATTCAATTCACCTGAAAATCCCCGGAAAAATGATTTGGGGAATTAATTATCGTTCCCCTCTACAAAAGTGTTCCATTTCTTTTTCCAAAACACAAAAACTCATGTTGGTCGTGCTGCCTCTAGAATTCTAAGCATGACACGCTAATTGGTTTTGTTTTTTTTTTATTTCATAATGGATCTGCTGTCTAAACTCGTGTGTGTATTGCATCAGAATACAAAATTTGGGAAGGAAGAAGGCAAAACCAACTCAGACCCAGAAATCCTTTAGGAAATTGCCGCTCAAGAAACCAAAACTCGGCTGAGGCACCCAAAACCATGACAGAAAGCCAGAATTGGAGCAAGCCAACAGCTGTGCCCTGATTGAAAAAGACCATGCCTTCCGGGTCTTGAACTCCATATTCCAGCTTCAAAATCAAAGCTCACATCAGAAAATTCATTACAAACCATGATAAAGAAGAAAAATGTGAAAAGAGCCAAAGAATTGGAAGAGTCCTTCTTGTTAGTGGGCTTGATTTAGTCACAAGGAAACAGGCTGTTTCCGGATTCGTCCACCCCTCCCAGCAGACTGGCTTTGGAAAACTCATTCAATTCACCTGAAAATCGCTCGCAAACTGATTTGGGGAATTAATTATCATTCCCCTCTGCAAAAGGGTTCCATTTCTTTGTCCAAAACACAAAAACTCATGTTGGTCGTGCTGCCTCTAGAATTCTAAGCATGACACGCTGATTGGTTTTGTTTTTTTTTTTTTTATTTCATAATGGATCTGCTGTCTAAACTCTTGTTTGTATTGCGTCAGAATACAAAATTTGGGAAGGAAGAAGGCAAAACCAACTCAGACCCAGAAATCATTTAGGAAATTGCCACTCAGCAAACCAAAAGTCGGCTGAGGCACCCAAAACCATGACAGGAAGTGAGAATTGGAGCAAGCCAACAGCTGTGCCCTGATTGAAAAAGACCGTTCCTTCCGGGTCTTGAACTCCATATTCCAGCCTCAAAATCAAAGCTCCCATCAGAAAATTCATTACAAACCATGATAAAGAAGAAAAATGTGAAAAGAGCCAAAGAAATGGAAGAGTCCATGTTGATAGTGGGCTTGATTTAGTCACAAGGAAACAGGCTGTTTCCGGATTCATCCACCCCTCCCAGCTGACTGGCTTTGGAAAACTCATTCAATTCACCTGAAAATCGCTGGCAAACTGATTTGGGGAATTAATTATCGTTCCCCTCTGCAAAAGGGTTCCATTTCTTTTTCCAAAACACAAAAACTCATGTTGGTCGTGCTGAATCTAGAATTCTAAGCATGACACGCTCATTGGTTTTGTTTTTTTTTTTTTTTTATTTCATAATGGAGCTGCTGTCTAAACTCGTGTGTGTATTGCGTCAGAATACAAAATTTGGGAAGGAAGAAGGCAAAACCAACGCAGACCCAGAAATCCTTTAGGATATTGCCGCTCAGGAAACCAAACCTCGGCTGAGGCACCGAAAACCATGACAGAAAGCCAGAATTGCAGCAAACCAACAGCTGTGCCCTGATTGAAAAAGACCATTCCTTCCGGGTCTTGAACTCCATATTCCAGCCTCAAAATCAAAGCTCACATCAGAAAATTCATTACAAACCATGATAAAGAAGAAAAATGTGAAAAGAGCCAAAGAATTGGAAGAGTCCTTTTTGATAGTGGGCTTGATTTAGTCACAAGGAAACAGGCTGTTTCCGGATTCATCCACCCCTCCCAGCTGACTGGCTTTGGAAAACTCATTCAATTCACCTGAAAATCGCTGGCAAACTGATTTGGGGAATTAATTATCGTGCCCCTCTGCAAAAGGGTTCCATTTCTTTGTCCAAAACACAAAAACTCATGTTGGTTGTACTGCCTCTAGAATTCAAAGCATGACACGCTCATTGGTTTTGTTTTATTTATTTCATAATGGATCTGCTGTCTAAACTCCTGTTTGTATTGCATCAGAATACAAAATTTGGGAAGGAAGAAGGCAAAACTAACTCAGACCCAGAAATCCTTTAGGAAATTGCCGCTCAAGAAACCAAAACTCGGCTGAGGCACCCAAAACCATGACAGAAAGCCAGAATTGGAGCAAGCCAACAGCTGTGCCCTGATTGAAAAAGACCATTCCTTCCGGGTCTTGAACTCCGTATTCCAGCCTCAAAATCAAAGCTCACATCAGAAAATTCATTACAAACCATGATAAAGAAGAAAAATGTGAAAAGAGCCAAAGAAATGGAAGAGTCCTTGTTGATAGTGGGCTTGATTTAGTCACAAGGAAACAGGCTGTTTCCGGATTCATCCACCCCTCCCAGCTGACTGGCTTTGGAAAACTCATTCAATTCACCTGAAAATCACTGGCAAACTGATTTGGGGAATTAATTATCGTTCCCCTCTGCAAAAGGGTTCCATTTCTTTGTCCAAAACACAAAAACTCATGTTGGTCGTGCTGCCTCTAGAATTCTAAGCATGACACGCTCATTTTTTTTGTTTTATTTATTTCATAATGGATCTGCTGTCTTAACTCGTGTGTGTATTGCGTCAGAATACAAAATTTGGGAAGGAAGAAGGCAAAACCAACTCAGACCCAGAAATCCTTTAGGAAATTGCCGCTCAAGAAACCAAAACTCGGCTGAGGCACCCAAAACCATGACAGAAAGCCAGAATTGGAGCAAGCCAACAGCTGTGCCCTGATTGAAAAAGACCATTCCTTCCGTGTCTTGAACTCCATATTCCAGCCTCAAAATCAAAGCTCACATCAGAAAATTCATTACAAACCATGATAAAGAAGAAAAATGTGAAAAGAGCCAAAGAAATGCAAGAGTCCTTTTTGATAGTGGGCTTGATTTAGTCACAAGGAAAAAGGCTGTTTCCGGATTCATCCACCCCTCCCAGCTGACTGGCTTTGGAAAACTCATTCAATTCATCTGAAAATCGCTGGCAAACTGATTTGGGGAATTAATGATCGTTCCCCTCTGCAAAAGGGTTCCATTTCTTTGTCCAAAACACAAAAACTCATGTTGGTCGTGCTGCCTCTAGAATTCTAAGCATGACACGCGAATTGGTTTTGTTTTATTTATTTCATAATGGAGCTGCTGTCTTAACTCGTGTGTGTATTGCGTCAGAATACAAAATTTGGGAA
The DNA here is from genome assembly GCF_051225735.1 of Oryctolagus cuniculus. Taxonomy (NCBI): domain Eukaryota; kingdom Metazoa; phylum Chordata; class Mammalia; order Lagomorpha; family Leporidae; genus Oryctolagus; species Oryctolagus cuniculus. The sequence continues at coordinate 83,145,053 of NC_142879.1, forward strand.
GGAAGAAGGCAAATCCAACTCAGACCCTGAAATCCTTTAGGAAATTGCCGCTCAGGAAACCAAAACTCGGCTGAGGCACCCAAAACCATGACAGAAAGCCAGAATTGGAGCAAGCCAACAGCTGTGCCCTGATTGAAAAAGACCATGCCTTCCGGGTCTTGAACTCCATATTCCAGCCTCAAAATCAAAGCTCACATCAGAAAATTCATTACAAACCATGATAAAGAAGAAAAATGTGAAAAGAGCCAAAGAAATGGAAGAGTGTTTTTGATAGTGGGCTTGATTTAGTCACAAGGAAACAGGCTGTTTCCGGATTCATCCACCCCTCCCAGCTGACTGGCTTTGGAAAACTCATTCAATTCACCTGAAAATCGCTGGCAAACTGATTTGGGGAATTAATTATCGTTCCCCTCTGCAAAAGGCTTCCATTTCTTTTTCCAAAACACAAAAACTCATGTTGGTCGTGCTGCCTCTAGAATTCTAAGCATGACACGCGAATTGGTTTGTTTTTTCTTTCATAATGGAGCTGCTGTCTAAACTCGTGTGTGTATTGCGTCAGAATACAAAATTTGGGAAGGAAGAAGGCAAAACCAACTCAGACCCAGAAATCCTTTGGGAAATTGCCGCCAAGAAACCAAAACTCGGCTGAGGCACCCAAAACCATGACAGAAAGCCAGAATTGGAGCAAGCCAACAGCTGTGCCCTGATTGAAAAAGACCATGCCTTCCGGGTCTTGAACTCCATATTCCAGCCTCAAAATCAAAGCTCACATCAGAAAATTCATTACAAACCATGATAAAGAAGAAAAATGTGAGAAGAGCCAAAGAAATGGAAGAGTCCTTTTTGATAGTGGGCTTGATTTAGTCACAAGGAAACAGGCTGTTTCCGGATTCATCCACCCCTCCCAGCTGACTGGCTTTGGAAAACTCATTCAATTCACCTGAAAATCGCTGGCAAACTGATTTGGGGAATTAATGATCGTTCCCCTCTGCAAAAGGGTTCCATTTCTTTGTCCAAAACACAAAAACTCATGTTGGTCGTGCTGCCTCTAGAATTCTAAGCATGACACGCTAATTGGTTTTGTTTTTTTTTTTTTATTTTATAATGGATCTGCTGTCTAAACTCTTGTTTGTATTGCATCAGAATATAAAATTTGGGAAGGAAGAAGGCAAAACCAACTCAGACCCAGAAATCCTTTAGGAAATTGCCGCTCAAGAAACCCAAATTCGGCTGAGGCACCCAAAATCATGACAGCAAGCCAGAATTGGAGCAAGCCAACAGCTGTGCCCTGATTGAAAAAGACCATTCCTTCCGGGTCTTGAACTCCATATTCCAGCCTCAAAATCAAAGCTCACATCAGAAAATTCATTACAAACCATGATAAAGAAGAAAAATGTGAAAAGAGCCAAAGAAATGGAAGAGTGTTTTTGATAGTGGGCTTGATTTAGTCACAAGGAAACAGGCTGTTTCCGGATTCATCCACCCCTCCCAGCTGACTGGCTTTGGAAAACTCATTCAATTCACCTGAAAATCACTGGCAAACTGATTTGGGGAATGAATTATCGTTCCCTCTGCAAAAGGCTTCCATTTCTTTTTCCAAAACACAAAAACTCATGTTGGTCGTGCTGCCTCTAGAATTCTAAGCATGACACGCTAATTGGTTTTGTTTTTTTTTTTATTTCATAATGGATCTGCTGTCTAAACTCGTGTGTGTATTGCGTCAGAATACAAAATTTGGGAAGGAAGAAGGCAAAACCAACTCAGACCCAGAAATCCTTTAGGAAATTGCCGCTCAAGAAACCAAAACTCGGCTGAGGCACCCAAAACCATGACAGAAAGCCAGAATTGGAGCAAGCCAACAGCTGTGCCCTGATTGAAAAAGACCATGCCTTCCGGGTCTTGAACTCCATATTCCAGCCTCAAAATCAAAGCTCACATCAGAAAATTCATTACAAACCATGATAAAGAAGAAAAATGTGAAAAGAGCCAAAGAAATGGAAGAGTGTTTTTGATAGTGGGCTTGATTTAGTCACAAGGAAACAGGCTGTTTCCGGATTCATCCACCCCTCCCAGCTGACTGGCTTTGGAAAACTCATTCAATTCACCTGAAAATCGCTGGCAAACTGATTTGGGGAATTAATTATCGTTCCCCTCTACAAAAGTGTTCCATTTCTTTTTCCAAAACACAAAAACTCATGTTGGTCGTGCTGCCTCTAGAATTCTAAGCATGACAAGCTAATTGGTTTTGTTTTTTTTTTATTTCATAATGGATCTGCTGTCTAAACTCGTGTGTGTATTGCGTCAGAATACAAAATTTGGGAAGGAAGAAGGCAAAACCAACTCAGACCCAGAAATCCTTTAGGAAATTGCCGCTCAAGAAACCAAAACTCGGCTGAGGCACCCAAAACCATGACAGAAAGCCAGAATTGGAGCAAGTCAACAGCTGTGCCCTGATTGAAAAAGACCATGCCTTCCGGGTCTTGAACTCCATATTCCAGCCTCAAAATCAAAGCTCACATCAGAAAATTCATTACAAACCATGATAAAGAAGAAAAATGTGAAAAGAGCCAAAGAAATGGAAGAGTCCTTCTTGTTAGTGGGCTTGATTTAGTCACAAGGAAACAGGCTGTTTCCGGATTCATCCACCCCTCCCAGCTGACTGGCTTTGGAAAACTCATTCAATTCACCTGAAAATCGCTGGCAAACTGATTTGGGGAATTAATTATCGTTCCCCTCTGCAAAAGGGTTCCATTTCTTTTTCCAAAACACAAAAACTCATGTTAGTCGTGCTGACTCTAGAATTCTAAGCATGACACGCGAATTGTTTTTTTTTTTTTTTATTTCATAATGGATCTGCTGTCTAAACTCGTGTGTGTATTGCGTCAGAATACAAAATTTGGGAAGGAATAAGGGAAAACCAAGTCAGACCCAGAAATCCTTTAGGAAATTGCCGCTCAAGAAACCAAAACTCGGCTGAGGCACCCAAAACCATGACAGAAAGCCAGAATTGGAGCAAGCCAACAGCTGTGCCCTGATTGAAAAAGACCATTCCTTCCGTGTCTTGAACTCCATATTCCAGCTTCAAAATCAAAGCTCACATCAGAAAATTCATTACAAACCATGATAAAGAAGAAAAATGTGAAAAGAGCCAAAGAAATGGAAGAGTGTTTTTGATAGTGGGCTTGATTTAGTCACAAGGAAACAGGCTGTTTCCGGATTCGTCCACCCCTCCCAGCAGACTGGCTTTGGAAAACTCATTCAATTCACCTGAAAATCGCTGGCAAACTGATTTGGGGAATTAATTATCATTCCCCTCTGCAAAAGGGTTCCATTTCTTTGTCCAAAACACAAAAACTCATGTTGGTCGTGCTGAATCTAGAATTCTAAGCATGACACGCTCATTGGTTTTTTTTTTTTTTTATTTCATAATGGAGCTGCTGTCTAAACTCGTGTGTGTATTGCGTCAGAATACAAAATTTGGGAAGGAAGAAGGCAAAACCAACTCAGACCCTGAAATCCTTTAGGATATTGCCGCTCAGGAAACCAAACCTCGGCTGAGGCACCGAAAACCATGACAGAAAGCCAGAATTGCAGCAAGCCAACAGCTGTGCCCTGATTGAAAAAGACCATTCCTTCCGGGTCTTGAACTCCATATTCCAGCCTCAAAATCAAAGCTCCCATCAGAAAATTCATTACAAACCATGATAAAGAAGAAAAATGTGAAAAGAGCCAAAGAATTGGAAGAGTCCTTTTTGATAGTGGGCTTGATTTAGTCCCAAGGAAACAGGCTGTTTCCGGATTCATCCACCCCTCCCAGCTGACTGGCTTTGGAAAACTCATTCAATTCACCTGAAAATCCCCGGAAAAATGATTTGGGGAATTAATTATCGTTCCCCTCTACAAAAGTGTTCCATTTCTTTTTCCAAAACACAAAAACTCATGTTGGTCGTGCTGCCTCTAGAATTCTAAGCATGACACGCTAATTGGTTTTGTTTTTTTTTTTATTTCATAATGGATCTGCTGTCTAAACTCGTGTGTGTATTGCGTCAGAATACAAAATTTGGGAAGGAAGAAGGCAAAACCAACTCAGACCCAGAAATCCTTTAGGAAATTGCCGCTCAAGAAACCAAAACTCGGCTGAGGCACCCAAAACCATGACAGAAAGCCAGAATTGGAGCAAGCCAACAGCTGTGCCCTGATTGAAAAAGACCATGCCTTCCGGGTCTTGAACTCCATATTCCAGCCTCAAAATCAAAGCTCACATCAGAAAATTCATTACAAACCATGATAAAGAAGAAAAATGTGAAAAGAGCCAAAGAAATGGAAGAGTGTTTTTGATAGTGGGCTTGATTTAGTCACAAGGAAACAGGCTGTTTCCGGATTCATCCACCCCTCCCAGCTGACTGGCTTTGGAAAACTCATTCAATTCACCTGAAAATCGCTGGCAAACTGATTTGGGGAATTAATTATCGTTCCCCTCTACAAAAGTGTTCCATTTCTTTTTCCAAAACACAAAAACTCATGTTGGTCGTGCTGCCTCTAGAATTCTAAGCATGACAAGCTAATTGGTTTTGTTTTTTTTTTATTTCATAATGGATCTGCTGTCTAAACTCGTGTGTGTATTGCGTCAGAATACAAAATTTGGGAAGGAAGAAGGCAAAACCAACTCAGACCCAGAAATCCTTTAGGAAATTGCCGCTCAAGAAACCAAAACTCGGCTGAGGCACCCAAAACCATGACAGAAAGCCAGAATTGGAGCAAGTCAACAGCTGTGCCCTGATTGAAAAAGACCATGCCTTCCGGGTCTTGAACTCCATATTCCAGCCTCAAAATCAAAGCTCACATCAGAAAATTCATTACAAACCATGATAAAGAAGAAAAATGTGAAAAGAGCCAAAGAAATGGAAGAGTCCTTCTTGTTAGTGGGCTTGATTTAGTCACAAGGAAACAGGCTGTTTCCGGATTCATCCACCCCTCCCAGCTGACTGGCTTTGGAAAACTCATTCAATTCACCTGAAAATCGCTGGCAAACTGATTTGGGGAATTAATTATCGTTCCCCTCTGCAAAAGGGTTCCATTTCTTTTCCAAAACACAAAAACTCATGTTAGTCGTGCTGACTCTAGAATTCTAAGCATGACACGCGAATTGTTTTTTTTTTTTTTATTTCATAATGGATCTGCTGTCTAAACTCGTGTGTGTATTGCGTCAGAATACAAAATTTGGGAAGGAATAAGGGAAAACCAAGTCAGACCCAGAAATCCTTTAGGAAATTGCCGCTCAAGAAACCAAAACTCGGCTGAGGCACCCAAAACCATGACAGAAAGCCAGAATTGGAGCAAGCCAACAGCTGTGCCCTGATTGAAAAAGACCATTCCTTCCGTGTCTTGAACTCCATATTCCAGCTTCAAAATCAAAGCTCACATCAGAAAATTCATTACAAACCATGATAAAGAAGAAAAATGTGAAAAGAGCCAAAGAAATGGAAGAGTGTTTTTGATAGTGGGCTTGATTTAGTCACAAGGAAACAGGCTGTTTCCGGATTCGTCCACCCCTCCCAGCAGACTGGCTTTGGAAAACTCATTCAATTCACCTGAAAATCGCTGGCAAACTGATTTGGGGAATTAATTATCATTCCCCTCTGCAAAAGGGTTCCATTTCTTTGTCCAAAACACAAAAACTCATGTTGGTCGTGCTGAATCTAGAATTCTAAGCATGACACGCTCATTGGTTTTTTTTTTTTTTTTTATTTCATAATGGAGCTGCTGTCTAAACTCGTGTGTGTATTGCGTCAGAATACAAAATTTGGGAAGGAAGAAGGCAAAACCAACTCAGACCCTGAAATCCTTTAGGATATTGCCGCTCAGGAAACCAAACCTCGGCTGAGGCACCGAAAACCATGACAGAAAGCCAGAATTGCAGCAAGCCAACAGCTGTGCCCTGATTGAAAAAGACCATTCCTTCCGGGTCTTGAACTCCATATTCCAGCCTCAAAATCAAAGCTCCCATCAGAAAATTCATTACAAACCATGATAAAGAAGAAAAATGTGAAAAGAGCCAAAGAATTGGAAGAGTCCTTTTTGATAGTGGGCTTGATTTAGTCCCAAGGAAACAGGCTGTTTCCGGATTCATCCACCCCTCCCAGCTGACTGGCTTTGGAAAACTCATTCAATTCACCTGAAAATCCCCGGAAAAATGATTTGGGGAATTAATTATCGTTCCCCTCTACAAAAGTGTTCCATTTCTTTTTCCAAAACACAAAAACTCATGTTGGTCGTGCTGCCTCTAGAATTCTAAGCATGACACGCTAATTGGTTTTGTTTTTTTTTTTATTTCATAATGGATCTGCTGTCTAAACTCGTGTGTGTATTGCGTCAGAATACAAAATTTGGGAAGGAAGAAGGCAAAACCAACTCAGACCCAGAAATCCTTTAGGAAATTGCCGCTCAAGAAACCAAAACTCGGCTGAGGCACCCAAAACCATGACAGAAAGCCAGAATTGGAGCAAGCCAACAGCTGTGCCCTGATTGAAAAAGACCATGCCTTCCGGGTCTTGAACTCCATATTCCAGCCTCAAAATCAAAGCTCACATCAGAAAATTCATTACAAACCATGATAAAGAAGAAAAATGTGAAAAGAGCCAAAGAAATGGAAGAGTGTTTTTGATAGTGGGCTTGATTTAGTCACAAGGAAACAGGCTGTTTCCGGATTCATCCACCCCTCCCAGATGACTGGCTTTGGAAAACTCATTCAATTCACCTGAAAATCGCTGGCAAACTGATTTGGGGAATTAATTATCGTTCCCCTCTACAAAAGTGTTCCATTTCTTTTTCCAAAACACAAAAACTCATGTTGGTCGTGCTGCCTCTAGAATTCTAAGCATGACAAGCTAATTGGTTTTGTTTTTTTTTTATTTCATAATGGATCTGCTGTCTAAACTCGTGTGTGTATTGCGTCAGAATACAAAATTTGGGAAGGAAGAAGGCAAAACCAACTCAGACCCAGAAATCCTTTAGGAAATTGCCGCTCAAGAAACCAAAACTCGGCTGAGGCACCCAAAACCATGACAGAAAGCCAGAATTGGAGCAAGTCAACAGCTGTGCCCTGATTGAAAAAGACCATGCCTTCCGGGTCTTGAACTCCATATTCCAGCCTCAAAATCAAAGCTCACATCAGAAAATTCATTACAAACCATGATAAAGAAGAAAAATGTGAAAAGAGCCAAAGAAATGGAAGAGTCCTTCTTGTTAGTGGGCTTGATTTAGTCACAAGGAAACAGGCTGTTTCCGGATTCATCCACCCCTCCCAGCTGACTGGCTTTGGAAAACTCATTCAATTCACCTGAAAATCGCTGGCAAACTGATTTGGGGAATTAATTATCGTTCCCCTCTGCAAAAGGGTTCCATTTCTTTTTCCAAAACACAAAAACTCATGTTAGTCGTGCTGACTCTAGAATTCTAAGCATGACACGCGAATTGTTTTTTTTTTTTTTTATTTCATAATGGATCTGCTGTCTAAACTCGTGTGTGTATTGCGTCAGAATACAAAATTTGGGAAGGAATAAGGCAAAACCAAGTCAGACCCAGAAATCCTTTAGGAAATTGCCGCTCAAGAAACCAAAACTCGGCTGAGGCACCCAAAACCATGACAGAAAGCCAGAATTGGAGCAAGCCAACAGCTGTGCCCTGATTGAAAAAGACCATTCCTTCCGTGTCTTGAACTCCATATTCCAGCTTCAAAATCAAAGCTCACATCAGAAAATTCATTACAAACCATGATAAAGAAGAAAAATGTGAAAAGAGCCAAAGAAATGGAAGAGTGTTTTTGATAGTGGGCTTGATTTAGTCACAAGGAAACAGGCTGTTTCCGGATTCGTCCACCCCTCCCAGCAGACTGGCTTTGGAAAACTCATTCAATTCACCTGAAAATCGCTGGCAAACTGATTTGGGGAATTAATTATCATTCCCCTCTGCAAAAGGGTTCCATTTCTTTGTCCAAAACACAAAAACTCATGTTGGTCGTGCTGAATCTAGAATTCTAAGCATGACACGCGAATTGGTTTTTTTTTTTTTTTTTATTTCATAATGGAGCTGCTGTCTAAACTCGTGTGTGTATTGCGTCAGAATACAAAATTTGGGAAGGAAGAAGGCAAAACCAACTCAGACCCTGAAATCCTTTAGGATATTGCAGCTCAAGAAACCAAACCTCGGCTGAGGCACCCAAAACCATGACAGAAAGCCAGAATTGCAGCAAGCCAACAGCTGTGCCCTGATTGAAAAAGACCATTCCTTCCGGGTCTTGAACTCCATATTCCAGCCTCAAAATCAAAGCTCCCATCAGAAAATTCATTACAAACCATGATAAAGAAGAAAAATGTGAAAAGAGCCAAAGAATTGGAAGAGTCCTTTTTGATAGTGGGCTTGATTTAGTCCCAAGGAAACAGGCTGTTTCCGGATTCATCCACCCCTCCCAGCTGACTGGCTTTGGAAAACTCATTCAATTCACCTGAAAATCGCTGGCAAACTGATTTGGGGAATTAATTATCGTTCCCCTCTACAAAAGTGTTCCATTTCTTTTTCCAAAACACAAAAACTCATGTTGGTCGTGCTGCCTCTAGAATTCTAAGCATGACACGCTAATTGGTTTTGTTTTTTTTTTTTATTTCATAATGGATCTGCTGTCTAAACTCGTGTGTGTATTGCGTCAGAATACAAAATTTGGGAAGGAAGAAGGCAAAACCAACTCAGACCCAGAAATCCTTTAGGAAATTGCCGCTCAAGAAACCAAAACTCGGCTGAGGCACCCAAAACCATGACAGAAAGCCAGAATTGGAGCAAGCCAACAGCTGTGCCCTGATTGAAAAAGACCATGCCTTCCGGGTCTTGAACTCCATATTCCAGCCTCAAAATCAAAGCTCACATCAGAAAATTCATTGCAAACCATGATAAAGAAGAAAAATGTGAAAAGAGCCAAAGAAATGGAAGAGTGTTTTTGATAGTGGGCTTGATTTAGTCACAAGGAAACAGGCTGTTTCCGGATTCATCCACCCCTCCCAGCTGACTGGCTTTGGAAAACTCATTCAATTCACCTGAAAATCGCTGGCAAACTGATTTGGGGAATTAATTATCGTTCCCCTCTGCAAAAGGGTTCCATTTCTTTTTCCAAAACACAAAAACTCATGTTGGTCGTGCTGACTCTAGAATTCTAAGCATGACACGCTAATTGGTTTTTTTTTTTTTATTTCATAATGGATCTGCTGTCTAAACTCGTGTGTGTATTGCGTCAGAATACAAAATTTGGGAAGGAAGAAGGCAAAACCAACTCAGACCCAGAAATCCTTTAGGAAATTGCCGCTCAAGAAACCAAAACTCGGCTGAGGCACCCAAAACCATGACAGAAAGCCAGAATTGGAGCAAGCCAACAGCTGTGCCCTGATTGAAAAAGACCATGCCTTCCGGGTCTTGAACTCCATATTCCAGCCTCAAAATCAAAGCTCACATCAGAAAATTCATTACAAACCATGATAAAGAAGAAAAATGTGAAAAGAGCCAAAGAAATGGAAGAGTGTTTTTGATAGTGGGCTTGATTTAGTCACAAGGAAACAGGCTGTTTCCGGATTCATCCACCCCTCCCAGCTGACTGGCTTTGGAAAACTCATTCAATTCACCTGAAAATCGCTGGCAAACTGATTTGGGGAATTAATTATCGTTCCCCTCTACAAAAGTGTTCCATTTCTTTTTCCAAAACACAAAAACTCATGTTGGTCGTGCTGCCTCTAGAATTCTAAGCATGACAAGCTAATTGGTTTTGTTTTTTTTTTATTTCATAATGGATCTGCTGTCTAAACTCGTGTGTGTATTGCGTCAGAATACAAAATTTGGGAAGGAAGAAGGCAAAACCAACTCAGACCCAGAAATCCTTTAGGAAATTGCCGCTCAAGAAACCAAAACTCGGCTGAGGCACCCAAAACCATGACAGAAAGCCAGAATTGGAGCAAGCCAACAGCTGTGCCCTGATTGAAAAAGACCATGCCTTCCGGGTCTTGAACTCCATATTCCAGCCTCAAAATCAAAGCTCACATCAGAAAATTCATTACAAACCATGATAAAGAAGAAAAATGTGAAAAGAGCCAAAGAAATGGAAGAGTCCTTCTTGTTAGTGGGCTTGATTTAGTCACAAGGAAACAGGCTGTTTCCGGATTCATCCACCCCTCCCAGCTGACTGGCTTTGGAAAACTCATTCAATTCACCTGAAAATCGCTGGCAAACTGATTTGGGGAATTAATTATCGTTCCCCTCTGCAAAAGGGTTCCATTTCTTTTTCCAAAACACAAAAACTCATGTTAGTCGTGCTGACTCTAGAATTCTAAGCATGACACGCGAATTGTTTTTTTTTTTTTTATTTCATAATGGATCTGCTGTCTAAACTCGTGTGTGTATTGCGTCAGAATACAAAATTTGGGAAGGAATAAGGCAAAACCAAGTCAGACCCAGAAATCCTTTAGGAAATTGCCGCTCAAGAAACCAAAACTCGGCTGAGGCACCCAAAACCATGACAGAAAGCCAGAATTGGAGCAAGCCAACAGCTGTGCCCTGATTGAAAAAGACCATTCCTTCCGTGTCTTGAACTCCATATTCCAGCTTCAAAATCAAAGCTCACATCAGAAAATTCATTACAAACCATGATAAAGAAGAAAAATGTGAAAAGAGCCAAAGAAATGGAAGAGTGTTTTTGATAGTGGGCTTGATTTAGTCACAAGGAAACAGGCTGTTTCCGGATTCGTCCACCCCTCCCAGCAGACTGGCTTTGGAAAACTCATTCAATTCACCTGAAAATCGCTGGCAAACTGATTTGGGGAATTAATTATCATTCCCCTCTGCAAAAGGGTTCCATTTCTTTGTCCAAAACACAAAAACTCATGTTGGTCGTGCTGAATCTAGAATTCTAAGCATGACACGCGAATTGGTTTTTTTTTTTTTTTTTTATTTCATAATGGAGCTGCTGTCTAAACTCGTGTGTGTATTGCGTCAGAATACAAAATTTGGGAAGGAAGAAGGCAAAACCAACTCAGACCCTGAAATCCTTTAGGATATTGCAGCTCAAGAAACCAAACCTCGGCTGAGGCACCCAAAACCATGACAGAAAGCCAGAATTGCAGCAAGCCAACAGCTGTGCCCTGATTGAAAAAGACCATTCCTTCCGGGTCTTGAACTCCATATTCCAGCCTCAAAATCAAAGCTCCCATCAGAAAATTCATTACAAACCATGATAAAGAAGAAAAATGTGAAAAGAGCCAAAGAATTGGAAGAGTCCTTTTTGATAGTGGGCTTGATTTAGTCCCAAGGAAACAGGCTGTTTCCGGATTCATCCACCCCTCCCAGCTGACTGGCTTTGGAAAACTCATTCAATTCACCTGAAAATCGCTGGCAAACTGATTTGGGGAATTAATTATCGTTCCCCTCTACAAAAGTGTTCCATTTCTTTTTCCAAAACACAAAAACTCATGTTGGTCGTGCTGCCTCTAGAATTCTAAGCATGACACGCTAATTGGTTTTGTTTTTTTTTTTATTTCATAATGGATCTGCTGTCTAAACTCGTGTGTGTATTGCGTCAGAATACAAAATTTGGGAAGGAAGAAGGCAAAACCAACTCAGACCCAGAAATCCTTTAGGAAATTGCCGCTCAAGAAACCAAAACTCGGCTGAGGCACCCAAAACCATGACAGAAAGCCAGAATTGGAGCAAGCCAACAGCTGTGCCCTGATTGAAAAAGACCATGCCTTCCGGGTCTTGAACTCCATATTCCAGCCTCAAAATCAAAGCTCACATCAGAAAATTCATTACAAACCATGATAAAGAAGAAAAATGTGAAAAGAGCCAAAGAAATGGAAGAGTGTTTTTGATAGTGGGCTTGATTTAGTCACAAGGAAACAGGCTGTTTCCGGATTCATCCACCCCTCCCAGCTGACTGGCTTTGGAAAACTCATTCAATTCACCTGAAAATCGCTGGCAAACTGATTTGGGGAATTAATTATCGTTCCCCTCTACAAAAGTGTTCCATTTCTTTTTCCAAAACACAAAAACTCATGTTGGTCGTGCTGCCTCTAGAATTCTAAGCATGACAAGCTAATTGGTTTTGTTTTTTTTTTATTTCATAATGGATCTGCTGTCTAAACTCGTGTGTGTATTGCGTCAGAATACAAAATTTGGGAAGGAAGAAGGCAAAACCAACTCAGACCCAGAAATCCTTTAGGAAATTGCCGCTCAAGAAACCAAAACTCGGCTGAGGCACCCAAAACCATGACAGAAAGCCAGAATTGGAGCAAGCCAACAGCTGTGCCCTGATTGAAAAAGACCATGCCTTCCGGGTCTTGAACTCCATATTCCAGCCTCAAAATCAAAGCTCACATCAGAAAATTCATTACAAACCATGATAAAGAAGAAAAATGTGAAAAGAGCCAAAGAAATGGAAGAGTCCTTCTTGTTAGTGGGCTTGATTTAGTCACAAGGAAACAGGCTGTTTCCGGATTCATCCACCCCTCCCAGCTGACTGGCTTTGGAAAACTCATTCAATTCACCTGAAAATCGCTGGCAAACTGATTTGGGGAATTAATTATCGTTCCCCTCTGCAAAAGGGTTCCATTTCTTTTTCCAAAACACAAAAACTCATGTTAGTCGTGCTGACTCTAGAATTCTAAGCATGACACGCGAATTGTTTTTTTTTTTTTTATTTCATAATGGATCTGCTGTCTAAACTCGTGTGTGTATTGCGTCAGAATACAAAATTTGGGAAGGAATAAGGCAAAACCAAGTCAGACCCAGAAATCCTTTAGGAAATTGCCGCTCAAGAAACCAAAACTCGGCTGAGGCACCCAAAACCATGACAGAAAGCCAGAATTGGAGCAAGCCAACAGCTGTGCCCTGATTGAAAAAGACCATTCCTTCCGTGTCTTGAACTCCATATTCCAGCTTCAAAATCAAAGCTCACATCAGAAAATTCATTACAAACCATGATAAAGAAGAAAAATGTGAAAAGAGCCAAAGAAATGGAAGAGTGTTTTTGATAGTGGGCTTGATTTAGTCACAAGGAAACAGGCTGTTTCCGGATTCGTCCACCCCTCCCAGCAGACTGGCTTTGGAAAACTCATTCAATTCACCTGAAAATCGCTGGCAAACTGATTTGGGGAATTAATTATCATTCCCCTCTGCAAAAGGGTTCCATTTCTTTGTCCAAAACACAAAAACTCATGTTGGTCGTGCTGAATCTAGAATTCTAAGCATGACACGCGAATTGGTTTTTTTTTTTTTTTTTTATTTCATAATGGAGCTGCTGTCTAAACTCGTGTGTGTATTGCGTCAGAATACAAAATTTGGGAAGGAAGAAGGCAAAACCAACTCAGACCCTGAAATCCTTTAGGATATTGCAGCTCAAGAAACCAAACCTCGGCTGAGGCACCCAAAACCATGACAGAAAGCCAGAATTGCAGCAAGCCAACAGCTGTGCCCTGATTGAAAAAGACCATTCCTTCCGGGTCTTGAACTCCATATTCCAGCCTCAAAATCAAAGCTCCCATCAGAAAATTCATTACAAACCATGATAAAGAAGAAAAATGTGAAAAGAGCCAAAGAATTGGAAGAGTCCTTTTTGATAGTGGGCTTGATTTAGTCCCAAGGAAACAGGCTGTTTCCGGATTCATCCACCCCTCCCAGCTGACTGGCTTTGGAAAACTCATTCAATTCACCTGAAAATCGCTGGCAAACTGATTTGGGGAATTAATTATCGTTCCCCTCTACAAAAGTGTTCCATTTCTTTTTCCAAAACACAAAAACTCATGTTGGTCGTGCTGCCTCTAGAATTCTAAGCATGACACGCTAATTGGTTTTGTTTTTTTTTTTATTTCATAATGGATCTGCTGTCTAAACTCGTGTGTGTATTGCGTCAGAATACAAAATTTGGGAAGGAAGAAGGCAAAACCAACTCAGACCCAGAAATCCTTTAGGAAATTGCCGCTCAAGAAACCAAAACTCGGCTGAGGCACCCAAAACCATGACAGAAAGCCAGAATTGGAGCAAGCCAACAGCTGTGCCCTGATTGAAAAAGACCATGCCTTCCGGGTCTTGAACTCCATATTCCAGCCTCAAAATCAAAGCTCACATCAGAAAATTCATTGCAAACCATGATAAAGAAGAAAAATGTGAAAAGAGCCAAAGAAATGGAAGAGTGTTTTTGATAGTGGGCTTGATTTAGTCACAAGGAAACAGGCTGTTTCCGGATTCATCCACCCCTCCCAGCTGACTGGCTTTGGAAAACTCATTCAATTCACCTGAAAATCGCTGGCAAACTGATTTGGGGAATTAATTATCGTTCCCCTCTGCAAAAGGGTTCCATTTCTTTTTCCAAAACACAAAAACTCATGTTGGTCGTGCTGACTCTAGAATTCTAAGCATGACACGCTAATTGGTTTTTTTTTTTTTATTTCATAATGGATCTGCTGTCTAAACTCGTGTGTGTATTGCGTCAGAATACAAAATTTGGGAAGGAAGAAGGCAAAACCAAGTCAGACCCAGAAATCCTTTAGGAAATTGCCGCTCAAGAAACCAAAACTCGGCTGAGGCACCCAAAACCATGACAGAAAGCCAGAATTGGAGCAAGCCAACAGCTGTGCCCTGATTGAAAAAGACCATTCCTTCCGTGTCTTGAACTCCATATTCCAGCTTCAAAATCAAAGCTCACATCAGAAAATTCATTACAAACCATGATAAAGAAGAAAAATGTGAAAAGAGCCAAAGAATTGGAAGAGTCCTTTTTGATAGTGGGCTTGATTTAGTCCCAAGGAAACAGGCTGTTTCCGGATTCATCCACCCCTCCCAGCTGACTGGCTTTGGAAAACTCATTCAATTCACCTGAAAATCCCCGGAAAAATGATTTGGGGAATTAATTATCATTCCCCTCTGCAAAAGGGTTCCATTTCTTTGTCCAAAACACAAAAACTCATGTTGGTCGTGCTGCCTCTAGAATTCTAAGCATGACACGCTAATTGGTTTTATTTTTTTTTTTTTATTTCATAATGGATCTGCTGTCTAAACTCGTGTGTGTATTGCGTCAGAATACAAAATTTGGGAAGGAAGAAGGCAAAACCAACTCAGACCCACAAATCATTTAGGAAATTGCCACTCAGGAAACCAAAAGTCGGCTGAGGCACCCAAAACCATCACAGGAAGGGAGAATTGGAGCAAGCCAACAGCTGTGCCCTGATTGAAAAAGACCGTTCCTTCCGGGTCTTGAACTCCATATTCCAGCCTCAAAATCAAAGCTCCCATCAGAAAATTCATTACAAACCATGATAAAGAAGAAAAATGTGAAAAGAGCCAAAGAAATGGAAGAGTCCATGTTGATAGTGGGCTTGATTTAGTCACAAGGAAACAGGCTGTTTCCGGATTCATCCACCCCTCCCAGCTGACTGGCTTTGGAAAACTCATTCAATTCACCTGAAAATCCCCGGAAAAATGATTTGGGGAATTAATTATCGTTCCCCTCTGCAAAAGGGTTCCATTTCTTTTTCCAAAACACAAAAACTCATGTTGGTCGTGCTGAATCTAGAATTCTAAGCATGACACGCTCATTGGTTTTGTTTTTTTTTTTATTTCATAATGGAGCTGCTGTCTAAACTCGTGTTTGTATTGCGTCAGAATACAAAATTTGGGAAGGAAGAAGGCAAAACCAACTCAGACCCAGAAATCATGTAGGAAATTGCCGCTCAAGAAACCAAACCTCGGCTGAGGCACCCAAAACCATGACAGAAAGCCAGAATTGGAGCAAGCCAACAGCTGTGCCCTGATTGAAAAAGACCATTCCTTCCGGGTATTGAACTCCATAGTCCAGCCTCAAAATCAAAGCTCACATCAGAAAATTCATTACAAACCATGAGAAAGAAGAAAAATGTGAAAAGAGCCAAAGAAATGGAAGAGTCCTTTTTGAGAGTGGGCTTGATATAGTCACAAGGAAACAGGCTGTTTCCGCATTCATCCACCCCTCCCAGCTGACTGGCTTTGGAAAACTCATTCAATTCACCTGAAAATCGCTGGCAAACTGATTTGGGGAATTAATTATCGTTCCCCTCTGCAAAAGGGTTCCATTTCTTTTTCCAAAACACAAAATCTCATGTTGGTCGTGCTGCCTCTAGAATTCTAAGCATGACACGCGAATTGGTTTGTTTTTTCTTTCATAATGGAGCTGCTGTCTAAACTCGTGTGTGTATTGCGTCAGAATACAAAATTTGGGAAGGAAGAAGGCAAAACCAAGTCAGACCCAGAAATCCTTTAGGAAATTGCCGGTCAAGAAACCAAAACTCGGCTGAGGCACCCAAAACCATGACAGAAAGCCAGAATTGGAGCAAGCCAACAGCTGTGCCCTGATTGAAAAAGACCATGCCTTCCGGGTCTTGAACTCCATATTCCAGCCTCAAAATCAAAGCTCACATCAGAAAATTCATTACAAACCATGATAAAGAAGAAAAATGTGAGAAGAGCCAAAGAAATGGAAGAGTCCTTTTTGATAGTGGGCTTGATTTAGTCACAAGGAAACAGGCTGTTTCCGGATTCATCCACCCCTCCCAGCTGACTGGCTTTGGAAAACTCATTCAATTCACCTGAAAATCGCTGGCAAACTGATTTGGGGAATTAATTATCGTTCCCCTCTGCAAAAGGGTTCCATTTCTTTGTCCAAAACACAAAAACTCATGTTGGTCGTGCTGCCTCTAGAATTCTAAGCATGACACGCTAATTGGTTTTGTTTTTTTTTTTTTATTTTATAATGGATCTGCTGTCTAAACTCTTGTTTGTATTGCATCAGAATATAAAATTTGGGAAGGAAGAAGGCAAAACCAACTCAGACCCAGAAATCCTTTAGGAAATTGCCGCTCAAGAAACCAAAACTCGGCTGAGGCACCCAAAACCATGAGAGAAAGCCAGAATTGGAGCAAGCCAACAGCTGTGCCCTGATTGAAAAAGACCATTCCTTCTGTGTCTTGAACTCCATATTCCAGCCTCAAAATCAAAGCTCACATCAGAAAATTCATTACAAACCATGATAAAGAAGAAAAATGTGAAAAGAGCCAAAGAAATGGAAGAGTCCTTTTTGAGAGTGGGCTTGATTTAGTCACAAGGAAACAGGCTGTTTCCGGATTCATCCACCCCTCCCAGCTGACTGGCTTTGGAAAACTCATTCAATTCACCTGAAAATCGCTGGCAAACTGATTTGGGGAATTAATTATCGTTCCCCTCTGCAAAAGGCTTCCATTTCTTTGTCCAAAACACAAAAACTCATGTTGGTCGTGCTGCCTCTAGAATTCTAAGCATGACACGCGAATTGGTTTTGTTTTATTTATTTCATAATGGAGCTGCTGTCTTAACTCGTGTGTGTATTGCGTCAGAATACAAAATTTGGGAAGGAAGAAGGCAAATCCAACTCAGACCCTGAAATCCTTTAGGAAATTGCCGCTCAGGAAACCAAAACTCGGCTGAGGCACCCAAAACCATGACAGAAAGCCAGAATTGGAGCAAGCCAACAGCTGTGCCCTGATTGAAAAAGACCATTCCTTCCGGGTCTTGAACTCCATATTCCAGCCTCAAAATCAAAGCTCACATCAGAAAATTCATTACAAACCATGATAAAGAAGAAAAATGTGAAAAGAGCCAAAGAAATGGAAGAGTCCTTTTTGATAGTGGGCTTGATTTAGTCACAAGGAAACAGGCTGTTTCCGGATTCATCCACCCCTCCCAGCTGACTGGCTTTGGAAAACTCATTCAATTCACCTGAAAATCACTGGCAAACTGATTTGGGGAATGAATTATCGTTCCCTCTGCAAAAGGCTTCCATTTCTTTTTCCAAAACACAAAAACTCATGTTGGTCGTGCTGCCTCTAGAATTCTAAGCATGACACGCGAATTGGTTTGTTTTTTCTTTCATAATGGATCTGCTGTCTAAGCTCGTGTGTGTATTGTGTCAGAATACCAAATTTGGGAAGGAAGAAGGCAAAACCAAGTCAGACCCAGAAATCCTTTAGGAAATTGCCGCTCAAGAAACCAAAACTCGGCTGAGGCACCCAAAACCATGACAGAAAGCCAGAATTGGAGCAAGCCAACAGCTGTGCCCTGATTGAAAAAGACCATGCCTTCCGGGTCTTGAACTCCATATTCCAGCCTCAAAATCAAAGCTCACATCAGAGAATTCATTACAAACCATGATAAAGAAGAAAAATGTGAGAAGAGCCAAAGAAATGGAAGAGTCCTTTTTGATAGTGGGCTTGATTTAGTCACAAGGAAACAGGCTGTTTCCGGATTCATCCACCCCTCCCAGCTGACTGGCTTTGGAAAACTCATTCAATTCACCTGAAAATCGCTGGCAAACTGATTTGGGGAATTAATGATCGTTCCCCTCTGCAAAAGGATTCCATTTCTTTGTCCAAAACACAAAAACTCATGTTGGTCGTGCTGCCTCTAGAATTCTAAGCATGACACGCTAATTGGTTTTTTTTTTTTTTTATTTTATAATGGATCTGCTGTCTAAACTCTTGTTTGTATTGCATCAGAATATAAAATTTGGGAAGGAAGAAGGCAAAACCAACTCAGACCCAGAAATCCTTTAGGAAATTGCCGCTCAAGAAACCAAAACTCGGCTGAGGCACCCAAAACCATGAGAGAAAGCCAGAATTGGAGCAAGCCAACAGCTGTGCCCTGATTGAAAAAGACCATTCCTTCCGTGTCTTGAACTCCATATTCCAGCCTCAAAATCAAAGCTCACATCAGAAAATTCATTAGAAACCATGATAAAGAAGAAAAATGTGAAAAGAGCCAAAGAAATGCAAGAGTCCTTTTTGATAGTGGGCTTGATTTAGTCACAAGGAAACAGGCTGTTTCCGGATTCATCCACCCCTCCCAGCTGACTGGCTTTGGAAAACTCATTCAATTCACCTGAAAATCGCTGGCAAACTGATTTGGGGAATTAATTATCGTTCCCCTCTGCAAAAGGCTTCCATTTCTTTGTCCAAAACACAAAAACTCATGTTGGTCGTGCTGCCTCTAGAATTCTAAGCATGACACGCGAATGGGTTTTGTTTTATTTATTTCATAATGGAGCTGCTGTCTTAACTCGTGTGTGTATTGCGTCAGAATACAAAATTTGGGAAGGAAGAAGGCAAATCCAACTCAGACCCTGAAATCCTTTAGGAAATTGCCGCTCAGGAAACCAAAACTCGGCTGAGGCACCCAAAACCATGACAGAAAGCCAGAATTGGAGCAAGCCAACAGCTGTGCCCTGATTGAAAAAGACCATGCCTTCCGGGTCTTGAACTCCATATTCCAGCCTCAAAATCAAAGCTCACATCAGAAAATTCATTAGAAACCATGATAAAGAAGAAAAATGTGAAAAGAGCCAAAGAAATGCAAGAGTCCTTTTTGATAGTGGGCTTGATTTAGTCACAAGGAAACAGGCTGTTTCCGGATTCATCCACCCCTCCCAGCTGACTGGCTTTGGAAAACTCATTCAATTCACCTGAAAATCGCTGGCAAACTGATTTGGGGAATTAATTATCGTTCCCCTCTGCAAAAGGCTTCCATTTCTTTTTCCAAAACACAAAAACTCATGTTGGTCCTGCTGCCTCTAGAATTCTAAGCATGACACGCGAATTGGTTTTGTTTTTTTTTTTTATTTTATAATGGATCTGCTGTCTAAACTCTTGTTTGTATTGCATCAGAATATAAAATTTGGGAAGGAAGAAGGCAAAACCAACTCAGACCCAGAAATCCTTTAGGAAATTGCCGCTCAAGAAACCAAAACTCGGCTGAGGCACCCAAAACCATGACAGAAAGCCAGAATTGGAGCAAGCCAACAGCTGTGCCCTGATTGAAAAAGACCATTCCTTCCGTGTCTTGAACTCCATATTCCAGCCTCAAAATCAAAGCTCACATCAGAAAATTCATTAGAAACCATGATAAAGAAGAAAAATGTGAAAAGAGCCAAAGAAATGCAAGAGTCCTTTTTGAGAGTGGGCTTGATTTAGTCACAAGGAAACAGGCTGTTTCCGGATTCATCCACCCCTCCCAGCTGACTGGCTTTGGAAAACTCATTCAATTCACCTGAAAATCGCTGGCAAACTGATTTGGGGAATTAATGATCGTTCCCCTCTGCAAAAGGCTTCCATTTCTTTGTCCAAAACACAAAAACTCATGTTGGTCGTGCTGCCTCTAGAATTCTAAGCATGACACGCTCATTGGTTTTGTTTTTTTTTTTTTAATTCATAATGGAGCTGCTGTCTAAACTCGTGTTTGTATTGCGTCAGAATACAAAATTTGGGAAGGAAGAAGGCAAAACCAACTCAGACCCAGAAATCATGTAGGAAATTGCCGCTCAAGAAACCAAACCTCGGCTGAGGCACCCAAAACCATGACAGAAAGCCAGAATTGGAGCAAGCCAACAGCTGTGCCCTGATTGAAAAAGACCATTCCTTCCGGGTATTGAACTCCATAGTCCAGCCTCAAAATCAAAGCTCACATCAGAAAATTCATTACAAACCATGAGAAAGAAGAAAAATGTGAAAAGAGCCAAAGAAATGGAAGAGTCCTTTTTGAGAGTGGGCTTGATATAGTCACAAGGAAACAGGCTGTTTCCGCATTCATCCACCCCTCCCAGCTGACTGGCTTTGGAAAACTCATTCAATTCACCTGAAAATCGCTGGCAAACTGATTTGGGGAATTAATTATCGTTCCCCTCTGCAAAAGGGTTCCATTTCTTTTTCCAAAACACAAAATCTCATGTTGGTCGTGCTGCCTCTAGAATTCTAAGCATGACACGCGAATTGGTTTGTTTTTTCTTTCATAATGGAGCTGCTGTCTAAACTCGTGTGTGTATTGCGTCAGAATACAAAATTTGGGAAGGAAGAAGGCAAAACCAAGTCAGACCCAGAAATCCTTTAGGAAATTGCCGCTCAAGAAACCAAAACTCGGCTGAGGCACCCAAAACCATGAGAGAAAGCCAGAATTGGAGCAAGCCAACAGCTGTGCCCTGATTGAAAAAGACCATTCCTTCCGTGTCTTGAACTCCATATTCCAGCCTCAAAATCAAAGCTCACATCAGAAAATTCATTACAAACCATGATAAAGAAGAAAAATGGGAAAAGAGCCAAAGAAATGGAAGAGTCCTTTTTGATAGTGGGCTTGATTTAGTCTCGAGGAAACAGGCTGTTTCCGGATTCATCCACCCCTCCCAGCTGACTGGCTTTGGAAAACTCATTCAATTCACCTGAAAATCGCTCGCAAACTGATTTGGGGAATTAATTATCGTTCCCCTCTGCAAAAGGGTTCCATTTCTTTGTCCAAAACACAAAAACTCATGTTGGTCGTGCTGCCTCTAGAATTCTAAGCATGACACGCTAATTGGTTTTGTATTTTTTTTTTTTATTTTATAATGGATCTGCTGTCTAAACTCTTGTTTGTATTGCATCAGAATATAAAATTTGGGAAGGAAGAAGGCAAAACCAACTCAGACCCAGAAATCCTTTAGGAAATTGCCGCTCAAGAAACCAAAACTCGGCTGAGGCACCCAAAACCATGAGAGAAAGCCAGAATTGGAGCAAGCCAACAGCTGTGCCCTGATTGAAAAAGACCATTCCTTCTGTGTCTTGAACTCCATATTCCAGCCTCAAAATCAAAGCTCACATCAGAAAATTCATTACAAACCATGATAAAGAAGAAAAATGTGAAAAGAGCCAAAGAAATGGAAGAGTCCTTTTTGATAGTGGGCTTGATTTAGTCACAAGGAAACAGGCTGTTTCCGGATTCATCAACCCCTCCCAGCTGACTGGCTTTGGAAAACTCATTCAATTCACCTGAAAATCGCTGGCAAACTGATTTGGGGAATTAATTATCGTTCCCCTCTGCAAAAGGCTTCCATTTCTTTGTCCAAAACACAAAAACTCATGTTGGTCGTGCTGCCTCTAGAATTCTAAGCATGACACGCGAATGGGTTTTGTTTTATTTATTTCATAATGGAGCTGCTGTCTTAACTCGTGTGTGTATTGCGTCAGAATACAAAATTTGGGAAGGAAGAAGGCAAATCCAACTCAGACCCTGAAATCCTTTAGGAAATTGCCGCTCAAGAAACCAAAACTCGGCTGAGGCACCCAAAACCATGAGAGAAAGCCAGAATTGGAGCAAGCCAACAGCTGTGCCCTGATTGAAAAAGACCATTCCTTCTGTGTCTTGAACTCCATATTCCAGCCTCAAAATCAAAGCTCACATCAGAAAATTCATTACAAACCATGATAAAGAAGAAAAATGTGAAAAGAGCCAAAGAAATGCAAGAGTCCTTTTTGATAGTGGGCTTGATTTAGTCACAAGGAAACAGGCTGTTTCCGGATTCATCCACCCCTCCCAGCTGACTGGCTTTGGAAAACTCATTCAATTCACCTGAAAATCACTGGCAAACTGATTTGGGGAATTAATTATCGTTCCCTCTGCAAAAGGCTTCCATTTCTTTTTCCAAAACACAAAAACTCATGTTGGTCATGCTGCCTCTAGAATTCTAAGCATGACACGCGAATTGGTTTGTTTTTTCTTTCATAATGGATCTGCTGTCTAAGCTCGTGTGTGTATTGTGTCAGAATACCAAATTTGGGAAGGAAGAAGGCAAAACCAACTCAGACCCAGAAATCCTTTAGGAAATTGCCGCTCAAGAAACCAAAACTCGGCTGAGGCACCCAAAACCATGACAGAAAGCCAGAATTGGAGCAAGCCAACAGCTGTGCCCTGATTGAAAAAGACCATGCCTTCCGGGTCTTGAACTCCATATTCCAGCCTCAAAATCAAAGCTCACATCAGAGAATTCATTACAAACCATGATAAAGAAGAAAAATGTGAGAAGAGCCAAAGAAATGGAAGAGTCCTTTTTGATAGTGGGCTTGATTTAGTCACAAGGAAACAGGCTGTTTCCGGATTCATCCACCCCTCCCAGCTGACTGGCTTTGGAAAACTCATTCAATTCACCTGAAAATCGCTGGCAAACTGATTTGGGGAATTCATGATCGTTCCCCTCTGCAAAAGGATTCCATTTCTTTGTCCAAAACACAAAAACTCATGTTGGTCGTGCTGCCTCTAGAATTCTAAGCATGACACGCTAATTGGTTTTGTTTTTTTTTTTTATTTTATAATGCATCTGCTGTCTAAACTCTTGTTTGTATTGCATCAGAATATAAAATTTGGGAAGGAAGAAGGCAAAACCAACTCAGACCCAGAAATCCTTTAGGAAATTGCCGCTCAAGAAACCAAAACTCGGCTGAGGCACCCAAAACCATGAGAGAAAGCCAGAATTGGAGCAAGCCAACAGCTGTGCCCTGATTGAAAAAGACCATTCCTTCTGTGTCTTGAACTCCATATTCCAGCCTCAAAATCAAAGCTCACATCAGAAAATTCATTACAAACCATGATAAAGAAGAAAAATGTGAAAAGAGCCAAAGAAATGGAAGAGTCCTTTTTGAGAGTGGGCTTGATTTAGTCACAAGGAAACAGGCTGTTTCCGGATTCATCAACCCCTCCCAGCTGACTGGCTTTGGAAAACTCATTCAATTCACCTGAAAATCGCTGGCAAACTGATTTGGGGAATTAATTATCGTTCCCCTCTGCAAAAGGCTTCCATTTCTTTGTCCAAAACACAAAAACTCATGTTGGTCGTGCTGCCTCTAGAATTCTAAGCATGACACGCGAATGGGTTTTGTTTTATTTATTTCATAATGGAGCTGCTGTCTTAACTCGTGTGTGTATTGCGTCAGAATACAAAATTTGGGAAGGAAGAAGGCAAATCCAACTCAGACCCTGAAATCCTTTAGGAAATTGCCGCTCAAGAAACCAAAACTCGGCTGAGGCACCCAAAACCATGAGAGAAAGCCAGAATTGGAGCAAGCCAACAGCTGTGCCCTGATTGAAAAAGACCATTCCTTCTGTGTCTTGAACTCCATATTCCAGCCTCAAAATCAAAGCTCACATCAGAAAATTCATTACAAACCATGATAAAGAAGAAAAATGTGAAAAGAGCCAAAGAAATGCAAGAGTCCTTTTTGATAGTGGGCTTGATTTAGTCACAAGGAAACAGGCTGTTTCCGGATTCATCCACCCCTCCCAGCTGACTGGCTTTGGAAAACTCATTCAATTCACCTGAAAATCGCTGGCAAACTGATTTGGGGAATTAATTATCGTTCCCTCTGCAAAAGGCTTCCATTTCTTTTTCCAAAACACAAAAACTCATGTTGGTCATGCTGCCTCTAGAATTCTAAGCATGACACGCGAATTGGTTTGTTTTTTCTTTCATAATGGATCTGCTGTCTAAGCTCGTGTGTGTATTGTGTCAGAATACCAAATTTGGGAAGGAAGAAGGCAAAACCAACTCAGACCCAGAAATCCTTTAGGAAATTGCCGCTCAAGAAACCAAAACTCGGCTGAGGCACCCAAAACCATGACAGAAAGCCAGAATTGGAGCAAGCCAACAGCTGTGCCCTGATTGAAAAAGACCATGCCTTCCGGGTCTTGAACTCCATATTCCAGCCTCAAAATCAAAGCTCACATCAGAGAATTCATTACAAACCATGATAAAGAAGAAAAATGTGAGAAGAGCCAAAGAAATGGAAGAGTCCTTTTTGATAGTGGGCTTGATTTAGTCACAAGGAAACAGGCTGTTTCCGGATTCATCCACCCCTCCCAGCTGACTGGCTTTGGAAAACTCATTCAATTCACCTGAAAATCGCTGGCAAACTGATTTGGGGAATTCATGATCGTTCCCCTCTGCAAAAGGATTCCATTTCTTTGTCCAAAACACAAAAACTCATGTTGGTCGTGCTGCCTCTAGAATTCTAAGCATGACACGCTAATTGGTTTTGTTTTTTTTTTTTATTTTATAATGCATCTGCTGTCTAAACTCTTGTTTGTATTGCATCAGAATATAAAATTTGGGAAGGAAGAAGGCAAAACCAACTCAGACCCAGAAATCCTTTAGGAAATTGCCGCTCAAGAAACCAAAACTCGGCTGAGGCACCCAAAACCATGAGAGAAAGCCAGAATTGGAGCAAGCCAACAGCTGTGCCCTGATTGAAAAAGACCATTCCTTCTGTGTCTTGAACTCCATATTCCAGCCTCAAAATCAAAGCTCACATCAGAAAATTCATTACAAACCATGATAAAGAAGAAAAATGTGAAAAGAGCCAAAGAAATGGAAGAGTCCTTTTTGAGAGTGGGCTTGATTTAGTCACAAGGAAACAGGCTGTTTCCGGATTCATCAACCCCTCCCAGCTGACTGGCTTTGGAAAACTCATTCAATTCACCTGAAAATCGCTGGCAAACTGATTTGGGGAATTAATTATCGTTCCCCTCTGCAAAAGGCTTCCATTTCTTTGTCCAAAACACAAAAACTCATGTTGGTCGTGCTGCCTCTAGAATTCTAAGCATGACACGCGAATGGGTTTTGTTTTATTTATTTCATAATGGAGCTGCTGTCTTAACTCGTGTGTGTATTGCGTCAGAATACAAAATTTGGGAAGGAAGAAGGCAAATCCAACTCAGACCCTGAAATCCTTTAGGAAATTGCCGCTCAAGAAACCAAAACTCGGCTGAGGCACCCAAAACCATGACAGAAAGCCAGAATTGGAGCAAGCCAACAGCTGTGCCCTGATTGAAAAAGACCATTCCTTCTGTGTCTTGAACTCCATATTCCAGCCTCAAAATCAAAGCTCACATCAGAAAATTCATTACAAACCATGATAAAGAAGAAAAATGTGAAAAGAGCCAAAGAAATGCAAGAGTCCTTT
This sequence comes from Oryctolagus cuniculus, assembly GCF_051225735.1. Classification (NCBI taxonomy): domain Eukaryota; kingdom Metazoa; phylum Chordata; class Mammalia; order Lagomorpha; family Leporidae; genus Oryctolagus; species Oryctolagus cuniculus. Next base: position 83,170,897 of record NC_142879.1, read on the forward strand.
TTGATAGTGGGCTTGATTTAGTCACAAGGAAACAGGCTGTTTCCGGATTCATCCACCCCTCCCAGCTGACTGGCTTTGGAAAACTCATTCAATTCACCTGAAAATCGCTGGCAAACTGATTTGGGGAATTAATTATCGTTCCCTCTGCAAAAGGCTTCCATTTCTTTTTCCAAAACACAAAAACTCATGTTGGTCATGCTGCCTCTAGAATTCTAAGCATGACACGCGAATTGGTTTGTTTTTTCTTTCATAATGGATCTGCTGTCTAAGCTCGTGTGTGTATTGTGTCAGAATACCAAATTTGGGAAGGAAGAAGGCAAAACCAACTCAGACCCAGAAATCCTTTAGGAAATTGCCGCTCAAGAAACCAAAACTCGGCTGAGGCACCCAAAACCATGACAGAAAGCCAGAATTGGAGCAAGCCAACAGCTGTGCCCTGATTGAAAAAGACCATGCCTTCCGGGTCTTGAACTCCATATTCCAGCCTCAAAATCAAAGCTCACATCAGAGAATTCATTACAAACCATGATAAAGAAGAAAAATGTGAGAAGAGCCAAAGAAATGGAAGAGTCCTTTTTGATAGTGGGCTTGATTTAGTCACAAGGAAACAGGCTGTTTCCGGATTCATCCACCCCTCCCAGCTGACTGGCTTTGGAAAACTCATTCAATTCACCTGAAAATCGCTGGCAAACTGATTTGGGGAATTAATGATCGTTCCCCTCTGCAAAAGGATTCCATTTCTTTGTCCAAAACACAAAAACTCATGTTGGTCGTGCTGCCTCTAGAATTCTAAGCATGACACGCTAATTGGTTTTGTTTTTTTTTTTATTTTATAATGCATCTGCTGTCTAAACTCTTGTTTGTATTGCATCAGAATATAAAATTTGGGAAGGAAGAAGGCAAAACCAACTCAGACCCAGAAATCCTTTAGGAAATTGCCGCTCAAGAAACCAAAACTCGGCTGAGGCACCCAAAACCATGAGAGAAAGCCAGAATTGGAGCAAGCCAACAGCTGTGCCCTGATTGAAAAAGACCATTCCTTCCGTGTCTTGAACTCCATATTCCAGCCTCAAAATCAAAGCTCACATCAGAAAATTCATTAGAAACCATGATAAAGAAGAAAAATGTGAAAAGAGCCAAAGAAATGGAAGAGTCCTTTTTGAGAGTGGGCTTGATTTAGTCACAAGGAAACAGGCTGTTTCCGGATTCATCCACCCCTCCCAGCTGACTGGCTTTGGAAAACTCATTCAATTCACCTGAAAATCGCTGGCAAACTGATTTGGGGAATTAATTATCGTTCCCCTCTGCAAAAGGCTTCCATTTCTTTGTCCAAAACACAAAAACTCATGTTGGTCGTGCTGCCTCTAGAATTCTAAGCATGACACGCGAATGGGTTTTGTTTTATTTATTTCATAATGGAGCTGCTGTCTTAACTCGTGTGTGTATTGCGTCAGAATACAAAATTTGGGAAGGAAGAAGGCAAATCCAACTCAGACCCTGAAATCCTTTAGGAAATTGCCGCTCAGGACACCAAAACTCGGCTGAGGCACCCAAAACCATGAGAGAAAGCCAGAATTGGAGCAAGCCAACAGCTGTGCCCTGATTGAAAAAGACCATTCCTTCCGTGTCTTGAACTCCATATTCCAGCCTCAAAATCAAAGCTCACATCAGAAAATTCATTAGAAACCATGATAAAGAAGAAAAATGTGAAAAGAGCCAAAGAAATGCAAGAGTCCTTTTTGATAGTGGGCTTGATTTAGTCACAAGGAAACAGGCTGTTTCCGGATTCATCCACCCCTCCCAGCTGACTGGCTTTGGAGAACTCATTCAATCCACCTGAAAATCGCTGGCAAACTGATTTGGGGAATTAATGATCGTTCCCCTCTGCAAAAGGCTTCCATTTCTTTGTCCAAAACACAAAAACTCATGTTGGTCGTGCTGCCTCTAGAATTCTAAGCACGACACGCTCATTGGTTTTGTTTTTTTTTTTTTAATTCATAATGGAGCTGCTGTCTAAACTCGTGTTTGTATTGCGTCAGAATACAAAATTTGGGAAGGAAGAAGGCAAAACCAACTCAGACCCAGAAATCCTTTAGGAAATTGCCGCTCAAGAAACCAAACCTCGGCTGAGGCACCCAAAACCATGACAGAAAGCCAGAATTGGAGCAAGCCAACAGCTGTGCCCTGATTGAAAAAGACCATTCCTTCCGGGTATTGAACTCCATAGTCCAGCCTCAAAGTCAAAGCTCACATCAGAAAATTCATTACAAACCATGAGAAAGAAGAAAAATGTGAAAAGAGCCAAAAAAATGGAAGAGTCCTTTTTGAGAGTGGGCTTGATATAGTCACAAGGAAACAGGCTGTTTCCGCATTCATCCACCCCTCCCAGCTGACTGGCTTTGGAAAACTCATTCAATTCACCTGAAAATCGCTGGCAAACTGATTTGGGGAATTAATTATCGTTCCCCTCTGCAAAAGGCTTCCATTTCTTTTTCCAAAACACAAAAACTCATGTTGGTCGTGCTGCCTCTAGAATTCTAAGCATGACACGCGAATTGGTTTTGTTTTTTTTTTTTTAATTCATAATGGAGCTGCTGTCTAAACTCGTGTTTGTATTGCGTCAGAATACAAAATTTGGGAAGGAAGAAGGCAAAGCCAACTCAGACCCAGAAATCATGTAGGAAATTGCCGCTCAAGAAACCAAACCTCGGCTGAGGCACCCAAAACCATGACAGAAAGCCAGAATTGGAGCAAGCCAACAGCTGTGCCCTGATTGAAAAAGACCATTCCTTCCGGGTATTGAACTCCATAGTCCAGCCTCAAAATCAAAGCTCACATCAGAAAATTCATTACAAACCATGAGAAAGAAGAAAAATGTGAAAAGAGCCAAAGAAATGGAAGAGTCCTTTTTGAGAGTGGGCTTGATTTAGTCACAAGGAAACAGGCTGTTTCCGGATTCATCCACCCCTCCCAGCTGACTGGCTTTGGAAAACTCATTCAATTCACCTGAAAATCGCTGGCAAACTGATTTGGGGAATTAATTATCGTTCCCCTCTGCAAAAGGGTTCCATTTCTTTGTCCAAAACACAAAATCTCATGTTGGTCGTGCTGCCTCTAGAATTCTAAGCATGACACGCTAATTGGTTTTGTTTTTTTTTTTTTATTTTATAATGGATCTGCTGTCTAAACTCTTGTTTGTATTGCATCAGAATATAAAATTTGGGAAGGAAGAAGGCAAAACCAACTCAGACCCAGAAATCCTTTAGGAAATTGCCGCTCAAGAAACCAAAACTCGGCTGAGGCACCCAAAACCATGAGAGAAAGCCAGAATTGGAGCAAGCCAACAGCTGTGCCCTGATTGAAAAAGACCATTCCTTCCGTGTCTTGAACTCCATATTCCAGCCTCAAAATCAAAGCTCACATCAGAAAATTCATTAGAAACCATGATAAAGAAGAAAAATGTGAAAAGAGCCAAAGAAATGGAAGAGTCCTTTTTGAGAGTGGGCTTGATTTAGTCACAAGGAAACAGGCTGTTTCCGGATTCATCCACCCCTCCCAGCTGACTGGCTTTGGAAAACTCATTCAATTCACCTGAAAATCGCTGGCAAACTGATTTGGGGAATTAATTATCGTTCCCCTCTGCAAAAGGCTTCCATTTCTTTGTCCAAAACACAAAAACTCATGTTGGTCGTGCTGCCTCTAGAATTCTAAGCATGACACGCGAATGGGTTTTGTTTTATTTATTTCATAATGGAGCTGCTGTCTTAACTCGTGTGTGTATTGCGTCAGAATACAAAATTTGGGAAGGAAGAAGGCAAATCCAACTCAGACCCTGAAATCCTTTAGGAAATTGCCGCTCAGGACACCAAAACTCGGCTGAGGCACCCAAAACCATGAGAGAAAGCCAGAATTGGAGCAAGCCAACAGCTGTGCCCTGATTGAAAAAGACCATTCCTTCCGTGTCTTGAACTCCATATTCCAGCCTCAAAATCAAAGCTCACATCAGAAAATTCATTAGAAACCATGATAAAGAAGAAAAATGTGAAAAGAGCCAAAGAAATGCAAGAGTCCTTTTTGATAGTGGGCTTGATTTAGTCACAAGGAAACAGGCTGTTTCCGGATTCATCCACCCCTCCCAGCTGACTGGCTTTGGAGAACTCATTCAATCCACCTGAAAATCGCTGGCAAACTGATTTGGGGAATTAATGATCGTTCCCCTCTGCAAAAGGCTTCCATTTCTTTGTCCAAAACACAAAAACTCATGTTGGTCGTGCTGCCTCTAGAATTCTAAGCACGACACGCTCATTGGTTTTGTTTTTTTTTTTTTAATTCATAATGGAGCTGCTGTCTAAACTCGTGTTTGTATTGCGTCAGAATACAAAATTTGGGAAGGAAGAAGGCAAAACCAACTCAGACCCAGAAATCATGTAGGAAATTGCCGCTCAAGAAACCAAACCTCGGCTGAGGCACCCAAAACCATGACAGAAAGCCAGAATTGGAGCAAGCCAACAGCTGTGCCCTGATTGAAAAAGACCATTCCTTCCGGGTATTGAACTCCATAGTCCAGCCTCAAAGTCAAAGCTCACATCAGAAAATTCATTACAAACCATGAGAAAGAAGAAAAATGTGAAAAGAGCCAAAAAAATGGAAGAGTCCTTTTTGAGAGTGGGCTTGATATAGTCACAAGGAAACAGGCTGTTTCCGCATTCATCCACCCCTCCCAGCTGACTGGCTTTGGAAAACTCATTCAATTCACCTGAAAATCGCTGGCAAACTGATTTGGGGAATTAATTATCGTTCCCCTCTGCAAAAGGCTTCCATTTCTTTTTCCAAAACACAAAAACTCATGTTGGTCGTGCTGCCTCTAGAATTCTAAGCATGACACGCGAATTGGTTTTGTTTTTTTTTTTTTAATTCATAATGGAGCTGCTGTCTAAACTCGTGTTTGTATTGCGTCAGAATACAAAATTTGGGAAGGAAGAAGGCAAAGCCAACTCAGACCCAGAAATCATGTAGGAAATTGCCGCTCAAGAAACCAAAACTCGGCTGAGGCACCCAAAACCATGACAGAAAGCCAGAATTGGAGCAAGCCAACAGCTGTGCCCTGATTGAAAAAGACCATTCCTTCCGGGTATTGAACTCCATAGTCCAGCCTCAAAATCAAAGCTCACATCAGAAAATTCATTACAAACCATGAGAAAGAAGAAAAATGTGAAAAGAGCCAAAGAAATGGAAGAGTCCTTTTTGAGAGTGGGCTTGATTTAGTCACAAGGAAACAGGCTGTTTCCGGATTCATCCACCCCTCCCAGCTGACTGGCTTTGGAAAACTCATTCAATTCACCTGAAAATCGCTGGCAAACTGATTTGGGGAATTAATTATCGTTCCCCTCTGCAAAAGGGTTCCATTTCTTTGTCCAAAACACAAAATCTCATGTTGGTCGTGCTGCCTCTAGAATTCTAAGCATGACACGCTAATTGGTTTTGTTTTTTTTTTTTTATTTTATAATGGATCTGCTGTCTAAACTCTTGTTTGTATTGCATCAGAATATAAAATTTGGGAAGGAAGAAGGCAAAACCAACTCAGACCCAGAAATCCTTTAGGAAATTGCCGCTCAAGAAACCAAAACTCGGCTGAGGCACCCAAAACCATGAGAGAAAGCCAGAATTGGAGCAAGCCAACAGCTGTGCCCTGATTGAAAAAGACCATTCCTTCCGTGTCTTGAACTCCATATTCCAGCCTCAAAATCAAAGCTCACATCAGAAAATTCATTACAAACCATGATAAAGAAGAAAAATGTGAAAAGAGCCAAAGAAATGGAAGAGTCCTTTTTGATAGTGGGCTTGATTTAGTCACAAGGAAACAGGCTGTTTCCGGATTCATCCACCCCTCCCAGCTGACTGGCTTTGGAAAACTCATTCAATTCACCTGAAAATCGCTGGCAAACTGATTTGGGGAATTAATTATCGTTCCCCTCTGCAAAAGGCTTCCATTTCTTTGTCCAAAACACAAAAACTCATGTTGGTCGTGCTGCCTCTAGAATTCTAAGCATGGCACGCGAATTGGTTTTGTTTTATTTATTTCATAATGGAGCTGCTGTCTTAACTCGTGTGTGTATTGCGTCAGAATACAAAATTTGGGAAGGAAGAAGGCAAATCCAACTCAGACCCTGAAATCCTTTAGGAAATTGCCGCTCAGGAAACCAAAACTCGGCTGAGGCACCCAAAACCATGACAGAAAGCCAGAATTGGAGCAAGCCAACAGCTGTGCCCTGATTGAAAAAGACCATTCCTTCCGTGTCTTGAACTCCATATTCCAGCCTCAAAATCAAAGCTCACATCAGAAAATTCATTACAAACCATGATAAAGAAGAAAAATGTGAAAAGAGCCAAAGAAATGCAAGAGTCCTTTTTGATAGTGGGCTTGATTTAGTCACAAGGAAACAGGCTGTTTCCGGATTCATCCACCCCTCCCAGCTGACTGGCTTTGGAAAACTCATTCAATTCACCTGAAAATCGCTGGCAAACTGATTTGGGGAATTAATTATCGTTCCCCTCTGCAAAAGGCTTCCATTTCTTTTTCCAAAACACAAAAACTCATGTTGGTCCTGCTGCCTCTTGAATTCTAAGCATGACACGCGAATTGGTTTTGTTTTATTTATTTCATAATGGATCTGCTGTCTAAACTCGTGTTTGTATTGCGTCAGAATACAAAATTTGGGAAGGAAGAAGGCAAAACCAACTCAGACCCAGAAATCCTTTAGGAAATTGCCGCTCAAGAAACCAAAACTCGGCTGAGGCACCCAAAACCATGACAGAAAGCCAGAATTGGAGCAAGCCAACAGCTGTGCCCTGATTGAAAAAGACCATTCCTTCCAGGTCTTGAACTCCATATTCCAGCCTCAAAATCAAAGCTCACATCAGAAAATTCATTACAAACCATGATAAAGAAGAAAAATGTGAAAAGAGCCAAAGAAATGGAAGAGTCCTTTTTGATAGTGGGCTTGATTTAGTCACAAGCAAACAGGCTGTTTCCGGATTCATCAACCCCTCCCAGCTGACTGGCTTTGGAAAACTCATTCAATTCACCTGAAAATCGCTGGCAAACTGATTTGGGGAATTAATGATCGTTCCCCTCTGCAAAAGGGTTCCATTTCTTTGTCCAAAACACAAAATCTCATGTTGGTCGTGCTGCCTCTAGAATTCTAAGCATGACACGCTCATTGGTTTTGTTTTTTTTTTTTTCTTTCATAATGGATCTGCTGTCTAAACTCGTGTTTGTATTGCGTCAGAATACAAAATTTGGGAAGGAAGAAGGCAAAACCAACTCAGACCCATAATTCATTTAGGAAATTGCCGCTCAAGAAACCAAACCTCGGCTGAGGCACCCAAAACCATGACAGAAAGCCAGAATTGGAGCAAGCCAACAGCTGTGCCCTGATTGAAAAAGACCATTCCTTCCGGGTCTTGAACTCCATATTCCAGCCTCAAAATCAAAGCTCACATCAGAAAATTCATTACAAACCATGAAAAAGAAGAAATGTGAAAAGAGCCAAATAAATGCAAGAGTCCTTTTTGATAGTGGGCTTGATTTAGTCACAAGGAAACAGGCTGTTTCCGGATTCATCCACCCCTCCCAGCTGACTGGCTTTGGAAAACTCATTCAATTCACCTGAAAATCGCTGGCAAACTGATTTGGGGAATTAATTATTGTTCCCCTCTGCAAAAGGGTTCCATTTCTTTGTCCAAAACACAAAAACTCATGTTGGTCGTGCTGCCTCTAGAATTCTAAGCATGACACGCTAATTGGTTTTGTTTTTTTTTTTCTTTCATAATGGATCTGCTGTCTAAACTCGTGTTTGTATTGCGTCAGAATACAAAATTTGGGAAGGAAGAAGGCAAAACCAACTCAGACCCAGAAATCCTTTAGGAAATTGCCACTCAAGAAACCAAAACTCGGCTGAGGCACCCAAAACCCTGACAGAAAGCCAGAATTGGAGCAAGCCAACAGCTGTGCCCTGATTGAAAAAGACCATTCCTTCCGTGTCTTGAACTCCACATTCCAGCCTCAACATCAAAGCTCACATCAGAAAATTCATTACAAACCATGATAAAGAAGAAAAATGTGAAAAGAGCCAAAGAGAGGGAAGAGTCCTTTTTGAGAGTGGGCTTGATTTATTCCCAAGGAAACAGGCTGTTTCCGGATTCATCCACCCCTCCCAGCTGACTGGCTTTGGAAAACTCATTCAATTCCCCTGAAAATCGCTGGCAAACTGATTTGGGGAATTAATGATCATTCCCCTCTGCAAAAGGCTTCCATTTCTTTTTCCAAAACACAAAAACTCATGTTGGTCGTGCTGCCTCTAGAATTCTAAGCATGACACGCTAACTGGTTTTGTTTTTTTGTTTTTTATTTCATAATGGATCTGCTGTCTAAACTCGTGTTTGTATTGCGTCAGAATACAAAATTTGGGAAGGAAGAAGGCAAAACCAACTCAGACCCAGAAATCCTTTAGGAAATTGCCGCTCAAGAAACCAAAACTCGGCTGAGGCACTCAAAACCATGACAGAAAGCCAGAATTGGAGCAAGCCAACAGCTGTGCCCTGATTGAAAAAGACCATTCCTTCCGTGTCTTGAACTCCATATTCCAGCCTCAAAATCAAAGCTCACATCAGAAAATTCATTACAAACCATGATAAAGAAGAAAAATGGGAAAAGAGCCAAAGAAATGGAAGAGTCCTTTTTGATAGTGGGCTTGATTTAGTCACGAGGAAACAGGCTGTTTCCGGATTCGTCCACCCCTCCCAGCTGACTGGCTTTGGAAAACTCATTCAATTCACCTGAAAATCGCTCGCAAACTGATTTGGGGAATTAATTATCGTTCCCCTCTGCAAAAGGGTTCCATTTCTTTGTCCAAAACACAAAAACTCATGTTGGTCGTGCTGCCTCTAGAATTCTAAGCATGACACGCTAACTGGTTTTGTTTTTTTTTTTTATTTCATAATGGATCTGCTGTCTAAACTCATGTTTGTATTGCGTCAGAATACAAAATTTGGGAAGGAAGAAGGCAAAACCAACTCAGACCCAGAAATCATTTAGGCAATTGCCGCTCAAGAAACCAAAACTCTGCTGAGGCACCCAAAACCATGACAGAAAGCCAGAATTGGAGCAAGCCAACAGCTGTGCCCTGATTGAAAAAGACCATTCCTTCCGTGTCTTGAACTCCATATTCCAGCCTCAAAATCAAAGCTCACATCAGAAAATTCATTACAAACCATGATAAAGAAGAACAATGTGAAAAGAGCCAAAGAAATGGAAGAGTCCTTTTTGATAGTGGGCTTGATTTATTCCCAAGGAAACAGGCTGTTTCCGGATTCATCCACCCCTCCCAGCTGACTGGCTTTGGAAAACTCATTCAATTCACCTGAAAATCGCTGGCAAACTGATTTGGGGGAATTAATTATCATACCCCTCTGCAAAAGGGTTCCATTTCTTTGTCCAAAACACAAAAACTCATGTCGGTCGTGCTGCCTCTAGAATTCTAAGCATGACACGCTAATTGGTTTTGTTTTTTATTTCATAATGGATCTGCTACCTAAACTCGTGTTTGTATTGCATCAGAATACAAAATTTGGGAAGGAAGAAGGCAAAACCAACTCAGACCCAGAAATCCTTTAGGAAATTGCCACTCAAGAAACCAAAACTCGGCTGAGGCACCCAAAACCATGACAGAAAGCCAGAATTGGAGAAAGCCAACAGCTGTGCCCTGATTGAAAAAGACCATTCCTTCCGTGTCTTGAACTCCACATTCCAGCCTCAAAATCAAAGCTCACATCAGAAAATTCATTACAAACCATGATAAAGAAGAAAAATGTGAGAAGAGCCAAAGAAAAGGGAGAGTCCTTTTTCATAGTGGGCTTGATTTAGTCACAAGGAAACAGGCTGTTTCCGCATTCATCCACCCCTCCCAGCTGACTGGCTTTGGAAAACTCATTCAATTCACCTGAAAATCGCTGGCAAACTGATTTGGGGAATTAATGATCGTTCCCCTCTGCAAAAGGATTCCATTTCTTTGTCCAAAACACAAAAACTCATGTTGGTCGTGCTGCCTCTAGAATTCTAAGCATGACACGCTAATTGGTTTTGTTTTTTTTTTTTTTATTTCATAATGGATCTGCTCTCTAAACTCGTGTTTGTATTGCGTCAGAATACAAAATTTGGGAAGGAAGAAGGCAAAACCAACTCAGACCCAGAAATCCTTTAGGAAATTGCCGCTCAAGAAACCAAAACTCGGCTGAGGCACCCAAAACCATGACAGAAAGCCAGAATTGGAGCAAGCCAACAGCTGTGCCCTGATTGAAAAAGACCTTTCCTTCCGGGTCTTGAACTCCATATTCCAGCCTCAAAATCAAAGCTGACATCAGAAAGTTCATTACAAACCATGATAAAGAAGAAAAATGTGAAAAGAGCCAAAGAAATGGAAGAGTCCTTGTTGATAGTGGGCTTGATTTTGTCACAAGGAAACAGGCTGTTTCCGCATTCATCCACCCCTCCCAGCTGACTGGCTTTGGAAAACTCATTCAATTCACCTGAAAATCGCTCGCAAACTGATTTGGGGAATTCTTGATCGTTCCCCTCTGCAAAAGGGTTCCATTTCTTTTTCCAAAACACAAAAACTCATGTTGGTCGTGCTGCCTCTAGAATTCTAAGCATGACACGCTAACTGGTTTTGTTTTTTTTGTTTTTTATTTCATAATGGATCTGCTGTCTAAACTCGTGTTTGTATTGCGTCAGAATACAAAATTTGGGAAGGAAGAAGGCAAAACCAACTCAGACCCAGAAATCCTTTAGGAAATTGCCGCTCAAGAAACCAAAACTCGGCTGAGGCACCCAAAACCATGACAGAAAGCCAGAATTGGAGCAAGCCAACAGCTGTGCCCTGATTGAAAAAGACCATGCCTTCCGGGTCTTGAACTCCATATTCCAGCCTCAAAATCAAAGCTCACATCAGAAAATTCATTACAAACCATGATAAAGAAGAAAAATGTGAAAAGAGCCAAAGAAATGGAAGAGTCCTTTTTGAGAGTGGGCTTGATTTCGTCACAAGGAAACAGGCTGTTTCCGGATTCATCCACCCCTCCCAGCTGACTGGCTTTGGAAAACTCATTCAATTCACCTGAAAATCACTGGCAAACTGATTTGGGGAATTCATTATCGTTCCCCTCTGCAAAAGGGTTCCATTTCTTTGTCCAAAACACAAAAACTCATGTTGGTCGTGCTGCCTCTAGAATTCGAAGCATGACTCGCTAATTGGTTTTGTTTTTTATTTTATAATGGATCTGCTGTCTAAACTCGTGTTTGTATTGCGTCAGAATACAAAATTTGGGAAGGAAGAAGGCAAAATCAACTCAGACCCAGAAACCTTTAGGAAATTGCCGCTCAAGAAACCAAAACTCGGCTGAGGCACCCAAAACCATGACAGAAAGCCAGAATCGGTGCAAGGCAACAGCTGTGCCCTGATTGAAAAAGACCATGCCTTCCGTGTCTTGAACTCCATATTCCAGCCTCAAAATCAAAGCTCACATCAGAAAATTCATTACAAACCATGATAAAGAAGAAAACTGTGAAAAGAGCCAAAGAAATGGAAGAGTCCTTTTTGATAGTGGGCTTGATTTAGTCACAAGGAAACAGGCTGTTTCCGGATTCATCCACCCCTCCCAGCTGACTGGCTTTGGAAAACTCATTCAATTCACCTGAAAATCGCTGGCAAACTGATTTGGGGAATTAATTATCATTCCCCTCTGCAAAAGGGTTCCATTTCTTTGTCCAAAACACAAAAACTCATGTTGGTCGTGCTGCCTCTAGAATTCTAAGCATGACACGCTAATTGGTTTTCTTTTTTTTTTTTTTTTTTCTTTCATAATGGATCTGCTGTCTAAACTCGTGTTTGTATTGCATCAGAATACAAACTTTGGGAAGGAAGAAGGCAAAACCAACTCAGACCCAGAAATCCTTTAGGAACTTGCCGCTCAAGAAACCAAAACTCGGCTGAGGCACCCAAAACCATGACAGAAAGCCAGAATTGGAGCAAGCCAACAGCTGTGCCCTGATTGAAAAAGACCATTCCTTCCGTGTCTTGAACTCCATATTCCAGCCTCAAAATCAAAGCTCACATCAGAAAATTCATTACAAACCATGATAAAGAAGAAAAATGTGAAAAGAGCCAAAGAAATGGAAGAGTCCTTTTTGAGAGTGGGCTTGATTTAGTCACAAGGAAACAGGCTGTTTCCGGATTCATCCACCCCTCCCAGCTGACTGGCTTTGGAAAACTCATTCAATTCACCTGAAAATCGCTACCAAACTGATTTGGGGAATGAATTATCGTTCCCCTCTGCAAAAGTGTCCATTTCTTTTTCCAAAACACAAAAACTCATGTTGGTCGTGCTGCCTCTAGAATTCTAAGCATGACACGCGAATTGTTTTTTTTTTTTATTTCATAATGGAGCTGCTGTGTTTACTCGTGTTTGTATTGCGTCAGAAAAGAACATTTGGGAAGGAAGAAGGCAAAACCAACTCAGACCCAGAAATCCTTTAGGAAATTGCCGCTCAAGAAACCAAAACTCGGCTGAGGCACCCAAAACCATGACAGAAAGCCAGAATTGGAACAAGCCAACAGCTGTGCCCTGATTGAAAAAGACCATGCCTTCCGGGTCTTGAACTCCATATTCCAGCCTCAAAATCAAAGCTCACATCAGAAAATTCATTACAAACCATGATAAAGAAGAAAAATGTGAAAAGAGCCAAAGAGATGGAAGAGTCCTTTTTGATAGTGGGCTTGATTTAGTCACAAGGAAACAGGCTGTTGCCACATTCATCCACCCCTCCCAGCTGACTGGCTTTGGAAAACTCATTCAATTCACCTGAAAATCGCTGGCAAACTGATTTGGGGAATTAATTATCGTTACCCTCTGCAAAAGGGTTCCAGTTCTTTGTCCAAAACACAAAAACTCATGTTGGTCGTGCTGCCTCTTGAATTCTAAGCATGACACGCTAATTGGTTTTGTTTTTTTTCTTTCATAATGGAGCTGCTGTCTAAACTCGTGTTTGTATTGCGTCAGAATACAAAATTTGGGAAGGAAGAAGGCAAAACCAACTCAGACCCAGAAATCCTTTAGGAAATTGTCGCTCAAGAAACCAAAACTCGCCTGAGGCACCCAAAACCATGACAGAAAGCCAGAATTGGAGCAAGCCAACAGCTGTGCCCTGATTGAAAAAGACCGTTCCTTCCAGGTCTTGAACTCCATATTCCAGCCTCAAAATCAAAGCTCACATCAGAAAATTCATTACAAACCATGATAAAGAAGAAAAATGTGAAAAGAGCCAAAGAAATGCAAGAGTCCTTTCTGAGAGTGGGCTTGATTTAGTCACAAGGAAACAGGCTGTTTCCGGATTCATCCACCCCTCCCAGCTGACTGGCTTTGGAAAACTCATTCAATTCACCGAAAATCGCTGGCAAACTGATTTGGGGAATAAATTATTGTTCCCCTCAGCAAAAGGGTTCCATTTCTTTGTCCAAAACACAAAAACTCATGTTGGTCGTGCTGCCTCTAGAATTCTAAGCATGACACGTGAATTGGTTTTGTTTTTTCTTTCATAATGGAGCTGCTGTCTAAACTCGTGTTTGTATTGCATCAGAATACAAAATTTGGGAAGGAAGAAGGCAAAACCAACTCAGACCCAGAAATCATTTAGGAAATTGCCGCTCAAGAAACCAAAACTCGGCTGAGGCACCCAAAACCATGACAGAAAGCCAGAATTGGAGCAAGCCAACAGCTGTGCCCTGATTGAAAAAGACCATTCCTTCCGTGTCTTGAACTCCATATTCCAGCCTCAAAATCAAATCTCACATCAGAAAATTCATTACAAACCATGATAAAGAAGAGAAATGTGAAAAGAGCCAAAGAAATGCAAGAGTCCTTTTTGAGAGTGGGCTTGATTTCGTCACAAGAAAACAGGCTGTTTCTGGATTCATCCACCCCTCCCAGCTGACTGGCTTTGGAAAACTCATTCAATTCACCTGAAAATCACTGGCAAACTGATTTGGGGAATTCATTATCGTTCCCCTCTGCAAAAGGGTTCCATTTCTTTTTGCAAAACACAAAAACTCATGTTGGTCGTGCTGCCTCTAGAATTCGAAGCATGACTCGCTAATTGGTTTTGTTTTTTATTTTATAATGGATCTGCTGTCTAAACTCGTGTTTGTATTGCGTCAGAATACAAAATTTGGGAAGGAAGAAGGCAAAATCAACTCAGACCCAGAAACCTTTAGGAAATTGCCGCTCAAGAAACCAAAACTCGGCTGAGGCACCCAAAACCATGACAGAAAGCCAGAATCGGTGCAAGCCAACAGCTGTGCCCTGATTGAAAAAGACCATGCCTTCCGTGTCTTGAACTCCATATTCCAGCCTCAAAATCAAAGCTCACATCAGAAAATTCATTACAAACCATGATAAAGAAGAAAACTGTGAAAAGAGCCAAAGAAATGGAAGAGTCCTTTTTGATAGTGGGCTTGATTTAGTCACAAGGAAACAGGCTGTTTCCGGATTCATCCACCCCTCCCAGCTGACTGGCTTTGGAAAACTCATTCAATTCACCTGAAAATCGCTGGCAAACTGATTTGGGGAATTAATTATCGTGCCCCTCTGCAAAAGGGTTCCATTTATTTGTCCAAAACACAAAAACTCATGTTGGTCGTGCTGCCTCTAGAATTCTAAGCATGACACGCTAATTGGTTTTATTTTTTTTTATTTTATAATGGTTCTTCTATCTAAACTCATGTTTGTATTGCGTCAGAATACAAAATTTGGGAAGGAAGAAGGCAAAACCAACTCAGACGCAGAAATCATTTAGGAAATTGCCGCTCAAGAAACCAAAACTCGGCTGAGGCACCCAAAACCATGACAGAAAGCCAGAATTGGAGCAAGCCAACAGCTGTGCCCTGATTGAAAAAGACCATTCCTTCCGTGTCTTGAACTCCATATTCCAGCCTCAAAATCAAACCTCACATCAGAAAATTCATTACAAACCAGGATAAAGAAGAAAAATGTGAAAAGAGCCAAAGAAATGGAAGAGTCCTTTTTGATAGTGGGCTTGATTTCGTCACAAGGAAACAGGCTGTTTCCGCATTCATCCACCCCTCCCAGCTGACTGGCTTTGGAAAACTCATTCAATTCACCTGAAAATCGCTGGCAAACTGATTTGGGGAATTAATTATCATTCCCCTCTGCAAAAGGGTTCCATTTCTTTGTCCAAAACACAAAAACTCATGTTGGTCGTGCTGCCTCTAGAATTCTAAGCATGACACGCTCATTGGTTTTGTTTTTTTTTTTATTTCATAAGGGAGCTGCTGTCTAAACTCATGTTTGTATTGCGTCAGAATACAAAATTTGGGAAGGAAGAAGGCAAAACCAACTCAGACCCAGAAATCATTTAGGAAATTGCCGCTCAAGAAACCAAAACTCAGCTGAGGCACCCAAAACCATGACAGTAAGCCAGAATTGGAGCAACACAACAGCTGTGGCCTGATTGAAAAAGACCATGCCTTCCGTGTCTTGAACTCCATATTCCAGCCTCAAAATCAAAGCTCACATCAGAAAATTCATTACAAACCAGGATAAAGAAGAAAAATGTGAAAAGAGCCAAAGAGATGGAAGAGTCCTTTTTGATAGTGGGCTTGATTTAGTCACAAGGAAACAGGCTGTTTCCGCATTCATCCACCCCTCCCACCTGACTGGCTTTGGAAAACTCATTCAATTCACCTGAAAATCGCTGGCAAACTGATTTGGGGAATGAATTATCGTTCCCCTCTGCAAAAGGGTTCCATTTCTTTGTCCAAAACACAAAAACTCATGTTGGTCGTGCTGCCTCTTGAATTCTAAGCATGACACGCTAATTGGTTTTTTTTTTTTTTTATTTTGTAATGGAGCTGCTGTCTAAACTCGTGTTTGTATTGCATCAGAATACAAAATTTGGGAAGGAAGAAGGCAAAACCAACTCAGACCCAGAAATCCTTTAGGAAATTGCCGCTCAAGAAACCAAAACTCGGCTGAGGCATTCAAAACCATGACAGAAAGCCAGAATTGGAGCAAGCCAACAGCTGTGCCCTGATTGAAAAAGACCATTCCTTCCATGTCTTGAACTCCATATTCCAGCCTCAAAATCAAAGCTCACATCAGAAAATTCATTACAAACCATGATAAAGAAGAAAAATGTGAAAAGAGCCAAAGAGATGGAAGAGTCCTTTTTGATAGTGGGCTTGATTTCGTCACAAGGAAACAGGCTGTTTCCGGATTCATCCACCCCTCCCAGCTGACTGGCTTTGGAAAACTCATTCAATTCACCTGAAAATCGCTGGCAAACTGATTTGGGGAATTAGTTATCATGCCCCTCTGCAAAAGGGTTCCATTTCTTTGTCCAAAACACAAAAACTCATGTTGGTCGTGCTGCCTCTAGAATTCTAAGCATGACACGCTAATTGGTTTTGTTTTGTTTATTTCATAATGGAGCTGCTGTCTAAACTCATGTTTGTATTGCGTCAGAATACAAAATTTGGGAAGGAAGAAGGCAAAACCAACTCAGACCCAGAAATCATTTAGGAAATTGCCGCTCAAGAAACCAAAACTCGGCTGAGGCACCCAAAACCATGACAGAAAGCCAGAATTGGAGCAAGCCAACAGCTGTGCCCTGATTGAAAAAGACCATTCCTTCCGTGTCTTGAACTCCATATTCCAGCCTCAAAATCAAAGCTCACATCAGAAAATTCATTACAAACCATGATAAAGAAGAAAAATGTGAAAAGAGCCAAAGAAATGGAAGAGTCCTTTTTGAGAGTGGGCTTGATTTAGTCACAAGGAAACAGGCTGTTTCCGCATTCATCCACCCCTCCCACCTGACTGGCTTTGGAAAACTCATTCAATTCACCTGAAAATCGCTGGCAAACTGATTTGGGGAATGAATTATCGTTCCCCTCTGCAAAAGGGTTCCATTTCTTTGTCCAAAACACAAAAACTCATGTTGGTCGTGCTGCCTCTAGAATTCTAAGCATGACACGCTAATTGGTTTTGTTTTTTTTTTTATTTCATAATGGAGCTGCTGTCTAAACTCGTGTTTGTATTGCGTCAGAATACAAAATTTGGGAAGGAAGAAGGCAAAACCAACTCAGACCCAGAAATCCTTTAGGAAATTGCCGCTCAAGAAACCAAAACTCGGCTGAGGCACCCAAAACCATGACAGAAAGCCAGAATTGGAGCAAGCCAACAGCTGTGCCCTGATTGAAAAAGACCATTCTTTCCGTGTTTTGAACTCCATATTCCAGCCTCAAAATCAAAGCTCACATCAGAAAATTCATTACAAACCATGATAAAGAAGAAAAATGTGAAAAGAGCCAAAGAAATGGAAGAGTCCTTTTTGATAGTGGGCTTGATTAGTCCCAAGGAAACAGGCTGTTTCCGCATTCATCCACCCCTCCCAGCTGACTGGCTTTGGAAAACTCATTCAATTCACCTGAAAATCGCTGGCAAACTGATTTGGGGAATGAATTATCGTTCCCCTCTGCAAAAGGGTTCCATTTCTTTGTCCAAAACACAAAAACTCATGTTGGTCGAGCTGCCTCTAGAATTCTAAGCATGACACGCTAATTTGTTTTTTTTTTTTTTATTTCATAATGGAGCTGCTGTCTGAACTCGTGTTTGTATTGTGTCAGAATACAAAATTTGGGAAGGAAGAAGGCAAAACCAACTCAGACCCAGAAATCATTTAGGAAATTGCCGCTCAAGAAACCAAAACTCTGCTGAGGCACCCAAAACCATGACAGAAAGCCAGAATTGGAGCAAGCCAACAGCTGTGCCCTGATAGAAAAAGACCATGCCTTCCGGGTCTTGAACTTCATATTCCAGCCTCAAAATCAAAGCTCACATCAGAAAATTCATTACAAACCAGGATAAAGAAGAAAAATGTGAAAAGAGCCAAAGAGATGGAAGAGTCATTTTTGATAGTGGGCTTGATTTAGTCACAAGGAAACAGGCTGTTTCCGCATTCATCCACCCCTCCCAGCTGACTGGCTTTGGAAAACTCATTCAATTCACCTGAAAATCGCTGGCAAACTGATTGGGGAATTAATTATCATGCCCCTCTGCAAAAGGGTTCCATTTCTTTGTCCAAAACACAAAAACTCATGTTGGTCGTGCTGCCTCTAGAATTCTAAGCATGACACGCTAATTGGTTTTGTTTTGTTTATTTCATAATGGAGCTGCTGTCTAAACTCATGTTTGTATTGCGTCAGAATACAAAATTTGGGAAGGAAGAAGGCAAAACCAACTCAGACCCAGAAATCCTTTAGGAAATTGCCGCTCAAGAAACCAAAACTCGGCTGAGGCACCCAAAACCATGACAGAAAGCCAGAATTGGAGCAAGCCAACAGCTGTTCCCTGATTGAAAAAGACCATTCCTTCCGTGTCTTGAACTCCATATTCCAGCCTCAAAATCAAAGCTCACATCAGAAAATTCATTACAAACCATGATAAAGAAGAAAAATGTGAAAAGAGCCAAAGAAATGGAAGAGTCCTTTTTGATAGTGGGCTTGATTAGTCCCAAGGAAACAGGCTGTTTCGGCATTCATCCACCCCTCCCAGCTGACTGGCTTTGGAAAACTCATTCAATTCACCTGAAAATCGCTGGCAAACTGATTTGGGGAATGAATTATCGTTCCCCTCTGCAAAAGGGTTCCATTTCTTTGTCCAAAACACAAAAACTCATGTTGGTCGAGCTGCCTCTAGAATTCTAAGCATGACACGCTAATTTGTTTTGTTTTTTTTTTTTTTATTTCATAATGGAGCTGCTGTCTGAACTCGTGTTTGTATTGTGTCAGAATACAAAATTTGGGAAGGAAGAAGGCAAAACCAACTCAGACCCAGAAATCATTTAGGAAATTGCCGCTCAAGAAACCAAAACTCGGCTGAGGCACCCAAAACCATGACAGAAAGCCAGAATTGGAGCAAGCCAACAGCTGTGCCCTGATTGAAAAAGACCATTCCTTCCGTGTCTTGAACTCCATATTCCAGCCTCAAAATCAAAGCTCACATCAGAAAATTCATTACAAACCAGGATAAAGAAGAAAAATGTGAAAAGAGCCAAAGAGATGGAAGAGTCCTTTTTGATAGTGGGCTTGATTTAGTCACAAGGAAACAGGCTGTTTCCGCATTCATCCACACCTCTCACCTAACTGGCTTTGGAAAACTCATTCAATTCACCTGAAAATCGCTGGCAAACTGATTTGGGGAATGAATTATCGTTCCCCTCTGCAAAAGGGTTCCATTTCTTTGTCCAAAACACAAAAACTCATGTTGGTCGTGCTGCCTCTAGAATTCTAAGCATGACACGCTAATTGGTTTTGTTTTTTTTTATTTCATAATGGAGCTGCTGTCTAAACTCGTGTTTGTATTGCGTCAGAATACAAAATTTGGGAAGGAAGAAGGCAAAACCAACTCAGACCCAGAAATCCTTTAGGAAATTGCCGCTCAAGAAACCAAAACTCGGCTGAGGCACCCAAAACCATGACAGAAAGCCAGAATTGGAGCAAGCCAACAGCTGTTCCCTGATTGAAAAAGACCATTCCTTCCGTGTCTTGAACTCCATATTCCAGCCTCAAAATCAAAGCTCACATCAGAAAATTCATTACAAACCATGATAAAGAAGAAAAATGTGAAAAGAGCCAAAGAAATGGAAGAGTCCTTTTTGATAGTGGGCTTGATTAGTCCCAAGGAAACAGGCTGTTTCCGCATTCATCCACCCCTCCCAGCTGACTGGCGTTGGAAAACTCATTCAATTCACCTGAAAATCGCTGGCAAACTGATTTGGGGAATGAATTATCGTTCCCCTCTGCAAAAGGGTTCCATTTCTTTGTCCAAAACACAAAAACTCATGTTGGTCGAGCTGCCTCTAGAATTCTAAGCATGACACGCTAATTTGTTTTTTTTTTTTTTATTTCATAATGGAGCTGCTGTCTGAACTCGTGTTTGTATTGTGTCAGAATACAAAATTTGGGAAGGAAGAAGGCAAAACCAACTCAGACCCAGAAATCCTTTAGGAAATTGCCGCTCAAGAAACCAAAACTCTGCTGAGGCACCCAAAACCATGACAGAAAGCCAGAATTGGAGCAAGCCAACAGCTGTGCCCTGATAGAAAAAGACCATGCCTTCCGGGTCTTGAACTTCATATTCCAGCCTCAAAATCAAAGCTCACATCAGAAAATTCATTACAAACCAGGATAAAGAAGAAAAATGTGAAAAGAGCCAAAGAGATGGAAGAGTCATTTTTGATAGTGGGCTTGATTTAGTCACAAGGAAACAGGCTGTTTCCGCATTCATCCACCCCTCCCAGCTGACTGGCTTTGGAAAACTCATTCAATTCACCTGAAAATCGCTGGCAAACTGATTGGGGAATTAATTATCATGCCCCTCTGCAAAAGGGTTCCATTTCTTTGTCCAAAACACAAAAACTCATGTTGGTCGTGCTGCCTCTAGAATTCTAAGCATGACACGCTAATTGGTTTTGTTTTGTTTATTTCATAATGGAGCTGCTGTCTAAACTCATGTTTGTATTGCGTCAGAATACAAAATTTGGGAAGGAAGAAGGCAAAACCAACTCAGACCCAGAAATCCTTTAGGAAATTGCCGCTCAAGAAACCAAAACTCGGCTGAGGCACCCAAAACCATGACAGAAAGCCAGAATTGGAGCAAGCCAACAGCTGTTCCCTGATTGAAAAAGACCATTCCTTCCGTGTCTTGAACTCCATATTCCAGCCTCAAAATCAAAGCTCACATCAGAAAATTCATTACAAACCATGATAAAGAAGAAAAATGTGAAAAGAGCCAAAGAAATGGAAGAGTCCTTTTTGATAGTGGGCTTGATTAGTCCCAAGGAAACAGGCTGTTTCGGCATTCATCCACCCCTCCCAGCTGACTGGCTTTGGAAAACTCATTCAATTCACCTGAAAATCGCTGGCAAACTGATTTGGGGAATGAATTATCGTTCCCCTCTGCAAAAGGGTTCCATTTCTTTGTCCAAAACACAAAAACTCATGTTGGTCGAGCTGCCTCTAGAATTCTAAGCATGACACGCTAATTTGTTTTGTTTTGTTTTTTTTTTATTTCATAATGGAGCTGCTGTCTGAACTCGTGTTTGTATTGTGTCAGAATACAAAATTTGGGAAGGAAGAAGGCAAAACCAACTCAGACCCAGAAATCCTTTAGGAAATTGCCACTCAAGAAACCAAAACTCGGCTGAGGCACCCAAAACCATGACAGAAAGCCAGAATTGGAGCAAGCCAACAGCTGTGCCCTGATTGAAAAAGACCATTCCTTCCGTGTCTTGAACTCCATATTCCAGCCTCAAAATCAAAGCTCTCATCAGAAAATTCATTACAAACCAGGATAAAGAAGAAAAATGTGAAAAGAGCCAAAGAGATGGAAGAGTCCTTTTTGATAGTGGGCTTGATTTAGTCACAAGGAAACAGGCTGTTTCCGCATTCATCCACATCTCTCACCTAACTGGCTTTGGAAAACTCATTCAATTCACCTGAAAATCGCTGGCAAACTGATTTGGGGAATGAATTATCGTGCCCCTCTGCAAAAGGGTTCCATTTCTTTGTCCAAAACACAAAAACTCATGTTGGTCGTGCTGCCTCTAGAATTCTAAGCATGACACGCTAATTGGTTTTTTTTTTTTTTTATTTCATAATGCATCTGCTGTCTAAACTCGTGTTTGTAATGCGTCAGAATACAAAATTTGTGAAGGAAGAAGGCAAACCCAACTCAGACCCAGAAATCATTTAGGAAATTGCCGCTCAAGAAACCAAAACTCGGCTGAGGCATTCAAAACCATGACAGAAAGCCAGAATGGGAGCAAGCCAACAGCTGTGCCCTGATTGAAATAGACCATTCCTTCCGTGTCTTGAACTCCATATTCCAGCCTCAAAATCAAAGCTCACATCAGAAAATTCATTACAAACCATGATAAAGGAGAAAAATGTGAAAAGAGCCAAAGAAATGCAAGAGTCCTTTTTGATAGTGGGCTTGATTTAGTCACAAGGAAACAGGCTGTTTCCGGATTTATCCACCCCTCCCAGCTGACTGGCTTTGAAAACTCATTCAATTCACCTGAAAATCGCTGGCAAACTGATTTGGGGAATTAATTATCGTTCCCCTCTGCAAAAGGGTTCCATTTCTTTGTCCAAAACACAAAAACTCATGTTGCTCGTGCTGCCTCTAGAATTCTAAGCATGACACGCTAATTGGTATTGTTTTGTTTATTTCACAATGGATCTGCTGTCTAAACTCGTGTTTGTATTGCATCAGAATACAAAATTTGGGAAGGAAGAAGGCAAAACCAACTCAGACCCAGAAATTCTTTAGGAACTTGCCGCTCAAGAAACCAAAACTCGGCTGAGGCACCCAAAACCATGACAGAAAGCCAGAATTGGAGCAAGCCAACAGCTGTGCCCTGATTGAAAAAGACCATTCTTTCCGTGTTTTGAACTCCATATTCCAGCCTCAAAATCAAAGCTCACATCAGAAAATTCATTACAAACCATGATAAAGAAGAAAAATGTGAAAAGAGCCAAAGAAATGGAAGAGTCCTTTTTGATAGTGGGCTTGATTTAGTCACAAGGAAACAGGCTGTTTCCGCATTCATCCACCCCTCCCAGCTGACTGGCTTTGGAAAACTCATTCAATTCACCTGAAAATCGCTGGCAAACTGATTTGGGGAATGAATTATCGTTCCCCTCTGCAAAAGGGTTCCATTTCTTTGTCCAAAACACAAAAACTCATGTTGGTCGTGCTGCCTCTAGAATTCAAAGCATGACACGCTAATTGGTTTTGTTTTTTTTTTTTTATTTCATAATGGAGCTGCTGTCTAAACTCGTGTTTGTATTGCGTCAGAATACAAAATTTGGGAAGGAAGAAGGCAAAACCAACTCAGACCCAGAAATCATTTAGGAAATTGCCGCTCAAGAAACCAAAACTCGGCTGAGGCACCCAAAATCATGACAGCAAGCCAGAATTGGAGCAAGCCAACAGCTGTGCCCTGATTGAAAAAGACCATTCCTTCCGTGTCTTGAACTCCATATTCCAGCCTCAAAATCAAAGCTCACATCAGAAAATTCATTACAAACCATGATAAAGAAGAAAAATGTGAAAAGAGCCAAAGAAATGGAAGAGTCCTTTTTGATAGTGGGCTTGATTAGTCCCAAGGAAACAGGCTGTTTCCGGATTCATCCAACCCTCCCAGCTGACTGGCTTTGGAACACTCATTCAATTCACCTGAAAATCGCTGGCAAACTGATTTGGGGAATGAATTATCGTTCCCCTCTGCAAAAGGGTTCCATTTCTTTGTCCAAAACACAAAAACTCATGTTGGTCGTGCTGCCTCTAGAATTCTAAGCATGACACGCTAATTGGTTTTGTTTTGTTTATTTCATAATGGAGCTGCTGTCTAAACTCATGTTTGTATTGCGTCAGAATACAAAATTTGGGAAGGAAGAAGGCAAAACCAACTCAGACCCAGAAATCATTTAGGAAATTGCCGCTCAAGAAACCAAAACTCGGCTGAGGCACCCAAAACCATGACAGAAAGCCAGAGTTGGAGCAAGCCAACAGCTGTTCCCTGATTGAAAAAGACCATTCCTTCCGTGTCTTGAACTCCATATTCCAGCCTCAAAATCAAACCTCACATCAGAAAATTCATTACAAACCATGATAAAGAAGAAAAATGTGAAAAGAGCCAAAGAGATGGAAGAGTCCTTTTTGATAGTGGGCTTGATTTAGTCACAAGGAAACAGGCTGTTTCCGCATTCATCCACAACTCTCACCTGACTGGCTTTGGAAAACTCATTCAATTCACCTGAAAATCGCTGGCAAACTGATTTGGGGAATTAATTATCGTTCCCCTCTGCAAAAGGGTTCCGTTTCTTTGTCCCAAACACAAAAACTCATGTTGGTCGTGCTGCCTCTAGAATTCTAAGCATGACACGCTAATTGGTTTTGTTTTTTTTATTTCATAAAGGAGCTGCTGTCTAAACTCGTGTTTGTATTGCATCAGAATACAAAATTTGGGAAGGAAGAAGGCAAAACCAACTCAGACCCAGAAATCCTTTAGGAAATTGCCGCTCAAGAAACCAAAACTCGGCTGAGGCACCCAAAACCATGACAGAAAGCAAGAATCGGAGCAAGCCAGTAGCTGTGCCCTCATTGAAAAAGACCATTCCTTCCGGGTCTTGAACTCCATATTCCAGCCTCAAAATCAAAGCTCACATCAGAAAATTCATTACAAACCATGATAAAGAAGAAAAATGTGAAAAGAGCCAAAGAAATGGAAGAGTCCTTTTTGATAGTGGGCTTGATTTAGTCACAAGGAAACAGGCTGTTTCCGGATTCATCCACCCCTCCCACCTGACTGGCTTTGGAAAACTCATTCAATTCACCTGAAAATCGCTGGCAAACTGATTTGGGGAATGAATTATCGTTCCCCTCTGCAAAAGGGTTCCATTTCTTTTTCCAAAACACAAAAACTCATGTTGGTCGTGCTGCCTCTAGAATTCTAAGCATGACACGCTAATTGGTTTTATTTTTTTTTATTTCATAATGGATCTGCTGTCTAAACTCGTGTTTGTATTGCATCAGAATACAAAATTTGGGAAGGAAGAAGGCAAAACCAACTCAGACCCAGAAATCCTTTAGGAACTTGCCGCTCAAGAAACCAAAACTCAGCTGAGGCACCCAAAACCATGACAGAAAGCCAGAATTGGAGCAAGCCAACAGCTGTGCCCTGATTGAAAAAGACCATTCCTTCCGTGTCTTGAATTCCATATTCCAGCCTCAAAATCAAAGCTCACATCAGAAAATTCATTACAAACCATGATAAAGAAGAAAAATGTGAAAAGAGCCAAAGAAATGGAAGAGTCCTTTTTGATAGTGGGCTTGATTAGTCCCAAGGAAACAGGCTGTTTCCGGATTCATCCACCCCTCCCAGCTGACTGGCTTTGGAAAACTCATTCAATTCACCTGAAAATCGCTGGCAAACTGATTTGGGGAATGAATTATCGTTCCCCTCTGCAAAAGGGTTCCATTTCTTTGTCCAAAACACAAAAACTCATGTTGCTCGTGCTGCCTCTAGAATTCTAAGCATGACACGCTAATTGGTATTGTTTTGTTTATTTCATAATGGATCTGCTGTCTAAACTCGTGTTTGTATTGCATCAGAATACAAAATTTGGGAAGGAAGAAGGCAAAACCAACTCAGACCCAGAAATTCTTTAGGAACTTGCCGCTCAAGAAACCCAAACTCGGCTGAGGCACCCAAAACCATGACAGAAAGCCAGAATTGGAGCAAGCCAACAGCTGTGCCCTGATTGAAAAAGACCATTCTTTCCGTGTTTTGAACTCCATATTCCAGCCTCAAAATCAAAGCTCACATCAGAAAATTCATTACAAACCATGATAAAGAAGAAAAATGTGAAAAGAGCCAAAGAAATGGAAGAGTCCTTTTTGATAGTGGGCTTGATTTAGTCACAAGGAAACAGGCTGTTTCCGGATTCATCCACCCCTCCCAGCTGACTGGCTTTGGAAAACTCATTCAATTCACCTGAAAATCGCTGGCAAACTGATTTGGGGAATGAATTATCGTTCCCCTCTGCAAAAGGGTTCCATTTCTTTGTCCAAAACACAAAAACTCATGTTGGTCGTGCTGCCTCTAGAATTCAAAGCATGACACGCTAATTGGTTTTGGTTTTTTTTTATTTCATAATGGAGCTGCTGTCTAAACTCGTGTTTGTATTGCGTCAGAATACAAAATTTGGGAAGGAAGAAGGCAAAACCAACTCAGACCCAGAAATCATTTAGGAAATTGCCGCTCAAGAAACCAAAACTCGGCTGAGGCACCCAAAATCATGACAGCAAGCCAGAATTGGAGCAAGCCAACAGCTGTGCCCTGATTGAAAAAGACCATTCCTTCCGTGTCTTGAACTCCATATTCCAGCCTCAAAATCAAAGCTCACATCAGAAAATTCATTACAAACCATGATAAAGAAGAAAAATGTGAAAAGAGCCAAAGAAATGGAAGAGTCCTTTTTGATAGTGGGCTTGATTAGTCCCAAGGAAACAGGCTGTTTCCGGATTCATCCACCCCTCCCAGCTGACTGGCTTTGGAACACTCATTCAATTCACCTGAAAATCGCTGGCAAACTGATTTGGGGAATGAATTATCGTTCCCCTCTGCAAAAGGGTTCCATTTCTTTGTCCAAAACACAAAATCTCATGTTGGTCGTGCTGCCTCTAGAATTCTAAGCATGACACGCTAATTGGTTTTGGTTTTTTTTATTTCATAATGGAGCTGCTGTCTAAACTCGTGTTTGTATTGCGTCAGAATACAAAATTTGGGAAGGAAGAAGGCAAAACCAACTCAGACCCAGAAATCCTTTAGGAAATTGCCGCTCAAGAAACCAAAACTCGGCTGAGGCACCCAAAACCATGACAGCAAGCCAGAATTGGAGCAAGCCAACAGCTGTGCCCTGATTGAAAAAGACCATTCCTTCCGTGTCTTGAACTCCATATTCCAGCCTCAAAATCAAAGCTCACATCAGAAAATTCATTACAAACCAGGATAAAGAAGAAAAATGTGAAAAGAGCCAAAGAAATGGAAGAGTCCTTTTTGATAGTGGGCTTGATTTAGTCACAAGGAAACAGGCTGTTTCCGCATTCATCCATACCTCTCACCTAACTGGCTTTGGAAAACTCATTCAATTCACCTGAAAATCGCTGGCAAACTGATTTGGGGAATGAATTATCGTGCCCCTCTGCAAAAGGGTTCCATTTCTTTGTCCAAAACACAAAAACTCATGTTGGTCGTGCTGCCTCTAGAATTCTAAGCATGACACGCTAATTGGTTTTATTTTTTTTTATTTCATAATGGATCTGCTGTCTAAACTCGTGTTTGTATTGCATCAGAATACAAAATTTGGGAAGGAAGAAGGCAAAACCAACTCAGACCCAGAAATCCTTTAGGAACTTGCCGCTCAAGAAACCAAAACTCAGCTGAGGCACCCAAAACCATGACAGAAAGCCAGAATTGGAGCAAGCCAACAGCTGTGCCCTGATTGAAAAAGACCATTCTTTCCATGTCTTGAATTCCATATTCCAGCCTCAAAATCAAAGCTCACATCAGAAAATTCATTACAAACCATGATAAAGAAGAAAAATGTGAAAAGAGCCAAAGAAATGGAAGAGTCCTTTTTGATAGTGGGCTTGATTAGTCCCAAGGAAACAGGCTGTTTCCGGATTCATCCACCCCTCCCAGCTGACTGGCTTTGGAAAACTCATTCAATTCACCTGAAAATCGCTGGCAAACTGATTTGGGGAATGAATTATCGTTCCCCTCTGCAAAAGGGTTCCATTTCTTTGTCCAAAACACAAAAACTCATGTTGGTCGTGCTGCCTCTAGAATTCTAAGCATGACACGCTAATTGGTATTGTTTTGTTTATTTCATAATGGATCTGCTGTCTAAACTCGTGTTTGTATTGCATCAGAATACAAAATTTGGGAAGGAAGAAGGCAAAACCAACTCAGACCCAGAAATTCTTTAGGAACTTGCCGCTCAAGAAACCAAAACTCGGCTGAGGCACCCAAAACCATGACAGAAACCCAGAATTGGAGCAAGCCAACAGCTGTGCCCTGATTGAAAAAGACCATTCTTTCCGTGTTTTGAACTCCATATTCCAGCCTCAAAATCAAAGCTCACATCAGAAAATTCATTACAAACCATGATAAAGAAGAAAAATGTGAAAAGAGCCAAAGAAATGGAAGAGTCCTTTTTGATAGTGGGCTTGATTTAGTCACAAGGAAACAGGCTGTTTCCGGATTCATCCACCCCTCCCAGCTGACTGGCTTTGGAAAACTCATTCAATTCACCTGAAAATCGCTGGCAAACTGATTTGGGGAATGAATTATCGTGCCCCTCTGCAAAAGGGTTCCATTTCTTTGTCCAAAACACAAAAACTCATGTTGGTCGTGCTGCCTCTAGAATTCAAAGCATGACACGCTAATTGGTTTTGGTTTTTTTTTATTTCATAATGGAGCTGCTGTCTAAACTCGTGTTTGTATTGCGTCAGAATACAAAATTTGGGAAGGAAGAAGGCAAAACCAACTCAGACCCAGAAATCATTTAGGAAATTGCCGCTCAAGAAACCAAAACTCGGCTGAGGCACCCAAAATCATGACAGCAAGCCAGAATTGGAGCAAGCCAACAGCTGTGCCCTGATTGAAAAAGACCATTCCTTCCGTGTCTTGAACTCCATATTCCAGCCTCAAAATCAAAGCTCACATCAGAAAATTCATTACAAACCATGATAAAGAAGAAAAATGTGAAAAGAGCCAAAGAAATGGAAGAGTCCTTTTTGATAGTGGGCTTGATTAGTCCCAAGGAAACAGGCTGTTTCCGGATTCATCCACCCCTCCCAGCTGACTGGCTTTGGAACACTCATTCAATTCACCTGAAAATCGCTGGCAAACTGATTTGGGGAATTAATTATCGTTCCCCTCTGCAAAAGGGTTCCATTTCTTTGTCCAGAACACAAAAACTCATGTTGGTCGTGCTGCCTCTAGAATTCTAAGCATGACACGCTCATTGGTTTTGTTTTGTTTATTTCATAATGGAGCTGCTGTCTAAACTCATGTTTGTATTGCGTCAGAATACAAAATTTGGGAAGGAAGAAGGCAAAACCAACTCAGACCCAGAAATCCTTTAGGAAATTGCCGCTCAAGAAACCAAAACTCGGCTGAGGCACCCAAAACCATGACAGAAAGCCAGAGTTGGAGCAAGCCAACAGCTGTGCCCTGATTGAAAAAGACCATTCCTTCCGTGTCTTGAACTCCATATTCCAGCCTCAAAATCAAAGCTCACATCAGAAAATTCATTACAAACCAGGATAAAGAAGAAAAATGTGAAAAGAGCCAAAGAGATGGAAGAGTCCTTTTTGATAGTGGGCTTGATTTAGTCACAAGGAAACAGGCTGTTTCCGCATTCATCCATACCTCTCACCTAACTGGCTTTGGAAAACTCATTCAATTCACCTGAAAATCGCTGGCAAACTGATTTGGGGAATGAATTATCGTGCCCCTCTGCAAAAGGGTTCCATTTCTTTGTCCAAAACACAAAAACTCATGTTGGTCGTGCTGCCTCTAGAATTCTAAGCATGACACGCTAATTCGTTTTATTTTTTTTTATTTCATAATGGATCTGCTGTCTAAACTCGTGTTTGTATTGCATCAGAATACAAAATTTGGGAAGGAAGAAGGCAAAACCAACTCAGACCCAGAAATCCTTTAGGAACTTGCCGCTCAAGAAACCAAAACTCAGCTGAGGCACCCAAAACCATGACAGAAAGCCAGAATTGGAGCAAGCCAACAGCTGTGCCCTGATTGAAAAAGACCATTCCTTCCGTGTCTTTAATTCCATATTCCAGCCTCAAAATCAAAGCTCACATCAGAAAATTCATTACAAACCATGATAAAGAAGAAAAATGTGAAAAGAGCCAAAGAAATGGAAGAGTCCTTTTTGATAGTGGGCTTGATTAGTCCCAAGGAAACAGGCTGTTTCCGGATTCATCCACCCCTCCCAGCTGACTGGCTTTGGAAAACTCATTCAATTCACCTGAAAATCGCTGGCAAACTGATTTGGGGAATGAATTATCGTTCCCCTCTGCAAAAGGGTTCCATTTCTTTGTCCAAAACACAAAAACTCATGTTGCTCGTGCTGCCTCTAGAATTCTAAGCATGACATGCTAATTGGTATTGTTTTGTTTATTTCATAATGGATCTGCTGTCTAAACTCGTGTTTGTATTGCATCAGAATACAAAATTTGGGAAGGAAGAAGGCAAAACCAACTCAGACCCAGAAATTCTTTAGGAACTTGCCGCTCAAGAAACCAAAACTCGGCTGAGGCACCCAAAACCATGACAGAAAGCCAGAATTGGAGCAAGCCAACAGCTGTGCCCTGATTGAAAAAGACCATTCTTTCCGTGTTTTGAACTCCATATTCCAGCCTCAAAATCAAAGCTCACATCAGAAAATTCATTACAAACCATGATAAAGAAGAAAAATGTGAAAAGAGCCAAAGAAATGGAAGAGTCCTTTTTGATAGTGGGCTTGATTTAGTCACAAGGAAACAGGCTGTTTCCGCATTCATCCACCCCTCCCAGCTGACTGGCTTTGGAAAACTCATTCAATTCACCTGAAAATCGCTGGCAAACTGATTTGGGGAATTAATTATCGTTCCCCTCTGCAAAAGGGTTCCATTTCTTTGTCCAAAACACAAAAACTCATGTTGGTCGTGCTGCCTCTAGAATTCAAAGCATGACACGCTAATTGGTTTTGTTTTTTTTTTATTTCATAATGGAGCTGCTGTCTAAACTCGTGTTTGTATTGCGTCAGAATACAAAATTTGGGAAGGAAGAAGGCAAAACCAACTCAGACCCAGAAATCATTTAGGAAATTGCCGCTCAAGAAACCCAAATTCGGCTGAGGCACCCAAAATCATGACAGCAAGCCAGAATTGGAGCAAGCCAACAGCTGTGCCCTGATTGAAAAAGACCATTCCTTCCGTGTCTTGAACTCCATATTCCAGCCTCAAAATCAAAGCTCACATCAGAAAATTCATTACAAACCATGATAAAGAAGAAAAATGTGAAAAGAGCCAAAGAAATGGAAGAGTCCTTTTTGATAGTGGGCTTGATTAGTCCCAAGGAAACAGGCTGTTTCCGGATTCATCCACCCCTCCCAGCTGACTGGCTTTGGAACACTCATTCAATTCACCTGAAAATCGCTGGCAAACTGATTTGGGGAATTAATTATCGTTCCCCTCTGCAAAAGGGTTCCATTTCTTTGTCCAAAACACAAAAACTCATGTTGGTCGTGCTGCCTCTAGAATTCTAAGCATGACACGCTCATTGGTTTTGTTTTGTTTATTTCATAATGGAGCTGCTGTCTAAACTCATGTTTGTATTGCGTCAGAATACAAAATTTGGGAAGGAAGAAGGCAAAACCAACTCAGACCCAGAAATCCTTTAGGAAATTGCCGCTCAAGAAACCAAAACTCGGCTGAGGCACCCAAAACCATGACAGAAAGCCAGAGTTGGAGCAAGCCAACAGCTGTGCCCTGATTGAAAAAGACCATTCCTTCCGTGTCTTAAACTCCATATTCCAGCCTCAAAATCAAAGCTCACATCAGAAAATTCATTACAAACCAGGATAAAGAAGAAAAATGTGAAAAGAGCCAAAGAGATGGAAGAGTCCTTTTTGATAGTGGGCTTGATTTAGTCACAAGGAAACAGGCTGTTTCCGCATTCATCCATACCTCTCACCTAACTGGCTTTGGAAAACTCATTCAATTCACCTGAAAATCGCTGGCAAACTGATTTGGGGAATGAATTATCGTGCCCCTCTGCAAAAGGGTTCCATTTCTTTGTCCAAAACACAAAAACTCATGTTGGTCGTGCTGCCTCTAGAATTCTAAGCATGACACGCTCATTGTTTTTTTTTTTTTATTTCATAATGTATCTGCTGTCTAAACTCGTGTTTGTAATGCGTCAGAATACAAAATTTGTGAAGGAAGAAGGCAAACCCAACTCAGACCCAGAAATCATTTAGGAAATTGCCGCTCAAGAAACCAAAACTAGGCTGAGGCATTCAAAACCATGACAGAAAGCCAGAATCGGAGCAAGCCAACAGCTGTGCCCTGATTGAAATAGACCATTCCTTCCGTGTCTTGAACTCCATATTCCAGCCTCAAAATCAAAGCTCACATCAGAAAATTCATTACAAACCATGATAAAGAAGAAAAATGTGAAAAGAGCCAAAGAAATGCAAGAGTCCTTTTTGATAGTGGGCTTGATTTAGTCACAAGGAAACAGGCTGTTTCCGGATTCATCCACCCCTCCCAGCTGACTGGCTTTGGAAAACTCATTCAATTCACCTGAAAATCGCTGGCAAACTGATTTGGGGAATGAATTATCGTTCCCCTCTGCAAAAGGGTTCCATTTCTTTGTCCAAAACACAAAAACTCATGTTGCTCGTGCTGCCTCTAGAATTCTAAGCATGACACGCTAATTGGTATTGTTTTGTTTATTTCATAATGGATCTGCTGTCTAAACTCGTGTTTGTATTGCATCAGAATACAAAATTTGGGAAGGAAGAAGGCAAAACCAACTCAGACCCAGAAATTCTTTAGGAACTTGCCGCTCAAGAAACCCAAACTCGGCTGAGGCACCCAAAACCATGACAGAAAGCCAGAATTGGAGCAAGCCAACAGCTGTGCCCTGATTGAAAAAGACCATTCTTTCCGTGTTTTGAACTCCATATTCCAGCCTCAAAATCAAAGCTCACATCAGAAAATTCATTACAAACCATGATAAAGAAGAAAAATGTGAAAAGAGCCAAAGAAATGGAAGAGTCCTTTTTGATAGTGGGCTTGATTTAGTCACAAGGAAACAGGCTGTTTCCGGATTCATCCACCCCTCCCAGCTGACTGGCTTTGGAAAACTCATTCAATTCACCTGAAAATCGCTGGCAAACTGATTTGGGGAATTAATTATCGTTCCCCTCTGCAAAAGGGTTCCATTTCTTTGTCCAAAACACAAAAACTCATGTTGGTCGTGCTGCCTCTAGAATTCAAAGCATGACACGCTAATTGGTTTTGTTTTTTTTTTATTTCATAATGGAGCTGCTGTCTAAACTCGTGTTTGTATTGCGTCAGAATACAAAATTTGGGAAGGAAGAAGGCAAAACCAACTCAGACCCAGAAATCATTTAGGAAATTGCCGCTCAAGAAACCCAAATTCGGCTGAGGCACCCAAAATCATGACAGCAAGCCAGAATTGGAGCAAGCCAACAGCTGTGCCCTGATTGAAAAAGACCATTCCTTCCGTGTCTTGAACTCCATATTCCAGCCTCAAAATCAAAGCTCACATCAGAAAATTCATTACAAACCATGATAAAGAAGAAAAATGTGAAAAGAGCCAAAGAAATGGAAGAGTCCTTTTTGATAGTGGGCTTGATTAGTCCCAAGGAAACAGGCTGTTTCCGGATTCATCCACCCCTCCCAGCTGACTGGCTTTGGAACACTCATTCAATTCACCTGAAAATCGCTGGCAAACTGATTTGGGGAATGAATTATCGTTCCCCTCTGCAAAAGGGTTCCATTTCTTTGTCCAAAACACAAAAACTCATGTTGGTCGTGCTGCCTCTAGAATTCTAAGCATGACACGCTCATTGGTTTTGTTTTGTTTATTTCATAATGGAGCTGCTGTCTAAACTCATGTTTGTATTGCGTCAGAATACAAAATTTGGGAAGGAAGAAGGCAAAACCAACTCAGACCCAGAAATCCTTTAGGAAATTGCCGCTCAAGAAACCAAAACTCGGCTGAGGCACCCAAAACCATGACAGAAAGCCAGAGTTGGAGCAAGCCAACAGCTGTTCCCTGATTGAAAAAGACCATTCCTTCCGTGTCTTGAACTCCATATTCCAGCCTCAAAATCAAAGCTCACATCAGAAAATTCATTACAAACCATGATAAAGAAGAAAAATGTGAAAAGAGCCAAAGAGATGGAAGAGGCCTTTTTGATAGTGGGCTTGATTTTGTCACAAGGAAACAGGCTGTTTCCGCATTCATCCACACCTCTCACCTGACTGGCTTTATAAAACTCATTCAATTCACCTGAAAATCGCTGGCAAACTGATTTGGGGAATGAATTATCGTTCCCCTCTGCAAAAGGGTTCCATTTCTTTGTCCAAAACACAAAATCTCATGTTGGTCGTGCTGCCTCTAGAATTCTAAGCATGACACGCTAATTGGTTTTGTTTTTTTTATTTCATAAAGGAGCTGCTGTCTAAACTCGTGTTTGTATTGCATCAGAATACAAAATTTGGGAAGGAAGAAGGCAAAACCAACTCAGACCCAGAAATCCTTTAGGAAATTGCCGCTCAAGAAACCAAAACTCGGCTGAGGCACCCAAAACCATGACAGAAAGCAAGAATCGGAGCAAGCCAATAGCTGTGCCCTGATTGAAAAAGACCATTCCTTCCGGGTCTTGAACTCCATATTCCAGCCTCAAAATCAAAGCTCACATCAGAAAATTCATTACAAACCATGATAAAGAAGAAAAATGTGAAAAGAGCCAAAGAAATGGAAGAGTCCTTTTTGATAGTGGGCTTGATTTAGTCACAAGGAAACAGGCTGTTTCCGGATTCATCCACCCCTCCCAGCTGACTGGCTTTGGAAAACTCATTCAATTCACCTGAAAATCGCTGGCAAACTGATTTGGGGAATGAATTATCGTTCCCCTCTGCAAAAGGGTTCCATTTCTTTGTCCAAAACACAAAAACTCATGTTGGTCGTGCTGCCTCTAGAATTCTAAGCATGACACGCTCATTGGTTTTGTTTTGTTTATTTCATAATGGAGCTGCTGTCTAAACTCGTGTTTGTATTGCATCAGAATACAAAATTTGGGAAGGAAGAAGGCAAAACCAACTCAGACCCAGAAATCCTTTAGGAACTTGCCGCTCAAGAAACCAAAACTCGGCTGAGGCACCCAAAACCATGACAGAAAGCCAGAATTGGAGCAAGCCAACAGCTGTGCCCTGATTGAAAAAGACCATTCCTTCCGTGTCTTGAATTCCATATTCCAGCCTCAAAATCAAAGCTCACATCAGAAAATTCATTACAAACCATGATAAAGAAGAAAAATGTGAAAAGAGCCAAAGAAATGGAAGAGTCCTTTTTGATAGTGGGCTTGATTAGTCCAAAGGAAACAGGCTGTTTCCGGATTCATCCACCCCTCCCAGCTGACTGGCTTTGGAAAACTCATTCAATTCACCTGAAAATCGCTGGCAAACTGATTTGGGGAATGAATTATCGTTCCCCTCTGCAAAAGGGTTCCATTTCTTTGTCCAAAACACAAAAACTCATGTTGCTCGTGCTGCCTCTAGAATTCTAAGCATGACACGCTAATTGGTATTGTTTTGTTTATTTCATAATGGATCTGCTGTCTAAACTCGTGTTTGTATTGCATCAGAATACAAAGTTTGGGAAGGAAGAAGGCAAAACCAACTCAGACCCAGAAATTCTTTAGGAACTTGCCGCTCAAGAAACCAAAACTCGGCTGAGGCACCCAAAACCATGACAGAAACCCAGAATTGGAGCAAGCCAACAGCTGTGCCCTGATTGAAAAAGACCATTCTTTCTGTGTTTTGAACTCCATATTCCAGCCTCAAAATCAAAGCTCACATCAGAAAATTCATTACAAACCATGATAAAGAAGAAAAATGTGAAAAGAGCCAAAGAAATGGAAGAGTCCTTTTTGATAGTGGGCTTGATTTAGTCACAAGGAAACAGGCTGTTTCCGTATTCATCCACCCCTCCCAGCTGACTGGCTTTGGAAAACTCATTCAATTCACCTGAAAATCGCTGGCAAACTGATTTGGGGAATTAATTATCGTTCCCCTCTGCAAAAGGGTTCCATTTCTTTGTCCAAAACACAAAAACTCATGTTGGTCGTGCTGCCTCTAGAATTCAAAGCATGACACGCTAATTGGTTTT
This sequence comes from Oryctolagus cuniculus, assembly GCF_051225735.1. Lineage (NCBI taxonomy): Eukaryota > Metazoa > Chordata > Mammalia > Lagomorpha > Leporidae > Oryctolagus > Oryctolagus cuniculus. Next base: position 83,206,598 of record NC_142879.1, read on the forward strand.
GTTTTTTTTTTATTTCATAATGGAGCTGCTGTCTAAACTCGTGTTTGTATTGCGTCAGAATACAAAATTTGGGAAGGAAGAAGGCAAAACCAACTCAGACCCAGAAATCATTTAGGAAATTGCCGCTCAAGAAACCCAAACTCGGCTGAGGCACCCAAAATCATGACAGCAAGCCAGAATTGGAGCAAGCCAACAGCTGTGCCCTGATTGAAAAAGACCATTCCTTCCGTGTCTTGAACTCCATATTCCAGCCTCAAAATCAAAGCTCACATCAGAAAATTCATTACAAACCATGATAAAGAAGAAAAATGTGAAAAGAGCCAAAGAAATGGAAGAGTCCTTTTTGATAGTGGGCTTGATTAGTCCCAAGGAAACAGGCTGTTTCCGGATTCATCCACCCCTCCCAGCTGACTGGCTTTGGAACACTCATTCAATTCACCTGAAAATCGCTGGCAAACTGATTTGGGGAATGAATTATCGTTCCCCTCTGCAAAAGGGTTCCATTTCTTTGTCCAAAACACAAAAACTCATGTTGGTCGTGCTGCCTCTAGAATTCTAAGCATGACACGCTCATTGGTTTTGTTTTGTTTATTTCATAATGGAGCTGCTGTCTAAACTCATGTTTGTATTGCGTCAGAATACAAAATTTGGGAAGGAAGAAGGCAAAACCAACTCAGACCCAGAAATCCTTTAGGAAATTGCCGCTCAAGAAACCAAAACTCGGCTGAGGCACCCAAAACCATGACAGAAAGCCAGAGTTGGAGCAAGCCAACAGCTGTGCCCTGATTGAAAAAGACCATTCCTTCCGTGTCTTGAACTCCATATTCCAGCCTCAAAATCAAACCTCACATCAGAAAATTCATTACAAACCATGATAAAGAAGAAAAATGTGAAAAGAGCCAAAGAGATGGAAGAGTCCTTTTTGATAGTGGGCTTGATTAGTCCCAAGGAAACAGGCTGTTTCCGGATTCATCCACCCCTCCCAGCTGACTGGCTTTGGAAAACTCATTCAATTCACCTGAAAATCGCTGGCAAACTGATTTGGGGAATGAATTATCGTTCCCCTCTGCAAAAGGGTTCCATTTCTTTGTCCAAAACACAAAAACTCATGTTGGTCGTGCTGCCTCTAGAATTCTAAGCATGACACGCTAATTTGTTTTGTTTTTATTTTTTATTTCATAATGGAGCTGCTGTCTGAACTCGTGTTTGTATTGTGTCAGAATACAAAATTTGGGAAGGAAGAAGGCAAAACCAACTCAGACCCAGAAATCCTTTAGGAAATTGCCGCTCAAGAAACCAAAACTCGGCTGAGGCACCCAAAACCATGACAGAAAGCCAGAATTGGAGCAAGCCAACAGCTGTTCCCTGATTGAAAAAGACCATTCCTTCCGTGTCTTGAACTCCATATTCCAGCCTCAAAATCAAAGCTCACATCAGAAAATTCATTACAAACCATGATAAAGAAGAAAAATGTGAAAAGAGCCAAAGAGATGGAAGAGTCCTTTTTGAGAGTGGGCTTGATTTAGTCACAAGGAAACAGGCTGTTTCCGGATTCATCCACCCCTCCCAGCTGACTGGCTTTGGAAAACTCATTCAATTCACCTGAAAATCGCTGGCAAACTGATTTGGGGAATTAATTATCGTTCCCCTCTGCAAAAGGGTTCCATTTCTTTGTCCAAAACACAAAAAGTCATGTTGGTCGTGCTGCCTCTAGAATTCTAAGCATGACACGCTCATTGGTTTGGTGTTTTTTTTTTTTATTTCATAATGGATCTGCTGTCTAAACTCGTGTTTGTATTGCGGCAGAATACAAAATTTGGGAAGGAAGAAGGCAAAACCAACTCAGACCCAGAAATCATGTAGGAACTTGCCGCTCAAGAAACCAAAACTCGGCTGAGGCACCCAAAACCATGACAGAAAGCCAGAATTGGAGCAAGCCAACAGCTGTGCCCTGATTGAAACACAGCATTCCTTCCGTGTCTTGAACTCCATATTCCAGCCTCAAAATCAAAGCTCACATCAGAAAATTCATTACAAACCATGATAAAGAAGAAAAATGTGAAAAGAGCCAAAGAAATGGAAGAGTCCTTTTTGATAGTGGGCTTGATTAGTCCCAAGGAAACAGGCTGTTTCCGGATTCATCCACCCCTCCCAGCTGACTGGCTTTGGAACACTCATTCAATTCACCTGAAAATCGCTGGCAAACTGATTTGGGGAATGAATTATCGTTCCCCTCTGCAAAAGGGTTCCATTTCTTTGTCCAAAACACAAAAACTCATGTTGGTCGTGCTGCCTCTAGAATTCTAAGCATGACACGCTAATTGGTTTTGTTTTTTCTTCTTTATTTCATAATGGATCTGTTGCCTAAGCTCGTGTTTGTATTGTGTCAGAATACAAAATTTGGGAAGGAAGAAGGCAAAACCAACTCAGACCCAGAAATCCTTTAGGAAATTGCCGCTCAAGAAACCAAAACTCGGCTGAGGCACCCAAAACCATGACAGAAAGCCAGAATTGGAGCAAGCCAACAGCTGTGCCCTGATTGAAAAAGACCATTCCTTCCGGGTCTTGAACTCCATATTCCAGCCTCAAAATCAAAGCTCACATCAGAAAATTCATTACAAACCATGATAAAGAAGAAAAATGTGAAAAGAGCCAAAGAAATGGAAGAGTCCTTTTTGATAGTGGGCTTGATTTAGTCACAAGGAAACAGGCTGTTTCCGCATTCATCCACCCCTCCCAGCTGACTGGCTTTGGAAAACTCATTCAATTCACCTGAAAATCGCGGGCAAACTGATTTGGGGAATTATTATCGTGCCCCTCTGCAAAAGGGTTCCATTTCTTTGTCCAAAACACAAAAACTCATGTTGGTCGTGCTGCCTCTAGAATTCTAAGCATGACACGCTAATTGGTTTTGTTTTTTTTTTCTTTCATAATGGATCTGCTGTCTAAACTCGTGTTTGTATTGCGTCAGAATACAAAATTTGGGAAGGAAGAAGGCAAAACCAACTCAGACCCAGAAATCCTTTAGGAAATTGCCGCTCAAGAAACCAAAACTCGGCTGAGGCACCCAAAACCATGACAGAAAGCCAGAATTGGAGCAAGCCAACAGCTGTGCCCTGATTGAAAAAGACCATGCCTTCCGTGTCTTGAACTCCATATTCCAGCCTCAAAATCAAAGCTCACATCAGAAAATTCATTACAAACCATGATAAAGAAGAAAAATGTGAAAAGAGCCAAAGAAATGGAAGAGTCCTTTTTGAGAGTGGGCTTGATTTAGTCACAAGGAAACAGGCTGTTTCCGGATTCATCCACCCCTCCCAGCTGACTGGCTTTGGAAAACTCATTCAATTCACCTGAAAATCACTGGCAAACTGATTTGGGGAATTAATTATCGTCCCCCTCTGCAAAAGGGTTCCATTTCTTTGTCCAAAACACAAAAACTCATGTTGGTCGTGCTGCCTCTTGAATTCTAAGCATCACACGCTAATTGGTTTTGTTTTTTTTTTTCTTTCATAATGGATCTACTGTCTAAACTCGTGTTTGTATTGCGTCAGAATGCAAAATATGGGAAGGAAGAAGGCAAAACCAACGCAGACCCAGAAATCCTTTAGGAAATTGCCGCTCAAGAAACCAAAACTCTGCTGAGGCTCCCAAAACCATGAAAGAAAGCCAGAATTGGAGCAAGCCAACAGCTGTGCCCTGATTGAAAAAGACCATTCCTTCCGTGTCTTGAACTCCATATTCCAGCCTCAAAATCAAAGCTCACATCAGAAAATTCATTACAAAGCATGATAAAGAAGAAAAATTTGAAAAGAGCCAAAGAAATGGAAGAGTCCTTTTTGATAGTGGGCTTGATTTAGTCACAAGGAAACAGGCTGTTTCCGGATTCATCCACCCCTCCCAGCTGACTGGCTTTGGAAAACTCATTCAATTCACCTGAAAATCGCTGGCAAACTGATTTGGGGAATTAATTATCGTTCCCCTCTGCAAAAGGGTTCCATTTCTTTGTCCAAAACACAAAAACTCATGTTGGTCGTGCTGCCTCTAGAATTCTAAGCATGACACGCTAATTGGTTTTGTTTTTTTTATTTCAAAATGGATCTGCTGTCTAAACTCGTGTTTGTATTGCGTCAGAATACAAAATTTGGGAAGGAAGAAGGCAAAACCAACTCAGACCCAGAAATCCTTTAGGAAATTGCCGCTCAAGAAACCAAAACTCGGCTGAGGCACCCAAAACCATGACAGAAAGCCAGAATTGGAGCAAGCCAACAGCTGTGCCCTGATTGAAAAAGACCATTCCTTCCGTGTCTTGAACTCCATATTCCAGCCTCAAAATCAAAGCTCACATCAGAAAATTCATTACAAACCATGATAAAGAAGAAAAATGTGAAAAGAGCCAAAGAAATGGAAGAGTCCTTTTTGAGAGTGGGCTTGATTTAGTCACAAGGAAACAGGCTGTTTCCGGATTCATCCACCCCTCCCAGATGACTGGCTTTGGAAAACTCATTCAATTCACCTGAAAATCGCTGGCAAACTGATTTGGGGGAATTAATTATCGTTCCCCTCTGCAAAAGGGTTCCATTTCTTTGTCCAAAACACAAAAACTCATGTTGGTCGTGCTGCCTCTAGAATTCTAAGCATGACACGCTAATTGGTTTTGTGTTTTTTTTTCTTTCATAATGGATCTGCTGTCTAAACTCGTGTTTGTATTGCGTCAGAATGCAAAATATGGGAAGGAAGAAGGCAAAACCAACGCAGAAACAGAAATCCTTTAGGAAATTGCCGCTCAAGAAACCAAAACTCGGCTGAGGCACCCAAAACCATGACAGAAAGCCAGAATTGGAGCAAGCCAACAGCTGTGCCCTGATTGAAAAAGACCATTCCTTCCGTGTCTTGAACTCCATATTCCAGCCTCAAAATCAAAGCTCACATCAGAAAATTCATTACAAACCATGATAAAGAAGAAAAATGTGAAAAGAGCCAAAGAAATGGAAGAGTCCTTTTTGAGAGTGGGCTTGATTTAGTCACAAGGAAACAGGCTGTTTCCGGATTCATCCACCCCTCCCAGATGACTGGCTTTGGAAAACTCATTCAATTCACCTGAAAATCGCTGGCAAACTGATTTGGGGGAATTAATTATCGTTCCCCTCTGCAAAAGGGTTCCATTTCTTTGTCCAAAACACAAAAACTCATGTTGGTCGTGCTGCCTCTAGAATTCTAAGCATGACACGCTAATTGGTTTTGTGTTTTTTTTTCTTTCATAATGGATCTGCTGTCTAAACTCGTGTTTGTATTGCGTCAGAATGCAAAATATGGGAAGGAAGAAGGCAAAACCAACGCAGAAACAGAAATCCTTTAGGAAATTGCCGCTCAAGAAACCAAAACTAGGCTGAGGCACCCAAAACCATGACAGAAAGCCAGAATTGGAGCAAGCCAACAGCTGTGCCCTGATTGAAAAAGACCATTCCTTCCGTGTCTTGAACTCCATATTCCAGCCTCAAAATCAAAGCTCACATCAGAAAATTCATTACAAACCATGATAAAGAAGAAAAATGTGAAAAGAGCCAAAGAAATGGAAGAGTCCTTTTTGATAGTGGGCTTGATTTAGTCACAAGGAAACAGGCTGTTTCCGGATTCATCCACCCCTCCCAGCTGACTGGCTTTGGAAAACTCATTCAATTCACCTGAAAATCGCTGGCAAACTGATTTGGGGAATTAATTATCATCCCCCTCTGCAAAAGGGTTCCATTTCTTTTTCCAAAACACAAAAACTCATGTTGGTCGTGCTGCCTCTAGAATTCTAAGCATGACACGCTAATTGGTTTTGTTTTTTTTTTTTTTTTCTTTCATAATGGATCTGCTGTCTAAACTCGTGTGTGTATTGCGTCAGAATACAAAATTTGGGAAGGAAGAAGGCAAAACCAACTCAGACCCAGAAATCCTTTAGGAAATTGCCGCTCAAGAAACCAAAACTCGCCTGAGGCACCCAAAACCATGACAGAAAGCCAGAATTGGAGCAAGCCAACAGCTGTGCCCTGATTGAAAAATACCATTCCTTCTGTGTCTTGAACTCCATATTCCAGCCTCAAAATCAAAGCTCACATCAGAAAATTCATTACAAACCATGATAAAGAAGAAAAATGTGAAAAGAGCCAAAGAAATGGAAGAGTCCTTTTTGATAGTGGGCTTGATTTAGTCACAAGGAAACAGGCTGTTTCCGGATTCATCCACCCCTCCCAGCTGACTGGCTTTGGAAAACTCATTCAATTCACCTGAAAATCGCTGGCAAACTGATTTGGGGAATTATTATCGTGCCCCTCTGCAAAAGGGTTCCATTTCTTTGTCCAAAACACAAAAACTCATGTTGGTCGTGCTGCCTCTAGAATTCTAAGCATGACACGCTAATTGGTTTTGTTTTTTTTTTCTTTCATAATGGATCTGCTGTCTAAACTCGTGTTTGTATTGCGTCAGAATACAAAATTTGGGAAGGAAGAAGGCAAAACCAACTCAGACCCAGAAATCCTTTAGGAAATTGCCGCTCAAGAAACCAAAACTCGGCTGAGGCACCCAAAACCATGACAGAAAGCCAGAATTGGAGCAAGCCAACAGCTGTGCCCTGATTGAAAAAGACCATGCCTTCCGTGTCTTGAACTCCATATTCCAGCCTCAAAATCAAAGCTCACATCAGAAAATTCATTACAAACCATGATAAAGAAGAAAAATGTGAAAAGAGCCAAAGAAATGGAAGAGTCCTTTTTGAGAGTGGGCTTGATTTAGTCACAAGGAAACAGGCTGTTTCCGGATTCATCCACCCCTCCCAGCTGACTGGCTTTGGAAAACTCATTCAATTCACCTGAAAATCACTGGCAAACTGATTTGGGGAATTAATTATCGTCCCCCTCTGCAAAAGGGTTCCATTTCTTTGTCCAAAACACAAAAACTCATGTTGGTCGTGCTGCCTCTTGAATTCTAAGCATCACACGCTAATTGGTTTTGTTTTTTTTTTTCTTTCATAATGGATCTACTGTCTAAACTCGTGTTTGTATTGCGTCAGAATGCAAAATATGGGAAGGAAGAAGGCAAAACCAACGCAGACCCAGAAATCCTTTAGGAAATTGCCGCTCAAGAAACCAAAACTCGGCTGAGGCACCCAAAACCATGACAGAAAGCCAGAATTGGAGCAAGCCAACAGCTGTGTCCTGATTGAAAAAGACCATTCCTTCCGTGTCTTGAACTCCATATTCCAGCCTCAAAATCAAAGCTCACATCAGAAAATTCATTACAAACCATGATAAAGAAGAAAAATGTGAAAAGAGCCAAAGAAATGGAAGAGTCCTTTTTGAGAGTGGGCTTGATTTAGTCACAAGGAAACAGGCCGTTTCCGGATTCATCCACCCCTCCCAGCTGACTGGCTTTGGAAAACTCATTCAATTCACCTGAAAATCGCTGGCAAACTGATTTGGGGGAATTAATGATCGTTCCCCTCTGCAAAAGGGTTCTATTTCTTTGTCCAAAACACAAAAACTCATGTTGGTCGTGCTGCCTCTAGAATTCTAAGCATGACACGCTAATTGGTTTTGTTTTTTTATTTCAAAATGGATCTGCTGTCTAAACTCGTGTTTGTATTGCGTCAGAATACAAAATTTGGGAAGGAAGAAGGCAAAACCAACTCAGACCCAGAAATCCTTTAGGAAATTGCCGCTCAAGAAACCAAAACTCTGCTGAGGCTCCCAAAACCATGACAGAAAGCCAGAATTGGAGCAAGCCAACAGCTGTGCCCTGATTGAAAAAGACCATTCCTTCCGTGTCTTGAACTCCATATTCCAGCCTCAAAATCAAAGCTCACATCAGAAAATTCATTACAAAGCATGATAAAGAAGAAAAATTTGAAAAGAGCCAAAGAAATGGAAGAGTCCTTTTTGATAGTGGGCTTGATTTAGTCACAAGGAAACAGGCTGTTTCCGGATTCATCCACCCCTCCCAGCTGACTGGCTTTGGAAAACTCATTCAATTCACCTGAAAATCGCTGGCAAACTGATTTGGGGAATTAATTATCGTTCCCCTCTGCAAAAGGGTTCCATTTCTTTGTCCAAAACACAAAAACTCATGTTGGTCGTGCTGCCTCTAGAATTCTAAGCATGACACGCTAATTGGTTTTGTTTTTTTTATTTCAAAATGGATCTGCTGTCTAAACTCGTGTTTGTATTGCGTCAGAATACAAAATTTGGGAAGGAAGAAGGCAAAACCAACTCAGACCCAGAAATCCTTTAGGAAATTGCCGCTCAAGAAACCAAAACTCGGCTGAGGCACCCAAAACCATGACAGAAAGCCAGAATTGGAGCAAGCCAACAGCTGTGCCCTGATTGAAAAAGACCATTCCTTCCGTGTCTTGAACTCCATATTCCAGCCTCAAAATCAAAGCTCACATCAGAAAATTCATTACAAACCATGATAAAGAAGAAAAATGTGAAAAGAGCCAAAGAAATGGAAGAGTCCTTTTTGATAGTGGGCTTGATTTAGTCACAAGGAAACAGGCTGTTTCCGGATTCATCCACCCCTCCCAGATGACTGGCTTTGGAAAACTCATTCAATTCACCTGAAAATCGCTGGCAAACTGATTTGGGGAATTAATTATCATCCCCCTCTGCAAAAGGGTTCCATTTCTTTTTCCAAAACACAAAAACTCATGTTGGTCGTGCTGCCTCTAGAATTCTAAGCATGACACGCTAATTGGTTTTGTTTTTTGTTTTTTTTCTTTCATAATGGATCTGCTGTCTAAACTCGTGTGTGTATTGCGTCAGAATACAAAATTTGGGAAGGAAGAAGGTAAAACCAACTCAGACCCAGAAATCCTTTAGGAAATTGCCGCTCAAGAAACCAAAACTCGCCTGAGGCACCCAAAACCATGACAGAAAGCCAGAATTGGAGCAAGCCAACAGCTGTGCCCTGATTGAAAAATACCATTCCTTCTGTGTCTTGAACTCCATATTCCAGCCTCAAAATCAAAGCTCACATCAGAAAATTCATTACAAACCATGATAAAGAAGAAAAATGTGAAAAGAGCCAAAGAAATGGAAGAGTCCTTTTTGATAGTGTGCTTCATTTAGTCACAAGGAAACAGGCTGTTTCCGGATTCATCCACCCCTCCCAGCTGACTGGCTTTGGAAAACTCATTCAATTCACCTGAAAATCGCTGGCAAACTGATTTGGGGGAATTAATTATCGTTCCCCTCTGCAAAAGGCTTCCATTTCTTTGTCCAAAACACAAAAACTCATGTTGGTCGTGCTGCCTCTAGAATTCTAAGCATGACACGCGAATTGGTTTTGTTTTTTTTTTTCCTTCATAATGGATCTGCTGTCTAAACTCGTGTTTGTATTGCGGCAGAATACAAAATTTGGGAAGGAAGAAGGCAAAACCAACTCAGACCCAGAAATCATGTAGGAACTTGCCGCTCAAGAAACCAAAACTCAGCTGAGGCACCCAAAACCATGACAGAAAGCCAGAATTGGAGCAAGCCAACAGCTGTGCCCTGATTGAAACACAGCATTCCTTCCGTGTCTTGAACTCCATATTCCAGCCTCAAAATCAAAGCTCACATCAGAAAATTCATTACAAACCATGATAAAGAAGAAAAATGTGAAAAGAGCCAAAGAAATGGAAGAGTCCTTTTTGATAGTGGGCTTGATTAGTCCCAAGGAAACAGGCTGTTTCCGGATTCATCCACCCCTCCCAGCTGACTGGCTTTGGAACACTCATTCAATTCACCTGAAAATCGCTGGCAAACTGATTTGGGGAATGAATTATCGTTCCCCTCTGCAAAAGGGTTCCATTTCTTTGTCCAAAACACAAAAACTCATGTTGGTCGTGCTGCCTCTAGAATTCTAAGCATGACACGCTCATTGGTTTGGTTTTTTTTTTTTATTTCATAATGGAGCTGCTGTCTAAACTCGTGTTTGTATTGCATCAGAATAGAACATTTGGGAAGGAAGAAGGCAAAACCAACTCAGACCCAGAAATCCTTTAGGAAATTGCCGCTCAAGAAACCAAAACTCGGCTGAGGCACCCAAAACCATGACAGAAAGCCAGAATTGGAGCAAGCCAACAGCTGTGCCCTGATTAAAAAATACCTTTCCTTCCGTGTCTTGAACTCCATATTCCAGCCTCAAAATCAAAGCTCACATCAGAAAACTCATTACAAACCATGATAAAGAAGAAAAATCTGAGAAGAGCCAAAGAAATTGAACAGTCCTTTTTGATAGTGGGCTTGATTTCGTCACAAGGAAACAGGCTGTTTCCGGATTCATCCACCCCTCCCAGCTGACTGGCTTTGGAAAACTCATTCAATTCACCTGAAAATCGCTGGCAAACTGATTTGGGGAATTAATTATCGGTCCCCTCTGCAAAAGGGTTCCATTTCTTTGTCCAAAACACAAAAACTCATGTTGGTCGTGCTGCCTCTAGAATTCTAAGCATGACACGCTAATTGGTTTTGTTTTTTTTTTATTTCATAATGGAGCTGCTGTCTAAACTCGTGTTTGTATTGCGTCAGAATACAAAATTTGGGAAGGAAGAAGGCAAAACCAACTCAGACCCAGAAATCCTTTAGGAAATTGCCGCTCAAGAAACCAAAACTCGGCTGAGGCACCCAAAACCATGACAGAAAGCCAGAATTGGAGCAAGCCAACAGCTGTGCCCTGATTGAAAAAGACCATTCCTTCCATGTCTTGAACTCCATATTCCAGCTTCAAAATCAAAGCTCACATCAGAAAATTCATTACAAACCATGATAAAGAAGAAAAATGTGAAAAGAGCCAAAGAAATGGAAGAGTCCTTTTTGATAGTGGGCTTGATTTAGTCACAAGGAAACAGGCTGTTTCCGGATTCATCCACCCCTCCCAGCTGACTGGCTTTGGAAAACTCATTCAATTCACTTGAAAATCACTGGCAAACTGATTTGGGGAATTAATGATCGTTCTCCTCTGCAAAATGGTTCCATTTCTTTGTCCAAAACACAAAAACTCATGTTGGTCGTGCTGCCTCTAGAATTCGAAGCATGACACGCTAATTGTTTTTTTTTGTTGTTTTTTTTTTTTTCATAATGGAGCTGCTCTCTAAACTCGTGTTTGTATTGCGTCAGAATACAAAATTTGGGAAGGAAGAAGGCAAAACCAAATCAGACCCAGAAATCCTTTAGGAAATTGCCGCTCAAGAAACCAAAACTCGGCTGAGGCACCCAAAACCATGACAGAAAGCCAGAATTGGAGCAAGCCAACAGCTGTGCCCTGATTGAAAAAGACCATTCCTTCCGTGTCTTGAACTCCATATTCCAGCCTCAAAATCAAAGCTCACATCAGAAAATTCATTACAAACCATGATAAAGAAGAAAAATGTGAAAAGAGCCAAAGAAATGGAAGAGTACTTTTTGAGAGTGGGCTTGATTTAGTCACAAGGAAACAGGCTGTTTCCGGATTCATCCACCCCTCCCAGCTGACTGGCTTTGGAAAACTCATTCAATTCACCTGAAAATCACTGGCAAACTGATTTGGTGAATTAATTATCGTCCCCCTCTGCAAAAGGGTTCCATTTCTTTGTCCAAAACACAAAAACTCATGTTGGTCGTGCTGCCTCTAGAATTCTAAGCATGACACGCTAATTGGTTTTTTTTTTTTTTTTGTTTCATAATGGATCTGCTGTCTAAACTCGTGTTTGTATTGCGTCAGAATAGAACATTTGGGAAGGAAGAAGGCAAAACCAACTCAGACCCAGAAATCCTTTAGGAAATTGCCGCTCAAGAAACCAAAACTCGGCTGAGGCACCCAAAACCATGACAGAAAGCCAGAATTGGAGCAAGCCAACAGCTGTGTCCTGATTGAAAAAGACCATTCCTTCCGTGTCTTGAACTCCATATTCCAGCCTCAAAATCAAAGCTCACATCAGAAAATTCATTACAAACCATGATAAAGAAGAAAAATGTGAAAAGAGCCAAAGAAATGGAAGAGTCCTTTTTGAGAGTGGGCTTGATTTAGTCACAAGGAAACAGGCCGTTTCCGGATTCATCCACCCCTCCCAGCTGACTGGCTTTGGAAAACTCATTCAATTCACCTGAAAATCGCTGGCAAACTGATTTGGGGGAATTAATGATCGTTCCCCTCTGCAAAAGGGTTCCATTTCTTTTTCCAAAATACAAAAACTCATGTTGGTCGTGCTGCCTCTTGAATTCTAAGCATGACACGCTAATTGGTATTGTTTTTTTTCTTTCATAATGGATCTGCTGTCTAAACTCGTGTTTGTATTGCGTCAGAATACAAAATTTGGGAAGGAAGAAGGCAAAACCAACTCAGACCCAGAAATCCTTTAGGAAATTGCCGCTCAAGAAACCAAAACTCGGCTGAGGCACCCAAAACCATGACAGAAAGCCAGAATTGGAGCAAGCCAACAGCTGTGCCCTGATTAAAAAATACCTTTCCTTCCGTGTCTTGAACTCCATATTCCAGCCTCAAAATCAAAGCTCACATCAGAAAACTCATTACAAACCATGATAAAGAAGAAAAATCTGAGAAGAGCCAAAGAAATGGAAGAGTCCTTTTTGAGAGTGGGCTTGATTTAGTCACAAGGAAACAGGCTGTTTCCGGATTCATCCACCCCTCCCAGCTGACTGGCTTTGGAAAACTCATTCAATTCACCTGAAAATCGCTGGCAAACTGATTTGGGGAATTAATTATCGGTCCCCTCTGCAAAAGGGTTCCATTTCTTTGTCCAAAACACAAAAACTCATGTTGGTCGTGCTGCCTCTAGAATTCTAAGCATGACACGCTAATTGGTTTTGTTTTTTTTTTATTTCATAATGGAGCTGCTGTCTAAACTCGTGTTTGTATTGCGTCAGAATACAAAATTTGGGAAGGAAGAAGGCAAAACCAACTCAGACCCAGAAATCCTTTAGGAAATTGCCGCTCAAGAAACCAAAACTCGGCTGAGGCACCCAAAACCATGACAGAAAGCCAGAATTGGAGCAAGCCAACAGCTGTGCCCTGATTGAAAATGACCTTTCCATCCGTGTCTTGAACTCCATATTCCAGCCACAAAATCAAAGCTCACATCAGACAATTCCTTACAAACCATGATAAAGAAGAAAAATGTGAGAAGAGTCAAAGAAATGGAATTGTCCTTGTTGATAGTGGGCTTGATTTAGTCACAAGGAACAGGCTGTTTCCACATTCATCCACCCCTCCCAGCTGACTGGCTTTATAAAACTCATTCAATTCACCTGAAAATCGCTGGCAAACTGATTTGGGGAATTAATTATCGTTCCCCTCTGCAAAATGGTTCCATTTCTTTGTCCAAAACACAAAAACTCATGTTGGTCGTGCTGCCTCTAGAATTCTAAGCATGACACGCTAATTGTTTTTTTTTTTTTATTTCATAATGGATCTGCTGTCTAAACTCGTGTTTGTATTGCGTCAGAATACAAAATTTGGGAAGGAAGAAGGCAAAACCAACTCAGACCCAGAAATCCTTTAGGAAATTGCCGCTCAAGAAACCAAAACTCTGCTGAGGCTCCCAAAACCATGACAGAAAGCCAGAATTGGAGCAAGCCAACAGCTGTGCCCTGATTGAAAAAGACCATTCCTTCCGTGTCTTGAACTCCATATTCCAGCCTCAAAATCAAAGCTCACATCAGAAAATTCATTACAAACCATGATAAAGAAGAAAAATTTGAAAAGAGCCAAAGAAATGGAAGAGTCCTTTTTGATAGTGGGCTTGATTTAGTCACAAGGAAACAGGCTGTTTCCACATTCATCCACCCCTCCCAGCTGACTGGCTTTGGAAAACTCATTCAATTCACCTGAAAATCGCTGGCAAACTGATTTGGGGAATTAATTATCGTTCCCCTCTGCAAAAGGGTTCCATTTCTTTGTCCAAAACACAAAAACTCATGTTGGTCGTGCTGCCTCTAGAATTCTAAGCATGACACGCTAATTGGTTTTGTTTTTTTTATTTCAAAATGGATCTGCTGTCTAAACTCGTGTTTGTATTGCGTCAGAATACAAAATTTGGGAAGGAAGAAGGCAAAACCAACTCAGACCCAGAAATCCTTTAGGAAATTGCCGCTCAAGAAACCAAAACTCGGCTGAGGCACCCAAAACCATGACAGAAAGCCAGAATTGGAGCAAGCCAACAGCTGTGCCCTGATTGAAAAAGACCATTCCTTCCGTGTCTTGAACTCCATATTCCAGCCTCAAAATCAAAGCTCACATCAGAAAATTCATTACAAACCATGATAAAGAAGAAAAATGTGAAAAGAGCCAAAGAAATGGAAGAGTCCTTTTTGAGAGTGGGCTTGATTTAGTCACAAGGAAACAGGCTGTTTCCGGATTCATCCACCCCTCCCAGATGACTGGCTTTGGAAAACTCATTCAATTCACCTGAAAATCGCTGGCAAACTGATTTGGGGGAATTAATTATCGTTCCCCTCTGCAAAAGGGTTCCATTTCTTTGTCCAAAACACAAAAACTCATGTTGGTCGTGCTGCCTCTAGAATTCTAAGCATGACACGCTAATTGGTTTTGTGTTTTTTTTTTTTCTTTCATAATGGATCTGCTGTCTAAACTCGTGTTTGTATTGCGTCAGAATGCAAAATATGGGAAGGAAGAAGGCAAAACCAACGCAGAAACAGAAATCCTTTAGGAAATTGCCGCTCAAGAAACCAAAACTCGGCTGAGGCACCCAAAACCATGACAGAAAGCCAGAATTGGAGCAAGCCAACAGCTGTGCCCTGATTGAAAAAGACCATTCCTTCCGTGTCTTGAACTCCATATTCCAGCCTCAAAATCAAAGCTCACATCAGAAAATTCATTACAAACCATGATAAAGAAGAAAAATGTGCAAAGAGCCAAAGAAATGGAAGAGTCCTTTTTGAGAGTGGGCTTGATTTAGTCACAAGGAAACAGGCTGTTTCCGGATTCATCCACCCCTCCCAGCTGACTGGCTTTGGAAAACTCATTCAATTCACCTGAAAATCGCTGGCAAACTGATTTGGGGAATTAATTATCATCCCCCTCTGCAAAAGGGTTCCATTTCTTTTTCCAAAACACAAAAACTCATGTTGGTCGTGCTGCCTCTAGAATTCTAAGCATGACACGCTAATTGGTTTTGTTTTTTTTATTTCAAAATGGATCTGCTGTCTAAACTCGTGTTTGTATTGCGTCAGAATACAAAATTTGGGAAGGAAGAAGGCAAAACCAACTCAGACCCAGAAATCCTTTAGGAAATTGCCGCTCAAGAAACCAAAACTCGGCTGAGGCACCCAAAACCATGACAGAAAGCCAGAATTGGAGCAAGCCAACAGCTGTGCCCTGATTGAAAAATACCATTCCTTCTGTGTCTTGAACTCCATATTCCAGCCTCAAAATCAAAGCTCACATCAGAAAATTCATTACAAACCATGATAAAGAAGAAAAATGTGAAAAGAGCCAAAGAAATGGAAGAGTCCTTTTTGATAGTGTGCTTCATTTAGTCACAAGGAAACAGGCTGTTTCCGGATTCATCCACCCCTCCCAGCTGACTGGCTTTGGAAGACTCATTCAATTCACCTGAAAATCGCTGGCAAACTGATTTGGGGGAATTAATTATCGTTCCCCTCTGCAAAAGGCTTCCATTTCTTTGTCCAAAACACAAAAACTCATGTTGGTCGTGCTGCCTCTAGAATTCTAAGCATGACACGCGAATTGGTTTTGTTTTTTTTTTTCTTTCATAATGGATCTACTGTCTAAACTCGTGTTTGTATTGCGTCAGAATGCAAAATATGGGAAGGAAGAAGGCAAAACCAACGCAGACCCAGAAATCCTTTAGGAAATAGTCGCTCAAGAAACCAAAACTCGCCTGAGGCACCCAAAACCATGACAGAAAGCCAGAATTGGAGCAAGCCAACAGCTGTGTCCTGATTGAAAAAGACCATTCCTTCCGTGTCTTGAACTCCATATTCCAGCCTCAAAATCAAAGCTCACATCAGAAAATTCATTACAAACCATGATAAAGAAGAAAAATGTGAAAAGAGCCAAAGAAATGGAAGAGTCCTTTTTGAGAGTGGGCTTGATTTAGTCACAAGGAAACAGGCTGTTTCCGGATTCATCCACCCCTCCCAGCTGACTGGCTTTGGAAAACTCATTCAATTCACCTGAAAATCGCTGGCAAACTGATTTGGGGAATTAATTATCATCCCCCTCTGCAAAAGGGTTCTATTTCTTTGTCCAAAACACAAAAACTCATGTTGGTCGTGCTGCCTCTAGAATTCTAAGCATGACACGCTAATTGGTTTTGTTTTTTTTATTTCAAAATGGATCTGCTGTCTAAACTCGTGTTTGTATTGCGTCAGAATACAAAATTTGGGAAGGAAGAAGGCAAAACCAACTCAGACCCAGAAATCCTTTAGGAAATTGCCGCTCAAGAAACCAAAACTCGGCTGAGGCACCCAAAACCATGACAGAAAGCCAGAATTGGAGCAAGCCAACAGCTGTGCCCTGATTGAAAAAGACCATTCGTTCCGTGTCTTGAACTCCATATTCCAGCCTCAAAATCAAAGCTCACATCAGAAAATTCATTACAAACCATGATAAAGAAGAAAAATGTGAAAAGAGCCAAAGAAATGGAAGAGTCCTTTTTGAGAGTGGGCTTGATTTAGTCACAAGGAAACAGGCCGTTTCCGGATTCATCCACCCCTCCCAGCTGACTGGCTTTGGAAAACTCATTCAATTCACCTGAAAATCGCTGGCAAACTGATTTGGGGGAATTAATTATCGTTCCCCTCTGCAAAAGGGTTCCATTTCTTTGTCCAAAACACAAAAACTCATGTTGGTCGTGCTGCCTCTAGAATTCTAAGCATGACACGCTAATTGGTTTTGTTTTTTCTTTCATAATGGATCTGCTGTCTAAACTCGTGTTTGTATTGCGTCAGAATACAAAATTTGGGAAGGAAGAAGGCAAAACCAACTCAGACCCAGAAATCCTTTAGGAAATTGTCGCTCAAGAAACCAAAACTCGCCTGAGGCACCCAAAACCATGACAGAAAGCCAGAATTGGAGCAAGCCAACAGCTGTGCCCTGATTGAAAAAGACCATTCCTTCCGGGTCTTGAACTCCATATTCCAGCCTCAAAATCAAAGCTCACATCAGAAAATTCATTACAAACCATGATAAAGAAGAAAAATGTGAAAAGAGCCAAAGAAATGGAAGAGTCCTTTCTGAGAGTGGGCTTGATTTAGTCACAAGGAAACAGGCTGTTTCCGGATTCATCCACCCCTCCCAGCTGACTGGCTTTGGAAAACTCATTCAATTCACCTGAAAATCGCTGGCAAACTGATTTGGGGAATTAATTATTGTTCCCCTCTGCAAAAGGGTTCCATTTCTTTGACCAAAACACAAAATCTCATGTTGGTCGTGCTGCCTCTAAAATTCTAAGCATGACACGCTAATTGGTTTTGTTTTTTTTTTTTTTAATTCATAATGGAGCTGCTGTCTAAACTCGTGTGTGTATTGTGTCAGAATGCAAAATTTGGGAAGGAAGAAGGCAAAACCAACGCAGACCCAGAAATCCTTTAGGAAATTGCCGCTCAAGAAACCAAAACTCGGCTGAGGCACCCAAAACCATGACCGAAAGCCAGAATTGGAGCAAGCCAACAGCTGTGCCCTGATTGAAAAAGACCATTCCTTCCGTGTCTTGAACTCCATATTCCAGCCTCAAAATCAAAGCTCACATCAGAAAATTCATTACAAACCATGATAAAGAAGAAAAATGTGAAAAGAGCCAAAGAAATGGAAGAGTCCTTGTTGATCGTGGGCTTGATTTAGTCACAAGGAAACGGGCTGTTTCCGGATTCATCCACCCCTCCCAGCTGACTGGCTTTGGAAAACTCATTCAATTCACCTGAAAATCGCTGGCAAACTGATTTGGGGAATTAATTATCGTTCCCCTCTGCAAAAGGGTTCCATTTCTTTGTCCAAAACACAAAAACTCATGTTGGTCGTGCTGCCTCTAGAATTCTAAGCATGACACGCTAATTGGTTTTGTTTTTTTTATTTCAAAATGGATCTGCTGTCTAAACTCGTGTTTGTATTGCGTCAGAATACAAAATTTGGGAAGGAAGAAGGCAAAACCAACTCAGACCCAGAAATCCTTTAGGAAATTGCCGCTCAAGAAACCAAAACTCGGCTGAGGCACCCAAAACCATGACAGAAAGCCAGAATTGGAGCAAGCCAACAGCTGTGCCCTGATTGAAAAAGACCATTCCTTCCGTGTCTTGAACTCCATATTCCAGCCTCAAAATCAAAGCTCACATCAGAAAATTCATTACAAACCATGATAAAGAAGAAAAATGTGAAAAGAGCCAAAGAAATGGAAGAGTCCTTTTTGATAGTGGGCTTGATTTAGTCACAAGGAAACAGGCTGTTTCCGGATTCATCCACCCCTCCCAGATGACTGGCTTTGGAAAACTCATTCAATTCACCTGAAAATCGCTGGCAAACTGATTTGGGGAATTAATTATCATCCCCCTCTGCAAAAGGGTTCCATTTCTTTTTCCAAAACACAAAAACTCATGTTGGTCGTGCTGCCTCTAGAATTCTAAGCATGACACGCGAATTGGTTTTGTTTTTTGTTTTTTTTCTTTCATAATGGATCTGCTGTCTAAACTCGTGTTTGTATTGCGTCAGAATACAAAATTTGGGAAGGAAGAAGGCAAAACCAACTCAGACCCAGAAATCCTTTAGGAAATTGCCGCTCAAGAAACCAAAACTCGCCTGAGGCACCCAAAACCATGACAGAAAGCCAGAATTGGAGCAAGCCAACAGCTGTGCCCTGATTGAAAAATACCATTCCTTCTGTGTCTTGAACTCCATATTCCAGCCTCAAAATCAAAGCTCACATCAGAAAATTCATTACAAACCATGATAAAGAAGAAAAATGTGAAAAGAGCCAAAGAAATGGAAGAGTCCTTTTTGATAGTGTGCTTCATTTAGTCACAAGGAAACAGGCTGTTTCCGGATTCATCCACCCCTCCCAGCTGACTGGCTTTGGAAAACTCATTCAATTCACCTGAAAATCGCTGGCAAACTGATTTGGGGGAATTAATTATCGTTCCCCTCTGCAAAAGGCTTCCATTTCTTTGTCCAAAACACAAAAACTCATGTTGGTCGTGCTGCCTCTAGAATTCTAAGCATGACACGCGAATTGGTTTTGTTTTTTTTTTTCTTTCATAATGGATCTGCTGTCTAAACTCGTGTTTGTATTGCGGCAGAATACAAAATTTGGGAAGGAAGAAGGCAAAACCAACTCAGACCCAGAAATCATGTAGGAACTTGCCGCTCAAGAAACCAAAACTCAGCTGAGGCACCCAAAACCATGACAGAAAGCCAGAATTGGAGCAAGCCAACAGCTGTGCCCTGATTGAAACACAGCATTCCTTCCGTGTCTTGAACTCCATATTCCAGCCTCAAAATCAAAGCTCACATCAGAAAATTCATTACAAACCATGATAAAGAAGAAAAATGTGAAAAGAGCCAAAGAAATGGAAGAGTCCTTTTTGATAGTGGGCTTGATTAGTCCCAAGGAAACAGGCTGTTTCCGGATTCATCCACCCCTCCCAGCTGACTGGCTTTGGAACACTCATTCAATTCACCTGAAAATCGCTGGCAAACTGATTTGGGGAATGAATTATCGTTCCCCTCTGCAAAAGGGTTCCATTTCTTTGTCCAAAACACAAAAACTCATGTTGGTCGTGCTGCCTCTAGAATTCTAAGCATGACACGCTCATTGGTTTGGTTTTTTTTTTTTTATTTCATAATGGAGCTGCTGTCTAAACTCGTGTTTGTATTGCATCAGAATAGAACATTTGGGAAGGAAGAAGGCAAAACCAACTCAGACCCAGAAATCCTTTAGGAAATTGCCGCTCAAGAAACCAAAACTCGGCTGAGGCACCCAAAACCATGACAGAAAGCCAGAATTGGAGCAAGCCAACAGCTGTGCCCTGATTAAAAAATACCTTTCCTTCCGTGTCTTGAACTCCATATTCCAGCCTCAAAATCAAAGCTCACATCAGAAAACTCATTACAAACCATGATAAAGAAGAAAAATCTGAGAAGAGCCAAAGAAATTGAACAGTCCTTTTTGATAGTGGGCTTGATTTCGTCACAAGGAAACAGGCTGTTTCCGGATTCATCCACCCCTCCCAGCTGACTGGCTTTGGAAAACTCATTCAATTCACCTGAAAATCGCTGGCAAACTGATTTGGGGAATTAATTATCGGTCCCCTCTGCAAAAGGGTTCCATTTCTTTGTCCAAAACACAAAAACTCATGTTGGTCGTGCTGCCTCTAGAATTCTAAGCATGACACGCTAATTGGTTTTGTTTTTTTTTTTATTTCATA
This sequence comes from Oryctolagus cuniculus, assembly GCF_051225735.1. Lineage (NCBI taxonomy): Eukaryota > Metazoa > Chordata > Mammalia > Lagomorpha > Leporidae > Oryctolagus > Oryctolagus cuniculus. Next base: position 83,227,015 of record NC_142879.1, read on the forward strand.
ATGGAGCTGCTGTCTAAACTCGTGTTTGTATTGCGTCAGAATACAAAATTTGGGAAGGAAGAAGGCAAAACCAACTCAGACCCAGAAATCCTTTAGGAAATTGCCGCTCAAGAAACCAAAACTCGGCTGAGGCACCCAAAACCATGACAGAAAGCCAGAATTGGAGCAAGCCAACAGCTGTGCCCTGATTGAAAATGACCTTTCCATCCGTGTCTTGAACTCCATATTCCAGCCTCAAAATCAAAGCTCACATCAGACAATTCCTTACAAACCATGATAAAGAAGAAAAATGTGAGAAGAGTCAAAGAAATGGAAGAGTCCTTGTTGATAGTGGGCTTGATTTAGTCACAAGGAACAGGCTGTTTCCACATTCATCCACCCCTCCCAGCTGACTGGCTTTATAAAACTCATTCAATTCACCTGAAAATCGCTGGCAAACTGATTTGGGGAATTAATTATCGTTCCCCTCTGCAAAATGGTTCCATTTCTTTGTCCAAAACACAAAAACTCATGTTGGTCGTGCTGCCTCTAGAATTCTAAGCATGACACGCTAATTGTTTTTTTTTTTTTTATTTCATAATGGATCTGCTGTCTAAACTCGTGTTTGTATTGCGTCAGAATACAAAATTTGGGAAGGAAGAAGGCAAAACCAACTCAGACCCAGAAATCCTTTAGGAAATTGCCGCTCAAGAAACCAAAACTCGGCTGAGGCACCCAAAACCATGACAGAAAGCCAGAATTGGAGCAAGCCAACAGCTGTGCCCTGATTGAAAAAGACCATTCCTTCCATGTCTTGAACTCCATATTCCAGCTTCAAAATCAAAGCTCACATCAGAAAATTCATTACAAACCATGATAAAGAAGAAAAATGTGAAAAGAGCCAAAGAAATGGAAGAGTCCTTTTTGATAGTGGGCTTGATTTAGTCACAAGGAAACAGGCTGTTTCCGGATTCATCCACCCCTCCCAGCTGACTGGCTTTGGAAAACTCATTCAATTCACTTGAAAATCACTGGCAAACTGATTTGGGGAATTAATGATCGTTCCCCTCTGCAAAATGGTTCCATTTCTTTGTCCAAAACACAAAAACTCATGTTGGTCGTGCTGCCTCTAGAATTCGAAGCATGACACGCTAATTGGTTTTTTTTTTTTTTTTTTTTTTTTTCATAATGGAGCTGCTATCTAAACTCGTGTTTGTATTGCGTCAGAATACAAAATTTGGGAAGGAAGAAGGCAAAACCAAATCAGACCCAGAAATCCTTTAGGAAATTGCCGCTCAAGAAACCAAAACTCGGCTGAGGCACCCAAAACCATGACAGAAAGCCAGAATTGGAGCAAGCCAACAGCTGTGCCCTGATTGAAAAAGACCATTCCTTCCGTGTCTTGAACTCCATATTCCAGCCTCAAAATCAAAGCTCACATCAGAAAATTCATTACAAACCATGATAAAGAAGAAAAATGTGAAAAGAGCCAAAGAAATGGAAGAGTCCTTTTTGATAGTGGGCTTGATTTAGTCACAAGGAAACAGGCTGTTTCCGGATTCATCCACCCCTCCCAGCTGACTGGCTTTGGAAAACTCATTCAATTCACCTGAAAATCACTGGCAAACTGATTTGGGGAATTAATTATCGTCCCCCTCTGCAAAAGGGTTCCATTTCTTTGTCCAAAACACAAAAACTCATGTTGGTCGTGCTGCCTCTAGAATTCTAAGCATGACACGCTAATTGGTTTTGTTTTTTTTTTTTTTTTTGTTTCATAATGGATCTGCTGTCTAAACTCATGTTTGTATTGCGTCAGAATAGAACATTTGGGAAGGAAGAAGGCAAAACCAACTCAGACCCAGAAATCCTTTAGGAAATTGCCGCTCAAGAAACCAAAACTCGGCTGAGGCACCCAAAACCATGACAGAAAGCCAGAATTGGAGCAAGCCAACAGCTGTGTCCTGATTGAAAAAGACCATTCCTTCCGTGTCTTGAACTCCATATTCCAGCCTCAAAATCAAAGCTCACATCAGAAAATTCATTACAAACCATGATAAAGAAGAAAAATGTGAAAAGAGCCAAAGAAATGGAAGAGTCCTTTTTGAGAGTGGGCTTGATTTAGTCACAAGGAAACAGGCCGTTTCCGGATTCATCCACCCCTCCCAGCTGACTGGCTTTGGAAAACTCATTCAATTCACCTGAAAATCGCTGGCAAACTGATTTGGGGGAATTAATGATCGTTCCCCTCTGCAAAAGGGTTCCATTTCTTTTTCCAAAATACAAAAACTCATGTTGGTCGTGCTGCCTCTTGAATTCTAAGCATGACACGCTAATTGGTATTGTTTTTTTTCTTTCATAATGGATCTGCTGTCTAAACTCGTGTTTGTATTGCGTCAGAATACAAAATTTGGGAAGGAAGAAGGCAAAACCAACTCAGACCCAGAAATCCTTTAGGAAATTGCCGCTCAAGAAACCAAAACTCGGCTGAGGCACCCAAAACCATGACAGAAAGCCAGAATTGGAGCAAGCCAACAGCTGTGCCCTGATTAAAAAATACCTTTCCTTCCGTGTCTTGAACTCCATATTCCAGCCTCAAAATCAAAGCTCACATCAGAAAACTCATTACAAACCATGATAAAGAAGAAAAATCTGAGAAGAGCCAAAGAAATTGAACAGTCCTTTTTGATAGTGGGCTTGATTTCGTCACAAGGAAACAGGCTGTTTCCGGATTCATCCACCCCTCCCAGCTGACTGGCTTTGGAAAACTCATTCAATTCACCTGAAAATCGCTGGCAAACTGATTTGGGGAATTAATTATCGGTCCCCTCTGCAAAAGGGTTCCATTTCTTTGTCCAAAACACAAAAACTCATGTTGGTCGTGCTGCCTCTAGAATTCTAAGCATGACACGCTAATTGGTTTTGTTTTTTTTTTATTTCATAATGGAGCTGCTGTCTAAACTCGTGTTTGTATTGCGTCAGAATACAAAATTTGGGAAGGAAGAAGGCAAAACCAACTCAGACCCAGAAATCCTTTAGGAAATTGCCGCTCAAGAAACCAAAACTCGGCTGAGGCACCCAAAACCATGACAGAAAGCCAGAATTGGAGCAAGCCAACAGCTGTGCCCTGATTGAAAATGACCTTTCCATCCGTGTCTTGAACTCCATATTCCAGCCTCAAAATCAAAGCTCACATCAGACAATTCCTTACAAACCATGATAAAGAAGAAAAATGTGAGAAGAGTCAAAGAAATGGAAGAGTCCTTGTTGATAGTGGGCTTGATTTAGTCACAAGGAACAGGCTGTTTCCACATTCATCCACCCCTCCCAGCTGACTGGCTTTATAAAACTCATTCAATTCACCTGAAAATCGCTGGCAAACTGATTTGGGGAATTAATTATCGTTCCCCTCTGCAAAATGGTTCCATTTCTTTGTCCAAAACACAAAAACTCATGTTGGTCGTGCTGCCTCTAGAATTCTAAGCATGACACGCTAATTGTTTTTTTTTTTTTTATTTCATAATGGATCTGCTGTCTAAACTCGTGTTTGTATTGCGTCAGAATACAAAATTTGGGAAGGAAGAAGGCAAAACCAACTCAGACCCAGAAATCCTTTAGGAAATTGCCGCTCAAGAAACCAAAACTCTGCTGAGGCTCCCAAAACCATGACAGAAAGCCAGAATTGGAGCAAGCCAACAGCTGTGCCCTGATTGAAAAAGACCATTCCTTCCGTGTCTTGAACTCCATATTCCAGCCTCAAAATCAAAGCTCACATCAGAAAATTCATTACAAAGCATGATAAAGAAGAAAAATTTGAAAAGAGCCAAAGAAATGGAAGAGTCCTTTTTGATAGTGGGCTTGATTTAGTCACAAGGAAACAGGCTGTTTCTGGATTCATCCACCCCTCCCAGCTGACTGGCTTTGGAAAACTCATTCAATTCACCTGAAAATCGCTGGCAAACTGATTTGGGGAATTAATTATCGTTCCCCTCTGCAAAAGGGTTCCATTTCTTTGTCCAAAACACAAAAACTCATGTTGGTCGTGCTGCCTCTAGAATTCTAAGCATGACACGCTAATTGGTTTTGTTTTTTTTATTTCAAAATGGATCTGCTGTCTAAACTCGTGTTTGTATTGCGTCAGAATACAAAATTTGGGAAGGAAGAAGGCAAAACCAACTCAGACCCAGAAATCCTTTAGGAAATTGCCGCTCAAGAAACCAAAACTCGGCTGAGGCACCCAAAACCATGACAGAAAGCCAGAATTGGAGCAAGCCAACAGCTGTGCCCTGATTGAAAAAGACCATTCCTTCCGTGTCTTGAACTCCATATTCCAGCCTCAAAATCAAAGCTCACATCAGAAAATTCATTACAAACCATGATAAAGAAGAAAAATGTGAAAAGAGCCAAAGAAATGGAAGAGTCCTTTTTGAGAGTGGGCTTGATTTAGTCACAAGGAAACAGGCTGTTTCCGGATTCATCCACCCCTCCCAGATGACTGGCTTTGGAAAACTCATTCAATTCACCTGAAAATCGCTGGCAAACTGATTTGGGGGAATTAATTATCGTTCCCCTCTGCAAAAGGGTTCCATTTCTTTGTCCAAAACACAAAAACTCATGTTGGTCGTGCTGCCTCTAGAATTCTAAGCATGACACGCTAATTGGTTTTGTGTTTTTTTTTTTTTATTTCATAATGGAGCTGCTGTCTAAACTCGTGTTTGTATTGCGTCAGAATGCAAAATATGGGAAGGAAGAAGGCAAAACCAACGCAGAAACAGAAATCCTTTAGGAAATTGCCGCTCAAGAAACCAAAACTCGGCTGAGGCACCCAAAACCATGACAGAAAGCCAGAATTGGAGCAAGCCAACAGCTGTGCCCTGATTGAAAAAGACCATTCCTTCCGTGTCTTGAACTCCATATTCCAGCCTCAAAATCAAAGCTCACATCAGAAAATTCATTACAAACCATGATAAAGAAGAAAAATGTGAAAAGAGCCAAAGAAATGGAAGAGTCCTTTTTGAGAGTGGGCTTGATTTAGTCACAAGGAAACAGGCTGTTTCCGGATTCATCCACCCCTCCCAGCTGACTGGCTTTGGAAAACTCATTCAATTCACCTGAAAATCGCTGGCAAACTGATTTGGGGAATTAATTATCATCCCCCTCTGCAAAAGGGTTCCATTTCTTTTTCCAAAACACAAAAACTCATGTTGGTCGTGCTGCCTCTAGAATTCTAAGCATGACACGCTAATTGGTTTTGTTTTTTTTATTTCAAAATGGATCTGCTGTCTAAACTCGTGTTTGTATTGCGTCAGAATACAAAATTTGGGAAGGAAGAAGGCAAAACCAACTCAGACCCAGAAATCCTTTAGGAAATTGCCGCTCAAGAAACCAAAACTCGGCTGAGGCACCCAAAACCATGACAGAAAGCCAGAATTGGAGCAAGCCAACAGCTGTGCCCTGATTGAAAAATACCATTCCTTCTGTGTCTTGAACTCCATATTCCAGCCTCAAAATCAAAGCTCACATCAGAAAATTCATTACAAACCATGATAAAGAAGAAAAATGTGAAAAGAGCCAAAGAAATGGAAGAGTCCTTTTTGATAGTGTGCTTCATTTAGTCACAAGGAAACAGGCTGTTTCCGGATTCATCCACCCCTCCCAGCTGACTGGCTTTGGAAGACTCATTCAATTCACCTGAAAATCGCTGGCAAACTGATTTGGGGGAATTAATTATCGTTCCCCTCTGCAAAAGGCTTCCATTTCTTTGTCCAAAACACAAAAACTCATGTTGGTCGTGCTGCCTCTAGAATTCTAAGCATGACACGCGAATTGGTTTTGTTTTTTTTTTTCTTTCATAATGGATCTACTGTCTAAACTCGTGTTTGTATTGCGTCAGAATGCAAAATACGGGAAGGAAGAAGGCAAAACCAACGCAGACCCAGAAATCCTTTAGGAAATTGCCGCTCAAGAAACCAAAACTCGGCTGAGGCACCCAAAACCATGACAGAAAGCCAGAATTGGAGCAAGCCAACAGCTGTGTCCTGATTGAAAAAGACCATTCCTTCCGTGTCTTGAACTCCATATTCCAGCCTCAAAATCAAAGCTCACATCAGAAAATTTATTACAAACCATGATAAAGAAGAAAAATGTGAAAAGAGCCAAAGAAATGGAAGAGTCCTTTTTGAGAGTGGGCTTGATTTAGTCACAAGGAAACAGGCTGTTTCCGGATTCATCCACCCCTCCCAGCTGACTGGCTTTGGAAAACTCATTCAATTCACCTGAAAATCGCTGGCAAACTGATTTGGGGAATTAATTATCATCCCCCTCTGCAAAAGGGTTCTATTTCTTTGTCCAAAACACAAAAACTCATGTTGGTCGTGCTGCCTCTAGAATTCTAAGCATGACACGCTAATTGGTTTTGTTTTTTTTATTTCAAAATGGATCTGCTGTCTAAACTCGTGTTTGTATTGCGTCAGAATACAAAATTTGGGAAGGAAGAAGGCAAAACCAACTCAGACCCAGAAATCCTTTAGGAAATTGCCGCTCAAGAAACCAAAACTCGGCTGAGGCACCCAAAACCATGACAGAAAGCCAGAATTGGAGCAAGCCAACAGCTGTGCCCTGATTGAAAAAGACCATTCGTTCCGTGTCTTGAACTCCATATTCCAGCCTCAAAATCAAAGCTCACATCAGAAAATTCATTACAAACCATGATAAAGAAGAAAAATGTGAAAAGAGCCAAAGAAATGGAAGAGTCCTTTTTGAGAGTGGGCTTGATTTAGTCACAAGGAAACAGGCCGTTTCCGAATTCATCCACCCCTCCCAGCTGACTGGCTTTGGAAAACTCATTCAATTCACCTGAAAATCGCTGGCAAAGTGATTTGGGGGAATTAATTATCGTTCCCCTCTGCAAAAGGGTTCCATTTCTTTGTCCAAAACACAAAAACTCATGTTGGTCGTGCTGCCTCTAGAATTCTAAGCATGACACGCTAATTGGTTTTGTTTTTTCTTTCATAATGGATCTGCTGTCTAAACTCGTGTTTGTATTGCGTCAGAATACAAAATTTGGGAAGGAAGAAGGCAAAACCAACTCAGACCCAGAAATCCTTTAGGAAATTGTCGCTCAAGAAACCAAAACTCGCCTGAGGCACCCAAAACCATGACAGAAAGCCAGAATTGGAGCAAGCCAACAGCTGTGCCCTGATTGAAAAAGACCATTCCTTCCGGGTCTTGAACTCCATATTCCAGCCTCAAAATCAAAGCTCACATCAGAAAATTCATTACAAACCATGATAAAGAAGAAAAATGTGAAAAGAGCCAAAGAAATGGAAGAGTCCTTTCTGAGAGTGGGCTTGATTTAGTCACAAGGAAACAGGCTGTTTCCGGATTCATCCACCCCTCCCAGCTGACTGGCTTTGGAAAACTCATTCAATTCACCTGAAAATCGCTGGCAAACTGATTTGGGGAATTAATTATTGTTCCCCTCTGCAAAAGGGTTCCATTTCTTTGACCAAAACACAAAATCTCATGTTGGTCGTGCTGCCTCTAAAATTCTAAGCATGACACGCTAATTGGTTTTGTTTTTTTTTTTTTTAATTCATAATGGAGCTGCTGTCTAAACTCGTGTGTGTATTGTGTCAGAATGCAAAATTTGGGAAGGAAGAAGGCAAAACCAACGCAGACCCAGAAATCCTTTAGGAAATTGCCGCTCAAGAAACCAAAACTCGGCTGAGGCACCCAAAACCATGACCGAAAGCCAGAATTGGAGCAAGCCAACAGCTGTGCCCTGATTGAAAAAGACCATTCCTTCCGTGTCTTGAACTCCATATTCCAGCCTCAAAATCAAAGCTCACATCAGAAAATTCATTACAAACCATGATAAAGAAGAAAAATGTGAAAAGAGCCAAAGAAATGGAAGAGTCCTTGTTGATCGTGGGCTTGATTTAGTCACAAGGAAACGGGCTGTTTCCGGATTCATCCACCCCTCCCAGCTGACTGGCTTTGGAAAACTCATTCAATTCACCTGAAAATCGCTGGCAAACTGATTTGGGGAATTAATTATCGTTCCCCTCTGCAAAAGGGTTCCATTTCTTTGTCCAAAACACAAAAACTCATGTTGGTCGTGCTGCCTCTAGAATTCTAAGCATGACACGCTAATTGGTTTTGTTTTTTATTTTATAATGGATCTGCTGTCTAAACTCGTGTGTGTATTGCGTCAGAATACAAAATTTGGGAAGGAAGAAGGCAAAACCAACTCAGACCCAGAAATCCTTTAGGAAATTGCCGCTCAAGAAACCAAAACTCGGCTGAGGCACCCAAAACCATGACAGAAAGCCAGAATTGGAGCAAGCCAACAGCTGTGCCCTGATTGAAAAATACCATTCCTTCTGTGTCTTGAACTCCATATTCCAGCCTCAAAATCAAAGCTCACATCAGAAAATTCATTACAAACCATGATAAAGAAGAAAAATGTGAAAAGAGCCAAAGAAATGGAAGAGTCCTTTTTGATAGTGTGCTTCATTTAGTCACAAGGAAACAGGCTGTTTCCGGATTCATCCACCACTCCCAGCTGACTGGCGTTGGAAAACTCATTCAATTCACCTGAAAATCGCTGGCAAACTGATTTGGGGGAATTAATTATCGTTCCCCTCTGCAAAAGGCTTCCATTTCTTTGTCCAAAACACAAAAACTCATGTTGGTCGTGCTGCCTCTAGAATTCTAAGCATGACACGCGAATTGGTTTTGTTTTTTTTTTTTTCTTTCATAATGGATCTGCTGTCTAAACTCGTGTTTGTATTGCGTCAGAATGCAAAATATGGGAAGGAAGAAGGCAAACCCAACTCAGACCCAGAAATCCTTTAGGAAATTGCCGCTCAAGAAACCAAAACTCGGCTGAGGCACCCAAAACCATGACAGAAAGCCAGAATTGGAGCAAGCCAACAGCTGTGCCCTGATTGAAAAAGACCATTCCTTCCGTGTCTTGAACTCCATATTCCAGCCTCAAAATCAAAGCTCACATCAGAAAATTCATTACAAACCATGATAAAGAAGAAAAATGTGAAAAGAGCCAAAGAAATGGAAGAGTCCTTTCTGAGAGTGGGCTTGATTTAGTCACAAGGAAACAGGCCGTTTCCGGATTCATCCACCCCTCCCAGCTGACTGGCTTTGGAAAACTCATTCAATTCACCTGAAAATCGCTGGCAAACTGATTTGGGGAATTAATTATTGTTCCCCTCTGCAAAAGGGTTCCATTTCTTTGACCAAAACACAAAATCTCATGTTGGTCGTGCTGCCTCTAAAATTCTAAGCATGACACGCTAATTGGTTTTTTTTTTTTTTTTTTAATTCATAATGGATCTGCTGTCTAAACTCGTGTGTGTATTGTGTCAGAATGCAAAATTTGGGAAGGAAGAAGGCAAAACCAACGCAGACCCAGAAATCCTTTAGGAAATTGCCGCTCAAGAAACCAAAACTCGGCTGAGGCACCCAAAACCATGACCGAAAGCCAGAATTGGAGCAAGCCAACAGCTGTGCCCTGATTGAAAAAGACCATTCCTTCCGTGTCTTGAACTCCATATTCCAGCCTCAAAATCAAAGCTCACATCAGAAAATTCATTACAAACCATGATAAAGAAGAAAAATGTGAAAAGAGCCAAAGAAATGGAAGAGTCCTTGTTGATCGTGGGCTTGATTTAGTCACAAGGAAACGGGCTGTTTCCGGATTCATCCACCCCTCCCAGCTGACTGGCTTTGGAAAACTCATTCAATTCACCTGAAAATCGCTGGCAAACTGATTTGGGGAATTAATTATCGTTCCCCTCTGCAAAAGGGTTCCATTTCTTTGTCCAAAACACAAAAACTCATGTTGGTCGTGCTGCCTCTAGAATTCTAAGCATGACACGCTAATTGGTTTTGTTTTTTATTTTATAATGGATCTGCTGTCTAAACTCGTGTGTGTATTGCGTCAGAATACAAAATTTGGGAAGGAAGAAGGCAAAACCAACTCAGACCCAGAAATCCTTTAGGAAATTGCCGCTCAAGAAACCAAAACTCGGCTGAGGCACCCAAAACCATGACAGAAAGCCAGAATTGGAGCAAGCCAACAGCTGTGCCCTGATTGAAAAAGACCATTCCTTCCGTGTCTTGAACTCCATATTCCAGCCTCAAAATCAAAGCTCACATCAGAAAATTCATTACAAACCATGATAAAGAAGAAAAATGTGAAAAGAGCCAAAGAAATGGAAGAGTCCTTTTTGAGAGTGGGCTTGATTTAGTCACAAGGAAACAGGCCGTTTCCGGATTCATCCACCCCTCCCAGCTGACTGGCTTTGGAAAACTCATTCAATTCACCTGAAAATCGCTGGCAAACTGATTTGGGGGAATTAATTATCGTTCCCCTCTGCAAAAGGGTTCCATTTCTTTGTCCAAAACACAAAAACTCATGTTGGTCGTGCTGCCTCTAGAATTCTAAGCATGACACGCTAATTGGTTTTGTTTTTTCTTTCATAATGGATCTGCTGTCTAAACTCGTGTTTGTATTGCGTCAGAATACAAAATTTGGGAAGGAAGAAGGCAAAACCAACTCAGACCCAGAAATCCTTTAGGAAATTGTCGCTCAAGAAACCAAAACTCGCCTGAGGCACCCAAAACCATGACAGAAAGCCAGAATTGGAGCAAGCCAACAGCTGTGCCCTGATTGAAAAAGACCATTCCTTCCGGGTCTTGAACTCCATATTCCAGCCTCAAAATCAAAGCTCACATCAGAAAATTCATTACAAACCATGATAAAGAAGAAAAATGTGAAAAGAGCCAAAGAAATGGAAGAGTCCTTTTTGAGAGTGGGCTTGATTTAGTCACAAGGAAACAGGCTGTTTCCGGATTCATCCACCCCTCCCAGCTGACTGGCTTTGGAAAACTCATTCAATTCACCTGAAAATCGCTGGCAAACTGATTTGGGGAATTAATTATTGTTCCCCTCTGCAAAAGGGTTCCATTTCTTTGACCAAAACACAAAATATCATGTTGGTCGTGCTGCCTCTAGAATTCTAAGCATGACACGCTAATTGGTTTTGTTTTTTATTTTATAATGGATCTGCTGTCTAAACTCGTGTGTGTATTGCGTCAGAATACAAAATTTGGGAAGGAAGAAGGCAAAACCAACTCAGACCCAGAAATCCTTTAGGAAATTGCCGCTCAAGAAACCAAAACTCGGCTGAGGCACCCAAAACCATGACAGAAAGCCAGAATTGGAGCAAGCCAACAGCTGTGCCCTGATTGAAAAAGACCATTCCTTCTGTGTCTTGAACTCCATATTCCAGCCTCAAAATCAAAGCTCACATCAGAAAATTCATTACAAACCATGATAAAGAAGAAAAATGTGAAAAGAGCCAAAGAAATGCAAGAGTCCTTTTTGATAGTGTGCTTCATTTAGTCACAAGGAAACAGGCTGTTTCCGCATTCATCCACCCCTCCCAGCTGACTGGCGTTGGAAAACTCATTCAATTCACCTGAAAATCGCTGGCAAACTGATTTGGGGGAATTAATTATCGTTCCCCTCTGCAAAAGGCTTCCATTTCTTTGTCCAAAACACAAAAACTCATGTTGGTCGTGCTGCCTCTAGAATTCTAAGCATGACACGCGAATTGGTTTTGTTTTTTTTTTTCTTTCATAATGGATCTGCTGTCTAAACTCGTGTTTGTATTGCGTCAGAATGCAAAAATGGGAAGGAAGAAGGCAAACCCAACGCAGACCCAGAAATCCTTTAGGAAATTGCCGCTCAAGAAACCAAAACTCGGCTGAGGCACCCAAAACCATGACAGAAAGCCAGAATTGGAGCAAGCCAACAGCTGTGCCCTGATTGAAAAAGACCATTCCTTCCGTGTCTTGAACTCCATATTCCAGCCTCAAAATCAAAGCTCACATCAGAAAATTCATTACAAACCATGATAAAGAAGAAAAATGTGAAAAGAGCCAAAGAAATGGAAGAGTCCTTTTTGAGAGTGGGCTTGATTTAGTCACAAGGAAACAGGCCGTTTCCGGATTCATCCACCCCTCCCAGCTGACTGGCTTTGGAAAACTCATTCAATTCACCTGAAAATCGCTGGCAAACTGATTTGGGGGAATTAATTATCGTTCCCCTCTGCAAAAGGGTTCCATTTCTTTGTCCAAAACACAAAAACTCATGTTGGTCGTGCTGCCTCTAGAATTCTAAGCATGACACGCTAATTGGTTTTTTTTTTTTTTTATTTCATAATGGATCTGCTGTCTAAACTCGTGTTTGTATTGCGGCAGAATACAAAATTTGGGAAGGAAGAAGGCAAAACCAACTCAAACCCAGAAATCATGTAGGAACTTGCCGCTCAAGAAACCAAAACTCAGCTGAGGCACCCAAAACCATGACAGAAAGCCAGAATTGGAGCAAGCCAACAGCTGTGCCCTGATTGAAAAAGACCATGCCTTCCGTGTCTTGAACTCCATATTCCAGCCTCAAAATCAAAGCTCACATCAGAAAATTCATTACAAACCATGAGAAACAAGAAAAATGTGAAAAGAGCCAAAGAAATGCAAGAGTCCTTTTTGATAGTGGGCTTGATTTCGTCACAAGGAAACAGGCTGTTTCCGGATTCATCCACCCCTCCCAGCTGACTGGCTTTGGAAAACTCATTCAATTCACCTGAAAATCGCTGGCAAACTGATTTGGGGAATGAATTATCATGCCCCTCTGCAAAAGGGTTCCATTTCTTTTTCCCAAACACAAAAACTCATGTTAGTCGTGCTGCCTCTAGAATTCTAAGCATGACACGCTAATTGATTTTTTTTTTTTTATTTCATAATGGATCTGCTGTCTAAACTCGTGTTTGTATTGCGTCAGAATACAAAATTTGGTAAGGAAGAAGGCAAAACCAACTCAGACCCAGAAATCCTTTAGGAAATTGCCGCTCAAGAAACCAAAACTCGGCTGAGGCACCCAAAACCATGACAGAAAGCCAGAATTGGAGCAAGCCAACAGCTGTGCCCTGATTGAAAAAGACCATTCCTTCCGTGTCTTGAACTCCATATTCCAGCTTCAAAATCAAAGCTCACATCAGAAAATTCATTACAAACCATGATAAAGAAGAAAAATGTGAAAAGAGCCAAAGAAATGGAAGAGTCCTTTTTGATAGTGGGCTTGATTTAGTCACAAGGAAACAGGCTGTTTCCGGATTCATCCACCCCTCCCAGCTGACTGGCTTTGGAAAACTCATTCAATTCACCTGAAAATCGCTGGCAAACTGATTTGGGGAATTAATGATCGTTCCCCGCTGCAAAAGGCTTCCATTTCTTTTTCCAAAACACAAAAACTCATGTTGGTCGTGCTGCCTCTAGAATTCTAAGCATGACACGCTAATTGGTTTTGTTTTGTTTTTTTTTTTGTTTCATAATGGAGCTGCTGTCTAAACTCGTGTTTGTATTGCGTCAGAATACAAAATTTGGGAAGGAAGAAGGCAAAACCAACTCAGACCCAGAAATCCTTTAGGAAATTGCCGCTCAAGAAACCAAAACTCGGCTGAGGCACCCAAAACCATGACAGAAAGCCAGAATTGGAGCAAGCCAACAGCTGTGCCCTGATTGAAAAAGACCATTCCTTCCGTGTCTTGAACTCCATATTCCAGCCTCAAAATCAAATCTCACATCAGAAAATTCATTACAAACCATGATAAAGAAGAAAAATGTGAAAAGAGCCAAAGAAATGGAAGAGTACTTTTTGAGAGTGGGCTTGATTTAGTCACAAGGAAACAGGCTGTTTCCGGATTCATCCACCCCTCCCACCTGACTGGCTTTGGAAAACTCATTCAATTCACCTGAAAATCACTGGCAAACTGATTTGGGGAATTAATTATCGTCCCCCTCTTCAAAAGGGTTCCATTTCTTTGTCGAAAACACAAAAACTCATGTTGGTCGTGCTGCCTCTAGAATTCTAAGCATGACACGCTAATTGTTTTTTTTTTTTTTTTTATTTCATAATGGATCTGCTGTCTAAATTCGTGTTTGTATTGCGTCAGAATAGAACATTTGGGAAGGAAGAAGGCAAAACCAACTCAGACCCAGAAATCCTTTAGGAAATTGCCGCTCAAGAAACCAAAACTCGGCTGAGGCACCCAAAACCATGACAGAAAGCCAGAATTGGAGCAAGCCAACAGCTGTGCCCTGATTGAAAAAGACCATTCCTTCCGGGTCTTGAACTCCATATTCCAGCTACAAAATCAAGCTAACATCAGAAAATTCATTACAAACCATGATAAAGAAGAAAAATGTGAAAAGAGCCAAAGAAATGGAAGAGTCCTTTTTGAGAGTGGGCTTGATTTCGTCACAAGGAAACAGGCTGTTTCCGGATTCATCCACCCCTCCCAGCTGACTGGCTTTGGAAAACTCATTCAATTCACCTGAAAATCGCTGGCAAACTGATTTGGGGAATGAATTATCGTTCCCCTCTGCAAAAGGGTTCCATTTCTTTGTCCAAAACACAAAAACTCATGTTGGTCGTGCTGCCTCTAGAATTCTAAGCATGACACGCTAATTGGTTTTTTTTTTTTATTTCATAATGGATCTGCTGTCTAAACTCGTGTTTGTATTGCGTCAGAATACAAAATTTGGGAAGGAAGAAGGCAAAACCAACTCAGACCCAGAAATCCTTTAGGAGATTGCCGCTCAAGAAACCAAAACTCAGCTGAGGCACCCAAAACCATGACAGAAAGCCAGAATTGGAGCAAGCCAACAGCTGTGCCCTGATTGAAAAAGACCATGCCTTCCGTGTCTTGAACTCCATATTCCAGCCTCAAAATCAAAGCTCACATCAGAAAATTCATTACAAACCATGATAAAGAAGAAAAATGTGAAAAGAGCCAAAGAAATGCAAGAGTCCTTTTTGATAGTGGGCTTGATTTAGTCACAAGGAAACAGGCTGTTTCCGGATTCATCCACCCCTCCCAGCTGACTGGCTTTGGAAAACTCATTCAATTCACCTGAAAATCGCTGGCAAACTGATTTGGGGAATGAATTATCATGCCCCTCTGCAAAAGGGTTCCATTTCTTTTTCCCAAACACAAAAACTCATGTTAGTCGTGCTGCCTCTAGAATTCTAAGCATGACACGCTAATTGGTTTTTTTTTTTTTTATTTCATAATGGATCTGCTGTCTAAACTCGTGTTTGTATTGCGTCAGAATACAAAATTTGGGAAGGAAGAAGGCAAAACCAACTCAGACCCAGAAATCCTTTAGGAAATTGCCGCTCAAGAAACCAAAACTCGGCTGAGGCACCCAAAACCATGACAGAAAGCCAGAATTGGAGCAAGCCAACAGCTGTGCCCTGATTGAAAAAGACCATTCCTTCCGTGTCTTGAACTCCATATTCCAGCTTCAAAATCAAAGCTCACATCAGAAAATTCATTACAAACCATGATAAAGAAGAAAAATGTGAAAAGAGCCAAAGAAATGGAAGAGTCCTTTTTGATAGTGGGCTTGATTTAGTCACAAGGAAACAGGCTGTTTCCGGATTCATCCACCCCTCCCAGCTGACTGGCTTTGGAAAACTCATTCAATTCACCTGAAAATCGCTGGCAAACTGATTTGGGGAATTAATGATCGTTCCCCTCTGCAAAAGGGTTCCATTTCTTTGTCCAAAACACAAAAACTCATGTTGGTCGTGCTGCCTCTAGAATTCGAAGCATGACACGCTAATTGGTTTTGTTTTGTTTTTTTTTTTTGTTTCATAATGGAGCTGCTGTCTAAACTCGTGTTTGTATTGCGTCAGAATACAAAATTTGGGAAGGAAGAAGGCAAAACCAACTCAGACCCAGAAATCCTTTAGGAAATTGCCGCTCAAGAAACCAAAACTCGGCTGAGGCACCCAAAACCATGACAGAAAGCCAGAATTGGAGCAAGCCAACAGCTGTGCCCTGATTGAAAAAGACCATTCCTTCCGTGTCTTGAACTCCATATTCCAGCCTCAAAATCAAAGCTCACATCAGAAAATTCATTACAAACCATGATAAAGAAGAAAAATGTGAAAAGAGCCAAAGAAATGGAAGAGTCCTTTTTGATAGTGGGCTTGATTTAGTCACAAGGAAACAGGCTGTTTCCGGATTCATCCACCCCTCCCAGCTGACTGGCTTTGGAAAACTCATTCAATTCACCTGAAAATCGCTGGCAAACTGATTTGGGGAATTAATGATCGTTCCCCGCTGCAAAAGGCTTCCATTTCTTTTTCCAAAACACAAAAACTCATGTTGGTCGTGCTGCCTCTAGAATTCTAAGCATGACACGCTAATTGGTTTTGTTTTGTTTTTTTTTTTGTTTCATAATGGAGCTGCTGTCTAAACTCGTGT
This sequence comes from Oryctolagus cuniculus, assembly GCF_051225735.1. Lineage (NCBI taxonomy): Eukaryota > Metazoa > Chordata > Mammalia > Lagomorpha > Leporidae > Oryctolagus > Oryctolagus cuniculus. The sequence goes on from NC_142879.1 coordinate 83,243,352, forward strand.
TTGTATTGCGTCAGAATACAAAATTTGGGAAGGAAGAAGGCAAAACCAACTCAGACCCAGAAATCCTTTAGGAAATTGCCGCTCAAGAAACCAAAACTCGGCTGAGGCACCCAAAACCATGACAGAAAGCCAGAATTGGAGCAAGCCAACAGCTGTGCCCTGATTGAAAAAGACCATTCCTTCCGTGTCTTGAACTCCATATTCCAGCCTCAAAATCAAATCTCACATCAGAAAATTCATTACAAACCATGATAAAGAAGAAAAATGTGAAAAGAGCCAAAGAAATGGAAGAGTACTTTTTGAGAGTGGGCTTGATTTAGTCACAAGGAAACAGGCTGTTTCCGGATTCATCCACCCCTCCCACCTGACTGGCTTTGGAAAACTCATTCAATTCACCTGAAAATCACTGGCAAACTGATTTGGGGAATTAATTATCGTCCCCCTCTTCAAAAGGGTTCCATTTCTTTGTCGAAAACACAAAAACTCATGTTGGTCGTGCTGCCTCTAGAATTCTAAGCATGACACGCTAATTGGTTTTTTTTTTTTTTATTTCATAATGGATCTGCTGTCTAAATTCGTGTTTGTATTGCGTCAGAATAGAACATTTGGGAAGGAAGAAGGCAAAACCAACTCAGACCCAGAAATCCTTTAGGAAATTGCCGCTCAAGAAACCAAAACTCGGCTGAGGCACCCAAAACCATGACAGAAAGCCAGAATTGGAGCAAGCCAACAGCTGTGCCCTGATTGAAAAAGACCATTCCTTCCGGGTCTTGAACTCCATATTCCAGCTACAAAATCAAGCTAACATCAGAAAATTCATTACAAACCATGATAAAGAAGAAAAATGTGAAAAGAGCCAAAGAAATGGAAGAGTCCTTTTTGAGAGTGGGCTTGATTTCGTCACAAGGAAACAGGCTGTTTCCGGATTCATCCACCCCTCCCAGCTGACTGGCTTTGGAAAACTCATTCAATTCACCTGAAAATCGCTGGCAAACTGATTTGGGGAATGAATTATCGTTCCCCTCTGCAAAAGGGTTCCATTTCTTTGTCCAAAACACAAAAACTCATGTTGGTCGTGCTGCCTCTAGAATTCTAAGCATGACACGCTAATTGGTTTTTTTTTTTTATTTCATAATGGATCTGCTGTCTAAACTCGTGTTTGTATTGCGTCAGAATACAAAATTTGGGAAGGAAGAAGGCAAAACCAACTCAGACCCAGAAATCCTTTAGGAGATTGCCGCTCAAGAAACCAAAACTCAGCTGAGGCACCCAAAACCATGACAGAAAGCCAGAATTGGAGCAAGCCAACAGCTGTGCCCTGATTGAAAAAGACCATGCCTTCCGTGTCTTGAACTCCATATTCCAGCCTCAAAATCAAAGCTCACATCAGAAAATTCATTACAAACCATGATAAAGAAGAAAAATGTGAAAAGAGCCAAAGAAATGCAAGAGTCCTTTTTGATAGTGGGCTTGATTTAGTCACAAGGAAACAGGCTGTTTCCGGATTCATCCACCCCTCCCAGCTGACTGGCTTTGGAAAACTCATTCAATTCACCTGAAAATCGCTGGCAAACTGATTTGGGGAATGAATTATCATGCCCCTCTGCAAAAGGGTTCCATTTCTTTTTCCCAAACACAAAAACTCATGTTAGTCGTGCTGCCTCTAGAATTCTAAGCATGACACGCTAATTGGTTTTTTTTTTTTTTATTTCATAATGGATCTGCTGTCTAAACTCGTGTTTGTATTGCGTCAGAATACAAAATTTGGGAAGGAAGAAGGCAAAACCAACTCAGACCCAGAAATCCTTTAGGAAATTGCCGCTCAAGAAACCAAAACTCGGCTGAGGCACCCAAAACCATGACAGAAAGCCAGAATTGGAGCAAGCCAACAGCTGTGCCCTGATTGAAAAAGACCATTCCTTCCGTGTCTTGAACTCCATATTCCAGCTTCAAAATCAAAGCTCACATCAGAAAATTCATTACAAACCATGATAAAGAAGAAAAATGTGAAAAGAGCCAAAGAAATGGAAGAGTCCTTTTTGATAGTGGGCTTGATTTAGTCACAAGGAAACAGGCTGTTTCCGGATTCATCCACCCCTCCCAGCTGACTGGCTTTGGAAAACTCATTCAATTCACCTGAAAATCGCTGGCAAACTGATTTGGGGAATTAATGATCGTTCCCCTCTGCAAAAGGGTTCCATTTCTTTGTCCAAAACACAAAAACTCATGTTGGTCGTGCTGCCTCTAGAATTCGAAGCATGACACGCTAATTGGTTTTGTTTTGTTTTGTTTTTTTGTTTCATAATGGAGCTGCTGTCTAAACTCGTGTTTGTATTGCGTCAGAATACAAAATTTGGGAAGGAAGAAGGCAAAACCAACTCAGACCCAGAAATCCTTTAGGAAATTGCCACTCAAGAAACCAAAACTCGGCTGAGGCACCCAAAACCATGACAGAAAGCCAGAATTGGAGCAAGCCAACAGCTGTGCCCTGATTGAAAAAGACCATTCCTTCCGTGTCTTGAACTCCATATTCCAGCCTCAAAATCAAAGCTCACATCAGAAAATTCATTACAAACCATGATAAAGAAGAAAAATGTGAAAAGAGCCAAAGAAATGGAAGAGTCCTTTTTGAGAGTGGGCTTGATTTAGTCACAAGGAAACAGGCTGTTTCCGGATTCATCCACCCCTCCCAGCTGACTGGCTTTGGAAAACTCATTCAATTCACCTGAAAATCACTGGCAAACTGATTTGGGGAATTAATTATCGTCCCCCTCTGCATAAGGGTTCCATTTCTTTGTACAAAACATAAAAACTCATGTTGGTCGTGCTACCTCTAGAATTCTAAGCATGACACGCTAATTGGTTTTGTTTTTTCTTCTTTATTTCATAATGGATCTGCTGTCTAAACTCGTGTTTGTATTGCGTCAGAATACAAAATTTGGGAAGGAAGAAGGCAAAACCAACTCAGACCCAGAAATCCTTTAGGAAATTGCCGCTCAAGAAACCAAAACTCAGCTGAGGCACCCAAAACCATGACAGAAAGCCAGAATTGGAGCAAGCCAACAGCTGTGTCCTGATTGAAAAAGACCATTCCGTCCGTGTCTTGAACTCCATATTCCAGCCTCAAAATCAAAGCTCACATCAGAAAATTCATTACAAACCATGATAAAGAAGAAAAATGTGAAAAGAGCCAAAGAAATGAAAGAGTCCTTATTGATAGTGGGCTTGATTTAGTCACAAGGAAACAGGCTGTTTCCGGATTCATCCACCCCTCCCAGCTGACTGGCTTTGGAAAACTCATTCAATTCACCTGAAAATCGCTGGCAAACTGATTAGGGGAATTAATTATCGTTCCCCTCTGCAAAAGGGTTCCATTTCTTTGTCCAAAACACAAAAACTCTTGTTGGTCGTGCTGTCTCTAGAATTCTAAGCATGACACGCTAATTGGTTTTGTTTTTTTTTTTTCTTTCACAATGGATCTGCTGTCTAAACTCGTGTTTGTATTGCATCAGAATACAAAATTTGGGAAGGAAGAAGGCAAAACCAACTCAGACCCAGAAATCCTTTAGGAAATTGCCGCTCAAGAAACAAAAACTCGGCTGAGGCACCCAAAACCATGACAGAAAGCCATAATTGGAGCAAGCCAACAGCTGTGCCCTGATTAAAAAAGACCATTCCTTCCGTGTCTTGAACTCCATATTCCAGCCTCAAAATCAAAGCTCACATCAGAAAATTCATTACAAACCATGATAAAGAAGAAAAATTTGAAAAGAGCCAAAAAAATGGAAGAGTCCTTTTTGAGAGTGGGCTTGATTTCGTCACAAGGAAACAGGCTGTTTCCGGATTCATCCACCCCTCCCAGCTGACTGGCTTTGGAAAACTCATTCAATTCACCTGAAAATCGCTGGCAAACTGATTTGGGGAATTAATTATCGTTCCCCTCTGCAAAAGGGTTCCATTTCTTTGTCCAAAACACAAAAACTCATGTTGGTCGTGCTGCCTCTAGAATTCTAAGCATGGCACGCTAATGGGTTTTGTTTTTTTTTATTTCAAAATGGATCTGCTGTTTAAACTCGTGTTTGTATTGCGTCAGAATACAAAATTTGGGAAGGAAGAAGGCAAAACCAACTCAGACCCAGAAATCCTTTAGGAAATTGCCGCTCAAGAAACCCAAACTCGGCTGAGGCACCCAAAACCATGACAGAAAGCCAGAATTGGAGCAAGCCAACAGCTGTGCCCTGATTAAAAAAGACCATTCCTTCCGGGTCTAGAACTCCATATTCCAGCCTCAAAATCAAAGCTCACATCAGAAAATTCATTACAAACCATGATAAAGAAGACAAATGTGAAAAGAGCCAAAGAAATGGAAGAGTCCTTTTTGAGAGTGGGCTTGATTTAGTCACAAGGAAACAGGCTGTTTCCGCATTCATCCACCCCTCCCAGCTGACTGGCTTTGGAAAACTCATTCAATTCACCTGAAAATCGCTGGCAAACTGATTAGGGGAATTAATTATCGTTCCCCTCTGCAAAAGGGTTCCATTTCTTTGTCCAAAACACAAAAACTCTTGTTGGTCGTGCTGCCTCTAGAATTCTAAGCATGACACGCTAATTGGTTTTGTTTTTTTTTATTTCAAAATGGATCTGCTGTCTAAACTCGTGTTTGTATTGCGTCAGAATACAAAATTTGGGAAGGAAGAAGGCAAAACCAACTCAGACCCAGAAATCATGTAGGAAATTGCCGCTCAAGAAACCCAAACTCGGCTGAGGCACCCAAAACCATGACAGAAAGCCAGAATTGGAGCAAGCCAACAGCTGTGCCCTGATTGAAAAAGACCATTCCTTCCGTGTCTTGAACTCCAAATTCCAGCCTCAAAATCAAAGCTCAAATTAGAAAATTCATTACAAACCATGATAAAGAAGAAAAATGTGAAAAGTGCCAAAGAAATGGAAGAGTCATTTTTGAGAGTGGGCTTGATTTCGTCACAAGGAAACAGGCTGTTTCCGGATTCATCCACCCCTCCCAGATGACTGGCTTTGGAAAACTCATTCAATTCACCTGAAAATCGCTGGCAAACTGATTTGGGGAATTAATTATCGTTCCCCTCTGCAAAAGGGTTCCATTTCTTTGTCCAAAACACAAAAACTCATGTTGGTCGTGCTGCCTCTAGAATTCTAAGCATGACACGCGAATTGGTTTTTTTTTTTTTTATTTCATAATGGAGCTGCCGTGTTTACTCGTGTTTGTATTGCGTCAGAATAGAACATTTGGGAAGGAAGAAGGCAAAACCAACTCAGACCCAGAAATCCTTTAGGAAATTGCCGCTCAAGAAACAAAAACTCGGCTGAGGCACCCAAAACCATGACAGAAAGCCAGAATTGGAGCAAGCCAACAGCTGTGCCCTGATTGAAAAAGACCATTCCTTCTGGGTCTTGAACTCCATATTCCAGCCTCAAAATCAAAGCTCACATCAGAAAATTCATTACAAACCATGATAAAGAAGAAAAATGTGAAAAGAGCCAAAGAAATGGAAGAGTCCTTTTTGAGAGTGGGCTTGATTTAGTCACAAGGAAACAGGCTGTTTCCGGATTCATCCACCCCTCCCAGCTGACTGGCTTTGGAAAACTCATTCAATTCACCTGAAAATCGCTGGCAAACTGATTTGGGGAATTAATTATCATCCCCCTCTGCAAAAGGGTTCCATTTCTTTTTCCAAAACACAAAAACTCATGTTGGTCGTGCTGCCTCTAGAATTCTAAGCATGACACGCTAATTGGTTTTGTTTTTTTTTTTTTCTTTCATAATGGATCTGCTGTCTAAACTCGTGTTTGTATTGCGTCAGAATACAAAATTTGGGAAGGAAGAAGGCAAAACCAACTCAGACCCAGAAATCCTTTAGGAAATTGCCGCTCAAGAAACCAAAACTCGGCTGAGGCTCCCAAAACCATGACAGAAAGCCAGAATTGGAGCAAGCCAACAGCTGTGCCCTGATTGAAAAAGACCATTCCTTCCGTGTCTTGAACTCCATATTCCAGCCTCAAAATCAAAGCTCACATCAGAAAATTCATTACAAACCATGATAAAGAAGAAAAATTTGAAAAGAGCCAAAGAGATGGAAGAGTCCTTTTTGAGAGTGGGCTTGATTTAGTCACAAGGAAACAGGCTGTTTCCGGATTCATCCACCCCTCCCAGCTGACTGGCTTTGGAAAACTCATTCAATTCACCTGAAAATCGCTGGCAAACTGATTTGGGGAATTAATTATCGTTCCCCTCTGCAAAAGGGTTCCATTTCTTTGTCCAAAACACAAAAACTCATGTTGGTCGTGCTGCCTCTAGAATTCTAAGCATGACACGCTAATTGGTTTTGTTTTTTTTATTTCAAAATGGATCTGCTGTCTAAACTCGTGTTTGTATTGCGTCAGAATACAAAATTTGGGAAGGAAGAAGGCAAAACCAACTCAGACCCAGAAATCCTTTAGGAAATTGCCGCTCAAGAAACCAAAACTCGGCTGAGGCACCCAAAACCATGACAGAAAGCCAGAATTGGAGCAAGCCAACAGATGTGCCCTGATTGAAAAAGACCATTCCTTCCGGGTCTTGAACTCCATATTCCAGCCTCAAAATCAAAGCTCACATCAGAAAATTCATTACAAACCATGATAAAGAAGAAAAATGTGAAAAGAGCCAAAGAAATGGAAGAGTCCTTTTTGATAGTGGGCTTGATTTAGTCACAAGGAAACAGGCTGTTTCTGGATTCATCCACCCCTCCCAGATGACTGGCTTTGGAAAACTCATTCAATTCACCTGAAAATCGCTGGCAAACTGATTTGGGGGAATTAATGATCGTTCCCCTCTGCAAAAGGGTTCCATTTCTTTGTCCAAAACACAAAAACTCATGTTGGTCGTGCTGCTTCTAGAATTCTAAGCATGACACGCTAATTGGTTTTGTTTTTTTTTTTTCTTTCATAATGGATCTGCTGTCTAAACTCGTGTTTGTATTGCGTCAGAATACAACATTTGGGAAGGAAGAAGGCAAAACCAACTCAGACCCAGAAATCCTTTAGGAAATTGCCGCTCAAGAAACCAAAACTCGGCTGAGGCACCCAAAACCATGACAGAAACCCAGAATTGGAGCAAGCCAACAGCTGTGCCCTGATTGAAAAAGACCATTCCTTCTGGGTCTTGAACTCCATATTCCAGCCTCAAAATCAAAGCTCACATCAGAAAATTCATTACAAACCATGATAAAGAAGAAAAATGTGAAAAGAGCCAAAGAAATGGAAGAGTCCTTTTTGAGAGTGGGCTTGATTTAGTCACAAGGAAACAGGCTGTTTCCGCATTCATCCACCCCTCCCAGATGACTGGCTTTGGAAAACTCATTCAATTCACCTGAAAATCGCTGGCAAACTGATTTGGGGAATTAATTATCATCCCCCTCTGCAAAAGCGTTCCATTTCTTTTTCCAAAACACAAAAACTCATGTTGGTCGTGCTGCCTCTAGAATTCTAAGCATGACACGCTAATTGGTTTTGTTTTTTTTTTTTTTTCTTTCATATTGGATCTGCTGTCTAAACTCGTGTTTGTATTGCGTCAGAATACAAAATTTGGGAAGGAAGAAGGCAAAACCAACTCAGACCCAGAAATCCTTTAGGAAATTGCCGCTCAAGAAACCAAAACTCTGCTGAGGCTCCCAAAACCATGACAGAAAGCCAGAATTGGAGCAAGCCAACAGCTGTGCCCTGATTGAAAAAGACCATTCCTTCCGTGTCTTGAACTCCATATTCCAGCCTCAAAATCAAAGCTCACATCAGAAAATTCATTACAAACCATGATAAAGAAGAAAAATTTGAAAAGAGCCAAAGAGATGGAAGAGTCCTTTTTGATAGTGGGCTTGATTTAGTCACAAGGAAACAGGCTGTTTCTGGATTCATCCACCCCTCCCAGCTGACTGGCTTTGGAAAACTCATTCAATTCACCTGAAAATCGCTGGCAAACTGATTTGGGGGAATTAATTATCGGTCCCCTCTGCAAAAGGGTTCCATTTCTTTGTCCAAAACACAAAAACTCATGTTGGTCGTGCTGCCTCTAGAATTCTAAGCATGACACGCTAATTGGTTTTCTTTTTTTATTTCATAATGGATCTGCTGTCTAAACTCGTGTTTGTATTGCGTCAGAAATCAAAATTTGGGAAGGAAGAAGGCAAAACCAACTCAGACCCAGAAATCCTTTAGGAAATTGCCGCTCAAGAAACCAAAACTCGGCTGAGGCACCCAAAACCATGACAGAAAGCCAGAATTGAGCAAGCCAACAGATGTGCCCTGTTTGAAAAAGACCATTCCTTCCGTGTCTTGAACTCCAAATTCCAGCCTCAAAATCAAAGCTCAAATTAGAAAATTCATTACAAACCATGATAAAGAAGAAAAATGTGAAAAGTGCCAAAGAAATGGAAGAGTCCTTTTTGAGAGTGGGCTTGATTTAGTCACAAGGAAACAGGCTGTTTCTGGATTCATCCACCCCTCCCAGATGACTGGCTTTGGAAAACTCATTCAATTCACCTGAAAATCGCTGGCAAACTGATTTGGGGAATTAATTATCGTTCCCCTCTGCAAAAGGGTTCCATTTCTTTTTCCAAAACACAAAAACTCATGTTGGTCGTGCTGCCTCTAGAATTCTAAGCATGACACGCTAATTGGTTTTGTTTTTTTTATTTCAAAATGGATCTGCTGTCTAAACTCGTGTTTGTATTGCGTCAGAATACAAAATTTGGGAAGGAAGAAGGCAAAACCAACTCAGACCCAGAAATCCTTTAGGAAATTGCCGCTCAAGAAACCAAAACTCGGCTGAGGCACCCAAAACCATGACAGAAAGCCAGAATTGGAGCAAGTCAACAGCTGTGCCCTGATTGAAAAAGACCATTCCTTCCGGGTCTTGAACTCCATATTCCAGCCTCAAAATCAAAGCTCACATCAGAAAATTCATTACAAACCATGATAAAGAAGAAAAATGTGAAAAGAGCCAAAGAAATGTAAGAGTCCTTTTTGAGAGTGGGCTTGATTTAGTCACAAGGAAACAGGCTGTTTCCGCATTCATCCACCCCTCCCAGCTGACTGGCTTTGGAAAACTCATTCAATTCACCTGAAAATCGCTGGCAAACTGATTTGGGGAATGAATTATCGTTCCCCTCTGCAAAAGGGTTCCATTTCTTTTTCCAAAACACAAAAACTCATGTTGGTCGTGCTGCTTCTAGAATTCTAAGCATGACACGCTAATTGGTTTTGTTTTTTTTTTTTCTTTCATAATGGATCTGCTGTCTAAACTCGTGTTTGTATTGCGTCAGAATACAACATTTGGGAAGGAAGAAGGCAAAACCAACTCAGACCCAGAAATCCTTTAGGAAATTGCCGCTCAAGAAACCAAAACTCGGCTGAGGCACCCAAAACCATGACAGAAAGCCAGAATTGGAGCAAGCCAACAGCTGTGCCCTGATTGAAAAAGACCATTCCTTCTGGGTCTTGAACTCCATATTCCAGCCTCAAAATCAAAGCTCACATCAGAAAATTCATTACAAACCATGATAAAGAAGAAAAATGTGAAAAGAGCCAAAGAAATGGAAGAGTCCTTTTTGAGAGTGGGCTTGATTTAGTCACAAGGAAACAGGCTGTTTCCGCATTCATCCACCCCTCCCAGATGACTGGCTTTGGAAAACTCATTCAATTCACCTGAAAATCGCTGGCAAACTGATTTGGGGAATTAATTATCATCCCCCTCTGCAAAAGGGTTCCATTTCTTTTTCCAAAACACAAAAACTCATGTTGGTCGTGCTGCCTCTAGAATTCTAAGCATGACACGCTAATTGGTTTTGTTTTTTTTTTTTTCTTTCATATTGGATCTGCTGTCTAAACTCGTGTTTGTATTGCGTCAGAATACAAAATTTGGGAAGGAAGAAGGCAAAACCAACTCAGACCCGGAAATCCTTTAGGAAATTGCCGCTCAAGAAACCAAAACTCTGCTGAGGCTCCCAAAACCATGACAGAAAGCCAGAATTGGAGCAAGCCAACAGCTGTGCCCTGATTGAAAAAGACCATTCCTTCCGTGTCTTGAACTCCATATTCCAGCCTCAAAATCAAAGCTCACATCAAAAAATTCATTACAAACCATGATAAAGAAGAAAAATTTGAAAAGAGCCAAAGAGATGGAAGAGTCCTTTTTGATAGTGGGCTTGATTTAGTCACAAGGAAACAGGCTGTTTCTGGATTCATCCACCCCTCCCAGATGACTGGCTTTGGAAAACTCATTCAATTCACCTGAAAATCGCTGGCAAACTGATTTGGGGGAATTAATTATCGGTCCCCTCTGCAAAAGGGTTCCATTTCTTTGTCCAAAACACAAAAACTCATGTTGGTCGTGCTGCCTCTAGAATTCTAAGCATGACACGCTAATTGGTTTTCTTTTTTTATTTCATAATGGATCTGCTGTCTAAACTCGTGTTTGTATTGCGTCAGAATACAAAATTTGGGAAGGAAGAAGGCAAAACCAACTCAGACCCAGAAATCCTTTAGGAAATTGCCGCTCAAGAAACCAAAACTCGGCTGAGGCACCCAAAACCATGACAGAAAGCCAGAATTGGAGCAAGCCAACAGATGTGCCCTGATTGAAAAAGACCATTCCTTCCGTGTCTTGAACTCCAAATTCCAGCCTCAAAATCAAAGCTCAAATTAGAAAATTCATTACAAACCATGATAAAGAAGAAAAATGTGAAAAGTGCCAAAGAAATGGAAGAGTCCTTTTTGAGAGTGGGCTTGATTTAGTCACAAGGAAACAGGCTGTTTCTGGATTCATCCACCCCTCCCAGATGACTGGCTTTGGAAAACTCATTCAATTCACCTGAAAATCGCTGGCAAACTGATTTGGGGAATTAATTATCGTCCCCCTCTGCAAAAGGGTTCCATTTCTTTTTCCAAAACACAAAAACTCATGTTGGTCGTGCTGCCTCTAGAATTCTAAGCATGACACGCTAATTGGTTTTGTTTTTTTTATTTCAAAATGGATCTGCTGTCTAAACTCGTGTTTGTATTGCGTCAGAATACAAAATTTGGGAAGGAAGAAGGCAAAACCAACTCAGACCCAGAAATCCTTTAGGAAATTGCCGCTCAAGAAACCAAAACTCGGCTGAGGCACCCAAAACCATGACAGAAAGCCAGAATTGGAGCAAGTCAACAGCTGTGCCCTGATTGAAAAAGACCATTCCTTCCGTGTCTTGAACTCCATATTCCAGCCTCAAAATCAAAGCTCACATCAGAAAATTCATTACAAACCATGATAAAGAAGAAAAATGTGAAAAGAGCCAAAGAAATGGAAGAGTCCTTTTTGATAGTGGGCTTGATTTAGTCACAAGGAAACAGGCTGTTTCCGCATTCATCCACCCCTCCCAGCTGACTGGCTTTGGAAAACTCATTCAATTCACCTGAAAATCGCTGGCAAACTGATTTGGGGAATGAATTATCGTTCCCCTCTGCAAAAGGGTTCCATTTCTTTTTCCAAAACACAAAAACTCATGTTGGTCGTGCTGCTTCTAGAATTCTAAGCATGACACGCTAATTGGTTTTGTTTTTTTTTTTTTCTTTCATAATGGATCTGCTGTCTAAACTCGTGTTTGTATTGCGTCAGAATACAACATTTGGGAAGGAAGAAGGCAAAACCAACTCAGACCCAGAAATCCTTTAGGAAATTGCCGCTCAAGAAACCAAAACTCGGCTGAGGCACCCAAAACCATGACAGAAACCCAGAATTGGAGCAAGCCAACAGCTGTGCCCTGATTGAAAAAGACCATTCCTTCCGTGTCTTGAACTCCATATTCCAGCCTCAAAATCAAAGCTCACATCAGAAAATTCATTACAAACCATGATAAAGAAGAAAAATGTGAAAAGAGCCAAAGAAATGGAAGAGTCCTTTTTGAGAGTGGGCTTGATTTAGTCACAAGGAAACAGGCTGTTTCCGCATTCATCCACCCCTCCCAGCTGACTGGCTTTGGAAAACTCATTCAATTCACCTGAAAATCGCTGGCAAACTGATTTGGGGGAATCAATTATCGGTCCCCTCTGCAAAAGGGTTCCATTTCTTTGTCCAAAACACAAAAACTCATGTTGGTCGTGCTGCCTCTAGAATTCTAAGCATGACACGCTAATTGGTTTTGTTTTTTTTCTTTCATAATGGATCTGCTGTCTAAACTCGTGTTTGTATTGCGTCAGAATACAAAATTTGGGAAGGAAGAAGGCAAAACCAACTCAGACCCAGAAATCCTTTAGGAAATTGCCGCTCAAGAAACCAAAACTCGCCTGAGGCACCCAAAACCATGACAGAAAGCCAGAATTGGAGCAAGTCAACAGCTGTGCCCTGATTGAAAAAGACCATTCCTTCCGGGTCTTGAACTGCATATTCCAGCCTCAAAATCAAAGCTCACATCAGAAAATTCATTACAAACCATGATAAAGAAGAAAAATGTGAAAAGAGCCAAAGAAATGGAAGAGTCCTTTTTGATAGTGGGCTTGATTTAGTCACAAGGAAACAGGCTGTTTCCACATTCATCCACCCCTCCCAGCTGACTGGCTTTGGAAAACTCATTCAATTCACCTGAAAATCGCTGGCAAACTGATTTGGGGAATTAATTATCGTTCCCCTCTGCAAAAGGGTTCCATTTCTTTTTCCAAAACACAAAAACTCATGTTGGTCGTGCTGCTTCTAGAATTCTAAGCATGACACGCTAATTGGTTTTGTTTTTTTTTTTTCTTTCATAATGGATCTGCTGTCTAAACTCGTGTTTGTATTGCGTCAGAATACAACATTTGGGAAGGAAGAAGGCAAAACCAACTCAGACCCAGAAATCCTTTAGGAATTTGCCGCTCAAGAAACCAAAACTCGGCTGAGGCACCCAAAACCATGACAGAAAGCCAGAATTGGAGCAAGCCAACAGCTGTGCCCTGATTGCAAAAGACCATTCCTTCCGGGTCTTGAACTCCATATTCCAGCCTCAAAATCAAAGCTCACATCAGAAAATTCATTACAAACCATGATAAAGAAGAAAAATGTGAAAAGAGCCAAAGAAATGGAAGAGTCCTTTTTGAGAGTGGGCTTGATTTAGTCACAAGGAAACAGGCTGTTTCCGCATTCATCCACCCCTCCCAGCTGACTGGCTTTGGAAAACTCATTCAATTCACCTGAAAATCGCTGGCAAACTGATTTGGGGAATTCATGATCGTTCCCCTCTGCAAAAGGGTTCCATTTCTTTGTCCAAAACACAAAAACTCATGTTGGTCGTGCTGCCTCTAGAATTCTAAGCATGACACGCTAATTGGTTTTGTTTTTTTTTTTTCTTTCATAATGGATCTGCTGTCTAAACTCGTGTTTGTATTGCATCAGAATACAAAATTTGGGAAGGAAGAAGGCAAAACCAACTCAGACCCAGAAATCCTTTAGGAAATTGCCGCTCAAGAAACCAAAACTCGGCTGAGGCACCCAAAACCATGACAGAAAGCCAGAATTGGAGCAAGCCAACAGCTGTGCCCTGATTGAAAAAGACCATTCCTTCCGTGTCTTGAACTCCATATTCCAGCCTCAAAATCAAAGCTCACATCAGAAAATTCATTACAAACCATGATAAAGAAGAAAAATGTGAAAAGAGCCAAAGAAATGGAAGAGTCCTTTTTGAGAGTGGGCTTGATTTAGTCACAAGGAAACAGGCTGTTTCCGCATTCATCCACCCCTCCCAGCTGACTGGCTTTGGAAAACTCATTCAATTCACCTGAAAATCGCTGGCAAACTGATTTGGGGGAATTAATTATCGTTCCCCTCTGCAAAAGGGTTCCATTTCTTTTTCCAAAACACAAAAACTCATGTTGGTCGTGCTGCCTCTAGAATTCTAAGCATGACACGCTAATTGGTTTTGTTTTTTTTTTTTCTTTCATAATGGATCTGCTGTCTAAACTCGTGTTTGTATTGCGTCAGAATACAAAATTTGGGAAGGAAGAAGGCAAAACCAACTCAGACCCAGAAATCCTTTAGGAAATTGCCGCTCAAGAAACCAAAACTCGGCTGAGGCACCCAAAACCATGACAGAAAGCCAGAATTGGAGCAAGCCAACAGCTGTGCCCTGATTGAAAAAGACCATGCCTTCCGGGTCTTGAACTCCATATTCCAGCCTCAAAATCAAAGCTCACATCAGAAAATTCATTACAAACCATGATAAAGAAGAAAAATGTGAAAAGAGCCAAAGAAATGGAAGAGTCCTTTTTGAGAGTGGGCTTGATTTAGTCACAAGGAAACAGGCTGTTTCCGCATTCATCCACCCCTCCCAGCTGACTGGCTTTGGAAAACTCATTCAATTCACCTGAAAATCGCTGGCAAACTGATTTGGGGGAATTAATTATCGTTCCCCTCTGCAAAAGGGTTCCATTTCTTTTTCCAAAACACAAAAACTCATGTTGGTCGTGCTGCCTCTAGAATTCTAAGCATGACACGCTAATTAGTTTTGTTTTTTTTTTTTCTTTCATAATGGATCTGCTGTCTAAACTCGTGTTTGTATTGCGTCAGAATACAAAATTTGGGAAGGAAGAAGGCAAAACCAACTCAGACCCAGAAATCCTTTAGGAAATTGCCGCTCAAGAAACCAAAACTCGGCTGAGGCACCCAAAACCATGACAGAAAGCCAGAATTGGAGCAAGCCAACAGCTGTGCCCTGATTGAAAAAGACCATGCCTTCCGGGTCTTGAACTCCATATTCCAGCCTCAAAATCAAAGCTCACATCAGAAAATTCATTACAAACCATGATAAAGAAGAAAAATGTGAAAAGAGCCAAAGAAATGGAAGAGTCCTTTTTGAGAGTGGGCTTGATTTAGTCACAAGGAAACAGGCTGTTTCCGCATTCATCCACCCCTCCCAGCTGACTGGCTTTGGAAAACTCATTCAATTCACCTGAAAATCGCTGGCAAACTGATTTGGGGGAATTAATTATCGTTCCCCTCTGCAAAAGGGTTCCATTTCTTTTTCCAAAACACAAAAACTCATGTTGGTCGTGCTGCCTCTAGAATTCTAAGCATGACACGCTAATTGGTTTTGTTTTTTTTTTTTTCTTTCATAATGGATCTGCTGTCTAAACTCGTGTTTGTATTGCGTCAGAATACAAAATTTGGGAAGGAAGAAGGCAAAACCAACTCAGACCCAGAAATCCTTTAGGAAATTGCCGCTCAAGAAACCAAAACTCGGCTGAGGCACCCAAAACCATGACAGAAAGCCAGAATTGGAGCAAGCCAACAGCTGTGCCCTGATTGAAAAAGACCATGCCTTCCGGGTCTTGAACTCCATATTCGAGCCTCAAAATCAAAGCTCACATCAGAAAATTCATTACAAACCATGATAAAGAAGAAAAATGTGAAAAGAGCCAAAGAGAGGGAAGAGTCCTTTTTGATAGTGGGCTTGATTTAGTCACAAGGAAACAGGCTGTTTCCGGATTCATCCACCCCTCCCAGCTGACTGGCTTTGGAAAACTCATTCAATTCACCTGAAAATCGCTGGCAAACTGATTAGGGGGAATTAATTATCATTCCCCTCTGCAAAAGGGTTCCATTTCTTTGTCCAAAACACAAAAACTCATGTTGGTCGTGCTGCCTCTAGAATTCTAAGCATGACACGCTAATTGGTTTTGTTTTTTTTTTTTCTTTCATAATGGATCTGCTGTCTAAACTCGTGTTTGTATTGCGTCAGAATAAAAATTTGGGAAGGAAGAAGGCAAAACCAACTCAGACCCAGAAATCCTTTAGGAAATTGCCGCTCAAGAAACCAAAACTCGGCTGAGGCACCCAAAACCATGACAGAAAGCCAGAATTGGAGCAAGCCAACAGCTGTGCCCTGATTGAAAAAGACCATTCCTTCTGGGTCTTGAACTCCATATTCCAGCCTCAAAATCAAAGCTCACATCAGAAAATTCATTACAAACCATGATAAAGAAGAAAAATGTGAAAAGAGCCAAAGAAATGGAAGAGTCCTTTTTGAGAGTGGGCTTGATTTAGTCACAAGGAAACAGGCTGTTTCCGGATTCATCCACCCCTCCCAGATGACTGGCTTTGGAAAACTCATTCAATTCACCTGAAAATCGCTGGCAAACTGATTTGGGGAATTAATTATCATCCCCCTCTGCAAAAGGGTTCCATTTCTTTTTCCAAAACACAAAAACTCATGTTGGTCGTGCTGCCTCTAGAATTGTAAGCATGACACGCTAATTGGTTTTTTTTTTTTTTTTCTTTCATATTGGATCTGCTGTCTAAACTCGTGTTTGTATTGCGTCAGAATAGAACATTTGGGAAGGAAGAAGGCAAAACCAACTCAGACCCAGAAATCCTTTAGGAAATTGCCGCTGAAGAAACGAAAACTCTGCTGAGGCTCCCAAAACCATGACAGAAAGCCAGAATTGGAGCAAGCCAACAGCTGTTCCCTGATTGAAAAAGACCATTCCTTCCGTGTCTTGAACTCCATATTCCAGCCTCAAAATCAAAGCTCACATCAGAAAATTCATTACAAACCATGATAAAGAAGAAAAATGTGAAAAGAGCCAAAGAAATGGAAGAGTCCTTTTTGATAGTGGGCTTGATTTAGTCACAAGGAAACAGGCTGTTTCTGGATTCATCCACCCCTCCCAGATGACTGGCTTTGGAAAACTCATTCAATTCACCTGAAAATCGCTGGCAAACTGATTTGGGGGAATTAATTATCGGTCCCCTCTGCAAAAGGGTTCCATTTCTTTGTCCAAAACACAAAAACTCATGTTGGTCGTGCTGCCTCTAGAATTCTAAGCATGACACGCTAATTGGTTTTGTTTTTTTTATTTCATAAAGGAGCTGCTGTCTAAACTCGTGTTTGTATTGCATCAGAATACAAAATTTGGGAAGGAAGAAGGCAAAACCAACTCAGACCCAGAAATCATTTAGGAAATTGCCGCTCAAGAAACCAAAACTCAGCTGAGGCACCCAAAACCATGACAGAAAGCCAGAATTGGAGCAAGCCAACAGCTGTGCCCTGATTGAAAAAGACCATTCTTTCCGTGTTTTGAACTCCATATTCCAGCCTCAAAATCAAAGCTCACATCAGAAAATTCATTACAAACCATGATAAAGAAGAAAAATGTGAAAAGAGCCAAAGAAATGGAAGAGTCCTTTTTGAGAGTGGGCTTGATTTAGTCACAAGGAAACAGGCTGTTTCCGCATTCATCCACCCCTCCCAGCTGACTGGCTTTGGAAAACTCATTCAATTCACCTGAAAATCGCTGGCAAACTGATTTGGGGAATTAATTATCGTTCCCCTCTGCAAAAGGGTTCCATTTCTTTGTCCAAAACACAAAAACTCATGTTGGTCGTGCTGCCTCTAGAATTCAAAGCATGACACGCTAATTGGTTTTGTTTTTTTTTTATTTCATAATGGAGCTGCTGTCTAAACTCGTGTTTGTACTGCGTCAGAATACAAAATTTGGGAAGGAAGAAGGCAAAACCAACTCAGACCCAGAAATCCTTTAGGAAATTGCCGCTCAAGAAACCCAAACTCGGCTGAGGCACCCAAAATCATGACAGCAAGCCAGAATTGGAGCAAGCCAACAGCTGTGCCCTGATTGAAAAAGACCATTCCTTCCGTGTCTTGAACTCCATATTCCAGCCTCAAAATCAAAGCTCACATCAGAAAATTCATTACAAACCATGATAAAGAAGAAAAATGTGAAAAGAGCCAAAGAAATGGAAGAGTCCTTTTTGAGAGTGGGCTTGATTTAGTCACAAGGAAACAGGCTGTTTCCGGATTCATCCACCCCTCCCAGCTGACTGGCTTTGGAACACTCATTCAATTCACCTGAAAATCGCTGGCAAACTGATTTGGGGAATGAATTATCGTTCCCCTCTGCAAAAGGGTTCCATTTCTTTGTCCAAAACACAAAAACTCATGTTGGTCGTGCTGCCTCTAGAATTCTAAGCATGACACGCTAATTGGTTTTGTTTTTTTTATTTCATAAAGGAGCTGCTGTCTAAACTCGTGTTTGTATTGCATCAGAATACAAAATTTGGGAAGGAAGAAGGCAAAACCAACTCAGACCCAGAAATCCTTTAGGAAATTGCCGCTCAAGAAACCAAAACTCGGCTGAGGCACCCAAAACCATGACAGAAAGCCAGAATTGGAGCAAGCCAACAGCTGTGCCCTGATTGAAAAAGACCATTCCTTCTGGGTCTTGAACTCCATATTCCAGCCTCAAAATCAAAGCTCACATCAGAAAATTCATTACAAACCATGATAAAGAAGAAAAATGTGAAAAGAGCCAAAGAAATGGAAGAGTCCTTTTTGAGAGTGGGCTTGATTTAGTCACAAGGAAACAGGCTGTTTCCGGATTCATCCACCCCTCCCAGATGACTGGCTTTGGAAAACTCATTCAATTCACCTGAAAATCGCTGGCAAACTGATTTGGGGAATTAATTATCATCCCCCTCTGCAAAAGGGTTCCATTTCTTTTTCCAAAACACAAAAACTCATGTTGGTCGTGCTGCCTCTAGAATTCTAAGCATGACACGCTAATTGGTTTTGTTTTTTTTTTTTTCTTTCATATTGGATCTGCTGTCTAAACTCGTGTTTGTATTGCGTCAGAATAGAACATTTGGGAAGGAAGAAGGCAAAACCAACTCAGACCCAGAAATCCTTTAGGAACTTGCCGCTGAAGAAACCAAAACTCTGCTGAGGCTCCCAAAACCATGACAGAAAGCCAGAATTGGAGCAAGCCAACAGATGTGCCCTGATTGAAAAAGACCATTCCTTCCGTGTCTTGAACTCCAAATTCCAGCCTCAAAATCAAAGCTCAAATTAGAAAATTCATTACAAACCATGATAAAGAAGAAAAATGTGAAAAGTGCCAAAGAAATGGAAGAGTCCTTTTTGAGAGTGGGCTTGATTTAGTCACAAGGAAACAGGCTGTTTCTGGATTCATCCACCCCTCCCAGATGACTGGCTTTGGAAAACTCATTCAATTCACCTGAAAATCGCTGGCAAACTGATTTGGGGAATTAATTATCGTTCCCCTCTGCAAAAGGGTTCCATTTCTTTTTCCAAAACACAAAAACTCATGTTGGTCGTGCTGCCTCTAGAATTCTAAGCATGACACGCTAATTGGTTTTGTTTTTTTTATTTCAAAATGGATCTGCTGTCTAAACTCGTGTTTGTATTGCGTCAGAATACAAAATTTGGGAAGGAAGAAGGCAAAACCAACTCAGACCCAGAAATCCTTTAGGAAATTGCCGCTCAAGAAACCAAAACTCGGCTGAGGCACCCAAAACCATGACAGAAAGCCAGAATTGGAGCAAGTCAACAGCTGTGCCCTGATTGAAAAAGACCATTCCTTCCGGGTCTTGAACTCCATATTCCAGCCTCAAAATCAAAGCTCACATCAGAAAATTCATTACAAACCATGATAAAGAAGAAAAATGTGAAAAGAGCCAAAGAAATGGAAGAGTCCTTTTTGATAGTGGGCTTGATTTAGTCACAAGGAAACAGGCTGTTTCCGCATTCATCCACCCCTCCCAGCTGACTGGCTTTGGAAAACTCATTCAATTCACCTGAAAATCGCTGGCAAACTGATTTGGGGAATGAATTATCGTTCCCCTCTGCAAAAGTGTCCATTTCTTTGTCCAAAACACAAAAACTCATGTTGGTCGTGCTGCCTCTAGAATTCTAAGCATGACACGCGAATTGTTTTTTTTTTTTTTATTTCATAATGGAGCTGCTGTGTTTACTCGTGTTTGTATTGCGTCAGAATAGAACATTTGGGAAGGAAGAAGGCAAAACCAACTCAGACCCAGAAATCCTTTAGGAAATTGCCGCTCAAGAAACCAAAACTCTGCTGAGGCACCCAAAACCATGACAGAAAGCCAGAATTGGAGCAAGCCAACAGCTGTGCCCTGATAGAAAAAGACCATGCCTTCCGGGTCTTGAACTTCATATTCCAGCCTCAAAATCAAAGCTCACATCAGAAAATTCATTACAAACCAGGATAAAGAAGAAAAATGTGAAAAGAGCCAAAGAGATGGAAGAGTCATTTTTGATAGTGGGCTTGATTTAGTCACAAGGAAACAGGCTGTTTCCGCATTCATCCACCCCTCCCAGCTGACTGGCTTTGGAAAACTCATTCAATTCACCTGAAAATCGCTGGCAAACTGATTGGGGAATTAATTATCATGCCCCTCTGCAAAAGGGTTCCATTTCTTTGTCCAAAACACAAAAACTCATGTTGGTCGTGCTGCCTCTAGAATTCTAAGCATGACACGCTAATTGGTTTTGTTTTGTTTATTTCATAATGGAGCTGCTGTCTAAACTCATGTTTGTATTGCGTCAGAATACAAAATTTGGGAAGGAAGAAGGCAAAACCAACTCAGACCCCGAAATCCTTTAGGAAATTGCCGCTCAAGAAACCAAAACTCGGCTGAGGCACCCAAAACCATGACAGAAAGCCAGAGTTGGAGCAAGCCAACAGCTGTGCCCTGATTGAAAAAGACCATTCCTTCCGTGTCTTGAACTCCATATTCCAGCCTCAAAATCAAAGCTCACATCAGAAAATTCATTACAAACCATGATAAAGAAGAAAAATGTGAAAAGAGCCAAAGAAATGGAAGAGTCCTTTTTGATAGTGGGCTTGATTAGTCCCAAGGAAACAGGCTGTTTCCGGATTCATCCACCCCTCCCAGCTGACTGGCTTTGGAAAACTCATTCAATTCACCTGAAAATCGCTGGCAAACTGATTTGGGGAATTAATTATCATGCCCCTCTGCAAAAGGGTTCCATTTCTTTGTCCAAAACACAAAAACTCATGTTGGTCGTGCTGCCTCTAGAATTCTAAGCATGACACGCTAATTGGTTTTGTTTTGTTTATTTCATAATGGAGCTGCTGTCTAAACTCATGTTTGTATTGCGTCAGAATACAAAATTTGGGAAGGAAGAAGGCAAAACCAACTCAGACCCCGAAATCCTTTAGGAAATTGCCGCTCAAGAAACCAAAACTCGGCTGAGGCACCCAAAACCATGACAGAAAGCCAGAGTTGGAGCAAGCCAACAGCTGTGCCCTGATTGAAAAAGACCATTCCTTCCGTGTCTTGAACTCCATATTCCAGCCTCAAAATCAAAGCTCACATCAGAAAATTCATTACAAACCATGATAAAGAAGAAAAATGTGAAAAGAGCCAAAGAAATGGAAGAGTCCTTTTTGATAGTGGGCTTGATTAGTCCCAAGGAAACAGGCTGTTTCCGGATTCATCCACCCCTCCCAGCTGACTGGCTTTGGAAAACTCATTCAATTCACCTGAAAATCGCTGGCAAACTGATTTGGGGAATTAATTATCATCCCCCTCTGCAAAAGGGTTCCATTTCTTTGTCCAAAACACAAAAACTCATGTTGGTCGAGCTGCCTCTAGAATTCTAAGCATGACACGCTAATTTGTTTTGTTTTGTTTTTTTTTTATTTCATAATGGAGCTGCTGTCTGAACTCGTGTTTGTATTGTGTCAGAATACAAAATTTGGGAAGGAAGAAGGCAAAACCAACTCAGACCCAGAAATCCTTTAGGAAATTGCCGCTCAAGAAACCAAAACTCTGCTGAGGCACCCAAAACCATGACAGAAAGCCAGAATTGGAGCAAGCCAACAGCTGTGCCCTGATTGAAAAAGACCATGCCTTCCGGGTCTTGAACTTCATATTCCAGCCTCAAAATCAAAGCTCACATCAGAAAATTCATTACAAACCAGGATAAAGAAGAAAAATGTGAAAAGAGCCAAAGAGATGGAAGAGTCATTTTTTATAGTGGGCTTGATTTAGTCACAAGGAAACAGGCTGTTTCCGCATTCATCCACCCCTCCCAGCTGACTGGCTTTGGAAAACTCATTCAATTCACCTGAAAATCGCTGGCAAACTGATTGGGGAATTAATTATCGTTCCCCTCTGCAAAAGGGTTCCATTTCTTTGTCCAAAACACAAAAACTCATGTTGGTCGTGCTGCCTCTAGAATTCTAAGCATGACACGCTCATTGGTTTTGTTTTGTTTATTTCATAATGGAGCTGCTGTCTAAACTCATGTTTGTATTGCGTCAGAATACAAAATTTGGGAAGGAAGAAGGCAAAACCAACTCAGACCCAGAAATCCTTTAGGAAATTGCCGCTCAAGAAACCAAAACTCGGCTGAGGCACCCAAAACCATGACAGAAAGCCAGAAATGGAGCAAGCCAACAGCTGTGCCCTGATTGAAAAAGACCATTCCTTCCGTGTCTTGAACTCCATATTCCAGCCTCAAAATCAAACCTCACATCAGAGAATTCATTACAAACCAGGATAAAGAAGAAAAATGTGAAAAGAGCCAAAGAGATGGAAGAGTCCTTTTTGATAGTGGGCTTGATTTAGTCACAAGGAAACAGGCTGTTTCCGCATTCATCCACACCTCTCACCTGACTGGCTTTGGAAAACTAATTCAATTCACCTGAAAATCGCTGGCAAACTGATTTGGGGAATTAATTATCGTTCCCCTCTGCAAAAGGGTTCCATTTCTTTGTCCAAAACACAAAAACTCATGTTGGTCGTGCTGCCTCTAGAATTCTAAGCATGACACGCTAATTGGTTTTGTTTTTTTTATTTCATAAAGGAGCTGCTGTCTAAACTCGTGTTTGTATTGCATCAGAATACAAAATTTGGGAAGGAAGAAGGCAAAACCAACTCAGACCCAGAAATCATTTAGGAAATTGCCGCTCAAGAAACCAAAACTCAGCTGAGGCACCCAAAACCATGACAGAAAGCCAGAATTGGAGCAAGCCAACAGCTGTGCCCTGATTGAAAAAGACCATTCTTTCCGTGTTTTGAACTCCATATTCCAGCCTCAAAATCAAAGCTCACATCAGAAAATTCATTACAAACCATGATAAAGAAGAAAAATGTGAAAAGAGCCAAAGAAATGGAAGAGTCCTTTTTGAGAGTGGGCTTGATTTAGTCACAAGGAAACAGGCTGTTTCCGCATTCATCCACCCCTCCCAGCTGACTGGCTTTGGAAAACTCATTCAATTCACCTGAAAATCGCTGGCAAACTGATTTGGGGAATTAATTATCGTTCCCCTCTGCAAAAGGGTTCCATTTCTTTGTCCAAAACACAAAAACTCATGTTGGTCGTGCTGCCTCTAGAATTCAAAGCATGACACGCTAATTGGTTTTGTTTTTTTTTTTATTTCATAATGGAGCTGCTGTCTAAACTCGTGTTTGTACTGCGTCAGAATACAAAATTTGGGAAGGAAGAAGGCAAAACCAACTCAGACCCAGAAATCCTTTAGGAAATTGCCGCTCAAGAAACCCAAACTCGGCTGAGGCACCCAAAATCATGACAGCAAGCCAGAATTGGAGCAAGCCAACAGCTGTGCCCTGATTGAAAAAGACCATTCCTTCCGTGTCTTGAACTCCATATTCCAGCCTCAAAATCAAAGCTCACATCAGAAAATTCATTACAAACCATGATAAAGAAGAAAAATGTGAAAAGAGCCAAAGAAATGGAAGAGTCCTTTTTGAGAGTGGGCTTGATTTAGTCACAAGGAAACAGGCTGTTTCCGGATTCATCCACCCCTCCCAGCTGACTGGCTTTGGAACACTCATTCAATTCACCTGAAAATCGCTGGCAAACTGATTTGGGGAATGAATTATCGTTCCCCTCTGCAAAAGGGTTCCATTTCTTTGTCCAAAACACAAAAACTCATGTTGGTCGTGCTGCCTCTAGAATTCTAAGCATGACACGCTAATTGGTTTTGTTTTTTTTATTTCATAAAGGAGCTGCTGTCTAAACTCGTGTTTGTATTGCATCAGAATACAAAATTTGGGAAGGAAGAAGGCAAAACCAACTCAGACCCAGAAATCATTTAGGAAATTGCCGCTCAAGAAACCAAAACTCCGCTGAGGCACCCAAAACCATGACAGAATGCAAGAATCGGAGCAAGCCAATAGCTGTGCCCTCATTGAAAAAGACCATTCCTTCCGTGTCTTGAACTCCATATTCCAGCCTCAAAATCAAAGCTCACATCAGAAAATTCATTACAAACCATGATAAAGAAGAAAAATGTGAAAAGAGCCAAAGAAATGGAAGAGTCCTTTTTGAGAGTGGGCTTGATTTAGTCACAAGGAAACAGGCTGTTTCCGGATTCATCCATACCTCTCACCTAACTGGCTTTGGAAAACTCATTCAATTCACCTGAAAATCGCTGGCAAACTGATTTGGGGAATGAATTATCGTTCCCCTCTGCAAAAGGGTTCCATTTCTTTGTCCAAAACACAAAAACTCATGTTGCTCGTGCTGCCTCTAGAATTCTAAGCATGACACGCTAATTGGTATTGTTTTGTTTATTTCATAATGGATCTGCTGTCTAAACTCGTGTTTGTATTGCATCAGAATACAAAATTTGGGAAGGAAGAAGGCAAAACCAACTCAGACCCAGAAATTCTTTAGGAACTTGCCGCTCAAGAAACCAAAACTCGGCTGAGGCACCCAAAACCATGACAGAAAGCCAGAATTGGAGCAAGCCAACAGCTGTGCCCTGATTAAAAAAGACCATTCTTTCTGTGTTTTGAACTCCATATTCCAGCCTCAAAATCAAAGCTCACATCAGAAAATTCATTACAAACCATGATAAAGAAGAAAAATGTGAAAAGAGCCAAAGAAATGGAAGAGTCCTTTTTGATAGTGGGCTTGATTTAGTCACAAGGAAACAGGCTGTTTCCGCATTCATCCACCCCTCCCAGCTGACTGGCTTTGGAAAACTCATTCAATTCACCTGAAAATCGCTGGCAAACTGATTTGGGGAATTAATTATCGTTCCCCTCTGCAAAAGGGTTCCATTTCTTTGTCCAAAACACAAAAACTCATGTTGGTCGTGCTGCCTCTAGAATTCAAAGCATGACACACTAATTGGTTTTGGTTTTTTTTTATTTCATAATGGAGCTGCTGTCTAAACTCGTGTTTGTATTGCGTCAGAATACAAAATTTGGGAAGGAAGAAGGCAAAACCAACTCAGACCCAGAAATTCTTTAGGAACTTGCCGCTCAAGAAACCAAAACTCGGCTGAGGCACCCAAAACCATGACAGAAAGCCAGAATTGGAGCAAGCCAACAGCTGTGCCCTGATTGAAAAAGACCATTCTTTCCGTGTTTTGAACTCCATATTCCAGCCTCAAAATCAAAGCTCACATCAGAAAATTCATTACAAACCAGGATAAAGAAGAAAAATGTGAAAAGAGCCAAAGAAATGGAAGAGTCCTTTTTGATAGTGGGCTTGATTTAGTCACAAGGAAACAGGCTGTTTCCGCATTCATCCACCCCTCCCAGCTGACTGGCTTTGGAAAACTCATTCAATTCACCTGAAAATCGCTGGCAAACTGATTTGGGGAATTAATTATCGTTCCCCTCTGCAAAAGGGTTCCATTTCTTTGTCCAAAACACAAAAACTCATGTTGGTCGTGCTGCCTCTAGAATTCTAAGCATGACACGCTAATTGGTTTTGGTTTTTTTTTATTTCATAATGGAGCTGCTGTCTAAACTCGTGTTTGTATTGCGTCAGAATACAAAATTTGGGAAGGAAGAAGGCAAAACCAACTCAGACCCAGAAATCATTTAGGAAATTGCCGCTCAAGAAACCCAAACTCGGCTGAGGCACCCAAAATCATGACAGCAAGCCAGAATTGGAGCAAGCCAACAGCTGTGCCCTGATTGAAAAAGACCATTCCTTCCGTGTCTTGAACTCCATATTCCAGCCTCAAAATCAAAGCTCACATCAGAAAATTCATTACAAACCATGATAAAGAAGAAAAATGTGAAAAGAGCCAAAGAAATTGAAGAGTCCTTTTTGATAGTGGGCTTGATTAGTCCCAAGGAAACAGGCTGTTTCCGGATTCATCCACCCCTCCCAGCTGACTGGCTTTGGAACACTCATTCAATTCACCTGAAAATCGCTGGCAAACTGATTTGGGGAATGAATTATCGTTCCCCTCTGCAAAAGGGTTCCATTTCTTTGTCCAAAACACAAAAACTCATGTTGGTCGTGCTGCCTCTAGAATTCTAAGCATGACACGCTCATTGGTTTTGTTTTGTTTATTTCATAATGGAGCTGCTGTCTAAACTCATGTTTGTATTGCGTCAGAATACAAAATTTGGGAAGGAAGAAGGCAAAACCAACTCAGACCCAGAAATCCTTTAGGAAATTGCCGCTCAAGAAACCAAAACTCGGCTGAGGCACCCAAAACCATGACAGAAAGCCAGAGTTGGAGCAAGCCAACAGCTGTGCCCTGATTGAAAAAGACCATTCCTTCCGTGTCTTGAACTCCATATTCCAGCCTCAAAATCAAAGCTCACATCAGAAAATTCATTACAAACCAGGATAAAGAAGAAAAATGTGAAAAGAGCCAAAGAGAGGGAAGAGTCCTTTTTGATAGTGGGCTTGATTTAGTCACAAGGAAACAGGCTGTTTCCGCATTCATCCATACCTCTCACCTAACTGGCTTTGGAAAACTCATTCAATTCACCTGAAAATCGCTGGCAAACTGATTTGGGGAATGAATTATCGTGCCCCTCTGCAAAAGGGTTCCATTGCTTTGTCCAAAACACAAAAACTCATGTTGGTCGTGCTGCCTCTAGAATTCTAAGCATGACACGCTCATTGGTTTTTTTTTTTTTTATTTCATAATGGATCTGCTGTCTAAACTCGTGTTTGTAATGCGTCAGAATACAAAATTTGTGAAGGAAGAAGGCAAACCCAACTCAGACCCAGAAATCATTTAGGAAATTGACGCTCAAGAAACCAAAACTCGGCTGAGGCATTCAAAACCATGACAGAAAGCCAGAATCGGAGCAAGCCAACAGCTGTGCCCTGATTGAAATAGACCATTCCTTCCGTGTCTTGAACTCCATATTCCAGCCTCAAAATCAAAGCTCACATCAGAAAATTCATTACAAACCATGATAAAGAAGAAAAATGTGAAAAGAGCCAAAGAAATGCAAGAGTCCTTTTTGATAGTGGGCTTGATTTAGTCACAAGGAAACAGGCTGTTTCCGCATTCATCCACCCCTCCCAGCTGACTGGCTTTGGAAAACTCATTCAATTCACCTGAAAATCGCTGGCAAACTGATTTGGGGAATTAATTATCGTTCCCCTCTGCAAAAGGGTTCCATTTCTTTGTCCAAAACACAAAAACTCATGTTGGTCGTGCTGCCTCTAGAATTCTAAGCATGACACGCTAATTGGTTTTGGTTTTTTTTTATTTCATAATGGAGCTGCTGTCTAAACTCGTGTTTGTATTGCGTCAGAATACAAAATTTGGGAAGGAAGAAGGCAAAACCAACTCAGACCCAGAAATCATTTAGGAAATTGCCGCTCAAGAAACCCAAACTCGGCTGAGGCACCCAAAATCATGACAGCAAGCCAGAATTGGAGCAAGCCAACAGCTGTGCCCTGATTGAAAAAGACCATTCCTTCCGTGTCTTGAACTCCATATTCCAGCCTCAAAATCAAAGCTCACATCAGAAAATTCATTACAAACCATGATAAAGAAGAAAAATGTGAAAAGAGCCAAAGAAATTGAAGAGTCCTTTTTGATAGTGGGCTTGATTAGTCCCAAGGAAACAGGCTGTTTCCGGATTCATCCACCCCTCCCAGCTGACTGGCTTTGGAACACTCATTCAATTCACCTGAAAATCGCTGGCAAACTGATTTGGGGAATGAATTATCGTTCCCCTCTGCAAAAGGGTTCCATTTCTTTGTCCAAAACACAAAAACTCATGTTGGTCGTGCTGCCTCTAGAATTCTAAGCATGACACGCTCATTGGTTTTGTTTTGTTTATTTCATAATGGAGCTGCTGTCTAAACTCATGTTTGTATTGCGTCAGAATACAAAATTTGGGAAGGAAGAAGGCAAAACCAACTCAGACCCAGAAATCCTTTAGGAAATTGCCGCTCAAGAAACCAAAACTCGGCTGAGGCACCCAAAACCATGACAGAAAGCCAGAAATGGAGCAAGCCAACAGCTGTGCCCTGATTGAAAAAGACCATTCCTTCCGTGTCTTGAACTCCATATTCCAGCCTCAAAATCAAAGCTCACATCAGAAAATTCATTACAAACCAGGATAAAGAAGAAAAATGTGAAAAGAGCCAAAGAGAGGGAAGAGTCCTTTTTGATAGTGGGCTTGATTTAGTCACAAGGAAACAGGCTGTTTCCGCATTCATCCATACCTCTCACCTAACTGGCTTTGGAAAACTCATTCAATTCACCTGAAAATCGCTGGCAAACTGATTTGGGGAATGAATTATCGTGCCCCTCTGCAAAAGGGTTCCATTGCTTTGTCCAAAACACAAAAACTCATGTTGGTCGTGCTGCCTCTAGAATTCTAAGCATGACACGCTCATTGGTTTTTTTTTTTTTTATTTCATAATGGATCTGCTGTCTAAACTCGTGTTTGTAATGCGTCAGAATACAAAATTTGTGAAGGAAGAAGGCAAACCCAACTCAGACCCAGAAATCATTTAGGAAATTGCCGCTCAAGAAACCAAAACTCGGCTGAGGCATTCAAAACCATGACAGAAAGCCAGAATCGGAGCAAGCCAACAGCTGTGCCCTGATTGAAATAGACCATTCCTTCCGTGTCTTGAACTCCATATTCCAGCCTCAAAATCAAAGCTCACATCAGAAAATTCATTACAAACCATGATAAAGAAGAAAAATGTGAAAAGAGCCAAAGAAATGCAAGAGTCCTTTTTGAGAGTGGGCTTGATTTAGTCACAAGGAAACAGGCTGTTTCCGCATTCATCCACCCCTCCCAGCTGACTGGCTTTGGAAAACTCATTCAATTCACCTGAAAATCGCTGGCAAACTGATTTGGGGAATTAATTATCGTTCCCCTCTGCAAAAGGGTTCCATTTCTTTGTCCAAAACACAAAAACTCATGTTGGTCGTGCTGCCTCTAGAATTCTAAGCATGACACGCTAATTGGTTTTGGTTTTTTTTTATTTCATAATGGAGCTGCTGTCTAAACTCGTGTTTGTATTGCGTCAGAATACAAAATTTGGGAAGGAAGAAGGCAAAACCAACTCACACCCAGAAATCATTTAGGAAATTGCCGCTCAAGAAACCCAAACTCGGCTGAGGCACCCAAAATCATGACAGCAAGCCAGAATTGGAGCAAGCCAACAGCTGTGCCCTGATTGAAAAAGACCATTCCTTCCGTGTCTTGAACTCCATATTCCAGCCTCAAAATCAAAGCTCACATCAGAAAATTCATTACAAACCATGATAAAGAAGAAAAATGTGAAAAGAGCCAAAGAAATTGAAGAGTCCTTTTTGATAGTGGGCTTGATTAGTCCCAAGGAAACAGGCTGTTTCCGGATTCATCCACCCCTCCCAGCTGACTGGCTTTGGAACACTCATTCAATTCACCTGAAAATCGCTGGCAAACTGATTTGGGGAATGAATTATCGTTCCCCTCTGCAAAAGGGTTCCATTTCTTTGTCCAAAACACAAAAACTCATGTTGGTCGTGCTGCCTCTAGAATTCTAAGCATGACACGCTCATTGGTTTTGTTTTGTTTATTTCATAATGGAGCTGCTGTCTAAACTCATGTTTGTATTGCGTCAGAATACAAAATTTGGGAAGGAAGAAGGCAAAACCAACTCAGACCCAGAAATCCTTTAGGAAATTGCCGCTCAAGAAACCAAAACTCGGCTGAGGCACCCAAAACCATGACAGAAAGCCAGAGTTGGAGCAAGCCAACAGCTGTGCCCTGATTGAAAAAGACCATTCCTTCCGTGTCTTGAACTCCATATTCCAGCCTCAAAATCAAAGCTCACATCAGAAAATTCATTACAAACCAGGATAAAGAAGAAAAATGTGAAAAGAGCCAAAGAGAGGGAAGAGTCCTTTTTGATAGTGGGCTTGATTTAGTCACAAGGAAACAGGCTGTTTCCGCATTCATCCATACCTCTCACCTAACTGGCTTTGGAAAACTCATTCAATTCACCTGAAAATCGCTGGCAAACTGATTTGGGGAATGAATTATCGTGCCCCTCTGCAAAAGGGTTCCATTGCTTTGTCCAAAACACAAAAACTCATGTTGGTCGTGCTGCCTCTAGAATTCTAAGCATGACACGCTCATTGGTTTTTTTTTTTTTATTTCATAATGGATCTGCTGTCTAAACTCGTGTTTGTAATGCGTCAGAATACAAAATTTGTGAAGAAAGAAGGCAAACCCAACTCAGACCCAGAAATCATTTAGGAAATTGCCGCTCAAGAAACCAAAACTCGGCTGAGGCATTCAAAACCATGACAGAAAGCCAGAATCGGAGCAAGCCAACAGCTGTGCCCTGATTGAAAAAGACCATTCCTTCCGTGTCTTGAACTCCATATTCCAGCCTCAAAATCAAAGCTCACATCAGAAAATTCATTACAAACCATGATAAAGAAGAAAAATGTGAAAAGAGCCAAAGAAATGCAAGAGTCCTTTTTGATAGTGGGCTTGATTTAGTCACAAGGAAACAGGCTGTTTCCGGATTCATCCACCCCTCCCAGCTGACTGGCTTTGGAAAACTCATTCAATTCACCTGAAAATCGCTGGCAAACTGATTTGGGGAATTAATTATCGTTCCCCTCTGCAAAAGGGTTCCATTTCTTTGTCCAAAACACAAAAACTCATGTTGCTCGTGCTGCCTCTAGAATTCTAAGCATGACACGCTAATTGGTATTGTTTTGTTTATTTCATAATGGATCTGCTGTCTAAACTCGTGTTTGTATTGCATCAGAATACAAAATTTGGGAAGGAAGAAGGCAAAACCAACTCAGACCCAGAAATTCTTTAGGAAATTGCCGCTCAAGAAACCCAAACTCGGCTGAGGCACCCAAAACCATGACAGAAAGCCAGAATTGGAGCAAGCCAACAGCTGTGCCCTGATTGAAAAAGACCATTCTTTCCGTGTTTTGAACTCCATATTCCAGCCTCAAAATCAAAGCTCACATCAGAAAATTCATTACAAACCATGATAAAGAAGAAAAATGTGAAAAGAGCCAAAGAAATGGAAGAGTCCTTTTTGATAGTGGGCTTGATTTAGTCACAAGGAAACAGGCTGTTTCCGGATTCATCCACCCCTCCCAGCTGACTGGCTTTGGAAAACTCATTCAATTCACCTGAAAATCGCTGGCAAACTGATTTGGGGAATTAATTATCGTTCCCCTCTGCAAAAGGGTTCCATTTCTTTGTCCAAAACACAAAAACTCATGTTGGTCGTGCTGCCTCTAGAATTCTAAGCATGACATGCTAATTGGTTTTGTTTTTTTTATTTCATAATGGATCTGCTGTCTAAACTCGTGCTTGTATTGCGTCAGAATACAAAATTTGGGAAGGAAGAAGGAAAAACCAACTCAGACCCAGAAATCCTTTAGGAAATTGCCGCTCAAGAAACCAAAACTTGGCTGAGGCACCCAAAACCATGACAGAAATCCAGAATTGGAGCAAGCCAACAGCTGTGCCCTGATTGAAAAAGACCATTCCTTCCGGGTCTTGAACTCCATATTCCAGCCTCAAAATCAAAGCTCACATCAGAAAATTCATGACAAACCATGATAAAGAAGAAAAATGTGAAAAGAGCCAAAGAAATGGAAGAGTCCTTTTTGATAAAGGGCTTGATTTAGTCACAAGGAAACAGGCTGTTTCCGGATTCATCCACCCCTCCCAGCTGACTGGCTTTGGAAAACTCATTCAATTCACCTGAAAATCGCTGGCAAACTGATTTGGGGAATTAATTATCGTGCCCCTCTGAAAAAGGGTTCCATTTCTTTGTCCAAAACACAAAAACTCATGTTGGTCGTGCTGCCTACTGAATTCTATGCATGACACGCTCATTGGTTTTGTTTTTTTTTTCTTTCATAATGGATCTGCTGTCTAAACTTGTGTTTGTATTGCATCAGAATACAAAATTTGGGAAGGAAGAAGGCACAACCAACTCAGACCCAGAAATCCTTTAGGAAATTGCCGCTCAAGAAACCAAAACTCGGCTGAGGCACCCAAAACCATGACAGAAAGCCAGAATTGGAGCAAGCCAACAGCTGTGCCCTGATTGAAAAAGACCATTCCTTCCGGGTCTTGAACTCCATATTCCAGCCTCAAAATCAAAGCTCACATCAGAAAATTCATTACAAACCATGATAAAGAAGAAAAATGTGAAAAGAGCCAAAGAAATGGAAGAGTCCTTTTTGATAGTGGGCTTGATTAGTCCCAAGGAAACAGGCTGTTTCCGGATTCCTCCACCCCTCCCAGCTGACTGGCTTTGGAAAACTCATTCAATTCACCTGAAAATCGCTGGCAAACTGATTTGGGGAATGAATTATCGTTCCCCTCTGCAAAAGGGTTCCATTTCTTTGTCCAAAACACAAAAACTCATGTTGGTCGTGCTGCCTCTAGAATTCTAAGCATGACACGCTCATTGGTTTTGTTTTGTTTTTTTTTTTCTTTCATAATGGATCTGCTGTCTAAACTCGTGTTTGTATTGCGTCAGAATACAAAATTTGGGAAGGAAGAAGGCAAAACCAACTCAGACCCAGAAATCCTTTAGGAAATTGCCGCTCAAGAAACCAAAACTCGGCTGAGGCACCCAAAACCATGACAGAAAGCCAGAATCGGAGCAAGCCAACAGCTGTGCCCTGATTGAAAAAGACCATTCCTTCCAGGTCTTGAACTCCATATTCCAGCCTCAAAATCAAAGCTCACATCAGAAAATTCATAACAAACCATGATAAAGAAGAAAAATGTGAAAAGAGCCAAAGAAATGGAAGAGTCCTTTTTGATAGTGGGCTTGATTTAGTCACAAGGAAACAGGCTGTTTCCGGATTCATCCAGCCCTCCCAGCTGACTGGCTTTGGAAAACTCATTCAATTCACCTGAACATCGCTGGCAAACTGATTTGGGGAATTAATTATCATCCACCTCTGCAAAAGGGTTCCATTTCTTTTTCCAAAACACAAAAACTCATGTTGGTCGTGCTGCCTCTAGAATTCTAAGCATGACACGCTCATTGGTTTTGTTTTTTTTTTATTTCATAATGGATCTGCTGTCTAAACTCGTGTTTGTATTGTGTCAGAATACAAACTTTGGGAAGGAAGAAGGCAAAACCAACTCAGACCCAGAAATCCTTTAGGAAATTGACGCTCAAGAAACCAAAACTCGGCTGAGGCACCCAAAACCATGACAGAAAGCCAGAATTGGAGCAAGCCAACAGCTGTGCCCTGATTGAAATAGACCATTCCTTCAGTGTCTTCAACTCCATATTCCAGCCTCAAAATCAAAGCTCACATCAGAAAATTCATTACAAACCATGACAAAGAAGAGAAATGTGAAAAGAGCCAAAGAAATGGAAGAGTCCTTTTTGATAGTGGGCTTGATTTAGTCACAAGGAAACAGGCTGTTTCCGGATTCATCCACCCCTCCCAGCTGACTGGCTTTGGAAAACTCATTCAATTCACCTAAAAATCGCTGGCAAACTGATTTGGGGAATGAATTATCGTGCCTCTGCAAAAGGGTTCCATTTCTTTGTCCAAAACACAAAAACTCACGTTGGTCGTGCTGCCTCTAGAATTCTAAGCATGACACGCTAATTGGTTTTGTTTTTTTTTTTTCTTTCATAATGGCTCTGCTGTTTAAACTCGTGTTTGTATTGCGTCAGAATGCAAAATTTGGGAGGGAAGAAGGCAGAACGAACTCAGACCCAGAAATCCTTTAGGAAATTGCCGCTCAAGAAACCAAAACTCGGCTGAGGCACCCAAAACCATGACAGAAAGCCAGAATTGGAGCAAGCCCACAGCTGTGCCCTGATTGAAAAAGACCATGCCTTCCGTGTCTTGAACTCCATATTCCAGCCTCAAAATCAAAGCTCACATCAGAAAATTCATTACAAACCATGATAAAGAAGAGAAATGTGAAAAGAGCCAAAGAAATGGAAGAGTCCTTTTTGATAGTGGGCTTGATTTAGTCACAAGGAAACAGGCTGTTTCCGCATTCATCCACCCCTCCCAGCTGACTGGCTTTGGAAAACTCATTCAATTCACCTGAAAATCGCTGGCAAACTGATTTGGGGAATGAATTATCGTGCCCCTCTGCTAAAGGGTTCCATTTCTTTTTCCAAAACACAAAAACTCATGTTGGTCGTGCTGCCTCTAGAATTCTAAGCATGACACGCTCATTGGTTTTGTTTTTTCTTTCATAATGGATCTGCTGTCTAAACTCGTGTTTGTATTGTGTCAGAATACAAACTTTGGGAAGGAAGAAGGCAAAACCAACTCAGACCCAGAAATCATTTAGGAAATTGCCGCTCAAGAAACCAAAACTCCGCTGAGGCACCCAAAACCATGACAGAAAGCCAGAATTGGAGCAAGCCAACAGCTGTGCCCTGATTGAAAAAGACCATTCCTTCCGTGTCTTGAACTCCATATTCCAACCTCAAAATCAAAGCTCACATCAGAAAATTCATTACAAACCATGATAAAGAAGAAAAATGTGAAAAGAGCCAAAGAAATGGAAGAGTCCTTTTTGAGAGTGGGCTTGATTTAGTCACAAGGAAACAGGCTGTTTCCGCATTCATCCACCCCTCCCAGCTGACTGGCTTTGGGAAACTCATTCAATTCACCTGAACATCGCGGGCACAGTGATTTGGGGAATTAATTATCGTCCCCCTCTGCAAAAGGGTTCCATTTCTTTGTCCAAAACACAAAAACTCATGTTGGTCGTGCTGCCTCTAGAATTCTAAGCATGACACGCTAATTGGTTTTGTTTTTTTTTTTCTTTCATAATGGCTCTGCTGTCTAAACTCGTGTTTGTATTGCGTCAGAATGCAAAATTTGGGAAGGAAGAAGGCAGAACGAACTCAGACCCAGAAATCCTTTAGGAAATTGCCGCTCAAGAAACCAAAACTCGGCTGAGGCACCCAAAACCATGACAGAAAGCCAGAATTGGAGCAAGCCAACAGCTGTGCCCTGATTGAAAAAGACCATTCCTTCCGTGTCTTGAACTCCATATTCCAGCCTCAAAATCAAAGCTCACATCAGAAAATTCATTACAAACCATGATAAAGAAGAGAAATGTGAAAAGAGCCAAAGAAATGGAAGAGTCCTTTTTGATAGTGGGCTTGATTTAGTCACAAGGAAACAGGCTGTTTCCGGATTCATCCACCCCTCTCAGCTGACTGGCTTTGGAAAACTCATCAATTCACCTGAAAATCGCTGGCAAACTGATTTGGGGGAATTAATTATCGTGCCCCTCTGCAAAAGGGTTCCATTTCTTTTTCCAAAACACAAAAACTCATGTTGGTCGTGCTGCCTCTAGAATTCTAAGCATGACACGCTAATTGGTTTTGTTTTTTCTTTCATAATGGATCTGCTGTCTAAACTCGTGTTTGTATTGCGTCAGAATACAAAATTTGGGAAGGAAGAAGGCAAAACCAACTCAGACCCAGAAATCCTTTAGGAAATTGCCGCTCAAGAAACCAAAACTCGGCTGAGGCACCCAAAACCATGACAGAAAGCAAGAATTGGAGCAAGCCAACAGCTGTGCCCTGATTGAAAAAGACCATTCCTTCCGGATCTTGAACTCCATATTCCAGCCTCAAAATCAAAGCTCACATCAGAAAATTCATTACAAACCATGATAAAGAAGAAAAATGTGAAAAGAGCCAAAGAAATGCAAGAGTCCTTTTTGATAGTGGGCTTGATTTAGTCACAAGGAAACAGGCTGTTTCCAGATTCATCCACCCCTCCTAGCTGACTGGCTTTGGAAAACTCATTCAATTCACCTGAAAATCGCTGGCAAACTGATTTGGGGAATTAATTATCGTGCCCCTCTGCAAAAGGGTTCCATTTCTTTTTCCAAAACACAAAAACTCATGTTGGTTGTGTTGCTTCAAGAATTCTAAGCATGACACGCTCATTGGTTTTGTTTTTTTTTCTTTCATAATGGATCTGCTGCCTAAACTCGTGTTTGTATTGCGTCAGAATACAAAATTTGGGAAGGAAGAAGGCAAAACCAACTCAGACCCAGAAATCCTTTAGGAAATTGCCGCTCAAGAAACCAAAACTCGGCTGAGGCACCCAAAACCATGACAGAAAGCCAGAATTGGAGCAAGCCAACAGCTGTGCCCTGATTGAAAAAGACCATTCCTTCCGTGTCTTGAACTCCATATTCCAGCCTCAAAATCAAAGCTCACATCAGAAAATTCATTACAAACCACGATAAAGAAGAAAAATGTGAAAAGAGCCAAAGAAATGCAAGAGACCTTTTTGATAGTGGGCTTGATTTAGTCACAAGGAAACAGGCTGTTTCCGGATTCATCCACCCCTCCCAGCTGACTGGCTTTGGAAAACTTATTCAATTCACCTGAAAATCGCTGGCAAACTGATTTGGGGAATTAATTATCGTTCCCCTCTGCAAAAGGGTTCCATTTCTTTTTCCAAAACACAAAAAATCATGTTGGTCGTGCTGCCTACAGAATTCTAAGCATAACACGCTAATTGGTTTTGTTTTTTTTTTTATTTCATAATTGATCTGCTGTCTAAACTCGTGTTTGTATTGCGTCAGAATACGAAATTTGGGAAGGAAGAAGGCAAAACCAACTCAGACCCAGAAATCCTTTAGGAAATTGCCGCTCAAGAAACCAAAACGCGGCTAAGGCACCCAAAAGCATGACAGAAAGCCAGAATTGGAGCAAGCCAACAGCTGTGCCCTGATTGAAAAAGACCATTCCTTCCGTGTCTTGAACTCCATATTCCAGCCTCAAAATCAAAGCTCACATCAGAAAATTCATTACAAACCATGATAAAGAAGAAAAATGTGAAAAGAGCCAAAGAAATGGAAGAGTCCTTTTTGAGAGTGGGCTTGATTTAGTCACAAGGAAACAGGCTGTTTCCGGATTCATCAAAACCTCCCAGCTGACTGGCTTTGGAAAACTCATTCAATTCACCTGAAAATCGCTGGCAAACTGATTTGGGGAATTAATTATCATTCCCCTCTTCAAAAGGGTTCCATTTCTTTTTCCAAAACACAAAAAATCATGTTGTTCGTGCTGCCTACAGAATTCTAAGCATAACACGCTAATTGTTTTTTTTTTTTTTATTTCATAATTGATCTACTGTCTAAACTCGTGTTTGTATTGCGTCAGAATACAAAATTTGGGAAGGAAGAAGGCAAAACCAACTCAGACCCAGAAATCCTTTAGGAAATTGCCGCTCAAGAAACCAAAACTCGGCTGAGGCACCCAAAACCATGACAGAAAGCCAGAATTGGAGCAAGCCAACAGCTGTGCCCTGATTGAAAAAGACCATTCCTTCCGTGTCTTGAACTCCATATTCCAGCCTCAAAATCAAAGCTCACATCAGAAAATTCATTACAAACCATGATAAAGAAGAAAAAAGTGAGAAGAGCCAAAGAAATGCAAGAGTCCTTTTTGATAGTGGGCTTGATTTAGTCACAAGGAAACAGGCTGTTTCCGGATTCATCCACCCCTCCCAGCTGACTGGCTTTGGAAAACTCATTCAATTCACCTGAAAATCGCTGGCAAACTGATTTGCGGAATTAATTATCGTCCCCCTCTGCAAAAGGGTTCCATTTCTTTTTCCAAAGCACAAAAACTCATGTTGGTCGTGCTGCCTCTAGAATTCTAAGCATGACACGCGAATTGGTTTTGGTTTTTTTTTATTTCATAGTGGATCTGCTGTCTAAACTCGTGTTTGTATTGCGTCAGAATACAAAATTTGGGAAGGAAGAAGGCAAAACCAACTCACACCCAGAAATCATTTAGGAAATTGCCGCTCAAGAAACCAAAACTCGGCTGAGGGTCCCAAATCCATGACAGAAAGCCAGAATTGGAGCAAGCCAACAGCTGTGCCCTGATTGAAAAAGACCATTCCTTCCGTGTCTTGAACTCCATATTCCAGCCTCAAAATCAAAGCTCACATCAGAAAATTCATTACAAACCATGAGAAACAAGAAAAATGTGAAAAGAGCCAAAGAAATGGAAGAGTCCTTTTTGATAGTGGGCTTTTTTAGTCACAAGGAAACAGGCTGTTTCCGGATTCATCCACCCCTCCCAGCTGACTGGCTTTGGAAAACTCATTCAATTCACCTGAAAATCGCTGGCAAACTGATTTGGGGAATGAATTATCGTTCCCCTCTACAAAAGGGTTCCATTTCTTTTTCCAAAACACAAAAACTCATGTTGGTCGTGCTGCCTCTAGAATTCTAAGCATGACACGCTAATTCGTTTTGTTTTTTATTTCATAATGGCTCTGCTGTCTAAACTCGTGTTTGTATTGCGTCAGAATACAAAATTTGGGAAGGAAGAAGGCAAAACCAACTCAGACCCAGAAATCATTTAGGAAATTGCCGCTCACGAAACCAAAACTCGGCTGAGGCACCCAAAACCATGACAGAAAGCCAGAATTGGAGCAAGCCAACAGCTGTGCCCTGATTGAAAAAGACCATTCCTTCCGTGTCTTGAACTCCATATTCCAGCCTCAAAATCAAAGCTCACATCAGAAAATTCATTACAAAACATGATAAAGAAGAAAAATGTGAAAAGAGCCAAAGAAATGGAAGAGTCCTTTTTGATAGTGGGCTTGATTTAGTCACAAGGAAACAGGCTGTTTCCGCATTCATCCACCCCTCCCAGCTGACTGGCTTTGGAAAACTCATTCAATTCACCTGAAAATCGCTGGCAAACTGATTTGGGGAATTAATTATCATTCCCCTCTGCAAAAAGGTTCCATTAATTTTTCCAAAACACAAAAACTCATGTTGGTCGTGCTGCCTCTAGAATTCTAAGCATGACACGCTCATTGGTTTTGTTTTTTTTTTCTTTCATAATGGATCTGCTGTCTAAACTCGTGTTTGTATTGCGTCAGAATACAAAATTTGGGAAGGAAGAAGGCAAAACCAACTCAGACCCAGAAATCATGTAGAAAATTGCTGCTCAAGAAACCAAAACTCGGCTGAGGCACCCAAAACCATGACAGAAAGCCAGAAATGGAGCAAGCCAACAGCTGTGCCCTGATTGAAAAAGACCATTCCTTCCGTGTCTTGAACTCCATATTCCAGATTCAAAATCAAAGCTCACATCAGAAAATTCATTACAAACCATGATAAAGAAGAAAAATGTGAAAAGAGCCAAAGAAATGGAAGAGTCCTTTTTGATAGTGGGCTTGATTTAGTCCCAAGGAAACAGGCTGTTTCCGGATTCATCAACACCTCCCAGCTGACTGGCTTTGGAAAACTCATTCAATTCACCTGAAAATCGCTGGCAAACTGATTTGGGGAATTAATTATCGTCCCCCTCTGCAAAAGGGTTCCATTTCTTTTTCCAAAGCACAAAAACTCATGTTGGTCGTGCTGCCTCTAGAATTCTAAGCATGACACGCTAATTGGTTTTGTTTTTTTTATTTCATAATGGATCTGCTGTCTAAACTCGTGTTTGTATTGTGACAGAATAAAAATTTGGGAAAGAAGAAGGCAAAACCAACTCAGACCCGGAAATCCTTTAGGAAATTGCCGCTCAAGAAACCAAAACTCGGCTGAGGCACCCAAAGCCATGACAGAAAGCCAGAATTGGAGCAAGCCAACAGCTGTGCCCTGACTGAAAACACCATTCCTTCCGTGTCTTGAACTCCATATTCCAGCCTCAAAATCAAAGCTCACATCAGAAAATTCATTACAAACCATGATAAAGAAGAAAAATGTGAAAAGAGCCAAAGAAATGGAAGAGTCCTTTTTGATAGTGGGCTTTTTTAGTCACAAGGAAACAGGCTGTTTCCGGATTCATCCACCCCTCCCAGCTGACTGGCTTTGGAAAACTCATTCAATTCACCTGAAAATCGCTGGCAAACTGATTTGGGGAATGAATTATCGTTCCCCTCTACAAAAGGGTTCCATTTCTTTTTCCAAAACACAAAAACTCATGTTGGTCGTGCTGCCTCTAGAATTCTAAGCATGACACGCTAATTCGTTTTGTTTTTTATTTCATAATGGCTCTGCTGTCTAAACTCGTGTTTGTATTGCGTCAGAATACAAAATTTGGGAAGGAAGAAGGCAAAACCAACTCAGACCCAGAAATCATTTAGGAAATTGCCGCTCACGAAACCAAAACTCGGCTGAGGCACCCAAAACCATGACAGAAAGCCAGAATTGGAGCAAGCCAACAGCTGTGCCCTGATTGAAAAAGACCATTCCTTCCGTGTCTTGAACTCCATATTCCAGCCTCAAAATCAAAGCTCACATCAGAAAATTCATTACAAAACATGATAAAGAAGAAAAATGTGAAAAGAGCCAAAGAAATGGAAGAGTCCTTTTTGATAGTGGGCTTGATTTAGTCACAAGGAAACAGGCTGTTTCCGCATTCATCCACCCCTCCCAGCTGACTGGCTTTGGAAAACTCATTCAATTCACCTGAAAATCGCTGGCAAACTGATTTGGGGAATTAATTATCATTCCCCTCTGCAAAAAGGTTCCATTAATTTTTCCAAAACACAAAAACTCATGTTGGTCGTGCTGCCTCTAGAATTCTAAGCATGACACGCTCATTGGTTTTGTTTTTTTTTTCTTTCATAATGGATCTGCTGTCTAAACTCGTGTTTGTATTGCGTCAGAATACAAAATTTGGGAAGGAAGAAGGCAAAACCAACTCAGACCCAGAAATCATGTAGAAAATTGCTGCTCAAGAAACCAAAACTCGGCTGAGGCACCCAAAACCATGACAGAAAGCCAGAAATGGAGCAAGCCAACAGCTGTGCCCTGATTGAAAAAGACCATTCCTTCCGTGTCTTGAACTCCATATTCCAGATTCAAAATCAAAGCTCACATCAGAAAATTCATTACAAACCATGATAAAGAAGAAAAATGTGAAAAGAGCCAAAGAAATGGAAGAGTCCTTTTTGATAGTGGGCTTGATTTAGTCCCAAGGAAACAGGCTGTTTCCGGATTCATCAACACCTCCCAGCTGACTGGCTTTGGAAAACTCATTCAATTCACCTGAAAATCGCTGGCAAACTGATTTGGGGAATTAATTATCGTCCCCCTCTGCAAAAGGGTTCCATTTCTTTTTCCAAAGCACAAAAACTCATGTTGGTCGTGCTGCCTCTAGAATTCTAAGCATGACACGCTAATTGGTTTTGTTTTTTTTATTTCATAATGGATCTGCTGTCTAAACTCGTGTTTGTATTGTGACAGAATAAAAATTTGGGAAAGAAGAAGGCAAAACCAACTCAGACCCGGAAATCCTTTAGGAAATTGCCGCTCAAGAAACCAAAACTCGGCTGAGGCACCCAAAGCCATGACAGAAAGCCAGAATTGGAGCAAGCCAACAGCTGTGCCCTGACTGAAAACACCATTCCTTCCGTGTCTTGAACTCCATATTCCAGCCTCAAA
The DNA here is from genome assembly GCF_051225735.1 of Oryctolagus cuniculus. Taxonomy (NCBI): domain Eukaryota; kingdom Metazoa; phylum Chordata; class Mammalia; order Lagomorpha; family Leporidae; genus Oryctolagus; species Oryctolagus cuniculus. Next base: position 83,284,861 of record NC_142879.1, read on the forward strand.
ATCAAAGCTCACATCAGAAAATTCATTACAAACCATGATAAAGAAGAAAAATGTGAAAAGAGCCAAAGAAATGGAAGAGTCCTTTTTGAGAGTGGGCTTGATTTCGTCACAAGGAAACAGGCTGTTTCTGGATTCATCCACCCCTCCCAGCTGACTGGCTTTGGAAAACTCATTCAATTCACCTGAAAATCCCTGGCAAACTGATTTGGGGAATTCATGATCGTTCCCCTCTGCAAAAGGGTTCCATTTCTTTTTCCAAAGCACAAAAGCTCATGTTGGTCGTGCTGCCTCTAGAATTCTATGCATGACATGCTAATTGGTATCGTTTTTTATTTCATAATGGATCTGCTGTCTAAACTCGTGTTTGCATTGCGTCAGAATACAAAATTTGGGAAGGAAGAAGGCAAAGCCAACTCAGACCCAGAAATCATTTAGGAAATTGCCGCTCAAGAAACCAAAACTCGGCTGAGGCACCCAAAACCATGACAGAAAGCCAGAATTGGAGCAAGCCAACAGCTGTGCCCTGATTGAGAAAGACCTTTCCTTCCGTGTCTTGAACTCCATATTCCAGCCTCAAAATCAAAGCTCACATCAGAAAATTCATTACAAACCATGATAAAGAAGAAAAATGTGAAAAGAGCCAAAGAAATGGAAGAGTCCTTTTTGATAGTGGGCTTGATTTAGTCACAAGGAAGCAGGCTGTTTCCGCATTCATCCAACCCTCCCAGCTGACTGGCTTTGGAAAACTCATTCAATTCACCTGAAAATCGCTGGCAAACTGATTTGGGGAATTAATTATCGTTCCCCTCTGCAAAAGGGTTCCATTTCTTTTTCCAAAACACAAAAACTCATGTTGGTCGTGCTGCCTCTAGAATTCTAAGCATGACACGCTAATTGGTTTTGTTTTTTATTTCATAATAGATCTGCTGTCTAAATTCGTGTTTGTATTGCGTCAGAATACAAAATTTGGGAAGGAAGAAGGCAAAACCAACTCAGACCCAGAAATCATGTAGAAAATTGCTGCTCAAGAAACCAAAACTCGGCTGAGGCACCCAAAACCATGACAGAAAGCCAGAAATGGAGCAAGCCAACAGCTGTGCCCTGATTGAAAAAGACCATTCCTTCCGTGTCTTGAACTCCATATTCCAGCCTCAAAATCAAAGCTCACATCAGAAAATTCATTACAAACCAGGATAAAGAAGAAAAATGTGAAAAGAGCCAAAGAAATGGAAGAGTCCTTTTTGATAGTGGGCTTGATTTAGTCACAAGGAAACAGGCTGTTTCCGGATTCATCCACCCCTCCCAGCTGACTGGCTTTGGAAAACTCATTCAATTCACCTGAAAATCGCTGGCAAACTGATTTGGGGAATTAATTATCGTCCCCCTCTGCAAAAGGGTTCCATTTCTTTTTCCAAAGCACAAAAACTCATGTTGGTCGTGCTGCCTCTAGAATTCTAAGCATGACACGCTAATTGGTTTTGTTTTTTCTTTCATAATGGATCTGCTGTCTAAACTCGTGTTTGTATTGCGACAGAATAAAAATTTGGGAAGGAAGAAGGCAAAACCAACTCAGACCCGGAAATCATTTAGGAAATTGCCGCTCAAGAAACCAAAACTCGGCTGAGGCACCCAAAGCCATGACAGAAAGCCAGAATTGGAGCAAGCCAACAGCTGTGCCCTCATTGAAAAAAGACCATTCCTTCCGTGTCTTGAACTCCATATTCCAGCCTCAAAATCAAAGCTCACATCAGAAAATTCATTACAAACCATGATAAAGAAGAAAAATGTGAAAAGAGCCAAAGAAATGGAAGAGTCCTTTTTGATAGTGGGCTTGATTTAGTCCCAAGGAAACAGGCTGTTTCCGGATTCATCCACCCCTCCCAGCTGACTGGCTTTGGAAAACTCATTCAATTCACCTGAAAATCCCTGGCAAACTGATTTGGGGAATTCATGATCGTTCCCCTCTGCAAAAGGGTTCCATTTCTTTTTCCAAAACACAAAAACTCATGTTGGTCGTGCTGCCTCTAGAATTCTAAGCATGACACGCTAATTCGTTTTTTTTTTTTTTTTCATAATGGTCTGCTGTCTAAACTCGTGTTTGTATTGCGTCAGAATACAAAATTTGGGAAGGAAGAAGGCAAAACCAACTCAGAACCAGAAATCATTTAGGAAATTGCCGCTCAAGAAACCAAAACTCGGCTGAGGCACCCAAAACCATGACAGAAAGCCAGAAATGGAGCAAGCAAACAGCTGTGTCCTGATTGAAAAAGACCATTCCTTCCGTGTCTTGAACTCCATATTCCAGCCTCAAAATCAAAGTTCACATCAGAAAATTCATTACAAACCATGATAAAGAAGAAAAATGTGAAAAGAGCCAAAGAAATGGAAGAGTCCTTTTGGATAGTGGGCTTGATTTAGTCACAAGGAAACAGGCTGTTTCCGCATTCATCCACCCCTCCCAGCTGACTGGCTTTGGAAAACTCATTCAATTCACCTGAAAATCACTGGCAAACTGATTTGGGGAATTCATGATCGTTCCCCTCTGCAAAAGGGTTCCATTTCTTTTTCCAAAACACAAAAACTCATGTTGGTCGTGCTGCCTCTAGAATTCTAAGCATGACACGCTAATTCGTTCTTTTTTTTTTTTTTTTCATAATGGCTCTGCTGTCTAAACTCGTGTTTGTATTGCGTCAGAATAAAAAAATTTGGGAAGGAAGAAGGCAAAACCAACTCAGACCCAGAAATCCTTTAGGAAATTGCCGCTCACGAAACCAAAACTCGGCTGAGGCACCCAAAACCATGACAGAAAGCCAGAATTGGAGCAAGCCAACAGCTGTGCCCTCATTGAAAAAGACCATCCCTTCCGTGTCTTGAACTCCATATTCCAGCCTCAAAATCAAAGCTCACATCACAAAATTCATTACAAACCATGATAAAGAAGAAAAAAGTGAGAAGAGCCAAAGAAATGCAAGAGTCCTTTTTGATAGTGGGCTTGATTTAGTCACAAGGAAACAGGCTGTTTCCGGATTCATCCACCCCTCCCAGCTGACTGGCTTTGGAAAACTCATTCAATTCACCTGAAAATCGCTGGCAAACTGATTTGGGGAATTAATCATCGTTCCCCTCTGCAAAAGGGTTCCATTTCTTTTTCCAAAGCACAAAAACTCATGTTGGTCGTGCTGCCTCTAGAATTCTAAGCATGACACGCGAATTGGTTTTGGTTTTTTTTTATTTCATAGTGGATCTGCTGTCTAAACTCGTGTTTGTATTGCGTCAGAATACAAAATTTGGGAAGGAAGAAGGCAAAACCAACTCACACCCAGAAATCATTTAGGAAATTGCCGCTCAAGAAACCAAAACTCGGCTGAGGGTCCCAAATCCATGACAGAAAGCCAGAATTGGAGCAAGCCAACAGCTGTGCCCTGATTGAAAAAGACCATTCCTTCCGTGTCTTGAACTCCATATTCCAGCCTCAAAATCAAAGCTCACATCAGAAAATTCATTACAAACCATGAGAAACAAGAAAAATGTGAAAAGAGCCAAAGAAATGGAAGAGTCCTTTTTGATAGTGGGCTTTTTTAGTCACAAGGAAACAGGCTGTTTCCGGATTCATCCACCCCTCCCAGCTGACTGGCTTTGGAAAACTCATTCAATTCACCTGAAAATCGCTGGCAAACTGATTTGGGGAATGAATTATCGTTCCCCTCTACAAAAGGGTTCCATTTCTTTTTCCAAAACACAAAAACTCATGTTGGTCGTGCTGCCTCTAGAATTCTAAGCATGACACGCTAATTCGTTTTGTTTTTTATTTCATAATGGCTCTGCTGTCTAAACTCGTGTTTGTATTGCGTCAGAATACAAAATTTGGGAAGGAAGAAGGCAAAACCAACTCAGACCCAGAAATCATTTAGGAAATTGCCGCTCACGAAACCAAAACTCGGCTGAGGCACCCAAAACCATGACAGAAAGCCAGAATTGGAGCAAGCCAACAGCTGTGCCCTGATTGAAAAAGACCATTCCTTCCGTGTCTTGAACTCCATATTCCAGCCTCAAAATCAAAGCTCACATCAGAAAATTCATTACAAAACATGATAAAGAAGAAAAATGTGAAAAGAGCCAAAGAAATGGAAGAGTCCTTTTTGATAGTGGGCTTGATTTAGTCACAAGGAAACAGGCTGTTTCCGCATTCATCCACCCCTCCCAGCTGACTGGCTTTGGAAAACTCATTCAATTCACCTGAAAATCGCTGGCAAACTGATTTGGGGAATTAATTATCATTCCCCTCTGCAAAAAGGTTCCATTAATTTTTCCAAAACACAAAAACTCATGTTGGTCGTGCTGCCTCTAGAATTCTAAGCATGACACGCTCATTGGTTTTGTTTTTTTTTTCTTTCATAATGGATCTGCTGTCTAAACTCGTGTTTGTATTGCGTCAGAATACAAAATTTGGGAAGGAAGAAGGCAAAACCAACTCAGACCCAGAAATCATGTAGAAAATTGCTGCTCAAGAAACCAAAACTCGGCTGAGGCACCCAAAACCATGACAGAAAGCCAGAAATGGAGCAAGCCAACAGCTGTGCCCTGATTGAAAAAGACCATTCCTTCCGTGTCTTGAACTCCATATTCCAGATTCAAAATCAAAGCTCACATCAGAAAATTCATTACAAACCATGATAAAGAAGAAAAATGTGAAAAGAGCCAAAGAAATGGAAGAGTCCTTTTTGATAGTGGGCTTGATTTAGTCCCAAGGAAACAGGCTGTTTCCGGATTCATCCACCCCTCCCAGCTGACTGGCTTTGGAAAACTCATTCAATTCACCTGAAAATCGCTGGCAAACTGATTTGGGGAATTAATTATCGTCCCCCTCTGCAAAAGGGTTCCATTTCTTTTTCCAAAGCACAAAAACTCATGTTGGTCGTGCTGCCTCTAGAATTCTAAGCATGACACGCTAATTGGTTTTGGTTTTTTTATTTCATAATGGATCTGCTGTCTAAACTCGTGTTTGTATTGTGACAGAATAAAAATTTGGGAAAGAAGAAGGCAAAACCAACTCAGACCCGGAAATCCTTTAGGAAATTGCCGCTCAAGAAACCAAAACTCGGCTGAGGCACCCAAAGCCATGACAGAAAGCCAGAATTGGAGCAAGCCAACAGCTGTGCCCTGACTGAAAACACCATTCCTTCCGTGTCTTGAACTCCATATTCCAGCCTCAAAATCAAAGCTCACATCAGAAAATTCATTACAAACCATGATAAAGAAGAAAAATGTGAAAAGAGCCAAAGAAATGGAAGAGTCCTTTTTGAGAGTGGGCTTGATTTCGTCACAAGGAAACAGGCTGTTTCTGGATTCATCCACCCCTCCCAGCTGACTGGCTTTGGAAAACTCATTCAATTCACCTGAAAATCCCTGGCAAACTGATTTGGGGAATTCATGATCGTTCCCCTCTGCAAAAGGGTTCCATTTCTTTTTCCAAAGCACAAAAGCTCATGTTGGTCGTGCTGCCTCTAGAATTCTATGCATGACATGCTAATTGGTATCGTTTTTTATTTCATAATGGATCTGCTGTCTAAACTCGTGTTTGCATTGCGTCAGAATACAAAATTTGGGAAGGAAGAAGGCAAAGCCAACTCAGACCCAGAAATCATTTAGGAAATTGCCGCTCAGGAAACCAAAACTCGGCTGAGGCACCCAAAACCATGACAGAAAGCCAGAATTGGAGCAAGCCAACAGCTGTGCCCTGATTGAGAAAGACCTTTCCTTCCGTGTCTTGAACTCCATATTCCAGCCTCAAAATCAAAGCTCACATCAGAAAATTCATTACAAACCATGATAAAGAAGAAAAATGTGAAAAGAGCCAAAGAAATGGAAGAGTCCTTTTTGATAGTGGGCTTGATTTAGTCACAAGGAAGCAGGCTGTTTCCGCATTCATCCAACCCTCCCAGCTGACTGGCTTTGGAAAACTCATTCAATTCACCTGAAAATCGCTGGCAAACTGATTTGGGGAATTAATTATCGTTCCCCTCTGCAAAAGGGTTCCATTTCTTTTTCCAAAACACAAAAACTCATGTTGGTCGTGCTGCCTCTAGAATTCTAAGCATGACACGCTAATTGGTTTTGTTTTTTATTTCATAATAGATCTGCTGTCTAAATTCGTGTTTGTATTGCGTCAGAATACAAAATTTGGGAAGGAAGAAGGCAAAACCAACTCAGACCCAGAAATCATGTAGAAAATTGCTGCTCAAGAAACCAAAACTCGGCTGAGGCACCCAAAACCATGACAGAAAGCCAGAAATGGAGCAAGCCAACAGCTGTGCCCTGATTGAAAAAGACCATTCCTTCCGTGTCTTGAACTCCATATTCCAGCCTCAAAATCAAAGCTCACATCAGAAAATTCATTACAAACCAGGATAAAGAAGAAAAATGTGAAAAGAGCCAAAGAAATGCAAGAGTCCTTTTTGATAGTGGGCTTGATTTAGTCACAAGGAAACAGGCTGTTTCCGCATTCATCCACCCCTCCCAGCTGACTGGCTTTGGAAAACTCATTCAATTCACCTGAAAATCGCTGGCAAACTGATTTGGGGAATTAATTATCGTCCCCCTCTGCAAAAGGGTTCCATTTCTTTTTCCAAAGCACAAAAACTCATGTTGGTCGTGCTGCCTCTAGAATTCTAAGCATGACACGCTAATTGGTTTTGTTTTTTCTTTCATAATGGATCTGCTGTCTAAACTCGTGTTTGTATTGCGACAGAATAAAAATTTGGGAAGGAAGAAGGCAAAACCAACTCAGACCCGGAAATCATTTAGGAAATTGCCGCTCAAGAAACCAAAACTCGGCTGAGGCACCCAAAGCCATGACAGAAAGCCAGAATTGGAGCAAGCCAACAGCTGTGCCCTCATTGAAAAAAGACCATTCCTTCCGTGTCTTGAACTCCATATTCCAGCCTCAAAATCAAAGCTCACATCAGAAAATTCATTACAAACCATGATAAAGAAGAAAAATGTGAAAAGAGCCAAAGAAATGGAAGAGTCCTTTTTGATAGTGGGCTTGATTTAGTCCCAAGGAAACAGGCTGTTTCCGGATTCATCCACCCCTCCCAGCTGACTGGCTTTGGAAAACTCATTCAATTCACCTGAAAATCCCTGGCAAACTGATTTGGGGAATTCATGATCGTTCCCCTCTGCAAAAGGGTTCCATTTCTTTTTCCAAAACACAAAAACTCATGTTGGTCGTGCTGCCTCTAGAATTCTAAGCATGACACGCTAATTCGTTTTTTTTTTTTTTTTTCATAATGGTCTGCTGTCTAAACTCGTGTTTGTATTGCGTCAGAATACAAAATTTGGGAAGGAAGAAGGCAAAACCAACTCAGAACCAGAAATCATTTAGGAAATTGCCGCTCAAGAAACCAAAACTCGGCTGAGGCACCCAAAACCATGACAGAAAGCCAGAAATGGAGCAAGCAAACAGCTGTGTCCTGATTGAAAAAGACCATTCCTTCCGTGTCTTGAACTCCATATTCCAGCCTCAAAATCAAAGTTCACATCAGAAAATTCATTACAAACCATGATAAAGAAGAAAAATGTGAAAAGAGCCAAAGAAATGGAAGAGTCCTTTTGGATAGTGGGCTTGATTTAGTCACAAGGAAACAGGCTGTTTCCGCATTCATCCACCCCTCCCAGCTGACTGGCTTTGGAAAACTCATTCAATTCACCTGAAAATCACTGGCAAACTGATTTGGGGAATTCATGATCGTTCCCCTCTGCAAAAGGGTTCCATTTCTTTTTCCAAAACACAAAAACTCATGTTGGTCGTGCTGCCTCTAGAATTCTAAGCATGACACGCTAATTCGTTCTTTTTTTTTTTTTTTCATAATGGCTCTGCTGTCTAAACTCGTGTTTGTATTGCGTCAGAATAAAAAAATTTGGGAAGGAAGAAGGCAAAACCAACTCAGACCCAGAAATCCTTTAGGAAATTGCCGCTCACGAAACCAAAACTCGGCTGAGGCACCCAAAACCATGACAGAAAGCCAGAATTGGAGCAAGCCAACAGCTGTGCCCTCATTGAAAAAGACCATCCCTTCCGTGTCTTGAACTCCATATTCCAGCCTCAAAATCAAAGCTCACATCACAAAATTCATTACAAACCATGATAAAGAAGAAAAAAGTGAGAAGAGCCAAAGAAATGCAAGAGTCCTTTTTGATAGTGGGCTTGATTTAGTCACAAGGAAACAGGCTGTTTCCGGATTCATCCACCCCTCCCAGCTGACTGGCTTTGGAAAACTAATTCAATTCACCTGAAAATCGCTGGCAAACTGATTTGGGGAATTAATCATCGTTCCCCTCTGCAAAAGGGTTCCATTTCTTTTTCCAAAGCACAAAAACTCATGTTGGTCGTGCTGCCTCTAGAATTCTAAGCATGACACGCGAATTGGTTTTGGTTTTTTTTTATTTCATAGTGGATCTGCTGTCTAAACTCGTGTTTGTATTGCGTCAGAATACAAAATTTGGGAAGGAAGAAGGCAAAACCAACTCACACCCAGAAATCATTTAGGAAATTGCCGCTCAAGAAACCAAAACTCGGCTGAGGGTCCCAAATCCATGACAGAAAGCCAGAATTGGAGCAAGCCAACAGCTGTGCCCTGATTGAAAAAGACCATTCCTTCCGTGTCTTGAACTCCATATTCCAGCCTCAAAATCAAAGCTCACATCAGAAAATTCATTACAAACCATGAGAAACAAGAAAAATGTGAAAAGAGCCAAAGAAATGGAAGAGTCCTTTTTGATAGTGGGCTTTTTTAGTCACAAGGAAACAGGCTGTTTCCGGATTCCTCCACCCCTCCCAGCTGACTGGCTTTGGAAAACTCATTCAATTCACCTGAAAATCGCTGGCAAACTGATTTGGGGAATGAATTATCGTTCCCCTCTACAAAAGGGTTCCATTTCTTTTTCCAAAACACAAAAACTCATGTTGGTCGTGCTGCCTCTAGAATTCTAAGCATGACACGCTAATTCGTTTTGTTTTTTATTTCATAATGGCTCTGCTGTCTAAACTCGTGTTTGTATTGCGTCAGAATACAAAATTTGGGAAGGAAGAAGGCAAAACCAACTCAGACCCAGAAATCATTTAGGAAATTGCCGCTCACGAAACCAAAACTCGGCTGAGGCACCCAAAACCATGACAGAAAGCCAGAATTGGAGCAAGCCAACAGCTGTGCCCTGATTGAAAAAGACCATTCCTTCCGTGTCTTGAACTCCATATTCCAGCCTCAAAATCAAAGCTCACATCAGAAAATTCATTACAAAACATGATAAAGAAGAAAAATGTGAAAAGAGCCAAAGAAATGGAAGAGTCCTTTTTGATAGTGGGCTTGATTTAGTCACAAGGAAACAGGCTGTTTCCGCATTCATCCACCCCTCCCAGCTGACTGGCTATGGAAAACTCATTCAATTCACCTGAAAATCGCTGGCAAACTGATTTGGGGAATTAATTATCATTCCCCTCTGCAAAAAGGTTCCATTAATTTTTCCAAAACACAAAAACTCATGTTGGTCGTGCTGCCTCTAGAATTCTAAGCATGACACGCTCATTGGTTTTGTTTTTTTTTTCTTTCATAATGGATCTGCTGTCTAAACTCGTGTTTGTATTGCGTCAGAATACAAAATTTGGGAAGGAAGAAGGCAAAACCAACTCAGACCCAGAAATCATGTAGAAAATTGCTGCTCAAGAAACCAAAACTCGGCTGAGGCACCCAAAACCATGACAGAAAGCCAGAAATGGAGCAAGCCAACAGCTGTGCCCTGATTGAAAAAGACCATTCCTTCCGTGTCTTGAACTCCATATTCCAGATTCAAAATCAAAGCTCACATCAGAAAATTCATTACAAACCATGATAAAGAAGAAAAATGTGAAAAGAGCCAAAGAAATGGAAGAGTCCTTTTTGATAGTGGGCTTGATTTAGTCCCAAGGAAACAGGCTGTTTCCGGATTCATCCACCCCTCCCAGCTGACTGGCTTTGGAAAACTCATTCAATTCACCTGAAAATCGCTGGCAAACTGATTTGGGGAATTAATTATCGTCCCCCTCTGCAAAAGGGTTCCATTTCTTTTTCCAAAGCACAAAAACTCATGTTGGTCGTGCTGCCTCTAGAATTCTAAGCATGACACGCTAATTGGTTTTGTTTTTTTTATTTCATAATGGATCTGCTGTCTAAACTCGTGTTTGTATTGTGACAGAATAAAAATTTGGGAAAGAAGAAGGCAAAACCAACTCAGACCCGGAAATCCTTTAGGAAATTGCCGCTCAAGAAACCAAAACTCGGCTGAGGCACCCAAAGCCATGACAGAAAGCCAGAATTGGAGCAAGCCAACAGCTGTGCCCTGACTGAAAACACCATTCCTTCCGTGTCTTGAACTCCATATTCCAGCCTCAAAATCAAAGCTCACATCAGAAAATTCATTACAAACCATGATAAAGAAGAAAAATGTGAAAAGAGCCAAAGAAATGGAAGAGTCCTTTTTGAGAGTGGGCTTGATTTCGTCACAAGGAAACAGGCTGTTTCTGGATTCATCCACCCCTCCCAGCTGACTGGCTTTGGAAAACTCATTCAATTCACCTGAAAATCCCTGGCAAACTGATTTGGGGAATTCATGATCGTTCCCCTCTGCAAAAGGGTTCCATTTCTTTTTCCAAAGCACAAAAGCTCATGTTGGTCGTGCTGCCTCTAGAATTCTATGCATGACATGCTAATTGGTATCGTTTTTTATTTCATAATGGATCTGCTGTCTAAACTCGTGTTTGCATTGCGTCAGAATACAAAATTTGGGAAGGAAGAAGGCAAAACCAACTCAGACCCAGAAATCATTTAGGAAATTGCCGCTCAGGAAACCAAAACTCGGCTGAGGCACCCAAAACCATGACAGAAAGCCAGAATTGGAGCAAGCCAACAGCTGTGCCCTGATTGAGAAAGACCTTTCCTTCCGTGTCTTGAACTCCATATTCCAGCCTCAAAATCAAAGCTCACATCAGAAAATTCATTACAAACCATGATAAAGAAGAAAAATGTGAAAAGAGCCAAAGAAATGGAAGAGTCCTTTTTGATAGTGGGCTTGATTTAGTCACAAGGAAGCAGGCTGTTTCCGCATTCATCCAACCCTCCCAGCTGACTGGCTTTGGAAAACTCATTCAATTCACCTGAAAATCGCTGGCAAACTGATTTGGGGAATTAATTATCGTTCCCCTCTGCAAAAGGGTTCCATTTCTTTTTCCAAAACACAAAAACTCATGTTGGTCGTGCTGCCTCTAGAATTCTAAGCATGACACGCTAATTGGTTTTGTTTTTTATTTCATAATAGATCTGCTGTCTAAATTCGTGTTTGTATTGCGTCAGAATACAAAATTTGGGAAGGAAGAAGGCAAAACCAACTCAGACCCAGAAATCATGTAGAAAATTGCTGCTCAAGAAACCAAAACTCGGCTGAGGCACCCAAAACCATGACAGAAAGCCAGAAATGGAGCAAGCCAACAGCTGTGCCCTGATTGAAAAAGACCATTCCTTCCGTGTCTTGAACTCCATATTCCAGCCTCAAAATCAAAGCTCACATCAGAAAATTCATTACAAACCAGGATAAAGAAGAAAAATGTGAAAAGAGCCAAAGAAATGGAAGAGTCCTTTTTGATAGTGGGCTTGATTTAGTCACAAGGAAACAGGCTGTTTCCGGATTCATCCACCCCTCCCAGCTGACTGGCTTTGGAAAACTCATTCAATTCACCTGAAAATCGCTGGCAAACTGATTTGGGGAATTAATTATCATTCCCCTCTGCAAAAGGGTTCCATTTCTTTTTCCAAAGCACAAAAACTCATGTTGGTCGTGCTGCCTCTAGAATTCTAAGCATGACACGCTAATTGGTTTTGTTTTTTCTTTCATAATGGATCTGCTGTCTAAACTCGTGTTTGTATTGCAACAGAATAAAAATTTGGGAAGGAAGAAGGCAAAACCAACTCAGACCCGGAAATCATTTAGGAAATTGCCGCTCAAGAAACCAAAACTCGGCTGAGGCACCCAAAGCCATGACAGAAAGCCAGAATTGGAGCAAGCCAACAGCTGTGCCCTCATTGAAAAAAGACCATTCCTTCCGTGTCTTGAACTCCATATTCCAGCCTCAAAATCAAAGCTCACATCAGAAAATTCATTACAAACCATGATAAAGAAGAAAAATGTGAAAAGAGCCAAAGAAATGGAAGAGTCCTTTTTGATAGTGGGCTTGATTTAGTCCCAAGGAAACAGGCTGTTTCCGGATTCATCCACCCCTCCCAGCTGACTGGCTTTGGAAAACTCATTCAATTCACCTGAAAATCCCTGGCAAACTGATTTGGGGAATTCATGATCGTTCCCCTCTGCAAAAGGGTTCCATTTCTTTTTCCAAAACACAAAAACTCATGTTGGTCGTGCTGCCTCTAGAATTCTAAGCATGACACGCTAATTCGTTTTTTTTTTTTTTTTTCATAATGGTCTGCTGTCTAAACTCGTGTTTGTATTGCGTCAGAATACAAAATTTGGGAAGGAAGAAGGCAAAACCAACTCAGACCCAGAAATCCTTTAGGAAATTGCCGCTCAAGAAACCAAAACTCGGCTGAGGCACCCAAAACCATGACAGAAAGCCAGAAATGGAGCAAGCAAACAGCTGTGTCCTGATTGAAAAAGACCATTCCTTCCGTGTCTTGAACTCCATATTCCAGCCTCAAAATCAAAGTTCACATCAGAAAATTCATTACAAACCATGATAAAGAAGAAAAATGTGAAAAGAGCCAAAGAAATGGAAGAGTCCTTTTGGATAGTGGGCTTGATTTAGTCACAAGGAAACAGGCTGTTTCCGCATTCATCCACCCCTCCCAGCTGACTGGCTTTGGAAAACTCATTCAATTCACCTGAAAATCACTGGCAAACTGATTTGGGGAATTCATGATCGTTCCCCTCTGCAAAAGGGTTCCATTTCTTTTTCCAAAACACAAAAACTCATGTTGGTCGTGCTGCCTCTAGAATTCTAAGCATGACACGCTAATTCGTTCTTTTTTTTTTTTTTCATAATGGCTCTGCTGTCTAAACTCGTGTTTGTATTGCGTCAGAATAAAAAAATTTGGGAAGGAAGAAGGCAAAACCAACTCAGACCCAGAAATCATTTAGGAAATTGCCGCTCAAGAAACCAAAACTCGGCTGAGGCACCCAAAACCATGACAGAAAGCCAGAAATGGAGCAAGCCAACAGCTGTGCCCTGATTGAAAAAGACCATTCCTTCCGTGTCTTGAACTCCATATTCCAGCCTCAAAATCAAAGCTCACATCAGAAAATTCATTACAAACCATGATAAAGAAGAAAAATGTGAAAAGAGCCAAAGAAATGGAAGAGTCCTTTTTGATAGTGGGCTTGATTTAGTCACAAGGAAACAGGCTGTTTCCGCATTCATCCACCCCTCCCAGCTGACTGGCTTTGGAAAACTCATTCAATTCACCTGAAAATCGCTGGCAAACTGATTTGGGGAATTAATTATCATTACCTCTGCAAAAGGGTTCCATTTCTTTTTCCAAAACACAGAAACTCATGTTGGTCGTGCTGCCTCTAGAATTCTTTTTTTTTTTATTTGTTTTATTTTTTGAAAGGCAGAGTGGACAGTGAGAGAGAGAGACAGAGAGAAAGGTCTTCCTTTGCCGTTGGTTCACCCTCCAATGGCCATCCTCTAGAATTCTATGCATGACATGCTAATTGGTATCGTTTTTTATTTCATAATGGATCTGCTGTCTAAACTCGTGTTTGTATTGCATCAGAATACAAAATTTGGGAAGGAAGAAGGCAAAACCAACTCAGACCCGGAAAGCATTTAGGAAATTGCCGCTCAAGAAACCAAAACTCGGCTGAGGCACCCAAAACCATGACAGAAAGCCAGAATTGGAGCAAGCCAACAGCTGTGCCCTGATTGAGAAAGACCTTTCCTTCCGTGTCTTGAACTCCATATTCCAGCCTCAAAATCAAAGCTCACATCAGAAAATTCATTACAAACCAGGATAAAGAAGAAAAATGTGAAAAGAGCCAAAGAAATGGAAGAGTCCTTTTTGATAGTGGGCTTGATTTCGTCACAAGGAAACAGGCTGTTTCCGCATTCAACCACCCCTCCCAGCTGACTGGCTTTGGAAAACTCATTCAATTCACCTGAAAATCGCTGGCAAACTGATTTGGGGAATTAATTATCATTCCCCTCTGCAAAAAGGTTCCATTAATTTTTCCAAAACACAAAAACTCATGTTGGTCGTGCTGCCTCTAGAATTCTAAGCATGACACGCGAATTGGTTTTGTTTTTTTTCTTTCATAATGGAGCTGCTGTCTAAACTCATGTTTGTATTGCGTCAGAATACAAAATTTTGGAAGGAAGAAGGCAAAACCAACTCAGACCCAGAAATCATTTAGGAAATTGCCGCTCAGGAAACCAAAACTCGGCTGAGGCACCCAAAACCATGACAGAAAGCCAGAATTGGAGCAAGCCAACAGCTGTGTCCTGATTGAAAAAGACCATTCCTTCTGTGTCTTGAACTCCATATTCCAGCCTCAAAATCAAAGCTCACATCAGAAAATTCATTACAAACCATGATAAAGAAGAAAAATGTGAAAAGAGCCAAAGAAATGGAAGAGTCCTTTTTGATAATGGGCTTGATTTAGTCACAAGGAAACAGGCTGTTTCCGGATTCATCCACCCCTCCCAGCTGACTGGCTTTGGAAAACTCATTCAATTCACCTGAAAATCGCTGGCAAACTGATTTGGGGAATTAATTATCGTTCCCCTCTGCAAAAGGGTTCCATTTCTTTTTCCAAAGCACAAAAACTCATGTTGGTCGTGCTGCCTCTAGAATTCTATGCATGACATGCTAATTGGTATCGTTTTTTATTTCATAATGGATCTGCAGTCTAAACTCGTGTTTGTATTGCATCAGAATACAAAATTTGGGAAGGAAGAAGGCAAAACCAACTCAGACCCAGAAAGCATTTAGGAAATTGCCGCTCAAGAAACCAAAACTCGGCTGAGGCACCCAAAACCATGACAGAAAGCCAGAATTGGAGCAAGACAACAGCTGTGCCCTGATTGAGAAAGACCTTTCCTTCCGTGTCTTGAACTCCATATTCCAGCCTCAAAATCAAAGCTCACATCAGAAAATTCATTACAAAATAGGATAAAGAAGAAAAATGTGAAAAGAGCCAAAGAAATGGAAGAGTCCTTTTTGATAGTGGGCTTGATTTCGTCACAAGGAAACAGGCTGTTTCCGGATTCATCCACCCCTCCCAGCTGACTGGCTTTGGAAAACTCATTCAATTCACCTGAAAATCGCTGGCAAACTGATTTGGGGAATTCATGATCGTTCCCCTCTGCAAAAGGGTTCCATTTCTTTTTCCAAAACACAAAAACTCATGTTGGTCGTGCTGCCTCTAGAATTCTTTTTTTTTTATTTTTTTATTTTTTGAAAGGCAGAGTGGACAGTGAGAGAGAGATACAGAGAGAAAGGTCTTCCTTTGCCGTTGGTTCACCCTCCAAATGCCATCCTCTAGAATTTTGAGCATGACACCGTCATTGGCATTGTTTTTTATTTCATAATGGATCTGTTGTCTAAACTCGTGTTTGTATTGTGTCAGAATAAAAGTTTGGGAAGGAAGAAGGCAAAACCAACTCAGACCCGGAAATCATTTAGGAAATTGCCGCTCAGGAAACCAACTCGGCTGAGGCACCCAAAACCATGACAGAAAGCCAGAATTGGAGCAAACCAACAGCTGTGCCCTGATTGAAAAAGACCATTCCTTCCGGGTCTTGAACTCCATATTCCAGCCTCAAAATCAAAGCTCACATCAGAAAATTCATAACAAACCATGATAAAGAAGAAAAATGTGAAAAGAGCCAAAGAAATGCAAGAGTCCTTTTTGATAGTGGGCTTGATTTAGTCACAAGGAAACAGGCTGTTTCCGGATTCATCCACCCCTCCCAGCTGACTGGCTTTGGAAAACTCATTCAATTCACCTGAAAATCGCTGGCAAACTGATTTGGGGAATTAATGATCATTCCCCTCTGCAAAAGGGTTCCATTTCTTTTTCCAAAGCACAAAAACTCATGTTGGTCGTGCTGCCTCTAGAATTCTAAGCATGACACGCTAATTGATTTTGTTTTTTATTTCATAATGGCTCTGCTGTCTAAACTCATGTTTGTATTGCGTCAGAATACAAAATTTGGGAAGGAAGAAGGCAAAACCAACTCAGACCCGGAAATCCTTTAGGAAATTGCCACTCAGGTTACCAAAACTCGGCTGAGGCACCCAAAACCATGACAGAAAGCCAGAATTGGAGCAAGCCAACAGCTGTGCGCTGATTGAAAAAGACCATTCCTTCCGTGTCTTGAACTCCATATTCCAGCCTCAAAATCAAAGCTCACATCAGAAAATTTATAACAAACCATGATAAAGAAGAAAAATGTGAAAAGAGCCAAAGCAATGGAAGAGTCCTTTTTGATAGTGGGCTTGATTTAGTCACAAGGAAACAGGCTGTTTCCGGATTCATCCACCCCTCCCAGCTGACTGGCTTTGGAAAACTCATTCAATTCCCCTGAAAATCGCTGGCAAACTGATTTGGGGAATTCATTATCGTTCCCCTCTGCAAAAGGGTTCCATTTCTTTTTCCAAAGAACAAAAACTCATGTTGGTCGTGCTGCCTCTAGAATTCTAAGCATGACACGCTAATTGGTTTTGTTTTTTATTTCATAATAGATCTGCTGTCTAAACTCGTGTTTGTATTGCGTCAGAATACAAAATTTGGGAAGGAAGAAGGCAAAACCAACTCAGACCCAGAAATCATTTAGGAAATTGCCGCTCAAGAAACCAAAACTCGGCTGAGGCACCCAAAGCCATGACAGAAAGCCAGAATTGGAGCAAGCCAACAGCTGTGCCCTGACTGAAAACACCATTCCTTCCGTGTCTTGAACTCCATATTCCAGCCTCAAAATCAAAGCTCACATCAGAAAATTCATTACAAACCATGATAAAGAAGAAAAATGTGAAAAGAGCCAAAGAAATGGAAGAGTCCTTTTTGAGAGTGGGCTTGATTTAGTCACAAGGAAACAGGCTGTTTCTGGATTCATCCACCCCTCCCAGCTGACTGGCTTTGGAAAACTCATTCAATTCACCTGAAAATCCCTGGCAAACTGATTTGGGGAATTCATGATCGTTCCCCTCTGCAAAAGGGTTCCATTTCTTTTTCCAAAGCACAAAAGCTCATGTTGGTCGTGCTGCCTCTAGAATTCTATGCATGACATGCTAATTGGTATCGTTTTTTATTTCATAATGGATCTGCAGTCTAAACTCGTGTTTGCATTGCGTCAGAATACAAAATTTGGGAAGGAAGAAGGCAAAACCAACTCAGACCCAGAAATCATTTAGGAAATTGCCGCTCAGGAAACCAAAACTCGGCTGAGGCACCCAAAACCATGACAGAAAGCCAGAATTGGAGCAAGCCAACAGCTGTGCCCTGATTGAGAAAGACCTTTCCTTCCGTGTCTTGAACTCCATATTCCAGCGTCAAAATCAAAGCTCACATCAGAAAATTCATTACAAACCATGATAAAGAAGAAAAATGTGAAAAGAGCCAAAGAAATGGAAGAGTCCTTTTTGATAGTGGGCTTGATTTAGTCACAAGTAAGCAGGCTGTTTCCGCATTCATCCAACCCTCCCAGCTGACTGGCTTTGGAAAACTCATTCAATTCACCTGAAAATCGCTGGCAAACTGATTTGGGGAATTAATTATCGTTCCCCTCTGCAAAAGGGTTCCATTTCTTTTTCCAAAACACAAAAACTCATGTTGGTCGTGCTGCCTCTAGAATTCTAAGCATGACACGCTAATTGGTTTTGTTTTTTATTTCATAATAGATCTGCTGTCTAAATTCGTGTTTGTATTGCGTCAGAATACAAAATTTGGGAAGGAAGAAGGCAAAACCAACTCAGACCCAGAAATCATGTAGAAAATTGCTGCTCAAGAAACCAAAACTCGGCTGAGGCACCCAAAACCATGACAGAAAGCCAGAAATGGAGCAAGCCAACAGCTGTGCCCTGATTGAAAAAGACCATTCCTTCCGTGTCTTGAACTCCATATTCCAGCCTCAAAATCAAAGCTCACATCAGAAAATTCATTACAAACCATGATAAAGAAGAAAAATGTGAAAAGAGCCAAAGAAATGCAAGAGTCCTTTTTGAGAGTGGGCTTGATTTAGTCACAAGGAAACAGGCTGTTTCCGGATTCATCCACCCCTCCCAGCTGACTGGCTTTGGAAAACTCATTCAATTCACCTGAAAATCGCTGGCAAACTGATTTGGGGAATTAATTATCGTTCCCCTCTGCAAAAGGGTTCCATTTCTTTTTCCAAAGCACAAAAACTCATGTTGGTCGTGCTGCCTCTAGAATTCTAAGCATGACACGCTAATTGGTTTTGTTTTTTCTTTCATAATGGATCTGCTGTCTAAACTCGTGTTTGTATTGCGACAGAATAAAAATTTGGGAAGGAAGAAGGCAAAACCAACTCAGACCCGGAAATCCTTTAGGAAATTGCCGCTCAAGAAACCAAAACTCGGCTGAGGCACCCAAAGCCATGACAGAAAGCCAGAATTGGAGCAAGCCAACAGCTGTGCCCTCATTGAAAAAAGACCATTCCTTCCGTGTCTTGAACTCCATATTCCAGCCTCAAAATCAAAGCTCACATCAGAAAATTCATTACAAACCATGATAAAGAAGAAAAATGTGAAAAGAGCCAAAGAAATGGAAGAGTCCTTTTTGATAGTGGGCTTGATTTAGTCCCAAGGAAACAGGCTGTTTCCGGATTCATCCACCCCTCCCAGCTGACTGGCTTTGGAAAACTCATTCAATTCACCTGAAAATCCCTGGCAAACTGATTTGGGGAATTCATGATCGTTCCCCTCTGCAAAAGGGTTCCATTTCTTTTTCCAAAACACAAAAACTCATGTTGGTCGTGCTGCCTCTAGAATTCTAAGCATGACACGCTAATTCGTTTTTTTTTTTTTTTCATAATGGTCTGCTGTCTAAACTCGTGTTTGTATTGCGTCAGAATACAAAATTTGGGAAGGAAGAAGGCAAAACCAACTCAGAACCAGAAATCATTTAGGAAATTGCCGCTCAAGAAACCAAAACTCGGCTGAGGCACCCAAAACCATGACAGAAAGCCAGAAATGGAGCAAGCAAACAGCTGTGTCCTGATTGAAAAAGACCATTCCTTCCGTGTCTTGAACTCCATATTCCAGCCTCAAAATCAAAGCTCACATCAGAAAATTCATTACAAACCATGATAAAGAAGAAAAATGTGAAAAGAGCCAAAGAAATGGAAGAGTCCTTTTTGATAGTGGGCTTGATTTAGTCCCAAGGAAACAGGCTGTTTCCGGATTCATCCACCCCTCCCAGCTGACTGGCTTTGGAAAACTCATTCAATTCACCTGAAAATCGCTGGCAAACTGATTTGGGGAATTAATTATCATTACCTCTGCAAAAGGGTTCCATTTCTTTTTCCAAAACACAGAAACTCATGTTGGTCGTGCTGCCTCTAGAATTCTTTTTTTTTTTATTTTTTTTATTTTTTGAAAGGCAGAGTGGACAGTGAGAGAGAGAGACAGAGAGAAAGGTCTTCCTTTGCCGTTGGTTCACCCTCCAATGGCCATCCTCTAGAATTCTATGCATGACATGCTAATTGGTATCGTTTTTTATTTCATAATGGATCTGCTGTCTAAACTCGTGTTTGTATTGCGACAGAATAAAAATTTGGGAAGGAAGAAGGCAAAACCAACTCAGACCCGGAAAGCATTTAGGAAATTGCCGCTCAAGAAACCAAAACTCGGCTGAGGCACCCAAAACCATGACAGAAAGCCAGAATTGGAGCAAGACAACAGCTGTGCCCTGATTGAGAAAGACCTTTCCTTCCGTGTCTTGAACTCCATATTCCAGCCTCAAAATCAAAGCTCACATCGGAAAATTCATAACAAACCCTGATAAAGAAGAAAAATGTGAAAAGAGCCAAAGAAATGCAAGAGTCCTTTTTGAGAGTGGGCTTGATTTAGTCACCAGGAAACAGGCTGTTTCCAGATTCATCCACCCCTCCCAGCTGACTGGCTTTGGAAAACTCATTCAATTCACCTGAAAATCGCTGGCAAACTGATTTGGGGAATTAATTATCGTTCCCCTCAGCAAAAGGGTTCCATTTCTTTGTCCAAAACACAAAAACTCATGTTGGTCGTGCTGCCTCTAGAATTCTAAGCATGACACGCTAATTGGTTTTGTTTTTTCTTTCATAATGGATCTGCTGTCTAAACTCTTGTTTGTATTGCGTCAGAATACAAAATTTGGGAAGGAAGAAGGCAAAACCAACTCAGACCTGGAGATCATTTAGGAAATTGCCACTCAGGAAACCAAAACTCGGCTGAGGCACCCAAAACCATGACAGAAAGCCAGAATTGGAGCAAGCCAACAGCTTGCCCTAATTGAAAAAGACCATTCCTTCCGGTCTTGAACTCCATATTCCAGCCTCAAAATCAAAGCTCACATCAGAAAATTCATTACATACCATGAGAAACAAGAAAAATGTGAAAAGAGCCAAAGATATGGAAGAGTTCTATTTGATAGTGGGCTTGATTTTGTCACAAGGAAACAGGCTGTTTCCGGATTCATCCACACCTCCCAGCTGACTGGCTTTGGAAAACTCATTCAATTCACCTGAAAATCGCTGGTAAACTGATTTGGGGAATTAATTATCGTTCCCCTCTGCAAAAGGGTTCCATTTCTTTTTCCAAAACACAAAAACTCATGTTGGTCGTGCTGCCTCTAGAATTCTAAGCATGACACGCTAATTGGTTTTGTTTTTTCTTTCATAATGGATCTGCTGTCTAAACTCGTGTTTGTATATCGTCAGAATACAAAATTTGGGAAGCAAGAAGGCAAAACCAACTCAGACCCGGAAATCCTTTAGGAAATTGCCACTCAGGTTACCAAAACTCGGCTGAGGCACCCAAAACCATGACAGAAAGCCAGAATTGGAGCAAGCCAACAGCTGTGCCCTGATTGAAAAAGACCATTCCTTCCGGTCTTGAACTACATATTCCAGCCTCAAAATCAAAGCTCACATCAGAAAATTCATAACAAACCATGATAAAGAAGAAAAATGTGAAAAGAGCCAAAGAAATGGAAGAGTCCTTTTTGAGAGTGGGCTTGATTTAGTCACAAGGAAACATGCTGTTTCCGGATTCATCCAACCCTCCCAGCTGACTGGCTTTGGAAAACTCATTCAATTCACCTGAAAATCGCTGGCAAACTGATTTGGGGAATTAATTATCGTTCCCCTCTGCAAAAGGGTTCCATTTCTTTTTCCAAAGCACAAAAACTCATGTTGGTCGTGCTGCCTCTAGAATTCTAAGCATGACACGCTAATTGGTTTTGTTTTTTCTTTCATAATGGATCTGCTGTCTAAACTCGTGTTTGTATTGCGTCAGAATACAAAATTTGGGAAGGAAGAAGGAAAAACCAACTCAGACCCGGAAATCATTTAGGAAATTTCCACTCATGAAACCAAAACTCGGCTGAGGCACCCAAAACCATGACAGAAAGCCAGAATTGGAGCAAGCCAACAGCTGTGCCCTGATTGAAAAAGACCATTCCTTCCGGTCTTGAACTCCATATTCCAGCCTCAAAATCAAAGCTCACATCAGAAAATTCATTACAAACCATGATAAAGAAGAAAAATGTGAAAAGAGCCAAAGCAATGGAAGAGTCCTTTTTGATAGTGGGCTTGATTTAGTCACAAGGAAACAGGCTGTTTCCGGATTCATCCACCCCTCCCAGCTGACTGGCTTTGGAAAACTCATTCAATTCACCTGAAAATCGCTGGTAAACTGATTTGGGGAATTAATTATCGTTCCCCTCAGCAAAAGGGTTCCATTTCTTTTTCCAAAGCACAAAAACTCATGTTGGTCGTGCTGCCTCTAGAATTCTAAGCATGACACGCGAATTGGTTTTCTTTTTCTTTCATAATGGATCTGCTGTCTAAACTCGTGTTTGTATTGCGTCAGAATACAAAATTTGGGAAGGAAGAAGGCAAAACCAACTCAGTCCCGGAAATCATTTAGGAAATTTCCACTCAGGAAACCAAAACTCGGCTGAGGCACCCAAAACCATGACAGAAAGCCAGAATTGGAGCAAGCCAACAGCTGTGCCCTGATTGAAAAAGACCATTCCTTCCGGTCTTGAACTCCATATTCCAGCCTCAAAATCAAAGCTCACATCAGAAAATTCATTACAAACCATGATAAAGAAGAAAAATATGAAAAGAGCCAAAGAAATGGAAGAGTCCTTTTTGAGAGTGGGCTTGATTTAGTCACCAGGAAACAGGCTGTTTCCAGATTCATCCAGCCCTCCCAGCTGACTGGCTTTGGAAAACTCATTCAATTCACCTGAAAATCGCTGGCAAACTGATTTGGGGAATTAATTATCGTTCCCCTCTGCAAAAGCGTTCCATTTCTTTGTCCAAAGCACAAAAACTCATGTTGGTCGTGCTGCCTCTAGAATTCTAAGCATGACACGCTAATTGGTTTTGTTTTTTCTTTCATAATGGATCTGCTGTCTAAACTCGTGTTTGTATTGCGTCAGAATACAAAATTTGGGAAGGAAGAAGGCAAAACCAACTCAGACCCAGAAATCATTTAGGAAATTGCCGCTCAGGAAACCAAAACTCGGCTGAGGCACCCAAAACCATGACAGAAAGCCAGAATTGGAGCAAGCCAACAGCTGTGCCCTGATTGAAAAGACCATTCCTTCCGGTCTTGAACTCCATATTCCAGCCTCAAAATCAAAGCTCACATCAGAAAATTCATTACACACCATGATAAAGAAGAAAACTGTGAAAAGAGCCAAGGAAATGCAAGAGTCCTTTTAGATAGTGGGCTTGATTTAGTCACAAGGAAACAGGCTGTTTCCGGATTCATCCACCCCTCCCAGCTGATTGGCTTTGGAAAACTCATTCAATTCACCTGAAAATCGCTGGCAAACAGATTTGGGCAATTAATTATCGTTCCCCTCTGCAAAAGGGTTCCATTTCTTTTTCCAAAACACAAAAACTCATGTTGGTCGTGCTGCCTCTAGAATTCTAAGCATGAAACGCTCATTGGTTTTGTTTTTTCTTTCATAATGGATCTGCTGTCTATACTCGTGTTTGTATTGTGTCAGAATACAAAATTTGGGAAGGAAGAGGGCAAAACCAACTCAGACCCAGAAATCATTTAGGAAATTGCCACTCAGGAAACCAAAACTCAGCTGAGGCACCCAAAACCATGACAGAAAGCCAGAATTGGAGCAAGGCAACAGCTGTGCCCTGATTGAAAAAGACCATTCCTTCCGGGTCTTGAACTCCATATTCCAGCCTCAAAATCAAAGCTCACATCAGAAAATTCTTTACAAACCATGAGAAATAAGAAAAATGTGAAAAGAGCCAAAGAAATGGAAGAGTCCTTTTTGATAGTGGGCTTGATTTAGTCACAAGGAAACAGGCTGTTTCCGGATTCATCCACCCCTCCCAGCTGACTGGCTTTGGAAAACTCATTCAATTCACCTGAAAATCTCTGGCAAACTGATTTGGGGAATTAATTATCGTTCCCCTCTGCAAAAGCGTTCCATTTCTTTGTCCAAAACACAAAAACTCATGTTGGTCGTGCTGCCTCTAGAATTCTAAGCATGACACGCTAATTTGTTTTTTTTTTTTTTATTTCATAATGGATCTGCTGTCTAAACTCGTGTTTGTATTGCGTCAGAATACAAAATTTGGGAAGGAAGAAGGCAATACCAACTCAGTCCCAGAAATCCTTTAGGAAATTGCCGCTCAAGTAACCAAAACTCGGCTGAGGCACCCAAAACCATGACAGAAAGCCAGAATTGGAGCAAGCCAACAGCTGTGTCCTGATTGAAAAAGACCATTCCTTCCGTGTCTTGAACTCCATATTCCAGCCTCAAAATCAAAGCTCACATCAGAAAATTCATTACAAACCATGATAAAGAAGAAAAATGTGAAAAGAGCCAAAGAAATGGAAGAGTCCTTTTTGATAGTGGGCTTGATTTAGTCACAAGGAAACAGGCTGTTTCCACATTCATCCACCCCTCCCAGCTGACTGGCTTTGGAAAACTCATTCAATTCACCTGAAAATCGCTGGCAAACTGATTTGGGGAATTAATTATCGTTCCCCTCGGCAAAAGGGTTCCATTTCTTTTTCCGAAACACAAAAACTCATGTTGGTCGTGCTGCCTCTAGAATTCTAAGCATGACACGCTAATTTGTTTTTTTTTTTTTTTATTTCATAATGGATCTGCTGTCTAAACTCGTGTTTGTATTGCGTCAGAATACAAAATTTGGGAAGGAAGAAGGCAAAACCAACTCAGACCCAGAAATCCTTTAGGAAATTGCCGCTCAAGTAACCAAAACTCGGCTGAGGCACCCAAAACCATGACAGAAAGCCAGAATTGGAGCAAGCCAACAGCTGTGCCCTGATTGAAAAAGGCCATTCCTTCCGTGTCTTGAACTCCATATTCCAGCCTCAAAATCAAAGCTCACATCAGAAAATTCATTACAAACCATGGTGACTTGATCAGCATAGCCCTGACTGTTAATGAACAACTTAATACATTATCCCTCTTAGTAGTTTTTTTATCTGTTCTACTTAATATGACTTGTTTAGATCTGTCATTGATGCACAGTTATTCTTATGTGTTGAAAATTAACTGAAATGTGATCTCTGTTGAACATGGTGGTGGGAATGGGAGGGGGAAGAAATGTATAATTTGGGACATGCTCAGGCTGACTTGCCCCAAGTGGTGGAGTTGGAAGCATACCAGGGGATTCCAATTCAATGTCATCGAGGTGGCATGTACCAATGCCATCTCACTGTTCCAGGTGATCAGTTTCAGTTCACAGTTGGTCATGGTGAATGGACTGGGAGTCAAAGGGAGCACATAGACAAGTCTAGTACCTGCTAACGCTTACTGATGGAGTAAAGAAAGGGGAGAGTGATCCAACATGGGAAGTGAGATACTCAGCAGACTCATAGAATGGCAGATGTCCTAAATAGCACTCTGGCCTCAGAATCAGCCCTAAAGGCATTCGGAGCTGGCTGAAAAGCTCATGAAAGTATTTCAGGCATGGAAAGCCAAGACACTCTGGCAAAAGATCTCTGTGAGTGAGATCCCAGTGGAAAGACCAGGTCATCAAAGAAGGAGGTACCTTTCTCTGAAGGGAGGAGAGAACCTCCACTTTGACTATGACCTTGTCTAAACAAGATAAGAGTCGGAGAACTCAGAGGGCTTCCATAGTCTTGGAAACTCATGACTGGAGCATAGGGAGATTACTGATGCCATAGACAGGAGTGTCAATTGGTAAAGTCAACAACAGGAGTCACTGTGCACTTACTCCTCATGTAGGATCTCTATCCTTAATGTGCTGTACATTGAGATTTAATGCTATAACGAGTACTCAAACAGTATATTTCACTTTGTGTTTCTATGGGGGTGCAAATTGTTGAAATCCTTACTTAATGCATATTAAACTGATCCTCTGTAAAAAAAAAAAAAGAAATTATCAATTCCCAACTTGACTCTCACTGGGATTAAACATGACAATAGGTCTGCTCTGATTTCATCATCATTTAAAAAAAATCATCTATTATTTTTCACTTTATGTTTCCGTGTGGGAGCAAACTGTTGAAATCCATACTTAATGTATACTAAGCTGATCTTCTGTATATTAAGATAATCGAAAATGAATCTTGATGTGAATGGAAGGGGAGAGGGAGTGGGAAAGGGGAGGGTTGTGGGTGGGAGGGACGGTATCGGGGGGAAGCCATTGTAATCCATAAGTCGTACTTTGGAAAATTAAATGCATTAAATAAAAGTTTAAAAAAAAAGAAGAAAAATGTAAAAGAGCCAAAGAAATGGAAGAGTCCTTTTTGATAGTGGGCTTGATTTAGTCACAAGGAAACAGGCTGTTTCCGCATTCATCCACCCCTCCCAGTTGACTGGCTTTGGAAAACTCATTCAATTCACCTGAAAATCGCTGGCAAACTGATTTGGGGAATTAATTATCGTTCCCCTCTGCAAAAGGGTCCCATTTATTTGTCCAAAACACAAAAACTCATGTTGGTCGTGCTGCCTCTAGAATTCTAAGCATGACACGCTAATTGGTTTTGTTTTTTTTCTTTCATAATGGATCTGCTGTCTAAACTCGTGTTTGTATTGCGTCAGAATACAAAATTTGGGAAGGAAGAAGGCAAAACCAACTCAGACCCAGAAATCATTTAGGAAATTGCTGCTCAAGAAACCAAAACTCGGCTGAGGCACCCAAAACCATGACAGAAAGCCAGAATTGGAGCAAGCCAACAGCTGTGCCCTGATTGAAAAAGGCCATTCCTTCCGTGTCTTGAACTCCGTATTCCAGCCTCAAAATCAAAGCTCACATCAGAAAATTCATTACAAACCATGATAAATAAGGGAAATGTAAAAAAACCAAAGAAATGCAAGACTCCTTTGTGATATTTGAAAGGATTTAGACACAAAGAAACTGGCTGTTTCCAGATTCATACCCCCCTTCCACAGACTGACTTTGGAATTCTGATTGAATTCACCTCAAAATCGCTCTCACACTCCATTTGGAGGGAATTAGAATCTGTCACCTCAGCAGAAGCTTTCCATGTCATTTTCCAAAACACAGAATCTCATCTTGGTTGTGTTGCCTATGGATTTCTAATCCTGAATGGGCAATGCGCTGTGTTTTTTTTTTTTTTCTTTCATAATGGCTACTCTGTCCAAAATCTTGCTTGTATTGCATCAGAATACAAAATTTGGGAATAAGAAGGCAAAACCGACTCAGACCCAGAAAACATTTTGGAAATTGCAGCTCAAGAAACCACAAATCAGCTGAGGCACCCAAAACAATGACAGCAAGCCAGAATTTGAGCA
The DNA here is from genome assembly GCF_051225735.1 of Oryctolagus cuniculus. Lineage (NCBI taxonomy): Eukaryota > Metazoa > Chordata > Mammalia > Lagomorpha > Leporidae > Oryctolagus > Oryctolagus cuniculus. The sequence continues at coordinate 83,311,918 of NC_142879.1, forward strand.
CGCCAACAGCTGTGCCCTGATTGAAAAAGAGCCTTCCTCTTGTGCCCTGAACTCCATATTGCAGCCTCAAAACCAAAGCTCACATCAGAGAATTCATTACAAACCATGATAAATAAGAAAAAAGAGAAAAAAGCCAAAAAATTTCAAGAATCCATCATGATATTGGGCTTGATTTATTCGCAAGGAAACCGGCTGTTCCCGGATTCATCCACCATTCCAGCTGACTGCCTGTGGAATTCTGACTGAATTAACCTGAAAATCGCAGTGAAACCCAGTTTAGAGGCAATTAATATCTGTCACCTCAGTCAAAGTGTTCCATTGTATTTTCCAAAACACAAAAACTCACCTTGGTCATGTTACCTATAGATTTATAAGCTTCAAATGCCTATTTGCTCTGTTTTTTATTTCATAATGGCTACTCTGTCCAAACTCTTCTTAGCATTGCATCAGAATACAAAATTTGGGAAGGAAGAAGGCAAAGCCAACTCAGACCCAGAAAACATTTAGGAAATTGTCACACAGGAAACCACAAATCGGCTGAGGCACCCAAAAGAATGACAGCAAGCCAGAATTGTTGGAGCAAGCCAACAGCTGTACCCTGATTGAAAAAGAACCATCCTCTTGTGCCCTGAACTCAATATGCCAGCCTCAAAACCAAAGCTCACATCAGAAAATTCATAACAAACCATGAAAAAAAGAAAAAAGAGAAAAAAGCCAAAGAAATGCAAGAATCCATAATGATATTGGGCTTGATTTAGTTGCAAGGAAACTGGCTGTTCCCAGATTCATCCACCACTAAAGCTGACTGCCTGTGGATTTCTGACTGAATTAACCTGACAATCGTAGTGAAACTCAAGAAACCAAATTTCAGCTGAGGCACCCAAAACAATGACAGCAAGCCAGAATTGGAGCAAGCCAACAGCTGTGCCCTGTTTGAAAAAGACCATTCCTCCAGTACCCTGAACTCTATATTGCAGCCTCAAAACCAAAGCTCACATCAGAAAATTCATTACAAACCATGATAAATAAGGGAAATGTGAAAAAGCCAAAGAAATGCAAGCCTGTGGAATCCTAACTGAATTAACTGAATTAACCTGAAAATCGCAGTGAAACTCAGTTTGGAGGCAATTAATATCTGTCACCTCAGCCAAAGTGTTCCATTTTATTTTCATAAACACAAAACTCACCTTGGTCATGTTACCTGTAGATTTGTAAGCTTCAAACACCTATTTGTTGTGTTTTTTATTTCATAATGGCTACTCTGTCCAAAATCTTGCTTGTATTGCATCAGAATACAAAATTTGGGAAGCAAGAAGGCAAAACCAACTCAGACCCAGAAAACATTTAGGAAATTTCCACACAAGAAACCACAAATCAGCTGAGGCACCCAAAACCATGACAGAAAGCCAGAATTGGAGCAAGCCAACACCTGTGCCCTGATTGAAAAAGAACCTTCCTCTTGTGCCCTGAACTCCATATTGCAGCCTCAAAACCAAAGCTCACATCAGAAAATTCATTACAAACCATGATAAATAAGAAAAAAGAGAAAAAAGCCAAAAAAATGCAAGAATCCATAATGATATTGGGCTTGATTTAGTCGCTAGGAAACAGGCTGTTCCTGGATTCATCCACCCCTCCAGCTGACTGCCTGTGGAATTCTGACTGAATTAACTGAATTAAACTGAAAATCGCAGTGAAACTCAGTTTGGAGGCAATTAATATCTGTCACCTCAGCCAAAGTGTTCCATTTCATTTTCATAAACACAAAAACTCACCTTGGTCATGTTACCTGTAGATTTCTAAGTTTCATACGCCTATTTGTTGTGTTTTTTATTTCATAATGGCTATTCTGTACAAACTCTTCTTTGCATTGCATCAGAATACAAAATTTGGGAAGGAAGAAGGCAAAGCCAACTCAGACCCTGAACATTTGGGAAATTGCCACACAAGAAACCACAAATCGGCTGAGGCACTCAAAACAATGACAGCAAGCCAGAATTGGAGCAAGCCAACAGCTGTGCCCTGATTGAAAAAGAACCATCCTCTTGTGCCCTGAACTCAATATGCCAGCCTCAAAACCAAAGCTCACATCAGAAAATTCATTACAAACCATGATAAATAAGGGAAATGTGAAAAAGCAAAAGAAATGCAAGAGACCTTTGTGATATTTGAAAGGATTTAGACACAAAGAAACTGGCTGTTTCCAGATTCATACCCCCCTTCCACAGACTGACTTTGGAATTCTGATTGTGTTCACCTCAAAATCGCTCTCACACTCCATTTGGAGGGAATTAGAATCTGTCAACCTCAGCAGAAGCTTTCCATGTCATTTTCCAAAACACAGAATCTCATCTTGGTTGTGTTGCCTATGGATTTCTAATCCTGAATGGGCAATGCGCTGTGTTTTTTTTTTTTTTCTTTCATAATGGTTACTCTGTCCAAAATCTTGCTTGTATTGCATCAGAATACAAAATTTGGGAAGGAAGAAGGCAAAACCGACTCAGAACCAGAGAACATTTAGGAAATTGCCACACAAGAAACCACAAATCGGCTGAGGCACCCAAAACAATGACAGCAAGCCAGAATTTGAGCACGCCAACAGCTGTGCCCTGATTGAAAAAGAGCCTTCCTCTTGTGCCCTGAACTCCATATTGCAGCCTCAAAGCCAAAGCTTACATCAGAGAATTCATTACAAACCATGATAAATAAGAAAAAAGAGAAAAAAGCCAAAAAATTTCAAGAATCCATCATGATATTGGGCTTGATTTATTCGCAAGGAAACCGGCTGTTCCCGGATTCATCCACCATTCCAGCTGACTGCCTGTGGAATTCTGACTGAATTAACCTGAAAATCGCAGTGAAACCCAGTTTAGAGGCAATTAATATCTGTCACCTCAGTCAAAGTGTTCCATTGTATTTTCCAAAACACAAAAACTCACCTTGGTCATGTTACCTATAGATTTATAAGCTTCAAATGCCTATTTGCTCTGTTTTTTATTTCATAATGGCTACTCTGTCCAAACTCTTCTTAGCATTGCATCAGAATACAAAATTTGGGAAGGAAGAAGGCAAAGCCAACTCAGACCCAGAAAACATTTAGGAAATTGCCACACAGGAAACCACAAATCGGCTGAGGCACCCAAAAGAATGACAGCAAGCCAGAATTGTTGGAGCAAGCCAACAGCTGTACCCTGATTGAAAAAGAACCATCCTCTTGTGCCCTGAACTCAATATGCCAGCCTCAAAACCAAAGCTCACATCAGAAAATTCATAACAAACCATGAAAAAAAGAAAAAAGAGAAAAAAGCCAAAGAAATGCAAGAATCCATAATGATATTGGGCTTGATTTAGTTGCAAGGAAACTGGCTGTTCCCAGATTCATCCACCACTAAAGCTGACTGCCTGTGGATTTCTGACTGAATTAACCTGACAATCGCAGTGAAAATCAAGAAACCAAATTTCAGCTGAGGCACCCAAAACAATGACAGCAAGCCAGAATTGGAGCAAGCCAACAGCTGTGCCCTGTTTGAAAAAGACCATTCCTCCAGTACCCTGAACTCTATATTGCAGCCTCAAAACCAAAGCTCACATCAGAAAATTCATTACAAACCATGATAAATAAGGGAAATGTGAAAAAGCCAAAGAAATGCAAGCCTGTGGAATCCTAACTGAATTAACTGAATTAACCTGAAAATCGCAGTGAAACTCAGTTTGGAGGCAATTAATATCTGTCACCTCAGCCAAAGTGTTCCATTTTATTTTCATAAACACAAAACTCACCTTGGTCATGTTACCTGTAGATTTGTAAGCTTCAAACACCTATTTGTTGTGTTTTTTATTTCATAATGGCTACTCTGTCCAAAATCTTGCTTGTATTGCATCAGAATACAAAATTTGGGAAGCAAGAAGGCAAAGCCGACTCAGAACCAGAGAACACTTAGGAAATTGCCACACAAGAAACCAAAAATCGGCTGAGGAACCCAAAACAATGACAGCAAGCCAGAATTGCAGCAAGCCAACAACTGTACCCTCTTTGAAAAAGACCATTCCTCCAGTACCCTGAACTCCATATTGCAGCCACAAAACCAAAGCTCACATCAGAAAATTCATTACAAACCATGATAAATAAGGAAATGTGAAAAAGCCAAAGAAATGCAAGAGTCCTTTGTGATATTTGAAAGGATTTAGACACAAAGAAACTGGCTGTTTCCAGATTCATCCCCCCCTTCCATAGACTGACTTTGGAATTCTGATTGAATTCACCTCAAAATTGCTCTCACACTGCATTTGGAGGGAATTAGAATCTGTCACCTCAGCAGAAGCGTTCCATGTCATTTTCCAAAACACAGAATCTCATCTTGGTTGTGTTGCCTATGGATTTCTAATCCTGAAAGGGCAATGCGCTGTGTTTTTTTTTTTTTCTTTCATAATGGCTACTCTGTCCAAAATCTTGCTTGTATTGCATCAGAATACAAAATTTGGGAATAAGAAGGCAAAACCAACTCAGACCCAGAAAACATTTAGGAAATTGCAGCTCAAGAAACCACAAATCAGCTGAGGCACCCAAAACAATGACAGCAAGCCAGAATTTGAGCAAGCCAACAGCTGTGCCCTGATTGAAAAAGAACCTTCCTCTTGTGCCCTGAACTCCATATTGCAGCCTCAAAACCAAAGCTCACATCAGAAAATTCATTACAAACCATGATAAATAAGAAAAAAGAGAAAAAGCCAAAAAAAATGCAAGAATCCATAATGATGTAGGGCTTGATTTAGTCGCTAGGAAACCGGCTGTTCCCGGATTCATCCACCCCTCCAGCTGACTGCCTGTGGAATTCTGACTGAATTAACCTGAAAATCGCAGTGAAACTCAGTTTGTAGGCAATTAATATCTGTCACCTCAGCCAAAGTGTTCCATTTTATTTTCATAAACACAAAAACTCACCTTGGTCATGTTACCTGTAGATTTCTAAGCTTCATATGCCTATTTGTTGGGTTTTTTATTTCATGATGGCTATTCTGTACAAACTCTTCTTTGCATTGCATCAGAATACAAAATTTGGGAAGGAAGAAGGCAAAGCCAACTCAGACCCAGAAAACATTTGGGAAATTGCCACACAAGAAACCACAAATCGGCTGAGGCACTCAAAACAATGACAGCAAGCCAGAAGTGGAGCAAGCCAACAGCTGTGCCCTGATTGAAAAAGACCATTCCTCCAGTGCCCTGAACTCAATATGCCAGCCTCAAAACCAAAGCTCACATCAGAAAATTCATTACAAACCATGATAAATAAGAAAAAAGAGAAAAAAGCCAAAGAAATGCAAGAATCCATAATGATATTGGGTTTGATTTAGCTGCAAGGAAACCAGCTGTTGCCAGATTCATCCACCACTAAAGCTGACTGCCTGTGGAATTCTGACTGAATTAACCTGACAATCGCAGTGAAAATCAAGAAACCAAATTTCAGCTGAGGCACCCAAAACAAAGACAATTGCCAGAATTGGAGCAAGCCAACAGCTGTGCCCTGATTGAAAAAGACCATTCCTTCCGTGTCTTGAACTCCGTATTCCAGCCTCAAAATCAAAGCTCACATCAGAAAATTCATTACAAACCATGATAAATAAGGGAAATGTGAAACAGCCAAAGAAATGGAAGAGTCCTTTGTGATATTTGAAAGGATTTAGACACAAAGAAATTGGCTGTTTCCGCATTCATACCCCCCTTCCACAGACTGACTTTGGAATTCTGATTGAATTCACCTCAAAATCACTCTCACACTCCATTTGGAGGGAATTAGAATCTGTCACCTCAGCAGAAGCGTTCCACGTCATTTTCCAAAACACAGAATCTCATCTTGGATGTGTTGCCTATGGGTTTCTAATACTGAAAGGGCAATTTGCTGTGTTTTTTTTTTCTTTCATAATGGCTACTCTGTCCAAAATCTTGCTTGTATTGCATCAGAATACAAAATTTGGGAAGGAAGAAGGCAAAACCAGCTCAGACCCAGAAAACATTTAGGAAATTGCCACACAAGAAACCACAAATCAGCTGAGGCACCCAAAACAATGAGAGCAAGCCACAAGTGGAGCAAGCCAACAGATGTGCCCTGATTGAAAAGGGCCATTCCTTCCGTGCCTTGAACTCCATATTCCAGCCTCAAAATCAAAGCTCACATCAGAAAATTCATTACAAACCATGATAAAGAAGAAAAATGTGAAAAGAGCCAAAGAAATGGAAGAGTCCTTTTTGATAGTGGGCTTGATTTAGTCACAAGGAAACAGGCTGTTTCCGGATTCATCCACCCCTCCCAGCTGACTGGCTTTGGAAAACTCATTCAATTCACCTGAAAATCGCTGGCAAACTGATTTGGGGAATTAATTATCGTTCCCCTCTGCAAAAGCGTTCCATTTCTTTTTCCAAAACACAAAAACTCATGTTGGTCGTGCTGCCTCTAGGATTCTAAGCATGACACGCTAATTGGTTTTGTTTTTTCTTTCATAATGGATCTGCTGTCTAAACTCGTGTTTGTATTGTGTCAGAATACAAAATTTGGGAAGGAAGAAGGCAAAACCAACTCAGACCCAGAAATCATTTAGGAAATTGCCGCTCAGGAAACCAAAACTCGGCTGAGGCACCCAAAACCATGACAGAAAGCCAGAATTGGAGCAAGCCAACAGCTGTGCCCTGATTGAAAAAGACCATTCCTTCCGTGTCTTGAACTCCATATTCCAGCCTCAAAATCAAAGCTCACATCAGAAAATTCATTACAAACCATGATAAATAAGGGAAATGTGAAAAAGCCAAAGAAATGGAAAGTCCTTTGTGATATTTGAAAGGATTTAGACACAAAGAAACAGGCTGTTTCCAGATTCATCCCCCCCTTCCACAGACTGACTTTGGAAATCGCTCTCACACTCCATTTGGAGGGAATTAGAATCTGTCACGTCAGCAGAAGCGTTCCATGTCATTTTCCAAAACGCAGAATCTCATCTTGGTTGTGTTGCCTATGGATTTCTAATCCTGAAAGGGCAATTTGCTGTGTTTTTTTTTTCTTTCATAATGGCTACTCTGTCCAAAATCTTGCTTGTATTGCATCAGAATACAAAATTTGGGAAGGAAGAAGGCAAAACCAACTCAGACCCAGAAAACATTTAGGAAATTGCCACACAAGAAACCACAAATCGGCTGAGGCACCCAAAACAATGACAGCAAGCCAGAATTTGAGCAAGCCAACAGTTGTGCCCTGATTGAAAAAGAACCTTCCTCTTGTGCCCTGAACTCCATATTGCAGCCTCAAAACCAAAGCTCACATCAGAGAATTCATTACAAACCATGATAAATAAGAAAAAAGAGAAAAAAAGCCAAAAAAATGCAAGAATCCATAATGATGTTGGGCTTGATTTAGTCGCTAGGAAACCGGCTGTTCCCGGATTCATCCACCATTCCAGCTGACTGCCTGTGGAATTCTGACTGAATTAACTGAATTAACCTGAAAATCGCAGTGAAACTCAGTTTGGAGGCAATTAATATCTGTCACCTCAGTCAAAGTGTTCCATTGTATTTTCCAAAACACAAAAACTCACCTTGGTCATGTTACCTATAGATTTATAAGCTTCAAATGCCTATTTGCTCTGTTTTTTATTTCATAATGGCTACTCTGTCCAAACTCTTCTTAGCATTGCATCAGAATACAAAATTTGGGAAGGAAGAAGGCAAAGCCAACTCAGACCCAGAAAACATTTGGGAAATTGCCACACAAGAAACCACAAATTGGCTGAGGCACCCAAAACAATGACAGCAAGCCAGAATTTGAGCAAGCCAACAGCTGTACCCTGATTGAAAAAGAACCATCCTCTTGTGCCCTGAACTCAATATGCCAGCCTCAAAACCAAAGCTCACATCAGAAAATTCATAACAAACCATGAAAAAAAGAAAATAGAGAAAAAAGCCAAAGAAATGCAAGAATCCATAATGATATTGGGCTTGATTTGGTTGCAAGGAAACTGGCTGTTCCCAGATTCATCCACCACTAAAGCTGACTGCCTGTGGATTTCTGACTGAATTAACCTGACAATCGTAGTGAAACTCAAGAAACCAAATTTCAGCTGAGGCACCCAAAACAATGACAGCAAGCCAGAATTGGAGCAAGCCAACAGCTGTGCCCTGTTTGAAAAAGACCATTCCTCCAGTACCCTGAACTCCATATTGCAGCCTCAAAACCAAAGCTCACATCAGAAAATTCATTACAAACCATTATAAATAAGGGAAATGCGAAAAAGCCAAAGAAATGCAAGCCTGTGGAATCCTAACTGAATTAACTGAATTAACCTGAAAATCGCAGTGAAACTCAGTTTGGAGGCAATTAATATCTGTCACCTCAGCCAAAGTGTTCCATTTTATTTTCCAAAACACAAAAACTCACCTTGGTCATGTTACCTGTAGATTTGTAAGCTTCAAGCACCTATTTGTTGTGTTTTTTATTTCATAATGGCTACTCTGTCCAAAATCTTGCTTGTATTGCATCAGAATACAAAATTTGGGAAGGAAGAAGGCAAAGCCAACTCAGAACCAGAGAACATTTAGGAAATTGCCACACAAGAAACCACAAATCGGCTGAGGCACCCAAAACAATGACAGCAAGCCAGAATTGCAGCAAGCCAACAACTGTACCCTCTTTGAAAAAGACCATTCCTCCAGTACCCTGAACTCCATATTGCAGCCTCAAAACCAAAGCTCACATCAGAATATTCATTACAAACCATGAAAAATAAGGGAAATGTGAAAAAGCCAAAGAAATGCAAGAGACCTTTGTGATATTTGAAAGGATTTAGACACAAAGAAACTGGCTGTTTCCAGATTCATACCCCCCTTCCAAAGACTGACTTTGGAATTCTGATTGAATTCACCTCAAAATTGCTCTCACACTGCATTTGGAGGGAAATAGAATTTGGGAGGTTCAGGGGTTGGAAAATTCATCTAAAATCTTGCTGCCAAATGTCCCACACATTTTCCATGAACACTACCCTTAAGCATAAGCTTTTTTAAAAAAAAGATTTATTTATTTGAAAGTCAGAATTACAGAGAGAGGAGAGGCAGAGAGAGAGAGAGAGAGAGAGAGAATCTTCCATCTGCTGGTTTACTCCCCAATTGGATGCAATGGCCAGAGCTGAGCTGATCCAAAGCCAGGAGCTAGGAGCTTCTTCCAGGTCTCCCATGTGGGTTCAGGGGTCCAAGGACATGGGCCATTTTCTACTGCTTTCTCAGGCCACAGCACACCTGGATTGGAAGTGGAGCAGGCTGGACTCCAACCGGTGACCATATGGGATGCTGGCACTGCAGGAGGCAGCCTTACCTGCTATATCACAGCACCAGCCCCCATAAGCCCTATCTTCTGCAGAACCAGCACCCCAGACACCAGCCACCACATAGCATCCCATGGCACATTCAACCCTGGCAATGTTCTGCAGCTCTTGCTCCTCTCCACTTTCACTGGAAGAATCTGCAACTCCTTGTTTTCATGCAAGTAATTCTGATTCAGATGATGCCCCTGACACAATTGGCTGGCAAGTGCCATGGCATGTGTCCACGGCCTAGCTAAATGCAAAGCTGGAACATTTTAAACTTTTCACTGCCATGGTGAGACACGGACTCCATCTAATGAAGTAGGGGATTTTTCAGGGAGTCTAGAGAATCAAATATGACAAAATGACAAATCTTAACCAAAGAGTGCCATGGTACAGATGAAGAGAACCCAAAATGTATTTTTCTATCTTTTCTTTTCTGAGTTAAGTGCCTAAAAACAAAGCCAATGAGGGTTAAACAGACCCATTCTGAAAATTCCTTAACATCTTCATTTTCATCCAAATTAATATATTACTTGAAGGAAATAAATTTTACATAAATGAAAATGCAGTACCACAGACAATTGTACAGAACATAGCCCTTCAGTTAGCTTCACACCATCTGGGTCCATTAATGTGTTCTTCCAGAACCCAAGCTTTAGTACAATAGAACCACAGCCTCTGACATTCCTCCTCCACCCTGATGGATCTTGGGTTTTCCTCCCACCTCCCCTCTCCTGTGAATACATCAGTAGCAGGATAAATGGAATCCAAAGATACGATGATGTTATTTAACATGGAATAAACATAGTGTTTTAGTCAGTACAATCCTCAATACTACAATAATAATTCCGAGTTCACTGACTATGAAACTAAGTATATGAAATCTATTCCTAAGTAATCGTACTATCGAGAGCTGAATGTAGACTTTCTGAGGGAAAGAAACAGAGAATTGTGTAGACATGTGTATCTCTATAATAGAGATTTACCGCTGTACTTTATAGACAGTACACTATGTTTGTATTTTCTTGTTTTTTTTTTTTTTTTTTTTTTTTTGCAGTCTGGAATAGTTTATTACATCCAGCTTTTCACTTTGGAAATTTTATGATTAGACACTAATATACAACAAATTTTGAATCCTTACAGACAATATAGAGCACCCTAGGCCCTCCCAAGGGCAGAAAACAGACCAAGAGCTCATAGACTAGCTGCAACTGCAAGAAGCAGATGAAGATATCGTCAGAAAGATACATATTCCTGCAGTGTGGCTGCTGAGCAGTTCTGCCCTTATGGATCTCATCTCTGTTTCAGATCATTAAAGAAAGTTACATGCTTTCTGACATTTCTAAAGATTTCAATAATGAGAATCTAATATATGTTCACTATGCTAAGAGCTTCAGAACAGCCCAAAGATGTGGGCCATCTATTGCTTTCCCAGGCCATAGCAGAGAGCTGGATCAGAAGAGGAGCAGCTGGGACTAGAACCGGAGCCCATATGGGATGCTGGCACTTCAGGCCAGTGCTTTAACCTGCTGTGCCACAGCACTGGCCACAACATAGTATTTCTAATAGAAGAGATGGTTAAGTCATTAACTCCTCTAAAATACAAGTTAAGTATTAGTTTTGAAACTCTGATTCATTCATGAGAAAAACAAAAGGTTAATTTTCACTCTTTGCTTCTGGGTATGTAAATTTTCTTCTAAGAAATTAATCATGACTTTTACATCTCAGACCCTATTATGAGTAAGTAGAGAATATTGTGGGGTCATACGCTCATTCTATCAAAGGAACATTTCTCCAATTAAAGAAAACATTATGGGCATCCCATATGGGCACTGGTTTGAGTCCTTGCTGCTCCACTTCTGATCTAGCTCCTGGCTATGTCCTGGGAAAGCAGTAGAAAATGGCCCAAGTGCTTGGGCCCATGCACATGCATGGGAGAACTTGAAGCTCTTAGCTCCTGGCTTCAGATCAGGGCAGCTCCAGCCATTGCAACCAGCTGGGGAGTAAACCATCAGATGGAAGACCTCTCTCTCTCTCTCTCTCTCTCTCTCTCTCTGTGTGGGTGGGTGTTTGTAACTCTTTCAAATAAATAAACAAATCTTTAAAAAAAAAGCCAGGGGTCAGGGAAATTTCATCCAGGTCTCTCACTTGGGTGCAAGACTCAAGGATTTCTACCATATTCTACTGCTTTCCCAGTATGTTTTCAGAGACCTGCATCAGAAGTAGAACATGCAATGGGGCCCATAGAGGATGCCAGTGCTGCAGGTGTTGCTATAACCCATTTTGCCACAGTGCTTGCCCCGTAACAATTTTTAATTCCTAGGAATTAACAGGGAAGAAAGAAGTATGGCAGGATACCTTTTTTAAAAAAATATTTTATTCATTTGAAAAAGTTATATGGAGAGGTAGAGAGTGAGCTGATCAGAAGCCAGGAGCCAGGAGCTTTTTCTGGGTCACCCACATGAGCAAAAGGGCCCAAGGACTTGGGCCATCCTCTACTGTTTTCCCTGGTGCATTAGCAGGAGGCTGGACTGGAAGTGGAGCAGCTGGGACTCTACCAGCACTCATATGGGATGCCTGTATTTCAGGCCAGGGCTTTAACCTGATGTGCCACAGTGCTGGCTCCAACAGGTGACCTTTTACTCTCAATAATCTCTTCTTGGTATTGGCAGCAGTTTGTAATTTTTTGTTTATTTGCCTTCTTCTTAATCTATATTTTTAAAAAAAATTACAAAAAGTTCCAGCACCCTGAGAACCTCCATCACAAGGGCATACAATCAGATGTTTGTCCAGAAAAGGGTGGTGTAGATGCAAGGTGGAAAATGCAAGGTGAGTTGATTCATCTTTCTCAGGCTGTGGTTTCCATGGGCAACTTTTACAACCAACTGCCTTATTTGTTCCTCTTCCACAGAGTGGAAAACATGTTAAGTCATCCTATTTAGCCAAAAGCCAGTGGCAGCACTTCAATACGTCATCAATCCAGGGCCAGCATTGTGGCACAAAGGAGTAAGTTGCCAACTGCAACAGCAGGATGCCTTATGGCACTGCTTTGAGACTCACCTCCTTCACTTCTCGTCCAGCTCTTTGCTTGGGAAAGCACCAAAGATTGCCCAAGAGTTTGGGTTCCTGCACCCACATGGGGGACTGGGACAGAGTTCCAGGGTCCTGGCTTCGGCCTGGCTCACCCCAGCTATTGTGGCCATCTGGAAGTGAGCCAGCAGATGAAAGATAGATCTCTCTCTCTCTCTCTCTCTCTCTCTCTCTCTCTCTCTTCCTTTTACCCAAACATACATTACATACATAAATGAAGATGCATCAATGTAGCAACCTTTTGAGGAAAAGTCTTCTGATTATTGCAGGTACTGTCTCAATGCATAAAAATATTCAGACACAAAAATTATAAACTGATTTATATTTATATTTCTCAACCACATACTTTTCAGAAAAAATTGTCTGCCACTCAGCATCAGGTATCAGTCTGAAAGCATTCATTAAAAAATCAAGTAATTTAACTAAACACAAAAACCTCTAGTATAGGCTGCATATAAACCAGTGGCTTCCATGGGTATACACAGATTGATTTTTGTTAATTTACAGGGATCACTGCACTTCCCTGGCATGGAGCTGTCTGAAGAGTTTAAACACTGATGGGTGTGGCATTATTTCTGATATTTGCTTATTATCCAGAGTGCATTTATTCAATATCTATCATGAACTCCACACTCTATATATAAATCTATTTTAAATATGTTGATATTTAATGGTACTTACACACTTAAAAACTGAGCTAATCCTCCTAACTTCTCTCTGGAATAGCTATGCCTTTGACATTGCCTTTTTTCACACATATGGAAATGCATAATATGCTTCTGTATGGTACTTCAGAATTTATAAAAGGCTTTTCAGGTTAGATTTACATAACATCATGTGAAAGCGGCCAAAGGACACAGTCTTCTCATTACAGAGGGGAGAGGTATGAAGTGACTCTCCGAACAGTTATTCAGATTCTGTCAATCAGGTTCAGAACCTTCTTAGGTATCAGATACACATCTAGATTTTTTCCCTACTGTCTCTTTGTCAGAATTCCCAGCTTATGAGTGAACTTCAGTCTGAATGAATGCTATTATTCAAGGTTCTAAGTGAAAAAGTTACTGAGGTTTGTATTGGTGAGTAAAGCATGTATCTAAATGTTACTTGTATTTAATAATAAGTATTGAATCATGAAACTGAATATAAGATTATGCAAATTTTTAAGATGAAGAGCATATATTTAAAACCACATTCTTACATTTTGCAAACGTGTTGAAACACCTTACTGGAGCATGTGTTTGGCATAGTGGTAAAGCCTTCCACATCCCAGTCAGAATGCCCAGGCCTCAAGCCCTAGCCCTGCTTCTGCTTCTGGCTTCCTGCTAACAGAACCCTGGGAGGCAGCAGCTGATGGCTCAAGTGCTTGAGTCCCTGCCACCTGTGTGGGAGACCCACACTGAGTTCCTGGCTTCAGCCTGACCCAGCTCTGGTTGGTGCAGACATTTGAGGAATGAGCAGTAAATGGAAGGGCTCTCTCTGCCTTGCAAATAAACAAAAATAAATATACAGACATTTACTTAAGGTGTCTTGTTCACATCTAAATGATTTCCCTTTTCACAGTAAAATGCCTAACTGTCCTCTTTAGTAACAATGCATGTTTTGCTCTCCATGTCCACTCCTGAGCTCCAAGTACTGGCAGCTCACCCTAGCATGCTGACTGGTTCCAATGTTCAAGTACTCATCTCCCATTCTCTTTTGGTGGGTCTACCGGAAAGAAAGGAGAGTATCTACAGTAGTTAATATCTTACTGTTGCTCTTGCTGTCCACCTGCAAGCCTGAAGGATGATCAACTGAATACACACTGTGATGTTCTGGACGTAGTTTCCAAACTTCAGTCACTTTGCAGCGGAGGGACTCTGTCCTCGTCAATCACCTGATAGCCTGCAGGAGTAGGGAGAAGCTGTGTTTGAAGAATTCACAAATACAGTGCATTGAAGCCAACCACTACCACCCCCACCACACCCCTACTTCAGGGTTCTGGCAAATCCCAAACCAGGAGTTTGGGACCAGCAGTGGTTCAGGAGGTGACCTCAACTCCTTACTCTGAACAGCTCCAAAGTGCCTGGTGCACCCAGTGGGAGCTCAGCACCTCGACCTCCCGCACTCCTGCCCTTGCCACCAGGACGCCCGGCTCCCAGAGCCTCCAGGAGGCCTGCAGCAGACCTGCAGGTCCAGGCGCACTGGGTTGTGCATCCAGAGCAAACCCAAAATACAGGCCCAGCTCAAGTGTCACCTCCCCACAAAGTCTCTGTATCCTACTCCCTCCCGGAAGGCTGCGGGCCAGCACTCAGAACTGGGAGTCGCGGCATTTGGGGTTCACTCATGCTCCCATGAAGGAAGATGCCCCATGGGAACCCCGCTCCACCTGTGGGCAGGGCTGAGGAAGGAAAGGCCGAGTCAGCCTCCACCCTAGGACTGCAGCCTGGGAAAGTCCAGGGCCCCAGCGCCCTTGCCGGGCATGGGGTCTCACTAAGTGTGCTCTGAGCCAGGGCCTCAGCCATCAGCAGCTCTCTTGCTTCCAGAATCTGCTGCAGGACAGCTCAGGCTCCGCCCAGCGGGGGAACCTCAGGCCAATCCTTCCTGCCCTGGGGCAGGACCAGTGCTGCCAGACCCGCCCCATGTAGCCTGGCTATAAAGGCGGTGGTCATTGTTGGGCAGCTGGTAGTTGCGGTGTAGGCCGGTGATGTGGGTCGTTTAACTTCTTGGCTGTTTTGTACCTTGGGGCTAGAATGCAGGTGGAGGCCCCAGAGTCAGGAGGGTCAGAAGAAGAAGAGACAGACCTGGTGAGTGCGACCGCCCACCTCTCCCACCGGCCCTGCTGGCTGAGGCTTGCAGCACGTGCTGCACTTGGGGAAGTAATGAAGGCCAAGTCTCATCAGGAAAACCAAGTGTGCGGTGCTGATTTACTCACTGACACAGCATCTGTGTGGTCTGCATGGGCAGACAGGGGAAAAGGTTTCGTAGGAGGGCGCTGTTGGCACACTGGGCCGCATGCAGCTGCCTGCTATAGGCATCCAGGGCAGCAGAGTCCTGCAGGGTCCCTAGAGTCCTGGCCATGCTGTGCCTTCCATCATCCACCCTCCTGCACTGATGCTGGGGGAAGTGCTTCTGCGGTTCATATCTCATTGGAATCCATGGTCATTTTCTCATGATGGGCTGATCTCACACAGTGACAATCATGGGACAAATCACTGTTCTGCAGCATCTTCCTACCAGGAGCATTGCAGGTAGACAGGGGGCAACGGGTGACCAATGGCACCTCCTGTGCATGGTCTCTGGCCCATCCAGGACCGAAGGTGGAAAGGAAAGGAGAGGAGCCGGCTCAAGGCAGTTCTGCTGTGGGTTCCATCAGGTGCAAAATGTCTCCCGATTGCGGTTAACCTTGCAGGGAAATTGTCTCCTTTTGTGGGCCAGAGACAGCATCTGCTTTATTAGCTGTGCAGTGTATTGATAATTAAAATTTGGGCAGTCCTATCTTTAGTCCTCAGAGCGTAGTTACATTCTGAGGAACTGAAGAAACTGCTCAGTACTTCGGGGCTGAGTGTAATATTAGGTGGGCAAGCCTGTTGTTGGCTTTTGGTTTATAGCTACTGGGCAACTTTATTTGGTAAAAATACATTCAGGCTCAGTAGTGTATTCAAGGATAACCACTTAGTGAATTGTCTTTTTTTTAAGAATAAGAGTATTGAAGACCAGGTTGAGCTACCTATGGCAAAACTCCACCATTCCTGGGAAGGCCACAATTGGCAAGAAAAGCAGGTAGCAAGCTTTCATCAAGTAAGTTGAGATTCCTGTGTTTGCAATCTGAAGAGCTCACTGCTGAGCTGGGAGGGGAACTGCTCTGAGCACAACTCATTAGAGAACTGCTCTTGCAGACCTTCCCCGAAGGAAGCACTGTTGTGGTCAGAAGCATTCCAGGAGCTGCTGGCCAGCAATTGTGAATTAGGCTTGAATTGAATCCATTGCAAGTATCACAAGAGTGCAGAAAGGCTGTGTCCTCAAATCAGCAGCTCACCAGGGAGAATTTGACTTAACCTAGAAGGTCTGTTTATCTCCATTTATTTTGCAGCATATTCACACCAGGTGGGGAAGATAAATCAGCCTTCAGCTCTGCAACGGCAGTGCTCTTGGTTGAGGCTGAGGATGCTTTTCATTGCATGCAGTGTTTGCAAGAGACTTAGTTCCCTGAGGATTTATGCCTCTCCTGTAAATACATTTTTGGCATTAAAACAAACTGAAGTATTTCTGTTTTAGTACTATGGAACCAACTGAAGTATTTTACCTACAGGCATCTTTGTCTTTAAAGAGCTAAATCCGCAGGATTACAGGGTTGAGTAAAAACTAGAGAATAGCTAATCCTAGTACTAGAAAAGCACAAGGGATTATTTGATCATTAGCTTCCTCATATTCCTCATGTTTCTTTTTATTTTTCTACCTTCTCTTCCCTACATACAGATGGTCTGGCTGTATTGGAGGCTTTTCTAAAAACTGAATTCTGTGAAGAAAATACAGGCTACTGGCTGGCTTGTGAAAACTTCCAAAAATGATCCACCCACCCCAGAACCATCCTTATATGCAAGAAAAATATATACACTCTTCTTAGAAAAAGGCCCAAAAGAGGTAAGACACAATTCCTCATTTCAGCATAAAGAGTACACTCTTGACATCAAGATGCAACAAAAGAAGTAAAGACATAAGACTAAAGCAAGGGCCAGGGAATCTGAAAAGCTTCCTCTCCTGGTGTCCTGTCTTTCAAATAAGTCTCCCCAGACCTGGCAGGTGGAGCTCATCACACATTACCGCTTCTAATTTTCACTTTCAAAGAGCAGAGCCCCCTTCTCTAACAAAGGATAATGAGTGATCTTTGTCTCAGATGAACATGCTTTCAAACCAAAACTCTTATTATCCAAAATATAAGAGAAGCTATGACTCCCAGCTTTACAACTGCCTGGAAAAGGGTGTATTGCTTGATGGAGAATAACTTTCTGAAGTTGTATTTATTTGCAAGGCATAGTTACAGAGAGAAAAAGAGAGGGAAAGACAGAGGTCCATCTGCTGACTCACTCCCTAAATGGCCACAATGGCCAGGGCTGGGCCAGGCTGAAGCCAGCAGCTTCCTCCAGGTCTCCCATGTGGGGGCAGAGGACCAAGTGCTTGGGCCATTCTCTGCTGCTTTACCCAGCAAGGAGCTAGGGAAGAAGCAGAGCAGCTGGGAGTCAAACTGGCATCCATGTGGGATGTTAGTGCTGCAGGCAGCAGTGTAACTTGCTATGCCACAACACCAGCCCCCAGAAAGAACTCTTATCCCTGGTCTTTCTTTTGAGTCAGAATGCTCCCAGGACTTGTGTTGAAAACCACAGATCACCACAGAACCCCATGAGAAGAAAAAGGAGCCCCAGAGTAGAGGACATGTTCTGTTTCCTAAGGCAGAAGTTTTTGACTGCCAGAGACAAACATTCAGTTCAGCCTGGGTGTTTGGGAAACATCCCTCACAACTGTTGATTCCAGTTCAGGTAGTAAATCAGGAAGCTGGTGACTGTCCAGGAGATGCCTGTATCAGAACAGCTTCCACCACCGTGAAGACATAGGCAGGAAATACGTGGTCTATTTGGGGTGGGTCTCACTGGAAAAGCAGGACTCTGAGATGGAAGATAATGCAATGGAATGCTGTTGTTCTAGACTCACTTAAAATCAATAGGTCTGGGATTCTGTGGCCTTAGCTACCTAGCTCTACATCTTTCCTTAAATCCATCCACATTACCACATGGTTTTAATTCTAGGTTTTAAGTCCAAACTAATGTAACATGTTTATTATGTAGAATCATCCATTCTATTGTTGTGTATTGCTGAAGCTGAAGTGATGTTTGAATTGTTAAATGGTATATAAAATAGTGAGTGCTCATGTGTAGAAAACCACAGTGGCTGTTCCAGTGCCAAAAACTCTTGAAGGCAGTTAAGCTTTGAAGTGGTCTTTGAATATTTGAATACATTTATTTTGATAACTAATGTCATTGAATACTCAGAGTCCAGGTGTGAGTTGATTTGATTTTGGTAACTGGAAATATGACCAACATAAGATCTTTGTAGTAGAGAAGAAGCATGCATTACTGAATCTGTTCAGGGATCACAAAGTGACCTGAATTGACCAGTTTGGGGTGGAAATCCCTAAGGCACGACTGGGCCTGGGCCGGGCTGCTGTCAGTGGGGCAGAAGGAGAGGGGAGATGCCTGGGACCTGTGGGCCAAGGCTGCAGGTGTTCCTATTGGCCCCTGGTCACCCGTGGGGCCTCAGCCCCTCTCACAATGGAACCGCACATGCACCTCAGATCGTTTTTACCCCTAATTCCACTTTAAAGAAAAGTTTATCAAGGCTGGCACCATGGTTTGGGGGTGCAACCAGAACTGCAGGGCCTGCATCACAGTTGCTGATTGAAGTCCTTGCCGCCCAAATTCCTGTCCCACTCCAGCCAACAGGTGCAGTGGTGATGGACAGGTGCTTGGACCCCACACCACATGGGAGATGGGAGGGGGCTCATCAGCCTTCAACCTCACCCAAACATTGGGGGATCAAACCAGCAGATGGAAGACCCCTGTCTCTATGCCTTTCAAATAAATCTCTTAAAATAAATAAAAAAGAAATGCAAAAATAAAAAGAACCAGCTAAATAGAAGTGAACTGTATGGAGACAAACACCAATATTACATTACTCAACTCTCCACTGCTCCAATGAACAAAGAAGACAAATAAGAGGGATATAGGCCTCCCCTTTTTTGTTATGCTTCCCTTGGTTCTAACTAGCATGGGCTTGCAGAAAATGCACAAGGAATCCATTCTCTTCTGTGGTCAATACATGATCTCAGAATTTCCCTTATTCATTTGCGTAACAGATTTTGATTATGTTACTCTAAGGAAAGGGAAGGCAACAAAACTGCCCTTTTCCCCCATTTTAAAAATCTATTATTTATTTGAAATGCAGAGTTACAGAGAAGTGGTAGAGACAGATCTTCCATCTGCTGGTTCACTTCCCAAATTGGCCTCAGCTGAGCCAATCTAAAGCCAGGTGCTTCTTCCAGGCCTCCCACATGAATGCAGTAGTTCAAGCACTTGGGCCACCTTCTGATGCTTTCCCAGGCACATTAGCAGGGAGCTAGATTGGAAGTGGAGCAGCTGGGACTTGAATCAGCACCCATATGGGATGCTGGCACAGCAGGCCATGGCTTTACCCACTGTGTTGGTACTGTGTGTGTGTGTGTGTGTGTGTGTATGTATTTTTATTTCAAAGACTCATTTATTTATTTGAAAGGCAAGGTTAGAGAGGGAGAGACATAAGAAAAGAGATCTTTCAACCTCTGGTTCACTCCCCAAATGTCCACAACAGCAGAGGCTGGGCCAAGCCAAAGCCTGGAGGCTGAACAGCAGATAATCTTTAGTTATTAATTTAAAATGAATAGGCTGTAGCTGGTGCTGTGGCATATAAGGTGAAGCCACCACCTGCAGTGCTGGCATCCCCTATGGGCACTGGTTCATGTCCCAGCTGCTCTGCTTCTAATCTAGCTCCCTGCTAATGTGCCGGGGAAAGCAGCAGGAGATGGCCCAAATACTTGGGTGCCTGAATCCATGTGGGAGAACTGGAAGAAGCACCTGGCTTTGGATTAGCCCAGCTCCAGCTGCTTGCAGCCATGTGGGGAGTAAAACAGCAGACAGAACATCTCTGTCTATTTCTGTGTCTCTCTCTATAATTCTGTCTTTCAAATTAATAAATAAATCTTTAAAAAGGGTTTATTAACATATACTATAATCCAATCCAGGAACAGTAAGAGAAGCATTAAATATTGCTACCTATATTTTTATTTATTTTTTATTTTTTTAATTTTTCAAACTTTTATTTAGTAAATATAATTTTCCAAAGTACAGTTTATGGATTACAAAGGCTTCCCCCCCATAACTTCCCTCCCACCAGCACCCCTCCCATTTCCCACTCCCTCTCCCATTCCATTCATATCAAGATTAATTTTCAATTATCTTTATACACAGAAGATCGATTTAGTTTATATTAAGTTAAGATTTCATCAGTTTGCAGCACACAGAACATAAAGTGTAAAATACTGTTTGAGTACTAGTTATAGCATTACTTCACATTGGACAACACATTAAGGACAGAGATCCCACATAAGGAGTAAGCACACAGTTATTCCTGTTGTTGACTTAACAATCTGACACTCTTGTTTATGGCATCAGAAATCTCCCTGGGCTCTAGTCATGAGTTGCCAAGGCTATGGAAGCCTCTTGAGTTCACTGAGTTCGATCTTACTTAGACAAGGTCATAGTCAAAGTGGAAGTTCTCTCCTCCCTTCAGAGAAAGGTACCTCCTTCTTTGATGGCCTGTTCTTTCTACTGGGATCTCACTCACAGAGATCTTTTATTTAGGTCCTTTTTTTTTCTTTTTTGCCAGAGTGGCTTTCTGCTGCTCCTCCGCACGCGGAGGAGCCACACCGGACCGGATGCTTGTTGTTCCCTTTTTTTACAAGTCCTTTCTATAGTAAAGTAAGAATAAGTAAACAGCAAACTCCCAAAGCAAGAATGAGTAGAGAGAAGTGAGAAAGAACAAAGTAACGAACTTCCCCACGACTCTCCAACGCACTCTCCAACCAACCCACACCACCATGCTGTCTCTCTCCTCCTATATAGTCCTCTCCACCAATCCGTGCTCTGCTACCCACACGCCAAGCGCGCCGCTCTCCTCCAATCAGGAGCGGCTATTGCAGCTTATCAAGTTGGTAAGGGGCAGCTGGGTAGAAGCTGTACGCTCCTCTCCCAGCACCACATTGTGGGAGAGAAGATGCATAGAATAAGTCTTAATTCCAGTAACAGTATAGTCTGAGTTGCTCCCCACAGATCCCCCTTTCTTTTTATTTTTTTGGCGTTGATACGCGCCTGTGTAAAGTTCAGCGTGATCTTCATGCTATTGACTGTCTTGTTTGTCGTGCTACTTCAGAGTTCGTTGGAAAATGTCCCATATTCAAGATCCCAGGGATTGGTTATTCATTGTTTTTCTTCCTCAAATAGAGTTTTTTTCTTCTAGCTCTTCTGCTGGTAGGTTTACCAACCGAATTCTTCTCTCAGGGGTCCATATTGGTTGTGCCGCACCTGTGGAAAAAAACAAACGGCGCCTCGTATTCTTCTGAGTAAGGGGAATGGGCCTTTCCATTGGTTGTCCTGTAAATCCTTCCACATTACCCACTGTATTTATTCCTTATCAGCTGATTGAGCATGCATTTCTGCAGGTGTTTTACCGTTCTTTTTCTTGTTCAAAAAATTAATTGTATAAAGAGCTAGGGCCAAGGCATCCTTGTTGGATGTGGCCATTTCCCCTATTCCCCCTTTTTGTTTAATTATTAAATTTTTTAAATATAAGTGAGTGCGTTCTATCACAGCTTGCCCTTGTGGATTGTATGGAATACCGGTAATATGGGAGATTCCGAATTCTTTCAAAAATGCAGCAAAACGAGTTGATGTATATGCTGGTCCGTTATCCATTTTGATCACATGAGGAACTCCCCAGGCTGCAAAAGCCTGCAAGCAGTGTTGGATTACTTGTGTACTCCTTCTTTATTCATGGCTGTGGCCATAACTACACCTGAATATGTATCTACAGTGACGTGAACACAGCTTTGTCGCCCAAAAGAGGGGATATGTGTAACGTCCATCTGCCAGATATGTCCTGGTTTAAGGCCACGGGGATTGACTCCCGCAGGAATCTTTGGAACTATGGTAACAACGCACTTTTCACAGGATCTAATAATATCTTCTGCTTGCTTGCGGGGAATATTAAATTTAAAACTTAAAGTGTGGGTGTTAACATGCCATTTAGAGTGATATTCTTTAGCTTGTTCCAAAGCGGTGCATGCAAGCAAGAATCTTGAATAATGATCTGCCATCATGTTTCCTTGAGTAAGTGGGCCAGGTAAATTAGAATGAGCTCTTATGTGGCCTATGTAAATAGCATGCTCTCTTTGATTTAATAACCCCTGATTTTCACTTAAATAAGAATAGACTGAGGAGGATTTAAGAATAAGGCACTGTGTAGCAAGCATCTGAACTGCATTCACCACATATGCACTATCAGACAAAATATTCATGGGTGCGCTCTCTCTGCGTAATACTGTTGCGATAATAGCTAATTCTGCATGTTGTGGAGAAGGGGATGCTGTTAAGACAAAATATCGTTGATTGTTAAATATAGCTGCTCCTGTTCCGCCTTTAGCTCCATCCGTAAATATGGTAACTGCCCCTTGAATTGGATCCCTTTGCACCTTCTGCGCCCGTTTTATTGAAACCTGTGTGCAGAAGTTAACAAATGGATGGCGAGGGTAGTGATTGTCAATCTCTATTTGTAGAATGAGAAATATGTATGCCCATTGCCAGCATTCCCTTGTAAAGGCTTCTACTGCCTCTTGAGCAAAGGGAACTACACATCGCTTTGGAGTCTTCCCCACCATTTCTGTCACCTTTTTTATTGCTGTTAATATCAAATCAGCCACCGCTATGCCTTGGGTGTATAGTACACGCGGTGCATGTGAATGTGGGTATACAAACAACAAGGGTCCTCCTTGCCAAATGACTGCGAAGGGATACAGCTGTTCCATAAAAATTAATGTTTCTAGGGCTTGTTGTGGATCACATCTTTCAATCTGCATTGCTTTAATTTGTTTTTCGATTTTCTGTAACGCCAAGCGGGCTTCTTTTGTCAATCTACGAGGGGAATCAAGCTGGGCATCTCCTTCTAAAATATTGAATAATGGCATCATATCTTCGGTGGTTAATTTACAATAGGGCCTCAACCAATTTAAATTGCCACATAATTTTTGGAAGTCATTAAGGTTCTGCAACCCATCTATTGCAATTTCAAATTCTAATGGGGTCACCTTTTCAGAAGTTACTTAAAGCCCTAAGTACTGTACTACTTCCCCTTTTTGTATCTTCTCTGGCGCTACTTGTAACCCAACTTTTTCCAAATATAATAGCAGCAGCTTATATGCTTCCATAAGGTGACTTTCACTTTCAGCCGTTATTAACAAATCATCCATGTAGTGTAAAATTTGTACTTTTGGGCACTGTTGTCGAACCGGCTCTACTGCCTGGTCAACATATAGCTGGCATATGGCAGGACTGTTAGTCATTCCTTGGGGAAGCACCTTCCATTCATATCTTTTGTCGGGACCTTGATGATTAATGGAAGGTACGGTGAAAGCAAACCTCTGAATGTCTTGTTCATGTAGAGGTATGCTAAAAAAGCAGTCCTTCAGATCGAGTACTATTAATGGCCAATGCTTTGGGATCATAGTAGGAACCGGGAGTCCGGGTTGTAATGCCCCCATGGGTTGCATCTGCTGATTAACAGCCCGTAAATCATGCAACAACCGGTATTTCCCCGATTTTTTCTTTATCACGAATATTGGCGTATTCCATGGGGAGGTTGATGGTTGCAAATGGCCTGCCTCTAATTGTTGTAACACTATATCATTTACCGCAGCCAACTTTTCCTGGGTAAGGGGCCACTGTGGTATCCACTTTGGCTTGTTGTCCAGCCATGACAATGGCAGCGGCTGCATCTCAGTGGCCCCCACGAAAAACCCGTGTTCTATCCTTTAAAATCGCCTTTGGGCTGGGCTAGGTCCCTTCTGCCTTCTCTGGAGCCTAATCCTCTCTCCTGATATCCCTTTTTATACATAATACGCCGTCCTGTAGAACTCTCCAATTGGTCCTCATTTGTTAATGTCAGTCCCAATTGTTCTAAAATGTCTCTTCCCCATAATGTGATGGGGAGTGCACTAACATAAGGTTGCACATTTCCCTTGTTCCCTTCTTGATCCTGCCAATGAAGCACCTGAGCACTTCTTGATGGTGTCATGGCCGCACCTAGGCCTACTAAAGTATTATCTCCTGGCTGAAGGGGCCATGACTTCGGCCAATCATTTTCTGAAATTATACTTACATCTGCACCTGTATCTAGCAGGCCCTGAATCGACTTTCCTCTAATGGTTAAGGTCCACAGAGGTCGATCTGCTAAAGATAGGGACAAGGCTGCAAATTTCTCCCCTTGGGGTCCATGAACATCCTGTGCTCCAATCATGATCAGCATTTGAGCCACAGGTTCTTCTGGCTTGATTTGAATAATACCCTTTGTAGATTGTATTAGCACTTTTAACTTATCAAAAGGTAATTGAATGACTCCGGTAATGACCATTAGGCCTCTTAAAGCATTTGTTTCTTTTCCTATGATTATTCCAAGTCCCTTATGCTCCGCTGAAATTGTTTCTGCCCTCACCTCTATGGCTTGTGGCCCCATTTGAGGTGTTAGTACCGAATATTCGGTGGCTCGTAACTCTGCGCAGTAAATATTTGGTTTTTGTATTGTTGGGACCGTGGCACCCACTGATTGTTTTGGCCCCAGGGTGCAGGGGCCCACATTCCATTTTTTTGCTGTTGTCCATATACACATGATCTTCTTATGGGGCCCGGCTCATTTGGCATCTTCAGGGGATTGCCTGCGCTATTCATTTTAAAGTAACATTCACTGACCCAATGATTCCCTCTTCTACAGCGTGGGCAAAGGCCTGGTCTTCTCGAGTTCTCTATGCCCTGCCGATCTCGGGCTGGAAATTTCGCCCTACATTCCCTCATTAGATGCCCTTCTCGACCACATCTAAAGCATTTTCGTCCCCTCATTTTCTGTCTAAATTGTCGGGTTACAGCTACTGCAGCATGTGATCCAGAAGCTACATCATCCATGACATCCCTACAGATTTTCAAAAAGGTAGGGATGTCTTTATGCTGCCATTTTCTAAGAGCTTCACGACATGTTTTATTGGCCTGTTCATACGCCAATCTTCTGACTAAGGGCATTGCTTCTTCCACAGTTTCAAAAATGTTTCCTGCTGCTTCCATTAATCTGTTCACGAAGTCGCATAAGGTTCAGTAGGGCCCTGTACTATCTTAGTTAGGCTGTGTCTTATTTCTCCTTTTCTGGGTATCACCTTCCAGGCTCTTCTTGCTATCTCTCTCACTTGTAAGAGGACAGCTGTTGGTAATCGGGCCTGCTCATCGGGATTGGCAAATCGCCCTTCTCCATTTAACATTTCCTCATCCCATGCTTGATTCCCTGCTTGATAGTTCTGCTTTGAATATTCTCGCGTGAATTCTTTATAAGCAGCTAACCATAAGAGGAAGTCACCCCCACCCAACACCGCCTTTACTAAGTTTCTCCAATCCTCGGGTATTAGGCCTTGCTGCCCAATGTTATCAAGGATTGCCTGAGTGTAACTTGCATGGGGCCCATACAATTGTACTGATTGTTGCAACTCTTTAAGTAATTTATGGTCAAGAGGCGTCCAACCCCTGTTTCCCTGTTGATCCTGAATTACAGGAAACACCTGGCCTGGTTCCTGGTACTGCTCCCAAGCAGGTTTTCTATAAACAGCTCCCCTTTGCTTGCTTTCGGTTCTCGGCCTTTCTATCTCCTCCTGCATACCTACTCCCTCCATCACTCCTTTTTCCTCCTCCCACTCTTCTTCAATCTCATGTGGAAAAAAGGGGCTTTTCTTTACAGGAGGAAACTTTGGTAGTACTAATGGGCGATACCGGGGTGGTGATTCATCCTTTATGGTTGAATTTGCCAGCCTTGTAGGGCCAGGATATATTCTTGGCATCTCTCTCGGGGGCAAGGTTCCCTCTTCAGCTTCCTTCTCCCCCACGTAAGCTTCCTGGCTCTCTAAATCCTTCTTTGATTTTCTTCTCACCTGTTTGTTACAATAGCTACTCGCCTGGCTGCCCTGCCATAATTCTTCCTGCAATTCACTCCCCTCATTAAGCAACAACTCGATCCCTTCCGTGGGGTCCTGAAGCACCTGATCAACGAGTTGCCACAGCTTCAGCACTTCTATTGATTCCCCAGCCTCACGTAATTTCCGTCCCACCTGCCTCCACTGCTGTAGAAACCAGGGGGACGTCTCCACGACTGCTCTTACGAATGCATGAATTTTCCTGCCCCCTCGTTTCCCTCGCTTAGAAGAAAAGCTGCGAGGAGGTGGGGAGTAGGAAGAGAGAGAAACCACATTCAGCCCACAATGGATGATCTTTAGGGAGAAATAGAGAATGGTGCCTAGCAGGAGGAAGAGGTAGCCAGTGGGCAAAGAGTAGCCAAAGAACTCCATTGTCTGTACCGTCTGTGACATGTTGGAGCGGTGGGCGTAATGGAAGACTGAGTCTCCCAGACGTTCCCAGTTAATACCTCTTTCCTAGCTTCTAATTTTCTTCCCCCATGGCTTTTTTCCTGGGTTCTAACTAGCTTTTCACCGGCACTCTTTCCGTCCGGCCTTCCCCTAGGCTCTTTGCTAGTCTCTCTCTCCGGTAATTTCCCACTTCTTCCCGTTTTTTCCCTCCTAGGTTTCCTATCTGAGTCACGGCACCATTTGCTGCTCCTCCGCACACGGAGGAGCCGCACCGGACTGGACGCTTGTTGTTCCCTTTTTTTACAAGTCCTTTCTATAGTAAAGTAAGAATAAGTAAACAGCAAACTCCCAAAGCAAGAATGAGTAGAGAGAAGTGAGAAAGAATGAAGTAACGAACTTCCCTGCGAACTCTCCAACGCACTCTCCAACCAACCCACACCACCATGCCGTCTCTCTCCTCCTATATAGTCCTCTCCACCAATCCGTGCTCTGCTACTCACACGCCGAGCGCGCCACTCTCCTCCAATCAGGAGCTGCTCTTGCAGCTTATCAAGTTGGTAAGGGGCAGCTGGGTAGAAGCTGTACGCTCCTCTCCCAGCACCACATTGTGGGAGAGCAGATGCATAGAATAAGTCTTAATTCCAGTAACAGTATAGTCCGAGTTGCTCCCCACAGCTTTCCATACCTAAAATACTCTCATGGGCTCTTCAGCCAGATCTGAGTGCCTTAAGGGCTGATTCTGAGGCCAGAGTGCTGTTTAGGACATCTGCCATTCTACAAGACTGCTGTGTATCGCACTTCCCATGCTACCTATATTTTATATAGTCTAAGTATTGTATAAACTAAAATATACAACACTAGGAGTATGCTATCAGTAATTACACTACCAATCTCAGTGATTATAAATAAGAATTTTAGCAACTATACTGATTCTGAACAGTGATTCAATGTTTCTGTTTTTAAATTTAAAAATGCCCCTGAACTTGAATGTTTCTGTGTAGCTCCTCATAGAACTACAAGCCTTAGAAGTTCTATGCTGTTTAACATTTCATCTTCGGTGCCAACTTGATTTTTACACTGCCAGTTTATAAAACACTTCACAGTCATGTGAACCTTACCATAAGATAGGACTGTGTAGAATAAATCCTTTAACTACAAAGACAATCTTATCTCACAAGGGAGGAAGATCCAGAGGGGTCAAATGACTTGCTAATGTCACTTAGCTCTGTTGGCACAGAAACAAGGAAAGCTCTCAGCTTCCTGCCACCTCCCCTTACACCACCTGCCTCAACTAGATGAGCCTGTAATTTTAAGGACGCTCAGGCCCCATGAGTTTAAATGAATTTTTCAAGGTTACATGACAAGTACCAAAGCCAGAAGTAAAAATTATTGCTTCCATCTTTCTCTTCCTTGTCCACAATGGAAGTTTGATGTACACTTATGCATTATTCAAATATCATTTACAACCAAGAAGCATTATTTTTCCCCAAAAATAACAATGACACTACTTTTTTCCATTGAGGAAGTTATTTTAATGGATCATGCAAACATACTTGTTTTGTTTTTTAATTGGAGATGCAAAGAAATGAACAAGGAGACAGAGAAGTGGTATTCACCCTCTAGTTAACTGCTGAAATGTCCACAGCAGTCAGGGCTGGCCCAGGAGCAGGGAACCTAATAATCTGAACCATCACTTGCTAGCTACCAGGGTCTACATTATCTGAAAGTTGGAGTCAGGGAATCAAACCCAAAAACTCCAATGTGGGACACAGACATCTGAACCATAAGGCTGCACCCTGGCTTCCAGACTTGTTTTTTCACCAGTCCTCTGAAAATTAAAGTTAATTACAACCTGAAATCCAAGACTAAGTAGTCCTCAAGTGTGTGTGTCTATGCAAGTTTATGCATGAGAGTTACTTAGGTTGCCCAAGAGTCTGCAGTTTAGAGAGAACAGAAGAGTGAAACATGTGTCAGAGGATGTCAGCATTGGAGAGGTGGCTGTGCTCTAGTCAGAGGCTGAGGAGGACAAGTCCACAGAGAGCAGCAGCACCAAGGGAGAATGCTATACTAGCAAGTAAGGAGAAAAAATGTTGAAAAGCAAATATGTGAAAAGGATTTATTTATCTGGAAGACGGAGTTATAAAGAAGGAGAGACAGGGAGGGGGAGAGAGAGATCTTCCATCTGCAGGTCAACCCACCAAATACTCACAATGGCTGGGACTGCGTCAGATCAAAGCCAGGATCTGGAACTCCACCCAAGTCTCCCTCATGGGTGGCAGGGACTCAAGAACTTGGGTTGTCTGCTGCTTTCTCAGATGCATTGGCAGAGAGCTGGATGGGAAGTACAGCAGCTGAGACACAAACAGTGGCCATATGGGATGCCAGCATCAGTGGCAACAGATTATCCTAATGCATCACAACACTGGCTCCAACAAATGAACTTAGGTAATCAAGTCCAAATGCCAGGGAAACATCAGATAAAATGCCAAGGATGAGCATTGTGGTGCAGCAGGGTAAACCACTACTTAGGAGGCATACCTCATTCTTAAGTATGAGGATGTCTTTTAACCACTTTTGTACAAGAGAGTACAAGCCAGAACACCATAGCATCTTCCAGATTCGGCACTGCCTGTTCTCAGGGGGGCCCCCACAAACTCCTGTGGTTCCCCTGGGCAGTTTGTTTTGGCTGGAGCCAGCCAGAACCCTGGGGTCATTGGAGTAGGAAATGGGATTAAAGGATTTCATGCTGCAAAACTGCTCCAAGCCAGTTTTTTCACTGAGAGACAGAGACCCAGAATGACCTCCCCGGAGCTCACAAGACCATGCCTGGACACCTGGCAGGGAAAAAGTTGGAAAAAAAAATCCAGATTCTGGAATCTTCTGGAGCATTCTAGAATATTCTAGAATTTTCCCAGAATGTCCTAGAGATTTTGTAGGATGTTCCAGAATGTTCCAAAATGCCACCTAGTGATCCTAGGGTTATTCTGGGATGCAGGTCTGAGTGGAAATTCCCCAGCCAGGTGCGGCGGGTGTCCTGGTGCTGTGCCCAGCCCGGCTGACATTTACACAGCACACATAGCCTAAGCACCTGCACACATGGGAGGAGAGTCAATGGGGTGTGGCCACTCCAGGACATCCTGTGCTGATCTCTGGGGGCCGTAGTAATTTCCAGCCCATCAGAAGAGGTCCTCGGCCCCCCAAGATGGTCACCGGGCAATCTGGAATGTTCTAGGACATTCTACAAAAATCTAGAAATACTGAGAACATTCTAAAAAATTCCAGGACCCCCAAAGACTTTCACTGCATGTTCTGGGAACATTCTAGAAAATTCTGAGAATATTCACCATTGTTTCTAGAACATTTCTAAAACCCCAATGATGCCTACCTGGTGTTCAGGAAAAATTCCAAGAACATTCTGGAAACATTCTGGAAAAATTTCTGAGAGCATTCTTGAAAATTCTGAGTGTATTCTAGAACGTTTTAGTAAATTCTATGACCCCTGAAGACACTCAGCAGGTATTCTAGAAAAAGTTCTAAGAACATTCTAGAAAGTTCTAAAAAAACTCCATAAAATTCTAGAATATTCTAAGACCTGAGAAACACTCGCCTAGTGTCCTTGAAACATTCTAGAAAATTCTGGAAAATCCCTAGCCCCAGAGAATCCATAATGGAAGCTCCTGGAAGCTCCTGGAACATTCTGGAATGCCCCGGGACCTCATCCCATCCCAGTGCCAACCTGGATGTTTGCACAACCTCAGCCCTGCCCACTTCTCCCAAGCCCTGGCTATAAAGAGATGCCTGGTAGCAGCCGGTTCCAGACGACGAAAAGACGATGATGAAGGCTCTCATTCTTGCCCTTGTGGTGGGCGTGGCCTGTGCCCAGGTATCAATCACTCGCATCATTTGTGCAATGTTCCATAATGTCCTAGAATGTTCCAGAATGTTCCAGATGATTGCAATAGACTCTCTAGCAGGCCCTACGGGAGCAACTGGAATGTTCCAGAATATTCCAGGATGTTCTAGAACACATCCAGACAATTCCACAATGTTCTAGAATGTTCCAGAATCTATCCAATTTTGTTTCTAACAATTCTAGGATGTTCTGGAATGTTCTAGAATCTCTCCCCCAGAATATTACAGAACATTCCGGAATGTTACAGACAGTCCCAGTAGACTCTAGCAGGCCCTAGGGAAGCATCCAGAGTGTTCCAGAAAAATTCCATAATGTTCTAGAATGTTCCAGAATGTTCTAGAAAATGCTTCTGGAACTTCCCAGCATGCCCCAGGATGTCCCAGCATGCTCCACAATGCCCTGAAACATTCCACATGTTCCAGCATGCCCTGGCACACCCTGAATGCCCACCTCTCCCCCTGAAGTTGAAGGCCAGAACTACTTCAAGTTCCTGGTGCAAGAGAATGGCCACATCTTCTTTCTCAATCAGAATGTGGGCACCGATGGCACTGCCACCTGCGTCACCCTTACTGCTGGTGAGCCCCCTGCACACACATGTGGATACAGCCAGCACCTGCTAGAAAGAGAGTCTGACCCTGACTGTATACACAGACCCTGAGTGTATGCAGCCAGTCCAGAGCTTGACCCTGACTGTATACATGGATCCTGAGTGTATACAGTCGGCTCCTACTAGAGACACACATTGCAACCTGAAAGCCTGACCCTGCTGTATACAGTTAGCACCCACTAGAGAGAGATACATTCTGACCGTGACCATATACAGTCAGTGCCTACTATGCAGAATAACTTTGACCCTGGTGCATCCTAGAGGGGCTTGGCCAGCTGTATACTGGTGGCACACACTAGAGAGAGAGCCTGACCCTGGCTGTGTTCAGGCAGCACCTACTAAATACAAGATCCTCAACCCCAGCACACCCTAGAGGGGGACTCGGCCAGCTGTATACAGTCAGTGCATACTAAGTAGATCCCATCCTGTCCGGGGTGGGCTTGGCTGACTGTATACAGTCAGCACCCACTAGATGGGGCAAGCACATACAGTCAGCACCTACTAGATATCTGGGGCAGGTTTTGCTGAATGTATACAGTCAGTGCTTACTGAACAGAACCATCCAAGCCCCATCCTATCCTGGGTGATTTTGGTTGACTGTATACAGTCAGCACACACTAGAAGGAGCCATCCTGACTGTGACTGTATACAGTTGGTGCAGACCCAGTGGTAGTTAGTGGGCACCCTCTAGACAGAGGCACCCTCGGTGTACACAGCACGGAGCCCATGCTGCCTGAGGTGCATCTGGCTGGCTGTATACAGTCAGCGCCCACTAGACAGGGCAAGTGTATACAGCTGGCGCCACCCACAGCCCAGGACCAGGAGCTGAGCGATGAGCACCTGGCACAGTTCTTGGTGTTAATGAAGGAGAACGGGATCCCCGGGAGAACATGGAGTGTGTGGCCAGCATGGGTGAGCTGGGGGTGTGGCCAGTGTGGAGGGTTCATGGCCAGGATGGGCATGGCTGTCATGAGTGAGCCAGGGGTGTGGCCAGGGTGGAGGCATGGCTGTGGGCTGGGGGCATGGCTGACATGGATGAGAATCAGGTGTGGTCTGGGTGGAGGGGAATGAACTGGTGGGTGTGGCCTGGGTGGAACATTCCAGGGGGTTCCAGAAAAATCTAGAAAACTCTAGAACGTTCCATGGAGCCACCAGGCCATCCTGTGCTGACTCAGCCAATTTCTCCTCCCTGACAGACACCTGTCCCCAGTGATGATGCTGACGCCCAGGTGAGCAGTGTGGTGCCAGCCAGTCCTCACACCTTCCCAGGGGAACATTCTAGAGTGTTTCCGAAATATCCCAGAATGTTCTAGATGTTCAGGCAACAGGAATATTCTGGAACATTCCAGAGCATTCCGCGACATTTCCAGAATGCTCCACATTTTTTTCTCATCCCCAACAGGTAAAAAGCCAACGTCTCCCTGCCCCTCACTTGCAATCTCTGCTGGAAGCTTCTGGAATGTTCTGGGATGTTTTCAGAATGTTCCAGAATGTTCTGGAATGTCCCATAAGCCTCTGTCCCCAGCTCGCTCTCAGTTTCTCTTTCTCATTGATGTCATAAACTGATTGCACACGACTGTGGATTCTGTGGTCTCTCTGGAATGCTCCCACATCTGGCTCCCAGAGGCCCTTGGGGCCCCCATGTCTGGCTCAGAATCCCCTGGGAGAAGCCACGCCCTCACTTCTGGCTCCCAGAAACCCCTAGGTCCCCTACTCCAGAGCCATCTTCCCCACCACCCACACCTTGTGGGAACATGGGGTTGGGGATCAGGACTATCAATCACCATAGCCCTGCCCATTTCCAGGCCCCAAGCCTGCACCAGGGGCTGCATTGGTGTCTCTAAAGCTCCATAAGGTCTCCATCTGGGTCTCAAAGGCTCCATATGGGTCCCCAGGGGCTCCATACGGGTCTCTAGGGCTTCATCCGGGTCTCCAGAGCTCTATCCAAGTCCCCATGGCTCCATCCATATCTCCAGGGGCTCCATCCAGATCTCTAAGGCTCCATCCAGGTCTCTAGCAGGTGCATGGGCCCACCAGGAGCTCCATCCAGGTCTCTAGGGCTCCATCTGGGTCTCGGGGGCTACAACCAGTTCTCTAACAGGTGCACAGGGTTCCATCCGGGTCCCCATGGCTCCATCCATATCTCTAGAGGCTCCATCTGAGTCTCTAGCAGGTGCCTGGGGCTCCCAGGAGCCCCATCTGGGTCTTTAGGGCTCCATCTGGGTCTCCAGGGGCTGCATCTGGGTCTCTAACAAGTGCACAGGGGCTCCATCTGAGTCTCTAGGGGCTCCATCTGGGTCTCCAGGGATCCATCCAGGTCTCTAAGGCTCCATCTGGGTCCCCAAGGCTCTACCCATATCTCTAGGGGCTCAATCTGGGTCTCTAGGGGCTCCATCCAGATCTCTAACAGGTGCATTGGGCCCCAAGGAGCTCCATCCAGGTCTCTAGGGCTCCATCTGGGTCTCTAGCAAGTGCCTGGGGCTCCCAGGAGCTCCATCCAGGTCTTTAAGGCTCCATCCGAGTCTGCAGGAGCTCCATCTGGGTCTCCAGGGATTCATCCAGGTCTCTAAGGCTCCATCTGGGTCCCCAAGGCTCTACCCATATCTCTAGGGGCTCCATCTGGGTCTCTAGAGGCTCCATCTGGGTCTCTAGCAGGTGCCGGGGCCTCCCAGGAGCTCCTTCCAGGTCTTTAGGGCTCCATCCAGGTCTCCAGGGGCTCCATCTGGGTATCTAGGGGCTCCATACAGGTCTCCAGGGCTCCATTGGGTCTCCAGGGGTTGCATCCAGGTCTCTAGCAAGTGCACCGGGCCTCCATCTGGGTCCCCAGGGCTTCATCCAGGTCCCCAGCAGGTGCCCAGGGCCCCCAGGAGCTCCATTTCCAGTCCAGCTGGAACCCTTCCCCCAAAGCTGGGGACCCCCAAGGCCCCTGGGCCAGAACCGTGGAAAATGCAGAGACTGTGGGAACATGGCTAGGCAACTCCATGAAGGCATCCTCCACGCCTCTGGCTTTCTCTCGTTGCTAGGCAACCCCGTGCAGGCTTGCCCGGGGCTGCGGGGCTTAACCCAGTTGCTAGGAAATCCCTCAAAGGTGCGTTCAGGGCCTCTGGCTTAAGCAAGTTGCTAGGCAATCCCACTCATGCACACTAATTATTTAATTATTTTTTAAATTAATTTTAAAAGAATTTTAATGAATTTTTTTTTTTAATTTTTTGACAGGCAGAGTGGGCAGTGAGAGAGCGAGACAGAGAGAAAGGTCTTCCTTTGCCATTGGTTCACCCTCCAATGGCTGCTGCCGCCAGCGCGCTGCGGCCGGCGCACCACGCTGATCCGATGGCAGGTGCCAGGTACTTCTCCTGGTCTCCCATGGGGTGCAGGGCCCAAGCACTTGGGCCATCCTCCACTGCACTCCTGGGCCACAGCAGAGAGATGGACTGGAAGAGGGGCAACTGGGACAGAATCCGGTGCCCCGACTGGGACTAGAACCCGGTGTGCTGGTGCTGAAAGGTGGAGGATCAGCCTAGTGTGCCGCGGCGCCGGCCAATTTTAATGAATTTTTAAATGGAATTTGAATGTCTTTTTACATTTTTAATTTTTACTTAATTTTTAATTTTTAATGAATTTTTAAATGAAATTTTTAAGAAATGTATTTTTAGATTTTCTGATGACAGCCATATTGGAGTCTGGCAAATTCTCGTTCTGACATCAGCAGCAGAATGTTGGATCCTGGCAAATTCTCATTATGACAGGAATGACAGGAATCTTGGAGGCTGGCAAATTTTTCTGACAGGAGTGGCAGCCATGTTGGAGTCTGGCAGTGTGTTTTCTGATGTCAGTGGTGGCCATCTTGGATTCTGGCAATTGTTTTGACAGGAGCTATAGCCATATTGGATCCTGACAAATTTTCTCTGACAAAAACTCAAGGGAGTCCCTGTAAGAAAAGGTGTCTTTTGGACCCAGGACCAATTTCCTGACAGAAACTTGTATGAGAATTAAAATGTTTTTCCTGAGTGACAGGTCTATTCTGAGTCATGGACAGGTTTCTGAGTGATGGACAAGGGTGACTGGGTGATGGACAGGTGTCCCCGCCAAGAGCCCTGGGACCCCCAGAGACCCTCAGAGACCCCCAGAGATGCTGAAAGACACTGAGAGAACCCCAGAGACAACTGGGACCCACAGAGACCCCCAGGGACCAACAGAGACCCTCTGGGAAGTGACTATAAGAACCTGGAAGTACACCAGAAGTACCCAAAAATGGGTATAAACAGAACCAAAGTGACTGAAAATGGGTATACAATGGCCGGAAGTGGACCGGAAGTGACTTAGGAACCCAGAAGTAGACTAAAGTGAGTCTGAGAACCCCGAAGTGACATAAATTAGCTGGAAGTTAGTGACTGTAGGAATCGGGAAGTTGACTGGAATTGACTCTGGGAATGCAGAAGTGGACTGGAAGTGGGTCTAGAATGACCAGAAGTGGGTTTAGGAAATTGAAAGTGGACCAGAAATGAATGCAAAGAGGGGAGGGAAGGAAGGAAGGGATGAGTCATGCTGAGACTCCTGCTGAGTCATCAGGAAATTCTGCTGAATCATCACTAGCACACACCTCGTGAGCCATCATTATACATACCCACTTAATCCTCATTATCCCAGACCTGGTGAGTCATTGAGAAACTTCTGCTGAGTCACCATTTTATACCTGCTGAGTCATCATTACCTACCAGGCATCCTTACCCACAAAGGTAGACAACTACACCTGCCAAGTCATACTCTTAGGCCAGTGAGTCGCACTTCTAAAATTGCCGAATCATGCTTCCAGACCTCCTGAGTCGTGCTTCTAAACTTGGTGAGTCATGCTTCAAACATGAACCCTAACCTGAATCCCATCCCCACCCTAACCTTGACATCAAACCTAACCTGCTGAGTCATGGCACCAGGCCAGCTGAGTCATGCTTCTACCCCTAAATCTAACCCAAGGTTGCAAGGAAGGAAGGAGGGGCCCCTTGCACCTGCTGGGACTGGATGGAGGTCCTGAGGACCCCATGCACCTGCTGGAAACCAGGATGGAGCCCCTGGGGACCCAAATTGAGCTCTGGAGACCCAGATGGAGCACTGGAGAACCAGATGGAGCCATGGAAACCCAGATGAGGCTCCTAGAGACTGTATGGATCCCTGTGCACCTGCTAGAGACCCGGATGGAGCCCTAGAGACCTGGATGGAGGCACCGGTGCCTGGATGGAGGACCTGGGGACCTGGCTGGAGGCCTGGAGACCCAGATGGGGCAATGTATACCTGCTAGAGACCAGGATGGAGCTGCTGGGGACCACCCTATCTCTCAGGACCCCTTGACAGGGCTCAGGTCTCTAAAGAGAACATGTGGGGACCAGGTAGGTGGTAATGATGAGTCAGCAGAAATTTCATGATGACTCAGAAGGTATGGTAATGATGACCCAGCAGAAATTTCATGATGACTCAGCATAAATGGATGGTGCTGACTCAGGAGTGAGGAAATGGATGCACAGGAGGAAGTGGTGGCCCTTTGTGAACTTCTGGCTGTGGGAGACCCTGAGGAAGTGTGCTCCCAGCACTGAAGGATGCAGGATCTCTGTACTTGCGAACTCCAGCTAGCTGGGTCTGGGGAGAGTGCAGGGGTGACCTGTGCAGGCCCTGCTGCAGCCACCCTGGGACCTTGAGGCCAACCCATGGGTGCCACAGGGCCCCTCAGGGTCTCTCCCAGCCAGTGCTGTGCCAATCCTCCCTTCTTATCTCTGGCTCTCAACTGATTCTGGGATTTTTCCAACCCGGAGGTGGGGGCACCAGACCAGAGGTCAGGGAATGGTGGGGGGTGAGGGCCACCAGGTGCCCCGTGCACCCTGTGGGAGCCAACCCATGACCCCACCACATGGCTGTGGAGGAAGGCTGGCTGCAGGGTTTCTGGAGGCCCCAGGGCTGGGAGAAGCTGTGTTTGAAGAATTCACAAATACAGTGCATTGAAGCCAACCACTACCACCCCCACCACACCCCTACTTCAGGGTTCTGGCAAATCCCAAACCAGGAGTTTGGGACCAGCAGTGGTTCAGGAGGTGACCTCGACTCCTTACTCTGAACAGCTCCAAAGTGCCTGGTGCACCCAGCGGGAGCTCAGCGCCTTGACCTCCCATCCTCCTGCCCTTGCCACCAGGATGCCCAGCTCCCAGAGCCTCCAGGAGGCCTGCAGCAGACCCGCAGGTTCAGGCGCACTGGGTTGTGCATCCAGAGCTAACCCAAAATACAGGCCCAGCTCAAGTGTCACCTCCCCACAAAGTCTCTGTCTCCTACTCCCTCCCAGAAGGGCGCAGGCCAGCACCTGGCACTGGGAATCACCGCATTTGTGGTAAACCTGCTCTCCCATGAAGGAAGGTGCCCCTGTGGGAACCCCACTCCACCTGTGAGCAGGGCTGGGGAAGAAGGCTGAGCCAGCCTCCACCCTAGGACTGCAGCCTGGGAAAGTCCAGGGCCCCAGCACCCTTGCCGAGCATGGAGTCTCCCTAAGTGTGCTCTGAGCCAGGGCCTCAGCCGTCAGCAGCTCCCTTGCTTCCAGAATCTGCTGCAGGGCAGCTCAGGCTCAGCCAATTGGAGGGCTTCGGGCCAATCCTCGCTTCCCTGGGGCAGGACCAGCGCTGCCAGAACACCAAACGCTGGGCTGATTATAAAGGTGGTGGTCATTGGTGGGCAGCTTGTAGTTGCAGTGTGTGCGGTTGACGTGTGTGCTGTTAGGTTCTTGTCCATTTTGTACCTTGGGGTTAGAATGCAGGTGATGGCCCGAGAGTCAGGAGGGGCAGGAGAAGAAGAGACAGACCTGGTGAGTGCGACCTTCCACCTCTCGCGCCAGCTGAGGCTTGCAGCATGTGCTGCAATTGGGGAAGCAATGAAGGCCGAGTCTCAGCAGGACAACCTAGTGCACAGTGCTTATTTGCTCACTGATGCAGCATCTATGTGGTCTGCATTGGCAGTCAGAAGGAAGGGTTTGGTAGGAGGGTGCTGGAGATGCACTGGGCCCTCATTCAGCTGCCTGCTGTAGGCATCCAGGGCAGCAGAGTCCTGCGGGGTCCCTAGAGATCCTGGCCATGCTGTGCCTCCATCATCCACCCTCCTGCACTGATGCTGGGGACAGTGCTTCTGCGGTTCATATCTCATTGGAATCCATGGTCATTTTCTCATGATGGGCTGATCTCACACAGTGACAATCATGGAACAAATCACTGTTCTGTGGCATCTGCCTCCCAGGAGCATTGCAGGTGGACAGGGGGAAACGGGTGACTGGTGGCACCTCCTGTGCATGGTCTCTGTCCCATCCTGGACCGAAGGTGGAAAGGGAAGGAGAGGAGCTGGCTCAAAGCAGTCCCGCTGCGGGTTCCATCAGGAGCAAAATGTCTCCCGATTGCGGTTCACCTTGCAGAGAAACTGTCTCCTTTTGTGGGCAAGAGACAGCATCTGCTTTATTAGCTGTGCAGTGTATTGATAATTAAAATTTGGGCATCCCTCTCTATAGTCCTCACAGCATAGTTACATTCTGAGGAACTGATGAAACTGCTCAGTACTTCGGGGCTGAGTGTAATATTAGGTGGGCAAGCCTGTTGTTGGCTTTTGGTTTATAGCTATTGGGCAACTTTATTTGGTAAAAATGCATTCAGGCTCAGTAGTGTATTCAAGGATGACCACTTAGTGAATTGTCTTTTTTTTTTTTTTTTTTTGGAAGAATAAGAGTATTGAAGACTGGGTTGAGCTACCTATGGCAAAACTCCACCATTCCTGGGAAGGCCACAATTGGCAAGAAAAGCAGGTAGCAAGCTTTCATCAAGTAAGTTGAGATTCCTGTGTTTGCAATCTGAAGAGCTCACTGCTGAGCTGGGAGGGGAACTGCTCTGAGCACAACTCATTAGAGAACTGCTCTTGCAGACCTTCCCCGAAGGAAGCACTGTTGTGGTCAGAAGCATTCCAGGAGCTGCTGGCCAGCAATTGTGAATTAGGCTTGAATTGAATCCATTGCAAGTATCACAAGAGTGCAGAAAGGCTGTGTCCTCAAATCAGCAGCTCACCAGACAGAATTTGACTTAACCTAGAAGGTCTGTTTATCTCTGTTTATTTCTCAGCATATTCACACCAGGTGGGGAAGATAAATCAGCCTTAAGCTCTGTAATGGCAGTGCTCTTGGTTGAGGCTGAGGATGCTTTTCATTGCATGCAGTGTTTGCAAGAGACTTAGTTCCCTGAGGATTTATGCCTCTCCTGTAAATACATTTTTGGCATTAAAACAAACTGAAGTGTTTCTGTTTTAGTAGTATGGAACCAACTTAAGTATTTTGCCTACAGGCATCTTTGTCTTTAAAGAGCTAAATCCGCAGGATTACAGGATTGAGTAAAAACGAGAATAGCTAATCCTAGTACTAGAAAAGCACAAGGGATTATTTGATCATTAGCTTCCTCATATTCCTCATGTTTCTTTTTATTTTTCTACCTTCTCTTCCCTACCTACAGATGCTCTGGCTGTATTGGAGGCTTTTCTAAAAACTGAATTCTGTGAAGAAGAAAATACAGGCTACTGGATGGCTTGTGAAAACTTCCAAAAAAAAAAAAATCCACCCACCCCAGAAGCTATCCTTATATCCAAGATAAATATATGCACTCTTCTTAGAAAAAGGCCCAAAAGAGGTTAGACACAATTCCTCATTTCAGCATAAAGTGTACACTCTTGACATCAAGATGCAACAAAAGAAGTAAAGACATAAGACTAAAGCAAGGGCCAGGGAATCTGAAAAGCTTCCTCTCCTGGTGTCCTGTCTTTCAAATAAGTCTCCCCAGACCTGGCAGGTGGAGCTCATCACACATTACCACTTCTGATTTTCACTTTCCAAGAGCAGAGCCCCCTTCTCTAACAAAGGATAATGAGTGATCTTTGTTTCAGATGAACATGCTTTCAAACCAAAACTCTTATTATCCAAAATATACAAGAAGCCATGACTCCCAGCTTTACACTTGCCTGGAAAATGGTGTATTGCTTGATGGAGAATAACTTTTTGAAGTTGTATTTATTTGCAAGGCAGAGTTACAGAGAGAAAAAGAGAGGGAAAGACCGCTTCCTGCTTCCTTCCTTGGGCAGAGATCAGGGATCACAAAGTGACCTAAAGTGACCAGTTTGAGGCAGAAATCCCAGAGGTGCCACTGGGGCCTGGGCCGGGATGCGGGCGGGGCACAAGCAGATGGGAGATGCCCAGGACCTGTGGGCCAAGGCTGCAGGTGTTCCTGTTGGCCCCCAGGCACCCGCAGGGCCTCAGCTGCTCTCATAATGGAACCAC
Organism: Oryctolagus cuniculus; assembly: GCF_051225735.1. Lineage (NCBI taxonomy): Eukaryota > Metazoa > Chordata > Mammalia > Lagomorpha > Leporidae > Oryctolagus > Oryctolagus cuniculus. Next base: position 83,352,428 of record NC_142879.1, read on the forward strand.
ACATGCACCAAACATTGGGGGATCAAACCAGCAGATGGAGGACTCTATGCCTTTCAAATAAATCTCTTAAAATAAATAAAAAAGAAATGCCAAAAAAAAAAAAGAGCCAGCTAAATACAAGTGAACTGTATGGAGACAAACACCAATATTACATTACTCAACTCTCCACTGCTCCAATTAACAAAGAAGACAAATAAGAGGGATATAGGCCTCCCCTTTTTTGTTATCCTACCCTTGGTTCCAACTAGCATGGGCTTCCAGAAAATGTACAGGGAATACAATCTCTGCTGTGGTCAATACATGATCTCAGAATTTCCCTTATTCATTTGCCTAACAGATTTTGATTATGTTGCTCTAGGTAAAGGGAAGGCAACAAAACTGCCCTTTTCCCCCATTTTTAAAATCTATTATTTATTTGAAAGGCAGAGTTATAGAGAAGGGGTAGAGACAGATATTCCATCTGCTGGTTCACTTCCCAAATTGGCCTCAGCTGAGCCAATCTAAAGCCAGGCGCTTCTGCCAGGCCTCCCACATGAATGCAGTGGTTCGAGCACTTGGGCCACCTTCTGATGCTTTCCCAGGCACATTAGCAGGGAGCTAGATTGGAAGTGGAGCAGCTGGGACTTGAATCAGCACCCATATGGGATGCTGGCACAGCAGGCCATGGCTTTACCACTGTGTTGGTACCGTGTTTGTGTGTGTGTCTGTGTATGTATGTATTTTTATTGCAAAGACACATTTATTTATTTGAAAGGCAAGGTTAGAGAGGGAGAGACATAAGAAGAGAGATCTTTCAACCTCTGGTTCACTCCCCAAATGTCCACAACAGCAGAGGCTGGGCCAAGCCAAAGCCTTGAGGCTGAACAGCAGATAATCTTTAGTTATTAATTTAAAATGAATAGGCTGTAGCTGGTGCTGTTGCATATAAGGTAAAGCCACCACATGCAGTGCTGGCAAACATTATGGGCACTGGTTCATGTCCCAGCTGCACTGCTTCTAATCTAACTCCCTGCTAATGTGCCTGGGAAAGCAGCAGGAGATGGCCCAAATACTTGGGTGCCTGAATCCATGTGGGAGACCTGGAAGAAGCACCTGGCTTTGGATTAGCCCAGCTCCAGCTGCTTGCAGCCACGTGGGGAGTAAAACAGCAGACAGAACATCTCTGTTTATTTATGTGTCTCTCTCTATAATTCTGTCTTTCAAATAAATAAATAAATCTTTAAAAAGGGTTTATTAACGTATACTATAATCCAATCCAGTAAAAGTAAGAGAAGTACTAAATATTACTACCTATATTATTATTTATTTTTTATGTTTTAATTTTTTTAAACTTTTATTTAGTAAATATAATTTTCCAAAGTACAGTTTATGGATTACAAAGGCTTCCCCCCTTAACTTCCCTCCCACCAGCACCCCTCCCATCTCCCACTCCCTCTCCCACTCCATTCACATCAAGATTAATTTTCAATTATCTTTATACACAGAAGATTGATTTAGTATATATTAAGTAAAGATTTCATCAGTTTGCAGCACACAGAACATAAAGTGTAAAATACTGTTTGAGTACTAGTTATAGCATTACTTCACATTGGAAAACATATTAAGGACAGAGATCCCACATAAGGAGTAAGCACACAGTGATTCCTGTTGTTGACTGAACAATCTGACACACTTGTTTATGGCATCAGAAATATCCCTGGGCTCTAGTCATGAGTTGCCAAGGCTATGGAAGCCTCTTGAGTTCACTGAGTTCGATCTTACTTAGACAAGGTCATAGTCAAAGGGGAAGTTCTCTCCTCCCTTCAGAGAAAGGTACCTCCTTCTTTGATGGCCCGTTCTTTCTACTGGGATCTCACTTACAGAGATCTTTTATTTAGGTCCTTTTTTTTTTTCTTTTTAGCCAGAGTGGCTTTCCATACCGAAAATACTCTCATGGGCTCTTCAGCCAGATCTGAGGGCCTTAAGGGCTGATTCTGAGGCCAGAGTGCTGTTTAGGACATCTGCCATTCTACGAGACTGCTGTGTATCACACTTCCCATGCTACCTATATTTTATATAGTCTAAGTATTGTATAAACTAAAATATACAACACTAGGAGTATACTATCAGTAATTATACTACCAATCTCAGTAATTATAAATAAGAATTTTAGCAACTATACTGATTCTGAACAGTGATTCCATGATTCTGTTTTTAAATTTAAAAATGCCCCTGAACTTGAATGTTTCTGTGTAGCTCCTCATAGAACTACAAGCCTTAGAAGTTCTATGCTGTTTAGCATTTCATCTTCAGTGCCAACTTGATTATTGCACTGCCAGTTTATAAAACACTTCACAGTCATGTGAACCTTACCATAAGATAGGACTGTGTAGAATAAATCCTTTAACTATAAAGACAATCTTATCTCACAAGGGAGGAAGATCCAGAGGGGTCAAATGACTTGCTAATGTCACTTAGCTCTGTTGGCACAGAAACAAGGAAAGCTCTCAGCTTCCTGCCACCTCCCCTTACACCACCTGCCTCAACTAGATGAGCCTGTAATTTTAAGGACGCTCAGGCCCCATGAGTTTAAATGAATTTTTCAAGGTTACACGACAAGTACCAAAGCCAGAAGTAAAAATTATTGCTTCCATCTTTCTCTTCCTTGTCCACAATGGAAGTCTGATGTACAGTTATGCATTATTCATATATCATTTGCAACCAAGAAGCATTATTTTTCCCCAAATTTAACAATGAAACTCTTTTTTTCCATTGAGGAAGTTATTTTAATGGATGATACAAACATACTTGATTTGTTTTTTAATTTGAGATGCAAAGAAATGAACAAGGAGACAGAGAAGTGGTATTCACCCTCTAGTTCACTGCTGAAATATCCACAGTGGTCAGGGCTGTCCCAGGAGTAGGGAACCCAATCATCTGAGCCATCAGTTACTAGCTCCATGGTCTGCATTATCAGGAAGTTGGAGGCAGGGACTGGAACCAAACCCAAAATCTCCCATGTGGGACACAGGCATCTGAACCACAAGGCTACACCCTGGCTTCCAGACTTGTTTTTTCACCAGTCCTCTGAAAAGGAAAGTTAATTACAACCTGAAATCCAAGACTCTGGAGTCCTCAGGTGTGTGTATCTATGCACGTTTATCCATGATAGTTACTTATGTTTCCCAAGAGTCTGCAGTTTAGAGAGAACAGAAGAGTGAAATATGTGTCAGAGGATGTCAGCATTGGAGAGGTGGCTGTGCTCTAGTCAGAGGCTGAGGAGGACAAGTCCACAGGGAGCAGCAGCACCAAGGGAGAAAGCTATACTAGCAAGTAAGTAGAAAAATTGTTGAAAAATAAATATGGGAAAAGGATTTATTTATCTAGAAGGCAGAGTTATAAAGAAGGAGAGACAGGGAGGGGGAGGGAGAGATCTTCCATCTGCAGGTCAACCCACCAAATGCTCACAATGGCTGGGTCTGGGTCAGATCAAAGCCAGGATCTGGAACTCCACCCAAGTCTCCCTCATGGGTGGCAAGTGTGGGGAGCAGCTCGGACTAGACTAAGTTACTGGAATTAAGACTTATTCTATGCATCTGCTCTCCCACAATAAGGCGCTGGGAGAGGAGAAAACAGCTTCTACCCAGCTGCCTCCAGTTCAACCAATAAACAGCAGGACTTGCTCCTGATTGGAGGAGAGCAGCGTACTCGGCGTGTGGGCAGCCGAGTTGGGATTGGCAGAGGAGGACTATAAAGGAGGAGAGAGACGGTATGCACCAGGAACATCTAAGGGGAACATCTAAGGGGAACACCTGTGCAGCCCCCGAGAGAGCCGGCCGGTGGTGTGCCGCTCCCCAGCGGAAGTGGGGAATGTGGCCAGGGGGAACTGCCCTTCCACGGAGGTGGAAGGGACAGTAGCCAACCCGGGAAGAACCAGCAGCAAACCCGGGGAGGGCTGAGCAGACCAAAGAACAGCGCAGGGTCCTGTGTCGTTCCTCCACGAAGAGGGGGAGCGACATAATGGTGCCGTGACTCGGATATGAAGCCTAGGCAGGGTTCAGTGTCGTTCCTCCAGGAAGAGGGGGAGCGACAGCAAGGACTCAAGAACTTGTGTTGTCTGCTGCTTTCTCAGATGTATTGGCAGAGAGCTAGATGGGAAGTACAGCAGCTGAGACACAAACAGTGGCCATATGGGATGGGATTAATTTTTAATTTTAATGAATTTTTAATAAATTTTTAAATGAAATTTTTAAGAAATGTATTTTTAGATTTTCTGATGGCAGCCATATTGGAGTCTGGCAAATTCTCGTTCTGATGTCAGCAGCAGAATGTTGGATCCTGGCAAATTCTCATTATGACAGGAATGACAGGCATCTTGGAGGCTGGTAAATTTTTCTGACAGGAGTGGCAGCCATGTTGGAGTCTGGCAGTGTGTTTTCTGATGTCAGTGGTGGCCATCTTGGATTCTGGCAATTGTTTTGACAGGAGCTATAGCCATATTGGATCCTGACAAAATTTCTCTGACAAAACCTCAAGGGAGTCCCTGTAAGAAAAGGTGTCTTTTGGACCCAGGACCAATTTCCTGACAGAAACTTGTATGAGAATTAAAATGTTTTCCTGAGTGACAAGTCTATTCTGAGTGATGGACAGGTATCTTAGTGAAGGACAAGGGTGATGGGTGATGGACAGGTGTCCCCACCAAGAGCCCTGGGACCCCCAGAGATTCTCAGAGAACCCCAGAACCCCCAGAAAACCTGAGACCCCAGAGACCCTCAGAGACCCCCAGAGATGCTGAAAGACACTGAGAGAACCCCAGAGACAACTGGGACCCACAGAGACCCCCAGGGACCAACAGAGACCCTCTGGGAAGTGACTATAAGAACCTGGAAGTACACCAGAAGTACCCAAAAATGGGTATAAACAGAACCAAAGTGACTGAAAATGGGTATACAATGGCCGGAAGTGGACCGGAAGTGACTTAGGAACCCAGAAGTAGACTAAAGTGAGTCTGAGAACCCCGAAGTGACATAAATTAGCTGGAAGTTAGTGACTGTAGGAATCGGGAAGTTGACTGGAATTGACTCTGGGAATGCAGAAGTGGACTGGAAGTGGGTCTAGAATGACCAGAAGTGGGTTTAGGAAATTGAAAGTGGACCAGAAATGAATGCAAAGAGGGGAGGGAAGGAAGGAAGGGATGAGTCATGCTGAGACTCCTGCTGAGTCATCAGGAAATTCTGCTGAATCATCACTAGCACACACCTCGTGAGCCATCATTATACATACCCACTTAATCCATTATCCCAGACCTGGTGAGTCATTGAGAAACTTCTGCTGAGTCACCATTTTATACCTGCTGAGTCATCATTACCTACCAGGCATCCTTACCCACAAAGGTAGACAACTACACCTGCCAAGTCATACTCTTAGGCCAGTGAGTCGCACTTCTAAAATTGCCGAATCATGCTTCCAGACCTCCTGAGTCGTGCTTCTAAACTTGGTGAGTCATGCTTCAAACATGAACCCTAACCTGAATCCCATCCCCACCCTAACCTTGACATCAAACCTAACCTGCTGAGTCATGGCACCAGGCCAGCTGAGTCATGCTTCTACCCCTAAATCTAACCCAAGGTTGCAAGGAAGGAAGGAGGGGCCCCTTGCACCTGCTGGGACTGGATGGAGGTCCTGAGGACCCCATGCACCTGCTGGAAACCAGGATGGAGCCCCTGGGGACCCAAATTGAGCTCTGGAGACCCAGATGGAGCACTGGAGAACCAGATGGAGCCATGGAAACCCAGATGAGGCTCCTAGAGACTGTATGGATCCCTGTGCACCTGCTAGAGACCCGGATGGAGCCCTAGAGACCTGGATGGAGGCACCGGTGCCTGGATGGAGGACCTGGGGACCTGGCTGGAGGCCTGGAGACCCAGATGGGGCAATGTATACCTGCTAGAGACCAGGATGGAGCTGCTGGGGACCACCCTATCTCTCAGGACCCCTTGACAGGGCTCAGGTCTCTAAAGAGAACATGTGGGGACCAGGTAGGTGGTAATGATGAGTCAGCAGAAATTTCATGATGACTCAGAAGGTATGGTAATGATGACCCAGCAGAAATTTCATGATGACTCAGCATAAATGGATGGTGCTGACTCAGGAGTGAGGAAATGGATGCACAGGAGGAAGTGGTGGCCCTTTGTGAACTTCTGGCTGTGGGAGACCCTGAGGAAGTGTGCTCCCAGCACTGAAGGATGCAGGATCTCTGTACTTGCGAACTCCAGCTAGCTGGGTCTGGGGAGAGTGCAGGGGTGACCTGTGCAGGCCCTGCTGCAGCCACCCTGGGACCTTGAGGCCAACCCATGGGTGCCACAGGGCCCCTCAGGGTCTCTCCCAGCCAGTGCTGTGCCAATCCTCCCTTCTTATCTCTGGCTCTCAACTGATTCTGGGATTTTTCCAACCCGGAGGTGGGGGCACCAGACCAGAGGTCAGGGAATGGTGGGGGGTGAGGGCCACCAGGTGCCCCGTGCACCCTGTGGGAGCCAACCCATGACCCCACCACATGGCTGTGGAGGAAGGCTGGCTGCAGGGTTTCTGGAGGCCCCAGGGCTGGGAGAAGCTGTGTTTGAAGAATTCACAAATACAGTGCATTGAAGCCAACCACTACCACCCCCACCACACCCCTACTTCAGGGTTCTGGCAAATCCCAAACCAGGAGTTTGGGACCAGCAGTGGTTCAGGAGGTGACCTCGACTCCTTACTCTGAACAGCTCCAAAGTGCCTGGTGCACCCAGCGGGAGCTCAGCGCCTTGACCTCCCATCCTCCTGCCCTTGCCACCAGGATGCCCAGCTCCCAGAGCCTCCAGGAGGCCTGCAGCAGACCCGCAGGTTCAGGCGCACTGGGTTGTGCATCCAGAGCTAACCCAAAATACAGGCCCAGCTCAAGTGTCACCTCCCCACAAAGTCTCTGTCTCCTACTCCCTCCCAGAAGGGCGCAGGCCAGCACCTGGCACTGGGAATCACCGCATTTGTGGTAAACCTGCTCTCCCATGAAGGAAGGTGCCCCTGTGGGAACCCCACTCCACCTGTGAGCAGGGCTGGGGAAGAAGGCTGAGCCAGCCTCCACCCTAGGACTGCAGCCTGGGAAAGTCCAGGGCCCCAGCACCCTTGCCGAGCATGGAGTCTCCCTAAGTGTGCTCTGAGCCAGGGCCTCAGCCGTCAGCAGCTCCCTTGCTTCCAGAATCTGCTGCAGGGCAGCTCAGGCTCAGCCAATTGGAGGGCTTCGGGCCAATCCTCGCTTCCCTGGGGCAGGACCAGCGCTGCCAGAACACCAAACGCTGGGCTGATTATAAAGGTGGTGGTCATTGGTGGGCAGCTTGTAGTTGCAGTGTGTGCGGTTGACGTGTGTGCTGTTAGGTTCTTGTCCATTTTGTACCTTGGGGCTAGAATGCAGGTGATGGCCCGAGAGTCAGGAGGGGCAGGAGAAGAAGAGACAGACCTGGTGAGTGCGACGTTCCACCTCTCGCGCCAGCTGAGGCTTGCAGCATGTGCTGCAATTGGGGAAGCAATGAAGGCCGAGTCTCAGCAGGACAACCTAGTGCACAGTGCTTATTTGCTCACTGATGCAGCATCTATGTGGTCTGCATTGGCAGTCAGAAGGAAGGGTTTGGTAGGAGGGTGCTGGAGATGCACTGGGCCCTCATGCAGCTGCCTGCTGTAGGCATCCAGGGCAGCAGAGTCCTGCGGGGTCCCTAGAGATCCTGGCCATGCTGTGCCTCCATCATCCACCCTCCTGCACTGATGCTGGGGACAGTGCTTCTGCGGTTCATATCTCATTGGAATCCATGGTCATTTTCTCATGATGGGCTGATCTCACACAGTGACAATCATGGAACAAATCACTGTTCTGTGGCATCTGCCTCCCAGGAGCATTGCAGGTGGACAGGGGGAAACGGGTGACTGGTGGCACCTCCTGTGCATGGTCTCTGTCCCATCCTGGACCGAAGGTGGAAAGGGAAGGAGAGGAGCTGGCTCAAAGCAGTCCCGCTGCGGGTTCCATCAGGAGCAAAATGTCTCCCGATTGCGGTTCACCTTGCAGAGAAACTGTCTCCTTTTGTGGGCAAGAGACAGCATCTGCTTTATTAGCTGTGCAGTGTATTGATAATTAAAATTTGGGCATCCCTCTCTATAGTCCTCACAGCATAGTTACATTCTGAGGAACTGATGAAACTGCTCAGTACTTCGGGGCTGAGTGTAATATTAGGTGGGCAAGCCTGTTGTTGGCTTTTGGTTTATAGCTATTGGGCAACTTTATTTGGTAAAAATGCATTCAGGCTCAGTAGTGTATTCAAGGATGACCACTTAGTGAATTGTCTTTTTTTTTTTTTTTGGAAGAATAAGAGTATTGAAGACTGGGTTGAGCTACCTATGGCAAAACTCCACCATTCCTGGGAAGGCCACAATTGGCAAGAAAAGCAGGTAGCAAGCTTTCATCAAGTAAGTTGAGATTCCTGTGTTTGCAATCTGAAGAGCTCACTGCTGAGCTGGGAGGGGAACTGCTCTGAGCACAACTCATTAGAGAACTGCTCTTGCAGACCTTCCCCGAAGGAAGCACTGTTGTGGTCAGAAGCATTCCAGGAGCTGCTGGCCAGCAATTGTGAATTAGGCTTGAATTGAATCCATTGCAAGTATCACAAGAGTGCAGAAAGGCTGTGTCCTCAAATCAGCAGCTCACCAGACAGAATTTGACTTAACCTAGAAGGTCTGTTTATCTCTGTTTATTTCTCAGCATATTCACACCAGGTGGGGAAGATAAATCAGCCTTAAGCTCTGTAATGGCAGTGCTCTTGGTTGAGGCTGAGGATGCTTTTCATTGCATGCAGTGTTTGCAAGAGACTTAGTTCCCTGAGGATTTATGCCTCTCCTGTAAATACATTTTTGGCATTAAAACAAACTGAAGTGTTTCTGTTTTAGTAGTATGGAACCAACTTAAGTATTTTGCCTACAGGCATCTTTGTCTTTAAAGAGCTAAATCCGCAGGATTACAGGATTGAGTAAAAACGAGAATAGCTAATCCTAGTACTAGAAAAGCACAAGGGATTATTTGATCATTAGCTTCCTCATATTCCTCATGTTTCTTTTTATTTTTCTACCTTCTCTTCCCTACCTACAGATGCTCTGGCTGTATTGGAGGCTTTTCTAAAAACTGAATTCTGTGAAGAAGAAAATACAGGCTACTGGATGGCTTGTGAAAACTTCCAAAAAAAAAAAATCCACCCACCCCAGAAGCTATCCTTATATCCAAGATAAATATATGCACTCTTCTTAGAAAAAGGCCCAAAAGAGGTTAGACACAATTCCTCATTTCAGCATAAAGTGTACACTCTTGACATCAAGAAGCAACAAAAGAAGTAAAGACATAAGACTAAAGCAAGGGCCAGGGAATCTGAAAAGCTTCCTCTCCTGGTGTCCTGTCTTTCAAATAAGTCTCCCCAGACCTGGCAGGTGGAGCTCATCACACATTACCACTTCTGATTTTCACTTTCCAAGAGCAGAGCCCCCTTCTCTAACAAAGGATAATGAGTGATCTTTGTTTCAGATGAACATGCTTTCAAACCAAAACTCTTATTATCCAAAATATACAAGAAGCCATGACTCCCAGCTTTACACTTGCCTGGAAAATGGTGTATTGCTTGATGGAGAATAACTTTTTGAAGTTGTATTTATTTGCAAGGCAGAGTTACAGAGAGAAAAAGAGAGGGAAAGACCGCTTCCTGCTTCCTTCCTTGGGCAGAGATCAGGGATCACAAAGTGACCTAAAGTGACCAGTTTGAGGCAGAAATCCCAGAGGTGCCACTGGGGCCTGGGCCGGGATGCGGGCGGGGCACAAGCAGATGGGAGATGCCCAGGACCTGTGGGCCAAGGCTGCAGGTGTTCCTGTTGGCCCCCAGGCACCCGCAGGGCCTCAGCTGCTCTCATAATGGAACCACACATGCACCAAACATTGGGGGATCAAACCAGCAGATGGAGGACTCTATGCCTTTCAAATAAATCTCTTAAAATAAATAAAAAAGAAATGCCAAAAAAAAAAAGAGCCAGCTAAATACAAGTGAACTGTATGGAGACAAACACCAATATTACATTACTCAACTCTCCACTGCTCCAATTAACAAAGAAGACAAATAAGAGGGATATAGGCCTCCCCTTTTTTGTTATCCTACCCTTGGTTCCAACTAGCATGGGCTTCCAGAAAATGTACAGGGAATACAATCTCTGCTGTGGTCAATACATGATCTCAGAATTTCCCTTATTCATTTGCCTAACAGATTTTGATTATGTTGCTCTAGGTAAAGGGAAGGCAACAAAACTGCCCTTTTCCCCCATTTTTAAAATCTATTATTTATTTGAAAGGCAGAGTTATAGAGAAGGGGTAGAGACAGATATTCCATCTGCTGGTTCACTTCCCAAATTGGCCTCAGCTGAGCCAATCTAAAGCCAGGCGCTTCTGCCAGGCCTCCCACATGAATGCAGTGGTTCAAGCACTTGGGCCACCTTCTGATGCTTTCCCAGGCACATTAGCAGGGAGCTAGATTGGAAGTGGAGCAGCTGGGACTTGAATCAGCACCCATATGGGATGCTGGCACAGCAGGCCATGGCTTTACCACTGTGTTGGTACCGTGTTTGTGTGTGTGTCTGTGTATGTATGTATTTTTATTGCAAAGACACATTTATTTATTTGAAAGGCAAGGTTAGAGAGGGAGAGACATAAGAAGAGAGATCTTTCAACCTCTGGTTCACTCCCCAAATGTCCACAACAGCAGAGGCTGGGCCAAGCCAAAGCCTTGAGGCTGAACAGCAGATAATCTTTAGTTATTAATTTAAAATGAATAGGCTGTAGCTGGTGCTGTTGCATATAAGGTAAAGCCACCACATGCAGTGCTGGCAAACATTATGGGCACTGGTTCATGTCCCAGCTGCACTGCTTCTAATCTAACTCCCTGCTAATGTGCCTGGGAAAGCAGCAGGAGATGGCCCAAATACTTGGGTGCCTGAATCCATGTGGGAGACCTGGAAGAAGCACCTGGCTTTGGATTAGCCCAGCTCCAGCTGCTTGCAGCCACGTGGGGAGTAAAACAGCAGACAGAACATCTCTGTTTATTTATGTGTCTCTCTCTATAATTCTGTCTTTCAAATAAATAAATAAATCTTTAAAAAGGGTTTATTAACGTATACTATAATCCAATCCAGTAAAAGTAAGAGAAGTACTAAATATTACTACCTATATTATTATTTATTTTTTATGTTTTAATTTTTTTAAACTTTTATTTAGTAAATATAATTTTCCAAAGTACAGTTTATGGATTACAAAGGCTTCCCCCCTTAACTTCCCTCCCACCAGCACCCCTCCCATCTCCCACTCCCTCTCCCACTCCATTCACATCAAGATTAATTTTCAATTATCTTTATACACAGAAGATTGATTTAGTATATATTAAGTAAAGATTTCATCAGTTTGCAGCACACAGAACATAAAGTGTAAAATACTGTTTGAGTACTAGTTATAGCATTACTTCACATTGGAAAACATATTAAGGACAGAGATCCCACATAAGGAGTTAGCACACAGTGATTCCTGTTGTTGACTGAACAATCTGACACACTTGTTTATGGCATCAGAAATATCCCTGGGCTCTAGTCATGAGTTGCCAAGGCTATGGAAGCCTCTTGAGTTCACTGAGTTCGATCTTACTTAGACAAGGTCATAGTCAAAGTGGAAGTTCTCTCCTCCCTTCAGAGAAAGGTACCTCCTTCTTTGATGGCCCGTTCTTTCTACTGGGATCTCACTTACAGAGATCTTTTATTTAGGTCCTTTTTTTTTTCTTTTTAGCCAGAGTGGCTTTCCATACCGAAAATACTCTCATGGGCTCTTCAGCCAGATCTGAGGGCCTTAAGGGCTGATTCTGAGGCCAGAGTGCTGTTTAGGACATCTGCCATTCTACGAGACTGCTGTGTATCACACTTCCCATGCTACCTATATTTTATATAGTCTAAGTATTGTATAAACTAAAATATACAACACTAGGAGTATACTATCAGTAATTATACTACCAATCTCAGTAATTATAAATAAGAATTTTAGCAACTATACTGATTCTGAACAGTGATTCCATGATTCTGTTTTTAAATTTAAAAATGCCCCTGAACTTGAATGTTTCTGTGTAGCTCCTCATAGAACTACAAGCCTTAGAAGTTCTATGCTGTTTAGCATTTCATCTTCAGTGCCAACTTGATTATTGCACTGCCAGTTTATAAAACACTTCACAGTCATGTGAACCTTACCATAAGATAGGACTGTAGAATAAATCCTTTAACTATAAAGACAATCTTATCTCACAAGGGAGGAAGATCCAGAGGGGTCAAATGACTTGCTAATGTCACTTAGCTCTGTTGGCACAGAAACAAGGAAAGCTCTCAGCTTCCTGCCACCTCCCCTTACACCACCTGCCTCAACTAGATGAGCCTGTAATTTTAAGGACGCTCAGGCCCCATGAGTTTAAATGAATTTTTCAAGGTTACACGACAAGTACCAAAGCCAGAAGTAAAAATTATTGCTTCCATCTTTCTCTTCCTTGTCCACAATGGAAGTCTGATGTACAGTTATGCATTATTCATATATCATTTGCAACCAAGAAGCATTATTTTTCCCCAAATTTAACAATGAAACTCTTTTTTTCCATTGAGGAAGTTATTTTAATGGATGATACAAACATACTTGATTTGTTTTTTAATTTGAGATGCAAAGAAATGAACAAGGAGACAGAGAAGTGGTATTCACCCTCTAGTTCACTGCTGAAATATCCACAGTGGTCAGGGCTGTCCCAGGAGTAGGGAACCCAATCATCTGAGCCATCAGTTACTAGCTCCATGGTCTGCATTATCAGGAAGTTGGAGGCAGGGACTGGAACCAAACCCAAAATCTCCCATGTGGGACACAGGCATCTGAACCACAAGGCTACACCCTGGCTTCCAGACTTGTTTTTTCACCAGTCCTCTGAAAAGGAAAGTTAATTACAACCTGAAATCCAAGACTCTGGAGTCCTCAGGTGTGTGTATCTATGCACGTTTATCCATGATAGTTACTTATGTTTCCCAAGAGTCTGCAGTTTAGAGAGAACAGAAGAGTGAAATATGTGTCAGAGGATGTCAGCATTGGAGAGGTGGCTGTGCTCTAGTCAGAGGCTGAGGAGGACAAGTCCACAGGGAGCAGCAGCACCAAGGGAGAAAGCTATACTAGCAAGTAAGTAGAAAAATTGTTGAAAAATAAATATGGGAAAAGGATTTATTTATCTAGAAGGCAGAGTTATAAAGAAGGAGAGACAGGGAGGGGGAGGGAGAGATCTTCCATCTGCAGGTCAACCCACCAAATGCTCACAATGGCTGGGTCTGGGTCAGATCAAAGCCAGGATCTGGAACTCCACCCAAGTCTCCCTCATGGGTGGCAAGTGTGGGGAGCAGCTCGGACTAGACTAAGTTACTGGAATTAAGACTTATTCTATGCATCTGCTCTCCCACAATAAGGCGCTGGGAGAGGAGAAAACAGCTTCTACCCAGCTGCCTCCAGTTCAACCAATAAACAGCAGGACTTGCTCCTGATTGGAGGAGAGCAGCGTACTCGGCGTGTGGGCAGCCGAGTTGGGATTGGCAGAGGAGGACTATAAAGGAGGAGAGAGACGGTATGCACCAGGAACATCTAAGGGGAACATCTAAGGGGAACACCTGTGCAGCCCCCGAGAGAGCCGGCCGGCGGTGTGCCGCTCCCCAGCGGAAGTGGGGAATGTGGCCAGGGGGAACTGCCCTTCCACGGAGGTGGAAGGGACAGTAGCCAACCCGGGAAGAACCAGCAGCAAACCCGGGGAGGGCTGAGCAGACCAAAGAACAGCGCAGGGTCCTGTGTCGTTCCTCCACGAAGAGGGGGAGCGACATAATGGTGCCGTGACTCGGATATGAAGCCTAGGCAGGGTTCAGTGTCGTTCCTCCAGGAAGAGGGGGAGCGACAGCAAGGACTCAAGAACTTGTGTTGTCTGCTGCTTTCTCAGATGTATTGGCAGAGAGCTAGATGGGAAGTACAGCAGCTGAGACACAAACAGTGGCCATATGGGATGGGATTAATTTTTAATTTTAATGAATTTTTAATAAATTTTTAAATGAAATTTTTAAGAAATGTATTTTTAGATTTTCTGATGGCAGCCATATTGGAGTCTGGCAAATTCTCGTTCTGATGTCAGCAGCAGAATGTTGGATCCTGGCAAATTCTCATTATGACAGGAATGACAGGCATCTTGGAGGCTGGTAAATTTTTCTGACAGGAGTGGCAGCCATGTTGGAGTCTGGCAGTGTGTTTTCTGATGTCAGTGGTGGCCATCTTGGATTCTGGCAATTGTTTTGACAGGAGCTATAGCCATATTGGATCCTGACAAAATTTCTCTGACAAAACCTCAAGGGAGTCCCTGTAAGAAAAGGTGTCTTTTGGACCCAGGACCAATTTCCTGACAGAAACTTGTATGAGAATTAAAATGTTTTCCTGAGTGACAAGTCTATTCTGAGTGATGGACAGGTATCTTAGTGAAGGACAAGGGTGATGGGTGATGGACAGGTGTCCCCACCAAGAGCCCTGGGACCCCCAGAGATTCTCAGAGAACCCCAGAACCCCCAGAAAACCTGAGACCCCAGAGACCCTCAGAGACCCCCAGAGATGCTGAAAGACACTGAGAGAACCCCAGAGACAACTGGGACCCACAGAGACCCCCAGGGACCAACAGAGACCCTCTGGGAAGTGACTATAAGAACCTGGAAGTACACCAGAAGTACCCAAAAATGGGTATAAACAGAACCAAAGTGACTGAAAATGGGTATACAATGGCCGGAAGTGGACCGGAAGTGACTTAGGAACCCAGAAGTAGACTAAAGTGAGTCTGAGAACCCTGAAGTGACATAAATTAGCTGGAAGTTAGTGACTGTAGGAATCGGGAAGTTGACTGGAATTGACTCTGGGAATGCAGAAGTGGACTGGAAGTGGGTCTAGAATGACCAGAAGTGGGTTTAGGAAATTGAAAGTGGACCAGAAATGAATGCAAAGAGGGGAGGGAAGGAAGGAAGGGATGAGTCATGCTGAGACTCCTGCTGAGTCATCAGGAAATTCTGCTGAATCATCACTAGCACACACCTCGTGAGCCATCATTATACATACCCACTTAATCCTCATTATCCCAGACCTGGTGAGTCATTGAGAAACTTCTGCTGAGTCACCATTTTATACCTGCTGAGTCATCATTACCTACCAGGCATCCTTACCCACAAAGGTAGACAACTACACCTGCCAAGTCATACTCTTAGGCCAGTGAGTCGCACTTCTAAAATTGCCGAATCATGCTTCCAGACCTCCTGAGTCGTGCTTCTAAACTTGGTGAGTCATGCTTCAAACATGAACCCTAACCTGAATCCCATCCCCACCCTAACCTTGACATCAAACCTAACCTGCTGAGTCATGGCACCAGGCCAGCTGAGTCATGCTTCTACCCCTAAATCTAACCCAAGGTTGCAAGGAAGGAAGGAGGGGCCCCTTGCACCTGCTGGGACTGGATGGAGGTCCTGAGGACCCCATGCACCTGCTGGAAACCAGGATGGAGCCCCTGGGGACCCAAATTGAGCTCTGGAGACCCAGATGGAGCACTGGAGAACCAGATGGAGCCATGGAAACCCAGATGAGGCTCCTAGAGACTGTATGGATCCCTGTGCACCTGCTAGAGACCCGGATGGAGCCCTAGAGACCTGGATGGAGGCACCGGTGCCTGGATGGAGGACCTGGGGACCTGGCTGGAGGCCTGGAGACCCAGATGGGGCAATGTATACCTGCTAGAGACCAGGATGGAGCTGCTGGGGACCACCCTATCTCTCAGGACCCCTTGACAGGGCTCAGGTCTCTAAAGAGAACATGTGGGGACCAGGTAGGTGGTAATGATGAGTCAGCAGAAATTTCATGATGACTCAGAAGGTATGGTAATGATGACCCAGCAGAAATTTCATGATGACTCAGCATAAATGGATGGTGCTGACTCAGGAGTGAGGAAATGGATGCACAGGAGGAAGTGGTGGCCCTTTGTGAACTTCTGGCTGTGGGAGACCCTGAGGAAGTGTGCTCCCAGCACTGAAGGATGCAGGATCTCTGTACTTGCGAACTCCAGCTAGCTGGGTCTGGGGAGAGTGCAGGGGTGACCTGTGCAGGCCCTGCTGCAGCCACCCTGGGACCTTGAGGCCAACCCATGGGTGCCACAGGGCCCCTCAGGGTCTCTCCCAGCCAGTGCTGTGCCAATCCTCCCTTCTTATCTCTGGCTCTCAACTGATTCTGGGATTTTTCCAACCCGGAGGTGGGGGCACCAGACCAGAGGTCAGGGAATGGTGGGGGGTGAGGGCCACCAGGTGCCCCGTGCACCCTGTGGGAGCCAACCCATGACCCCACCACATGGCTGTGGAGGAAGGCTGGCTGCAGGGTTTCTGGAGGCCCCAGGGCTGGGAGAAGCTGTGTTTGAAGAATTCACAAATACAGTGCATTGAAGCCAACCACTACCACCCCCACCACACCCCTACTTCAGGGTTCTGGCAAATCCCAAACCAGGAGTTTGGGACCAGCAGTGGTTCAGGAGGTGACCTCGACTCCTTACTCTGAACAGCTCCAAAGTGCCTGGTGCACCCAGCGGGAGCTCAGCGCCTTGACCTCCCATCCTCCTGCCCTTGCCACCAGGATGCCCAGCTCCCAGAGCCTCCAGGAGGCCTGCAGCAGACCCGCAGGTTCAGGCGCACTGGGTTGTGCATCCAGAGCTAACCCAAAATACAGGCCCAGCTCAAGTGTCACCTCCCCACAAAGTCTCTGTCTCCTACTCCCTCCCAGAAGGGCGCAGGCCAGCACCTGGCACTGGGAATCACCGCATTTGTGGTAAACCTGCTCTCCCATGAAGGAAGGTGCCCCTGTGGGAACCCCACTCCACCTGTGAGCAGGGCTGGGGAAGAAGGCTGAGCCAGCCTCCACCCTAGGACTGCAGCCTGGGAAAGTCCAGGGCCCCAGCACCCTTGCCGAGCATGGAGTCTCCCTAAGTGTGCTCTGAGCCAGGGCCTCAGCCGTCAGCAGCTCCCTTGCTTCCAGAATCTGCTGCAGGGCAGCTCAGGCTCAGCCAATTGGAGGGCTTCGGGCCAATCCTCGCTTCCCTGGGGCAGGACCAGCGCTGCCAGAACACCAAACGCTGGGCTGATTATAAAGGTGGTGGTCATTGGTGGGCAGCTTGTAGTTGCAGTGTGTGCGGTTGACGTGTGTGCTGTTAGGTTCTTGTCCATTTTGTACCTTGGGGTTAGAATGCAGGTGATGGCCCGAGAGTCAGGAGGGGCAGGAGAAGAAGAGACAGACCTGGTGAGTGCGACCTTCCACCTCTCGCGCCAGCTGAGGCTTGCAGCATGTGCTGCAATTGGGGAAGCAATGAAGGCCGAGTCTCAGCAGGACAACCTAGTGCACAGTGCTTATTTGCTCACTGATGCAGCATCTATGTGGTCTGCATTGGCAGTCAGAAGGAAGGGTTTGGTAGGAGGGTGCTGGAGATGCACTGGGCCCTCATTCAGCTGCCTGCTGTAGGCATCCAGGGCAGCAGAGTCCTGCGGGGTCCCTAGAGATCCTGGCCATGCTGTGCCTCCATCATCCACCCTCCTGCACTGATGCTGGGGACAGTGCTTCTGCGGTTCATATCTCATTGGAATCCATGGTCATTTTCTCATGATGGGCTGATCTCACACAGTGACAATCATGGAACAAATCACTGTTCTGTGGCATCTGCCTCCCAGGAGCATTGCAGGTGGACAGGGGGAAACGGGTGACTGGTGGCACCTCCTGTGCATGGTCTCTGTCCCATCCTGGACCGAAGGTGGAAAGGGAAGGAGAGGAGCTGGCTCAAAGCAGTCCCGCTGCGGGTTCCATCAGGAGCAAAATGTCTCCCGATTGCGGTTCACCTTGCAGAGAAACTGTCTCCTTTTGTGGGCAAGAGACAGCATCTGCTTTATTAGCTGTGCAGTGTATTGATAATTAAAATTTGGGCATCCCTCTCTATAGTCCTCACAGCATAGTTACATTCTGAGGAACTGATGAAACTGCTCAGTACTTCGGGGCTGAGTGTAATATTAGGTGGGCAAGCCTGTTGTTGGCTTTTGGTTTATAGCTATTGGGCAACTTTATTTGGTAAAAATGCATTCAGGCTCAGTAGTGTATTCAAGGATGACCACTTAGTGAATTGTCTTTTTTTTTTTTTTTTTGGAAGAATAAGAGTATTGAAGACTGGGTTGAGCTACCTATGGCAAAACTCCACCATTCCTGGGAAGGCCACAATTGGCAAGAAAAGCAGGTAGCAAGCTTTCATCAAGTAAGTTGAGATTCCTGTGTTTGCAATCTGAAGAGCTCACTGCTGAGCTGGGAGGGGAACTGCTCTGAGCACAACTCATTAGAGAACTGCTCTTGCAGACCTTCCCCGAAGGAAGCACTGTTGTGGTCAGAAGCATTCCAGGAGCTGCTGGCCAGCAATTGTGAATTAGGCTTGAATTGAATCCATTGCAAGTATCACAAGAGTGCAGAAAGGCTGTGTCCTCAAATCAGCAGCTCACCAGACAGAATTTGACTTAACCTAGAAGGTCTGTTTATCTCTGTTTATTTCTCAGCATATTCACACCAGGTGGGGAAGATAAATCAGCCTTAAGCTCTGTAATGGCAGTGCTCTTGGTTGAGGCTGAGGATGCTTTTCATTGCATGCAGTGTTTGCAAGAGACTTAGTTCCCTGAGGATTTATGCCTCTCCTGTAAATACATTTTTGGCATTAAAACAAACTGAAGTGTTTCTGTTTTAGTAGTATGGAACCAACTTAAGTATTTTGCCTACAGGCATCTTTGTCTTTAAAGAGCTAAATCCGCAGGATTACAGGATTGAGTAAAAACGAGAATAGCTAATCCTAGTACTAGAAAAGCACAAGGGATTATTTGATCATTAGCTTCCTCATATTCCTCATGTTTCTTTTTATTTTTCTACCTTCTCTTCCCTACCTACAGATGCTCTGGCTGTATTGGAGGCTTTTCTAAAAACTGAATTCTGTGAAGAAGAAAATACAGGCTACTGGATGGCTTGTGAAAACTTCCAAAAAAAAAAAAATCCACCCACCCCAGAAGCTATCCTTATATCCAAGATAAATATATGCACTCTTCTTAGAAAAAGGCCCAAAAGAGGTTAGACACAATTCCTCATTTCAGCATAAAGTGTACACTCTTGACATCAAGATGCAACAAAAGAAGTAAAGACATAAGACTAAAGCAAGGGCCAGGGAATCTGAAAAGCTTCCTCTCCTGGTGTCCTGTCTTTCAAATAAGTCTCCCCAGACCTGGCAGGTGGAGCTCATCACACATTACCACTTCTGATTTTCACTTTCCAAGAGCAGAGCCCCCTTCTCTAACAAAGGATAATGAGTGATCTTTGTTTCAGATGAACATGCTTTCAAACCAAAACTCTTATTATCCAAAATATACAAGAAGCCATGACTCCCAGCTTTACACTTGCCTGGAAAATGGTGTATTGCTTGATGGAGAATAACTTTTTGAAGTTGTATTTATTTGCAAGGCAGAGTTACAGAGAGAAAAAGAGAGGGAAAGACCGCTTCCTGCTTCCTTCCTTGGGCAGAGATCAGGGATCACAAAGTGACCTAAAGTGACCAGTTTGAGGCAGAAATCCCAGAGGTGCCACTGGGGCCTGGGCCGGGATGCGGGCGGGGCACAAGCAGATGGGAGATGCCCAGGACCTGTGGGCCAAGGCTGCAGGTGTTCCTGTTGGCCCCCAGGCACCCGCAGGGCCTCAGCTGCTCTCATAATGGAACCACACATGCACCAAACATTGGGGGATCAAACCAGCAGATGGAGGACTCTATGCCTTTCAAATAAATCTCTTAAAATAAATAAAAAAGAAATGCCAAAAAAAAAAAGAGCCAGCTAAATACAAGTGAACTGTATGGAGACAAACACCAATATTACATTACTCAACTCTCCACTGCTCCAATTAACAAAGAAGACAAATAAGAGGGATATAGGCCTCCCCTTTTTTGTTATCCTACCCTTGGTTCCAACTAGCATGGGCTTCCAGAAAATGTACAGGGAATACAATCTCTGCTGTGGTCAATACATGATCTCAGAATTTCCCTTATTCATTTGCCTAACAGATTTTGATTATGTTGCTCTAGGTAAAGGGAAGGCAACAAAACTGCCCTTTTCCCCCATTTTTAAAATCTATTATTTATTTGAAAGGCAGAGTTATAGAGAAGGGGTAGAGACAGATATTCCATCTGCTGGTTCACTTCCCAAATTGGCCTCAGCTGAGCCAATCTAAAGCCAGGCGCTTCTGCCAGGCCTCCCACATGAATGCAGTGGTTCGAGCACTTGGGCCACCTTCTGATGCTTTCCCAGGCACATTAGCAGGGAGCTAGATTGGAAGTGGAGCAGCTGGGACTTGAATCAGCACCCATATGGGATGCTGGCACAGCAGGCCATGGCTTTACCACTGTGTTGGTACCGTGTTTGTGTGTGTGTCTGTGTATGTATGTATTTTTATTGCAAAGACACATTTATTTATTTGAAAGGCAAGGTTAGAGAGGGAGAGACATAAGAAGAGAGATCTTTCAACCTCTGGTTCACTCCCCAAATGTCCACAACAGCAGAGGCTGGGCCAAGCCAAAGCCTTGAGGCTGAACAGCAGATAATCTTTAGTTATTAATTTAAAATGAATAGGCTGTAGCTGGTGCTGTTGCATATAAGGTAAAGCCACCACATGCAGTGCTGGCAAACATTATGGGCACTGGTTCATGTCCCAGCTGCACTGCTTCTAATCTAACTCCCTGCTAATGTGCCTGGGAAAGCAGCAGGAGATGGCCCAAATACTTGGGTGCCTGAATCCATGTGGGAGACCTGGAAGAAGCACCTGGCTTTGGATTAGCCCAGCTCCAGCTGCTTGCAGCCACGTGGGGAGTAAAACAGCAGACAGAACATCTCTGTTTATTTATGTGTCTCTCTCTATAATTCTGTCTTTCAAATAAATAAATAAATCTTTAAAAAGGGTTTATTAACGTATACTATAATCCAATCCAGTAAAAGTAAGAGAAGTACTAAATATTACTACCTATATTATTATTTATTTTTTATGTTTTAATTTTTTTAAACTTTTATTTAGTAAATATAATTTTCCAAAGTACAGTTTATGGATTACAAAGGCTTCCCCCCTTAACTTCCCTCCCACCAGCACCCCTCCCATCTCCCACTCCCTCTCCCACTCCATTCACATCAAGATTAATTTTCAATTATCTTTATACACAGAAGATTGATTTAGTATATATTAAGTAAAGATTTCATCAGTTTGCAGCACACAGAACATAAAGTGTAAAATACTGTTTGAGTACTAGTTATAGCATTACTTCACATTGGAAAACATATTAAGGACAGAGATCCCACATAAGGAGTAAGCACACAGTGATTCCTGTTGTTGACTGAACAATCTGACACACTTGTTTATGGCATCAGAAATATCCCTGGGCTCTAGTCATGAGTTGCCAAGGCTATGGAAGCCTCTTGAGTTCACTGAGTTCGATCTTACTTAGACAAGGTCATAGTCAAAGGGGAAGTTCTCTCCTCCCTTCAGAGAAAGGTACCTCCTTCTTTGATGGCCCGTTCTTTCTACTGGGATCTCACTTACAGAGATCTTTTATTTAGGTCCTTTTTTTTTTTCTTTTTAGCCAGAGTGGCTTTCCATACCGAAAATACTCTCATGGGCTCTTCAGCCAGATCTGAGGGCCTTAAGGGCTGATTCTGAGGCCAGAGTGCTGTTTAGGACATCTGCCATTCTACGAGACTGCTGTGTATCACACTTCCCATGCTACCTATATTTTATATAGTCTAAGTATTGTATAAACTAAAATATACAACACTAGGAGTATACTATCAGTAATTATACTACCAATCTCAGTAATTATAAATAAGAATTTTAGCAACTATACTGATTCTGAACAGTGATTCCATGATTCTGTTTTTAAATTTAAAAATGCCCCTGAACTTGAATGTTTCTGTGTAGCTCCTCATAGAACTACAAGCCTTAGAAGTTCTATGCTGTTTAGCATTTCATCTTCAGTGCCAACTTGATTATTGCACTGCCAGTTTATAAAACACTTCACAGTCATGTGAACCTTACCATAAGATAGGACTGTGTAGAATAAATCCTTTAACTATAAAGACAATCTTATCTCACAAGGGAGGAAGATCCAGAGGGGTCAAATGACTTGCTAATGTCACTTAGCTCTGTTGGCACAGAAACAAGGAAAGCTCTCAGCTTCCTGCCACCTCCCCTTACACCACCTGCCTCAACTAGATGAGCCTGTAATTTTAAGGACGCTCAGGCCCCATGAGTTTAAATGAATTTTTCAAGGTTACACGACAAGTACCAAAGCCAGAAGTAAAAATTATTGCTTCCATCTTTCTCTTCCTTGTCCACAATGGAAGTCTGATGTACAGTTATGCATTATTCATATATCATTTGCAACCAAGAAGCATTATTTTTCCCCAAATTTAACAATGAAACTCTTTTTTTCCATTGAGGAAGTTATTTTAATGGATGATACAAACATACTTGATTTGTTTTTTAATTTGAGATGCAAAGAAATGAACAAGGAGACAGAGAAGTGGTATTCACCCTCTAGTTCACTGCTGAAATATCCACAGTGGTCAGGGCTGTCCCAGGAGTAGGGAACCCAATCATCTGAGCCATCAGTTACTAGCTCCATGGTCTGCATTATCAGGAAGTTGGAGGCAGGGACTGGAACCAAACCCAAAATCTCCCATGTGGGACACAGGCATCTGAACCACAAGGCTACACCCTGGCTTCCAGACTTGTTTTTTCACCAGTCCTCTGAAAAGGAAAGTTAATTACAACCTGAAATCCAAGACTCTGGAGTCCTCAGGTGTGTGTATCTATGCACGTTTATCCATGATAGTTACTTATGTTTCCCAAGAGTCTGCAGTTTAGAGAGAACAGAAGAGTGAAATATGTGTCAGAGGATGTCAGCATTGGAGAGGTGGCTGTGCTCTAGTCAGAGGCTGAGGAGGACAAGTCCACAGGGAGCAGCAGCACCAAGGGAGAAAGCTATACTAGCAAGTAAGTAGAAAAATTGTTGAAAAATAAATATGGGAAAAGGATTTATTTATCTAGAAGGCAGAGTTATAAAGAAGGAGAGACAGGGAGGGGGAGGGAGAGATCTTCCATCTGCAGGTCAACCCACCAAATGCTCACAATGGCTGGGTCTGGGTCAGATCAAAGCCAGGATCTGGAACTCCACCCAAGTCTCCCTCATGGGTGGCAAGTGTGGGGAGCAGCTCGGACTAGACTAAGTTACTGGAATTAAGACTTATTCTATGCATCTGCTCTCCCACAATAAGGCGCTGGGAGAGGAGAAAACAGCTTCTACCCAGCTGCCTCCAGTTCAACCAATAAACAGCAGGACTTGCTCCTGATTGGAGGAGAGCAGCGTACTCGGCGTGTGGGCAGCCGAGTTGGGATTGGCAGAGGAGGACTATAAAGGAGGAGAGAGACGGTATGCACCAGGAACATCTAAGGGGAACATCTAAGGGGAACACCTGTGCAGCCCCCGAGAGAGCCGGCCGGTGGTGTGCCGCTCCCCAGCGGAAGTGGGGAATGTGGCCAGGGGGAACTGCCCTTCCACGGAGGTGGAAGGGACAGTAGCCAACCCGGGAAGAACCAGCAGCAAACCCGGGGAGGGCTGAGCAGACCAAAGAACAGCGCAGGGTCCTGTGTCGTTCCTCCACGAAGAGGGGGAGCGACATAATGGTGCCGTGACTCGGATATGAAGCCTAGGCAGGGTTCAGTGTCGTTCCTCCAGGAAGAGGGGGAGCGACAGCAAGGACTCAAGAACTTGTGTTGTCTGCTGCTTTCTCAGATGTATTGGCAGAGAGCTAGATGGGAAGTACAGCAGCTGAGACACAAACAGTGGCCATATGGGATGGGATTAATTTTTAATTTTAATGAATTTTTAATAAATTTTTAAATGAAATTTTTAAGAAATGTATTTTTAGATTTTCTGATGGCAGCCATATTGGAGTCTGGCAAATTCTCGTTCTGATGTCAGCAGCAGAATGTTGGATCCTGGCAAATTCTCATTATGACAGGAATGACAGGCATCTTGGAGGCTGGTAAATTTTTCTGACAGGAGTGGCAGCCATGTTGGAGTCTGGCAGTGTGTTTTCTGATGTCAGTGGTGGCCATCTTGGATTCTGGCAATTGTTTTGACAGGAGCTATAGCCATATTGGATCCTGACAAAATTTCTCTGACAAAACCTCAAGGGAGTCCCTGTAAGAAAAGGTGTCTTTTGGACCCAGGACCAATTTCCTGACAGAAACTTGTATGAGAATTAAAATGTTTTCCTGAGTGACAAGTCTATTCTGAGTGATGGACAGGTATCTTAGTGAAGGACAAGGGTGATGGGTGATGGACAGGTGTCCCCACCAAGAGCCCTGGGACCCCCAGAGATTCTCAGAGAACCCCAGAACCCCCAGAAAACCTGAGACCCCAGAGACCCTCAGAGACCCCCAGAGATGCTGAAAGACACTGAGAGAACCCCAGAGACAACTGGGACCCACAGAGACCCCCAGGGACCAACAGAGACCCTCTGGGAAGTGACTATAAGAACCTGGAAGTACACCAGAAGTACCCAAAAATGGGTATAAACAGAACCAAAGTGACTGAAAATGGGTATACAATGGCCGGAAGTGGACCGGAAGTGACTTAGGAACCCAGAAGTAGACTAAAGTGAGTCTGAGAACCCCGAAGTGACATAAATTAGCTGGAAGTTAGTGACTGTAGGAATCGGGAAGTTGACTGGAATTGACTCTGGGAATGCAGAAGTGGACTGGAAGTGGGTCTAGAATGACCAGAAGTGGGTTTAGGAAATTGAAAGTGGACCAGAAATGAATGCAAAGAGGGGAGGGAAGGAAGGAAGGGATGAGTCATGCTGAGACTCCTGCTGAGTCATCAGGAAATTCTGCTGAATCATCACTAGCACACACCTCGTGAGCCATCATTATACATACCCACTTAATCCATTATCCCAGACCTGGTGAGTCATTGAGAAACTTCTGCTGAGTCACCATTTTATACCTGCTGAGTCATCATTACCTACCAGGCATCCTTACCCACAAAGGTAGACAACTACACCTGCCAAGTCATACTCTTAGGCCAGTGAGTCGCACTTCTAAAATTGCCGAATCATGCTTCCAGACCTCCTGAGTCGTGCTTCTAAACTTGGTGAGTCATGCTTCAAACATGAACCCTAACCTGACTCCCATCCCCACCCTAACCTTGACATCAAACCTAACCTGCTGAGTCATGGCACCAGGCCAGCTGAGTCATGCTTCTACCCCTAAATCTAACCCAAGGTTGCAAGGAAGGAAGGAGGGGCCCCTTGCACCTGCTGGGACTGGATGGAGGTCCTGAGGACCCCATGCACCTGCTGGAAACCAGGATGGAGCCCCTGGGGACCCAAATTGAGCTCTGGAGACCCAGATGGAGCACTGGAGAACCAGATGGAGCCATGGAAACCCAGATGAGGCTCCTAGAGACTGTATGGATCCCTGTGCACCTGCTAGAGACCCGGATGGAGCCCTAGAGACCTGGATGGAGGCACCGGTGCCTGGATGGAGGACCTGGGGACCTGGCTGGAGGCCTGGAGACCCAGATGGGGCAATGTATACCTGCTAGAGACCAGGATGGAGCTGCTGGGGACCACCCTATCTCTCAGGACCCCTTGACAGGGCTCAGGTCTCTAAAGAGAACATGTGGGGACCAGGTAGGTGGTAATGATGAGTCAGCAGAAATTTCATGATGACTCAGAAGGTATGGTAATGATGACCCAGCAGAAATTTCATGATGACTCAGCATAAATGGATGGTGCTGACTCAGGAGTGAGGAAATGGATGCACAGGAGGAAGTGGTGGCCCTTTGTGAACTTCTGGCTGTGGGAGACCCTGAGGAAGTGTGCTCCCAGCACTGAAGGATGCAGGATCTCTGTACTTGCGAACTCCAGCTAGCTGGGTCTGGGGAGAGTGCAGGGGTGACCTGTGCAGGCCCTGCTGCAGCCACCCTGGGACCTTGAGGCCAACCCATGGGTGCCACAGGGCCCCTCAGGGTCTCTCCCAGCCAGTGCTGTGCCAATCCTCCCTTCTTATCTCTGGCTCTCAACTGATTCTGGGATTTTTCCAACCCGGAGGTGGGGGCACCAGACCAGAGGTCAGGGAATGGTGGGGGGTGAGGGCCACCAGGTGCCCCGTGCACCCTGTGGGAGCCAACCCATGACCCCACCACATGGCTGTGGAGGAAGGCTGGCTGCAGGGTTTCTGGAGGCCCCAGGGCTGGGAGAAGCTGTGTTTGAAGAATTCACAAATACAGTGCATTGAAGCCAACCACTACCACCCCCACCACACCCCTACTTCAGGGTTCTGGCAAATCCCAAACCAGGAGTTTGGGACCAGCAGTGGTTCAGGAGGTGACCTCGACTCCTTACTCTGAACAGCTCCAAAGTGCCTGGTGCACCCAGCGGGAGCTCAGCGCCTTGACCTCCCATCCTCCTGCCCTTGCCACCAGGATGCCCAGCTCCCAGAGCCTCCAGGAGGCCTGCAGCAGACCCGCAGGTTCAGGCGCACTGGGTTGTGCATCCAGAGCTAACCCAAAATACAGGCCCAGCTCAAGTGTCACCTCCCCACAAAGTCTCTGTCTCCTACTCCCTCCCAGAAGGGCGCAGGCCAGCACCTGGCACTGGGAATCACCGCATTTGTGGTAAACCTGCTCTCCCATGAAGGAAGGTGCCCCTGTGGGAACCCCACTCCACCTGTGAGCAGGGCTGGGGAAGAAGGCTGAGCCAGCCTCCACCCTAGGACTGCAGCCTGGGAAAGTCCAGGGCCCCAGCACCCTTGCCGAGCATGGAGTCTCCCTAAGTGTGCTCTGAGCCAGGGCCTCAGCCGTCAGCAGCTCCCTTGCTTCCAGAATCTGCTGCAGGGCAGCTCAGGCTCAGCCAATTGGAGGGCTTCGGGCCAATCCTCGCTTCCCTGGGGCAGGACCAGCGCTGCCAGAACACCAAACGCTGGGCTGATTATAAAGGTGGTGGTCATTGGTGGGCAGCTTGTAGTTGCAGTGTGTGCGGTTGACGTGTGTGCTGTTAGGTTCTTGTCCATTTTGTACCTTGGGGCTAGAATGCAGGTGATGGCCCGAGAGTCAGGAGGGGCAGGAGAAGAAGAGACAGACCTGGTGAGTGCGACGTTCCACCTCTCGCGCCAGCTGAGGCTTGCAGCATGTGCTGCAATTGGGGAAGCAATGAAGGCCGAGTCTCAGCAGGACAACCTAGTGCACAGTGCTTATTTGCTCACTGATGCAGCATCTATGTGGTCTGCATTGGCAGTCAGAAGGAAGGGTTTGGTAGGAGGGTGCTGGAGATGCACTGGGCCCTCATGCAGCTGCCTGCTGTAGGCATCCAGGGCAGCAGAGTCCTGCGGGGTCCCTAGAGATCCTGGCCATGCTGTGCCTCCATCATCCACCCTCCTGCACTGATGCTGGGGACAGTGCTTCTGCGGTTCATATCTCATTGGAATCCATGGTCATTTTCTCATGATGGGCTGATCTCACACAGTGACAATCATGGAACAAATCACTGTTCTGTGGCATCTGCCTCCCAGGAGCATTGCAGGTGGACAGGGGGAAACGGGTGACTGGTGGCACCTCCTGTGCATGGTCTCTGTCCCATCCTGGACCGAAGGTGGAAAGGGAAGGAGAGGAGCTGGCTCAAAGCAGTCCCGCTGCGGGTTCCATCAGGAGCAAAATGTCTCCCGATTGCGGTTCACCTTGCAGAGAAACTGTCTCCTTTTGTGGGCAAGAGACAGCATCTGCTTTATTAGCTGTGCAGTGTATTGATAATTAAAATTTGGGCATCCCTCTCTATAGTCCTCACAGCATAGTTACATTCTGAGGAACTGATGAAACTGCTCAGTACTTCGGGGCTGAGTGTAATATTAGGTGGGCAAGCCTGTTGTTGGCTTTTGGTTTATAGCTATTGGGCAACTTTATTTGGTAAAAATGCATTCAGGCTCAGTAGTGTATTCAAGGATGACCACTTAGTGAATTGTCTTTTTTTTTTTTTTGGAAGAATAAGAGTATTGAAGACTGGGTTGAGCTACCTATGGCAAAACTCCACCATTCCTGGGAAGGCCACAATTGGCAAGAAAAGCAGGTAGCAAGCTTTCATCAAGTAAGTTGAGATTCCTGTGTTTGCAATCTGAAGAGCTCACTGCTGAGCTGGGAGGGGAACTGCTCTGAGCACAACTCATTAGAGAACTGCTCTTGCAGACCTTCCCCGAAGGAAGCACTGTTGTGGTCAGAAGCATTCCAGGAGCTGCTGGCCAGCAATTGTGAATTAGGCTTGAATTGAATCCATTGCAAGTATCACAAGAGTGCAGAAAGGCTGTGTCCTCAAATCAGCAGCTCACCAGACAGAATTTGACTTAACCTAGAAGGTCTGTTTATCTCTGTTTATTTCTCAGCATATTCACACCAGGTGGGGAAGATAAATCAGCCTTAAGCTCTGTAATGGCAGTGCTCTTGGTTGAGGCTGAGGATGCTTTTCATTGCATGCAGTGTTTGCAAGAGACTTAGTTCCCTGAGGATTTATGCCTCTCCTGTAAATACATTTTTGGCATTAAAACAAACTGAAGTGTTTCTGTTTTAGTAGTATGGAACCAACTTAAGTATTTTGCCTACAGGCATCTTTGTCTTTAAAGAGCTAAATCCGCAGGATTACAGGATTGAGTAAAAACGAGAATAGCTAATCCTAGTACTAGAAAAGCACAAGGGATTATTTGATCATTAGCTTCCTCATATTCCTCATGTTTCTTTTTATTTTTCTACCTTCTCTTCCCTACCTACAGATGCTCTGGCTGTATTGGAGGCTTTTCTAAAAACTGAATTCTGTGAAGAAGAAAATACAGGCTACTGGATGGCTTGTGAAAACTTCCAAAAAAAAAAAATCCACCCACCCCAGAAGCTATCCTTATATCCAAGATAAATATATGCACTCTTCTTAGAAAAAGGCCCAAAAGAGGTTAGACACAATTCCTCATTTCAGCATAAAGTGTACACTCTTGACATCAAGAAGCAACAAAAGAAGTAAAGACATAAGACTAAAGCAAGGGCCAGGGAATCTGAAAAGCTTCCTCTCCTGGTGTCCTGTCTTTCAAATAAGTCTCCCCAGACCTGGCAGGTGGAGCTCATCACACATTACCACTTCTGATTTTCACTTTCCAAGAGCAGAGCCCCCTTCTCTAACAAAGGATAATGAGTGATCTTTGTTTCAGATGAACATGCTTTCAAACCAAAACTCTTATTATCCAAAATATACAAGAAGCCATGACTCCCAGCTTTACACTTGCCTGGAAAATGGTGTATTGCTTGATGGAGAATAACTTTTTGAAGTTGTATTTATTTGCAAGGCAGAGTTACAGAGAGAAAAAGAGAGGGAAAGACCGCTTCCTGCTTCCTTCCTTGGGCAGAGATCAGGGATCACAAAGTGACCTAAAGTGACCAGTTTGAGGCAGAAATCCCAGAGGTGCCACTGGGGCCTGGGCCGGGATGCGGGCGGGGCACAAGCAGATGGGAGATGCCCAGGACCTGTGGGCCAAGGCTGCAGGTGTTCCTGTTGGCCCCCAGGCACCCGCAGGGCCTCAGCTGCTCTCATAATGGAACCACACATGCACCAAACATTGGGGGATCAAACCAGCAGATGGAGGACTCTATGCCTTTCAAATAAATCTCTTAAAATAAATAAAAAAGAAATGCCAAAAAAAAAAAGAGCCAGCTAAATACAAGTGAACTGTATGGAGACAAACACCAATATTACATTACTCAACTCTCCACTGCTCCAATTAACAAAGAAGACAAATAAGAGGGATATAGGCCTCCCCTTTTTTGTTATCCTACCCTTGGTTCCAACTAGCATGGGCTTCCAGAAAATGTACAGGGAATACAATCTCTGCTGTGGTCAATACATGATCTCAGAATTTCCCTTATTCATTTGCCTAACAGATTTTGATTATGTTGCTCTAGGTAAAGGGAAGGCAACAAAACTGCCCTTTTCCCCCATTTTTAAAATCTATTATTTATTTGAAAGGCAGAGTTATAGAGAAGGGGTAGAGACAGATATTCCATCTGCTGGTTCACTTCCCAAATTGGCCTCAGCTGAGCCAATCTAAAGCCAGGCGCTTCTGCCAGGCCTCCCACATGAATGCAGTGGTTCAAGCACTTGGGCCACCTTCTGATGCTTTCCCAGGCACATTAGCAGGGAGCTAGATTGGAAGTGGAGCAGCTGGGACTTGAATCAGCACCCATATGGGATGCTGGCACAGCAGGCCATGGCTTTACCACTGTGTTGGTACCGTGTTTGTGTGTGTGTCTGTGTATGTATGTATTTTTATTGCAAAGACACATTTATTTATTTGAAAGGCAAGGTTAGAGAGGGAGAGACATAAGAAGAGAGATCTTTCAACCTCTGGTTCACTCCCCAAATGTCCACAACAGCAGAGGCTGGGCCAAGCCAAAGCCTTGAGGCTGAACAGCAGATAATCTTTAGTTATTAATTTAAAATGAATAGGCTGTAGCTGGTGCTGTTGCATATAAGGTAAAGCCACCACATGCAGTGCTGGCAAACATTATGGGCACTGGTTCATGTCCCAGCTGCACTGCTTCTAATCTAACTCCCTGCTAATGTGCCTGGGAAAGCAGCAGGAGATGGCCCAAATACTTGGGTGCCTGAATCCATGTGGGAGACCTGGAAGAAGCACCTGGCTTTGGATTAGCCCAGCTCCAGCTGCTTGCAGCCACGTGGGGAGTAAAACAGCAGACAGAACATCTCTGTTTATTTATGTGTCTCTCTCTATAATTCTGTCTTTCAAATAAATAAATAAATCTTTAAAAAGGGTTTATTAACGTATACTATAATCCAATCCAGTAAAAGTAAGAGAAGTACTAAATATTACTACCTATATTATTATTTATTTTTTATGTTTTAATTTTTTTAAACTTTTATTTAGTAAATATAATTTTCCAAAGTACAGTTTATGGATTACAAAGGCTTCCCCCCTTAACTTCCCTCCCACCAGCACCCCTCCCATCTCCCACTCCCTCTCCCACTCCATTCACATCAAGATTAATTTTCAATTATCTTTATACACAGAAGATTGATTTAGTATATATTAAGTAAAGATTTCATCAGTTTGCAGCACACAGAACATAAAGTGTAAAATACTGTTTGAGTACTAGTTATAGCATTACTTCACATTGGAAAACATATTAAGGACAGAGATCCCACATAAGGAGTTAGCACACAGTGATTCCTGTTGTTGACTGAACAATCTGACACACTTGTTTATGGCATCAGAAATATCCCTGGGCTCTAGTCATGAGTTGCCAAGGCTATGGAAGCCTCTTGAGTTCACTGAGTTCGATCTTACTTAGACAAGGTCATAGTCAAAGTGGAAGTTCTCTCCTCCCTTCAGAGAAAGGTACCTCCTTCTTTGATGGCCCGTTCTTTCTACTGGGATCTCACTTACAGAGATCTTTTATTTAGGTCCTTTTTTTTTTCTTTTTAGCCAGAGTGGCTTTCCATACCGAAAATACTCTCATGGGCTCTTCAGCCAGATCTGAGGGCCTTAAGGGCTGATTCTGAGGCCAGAGTGCTGTTTAGGACATCTGCCATTCTACGAGACTGCTGTGTATCACACTTCCCATGCTACCTATATTTTATATAGTCTAAGTATTGTATAAACTAAAATATACAACACTAGGAGTATACTATCAGTAATTATACTACCAATCTCAGTAATTATAAATAAGAATTTTAGCAACTATACTGATTCTGAACAGTGATTCCATGATTCTGTTTTTAAATTTAAAAATGCCCCTGAACTTGAATGTTTCTGTGTAGCTCCTCATAGAACTACAAGCCTTAGAAGTTCTATGCTGTTTAGCATTTCATCTTCAGTGCCAACTTGATTATTGCACTGCCAGTTTATAAAACACTTCACAGTCATGTGAACCTTACCATAAGATAGGACTGTAGAATAAATCCTTTAACTATAAAGACAATCTTATCTCACAAGGGAGGAAGATCCAGAGGGGTCAAATGACTTGCTAATGTCACTTAGCTCTGTTGGCACAGAAACAAGGAAAGCTCTCAGCTTCCTGCCACCTCCCCTTACACCACCTGCCTCAACTAGATGAGCCTGTAATTTTAAGGACGCTCAGGCCCCATGAGTTTAAATGAATTTTTCAAGGTTACACGACAAGTACCAAAGCCAGAAGTAAAAATTATTGCTTCCATCTTTCTCTTCCTTGTCCACAATGGAAGTCTGATGTACAGTTATGCATTATTCATATATCATTTGCAACCAAGAAGCATTATTTTTCCCCAAATTTAACAATGAAACTCTTTTTTTCCATTGAGGAAGTTATTTTAATGGATGATACAAACATACTTGATTTGTTTTTTAATTTGAGATGCAAAGAAATGAACAAGGAGACAGAGAAGTGGTATTCACCCTCTAGTTCACTGCTGAAATATCCACAGTGGTCAGGGCTGTCCCAGGAGTAGGGAACCCAATCATCTGAGCCATCAGTTACTAGCTCCATGGTCTGCATTATCAGGAAGTTGGAGGCAGGGACTGGAACCAAACCCAAAATCTCCCATGTGGGACACAGGCATCTGAACCACAAGGCTACACCCTGGCTTCCAGACTTGTTTTTTCACCAGTCCTCTGAAAAGGAAAGTTAATTACAACCTGAAATCCAAGACTCTGGAGTCCTCAGGTGTGTGTATCTATGCACGTTTATCCATGATAGTTACTTATGTTTCCCAAGAGTCTGCAGTTTAGAGAGAACAGAAGAGTGAAATATGTGTCAGAGGATGTCAGCATTGGAGAGGTGGCTGTGCTCTAGTCAGAGGCTGAGGAGGACAAGTCCACAGGGAGCAGCAGCACCAAGGGAGAAAGCTATACTAGCAAGTAAGTAGAAAAATTGTTGAAAAATAAATATGGGAAAAGGATTTATTTATCTAGAAGGCAGAGTTATAAAGAAGGAGAGACAGGGAGGGGGAGGGAGAGATCTTCCATCTGCAGGTCAACCCACCAAATGCTCACAATGGCTGGGTCTGGGTCAGATCAAAGCCAGGATCTGGAACTCCACCCAAGTCTCCCTCATGGGTGGCAAGTGTGGGGAGCAGCTCGGACTAGACTAAGTTACTGGAATTAAGACTTATTCTATGCATCTGCTCTCCCACAATAAGGCGCTGGGAGAGGAGAAAACAGCTTCTACCCAGCTGCCTCCAGTTCAACCAATAAACAGCAGGACTTGCTCCTGATTGGAGGAGAGCAGCGTACTCGGCGTGTGGGCAGCCGAGTTGGGATTGGCAGAGGAGGACTATAAAGGAGGAGAGAGACGGTATGCACCAGGAACATCTAAGGGGAACATCTAAGGGGAACACCTGTGCAGCCCCCGAGAGAGCCGGCCGGCGGTGTGCCGCTCCCCAGCGGAAGTGGGGAATGTGGCCAGGGGGAACTGCCCTTCCACGGAGGTGGAAGGGACAGTAGCCAACCCGGGAAGAACCAGCAGCAAACCCGGGGAGGGCTGAGCAGACCAAAGAACAGCGCAGGGTCCTGTGTCGTTCCTCCACGAAGAGGGGGAGCGACATAATGGTGCCGTGACTCGGATATGAAGCCTAGGCAGGGTTCAGTGTCGTTCCTCCAGGAAGAGGGGGAGCGACAGCAAGGACTCAAGAACTTGTGTTGTCTGCTGCTTTCTCAGATGTATTGGCAGAGAGCTAGATGGGAAGTACAGCAGCTGAGACACAAACAGTGGCCATATGGGATGGGATTAATTTTTAATTTTAATGAATTTTTAATAAATTTTTAAATGAAATTTTTAAGAAATGTATTTTTAGATTTTCTGATGGCAGCCATATTGGAGTCTGGCAAATTCTCGTTCTGATGTCAGCAGCAGAATGTTGGATCCTGGCAAATTCTCATTATGACAGGAATGACAGGCATCTTGGAGGCTGGTAAATTTTTCTGACAGGAGTGGCAGCCATGTTGGAGTCTGGCAGTGTGTTTTCTGATGTCAGTGGTGGCCATCTTGGATTCTGGCAATTGTTTTGACAGGAGCTATAGCCATATTGGATCCTGACAAAATTTCTCTGACAAAACCTCAAGGGAGTCCCTGTAAGAAAAGGTGTCTTTTGGACCCAGGACCAATTTCCTGACAGAAACTTGTATGAGAATTAAAATGTTTTCCTGAGTGACAAGTCTATTCTGAGTGATGGACAGGTATCTTAGTGAAGGACAAGGGTGATGGGTGATGGACAGGTGTCCCCACCAAGAGCCCTGGGACCCCCAGAGATTCTCAGAGAACCCCAGAACCCCCAGAAAACCTGAGACCCCAGAGACCCTCAGAGACCCCCAGAGATGCTGAAAGACACTGAGAGAACCCCAGAGACAACTGGGACCCACAGAGACCCCCAGGGACCAACAGAGACCCTCTGGGAAGTGACTATAAGAACCTGGAAGTACACCAGAAGTACCCAAAAATGGGTATAAACAGAACCAAAGTGACTGAAAATGGGTATACAATGGCCGGAAGTGGACCGGAAGTGACTTAGGAACCCAGAAGTAGACTAAAGTGAGTCTGAGAACCCCGAAGTGACATAAATTAGCTGGAAGTTAGTGACTGTAGGAATCGGGAAGTTGACTGGAATTGACTCTGGGAATGCAGAAGTGGACTGGAAGTGGGTCTAGAATGACCAGAAGTGGGTTTAGGAAATTGAAAGTGGACCAGAAATGAATGCAAAGAGGGGAGGGAAGGAAGGAAGGGATGAGTCATGCTGAGACTCCTGCTGAGTCATCAGGAAATTCTGCTGAATCATCACTAGCACACACCTCGTGAGCCATCATTATACATACCCACTTAATCCTCATTATCCCAGACCTGGTGAGTCATTGAGAAACTTCTGCTGAGTCACCATTTTATACCTGCTGAGTCATCATTACCTACCAGGCATCCTTACCCACAAAGGTAGACAACTACACCTGCCAAGTCATACTCTTAGGCCAGTGAGTTGCACTTCTAAAATTGCCGAATCATGCTTCCAGACCTCCTGAGTCGTGCTTCTAAACTTGGTGAGTCATGCTTCAAACATGAACCCTAACCTGAATCCCATCCCCACCCTAACCTTGACATCAAACCTAACCTGCTGAGTCATGGCACCAGGCCAGCTGAGTCATGCTTCTACCCCTAAATCTAACCCAAGGTTGCAAGGAAGGAAGGAGGGGCCCCTTGCACCTGCTGGGACTGGATGGAGGTCCTGAGGACCCCATGCACCTGCTGGAAACCAGGATGGAGCCCCTGGGGACCCAAATTGAGCTCTGGAGACCCAGATGGAGCACTGGAGAACCAGATGGAGCCATGGAAACCCAGATGAGGCTCCTAGAGACTGTATGGATCCCTGTGCACCTGCTAGAGACCCGGATGGAGCCCTAGAGACCTGGATGGAGGCCCCGGTGCCTGGATGGAGGACCTGGGGACCTGGCTGGAGGCCTGGAGACCCAGATGGGGCAATGTATACCTGCTAGAGACCAGGATGGAGCTGCTGGGGACCACCCTATCTCTCAGGACCCCTTGACAGGGCTCAGGTCTCTAAAGAGAACATGTGGGGACCAGGTAGGTGGTAATGATGAGTCAGCAGAAATTTCATGATGACTCAGAAGGTATGGTAATGATGACCCAGCAGAAATTTCATGATGACTCAGCATAAATGGATGGTGCTGACTCAGGAGTGAGGAAATGGATGCACAGGAGGAAGTGGTGGCCCTTTGTGAACTTCTGGCTGTGGGAGACCCTGAGGAAGTGTGCTCCCAGCACTGAAGGATGCAGGATCTCTGTACTTGCGAACTCCAGCTAGCTGGGTCTGGGGAGAGTGCAGGGGTGACCTGTGCAGGCCCTGCTGCAGCCACCCTGGGACCTTGAGGCCAACCCATGGGTGCCACAGGGCCCCTCAGGGTCTCTCCCAGCCAGTGCTGTGCCAATCCTCCCTTCTTATCTCTGGCTCTCAACTGATTCTGGGATTTTTCCAACCCGGAGGTGGGGGCACCAGACCAGAGGTCAGGGAATGGTGGGGGGTGAGGGCCACCAGGTGCCCCGTGCACCCTGTGGGAGCCAACCCACGACCCCACCACATGGCTGTGGAGGAAGGCTGGCTGCAGGGTTTCTGGAGGCCCCTGGGCTGGGAGTGAACCCTAGTACACACGCCTGCTGGAGGGCACAGAGAATGCAGCTACTCCCCCTCAGTGTGCCTGCCAAGGGTGGAAGCAGATGCTGAGCTAGTCTTAGAGCACTGCTCTCTCCAGTCCTGTTATCCATGGGTTCTCAGTCTGGGAAGACAGGTTTCAAAGTGTTTTCAGAAGACTTGGCATCCTAAGAACTGCTGGAAACTCACAGTCAGCAGTCAGTGTCATTCTAGAGCAAAGGTGCATTCGATGTGAATAACCAGGTTTGTGTTTTGAGTCTGCAATCCTTTCAGTCTATATGTTAGGTCCCTATGTTGTTACCTGTTTCCAAGTGATTGCAAGACATTGCTGTGAAAATTAAAAAAAAAAAAAAGAAG
Organism: Oryctolagus cuniculus; assembly: GCF_051225735.1. Classification (NCBI taxonomy): domain Eukaryota; kingdom Metazoa; phylum Chordata; class Mammalia; order Lagomorpha; family Leporidae; genus Oryctolagus; species Oryctolagus cuniculus. The sequence continues at coordinate 83,389,262 of NC_142879.1, forward strand.
TGATAGGAAATAAATTGAGATATTAAATTTTGTGTTTTTATTTTTATTTTTTGGCAAAGTTAGACAGTGAGAGAGAGACAGAAAAATCTTCCTTCCATTGGTTCACCCCCCAAATGGCTGCTACAGCCAGTGTGCAGCACTGATCCAAATCCAGCTGCCAGATACCTCCTCATGGTCTCTCATATGGGTGCAGGGCCCAGGTAGTTCGGCCATCTTCCACTGCCTTCCCAGGCCACAGCAGAGAGCTGGACTGCAAGAGGAGCAGCCAGGACTAGAACCCGGTGCCCATATAAGATGCTGGCACTACATGTGGAGGATTAACCAAGTGAGCCATGGCACTGGCCCCAATTTTGTGTTTTTCCACACCCCCTGGTCCCTCAGTCTTCCAGAGGCAGTCACAGATTTTGTTATGATTATCTGTACTTCTTACTTCTAAAGTAGGCTTTACGGACACATATTAGCCTCAGAGACAAGGAGTCTGTCACGTGGCATCTTTAAATGGTGGTTGCTCAAAGGGAGGCTTTATCATGACAAACAGACAGTGGAGAAGTAGAATTCTGATGCCTGAATGGCCTCCCTAGACACAGTCTTATTCCATGTGCCTTCATAAGTCTCCATCCCCTGTGTCTCCAGCACCTCTTTTTAAAAAAGATTTATTTGAAAATTACATAGAGGGTCAGTGCCATGGCTCACTAGGCTAATCCTCTGGCTGTGGCACTGGCACTCTAGGTTCTAGTCCTGGTTGCTCCACTTCCAGTCCATTTCTCTGCTGTGGCCCGGGAAGGCAGTGGAGGATGGCTCAACTTACTTGGACCCTGCACCCGCATGGAGACCAGGAGGGAACACCTGGCTCCTGGCTTTGGATTGCCACTATGCACTGGCAGTGGCAACCATTTGGGGTGTGAATCAATGGAAGGAAGATCTTTATCTCTCTGTCGCTGCCTAACTCTGTCCAAAAAAAACCCAAGAAATTTAATATCTCAAGTTATTTCCTTATCACATAGAGGGAGAGACAGAGGCATAGAGAGACAGAAAGGGCTTCCATCCTCTGGCTCACTCCCCAATTGGTTGCAATGGCCAGGGTTGGGCCCATCTGAAGCCAGGAGTCAGGCCTTTGGAGCTTCTTCTGGGTCTCCTACGTGGGTGGCAGAGGACAAAACAGTAAGGCCATCTTCCACTGCTTTCCCAGGTCTTTGGCAGGGAGCTGGATCTGAACGGGAACAGCCAGCATACAAACCAGCACCCATATGGAATGCCAACATTATAGGTAGTGGTGTAACCCACTGCACCACAATGCCAGACCCTCCATCACATCTTTCCTTGAGTGTCCATCTGTGCCTGCATCCCAAGCCAGCTGTCAGGTCCTCCAGCCCCTCTGCATGAAGCCGTGATCTCCCATCAGTTATCTGCATCTCTACTCCGGAGTATTATCCTGCTACCCTGGAGTGACTTCATAGCCTGAGCCTTCAGCTCATGGCAGCCTTCAGATACCTCTCTGCCCTTTGCTTGAAGTCATTGTCTTCCTTGGGCTTCTAGATCCCCTATGACTTCAGCCTCGGCTTTTTTCTTGTGTCCCCATGCTAAATGCCTGCACCCTAAACATCTCATGTGTCTTCATCTCCTGTTCTCTTCCCAGGGTTTCCATGCACTTTGAAGGTTTGGTTATGTGGTTAACTGTTGAGGAACAATGTGGTTTTCTATGAGATTTAGCCATTGTGAATAAAGCTGCTATATATATTTTCATGTCAGCTTTTATCAAGGCATACGTTTTCACACCAGCTCTGTAAATATATTAGAACATGTATGGTGTATGACACGGTGTTGGATTCCTAATAACATGCCAAGATGTCTGATAAAGCATCTACCCCATGATGCATTCTCACCAGGAATGAATGAGATGTCCTGCTACTCTATCTTTGAAAGCATTTTTAATGTGTGTTTTTAAGTGTAACCATCCTGATACACAGTGTATCCATCTTGTTGCTGTCTAAATGTGCTCTTCCTTTATGTACAGTACATTTCTTTTTCTCAGAATTCTCTAATATTCAGATTGGTTTATATGCTTTTTTATTTATTTGACAGATAGAGTTAGACAGTGAGAAAGAAAGAGAGAGACAGAGAGAAAGGTCTTCCTTCCATTGGTGCATCCTCCAATGGCCACTATGGCTGGAACTATGCTGATCCGAAGCCAGGAGCCAGGTGCTTCCTCCTGGTCTCTGATGTGGGTGCAGAGCCCAAGCACTTGGGCCATCCTCCACTGCACTCCCAGGCCACAACAGAGAGCTGGACTGGAAGAGGAGCAACTGGGACTAGAACCCTGTGCCCATATGGGATGCCAGCACTACAAGTGGAGGATTAACCAAATGAGCCATGGTGCCAGCCCCGTATATGTTTATTTTATTATGCATTTTACGTGTGTCTCTATGTATTCTGGCAGTAGTTAAATTTGAAGGCATTTATTTTCCTGTTACTGAGTTCTCCAAGTTTTTGTTAAATTTGCATACAATTCCTTCAAGTGTGTATTTTTCTTTTTTATACGATTAATTTATTTATTTGAAAGGAACAGTTACAAAGAGGGAGACACATAGTGAGACAGAGAGACAGATCTTTCATCACTGGTTCACTCTACAAATGACCACAATGGCTGGTCTGTGCCAGACTGAAGCCAGAAGCCTGGAACTCCATCTGGGTCTCCCATGTGGATGACAGGGGCCCAAGCACTTGGGTCACCTTCTGCTGCTTCCCCAGACACATTAGCAGGGAGCTGGATGGGATGTGGAGTTGAACTAGTGCTCATATGGGATGCCAGTGTCACAGAGCATGGCTTAACCTGCTGTGTGACAATACCAGCCACTGTTTTGCCTTTGATAATAGGCATTCTAACTGGGGTAACTTGGTGTCTAATTGTGGTTTTGATTTGTATTTGTATTTCCCTGTTAATTAGTGATGCTGAACATTTTTCATGTACTTCTTGGCCATTTGTATGCCTTTCTTTGACAAATGAGCATTTATATCTAATGCCAATTTTAAAATCTGTTCATTTTTCATTGAGTTTTTAAAATGTCTTAAAGGGTGTATACACCTTAATAGGTGTATATTTTCTAAATATTTTCTCCAATTTCATATTCTCTCTTTGTTATGTTGATTATTTTGTTTGCTTTGCAGAAGTTTTTTAATTTGGTAAAATTCCAGGGCCAGTGCCGTGGCTCACTTGCTGCAGTGCCGGCATTCCATATGGGCACTGGGTTCTAGTCCCAGTTGCTCCTCTTCCAGTCCAGCTCTCTGCTGCATCCCAGAATGGCAGTGGAGGATGGCCCAAGTGCTTGGGCCCTGCACCCATATGGGAGACCACAAGGAAGCACCTTGCTCCTGGCTTTGCTCCTGGCACGGCGCCAGCCATAGTGGCCATTTGGGGAGTGAACCAATGGAAGGAAGACCTTTCTCTTTGTCTCTGTCTCTCACTGTCTATAACTCTACCTGTTAAATAAATAAAAAAGTCCATTTGACTATTTTTGCTTTTTTCTTCTAGTGCTTTGTTGTCGTATCCTTCAAATACTTACTCAATCCAATGTCCTGAAGCATTTTTTTCCTAGTACTTTCAGATCTTACATTTAAGTCTTTAAATAATTTTGAATTGAGTGTAAAATTATTTATTTGAGAGCAGATAAACAAAAAGAGAGAGCTCTCATATTGATTGACTCCACAAATGCCCACAAAGGACAGGACTGGGCCAAACAGAAGCCAATAGTGTGGAATTCAACCCAGCTTTCCTGCATGTACTTGAGTTATCCCTACTCCCTCCCAGTATCTGCATTAGCAGGAAACTGGAGTCAGGAGTCAGAGCTGGGTATCTACTAGGTACTTTTATATGAGACACTAGCATCTTAACTGACATCTTAATGCCTAGGGTAAATGAACACCTTTGAGTTCAGTTTTGTATATGATGAGAGATAAAGTTTAAATCTTCTATGTGTGAATATTCAATATTCAAAGCACCATTCGTTGAAAAGACTGTCCTTTCTGCAGTGAATATTCTTAGCATTTCTGCTGAAGATCAGCTCGTAGGAGATGTTTACCTTTAGGCTCTCCAAAATTTTTTATTAATATAAAGAGAACAGATATCATGTATTTTATAAATACAATGCTAAGAAGATATCCATAGTCCCCTCACTCCCTCCATCAATCCCCACTCACCTTTCCTTTTTCTCTATAAGTTTTGCAAAAACATAAATTCAAAAAAACATGATTTCACAATTTTCTTTTGAACCTTGGGTTTAGTGCACCACTAACCATACTATTGAACAAATAAAAAAAAAATCCAAAACCACAGTTTGACTAGAGTATCCACAAGGGCTTAAAACAATAATCAAATCATAAATCCATTTCATTCTTATCTATTCTTGTATCCTATATTAATCAGAACTTATCAGGGAAGAAATGACATTTATCTTTCTTGAATTGCTCATTTCAATAAGCATAATGGTTTGCAGTTGCATTCATGTATTGCAAAGACAGGGTTTCATTCTTTTTTATGACTGAGCAGTATTCCATACTACTCATTTTCTTTTTCCAGACATCAGTTAATGGGAATCTGATTTGATTGCTTATCTTAATTATTGCCAATTGAGGTGCAGTAAACATGGGGGTTATAAATAACTCTTCCAAAGCCTGATTTCATCTTGTTTGGGTAAATTCCCATGGGTGGGATTGCTGGGTCATATAGTAGATCTATTTTCAGATTTCTGAGGAATATCCTTACTGTCTTCCATAATGGTTGTACTACTTTACATTCCTATGAACAGCGTATAAGTGTGCCTTTTCTCCAACATCCTTACCAGCATTTATTATTTTTTTCATTTTTGGATGATAGACATTCTAACTGGGATGAGATGAAACTTTATGGTGTTTTTGCATTTCCCTGATGGTTAGTGATGTTGAGTATCTTTTCATGTGTCTGTAGGCCATTTGTATTGATTGCATCCTTTGAAAATTTTCTGTGCATGTCCTTTGCCCATTTCTTAACTGCATTATTTTATTGAAGTTGAGTCTCTTAAGATCTTTATGAACATCAGATTGTTGTACCTGAGTGAGTGCAAACAAAAGAGCTCCACAGATTGATAAAATTTGGTGGTCCTTTATTGCGGGTGGTGGAGAGTGGGCTCATGCCCTAAAGAACTCTCGACCCTGAAGCCCAAAGCAACAGGGTTTACAAAGGCAAAAACCACAAAATCGGGAGGGGAATTCATGGTTGCTAGGAATAGGGGGGAATACATGGTTACTGGTTACTGGTTACTGACCTAAAACCTATGTGAAACTAGTATCAATTATAATCTAGTATCAATAAGCTAGTATCAATAAGCTAGTATCAATTATAATATTGACAATACCAGTTACAATCTTAACAATTCCAATTATAATCTTGACATTAATCCAGGTATTGGTTTTAATCATACATAGGACTTAGACAAATTACATTTTTTATCATTAACCCAGGTGTAGTCTATCCACTTCCAAGCTTGAGCGATCATGCTAGGGGGTTTCTGTGCTCTGCCAAGTGAGATGTAGTAGACTGCTATTATTCAACTGTTTTAGATCATAGTCTCAGACCAGAGTCTCATGGTGTGGGGGGGGCACCTTCCCAGAATGGAGTCTCAAGTGCTCCAAAATGGAGTCCCTACTGTCAAGGTGTTACTTCAAGATATTAACCCTTTATCAGTTATATAGTTTGCAAATATTTTCTACCACTCTTCACTTTGCTTAGTGTTTCCTTTGCAGCACAAATCTTCTAAGCTTGATGTAATCCCTTTTGTCTCTTTCTGCTTTCATTGCCTGTGCTTCTGGGGTCTTTTCCAAGAAGTCTTTCCTATGCTAATATCTTGCAGTTTTCCCAATATTTTCCTCTAGTAATTTGTTGATATCAGGCCATAGATTTAGAGTCATGATCAGTTGTGAGTTGATTTTTGTATGGGTGTAAGTACAGGTTTTGTTTCATATGTCTGCATGTTGAGATCCAATTTTCCCAACACTATTTGTTGAAGAGACTGTCCTTTCTCCAGGGATTGATTTTAGCTCATTTGTCAAAGACTAGTTGGTTGTAGCTGCATGGATTAATTTTTTTGGTTTATATTTTGTTTCATTGGTATACATGTCTTTTTCTGTTCCAGTCCCAGGCTGTTTTGTTTGTAACTGCCCTGTAGTATGTCTTGAAATCTGGTCTTCTGATACTTCCAACTTTTTCTTGTTTAATGTTGCTTTAGTTATTTGGGGGTCTCTTGTGTTTCTACACAAATTTAAGCATTCTTTTTTTCTAGATCTGAGAAGAATGTTCTTGGAGTTTTGATTGGGGTCTCATTGAATCTATAAATCGCTTTGGGTAGTATGAACATTTTGATGATATTATTTTTTCCAGTGCACAAACATGAAATATTTTTCCATTTTTGTGTGTGTTCTTCTATTTCTTCCTTTAATATTTTGTAATTTTCATTGTGAAGATCTTTCAAATTCTTAGTTAAATTTATTCCAAGGTATTTAATTTTTTAGTAGGTATTATGGTTGGTATTATACTTACAAGTTCTCAGCCTGAATTCATCAAATACAAATATATTTAGCTTATCCAATTCCCAAAGGATTCAAAGTTCACTTTTTTGGTACATTATAAAAATTGTATAAGGAGTTGTTAATTATCCATCCCAGATAATAATTCCTGTCAGATCCTTCATAGAAAGATACAATTATAAATGTGGATGTTAGTTATAAGTGTAGGTGTTGATGAATCTGCCATAGTTTACTGTGGTATTTTTGGTTAAATTTTAAGTCATTCCTGATTACAAACTGATGAGTATCATAACATTTGTGGCAGTGAAGTGTGTTCATAACTTACATTCCTACTTTCTCTGAATTCTGAATGGTTCAAGCTGGACATGGAAAGAAGTCAAAATGTAAGCTTTCTAGCCCACAGAGTTGTTGGTCTTGGTGCTTAGCAACAAAAATTCCTTTCCATTGCCCTAGTACATTACATTGCATCCTTACCTAGTCACTTACAGAGCACAGGTTTTTTGCTAAATTTACAATATAAAAAAGGGCAGACAAGAACCCATGTTCTCATAGGCATCCTAGAAAAGTGCTAAATAAAGAAAAAGGGGGGTGGTAGCTCATTGCCTCTTTCATCTCTCCATTCATGCAAGTCATTCATAAATCCCACATAGAGGAACAAGTGAGCAGGGGTCAGGAGCAGTGCTCTAATGTTTAGGCATTTTACTTTGTGGTGGGGGTTGTATCCTTGTCAGCCTACATTCAAAAAAGATACTCTGTCCCAGGAAAACAAGAAGACTAGGAAAGTCAGCATACCCAAATTGTTTCTTTTAATTTTAAAGACTCTCTTGTGTCCAACTGTGGTCACTATGCTAAAAGGAATATTTCGAAGACTGTGAACATTTTGAATGTTGAGCAAGGAGTTGCTCTCCTATGACATGGGTGAATCTATTGTAAGAACAATATGCATGAGTACATTCTTATAGAATATTTCTGCAGTGGTTTTTGAGTTCTTACAGATTTGAGTTTTATAAAATGATGCCAAATCATTATATTTACTTGTTTACTCAAGAGACACAAATATTTTTCTTTAAAGTGAAGAAACAAATTGTAAATGTTGAGAAGCAATTAATTTTGGGATGTGGTAATTTGCAATAACCAGTAAGGATGGCTAATATATATATATATATATATATATGTATGTACAAATTTAAAATGCAAACCAAGAAGTGAAAAATGTTTTTGTTACTTTAAAAATGAACGTTATAAATTCTCTCCTTAAACTATATTTCACTGGGTACGTGGCTCACAAGGCTAATCCTCCGCCTGCAGTGCTGGCACCCCAGGTTCTAGTCCCGGTTGCTCCTCTTCCAGTCCATCTCTCTGCTGTGGCCCAGGAGAGCAATGGAGGATGGCCCAAGTGCTTGGGCCCTGCACCCACATGGGAGATCAGGAGGCCATGGTGGCCATTTGGTGGGTGAACCAATGGAAGGAAGACCTTTCTCTCTGTCTCTCTCACTGTCTAACTCTGTCTGGCAAAAAATAAATAAATAAATAAATTTTGCCTTGTACACTCTCAGTTCTTATTCTGAAGATGTTAAAGTGTATCACATTTTTATTGAGAAGCAAAGAAAAATGTTCCATTTTAGAATATTGAAAACATACAATTTAAATTTTGCTGAACAGCTTGTAATAGTTGAATTTGTATTTTTAGGCATAAATATGTGTTCTTCTTGATGTATCATGACAGATATATTATTTTCATGGTAGTGGAATGTATGAGGTAAATGATCCAACAGATTTGCTTTCATTAGATCAAACTTTCCATGGGGTACCTAAACTTAGAATGAGTTTGATATCACAACACTATTTACATTCTCTGTAAGAAAAATAAAGGACATTTGTCCCTAGATTTCAAATCACAGAATGAGATAGTCCAATTTATTTTTGGTTCTCAGTGAGGTATTGCTCTGTTTTATAACACCATGCTTTCATGAAAAATAGATTTTTATTCAAAAGTTCACATTTGTACCACATTTTTTTTCTGTAGGTCTAAAATTTTTCTAAAGGTCAATCTTTCTATAAAAAGTTCATATGTGTTGCCTGATGTAATCAATTTCTTTTTTTCTAGATTTATTTTTATTTATTTGAAAGACAGAGTTATATAGAGAGGTAGAGACAGAGAGAAAAGTCTTCAATCTGCTGGTTCACTTCCCAATTGGCTGCAAAAGCCGGAGCTGAGCTGATCTGAAGCCCGGAGCCAGGAGCTTTTCTCAGGTCTCCCACACAGGTGCAGGGGCCCAAGGACTTGAGCCATCCTCTGATGCTTTCCCAGGTGCATTAGCAAGGAGCCAGATCAGAAGTGGAGCAACTGGAACTCAAACCAGCACCCATATGGGATGCTGGCACCCTAGGTTGGGGTTTTAACATGCTGTGCCCTGTAATCAATTTCTAAAGTGTATACACTGACAAGAAGAATTACACAAAGTACACTCATCTAACAAGGCATATCTTTGCTAAATTTAAAGACAATGGCTTTACCTGCTACACATAATGCTAGCCTCAAGTATTTGCTTTGGAGCAATACTCCTCTGCAGTTTTCATAGGTTTTATCAGAAAGTATCATTTGATAGTAAATCCTTTTAGTGAATATATGAAATAGATCAAACATTGAATTTGTGAAAAAAAAATGGCTGCCATTCAGATCATGCCAAGTCTAAGGCTTTGCCACTTCATGATTATATATCCTTGGGCAAACCAGTTACTTACCTCTTCATGCCTCAGTTGCATTTTCTTTAAAGTTAAAATAACAGGAGCTACCTCCATTTTTCTGGAAACATAAAATTCAGGAAACATCACCTGGTATAAAATAAATGTTAGCAATTATTATTATTATCTATTCACATTTTCCTAAATAAAGGTATTTAAATATCTGTGCCTTTATGCTTAATGTTGTAGTGTACACATTTAGATACAACTCAAAATTTATTTGAAATTATATACATTCAAGTTTTGTAAAACTTCATATTTTGCTTGACATGGTAACTCAAACTAGATTCAATTCCTTTTAATTTGATGAGTGAGCCATTTCTTATCTAATTCCCTGGATAATGTAACTTATTCACTCATTTGTGCTTTGTGATGATACCTGCCTCTTTGTCAAAACAATAACTAAACTGCATCATATTTGGTCAAAAATAAATCAATAGAGTAAATTGGTATTTAAAGAAAGGGACCATTCTTTGGCAGTAATCTTAAACTAGCACATTGATGCACTTTGGTAAATGCATTGGAGACTTGCTGATTGTGTATGTACATTTGTGAATGTATGTATGGTACATGGGTGTGTGTGTGTGTGTGTGTGTGCTCAATTTAAAGCTACAATAAAATTGTAGCATTATCCAAAGAAATAATTCTAGAAAATCATAGTTTGCAATGATTTTTGCTCTTTGGAGATTATGATGTTTAGATGATGCCTAAAGTTTCTGTGAATTTTTTTCAGAATTCTAGTAATATACAACACTGAAATTCATAAAGAAGGGGAAAATAGTTGGGTTCAAAGATATCATTAGACTACAGAACCAATCAGCCATAATTCAGGCCTCCAAATTAAACTACTTGTATGAGAAAATTTAAGTAGTTGTATTGATGTCACATATTGTTTGCAAACAAATGTATCTTTTTAAAAATTATTTATCTATTTACTTATTTATTTGAAAGCCAGAGTTACTCAGAGAGAGAAGAGGCAGAAAGGAGAGAGGGAGGTCTTCCATCTGCTGGTTCACTCCCCAATTGGCTGCAATGACTAGAGCTGCACCGACCCAAAGCCAGGAGCCAGGAGCATCTTCTGGGTCCCCCATGCGAGTTCTGGGGCTCATAGACTTGGACCATCTTCCAGTGCTTTCCCAGGCCTTAGCAGAGAGGTGGCCCAGAAATGGAGCAGCTGGGACTCAAACTGGCATCCATTTGGGATGCTAGCACTGCCAGGCTGCAGCTTTACCCGCTATGCCACAGTGCCAACCCCAAATGTATATTAACATTACTGTATTTGGTAAATACATAACATTAGTGTTGAAAGAATAAATAATTATAAACCTCAGTGAAGGCAATTTGTCATTAGGTAACAAAACCATGCAACGCATTCAATTGATTTCTAGTCTAGATATTTTTTCATAAAGAAATTTTAAACAAAATTATATTGATGCCAAAATATTCACAATAGAATGATTCCCTGAAGTGCAAACATATGGTAATCATTTACATTGGATGATTGCTTGATAAAATACATCGATAAATTTCATGTAGTCTATCATTTAATAAATCCTTTAAATTAATTGAATTAGTTTGAGGATATGCTTTGAAGAGTGTCTATAAAAAGTGTAGGGCAATAATTTATGCTGACAATCATAACTTCCCCCCCACCCATAACCCTCCTATTTCCTGCTCCCTCTCACATCCCGGAATATTACAAAATTGTATGAAGGACATTTGTACAGTAAACAAATATACTGATTTCTAATGCAATATTTGAATACTTGAAGCAGGAAGGCTAAGTACTTCTTTGCCAAAATAACATGTTTTCTCCAGTGTAAAACCCATTTACCATCCCAATACACAAAGAGATCTGGGGCAAGAAGGAAAAAAGAAGTCCACACATGCAGAAATTTTAAGCAAAACAAAATAGAGAATGTATTTAGTTTCATGAAAATCACACAAGAATTAATAGTATTCCACCCATTTCCAACAAATATTTTTACTTTAATGAATGAATGAATTTTCAGTTACATAGCAGAAAACTTCTACCCTCTCCCATAAAACTGAAAGAGAAATTTTTTAAAAGTGAAAACTGATGAAAGAATTCTGCAATACATGTTAATGTTAAGTAGCCCAGCAGAGTTTATTTAGAAATACAAACACAAACACAGAAAATAAATACAATAAAATCTTACTGAATAGGTCAGTAATAGTTCAGGATCCAATATAGTATGCAAAAGATTCTGGATTTCCCAGTCACTTTGTATAGGAAATGATGTGCTTTGCTATGTAGCATGTACCTTTAGATTCCTGAACACCTCCACTTTGCTTCTTACCCTGAGTCCCAGCAAATACAGGAACACCGCTGTTGAATCATTCATTTTCTGGATTTGGGAATATCAAAGAATTAATGAGTACAGAAAGTTGTACAGCAGAGACCAAGAATGTCCAAGGGAGGTCACGTAAATCAATTGAACAAGTCAAACTACTATGAATGTATACTGAATGCTCTGTGTTTAATATGTCTTACTTACCTAAAAAGACATGAGGGCTATTGCTCTCTCTCTTAATACAACTAAGGAGAAGATATCACCAATGCTCGAGAAAAATGAATACACAGCAGAGCTAATACAAAATCCCAAAATTCCAAAATAGAAAAACTGGATATGCACTCTTTACACACACCCTGAAGTGACAATGAAGGAGAACAATTCTAAAATTAGAAAAAAATCTTTTTTTAAAGATTTATTTATTTTAAAGTCAGAATTACACAGAGAGAGGCAGAGAAGAGAGAGGGGTCTTCCATCCACTGGTTCACTCCCCAGTTGGCTGCAATGGCCAGAGTTGTGCCAATCCAAAGCCAGGAGCAAGGAGCTTCTTCCAGGTCTCCCACATGGGTGCAGGGGCCCAGGACTTGGGCCATCTTCTACTGCTTTCCCAGGCTTTAGCAGAGATCTGGATCCATATGAGCTGCCAGCACTGCAAGTGGTGGCTCTACCCACTATGCCACACCACTGGCCCTGAAAATTCTTGTCAAATTAAGAACATTTAACCTTTGTTTTAGAGTGCATTATTAAAATATCTAAACTGGGGGAATACATAATTTCTTTCTTTAGAAATCAGAAGAGAAAAAGAACACTTCAAGCCTACTGTGACACCACACAGAAGGAATGGAGAATCATGACCTCAATTAGCCTAGGGACAGAATAAAACGGAGGGAAATAGGAACAACAGAATTAAGATGAATAAGCTTTGACAGCTGAGAGAATCTGAATCTAAAGAAAAGACATGCAGTTAACTGAAACAATAGAGATAAGTCTGAGAGGAAAAGACATTGTTAAGACATATTAATGGGGCCAGAGCTGTGGCTTAGTAAAGTCAAAAAAAATCTAAAATTTGTTTTTAAATTATATAATTAAAAAAGATAAAAAAGATGTTCAATCTTAAGTCTCTACAGCATAAGATATACATCAATTTTCCCAGGTTCTATTTGCATTAATTTACAAAGTTTCATGGGTATAATCACTAGAGTGGCTCCAATAAGTCTTTTTTATAAAAATTATTTTTTATTTTGACAGGCAGAGTGGACAGTGAGAGAGAGAGACAGAGAGAAAGGTCTTCCTTTTTCTGTTGGTTTACCCCCCAGTGGCCGCTGTGGCCAGTGTGCTGCGGCCGGCACACTGTGCTGATACAAAAGCAGGAGCCAGGTGCTTCCTCCTGATCTCCCATGCAGGTGCAGGGCCCAAGCACTTGGGCCATCCTCCACTGCACTCCTGGGCCATAGCAGAGAGCTGGACTGGAAGAGGAGCAACTGGGACAGAATCTGGCTCTCTCAGCAGGACTAGAACTCGGTGTGCCTGCACCGCTGGTGGAGGATTAGCCTATTGAGCCATGGCACCTGTCTCCAATAAGTCTTAACCTGGGATGCAACTAAATTTAACAAGGATACTCAATAGGAATTTTAGAAGAATTCCAAAATATGTATCAGAATAAAAATAAATACTTTACTTGGTACATCTCATTTTAACTATACTATTGTCTAAATTTCCAAATGTCAGATGTACTAAAAAAATCCCCAAAGCAGCAGAGTTGGTCCGACATGATGAGGAATAAAATAAAGAAAATGAGAATTCGCAGATCCCAGATTAAAATAACCAAGAAGGCCCAATAACAGAAAACTCAATGTCTTCATACACTAACATTTATTACCTCAGATTTATTTAACAAAAAGGTGATTATTCCAGCTACATCCCATTAGGTAGCCCAATTTTACCTGCTAAATCCACCAAAAATAAAAGCACCTCATGATATATTACTAAAATCATATTGCTATATGCCATCCACCATGTCCCCTGTACCTTATACTTAATGTTAACAGATCTGATGAAATCAATAGATAAATGATGTGTCTTAAGCAAGTGTGGCAAATGCATTTTGTTCCAAGTTTTTCCAGAAACCCCTCAGTCTCAGTTTGCCTTCACCTTGAAAAGACACTTGTGAGGTTTACAAATCAGTCCAGCTTTATTGGGCTTCCCTCCAATGAAAGGGGCTAAAATCCATCAAAATAAACTCTAGGCACTGTCCTTGTGCTCCCAGCAGTCATTAGGGGAGTAAATAAGCATATGGAAGACCTTTCTCTGTCTCTTCCTCTCACTGTCTGTAAGTACACCTGTCAAATACATAAATAAATAATTTATATATATATATACATTTATTTATATATTTATGTATATAAATATATTCAATATAAAATATATTATAATTTAACATACAATATATTATATAATATATAATAATTATAAACAGATATTATATAATTTATTATTAATATTATATATATAATATACATATATATTATTGAGAAGACTTCAAAAGCCAGCGTGTGGCCAGTTTGAAACCAGGAGCTTCTCCTCCGCTCTGTGTCACAGTAACCCAGGCACTTGGACCATCTTTCATGGCTTTTTCAATCCATTGGTAAGGAGCTGGATCAGAAATAATTATATATTTTATATAAATAATAAATTCATATATAATTATATATTTATAATAATTATATGTAATTCTATATTATGTATAGAAATATATAATATAATATATATTATAATATATAAATATATATATGATGGACCAAAATGTAGTATTCTCCATTTGGCAGAAGGGACAGGCTCCAACATCTACTGTCTATGTCAGTATGTCAGCATAATGCAGGAGGTAACCCCTCTACCAAATAAGAAAATCTATTTCAGTTCAGCTGGACATCATTCTGCTGACTGTTGACCTTATTACTGTTAGTCTGGATGCTTTCATTGGTTGCAATCCAGAGACCCAATTTTCCCATAGATATAAACATCAGCAAATATGAAAATTTGGTAAGAAAAGCTTAAGCTCAGAGTTATGATTAATAACTATTTTAACAAAATTTCTCAGAACCCATCTAATCCACATCTTGGACAATTGGAAGCTGTTGTACTTGGCCCACCCATAATCGAAATGGATTCTAAATCCTTCAACTGCAAGGAGAGTATCATAGACATTAATGCTCCAAATGGATCCAGTTCCCTGCTAATGTGTCTGGAAAAGCAGCACAGGGTGACTCAAATATTGGGGCTCCTGCACCCATGTGAGAGACCTGGAAGAAGCCCCTGGCTCCTGGTATCAGTCTGGCCTAGCCGCAGCCATTGCAGCCATTTGAGGAGTGAACAAACCAGGAGGAAGATCCATCTCTCCCACTCTCTCTTTCTAGTGCTGCCTTTCAAATTCATAAATAGATCTTTAAGAAAATAGATCACTTCAATAAATTTGCCATTGCTCAGTCATGATGACTTTTACTACCTTAAGTTCTTTTTCAAAAGATTTATTTATTGGAAAGGCAGAAAGAGGAGCTGGTGGTTGTGGTGCAGTGGACAAAGTTGCTATCTGTTACATTGGCATCCTGTATGTGCACCAGTTCAAGTACCAGCTATTCCATTTCTGATCCAGCTCCTTACCAATGGACTGAAAAAGCAGGGAAAGATGGCCCAAGTGGCTGGGATGCTGCCACGCACATCAGAGGAAAAGCTCCTGGCTTCAACCTGGCCACACTCTGGCTATTAAAGTCATCTCAAAAATGAATTAGGTGGTGGAAAATTTCTGTCTCTCCCTCTCTCTGTAACTCTTTCAAATAAGTAATTAAATATTTTAATATGATAAAAAAGGCAGAGAGACACAGAGACAAAGAGAGAAGGAAAGAGAAGCAGAGAGGTCTCCCATCTGCTGGTTCACTTTCTATATGGCTACAACTGTGCAAGACCAGGTTCTCAAGTCCCCATTGAGGTTACACTTCTCCAAATTAGATGACAAGAAGGAAAGAATTTGAGGTATTATCCATTGCTTCCTAGGGGTATTAACATGAAATTGGTTTGGAAGTGGAGTACCCAAAACTCAGATTAGCACTGCAATATAGGATGTGGGTATTTGTTGTGATGGCTAACAAATTGGAAATCCTAGAGGAAAAATCAACAGATTCCTGGACATACACAATATACCAAAATTAAGTCATGAAGACACATAGAAAAGCTAAACAAATCAAAAACCAAGACAGAGATGGGATGAGTAATAAAGACCCTCCCAACAAGGAAAAGTCCAGGATCAGACAGCCTCACTATTGAATTCTACAGGACTTTTAAAGAACTAATTCCAGTATTTCTGAAACTATTCAACTCAATTGAAAGAGAGACAATCCTCTCAAACTCCTTCGATTAATCCTGCATCACCTTAATTCTTCAACTAGAAAAAGATACAGTGGAGAGAGAGTACTATAGAAAAATATCCCTGATGGGGGCCAGTGCTGTGGCACACTGGGTTGATCCTCCACCCATTGAGCTGGCATCCCCTATGGGTGCCAGTTCTGGTCCCGGTTGCTCCTCTTCCAGTCCAGCTTTCTGCTCTGGACTGGGAGGGCAGTGGAGGATGGCCCAAGTGCCTGGGTCCCTGCACCCACTTGGGTGACCAGGGAGATGCTCCTAACTCTGGCTTCCGATTGGACCATCACCACCTGTTGTGCCATATGGAGAATAAACAAGCAGATAAAATACTTATGTCTCTCTGCCTCTGCCTCTGCCTCTCCCTATAAGTAACTCTACCTTTCAAATAAATAATTCTTTGGAAAAAGTCAACAAACAATAAAGGCTGGTGGAGAGGGAGAGAAAAAGGTACCCTAACCCACTGTTGGTGGGAATGAAGCTAGTACAGCCATTATGGAAGGCAGTATCAAAGTTCCTCAGAAATCTGAAAACAAACATACCATATGATCCTGCCATCTGACTCCTAGGAATTTATCCACATGAAATGAAATAGAATATGCATAGGCATGAGTTATCTGTACCTCATGTTTATTACAACTCAATTCACAATAGCTAACATGGAATCAACCCAGAAGTCCATGAACTGGTGACTGGAAAAAGAATATGAGCTATAAATACAGTGTAAAATACTATTCAGCCATAATTGAGAATGAAATCCTATCTTTTGTAACTAAATGGATGAACTGGAAAGAAGTATGCTTCATGAAAGAAGCCAGTCCCCAAAAGACAAATACCATATGTTTTCTCTGACTGGTGGTAATTAATATATAGATAACGAAAAGTAGCATATGAGTTAATATGACATTTTGAGATTTGAGTATTGTTCATAGCACTTTTCTGTACTCTTTGATAGAGTAAACAACATATACTCATTGATATTTCTTCTACTACTTGCTGAATTCTTTATTTTGTAGAGGGTTAAAGCTTGTGATTCTAAAATAAAATCAAAGCATGCAGCTGTCAAAATTAAAAGAAAATAAAACGAGAAGGAGCGAGTTGGAAATATGAGACCAAGGGAAGACAGGATAGGATGTTATCAGTTTGCTCTTCAAACTGTATATGTAAATTACATGAAATTTGTTCACTTTATATGCATTTAAAAATATAAACTTAACACTGGAAGAAAAAGACCTGAGATCAGTGTTTTCTGGATCACCACTAATAAAATTTAGTCTTCATTTATGTCTGACCATATTTAATTTCTTATTTATTTATTTTATAAGAAAATTAACATCACCATTCCTAACAAGTCCATCCTGCTTCATCCATATCTATCAGTTCCCACAATGCTAATAATTTCTCATGAACTTAAATCCAAATCATCTTAAAGAGATGCAATGTGGAGCTGGTGCTGTGGCATAGCAGATAAAGTTGCTGCCTGCAGTGCTGGCAAGCCATATGGGTGCCAGTTCAAGTTGTGGCTGCTCCACTTCTGAAGCAGCTCTCTGCTATGGCCTGGGAAAGCAGTAGAAGGTGGCCCAAGTCCTTGGGGCCTTGCACACATGAGAGATCCAGAAGTAGCTCCTGGCTTCGGATTGACACAGACCAGCCATTGCGGCCAACTGGGAGTAAACCAGCAGATGGAAGACCTCTCTGTCTCTGTCTGTCTGTCTCTCTCTCTCTACCTCTCCTCTATTTGTGCAACTCTTTCAAATAAATAAATTAATATTTAAGAAAAAGGCCTGATTCATGTTATTATTTATGTGTTTTAGAGGCTTTGCAGATGTTGATTACATGTGCCATGAAAACCCATCAAAATACAAATCCTATAAGAGGCAACACACTGTGCCCTAAACTGGTAAAATCCAGTGCATGTGTTGAGAAAAACACACTAGCAATACATTTCAAAAAGCTGTGAAATATTATAAGTGGCTGTCAAAAGCTAAAAATCTGACAATGACTCATTATCTCATTTATTTATACATAATGCTGAGAAAATCAGAAGTATTTGTTAACACTTCTGCTAAAATGCACTAGATTTATAATTTTTAAATGCATCTTTCCTAGATATAATGCAGTCCTGTGCTACTTTAGAGTATCAGAAATTTAAAATGTTGGACTGGTGCTGTGGTGGAGCAGGTTAACACCCTGGACTGAAGTGCCAGCATCCCATATGGGGGCCGGTTCAATACTCAGCTGCTCCACTTCTGATCCTGCTCTCTGCTATGGCCTGGCAAAGTAGTACAAGATGGCCCAAGTCTTTGGGCCCCTGTACCCATCTGGGAGACCTGGAACTGGCTCCTGGCTCCTGGCTTCAGATCAGCACAGCTCTGGCAGTTGCAATCAATTAGGGAGTGAACATCAGATGGAAGACCTCTCTCTTTCTCTCTGGCTCTCCTCTCTGTAACTCGACTTGTAAATAAATAAATAAATGAATCTTTAAAACAATTAAGAAATTTAAAATGTGAAAGGTTTTTAAAAAATGTATTTCTTTATTGTGAGGCAGAGTTACAGATATAGAGAGGAAGAGAAAGAGAGGTCTTCTATCGACTGGTTCACCCCTAAATGGCCAGAATGGCTGGAGCTGGGCTGATCTGAAGCCAGGTGCCAGAGGCCAGGAGTCAGCAGCTTCCTCCAGGTCTCTCACATGGGTGCAGGGGCCCAAGCACTCAGGGCATATTCCACAGCTTTCCTAGGCCATTAGCAAAGAGCTGAATTGGAAATGCAGGAGCAGGGACTCAAACTGGTGCCCATGTGGGATGCTGGTGCTGCAGGTGGATGCTTAATCTACTATGCCACAGAGTGGGCCCAGGGAAAGGTTTTAGGAAAACATCTTTCATGTAGACTAGGCTGCAATATTGCAAGGTAAGGTTTAGCTCTTATTTCCACACATCAGTATTCATCTTTTAGCAACTATAAATACTGAATATCATACATATAGACATAAATATAGGTAACTGCAGATTTTGTTGTCATTCTTTCTAATTCTCTTTTTAATGTCTGCTAATAGGCCATCTTATGGATTATTATATTGATGTTACCTGTACACAACCATCAGGCATTTCCACTGTTGAATGTGTTTATGTGTACAGGTAGTTTTGTTTGTGTGTACATGAATGCACATTTGATGGAGATAGCAGACAGTAATACTGTGAGAACTCCTAATGCTGATTTCAAACTTTCTGTCCTCCGCAGAGATGGCTGTCATTGAAGTAGACCACAGGGACCCTTTTGCTGTTGTGGACTGAAATGTGCCTCCCTAAAACTCAAACACTGAAGTGCTAACCACCAACATGACTCTACCTGAAGAAAGTACTTTTAAGTAGATCAAATGATAGATGTGTCTGTCACATCGGAGAAACGCTTCTGGAAAAATCGAGCCTATTTAAGCACCTTGATCTGATATTTTCAAGCTCTACAACTCTGAGAAGTAAAATTCCATGATTTACATCATATTCTCTGTGGTATTTTCTTAGCAAATTAATATATCCTCATTTCTGCCAGCATTTTCTGCTGTCATCTAGAAGGTCCTTGTGATAGCAGAGAAATATAGAAACTAAAAACTGTGATTTTAGATTACCAAGTATCTACTAACACAAAAAAGATATCCCAGAAGCAACCTACTGGCATCCTCCAGAACCCAGAAAAAAACAGGAATGAGTCAAGATGCAGGGCAGTAGAAAAAAGTGAATAATGAAAGATCACAGCAGAAGTAAATAAGGAAAGGTTTGGTGCTGTGGTGTAGTGGGTTAAAGCCTTGACCTGCTGTGCATGCATCCCATATGTTGCTGCTAGGAGACCAGGTGCTCCACTTCCAATCCAGCTCCCTACTAATGCACCTGGGAAATTGGTGGTAGATGGACTGTGTTCTACGGTTTTGGCACCCACATGAGAGACTTGGAAGAAGCATCTGGCCTTTCCAATAAATAAATAAATCTTAAAAAGAATAGAAGCAGTGTTAGCACTGTTGGAAAAAAAGACACATAGTTCAATGGAAAAGAATAGGCATCTGAAATAAACCGACTTTTCTACAGGCAACTCCTATTTAACAAAGGAAAGAAAACAAACAGGAAAAAGAAAAATCCCTTTAGCAAATGGTTTAAAGGAAAGTGATTATCCATATGTAGAAGCCTGAAAAGATACCGCAACACCTCATACACTATGTAAAAGCAACTCAAGGTGAATTAAAATCTAAATATAAAACCAAAAACTAAGTAAACATATGAGAAACTGTAAAACATTAGCAGAGACAACAGTTTGCGTAAGATTACAAAAGCACAAGTAACAAAATAAAATATACAAATTTGAGCATATCAAATTAAGATACACCTTCACAACAAAGTAATCAACAGAGTGAACATACAATGGACGCAATGGCAGGAAACATTGAAAACTCTGACTATGACAAAAGATTGATAGCCAAAACATACTTATATAGAACTGGAAAAACTCCAAACAAGAAGCAAAATGTACAGTTCAGAAATGGAGAATGATCTGAATAGATGTTTCTCTGAAGAGGAAATCTCAATGGTCAAGACATAGATGAACATGCCCAATATCACTAGCCATTAGGGAAATGTAAATCAAAACCAATAGCAGACTCCATCTGTGGGAGAAGACAATGCTTGGGTTTTCATTTGTGCAACAAGTGGGTTTAGAGGACGCCTTTTAACATTATAGTGCAGAGTCTACATGGAAGTAAGGAAACCTTAATATTTCCTAATGGGCTTGTTAAATTCTTGACCAGTGCCTATTTCCTTTGCAGCAAACTTCCCAGTCTCACTACTTTCCTTCTTCTTCCTCTTCTCTGTGGCTTGTAAAAACAGTATACCTTCTATACACGGAGGATACTTTTGTTTTGTTTTATTCCTTCTGTCTCATGATGTTCCTCTAAGAAATCACAACCCTCCAAGTATTCATTCATTTGTGCAGTCTGCAGTTTTCATGGGCTACTACATGGCAAAGTACTAGGTTAAAGGAAAGGTATAGGTCAGGAACTGAGCAAAGTTCACAATGATGAAGCCATTGGGGAAATGAACCTGATGGAAGACCTCTCTCTCTCTCTCTCTCTCTCTCTCTCTGTCTCTCCTTCTCTCTCTGTGAAACTTTGATTTTCAAATACATAAATAAATCTTTAAAAACTAAATATACTAATAACCTGGTGGCAACACCTTTCTATAAGAACATGTGAAGCACTCAAACACAGTTTGTCCCAGAAAGTCAGCCATAGTTTTCAAGGGCACATCTTCTATTCCATTTGTGGACACCTCTGTGTGGCGTAAGGGGTACTTATTTCTTCCATTCTTCTTTCTTACCACTCTCACAGTTATAACTTCCATCGATGCTTCCACAGACCAGTCTCTATGAAATTGTAGAACTAATATCCTCCCATTTCAAAAATGTCATGGGTTTAAACACAGAACCCAAAATAAGACAATTAACTGACCTTCTTAATTACACAGTGTGGAAAGTAAGATTCTCAGTGGATCACTGGGTAACTGTAAAGTACTGCGCAGAGAAAAACTGTAACTTATATGTATTTATGATGCTGTAATTCTCCACTTTATGCATACTCAGATTAAAAGAGCTCCCGTTAGTGGGCAGCACTGTTGCATAGTGGGTAAAGCTACTGCCTGCAGTGTCAGCATCCTATATGGGTGCCGGTTGGGATCCTGGCTGCTGCACTTCCCATCCAGCTCTCTGCTGTGGCCTGGGAAAACAGTAGAAGATGGCCCAAATCCCTCATCTCCTGCACCCACCTATGAGACCTGGACAAAGCTCCTGGCTTCTGGTTTTGGATCCAAACAGCTCCAGCCATTGATCTCTGTTTCTGCCACTCTGTAACTCTGCCTTTCAAATAAATAAATAATTATTTAAAAAAACAGCTTCATCCCAGAAGAAGCTCCTGGCTACTTGCTTCAGACTGGCACAGCTCCAACTGTTGCTACCAATTGGGGAGGGAACAATCGGACGGAAGACGTCTCTCTCTCTCTCTCTCTCTGTCTCTCTCCTCTCTCTGTGTAACTCTTTCAAATGAATAAATAAATCTTTAAAAAAGTAGTTCCAGTTATTGACAACACAGTAGACTTGCATTAATTTTAGTTCCCTTCTCACTTTGCAAAGGGATCAGCGTCAGGTAAAAACAGTTGAGAGCCTTGCTAACAGGAGAAGAAATAGCTGAAGACAGAAAATGAAAAGCAGCCAAATACATCATCAAAGAAAGAGAAGTGGACCTCATCCAACACAAACCTTCAAAAGTGGATGCTCACAATTAACGAGTGAAACAGCTGCCCACTGAAATCTTATCTAGGGAGGGAAGATGTCCTAAGTTCTGCTTCTGTAAACTCCAGTCATAAATCTGTCCTAATAAATCTGTCCCCGGCATCTCTTCTACAAACATACTGGACCCACTGACCATTGGAAATGTGGTCCTGAAGGGTTAAAAAGTTAAAAGCCGCTCCCCCCACCAACCTCCTCTGGTGAACTTTCCTGACCTCCTTAGACTTGCTCTGCATAGCCATTCTCTATAAAGTTAATTAGTCAGTAAATTACCCCAATGTGAGCGTAACCTTAGTTTCACCTAAGTAAGATAGAAGAAGTCACCATATATCTCTTTGCCTCCTGGACCCCTGACCCCACCATGTGTCCCTTATCGCCATTCAGCTGCATTCCTAGGTATCATCAAGGCAGTTCCTGCAACCTTGTTATGTTTGTTGTGTGGCCCTCCCTTTTGGCAATAGGAGGCTTTTTGATACTCCCTGTATAGGCCATATGGTTCTCTGAGGTCTAATCGGTCCCTTACTCGATATCCTGTACTCCCTGTATTCATAAATCAACTGGTTGTAAAATCACTTAACTTGTATCAATTGTTTACTCTATACCTCTGTCTGATCTATGCAATGATTGATTTTCTTTGTTTAAACATGTATAAAAACCCTAACCCAAGACTATTTGGGGCCGCTCGCCTGTACTGGGACGGGGGCCCCGACATGTCAGCTCATCAATAAACCTTACCCTTTGTTAATTGCATGAGAGAAGGTCTCTTGGAGCGTTTTGGGGGTGGCAAGAGCAATCCAACTCTAACAGTCCTAAGTCATGTAGGCTGCCATTTAAACCTACCAATGCTGTAACAGCTAAGAAACTTGAATTTGATGCTCAGTTCTCAGGAAATCATTCCAGCTGAGCCTAGGGCCATTAATAGAGACTCCTTGGATCCTCCCCTGTCTCTGTGCCTGTTTGAAAGAAGGGAGTTTTCCCACCCCAGGTTTCTGTAACAGCTTCAAATTCCACATTGGAAAAGTCTGATAATTAATACTTGAGAGGGATCAATGCGCAAAGCAGCTATTCACGCTTCACACTGCTCCCCACCAGGAAGATGAGGTGCAGGATGAGAGCAGTGGGGCAGATCCTTGTCAGATCCTTCTTCCCACCCCTCTGCTGCCACAGGCTCCCTGCTGAAGGCCATACAGCCCCACCCTGCAGGAACCAACAGCCCAGAAAACATCAAGAGGCCCAGCCCAACTGCATTCTGAGACCACCCACAGTGGGAACCCAGCTTATTTAACTGTGGAGAGTGGGAGTCTTTCCGCCTTCCTTCTCTGCATGTTCAGGTTCCCAGAACGCTGCCCTCTCTCTCCTGTAACCACTAAATAAAGCACATTAGGGACAGTTTGGGTAAGGTTCTGCAGGAGAGAGTCCAGGCACTGGGAGCCTGGGAAGCAGAGGTGGGAGACAGAACAGCCCAGGTCCCAGCCCTGACCTCGGGGGAAACTGCCAAGATCTCTGGTGCCCTGGCACCCACCCTTCTCCCACACATGTTGCCGCCCCTTCCTGCATTCCAAACCTGCAGCAGAAAGTCCCAGAGCAGGTATACTTTCTTCCAGAAACACGGGGAGCAAAGCAGGGAGTGTGGGGAACAGAGTCCCTGGTAACTGGGACCCACAGGTGGACAATGAAGAGGGAAGAAGCAGCAGGAGGCAGGCTCGGGGTGAGCACTCAGAAACTGCCTGGGATTGCACGTGCAGAGCAGGAGATGCAGTAAATGCCAGAGAAGGAGCAGCACAGCCCCCAGGGCTGACCCTGATCAGGGAATGAACTCCCTCTGGTCCAACTTAGAGCCCCAGCGACTGGCTGTAGCAGGCGAATGGGCACAGCCATTCAGAAGGCAGAATATGTTGGAGCTCCTGGGAACTCAGGGAAACTGAGTCCAGGCCGCAACATCCATAGAGACACCAGCTGGCCCTCCCCAAAGGCTGCAGTCAGGGGTGGGTGCCCACAACCAGAGGGCCTTTGCTTTTATTCAGTCCCTCCTTCCTTTCCTTCCCAACCCAAAATCTCAGGGATCAGTTGCTGTTCTTCCTTTCCTGAATCAAATCTGAAAGAGTGACACTGACTGCTGCTAACTGACCCCAAATCCTGGCTCCCTCATAACCTCTGTCTCTTCCAGAAAAATCTTATTTACTACTTTGGCCCTAGAAATCATAAATGACTATGATAGAATGTAACTTTTAACAGAGGTGTAGAAGGCATGGTTTAATATCCAGTTTTGAGAATACAATTTTCATTTGTGTTTTATTGATGTTTATAGTTCTTTTAAGATTTATTGATTTATTTGGAAGTCAGAGTTACAGAGAAGGAGAGGCAGAGAGATAGAGAGAGAGAGGTGTTTTCCATCTGCTGGTTCACTCCCCAATTGGCAGCAGCACCACAGTACTGACCCCTTATAGTTCTTTTCAAATCATTTTACACTTTCTTTTTATTTATCTAGTACAGAGACAGAAGAATGGACACAGAGCTAACATAGCTGAGTATTCAAGGAGACAGGTTAAGGGGTTAAATGCCTTATATCATATCATTTATACCTTAGATTAATTCTGGGGACAGTATTATCTGGAATTTACAAAGTAGAAACTGAATGGAAAGAGCTTAGAAAAATACGGTGTTTTTTAATATCATTAAAAAGTCTAAGATAAAGGCTAATCAAGGGTCCAGCACTGTGGCATAGCAGGTAAAGCTACTGCCAGCATGGACATTCCATATGGGTGGAGGTTGAGTCCCGGCTACTCTTCATTTGACCCAACTCTCTGCTATGGCCAGGGAAAGTGGTGGAAGATGGCCCAAGTCCTTGGGCAGCTGCACCTGTGTGGGAGACCCAGAAGAAGTTCCTGGATGCTGGCATTGGAGCAGTACAGCTCCAGCCATTGTGACCAATTGGTGAGTGAACCAAAAGATGGAAGATGTCTCTCTCTCTCTCTCGCCTTCTACTCTGTGTAACTCTGACTTTTAAATAAATAAATAAATCATTTTTAGAGAGCCAATCAACATATAACACTAGCTTAAAAATCTTTCTTTTCTCTTGGGTCTCAGTTTTTAAAATCTGATTTATCAAATGGAAAAATGTGAGAGAGATGAAGTTTACCTACAAAGGTAATTTACTATAGTTACTTACTGTAATAATTTACTGTAATGATGTACTGTAATTTACTGTAATAATTTACTGTATAGAACCACATAGGATTATAACTTGTCTAGAAAACAAAGGAGATTCAAAGTTGCTATTTTTCATGGTTATTTGTTCTTATTTTTAATATCAAGATAGTATATAAATATTATGCACTCCTAGGTATTTGTGTGTTGTTTGATATGTTTTATTTTTTAATCAGAAATTCAAAGAGATAACTGGGTAACATGGAGTTCTGTGTTTCTGATTACTTCTCTCAATTAGAGATCATGGGATTAGAGTTGGTGCTAGATTAAGAATGCTTCAATCTTTATCCACTGGCTTCACACCAGCATTTACTATGTTAAACAATATTCTTTGGGTAGATTGCTCTTTCTTGTCAGACTGTAAACTTCATGGGGTCTAGAAACATATTTGCTTTGACACTAAAACTCAGCATCTTGACAGTCAGTCTTTTAGTTGAATAAATACATGATATACAAAATAAATATTTCTGCCCCTCAAGAACTGCCTAAGAGAGAAGAAAATAGAAATCAATTTGATGACTCTCAGTATTAGGTGAATATATAATTTGTCGTTCTGACATAAGCTTGGTCATAAAAAGGGCATATGAATAATAACACAGAGTTGAAGTGTATGAACACCTAGGGCCAGCGGGTTAAATGTTCACCCTAGCTATGTAAGGCATTCCATGTCAATAGGAGAGGAAGGAGGAAGAGGGGAGAGAGTGTAGGTGGGAAGGTGGTTATGGAGGGAAGAATCACCATGCTCATTACTTAGCAGCAAAGAGAGAATCTGTGATCATTTGTTGCTTAAGAAAGGGTGATAGGCATTCTTTAATTAAAATGCAGGCATCAGTGTTTTCCTCTCTGAAATAGGAAGTCTATAACTCAGAATTCCTTGCTGTTTCATCAAAAACAATTCAAAACAAAAACCTAATTAAGCATAAGAGGAAGTTACGCATTAGAAGTCTATTCCAATCTCTAGGAGGTTCAGGGGTTGGAAAATTCATTCAAAATCTTGCTGAAAAATGTCCCATACATTTTCCATGACCACTATCCATCAGCATAAGCTCTTTTAAAAAAAAGAAAGATTTATTTATTTGAAAGTCAGAGTTACACAGAGAGAGGAGAGGCAGAGAGAGAGAGAGAGAGAGAGAGAGAGAGAGAGAATCTTCCATCTGCTGGTTTACTCCCCAATTGGATGCAATGGCCAGAGCTGAGCTGATCCAAAGCCAGGAGTTAGGAGCTTCTTCCAGGTCTCCCATGTGGGTTCAGGAGTCCAAGGATGTGGGCAATCTTCTAATGCTGTCTCAGGCCATAGTACAGCTGGATCAGAAATGGAGCAGCAGGACTTGAACCAGTGACCATATGGGATGCTGGCACTGCAGGCGGCAGACTTACCTGCTACACCACAGCACCAGCCCCCATAAGCCCTATCTTCTGCAGAACCAGCACCCCAGACACCAGCCACCACATGGCATCCCATGGCACACTCAACCCTGGCAATGTTCTGCAGCTCTTGCTCCTCTCCACTTTCACTGGAAGAATCTGCAACTCCTTTTTTTCATGCAAGTAATTCTGATTCAGATGATGCCCCTGACACAATTGGCTGGCAAGTGTCATGGCATGTGTCCACGGCCTAGCTAAATGCAAAGCTGGAACATTTTAAACTTTTCACTGCCATGGTGAGACACGGACTCCATCTAATGAAGTAGGGGATTTTTCAGGGAGTCTAGAGAATCAAATATGACAAAATGACAAATCTTAACCAAAGAGTGCCGTGGTACAGATGAAGAGAACCCAAAATGTATTTTTCTATCTTTTCTTTTCTGAGTTAAGTGCCTAAAAACAAAGCCAATGAGGGTTAAACAGACCCATTCTGAAAATTCCTTAACATCTTCATTTTCATCCAAATTAATATATTGCTTGAAGAAAATAAATTTTACATAAATGAAAATGCAGTACCACAGACAAGTGTACAGAACATAGGCCCTCAGCTTCAAACCATCTGGGTCCATTAATGTGTTCTTCCAGAACCCAAGCTGCAGTACAATAGAACCACAGCCTCTGACATTCCTCCTCCACCCTGATGGATCTTGGGTTTTCCTCCCACCTCCCCTCTCCTGTGAATACATCAGTAGCAGGACAAATGGAATCCAAAGATAGGCTGATGTTATTTAACATGGAATAAACATAGTGTTTTAGTCAGTACAATCCTCAATACTACAATAATAATTCCGAGTTCACTGATTATGAAAGTAAGTATATAAAATCTATTCCTAAGTAATCACACCATCGAGAGCTGAATGTAGACTTTCAGAGGGAAAGAAAGAGAGAATTGTGTAGAGATGTGTATCTCTATAATACAGATTTACCGCTGTACTTTATAGACAGTACACCATGTTTGTATTTTTTTTTTTTTGCAGTCTGGCATAGTTTATTACATCCAGCTTTTCACTTTGGAAATTTTATGATTAGACACTAATATACAACAAATTTTGAATCCTTACAGACAATATAGAGCACCCTAGGCCCTCCCAAGGGCAGAAAACAGACCAAGAGCTCACAGATTGGCTGCAACTGCAAGAAGCAGATGAAGATATCATCAGAAAGATACATATTCCTGCATTGTGGCTGCTGAGCAGTTCTGCCCTTATTTATCTCATCTCTGTTTCAGATCGTTAAAGAAAGTTATATGCTTTCTGACATTTCTAAAGATTTCACTAATGAGAATCTAAGATATCTTCACTACCTTAAGAGCCTCAGAACAGCCCAAAGACTTGGGCCATCTTCTACTGCTTTCCCAGGCCATAGCAGAGAGCTGGATCAGAAGAGGAGCAGCTGGGACTAGAACCGGAGCCCATATGGGATGCTGGCACTTCAGGCCAGTGCTTTAACCTACTGTGCCACAGCACTGGCCACAACATAGTATTTCTAATAGAAGAGATGGTTAAGTCATTAACTCCTCTAAAATACAAGTTAAGTATTAGTTTTGAAACTCTGATTCAATCATGAGAAAAACAAAAGGTTAATTTTCTCTCTTTGCTTCTGGGTATGTAAATTTTCTTTTAAGAAATTAATCATGACTTTTACATCTCAGACCCTATTATGAGTAAGTAGAGAATATTGTGGGGTTATACACTCATTTTATCAAAGGAACATTTCTCCAATTAAAGAAAACATTATGGGCATCCCATATGGGCACTGGTTTGAGTCCTTACTGCTCCACTTCTGATCCAGCTACTTGCTATGGCCTGGGAAAGCAGTAGAAAATGTCCCAAGTGCTTGGGCCCATGCACATGCATGGGAGGCCAGAGCTATGGCCCAGCAGATTTACAACCTGGCCTGAAGCACTGGCATCCCATAAGGGTGCTGGTTCAAGACCGGGCTGCTCCACTTGTGATCAAGCTTTCAGCTTATGGCCTGGGAAAGCAGTAGGAGATGGCCCAAGTCCTCGGGCCCCTGCCTAAGTGGGAGACGTGGAAGAAGCTCCTCGTTCCTGGCTTCAGATCAGTGCAGCTCCAGCCATTACAACCAGTTGGGGAGTAAACCATCAGATGGAAGACTTCCCTTTCTCCCTCTCTCTCTCTCTCTCTCTCTGTGTGTGTGTGTGTGTGTGTGTGTAACTCTTTCAAATAAATAAACAAATCTTTAAAAAAAAAGCCAGGAGTCAGGGAAATTTCATCCAGGTCCCAGCTTGGGTGCAGGACCCAAGGATTTGTACCATATTCTGCTGCTTTCCCAGGTATGTTAGCAGGGAGCTGGATCAGAAGTAGAACATGTAATTGGTGCCCATAGAGAATGCTAGTACTGCAGATGTTGGTATAACCCATTTTGCCACAGTGCTGGCCCTGACAATTTTTAATTCCTAGGAATTAACAGGAAAGAAAGAAGTATGGCAGGATACCATTTTTTTTTAAAAATTTATTTTATTTATTTGAAAAAGTTATATAGAGAGGTAGAGAGTGAGGTAGGGAGAGAGAGAGAGAGAGAGAGAGAGAGAGAGAGAGAGAGAATCTTCTGTCTGCTGGTTCACTGCCCAAATGGCTACAATGGACAGAGCTGAGCTGATCTGAAGCCAGGAGCCAGGAGCTTCTTCTGGGTCTCCCACATGAGCAAAATGGTCCTTGGGCCATCCTCTACTGTTTTCCCAGGTGCATTAGCAAGAGGCTGGACTGGAGGTGGAGCAGCTGGAACTCTACCAGCACTCATATGGGATGCCTGTATTTCAGGCCAGGGCTTTAACCTGATGTGCCACAGTGCTGGCTCCAACAGGTGACCTTTTACTCTCAATAATCTCTTCTTGGTATTGGCAGCAGTTTGTAATTTTTTGTTTATTTGCCTTCTTCTTAATCTATATTTTTAAAAAATTACAAAAGGTTCCAGCACCCTGAGAACCTCCATCACAAGGGCATACAATCAGATGTTTGTCCAGAAAAGGGTGGTGTAGATGCAAGGTGGAAAATGCAAGGTGAGTTGATTCATCTTTCTCAGGCTGTGGTTTCCATGGGCAACTTTTACAACCAACTGCCTTATTTGTTCCTCTTCCACAGAGTGGAAAACATGTTAAGTCATCCTATTTAGCCAAAAGCCAGTGGCAGCACTTAAACATGTCATCAATCTAGGGCCAGCATTGTGGTACAAAGAGGTAAGTTGCCAACTGCAACAGCAGCATGCCTTATGGCACTGTTTGAGACTCACCTGCTTCACTTCTCGTCCAGCTCTTTGCTTGGGAAAGCAGCAAAGATTACCCAAGTGTTTGGGTTCCTGCACCCACATGGGGGACTGGGACAGAGTTCCAGGGTCCTGGCTTCAGCCTGGCTCAGCCCCAGCTTTTGTGGCCATCTGGAACTGAGCCAGCAGATGAAAGATAAAGATCTCTCTCTCTCTCTCTTCCTTTTACCTAAGCATACATTACATACATAAATGAAGATGCATCAATGTAGCAACTTTTTGAGGAAAAGTCTTCTGATTATTGCAGGTATTGTCTCAATGCATAAAAATATTCAGACACAAAAATTATAAACTGATTTATATTTATATTTCTCAACCACATACTTTTCAGAAAAAATTGTCTGCCACTCAGCATCAGGTATCAGTCTGAAAGCATTCATTAAAAAATCAAGTAATTTTACTAAGCACAAAAACCTCTAGTATAGACTGCATATAAACCAGTGGCTTCCATGGGTATACACAGATTGATTTTTGTTAATTTACAGGGATCACTGCACTTCCCTGGCACGGAGCTCTCTGAAGAGTTTAAACACTGATGGGTGTGGCATTATTTCTGATATTTGCTTATTATCCAGAGTGCATTTATTCAATATCTATCATGAACTCCACACTCTATAAATCTATTTCGAATATGTAGATATTTAATGGTACTTACACATTTACAAACTGAGCTAATCCTCCTAACTTCTCTCTGGAATAGCTATGCCTTTGACATTGCCTTTTTTCACACATATGGAAATGCATAATATGCTTCTGTATGGTACTTCAGAATTTATAAAAGGCTTTTCAGGTTAGATTTACATAACATCATGTGAAAGTGTCCAAAGGACACAGTCTTCTCATTACAGAGGGGAGAGGTATGAAGTCACTCTCTGAACAGTTACTCAGATTCTGTCAGTCAGGTTCAGAATCTTATTAGGTATCAGATACACATCTAGATTTGTTTCCCTACTGTCTCTTTGTCAGAATTCCCAGCCTATGAGTGAACTTCAGTCTGAATGAATGCTAATATTCAAGGTTCTAAGTGAAAAAATTACTGAGGTTTGTATTGGTGAGTAAAGCATGTATCTAAATGTTACTTGTATTTAATAATAAGTATTGAATCATATGAAACTGAATATAAGATTATGCAAATTTTTAAGATGAAGAGCATATATTTAAAACCACAGTCTTTCATTTTGCAAACGTGTTGAAACACCTTACTGGAGCATGTGTTTGGCATAGTGGTAAAGCCTTCCACATCCCAGTCAGAATGCCCAGGCCTCAAGCCCTAGCCCTGCTTCTGCTTCTGGCTTCCTGCTAACAGAACCCTGGGAGGCAGCAGCTGATGGCTCAAGTACTTGAGTCCCTGCCACCTGTGTAGGGGACCCACACTGAGTTCCTGGCTTCAGCCTGACCCAGCTCTGGTTGGTGCAGACATTTGAGGAATGAGCAGTAAATGGAAGGGCTCTCTCTGCCTTGCAAATAAACAAAAATAACTATACAGACCTTTTCTTAAGGTGTCTTGCTCACATCTAAATGATTTCCCTTTTCACAGTAAAATGCCTAACTGTCCTCTTTAGTAACAATGCATGTTTTGCTCTCCATGTCCACTCCTGAGCTCCAAGTACTGGCAGCTCACCCTAACATGCTGACTGGTTCCAATGTTCAAGTACTCATCTCCCATTCTCTTTTGGTGGGTCTACCGGAAAGAAAGGAGAGTATCTACAGTAGTTAATATCTTACTGTTGCTCTTGCTGTCCACTTGCAGGCCTCAAGGATGACCACCTGAATACACATTGTGAAGTTCTGGACGTAGTTTCCAAACTTCAGTCACTTTGCAGTGGAGGGACTCTGTCCTCGTCAATCACTTGAAAGCCTGCAGGAGTAGGGAGAAGCTGTGTTTGAAGAATTCACAAATACAGTGCATTGAAGCCAACCACTACCACCCCCACCACACCCCTACTTCAGGGTTCTGGCAAATCCCAAATCAGGAGTTTGGAACCAGGAGTGGTTCAGGAGGTGACCTCGACTCCTTACTCTGAACAGCTCCAAAGTGCCTGGTGCACCCAGTGGGAGCTCAGCGCCTCGACCTCCCACCCTCCTGCCCTTGCCACCAGGACGCCCAGCTCCCAGAGCCTCCAGGAGGCCTGCAGCAGACCCGCAGGTCCAGGTGACTGGGATATGCATCTAGAACTAACCCAAAAATACAGGCCCAGCTCAAGTGTCACCTCCCCACAAAGTCACTGTCTCCTACTCCCTCCCGGAAGGCTGCAGGCCAGCACCCGGCACCGGGAGTCATGGCATTTGGGGTTTACCCGCTCTCCCACGAAGGAAGATGCCCCCGTGGGAACCCTGCTCCACCTGCGGGCAGGGCTGAGGAAGGAAAGGCCGAGCCATCCTCCACCCTAGGACTGCAGCCTGGGAAAGTCCAGGGCCCCGGTGCCCTTGCCAGGCATAGGGTCTCTCTAAGTGTACTCTGAGCCAGGGCCTCAGCCATCAGCAGCTCTCTTGCTTCCAGAATCTGCTGCAGGGCAGTTCAGGCTCAGTCCAGCAGGGGGCCTCAGGACAATCTTTGCTGCCCTGAGGCAGGAACAGTGCTGCAAGACCCGCCCCATGCCAGGCTGGCTATAAAGTTGGTGGACATTGGTGGGCAGCTGGTAGTTGCAGTGTGTGCGCGTGACATGGGTGGTGTTAGGTTCTTGGCCGTCCCGTTTCGTGCCTTGGGGCTAAAATGCCATCGGTGGCCCCTGAGTCAGGAGGGGCAGGAGAAGAAGAGACAGACCTGGTGAGTGCGACTGCTCACCTCTCCCGCCAGCCCTGCTGGCTGAGGCTTGCAGCACGTGCTGCACATGGGGAAGTAATGAAGGCCAAGTCTCAGCAGGACAACCTAGTGCACAGCGCTAATTTACTCACTGACACAGCATCTGTGTGGTCTGCATGGGCAGACAGGGGGAAGGGTTTGGTAGAAGGGTGCTGGAGGTGCACTGGGCCCTCATGCAGCTGCCTGCTGTAGGCATCCAGGGCAGCAGAGTCCTGCGGGGTCCCTAGGGATTCTGGCCATGTTGTGCCTTCCATCATCCACCCTCCTGCACTGCTGTTGGTGGCAGTGCTTCTGTGGTTGATATCTCATTGGAGTCCATGGTCATTTTCTCATGGTGGGCTGATCTCACACCGTGACAATCATGGAACAAATCACTGTTCTGCGGCATCTGCCTCCCAGGAGCATTGCAGGTGGACAGGGGGAAATGGGTGACTGGTGGCACCTCCTGTGCATGGTCTCTGTCCCATCCTGGACCGAAAGTGGAAAGGGAAGGAGAGGAGCTGGCTCAAAGCAGTCCCGCTGTGGGTTCCATCAGGTGCAAAATGTCTCCCGATTGCGGTTAACCTTGCAGGGAAACTGTCTCCTTTTGTGGGCAAGAGACAGCATCTGCTTTATTAGCTGTGCAGTGTATTGATAATTAAAATTTGGGTATCCCTATCTGTAGTCCTCACAGCGTAGTTACATTCTGAGGAACTGATGAAACTGCTCAGTACTTCGGGGCTGAGTGTAATATTAGGTGGGCAAGCCTGTTGTTGGCTTTTGGTTTATAGCTATTGGGCAACTTTATTTGGTAAAAATGCATTCAGGCTCAGTAGTGTATTCAAGAATGACCACTTAGTGAATTGTCTTTTTTTTTTTTTTTGTAAGAATAAGAGTATTGAAGACTGGGTTGAGCTACCTATGGCAAAACTCCACCATTCCTGGGAAGGCCACAATTGGCAAGAAAAGCAGGTAGCAAGCTTTCATCAAGTAAGTTGAGATTCCTGTGTTTGCAATCTGAAGAGCTCACTGCTGAGCTGGGAGGGGAACTGCTCTGAGCACAACTCATTAGAGAACTGCTCTTGCAGACCTTCCCTGAAGGAGGCACTGTTGTGGTCAGAAGCATTCCAGGAGCTGCTGGCCAGCAATTGTGAATTAGGCTTGAATTGAATCCATTGCAAATATCACAAGAGTGCAGAAAGGCTGTGTCCTCAAATCAGCAGCTCACCAAGGAGAATTCGACTTAACCTAGAAGGTCTGTTTATCTCCGCTTATTTCGCAGCATATTCATACCAGGTGGGGAAGATAAATCAGCCTTCAGCTCTGCAATGGCAGTGCTCTTGGTTGAGGCTGAGGATGCTTTTCATTGCATGCAGTGTTTGCAAGAGACTTAGTTCCCTGAGGATTTATGCCTCTCCTGTAAATACATTTTTGGCACTAAAACAAACTGAAGTATTTCTGTTTTAGTACTATGGAACCAACTTAAGTATTTTGCCTACAGGCATCTTTGTCTTTAAAGAGCTAAATCCGCATGATTACAGGACTGAGTAAAAACGAGAATAGCTAATCCTAGTACTAGAAAAGCACAAGGGATTATTTGATCATTAGCTTCCTCATATTCCTCATGTTTCTTTTTATTTTTCTGCCTGCTCTTCCCTACCTACAGATGTTCTGGCTGTATTGGAGGCTTTTCTAAAAACTGAATTCTGTGAAGCAAATATAGGCTACTGGCTAGCTTGTGAAAACTTCCAAAAAAATCCACCCACCCCAGAAGCTATCCTTATATTCAAGAAAAATATATACATTCTGCTTAGAAAAAGGCCCAAAAGAGGTTAGACACAATTCCTCATTTCAGCATAAAGTGTACACTTTTGACATCAAGAAGCAACAAAAGAAGTAAAGACATAAGACTAAAGCAAGGGCCAGGGAATCTGAAAAGCTTCCTCTCCTGGTGTCCTGTCTTTCAAATAAGTCTCCCCAGACCTGGCAGGTGGAGCTCATCACACATTACAGCTTCTGATTTTCACTTTCAAAGAGCAGAGCCCCCTTCTCTAACAAAGGATAATGAGTGATCTTTGTTTCAGATGAACATGCTTTCAAACCAAAACTCTTATTATCCAAAATATACAAGAAGCTATGACTCCCAGCTTTACAACTGCCTGGAAAAGGGTGTATTGCTTGATGGAGAATAACTTTCTGAAGTTGTATTTTTTTGCAAGGCAGAGTTACAGAGAGAAAAAGAGAGGGAAAGACAGCGGTCCATCTGCTGGCTCACTCCCTAAATGGCCACAATGGCCAGGGCTGGGCCAGGCTGAAGCCAGCAGCTTCCTCCAGGTCTCCCATGTGGGGGCAGAGGACCAAGCGCTTGGGCCATTCTCTGCTGCTTTACCCAGCAAGGAGTTGTGGAAGAAGAAGAGCAGCTGGGAGTCAAACCAGCATTCATGTGGGATGTTAGTGCTGCAGGCAGCAGTGTAACTTGCTATGCCACAACACCAGCCCCCAGAAAGAACTCTTATCCCTGGTCTTTCTTTTGAGTCAGAATGTTCCCAGGACTTGTGTTGAAAACCACAGATCACCACAGAACCCCATGAGAAGAAAAAGGAGCCCCAGAGTAGAGGACATGTTCTGTTTCCTAAGGCAGAAGTTTTTGACTGCCAGAGACGAACATTCAGTTCAGCCTGGGTGTTTGGGAAATATACCTCGCAATTGGGGATTCCAGTTCAGGTAGTAAATCAGGAAGCTGGTGACTGTCCAGGAGATGCCTGTATGAGAACAGCTTCCACCACCGTGAAGACACAGGCAGGAAATACGTGGTCTGAGTGGGGTGGGTCTCACTGGAAAAGCAGGACTCTGAGATGGAAGATAATGCAATGGAATGCTGTTGTTCCAGACTCACTTAAAATCAATAGGTCTGGGATTCTGTAGCCTTAGCTACCTAGCTCTACATCTTTCCTTAAATCCATCCATGTTGCCGCATGGTTTTAGTTCTAGTTTTTAAGTCCAAACTAATGTAACATGTTTATTATGTAGAATCATCCATTCTATTGTTGTGTATTGCTGAAGCTGAAGTGATGTTTGAATTGTTAAGTGGTATATAAAATAGTGAGTACTCATGTGTAGAAAACCACAGTGGCTGTTCCAAGTGCCAAACACTCTTGAAGGCAGTTAAGCTTTGAAGTGGTCTTTGAATATTTGAATACATTTATTTTGATAACTAATGTCATTGAATACTCAGAGTCCAGGTGTGAGTTGATTTGATTTTGGTAACTGGAAATATGACCAACATAAGATCTTTGTAGTAGAGAAGAAGCATGCATTACTGAATCTGTGCAGGGAGAACTGACAGCCCCCAGAGCTGAGATGAGGGTGGCAAGGAAGATGCTCTTTTCTAAACCTAAGTCACAGCACATCTTTAGAATGACCCAGGGTTAAAATTACTAACAGAATCTTTAATTAAACATAAAGGTCTTTAATGAGAATAGAACATTGACCTAAAACCCTTCTTGAGGATTAAGAACCAGCTAAAAAGGAGGCTGCGGTGGTGACCTCGAAGGGGTTGGAGCCTGGGGTCAGGGGTCGTGTGTCCCAATGGCTGGTCCAGAATCATCACGGGCTCCCTGGGTCGTGGGCCGGCACCATGGCTCGGGGCTCCAGAGGTCGGGGGAAGCCTGCTGGGCCCCTTCTTGCTTCCTTCTTTGGGCAGAAGTCAGGCATCACAAAGTGACCTAAAGTGACCAGTTTGGTACTGAAATCCCTGAGGCACCACTGGAGCCTGGGCCGGGCCTGCAGGCAGGGCAGAAGCAGAGGGGAGACACCGGGACCTGGGGGCCAAGGCTTCAGGTGTTCCTGTTGGCCCCCAGGCACCCACGGGGCCTCAGCCTCTCTCACAACAGAAACGCACATTCACCTCAGACCATTTTTACCCCTAATTCCACTTTAAAGAAAGGTTTATCGAGGACGGCACCGTGGCATGGAGGTGCAACCACAGCCTGCAGGGCCCGCATCATGGGCACCAGTTCCATTCCATGATGCCCTACTTCCTCTCCCACTCCAGCCAACGAGTGCAGTGGTGATGGACAGGTGGTTGGACCCCACAGGACATGGGAGATGGGAGGGGGCTCATGGGCCTTCAGCCTCACCCAAACATTGGGGAATCAAACCAGCAGATCGAAGACCCCTGTCTCTATGCCTTTCAAATAAATCTCTTAAAATAAATAAAAAAGAAATGCAAATAAAAAGAACCAGCTAAATAGACATGAACTGTATGGAGACAAACACCAATATTACATTACTCAACTCTCCACTGCTCCAATGAACAAAGAAGACAAATAAGAGGGATATAGGCCTCCCCTTTTTTGTTATGCTTCCCTTGGTTCCAACTAGCATGGTCTTGCAGAAAATGCACAAGGAATCCATTCTCTTCTGTGGTCAATACATGATCTCAGAATTTCCCTTATTCATTTGCCTAACAGATTTTGATTATGTTACTCTAGGTAAAGGGAAGGCAACAAAACTGCCCTTTTCCCCCATTTTAAAAATCTATTATTTATTTGAAAGGCAGAGTTATAGAGAAGGGGTAGAGACAGATCTTGCATCTGCTGGTTCACTTCCCAAATTGGCCTCAGCTGAGCCAATCTAAAGCCAGGTGCTTCTGCCAGGCCTCCCACATGAATGCAGTGGTTCAAGCACTTGGGCCACCTTCTGATGCTTTCCCAGGCACATTAGCAGGGAGCTAGATTGGAAGTGGAGCAGCTGGGACTTGAATCAGCACCCATATGGGATGCTGGCACAGCAGGCCATGGCTTTACCCACCATGTTGGTACTGTGTGTGTGTGTGTGTGTGTGTGTGTGTCTGTGTATGTATGCATGTATTTTTATTTCAAAGACTCATTTATTTATTTGAAAGGCAAGGTTAGAGAGGGAGAGACATAAGAAGAGAGATCTTTCAACCTCTGTTTCACTCCCCAAATGTCCACAACAGCAGAGGCTGGGCCAAGCCAAAGCCTGGAGGCTGAACAGCAGATAATCTTTAGTTGTTAATTTAAAATGAATAGGCTGTAGCTGGTGCTGTTGCATATAAGGTAAAGCCACCACCTGCAGTGCTGGCATCCCCTATGGGCACTGGTTCATGTCCCAGCTGCTCTGCTTCTAATCTAGCTCCCTGCTAATGTGCCTGGGAAAGCAGCAGGAGGTGGCCCAAATACTTTGGCCCCTGAATCCATGTGGGAGACCTGGAAGAAGCACCGGGCTTTGGATTAGCCCAGCTGCAGCTGCTTGCAGCCACGTGGGGATTAAAACAGCAGACAGATCATCTCTATTTATGTGTCACTCTCAATAATGCTGTCTTTCAAATAAATAAATAAATAAATCTTTAAAAAAGGTTTATTAATGTATGCTATAATCCAATCCAGGAACAGTAAGAGAAGCATTAAATATTGCTACCTATATTTTTATTTTTTAATATTTTTAAACTTTTATTTAGTGAATATAATTTTCCAAAGTACAGTGTATGGATTACAAAGGCTTCCCCCCATAACTCCCCTCCCACCAGCACCCCGCCCATCTCCCACTCCCTCTCCCATTCCATTTACATCAAGATTCTTTTTCAATCATCTTTATACAAAGAAGATCGATTTAGTTTATATTAAGTTTTCATCAGTTTGCAGCACACAGAACATAAAGTGTAAAATACTGTTTGAGTACTAGTTATAGCATTACTTCACATTGGACAACACATTAAGGACAGAGATCCCACAAAAGGAGTAAGCACACAGTGATTCCTGTTGTTGACTTAACAATCTGACACTCTTGTTTATGGCATCAGAAATCTCCCTGGGCTCTAGTCATGAGTTGCCAAGGCTATGGAAGCCTCTTGAGTTCACTGACTTCCATCTTATTTAGACAAGGTCATAGTCAAAGTGGAAGTTCTCTCCTCCCTTCAGAGAAAGGTACCTCCTTCTTTGATGGCCCGTTCTTTCTACTGGGATCTCACTCACAGAGATCTTTTATTTAGGTCCTTTTTTTTCTTTTTTGCCAGAGTGGCTTTCCATACCTAAAATACTCTCATGGGCTCTTCAGCTAGATCTGAGTGCCTTAAGGGCTGATTCTGAGGCCAGAGTGCTGTTTAGGACATCTGCCATTCTACAAGACTGCTGTGTATCGCACTTCCCATGCTACCTATATTTTATATAGTCTAAGTATTGTATAAACTAAAATATACAACACTAGGAGTATGCTATCAGTAATTACACTGCCAATCTCAGTGATTATAAATAAGAATTTTAGCAACTATACTGATTCTGAACAGTGATTCAATGATTCTGTTTTTAAATTTAAAAATGCCCATGAACTTGAATGTTTCTGTGTAGCTCCTCATAGAACTACAAGCCTTAGAAGTTCTATGCTGTTTAGCATTTCATCTTCAGTGCCAACTTGATTATTGCACTGCCAGTTTATAAAACACTTCACAGTCATGTGAACCTTACCATAAGATAGGACTGTGTAGAATAAATCCTTTAACTATAAAGACAATCTTCTCTCACAAGGGAGGAAGATCCAGAGGGGTCAAATGACTTGCTATGGTCACTTAGCTCTGTGAGCACAGAAACAAGGAAAGCTCTCAGCTTCCTGCCACCTCCCCTTACACCACCTGCCTCAACTAGATGAGCCTGTAATTTTAAGGACACTCAGGCCCCATGAGTTTAAATGAATTTTTCAAGGTTACATGACAAGTACCAAAACCAGAAGCAAAAATTATTGCTTCCATCTTTCTCTTCCTTGTCCACAATGGAAGTCCGATGTACAGTTATGCATTATTCTAATATCACAACCAAGAATCATTATTTTTCCCCAAATTTAACAATGAAACTCTTTTTTTCCATTGAGGAAGTTATTTTAATGGATGATACAAACATACTTGATTTGTTTTTTAATTTGAGATGCAAAGAAATGAACAAGTAGATAGAGAAGTGGTATTCACCCTCTAGTTCACTGCTGAAATGTCCCCAGTGGCCAGGGCTGTCCCAGGAGTAGGGAACCCAATCATCTGAGCCATTACTTGCTAGCTCCCAGGGTCTATATTATCAGGAATTTGGAGGCAAGTACTGGAACCAGGAATCAAACCAAGAAACTCCAAAGTGGGACATAGGAATTTGAACCACAAGGCTACACCCTGGCTTCCAGACTTGTTTTTTCACAAGTCCTCTGAAAAGGAAAGTTAATTACAACCTGAAATCCAAGACTCTGGAGTCCTCCGGTGTGTGTGTCTATGCAAGTTGATGCATTAGATTTACTTATGTTGCCCAAGAGTCTGCAGTTTAGAGAGAACATAAGAGTGAAACATGTGTCAGAGGATGTCAGCATTGGAGAGGTGGGTGTGCTCTAGTCAGAGGCTGAGGAGGACAAGTCCACAGGGAGCAGCAGCTTGATTTAGTCACAAGGAAACCGGCTGTTTCTGGATTCATCCACCCCTCCCAGCTGACTGGCTGTGGAATTCTGATTGAATTCACCTGAAAATCCCACTCCCACTTGATTTGGAGGGAATTAATATCTGTCCCCTCAGTAAAAGGGTTCCATTTCTTTTTCCAAACCACAAAAACTCATGTTGGTTGCGTTGCCTGTAAATTTCTAAGCATGAAACACCAATTTGTTTTTTTTTTTTTTATTTCTTACTAGCTACTCTGTCTGAACTTTTGTTTGTATTGCATCAGAATACAAAATCTGGGGAGGAAGAAGGCAAAACCAAATCAGACCCAGAAAACATTTAGAAAATTGCTGCATAAGAAACCAAAATTAGCAGAGGCACACAAAACAGTGACAGAAAGCCAGAATTGGAGCAAGCCAACAGCTGTGCCCTGATTCAAAAAGACGATTCCTGCTGTACCCTGAACTCCTTATTCCAGCCTCCAAACCAAAGCTCACATCAGAAAATTCATTACAAATCATGATAAATAAGAAAACTGTGAAAAAAGCCAAAGAAATGCAAGAGTCCTTGGTGATATTGGGCTTGATTTAGTCACAAGGAAACCAGCTGTTTCTGGATACATCCACCCCTCCCAGCTGACTGGCTGTGGAATTCTGATGGAATTAACCTGAAAATCGCAGTCAAACTCGATTTGGAGGGAATTAATATCTGTCCCCACAGCAAATTGGTTCCATTTCATTTTCCAAAACACAAAAATTCATCTTGGTCATCCTGCTTGTAGATTTCTAAGCCTGAAAGGCCAATTTATTGTGTTTTTTATTTCATAATGGATCCTCTGTCTAACTTCTTGTTTGTACTGCGTCAGAATACAAAATTTGGGATGGAAGAAGGCAAAAGAAACTCAGACCAAGAAAATATTTAGAAAATTGCTGCTCAAAACCACAAATCGGCTGAGGCACCCAAAACAATGACAGCAAGCCAGAATTGGAGCAAGCCAACATCTGTGCCCTGATTGAAAGAGACCATTCCTCCGGGGCCCTGAACTCCATATTCCAGTCTCAAAACTAAAACTCACATCAGAAAATTTATTACAAATCATGATAAATAAGACAAATGTGAAAAAAGCCAAAGAAATGCAAAAGTCCTTTGTGATATTAGGCTTGATTTAGTCCCATGTAAACTGGCTGTTTCTGGATTCATCCACCCCTCCCAGCTGAATGGCTGTGGAATTCTGATTGAATTCACCTGAAAATCGCACTCACACCTGATTTGGTGGGAATTAATATCTGGTGCTGGTTCTGCGGGCTGGGGCTTTAACCCACTGTGCGATAGCACTGGCCCCTGTAAGTGGTTTTCTTAATTATTCCCAGCTTTCTGTCTGTTTTGTTTTTAGATTTATAATAATTTATTAATGAAAATGGATGTAGGAAGGTAAATTTTATTCTCAGGGAATATATAGAAACAAGATGTATGATGAATTTGTCATGACTATCAATCATTGCATTTATCCAAGAAAAGGCAATGTCATCTCTCATTTTCTGTTGCCATAGCAAAATATATATTTGTTATATGATTTCAATTGAAGTCAAGGACAATATTCTAAATTTTGGGGTCATAATGTCCAACACATTCTTTAGTGTTATACAGATGATGTAGTGGGCAGTGTTTTAGTTCCACCCTGGAAATAAACACTTAGCATTCTGCAAGAGAATTACTTACCTAGGGCTAAACCACAAATCAGTGACATTTATTATTTTTTTTGACAGGCAGAGTGGACAGTGAGAGAGAGAGAGAGACAGAGAGAAAGGTCTTCCTTTGCCGTTGGTTCACCCTCCAATGGCCACCATGGCTGGTGCACTGCAGCTGGCACACTGTGCTGATCTGATGGCAGGAACCAGGTACTTATCCTGGTCTCCCATGGGGTGCACGGCCCAAGGACTTGGGCCATCCTCCACTGCACTCCCTGGTCACAGCAGAGAGCTGGCCTGGAAGAGGGGCAACTGGGACAGAATCTGGCACCCTGACTGGGACTAGAACCAAGTGTGCCAGCGCCACAAGGCGGAGGATTAGCCTAGTGAGCCGTGGGGCCAGCCGCATTTATTTTTTTAATTGTTAGAGTAATGCAGTCCTTAATAGTTTGAGGAGATGAACTTGATTCCCAGCTAGAGTAAGAACACTGTGGGGAAAATAATCTACTGCATGTTCTTTCACGTTTTAAGATTGTATTTAACAATTTATTTATTTGAAAGAGTTACACAGAGAGAGGAGAGGCAGAGAGAAAGAGAGAGAGGAGAGATCTTTCATTCAACATTTCACTCTCCAATTGGCTGCACTGGCCGGGCTGCACCCATCTAAAGCCAGGAGCCAGGAAGTTTTTCTGGGTCTCCCACACAGCTACAAAGGCCCAAATCCATGGGCCTTCTTCTACTGCTTTCCCAGGTCATAGCAGAGAGCTGGATCAAAAGTAGAGCAGCTGGGTCTTGAAACGGTGCCCATATGGGATGCTGGTGCTTTAGGCCAGGGCATTAGCCTGCTGTGCCACAGTGCCAGCCCCAAGGTTTATTTATTAACTTATTTGAAAGGCAGAGTAATAGAGATAGGGAGAGATGGGTAGTGAGAAAGAGATATCTTCCATCTGCTGGTTCATTCAACAAATGGCCACAATGGTTGGCCAGGCCAAAGCCAGGAGTCTGGAACTCTATCTGGGTCTCCCATATTTGTGGAATTGGCCCAAATACTCAGGCCATCTTTCACTGCTCTTTCAGCCACTTTAGCAGGGAACTCAATTGGAAGTGGAGCACTAAGGACTCAAATTGTCTGTCCACATGGGATGCCTGAATTGCAGGTGGAGACTTACCTGCTGTACCACAATGCTGGTGCCTACTGCAGGTTCTCAAACAAAGCTCTCTGTATTTCCCTCAGTCACAAATGCAGATTACAGTACAGAATTTCTCAGGTTCTGTTCTTGGGTAAATAACTCCATAGCTTTTACTTTAATTTGTTATCATGCTATTTCAGTTCTTTAAATGTTTATGAGTAGAATAATTATAGAAAAAGCAAAAGCTACTTTTTATTCTTTCTTGAATCTCCTCCCTTACTTAAAATATTTATGAGCCTGATAGAGAAAGAAATTGATGCAGTGAGAGAAATCTAGAGAGCTCCCATGCACTTCTTCACTGCCTGAATAAAAATATCAAGCAGAGGTGGGGCACAACTGAAGCCAAGAGTCAGGAATGGAATCTAGGCCTCCCTCTTGGTTGGCATCACCATTGCTTCCCCTGGTCTGCATTAGCTGGGAGCTGGAAACTGGAGCTGGCACTGAAATCCAACTTTGGAAATTTGATGCAGAGAGAGAGTATCTGAGCTGGCATCATAAACACTAAGTTAAATGCCTACTGTCTCTTTTAAAAAAATTTTTTTTCTGCCATAATTGCAAATCCCTGCATAACTTCCCAGATGGTTTCTTGTCTTTTTCCCTGAATACTTCTACATTCTTCTGAACATTGCTCATTCCAGAGTGACTCTTGTCCCCCTTTCAGCCTACTGTGCAATTGCCCTTGATATAGTCTGGCCTTTGTGAACAGAAATTCCTGTTTCCCTCCAGCTTGGGCAATTTTCACAGCCTTTATACCACAGGTTTGATCCCCTGTTGAATGCTTCTGTGTGGCTGCCCAAATGCTCACAAATCTGAAATGAAATGGCATTCTTGCTTCTTCATCCATACCCATGTAGAAGATATACAACTGCCATTGTTTGTTAGGTGACAGAGTTGACATGTTGACCAGGAGTGTTCTGTCACAGGTGATGATAGCATTTGAAGACCTGGCTGTGTACTTTACCTGGGAGGAATGGCAGAACATGAACCAAGCTCAGAAAATCCTGTACAGGGATGTAATGCTGGAGACCTACAGCAGCCTGTTCTCCCTGGGTGAGTGACACTCATCGCATGCCCAATGGTAACATTTTCTTGCTATTTGACAACTAAGTGAGCACTATTCATAAAGTTGAATGAGGGACAGGTATAGAATTTGAGTCCATGAAGAATCTGAATATCTA
Organism: Oryctolagus cuniculus; assembly: GCF_051225735.1. Taxonomy (NCBI): domain Eukaryota; kingdom Metazoa; phylum Chordata; class Mammalia; order Lagomorpha; family Leporidae; genus Oryctolagus; species Oryctolagus cuniculus. Next base: position 83,433,786 of record NC_142879.1, read on the forward strand.
CCACCTGGGAAGGATTTCACATTGGAACATTTGTTGCATAGCTCCTGGACCAAGCTGTACTCCTTTCATTAACCCAAGATAGTGATTTCACAAAGTCTATATTGTTTCCATTAGTAGGGCACTGCAGGACCAAACCTGACTTGATCTTCAAGTTGGAGCAAGGAGCAGAGCCCTGGATGGGGAAATAATGCCTACCAGGTCAGTGTGTACATAACGGGCAGGGAGGCCAAAGTAGAAGCAGTGCAACAGATATTGACTGGTGTTCTTTCCATGAGTTTTTCCCAAGTCTTACTCCTGAAGACAGCTGGTCCTGTGATTCAGACACAGACATTCTACAGTATCTATGGAGATCAGTATCTCTGGTAAAGGCAAAGGAAATGAAGTTTTCTGTGAAAATCAACAACTGATCAAAAACCTCCAGAAACTCAAATTATCACAGAGGAGTGTTTATAGAAAGAAACAAGAGGAGGTAACCAGGGATGACGTCTTCACAATGAGTTAGGAATCAATTTTCAATAATTGAGCAGACTCTGGGTTGCAGAAACAAATTATTTCAACTGGTGAGAATGCATAGCCAAGGTGGTATATTGGGACTTTCTGTAACTGTTGTAGTTCTAAGAAGATTAGGATGTCAGGTTTCCTTAGAAATATGGGGAAACTGTAAGAGTGCAGATAAAACAGAGATTTTCATCAAAAAATCCCACAAATGCTGTTTGCCTGGGAAGACAGAACACAAGACAACCACATATTCAAATCTTGTCCCATGAATGTGATCCTGCTTAGAGTATAGACACATTTCACTCTTTACCTTCAAGGAAATGATCTAGTAAAACTTCCCCATATTTATGGTTGAAATAGCACAGAAGTACAAAACCCACAATTTTTCTAAAAATGAATTGAAAAAGGGGCTGGCGCCATGGCTCACTTGGTTAATCCTTCCCCTGCAGCGCCAGCATCCCATATGGGCCCCGGGTTCTAGTCCTGGTTGCTCCTCTTCCAGTCTAGCTCTCTGCTGTGGCCCAGGAGGGCAGTGGAGGATGGCCCAAATGCTTGGGCCCCTGCACCTACAATGGAGATAAGGAGGAAGCACCTGGCTCCTGGATTTGGATTGGCATAGTTCCAAGCATATTTGCCATTTGAGGGGTGAGCCAATGGAAGGAAGATCTTTGTCTCTGTCTCTCACAGTCTAACTCTCACAAATAAATAAAGAAATAAAAATACATTAAAAATGAACTGAAAAAATGGACAGGGAAAAATTGGTTTCTAGATTACAGGTGAATATATTTATCAAATATTAGTCCATTCTGTGAAGTCTTATTCATTTTAGTGAAAGTAGAAAGTGAGAGAGAAACAGTGAGGAATAGATTTTCTATTAACTCTCTCCCCAAATACTATCAACAGTTATGACTAATCTGAAGCCAGAAGCCTGGAATTTCACCTACTCATCTCTATCACAGGGTCCCAAGCACATGAACCATTATCTGCTGCTTTCCAGTATCTATTATCTCAGAGCTGTATTGGAAGCAGAGTAGCCTCGGCTTAAACTGGCACTGTTTTGAGATACAGGCATCCCAAGCAGTGACTTAAGACATCTTACCACAAAAACCATTCAATCATACTTGGAAAAAATTCTGGTAGTAAACAGGATCATGGATGAACATTGGAAAATCTATGGATACAATTTAATATATTAATGTATAATGGAGAAAACCTGTATATTCATAAATATGTATCTTCTAATCATTTTTTGAAAATCTTATGATGGAATGAGGATATAAGCCTGAGCCATTCTCCCTCATTGCCCAAAGTAGATAAACTTTGGAATGTATTCCTTGCCCTTGAAACTCAATTGGGTCTCACAGCCTATTGCCTTCATACCCCACCCTGCATTATTTTCCAGGTTCCTAAGGCCCCCACCCAGTTCCTGGAATTCCCCTCCACTGCTGCCCCCTACCCTTGTGCCCAGCCTTAGCCCTCCTTAAAAAGGTCTGGCCCCTGGGAATTGGGGCCTTCATGCTCCATCTTGTACAGACAGGCAGTTGGTCACCCACCTCTGTAGATTAATTTTCTCTGAATAAATTCTGTCTGGCTGTAAATTCATACACTTTCTCCTCTATTCTACAACTCTTTTCCTAACATTTTGGTGCCCTGTGTGAGGAGGCACAAATGCAGAACTTTTCCTAACATCTTATCCCTCTTAAATACAAGTAACTTCATTCCTTTTACACGAGTATGCTAGAAGAAACAATTATATTTGATGTAGTGACATCATTTTTTTCCTCACTTCAGTTGCCATGAAACTGGATGAACTGATTAAGACCAACCAGAACAGTCTGGAGAAAAATCTGAATCAGGATGTTATGACTAACATGAATTCAGAAAAACACTTAATTTAAGTATAAGCCATATTCCAAAACTGAGTATCAAAAAGAGAAACTATTCAGGAATAAAACCTGAAGAATGCAGTATATGTCACAATATGTGTCCCCATTGTGGGCCTGATCAACTACAAGCTGGAGAGAAATTTTGTGCTACTAAGGTACCTGGGAACACTCTCCAGTTCTGTGAACCTCTTAATCAACAGCACAATATTCAGACCATGGAGCAGGCACTTGAACAAATTGGACAAGGGAAAGTCTTCAAAAGCAAGAATATATTCTGTGAATCTGAGAAGCTTTTTATGGTAGAAACCTGTAATAAGTCAATTGCCACTATTGGCAAGACAACTCAAATAGTACAAGATTTCCATAAGAATTCTAACCTCAGTATACATCAACAAAGTCCCAAAAGAGAGAACGTTTATAAGTATATTGGGCCTGTGGAACCTGTTATTTACCAATCACATGTTAGACTGAATCATAGACCAAATATAGGGAAGAAATCCTATGCATGTAAACCTTGTGGGAAGTCATTCAGTATTAAATTCTGCCATACCCTCCATCACAGCACTCATATAAGTGGAAAACCCTCATGTGTGTAATGATTGTGGAGAAACCACTCACCAGAAGTCAGATCTCATTAGACATCAGAGAATTCACACAGGGTTGAAATCTTATAAATGTAATGACTGTGGGAAGTTCTTTGGCCAGAAGAAACACCTCATAAATCATCAGAGAATTCACACAGGTGAGAAACCTTATGAATGTAATGACTGTGGAAAATCCTTTGGCCAGAAGGCAAACCTCCTAAATCATCAGAGAATTCACACAGGGGAGAAACCTTATGAGTGTAATCATTGTGGAAAAGCTTTTGGCCAGAAATCAACACTCACAAATCATCAGAGAAGTCACACAGGGGAGAAACCTTATGAATGCAATGACTGTGGAAAAACCTTGGGCCAGAAGTCAAACCTCATAAATCATCAGAGAAGTCACACAGGGGATAAGCGTTTATGAGTGCAATGACTATGTAAAACTCTTTGGCCAGAAGCCACACCTCATAAATCATCAGATAATTCACACAGGGGATATGCCTTATGAATGCAATGACTGTGGAAAAGCCTTTGGCCAGAAGCAAACCTCATAAATAATCAGAGAATTCACACAGGGGAGAAAGCTTATGAATGCAATTACTGTGGAAAAACCTTAGGCCAGAATTCAAACCTCAGAAAGCATCAGAGAATTCACACAGAAGACAAGCATTATGAATGCAATGCCTGCGGAAAAAGCTTTGGCCAGAAATCACAACTCAAAATGCATCAGAGAAGTCACACAGGGGAGAAACCTTATGAATGCAATCATTGTGGAAAAGCCTTTGCTGAGAAGTCAAAACTCACAAAGCATCAGACAATTTGTACTGGGGGGAAACCTTATGAGTGCAATGACTGTGGAAAAACCTTTGCTGAGAAGTCAAACCTCAGAAAGTATCAGAGCCTTCACACCATGGAGAAAGCTTATAAATGAAATGACTGTGGAAAAGCCTTTGGTCCCATCCTTGCATACCAAGGATAAATCCCACTTGGTCTGGGTGGATGATCTTTCTGATGCATTGTTGGATTCAATTGGCCAGAATTCTGTTGCAGATCTTTGCATGTATGTTCATCAGGGAAATTGGTCTATAATTACTTTCTTTGTTGCACTTTTTTCAGGTTTAGGAATGAAGGTGATGTTGGCTTCATAGAAAGAATTTGGGAGAATCGCTTCTCTCTCAATTGTTTTGAATAACTTGAGAAGAATTGCAGTTAGTGCTTTAAATGTCTGTTAGAATTCAGCAGTGAAGCCTTCCAGTTTTGGGGTTTTCTTGCTAGTGATGGTCTTTATTACTGGTATCATTTCCATCTGGTTATGTGTGTGTTTAGGTTTTCTATATCTTTGTTGCTCAATTTAGGTAGGTTTTATGGATGGAAGGATGGTGGAAAGCCTCTTTGCTGTACTTCATAACTCATAAGATATCAGAGAATCCACACAGGGAATTTTCTACTTGACCTTTTTGTGCAAGTTATATCTCATGAAATATTAGAGAATTCACCAAGGGGAGAAATGCATGAATGTAATACATGTGAATAGCCTTTGTAGTGCAAATCAGACCTCATCAAACATAAAAGAATTCTCATGGGGAGCAATTTTATGAATGTAATGACTCAGAGCCTTTTACCATAATTCAGCCCTCATTGTACATCATCAAATTCATATAGGGAAAAACTCCTTTGAAAGTAAAATCCCTTTAATTAGAAGCCATACCTCATACGACAACAGGGAATTCACGTGGGAGAGAAACCTTATGGGTGTAATGAGTGTTGGAAAGCTCTGCCCAAATCTCTCCTTATATCAGAATGCACAACATATATATCTAATGAATGAAATAAATGTGAGAAAGTCATTTCACATAGGTAATGCCTCATAATCCATCATGGAATTTGAACAAGGGAGAGACCTTAACAATATAATGAATGTGGAAGAGCTTTTCTCCAAAATTCATGTAAGTATTGTGACAAAACCTTTTGCTGGAAATCACATCCTATCCAACAGAGACTCATGTAAAGGAGAAAGCTTATAAATATTATTAGTGTGAAAAGGTTGTTTGTCAGAAGTCAATGGTACATCAGAGAATTGACACAGGTGGTTTCTTAGGAGTATACTGATTGTATAAAAACATTTTCTTTGTTTCAGGCTTGTATAGATACAGAATTCACAAAAGGTGGTACTCTTTGCATGCTGTAAATACGATAAAACCTTTAGCCAGAAATTAGACATCAACAGACTTCAGAGAATTCATAAGGAACAAAAGTCTATGCAATGAATTTGGAAAATGTATTTCTGCTATAAATCAGTCTTCAATTCCCATGAATAGACTCACAAATGAGAAAACATGCATGCATAGAAAAGTTTTGTACCATAAATCATCTCTAGATGGTAAACTAATAACTCACACAAAAGAAAAATCATGAGTGTAATGGAATTGGGAATCGCTTTGCTATAAGGCAGATTTCCAGAAAGCTTAGCAAGATTACAGAAAAGTCTCTGAAAATGTAACATGTCTGAAAGATTTGTTGGCATCACAAACTGGAGGATAGCTCAAGTGCATGTGTTTTTGTGACCTTGCATCCAAATTCATATCTCTTTTTCTTTAATGAATTCCTTGTTTATTTATTTAACGGATATAGAGACAAAGGATTCCTGTCCATTGATTTACTACTATATGCCCACAATTGCCATGGTAAGGTCTATGGTAAAAACAGTGCTGAGGGCTGTGAATCTGATTCATCACTGATAACACTGAAGACATTGGTTCCTGGTTCTTATGCTGCTATGCATGGAAATGTTTCTCTAATTTCATTTTCAAATAGTTCATTGTTAATATAAAGAAATGCTTCTAATTTTTAAAATTTCATTGAAATAATTTGTGATTAATGTGTCCTAGTCATGCATTATTACAGGGTGTAGTGCAATATTTGCACACATTTATGCAGTAAAAAGTGATCAAGCTAAGCAACTACAGTTTTATTAAGTTTTTAAAGAGTTATTTATTTGAAAGACAGAGTTACAGAGAGAAGTAGCAGCAGAGAGAGAGAGAGGTCTTCCTCTGCTGGTTCACTCCCCAGGTGGCCGCAATGGCCGGAGCTCTGCCAATCTGATGCCAGGAACCAGGAGCTTCTTCCAGATCTCCCACTTGGGTGCCAGGACCCAAACTTGGGCCATCTTCTACTGCTTTCCCAGGCCATGGCAGAGAGTTGGATCAGAAGAGGAGCAGCCAGGACTAGAACTGGTACCCACATGGGATGCTGGTGCTTCAGGCCAGGGCGTAAGCCCACTGTGCCATAATGCTGGCCCCCAAGCAAGTACAGTTTCTAATTCTTCTCCATGATTTGAGACTACCAGCTCCTCTCTTTCAGTTCTTTACACAGAACCTAATATGGTTGAATGTAGTCATCTCATTATATTATGGGACACCAGAAGTTCTTTCTGCCTCTTTGTATTTTGTTACCTATTATCCAATCCCCCTCTATCCCTAGCTGCTTCCCTTCTCAGCCTCTAGTAATCACAGTTCTGTGTTCAGATCCATTATTTTCTCTCACTTCCACATGTGACAAGGACCAGGTGACATTTGTGTTCCTGCTTCTGGCTTATTTCAATTAATTTAATAATATTTTGTTCTTTTTTGTATCTAAATGAAGTTCCCCTGTCCATTTTTTTCATTGATGGACAGCTAGATTGGTTTCAAATCCTGGCTGCAGTGAACTATGTTATGGTAAAATTGATGTATCTTTGATATGCTCTTCTCCTTTCCTTCTAATAAAATTTCCTTATTATATATAGCCAAGAGCAAGATAACTCTCACATGGTAGGTCAATTTTTATCTTATTTGAAATTTTTGTTATTTATTTGAAAGAGTTACAATAGAGGTAGAGACACAGAGAGGTCCTCCATTAGCTGGTTCACTCTACAGATAACTACAAAGGCCAGAGTTATGCCATTCTGAAACCTGGAGACAGGAGCTTCCTCTGGGTCTCCCACATGGGTGCATGGGCCCAAGGACTTGGGCCATCTACTGCTATCCCAGGAGATAGCAGAGAGCTGTATTGGAAGAAGAGCAGCTGGAACTAGAACTGGCACCCAAATGGGATGCTGGCCCTTCAGGCCAGGGCTTTAACTCATTGCACAACAGCGCCGGCCCCAATTTTTATCCTTTTTAAGGAATGACCATACTGTTCTGCATAACATCTGTACTAATTTGTGTTTTCACCCACCATATATGACGGTTTTCTTTTCCCATATGCTCTCTAGCATTTGTTATTTTTGATCATTTTGGCATCAAGATGATATAGTATTGTTCATGTTTTTGTGTATTTTGAAATCAGTTAATTTCTTTATTAAATCTTTATTTGAAAGGTGGATTTAGAGAGAGAGGGAAAGACAGAGATAGCTTTCATCTGCTGGCTCACACCCCAGAGAGTTTCAACAGTTGAGCCTGGGACATGCTGAAGTCAGGAGCTTCATCCAAGTCTCCCACATCAGTGGCAAGGACCCAAGTCCTTCGTCCATCTTCTGCTGGTTTCCCAGGTGTTTAGCAGTGAGCTAAATTGGAAGTGGAGATTCCTAAGCTCAAAGTGGAACTCACATGATATGCTGGCCTCACAGATTGCAGCTTACCCCACTTAGCCACAATGCCAGCCCCTCTATCAATTTAATTCCTCAAAAATAGGTCAGTAATGTTGGCATCTATCTCATTTTGTTTTTTTCTCTGTTATTATTCAACTTATTGATGTCTTATTTTTCTTCACATTATTCCTCTCAGTTGCTCTACCTGAGGTGAGTAGGGCTGCTGTGTTGCTTAAATGCAGTGTATGCTTTAGATTACTCATTTAATGAGTGCATGTCATTCACATAGCACTTCACTGAAGTTCTACTATGTCCCAAATCCTCTTCTAGGCACAGAATTCAGACCACTTTTCTCTTAGGCCTAGATCTTGCCTTTAACATACTATTTGGAATTTAGTAGCTCATGAAATCTGCAGACTGCATAAATGAATGAATATCTTAAGGGCTGTGCTTTTGTGGAGGAACTTCATAGGAGACTGAAGGAATAAAATAAATCTAAAGTATCCACAGCATACAGAATGTATACTATTTTACAAGTCACAGAGAAGAGGAAGAAGAAGGAAAGTAGTGAGACTAGAAAGTTTGTGGCAAGACTAACAGGCACTGGTCAAGAACTTAATAAGCCCATTAGGAAAGCAGTAAGGTTTCTTTGTCTCCCTGTAGACTCTGCTCTCCAGAGGTGAACAGGGTCCTCTAAACCCACTTGCTGCACACACACCTGAGTGTTGTATTCTCCCACAGGTGTTGGAGACTGATATGGTGTTCTGATTTATATTTACATAATGGCTAGTGACATCGGGCATATTCACATGTTTTGACCATTTACATTTCTTCTGAGAAATGTCTATTCAGATCCTTGCCTGTTTCTTCGCTGTATTTTTTGGAGTTTTTCCAATTCATGTAAATGTTCTGGAAATCTGTAAACATTCAGTGTTTTAATTTTTCCTGCCATCTGTTCATTGTATCTACACTCTGATGTTTACTTTGTTGTGAAGAAGTATCTTAGTTGGATATACTCAAATGTCTCTGTTTTTATTTTTGTGACTATTGCTATTGGAATCTTACCCAAAAGCTATTGTGTGTTGACAATATTTAGAGTTTCCCTATGTTTACTTGGGTTTGGGTCTTATGATTAGATGTTTAATTCACTGTGAGTTCACTTTCACATAGTGTAAGAGATGTTGGAGTCTCTTTTCAGGCTTCTACATATGGATAATCAAGTTCCTCTGCACCACTTGTGAAAGAGATTCTTCTTTCTCCAGTTCATTTTAGTTCCTTTGTTAAATATGAGTTGCTGGTAGAAATTTGGGTTTATTTCTATGCTACCTAGTCTTTTCCATTGAAATATGTGTCTGTTATTATGTCAGTGCTAACACTTCTTCTTCATAGGGGCATCAGTTCAAGACCTGGCTGCTCCACTTCCTATCCAGCTCTCTGCTACGGCCTGGGTAAGCACTATAAAATGGTCCAAGTGCTTGGGCCCCTGCACCTGCATAGGAGACCAGGAAGAGGCTCCTGGCTCCTGCCTTCCAGTCGGCACAGCTCCAGCCATGGAGGCCAACTGTGGAGTGAACCAGTGAATGGAAGACCACTCTCTCTGCCTGTCCTTCTCTCTCTGTGTAATTCTGACTTTCAAATAATATAAATAAATCTTCAAAAAATTCTTTTGGCAAATAGATGAAGCTATTTGTTATACATTTCAAATAAATTGCAAACATACTAGAAAAATATATTGAATAAAATTTAAGCAACTCATAGCTATACACAGAAATTTCTCACCATAACAACATAGCAACCACTAAATTTCCAAACTTAATTTTCCACAACTTAGAATCTTTAACTCCAGAAGGAGTACAAAATTGACAGAATAGTGGCCTATGTATCAGGATACCTAATGCTAATACAGAATTATCCCTGCTACAACTTACCTATGTGACCTCGAACAATTCACTTTACTTCTCTGGGCCTTGGCATTTAGCATCCTCATGTGATAAAGGAGGCTTGGATAATATCAGTTGTACTCTAACTTGAGACTTCAACGATCTCTCAGTTACCAAACAGGCACCTTAGGGGAAAGTAAACCTTTAGATCATAGCTTACATTTTTAAATACAAATATATTTTAAACTGTTTCTACAACTAGTACAAAACAACACATTCAAATGTGTACCATGCCACTTTTCAATATTTGGGAATAATTAATGCATCATTTTAGAGCATTGTCTTGAGGCCAGTGCTGTGGTGTAGCCAGTAAAGCCACTGCATGCAGTGTGGGCATCCCATATGGAGACCAGTTCAAGTCCCGGCCTGGGAGAGCAGTAGGAAGTTGGCCCAAGTCCTTGGGCCCCTGAATCTGCATGGGAGACCCTGAAGAGGTCCTGGCTCCTGGCTTCAGATTGGCATATCTCTGACCTTTTAGGCCATCTGGGGAGTGAACCAGCAGATGGAGGACCTCTCTCTCTCTCTCTCTTCCTCTTGTTCACTATCTGTGTAACTCTGACTTCCAAATAAATAAATAAATAAATAAATCTTTTAAAAAATCAAAAGAATATTGTCTGGCACACAGTGAACCACTAAGTACAAGATATTATTAGTAATATTAGATGGAAATGTTGAAATAAACTAGGCAATAAGCCTTAAGATGCAAATTAATACCAAGAAATATAATCTCAAATTTCTGTGTTCAACAAGGTAGTCTCTTTTTCACTACTAACTTTATACTGAATAAGATATTTTGATATTTTGTTAAGAGTAAATTTATTGGGGGCCAGCGCCATGGCTCACTTGGTTAATTCTCCACCTGTGGTGCTGGTATCCCATAAGGGCAAAGGGTTCTAGTCCTGGTTACACCTCTTTCAGTCCAGCTCTCTGCAATGGCCCGGGAAGGCAGTTGAGGATGGCCCAAATGCTTGGGCCCTGCACCCAGATGGGAGACCAGGAGAAAGCACCTGACTCCTGGCTTTGGATGGGCACAGCTCCAACTGTGGCAGCCATTTGGGGAGTGAACCAACGGAAAGAAGACCTTTCTGTCTTTCTCACTGTCTATAACTCTACCTGTCAAATAAAAAAATTATTAGTTTTTCATAAAAACTGCAGTATTGAAAAGGTTCCAAAATCCCTCTAATTCTAAATGTCTGTGACTGCTAACTCATTAGCACATATTGCATTCTTTACATCTGGGTAATCATGATAATTCACTTTTAAATGATTACAGGTCTGCTGTTGTATATAAATACATGCTTTTCCAAAAATCATACAATAAGCAGGCTACATACTGTACTTCAAGTAAAACTGCCATATCCAGTCCTACAATTGTAAATAAGACAGTTTCAATTGTTCAGCATTATCAATTATAAATTCCAATAGCGTAGCAATAGTCATAAGTATTTAGGGGGCTGATGCTGTGGAGTAGCAAGTAAAGCTGTGGTTTGCAGTGCTGACTTTCCACAAGGGTGCCAGTTCAAGTCCTGGCTACTCAAATTATTATCCAGCTTTTTAGGCAAGTATCCAGCAGTAGAGGATGGCCCAGCCCTTGGGCTCCTGCACCTGCATAGGAGACCCAAAAGAAGCTGCTGGCTCCTGGCTTTGTATTGGCAGAGCTCCAGCCATTGTGGCCAAATGGGGAGTGAACCAGTGGTTGGAAGACTGCTCTCCCTCTCTCTCTCTCCTTCTCTGTGCATGTAACTCTGACTTTAAAGAAAAATAAATGAATCTTTTTTAAAAAAGGAAAAAATAAAAAGGAAGATGGAGATTACAAAATTGTTTAACTTTTATTTAATAACTATAAATTTCCAAAGTACAGCTTTTGGATTACAGTGGTTTCCTCTCCCCCCAAACTTCCTTCCCACCCATAAAACTCCTATTTCCTGCTTCCTCTCACATTCCAGAATATTACAAAATTGTATGAAGGACATTTGTACAGTAAACAAATTTACTGATTTCTCATGTAATATTTGAATACTTGAAGCCAGAAGGCTAAGTACTTCTTTGCCAAAATAACATGTTTTCTCCAGTGTAAAACCCATTTGCCATCGCAATACACAAAGGGATTTGGGGCAAGAAGGAAAAAAGAAGTCCACACATGCAGAAATTTTAAGCAAAACAAAATAGAGAATGTATTTAGTTTCATGTAAATCACACAAGAATTAATAGTATTCCACCCATTTCAAACAAATATTTTAAGTTTAATGAATGAATGAATTTTCAGTTACATAGCAGAAAACTTCTACCCTCTCCCATAAAACTGAAAGAGAAACTTTTTAAAAGTAAAAACTGATGAAAGAATTCTGCAATACATGTTAATGTTAAGTAGCCCAGCAGAGTTTATTTAGAAATACAAACACACACACAGAAAATAAATACATTAAAATCTTACTGAATACTCCAGTAATAGTTCAGGATCCAATATGTGTGCAAAAGATTCTGGATTTCCCAGTCACTTTGTATAGGAAATGATGTGCTTTGCTATGTAGCATGTACCTTTAGATTCCTGAACACCTCCATTTTGCTTCTTACCCTGAGTCCCAGCAAATACAGGAACACAGCTGTTGAGTCATTCATTTTCTGGATTTGGGAATATCAAAGAATTAATGAGTATAGAAAGTTGTACAGCAGAGACCAAGAATGTCCAAGGGAGGTCACGTAAATCAATTGAACAAGTCAAACTACTATGAATGTATACTGAATGCTCTGTTTTTAATATGTCTTACTTACCTAAAAAGACATGAGGGCTATTGCTCTCTCTCTTAATACAACTAAGGAGAAGATATCACCAATGCTCGAGAAAAATGAATACACAGCAGAGCTAATACAAAATCCCAAAAATCCAAAATAGAAAAACTGGATATGCACTCTTTACACACACCCTGAAGTGACAATGAAGGAGAACAATTCTAAAATTAGAAAAAATTCTTTTTTTAAAGATTTATTTATTTTAAAGTCAGAATTACACAGAGAGAGGCAGAGAAGAGAGAGGGGTCTTCCATCCACTGGTTCACTCCCCAGTTGGCTGCAATGGCCAGAGTTGTGCCAATCCAAAGCCAGGAGCAAGGAGCTTCTTCCAGGTCTCCCACATGGGTGCAGGGGCCAAGGACTTGGGCCATCTTCTACTGCTTTCTCAGGCTTTAGCAGAGATCTGGATCCATATGAGCTGCCAGCACTGCAAGTGGTGGCTCTACCCACTATGCTACACCACTGGCCCTGAAAATTCTTGTCAAATTAAGAACATTTAACCTTTGTTTTAGAATGAATTATTAAAATATCTAAACTGGGGGAATACATAATTTCTTTCTTTAGAAATCAGAAGAGAAAAAGAACACTTCAAGCCTACTGTGACACCACACAGAAGGAATGGAGAATCATGACCTCAATTAGCCTAGGGACAGAATAAAAGGGAGGGAAATAGGAACAACAGAATTAAGAGGAATAAGCTTTGACAGCTGAGAGAATCTGAATGTAAAGAAAAGGCATGCAGTTAACTGAACCAATAGAGATAAGTCTGAGAGGAAAAAACATTGTTAAGACATATTAATGGGGCCAGAGCTGTGGCTTAGTAAAGTGAAAAAAAATCTAAAATTTGTTTTTAAATTATATAATTAAAAAAGATTAAAAAAAAGATGTTCAATCTTAAGTCTCTACAGCATAAGATATACATCAATTTTCCCAGGTGCTATTTGCATTTATTAACAAAGTTACATGGGTATAATCACTAGAGTGGCTCCAATAAGTCTTTTTATAAAAATTATTTTTTATTTTGACAGGCAGAGTGGACAGTGAGAGAGAGAGACAGACAGAAAAGTCTTCCTTTTTCTATTGGTTTACCCCCCAGTGGCTGCTGTGGCCAGTGTGCTTTGGCCGGTACACTGCGCTGATCCAAAGCAGGAGCCAGGTTCTTCCTCCAGGTCTCCCATGGAGGTGCAGGGCCCAAGCACTTGGGCCATCCTCCACTGCACTCCTGGACCATAGCAGAGAGCTGGACTGGAAGAGGAGCAACTGGGACAGAATCTGGTGCTTCCAGCAGGACTAGAACTCGGTGTGCCTGCACTGCAGCTGGAGGATTAGCCTATTGAGCCATGGCGCCTGCCTCCAATAAATCTTAACCTGGGATGCAACTAAATTTAACAAGGATACTCAATAGGAATTTTAGAAGACTTCCAAAATATGTATCAGAATAAATATAAATACTTTATTGGTACATCTCTTTTTAACTATACTATTGTCTAAATTTCCAATTGTCAGATGTACTAAAAATCCCAGAAGCAGCAGAGTTGGTCTGAAATGATGAGGAATAAAATAAAATTTTTCAGTTGCAAATTGCCTAGAGAAAATGAGAATTCGCAGATCCCAGATTAAAATAACCAAGAAGGCCCAATAAAAGAAAACTCAATGTCTTCATTAACTAACATTTGTTACCTCAGATTTATTTAACAAAAAGGTGATTATTCCAGCTATATCCCATTAGGTAGCCCAATTTTACCTGCTAAATCCACTAAAAATAAAAGCACCTCATGATATATTACTAAAATCATATTGTTATATGCCAACCACCATGTCCACTGTACCTTATACCTAATGCTAACAGATCTGATGAAAATCAATAGATAAATGATGTATCTTAACCAAGTGTGGCTAATGCATTTTGTTCAGTTTTTCCAAAAACCCCTCAGTCTAAGTTTGCCTTCATCTTGAAAAGACACTTCTGAGGTTTACAAATCAGTCCAGCTTCTTCAGGCCTCCCTCCAATGAAAGGGGCTAAAATCCATCAAAATAAACTCTAGGCACTGTCCTTGTGCTCCCAGTGACTTTTTCACTCTAGGGGCTCACAAACCTTCTAAATTCTTTAGATCACCTGTGATGTCCAATAGTTCTCAAAGACTAAGATGCAAGTAATTTCCCCTCTTGGAACCTTGTTATTAACTGTGCTGTATGAGAAATGAATTCTCCTACACACCTTGTGCTTACGATTCTCCAAACCATGTTGTCTGCTAGGACTTTGGCCATGAATATAGGACAGCAATACCTGAACATGATTACTGAGATCTCCTTAATAAAGGATAGACTGGGGCCAGCACTGTGGTGCAGTGGTGTAATCCTTTACCTGCAGTGCTGGCACCCCATATGAGTACCAGTTCTGGTCCCCATTTCTCCTTTTCCCATCCAGCTCTCTGCAATAGCCTGGGAAAGCAGTAGAAGCTGTTCCAAGTGCTTCTGTCCCTGCCAAAATGTGGGAGACCTGGAAGCTCCTAGCTCAGATTGGCCCAGCTGCAGACATTGCAGTCATTAGGGGAGTAAATGAGCATATGGAAGACCTTTCTGTGTCTCTTCTTCTCACTCTCTGTAAGTAAACCTGTCAACTACATAAATAAATTCTTTATATATATATATTTACATTTATTTATATATTTATGTATATAAATATAATAATTATAAACAGATAATATTATATAATTTATTGTATTATATATTATATATATATTATTGAGATGACTTCAATAGCCAGAGTGTGTCCAGGTTGAAGCCAGGAGCTTCTCCTCCGATGTGTATCCCAGCAACCCAGGTACTTGGAGCATCTTTCACTGCTTTTTCAATCCATTGGTAAGGAGCTGGATCAGAAATAATTATATATTTTATATAAATAATAAATTCATATATAATAATTATATAATTATATATTTATAATAATTATATGTAATTCTATATTATGTATAGAAATATATAATATAATATATATTATAATATATAAATATATATATGATGAACCAAAATATGGTATTCTCCATTTGGCAGAAGGGACAGGCTCCAACATCTACTGTCTATGTCAGTATGTCAGTATAATGCAGGAGGTAACCCCTCTACCAAATAAGAAAAGCTATTTCAGTTCAGCTGGACATCATTCTGCTGACTGTTGACCTTATTACTGTTAGTCTGGATGCTTTCATTGGTTGCAATCCAGAGACCCAATTTTCCCATAGATATAAACATCAGCAAACACGAAAATTTGGTAAGAAAAGCTTAAACTGAGAGTTATGATTAATAACTATTTTAACAAAATTTCTCAGAACCCATCTAATCCAAACCTTGGACAATTGGGAGCTGTTGTACTTGGCCCACCCATAATCGAAATGGATTCTAAATCCTTCAACTGCAAGGAGAGTATCATAGACATTAATCTCCAAACGGATCCAGTTCCCTGCTAATGTGTCTGGAAAAGCAGCACAGGGTGACTCAAATATTGGGGCTCCTGCACACTTGTGAGAGACCTGAAAGAAGCCCCCGGCTCCTGGTATCAGTCTGTCCTAGCCACACTCATTGCAGCCATTTGAGGAGTGAACAAACCAGGAGGAAGATCCATCTCTCCCACTCTCTCTTTCTAGTGCTGCCTTTCAAATTCATAAATAGATCTTTAAGAAAATAGATCACTTCAATAAATTTGCCATTGCTCAGTCATGATGACTTTTACTACCTTAAGCTCTTTTTCAAAAGATTTATTTATTGGAAAGGCAGAAAGAGGAGCTGGTGGTTGTGGTGCAGTGGACAAAGCTGCTGTCTGTTACATTGGCATCCTGTATGTGCACCAGTTCAAGTACCAGCTATTCCATTTCTGATCCAGCTCCTTACCAATGGACTGAAAAAGCAGGAAAAGATGGCCCAAATGCCTGGGATGCTGCCACGCACATTGGAGGAAAAGTTCCTGGCTTCAACCTGGCCACACTCTGGCTATTAAAGTCATCTCAAAAATGAATTAGGTGGTGGAAGATTTCTGTCTCTCCCTCTCTCTGTAACTCTTTCAAGTAAGTAATTAAATATTTTAATATGATAAAAAAGGCAGAGAGACACAGAGACAAAGAGAGAAGGAAAGAGAAGCAGAGAGATCTCCCATCTGCTGGTTCACTTTCTATATGGCTACAACTGTGCAAGACCAGGTTCTCAAGTCCCCATTGAGGTTGCAGTTCTCCAAATTAGATGACAGGAAAGAAAGAATTTGAGCTATTATCTATTGCTTCCTAGGGATATTAACATGAAATTGATTTGGAAGTGGAGTACCCAAAACTCAGATTAGCACTGCAATATAGGATGTGGGCATCTGTTGTGACTGTTAACAAATTGGAAAACCTAGAGGAAAAATCAACAGATTCCTGGACATACACAATATATCAAAATTGAGTCATGAAGACACATAGAAAAGCTAAACAAATCAAAAACCAAGACAGAGATTGGATGAGTAATAAAGACCCTCCCACCAAAGAACAGTCCAGGATCAGACAGGCTCACTATTGAATTCTACAGGACTTTTAAAGAACTAATCCCAATTCTTCTCAAACTATTCAAAAGAATTGAAAGAGAGACAATCCTCTCAAACTCCTTCGATTAATCCTGCATCACCTTAATTCTTCAACTAGAAAAAGATACAGTGGAGAGAGGGAACTATAGAAAAATATCCCTGATGGGGGCCAGTGCCGTGGCACACTGGCTTGATCCTCCACCCGTGGAGCCGGCATCCCATATGGGTGCCAGTTCTGGTCCCGGTTGCTCCTCTTCCAGTCCAGCTTTATGCACTGGACTGGGAGGGCAGTAGAGGATGGCCCAAGTGCCTGGGTCCCTGCACCCACTTGGGTGACCAGGGAGATGCTCCTAACTCTGGCTTCCGATTGGACCAGCACCACCTGTTGTGCCATATGGAGAATAAACAAGCAGATAAAATACTTATGTCTCTCTGCCTCTGCCTCTGTCTCTCCCTCTCTGTAACTCCACCTTTCAAAAAAATAATTCTTTTGAAAATGTCAACAAACAATAAAGGCTGGTGGAGAGGGAGAGAAAAAGGTACCCTAACCCACTGTTGGTGGGAATGAAGCTAGTACAACCATTATGGAAGGCAGTATCAAAGTTCCTCAGAAATCTGAAAACAAACATACCATATGATCCTGTCATCTGACTCCTGAGAATTTATCCTCATTAAATGAAATAGAATATGCATAGGCATGAGTTATCTGTACCCTTATGTTTATTACAGCTCAATTCACAATAGATAACATGGAATCAACCCAGATATCCATCAACTGGTGACTAGAAAAAAATATGAGCTATATATACAGTGTAAAATACTATTCAGCCATACTTGAGAATGAAATCCCATCTTCTGTAACTAAATGGATGAACTGGAAACAAGTATGCTTCATGAAAAAAGCTAGCCCCCAAAAGACAAATACCATATGTTTTCTCTGACTGGTGGTAATTAATATATAGACAACGAAAAGCAGCATATGAGTTAAATGGACATTTTGAGATTTGAGTATTGTTCATAGCACTTTTCTGTACTCTTTGATAGAGTATACAACATATACTCATTGATATTTCTACTACTACTTGCTGAATTCTTTATTTTGTAGAGGGTTAAAGCTTGTGATTCTAAAATAAAATCAAAGCATGCAGCTGTCAAAATTAAAAGAAAATAAAATGAGAAGGAGCGAGTTGGAAATATGAGACCAAGGGAAGATAGGATAGGATGTTATCAGTTTGCTCTTCAAACTGTATATATAAATTACATGAAATTTGTTCACTTTATATGCCTTTAAAAATATAAACTTAACACTGGAAGAAAAAGACCTGAGATCAGTGTTTTCTGGATCACCACTAATAAAATTTAGTCTTCATTTATGTCTGACCATATTTAATTTCTTATTTATTTATTTTATAAGAAAATTAACATCACCCTTCCTAACAAGTCCATCCTGCTTCATCCATATCTATCAGTTCCCACGATGCTAATAATTTCTCATGAACTTAAATCCATATCATCTTAAAGAGATGCAATGTGGGGCAGGCGCTGTGGCATAGCAGATAAAGTTGCTGCCTGCAGTGCTGGCAAGCCATATGGGTGCCAGTTCAAGTTGTGGCTGCTCCACTTCTGAACCAGCTCTCTGCTATGGCCTGAGAAAGCAGTAGAAGGTGGCCCAAGTCCTTGGGGCCTTGCACACATGTGAGAGACCGGAAGAAGCTCCTAGCTTCGGATCAACACAGACCAGCCATTGCAGCCAACTGGGAGTAAACCAGCAGATGGAAGACCTCTCTGTCTGTCTGTCTCTCTTTCTCTACCTCTCCTCTATTTGTGCAACTCTTTCAAATAAATAAATGAATCTTTAAGAAAAAAGCCTGATTCATGTTATTATTTATGTGTTTTAGAGGCTTTGCAGATGTTGATTACATGTGCCATGAAAACCCATCAAAATACAAATCCTATAAGAGGCAACACACTGTGCCCTAAACTGGTAAAATCCAGTGCATGTGTTGAGAAAAACACACTAGCAATACATTTCAAAAAGCTGTGAAATATTATAAGTGGCTGTCAAAAGCTAAAAATCTGACAATGACTCATTATCTCATTTATTTATACATAATGCTGAGAAAATCAGAAGTATTTGTTAAAACTGCTGAAATGCACTAGATTTATAATTTTTAAATGCATCTTTCCTAGATGTAATGTAGTCCTGTGCTACCTTAGAGTATCAGAAATTTAAAATGTTGGACTGGTGCTGTGGTGGAGCAGGTTAACTCCCTGGCCTGAAGCTCCAGCATCCCATATGGGGGCCGGTTCAATACTCAGCTGCTCCACTTCTGATCCTGCTCTCCACTATGACCTGGGAAAGTAGTAAAAGATGGCCCAAGCCCTTGGGCCCCTGTACCCATCTGGGAGACCTGGAACTGGCTCCTGGCTCCTGGCTTCAGATCAGCACAGCTCTAGCAGTTGCAATTAGGGAGTGAACATCAGATGGAAGACCTCTTTCTTTCTCTCTAGCTCTCCTCTCTGTCTGTAACTCGACTTGTAAATAAATAAATAAATCTTTAAAACAATTAAGAAATTTAAAATGTGAAAGGTTTTTAAAAAATGTATTTCTTTATTGTGAGGCAGAGTTACAGATATAGAGAGGAAGAGAAAGAGAGGTCTTCTATCGACTGGTTCACCCCTAAATGGCCAGAATGGCTGGAGCTGGGCTCATCTGAAGCCAGGTGCCAGAAGCCAGGAGTCAGCAGCTTCCTCCAGGTCTCTCACATGGGTGCAGGGGCCCAAGCACTCAGGGCATATTCCACTGTTTTCCTAGGCCATTAGCAAAGAGCTGGATTGGAAGTGCAGGAGCAGGGATTCAAACTGGTGCCCATGTGGGATGCTGGTGCTGCAGGTGGATGCTTAATCTACTATGCCACAAAGTGGGCCCAGTGAAAGGTTTTAGGAAGACATCTTTCATATAGACTAGGCTGCAATATTGCAAGGTAAGGTTTAGCTTTTATTCCCACACATCAGTATTCATCTTTTAGCAACTATAAATACTGAATATCATACATATAGACATAAATATAGGTAACTGCAGATTTTGTTGTCATTCTTTCTAATTCTCTTTTTAATGTCTGCTAATAGGCCATCTTATGGATTATTATATTGATGTTACCTGTACACAACCATCAGGCATTTCCACTGTTGAATGTGTTTATGTGTACAGGTAGTTTTGTTTGTGTGTACATGAATGCACATATGATGGAGATAGCACTGACAGTAATACTGTGAGAACTCCTAATGCTGATTTCAAACTTTCTGTCCTCCGCAGAGATGGCTGTCATTGAAGTAGACCACAGGGCCCCTTTGCTGTTGTGGACTGAAATGTGCCTCCCTAAAACTCAAACACTGAAGTGCTAACCACCAACATGACTCTACCTGAAGAAAGTACTTTTAAGCAGATCAAATGATAGATGTTTCTGTCACATCAGAGAAGGGCTTCTGGAAAAATCAAGCCTATTAGGACCTTGATCTGATATTTTCAACCTCTACAACTATGAGAAGTAAAATTCCATGATTTACATCATATTCTCTGTGGTATTTTCTTAGCAAATTAATATATCCTCATTTCTGCCAGCATTTTCTGCTGTCATCTAGAAGGTCCTCATGATTAGCAGAGAAATATAGAAACCAAATCTGTGATTTTAGATTACCAAGTATCTACTAACACAAAAAAGATATCCCAGAAACAACCTACTGGCATCCTCCAGAACCCAGAAAAAAACAGGAATGATTCAAGTTACAGGGCAGTAGAAAAAAGTGAATAATAAAAGATCACAGCAGAAGTAAATAAGGAAGGGTTTGGTTCTGTGGTGTAGTGGGTTAAAGCCTTGACCTGCAGTGCATGCATCCCATATGTTATTGCTAGAAGACCAGGTACTCCACTTCCAATCCAGCTCCCTACTAATGCACCTGGGAAATTGGTGAAAGATGGACCATGTTCTAGGGTGCTGGCACCCACATGAGAGACTTGGAAGAAGCATCTGGCCTTGCAAATAAATAAATAAATCTTAAAAAAATAGAAGCAGTGTTAGCACTGTAGGAAAACAGACACATAGTTCAATGGAAAAGAATAGGCAGCTGAAATTTACCGACTTTTCTACAGGCAACTCCTATTTAACAAAGGAAAGAAAACAAACAGGAAAAAGAAGAATCCCTTTCGCAAATGGTTTAAAGGAAAGTGATTATCCATATGTATAAGCCTGAAAATATACCCAACACCTCATACACTATGTAAAAGCAACTCAAGGTGAATTAAAAGTCTAAATATAAAACCAAAAACTAAGTAAACATATGAGAAACTGTAAAACATTAGCAGAGACAACAGTTTGCGTAAGATTACAAAAGCACAAGTAACAAAAAAAAATATAGAAATTTGAGCATATCAAATTAAGATACATCTTCACAACAAAGTAATCAACAGAGTGAAGATACAATGGGCAGAATGGCAGGAAACATTGAAAACTCCGACTATGACTAAAGATTGATAGCCAGAACATACATATATAGAACTGGAAAAACTCCAAAGAAGAAGCAAAATGTACACGTAAGAAATGGGCAATGATCAGAATAGAGGTTTCTCAGAAGAGGAAATCTCAATGGTCAAGACATAAATGAACATGCCCAATATCACTAGCCATTAGGGAAATGCAAATCAAAACCAATAGCAGACTCCATCTGTGGGAGAAGACAATGATTGGGTTTTCATTTGTGCAACAAGTGGGTTTAGAGGACCCTGTTCACCATAAGAGGGCAGAGTCTACATGGAAGTAAAGAATCCTTAATACTTTCCTAATGGGCTTGTTGAATTCTTGACTAGTGCCTATTACCTTTGCCACAAACTTTCCAGTCTCACTACTTTCCTTCTTCTTCCTCTTCTCTGTGGCTTTCAAAAACAGTGTACCTTCTATACACGGAGGATATTTTTGTTTTGTTTTATTCCTCCTGTCTCATGATGTTCCTCTAAGGAGTCACAACCCTCCAAGTATTCATTCATTTATGCAGTCTGCAGTTTTCATGGGCTACTACATGGCAAAGTACTAGGTTAAAGGAAAGGTATAGGTCAGGAACTGAGCAAAGTTCACAATGATGAAGCCATTGGGGAAATGAACCTGATGGAAGACCTCTCTCTCTCTCTCTCTCTCTCTGCCTCTCCTTCTCTCTCTGTGTAGCTCTGATATTCAAATAAATAAATAAATCTTTAAAAACTAACTAAATAAATATACTAATAACCTGGTGGCAACACCTTTCTATCAGAACATGTGAAGCACTCAAACACAGTTTGTCCCAGAAAGTCAGCCATAGTTTTCAAATGCACATCTACTCCATTTGTGGACATCTCTGTGTGGGGTAAGGGGCACTTATTTCTTCCCCTCTTCTTTCTTACCACTCTCACAGTTATAACTTCTATCGATGCTTCCGCAGACCAGTCTCTATCAAATTGTAGAGCTAATATCCTCCCATTTCAAAAATGTCATGGGTTTAAACGTAGAACCCAAAATAAGACAAGTAACTGGCCTTCTTATTTACACAGTGTGGAAAGTAAGATTCTCAGTGGATCACTGGGTAACTGTAAAGTACTGGGCAGAGAAAAAGATGTTACTTATCTGTATTTATGATGCTGTAATTCTCCACTTTATGCAAACTCAGATTAAAAGAGCTCCAGTTAGTGGGCAGCACTGTTGCATAGTGGGTAAAGCTACTGCCTGCAGTGTCAGCATCCTATATGGGTGCCGGTTGGGATCCTGGCTGCTGCACTTCCCATCCAGCTCTCTGCTGTGGCCTGGGAAAACAGTAGAAGATGGCCCAAATCCCTCATCTCCTGCACCCACCTATGAGACCTGGACAAAGCTCCTGGCTTCTGGTTGTGGATCCAAACAGCTCCAGCCATCTATCTCTGTTTCTGCCACTCTGTAACTCTGCCTTTAAAATAAATAAATAATTATTTAAAAAAAACAGCTTCATCCCAGAAGAAGCTCCTGGCTACTTGCTTCAGACTGGCACAGCTCCAACTGTTGCTACCATTTGGGGAGTGAACCATCCGATGGAAGACGTCTCTCTCTCTTTCTCTCTCTCTCCTCTCTCTGTGTAACTCTTTCAAATGAATAAATAAATCTTTAAAAAAGTAGTTCCAGTTATTGACAACACAGTAGACTTGCATTAATTTTAGTTCCCTTCTCACTTTGCAAAGGGATCAGTGGCAGTTAAAAACATTTGAGAGCCTTGCTAACAGGAGAAGAAATAGCTGAAGACAGAAAATGAAAAGCAGCCAAATACATCATCAAAGAAAGAGAAGTGGACCTCATCCAACACAAACCTTTAAAAGTGGATGCTCACAATTAATGAGTGAAACAGCTGCCCACTGAAATCTTATCTAGGGAGGGAAGATGTCCTCAGTTCTCTTTCTGTAAACTCCTGTCATAAATCTGTCCTAATAAATCTGTCCCCAGCATCTCTTTTACAAACATACTGGACCCACTGACCATTGGAAAAGTGGCCCTAAGTCATGTAGGCTGCCATTTAAACCCACCAATGCTGTAACAGCTAAGAAATTTGAATTTGATGCTCAATTCTCAGGAAATCATTCCAGCTGAGCCTAGGGCCATTAATAGAAACTCCTTGGATCCTCCACTGTCTCTGTGCCTGTTTGAAAGAAGGGAGTTTTCCCACCCCAGGTTTCTGGAACAGCTTCAAATTCCACATTGGAAAAGTCTGATAATTAATACTTGAGAGGGATCAATGCGCAAAGCAGCTATTCACACTTCACACTGCTCCCCACCAGGAAGATGAGGTGCAGGATGAGAGCAGTGGGGCAGATCCTTGTCAGATCCTTCTTCCCACCCCTCTACTGCCACAGGCTCCCTGCTGAAGGCCATACAGCCCCACCCTGCAGGAACCAACAGCCCAGAAAACATCAAGAGACCAGGCCAGACTGCATTCTGAAACCACCCACAGTGGGAACCCGGCTTATTTAACTGTGGAGAGCAGGGGTCTTTCTGCCTTCTTTCCCTGTGTGTGCATGTTCCCAGAACGCTGCCCCCTCTCTCCTGTAACCACTAAATAAAGCACATTAGGGACAGTTTGGGTGAGGTTCTGCAGGAGAGAGTCCAGGCACTGGGAGCCTGGGAAGCGGAGGTGGGAGACAGAACAGACCGGGTCCCAGTCCTGACCTCAGGGGAAGCTGCCATGATCACTGGTGCCCTGGCACTCACCCTTCTCCCACACATGTCCCTGCCCCTTCCTGCATGCCAAACCTGTAGCAGAAAGTCCCTGGAATAGGTACCCATTCTTCCGGACACACAGTGAGTGAAGCGGGGAGTGCGGGGAAGAGAGTCCCTGGCACATGGGACCCACAGGAGGACAATGAAGAGGGAAGAAGCAGCAGGAGGCAGGCTCAGGGTGAGCACTCGGAAACTGCCTGGGATTGCACGTGCAGAGCAGGAGATGCAGTAAATGCCAGAGTAGGAGCAGGACAGCCCTCAGGGCTGACCCTGATCAGGGAATGAACTCCCTCTGGTCCAACTCAGACCCCCAGGGACTGGCAGTGGCATGAGCATGCTCACAGGCATTTGGAAGGCAGAATATGTCAGAGCTCCTGGGAACTTTGGGAAATGGAGTCCAGGCCGCAGCAATCCTAGAGACACCAGCTGGCCCTCGCAAAGGCTGCAGTCAGGGGTGGGTGCCCACAACCAGAGGGCCTTTGCTTTTGTTAAGTCCCTCCTTCCTTTCCTTCTCACACCAAAATCTCAGGGATCAGTTGCTGTTCCTTTCCTGCATCAAATCTGAATGAGTGACACTCACTTCTGCTAACTGACCCCAAATCCTGGCTCCCTCATAACCTCGGTCTCTTCCAGAAAAATCTTATTTACTACTTTGGCCCTAGAAATCATAAATGACTATGATAGAATGTAACTTTTAACAGAGGTGTAGAAGGCAACGTTTTAATATCCAGTTTTGAGAATACAATTTTCATTTGTGTTTTATTGATGTTTATAGTTCTTTTAAGATTTATTGATTTATTTGGAAGTCAGAGTTACAGAGAAGGAGAGGCAGAGACAGAGAGAGAGAGAGAGGTTTTCCATTTGTTGGTTCAGTCCCCAATTGGCAGCAGCACCACGGCACCGACTCCTTATAGTTCTTTTCAAATCATTTTACACTGTCTTTTTATTCATCTAGTACAGAGACAGAAGAATGGACACAGAGCTAACATAGCTGAGTATTCAAGGAGACAGGTTAAGGGGTTAAATGCCTTATATCATAGCATTTATACCTTAGATTAATTCTGGGGACAGTATTATCTGGAGTTTACAAAGTAGAAACTGAATGGAAAGAGCTTAGAAAAGCATGGTGTTTTTTAATATCATTAAAAAGTCTAAGTTAAAGGCCAATCAAGGGGCCAGCACTGTGAAATAGCAGGTAAAGCTACTGCCAGCATGGACATTCCATATGGGTGGAGGTTGAGTCCTGGCTACTCTGCTTTCAATCCAACTCTCTGCTATGGCCAGGGAAAGTGGTGGAAGATGGCCCAAGTCCTTGGGCAGCTGCATCTGTGTGGGAGACCCAGAAGAAGCTCCTGGCTGCTGGCATTGGAGCTGTACAGCTCCAGCAATTGTGACCAATTGGTGGGTGAACCAAAAGATGGAAGATGTTTCTCTCTCTCTCTCTCTCTCTCCCCTTCCTCTCTGTGTAACTGTGACTTTCAAATAAATAAACAACTGTTTTTTAGAATGTCAATCAATATATAATACCTGCTTAAAGATATTTCTTTTGTCTTGTGTCTCAGTTTTTAAAATCTGATTTATCAAATGGAAAAATGTGAGAGAGATGAAGAGTACCTACAAAAATAATTTACTGTAATTATTTACTGTAATAATTTACTGTAATGATGTACTGTAATTTACGGTAATAATGTACTGTAAAGAACCACATAGGATTATAACTTGTCTAGAAAACAAAGGAGATTCAAAGTTTTTATTTTTCATGGTTATTTGTTCTTATTTTTAATATCAAGATAGTATATAAATATTATGCACTCCTAGGTATTTGTGTGTTGTTTGATATGTTTTATTTTTAATCAGAAATTCAAAGAGATAACTGAGTAACATGGAGTTCTGTGTTTCTGATTACTTCTCTCAATTAGAGATCATGGGATTAGAGTTGGTGCTAGATTAAGAATGCTTCAATCTTTATCCACTGGCTTCACACCAGCATTTACTATGTTAAACAATATTCTTGGGGTAGATGGCTCTTTCTTGCCAGACTGTAGACTTCATGGGGTCTAGAAACATATTTGCTTTGACACTAAAACTCAGCATCTTGACAGTCAGTCTTTTAGTTGAATAAATACATGATACACAAAATAAATATTTCTGCCCCTCAAGAACTGCCTAAGAGAGAAGAAAATAGAAATCAATTTGATGACTCTCAGTATTAGGTGAATATATAATTTGTCATTCTGACATAAGCTTGGTCATAAAAAGGGCATATGAATAATTACACAGAGTTGAAGTGTATGAACACTTAGGGCCAAGCGGGATAAATGTTCACCCTAGCTATGTAAGGCATTCCATGTCAATAGGAGAGGAAGGAGAAAGAGGGGAGGGAGTGTAGGTGGGAAGGTGGTTACGGTGGGAAGAATCACCATGCTCATTACTTAGCAGCAAAGAGAGAATCTGTGATCATTTGTTGCTTAAGAAAGGGTGATAGGCATTATTTAATTAAAATGCAGGCATCAGTGTTCTCCTATCTCTGAAATAGGAAGTCTATAACTCAGAATTCCTTGCTGTTTCATCAAAAACAATTCAAAACAAAAACCTAATTAAGCATAAGAGGAAGTTACGCATTAGAAGTCTATTCTAATCTCTAGGAGGTTCAGGGGTTGGAAAATTCATCCAAAATCTTGCTGCAAAATGTCCCATACATTTTCCATGACCACTACCCATCAGCATAAGCTCTTTTAAAAAAGATTTATTTATTTGAAAGTCAGAGTTACAGAGAGAGAGGAGAGGCACAGAGAGAGAGAGAGAGAGAGAGAGAGAGAGAGAGAATCTTCCATCTGCTGGTTTACTCCCCAATTGGATGCAATGGGCAGAGTGAGCTGATCCAAAGCCAGGAGCTAGGAGCTTCTTCCAGGTCTCCCGTGTGGTTTCAGGGGTTCAAGGATATGGGCCATCTTCTACTGCTTTCTCAGGCCATAGCACAGCTGGATGGGAAATGGAGCAGCCGGGAATCGAACCGGTGACCATATGGGATGCTGGCACTGCAGGAGGCAGCCTTACCTGCTACACCACAGCACCAGCCCCCATAAGCCCTATCTTCTGCAGAACCAGCACCCCAGACACCAGCCACCACATGGCATCCCATGGCACACTCACCCCTGGCAATGTTCTGCAGCTCCTGCTCCTCTCCACTTTCACTGCAAGAATCTGCAACTCCTTGTTTTCATGCAAGTAATTCTGATTCAGATGATGCCCCTGACACAATTGGCTGGCAAGTGCCATGGCAGGTGTCCATGACCTAGCTAAATGCACAGCTGGGACATTTTAAACTTTTCACTGCCATGGTGAGACACGGACTCCATCTAATGAAGTAGGGGATTTTTCAGGGAGTCTAGAGAATCAAATATGACAAAATGACAAATCTTAACCAGAGAGTCCCGTGGTACAGATGAAGAGAACCCAAAATGTATTTTTCTATCTTTTCTTTTCTGAGTTAAGTGCCTAAAAACAAAGCCAATGAGGGTTAAACAGACCCATTCTGAAAATTCCTTAACATCTTCATTTTCATCCAAATTAATATATTGCTTGAAGAAAATAAATTTTACATAAATGAAAATGCAGTACCACAGACAAGTGTACAGAACATAGGCCCTCAGTTAGCTTCAAACCATCTGGGTCCATTAATGTGTTCTTCCAGAACCCAACCTGCAGTACAATAGAACCACAGCCTCTGACATTCCTCCTCCACCCTGATGGATCTTGGGTTTTCCTCCCACCTCCCCTCTCCTGTGAATACATCAGTAGCAGGACAAATGGAATCCAAAGATAGGCTGATGTTATTTAACATGGAATAAACATAGTGTTTTAGTCAGTACAATCCTTAATACTACAATAATAATTCCGAGTTCACTGATTATGAAAGTAAGTATATAAAATCTATTCCTAAGTAATCACACCATCGAGAGCTGAATGTAGACTTTCAGAGGGAAAGAAAGAGAGAATTGTGTAGAGATGTGTATCTCTATAATACAGATTTACCGCTGTACTTTATAGACAGTACACCATGTTTGTATTTTTTTTTTTTTGCAGTCTGGCATAGTTTATTACATCCAGCTTTTCACTTTGGAAATTTTATGATTAGACACTAATATACAACAAATTTTGAATCCTTACAGACAATATAGAGCACCCTAGGCCCTCCCAAGGGCAGAAAACAGACCAAGAGCTCACAGATTGTTGCAACTGCAAGAAGCAGATGAAGATATCGTCAGAAAGATACATATTCCTGCATTGTGGCTGCTGAGCAGTTCTGCCCTTATGGATCTCATCTCTGTTTCAGATCGTTAAAGAAAGTTACATGCTTTCTGACACTTCTAAAGATTTCACTAATGAGTATCTAAGATATCTTCACTATGCTAAGAGCCTCAGAACAGCCCAAAGACTTGGGCCATCTTCTACTGCTTTCCCAGGCCATAGCAGAGAGCTGGATCAGAAGAGGAGCAGCTGGGACTAGAACCGGAACCCATATGGGATGCTGGCACTTCAGGCCAGTGCTTTAACCCACTGTGCCACAGCACTGGCCACAACATAGTATTTCCAATAGAAGAGTTGGTTAAGTCATTAACTCCTCTAAAATACAAGTTAAGTATTAGTTTTGAAACTCTGATTCATTCATTAGAACAACAAAATTTTCTCTCTTTGCTTGTGGGTATGTAAATTTTCTTCTAAGAAATTAATCATGACTTTTACATCTCAGACCCTATTATGAGTAAGTAGAGAATATTGTGGGGTCATACGCTCATTCTATCAAAGGAACATTTCTCCAATTAAAGAAAACATTATGGGCATCCCATATGGGCACTGGTTTGAGTCTTGCTGCTCCACTTCTTATCTAGCTCCTGGATATGGCCTGGGAAAGCAGTAGAAAATGGCCCAAGTGCTTGGGCCCATGCACATGCATGGGAGACCTTGAAGCTCCTGGCTCTTGGCTTCGGATGAGCCCAGCTCCAGCTGTTGCAGCCAACTGGAAAGTGAACTAGCAGATGGAAGACTTCTCTCTCTCTATGCAACTCTGCCTTTCAAATAAATAAATAAATCTTTGAAAAAAAAAAGATGTCCAAGTCTTACATCAGAGTACTGGGGTTCAGTGCCTAGCTCTGGTTCCTATCTCCAGCTTCCTGCAAATACCGATCCTATAAGGCAGCACTGATGGCTCAAGTATTCAGGTTTCTGCCCACACATGGAAGATTAAGATTGAGTTCATGGGCTGGTGCCATGGCTCACTTGGTTAATCCTCTGCCTGTAGCACCAGCATCCCATTTGGGTGCCGTGTTCTAGTCCTGGTTATTCTTCTTCCAGTCCAGCTCACTGCTGTGGCCCGGAAGGGCAGTGGAGGATGGCCCAAGTGCTTGGGCTCCTGCAACTTCATGGGAGACCAGGAAGAAGCACCTGGCTCCGGGCTTTGAATTGGCATAGTGCCAGCTGTAGTGGCCATTTGGGGAATGAACCAGCAGATGGAAGACCTTTCTTTCTGTTTTTCTCACTATCTTTATCTCTACCTGTCAAATAATTAAAAAAAAATTAAGTTCACACTCCTGGCTTCAGCCTGACCCAGTTCTGGCTGTTGCAGGCATTTTGGGGAGTAAAGTAAATCAGAGTGCATTTTCATTCTCTCTCCCTCTGCCTCCCAATTAAGTAAAAAAAAATTAAAGAAACACCAACTGGACTAAAGGAAATAATATAGGTAAGTGTCCCACTTCTTTCATATGACCAACAACTAGGTACTAAAAGTTTTCAGTTTTTCCACTCACCACATCCTTTGCCCATGGGATTTAATTTCCTAGGTTTTAATTTTTCTTTTCCCTAGGTAAAATGTGACCACTTGGTGCCAGTGCTGTAGCATGAGGTAAGACACTGCCTGCAATGTGGGTATCCCATATGGGTGCTAGCTGAGTCCCAGCAGCTCCCCTTCCAATCCGGCTTCCTGCTAATGGTCCCAGAAAAGCAACAGAAGATAACTGGGGCCCTGCCACCCACATGGGACACCCAGATGAAGTTCCTGTCTTCAGTCTGGCCCAGCCCAGGCCACTGCAGCCACCTGAGGAGTACACCAGCAGATAGATAATCTGTCTCTTCCACTCTGCTACATTTTCAAATACATGCATCAACCTTCCTTTACAAAATAAAAATAAAAACCACTTAATCTGTCAAAGGTATAGAATAAAAAAGCTTACAGGACTGATAAATTCAAGATCTAAAACATCTTCATGATAGAAAACAGCAAAGCAAAGAATGATACTGAGTGGGTTTTTAAAAGCATGTATTTTGGTCCCTAAATTTCTAAACCATGAACATGATTATTACATAAATATATTTATATATTTTTAAGATTTGTTCATTTACATGAGAAAGTTCTTCCATCTGCTGGTTCACTCCCCAAATTACTGAAAACCTGGGGCTGGGCCAGGGTAAAGCAAGGAGTAGGGACCAGTGCAATGCACAGCAGATTAACACCCTGGCCTGAAGCACTGGCATCCCATAAGGGCGCTGGTTCAAGTCCCGGCTGCTCCACTGCTGATCAAGCTTTCAGCTTATGGACTGGGAAAGCAGTAGGAGATGGCCCAAGTCCTTGTACCCCTGCACCTAAGTGGGAGACCTGGAAGAAGCTCCTGGTTCCTGGCCTCAGATCAGCACAGCTCCTGCCATTGCAACAAGTTGGGGAGTAGACCGTCAGATGGAAGACCTCCCTCTCTCTCTCTCTCTCTCTCTCTCTCTCTCTCTCTGTGTGTGTAACTCTTTCAAATAAATAAACAAATCTTTTAAAAAAAGCCAGGGGTCAGGGAAGTATCATCCAGTTCTCTCGCTTGGCTGCAGGACCCAAGGATTTGTACCATATTCTGCTGCTTTCCCAGGTATGTTAGCAGGGAGCTGGATCAGAAGTAGAACATGCAATTGGTTCCCATAGAGGATGCTAGTGCTGCAGATGTTGGTATAACCCATTTTGCCACAGTGCTGGCCCTGACAATTTTTAATTCCTAGGAATTAACAGGAAAGAAAGAAGTATGGCAGGATACCTTTTTTTTAAAAAAATTATTTTATTTATTTGAAAAAGTTATATAGAGAGGTAGAGAGTGAGGTAGGGAGAGAGAGAGAGAGAGAGAGAATCTTCTGTCTGCTGGTTCACTGCCCAAATGGCTACAATGGACAGAGCTGAGCTGATCTGAAGCCAGGAGCCAGGAGCTTCTTCTGGGTCTCCCACATGAGCAAAATGGTCCTTGGGCCATCCTCTACTGTTTTCCCAGGTGCATTAGCAAGAGGCTGGACTGGAGGTGGAGCAGCTGGAACTCTACCAGCACTCATATGGGATGCCTGTATTTCAGGCCAGGGCTTTAACCTGATGTGCCACAGTGCTGGCTCCAACAGGTGACCTTTTACTCTCAATAATCTCTTCTTGGTATTGGCAGCAGTTTGTAATTTTTTGTTTATTTGCCTTCTTCTTAATCTATATTTTTAAAAAATTACAAAATGTTCCAGCACCCTGAGAACCTCCATCACAAGGGCATACAATCAGATGTTTGTCCAGAAAAGGGTGGTGTAGATGCAAGGTGGAAAATGCAAGGTGAGTTGATTCATCTTTCTCAGGCTGTGGTTTCCATGGGCAACTTTTACAACCAACTGCCTTATTCGTTCCTCTTCCACAGAGTGGAACACATGTTAAGTCATCCTATTTAGCCAAAAGTCAGTGGCAGCACTCAAATATGTCATCAATCCAGGGCCAGCATTGTGGCACAAAGGAGTAAGTTGCCAACTGCAACAGCAGGATGCCTTATGGCACTGCTTTGAGACTCACTTCCTTCACTTCTCATCCAGCTCTTTGCTTGGGAAAGGAGCAAAGATTGCCCAAGAGTTTGGGTTCCTGCACCCACATGGGGGACTGGCTTCAGCCTGGCTCAGCCCCAGCTATTGTGGCCATCTGGAAGTGAGCCAGCAGATGAAAGATAGATCTCTCTCTCTCTCTCTCTCTCTTCCTTTTACCTAAACATACATTACATAAATAAATGAAAATGCATCAATATAGCAACTTGTTGAGGAAAAGTCTTCCAATTATTGCAGGTATTGTCTCAATGTATAAAAATATTCAGACACAAAAATTATAAACTGGTTTATATTTATATTTCTCAACCACATACTTTTCAGAAAAAATTGTCTGCCACTCAGCATCAGGTATCAGTCTGAAAGCATTCATTAAAAAATCAAGTTATTTTACTAAACACAAAAACCTCTAGTATAGACTGCATATAAACCAGTGGCTTCCATGGGTATACACAGATTGATTTTTGTTAATTTACAGGGATCACTGCACTTCCCTGGCATGGAGCTGTCTGAAGAGTTTAAACACTGATGGTTGTGGCATTATTTCTGATATTTGCTTATTATCCAGAGTGAATTTATTAAATATCTATCATGAACTCCACACTCTCTATATAAATCTATTTCAAATATGTTGATATTTATGGTACTTACACACTTACTAACTGAGCTAATCCTCCTAACTTCTCTCTGGAAAAGCTATGCCTTTGACATTGCCTTTTTTCACACATATGGAAATGCATAATATGCTTCTGTATGGTACTTCAGAATTTATAAAAGGCTTTTCAGGTAAGATTTACATAGCATCATGTGAAAGTGTCCAAAGGACACAGTCTTCTCATTACAGAGGGGAGAGGTATGAAGTGACTCTCTGAACAGTTACTCAGATTCTGTCAGTCAGGTTCAGAATCTTATTAGGTATCAGATACACATCTAGATTTTTTTCCCTACTGTCTCTTTGTCAGAATTCCCAGCCTATGAGTGAACTTCAGTCTGAATGAATGCTAATATTCAAGGTTCTAAGTGAAAAAATTACTGAGGTTTGTATTGGTGAGGAAAGCATGTGTCTAAATGTTACTTGTATTTAATAATAAGTATTGAATCATATGAAACTGAATATAAGATTATGCAAATTTTAAGATGAAGAGCATATATTTAAAACCGCATTCTTACATTTTGCAAATGTGTTGAAACACCTTACTGCAGCATGCGTTTGGCATAGTGGTAAAGCCTTCCACATCCCAGTCAGAATGCCCAGGCCTCAAGCCCTAGCCCTGCATCTGCTTCTGGCTTCCTGCTAACAGAACCCTGGGAGGCAGCAGCTGATGGTTCAAGTACTTGAGTCCCTGCCACCTGTGTGGAGACCCATGCTGAGTTCCTGGCTTCAGCCTGACCCAGCTCTGGTTGGTGCAGACATTTGAGGAATGAGCAATAAATGGAAGGGCTCTCTCTGCCTTGCAAATAAACAAAAATAACTATACAGACCTTTTCTTAAGGTGTCTTGCTCACTTCTAAATAATTTCCCTTTTCACAGTAAAATACCTAACTGTCCTCTTTAGTAACAGTGCATGTTTTGCTCTCCATGTTCACTCCTGAGCTCCAAGTACTGGCAGCTCACCCTAGTAAACTGACTGGTTCCAAGTTCAAGTACTCATCTCCCATATTCTTTTGGTGGGTCTACTGGAAAGAAAGGAGAGTATCTACAGTAATTAATATCTTACTGTTGCTCTTGCTGTCCACCTGCAGGCCTGAAGGATGACCACCTGAATACACACTGTGATGTTCTGGACGTAGTTTCCAAACTTCAGTCACTTTGCAGCGGAGGGACTCTGTCCTCGTCAATCACCTGAAAGCCTGCAGGAGTAGGGAGAAGCTGTGTTTGAAGAATTCACAAATACAGTGCATTGAAGCCAACCACTACCACCCCCACCACACCCCTACTTCAGGGTTCTGGCAAATCCCAAACCAGGAGTTTGGGACCAGCAGTGGTTCAGGAGGTGACCTCGACTCCTTACTCTGAACAGCTCCAAAGTGCCTGGTGCACCCAGCGGGAGCTCAGCGCCTTGACCTCCCATCCTCCTGCCCTTGCCACCAGGATGCCCAGCTCCCAGAGCCTCCAGGAGGCCTGCAGCAGACCCGCAGGTTCAGGCGCACTGGGTTGTGCATCCAGAGCTAACCCAAAATACAGGCCCAGCTCAAGTGTCACCTCCCCACAAAGTCTCTGTCTCCTACTCCCTCCCAGAAGGGCGCAGGCCAGCACCTGGCACTGGGAATCACCGCATTTGCGGTAAACCTGCTCTGCCATGAAGGAAGGTGCCCCTGTGGGAACCCCACTCCACCTGTGAGCAGGGCTGGGGAAGAAGGCTGAGCCAGCCTCCACCCTAGGACTGCAGCCTGGGAAAGTCCAGGGCCCCAGCACCCTTGCCGAGCATGGAGTCTCCCTAAGTGTGCTCTGAGCCAGGGCCTCAGCCGTCAGCAGCTCCCTTGCTTCCAGAATCTGCTGCAGGGCAGCTCAGGCTCAGCCAATTGGAGGGCTTCGGGCCAATCCTCGCTTCCCTGGGGCAGGACCAGCGCTGCCAGAACACCAAACGCTGGGCTGATTATAAAGGTGGTGGTCATTGGTGGGCAGCTTGTAGTTGCAGTGTGTGCGGTTGACGTGTGTGCTGTTAGGTTCTTGTCCATTTTGTACCTTGGGGCTAGAATGCAGGTGATGGCCCGAGAGTCAGGAGCTGCAGGAGAAGAAGAGACAGACCTGGTGAGTGCGACCTTCCACCTCTCGCGCCAGCTGAGGCTTGCAGCATGTGCTGCAATTGGGGAAGCAATGAAGGCCGAGTCTCAGCAGGACAACCTAGTGCACAGTGCTTATTTGCTCACTGATGCAGCATCTATGTGGTCTGCATTGGCAGTCAGAAGGAAGGGTTTGGTAGGAGGGTGCTGGAGATGCACTGGGCCCTCATGCAGCTGCCTGCTGTAGGCATCCAGGGCAGCAGAGTCCTGCGGGGTCCCTAGAGATCCTGGCCATGCTGTGCCTCCATCATCCACCCTCCTGCACTGATGCTGGGGACAGTGCTTCTGCGGTTCATATCTCATTGGAATCCATGGTCATTTTCTCATGATGGGCTGATCTCACACAGTGACAATCATGGAACAAATCACTGTTCTGTGGCATCTGCCTCCCAGGAGCATTGCAGGTGGACAGGGGGAAACGGGTGACTGGTGGCACCTCCTGTGCATGGTCTCTGTCCCATCCTGGACCGAAGGTGGAAAGGGAAGGAGAGGAGCTGGCTCAAAGCAGTCCCGCTGCGGG
This sequence comes from Oryctolagus cuniculus, assembly GCF_051225735.1. Taxonomy (NCBI): domain Eukaryota; kingdom Metazoa; phylum Chordata; class Mammalia; order Lagomorpha; family Leporidae; genus Oryctolagus; species Oryctolagus cuniculus. Next base: position 83,469,041 of record NC_142879.1, read on the forward strand.
TTCCATCAGGAGCAAAATGTCTCCCGATTGCGGTTCACCTTGCAGAGAAACTGTCTCCTTTTGTGGGCAAGAGACAGCATCTGCTTTATTAGCTGTGCAGTGTATTGATAATTAAAATTTGGGCATCCCTCTCTATAGTCCTCACAGCATAGTTACATTCTGAGGAACTGATGAAACTGCTCAGTACTTCGGGGCTGAGTGTAATATTAGGTGGGCAAGCCTGTTGTTGGCTTTTGGTTTATAGCTATTGGGCAACTTTATTTGGTAAAAATGCATTCAGGCTCAGTAGTGTATTCAAGGATGACCACTTAGTGAATTGTCTTTTTTTTTTTTTTTTGTAAGAATAAGAGTATTGAAGACTGGGTTGAGCTACCTATGGCAAAACTCCACCATTCCTGGGAAGGCCACAATTGGCAAGAAAAGCAGGTAGCAAGCTTTCATCAAGTAAGTTGAGATTCCTGTGTTTGCAATCTGAAGAGCTCACTGCTGAGCTGGGAGGGGAACTGCTCTGAGCACAACTCATTAGAGAACTGCTCTTGCAGACCTTCCCCGAAGGAAGCACTGTTGTGGTCAGAAGCATTCCAGGAGCTGCTGGCCAGCAATTGTGAATTAGGCTTGAATTGAATCCATTGCAAATATCACAAGAGTACAGAAAGGCTGTGTCCTCAAATCAGCAGCTCACCAGACAGAATTTGACTTAACCTAGAAGGTCTGTTTATCTCTGTTTATTTCTTTTTTTTTTTAACTTTTATTTAATGAATATAAATTTCCAAAGTACGATTTATGGATTACAATGGGTTCCCCCACATACCGTCCCTCCCACCCACTACCCTCCCCTTTCCCACTCCCTCTCCCCTTCCATTCACATCAAGATTCATTTTCGATTATCTTAATATACAGAAGATCAGCTTAGTATACATTAAGTAAGGATTTCAACAGTTTGCTCTCACACAGAAACATAAAGTGAAAAATAATAGATGATTTTTTTTTATTTTTTTTTATTTTTTTTTATCTTTTATTTAATGAATATAAATTTCCAAAGTACGACACATGGGTTACAATGGCTTCCCCTCCCATACCGTCCCTCCCACCAACAACCCTCCCCTTTCCCACTCCCTCTCCCCTTCCATTCACATCAAGATTCATTTTCGATTATCTTAATATACAGAAGATCAGCTTAGTATACCTTAAGTAAGTATTTCAACAGTTTGCTCCCACTCAGAAACATAAAGTGAAAAATAATAGATGATTTTTTTTAAATGATGATGAAATCAGATCAGACCTATTGTCATGTTTAATCCCAGTGAGAGTCAAGTTGGGAATTGAAAATTTCTTTCTTTTTTTTTTTTTTTTTTTTTTTACAGAAGATCAGTTTAGTGTACATTAAGTAAAGATTTCAGTCGTTTGCACCCCCATAGAAACACAAAGTGAAATATACTGTTTGAGTACTCGTTGTAGCATTAAGCCTCAGTGTACAGCACGTTAAGGACCGAGATCCTACATGAGGAGTAAGTGCACAGTGACTCCTGTTGTTGACTTTACCAATTGACACTCCTGTTTATGGCATCAGTAATCTCCCTATGCACCAGTTATGAGTTTCCAAGGCTATGGAAGCCCCTTGAGTTCTCCGACTCTTATCTTGTTTAGACACGGTCATAGTAAAAGTGGAGGTTCTCTCCTCCCTTCAGAGAAAGGCACCTCCCTCTTTGAAGACCTGTTCTTTCCACTGGGATCTCACTCACAGAGATCTTTTTGCCAGAGTGTCTTGGCTTTCCATGCCTGAAATACTCTCATGGGCTTTTCAGCCAGATCCGAGTGCCTTTAGGGCTGATTCTGAGGCCAGAGTGCTATTTAGGACATCCGCCATTCTATGAGTCTGCTGAGTATCTCACTTCCCATGTTGGATCACTCTCCCCTTTATTTATTCTATCGGTTGGTGTTAGCAGATACTAGACTTGTTTATGTGCTCCCTTTGACTCTTAGTCCTTTCATTATGATCAATTGTGAACTGAAATTGATCACTTGGAGTAGTGAGATGGCATTGGCACATGCCACCTTGATGGGATTGAATTGGAATCCCCTGGTATGTTTCCAACTCTACCAATTGGGGCAAGTCAGCCCGAGCATGTCCCAAATTATACATCTCTTCCCTCTCTTATTCCCACTCTTATGTTTAACAGGGATCACATTTCAGTTAATTTTCAACACTTAAGAATAACTGTGTGATAATTACAGAATTAAACCAGTCATATTAAGTAGAACAGACAAAAAAAAATACTATGAGGGATAATGTATTAAGTTGTCCATTAGCAGTCAGAGCTATGCTGATCAAGTCACCATTTCTCATAGTGTCCATTTCACTTCAGGAGGTTTCCTTTTTGGTGTTGAGTCAGTTGTCACCGATCAGGGAGAACATATGGTATTTGTCCCGTTGGGACTGGCTTACTTCACTCAGCATGATGTGTTCCAGATTCCTCCATTTTGTTGCAAATGACTGGATTTCGTTGTTTCTTACTGCGGTATAGTACTCTAAAGAATACATATCCCATAATTTCTTTATCCAGTCTACCGTTGATGGGCATTTAGGTTGGTTCCAGGTCTTGGCTATTGTGAATTGTGCTGCAATAAACATTAGGGTGCAGACCGCTTTTTTGTTTATCAATTTAAACTCCTTTGGGTAAATTCCAAGGAGTGGGATGGCTGGGTCGAATGGTAGGGTTATATTCAGGTTTCTGAGGAATCTCCAGACTGATTTCCATAGTGGCTTGACCAGTTTGCATTCCCACCAACAGTGGGTTAGTGTCCCTTTTTCCCCACGTCCTCGCCAGCATCTGTTGTTGGTAGATTTCTGTATGTGAGCCATTCTAACCGGGGTGAGGTGAAACCTCATTGTGGTTTTGATTTGCATTTCCCTGATTGCTAGTGACCTTGAACATTTTTTCATGTGCCTGTTGGCCATTTGGATTTCCTCTTTTGAAAAATGTCTATTGAAGTCCTTGGCCCATCTCTTAAGTGGGTTGTTGGTTTTGTTTTTGTGGAGTTTCTTGATCTCTTTGTAGATTCTGGTTATTAACCCTTTATCTGTTGCATAGTTTGCAAATATTTTTTCCCATTCTGTCGGTTGTCTCTTCACTCTCCTGACTGTTTCTTTTGCAGTACAGAAACTTCTCAATTTGATGCAATCCCAATAGTTGATTTTGGCTTTGACTGTCTGTGCCTCCCGGGTCTTTTCCAGAAATTCTTTGCCTGTGCCAATATCTTGAAGGGTTTCTCCAATGTTCTCTAATAACTTAATGGTTTCAGGACGAAGATTTAGGTCTTTAATCCACGTTGAGTGGATTTTTGTGTAAGGTGTAAGGTAGGGGTCTTGCTTCATGATTCTGCACGTGGAAATCCAGTTTTCCCAGCACCATTTATTGAATAGACTGTCCTTGCTCCAGGAATTAGTTTTAGATCCTTGATCAAATATAAGTTGGCTGTAGATGTTTGGGTTGATTTCTGGTGTTTCAATTCTGTTCCATTGGTCTATCCATCTGTTTCTGTACCAGTACCATGCTGTTTTGATTACAACTGCCCTGTAGTATGTCCTGAAGTCTGGTATTGTGATGCCTCCGGCTTTGTTTTTGTTGTACAAGATTGCTTTAGCTATTCGAGGTCTCTTGTGCCTCCATATGAATTTCAGCATCATTTTTTCTAGATCTGCGAAGAATGTCTTTGGTATCTTGATTGGGATTGCATTGAATCTATAAATTGCTTTTGGGAGAATGGACATTTTGATGATGTTGATTCTTCCAATCCATGAGCATGGAAGATTTTTCCATTTTTTGGTATCCTCTTCTATTTCTTTCTTTAAGGTTTTGTAATTTTCATCGTAGAGATCTTTAACGTCCTTGGTTAAGTTTATTCCAAGGTATTTGATTGTTTTTGTAGCTATTGTGAATGGGATTGACCTTAGCAGCTCTTTCTCAGTCATGGCATTGCTTGTGTATACAAAGGCTGTTGATTTTTGTGCATTGATTTTATATCCTGCCACTTTGCCAAACTCCTCTATGAGTTCCAATAGTCTCTTAGTAGAGTTCTTTGGATCCTCTAAGTACAGAATCATATCGTCTGCAAAGAGGGATAGTTTGACTTCTTCCTTCTTGATTTGTATTCCTTTGATTTCTTTTTCTTGTCTGATGGCTCTGGCTAAAACTTCCAGAACTATGTTAAATAGCAGTGGTGAGAGTGGGCATCCCTGCCTGGTGCCAGATTTCAGTGGAAATGCTTCCAACTTTTCCCCATTCAATAGGATGCTGGCTGTGGGTTTTTTATAAATTGCTTTGATTATATTGAGGAATGTTCCTTCTATACCCAATTTGCTTAGAGTTTTCATCATGAAAGGGTGTTGAATTTTATCAAATGCTTTCTCTGCATCAATTGAGATAATCATATGGTTTTTCTTCTGCAGTCTGTTAATGTGGTGAATCACATTGATTGATTTGCGAATGTTGAACCATCCCTGCATACCAGGGATGAATCCCACTTGGTCTGGGTGGATGATTTTCCTGATGTGTTGTTGTATTCTATTGGCCAGAATTTTATTGAGGATTTTTGCGTCTATGTTCATCAGGGATATTGGTCTGTAATTTTCTTTCAGTGCTGCATCTTTCTCTGGCTTAGGGATTAAGGTGATGCTGGCTTCATAGAAAGAATTTGGGAGGATTCCCTCTTTTTCGATTGTTCTGAATAGTTTGAGAAGAAATGGGATTAGTTCTTCTTTAAATGTCTGGTAGAATTCAGCGGTGAATCCATCTGGTCCTGGGCTTTTCTTTGTTGGGAGGGCCTTTATTACTGTTTCAATTTCTGTTTCAGTTATGGGTCTATTTAGGTTTTCGATGTCTTCATGGTTCAATTTAGGTAGGTTGCATGTGTCCAGGAATCTATCCATTTCTGATAGGTTTTCCTGTTTGCTGGCGTACAGGTCCTTGTAGTAATTTCTGATGATTCTTTTTATTTCTGTGGTGTCTGTTGTTACGTTTCCTTTTTCATCTCTGATTTTATTGATTTGGGTCTTTTCTCTTCTTTTTTTAGTTAGTTGGGCCAATGGGGTGTCAATTTTGTTTATTTTTTCAAAAAACCAGCTTCTCGCTTGGCTGATTTTTTGTAATGTTTTTTTGGATTCAATCCTATTAATTTCTTCTCTGGTTTTAATTATTTCTCTTCTCCTACTAGATTTGGGTTTGGTTTGCTGCAGTTTTTCTAGGTCCTTGAGGTGCGCTGAAAGCTCATTTATTTGGTACCTTTCCAATTTCTTGGTATAGGCACCTATTGCTATAAATTTGCCTCTCAATACTGCTTTTGCTGTATCCCATAAGTTTTGATATGTTGTGTTGTTGTCTTCATTTACTTCCAGAAAGTTTTTGATTTCTCTTTTGATTTCTTGAATGACCCAGTGTTCATTCAGGAGCATGTTGTTCAGTCTCCATGTGTTTGCATACTTTCTGGGGTTTCCTGAGTTGCTAATTTCCAGCTTCATCCCGCTGTGGTCTGAGAAGCTGCATGGTATGATTCTAATTCTTTTAAATTTGCTGAGACTTGCTTTATGGCCTAGTATGTGGTCAATCCTAGAGAAGGTTCCATGCGCTGCTGAGAAGAATGTGAAGTCTGTAGATGTAGGGTTGAAAGTTCTGTATATATCTGTTAGATCCATTTGGGCTATAGTGTCATTTAAATCTGCTGTTTCCTTGTTGATCTTCTGTCCGGATGATCTGTCTATTTCTGAGAGTGGAGTATTGAAGTCCCCCAGTACTATTGTATTGGAATCTAAATCTCCCTTTAAGTCCCTTAACATATCTTTTAAATAGACCGGTGCCCTGTAATTAGGTGCATATACATTTATAATAGTTACATCTTCCTGTTGAATTGAACCCTTAATCATTATATAGTGTCCCTCTTTGTCTCTCTTAACAGTTTTTGTATTAAAGTTTATTTTGTCTGATATTAATATGGCTACACCTGCTTTTTTTTGATTTCTGTTGGCATGGAATATCTTTTTCCAACCTTTCACTTTCAGTCTGCATGCCTCTTTGTTAGAGAGATGTGTTTCTTGTAGGCAACAAATAGTTGGGTTGTGTTCTGTGAGCCAGTCAGCTAAACGGTGTCTTTTAACTGAAGAATTCAGACCATTAATGTTCAATGTGACTATTGATACGTAGTGACTTTGCCCTGCCATTTTCCCGGAAATATTTTCTAGTATATGCTTTGAGCTTCCCATGCTCTTTTACTGGTAGGTGTTCTTCCTTTCCCTTCTTTCATATTGATGGCCGTGTTTCTGTGTTTCTGAGTGTAGCACATCTTTAAGTATCTTTTGCAGGGCCGGACGAGTGGCCACAAAGTCTTTCAATTTCTGTTTGCTATGAAAGGTCTTTATTTCACCTTCATTCACAAATGAGAGCTTGGCAGGATATAATATTCTGGGCTGGCAATTTTTCTCTCTTAGCACCTGTGCTATGTCTCGCCATTCCCTCCTAGCTTGTAGGGTTTCTGATGAGAAGTCAGCTGTGAGTCTGATTGGAGATCCTCTGAGAGTAATCTGACGTTTCTCTCTTGCACATTTTAGGATCTTTTCTTTATGTTTCACTGTGGTAAGTTTAATTACCACGTGTCGTGGTGAGGATCTCTTTTGGTCATGTTTATTGGGGGTTCTATGAGCTTCCTGTACTAGGATATCTCTGTCCTTCTCCAAACCTGGAAAGTTCTCTGCTAGTATCTCACTAAAAAGGCCTTCCAATCCTTTCTCTCTCTCCATGCCTTCAGGAACTCCTAGAACTCGAATGTTGGTTTTTTTGATAGTATCCTGTAGATTCCCAACAATATTTTTTAGGTTTCTAATTTCCTCTTCTTTTCTTTGGTTTGACTGTATGTTTTCCTGTGCTCTATCTTCTAAGTCCGATATTCTCTCTTCTGCTTCACCCATTCTGTTTTTAAGGTTTTCTAATGTGTTTGTCATTTGATCTATTGAGCTCTTCATTTCATTTTGATTTCTCTTCACTATAACACTTTCCTGTTCTACTAGTTTCTGAGTTTCATTTTGACTCTTCCTTAAAATTTCGTTTTCACGAGAGAGATTTTCAATCTTGTCCATTAAGGATTTCTGTAGTTCAAGGATTTGCTTTTGAAAACTTCTAAATGTTCTTATCATAAATTTTTTGAAATCCGTATCTTGCATTTCTTCTATCTCATCATCTTCATACTCTTGGCTTGGGGTGTTTTGCTTATTTGGAGGCATCATAGTGTCATCGTTGATCTTGCTCCCTCTATTTCTGTGTTTGTTACTCGGCATAGTTAATTCTTCTTGCGTCACTGTGCGTTTTTTTTTTTCTTTTTTTTTTTTTTTTTATTTATACTGTGTCCGTGTTAAGTGGACTGCCTGCTGTTGGAGGAGCCTTGGAGGCTTGAGATGGGTGCGGCCTGAGAGCTCTGCCTGGTTCTTCCAGGATAAGGGTGTGCAAAGGTGACACCCTCAGGTTATGCGTGGTAAATCTCTCTCTTTTTATTTATTTATTTATTTTATTTATTCAGGGGGTAAGTAACACCGCAGGGCACGGCTGTGCAGAATTGATGGTATTTAGCTTCCAGTCTTTGGCTCCTCTGGACTCCCACTGGGTTGCCTAGGCTACTGAATTGTAGTGACTCAGTTCCTTAGCTCTCCCCCATTGATATGTAAAACCAGAGCGCAGGCCTGCTCTTTGTCTCTTGGGGATTCTAGCCTTACCGCCTTGTAACCTTTGCAAGGTTAGGGGGAAGAGAAACCCCGAAGCTTTTTTTTTCCTTCTTTCCGGTAGTGAGTTTGCTGCACTTTCCGGCCCCCCTCTAGATTCTGACCCCCGTTTCCCCACCAATGTCTCGGGTTATTGAGCTCACCTCCCCTTCCAGCGCCGATGTGTGCAGCGTCCCAAGTCTCCCCGCTGTTGTCTGTGTGGCATGCACTCCCCTTGGAGCACTGGGGCTTCTGCGGCTCCGTCCCGCGACTTGGCTTCCGCGCGGTGGGCGACCTTGTTCTCCCAGTAGGTCCTCCGATTCACGATTCCCGTGCAATTTTTTCCTGGTTCTTTTTTCTGCGGCTACCGTAACTCCCCTTTTATTAAACTAAATTTTCCCAGACTATCGGTGTGCGCCCTCACTATTCCCTATCTCTGTTTATTTCTCAGCATATTCACACCAGGTGGGGAAGATAAATCAGCCTTAAGCTCTGTAATGGCAGTGCTCTTGGTTGAGGCTGAGGATGCTTTTCATTGCATGCAGTGTTTGCAAGAGACTTAGTTCCCTGAGGATTTATGCCTCTCCTGTAAATACATTTTTGGCATTAAAACAAACTGAAGTGTTTCTGTTTTAGTAGTATGGAACCAACTTAAGTATTTTGCCTACAGGCATCTTTGTCTTTAAAGAGCTAAATCCGCAGGATTACAGGATTGAGTAAAAACGAGAATAGCTAATCCTAGTACTAGAAAAGCACAAGGGATTATTTGATCATTAGCTTCCTCATATTCCTCATGTTTCTTTTTAGTTTTCTACCTTCTCTTCCCTACCTACAGATGCTCTGGCTGTATTGGAGGCTTTTCTAAAAACTGAATTCTGTGAAGAAGAAAATATAGGCTACTGGATGGCTTGTGAAAACTTCCAAAAAAAAAAATCCACCCACCCCAGAAGCTATCCTTATATCCAAGATAAATATATGCACTCTTCTTAGAAAAAGGCCCAAAAGAGGTTAGACACAATTCCTCATTTCAGCATAAAGTGTACACTCTTGACATCAAGAAGCAACAAAAGAAGTAAAGACATAAGACTAAAGCAAGGGCCAGGGAATCTGAAAAGCTTCCTCTCCTGGTGTCCTGTCTTTCAAATAAGTCTCCCCAGACCTGGCAGGTGGAGCTCATCACACATTACCACTTCTGATTTTCACTTTCCAAGAGCAGAGCCCCCTTCTCTAACAAAGGATAATGAGTGATCTTTGTTTCAGATGAACATGCTTTCAAACCAAAACTCTTATTATCCAAAATATACAAGAAGCCATGACTCCCAGCTTTACACTTGCCTGGAAAATGGTGTATTGCTTGATGGAGAATAACTTTTTGAAGTTGTATTTATTTGCAAGGCAGAGTTACAGAGAGAAAAAGAGAGGGAAAGACCACTTCCTGCTTCCTTCCTTGGGCAGAGGTCAGGGATCACAAAGTGACCTAAAGTGACCAGTTTGAGGCAGAAATCCCAGAGGTGCCACTGGGGCCTGGGCTGGGATGCGGGCGGGGCACAAGCAGATGGGAGATGCCCAGGACCAGTGGGCCAAGGCTGCAGGTGTTTCTGTTGGCCCCCAGGCACCCGCAGGGCCTCAGCTGCTCTCATAATGGAACCGCACATGCACCAAACATTGGGGGATCAAACCAGCAGATGGAGGACTCTATGCCTTTCAAATAAATCTCTTAAAATAAATAAAAAAGAAATGCCAAAAAAAAGAGCCAGCTAAATACAAGTGAACTGTATGGAGACAAACACCAATATTACATTACTCAACTCTCCACTGCTCCAATGAACAAAGAAGACAAATAAGAGGGATATAGGCCTCCCCTTTTTTGTTATCCTACCCTTGGTTCCAACTAGCATGGGCTTCCAGAAAATGTACAGGGAATACAATCTCTGCTGTGGTCAATACATGATCTCAGAATTTCCCTTATTCATTTGCCTAACAGATTTTGATTATGTTGCTCTAGGTAAAGGGAAGGCAACAAAACTGCCCTTTTCCCCCATTTTTAAAATCTATTATTTATTTGAAAGGCAGAGTTATAGAGAAGGGGTAGAGACAGATATTCCATCTGCTGGTTCACTTCCCAAATTGGCCTCAGCTGAGCCAATCTAAAGCCAGGCGCTTCTGCCAGGCCTCCCACATGAATGCAGTGGTTCAAGCACTTGGGCCACCTTCTGATGCTTTCCCAGGCACATTAGCAGGGAGCTAGATTGGAAGTGGAGCAGCTGGGACTTGAATCAGCACCCATATGGGATGCTGGCACAGCAGGCCATGGCTTTACCCACTGTGTTGGTACCGTGTTTGTGCGTGTGTCTGTGTATGTATGTATTTTTATTGCAAAGACACATTTATTTATTTGAAAGGCAAGGTTAGAGAGGGAGAGACATAAGAAGAGAGATCTTTCAACCTCTGGTTCACTCCCCAAATGTCCACAACAGCAGAGGCTGGGCCAAGCCAAAGCCTTGAGGCTGAACAGCAGATAATCTTTAGTTATTAATTTAAAATGAATAGGCTGTAGCTGGTGCTGTGGCATATAAGGTAAAGCCACCACATGCAGTGCTGGCAAACATTATGGGCACTGGTTCATGTCCCAGCTGCACTGCTTCTAATCTAACTCCCTGCTAATGTGCCTGGGAAAGCAGCAGGAGATGGCCCAAATACTTGGGTGCCTGAATCCATGTGGGAGACCTGGAAGAAGCACCTGGCTTTGGATTAGCCCAACTCCAGCTGCTTGCAGCCACGTGGGGAGTAAAACAGCAGACAGAACATCTCTGTTTATTTATGTGTCTCTCTCTATAATTCTGTCTTTCAAATAAATAAATAAATCTTTAAAAAGGGTTTATTAACGTATACTATAATCCAATCCAGTAAAAGTAAGAGAAGTACTAAATATTACTACCTATATTATTATTTATTTTTTATGTTTTAATTTTTTTAAACTTTTATTTAGTAAATATAATTTTCCAAAGTACAGTTTATGGATTACAAAGGCTTCCCCCCTTAACTTCCCTCCCACCAGCACCCCTCCCATCTCCCACTCCCTCTCCCACTCCATTCACATCAAGATTAATTTTCAATTATCTTTATACACAGAAGATTGATTTAGTATATATTAAGTAAAGATTTCATCAGTTTGCAGCACACAGAACATAAAGTGTAAAATACTGTTTGAGTACTAGTTATAGCATTACTTCACATTGGAAAACATATTAAGGACAGAGATCCCACATACGGAGTAAGCACACAGTGATTCCTGTTGTTGACTGAACAATCTGACACTCTTGTTTATGGCATCAGAAATCTCCCTGGGCTCTAGTCATGAGTTGCCAAGGCTATGGAAGCCTCTTGAGTTCACTGAGTTCGATCTTACTTAGATAAGGTCATAGTCAAAGGGGAAGTTCTCTCCTCCCTTCAGAGAAAGGTACCTCCTTCTTTGATGGCCCGTTCTTTCTACTGGGATCTCACTTACAGAGATCTTTTATTTAGGTCCTTTTTTTTTTCTTTTTTGCCAGAGTGGCTTTCCATACCGAAAATACTCTCATGGGCTCTTCAGCCAGATCTGAGGGCCTTAAGGGCTGATTCTGAGGCCAGAGTGCTGTTTAGGACATCTGCCATTCTACAAGACTGCTGTGTATCGCACTTCCCATGCTACCTATATTTTATATAGTCTAAGTATTGTATAAACTAAAATATACAACACTAGGAGTATACTATCAGTAATTATACTACCAATCTCAGTGATTATAAATAAGAATTTTAGCAACTATACTGATTCTGAACAGTGATTCAATGTTTCTGTTTTTAAATTTAAAAATGCCCCTGAACTTGAATGTTTCTGTGTAGCTCCTCATAGAACTACAAGCCTTAGAAGTTCTATGCTGTTTAGCATTTCATCTTCAGTGCCAACTTGATTATTGCACTGCCAGTTTATAAAACACTTCACAGTCATGTGAACCTTACCATAAGATAGGACTGTGTAGAATAAACCCTTTAACTATAAAGACAATCTTATCTCACAAGGGAGGAAGATCCAGAGGGGTCAGATGACTTGCTAATGTCACTTAGCTCTGTTGGCACAGAAACAAGGAAAGCTCTCAGCTTCCTGCCACCTCCCCTTACACCACCTGCCTCAACTAGATGAGCCTGTAATTTTAAGGACACTCAGGCCCCATGAGTTTAAATGAATTTTTCAAGGTTACATGACAAGTACCAAAGCCAGAAGTAAAAATTATTGCTTCCATCTTTCTCTTCCTTGTCCACAATGGAAGTCTGATGTACAGTTATGCATTATTCATATATCATTTACAACCAAGAAGCATTATTTTTCCCCAAATTTAACAATGAAACTACTTTTTTCCACTGAGGAAGTTATTTTAATGGATGATACAAACATACTTGTTTTGTTTTTTAATTGGAGATGCAAAGAAATGAACAAGGAGACAGAGAAGTGGTATTCACCCTCTAATTCACTGCTGAAATATCCACAGTGGTCAGGGCTGTCCCAGGAGTAGGGAACCCAATCATCTGAGCCATCAGTTACTAGCTCCATGGTCTGCATTATCAGGAAGTTGGAGGCAGGGACTGGAACCAAACCCAAAATCTCCCATGTGGGACACAGGCATCTGAACCACAAGGCTACACCCTGGCTTCCAGACTTGTTTTTTCACCAGTCCTCTGAAAAGGAAAGTTAATTACAACCTGAAATCCAAGACTCTGGAGTCCTCCGGTGTGTGTGTCTATGCAAGTTGATGCATTAGATTTACTTATGTTGCCCAAGAGTCTGCAGTTTAGAGAGAACATAAGAGTGAAACATGTGTCAGAGGATGTCAGCATTGGAGAGGTGGCTGTGCTCTAGTCAGAGGCTGAGGAGGACAAGTCCACAGGGAGCAGCAGCACCAAGGGAGAAAGCTATACTAGCAAGTAAGTAGAAAAATTGTTGAAAAATAAATATGGGAAAAGGATTTATTTATCTAGAAGGCAGAGTTATAAAGAAGGAGAGACAGGGAGGGGGAGGGAGAGATCTTCCATCTGCAGGTCAACCCACCAAATGCTCACAATGGCTGGGTCTGGGTCAGATCAAAGCCAGGATCTGGAACTCCACCCAAGTCTCCCTCATGGGTGGCAAGTGTGGGGAGCAGCTCGGACTAGACTAAGTTACTGGAATTAAGACTTATTCTATGCATCTGCTCTCCCACAATAAGGCGCTGGGAGAGGAGAAAACAGCTTCTACCCAGCTGCCTCCAGTTCAACCAATAAACAGCAGGACTTGCTCCTGATTGGAGGAGAGCAGCGTACTCGGCGTGTGGGCAGCCGAGTTGGGATTGGCAGAGGAGGACTATAAAGGAGGAGAGAGACGGCATGCACCAGGAACATCTAAGGGGAACATCTAAGGGGAACACCTGTGCAGCCCCCCAAGAGAGCCGGCCGGCGGTGTGCCGCTCCCCCACGGAAGTGGGGAATGTGGCCAGGGGGAACTGCCCTTCCACGGAGGTGGAAGGGACAGTAGCCAACCTGGGAAGAACCAGCAGCAAACCCGGGGAGGGCCGAGCAGACCAAAGAACAGCGCAGGGTCCTGTGTCCTTCCTCCACGAAGAGGGGGAGCGACATAATGGTGCCGTGACTCGGATATGAAGCCTAGGCAGGGTTCAGTGTCGTTCCTCCACGAAGAGGGGGAGCGACATAATGGTGCTGTTACTCGGATATGAAGCCTAGGCAGGGTTCAGTGTCGTTCCTCCATGAAGAGGGGGAGCGACAGCAAGGACTCAAGAACTTGTGTTGTCTGCTGCTTTCTCAGATGTATTGGCAGAGAGCTAGATGGGAAGTACAGCAGCTGAGACACAAACAGTGGCCATATGGGATGGGATTAATTTTTAATTTTAATGAATTTTTAATAAATTTTTAAATGAAATTTTTAAGAAATGTATTTTTAGATTTTCTGATGGCAGCCATATTGGAGTCTGGCAAATTCTCGTTCTGATGTCAGCAGCAGAATGTTGGATCCTGGCAAATTCTCATTATGACAGGAATGACAGGCATCTTGGAGGCTGGTAAATTTTTCTGACAGGAGTGGCAGCCATGTTGGAGTCTGGCAGTGTGTTTTCTGATGTCAGTGGTGGCCATCTTGGATTCTGGCAATTGTTTTGACAGGAGCTATAGCCATATTGGATCCTGACAAAATTTCTCTGACAAAACCTCAAGGGAGTCCCTGTAAGAAAAGGTGTCTTTTGGACCCAGGACCAATTTCCTGACAGAAACTTGTATGAGAATTAAAATGTTTTCCTGAGTGACAAGTCTATTCTGAGTGATGGACAGGTATCTTAGTGAAGGACAAGGGTGATGGGTGATGGACAGGTGTCCCCACCAAGAGCCCTGGGACCCCCAGAGATTCTCAGAGAACCCCAGAACCCCCAGAAAACCTGAGACCCCAGAGACCCTCAGAGACCCCCAGAGATGCTGAAAGACACTGAGAGAACCCCAGAGACAACTGGGACCCACAGAGACCCCCAGGGACCAACAGAGACCCTCTGGGAAGTGACTATAAGAACCTGGAAGTACACCAGAAGTACCCAAAAATGGGTATAAACAGAACCAAAGTGACTGAAAATGGGTATACAATGGCCGGAAGTGGACCGGAAGTGACTTAGGAACCCAGAAGTAGACTAAAGTGAGTCTGAGAACCCCGAAGTGACATAAATTAGCTGGAAGTTAGTGACTGTAGGAATCGGGAAGTTGACTGGAATTGACTCTGGGAATGCAGAAGTGGACTGGAAGTGGGTCTAGAATGACCAGAAGTGGGTTTAGGAAATTGAAAGTGGACCAGAAATGAATGCAAAGAGGGGAGGGAAGGAAGGAAGGGATGAGTCATGCTGAGACTCCTGCTGAGTCATCAGGAAATTCTGCTGAATCATCACTAGCACACACCTCGTGAGCCATCATTATACATACCCACTTAATCCTCATTATCCCAGACCTGGTGAGTCATTGAGAAACTTCTGCTGAGTCACCATTTTATACCTGCTGAGTCATCATTACCTACCAGGCATCCTTACCCACAAAGGTAGACAACTACACCTGCCAAGTCATACTCTTAGGCCAGTGAGTCGCACTTCTAAAATTGCCGAATCATGCTTCCAGACCTCCTGAGTCGTGCTTCTAAACTTGGTGAGTCATGCTTCAAACATGAACCCTAACCTGACTCCCATCCCCACCCTAACCTTGACATCAAACCTAACCTGCTGAGTCATGGCACCAGGCCAGCTGAGTCATGCTTCTACCCCTAAATCTAACCCAAGGTTGCAAGGAAGGAAGGAGGGGCCCCTTGCACCTGCTGGGACTGGATGGAGGTCCTGAGGACCCCATGCACCTGCTGGAAACCAGGATGGAGCCCCTGGGGACCCAAATTGAGCTCTGGAGACCCAGATGGAGCACTGGAGAACCAGATGGAGCCATGGAAACCCAGATGAGGCTCCTAGAGACTGTATGGATCCCTGTGCACCTGCTAGAGACCCGGATGGAGCCCTAGAGACCTGGATGGAGGCGCCGGTGCCTGGATGGAGGACCTGGGGACCTGGCTGGAGGCCTGGAGACCCAGATGGAGACCAGATCTGTATGAAGGCCCTAGAGACTGAATGGAGCCCTGGGGACCCAGATGGGGCAATGTATACCTGCTAGAGACCAGGATGGAGTTGCTGGGGACCACCCTATCTCTCAGGACCCCTTGACAGGGCTCAGGTCTCTAAAGAGAACATGTGGGGACCAGGTAGGTGGTAATGATGAGTCAGCAGAAATTTCATGATGACTCAGCATAAATGGATGGTGCTGACTCAGGAGTGAGGAAATGGATGCACAGGAGGAAGTGGTGGCCCTTTGTGAACTTCTGGCTGTGGGAGACCCTGAGGAAGTGTGCTCCCAGCACTGAAGGATGCAGGATCTCTGTACTTGTGAACTCCAGATAGCTGGGTCTGGGGAGAGTGCAGGGGTGACCTGTGCAGGCCCTGCTGCAGCCACCCTGGGACCTTGAGGCCAACCCCGTGGGTGCCACTGGGCCCCTCTGGGTCTCTCCCAGCCAGTGCTGTGCCAATCCTCCCTTCTTATCTGTGGCTCTCAACTGATTCTGGGATTTTTCCAACCTGGAGGTGGGGGCACCAGACCAGAGGTCAGGTAATGGTGGGGGGTAAGGGCCACCAGGTGCTCCGTACACCCTGTGGGAGCCCACCCACGACCCCACCACATGGCTGTGGAGGAAGGCTGGCTGCAGGGTTTCTGGAGGCCCCAGGGCTGGGAGTGAACCCTGGTACACACGCCTGCTGGAGGGCACAGAGAATGCAGCTACTCCCCCTCAGTGTGGGGTGACCCTGACACTTCACTGCCAAGGGTGGAAGCAGATACTGAGCTAGTCTTAGAGCACTGCTCTCTCCAGTCCTGTTATCCATGGGTTCTCAGTCTGGGAAGACAGGTTTCAAAGTGTTTTCAGAAGACTTGGCATCCTAAGAACTGCTGGAAACTCACAGTCAGCAGTCAGTGTCACTCTAGAGCAAAGGTGCATTCGATGTGAATAACCAGGTTTGCGTTTTGAGTCTGCAATCCTTTCAGTCTATATGTTAGGTCCCTATGTTGTTACCTGTTTCCAAGTGATTGCAAGACATTGCTGTGAAAATTTTTAAAAAAAGAATTCATAGGAAATAAATTGAGATATTAAATTTTGTGTTTTTTATTTTTATTTTTTGGCAAAGTTAGACGGTGAGAGAGAGATATAGAGAAAAATCTTCCTTCCATTGGTTCACCACCCAAATGGCTGCTACGGCCGGTGTGCAGCACTGATCCAAATCCAGCTGCCAGGTACCTCCTCATGGCCTCCCATGTGGGTGCAGGGCCCAAGCAGTTGGGCCATCTTCCACTGCCTTCCTGGGCCACAGCGGAGAGCTGGACTGCAAGAGGAGTAGCCAGGACTAGAACCCAGTACCCATATAGGATGCTGGCACTACATGTGGAGGATTAACCAAGTGAGCCATGGCACTGGCCCCAATTTTGTGTTTTTCCACACCCCCTTGTCCCTCAGTCTTCCAGAGGCAGTCACAAATTTTTGTTATGATTATCTGTACTTCTTACTTCTAAAGTAGGCTTTACAGACACATATTAGCCTCAGAGACAAGGAGTCTGTCACGTGGCATCTTTAAATGGTGGTTGCTCAATGGAGGCTTTATCATGACAGACAGTGGAGAAGCAGAATTCTGATGCATGAACGGCCTCCCTAGACACAGTCTTATTCCATGTGCCTTCATAAGTCTCCATCCCCTGTGTCTCCAGCACCTCTTTTTAAAAAAGATTTATTTGAAAATTATATAGAGGGCCAGTGCCATGGCTCACTAGGCTAATCCTCTGGCTGTGGCACTGGCACACTAGGTTCTAGTCCTGGTTGCTCCTCTTCCAGTCCAGTTCTCTGCTGTGGCCCGGGAAGGCAGTGGAGGATGGTTCAACTACTTGGACCCTGCACCCGCATGGAGACCAGGAGGGAACACCTGGCTCCTGGCTTTGGATTGCCACTATGCACTGGCCATGGTAACCATTTGGGGTGTGAATCAATGGAAGGAAGATCTTTATCTCTCTCTCATTGCCTAACTCTGTCCAAAAAAAACCCATGAAATTTAATATCTCAAGTTATTTCCTTATCACATAGAGGGAGAGACAGAGGCATAGAGAGACAGAAAGAGCTTCCATCCTCTGGCTCACTCCCCAATTGGTTGCAATGGCCAGGGTTGGGCCCATCTGAAGCCAGGAGCCAGGCCTTTGGAGCTTCTTCTGGGTCTCCTACGTGGGTGGCAGAGGACAAAAAAGTAAGGCCATCTTCCACTGCTTTCCCAGGTCTTTGGCAGGGAGCTGGATCTGAACGGGAACAGCCAGCATACAAACCAGCACCCATATGGAATGCCAACATTATAGGCAGTGGTGTAACCCACTGCACCACAATGCCAGACCCTCCATCACATCTTTCCTTGAGTGTCCATCTGTGCCTGCATCCCAAGCCAGCTGTCAGGTCCTCCAGCCCCACTGCATGAAGCCGTGATCTCCCATCAGTTATCTGCATCTCTACTCTGGAGTATTATCCTGCTACCCTAGAGTGACTTCATTGCCTGTGACTTCAGCTCATGGCAGTCTTCAGATACCTCTCTGCCCTTTGCTTGAAGTTGTTGTCTTCCTTAGGCTTCTAGATCCCCTATGACTTCAGCCTCGGCTTTTCTCTTGTGTCCCCATGCTAAATGCCTATACCCTAAGCATCTCATGTGTCTTCATCTCCTGTTCTCTTCCCAGGGTCTCCACGCACTTTGAAGGTTTGGTTATGTGGTTAACTGTTGAGGAACAATGTGGTTTTCTATGAGCTTTAGCCATTGTGAATAAAGCTGCTATATACATTTTCATGTCAGTTTTTATCAAGCCATACATTTTCACACCAGCTCTGTAAATATATTAGAACATGTATGGTGTATGACACGGTGTTGGATTCCTAATAACATGCCAAGATGTCTGATAAAGCATCTGCCCCATGATGCATTCTCACCAGGAATGAATGAGATGTTCTGCTACTCTATCCTGAAAGCATTTGTAATGTGTGTTTTTAAGTGTAACCATCCTGATACACAGTATATCCATCTTGTTGCTGTCTAAATGTGCTCTTCCTTTATGTACAGTACATTTCTTTTTCTCAGAATTCTCTAATATTCAGATTGGTTTATATGCTTTTTTATTTATTTGACAGATAGAGTTAGACAATGAGAAAGAAAGAGAGGGACAGAGAGAAAGGTCTTCCTTCCATTGGTGCACCCCCCAATGGCCACTATGGCTGGAACTATGCTGATCCGAAGCCAGGAGCCAGGTGCTTCCTCCTGGTCTCTGACGTGGGTGCAGAGCCCAAGCACTTGGGCCATCCTCCACTGCACTCCCAGGCCACAACAGAGAGCTGGACTGGAAGAGGAGCAACTGGGACTAGAACCCTGTGCCCATATGGGATGCCAGCACTACAAGTGGAGGATTAACCAAGTGAGCCATGGTGCCAGCCCCGTATATGTTTATTTTATTATGCATTTTACGTGTGTCTCTATGTATTCTGGCAGTAGTTAAATTTAAAGGCATTTATTTTCCTGTTACTGAGTTCTCCAAGTTTTTGTTAAATTTGCATACAATTCCTTCAAGTGTGTATTTTTCTTTTTTATAAGATTAATTTATTTATTTGAAAGGAACAGTTACAAAGAGAGAGACACATAGTGAGACAGAGACAGATCTTTCATCACTGGTTCACTCTACAAATGACCACAATGGCTGGTCTGTGCCAGACTGAAGCCAGAAGCCTGGAACTCCATCTGGGTCTCCCATGTGGATGACAGGGGCCCAAGCACTTGGGTCACCTTCTGCTGCTTCCCCAGACACATTAGCAGGGAGCTGGATGGGATGTGGAGTTGAACTAGTGCTCATATGGGATGCCAGTGTCACAGAGCATGGCTTAACCTGCTGTGTGACAATGCCAGCCACTGTTTTGTCTTTGATAATAAGCATTCTAACTGGAGTAACTTGGTGTCTAATTGTGGTTTTGATTTGTATTTGTATTTCCCTGTTAATTAGTGATGCTGAACATTTTTCATGTACTTCTTGGCCATTTGTATGCCTTTCTTTAAAAAATGAGCATTTAGATCTAATGCCAATTTTAAAATCTGTTCATTTTTCATTGAGTTTTTAAAATGTCTTAAAGGGTGTATACACCTTAGTAGGTGTATATTTTCTAAGTATTTTCTCCAATTTCATATTGTCTCTTTGTTATGTTGATTATTTTGTTTCTTTGCAGAAGTTTTTTAATTTGGTAAAATTCCAGGGCCAGTGCCATGGCTCACTTGCTGCAGTGCCAGCATTCCATATGGGCGCTGGGTTCTAGTCCCAGTGGCTCCTCTTCCAGTCCAGCTCTCTGCTGCATCCCAGAATGGCAGTGGAGGATGGCCCAAGTGCTTGGGCCCTGCACCCATATGGGAGACCACAAGGAAGCACCTTGCTCCTGGCTTTGCATCGGCCCAGCGCCAGCCATAGTGGCCATTTCTGGAGTGAACCAATGGAAGGGAGACCTTTCTCTTTGTCTCTGTCTCTCACTGTCTATAACTCTACCTGTTAAATAAATAAAAAAAGTCCATTTGAATATTTTTGCTTTTTTTCTTCTAGTGCTTTGTTGTCGTATCCTTCAAATACTTACTCAATCCAATGTCCTGAAGCATTTTTTTTCCAGTAGTTTCAGGTCTTACATTTAAGTCTTTAAATAATTTTGAATTGAGTGTAAAATTATTTATTTGAGAGCAGATAAACAAAAAGAGAGAGCTCTCATGTTGATTGACTCCACAAATGCCCACAAACGACAGGACTGGGCCAAACAGAAGCCAATAGTGTGGAATTCAACCCAGCTTTCCTGCATGGTGGAAGGAACCCAGTACTTGAGTTATCCCTACTCCCTCCCAGTATCTGCATTAGCAGGAAACTGGAGTCAGGACTCAGAGCTGGGTATCTACTAGGTACTTTGATATGAGACACTAGCATCTTAACTGACATCTTAATGCCTAGGGTAAATGAACACCTTTGAGTTCAGTTTTGTATATGATGAGAGATAAAGTTTAAATCTTCTATGTGTGAATATTCAATATTCAAAGCACCATTCATTGAAAAGACTGTCCTTTCTGCAGTGAATATTCTTAGCATTTCTGTTGAAGATCAGCTCGTAGGAGATGTTTACCTTTAGGCTCTCCAAAATTTTTTTATTAATATAAAGAGAACAGATATCATGTATTTTATAAATACAATGCTAAGAAGATATCCATAGTCCCCTCACTCCCTCCATCAATCCCCATTCACCTTTCCTTTTTCTCTATAATTTTTGCAAAAAACATAAATTCAAAAAAACATGATTTCACAATTTTCTTTTGAACCTTGGGTTTAGTGCACCACTAACCATACTATTCAACAAATAAAAAAAATCCAAAACCACAGTTTGACTAGAGTATCCACAAGGGCTTAAAACAATAATCAAATCATAAGTCCATTTCATTCTTATCTACTCTTGTATCCTATATTAATCAGAACTTATCAGGGAAGAAATGACATTTATCTTTCTTGAATTGCTCATTTCAATAAGCATAATGGTTTGCAGTTGCATTCATGTATTGCAAAGACAGGGTTTCATTCTTTTTTATGACTGAGCAGTATTCCATACTACTCATTTTCTTTTTCCAGACATCAGTTAATGGGAATCTGATTTGATTGCTTATCTTAATTATTGCCAATTGAGGTGCAGTAAACATGGGGGTTATAAGTAACTCTTTCAAAGCCTGATTTCATCTTGTTTGGGTAAATTCCCATGGGTGGGATGGCTGGGTCATATAGTAGATCTATTTTCAGATTTCTGAGGAATATCCTTACTGTCTTCCATAATGGTTGTACTACTTTACATTCCTATGAATAGCGTATAAGTGTGCCTTTTCTCCAACATCCTTACCAGCATTTATTATTTTTTCATTTTTGGATGATAGACATTCTAACTGGGATGAGATGAAACTTTATGGTTTTCTTTGCATTTCCCTGATGGTTAGTGATGCTGAGTATGTTTTCATTTGTCTGTAGGCCATTTGTATTGATTGCATCCTTTGAAAATTTTCTGTGCATGTCCTTTGCCCATTTCTTAACTGCATTATTTTGTTGAAGTTGAGTCTCTTAAGATCTTTATAAACATCAGATTGCTGTTTGTACCTGAGTGAGTGCGAACAAAAGAGCGCCACAGATTGATAAAATTTGGTGGTCCTTTATTGCAGGTGGTGGAGAGTGTGCTCATGCCCTAAAGAACTCTCGACCCTGAAGCCGAAAGCAACAGGGTTTATAAAGGCAAAAACCACAAAATCGGGAGGGGAATTCATGGTTGCTAGGAATAGGGGGGAACACATGGTTACTGGTTACTGGTTACTGACCTAAAACCTATGTGAAACTAGTATCAATTATAATCTAGTATCAATAAGCTAGTATCAATAAGCTAGTATCAATTATAATATTGACAATACCAGTTACAATCTTAACAATTCCAATTATAATGTTGACATTAATCCAGGTATTGGTTTTAATCATACATAGGACATAGACAAATTACATTTTTATCATTAACCCAGGTGTAGTCTATTCACTTCCAAGCTTGAGCGATCATACTATGGGGTTTCTGTGCTCTGCCAAGTGTGATGTAGTGGACTGCTATTATTCAACTGTTTTAGATCATAGTCTCAGACCAGAGTCTCATGGTGTGGAGTCCCTACTGTCAAGGTGTTACTTCAAGATATTAACCCTTTATCAGTTATATAGTTTGCAAATATTTTCTACCACTCTTCACTTTGCTTAGTGTTTCCTTTGCAGCACAAATCTTCTAAGCTTGATGTAATCCCTTTTGTCTCTTTCTGCTTTCATTGCCTGTGCTTCTGGGGTCTTTTCCAAGAAGTCTTTCCTATGCTAATGTCTTGCAGTTTTCCCAATATTTTCCTCTAGTAATTTGTTGATATCAGGCCATAGATTTAGAGTCATGATCAGTTGTGAGTTGATTTTTGTATGGGTGTAAGTACAGGTTTTGTTTCATATGTCTGCATGTTGAGATCCAATTTTCCCAACACTATTTGTTGAAGAGACTGTCCTTTCTCCAGGGATTGATTTTAGCTCATTTGTCAAAGACTAGTTGGTTGTAGCTGCATGGATTAATTTTTTTGGTTTATATTTTGTTTCATTGGTATACATGTCTTTTTCTGTTCCAGTCCCAGGCTGTTTTGTTTGTAACTGCCCTGTAGTATGTCTTGAAATCTGGTCATCTGATACTTCCAACTTTTTCTTGTTTAATGTTGCTTTAGTTATTTGGGGGTCTCTTGTGTTTCTACACAAATTTAAGCATTCTTTTTTTCTAGATCTGAGAAGAATGTTCTTGGAGTTTTGATTGGGGTCTCATTGAATCTATAAATCGCTTTGGGTAGTATGAACATTTTGATGATATTATTTTTTCCAGTGCACAAACATGAAATATTTTTCCATTTTTGTGTGTGTTCTTCTATTTCTTCCTTTAATGTTTTGTAATTTTCATTGTGAAGATCTTTCAAATTCTTAAATTTATTCCAAGGTATTTAATTTTTCGTAGGTATTATGGTTGGTATTATACTTACAAGTTCTCAGCCTGAATTCAAATATATTTAGCTTATCCAATTCCCAAAGGATTCAAAGTTCACTTTTTTGGTACATTATAAAAATTGTATAAGGAGTTGTTAATTATCCATCCCAGATAATAATTCCTGTCAGATCCTTCATAGAAAGATACAATTATAAATGTGGATGTTAGTTATAAGTGTAGGTGTTGATGAATCTGCCATAGTTTACTGTGGTATTTTTGGTTAAATTTTAAGTCATTCCTGATTACAAACTGATGAGTATCATAACATTTGTGGCAGTGAAGTGTGTTCATAACTTACATTCCTACTTTCTCTGAATTCTGAATGGTTCAAGCTGGACATGGAAAGAAGTCAAAATGTAAGCTTTCTAGCCCACAGAGTTGTTGGTCTTGGTGCTTAGCAACAAAAATTCCTTTCCATTGCCCTAGTACATTACATTGCATCCTTACCTAGTCACTTACAGAGCACAGGTTTTTTGCTAAATTTACAGTATAAAAAAGGGCAGACAAGAACCCATGTTCTCATAGGCATCCTAGAAAAGTGCTAAATAAAGAAAAGGGGGGTTGGTAGCTCATTGCCTCTTTCATCTCTCCATTCATGCAAGTCATTCATAAATCCCACATAGAGGAACAAGTGAGCAGGGGTCAGGAGCAGTGCTCTAATGTTTAGGCATTTTACTTTGTGGTGGGGGTTGTATCCTTGTCAGCCTACATTCAAAAAAGATACTCTGTCCCAGGAAAACAAGAAGACTAGGAAAGTCAGCATACCCAAATTGTTTCTTTTAATTTTAAAGACTCTCTTGTGTCCAACTGTGGTCACTATGCTAAAAGGAATATTTCGAAGACTGTGAACATTTTGAATGTTGAGCAAGGAGTTGCTCTCCTATGACATGGGTGAATCTATTGTAAGAACAATATGCATGAGTACATTCTTATAGAATATTTCTGCAGTGGTTTTTGAGTTCTTACAGATTTGAGTTTTATAAAATGATGCCAAATCATTATATTTACTTGTTTACTCAAGAGACACAAATATTTTTCTTTAAAGTGAAGAAACAAATTGTAAATGTTGAGAAGCAATTAATTTTGGGATGTGGTAATTTGCAATAACCAGTAAGGATGGCTAATATATATATATATATATATATATATATATGTACAAATTTAAAATGCAAACCAAGAAGTGAAAAATGTTTTTGTTACTTTAAAAATGAACGTTATAAATTCTCTCCTTAAACTATATTTCACCGGGTACGTGGCTCACAAGGCTAATCCTCCGCCTGCAGTGCTGGCACCCCAGGTTCTAGTCCCGGTTGCTCCTCTTCCAGTCCATCTCTCTGCTGTGGCCCAGGAGAGCAATGGAGGATGGCCCAAGTGCTTGGGCCCTGCACCCACATGGGAGATCGGGAGGCCATGGTGGCCATTTGGTGGGTGAACCAATGGAAGGAAGACCTTTCTCTCTGTCTCTCTCACTGTCTAACTCTGTCTGGCAAAAAATAAATAAGTAAATAAATAAATTTTGCCTTGTACACTCTCAGTTCTTATTCTGAAGATGTTAAAGTGTATCACATTTTTATTGAGAAGCAAAGAAAAATGTTCCATTTTAGAATATTAAAAACATACAATTTAAATTTTGCTGAACAGCTTGTAATAGTTGAATTTGTATTTTTAGGCATAAATATGTTTTCTTCTTGATGTATCATGACAGATATATTATTTTCATGGTAGTGGAATGTATGAGGTAAATGATCCAACAGATTTGTTTTCATTAGATCAAACTTTCCATGGGGTACCTAAACTTAGAATGAGTTTGATATCACAACACTATTTACATTCTCTGTAAGAAAAATAAAGGACATTTGTCCCTAGATTTCAAATCACAGAATGAGATAGTCCAATTTATTTTTGGTTCTCAGTGAGGTATTGCTCTGTTTTATAACACCATGCTTTCATGAAAAATAGATTTTTATTCAAAAGTTCACATTTGTACCACATTTTTTTTTCTGTAGGTCTAAAATTTTTCTAAAGGTCAATCTTTCTATAAAAAAGTTCATATGTGTTGCCTGATGTAATCAATTTCTTTTTTTCTAGATTTATTTTTATTTATTTGAAAGACAGAGTTATATAGAGAGGTAGAGACAGAGAGAAAAGTCTTCAATCTGCTGGTTCACTTCCCAATTGGCTGCAAAAGCCGGAGCTGAGCTGATCTGAAGCCCGGAGCCAGGAGCTTTTCTCAGGTCTCCCACACGGGTGCAGGAGCGCAAGGACTTGAGCCATCCTCTGATGCTTTCCCAGGTGCATTAGCAAGGAGCCAGATCAGAAGTGGAGCAACTGGAACTCAAACCAGCACCCATATGGGATGCTGGCACCCTAGGTTGGGGTTTTAACATGCTGTGCCACAGCACTGGCCCCTGTAATCAATTTCTAAAGTGTATACACTGACAAGAAGAATTACACAAAGTACACTCATCTAACAAGGCATATCTTTGCTAAATTTAAAGACAATGGCTTTACCTGCTACACGTAATGCTAGCCTCAAGTATTTGCTTTGGAGCAATACTCATCTGCAGTTTTCATAGGTTTTATCAGAAAGTATCATTTGATAGTAAATCCTTTTAGTGAATATATGAAATAGATCAAACATTGAATTTGTGAAAAAAAATGGCTGCCATTCAGATCATGCCAAGTCTAAGGCTTTGCCACTTCATGATTATATATCCTTGGGCAAACCAGTTACTTACCTCTTCATGCCTCAGTTGCATTTTCTTTAAAGTTAAAATAACAGGAGCTACCTCCATTTTTCTGGAAACATAAAATTCAGGAAACATCACCTGGTATAAAATAAATGTTAGCAATTATTATTATTATCTATTCACATTTTCCTAAATAAAGGTATTTAAATATCTGTGCCTTTATGCTTAATGTTGTAGTGTACACATTTAGATACAACTCAAAATTTATTTGAAATTATATACATTCAAGTTTTGTAAAACTTCATATTTTGCTTGACATGGTAACTCAAACTAGATTCAATTCCTTTTAATTTGATGAGTGAGCCATTTCTTATCTGGATAATGTAACTTATTCACTCATTTGTGCTTTGCGATGATACCTGCCTCTTTGTCAAAACAGTAACTAAACTGCATCATTTTTGGTCAAAAATAAATCAATAGAGTAAATTGGTATTTAAAGAAAGGGACTATTCTTTGGCAGTAATCTTAAACTAGCACATTGATGCACTTTGGTAAATGCATTGGAGACTTGCTGATTGTGTATGTACATTTGTGAATGTATGTATGGTACATGGGTGTGTGTGTGTGTGTGTGTGTGTGTGCTCAATTTAAAGCTACAATAAAATTGTAGCATTATCCAAAGAAATAATTCTAGAAAATCATAGTTTGCAATGATTTTTGCTCTTTGGAGATTATGATGTTTAGATGATGCCTAAAGTTTCTGTGAATTTTTTTCAGAATTCTAGTAATATACAACACTGAAATTCATAAAGAAGGGGAAAATAGTTGGGTTCAAAGATATCATTAGACTACAGAACCAATCAGCCATAATTCAGGCCTCCAAATTAAACTACTTGTATGAGAAAATTTAAGTAGTTGTATTGATGTCACATATTGTTTGCAAACAAATGTATCTTTTTAAAAATTATTTATCTATTTACTTATTTATTTGAAAGCCAGAGTTACACAGAGAGAGAAGAAGAGGCAGAAAGAAGAGAGATAGGTCTTCCATCTGCTGGTTCACTCCCCAATTGGCTGCAATGACTAGAGCTGCACTGACCCAAAGCCAGGAGCCAGGAGCATCTTCTGGGTCCCCCATGTGAGTTCTGGGGCTCATGGACTTAGACCATCTTCCATTGCTTTCCCAGGCCTTAGCAGAGAGGTGGCTTAGATATGGAGCAGCCGGGACTCAAACCGGCATCCATTTGGGATGCTAGCACTGCCAGGCTGCAGCTTCACCCGCTATGCCACAGTGCCAACCCCAAATGTATATTAATATTACTGTATTTGGTAAACACATAACATTAGTGTTGAAAGAATAAATAATTATAAACCTCAGTGAAGGCAATTTGTCATTAGGTAACAAAACCATGCAATGCATTCAATTGAATTCTAGTCCAGATATTTTTTCATAAAGAAATTTTAAACAAAATTATATTGATGCCAAAATATTCACAATAGAATGATTCACTGAAGTGCAAACATATGGTAATCATTTACATTGGATGATTGCTTGATAAAATACATCGATAAATTTCATGTAGTCTATCATTTAATAAATCCTTTAAATTAATTGAATTAGTTTGAGGATATGCTTTGAAGAGTGTCTATAAAAAGTGTAGGGCAATAATTTATACTGACAATCATAACTTCCCCCACCCACCCATAACCCTCCTATTTCCTGCTCCCTCTCCCATCCCAGAAGATTACAAAATTGTATGAAGGACATTTGTACAGTAAACAAATATACTGATTTCTAATGCAATATTTGAATACTTGAAGCAGGAAGGCTAAGTACTTCTTTGCCAAAATAACATGTTTTCTCCAGTGTAAAACCCATTTGCCATCCCAATACACAAAGGGATTTGGGGCAAGAAGGAAAAAAGAAGTCCACACATGCAGAAATTTTAAGCAAAACAAAATAGAGAATGTATTTAGTTTCATGAAAATCACACAAGAATTAATAGTATTCCACCCATTTCCAACAAATATTTTAAGTTTAATGAATCAATGAATTTTCAGTTACATAGCGGAAAGCTTCTACCCTCTCCCATAAAACTGAAAGAGAAATTTTTTAAAAGTAAAAACTGATGAAAGAATTCTGCAATACATGTTAATGTTAAGTAGCCCAGCAGAGTTTATTTAGAAATACAAACACACACACAGAAAATAAATACATTAAAATCTTACTGAATAGTCCAGTAATAGTTCAGGATCCAATATGTGTGCAAAAGATTCTGGATTTCCCAGTCACTTTGTATAGGAAATGATGTGCTTTGCTATGTAGCATGTACCTTTAGATTCCTGAACACCTCCACTTTGCTTCTTACCCTGAGTCCCAGCAAATACAGGAACACAGCTGTTGAGTCATTCATTTTCTGGATTTGGGAATATCAAAGAATTAATGAGTATAGAAAGTTGTACAGCAGAGACCAAGAATGTCCAAGGGAGGTCACGTAAATCAATTGAACAAGTCAAACTACTATGAATGTATACTGAATGCTCTGTTTTTAATATGTCTTACTTACCTAAAAAGACATGAGGGCTATTGCTCTCTCTCTTAATACAACTAAGGAGAAGATAACACCAATGCTCGAGAAAAATGAATACACAGCAGAGCTAATACAAAATCCCAAAAATCCAAAATAGAAAAACTGGATATGCACTCTTTACACACACCCTGAAGTGACAATGAAGGAGAACAAATCTAAAATTAGAAAAACTTCTTTTTTTAAAGATTTATTTATTTATTTGAAAGTCAGAGTTACACAGAGAGAGGCAGAGAAGAGAGAGGGGTCTTCCATCGACTGGTTCACTCCCCAGTTGGCTGCAATGGCCAGAGTTGTGCCAATCCAAAGCCAGGAGCAAGGAGCTTCTTCCAGGTCTCCCACATGGGTGCAGGGGCCCAGGACTTGGGCCATCTTCTACTGCTTTCCCAGGCTTTAGCAGAGATCTGGATCCATATGAGCTGCCAGCACTACAAGTGGTGGCTCTACCCACTATGCCACACCACTGGCCCTGAAAATTCTTGTCAAATTAAGAACATTTAACCTTTGTTTTAGAATGAATTATTAAAATATCTAAACTGGGGGAATACATAATTTCTTTCTTTAGAAATCAGAAGAGAAAAAGAACACTTCAAGCCTACTGTGACACCACACAGAAGGAATGGAGAATCATGACCTCAATTAGCCTAGGGACAGAATAAAAGGGAGGGAAATAGGAACAACAGAATTAAGATGAATAAGCTTTGACAGCTGAGAGAATCTGAATCTAAAGAAAAGGCATGCAGTTAACTGAACCAATAGAGATAAGTCTGAGAGGAAAAAACATTGTTAAGACATATTAATGGGGCCAGAGCTGTGGCTTAGTAAAGTCAAAAAAAATCTAAAATTTGTTTTTAAATTATATAATTAAAAAAGATTAAAAAAAAATGTTCAATCTTAAGTCTCTACAGCATAAGATATACATCAATTTTCCCAGGTTCTATTTGCATTAATTAACAAAGTTTCATGGGTATAATCACTAGAGTGGCTCCAATAAGTCTTTTTTATAAAAATTATTTTTTATTTTGACAGGCAGAGTGGACAGTGAGAGAGAGACAGAGAAAGGTCTTCCTTTTTCTGTTGGTTTACCCCCAGTGGCCGCTGCGGCCAGTGTGCTGCGGCTGGCACACTGCGCTGATCCAAAGCAGGAGCCAGGTGCTTCCTCCTGATCTCCCATGCAGGTGCAGGGCCCAAGCACTTGTGCATCCTCCACTGCACTCCTGGGCCATAGCAGAGAGCTGGACTGGAAGAGGAGCAACTGGGACAGAATCTGGCTCTCCCAGCAGGACTAGAACTCAGTGTGCCTGTGCCGCAGGTGGAGGATTAGCCTATTGAGCCATGGCACCTGTCTCCAATAAGTCTTAACCTGGGATGCAACTAAATTTAACAAGGATACTCAATAGGAATTTTAGAAAATATGTATCTGAATAAAAATAAGTACTTTACTTGGTACATCTCTTTTTAACTATACTATTGTCTAAATTTCCAATTGTCAGATGTACTAAAAAAATCCCAGAAGCAGCAGAGTTGGTCCAACATGATGAAGAATAAAATAAAATTTTTCAGTTAAAACTTGCCTAGAGAAAATGAGAATTCACAAATCCCAGATTAAAATAACCAAGAAGGCCCAATAAAAGAAAACTCAATGTCATCATATACTAATATTTATTACCTCAGATTTATTTAGTAAAAAGGTGATTATTCCAGCTATATCCCATTAGGTAGCCCAATTTTACCTGCTAAATCCATTAAAAGAAAAAGCACCTCATGATATATTACTAAAATCATATTGCTATATGCCATCCACCATGTCCCCTGTACCTTATACTCAATGTTAACAGATCTGATGAAATCAATAAATAAATGATGTGTCTTAACCAAGTGTGGCAAATGCATTTTGTTCCAAGTTTTTCCAAAAACCCCTCAGTCTCAGTTTGCCTTCACCTTGAAAAGACACTTCTGAGGTTTACAAATCAGTCCAGCTTCATTGGGCCTCCCTCCAATGAAAGGGGCTAAAATCCATCAAAATAAACTCTAGGCACTGTCCTTGTGCTCCCAGCAGTCATTAGGGGAGTAAATGAGCATATGGAAGACCTTTCTCTGTCTCTTCCTCTCACTGTCTGTAAGTACACCTGTCAAATACATAAATAAATAATTTATATATATACATTTATTTATATATTTATGTATATAAATATATTCAATATAAAATATATTATAGTTTAACATACAATATATTATATAATATATAATAATTATAAACAGATATTATATAATTTATTATTAATATTATATATAATATACATATATATTATTGAGATGACTTCAAAAGCCAGCGTGTGGCCAGTTTGAAACCAGGAGCTTCTCCTCCGCTCTTTGTCACAGCAACCCAGGCACTTGAACCATCTTTCACGGCTTTTTCAATCCATTGGTAAGGAGCTGGATCAGAAATAATTATAGATTTATATATAAATAATAAATTCATATATAATTATATATTTATAATAATTATATGTAATTCTATATTATGTATAGAAATATATAATATAATATATATTATAATATATAAATATATATATGATGGACCAAAATGTAGTATTCTCCATTTGGCAGAAGGGACAGGCTCCAACATCTACTGTCTATGTCAGTATGTCAGCATAATGCAGGAGGTAACCCCTCTACCAAATAAGAAAAGCTATTTCAGTTCAGCTGGACATCATTCTGCTGACTGTTGACCTTATTACTGTTAGTCTGGATGCTTTCATTGGTTGCAATCCAGAGACCCAATTTTCCCATAGATATAAACATCAGCAAACACGAAAATTTGGTAAGAAATGCTTAAGCTCAGAGTTATGATTAATAACTATTTTAACAAAATTTCTCAGATCCCATCTAATCCAAACCTTGGACAATTGGAAGCTGTTGTACTTGGCCCACCCATAATTGAAACGGATTCTAAATCCTTCAACTGCAAGGAGAGTATCATAGACATTAATCTCCAAATGGATCCAGTTCCCTGCTAATGTGTCTGGAAAAGCAGCACAGGGTGACTCAAATATTGGGGCTCCTGCACCCATGTGAGAGACCTGGAAGAAGCCCCCGGCTCCTGATATCAGTCTTGCCTAGCCACAGTCATTGCAGCCATTTGAGGAGTGAACAAACCAGGAGGAAGATCCATCTCTCCCACTCTCTCTTTCTAGTGCTGCCTTTCAAATTCATAAATAGATCTTTAAGAAAATAGATCACTTCAATAAATTTGCCATTGCTCAGTCATGATGACTTTTACTACCTTCAGTTCTTTTTCAAAAGATTTATTTATTGGAAAGGCAGAAAGAGGAGCTGGTGGTTGTGGTGCAGTGGACAAAGTTGCTATCTGTTACATTGGCATCCTGTATGTGCACCAGTTCAAGTACCAGCTATTCCATTTCTGATCCAGCTCCTTACCAATGGACTGAAAAAGCAGGGAAAGATGGCCCAAGTGCCTGGGATGCTGCCACACACATCGGAGGAAAAGCTCCTGGCTTCAACCTGGCCACACTCTGGCTATTAAAGTCATCTCAAAAATGAATTAGGTGGTGGAAGATTTCTGTCTCTCCCTCTCTCTGTAACTCTTTCAAGTAAGTAATTAAATATTTTAATATGATAAAAAAGGCAGAGAGACACAGAGACAAAGAGAGAAGGAAAGAGAAGCAGAGAGGTCTCCCATCTGCTGGTTCACTTTCTATATGGCTACAACTGTGCAAGACCAGGTTCTCAAGTCCCCATTGAGGTTACACTTCTCCAAATTAGAAGACAAGAAGGAAAGAATTTGAGCTATTATCCATTGCTTCCTAGGGGTATTAACATGAAATTGGTTTGGAAGTGGAGTACCCAAAACTCAGATTAGCACTGCAATATAGGATGTGGGCATCGGTTGTGATGGCTAACAAATTGGAAATCCTAGAGGAAAAATCAACAGATTCCTGGACATACACAATATACCAAAATTGAGTCATGAAGACACATAGAAAAGCTAAACAAACCAAAACCAAGACAGAGATTGGATGAGTAATAAAGACCCTCCCAACAAGGAAAAGTCCAGGATCAGACAGCCTCACTATTGAATTCTACAGGACTTTTAAAGAACTAATTCCAATACTTCTCAAACTATTCAAAAGAATTGAAAGAGAGACAATCCTCTCAAACTCATTCGATTAATCCTGCATCACCTTAATTCTTCAACTAGAAAAAGATACAGTGGATAGAGAGTACTATAGAAAAATATCCCTGATGGGGGCCAGTGCCGTGGCACACTGGGTTGATCCTCCACCCGTGGAGACGGCATTCCATATGGGTGCCAGTTCTGGTCCCGGTTGCTCCTCTTCCAGTCCAGCTTTCTGCTCTGCACTGGGAGGGCAGTGGAGGATGGCCCAAGTGCCTGGGTCCCTGCACCCACTTGGGTGACCAGGGAGATGCTCCTAACTCTGGCTTCCGATTGGACCAGCACCACCTGTTGTGCCATATGGAGAATAAACAGGCAGATAAAATACTTCTGTCTCTCTGCCACTGCCTCTCCCTATAATTAACTCCACCTTTCAAATAAATAATTCTTTTGAAAAAGTCAACAAACAATAAAGGCTGGTGGAGAGGGAGAGAAAAAGGTACCCTAACCCACTGTTGGTGGGAATGAAGCTAGTACAGCCATTATGGAAGGCAGTATCAAAGTTCCTCAGAAATCTGAAAACAAACATACCATATGATCCTGCCATCTGACTCCTAGGAATTTATCCACATGAAATGAAATAGAATATGCATAGGCATGAGTTATCTGTACCTCATGTTTATTACAACTCAATTCACAATAGCTAACATGGAATCAACCCAGAAGTCCATCAACTGGTGACTGGAAAAAGAATATGAGCTATAAATACAGTGTAAAATACTATTCAGCCATAATTGTGAATGAAATCCTATCTTTTGTAACTAAATGGATGAACTGGAAAAAAGTATGCTTCATGAAAAAAGCTAGCCCCCAAAAGACAAATACCATATGTTTTCTCTGACTCGTGGTAATTAATATATAGACAACGAAAAGTAGCATGAGTTAATATGACATTTTGAGATTTGAGTATTGTTCATAGCACTTTTCTGTACTCTTTGATAGAGTAAACAACATATACTCATTGATATTTCTTCTACTACTTGCTGAATTCTTTATTTTGTAGAGGGTTAAAGCTTGTGATTCTAAAATAAAATCAAAGCATGCAGCTGTCAAAATTAAAAGAAAATAAAACGAGAAGGAGCAAGTTGGAAATATGAGACCAAGGGAAGATAGGATAGGATGTTATCAGTTTGCTCTTCAAACTGTATATATAAATTACATGAAATTTGTTCACTTAATATGCATTTAAAAATGTAAACTTAACACTGGAAGAAAAAGACCTGAGATCTGTGTTTTCTGGATCACCACTAATAAAATTTAGTCTTCATTTATGTCTGACCATATTTAATTTCTTATTTATTTATTTTATAAGAAAATTAACATCACCCTTCCTAACAAGTCCATCCTGCTTCATCCATATCTATCAGTTCCCACGATGCTAATAATTTCTCATGAACTTAAATCCATATCATCTTAAAGAGATGCAATGTGGGGCAGGCGCTGTGGCATAGCAGATAAAGTTGCTGCCTGCAGTGCTGGCAAGCCATATGGGTGCCAGTTCAAGTTGTGGCTGCTCCACTTCTGAACCAGCTCTCTGCTATGGCCTGGGAAAGCAGTAGAAGGTGGCCCAAGTCCTTGGGGTCTTGCACACATGAGAGATCCGGAAGTAGCTCCTGGCTAAGGATTGACACAGACCAGCCATTGCGGCTAACTGGAAGTAAACCAGCAGATGGAAGACCTCTCTGTCTCTGTCTGTCTGTCTGTCTCTCTCTCTACCTCTCCTCTATTTGTGCAGCACTTTCAAATAAATAAATAAATCTTTAAGAAAAAAGCCTGATTCATGTTATTATTTATGTGTTTTAGAGGCTTTCCAGATGTTGATTACATGTGCCATGAAAACCCATTAAAATGCAAATCCTATAAGAGGCAACCTTATAGGTAAAATCCAGTGCATGTGTTGAGAAAAACACACTAGCAATACATTTCAAAAAGCTGTGAAATATTATAAGTGGCTGTCAAAAGCTAAAAATCTGACAATGACTCATTATGTCATTTATTTAGTACATAATGCTGAGAAAATCAGAAGTATTTGTTAAAACTGCTGAAATGCACTAGATTTATAATTTTTAAATGCATCTTTCCTAGATATAATGCAGTCCTGTGCTATTTTAGAGTATCAGAAATTTAAAATGTTGGACTGGTGCTGTGGTGGAGCAGGTTAACACCCTGGACTGAAGTGCCAGCATCCCATATGGGGGCCGGTTCAATACTCAGCTGCTCCACTTCTGATCCTGCTCTCTGCTATTGCCTGGCAAAGTAGTAGAAGATGGCCTTGGGCCTTGGGCCCCTGTACCCATCTGGGAGACCTGGAACTAGCTCCTGGCTCCTGGCTTCAGATCAGCACAGCTCTGGCAGTTGCAATCAATTAGGGAGTGAACATCAGATGGAAGACCTCTCTCTTTCTCTCTGGCTCTCCTCTCTGTCTGTAACTCGACTTGTAAATAAATAAATAAATGAATCTTTAAAACAATTAAGAAATTTAAAATGTGAAAGGTTTTTAAAAAATGTATTTCTTTATTGTGAGTTAGAGTTACAGATATAGAGAGGAAGAGAAGAAGAGGTCTTCTATCGACTGGTTCACCCCTAAATGGCCAGAATGGCTGGAGCTGGGCTGATCTGAAGCCAGGTGCCAGAAGCCAGGAGTCAGCAGCTTCCTCCAGGTCTCTCACATGGGTGCAGGGGCCCAAGCACTCAGGGCATATTCCACTGCTTTCCTAGGCCATTAGCAAAGAGCTGGATTGGAAGTGCAGGAGCAGGGACTCAAACTGGTGCCCATGTGGGATGCTGGTGCTGCAGGTGGATGCTTAATCTACTATGCCACAGAGTGGGCCCAGGGAAAGGTTTTAGGAAGACATCTTTCATGTAGACTAGGCTGCAATATTGCAAGGTAAGGTTTAGCTCTTATTTCCACACATCAGTATTCATCTTTTAGCAACTATAAATACTGAATATCATACATATAGCCATAAATATAGGTAATTGCAGATTTTGTTGTCATTCTTTCTAATTCTTTTTTTAATGTCTGCTAATAGGCCATCTTATGGATTATTATATTGATGTTACCTGTACATAACCATCAGGCATTTCCACTGTTGAATGTGTTTATGTGTACAGGTAGTTTTGTTTGTGTGTACATGAATGCACATTTGATGGAGATAGCAGACATTAATACTGTGAGAATTCCTAACGCTGATTTTAAACTTTCTGTCCTCCGCAGAGATGGCTGTCATTGAAGTAGACCACAGGGACCCTTTTGCTGTTGTGAACTGAAATGTGCCTCCCTAAAACTCAAACACTGAAGTGCTAACCACCAACATGACTCTACCTGAAGAAAGTGCTTTTAAGTAGATAAAATGATAGATGTGTCTGTCACATCGGAGAAAGGCTTCTGGAAGAATCGAGCCTATTTAAGCCCCTTGATCCACATTTTCAACCTCTACAACTCTGAGAAGTAAAATTCCATGATTTACATCATATTCTCTGTGGTATTTTCTTAGCAAATTAATATATCCTCATTTCTGCCAGCATTTTCTGCTGTCATCTAGAAGGTCCTTGTGATAGCAGAGAAATATAGAAACTAAAAACTGTGATTTTAGATTACCAAGTATCTACTAACACAAAAAAGATATCCCAGAAGCAACCTACTACCATCCTCCAGGACCCAGAAAGAAACAGGAATGAGTCAAGATGCAGGGCAGTAGAAAAAAGTGAATAATGAAAGATCACAGCAGAAGTAAATAAGGAAGGGTTTGGTGCTGTGGTGTAGTGGGTTAAAGCCTTGACCTGCTGTGCATGCATCCCATATGTTGCTGCTAGGAGACCAGGTGCTCCACTTCCAATCCAGCTCCCTACTAATGCACCTGGGAAATTGGTGGAAGATGGACTGTGTTCTACGGTGCTGGCACCCACATGAGAGACTTGGAAGAAGCATCTGGCCTTTCCAATAAATAAATAAATCTTAAAAAAATAGAAGCAGTGTTAGCCCTGTTGCAAAAACAGACACATAGTTCAATGGTAAACAATAGGCAGCTGAAATAAACCGACTTTTCTACAGGTAACTCCTATTTAACAATGGAAAGAAAACAAACAGGAGAAAGAAGAATCCCTTTAGCAAATGGTTTAAAGGAAAGTGATTATCCATATGTAGAAGCCTGAAAAGATACCCCAACACCTTATACACTATATAAAAGCAACTCAAGGTGAATTAAAAGTCTAAATATAAAACCAAAAACTAAGTAAACATATGAGAAACTGTAAAATATTAGCATAGACAACAGTTTTGGGTCAGATTCCAAAAGCACAAGTAACAAAATAAAATATACAAATTTGAGCATATCAAATTAAGATACATCTTCACAACAAAGTATTCAACAGAGTGAAGATACAATGGACAGAATGGCAGGAAACATTGAAAACTCTGACTATGACAAAAGATTGATAGCCAGAACATACATATATAGAACTGGAAAATCTCCAAATAAGAAGCAAAATGTACAGCTAAGAAATGGGCAATGATCAGAATAGATGTTTCTCAGAAGAAGAAATCTCAATGGTCAAGACATATATGAACATGCCCAATATCACTAGCCATTAGGGAAATGTAAATCAAAACCAATAGCAGACTCCATCTGTGGGAGAAGACAATGCTTGGGTTTTCATTTGTGCAACAAGTGGGTTTAGAGGACCCTGTTCACCATAAGAGGGCAGAGTCTACATGGAAGTAAGGAAACCTTAATGTTTTCCTAATGGGCTTGTTAAATTCTTGACCAGTGCCTATTACCTTTGCCACAAACTTTCCAGTCTCACTACTTTCCTGCTTCTTCCTCTTCGCTGTGGCTTGCAAAAACAGTATACCTTCTATATACGGAGGATACTTTTGTTTTGTTTTATTCCTTCTGTCTCATGATGTTCCTCTAAGAAATCACAACCCTCCAAGTATTCATTCATTTATGCAGTCTGCAGTTTTCATGGGCTACTACATGGCAAAGTACTAGGTTAAAGGAAAGGTATAGGTCAGGAACTGAGCAAAGTTCACAATGATGAAGCCATTGGGGAAATGAACCTGATGGAAGACCTCTCTCTCTCTCTCTCTCTCTCTCTGCCTCTCCTTCTCTCTCTGTGTAGCTCTGATATTCAAATAAATAAATAAATCTTTAAAAACTAACTAAATAAATATACTAAAAACCTGGTGGCAAC
This sequence comes from Oryctolagus cuniculus, assembly GCF_051225735.1. NCBI lineage: Eukaryota > Metazoa > Chordata > Mammalia > Lagomorpha > Leporidae > Oryctolagus > Oryctolagus cuniculus. The sequence goes on from NC_142879.1 coordinate 83,506,704, forward strand.
ACCTTTCTATCAGAACATGTGAAGCACTCAAACACAGTTTGTCCCAGAAAGTCAGCCATAGTTTTCAAGGGCACGTCTTCTACTCCATTTGTGGACACCTCTGTGTGGCGTAAGGGGCACTTATTTCTTCCCTTCTTCTTTCTTACCACTCTCACAGTTATAACTTCTATCGATGCTTCCACAGACCAGTCTCTATGAAATTGTAGAACTAATATCCTCCCATGTCAAAAATGTCATGGGTTTAAACACAGAACCCAAAATAAGACAAGTAACTGACCTTCTTATTTACACAGTGTGGAAAGTAAGATTCTCAGTGGATCACTGGGTAACTGTAAAGTACTGCGCAGAGAAAAACTGTAACTTATCTGTATTTATGATGCTGTAATTCTCCACTTTATGCATACTCAGATTAAATGAGCTCCCGTTAGTGGGCAGCACTGTTGCATAGTGGGTAAAGCTACTGCCTGCAGTGTCAGCATCCTATATGGGTGCCGGTTATGATCCTGGCTGCTGCACTTCCCATCCAGCTCTCTGCTGTGGCCTGGGAAAACAGTAGAAGATGGCCCAAATCCCTCATCTCCTGCACCCGCCTATGAGACCTGGACAAAGCTCCTGGCTTCTGGTTTTGGATCCAAACAGCTCCAGCCATTGATCTCTGTTTCTGAAACTCTGTAACTCTGCCTTTCAAATAAATAAATAATTATTTCAAAAAACAGCTTCATCCCAGAAGAAGCTCCTGGCTACAGGCTTCAGACTGGCACAGCTCCAGCTGTTGCTACCAATTGGGGAGGGAACAATCGGATGGAAGATGTCTCTCTCTCTCTCTCTCTCTCTCTCTCTCTCTGTCTCTCTCCTCTCTCTGTGTAACTCTTTCAAATGAATAAATAAATCTTTAAAATAGTAGCTCCAGTTATTGACAACACAGTAGACTTGCATTAATTTTAGTTCCCTTCTCACTTTGCAAAGGGATCAGTGGCAGGTCAAAACAGTTGACAGCCTTGCTAACAGGAGAAGAGATAGCTGAAGACAGAAAATGAAAAGCAGCCAAATACATCATCAAAGAAAGAGAAGTGGACCTCATCCAACACAAACCTTTAAAAGTGGATGCTCACAATTGACGAGTGAAACAGCTGCCCACTGAAATCTTATCTAGGGAGGGAAGATATCCTAAGTTCTGCTTCTGTAAACTCCAGTCATAAATCTGTCCTAATAAATCTGTCCCCAGCATCTCTTTTACAAACATACTGGACCCACTGACCATTGGAAATTGTGGTCCTAAGTCATGTAGGCTGCCATTTAAACCCACCAATGCTGTAACAGCTAAGAAACTTGAATTTGATGCTCAGTTCTCAGGAAATCATTCCAGCTGAGCCTAGGGCCATTAATAGAAACTCCTTGGATCCTCCACTGTCTCTGTGCCTGTTTGAAAGAAGAGAGTTTTCCCACCCCAGGTTTCTGGAACAGCTTCAAATTCCACATTGGAAAAATCTGATAATTAATATGAGAGGGATAAACACACAAAGCAACTATTCACGCTTCACACTGCTCCCCACCAGGAAGATGAGATGCAGGATGAGAGCAGTGGGGCAGATCCTTGTCAGATCCTTCTTCCCACCCCTCTGCTGCCCCAGGCTCCCTGCTGAAGGCCATCCAGCCCCACCCTGCAGGAACCAGCCCAGGAAACATCAAGAGGCCCAGCCCGACTGTATTCTCAGACCACCCACAGTGGGAACCCAGCTTATTTAACTGTGGAGAGTGGGAGTCTTTCCGCCTTCCTTCTCTGCGTGTGCAGGTTCCCAGAACGCTGCCCTCTCTCTCCTGTAACCACTAAATTAAGCACATTAGGCACAGTTTGGGTGAGGTTCTGCAGGAGAGAGTCCAGGCACTGGGAGCCTGAGAAGCAGAGGTGGGAGACAGAACAGCCCAGGTCCCAGCCCTGACCTCGGGGGAAACTGCCAGGATCCCTGGTGCCCTGGCACCCACCCTTCTCCCACACATGTCCCCACCCCTTCCTGCATGCCAAACCTGCAGCAGAAAGTCCCAGAGCAGGTACGCTTTCTTCCAGAAACACGGGGAGCAAAGCAGGGAGTGTGGGGAACAGAGTCCCTGGTAACTGGGTCCCACAGGTGGACAATGAAGAGGGAAGAAGCAGCAGGAGGCAGGCTCGGGTGAGCACTTGGAAACTGCCTGGGATTGCATGTGCAGAGCAGGTGATGCAGTAAATGAGAGAGAAGGAGCACCACAGCCCCCAGGGCTGACCCTGATCAGGGAATGAACTCCCTCTGGTCCAACTCAGAGCCCCAGGGTCTGGCAGTTTTACACACATGTGCACAGGCATTCGGGAAGCAGAATATGTTGGAGCTCCTGGGAACTCTGGGAAATGGAGTCCAGTCCGCAGCATCCCTAGAGACACCAGCTGGGCCTCCCCAAAGGCTGCAGTCGGGGGTGGGTGCCCACAACCAGAGGGCCTTTGCTTTTGTTAAGTCCCTCCTTCCTTTCCTTCCCAACCCAAAATCTCAGGGATCAGTTGCTGTTCTTCCTTTCCTGAATCAAATCTGAAAGAGTGACACTCACTGCTGCTAACTGACCCCAAATCCTGGCTCCCTCATAACCTCTGTCTCTTCCAGAAAAATCTTATTTACTACTTTGGCCCTAGAAATCATAAATAACTATGATAGAATGTAACTTTTAACAGAGGTGTAGAAGGCATGGTTTAATATCCAGTTTTGAGAATACAATTTTCATTTGTGTTTTATTGATGTTTATAGTTCTTTTAAGATTTATTGATTTATTTGGAAGTCAGAGTTACAGAGAAGGAGAGGCAGAGACAGAGAGAGAGAGAGAGAGGTGTTTTCCATCTGCTGGTTCACTCCCCAATTGGCAGCAGCACCACAGCGCTGACCCCTTATAGTTCTTTTCAAATCATTTTACACTGTCTTTTTATTCATCTAGTACAGAGACAGAAGAATGGACACAGAGCTAACATAGCTGAGTATTCAAGGAGACAGGTTAAGGGGTTAAATGCCTCATATCATAGCATTTATACCTTAGATTAATTCTGGGGACAGTATTATCTGGAATTTACAAAGTAGAAACTGAATGGAAAGAGCTTAGAAAAGCATGGTGTTTTTTAATATCATTAAAAAGTCTAAGATAAAGTCTAATCAAGGGGCCAGCACTGTGAAATAGCAGGTAAAGCTACTGCCAGCATGGACATTCCATATGGGTGGAGGTTGAGTCCGGGCTACTCTGCTTTTGATCCAACTCTCTGCTATGGCCAGGGAAAGTGGTGGAAGATGGCCGAAGTCCTTGGGAAGCTGCACCTGTGTGGGAGACCCAGAAGAAGCTCCTGGCTGCTGGCATTGCAGCAGTACAGCTCCAGCCATTGTGACCAACTGCTGAGTGAGCCAAAAGATGGAAGATATCTCTCTCTCGCCTTCTACTCTGTGTAACTCTGACTTTCAAATAAATAAATAAATCATTTTTAGAGAGCCAATCAACATATAACACTAGCTTAAAAATCTTTCTTTTCTCTTGGGTCTCAGTTTTTATAATCTGATTTATCAAATGGAAAAATGTGAGAGAGATGAAGTGTACCTACAAAAATAATTTACTATAGTTATTTACTGTAATAATTTACTGTAATATGTACTGTAATTTACTGTAATAATTTACTGTAAAGAACCACATAGGATTATAACTTGTCTAGAAAACAAAGGAGATTCAAAGTTGCTATTTTTCATGGTTATTTGTTCTTATTTTTAATATCAAGATAGTATATAAATATTATGCACTCCTGGGTATTTGTGTGTTGTTTGATATGTTTTATTTTTTAATCAGAAATTCAAAGAGATAACTGGGTAACATGGAGTTCTGTGTTTCTGATTATTTCTCTCAATTAGAGATCATGGGATTAGAGTTGGTGCTAGATTAAGAATGCTTCAATCTTTATCCACTGGCTTCACACCAGCATTTACTATGTTAAACAATATTCTTTGGGTAGATGGCTCTTTCTTGTCAGACTGTAAACTTCATGGGGTCTAGAAACATATTTGCTTTGACACTAAAACTCAGCATCTTGACAGTCAGTCTTTTAGTTGAATAAATACATGATATACAAAATAAATATTTCTGCCCCTCAAGAACTGCCTAAGAGAGAAGAAAATAGAAATCAATTTGATGACTCTCAGTATTAGGTGAATATATAATTTGTCGTTCTGACATAAGCTTGGTCATAAAAAGGGAATATGAATAATTACACACAGTTGAAGTGTATGAACACCTAGGGCCAGCGGGTTAAATGTTCACCCTAGCTATGTAAGGCATTCCATGTCAATAGGAGAGGAAGGAGGAAGAGGGGAGGGAGTGTAGGTGGGAAGGTGGTTATGGAGGGAAGAATCACCATGCTCATTACTTAGCAGCAAAGAGAGAATCTGTGATCATTTGTTGCTTAAGAAAGGGTGATAGGCATTCTTTAATTAAAATGCAGGCATCATATTAAGTAGAACAGATATATATGACTGGTTTAGATCTGTAATTGATGCACAGTTATTCTTAAGTGTTTAAAATTAACTGAAATGTGATCCCTGTTGAACATGGTGGTGGGAATGGGAGAGGGAAGAGATGTATAATTTGGGACATGCTCAGGCTGACTTGCCCCAAGTAGTGGAGTTGGAAGCATACCAGGGGATTCCAATTCAATCCCATCGAGGTGGCATGTACCAATGCCATCTCACTGTTCCAGGTGATCAGTTTCAGTTCACAGCTGGTCATGGTGAAGGGACTGGGAGTCAAAGGGAGCACATAGACAAGTCTAGTACCTGCTAACGCTAACTGATGGAGTAAATAAAGGGGAGAGTGATCCAACATGGGAAGTGAGAATCTCAGCAGACTCATAGAATGGCAGATGTCCTAAATAGCACTCTGGCCTCAGAATCAGCCCTAAAGGCACTCGGATCTGGCTGAAAAGCCCATGAGAGTATTTCAGGCATGGAAAGCCAAGACACGCTGGCAAAAGATCTCTGCGAGTGAGATCCCAGTGGAAAGAACAGGCCATCAAAGAAGGAGGTACCTTTCTCTGAAGGGAGGAGAGAACCTCCACTTTGACTATGAGCTTGTCTAAACAAGATAAGAGTCGGAGAACTCAGAGGGCTTCCATAGCCTTGGAAACTCATGACTGGAGCATAGGGAGATTACTGATGCCATAGACAGGAGTGTCAATTGGTAAAGTCAACAACAGGAGTCACTGTGCACTTACTCCTCATGTAGGATCTCTATCCTTAATGTGCTGTACATTGAGATTTAATGCTATAACGAGTACTCAAACAATATATTTCACTTTGTGTTTCTATGGGGGTGCAAACTGTTGAAATCCTTACTTAATGCATACTAAACTGATCCTCTGTAAAAAAAAAAAAAAAAAAAAAAAAGAAATTATCAATTCCCAACTTGACTCTCACTGGGATTAAACATGACAATAGGTCTGCTCTGATTTCATCATCATTTTAAAAAATCATCTATTATTTTTCACTTTATGTTTCTGTGTGGGAGCAAACTGTTGAAATCCTTACTTAATGTATACTAAGCCGATCTTCTGTATATTAAGATAATTGAAAATGAATCTTGATGTGAATGGAAGGGGAGAGGGAGTGGGAAAGGGGAGGGTTGTGGGTGGGAGGGACGGTATGGGGGGGAAGCCATTGTAATCCATAAGTTGTACTTTGGAAATTTATATTCATTAAATAAAAGATAAAAAAAAAGAAAAAAAAATAAAAAAAAAATAAAAAAAAATAAAAAAAAAATGCAGGCATCAGTGTTTTCCTCTCTGAAATAGGAAGTCTATAACTCAGAATTCCTTGCTGTTTCATCAAAAACAATTCAAAACAAAAACCTAATTAAGCATAAGAGGAAGTTACGCATTAGAAGTCTATTCCAATCTCTAGGAGGTTCAGGGGTTGGAAAATTCATCCAAAATCTTGCTGCAAAATGTCCCATACATTTTCCATGACCACTACCCATCAGCATAAGCTATTTTAAAAAAAAAGAAAGATTTATTTATTTGAAAGTCAGAGTTACACAGAGAGAGGAGAGGCAGAGAGAGAGAGAGAGAGAGAGAGAGAGAGGGAGAGAATCTTCCATCTGCTGGTTTACTCCCCAATTGGATGCAATGGCCAGAGCTGAGCTGATCCAAACCCAGGAGTTAGGAGCTTCTTCCAGGTCTCCCATGTGGGTTCAGGAGTCCAAGGATGTGGGCAATCTTCTAATGCTGTCTCAGGCCATAGTAGAGCTGGATCAGAAATGGAGCAGCGGGACTTGAACCAGTGACCATATGGGATGCTGGCACTGCAGGCGGCAGACTTACCTGCTACACCACAGCACCAGCCCCCATAAGCCCTATCTTCTGCAGAACCAGCACCCCAGACACCAGCCACCACATGGCATCCCATGGCACACTCACCCCTGGCAATGTTCTGCAGCTCCTGCTCCTCTCCACTTTCACTGCAAGAATCTGCAACTCCTTGTTTTCATGCAAGTAATTCTGATTCAGATGATGCCCCTGACACAATTGGCTGGCAAGTGCCATGGCAGGTGTCCATGGCCTAGCTAAATGCACAGCTGGAACATTTTAAACTTTTCACTGCCATGGTGAGACACGGACGCCATCTAATGAAGTAGGGGATTTTTCAGGGAGTCTAGAGAATCAAATATGACAAAATGATAAATCTTAACCAGAGAGTCCCATGGTATAGATGAAGAGAACCCAAAATGTATTTTTCTATCTTTTCTTTTCTGAGTTAAGTGCCTAAAAACAAAGCCAATGAGGGTTAAACAGACCCATTCTGAAAATTCCTTAACATCTTCATTTTCATCCAAATTAATATATTGCTTGAAGAAAATAAATTTTACATAAATGAAAATGCAGTACCACAGACAAGTGTACAGAACATAGGCCCTCAGTTAGCTTCAAACCATCTGGGTCCATTCATGTGTTCTTCCAGAACCCAAGCTGCAGTACAATAGAACCACAGCCTCTGACATTCCTCCTCTACCCTGATGGATCTTGGGTTTTCCTCCCACCTCCCCTCTCCTGTGAATACATCAGTAGCAGGACAAATGGAATCCAAAGATAGGATGATGTTATTTAACATGGAATAAACATAGTGTTTTAGTCAGTACAATCCTCAATACTACAATAATAATTCCGAGTTCACTGATTATGAAAGTAAGTATATGAAATCTATTCCTAAGTAATCACACCATCGAGAGCTGAATGTAGACTTTCAGAGGGAAAGAAAGAGAGAATTGTGTAGAGATGTGTATCTCTATAATAGAGATTTACCGCTGTAATTTATAGACAGTACACCATGTTTGTATTTTTTTTTTGTAGTCCTGCATATTTTATTACATGCAGCTTGTCACTTTGGAAATTTTATGATTAGACACTAATATACAACAAATTTTGAATCCTTACAGATAATATAGAGCACCCTAGGTCCTCCCAAGTGCAGAAAACAGACCAAAGCTCACAGATTGGCTGCAACTGCAAGAAGCAGATGAAGATATCGTCAGAAAGATACATATTCCTGCATTGTGGCTGCTGAGCAGTTCTGCCCTTATGGATCTCATCTCTGTTTCAGATCGTTAAAGAAAGTTACATGCTTTCTGACATTTCTAAAGATTTCACTGATGAGAATCTAAGATATCTTCACTACGCTAAGAGCCTCAGAACAGCCCAAAGACTTGGGCCATCTTCTACTGCTTTCCCAGGCCATAGCAGAGAGCTGGATCAGAAGAGTAGCAGCCGGGACTAGAACCGGAGCCCATATGGGATGCTGGCACTTCAGGCCAGTGCTTTAACCTACTGTGCCACAGCACTGGCCACAACATAGTATTTCTAATAGAAGAGATGGTTAAGTCATTAACTCCTCTAAAATACAAGTTAAGTATTAGTTTTGAAACTCTGATTCAATCATGAGAAAAACAAAAGGTTAATTTTCTCTCTTTGCTTCTGGGTATGTAAATTTTCTTCTAAGAAATTAATCATGACTTTTACATCTCAGACCCTATTATGAGTAAGTAGAGAATATTGTGGGGTCATATGCTCATTCTATCAAAGGAACATTTCTCCAATTAAAGAAAACATTATGGGCATCCCATTTGGGAACTGGTTTGAGTCCTTGCTCCTTGCTGCTCCACTTCTGATCCAGCTACTTGCTATGGCCTGGGAAAGCAGTAGAAAATGCCCCAAGTGCTTGGGCCCATGCACATGCATGGGAGGCCAGAGCTATGGCCCAGCAGATTAACACCCTGGCCTGAAGCACTGGCATCCCATAAGGGCGCTGGTTCAAGACCGGGCTGCTCAACTTCTGATCAAGCTTTCAGCTTATGGCCTGGGAAAGCAGTAGGAGAAGGCCCAAGTCCTTGGGCCCAAGCCTAAGTGGGAGACGTGGAAGAAGTTCCTCGTTCCTGGCTTCAGATCAGTGCAGCTCCAGCCATTACAACCAGTTGGGGAGTAAACCATCAGATGGAAGTCTTCCCTCCCTCTCTCTCTCTTTCTCTCTCTCTCTCTCTCTCTCTGTGTGTGTAACTCTTTCAAATAAATAAACAAATCTTTGAAAAAAAAGCCAGGAGTCAGGGAAATTTCATCCAGGTCCCAGCTTGGGTGCAGGACCCAAGGATTTGTACCATATTCTACTGCTTTCCCAGGTATGTTAGCAGGGAGCTGGATCAGAAGTAGAACATGCAATTGGTGCCCATAGAGGATGCTAGTGCTGCAGTTGTTGGTATAACCCATTTTGCCACAGTGCTGGCCCCATAACAATTTATAATTCCTAGTAATTAACAGGGAAGAAAGAAGTATGGCAGGATACCTTTTTTTAGAAAAATTATTTTATTTATTTGAAAAAGTAATATAGATAGGGAGAGAGAGAGAGAGAGAGAGAGAGAATCTTCTATCTTCTGGTTCACTGCCCAAATGGCTACAATGGACAGAGCTGAGCTGAACTGAAGCCAGGAGCCAGGAGTTTCTTCTGGGTCTCCCACATGTGCAAAAGGTCTCAAGGACTTGGGCCATCCTCTACTGCTTTCCCAGGTGCATTAGCAGAAGGCTGGACTGGAAGTGGTGCAGCCGGAACTCTACCAGCACTCATATGGGATGCCTGTATTTCAGGCCAGGGCTTTAACCTGATGTGCCACAGTGCTGGCTCCAACAGGTGACCTTTTACTCTCAATAATCTCTTCTTGGTATTGGCAGCAGTTTGTAATTTTTTGTTTATTTGCCTTCTTCTTAATCTATATTTTTAAAAAATTACAAAATGTTCCAGCACCCTGAGAACCTCCATCACAAGGGCATACAATCAGATGTTTGTCCAGAAAAGGGTGGTGTAGATGCAAGGTGGAAAATGCAAGGTGAGTTGATTCATCTTTCTCAGGCTGTGGTTTCCATGGGCAACTTTTACAACCAACTGCCTTATTTGTTCCTCTTCCACAGAGTGGAAAACATGTTAAGTCATCCTATTTAGCCAAAAGCCAGTGGCAGCACTTCAATATGTCATCAATCCAGGGACAGCATTGTGGTACAAAGAGGTAAGTTGCCAACTGCAACAGCAGCATGCCTTATGGCACTGCTTTGAGACTCACCACCTTCACTTCTCATCCAGCTCTTTGCTTGGGAAAGGAGCAAAGATTGCCCAAGAGTTTGGGTTCCTGCACCCACATGGGGGACTGGGACAGAGTTCCAGGGTCCTGGCTTCAGCCTGGCTCAGCCCCAGCTTTTGTGGCCATCTGGAAGTGAGCCAGCAGATGGAAGATAGAGATCTCTCTCTCTATTCCTTTTACCTAAGCATACATTACATACATAAATGAAGATGCATCAATATAGCAACTTGTTGAGGAAAAGTCTTCTGATTATTGCAGGTTTTGTTTCAATGCAGAAAAATATTCAGACACAAAAATTATAAACTGATTTATATTTATATTTCTCAACCACATACTTTTCAGAAAAAATTGTCTGCCACTCAGCATCAGGTATCAGTCTGAAAGCATTCATTAAAAAATCAAGTAATTTTACTAAGCACAAAAACCTCTAGTATAGACTGCATATAAACCAGTGGCTTCCATGGGTATACACAGATTGATTTTTGTTAATTTACAGGGATCACTGCACTTCCCTGGCATGGAGCTGTCTGAAGAGTTTAAACACTGATGGGTGTGGCATTATTTCTGATATTTGCTTATTATCCAGAGTGCATTTATTCAATATCTATCTTGAACTCCACACTCTATAAATCTATTTCAAATATGTAGATATTTAATGGTACTTACACATTTACAAACTGAGCTAATCCTCCTAACTTCTCTCTGGAATAGCTATGCCTTTGACATTGCCTTTTTTCACACATATGGAAATGCATAATATGCTTCTGTATGGTACTTCAGAATTTATAAAAGGCTTTTCAGGTTAGATTTACATAACATCATGTGAAAGTGTCCAAAGGACACAGTCTTCTCATTACAGAGGGGAGAGGTATGAAGTGACTCTCTGAACAGTTACTGAGATTCTATCAGTCAGGTTCAGAATCTTATTAGGTATCAGATACACATCTAGATTTTTTTCCCTACTGTCTCTGTCAGAATTCCCAGCCTATGAGTGAACTTCAGTCTGAATGAATGCTAATATTCAAGGTTCTAAGTGAAAAAATTACTGAGGTTTGTATTGGTGAGGAAAGCATGTGTCTAAATGTTACTTGTATTTAATAATAAGTATTGAATCATATGAAACTGAATATAAGATTATGCAAATTTTTAAGATGAAGAGCATATATTTAAAACCACATTCTTACATTTTGCAAATGTGTTGAAACAGCTTACTGGAGCATGTGTTTGGCATAGTGGTAAAGCCTTCCACATCCCAGTCAGAATGCCCAGGCCTCAAGCCCTAGCCCTGCTTCTGCTTCTGGCTTCCTGCTAACAGAACCCTGGGAGGCAGCAGCTGATGGCTCAAGTACTTGAGTCCCTGCCACCTGTGTGGGAGACCCACATTGAGTTCCTGGCTTCAGCCTGACCCAGCTCTGGTTGGTGCAGACATTTGAGGAATGAGCAGTAAATGGAAGGGCTCTCTCTGCCTTGCAAATAAACAAAAATAACTATACAGACCTTTTCTTAAGGTGTCTTGTTCACATCTAAATGATTTCCCTTTTCACAGTAAAATGCCTAACTGTCCTCTTTAGTAACAATGCATGTTTTGCTCTCCATGTCCACTCCTGAGCTCCAAGTACTGGCAGCTCACCCAGCATGCTGACTGGTTCCAATGTTCAAGTACTCATCTCCCATTCTCTTTTGGTGGGTCTACCGGAAAGAAAGGAGAGTATCTACAGTAATTAATATCTTACTGTGGCTCTTGGTGTCCACCTGCAGGCCTGAAGGATGACCACCTGAATACACATTGTGAAGTTCTGGACGTAGTTTTCAAACTTCAGTCACTTTGCAGCTGAGGGACTCTGTCCTCGTCAATCACTTGAAAGCCTGCAGGAGTAGGGAGAAGCTGTGTTTGAAGAATTCACAAATACAGTGCATTGAAGCCAACCACTACCACCCCCACCACACCCCTACTTCAGGGTTCTGGCAAATCCCAAACCAGGAGTTTGGGACCAGGAGTGGTTCAGGAGGTGACCTCGACTCCTTACTCTGAACAGCTCCAAAGTGTCTGGTGCACCCAGCGGGAGCTCAGCACCTCGAACTCCCACCCTCCTGCCCTTGCCACCAGGATGCCCAGCTCCCAGAGCCTCCAGGAGGCCTGCAGCAGACCCGCAGGTCCAGGTGCACTGGGATGTGCATCCAGAACTAACCCAAAATACAGCCCAGCTTAAGTGTCACCTCCCCACAAAGTCACTGTCACCTACTCCCTCCCGGAAGGCTGCAGGCCAGCACCCGGCCCTGGGAGTCATGGCATTTGGGGTTCACCCGCTCTCCCTCGAAGGAAGATGCCCCCGTGAGAACCCCGCTCCACCTGCGGCAGGGCTGGGGGAGGAAAGGCCAAGCCAGCCTCCACCCTAGGACTGCAGCCTGGGAAAGTCCAGGTCCCCAGTGCCCTTGCCAGGAATAGGGTCTCTCTAAGTGTACTCTGAGCCAGGGCCTCAGCCATCAGCAGCTCTCTTGCTTCCAGAATCTGCTGCAGGGCAGTTCAGGCTCAGTCCAGCAGGGGGCCACAGGACAATCGTTGCTACCCTGAGGCAGGACCAGTGCTGCCAGACCCGCCCCATGCTAGGCTGGCTATAAAGTTGGTGGACATTGGTGGGCAGCTGGTATTTGCAGTGTGTGTGCATGACATGGGTGGTGTTAGGTTCTTGGCCGTCCTGTTTCATGCCTTGGGGCTAAAATGCCGGCGGTGGCCCCTGAGTCAGGAGGGGCAGGAGAAGAAGAGACAGACCTGGTGTGTGCGACTGCCCACCTCTCCTGCCAGCCCTGCTGGCTGAGGCTTGCAGCACGTGCTGCACTTGGGGAAGCAATGAAGGCCAAGTCTCATCAGGAAAACCCAGTGTGTGGTGCTGATTTACTCACTGACACAGCATCTGTGTGGTCTGCATGGGCAGACAGGGGGAAGGGTTTGGTAGAAGGGTGCTGGAGGTGCACTGGGCCTTTGTGCTGCTGCCTGCTGTAGGCATCCAGGGCAGCAGAGTCCTGCGGGGTCCCTAGAGATCCTGGCCATGCTGTGCCTTCCATCATCCACCCTCCTGTACTGATGCTGGGGACAGTGCTTCTGCGGTTCATATCTCATTGGAATCCATGGTCATTTTCTCATGATGGGCTGATCTCACACAGTGACAATCATGGAACAAATCACTGTTTTGTGGCATCTGCCTCCCAGGAGCATTGCAGGTGGACAGGGGGAAACGGGTGACTGGTGGCACCTCCTGTGCATGGTCTCTGTCCCATCCTGGACCGAAGGTGGAAAGGGAAGGAGAGGAGCTGGCTCAAAGCAGTCCCGCTGCGGGTTCCATCAGGTGCAAAATGTCTCCCGATTGCGGTTAACCTTGCAGAGAAACTGTCTCCTTTTGTGGGCAAGAGACAGCATCTGCTTTATTAGCTGTGCAGTGTATTGATAATTAAAATTTGGGTATCCCTATCTGTAGTCCTCACAGCGTAGTTACATTCTGAGGAACTGATGAAACTGCTCAGTACTTCAGGGCTGAGTGTAATATTAGGTGGGCAAGCCTGTTGTTGGCTTTTGGTTTATAGCTATTGGGCAACTTTATTTGGTAAAAATGCATTCAGGCTCAGTAGTGTATTCAAGGATGACCACTTAGTGAATTGTCTTTTTTTTTTTTTTTTGTAAGAATAAGAGTATTGAAGACTGGGTTGATCTACCTATGGCAAAACTCCACCATTCCTGGGAAGGCCACAATTGGCAAGAAAAGCAGGTAGCAAGCTTTCATCAAGTAAGTTGAGATTCCTGTGTTTGCAATCTGAAGAGCTCACTGCTGAGCTGGGAGGGGAACTGCTCTGAGCACAACTCATTAGAGAATTGCTCTTGCAGACCTTCCCCGAAGGAAGCACTGTTGTGGTCAGAAGCATTCCAGGAGCTGCTGGCCAGCAATTGTGAATTAGGCTTGAATTGAATCCATTGCAAATATCACAAGAGTGCAGAAAGGCTGTGTCCTCAAATGAGCAGCTCACCAAGGAGAATTTGACTTAACCTAGAAGGTCTGTTTATCTCCGCTTATTTCTCAACATATTCACACCAGGTGGGGAAGATAAATCAGCCTTCAGCTCTGCAATGGCAGTGCTCTTGGTTGAGGCTGAGGATGCTTTTCATTGCATGCAGTGTTTGCAAGAGACTTAGTTCCCTGAGGATTTATGCCTCTCCTGTAAATACATTTTTGGCACTAAAACAAACTGAAGTATTTCTGTTTTAGTAGCATGGAACCAACTTAAGTATTTTGCCTACTGGCATCTTTGTCTTTAAAGAGCTAAATCCGCAGGATTACAGGATTGAGTAAAAACAAGAGAATAGCTAATCCTAGTACTAGAAAAGCACAAGGGAATGTTTGATCATTAGCTTCCTCATATTCCTCATGTTTCTTTTTATTTTTCTGCCTGCTCTTCCCTACCTACAGATGGTCTGGCTGTATTGGAAGCTTTTTTAAAAACTGAATTCTGTGAAGAAAATATAGGCTACTGGCTAGCTTGTGAAAACTTCCAAAAAAATCCACCCACCCCAGAAGCTATCCTTACATGCAAGAAAAATATATACACTCTTCTTAGAAAAAGGCCCAAAAGAGGTTAGACACAATTCCTCATTTCAGCATAAAGTGTACACTCTTGACATCAAGAAGCAACAAAAGAAGTAAAGACATAAGACTAAAGCAAGGGCCAGGGAATCTGAAAAGCTTCCTCTCCTGGTGTCCTGTCTTTCAAATAAGTCTCCCCAGACCTGGCAGGTGGAGCTCATCACACATTACAGCTTCTGATTTTCACTTTCAAAGAGCAGAGTCCCCTTCTCTAACAAAGGATAATGAGTGATCTTTGTTTCAGATGAACATGCTTTCAAAACAAAACTCTTATTATCCAAAATATAAGAGAAGCTATGACTCCCAGCTTTACAACTGCCTGGAAAAGGGTGTATTGCTTGATGGAGAATAACTTTCTGAAGTTGTATTTTTTTGCAAGGCAGAGTTACAGAGAGAAAAAGAGAGGGAAAGACAGCGGTCCATCTGCTGGCTCACTCCCTAAATGGCCACAATGGCCAGGGCTGGGCCAGGCTGAAGCCAGCAGCTTCCTCCAGGTCTCCCATGTGGGGGCAGAGGACCAAGTGCTTGGGCCATTCTCTGCTGCTTTACCCAGCAAGGAGTTGTGGAAGAAGTAGAGCAGCTGGGAGTCAAACCGGCATCCATGTGGGTTGTTAGTGCTGCAGGCAGCAGTGTAACTTGCTATGCCACAACACCAGCCCCCAGAAAGAACTCTTATCCCTGGTCTTTCTTTTGAGTCAGAATGCTCCCAGACTTGTGTTGAAAACCACAGATCACCACAGAACCCCATGAGAAGAAAAAGGAGCCCCAGAGTAGAGGACATGTTCTGTTTCCTAAGGCAGAACTTTTTGACTGCCAGAGACGAACATTCAATTCAGCCTGGGTGTTTGGGAAATATACCTCGCAACTGGGGATTCCAGTTCAGGTAGTAAATCAGGAAGCTGGTGACTGTCCAGGAGATGCCTGTATGAGAACAGCTTCCACCACCGTGAAGACACAGGCAGGAAATACGTGGTCTGAGTGGGGTGGGTCTCACTGGAAAAGCAGGACTCTGAGATGGAAGATAATGCAATGGAATGCTGTTGTTCCAGACTCACTTAAAATCAATAGGTCTGGGATTCTGTAGCCTTAGCTACCTAGCTATACATCTTTCCTTAAATCCATCCATATTACCACATGGTTTTAATTCTAGGTTTTAAGTCCAAACTAATGTAACATGTTTATTATGTAGAATCATCCATTCTATTGTTGTGTATTGCTGAAGCTGAAGTGATGTTTGAATTGTTAAATGGTATATAAAATAGTGAGTGCTCATGTGTAGAAAACCACAGTGGCTGTTCCAAGTGCCAAACACTCTTGAAGGCAGTTAAGCTTTGAAGTGGTCTTCGAATATTTGAATACATTTATTTTGATAACTAATGTCATTGAATACTCAGAGTCCAGGTGTGACTTGATTTGATTTTGGTAACTGGAAATATGACCAACATAAGATCTTTGTAGTAGAGAAGAAGCATGCATTACTGAATCTGTGCAGGGAGAACTGACAGCCCCCAGAGCTGAGATGAGGGTGGCAAGGAAGATGCTCTTTTCTAAACCTAAGTCACAGCACATCTTTAGAACGACCCAGGGTTAAAATTACTAACAGAATCTTTAATTAAACATTAAGGTCTTTGATGAGAATAGAACATTGACCTAAATCCCTTCTTGAGGATTAAGAACCAGCTAAATAGGAGGCTGCGGTGGTGACCTCGAAGGGGTTGGAGCCTGGGGTCAGGGGTCGTGGGTCCCAATGTCTGGTCCAGAATCATCACGGGCTCCCTGGGTCGTGGGCCGGCACCATGGCTCGGGGCTCCAGAGGTCGGGGGAAGCCTGCTGGGCCCCTTCTTGCTTCCTTCTTTGGGCAGAAGTCAGGCATCACAAAGTGACCTAAAGTGACCAGTTTGGTGCCGAAATCCCTGAGGCACCACTGGAGCCCGGGGCCAGGCCTGCAGGCAGGGCAGAAGCAGAGGGGAGAAACTGGGACCTGGGGGCCAAGGCTTCAGGTGTTTCTGTTGGCCCCCAGGCACCCACGGGGCCTCAGCCTCTCTCACAACAGAAACGTGCATGCACCTCAGACAATTTTTACCCCTAATTCCACTTTAAAGAAAGGTTCATCGAGGACGGACTCATGGCATGGGGGTGCAACCACAGCCTGCATGGCCCACATCATGGGCACCAGTTCCATTCCCTGATGCCCTACTTCCTCTCCAACTCCAGCCAACGAGTGCAGTGGTGATGGACAGGTGCTTGGACCCCACACGACATGGAGATGGGAGGGGGCTCATGGGCCTTCAGCCTCACCCAAACATTGGGGAATCAAACCAGCAGATCGAAGACCCCTGTCTCTATGCCTTTCAAATAAATCTCTTAAAATAAATAAAAAAGAAATGCAAATAAAAAGAACCAGCTAAATAGACATGAACTGTATGGAGACAAACACCAATATTACATTACTCAACTCTCCACTGCTCCAATGAACAAAGAAGACAAATAAGAGGGATATAGGCCTCCCCTTTTTTGTTATCCTTCCCTTGGTTCCAACTAGCATGGGCTTCCAGAAAATGCACAAGGAATCCATTCTCTTCTATGGTCAATACATGATCTCAGAATTTCCCTTATTCTTTGCCTAACAGATTTTGATTATGTTACTCTAGGTAAAGGGAAGGCAACAAAACTGCCCTTTTCCCCCATTTTAAAAATCTATTATTTATTTGAAAGGCAGAGTTATAGAGAAGGGGTAGAGACAGATCTTCCATCTGCTGGTTCACTTCCCAAATTGGCCTCAGCTGAGCCAATCTAAAGCCAGGCGCTTCTGCCAGGCCTCCCACATGAATGCAGTGGTTCGAGCACTTGGGCCACCTTCTGATGCTTTCCCAGGCACATTAGCAGGGAGCTAGATTGGAAGTGGAGCAGCTGGGACTTGAATCAGCACCCATATGGGATGCTGGCACAGCAGGCCATGGCTTTACCCACCATGTTGGTACCGTGTGTGTGTGTGTATGTGTGTGTGTGTATTTATGCATGTATTTTTATTTCAAAGACTCATTTATTTATTTGAAAGGCAAGGTTAGAGAGGGAGAGACATAAGAAGAGAGATCTTTCAACCTCTGGTTCACTCCCCAAATGTCCACAACAGCAGAGGCTGGGCCAAGCCAAAGCCTTGAGGCTGAACAGCAGATAATCTTTAGTTATTAATTTAAAATGAATAGGCTGTAGATGGTGCTGTGGCATATAAGGTAAAGCCACCACCTGCAGTGCTGGCATTCCCTATGGGCACTAGTTCATGTCCCAGCTGCTCTGCTTCTAATCTAGCTCCCTGCTAATGTGCCTGGGAAAGCAGCAGGAGATGGCCCAAATACTTGGGTGCCTGAATCCATGTGAGAGAGCTGGAAGAAGCACCTGGCTTTGGATTAGCCCAGCTCCAGCTGCTTGCAGCCACGTGGGGATTAAAACAGCAGACAGATCATCTCTATTTATGTGTCACTCTCTATAATGCTGTCTTTCAAATAAATAAATAAATAAATCTTTAAAAAAGGTTTATTAATGTATGCTATAATCCAATCCAGGAACAGTAAGAGAAGCATTAAATATTGCTACCTATATTTTTATTTTTTAATATTTTTAAACTTTTATTTAGTGAATATAATTTTCCAAAGTACAGTGTATGGATTACAAAGGCTTCCCCCCATAACTCCCCTCCCACCAGCACCCCGCCCATCTCCCACTCCCTCTCCCATTCCATTTACATCAAGATTCTTTTTCAATCATCTTTATACAAAGAAGATCGATTTAGTTTATATTAAGTTTTCATCAGTTTGCAGCACACAGAACATAAAGTGTAAAATACTGTTTGAGTACTAGTTATAGCATTACTTCACATTGGACAACACATTAAGGACAGAGATCCCACAAAAGGAGTAAGCACACAGTGATTCCTGTTGTTGACTGAACAATCTGACACTCTTGTTTATGGCATCAGAAATCTCCCTTGGCTCTAGTCATGAGTTGCCAAGGCTATGGAAGCCTCTTGAGTTCACTGACTTCCATCTTATTTAGACAAGGTCATAGTCAAAGTGGAAGTTCTCTCCTCCCTTCAGAGAAAGGTACCTCCTTCTTTGATGGCCCGTTCTTTCTACTGGGATCTCACTCACAGAGATCTTTTATTTAGGTCCTTTTTTTTCTTTTTTGCCAGAGTGGCTTTCCATACCTAAAATACTCTCATGGGCTCTTCAGCTAGATCTGAGTGCCTTAAGGGCTGATTCTGAGGCCAGAGTGCTGTTTAGGACATCTGCCATTCTACAAGACTGCTGAGTATCGCACTTCCCATGCTACCTATATTTTATATAGTCTAAGTATTGTATAAACTAAAATATACAACACTAGGAGTATGCTATCAGTAATTACACTGCCAATCTCAGTGATTATAAATAAGAATTTTAGCAACTATACTGATTCTGAACAGTGATTCAATGTTTCTGTTTTTAAATTTAAAAATGCCCATGAACTTGAATGTTTCTGTGTAGCTCCTCATAGAACTACAAGCCTTAGAAGTTCTATGCTGTTTAGCATTTCATCTTCAGTGCCAACTTGATTATTACACTGCCAGTTTATAAAACACTTCACAGTCATGTGAGCCTAACCATAAGATAGGACTGTGTAGAATAAATCCTTTAACTATAAAGACAATCTTATCTCACAAGGGAGGAAGATCCAGAGGGGTCAAATGACTTGCTATGGTCACTTAGCTCTGTGAGCACAGAAACAAGGAAAGCTCTCAGCTTCCTGCCACCTCCCCTTACACCACCTGCCTCAACTAGATGAGCCTGTAATTTTAAGGACACTCAGGCACCATGAGTTTAAATGAATTTTTCAAGGTTACATGACAAGTACCAAAGCCAGAAATAAAAATTATTGCTTCCATCTTTCTCTTCCTTGTCCACAATGGATGTCCGATGTACAGTTATGCATTATTCTAATATCACAACCAAGAAGCATTATTTTTCCCCAATTTAACAATGAAACTCTTTTTTTCCATTGAGGAAGTTATTTTAATGGATGATACAAACATACTTTTTTGTTTTTTAATTGGAGATGCAAAGAAATGAACAAGTAGACAGAGAAGTAGTATTCACCCTCTAGTTCACTGCTGAAATGTCCCCAGTGGCCAGGGCTGTCCCAGGAGTAGGGAACCCAATCATCTGAGCCATTTCTTGCTAGCTCCCAGGGTCTACATTATCAGGAATTTGGAGGCAGGTACTGGAACCAGGAATCAAACCAAGAAACTCCAATATGAGACATAGGCATTTGAACCACAAGGCTACACCCTGGCTTCCAGACTTGTTTTTTCACCAGTCCTCTGAAAAGGAAAGTTAATTACAACCTGAAATCCAAGACTCTGGAGTCCTCAGGTGTGTGCTTCTATGCAAGTTGATGCATTAGAGTTACATATGTTGCCCAAGAGTCTGCAGTTTAGAGAGAACAGAAGAGTGAAACATGTGTCAGAGGATGTCAACATTGGAGAGGTGGCTGTGCTCTAGTCAGAGGCTGAGGAGGACAAGTCCACAGGGAGCAGCAGCTTGATTTAGTCACAAGGAAACCGGCTGTTTCTGGATTCATCCACCCCTCCCAGCTGACTGGCTGTGGAATTCTGATTGAATTCACCTGAAAATCCCACTCCCACTCGATTTGGAGGGAATTAATATCTGTCCCCTAAGTAAAAGGGTTCCATTTCTTTTTCCAAACCACAAAAACTCATGTTGGTTGCGTTGCCTGTAAATTTCTAAGCATGAAACACCAATTTTTTTTTTTTTATTTCATAATAGCTACTCTGTCTGAACTCTTGTTTGTATTGCATCAGAATACAAAATTTTGGGAGGAAGAAGGCAAAACCAACTCAGACCCAGAAAACATTTAGAAAATTGCTGCTTAAGTACCAAAATTAGCAGAGGCACACAAAACTGTGACAGAAAGCCAGAATTGGAGCAAGCCAACAGCTATGCCCTGATTCAAAAAGACGATTCCTGCTGTACCCTGAACTCCTTATTCCAGCCTCCAAACCAAAGCTAACATCATAAAATTCATTACAAACCATGATAAATAAGAAAACTGTGAAAAAAGCCAAAGAAATGCAAGAGTCCTTAGTGATATTGGGCTTGATTTAGTCACAAGGAAACCGGCTGTTTCTGGATACATCCACCCCTCCCAGCTGACTTGCTGTGGAATTCTGATTGAATATTCCTGAAAATCACAGTCAAACTCGATTTGGAGGGAATTAATATCTGTCCCCACAGCAAATTGGTTCCATTTCATTTTCCAAAACACAAAAATTCATCTTAGTCATCCTGCCTGTAGATTTCTAAGCCTGAAAAGCCAATTTATTGTGTTTTTTTTTTTTATTTCATAATGGATCCTCTGTCTAACTTCTTGTTTGTACTGCGTCAGAATACAAAATTTGGGATGGAAGAAGGCAAAAGAAACTCAGACCAAGAAAACATTTAGAAAATTGCTGCTCAAAACCAAAAATTGGCTGAGGCACCCAAAACAATGACAGCAAGCCAGAATTGGAGCAAGCCAACATCTGTGCCCTGAATGAAAAAGACCATTCCTCCCATGCCCTGGGCTCCATATTCCAGTCTGAAAACTAAAGCTCACATCAGAAAATTCATTACAAATCATGATAAATAAGACAAATGTGAAAAAAGCCAAAGAAATGCAAGAGTCCTTTGTGATATTAGGCTTGATTTAGTCCCATGTAAACTGGCTGTTTCTGGATTCATCCACCCCTCCCAGCTGAATGGCTGTGGAATTCTGATTGAATTCACCTGAAAATCGCACTCACACCTGATTTGGTGGGAATTAATATCTGGTGGTGGTTCTGCAGACTGTGGCTTTAACCCACCGTGCGATAGCACTGGCCCCTGTAAGTGGTTTTCTTAATTATTCCCAGCTTTCTGTCTGTTTTGTTTTTAGATTTATAATAATTTATTAATGAAAATGGATGTAGGAAGGTAAATTTTATTCTCAGGGAATATATAGAAACAAGATGTATGATGAATTTGTCATGACTATCAATCATTGCATTTATCCAAGAAAAGGCAATGTCATCTCTCATTTTCTGTTGCCATAGCAAAATATATATTTGTTATATGATTTCAATTGAAGTCAAGGACAATATTCTAAATTTTGGGGTCATAATGTCCAACACATTCTTTAGTGTTATACAGATGATGTAGTGGGCAGTGTTTTAGTTCCACCCTGGAAATAAACACTTAGCATTCTGCAAGAGAATTACTTACCTAGGGCTAAACCACAAATCAGTGACATTTATTATTTTTTTTGACAGGCAGAGTGGACAGTGAGAGAGAGAGAGACAGAGAGAAAGGTCTTCCTTTGCCGTTGGTTCACCCTCCAATGGCCACCATGGCTGGTGCACTGCAGCCGGCCCACTGTGCTGATCTGATGGCAGGAACCAGGTACTTATCCTGGTCTCCCATGGGGTGCAGGGCCCAAGGACTTGGGCCATCCTCCACTGCACTCCCTGGTCACAGCAGAGAGCTGGCCTGGAAGAGGGGCAACTGGGACAGAATCTGGCAACCCGACTGGGACTAGAATGAAGTGTGCCAGCGCCACAAGGCGGAGGATTAGCCTAGTGAGCCACGGAGCTGGCTGCATTTATTTTTTTAATTGTTAGAGTAATGCAGTCCTTAATAGTTTGAGGAGATGAACTTGATTCCCAGCTAGAGTAAGAACACAGTGGGGAAAATAATCTACTGCATGTTCTTTCAGGTTTTAAGATTGTATTTAACAATTTATTTATTTATTTAAAAGAGTTACACAGAGAGAGGAGAGGCAGAGAGAAAGAGAGAGAGGAGAGATCTTTCATTCAACATTTCACTCTCCAATTGGCTGCACTGGCCGGGCTGCACCCATCTAAAGCCAGGAGCCAGGAGGTTTTTCTGGGTCTCCCACACAGCTACAAAGGCCCAAATCCGTGGGCCTTCTTCTACTGCTTTCCCAGGTCATAGCAGAGAGCTGGATCAAAATTAGAGCAGCTGGGTCTTGAAACGGTGCCCATATGGGATGCTGGTGCTTTAGGCCAGGACATTAACCCACTGTGCCACAGTGCCAGCCCCAAGGTTTATTTATTAACTTATTTGAAAGGCAGAGTAATAGAGATAGGGAGAGATGGGTAGTGAGAAAGAGATATCTTCCATCTGCTGGTTCATTCAACAAATGGCCACAATGGTTGGCCAGGCCAAAGCCAGGAGTCTGGAACTCTATCTGGGTCTCCCATATTTGTGGAATTGGCCCAAATACTCAGGCCATCTTTCACTGCTCTTTCAGCCACTTTAGCAGGGAACTCAATTGGAAGTGGAGCACTAAGGACTCAAATTGTCTGTCCACATGGGATGCCTGAATTGCAGGTGGAGACTTACCTGCTGTACCACAATGCTGGTGCCTACTGCAGGTTCTCAAACCAAGCTCTCTGTATTTCCCTCAGTCACAAATGCAGATTACAGTACAGAATTTCTCAGGTTCTGTTCTTGGGTAAATAACTCCATAGCTTTTACTTTAATTTGTTATCATGCTATTTCAGTTCTTTAAATGTTTATGAGTAGAATAATTATAGAAAAAGCAAAAGCTACTTTCTATTCTTTCTTGAATCTCCTCCCTTACTTAAAATATTTATGAGCCTGATAGAGAAAGAAATTGATGGAGTGAGAGAAAGCTAGAAAGCTCCCATGCACTTCTTCACTGCCTAAATAAAAATATCAAGCAGAGGTGGGGCACAACTGAAGCCAAGAGTCAGGAATGGAATCTAGGCCTCCCTCTTGGTTGGCATCACCATTGCTTCCCCTGGTCTGCATTAGCTGGGAGCTGGAAACTGGAGCTGGCACTGAAATCCAACTTTGGAAATTTGATGCAGAGAGAGAGTATCTGAGCTGGCATCATAAACACTAAGTTAAATGCCTACTGTCTCTTTTAAAAATTTTTTTCTCTTCCATAATTGCATTGACTGTGTACAGTGTTTTTCTGGAAATTCTTCGCTGTTCAATCCCTTCATAACTTCCCTGATGGTTTCTTGTCTTTTTTCCTGAATACTTCTACATTCTTCTGAACACTGCTCATTCCAGAGTGACTCTTGTTCCCCTTTCAGCCTACTGTGCAATTGCCCTTGACATAGTCTGGCCTTTGTGAACAGAAATTCCTGTTTCCCTCCAGCTTGGGCAATTTTCACAGCCTTTATACCACAGGTTTGATCCCCTGTTGAATGCTTCTGTGTGGCTGCCCAAATGCTCACAAATCTGAAATGAAATGGCATTCTTGCTTCTTCATCCATACCCATGTAGAAGATATACAACTGCCATTGTTTGTTAGGTGACAGAGTTGACATGTTGACCAGGAGTGTTCTGTCACAGGTGATGATAGCATTTGAAGACCTGGCTGTGTACTTTACCTGGGAGGAATGGCAGAACATGAACCAAGCTCAGAAAATCCTGTACAGGGATGTGATGCTGGAGACCTACAGCAGCCTGTTCTCCCTGGGTGAGTGACACTCATCACATGCCCAATGGTAACATTTTCTTGCTATTTGACAACTAAGTGAGCACTATTCATAAAGTTGAATGAGGGACAGGTATAGAATTTGAGTCCATGAAGAATCTGAATATCTACCACCTGGGAAGGATTTCACATTGGAACATTTGTTGCATAGCTCCTGGACCAAGCTGTACTCCTTTCATTAACCCAAGATAGTGATTTCACAAAGTCTATATTGTTTCCATTAGTAGGGCACTGCAGGACCAAACCTGACTTGATCTTCAAGTTGGAGCAAGGAGCAGAGCCATGGATGGGGGAAGAATGCCTACATCAGAGCCTTCCATATCAGTGTGTACATAACGGGCAGGGAGGCCAAAGCAGAAGCAGTGCAACAGATATTGACTGGTGTTCTTTCCATGAGTTTTTCCCAAGTCTTACTCCTGAAGACAGCTGGTCCTGTGATTCAGACACAGACATTCTACAGTATCTATGGAGATCAGTATCTCTGGTAAAGGCAAAGGAAATGAAGTTTTCTGTGAAAATCAACAAACCTCCAGAAACTCAAATTATCATAGAGGAGTGTTTATAGAAAGAAACAAGAGGAGGTAACCAGGGCTGACCTCTTCACAATGAGTTAGAAATCAATTTTCAATAATTGAGCAGACTCTGGGTTGCAGGAATAAATTATTTCAACTGGTGGGAATGTATAGCCAAGGTGGTATATTGGAACTTTCTGTAACTGTTGTAGTTCTAAGAAGATTAGGATGTCAGGTTTCCTTAGAAATATGGGGAAACTATAATAGTGCAGATAAAACAGAGATTTTCATTAGAAAAATCCCACAAATGCTGTTTGCCTGGGAAGACAGAACACAAGACAACCACATATTCAAATCTTGTCCCATGAATGTGATCCTGCTTAGAGTATAGACACATTTCACTCTTTACCTTCAAGGAAATGATCTAGTAAAACTTCCCCATATTTATGGTTGAAATAGCACAGAAGTACAAAACCCACAATTTTTTAAAAATGAATTGAAAAAGGGGCTGGCGCCGTGGCTCACATGGTTAATCCTCCCCCTGCAGCACCAGCATCCCATATGGGCCCCGGGTTCTAGTCCTGGTTGCTCCTCTTCCAGTCCAGCTCTCTGCTGTGGCCCGGGAGGGCAGTGGAGGATGGCCCAAATGCTTGGGCCCCTGCACCTACAATGGAGATAAGGAGGAAGCACCTGGCTCCTGGATTTGGATTGGCATAGATCCAAATGTATTTGCCATTTGAGGGGTGAGCCAATGGAAGGAAGATCTTTGTCTCTGTCTCTCACAGTCTAACTCTCACAAATAAAGAAATAAAAATACATTAAAAAATGAACTGAAGAAGTGGCAGGGAAAAATTGGTTTCTAGATTACAGGTGAATATATTTATCAAATATTAGTCCATTCTGTGAAGCCTTATTCATTTTTGTGAAAGTAGAAAGTGAGAGAGAAACAGTGAGGAATAGATTTTCTATTAACTCTCTCCCCAAATACTATCAACAGTTATGACTAATCTGAAGCCAGAAGCCTGGAATTTCACCTACTCATCTCTATCACAGGGTCCCAAGCACATGAACCATTATCTGCTGCTTTCCAGTATCTATTATCTCAGAGCTGTATTGGAAGCAGAGTAGCCTCGGCTTAAACTGGCACTGTTTTGAGATACAGGCATCCCAAGCAGTGACTTAAGACATCTTACCACAAAAACCATTCAATCATACTTGGAAAAAATTCTGGTAGTAAACAGGATCATGGATGAACATTGGAAAATCTATGGATACAATTTAATATATTAATGTATAATGGAGAAAACCTGTATATTCATAAATATGTATCTTCTAATCATTTTTTGAAAATCTTATGATGGAATGAGGATATAAGCCTGAGCCATTCTCCCTCATTGCCCAAAGTAGATAAACTTTGGAATGTATTCCTTGCCCTTGAAACTCAATTGGGTCTCACAGCCTATTGCCTTCATACCCCACCCTGCATTATTTTCCAGGTTCCTAAGGCCCCCACCCAGTTCCTGGAATTCCCCTCCACTGCTGCCCCCTACCCTCATGCCCAGCCTTAGCCCTCCTCAAAAAGGTCTGGCCCCTGGGAATTGGGGCCTTCATGCTCCATCTTGTACAGACAGGCAGTTGGTCACCCACCTCTGTGGATTAATTTTCTCTGAATAAATTCTGTCTGGCTGTAAATTCATACACTTTCTCCTCTATTCTACAACTCTTTTCCTAACATTTTGGTGCCCTGTGTGAGGAGGCACAAATGCAGAACTTTTCCTAACATCTTATCCCTCTTAAATACAAGTAACTTCATTCCTTTTACACGAGTATGCTAGAAGAAACAATTATATTTGATGTAGTGACATCATTTTTTTCCTCACTTCAGTTGCCATGAAACTGGATGAACTGATTAAGACCAACCAGAACAGTCTGGAGAAAAATCTGAATCAGGATGTTATGACTAACATGAATTCAGAAAAACACTTAATTTAAGTATAAGCCATATTCCAAAACTGAGTATCAAAAAGAGAAACTATTCAGGAATAAAACCTGAAGAATGCAGTATATGTCACAATATGTGTCCCCATTGTGGGCCTGATCAACTACAAGCTGGAGAGAAATTTTGTGCTACTAAGGTACCTGGGAACACTCTCCAGTTCTGTGAACCTCTTAATCAACAGCACAATATTCAGACCATGGAGCAGGCACTTGAACAAATTGGACAAGGGAAAGTCTTCAAAAGCAAGAATATAGGCCGGCGCCGTGGCTCAATAGGCTAATCCTCCACCTTGCGGCGCCAGCACACCGGGTTCTAGTCCCGTTCGGGGCGCCGGATTCTGTCCCGGTTGCCCCTCTTCCAGGCCAGCTCTCTGCTATGGCCAGGGAGTGCAGTGGAGGATGGCCCAGGTGCTTGGGCCCTGCACCCCATGGGAGACCAGGAAAAAGCACCTGGCTCCTGGCTCCTGCCATCAGATCAGCGCGGTGCGCCGGCTGCAGCGGTGGCCATTGGAGGGTGAACCAACGGCAAAGGAAGACCTGTCTCTCTCTCTCACTGTCCACTCTGCCTGTAAAAAAAAAAAAAAAAAAAAAAAAAAAAAAAAAAAAAAAAAAAAAAAAAAAAACAAAAGCAAGAATATATTCTGTGAATCTGAGAAGCTTTTTATGGTAGAAACCTGTAATAAGTCAATTGCCACTATTGGCAAGACAACTCAAATAGTACAAGATTTCCATAAGAATTCTAACCTCAGTATACATCAACAAAGTCCCAAAAGAGAGAACGTTTATAAGTATATTGGGCCTGTGGAACCTGTTATTTACCAATCACATGTTAGACTGAATCATAGACCAAATATAGGGAAGAAATCCTATGCATGTAAACCTTGTGGGAAGTCATTCAGTATTAAATTCTGCCATACCCTCCATCACAGCACTCATATAAGTGGAAAACCCTCATGTGTGTAATGATTGTGGAGAAACCACTCACCAGAAGTCAGATCTCATTAGACATCAGAGAATTCACACAGGGTTGAAATCTTATAAATGTAATGACTGTGGGAAGTTCTTTGGCCAGAAGAAACACCTCATAAATCATCAGAGAATTCACACAGGTGAGAAACCTTATGAATGTAATGACTGTGGAAAATCCTTTGGCCAGAAGGCAAACCTCCTAAATCATCAGAGAATTCACACAGGGGAGAAACCTTATGAGTGTAATCATTGTGGAAAAGCTTTTGGCCAGAAATCAACACTCACAAATCATCAGAGAAGTCACACAGGGGAGAAACCTTATGAATGCAATGACTGTGGAAAAACCTTGGGCCAGAAGTCAAACCTCATAAATCATCAGAGAAGTCACACAGGGGATAAGCGTTTATGAGTGCAATGACTATGTAAAACTCTTTGGCCAGAAGCCACACCTCATAAATCATCAGATAATTCACACAGGGGATATGCCTTATGAATGCAATGACTGTGGAAAAGCCTTTGGCCAGAAGGCAAACCTCAGAAAGCATCAGAGAATTCACACAGGGGAGAAAGCTTATGAATGCAATGACTGTGGAAAAACCTTAGGCCAGAATTCAAACCTCAGAAAGCATCAGAGAATTCACACAGAAGACAAGCATTATGAATGCAATGCCTGCGGAAAAAGCTTTGGCCAGAAATCACAACTCAAAATGCATCAGAGAAGTCACACAGGGGAGAAACCTTATGAATGCAATCATTGTGGAAATGCCTTTGCTGAGAAGTCAAAGCTCACAAAGCATCAGACAATTTGTACTGGGGGAAACCTTATGAGTGCAATGACTGTGGAAAAACCTTTGCTGAGAAGTCAAACCTCAGAAAGTATCAGAGCCTTCACACCATGGAGAAAGCTTATAAAGGAAATGACTGTGGAAATGCCTTTGGTCCCATCCTTGCATACCAAGGATAAATCCCACTTGGTCTGGGTGGATGATCTTTCTGATGCATTGTTGGATTCAATTGGCCAGAATTCTGTTGCAGATCTTTGCATGTATGTTCATCAGGGAAGTTGGTCTATAATTACTTTCTTTGTTGCACTTTTTTCAGGTTTAGGAATGAAGGTGATGCTGGCTTCATAGAAAGAATTTGGGAGAATCGCCTCTCTCTCAATTGTTTTGAATAACTTGAGAAGAATTGCAGTTAGTGCTTTAAATGTCTGTTAGAATTCAGCAGTGAAGCCATCCAGTCCTGGGGTTTTCTTGGCGGCGAGGGTCTTTATTACTGATATCATTTCCATCCGGTTATGTGTGTGTTTACGTTTTCTATATCTTTGTTGCTCAATTTAGGTAGGTTTTATGGATGGAAGGATGGTGGAAAGCCTCTTTGCTCTACTTCATAACTCATAAGATATCAGAGAATCCACACAAGGAATTTTCTACATGACCTTTTTGTGCAAGTTATATCTCATGAAATATTAGAGAATTCACCAAGGGGAGAAATGCATGAATGTAATACATGTGAATAAGCCTTTGTGGTGCAAATCAGACCGCATCAAACATAAAAGAATTCTCATGGGGAGCAATTTTATGAATGTAATGACTCAGAGCCTTTTACCATAATTCAGCCCTCATTGTACATCATCAAATTCATATAGGGAAAAACTCCTTTGAAAGTAAAATCCCTTTAATTAGAAGCCATACCTCATACGACAACAGGGAATTCACGTGGGAGAGAAACCTTATGGGTGTAATGAGTGTTGGAAAGCTCTGCCCAAATCTCTCCTTATATCAGAATGCACAACATATATATCTAATGAATGAAATAAATGTGAGAAAGTCATTTCACATAGGTAATGCCTCATAATCCATCATGGAATTTGAACAAGGGAGAGACCTTAACAATATAATGAATGTGGAAGAGCTTTTCTCCAAAATTCATGTAAGTATTGTGACAAAACCTTTTGCTGGAAATCACATCCTATCCAACAGAGACTCATGTAAAGGAGAAAGCTTATAAATATTATTAGTGTGAAAAGGTTGTTTGTCAGAAGTCAATGGTACATCAGAGAATTGACACAGGTGGTTTCTTAGGAGTATACTGATTGTATAAAAACATTTTCTTTGTTTCAGGCTTGTATAGATACAGAATTCACAAAAGGTGGTACTCTTTGCATGCTGTAAATACGATAAAACCTTTAGCCAGAAATTAGACATCAACAGACTTCAGAGAATTCATAAGGAACAAAAGTCTATGCAATGAATTTGGAAAATGTATTTCTGCTATAAATCAGTCTTCAATTCCCATGAATAGACTCACAAATGAGAAAACATGCATGCATAGAAAAGTTTTGTACCATAAATTATCTCTAGATGGTAAACTAATAACTCACACAAAAGAAAAATCATGAGTGTAATGGAATTGGGAATCACTTTGCTATAAGGCAGATTTCCAGAAAGCTTAGCAAGATTACAGAAAAGTCTCTGAAAATGTAACATGTCTGAAAGATTTGTTGGCATCACAAACTGGAGGATAGCTCAAGTGCATGTGTTTTTGTGACCTGGCATCCAAATTGATATCTCTTTTTCTTTGATGAATTCCTTGTTTATTTATTTAACAGATATAGAGACAAAGGATTCCTGTCCATTGATTTACTACTATATGCCCACAATTGCCATGGTAAGGTCTATGGCAAAAACTGAGTGCTGGGGTCTGTGAATCTGATTCATCACTGATAACATTGAAGACATTGGTTCCTGGTTCTTATGCTGCTATGCATGGAAATGTTTCTCTAATTTCATTTTCAAATAGTTCATTGTTAATATAAAGAAATGCTTCTAATTTTTAAAATTTCATTGAAATAATTTGTGATTAATGTGTCCTAGTCATGCATTATTACAGGGTGTAGTGCAATATTTGCACACATTTATGCAGTAAAAAGTGATCAAGCTAAGCAACTACAGTTTTATTAAGTTTTTAAAGAGTTATTTATTTGAAAGACAGAGTTACAGAGAGAAGTAGCAGCAGAGAGAGAGAGAGGTCTTCCTCTGCTGGTTCACTCCCCAGGTGGCCGCAATGGCCGGAGCTCTGCCAATCTGATGCCAGGAACCAGGAGCTTCTTCCAGATCTCCCACTTGGGTGCAGGGACCCAAGGACTTGGGCCATCTTCTACTGCTTTCCCAGGCCATAGCAGAGAGTTGGATCAGAAGAGGAGCAGCCAGGACTAGAACTGGTACCCACAGGGGATGCTGGTGCTTCAGGCCAGGGCGTTAGCCCACTGTGCCATAATGCTGGCCCCCAAGCAAGTACAGTTTCTAATTCTTCTCCATGATTTGAGACTACCAGCTCCTCTCTTTCAGTTCTTTACACAGAACCTAATATGGTTGAATGTAGTCATCTCATTATATTATGGGACACCAGAAGTTCTTTCTGCCTCTTTGTATTTTGTTACCTATTATCCAATCCCCCTCTATCCCTAGCTGCTTCCCTTCTCAGCCTCTAGTAATCACAGTTCTGTGTTCAGATCCATTATTTTCTTTCACTTCCACATGTGACAAGGACCAGGTGACATTTGTGTTCCTGCTTCTGGCTTATTTCAATTAATTTAATAATATTTTGTTCTTTTTTGTATCTAAATGAAGTTCCCCTGTCCATTTTTTTCATTGATGGATAGCTAGATTGGTTTCAAATCCTGGCTGCAGTGAACTGTGTTATAGTGGCTGTGTTATGGGAAAATTGCTGTATCTTTGATATGCTCTTCTCCTTTCCTGCTAATAAAAGTTCCTTATTCTATATAGCCAAGAGCAAGATAACTCTCAAATGGTAGGTCAATTTTTATCTTATTTGAAATTTTTGTTATTTATTTGAAAGAGTTACAATAGAGATAGGGACACAGAGAGGTCCTCCATTAGCTGGTTCGCTCTACAGATGACTACAAAGGCCAGAGTTATGCCATTCTGAAACCTGGAGACAGGAGCTTCCTCTGGGTCTCCCACATGGGTGCATGGGCCCAAGGACTTGGGCCATCTTCTACTGCTATCCCAGGAGATAGCAGAGAGCTGTATTGGAAGAAGAGCAGCTGGAACTAGAACTGGCACCCAAATGGGATGCTGGCCCCTCAGGCGCTGCACAACAGCGCCAGCCCAATTTTTATCCTTTTTAAGGAATGGCCATACTGTTCTGCATAACATCTGTACTAACTTGTGTTTTCATCCACCATATATGACGGTTTTCTTTTCCCATGTGCTCTCTAGCATTTGTTATTTTTTATCAGTTTGGCATCAAGATGATATAGTATTGTTCATGTTTTTGTGTATTTTGAAATCAGTTAATTTGTTTATTAAATCTTTGTTTATTTGAAAAGTGGATTTAGAGAGAGGGGGAAAGACAGAGATAGCTTTCATCTGCTGGCTCACACCCCAGAGAGTTTCAACAGTTGAGCCTGGGGCATGCTGAAGTCAGGAGCTTCATCCAAGTCTCCCACATCAGTGGCAAGGACCCAAGTCCTTCGTTCATCTTCTGCTGGTTTCCCAGGTGTTTAGCAGTGAGCTAAATTGGAAGTGGAGATTCCTAAGCTCAAAGTGGAACTCACATGATATGCTGGCCTCACAGATTGCAGCTTACCCCACTTAGCCACAATGCCAGCCCCTCTATCAATTTAATTCCTCAAAAATAGGTCAGTAATGTTGGCATCTATCTCATTTTGTTTTTTCTCTGTTATTATTCAACTTATTGATGTCTTATTTTTGTTCACATTATTCCTCTCAATTGCTCTACCTGAGGTGAGTAGGGCTGCTGTGTTGCTTGAATGCAGTGTATGCTTTAGATTACTCATTTACTGAGTGCATGTCATTCACATAGCACTTCACCGAAATTCTACTATGTCCCAAATCCTCTTCTAGGCACAGAATTCAGACCACTTTTCTCTTAGGCCTAGATCTTGCCTTTAATATACTATTTGGAATTTAGTAGCTCATGAAATCTGCAGACTGCATAAATGAATGAATATTTTGAGGGCTGTGCTTTTGTGGAGGAACTTCATAGGAGACCGAAGGAATAAAATAAATCTAAAGTATCCACAGCATACAGAATGTATACTATTTTACAAGTCACAGAGAAGAGGAAGAAGAAGGAAAGTAGTGAGACTAGAAAGTTTGTGGGAAGACTAACAGGCACTGGTCAAGAACTTAATAAGCCCATTAGGAAAGCAGTAAGGTTTCTTTGTCTCCCCGTAGACTCTGCTCTCCAGAGGTGAACAGGGTCCTCTAAACCCACTTGCTGCACACACAAACACCTGAGTGTTGTATTCTCCCACAGGTGTTGGAGACTGATATGGTGTTCTGATTTATATTTACATAATGGCTAGTGACATCGGGCATATTCACATGTTTTGACCATTTACATTTCTTCTGAGAAATGTCTATTCAGATCCTTGCCTGTTTCTTCACTGTATTTTTTGGAGTTTTTCCAATTCATGTAAATGTTCTGGAAATCTGTAAACATTCAGAGTTTTAATTTTTCCTGCCATCTGTTCATTGTATCTACACTTTGATGTTTACTTTGTTGTGAAGAAGTATCTTAGTTGGATATACTCAGATGTCTCTGTTTTTATTTTTGTGACTATTGCTATTGGAATCTTACCCAAAAGCTATTGTGTGTTGACAATATTTAGAGTTCCCCTATGTTTACTTGGGTTTGGGTCTTATGATTAGATTTTTCATTCACTGTGAGTTCACTTTCACATAGTGTAAGTGATGTTGGAGTTTATTTTCAGGCTTCTACATTTGGATCATCAAGTTCCTCTGCACCACTTGTGAAAGAGATTCTTCTTTCTCCAGTTCATTTTAGTTCCTTTGTTAAATATGAGTTGCTGGTAGAAATTTGGGTTTATTTCTATGCTACCTAGTTTTTTCCATTGAACTATGTGTCTGTTATTATATCATTGCTAACACTTCTTCTTTTTGTGGTTTTTTTTTTTTGCAGTTTATTTATTTATTTGAAAGGCAGGGTCACAGAGAGGTAGAGGCAGAGAGAGAGAGAGGTCTTCCATCCACTGGTTTACTCCCCAAATGGCCACAATGGCCAGAGCTCTGTTGATCTGAATCCAAGTGTCAGGAGCTTCTTCCAGGTCTCTATGCAGGTGCAGGGGCCCAAAGACTTTGGCCATTTTCTACTTTTTTCTCAGGCTATACCAGAGAGGGGTATAAGAAGTGGAGCAGCTGGGAAACATACTGGCACCCATATGAGATGTCGGCACTGCAGACGGTGACTTTACCTGCTTTGTCATAGTGCTGACCCCTGTAATATGTCTTAAAATATGGTGTGATGTCTCCAGCTTTTTTTTTTGTTTTATAACATTTCTTTAGATGTTAAGCATCTCTCATGTTTCTATATGAATTTTAGCATCATTTTTTCTAGCTCTGAGAACATCGTTGGTATGTTGATTGGAATTGCATTGAATTTGCAAATTGCTTTTGGTAGTATGGACATTTTGATATTATTCTTCCCATTCACAAACACAAGTTTTCTGTGAGACTGTCAAAAAGCCTTGACAATAATTGGACTTTATTACACAAAAATTACCACTTTTTGGGATCATTTAAATCCATATATTTGCACTAATATTTGATAAATAATGAAAGACTTTCTCTGAGCATTTTAGTAGGAGAAATTAAAATATTTATTTTATCAATTTCTTCAAATATTGTTTAGATGTGATATTCAAATATTGTTTAGAGCCATTGTCTGTATTCCCTCTAAATTACGATCTTTCTGCTTTTTGCCTGTTAAACTTGTCCCTTGATTCAACACCCTTTTTTAATGTAATGTAAATGGAAAATGTCATATCATAAGCTAAAAAAAAATGACAAAGAAGGAAAAAGAAGGGAGGGAGGTTGAGTATATAATTATGTTCTCTTAATTTTTTCTATAAACCGTGCTGAATCTTTTAAAAGCTAATGAAAATTAAAACTCTAAATTGGACCATTATGACTAATATTTAAAAGAAGTGATTAAAAACTGTAGATGTCTTCAATTTTGATTATCATTCTTATTTAGAATATCTGAAAGAAATCCGGTTTCTCACTTAAAATATACCAGTGTTTTAGAATTCAGTATTAAATGACTTTGTTTAAAAGTGTTATTTAATCTATTGCTTTAAGTGGTAATACTATGGCCATTGTAAAACAAAATCCTTATCATTTTTCATAAAACAGAAAGGGCCTTTAAAACATCATCACTAAAAATATTAAGAGACCTAAAATATAACATTCTTAAAACCCAAGTGATACCATTCAAAATTTTCAAATATGCAGGGATAGTTCGTGTCAAGTAACTAAATAATTGTGAAGTGTATATATGGAATAGCTTCTATAAATTCTTTTGGCAAGGGCTGGCACTGTGCCATAGTGGGTGAGGCTGCCACCTGCAGTGCTGGTATTCCATAGGGGCATCAGTTCAAGACCTGGCTGCTCCACTTCCTATCCAGCTCTCTGCTACAGCCTGGGAAAGCACTATAAAATGGTCCAAATCCTTGGGCCCCTGCACCTGCATAGGAGACCAGGAAGAGGCTCCTGGCTCCTGCCTTCCAGTCGGCACAGCTCCAGCCATGGAGGCCAACTGTGGAGTGAACCAGTGAATGGAAGACCACTCTCTCTGCCTGTCCTTCTCTCTCTGTGTAATTCTGACTTTCAAATAATATAAATAAATCTTCAAAAAATTCTTTTGGCAAATAGATGAAGCTAGTTGTTATACATTTCAAATAAATTGCAAACATACTAGAAAAATATATTGAATAAAATTTAAGCAACTCATAGCTATACACAGAAATTTCTCACCATAACAACATAGCAACCACTAAATTTCCAAACTTAATTTTCCACAACTTAGAATCTTTAACTCCAGAAGGAGTATGAAATTGACAGAACAGTGGCCTATGTATTAGGATACCTAATGCTAATACAGAATTATCCCTGCTACAACTTACCTATGTGACCTTGAACAATTCACTTTACTTCTCTGGGCCTTGGCATTTAGCATCCTCATGTGATAAAGAAGGCTTGGATAAGATCAGTTGTACTCTATCTTGAGACTTCAACGATCTCTCAGTTTCCGAACAGGCACCTTAGGGGAAAGTAAACCTTTAGATCAAAGCTTACATTTTTAAATCTAAATGTATTTTAAACTCTTTCTACAACTAGTACAAAACAACACATTCAAATGTGTACCATGCCACTTTTCAATATTTGGGAATAATTAATGCATCATTTTAGAGCATTGTCTTGATGCCAGTGCTGTGGTGTAGCCAGTAAAGCCACTGCATGCAGTGGGGGCATCCCATATGGAGGCTGGTTCAAGTCCCAGCTGCTCCACTTTCCATCCAGCTCTCTGCTATAGCCTGGGAGAGCAGTAGGAAGTTGGCCCAAGTCCTTGGGCCCCTGAATCTGCATGGGAGACCCTGAAGAGATCCTGGCTCCTGGCTTCAGATTGGCATATCTCTGACCTTTTAGGCCATCTGGGGAGTGAACCAGCAGATGGAGGACCTCTCTCTCTCTCTTCCTCTTGTTCACTATCTGTGTAACTCTGACTTCCAAATAAATAAATAAATCCTTTAAAAAATCAAAAGAATATTGTCTGGCACACAGTGAACCACTAAGTACAAGATATTATTAGTAATATTAGATTAAAATGTTGAAATAAACTAGGCAATAAGCCTTAAGATGCAAATTAATACCAAGAAATATAATCTCAAATTTCTGTGTTCAACAAGGTAGTCTCTTTTTCACTACTAACTTTATACTGAATAAGATATTTTGATATTTTGTTAAAAGTAAATTTATCGGAGGCCAGCGCCATGGCTCACTTGGTTAATTCTCCGCCTGTAGTGTGGGTATCCCATATGGGCAAAGGGTTCTAGTCCTGGTTGCTCCTCTTTCAGTCCAGCTCTCTGCTATGGCCCAGGAAGGCAGTGGAGGATGGCCCAAGTGCTTGGGCCCTGCACCCAGATGGGAGACCAGGAGAAAGCACCTGACTCCTGGCTTTGGATGGGCACAGCTCCAACTGTGGCAGCCATTTGGGGAGTGAACCAACGGAAGGAAGACCTTTCTGTCTTTCTCACTGTCTATAACTCTACCTGTCAAATAAAAAAATTATTAGTTTTTCATAAAAACTGCAGTATTGAAAAGGTTCCAAAATCCCTCTAATTCTAAATGTCTGTGACTGCTAACTCATTAGCACATATTGCATTCTTTACATCTGGGTAATCATGATAATTCACTTTTAAATGATTAACAGATCTGCTGTTATATATAAATACATGCTTTTCCAAAAATCATACAATAAGCAGGCTACATACTGTACTTCAAGTAAAATTGCCATATCCAGTCCTACAATTGTAAATAAGACAGTTTCAATTGTTCAGCATTATCAATTATAAATTCCAATAGTGTAGCAATAGTCATAAGAATAAAGGATCCGATGCTGTGGTGTAGCAAGTAAAGCTGTGGCTTGCAGTGCTGACATCCCACATGGGTGCCAGTTCAAGTCCTGGCTACTCAAATTACTATCCATCTTTTTATGCAAGTAAGACTTACTATCCAGCAGTAGAGGATGGCCCAGGCCCTTGGGCTCCTGCACCTGCATAGGAGACCCAAAAGATGCTGCTAGCTCCTGGCTATGGATCGGCACAGCTCCAGCCATTGTGGCCAAATGGGGAGTGAACTAGTGGTTGGAAGACTGCTCTCTCTCTCTCCTTCTCTGTGTGTGTAACACTGACTTTCAAGGAAAATAAATGAATCTTTTTTTAAAAAAAGGACGAAATAAAAAGGAAGATGAATATTATAAAATTGTTTAATAAATATAAATTTCCAAAGTACAGCTTTTGGATTACAGTAGGTTCCCCTACCCAATAACTTCCCTCCCACCCATAACCCTCCTATTTCCTGCTCCCTCTCATATCCCAGAAGATTACAAAATTGTATAAAAGACATTTGTACAGTAAACAAATTTACTGATTTCTAATGTAATATTTGAATACTTGAAGCAGGAAGGCTAAGTACTTCTTTGCCAAAATAACATGTTTTCTCCAGTGTAAAACCCATTTGCCATCCCAATACACAAAGGGATTTGGGGCAAGAAGGAAAAAAGAAGTCCACACATGCAGAAATTTTAAGCAAAACAAAATAGAGAATGTATTTAGTTTCATGAAAATCACACAAGAATTAATAGTATTCCACTCATTTCCAACAAATATTTTTAAGTTTAATGAATGAATGTTCAGTTACATAGCAGAAAACTTCTACCCTCTCCCATAAAACTGAAAGAGAAACTTTTTAAAAGTAAAAGCTGATGAAAGAATTCTGCAATACATGTTAATGTTAAGTAGCCCAGCAGAGTTTATTTAGAAATACAAACACACACACAGAAAATAAATACATTAAAATCTTACTGAATAGTCCAGTAATAGTTCAGGATCCAATATAGTGTGCAAAAGATTCTGGATTTCCCAGTCACTTTGTATAGGAAATGATGTGCTTTGCTATGTAGCATGTACCTGTAGATTCCTGAACACCTCCACTTTGCTTCTTACCCTGAGTCCTAGCAAATACAGGAACACAGCTGTTGAATCATTCATTTTCTGGATTTGGAAATATCAAAGAATTAATCAGTATAGAAAATTGTACAGCAGAGACCAAATATCCAAGGGAGTTCAGGAAAATCAATTGAACAAGTCAAACTACTATGAATGTATACTGAATGCTCTGTTTTTAATATGTCTTACTTACCTAAAAAGACATGAGGGCTATTGCTCTCTCTCTCTTAATACAACTAAGGAGAAGATATCACCAATGCTCAAGAAAAATTAATAGACAGCAGAGCTAATACAAAATCCCAAAAATCTAAAATAGAAAAACTGGATATACACTCTTTACACACACCCTGAAGTGACAATGAAGTAGAACAAATCTAAAATTAGAAAAACTTCTTTTTTTAAAGATTTATTTATTTATTTGAAAGTCAGAGTTACACAGAGAGAGGCAGAGAAGAGAGAGGGGTCTTCCATTCACTGGTTTACTGCCCAGTTGGCTGCAATGGCCAGAGTTGTGCCAATCCAAAGCCAGGAGCAAGGAGCTTCTTCCAGGTCTCCCACATGGGTGCAGGGGCCCAGGACTTGGGCCATCTTCTACTGCTTTCCCAGGCTTTAGCAGAGATCTGGATCCATATGAGCTGCCAGCACTGCAAGTGGTGGCTCTACCCACTACGCCACACCGCTGGCCCTAAAAATTCTTGTCAAATTAAGAACATTTAACCTTTGTTTTGGAATGAATTATTAAAATATCTAAACTGGGTGAATACATAATTTCTTTCTTTAGAAATCAGAAGAGAAAAAGAACACTTCAAGCCTACTGTGACACCACACAGAAGGAATGGAGAATCATGACCTCAATTAGCCTAGGGACAGAATAAAAGGGAGGGAAATAGGAACAACAGAATTAAGATGAATAAGCTTTGACAGCTGAGAGAATCTGAATCTAAAGAAAAGACATGCAGTTAACTGAACCAATAGAGATAAGTCTGAGAGGAAAAAACATTGTTAAGACATATTAATGGGGCCAGAGCTGTGACTTAGTAAAGTCAAAAAAAATCAAAAATTTGTTTTTAAATTATATAATTAAAAAAGATAAAAAAAGATGTTCAATCTTAAGTCTCTATAGCATAAGATATACATCAATTTTCCCAGGTTCTATTTGCATTTATTAACAAAGTTACATGGGTATAATCACTACAGTGACTCCAATAAGTCTTTTTATAAAAATTATTTTTTATTTTGACAGGCAGAATGGATAGTGAGAGAGACAGAGAGAAAGGTCTTCCTTTTTCTGTTGGTTTACCCCCCAGTGGCTGCTGCAGCCAGTTTGCTGGACTTGAAGAGGAGCAACTGGGAC
Organism: Oryctolagus cuniculus; assembly: GCF_051225735.1. Lineage (NCBI taxonomy): Eukaryota > Metazoa > Chordata > Mammalia > Lagomorpha > Leporidae > Oryctolagus > Oryctolagus cuniculus. The sequence goes on from NC_142879.1 coordinate 83,545,965, forward strand.
AGAATCTGGCACTCCCAGCAGGACTAGAACTCGGTGTGCCTGTGCTGCAGGTGGAGGATTAGCCTATTGAGCCATGGCGCCAGCCTCCAATAACTCTTAACCTGAGATGCAACTAAATTTAACAAAGATACTCAATAGGAATTTTAGAAGAATTCAAAAATATGTATCAGAATAAAAATAAATACTTTACTTGGTACATCTCTTTTTAACTATACTATTGTCCAAATTTCCAATTGTCAGATGTACTAAAAAAATCCCAGAAGCAGCAGAGTTGGTCCGACATGATGAGGAATACAATTAAGTTTTTCAGTTACAACTTACCTAGAGAAAATGAGAATTCTCAGATCCCAGATTAAAATAACCAAGAAGACCCAATAAAAGAAAACTCAATGTCTTCATACACTAACATTTATTACCTCAGATGTGTTTAACAAAAAGGTGATTATTCCAGCTATATCCCATTAGGTAACCCAATTTTAGCTGCTAAATCCAATTAAAAAAAAAGCACCTCATGATATATTACTAAAATCATACTGCTATATACCATCCACAATGTCCACTGAACCTTATACCTAATGTTAACAGATCTGATGAAAATCAATAGATAAATGATGTGTCTTAACCAAGTGTGGCAAATGCGTTTTGTTCAAAGTTTTTCCAAAAATCCTGAGTCTCAGTTTGCCTTCACCTTGAAAAGACACTTTTGAGGTTTACAAATCAGTCTAGCTTCTTCGGGCCTCCCTCCAATGCAAGGGGCTAAAATCCATCAAAATAAACTCTAGGCACTGTCCTTGTGCTCCCAGTGACTTTTTCACTCTAGGGGCTCACAAACCTTCTAAATTCTTTAGATCACCTGTGATGTCCATTAGTTCTCAAAGACTATGATGCAAGTAATTTCCCCTCTTGGAACCTTGTTATTAACTGTGCTGTATGAGAAATGAAGTCTCCTACACACCTTGTGCTTACGATTCTCCAAACCATGTTGTCTGCTAGGACTTTGGCCATGAATATAGGACAGCAATACCTGAACATGATTACTGAGATCTCCTTAATAAAGGATAGACTGGGGCCAGCACTGTGGTGCAGTGGTGTAATCCTTTACCTGCAGTGCTGGCACCCCATATGAGCACCAGTTCTAGTCCCCATTTCTCCTTTTCCCATCCAGCTCTCTGCAATAGCCTGGGAAAACAGTAGAAGCTGTTCCAAGTGCTTTGGTCCCTGCCGAAATATGGGAGACCTGGAAGCTCCTAGCTCAGATTGGCCCAGCTGCAGACATTGCAGTCATTAGGGGAGTAAATGAGCATATGGAAGACCTTTCTCTCTGTCTCTTCCTCTCACTGTCTGTAAGTACACCTGTCAAATACATAAATAAATTCTTTATATATATATTTACATTTATTCATATATATTTATGTATATAAATATATTCATATATAAAATATATTATAATTTAGCATATAATATATTATATATGTTAGTTAAAAACAGATAATATTATATAATTTATTATAAGTATTATATATAATATATATTTTTTAATAACTATTTTAACAAAATTTATCAGAACCCATCTAATCCAAACCTAGGACAATTGGAAGACATTGTACTTGGCCCACCCATAATTGAAATGGATTCTAAATCCTTCAACTGCAAGGAGAGTATCATAGACATTAATGCTCCAAATGGATCCAGTTCCCTGCTAATGTGTCTGGAAAAGCAGCACAGGGTGACTCAAATATTGGGGCTCCTGCACCCATGTGAGAGACCTGGAAGAAGCCCCTGGCTCCTGATATCAGTCTGTCCTAGCCACAGTCATTGCAGCCATTTGAGGAGTGAACAAACCAGGAGGAAGATCCATCTCTCCCACTCTCTCTTTCTAGTGCTGCCTTTCAAATTCATAAATAGATCTTTAAGAAAATAGATCACTTCAATAAATTTGCCATTGCTCAGTCATGATGACTTTTACTATCTTCAGTTCTTTTTCAAAAGATTTATTTATTGGAAAGGCAGATAGAGGAGCTGGTGGTTGTGGTGCAGTGGACAAAGCTGCTATCTGTTATATTGCCATCCTCTCCGTGCACCAGTTGAAGTACCAGCTATTCCATATTTGATCCATCTCCTTACCAATGGACTGAAAAAGCAGGGGAAGATGGCCCAAGTGCCTGGGATGCTGCCACACACATCAGAGGAAAAGCTCCTGGCTTCAACCTGGCCACACTCTGGCTATTAAAGTCATCTCAAAAATGAATTAGGTGGTGGAAGATTTCTGTCCATCCCTCTCTCTGTAACTCTTTCAAATAAGTAATTAAATATTTTAATATGATTAAAAAAAAGGCAGAGAGACACATAGATAAAGAAAGAAGGAAAGAGAAGCAGAGAGATATCCCATCTGCTGGTTCACTTTCTATATGGCTACAACTGTGCAAGACCAGGTTTCAAGTCCCCATTGAGGTTACAGTTCTCCAAATTAGATGACAAGAAGGAAAGAATTTGAGCTATTATCCATTGCTTCCTAGGGGTATTAACATGAAATTGGTTTGGAAGTGGAGTACCCAAAACTCAGATTAGCACTGCAATATAGGATGTGGGCATCTGTTGTGACTGCTAACAAATTGGAAATCCTAGAGGAAAAATCAACAGATTCCTGGACATACACAATATACCAAAATTGAGTCATGAAGACACATAGAAAAGCTAAACAAATCAAAAACCAAGACAGAGATGGGATGAGTAATAAAGACCCTCCCAACAAGGAAAAGTCCAGGATCAGACAGCCTCACTATTGAATTCTACAGGACTTTTAAAGAACTAATGCTTCTCAAACTATTCAACACAATTGAAAGAGAGACAATCCTCTCAAACTCCTTCGATTAATCCTGCATCACCCTAATTCTTCAACTAGAAAAAGATACAGTGGATAGAGAGTACTATAGAAAAATATCCCTGATGGGGGCCAGTGCTGTGGCACACTGGGTTGATCCTCCACCCATGGAGACGGCATCCCATATGGGTGCCAGTTCTGGTCCCGGTTGCTCCTCTTCCAGTCCAGCTTTCTGCTCTGCACTGGGAGGGCAGTGGAGGATGGCCCAAGTGCCTGGGTCCCTGCACCCACTTGGGTGACCAGGGAGATGCTCCTAACTCTGGCTTCCGATTGGACCAGCACCACCTGTTGTGCCATATGGAGAATAAACAAGCAGATAAAATACTTATGTCTCTCTGCCACTGCCTCTCCCTATAATTAACTCCACCTTTCAAATAAATAATTCTTTGGAAAAAGTCAACAAACAATAAAGGCTGGTGGAGAGGGAGAGAAAAAGGTACCCTAACCCACTGTTGGTGGGAATGAAGCCATTATGGAAGGCAGTATCAAAGTTCCTCAGAAATCTGAAAACAAACATACCATATGATCCTGCCATCTGACTCCTAGGAATTTATCCACATGAAATGAAATAGAATATGCATAGGCATGAGTTATCTGTACCCTCATGTTTATTACAGCTCAATTCATAATAGCTAACATGGAATCAACCCAGAAGTCCATCAACTGGTGACTGGAAAAAGAATATGAGCTATATATACAGTGTAAAATACTATTCAGCCATAATTGTGAATGAAATCCCATCTTCTGTAACTAAATGGATGAACTGGAAACAAGTATGCTTCATGAAAGAAGCCAGTCCCCAAAAGACAAATACCATATGTTTTCTCTGACTGGTGGTAATTAAGATATAGACAACAAAAAGTAGTATATGAGTTAAATTGATATTTTGAGATTTGAGTATTGTTCATAGCACTTTTCTGAACTCTTTGATAGAGTATACAACATATACTCATTGATATTTCTGCTACTACTTGCTGAATTCTTTATTTTGTAGAGGGTTAAAGCTTGTGATTCTAAAATAAAATCAAAGCATGCAGCTGTCAAAATTAAAAGAAAATAAAACGAGAAGGAGGGAGTTGGAAATATGAGACCAAGGGAAGTTAGGGTAGGATGTTATCAGTTAGCTCTTCAATCTGTATATATAAATTACATGAAGTTTGTTCACTTAATATGCATTTAAAAATATAAACTTAACACTGGAAGAAAAAGACCTGAGATCAGTGTTTTCTGGATCACCATTAAAAAAATTTAGTCTTCATTTATGTCTGATCATATTTAATTTCTTATTTATTTATTTTATAAGAAAATTAACATCACCATTCCTAACAAGTCCATCCTACTTCATCCATGTCTATCAGTTCCCACTATGCTAATAATTTCTCATGAACTTAAATCCATATCATCTTAAAAAGATGCAATGTGGGGCAGGCGCTGTGGCATAGCAGATAAAGTTGCTTCCTGCAATGCTGGCAAGCCATGTGGGTGCCAGTTCAAGACGTGGCTGCTCCACTTCTGAACCATCTCTCTGCTATGGCCTTGGAAAGCAGTAGAAGGTGGCCCAAGTCCTTGGGGCCTTGCACACATGAGAGATCTGGAAGTAGCTCCTGGCTTCGGATCGACACAGACCACCCATTGCGGCCAACTGGGAGTAAACCAGCAGATGGAAGACCTCTCTGTTTCTGTCTTTCTCTCTCTCTCTCTACCTCTCCCCTATTTGTGCAACTCTTTCAAATAAATAAATCTTTAAGAAAAAAGCCTGAATCATGTCATTATTTATGTGTTTTAGAGGCTTTGCAGATGTTGATTACATGTGCCATGAAAACCCATCAAAATGCAAATCCTATAAGAGGCAACTCCATGTGCACTAAACTGATAAAATCCAGTGTGTGTTGAGAAAAACACACTAGCAATACATTTCAAAAAGCTGTGAAATATTATAAGTGGCTGTCAAAAGCTAAAAATCTGACAATGACTCATTATGTCATTTATTTATACATAATGCTGAGAAAATCAGAAGTATTTGTTAAAACTGCTGAAATGCACTAGATTTATAATTTTTAAATGCATCTTTCCTAGATGTAATGCAGTGCTGTGCTATTTTAGAGTATCAGAAATTTAAAATGCTGGACTTGTGCTGGGGTGGAGCAGGTTAACTCCCTTGCCTGAAGCACCAGCATCCCATATGGGGGCCGGTTCAATACTCAGCTGCTCCACTTCAGATCCTGCTCTCTGCTATGGACTGGGAAAGTAGTAGAAGGTGGCCCAAGTTTTTGGGCCCCTGTACCGATCTGGGAGACCTGGAACTAGCTCCTGGCTCCTGGCTTCGGATCAGCACAGCTCTGGCAGTTGCAATCAATTAGGGAGTGAACATCAGATGGAAGACCTCTCTCTTTCTCTCTGGCTCTCCTCTCTGTCTGTAACTCGACTTGTAAATAAATAAATAAATAAATCTTTAAAACAATTAAGAAATTTAAAATGTGAAAGGTTTTTAAAAATGTATTTATTTATTGTGAGTTAGAGTTACAGATATAGAGAGGAAGAGAAGGAGAGGTCTTCTATCGACTGGTTCACCCCTAAGTGGCCAGAATGGCTGGAGCTGGGCCGTTTGGAAGCCAGGTGCCAGAAGCCAGGAGTCAGCAGCTTCCTCCAGGTCTCTCACATGGGTGCAGGGGCCCAAGCACTCAGGGCATATTCCACAGCTTTCCTAGGCCATTAGTAAAGAGCTGGATTGGAAGTGCAGGAGCAGGGACTCAAACTGGTGCCCATGTGGGATGCTGGTGCTGCAGGTGGATGCTTAATCTACTATGCCAGTGTGGGCCCAGGGAAAGGTTTTAGGAAGACATCTTTCATGTAGACTAGGCTGCAATATTGCAAGGTAAGGTTTAGCTTTTATTCCCACACATCAGTATTCATCTTTTAGCAACTATAAATACTGAATATCATACATATAGACATAAATATAGGTAACTGCAGATTTTGTTGTCATTCTTTCTAATTCTCTTTTTAATGTCTGCTAATAGGCCATCTTATGGATTATTATATTGATGTTACCTATACACAACCATCAGGCATTTCCACTGTTGAATGTGTTTATGTGTACAGGTAGTTTTGTTTGTGTGTACATGAATGCACATTTGATGGCGATAGCACTGACAGTAATACTGTGAGAATTCCTAACGCTGATTTCAAACTTTCTGTCCTCCGCAGAGATGGCTGTCATTGAAGTAGACCACAGGGCCCCTTTTGCTGTTGTGAACTGAAATGTGCCTCCCTAAAACTCAAACACTGAAGTGCTAATCACCAACATGACTTTACCTGAAGAAAGTAGTTTTAAGCAGATCAAATGATAGATGTGTCTGTCACATCGGAGAAAGGCTTCTGGAAAACTCGAGCCTATTAGCACCTTGATCTGATATTTTCAACCTCTACAACTATGATGTAAATCATATTCTCTGTGGTATTTTCTTAGCAAATTAATATATCCTCATTTCTGCCAGCATTTTCTGCTGTCATCTAGAAGGTCCTCGTGATTAGCAGAGAAATATAGAAACTAATAACTATGATTTTTGATTACCAATTATCTACTAACACAAAAAAGATATCCCAGAAGCAACCTACTACCATCCTCCAGGACCAGAAAAAAAAAAAAAGGAATGAGTCAAGATGCAGGGCAGTAGAAAAAAGTGAATAATGAAAGATCACAGCAGAAGTAAATAAGGAAGGGTTTGGTTCTGTGGTGTAGTGGGTTAAAGCCTTGACCTGCTGTGCATGCATCCCATATGTTGCTGCTAGGAGACCAGGTGCTCCACTTCCAATCCAGCTCCCTACTAATGCACCTCGGAAATTGGTGGAAGATGGACCGTGTTCTACGGTGCTGGCACCCACATGAGAGACTTGGAAGAAGCATCTGGCCTTGCAAATAAATAAATAAATCTTAAAAAAAAATAGAAGCAGTGTTAGCACTATTGGAAAACAGACACATAGTTCAATGGAAAAGAATAGGCAGCTGAAATTTACCGACTTTTCTACAGGCAACTCCTATTTAACAAAGGAAAGAAAACAAACAGGAAAAAGAAGAATCCCTTTCGCAAATGGTTTAAAGGAAAGTGATTATCCATATGTATAAGCCTGAAAATATACCCAACACCTCATACAATATGTAAAAGCAACTCATGGTGAATTAAAAGTCTAAATATAAAACCAAAAACTAAGTGAACATATGAGAAACTGTAAAACATTAGCAGAGACAACAGTTTGCGTAATTTTCCAAAAGCACAAGTAAAAAAAAATAAAATATAGAAATTTGAGCATATCAAATTAAGATACATCTTCACAACAAAGTATTCAACAGAGTGAAGATACAATGGACAGAATGGCAGGAAACATTGAAAACTCTGACTATGACAAAAGATTGATAGCCAGAACATACATATATAGAACTGGAAAATCTCCAAATAAGAAGCAAAATGTACAGCTAAGAAATGGGCAAGGATCAGAATAGATGTTTCTCAGAAGAAGAAATCTCAATGGTCAAGACATAGATGAACATGCCCAATATCACTAGCCATTAGGGAAATGTAAATCAAAACCAATAGCAGACTCCATCTGTGGGAGAAGACAATGCTTGGGTTTTCATTTGTGCAACAAGTGGGTTTAGAGGACCCTGTTCACCATAAGAGGGCAGAGTCTACATGGAAGTAAGGAAACCTTAATGTTTTCCTAATGGGCTTGTTAAATTCTTGACCAGTGCCTATTACCTTTGCCACAAACTTTCCAGTCTTACTACTTTCCTGCTTCTTCCTCTTCGCTGTGGCTTGCAAAAACAGTATACCTTCTATATACGGAGGATACTTTTGTTTTGTTTTATTCCTTCTGTCTCATGATGTTCCTCTAAGAAATCACAACCCTCCAAGTATTCATTCATTTATGCAGTCTGCAGTTTTCATGGGCTACTACATGGCAAAATACTAGGTTAAAAGAAAGGTATAGGTCAGGAACTGAGCAAAGTTCACAATGATGAAGCCATTGGGGAAATGAACCTGATGGAAGACCCCTCTCTCTCTCTCTCTCTCTCTCTCTCTGCCTCTCCTTCTCTCTCTGTGTAGCTCTGATTTTCAAATAAATAAATAAATCTTTAAAAACTAACTAAATAAATATACTAATAACCTGGTGGCAACACCTTTCTATCAGAACATGTGAAGCACTCAAACACAGTTTGTCCCAGAAAGTCAGCCATAGTTTTCAAGGGCACATCTTCTACTCCATTTGTGGACACCTCTGTGTGGCATAAGGGGCACTTATTTCTTCCCTTCTTCTTTCTTACCACTCTCACAGTTATAACTTCTATCGATGCTTCCACAGACCAGTCTCTATGAAATTGTAGAACTAATATCCTCCCATGTCAAAAATGTCATGGGTTTAAACACAGAACCCAAAATAAGACAAGTAACTGACCTTCTTATTTACACAGTGTGGAAAGTAAGATTCTCAGTTGATCACTGGGTAACTGTAAAGTACTGCGCAGAGAAAAACTGTAACTTATCTGTATTTATGATGCTGTAATTCTCCACTTTATGCATACTCAGATTAAATGAGCTCCCGTTAGTGGGCAGCACTGTTGCTTAGTGGGTAAAGCTACTGCCTGCAGTGTCAGCATCCTATATGGGTGCCGGTTGGGATCCTGGCTGCTGCACTTCCCATCCAGCTCTCTGCTGTGGCCTGGGAAAACAGTAGAAGATGGCCCAAATCCCTCATCTCCTGCACCCACCTATGAGACCTGGACAAAGCTCCTGGCTTCTGGTTTTGGATCCAAACAGCTCCAGCCATTGATCTCTGTTTCTGCCACTCTGTAACTCTGCCTTTCAATTAAATAAATAATTATTTCAAAAAGCAGCTTCATCCCAGAAGAAGCTCCTGGCTACAGGCTTCAGACTGGCACAGCTCCAGCTGTTGCTGCCAATTGGGGAGTGAACCATCGGACGGAAGACGTCTCTCTCTCTCTCTCTCTGTCTCTCTCCTCTCTCTGTGTAACTCTTTCAAATGAATAAATAAATCTTTAAAAATGTAGCTCCAGTTATTGACAACACAGTAGACTTGCATTAATTTTAGTTCCCTTCTCACTTTGCAAAGGATCAGTGGCAGGTCAAAACAGTTGATAGCCTTGCTAACAGGAGAAGAGATAGCTGAAGACAGAATATGAAAAGCAGCCAAATACATCATCAAAGAAAGAGAAGTGGACCCCATCCAACACAAACCTTTAAAAGTGGATGCTCACAATTAACGAGTGAAACAGCTGCCCACTGAAATCTTGTCTAGGGAGGGAAGATATCCTAAGTTCTGCTTCTGTAAACTCCAGTCATAAATCTGTCCTAATAAATCTGTCCCTGGCATCTCTTTTACAAACATACTGGACCCACTGACCATTGGAAATTGTGGTCCTAAGTCATGTAGGCTGCCATTTAAACCCACCAATACTGTAACAGCTAAGAAACTTGAATTTGATGCTGAGTTCTCAGGAAATCATTCCAGCTGTGCCTAGGGCCATTAATAGAAACTCCTTGGATCCTCCACTGTCTCTGTGCCTGTTTGAAAGAAGGGAGTTTTCCCACCCCAGGTTTCTGGAACAGCTTCAAATTCCACATTGGAAAAATCTGATAATTAATACTTGAGAGGGATCAATGCACAAAGCAGCTATTCACGCTTCACACTGCTCCCCACCAGGAAGATGAGGTGCAGGATGAGAGCAGTGGGGCAGATCCTTGTCAGATCCTCCTTCCCACCCCTCTGCTGCCCCAGGCTCCCTGCTGAAGACCATCCAGCCCCACCCTGCAGGAACCAGCCCAGGAAACATCAAGAGACCAGGCCAGACTGCATTCTGAAAACACCCACAGTGGGAACCCAGCTTATTTAACTGTAGAGAGTGGGAGTCTTTCTGCCTTTCTGCCCTGCATATGCAGGTTCCCAGAACGCTGCCCTCTCTCTCCTGTAACCACTAAATAAAGCACATTAGGGACAGTTTGGATGAGGTTCTGCAGGAGAGAGTCCAGGCACTGGGAGCCTGAGAAGCAGAGGTGGGAGACAGAACAGCCCAGGTCCCAGCCCTGACCTCAGGGGAAATTGCCAGGATCACTGGTGCCCTGGCACCCACCCTTCTCCCACACATGTCCCCACCCCTTACTGCATGTCAAATCTGCAGCAGAAAGTCCCTGGAGCAGGTACGCTTTCTTCCAGAAACATGGGGAGTGAAGCGGGCAGTGTGGGGAAGAGAGTCCCTGGTACATGGGACCCACAGGCAGAAGATGAAGAGGGAAGAAGCAGCAGGAGGCAGGCTCGGGTGAACACTTGGAAACTGCCTGGGATTGCACGTGCAGAGCAGGAGTTGCAGTAAATGCCAGAGAAGGAGCAGCACAGCCCCTAGGGCTGACCCTGATCAGGGAATGAACTCCCTCTGGTCCAACTCAGACCCCCAGGGACTGGCTGTTAGCAGGCACATGGGCACAGGCATTTGGAAGGCAGAATAGGTTGGAGCTCCTGGGAACTCTGGGAAATGGAGTCCAGGCTGCAGCATTCATAGAGACACCAGCTGGCCCTCCCCAAAGGCTGCAGTCGGGGGTGGGTGCCCACAACCAGAGGGCCTTTGCTTTTGTTAAGTCCCTCCTTCCTTTCCTTCCCAACCCAAAATCTCAGGGATCAGTTGCTATTCTTCCTTTCCTGAATCGAATCTGAAAGAGTGACACTCACTGCTGCTAACTGACCCCAAATCCTGGCTCCCTCATAACCTCTGTCTCTTCCAGAAAAATCTTATTTACTACTTTGGCCCTAGAAATCATAAATGACTATGATAGAATGTAACTTTTAACAGAGGTGTGGAAGGCATGGGTTAATATCCAGTTTTGAGAATACAATTTTCATTTGTATTTTATTGATGTTTATAGTTCTTTTAAGATTTATTGATTTATTTGGAAGTCAGAGTTACAGAGAAGGAGAGGCAGAGAGAGAGAGAGAGAGAGAGGTGTTTTCCATTGGCTGGTTCACTCCCCAATTGGCAGCAGCACCACAGCACTGACTCCTTATAGTTCTTTTCAAATCATTTTACACTGTCTTTTTATTCATCTAGTACAGAGACAGAAGAATGGACACAGAGCTAACATAGCTGAGTATTCAAGGAGACAGGTTAAGGGGTTAAATGCCTCATATCATATCATTTATACCTTAGATTAATTCTGGGGACAGTATTATCTGGAGTTTACAAAGTAGAAACTGAATGGAAAGAGCTTAGAAAAATACGGTGTTTTTTAATATCATTAAAAAGGCCAATCAAGGGGCCAGCACTGTGAAATAGCAGGTAAAGCTACTGCCAGCATGAACATTCCATATGGGTGGAGGTTGAGCCCGGCTACTCTGCTTTCAATCCAACTCTCTGCTATGGCCAGGGAAAGCAGTGGAAGATGGCCCAAGTCCTTGGGCAGCTGCACCTGTGTGAGAGACCCAGAAGAAGCTCCTGGCTGCTGGCATTGGAGCTGTACAGCTCCAGCCATTGTAACCAATTGGTGGGTGAACCAAAAGATGGAAGATGTCTCTCTCTCTCTCTCTCTCCCTTTCTACTCTGTGTAACTCTGACTTTCAAATAAATAAATAAATCTTTTTTAGAGAGCCAATCAACATATAACACTAGCATAAAAATCTTTCTTTTGTCTTGGGTCTCAGTTTTTAAAATCTGATTTCTCAAAGGGAAAAAATGTGAGAGAGATGAAGTATACCGACAAAAATAATTTACTGTAATTATTTACTGTAATTATTTACTGTAATTATTTACTGTAATGATGTACTGTAATTTACTGTAATAATTTGCTGTAAAGAACCATATAGGATTATAACTTGTCTAGAAAACAAAGGAGATTCAAAGTTGCTATTATTTCATGGTTATTTTTTCTTATTTTTAATATCAAGATAGTATATAAATATTATGCACTCCTAGGTATTTGTGTGTTGTTTGATATGTTTTATTTTTAAGCAGAAATTCAAAGAGATAACTGGGTAACATGGAGTTCTGTGTTTCTGATTACTTCTCTCAATTAGAGATCATGGGATTAGAGGTGGTGCTAGATTAAGAATGCTTCAATCTTTATCCACTGACTTCACACCAGTATTTACTATGTTAAACAATATTCTTGGGGTAGGTGGCTCTTTCTTGCCAGACTGTAAACTTCATGGGGTCTAGAAACATATTTGCTTTGACACTAAAACTCAGCATCTTGACAGTCAGTCTTTTAGTTGAATAAATACATGATATACAAAATAAATATTTCTGCCCCTCAAGAACTGCCTAAGAGAGAAGAAAATAGAAATCAATTTGATGATTCTCAGTATTAGGTGAATATATAATTTGTCGTTCTGACATAAGCTTGGTCATAAAAAGGGCATATGAATAATTACACAGAGTTGAAGTGTATGAACACCTAGGCCCAAGCGGGATAAATGTTCACCCTAGCTATGTATGGCACTCCATGTCAATAGGAGAGGAAGGAGGAAGAGGGGAGGGAGTGTAGGTGGGGAGGTGGTTACGGAGGGAAGAATCACCATGCTCATTACTTAGCAGCAAAGAGGGAATCTGTGATCATTTGTTGCTTAAGAAACGGTGATAGGCATTATTTAATTATAATGCAGGCATCAGTGTTCTCCTGTCTCTGAAATTGGAAGTCTATAACTCAGAATTCCTTGCTGTTTCATCAAAAACAATTCAAAACAAAAACCTAATTAAGCATAAGAGGAAGTTACGCATTAGAAGTCTATTCTAATCTCTAGGAGGTTCAGGGGTTGGAAAATTCATCCAAAATCTTGCTGAAAAATGTCCCATACATTTTCCATGACCACTATCCATAAGCATAAGCTCTTTAAAAAAAGATTTATTTATTTGAAAGTCAGAGTTACACAGAGAGAGGAGAGGCACAGAGAGAGAGAGAGAGAGAGAGAGAGAGAATCTTCCATCTGCTGGTTTACTCCCCAATTGGATGCAATGGCCAGAGCTGAGCTGATCCAAAGCCAGGAGCTAGGAGTTTCTTCCAGGTCTCCCATGTGGGTTCAGGGGTGCAAAGACGTGGGTCATCTTATATTGCTTTCTCAGGCCATAGCACAGCTGGATCATAAGAGGAGCAGCTGGGACTTGAACCAGTGACCATATGGGATGCTGGCACTGCAGGCGGCAGACTTACCTGCTACACCACAGCACCAGCCCCCATAAGCCCTATCTTCTGCAGAACCAGCACCCCAGACACCAGCCACCACATGGCATCCCATGGCACACTCACCCCTGTCAATGTTCTGCAGCTCCTGCTCCTCTCCACTTTCACTGCAAGAATCTGCAACTCCTTGTTTTCATGCAAGTAATTCTGATTCAGATGATGCCCCTGACACAATTGGCTGGCAAGTGCCATGGCATGTGTCCATGACCTAGCTAAATGCACAGCTGGAACATTTTAAACTTTTCACTGCCATGGTGAGACACGGACTCCATCTAATGAAGTAGGGGATTTTTCAGGGAGTCTAGAGAATCAAATATGACAAAATGACAAATCTTAACCAGAGAGTCCCGTGGTACAGATGAAGAGAACCCAAAATGTATTTTTCTATCTTTTCTTTTCTGAGTTAAGTGCCTAAAAACAAAGCCAATGAGGGTTAAACAGACCCATTCTGAAAATTCCTTAACATCTTCATTTTCATCCAAATTAATATATTGCTTGAAGAAAATAAATTTTACATAAATGAAAATGCAGTACCACAGACAAGTGTACAGAACATAGGCCCTCAGTTAGCTTCAAACCATCTGGGTCCATTCATGTGTTCTTCCAGAACCCAAGCTGCAGTACAATAGAACCACAGCCTCTGACATTCCTCCTCCACCCCGATGGATCTTGGGTTTTCCTCCCACCTCCCCTCTCCTGTGAATACATCAGTAGCAGAACAAATGGAATCCAAATATACGATGATGTTATTTAACATGGAATAAACATAGTGTTTTAGTCAGTACAATCCTCAATACTACACTAATATTTCGGAGTTCACTGATTATGAAAGTAAGTATAAGAAATCTCTTCCTAAGTAATCATAACATCGAGAGCTGAATGTAGACTTTCAAATTGAAAGAAAGAGAGAATAGTGTAGAGATGTGTATCTCTATAATAGAGATTTACCGCTGTACTTTATAGACAGTACACCATGTTTGTATTTTTTTTTGGCAGTCTGGCATAGTTTATTATATCCAGCTTGTCACTTTGGAAATTTTATGATTAGACACTAATATACAACAAATTTTGAATCCTTACAGATAATATAGAGCACCCTAGGTCCTCCCAAGGGCAGAAAACTGACCAAGAGCTCATAGACTGGCTGCAACTGCAAGAAGCAGATGAAGATATCATCAGAAAGATACATATTCCTGCAGTGTGGCTGCTGAGCAGTTCTGCCCTTATGGATCTCATCTCTGTTTCAGATCATTAAAGAAAGTTGATGCTTTATGAAATTTCTAAAGATTTCACTAATGAGAATCTAAAATATCTTCACTATGCTAAGAGCCTCAGAACAGCCCAAAGACTTGGGCCATCTTCTACTGCTTTCCCAGGCCATAGCAGAGAGCTGGATCAGAAGAGGAGCAGCCGGGACTAGAGCCGGAGCCCATATGGGATGCTGGCACTTCAGGCCAGTGCTTTAACCCACTGTGCCACAGCACTGGCCACAATGTAGTATTTCTAATAGAAGAGTTGGTTAAGTCATTAACTCCTCTAAAATACAAGTTAAGTATTAGTTTTGAAACTCTGATTCATTCATGAGAAAAACAAAAGGTTAATTTTCACTCTTTGCTTCTGGGTATGTAAATTTTCTTCTAAGAAATTAATCATGACTTTTACATCTCAGACCCTATTATGAGTAAGTAGAGAATATTGTGGGGTCATACGCTCATTCTATCAAAGGAACATTTCTCCAATTAAAGAAAACATTATGGGCATCCCATATGGGCACTGGTTGGAGTCCTTGCTGCTCCACTTCTAATGCAGCTCCTTGCTATGGCCTGGGAAAGCAGTAGAAAATGGCCCAAGTGCTTGGGCCCATGCACATGCATGGGAGACCTTGAAGCTCCTGGCTCTTGGCTTCGGATGAGCCCAGCTCCAGCTGTTGCAGCCAACTGGAAAGTGAACCAGCAGATGGAAGACTTCTCTCTCTCTATGCAACTCTGCCTTTCAAATAAATCAATCAATCTTTGGGAAAAAAAAAGATGTCCAAGTCTTACATCAGAGTACTGGGCTTCAGTGCCTAGCTCTGGTTCCTAACTCCAGCTTCATGCAAATACTGATCCTATAAGGCAGCACTGATGGCTCAAGTATTCAGGTTTCTGCCCACACATGGGAGATTAAGAATGAGTTCATGGGCTGGCGCAATGGCTCACTTGGTAAATCCTCTGCCTGCAGCACCAGCATTCCATTTGTGTGCCGTGTTCTAGTCCTGGTTATTCTTCTTCCAGTCCAGCTCTCTGCTGTGGCATGGGAGGGCAGTGGAGGATGGCCCAAGTGCTTGGGCTCCTGCACCTTCATGGAAAACCAGGAAGAAGCACCTGGCTCCGGGCTTTGAATTGGCATAATGCCAGCTGTAGTGGCCATTTGGGGAATGAACCAGCAGATGGAAGGCCTTTCTTTCTGTTTCTCTCACTGTCTTTATCTCTACCTGTCAAATAATCAAAAAAATTGAGTTCACACTCCTGGCTTCAGCCTGACCCAGTTCTGGCTGTTGCAGGCATTTTGGGGAGTAAAGCAGAGAATCAGAGTGCATTTTCATTCTCTCTCCCTCTGCCTCCTAATTAAGTAAAAAAAAAAATTAAAGACACTCAAACTGGACTAAAGGAAATAATATAGGTAAGTGTCCCACTTCTTTCATATGACCAACAACTAGGTACTAAAAGTTTTCAGTTTTTCCACTCACCACATCCTTTGCCCATGGCATTTAATTTCCTAGGTTTTAATTTTTCTTTTCCCTAGGTAAAATGTGACCACTTGGTGCCAGTGCTGTAGCATGAGGTAAGACACTGCCTGCAATGTGGGTATCCCATATGGGTGCTAGCTGAGTCCCAGCAGCTCCCCTTCCAATCCGGCTTCCTGCTAATGGTCCCAGAAAAGCAACAGAAGATAACTGGGGCCCTGCCACCCAATGGGACACCCAGATGAAGTTCCTGTCTTCAGTCTGGCCCAGCCCAGGCCACTGCAGCCACCTGAGGAGTACACCAGCAGATAGATAATCTGTCTCTTCCACTCTGCTACATTTTCAAATATATGCATCAATCTTCCTTTAAAAAATAAAAACGAAAACCATTTAAGCTTTCAAAGGTATACAAGAAAGAAGTATACAGCACTGATAAATTCAGGACCTAAACCATCTTCATGAGTGAAAAAAGCAAAGCAAAGAGCAATATACAGAATGATACTGAGTGGGTTTTCAAAAGCATATATTTTGATCCCTAAATTTCTAAACCATGAACATGATTATTACATAAATATATTTATATATTTTTAAGAATTGTTTTATTTACTTGAGAAAGGTCTTCCATCTGTGGCTTCACTCCCCAACTTACTGAAAACCTGGGGCTGGGCCAGGGCAAAGCCAGGAGTAGGGGCCAATGCTATGGCACAGCAGATTTACAACCTTAGCTTGAAGCACTGGCTCCCATAAGGGTGCTGGTGAAAGACGGGGCTGCTCCACTTCTGATCAAGCTTACAGCTTATGGTCTGGGAAAGCAGTAGGAGATGGCCCAAGTCCTTGGGCCCCTGCACCTAAGTGGGAGACCTGGAAGAAGCTCCTGGTTCCTGGCTTCAGAACAGCACAGCTCCAGCCATTGCAACCAGTTGGGGGTAAACCATCAGATGGAAGACCTCTCTCTCTCTCTCTCTCTCTCTCTCTCTCTGTGTGTGTGTGTGTGTGTGTCTGTAACTCTTTCAAATAAATAAACAAATCTTTAAAAAAAAAAGCCAGGAGTCAGGGAAATTTCATCCAGGTCCCTCACTTGGGTGCAGGACCCAAGGATTTGTACCATATTCTGCTGCTTTCCCAGGTATGTTAGCAGGGAGCTGGATCAGAAGTAGAACATGCAATTGGTGCCCATAGAGGATGCTAGTGCTGCAGCTGTTGGTATAACCCATTTTTGCCACAGTGCTGGCCCCGACAATTTTTAATTCCTAGGAATTCACAGGGATGAAAGAAGTATGGCAGGATACCTTTTTATTAGAAAAAATATTTTATTTATTTGAAAATGTTATATAGAGATGTAGAGAGAGAGAGAGAGAAAGAGAGAGAGAATATTCTGTCTGCTGGTTCACTGCCCAAATGGCTACAATGGACAGAGCTGAGCTGCTCTGAAGCCAGGAGCCAGGAGCTTCTTCTGGGTCTCCCACATGAGCAAAAGGGCCCAAGGACTTGGGCCATCCTCTACTGCTTTCCCAGGTGCATTAGCAGGAGGCTGGACTGGAAGTGGAGCAGCCGGAACTCTACCAGCACTCATATGGGATGCCTGTATTTCAGGCCAGGGCTTTAACCTGATGTGCCACAGTGCTGGCTCCAACAGGTGACCTTTTACTCTCAATAATCTCTTCTTGGTATTGGCAGCAGTTTGTAATTTTTTGTTTATTTGCCTTCTTCTTAATCTATATTTTTAAAAAATTACAAAATGTTCCAGCACCCTGAGAACCTCCATCACAAGGGCATACCATCAGATGTTTGTCCAGAAAAGGGTGGTGTAGATGCAAGGTGGAAAATGCAAGGTGAGTTGATTCATCTTTCTCAGGCTGTGGTTTCCATGGGCAACTTTTACAACCAACTGCCTTATTTGTTCCTCTTCCACAGAGTGGAACACATGTTAAGTCATCCTATTTAGCCAAAAGCCAGTGGCAGCACTTCAATATGTCATCAATCCAGGGACAGCATTGTGGTACAAAGAGGTAAGTTGCCAACTGCAACAGCAGCATGCCTTATGGCACTGCTTTGAGACTCACCACCTTCACTTCTCATCCAGCTCTTTGCTTGGGAAAGCAGCAAAGATTGCCCAAGAGTTTGGGTTCCTGCACCCACATGGGGGACTGGGACAGAGTTCCAGGGTCCTGGCTTCAGCCTGGCTCAGCCCCAGCTATTGTGGCCATCTGGAAGTGAGCCAGCAGATGAAAGATAGAGATCTCTCTCTCTCCCTCTCTCTCTCTCTCTTCCTTTTACCTAAGCATACATTACATACATAAATGAAGATGCATCAATATAGCAACTTTTTGAGGAAAAGTCTTCTGATTATTGCAGGTATTGTCTCAATGCATAAAAATATTCAGACACAAAAATTATAAACTGATTTATATTTATATTTCTCAACCACATACTTTTCAGAAAAAATTGTCTGCCACTCAGCATCAGGTATCAGTCTGAAAGCATTCATTAAAAAATCAAGTTATTTTACTAAACACAAAAACCTCTAGTATAGGCTGCATATAAACCAGTGGCTTCCATGGATATACACAGATTGATTTTTGTTAATTTACAGGGATCACTGCACTTCCCTGGCATGGAGCTGTCTGAAGAGTTTAAACACTGATGGGTGTGGCATTATTTCTGATATTTGCTTATTATCCAGAGTGCATTTATTCAATATCTATCATGAACTCCACACTCTATAAATCTATTTCAAATATGTAGATATTTAATGGTACTTACACACTTACAAACTGAGCTAATCCTCCTAACTTCTCTCTGGAAAAGCTATGCCTTTGACATTGCTTTTTTTCACTCATATGGAAATGCATAATATGCTTCTGTATGGTACTTCAGAATTTATAAAAGGCTTTTCAGGTAAGATTTACATAACATCGTGTGAAAGTGGCCAAAGGACACAGTCTTCTCATTACAGAGGGGAGAGGTATGAAGTCACTCTCTGAACAGTTACTCAGATTCTGTCAGTCAGGTTCAGAATCTTATTAGGTATCAGATACACATCTAGATTTTTTTTCCCTACTGTCTCTGTCAGAATTCCCAGCCTGTGAGTGAACTTTAGTCTGAATGAATGCTAATATTCAAGGTTCTAAGTGAAAAAATTACTGAGGTTTGTATTGGTGAGGAAAACATGTGTCTAAATGTTACTTGTATTTAATAATAAGTATTGAATCACATGAAACTGAATATAAGATTATGCAAATTTTTAAGATGAAGAGCATATATTTAAAACCACATTCTTACATTTTGCAAACGTGTTGAAACACCTTACTGGAGCATGTGTTTGGCATAGTGGTAAAGCCTTCCACATCCCAGTCAGAATGCCCAGGCCTCAAGCCCTAGCCCTGCTTCTGCTTCTGGCTTCCTGCTAACAGAACCCTGGGAGGCAGCAGCTGATGGCTCAAGTACTTGAGTCTCTGCCACCTGTGTGGGAGACCCACACTGAGTTCCTGGCTTTAGCTTGAACCAGCTCTGGTTGGTGCAGACATTTGAGGAATGAGCAGTAAATGGAAGGGCTCTCTCTGCCTTGCAAATAAACAAAAATAACTATACAGACCTTTTCTTAAGGTGTCTTGCTCACTTCTAAATGATTTCCCTTTTCACAATAAAATACCTAACTGTCCTCTTTAGTAACAGTGCATGTTTTGCTCTCCATGTCCACTCCTGAGCTCCCAGTACTGGCAGCTCACCCTAGCATGCTGACTGGTTCCAATGTTCAAGTACTCATCTCCCATTCTCTTTTGGTGGGTCTACCGGAAAGAAAGGAGTGTATCTACAGTAATAAATATCTTACTGTTGCTCTTGCTGTCCACCTGCATGCCTGAAGGATGACCAGCTGAATACACACTGAAGTTCTGGACGTAGTTTCCAAACTTCAGTCACTTTGCAGCAGAGGGACTCTGTTCTCGTCAATCACCTGAAAGCCTGCAGGAGTAGGGAGAAGCTGTGTTTGAAGAATTCACAAATACAGTGCATTGAAGCCAACCACTACCACCCCCACCACACCCCTACTTCAGGGTTCTGGCAAATCCCAAACCAGGAGTTTGGGACCAGCAGTGGTTCAGGAGGTGACCTCGACTCCTTACTCTGAACAGCTCCAAAGTGCCTGGTGCACCCAGCGGGAGCTCAGCGCCTCGACTTCCCGCCCTCCTGCCCTCCCCACCAGGAATTCGGCTCCCAGAGCCTCCAGGAAGCCTGCAACAGACATGCAGACTGGAATGTGTGTCCAGAGCTAACCCAAAATACAGGCCCAGCTCAAGTGTCACTTCCCCACAAAGTCACTGTCTTCTACTCCCTCCCGGAAGGGTGTAGGCCAGCACCCAGCACTCGCAGTTGCGGCATTTGGGGTTCACCCGTTCTCCCACGAGGGATGATGCCCCCGTGGGAACCCCACTCCACCTGCGGGCAGGGCTGGGGGAAGAAGGGCTGAGCCAGCCTCCACCCTAGGAAAGTCCAGAGCCCCAGCGCCCTTGCCGGTCATGGGTTCTCCCTAAGTGTGCTCTGAGCCAGGGCCACAGCCATCAGCAGCTCTCTTGCTTCCAGAATCTGCTGCAGGGCAGCTCAGGCTCAGCCCAGCAGGGGGCATCAGGCCAATCATTGCTGCCCTGGGGCAGGACCAGAGCTGCAAGACCCACCCCATGATAGGCTGGCTATAAAGGCGGTGGTCATTGGTGGGCAGCTAGTAGTTGTGGTGTGTGTGGGTGATGTGGGTGGTGTTAGGTTCTTGGCCGTCCCATTTTGTACCTTGTGGCTAGAATGCAGGTGGTGGCCCGAGAGTCAGGAGGGGCAGGAGAAGAAGAGAGAAACCTGGTGAGTGCAACTGCCCACCTCTCCCACCAGCCCTGCTGGCTGAGGCTTGCAGCATGTGCTGCAGTTGGGGAAGCAATGAAGGCTGAGTCTCAGCAGGAAAACCAAGTGTGTGGTGCTAATTTGCTCACTGACGCAGCATCTATGTGGTCTGCATGGGCAGACAGGGGGAAGCGTTTGGTAGGAGGGTGCTGGAGGCACATTGGGCCCTTGTGCAGCAGGGGGGTGGTAGCTCATTGCCTCTTTCATCTCTCCATTCATGCAAGTCATTCATAAATCCCACATAGAGGAACAAGTGAGCAGGGGTCAGGAGCAGTGCTCTAATGTTTAGGCATTTTACTTTGTGGAGGGGGTTGTATCCTTGTCAGCCTACATTCAAAAAAGATACTCTGTCCCAGGAAAACAAGAAGACTAGGAAAGTCAGCATACCCAAATTGTTTCTTTTAATTTTAAAGACTCTCTTGTGTCCAACTGTGGTCACTATGCTAAAAGGAATATTTCGAAGACTGTGAACATTTTGAATGTTGAGCAAGGAGTTGCTCTCCTATGACATGGGTGAATCTATTGTAAGAACAATATGCATGAGTACATTCTTATAGAATATTTCTGCAGTGGTTTTTGAGTTCTTACAGATTTGAGTTTTATAAAATGATGCCAAATCATTATATTTACTTGTTTACTCAAGAGACACAAATATTTTTCTTTAAAGTGAAGAAACAAATTGTAAATGTTGAGAAGCAATTAATTTTGGGATGTGGTAATTTGCAATAACCAGTAAGGATGGCTAATATATATATATATATATATATATGTACAAATTTAAAATGCAAACCAAGAAGTGAAAAATGTTTTTGTTACTTTAAAAATGAACGTTATAAATTCTCTCCTTAAACTATATTTCACAGGGTACGTGGCTCACAAGGCTAATCCTCCGCCTGCAGTGCTGGCACCCCAGGTTCTAGTCCCGGTTGCTCCTCTTCCAGTCCATCTCTCTGCTGTGGCCCAGGAGAGCAATGGAGGATGGCCCAAGTGCTTGGGCCCTGCACCCACATGGGAGATCAGGAGGCCATGGTGGCCATTTGGTGGGTGAACCAATGGAAGGAAGACCTTTCTCTCTGTCTCTCTCACTGTCTAACTCTGCCTGGCAATAAATAAATAAATAAATAAATAAATAAATTTTGCCTTGTACACTCTCAGTTCTTATTCTGAAGATGTTAAAGTGTATCACATTTTTATTGAGAAGCAAAGAAAAATGTTCCATTTTAGAATATTGAAAACATACAATTTAAATTTTGCTGAACAGCTTGTAATAGTTGAATTTGTATTTTTAGGCATAAATATGTGTTCTTCTTGATGTATCATGACAGATATATTATTTTCATGGTAGTGGAATGTATGAGGTAAATGATCCAACAGATTTGTTTTCATTAGATCAAACTTTCCATGGGGTACCTAAACTTAGAATGAGTTTGATATCACAACACTATTTACATTCTCTGTAAGAAAAATAAAGGACATTTGTCCCTAGATTTCAAATCACAGAATGAGATAGTCCAATTTATTTTTGGTTCTCAGTGAGGTATTGCTCTGTTTTATAACACCATGCTTTCATGAAAAATAGATTTTTATTCAAAAGTTCACATTTGTACCACATTTTTTTTTTCTGTAGGTCTAAAATTTTTCTAAAGGTCAATCTTTCTATAAAAAAGTTCATATGTGTTGCCTGATGTAATCAATTTCTTTTTTTCTAGATTTATTTTTATTTATTTGAAAGACAGAGTTATATAGAGAGGTAGAGACAGAGAGAAAAGTCTTCAATCTGCTGGTTCACTTCCCAATTGACTGCAAAAGCCGGAGCTGAGCTGATCTGAAGCCCGGAGCCAGGAGCTTTTCTCAGGTCTCCCACACAGGTGCAGGGGCCCAAGGACTTGAGCCATCCTCTGATGCTTTCCCAGGTGCATTAGCAAGGAGCCAGATCAGAAGTGGAGCAACTGGAACTCAAACCAGCACCCATATGGGATGCTGGCACCCTAGGTTGGGGTTTTAACATGCTGTGCCACAGCACTGGCCCCTGTAATCAATTTCTAAAGTGTATACACTGACAAGAAGAATTACACAAAGTACACTCATCTAACAAGGCATATCTTTGCTAAATTTACAGACAATGGCTTTACCTGCTACACGTAATGCTAGCCTCAAGTATTTGCTTTGGAGCAATACTCATCTGCAGTTTTCATAGGTTTTATCAGAAAGTATCATTTGATAGTAAATCCTTTTAGTGAATATATGAAATAGATCAAACATTGAATTTGTGAAAAAAAATGGCTGCCATTCAGATCATGCCAAGTCTAAGGCTTTGCCACTTCATGATTATATATCCTTGGGCAAACCAGTTACTTACCTCTTCATGCCTCAGTTGCATTTTCTTTAAAGTTAAAATAACAGGAGCTACCTCCATTTTTCTGGAAACATAAAATTCAGGAAACATCACCTGGTATAAAATAAATGTTAGCAATTATTATTATTATCTATTCACATTTTCCTAAATAAAGGTATTTAAATATCTGTGCCTTTATGCTTAATGTTGTAGTGTACACATTTAGATACAACTCAAAATTTATTTGAAATTATATACATTCAAGTTTCGTAAAACTTCATATTTTGCTTGACATGGTAACTCAAACTAGATTCAATTCCTTTTAATTTGATGAGTGAGCCATTTCTTATCTAATTCCCTGGATAATGTAACTTATTCACTCATTTGTGCTTTGCGATGATACCTGCCTCTTTGTCAAAACAGTAACTAAACTGCATCATTTTTGGTCAAAAATAAATCAATAGAGTAAATTGGTATTTAAAGAAAGGGACTATTCTTTGGCAGTAATCTTAAACTAGCACATTGATGCACTTTGGTAAATGCATTGGAGACTTGCTGATTGTGTATGTACATTTGTGAATGTATGTATGGTACATGGGTGTGTGTGTGTGTGTGTGTGTGTGCTCAATTTAAAGCTACAATAAAATTGTAGCATTATCCAAAGAAATAATTCTAGAAAATCATAGTTTGCAATGATTTTTGCTCTTTGGAGATTATGATGTTTAGATGATGCCTAAAGTTTCTGTGAATTTTTTTCAGAATTCTAGTAATATACAACACTGAAATTCATAAAGAAGGGAAAAATAGTTGGGTTCAAAGATATCATTAGACTACAGAACCAATCAGCCATAATTCAGGCCTCCAAATTAAACTACTTGTATGAGAAAATTTAAGTAGTTGTATTGAAGTCACATATTGTTTGCAAACAAATGTATCTTTTTAAAAATTATTTATCTATTTACTTATTTATTTGAAAGCCAGAGTTACACAGAGAGAGAAGAGGCAGAAAGGAGAGAGGGAGGTCTTCCATCTGCTGGTTCACTCCCCAATTGGCTGCAATGACTAGAGCTGCACCGACCCAAAGCCAGGAGCCAGGAGCATCTTCTGGGTCCCCCATGCGAGTTCTGGGGCTCATGGACTTGGACCATCTTCCAGTGCTTTCCCAGGCCTTAGCAGAGAGGTGGCTTAGAAATGGAGCAGCTGGGACTCAAACTGGCATCCATTTGGGATGCTAGCACTGCCAGGCTGCAGCTTTACCTGCTATGCCACAGTGCCAACCCCAAATGTATATTAACATTACTGTATTTGGTAAATACATAACATTAGTGTTGAAAGAATAAATAATTATAAACCTCAGTGAAGGCAATTTGTCATTAGGTAACAAAACCATGCAATGCATTCAATTGAATTCTAGTCCAGATATTTTTTCATAAAGAAATTTTAAACAAAATTATATTGATGCCAAAATATTCACAATAGAATGATTCCCTGAAGTACAAACATATGGTAATCATTTACATTGGATGATTGCTTGATAAAATACATCGATAAATTTCATGTAGTCTATCATTTAATAAATCCTTTAAATTAATTGAATTAGTTTGAGGATATGCTTTGAAGAGTGTCTATAAAAAGTGTAGGGCAATAATTTATACTGACAATCATAACTTCCCCCCCACCCATAACCCTCCTATTTCCTGCTCCCTCTCCCATCCCAGAAGATTACAAAATTGTATGAAGGACATTTGTACAGTAAACAAATATACTGATTTCTCATGTAATATTTGAATACTTGAAGCAGAAAGGCTAAGTACTTCTTTGCCAAAATAACATGTTTTCTCCAGTGTAAAACCCATTTGCCATCCCAATACACAAAGGGATTTGGGGCAAGAAGGAAAAAAGAAGTCCACACATGCAGAAATTTTAAGCAAAACAAAATAGAGAATGTATTTAGTTTCATGTAAATCACACAAGAATGAATAGTATTCCACCCATTTCAAACAAATATTTTAAGTTTAATGAATTAATGAATTTTCAGTTACATAGCAGAAAACTTCTACCCTCTCCCATAAAACTGAAAGAGAAACTTTTTAAAAGTAAAAACTGATGAAAGAATTCTGCAATACATGTTAATGTTAAGTAGCGCAGCAGAGTTTATTTAGAAATACAAACACACACACAGAAAATAAATACATTAAAATCTTAATGTCCAGTAATAGTTCAGGATCCAATATGTGTGCAAAAGATTCTGGATTTCCCAGTCACTTTGTATAGGAAATGATGTGCTTTGCTATGTAGCATGTACCTTTAGATTCCTGAACACCTCCACTTTGCTTCTTACCCTGAGTCCCAGCAAATACAGGAACACAGCTGTTGAGTCATTTATTTCCTGGATTTGGGAATATCAAAGAATTAATGAGTATACAAACTTGTACAGCAAAAACCAAGAATATCCAAGGGAGTTCAGGAAAATCAATTGAACAAGTCAAACTACTATGAATGTATACTGAATGCTCTGTTTTTAATATGTCTTACTTACCTAAAAAGACATGAGGGCTATTGCTCTCTCTCTTAATACAACTAAGGAGAAGATATCACCAATGCTCAAGAAAAATGAATACACAGCAGAGCTAATACAAAATCCCAAAAATCTAAAATAGAAAAACTGGATATGCACTCTTTACACATACAATGAAGTGGCAATGAATTAGAACAAATCTAAAATTAGAAAAACTTCTTTTTTTAAAGATTTATTTATTTATTTGAAAGTCAGAGTTACGCAGAGAGAGGCAGAGAAGAGAGAGGGGTCTTCCATCCACTGGTTCACTCCCCAGTTGGCTGCAATGGCCAGAGTTGTGCCAATCCAAAGCCAGGAGCAAGGAGCTTCTTCCAGGTCTCCCACATGGGTGCAGGGCCCAAGACTTGGGCCATCTTCTACTGCTTTCCCAGACTTTAGCAGAGAACGGGATGCATATGAGCTGCCAGCACTACAAGTGGTGGCTCTACCCACTATGCCACACCACTGGCCCCAAAAATTCTTGTCAAATTAAGAACATTTAACCTTTGTTTTGGAATGAATTATTAAAATATCTAAACTGGGTGAATACATAATTTCTTTCTTTAGAAATCAGAAGAGAAAAAGAACACTTCAAGGCTACTGTGACACCACACAGAAGGAATGGAGAATCATGACCTCAATTAGCCTAGGGACAGAATAAAAGGGAGGGAAATAGGAACAACAGAATTAAGATGAATAAGCTTTGACAGCTGAGAGAATCTGAATCTAAAGAAAAGGCATGCAGTTAACTGAACCAATAGAGATAAGTCTGAGAGGAAAAAACATTGTTAAGACATATTAATGGGGCCAGAGCTGTGGCTTAGTAAAGTGAAAAAAAATCTCAAATTTGTTTTTAAATTATATAATTAAAAAAGATAAAAAAAGATGTTCAATCTTAAGTCTCTACAGCATAAGATATACATGAATTTTCCCATGTTCTATTTGCATTAATTAACAAAGTTTCATGTGTATAATCACTAGAGTGGCTCCAATAAGTCTTTTTATAAAAATTATTTTTTAGTTTGACAGGCAGAGTGGACAGTGAGAGAGAGAGACAGAGAGAAAGGTCTTCCTTTTTCTGTTGGTTTACCCCCCAGTGGCCGCTGCGGCCAGTGTGCTGCAGCCGGCACACTGCGCTGATCCAAAAGCAGGAGCGGGGTGCTTCCTCCTGATCTCCCATGCAGGTGCAGGGCCCAAGCACTTGGGCCATCCTCCACTGCACTCCTGGGCCATAGCAGAGAGCTGGACTGGAAGAGGAGCAACTGGGACAGAATCTGGTGCTCCCACCAGGACTAGAACTCGGTGTGCCTACACCGCAGGTGGAGGATTAGCCTATTGAGCCATGGCACCTGTCTCCAATAAGTCTTAACCTGGGATGCAACTAAATTTAACAAGGATACTCAATAGGAATTTTAGAAGAATTCAAAAATATGTTATCTGAATAAAAATAAGTACTTTACTTGGTACATCTCATATTAACTATACTATTGTCTAAATTTCCAATTGTCAGGTGTACTAAAAAAATCCCAGAAGCAGCACAGTTGGTCCAACATGATGAAGAATAAAATAAAGATTTTCAGTTACAACTTGCCTAGAGAAAATGAGAATTCGCAGATCCCAGATTAAAATAGCCAAGAAGGCCCAATAAAAGAAAACTCAATGTCTTCATATACTAACATTTATTACCTCAGATTTATTTAACAAAAAGGTGATTATTCCAGCTATATCCCATTAGGTAGCCCAATTTTACCTGCTAAATCCATTAAAAGAAAAAAGCACCTCATGATATGTTACTAAAATCATATTGCTATATGAAATCCACCATGTCCCCTGTACCTTATATTTAATGTTAACAGATCTGATGAAAATCAATAGATAAATGATGTGTCTTAACCAAGTGTGCAAATGCATTTTGCTCCAAGTTTTTCCAAAAACCCCTCAGTCTTAAGTTTGCCTTCACCTTGAAAAGACACTTCTGAGGTTTACAAATCAGTCCAGCTTCTTTGGGCCTCCCTCCAATGAAAGGGGCTAAAATCCATCAAAATAAACTCTAGGCACTGTCCTTGTGCTCCCAGTGACTTTTTCACTCTAGGGGCTCACAAACCTTCTAAATTCTTTAGATCACCTGTGATGTCCATTAGTTCTCAAAGACTAAGATGCAAGTAATTTCCCCTCTTGGAACCTTGTTATTAACTGTGCTGTATGAGAAATGAAGTCTCCTACACACCTTGTGCTTACGATTCTCCAAACCATGTTGTCTGCTAGGACTTTGGCCATGAATATAGGACAGCAATACCTGAACATGATTACTGAGATCTCCTTAATAAAGGATAGACTGGGGCCAGCACTGTGGTGCAGTGGTGTAATCCTTTACCTGCAGTGCTGGCACCCCATATGAGTACCAGTTCTGGTCCCCATTTCTCCTTTTCCCATCCAGCTCTCTGCAATAGCCTGGGAAAGCAGTAGAAGCTGTTCCAAGTGCTTCTGTCCCTGCCAAAATGTGGGAGACCTGGAAGCTCCTAGCTCAGATTGGCCCAGCTGCAGACATTGCAGTCATTAGGGGAGTAAATGAGCATATGGAAGACCTTTCTGTGTCTCTTCTTCTCACTCTCTGTAAGTAAACCTGTCAACTACATAAATAAATTCTTTATATATATATTTACATTTATTTATATATTTATGTATATAAATATAATAATTATAAACAGATAATATTATATAATTTATTGTATTATATATTATATATATATTATTGAGATGACTTCAATAGCCAGAGTGTGTCCAGGTTGAAGCCAGGAGCTTCTCCTCCGATGTGTGTCCCAGCAACCCAGGTACTTGGAGCATCTTTCACTGCTTTTTCAATCCATTGGTAAGGAGCTGGATCAGAAATAATTATATATTTTATATAAATAATAAATTCATATATAATAATTATATAATTATATATTTATAATAATTATATGTAATTCTATATTATGTATAGAAATATATAATATAATATAATATAATATAATATAATATATAAATATATATATGATGAACCAAAATATGGTGTTCTCCATTTGGCAGAAGGGACAGGCTCCAATATCTACTGTCTATGTCAGTATGTCAGTATAATGCAGGAGGTAACCCCTCTACCAAATAAGAAAAGCTATTTCAGTTCAGCTGGACATCATTCTGCTGACTGTTGACCTTATTACTGTTAGTCTGGATGCTTTCATTGGTTGCAATCCAGAGACCCAATTTTCCCATAGATATAAACATCAGCAAACACGAAAATTTGGTAAGAAAAGCTTAAGCTCAGAGTTATGATTAATAACTATTTTAACAAAATTTCTCAGAACCCATCTAATCCAAACCTTGGACAATTGGGAGCTGTTGTACTTGGCCCACCCATAATCGAAATGGATTCTAAATCCTTCAACTGCAAGGAGAGTATCATAGACATTAATGCTCCAAACGGATCCAGTTCCCTGCTAATGTGTCTGGAAAAGCAGCACAGGGTGACTCAAATATTGGGGCTCCTGCACACTTGTGAGAGACCTGAAAGAAGCCCCCGGCTCCTGGTATCAGTCTGGCCTAGCCACACTCATTGCAGCCATTTGAGGAGTGAACAAACCAGGAGGAAGATCCATCTCTCCCACTCTCTCTTTCTAGTGCTGCCTTTCAAATTCATAAAAGGATCTTTAAGAAAATAGATCACTTCAATAAATTTGCCATTGCTCAGTCATGATGACTTTTACTACCTTAAGTTCTTTTTCAAAAGATTTATTTATTGGAAAGGCAGAAAGAGGAGCTGGTGGTTGTGGTGCAGTGGACAAAGCTGCTGTCTGTTACATTGGCATCCTGTATGTGCACCAGTTCAAGTACCAGCTATTCCATTTCTGATCCAGCTCCTTACCAATGGACTGAAAAAGCAGGGAAAGATGGCCCAAATGCCTGGGATGCTGCCACGCACATTGGAGGAAAAGTTCCTGGCTTCAACCTGGCCACACTCTGGCTATTAAAGTCATCTCAAAAATGAATTAGGTGGTGGAAGATTTCTGTCTCTCCCTCTCTCTGTAACTCTTTCAAGTAAGTAATTAAATATTTTAATATGATAAAAAAGGCAGAGAGACACAGAGACAAAGAGAGAAGGAAAGAGAAGCAGAGAGATCTCCCATCTGCTGGTTCACTTTCTATATGGCTACAACTGTGCAAGACCAGGTTTCAAGTCCCCATTGAGGTTACAGTTCTCCAAATTAGATGACAAGAAGGAAAGAATTTGAGCTATTATCTATTGCTTCCTAGGGATATTAACATGAAATTGATTTGGAAGTGGAGTACCCAAAACTCAGATTAGCACTGCAATATAGGATGTGGGCATCTGTTGTGACTGTTAACAAATTGGAAAACCTAGAGGAAAAATCAACAGATTCCTGGACATACACAATATACCAAAATTAAGTCATGAAGACACATAGAAAAGCTAAACAAATCAAAAACCAAGACAGAGATTGGATGAGTAATAAAGACCCTCCCAACAAAGAACAGTCCAGGATCAGACAGGCTCACTATTGAATTCTACAGGATGTTTAAAGAACTAATCCCAATTCTTCTCAAACTATTCAAAAGAATTGAAAGAGAGACAATCCTCTCAAACTCCTTCGATTAATCCTGCATCACCTTAATTCTTCAACTAGAAAAAGATACAGTGGAGAGAGGGAACTATAGAAAAATATCCCTGATGGGGGCCAGTGCCGTGGCACACTGGGTTGATCCTCCACCCATGGAGCCGGCATCCCATATGGGTGCCAGTTCTGGTCCCGGTTGCTCCTCTTCCAGTCCAGCTTTATGCACTGGACTGGGAGGGCAGTAGAGGATGGCCCAAGTGCCTGGGTCCCTGCACCCACTTGGGTGACAAGGGAGATGCTCCTAACTCTGGCTTCCGATTGGACCAGCACCACCTGTTGTGCCATATGGAGAATAAACAAGCAGATAAAATACTTATGTCTCTCTGCCTCTGCCTCTGTCTCTCCCTCTCTGTAACTCCACCTTTCAAAAAAATAATTCTTTTGAAAATGTCAACAAACAATAAAGGCTGGTGGAGAGGGAGAGAAAAAGGTACCCTAACCCACTGTTGGTGGGAATGAAGCTAGTACAACCATTATGGAAGGCAGTATCAAAGTTCCTCAGAAATCTGAAAACAAACATACCATATGATCCTGTCATCTGACTCCTGAGAATTTATCCACATTAAATGAAATAGAATATGCATAGGCATGAGTTATCT
Organism: Oryctolagus cuniculus; assembly: GCF_051225735.1. Taxonomy (NCBI): domain Eukaryota; kingdom Metazoa; phylum Chordata; class Mammalia; order Lagomorpha; family Leporidae; genus Oryctolagus; species Oryctolagus cuniculus. Next base: position 83,576,863 of record NC_142879.1, read on the forward strand.
GTACCCTTATGTTTATTACAGCTCAATTCACAATAGATAACATGGAATCAACCCAGATATCCATCAACTGGTGACTAGAAAAAAAATATGAGCTATATATACAGTGTAAAATACTATTCAGCCATACTTGAGAATGAAATCCCATCTTCTGTAACTAAATGGATGAACTGGAAACAAGTATGCTTCATGAAAAAAGCTAGCCCCCAAAAGACAAATACCATATGTTTTCTCTGACTGGTGGTAATTAATATATAGACAACGAAAAGCAGCATATGAGTTAAATGGACATTTTGAGATTTGAGTATTGTTCATAGCACTTTTCTGTACTCTTTGATAGAGTATACAACATATACTCATTGATATTTCTACTACTACTTGCTGAATTCTTTATTTTGTAGAGGGTTAAAGCTTGTGATTCTAAAATAAAATCAAAGCATGCAGCTGTCAAAATTAAAAGAAAATAAAATGAGAAGGAGCGAGTTGGAAATATGAGACCAAGGGAAGATAGGATAGGATGTTATCAGTTTGCTCTTCAAACTGTATATATAAATTACATGAAATTTGTTCACTTTATATGCCTTTAAAAATATAAACTTAACACTGGAAGAAAAAGACCTGAGATCAGTGTTTTCTGGATCACCACTAATAAAATTTAGTCTTCATTTATGTCTGACCATATTTAATTTCTTATTTATTTATTTTATAAGAAAATTAACATCACCCTTCCTAACAAGTCCATCCTGCTTCATCCATATCTATCAGTTCCCACGATGCTAATAATTTCTCATGAACTTAAATCCATATCATCTTAAAGAGATGCAATGTGGGGCAGGCGCTGTGGCATAGCAGATAAAGTTGCTGCCTGCAGTGCTGGCAAGCCATATGGGTGCCAGTTCAAGTTGTGGCTGCTCCACTTCTGAACCAGCTCTCTGCTATGGCCTGAGAAAGCAGTAGAAGGTGGCCCAAGTCCTTGGGGCCTTGCACACATGTGAGAGACCGGAAGAAGCTCCTAGCTTCGGATCAACACAGACCAGCCATTGCAGCCAACTGGGAGTAAACCAGCAGATGGAAGACCTCTCTGTCTGTCTGTCTCTCTTTCTCTACCTCTCCTCTATTTGTGCAACTCTTTCAAATAAATAAATGAATCTTTAAGAAAAAAGCCTGATTCATGTTATTATTTATGTGTTTTTGAGGCTTTGCAGATGTTGATTACATGTGCCATGAAAACCCATCAAAATACAAATCCTATAAGAGGCAACACACTGTGCCCTAAACTGGTAAAATCCAGTGCATGTGTTGAGAAAAACACACTAGCAATAAATTTCAAAAAGCTGTGAAATATCATAAGTGGCTGTCAAAAGCTAAAAATCTGACAATGACTCATTATCTCATTTATTTATACATAATGCTGAGAAAATCAGAAGTATTTGTTAAAACTGCTGAAATGCACTAGATTTATAATTATTAAATGCATCTTTCCTAGATGTAATGTAGTCCTGTGCTACCTTAGAGTATCAGAAATTTAAAATGTTGGACTGGTGCTGTGGTGGAGCAGGTTAACACCCTGGCCTGAAGCTCCAGCATCCCATATGGGGGCCGGTTCAATACTCAGCTGCTCCACTTCTGATCCTGCTCTCCACTATGACCTGGGAAAGTAGTAAAAGATGGCCCAAGCCCTTGGGCCCCTGTACCCATCTGGGAGACCTGGAACTGGCTCCTTGCTCCTGGCTTCAGATCAGCACAGCTCTAGCAGTTGCAATTAGGGAGTGAACATCAGATGGAAGACCTCTTTCTTTCTCTCTGGCTCTCCTCTCTGTCTGTAACTCGACTTGTAAATAAATAAATAAATAAATCTTTAAAACAATTAAGAAATTTAAAATGTGAAAGATTTTTAAAAAATGTATTTCTTTATTGTGAGGCAGAGTTACAGATATAGAGAGGAAGAGAAAGAGAGGTCTTCTATCGACTGGTTCACCCCTAAATGGCCAGAATGGCTGGAGCTGGGCTGATCTGAAGCCAGGTGCCAGAAGCCAGGAGTCATCAGCTTCCTCCAGGTCTCTCACATGGGTGCAGGGGCCCAAGCACTCAGGGCATATTCCACTGTTTTCCTAGGCCATTAGCAAAGAGCTGGATTGGAAGTGCAGGAGCAGGGACTCAAACTGGTGCCCATGTGGGATGCTGGTGCTGCAGGTGGATGCTTAATCTACTATGCCACAAAGTGGGCCCAGTGAAAGGTTTTAGGAAGACATCTTTCATATAGACTAGGCTGCAATATTGCAAGGTAAGGTTTAGCTTTTATTCCCACACATCAGTATTCATCTTTTAGCAACTATAAATACTGAATATCATACATATAGCCATAAATATAGGTAACTGCAGATTTTGTTGTCATTCTTTCTAATTCTCTTTTTAATGTCTGCTAATAGGCCATCTTATGGATTATTATATTGATGTTACCTGTACACAACCATCAGGCATTTCCACTGTTGAATGTGTTTATGTGTACAGGTAGTTTTGTTTGTGTGTACATGAATGCACATTTGATGGAGATAGCACTGACAGTAATACTGTGAGAACTCCTAATGCTGATTTCAAACTTTCTGTCCTCCACAGAGATGGCTGTCATTGAAGTAGACCACAGGGCCCCTTTGCTGTTGTGGACTGAAATGTGCCTCCCTAAAACTCAAACACTGAAGTGCTAACCACCAACATGACTCTACCTGAAGAAAGTACTTTTAAGCAGATCAAATGATAGATGTTTCTGTCACATCAGAGAAGGGCTTCTGGAAAAATCAAGCCTATTAGGACCTTGATCTGATATTTTCAACCTCTACAACTATGAGAAGTAAAATTCCATGATTTACATCATATTCTCTGTGGTATTTTCTTAGCAAATTAATATATCCTCATTTCTGCCAGCATTTTCTGCTGTCATCTAGAAGGTCCTCATGATAAGCAGAGAAATATAGAAACCAAATCTGTGATTTTAGATTACCAAGTATCTACTAACACAAAAAAGATATCCCAGAAACAACCTACTGGCATCCTCCAGAACGCAGAAAAAAACAGGAATGATTCAAGTTACAGGGCAGTAGAAAAAAGTGAATAATGAAAGATCACAGCAGAAGTAAATAAGGAAGGGTTTGGTTCTGTGGTGTAGTGGGTTAAAGCCTTGACCTGCTGTGCATGCATCCCATATGTTATTGCTAGAAGACCAGGTACTCCACTTCCAATCCAGCTCCCTACTAATGCACCTGGGAAATTGGTGAAAGATGGACCATGTTCTAGGGTGCTGGCACCCACATGAGAGACTTGGAAGAAGCATCTGGCCTTGCAAATAAATAAATAAATCTTAAAAAAATAGAAGCAGTGTTAGCACTGTAGGAAAACAGACACATAGTTCAATGGAAAAGAATAGGCAGCTGAAATTTACCGACTTTTCTACAGGCAACTCCTATTTAACAAAGGAAAGAAAACAAACAGGAAAAAGAAGAATCCCTTTCGCAAATGGTTTAAAGGAAAGTGATTATCCATATGTATAAGCCTGAAAATACACCCAACACCTCATACACTATGTAAAAGCAACTCAAGGTGAATTAAAAGTCTAAATATAAAACCAAAAACTAAGTAAACATATGAGAAACTGTAAAACATTAGCAGAGACAACAGTTTGCGTAAGATTACAAAAGCACAAGTAACAAAAATAAAATATAGAAATTTGAGCATATCAAATTAAGATACATCTTCACAACAAAGTAATCAACAGAGTGAAGATACAATGGACAGAATGGCAGGAAACATTGAAAACTCCGACTATGACTAAAGATTGATAGCCAGAACATACATATATAGAACTGGAAAAACTCCAAACAAGAAGCAAAATGTACACGTAAGAAATGGGCAATGATCAGAATAGAGGTTTCTTAGAAGAGGAAATCTCAATGGTCAAGACATAAATGAACATGCCCAATATCACTAGCCATTAGGGAAATGCAAATCAAAACCAATAGCAGACTCCATCTGTGGGAGAAGACAATGATTGGGTTTTCATTTGTGCAACAAGTGGGTTTAGAGGACCCTGTTCACCATAAGAGGGCAGAGTCTACATGGAAGTAAAGAATCCTTAATACTTTCCTAATGGGCTTGTTGAATTCTTGACTAGTGCCTATTACCTTTGCCACAAACTTTCCAGTCTCACTACTTTCCTTCTTCTTCCTCTTCTCTGTGGCTTTCAAAAACAGTGTACCTTCTATACACGGAGGATATTTTTGTTTTGTTTTATTCCTCCTGTTTCATGATGTTCCTCTAAGGAGTCACAACCCTCCAAGTATTCATTTATTTATGCAGTCTGCAGTTTTCATGGGCTACTACATGGCAAAGTACTAGGTTAAAGGAAAGGTATAGGTCAGGAACTGAGCAAAGTTCACAATGATGAAGCCATTGGGGAAATGAACCTGATGGAAGACCTCTCTCTCTCTCTCTCTCTCTCTCTCTGCCTCTCCTTCTCTCTCTGTGTAGCTCTGATTTTCAAATAAATAAATAAATCTTTAAAAACTAACTAAATAAATATACTAATAACCTGGTGGCAACACCTTTCTATCAGAACATGTGAAGCACTCAAACACAGTTTGTCCCAGAAAGTCAGCCATAGTTTTCAAATGCACATCTACTCCATTTGTGGACATCTCTGTGTGGGGTAAGGGGCACTTATTTCTTCCCCTCTTCTTTCTTACCACTCTCACAGTTATAACTTCTATCGATGCTTCCACAGACCAGTCTCTATCAAATTGTAGAGCTAATATCCTCTCATTTCAAAAATGTCATGGGTTTAAACATAGAACCCAAAATAAGACAAGTAACTGGCCTTCTTAATTTCACAGTGTGGCATGTTAGATTCTCAGTGGATCACTGGGTAACTGTAAAGTACTGGGCAGAGAAAAAGATGTTACTTATCTGTATTTATGATGCTGTAATTCTCCACTTTATGCAAACTCAGATTAAAAGAGCTCCAGTTAGTGGGCAGCACTGTTGCATAGTGGGTAAAGCTACTGCCTGCAGTGTCAGCATCCTATATGGGTGCCGGTTGGGATCCTGGCTGCTGCACTTCCCATCCAGCTCTCTGCTGTGGCCTGGGAAAACAGTAGAAGATGGCCCAAATCCCTCATCTCCTGCACCCACCTATGAGACCTGGACAAAGCTCCTGGCTTCTGGTTGTGGATCCAAACAGCTCCAGCCATCTATCTCTGTTTCTGAAACTCTGTAACTCTGCCTTTCAAATAAATAAATAATTATTTAAAAAAACAGCTTCATCCCAGAAGAAGCTCCTGGCTACTGGCTTCAGACTGGCACAGCTACACCTGTTGCTACCAATTGGGGAGTGAACCATCGGAGAGAAGACGTCTCTCTCTCTTTCTCTCTCTCTCCTCTCTCTGTGTAACTCTTTCAAATGAATAAATAAATCTTTAAAAAAGTAGTTCCAGTTATTGACAACACAGTAGACTTGCATTAATTTTAGTTCCCTTCTCACTTTGCAAAGGGATCAGTGGCAGTTAAAAACATTTGAGAGCCTTGCTAACAGGAGAAGAAATAGCTGAAGACAGAAAATGAAAAGCAGCCAAATACATCATCAAAGAAAGAGAAGTGGACCTCATCCAACACAAACCTTTAAAAGTGGATGCTCACAATTAATGAGTGAAACAGCTGCCCACTGAAATCTTATCTAGGGAGGGAAGATGTCCTAAGTTCTGTTTCTGTAAACTCCTGTCATAAATCTGTCCTAATAAATCTGTCCCCAGCATCTCTTTTACAAACATACTGGACCCACTGACCATTGGAAAAGTGGCCCTAAGTCATGTAGGCTGCCATTTAAACCCACCAATGCTGTAAAAGCTAAGAAATTTGAATTTGATGCTCAATTCTCAGGAAAACATTCCAGCTGTGCCTGGGGCCTTTAATAGAAACTCCTTGGATCCTCCACTGTCTCTGTGCCTGTTTGAAAGAAGGGAGTTTTCCCACCCCAGGTTTCTGTAACAGCTTCAAATTCCGCATTGGAAAAGTCTGATAATTAATACTTGAGAGGGATCAATGCGCAAAGCAGTTATTCACGCTTCACACTGCTCCCCACCAGGAAGATGAGGTGCAGGATGAGAGCAGTGGGGCAGATCCTTGTCAGATCCTTCTTCCCACCCCTCTGCTGCCACAGGCTCCCTGCTGAAGGCCATACAGCCCCACCCTGCAGGAACCAACAGCCCAGAAAACATCAAGAGACCAGGCCAGACTGCATTCTGAAACCACCCACAGTGGGAACCCGGCTTATTTAACTGTGGAGAGCAGGGGTCTTTCTGCCTTCTTTCCCTGTGTGTGCATGTTCCCAGAACGCTGCCCCCTCTCTCCTGTAACCACTAAATAAAGCACATTAGGGACAGTTTGGGTGAGGTTCTGCAGGAGAGAGTCCAGGCACTGGGAGCCTGGGAAGCGGAGGTGGGAGACAGAACAGACCGGGTCCCAGTCCTGACCTCAGGGGAAGCTGCCATGATCACTGGTGCCCTGGCACTCACCCTTCTCCCACACATGTCCCTGCCCCTTCCTGCATGCCAAACCTGTAGCAGAAAGTCCCTGGAATAGGTACCCATTCTTCCGGACACACAGTGAGTGAAGCGGGGAGTGCGGGGAAGAGAGTCCCTGGCACATGGGACCCACAGGAGGACAATGAAGAGGGAAGAAGCAGCAGGAGGCAGGCTCAGGGTGAGCACTTGGAAACTGCCTGGGATTGCACGTGCAGAGCAGGAGATGCATTAAATGCCAGAGTAGGAGCAGGACAGCCCTCAGGGCTGACCCTGATCAGGGAATGAACTCCCTCTGGTCCAACTCAGACCCCCAGGGACTGGCAGTGGCATGAGCATGCTCACAGGCATTTGGAAGGCAGAATATGTCAGAGCTCCTGGGAACTTTGGGAAATGGAGTCCAGGCCGCAGCAATCCTAGAGACACCAGCTGGCCCTCGCAAAGGCTGCAGTCAGGGGTGGGTGCCCACAACCAGAGGGCCTTTGCTTTTGTTAAGTCCCTCCTTCCTTTCCTTCTCACACCAAAATCTCAGGGATCAGTTGCTGTTCCTTTCCTGCATCAAATCTGAAAGAGTGACACTCACTCCTGCTAACTGACCCCAAATCCTGGCTCCCTCATAACCTCGGTCTCTTCCAGAAAAATCTTATTTACTACTTTGGCCCTAGAAATCATAAATGACTATGATAGAATGTAACTTTTAACAGAGGTGTAGAAGGCATGGTTTAATATCCAGTTTTGAGAATACAATTTTCATTTGTGTTTTATTGATGTTTATAGTTCTTTTAAGATTTATTGATTTATTTGGAAGTCAGAGTTACAGAGAAGGAGAGGCAGAGACAGAGAGAGAGAGAGAGGTTTTCCATTTGTTGGTTCAGTCCCCAATTGGCAGCAGCACCACGGCACCGACTCCTTATAGTTCTTTTCAAATCATTTTACACTGTCTTTTTATTCATCTAGTACAGAGACAGAAGAATGGACACAGAGCTAACATAGCTGAGTATTCAAGGAGACAGGTTAAGGGGTTAAATGCCTTATATCATAGCATTTATACCTTAGATTAATTCTAGGGACAGTATTATCTGGAGTTTACAAAGTAGAAACTGAATGGAAAGAGCTTAGAAAAGCATGGTGTTTTTTAATATCATTAAAAAGTCTAAGTTAAAGGCCAATCAAGGGGCCAGCACTGTGAAATAGCAGGTAAAGCTACCACCAGCTTTGACATTCCATATGGGTGGAGGTTGAGTCCTGGCTACTCTGCTTTCAATCCAACTCTCTGCTATGGCCAGGGAAAGTGGTGGAAGATGGCCCAAGTCCTTGGGCAGCTGCATCAGTGTGGGAGACCCAGAAGAAACTCCTGGCTGCTGGCATTGGAGCTGTACAGCTCCAGCAATTGTGACCAATTGGTGGGTGAACCAAAAGATGGAAGATGTTTCTCTCTCTCTCTCTCTCTCTCTCTCCCCTTCCTCTCTGTGTAATTGTGACTTTCAAATAAATAAATAACTGTTTTTTAGAATGTCAATCAATATATAATACCTGCTTAAAGATATTTCTTTTGTCTTGTGTCTCAGTTTTTAAAATCTGATTTATCAAATGGAAAAATGTGAGAGAGATGAAGAGTACCTACAAAAATAATTTACTGTAATTATTTACTGTAATAATTTACTGTAATGATGTACTGTAATTTACGGTAATAATGTACTGTAAAGAACCACATAGGATTATAACTTGTCTAGAAAACAAAGGAGATTCAAAGTTTTTATTTTTCATGGTTATTTGTTCTTATTTTTAATATCAAGATAGTATATAAATATTATGCACTCCTAGGTATTTGTGTGTTGTTTGATATGTTTTATTTTTAATCAGAAATTCAAAGAGATAACTGAGTAACATGGAGTTCTGTGTTTCTGATTACTTCTCTCAATTAGAGATCATGGGATTAGAGGTGGTGCTAGATTAAGAATGCTTCAATCTTTATCCACTGGCTTCACACCAGCATTTACTATGTTAAACAATATTCTTGGGGTAGATGGCTCTTTCTTGCCAGACTGTAGACTTCATGGGGTCTAGAAACATATTTGCTTTGACACTAAAACTCAGCATCTTGACAGTCAGTCTTTTAGTTGAATAAATACATGATACACAAAATAAATATTTCTGCCCCTCAAGAACTGCCTAAGAGAGAAGAAAATAGAAATCAATTTGATGACTCTCAGTATTAGGTGAATATATAATTTGTCATTCTGACATAAGCTTGGTCATAAAAAGGGCATATGAATAATTACACAGAGTTGAAGTGTATGAACACTTAGGACCAAGCGGGATAAATGTTCACCCTAGCTATGTAAGGCATTCCATGTCAATAGGAGAGGAAGGAGAAAGAGGGGAGGGAGTGTAGGTGGGAAGGTGGTTACGGTGGGAAGAATCACCATGCTCATTACTTAGCAGCAAAGAGAGAATCTGTGATCATTTGTTGCTTAAGAAAGGGTGATAGGCATTATTTAATTAAAATGCAGGCATCAGTGTTCTCCTATCTCTGAAATAGGAAGTCTATAACTCAGAATTCCTTGCTGTTTCATCAAAAACAATTCAAAACAAAAACCTAATTAAGCATAAGAGGAAGTTACACATTAGAAGTCTATTCTAATCTCTAGGAGGTTCAGGGGTTGGAAAATTCATCCAAAATCTTGCTGAAAAATGTCCCATACATTTTCCATGACCACTATCCATCAGCATAAGCTCTTTTAAAAAAGATTTATTTATTTGAAAGTCAGAGTTACAGAGAGAGAGGAGAGGCACAGAGAGAGAGAGAGAGAGAGAGAGAATCTTCCATCTGCTGGTTTACTCCCCAATTGGATGCAATGGGCAGAGCTGAGCTGATCCAAAGCCAGGAACTAGGAGCTTCTTCCAGGTCTCCCATGTGGTTTCAGGGGTTCAAGGATATGGGCCATCTTCTACTGCTTTCTCAGGCCATAGCACAGCTGGATGGGAAATGGAGCAGCCGGGAATCGAACCGGTGACCATATGGGATGCTGGCACTGCAGGAGGCAGCCTTACCTGCTACACCACAGCACCAGCCCCCATAAGCCCTATCTTCTGCAGAACCAGCACCCCAGACACCAGCCACCACATGGCATCCCATGGCACACTCACCCCTGGCAATGTTCTGCAGCTCCTGCTCCTCTCCACTTTCACTGCAAGAATCTGCAACTCCTTGTTTTCATGCAAGTAATTCTGATTCAGATGATGCCCCTGACACAATTGTCTGGCAAGTGCCATGGCAGGTGTCCATGACCTAGCTAAATGCACAGCTGGGACATTTTAAACTTTTCACTGCCATGGTGAGACACGGACTCCATCTAATAAAGTAGGGGATTTTTCAGGGAGTCCAGAGAATCAAATATGACAAAATGACAAATCTTAACCAAAGAGTGCCGTGGTACAGATGAAGAGAACCCAAAATGTATTTTTCTATCTTTTCTTTTCTGAGTTAAGTGCCTAAAAGCAAAGCCAATGAGGGTTAAACAGACCCATTCTGAAAATTCCTTAACATCTTCATTTTCATCCAAATTAATATATTGCTTGAAGAAAATAAATTTTACATAAATGAAAATGCAGTACCACAGACAAGTGTACAGAACATAGGCCCTCAGTTAGCTTCAAACCATCTGGGTCCATTAATGTGTTCTTCCAGAACCCAAGCTGCAGTACAATAGAACCACAGCCTCTGACATTCCTCCTCCACCCTGATGGATCTTGGGTTTTCCTCCCACCTCCCCTCTCCTGTGAATACATCAGTAGCAGGACAAATGGAATCCAAAGATACGATGATGTTATTTAACATGGAATAAACATAGTGTTTTAGTCAGTACAATCCTCAATACTACAATAATAATTCCGAGTTCACTGATTATGAAAGTAAGTATAAGAAATCTCTTCCTAAGTAATCATAACATCGAGAGCTGAATGTAGACTTTCAGAGGGAAAGAAAGAGAGAATTGTGTAGAGATGTGTATCTCTATAATACAGATTTACCGCTGTACTTTATAGACAGTACACCATGTTTGTCTTTTTTTTTTTTTGCATTCTGGCATAGTTTATTACATCCAGCTTTTCACTTTGGAAATTTTATGATTAGACACTAATATACAACAAATTTTGAATCCTTACAGACAATATAGAGCACCCTAGGCCCTCCCAAGGGCAGAAAACAGACCAAGAGCTCACAGATTGTTGCAACTGCAAGAAGCAGATGAAGATATCGTCAGAAAGATACATATTCCTGCAGTGTGGCTGCTGAGCAGTTCTGCCCTTATGGATCTCATCTCTGTTTCAGATCGTTAAAGAAAGTTACATGCTTTCTGACACTTCTAAAGATTTCACTAATGAGTATCTAAGATATCTTCACTATGCTAAGAGCCTCAGAACAGCCCAAAGACTTGGGCCATCTTCTACTGCTTTCCCAGGCCATAGCAGAGAGCTGGATCAGAAGAGGAGCAGCTGGGACTAGAACCGGAACCCATATGGGATGCTGGCACTTCAGGCCAGTGCTTTAACCTGCTGTGCCACAGCACTGGCCACAATGTAGTATTTCCAATAGAAGAGTTGGTTAAGTCATTAACTCCTCTAAAATACAAGTTAAGTATTAGTTTTGAAACTCTGATTCATTCATTAGAACAACAAAATTTTCTCTCTTTGCTTGTGGGTATGTAAATTTTCTTCTAAGAAATTAATCATGACTTTTACATCTCAGACCCTATTATGAGTAAGTAGAGAATATTGTGGGGTCATACGCTCATTCTATCAAAGGAACATTTCTCCAATTAAAGAAAACATTATGGGCATCCCATATGGGCACTGGTTTGAGTCTTGCTGCTCCACTTCTTATCTAGCTCCTGGCTATGGCCTGGGAAAGCAGTAGAAAATGGCCCAAGTGCTTGGGCCCATGCACATGCATGGGAGACCTTGAAGCTCCTGGCTCTTGGCTTCGGATGAGCCCAGCTCCAGCTGTTGCAGCCAACTAGAAGTGAACTAGCAGATGGAAGACTTCTCTCTATCTATGCAACTCTGCCTTTCAAATAAATAAATAAATCTTTGAAAAAAAAAAAAGATGTCCAAGTCTTACATCAGAGTACTGGGGTTCAGTGCCTAGCTCTGGTTCCTAACTCCAGCTTCCTGCAAATACCGATCCTATAAGGCAGCACTGATGGCTCAAGTATTCAGGTTTCTGCCCACACATGGAAGATTAAGATTGAGTTCATGGGCTGGTGCCATGGCTCACTTGGTTAATCCTCTGCCTGTAGCACCAGCATCCCATTTGGGTGCCATGTTCTAGTCCTGGTTATTCTTCTTCCAGTCCAGCTCACTGCTGTGGCCCGGAAGGGCAGTGGAGGATGGCCCAAGTGCTTGGGCTCCTGCAACTTCATGGGAGACCAGGAAGAAGCACCTGGCTCCGGGCTTTGAATTGGCATAGTGCCAGCTGTAGTGGCCATTTGGGGAATGAACCAGCAGATGGAAGACCTTTCTTTCTGTTTTTCTCACTATCTTTATCTCTACCTGTCAAATAATTAAAAAAAATTAAGTTCACACTCCTGGCTTCAGCCTGACCCAGTTCTGGCTGTTGCAGGCATTTTGGGGAGTAAAGTAAATCAGAGTGCATTTTCATTCTCTCTCCCTCTGCCTCCCAATTAAGTAAAAAAAAATTAAAGAAACACCAACTGGACTAAAGGAAATAATATAGGTAAGTGTCCCACTTCTTTCATATGACCAACAACTAGGTACTAAAAGTTTTCAGTTTTTCCACTCACCACATCCTTTGCCCATGGCATTTAATTTCCTAGGTTTTAATTTTTCTTTTCCCTAGGTAAAATGTGACCACTTGGTGCCAGTGCTATAGCATGAGGTAAGACACTGCCTGCAATGTGGGTATCCCATATGGGTGCTAGCTGAGTCCCAGCAGCTCCCCTTCCAATCCGGCTTCCTGCTAATGGTCCCAGAAAAGCAACAGAAGATAACTGGGGCCCTGCCACCCACATGAGACACCCAGATGAAGTTCCTGTCTTCAGTCTGGCCCAGCCCAGGCCACTGCAGCCACCTGAGGAGTACACCAGCAGATAGATAATCTGTCTCTTCCACTCTGCTACATTTTCAAATACATGCATCAACCTTCCTTTACAAAATAAAAATAAAAACCACTTAATCTGTCAAAGGTATAGAATAAAAAAGCTTACAGGACTGATAAATTCAAGATCTAAAACATCTTCATGATAGAAAACAGCAAAGCAAAGAATGATACTGAGTGGGTTTTTAAAAGCATGTATTTTGGTCCCTAAATTTCTAAACCATGAACATGATTATTACATAAATATATTTATATATTTTTAAGATTTGTTCATTTACATGAGAAAGTTCTTCCATCTGCTGGTTCACTCCCCAAATTACTGAAAACCTGGGGCTGGGCCAGGGTAAAGCAAGGAGTAGGGACCAGTGCAATGCACAGCAGATTAACACCCTGGCCTGAAGCACTGGCATCCCATAAGGGCGCTGGTTCAAGTCCCGGCTGCTCCACTGCTGATCAAGCTTTCAGCTTATGGACTGGGAAAGCAGTAGGAGATGGCCCAAGTCCTTGTACCCCTGCACCTAAGTGGGAGACCTGGAAGAAGCTCCTGGTTCCTGGCCTCAGATCAGCACAGCTCCTGCCATTGCAACAAGTTGGGGAGTAGACCGTCAGATGGAAGACCTCCCTCTCTCTCTCTCTCTCTCTCTCTCTCTGTGTGTGTGTGTAACTCTTTCAAATAAATAAACAAATCTTTTAAAAAAAGCCAGGGGTCAGGGAAGTATCATCCAGTTCTCTCGCTTGGCTGCAGGACCCAAGGATTTGTACCATATTCTGCTGCTTTCCCAGGTATGTTAGCAGGGAGCTGGATCAGAAGTAGAACATGCAATTGGTTCCCATAGAGGATGCTAGTGCTGCAGATGTTGGTATAACCCATTTTGCCACAGTGCTGGCCCTGACAATTTTTAATTCCTAGGAATTAACAGGAAAGAAAGAAGTATGGTAGGATACCTTTTTTTAAAAAAAAATTATTTTATTTATTTGAAAAAGTTATATAGAGAGGTAGAGAGTGAGGTAGGGAGAGAGAGAGAGAGAGAGAGAGAGAGAGAGAGAGAGAGAGAATCTTCTGTCTGCTGGTTCACTGCCCAAATGGCTACAATGGACAGAGCTGAGCTGATCTGAAGCCAGGAGCCAGGAGTTTCTTCTGGGTCTCCCACATGAGCAAAATGGTCCTTGGGCCATCCTCTACTGTTTTCCCAGGTGCATTAGCAAGAGGCTGGACTGGAGGTGGAGCAGCTGGAACTCTACCAGCACTCATATGGGATGCCTGTATTTCAGGCCAGGGCTTTAACCTGATGTGCCACAGTGCTGGCTCCAACAGGTGACCTTTTACTCTCAATAATCTCTTCTTGGTATTGGCAGCAGTTTGTAATTTTTTGTTTATTTGCCTTCTTCTTAATCTATATTTTTAAAAAATTACAAAAGGTTCCAGCACCCTGAGAACCTCCATCACAAGGGCATACAATCAGATGTTTGTCCAGAAAAGGGTGGTGTAGATGCAAGGTGGAAAATGCAAGGTGAGTTGATTCATCTTTCTCAGGCTGTGGTTTCCATGGGCAACTTTTACAACCAACTGCCTTATTCGTTCCTCTTCCACAGAGTGGAACACATGTTAAGTCATCCTATTTAGCCAAAAGTCAGTGGCAGCACTCAAATATGTCATCAATCCAGGGCCAGCATTGTGGCACAAAGGAGTAAGTTGCCAACTGCAACAGCAGGATGCCTTATGGCACTGCTTTGAGACTCACTTCCTTCACTTCTCATCCAGCTCTTTGCTTGGGAAAGGAGCAAAGATTGCCCAAGAGTTTGGGTTCCTGCACCCACATGGGGGACTGGCTTCAGCCTGGCTCAGCCCCAGCTATTGTGGCCATCTGGAAGTGAGCCAGCAGATGAAAGATAGATCTCTCTCTCTCTCTCTCTCTCTCTCTCTCTCTCTCTTCCTTTTACCTAAACATACATTACATAAATAAATGAAAATGCATCAATATAGCAACTTGTTGAGGAAAAGTCTTCCAATTATTGCAGGTATTGTCTCAATGTATAAAAATATTCAGACACAAAAATTATAAACTGGTTTATATTTATATTTCTCAACCACATACTTTTCAGAAAAAATTGTCTGCCACTCAGCATCAGGTATCAGTCTGAAAGCATTCATTAAAAAATCAAGTTATTTTAATAAACACAAAAACCTCTAGTATAGACTGCATATAAACCAGTGGCTTCCATGGGTATACACAGATTGATTTTTGTTAATTTACAGGGATCACTGCACTTCCCTGGCATGGAGCTGTCTGAAGAGTTTAAACACTGATGGTTGTGGCATTATTTCTGATATTTGCTTATTACCCAGAGTGAATTTATTAAATATCTATCATGAACTCCACACTCTCTATATAAATCTATTTCAAATATGTTGATATTTATGGTACTTACACACTTACTAACTGAGCTAATCCTCCTAACTTCTCTCTGGAAAAGCTATGCCTTTGACATTGCCTTTTTTCACACATATGGAAATGCATAATATGCTTCTGTATGGTACTTCAGAATTTATAAAAGGCTTTTCAGGTAAGATTTACATAGCATCATGTGAAAGTGGCCAAAGGACACAGTCTTCTCATTACAGAGGGGAGAGGTATGAAGTGACTCTCTGAACAGTTACTCAGATTCTGTCAGTCAGGTTCAGAATCTTATTAGGTATCAGATACACATCTAGATTTGTTTCCCTACTGTCTCTTTGTCAGAATTCCCAGCCTATGAGTGAACTTCAGTCTGAATGAATGCTAATATTCAAGGTTCTAAGTGAAAAAATTACTGAGGTTTCTATTGGTGAGGAAAGCATGTGTCTAAACATTACTTGTATTTAATAATAAGTATTGAATCACATGAAACTGAATATAAGATTATGCAAATTTTTAAGATGAAGAGCATATATTTAAAACCACATTCTTACATTTTGCAAATGTGTTGAAACACCTTACTGCAGCATGCGTTTGGCATAGTGGTAAAGCCTTCCACATCCCAGTCAGAATGCCCAGGGCTCAAGCCCTAGCCCTGCTTCTGCTTCTGGCTTCCTGCTAACAGAACCCTGGGAGGCAGCAGCTGATGGTTCAAGTACTTGAGTCCCTGCCACCTGTGTGGAGACCCATGCTGAGTTCCTGGCTTCAGCCTTACCCAGCTCTGGTTGGTGCAGACATTTGAGGAATGAGCAATAAATGGAAGGGCTCTCTCTGCCTTGCAAATAAACAAAAATAACTATACAGACCTTTTCTTAAGGTGTCTTGCTCACTTCTAAATAATTTCCCTTTTCACAGTAAAATACCTAACTGTCCTCTTTAGTAACAGTGCATGTTTTGCTCTCCATGTTCACTCCTGAGCTCCAAGTACTGGCAGCTCACCCTAGTAAACTGACTGGTTCCAAGTTCAAGTACTCATCTCCCATATTCTTTTGGTGGGTCTACTGGAAAGAAAGGAGAGTATCTACAGTAATTAATATCTTACTGTTGCTCTTGCTGTCCACCTGCAGGCCTGAAGGATGACCACCTGAATACACACTGTGATGTTCTGGACGTAGTTTCCAAACTTCAGTCACTTTGCAGTGGAGGGACTCTGTCCTCGTCAATCACCTGAAAGCCTGCAGGAGTAGGGAGAAGCTGTGTTTGAAGAATTCACAAATACAGTGCATTGAAGCCAACCACTACCACCCCCACCACACCCCTACTTCAGGGTTCTGGCAAATCCCAAACCAGGAGTTTGGGACCAGGAGTGGTTCAGGAGGTGACCTCGACTCCTTACTCTGAACAGCTCCAAAGTGCCTGTTGCACCCAGCGGGAGCTCAGCGCCTTGACCTCCCATCCTCCTGCCCTTGCCACCAGGATGCCCAGCTCCCAGAGCCTCCAGGAGGCCTGCCGCAGACCCGCAGGTTCAGGCGCACTGGGTTGTGCATCCAGAGCTAACCCAAAATACAGGCCCAGCTCAAGTGTCACCTCCCCACAAAGTCTCTGTCTCCTACTCCCTCCCAGAAGGGCACAGGCCAGCACCTGGCACTGGGAATCTCCGCATTTGCGGTAAACCTGCTCTCCCATGAAGGAAGGTGCCCCTGTGGGAACCCCACTCCACCTGTGAGCAGGGCTGGGGAAGAAGGCTGAGCCAGCCTCCACCCTAGGACTGCAGCCTGGGAAAGTCCAGGGCCCCAGCACCCTTGCCGAGCATGGAGTCTCCCTAAGTGTGCTCTGAGCCAGGGCCTCAGCCGTCAGCAGCTCCCTTGCTTCCAGAATCTGCTGCAGGGCAGCTCAGGCTCAGCCAATTGGAGGGCTTCGGGCCAATCCTCGCTTCCCTGGGGCAGGACCAGCGCTGCCAGAACACCAAACGCTGGGCTGATTATAAAGGTGGTGGTCATTGGTGGGCAGCTTGTAGTTGCAGTGTGTGCGGTTGACGTGTGTGCTGTTAGGTTCTTGTCCATTTTGTACCTTGGGGCTAGAATGCAGGTGATGGCCCGAGAGTCAGGAGGGGCAGGAGAAGAAGAGACAGACCTGGTGAGTGCGACCTTCCACCTCTCCCGCCAGCTGAGGCTTGCAGCACGTGCTGCAATTGGGGAAGCAATGAAGGCCGAGTCTCAGCAGGACAACCTAGTGCACAGTGCTTATTTGCTCACTGATGCAGCATCTATGTGGACTGCATTGGCAGTCAGAAGGAAGGGTTTGGTAGGGGGGTGCTGGAGATGCACTGGGCCCTCATGCAGCTGCCTGCTGTAGGCATCCAGGGCAGCAGAGTCCTGCGGGGTCCCTAGAGATCCTGGCCATGCTGTGCCTCCATCATCCACCCTCCTGCACTGATGCTGGGGACAGTGTTTCTGCGGTTCATATCTCATTGGAATCCATGGTCATTTTCTCATGATGGGCTGATCTCACACAGTGACAATCATGGAACAAATCACTGTTCTGTGGCATCTGCCTCCCAGGAGCATTGCAGGTGGACAGGGGGAAACGGGTGACTGGTGGCACCTCCTGTGCATGGTCTCTGTCCCATCCTGGACCGAAGGTGGAAAGGGAAGGAGAGGAGCTGGCTCAAAGCAGTCCCGCTGCAGGTTCCATCAGGTGCAAAATGTCTCCCGATTGCGGTTCACCTTGCAGAGAAACTGTCTCCTTTTGTGGGCAAGAGACAGCATCTGCTTTATTAGCTGTGCAGTGTATTGATAATTAAAATTTGGGCATCCCTCTCTATAGTCCTCACAGCATAGTTACATTCTGAGGAACTGATGAAACTGCTCAGTACTTCAGGGCTGAGTGTAATATTAGGTGGGCAAGCCTGTTGTTGGCTTTTGGTTTATAGCTATTGGGCAACTTTATTTGGTAAAAATGCATTCAGGCTCAGTAGTGTATTCAAGGATGACCACTTAGTGAATTGTCTTTTTTTTTTTTTTTTTTGGAAGAATAAGAGTATTGAAGACTGGGTTGAGCTACCTATGGCAAAACTCCACCATTCCTGGGAAGGCCACAATTGGCAAGAAAAGCAGGTAGCAAGCTTTCATCAAGTAAGTTGAGATTCCTGTGTTTGCAATCTGAAGAGCTCACTGCTGAGCTGGGAGGGGAACTGCTCTGAGCACAACTCATTAGAGAACTGCTCTTGCAGACCTTCCCCGAAGGAAGCACTGTTGTGGTCAGAAGCATTCCAGGAGCTGCTGGCCAGCAATTGTGAATTAGGCTTGAATTGAATCCATTGCAAGTATCACAAGAGTGCAGAAAGGCTGTGTCCTCAAATCAGCAGCTCACCAGGCAGAATTTGACTTAACCTAGAAGGTCTGTTTATCTCTGTTTATTTCTCAGCATATTCACACCAGGTGGGGAAGATAAATCAGCCTTAAGCTCTGTAATGGCAGTGCTCTTGGTTGAGGCTGAGGATGCTTTTCATTGCATGCAGTGTTTGCAAGAGACTTAGTTCCCTGAGGATTTATGCCTCTCCTGTAAATACATTTTTGGCATTAAAACAAACTGAAGTGTTTCTGTTTTAGTAGTATGGAACCAACTTAAGTATTTTGCCTACAGGCATCTTTGTCTTTAAAGAGCTAAATCCGCAGGATTACAGGATTGAGTAAAAACGAGAATAGCTAATCCTAGTACTAGAAAAGCACAAGGGATTATTTGATCATTAGCTTCCTCATATTCCTCATGTTTCTTTTTAGTTTTCTACCTTCTCTTCCCTACCTACAGATGCTCTGGCTGTATTGGAGGCTTTTCTAAAAACTGAATTCTGTGAAGAAGAAAATATAGGCTACTGGATGGCTTGTGAAAACTTCCAAAAAAAAATCCACCCACCCCAGAAGCTATCCTTATATCCAAGATAAATATATGCACTCTTCTTAGAAAAAGGCCCAAAAGAGGTTAGACACAATTCCTCATTTCAGCATAAAGTGTACACTCTTGACATCAAGATGCAGCAAAAGAAGTAAAGACATAAGACTAAAGCAAGGGCCAGGGAATCTGAAAAGCTTCCTCTCCTGGTGTCCTGTCTTTCAAATAAGTCTCCCCAGACCTGGCAGGTGGAGCTCATCACACATTACCACTTCTGATTTTCACTTTCCAAGAGCAGAGCCCCCTTCTCTAACAAAGGATAATGAGTGATCTTTGTTTCAGATGAACATGCTTTCAAACCAAAACTCTTATTATCCAAAATATACAAGAAGCCATGACTCCCAGCTTTACACTTGCCTGGAAAATGGTGTATTGCTTGATGGAGAATAACTTTTTGAAGTTGTATTTATTTGCAAGGCAGAGTTACAGAGAGAAAAAGAGAGGGAAAGACCGCTTCCTGCTTCCTTCCTTGGGCAGAGGTCAGGGATCACAAAGTGACCTAAAGTGACCAGTTCGAGGCAGAAATCCCAGAGGTGCCACTGGGGCCTGGGCCGGGATGCGGGCGGGGCACAAGCAGATGGGAGATGCCCAGGACCTGTGGGCCAAGGCTGCAGGTGTTTCTGTTGGCCCCCAGGCACCCGCAGGGCCTCAGCTGCTCTCATAATGGAACCGCACATGCACCAAACATTGGGGGATCAAACCAGCAGATGGAGGACTCTATGCCTTTCAAATAAATCTCTTAAAATAAATAAAAAAGAAATGCAAATAAAAAGAACCAGCTAAATAGACATGAACTGTATGGAGACAAACACCAATATTACATTACTCAACTCTCCACTGCTCCAATGAACAAAGAAGACAAATAAGAGGGATATAGGCCTCCCCTTTTTTGTTATCCTACCCTTGGTTCCAACTAGCATGGGCTTCCAGAAAATGTACAGGGAATACAATCTCTGCTGTGGTCAATACATGATCTCAGAATTTCCCTTATTCATTTGCCTAACAGATTTTGATTATGCTGCTCTAGGTAAAGGGAAGTCAACAAAACTGCCCTTTTCCCCCATTTTTAAAATATATTATTTATTTGAAAGGCAGAGTTATAGAGAAGGGGTAGAGACAGATCTTCCATCTGCTGGTTCACTTCCCAAATTGGCCTCAGCTGAGCCAATCTAAAGCCAGGCGCTTCTTCCAGGCCTCCCACATGAATGCAGTGGTTCAAGCACTTGGGCCACCTTCTGATGCTTTCCCAGGCACATTAGCAGGGAGCTAGATTGGAAGTGGAGCAGCTGGGACTTGAATCAGCACCCATATGGGATGCTGGCACAGCAGGCCATGGCTTTACCCACTGTGTTGGTACCGTGTTTGTGTGTGTGTCTGTGTATGTATGTATTTTTATTGCAAAGACACATTTATTTATTTGAAAGGCAAGGTTAGAGAGGGAGAGACATAAGAAGAGAGATCTTTCAACCTCTGGTTCACTCCCCAAATGTCCACAACAGCAGAGGCTGGGCCAAGCCAAAGCCTTGAGGCTGAACAGCAGATAATCTTTAGTTATTAATTTAAAATGAATAGGCTGTAGCTGGTGCTGTTGCATATAAGGTGAAGCCACCACCTGCAGTGCTGGCAAACATTATGGGCACTGGTTCATGTCCCAGCTGCACTGCTTCTAATCTAACTCCCTGCTAATGTGCCTGGGAAAGCAGCAGGAGATGGCCCAAATACTTGGGTGCCTGAATCCATGTGGGAGACCTGGAAGAAGCACCTGGCTTTGGATTAGCCCAGCTCCAGCTGCTTGCAGCCACGTGGGGAGTAAAACAGCAGACAGAACATCTCTGTTTATTTATGTGTCTCTCTCTATAATTCTTTCAAATAAATAAATAAATCTTTAAAAAGGGTTTATTAACGTATACTATAATCCAATCCAGTAAAAGTAAGAGAAGTACTAAATATTACTACCTATATTATTATTTATTTTTATGTTTTAATTTTTTTAAACTTTTATTTAGTAAATATAATTTTCCAAAGTACAGTTTATGGATTACAAAGGCTTCCCTCCTTAACTTCCCTCCCACCAGCACCCCTCCCATCTCCCACTCCCTCTCCCACTCCATTCACATCAAGATTAATTTTCAATTATCTTTATACACAGAAGATCGATTTAGTATATATTAAGTAAAGATTTCATCAGTTTGCAGCACACAGAACATAAAGTGTAAAATACTGTTTGAGTACTAGTTATAGCATTACTTCACATTGGAAAACATATTAAGGACAGAGATCCCACATAAGGAGTAAGCACACAGTGATTCCTGTTGTTGACTGAACAATCTGACACTCTTGTTTATGGCATCAGAAATATCCCTGGGCTCTAGTCATGAGTTGCCAAGGCTATGGAAGCCTCTTGAGTTCACTGAGTTCGATCTTACTTAGACAAGGTCATAGTCAAAGGGGAAGTTCTCTCCTCCCTTCAGAGAAAGGTACCTCCTTCTTTGATGGCCCGTTCTTTCTACTGGGATCTCACTTACAGAGATCTTTTATTTAGGTCCTTTTTTTTTTCTTTTTTGCCAGAGTGGCTTTCCATACCTAAAATACTCTCATGGGCTCTTCAGCCAGATCTGAGGGCCTTAAGGGCTGATTCTGAGGCCAGAGTGCTGTTTAGGACATCTGCCATTCTACAAGACTGCTGTGTATCGCACTTCCCATGCTACCTATATTTTATATAGTCTAAGTATTGTATAAACTAAAATATACAACACTAGGAGTATACTATCAGTAATTATACTACCAATCTCAGTGATTATAAATAAGAATTTTAGCAACTATACTGATTCTGAACAGTGATTCAATGTTTCTGTTTTTAAATTTAAAAATGCCCCTGAACTTGAATTTTTCTGTGTAGCTCCTCATAGAACTACAAGCCTTAGAAGTTCTATGCTGTTTAGCATTTCATCTTCAGTGCCAACTTGATTATTGCACTGCCAGTTTATAAAACACTTCACAGTCATGTGAACCTTACCATAAGATAGGACTGTGTAGAATAAATCCTTTAACTATAAAGACAATCTTATCTCACAAGGGAGGAAGATCCAGAGGGGTCAAATGACTTGCTACTGTCACTTAGCTCTGTTGGCACAGAAACAAGGAAAGCTCTCAGCTTCCTGCCACCTCCCCTTACACCACCTGCCTCAACTAGATGAGCCTGTAATTTTAAGGACACTCAGGCACCATGAGTTTAAATGAATTTTTCAAGGTTACATGACAAGTACCAAAGCCAGAAGTAAAAATTATTGCTTCCATCTTTCTCTTCCTTGTCCACAATGGAAGTCTGATGTACAGTTATGCATTATTCATATATCATTTACAACCAAGAAGCATTATTTTTCCCCAAATTTAACAATGAAACTACTTTTTTCCACTGAGGAAGTTATTTTAATGGATGATACAAACATACTTGTTTTGTTTTTTAATTGGAGATGCAAAGAAATGAACAAGGAGACAGAGAAGTGGTATTCACCCTCTAGTTCACTGCTGAAATATCCACAGTGGTCAGGGCTGTCCCAGGAGTAGGGAACCCAATCATCTGAGCCATCAGTTACTAGCTCCATGGTCTGCATTATCAGGAAGTTGGAGGCAGGGACTGGAACCAAACCCAAAATCTCCCATGTGGGACACAGGCATCTGAACCACAAGGCTACACCCTGGCTTCCAGACTTGTTTTTTCACCAGTCCTCTGAAAAGGAAAGTTAATTACAACCTGAAATCCAAGACTCTGGAGTCCTCCGGTGTGTGTGTCTATGCAAGTTGATGCATTAGATTTACTTATGTTGCCCAAGAGTCTGCAGTTTAGAGAGAACATAAGAGTGAAACATGTGTCAGAGGATGTCAGCATTGGAGAGGTGGCTGTGCTCTAGTCAGAGGCTGAGGAGGACAAGTCCACAGGGAGCAGCAGCACCAAGGGAGAAAGCTATACTAGCAAGTAAGTAGAAAAATTGTTGAAAAATAAATATGGGAAAAGGATTTATTTATCTAGAAGGCAGAGTTATAAAGAAGGAGAGACAGGGAGGGGGAGGGAGAGATCTTCCATCTGCAGGTCAACCCACCAAATGCTCACAATGGCTGGGTCTGGGTCAGATCAAAGCCAGGATCTGGAACTCCACCCAAGTCTCCCTCATGGGTGGCAAGTGTGGGGAGCAGCTCGGACTAGACTAAGTTACTGGAATTAAGACTTATTCTATGCATCTGCTCTCCCACAATAAGGCGCTGGGAGAGGAGAAAACAGCTTCTACCCAGCTGCCTCCAGTTCAACCAATAAACAGCAGGACTTGCTCCTGATTGGAGGAGAGCAGCGTACTCGGCGTGTGGGCAGCCGAGTTGGGATTGGCAGAGGAGGACTATAAAGGAGGAGAGAGACGGCATGCACCAGGAACATCTAAGGGGAACATCTAAGGGGAACACCTGTGCAGCCCCCCGAGAGAGCCGGCCGGCGGTGTGCCGCTCCCCCACGGAAGTGGGGAATGTGGCCAGGGGGAACTGCCCTTCCACGGAGGTGGAAGGGACAGTAGCCAACCCGGGAAGAACCAGCAGCAAACCCGGGGAGGGCCGAGCAGACCAAAGAACAGCGCAGGGTCCTGTGTCGTTCCTCCACGAAGAGGGGGAGCAACATAATGGTGCCGTGACTCGGATATGAAGCCTAGGCAGGGTTCAGTGTCGTTCCTCCACGAAGAGGGGGAGCGACATAATGGTGCTGTTACTCGGATATGAAGCCTAGGCAGGGTTCAGTGTCGTTCCTCCATGAAGAGGGGGAGCGACAGCAAGGACTCAAGAACTTGTGTTGTCTGCTGCTTTCTCAGATGTATTGGCAGAGAGCTAGATGGGAAGTACAGCAGCTGAGACACAAACAGTGGCCATATGGGATGGGATTAATTTTTAATTTTAATGAATTTTTAATAAATTTTTAAATGAAATTTTTAAGAAATGTATTTTTAGATTTTCTGATGGCAGCCATATTGGAGTCTGGCAAATTCTCGTTCTGATGTCAGCAGCAGAATGTTGGATCCTGGCAAATTCTCATTATGACAGGAATGACAGGCATCTTGGAGGCTGGTAAATTTTTCTGACAGGAGTGGCAGCCATGTTGGAGTCTGGCAGTGTGTTTTCTGATGTCAGTGGTGGCCATCTTGGATTCTGGCAATTGTTTTGACAGGAGCTATAGCCATATTGGATCCTGACAAAATTTCTCTGACAAAACCTCAAGGGAGTCCCTGTAAGAAAAGGTGTCTTTTGGACCCAGGACCAATTTCCTGACAGAAACTTGTATGAGAATTAAAATGTTTTCCTGAGTGACAAGTCTATTCTGAGTGATGGACAGGTATCTTAGTGAAGGACAAGGGTGATGGGTGATGGACAGGTGTCCCCACCAAGAGCCCTGGGACCCCCAGAGATTCTCAGAGAACCCCAGAACCCCCAGAAAACCTGAGACCCCAGAGACCCTCAGAGACCCCCAGAGATGCTGAAAGACACTGAGAGAACCCCAGAGACAACTGGGACCCACAGAGACCCCCAGGGACCAACAGAGACCCTCTGGGAAGTGACTATAAGAACCTGGAAGTACACCAGAAGTACCCAAAAGTGGGTATAAACAGAACCAAAGTGACTGAAAATGGGTATACAATGGCCGGAAGTGGACCGGAAGTGACTTAGGAACCCAGAAGTAGACTAAAGTGAGTCTGAGAACCCCGAAGTGACATAAATTAGCTGGAAGTTAGTGACTGTAGGAATCGGGAAGTTGACTGGAATTGACTCTGGGAATGCAGAAGTGGACTGGAAGTGGGTCTAGAATGACCAGAAGTGGGTTTAGGAAATTGAAAGTGGACCAGAAATGAATGCAAAGAGGGGAGGGAAGGAAGGAAGGGATGAGTCATGCTGAGACTCCTGCTGAGTCATCAGGAAATTCTGCTGAATCATCACTAGCACACACCTCGTGAGCCATCATTATACATACCCACTTAATCCTCATTATCCCAGACCTGGTGAGTCATTGAGAAACTTCTGCTGAGTCACCATTTTATACCTGCTGAGTCATCATTACCTACCAGGCATCCTTACCCACAAAGGTAGACAACTACACCTGCCAAGTCATACTCTTAGGCCAGTGAGTCGCACTTCTAAAATTGCCGAATCATGCTTCCAGACCTCCTGAGTCGTGCTTCTAAACTTGGTGAGTCATGCTTCAAACATGAACCCTAACCTGACTCCCATCCCCACCCTAACCGTGACATCAAACCTAACCTGCTGAGTCATGGCACCAGGCCAGCTGAGTCATGCTTCTACCCCTAAATCTAACCCAAGGTTGCAAGGAAGGAAGGAGGGGCCCCTTGCACCTGCTGGGACTGGATGGAGGTCCTGAGGACCCCATGCACCTGCTGGAAACCAGGATGGAGCCCCTGGGGACCCAAATTGAGCTCTGGAGACCCAGATGGAGCACTGGAGAACCAGATGGAGCCATGGAAACCCAGATGAGGCTCCTAGAGACTGTATGGATCCCTGTGCACCTGCTAGAGACCCGGATGGAGCCCTAGAGACCTGGATGGAGGCGCCGGTGCCTGGATGGAGGACCTGGGGACCTGGCTGGAGGCCTGGAGACCCAGATGGAGACCAGATCTGTATGAAGGCCCTAGAGACTGAATGGAGCCCTGGGGACCCAGATGGGGCAATGTATACCTGCTAGAGACCAGGATGGAGTTGCTGGGGACCACCCTATCTCTCAGGACCCCTTGACAGGGCTCAGGTCTCTAAAGAGAACATGTGGGGACCAGGTAGGTGGTAATGATGAGTCAGCAGAAATTTCATGATGACTCAGCATAAATGGATGGTGCTGACTCAGGAGTGAGGAAATGGATGCACAGGAGGAAGTGGTGGCCCTTTGTGAACTTCTGGCTGTGGGAGACCCTGAGGAAGTGTGCTCCCAGCACTGAAGGATGCAGGATCTCTGTACTTGTGAACTCCAGATAGCTGGGTCTGGGGAGAGTGCAGGGGTGACCTGTGCAGGCCCTGCTGCAGCCACCCTGGGACCTTGAGGCCAACCCCGTGGGTGCCACTGGGCCCCTCTGGGTCTCTCCCAGCCAGTGCTGTGCCAATCCTCCCTTCTTATCTGTGGCTCTCAACTGATTCTGGGATTTTTCCAACCTGGAGGTGGGGGCACCAGACCAGAGGTCAGGTAATGGTGGGGGGTAAGGGCCACCAGGTGCTCCGTACACCCTGTGGGAGCCCACCCACGACCCCACCACATGGCTGTGGAGGAAGGCTGGCTGCAGGGTTTCTGGAGGCCCCAGGGCTGGGAGTGAACCCTGGTACACACGCCTGCTGGAGGGCACAGAGAATGCAGCTACTCCCCCTCAGTGTGGGGTGACCCTGACACTTCACTGCCAAGGGTGGAAGCAGATACTGAGCTAGTCTTAGAGCACTGCTCTCTCCAGTCCTGTTATCCATGGGTTCTCAGTCTGGGAAGACAGGTTTCAAAGTGTTTTCAGAAGACTTGGCATCCTAAGAACTGCTGGAAACTCACAGTCAGCAGTCAGTGTCACTCTAGAGCAAAGGTGCATTCGATGTGAATAACCAGGTTTGCGTTTTGAGTCTGCAATCCTTTCAGTCTATATGTTAGGTCCCTATGTTGTTACCTGTTTCCAAGTGATTGCAAGACATTGCTGTGAAAATTTTTAAAAAAAGAATTCATAGGAAATAAATTGAGATATTAAATTTTGTGTTTTTTATTTTTATTTTTTGGCAAAGTTAGACGGTGAGAGAGAGATATAGAGAAAAATCTTCCTTCCATTGGTTCACCACCCAAATGGCTGCTACGGCCGGTGTGCAGCACTGATCCAAATCCAGCTGCCAGGTACCTCCTCATGGCCTCCCATGTGGGTGCAGGGCCCAAGCAGTTGGGCCATCTTCCACTGCCTTCCTGGGCCACAGCGGAGAGCTGGACTGCAAGAGGAGTAGCCAGGACTAGAACCCAGTACCCATATAGGATGCTGGCACTACATGTGGAGGATTAACCAAGTGAGCCATGGCACTGGCCCCAATTTTGTGTTTTTCCACACCCCCTTGTCCCTCAGTCTTCCAGAGGCAGTCACAAATTTTTGTTATGATTATCTGTACTTCTTACTTCTAAAGTAGGCTTTACAGACACATATTAGCCTCAGAGACAAGGAGTCTGTCACGTGGCATCTTTAAATGGTGGTTGCTCAATGGAGGCTTTATCATGACAGACAGTGGAGAAGCAGAATTCTGATGCATGAACGGCCTCCCTAGACACAGTCTTATTCCATGTGCCTTCATAAGTCTCCATCCCCTGTGTCTCCAGCACCTCTTTTTAAAAAAGATTTATTTGAAAATTATATAGAGGGCCAGTGCCATGGCTCACTAGGCTAATCCTCTGGCTGTGGCACTGGCACACTAGGTTCTAGTCCTGGTTGCTCCTCTTCCAGTCCAGTTCTCTGCTGTGGCCCGGGAAGGCAGTGGAGGATGGTTCAACTACTTGGACCCTGCACCCGCATGGAGACCAGGAGGGAACACCTGGCTCCTGGCTTTGGATTGCCACTATGCACTGGCCATGGTAACCATTTGGGGTGTGAATCAATGGAAGGAAGATCTTTATCTCTCTCTCATTGCCTAACTCTGTCCAAAAAAAACCCATGAAATTTAATATCTCAAGTTATTTCCTTATCACATAGAGGGAGAGACAGAGGCATAGAGAGACAGAAAGAGCTTCCATCCTCTGGCTCACTCCCCAATTGGTTGCAATGGCCAGGGTTGGGCCCATCTGAAGCCAGGAGCCAGGCCTTTGGAGCTTCTTCTGGGTCTCCTACGTGGGTGGCAGAGGACAAAACAGTAAGGCCATCTTCCACTGCTTTCCCAGGTCTTTGGCAGGGAGCTGGATCTGAACGGGAACAGCCAGCATACAAACCAGCACCCATATGGAATGCCAACATTATAGGCAGTGGTGTAACCCACTGCACCACAATGCCAGACCCTCCATCACATCTTTCCTTGAGTGTCCATCTGTGCCTGCATCCCAAGCCAGCTGTCAGGTCCTCCAGCCCCACTGCATGAAGCCGTGATCTCCCATCAGTTATCTGCATCTCTACTCTGGAGTATTATCCTGCTACCCTAGAGTGACTTCATTGCCTGTGACTTCAGCTCATGGCAGTCTTCAGATACCTCTCTGCCCTTTGCTTGAAGTTGTTGTCTTCCTTAGGCTTCTAGATCCCCTATGACTTCAGCCTCGGCTTTTCTCTTGTGTCCCCATGCTAAATGCCTATACCCTAAGCATCTCATGTGTCTTCATCTCCTGTTCTCTTCCCAGGGTCTCCACGCACTTTGAAGGTTTGGTTATGTGGTTAACTGTTGAGGAACAATGTGGTTTTCTATGAGCTTTAGCCATTGTGAATAAAGCTGCTATATACATTTTCATGTCAGTTTTTATCAAGCCATACATTTTCACACCAGCTCTGTAAATATATTAGAACATGTATGGTGTATGACACGGTGTTGGATTCCTAATAACATGCCAAGATGTCTGATAAAGCATCTGCCCCATGATGCATTCTCACCAGGAATGAATGAGATGTTCTGCTACTCTATCCTGAAAGCATTTGTAATGTGTGTTTTTAAGTGTAACCATCCTGATACACAGTGTATCCATCTTGTTGCTGTCTAAATGTGCTCTTCCTTTATGTACAGTACATTTCTTTTTCTCAGAATTCTCTAATATTCAGATTGGTTTATATGCTTTTTTATTTATTTGACAGATAGAGTTAGACAATGAGAAAGAAAGAGAGGGACAGAGAGAAAGGTCTTCCTTCCATTGGTGCACCCCCCAATGGCCACTATGGCTGGAACTATGCTGATCCGAAGCCAGGAGCCAGGTGCTTCCTCCTGGTCTCTGACGTGGGTGCAGAGCCCAAGCACTTGGGCCATCCTCCACTGCACTCCCAGGCCACAACAGAGAGCTGGACTGGAAGAGGAGCAACTGGGACTAGAACCCTGTGCCCATATGGGATGCCAGCACTACAAGTGGAGGATTAACCAAGTGAGCCATGGTGCCAGCCCCGTATATGTTTATTTTATTATGCATTTTACGTGTGTCTCTATGTATTCTGGCAGTAGTTAAATTTGAAGGCATTTATTTTCCTGTTACTGAGTTCTCCAAGTTTTTGTTAAATTTGCATACAATTCCTTCAAGTGTGTATTTTTCTTTTTTATAAGATTAATTTATTTATTTGAAAGGAACAGTTACAAAGAGAGAGACACATAGTGAGACAGAGACAGATCTTTCATCACTGGTTCACTCTACAAATGACCACAATGGCTGGTCTGTGCCAGACTGAAGCCAGAAGCCTGGAACTCCATCTGGGTCTCCCATGTGGATGACAGGGGCCCAAGCACTTGGGTCACCTTCTGCTGCTTCCCCAGACACATTAGCAGGGAGCTGGATGGGATGTGGAGTTGAACTAGTGCTCATATGGGATGCCAGTGTCACAGAGCATGGCTTAACCTGCTGTGTGACAATGCCAGCCACTGTTTTGTCTTTGATAATAAGCATTCTAACTGGAGTAACTTGGTGTCTAATTGTGGTTTTGATTTGTATTTGTATTTCCCTGTTAATTAGTGATGCTGAACATTTTTCATGTACTTCTTGGCCATTTGTATGCCTTTCTTTAAAAAATGAGCATTTAGATCTAATGCCAATTTTAAAATCTGTTCATTTTTCATTGAGTTTTTAAAATGTCTTAAAGGGTGTATACACCTTAGTAGGTGTATATTTTCTAAGTATTTTCTCCAATTTCATATTGTCTCTTTGTTATGTTGATTATTTTGTTTCTTTGCAGAAGTTTTTTAATTTGGTAAAATTCCAGGGCCAGTGCCATGGCTCACTTGCTGCAGTGCCAGCATTCCATATGGGCGCTGGGTTCTAGTCCCAGTGGCTCCTCTTCCAGTCCAGCTCTCTGCTGCATCCCAGAATGGCAGTGGAGGATGGCCCAAGTGCTTGGGCCCTGCACCCATATGGGAGACCACAAGGAAGCACCTTGCTCCTGGCTTTGCATCGGCCCAGCGCCAGCCATAGTGGCCATTTCTGGAGTGAACCAATGGAAGGGAGACCTTTCTCTTTGTCTCTGTCTCTCACTGTCTATAACTCTACCTGTTAAATAAATAAAAAAAGTCCATTTGAATATTTTTGCTTTTTTTCTTCTAGTGCTTTGTTGTCGTATCCTTCAAATACTTACTCAATCCAATGTCCTGAAGCATTTTTTTTCCAGTAGTTTCAGGTCTTACATTTAAGTCTTTAAATAATTTTGAATTGAGTGTAAAATTATTTATTTGAGAGCAGATAAACAAAAAGAGAGAGCTCTCATGTTGATTGACTCCACAAATGCCCACAAACGACAGGACTGGGCCAAACAGAAGCCAATAGTGTGGAATTCAACCCAGCTTTCCTGCATGGTGGAAGGAACCCAGTACTTGAGTTATCCCTACTCCCTCCCAGTATCTGCATTAGCAGGAAACTGGAGTCAGGACTCAGAGCTGGGTATCTACTAGGTACTTTTATATGAGACACTAGCATCTTAACTGACATCTTAATGCCTAGGGTAAATGAACACCTTTGAGTTCAGTTTTGTATATGATGAGAGATAAAGTTTAAATCTTCTATGTGTGAATATTCAATATTCAAAGCACCATTCATTGAAAAGACTGTCCTTTCTGCAGTGAATATTCTTAGCATTTCTGTTGAAGATCAGCTCGTAGGAGATGTTTACCTTTAGGCTCTCCAAAATTTTTTTATTAATATAAAGAGAACAGATATCATGTATTTTATAAATACAATGCTAAGAAGATATCCATAGTCCCCTCACTCCCTCCATCAATCCCCATTCACCTTTCCTTTTTCTCTATAATTTTTGCAAAAAACATAAATTCAAAAAAACATAATTTCACAATTTTCTTTTGAACCTTGGGTTTAGTGCACCACTAACCATACTATTCAACAAATAAAAAAAATCCAAAACCACAGTTTGACTAGAGTATCCACAAGGGCTTAAAACAATAATCAAATCATAAGTCCATTTCATTCTTATCTACTCTTGTATCCTATATTAATCAGAACTTATCAGGGAAGAAATGACATTTATCTTTCTTGAATTGCTCATTTCAATAAGCATAATGGTTTGCAGTTGCATTCATGTATTGCAAAGACAGGGTTTCATTCTTTTTTATGACTGAGCAGTATTCCATACTACTCATTTTCTTTTTCCAGACATCAGTTAATGGGAATCTGATTTGATTGCTTATCTTAATTATTGCCAATTGAGGTGCAGTAAACATGGGGGTTATAAGTAACTCTTTCAAAGCCTGATTTCATCTTGTTTGGGTAAATTCCCATGGGTGGGATGGCTGGGTCATATAGTAGATCTATTTTCAGATTTCTGAGGAATATCCTTACTGTCTTCCATAATGGTTGTACTACTTTACATTCCTATGAATAGCGTATAAGTGTGCCTTTTCTCCAACATCCTTACCAGCATTTATTATTTTTTCATTTTTGGATGATAGACATTCTAACTGGGATGAGATGAAACTTTATGGTTTTCTTTGCATTTCCCTGATGGTTAGTGATGCTGAGTATGTTTTCATTTGTCTGTAGGCCATTTGTATTGATTGCATCCTTTGAAAATTTTCTGTGCATGTCCTTTGCCCATTTCTTAACTGCATTATTTTGTTGAAGTTGAGTCTCTTAAGATCTTTATAAACATCAGATTGCTGTTTGTACCTGAGTGAGTGCGAACAAAAGAGCGCCACAGATTGATAAAATTTGGTGGTCCTTTATTGCAGGTGGTGGAGAGTGTGCTCATGCCCTAAAGAACTCTCGACCCTGAAGCCGAAAGCAACAGGGTTTATAAAGGCAAAAACCACAAAATCGGGAGGGGAATTCATGGTTGCTAGGAATAGGGGGGAACACATGGTTACTGGTTACTGGTTACTGACCTAAAACCTATGTGAAACTAGTATCAATTATAATCTAGTATCAATAAGCTAGTATCAATAAGCTAGTATCAATTATAATATTGACAATACCAGTTACAATCTTAACAATTCCAATTATAATGTTGACATTAATCCAGGTATTGGTTTTAATCATACATAGGACATAGACAAATTACATTTTTATCATTAACCCAGGTGTAGTCTATTAACTTCCAAGCTTGAGCGATCATACTATGGGGTTTCTGTGCTCTGCCAAGTGTGATGTAGTGGACTGCTATTATTCAACTGTTTTAGATCATAGTCTCAGACCAGAGTCTCATGGTGTGGAGTCCCTACTGTCAAGGTGTTACTTCAAGATATTAACCCTTTATCAGTTATATAGTTTGCAAATATTTTCTACCACTCTTCACTTTGCTTAGTGTTTCCTTTGCAGCACAAATCTTCTAAGCTTGATGTAATCCCTTTTGTCTCTTTCTGCTTTCATTGCCTGTGCTTCTGGGGTCTTTTCCAAGAAGTCTTTCCTATGCTAATGTCTTGCAGTTTTCCCAATATTTTCCTCTAGTAATTTGTTGATATCAGGCCATAGATTTAGAGTCATGATCAGTTGTGAGTTGATTTTTGTATGGGTGTAAGTACAGGTTTTGTTTCATATGTCTGCATGTTGAGATCCAATTTTCCCAACACTATTTGTTGAAGAGACTGTCCTTTCTCCAGGGATTGATTTTAGCTCATTTGTCAAAGACTAGTTGGTTGTAGCTGCATGGATTAATTTTTTTGGTTTATATTTTGTTTCATTGGTATACATGTCTTTTTCTGTTCCAGTCCCAGGCTGTTTTGTTTGTAACTGCCCTGTAGTATGTCTTGAAATCTGGTCATCTGATACTTCCAACTTTTTCTTGTTTAATGTTGCTTTAGTTATTTGGGGGTCTCTTGTGTTTCTACACAAATTTAAGCATTCTTTTTTTCTAGATCTGAGAAGAATGTTCTTGGAGTTTTGATTGGGGTCTCATTGAATCTATAAATCGCTTTGGGTAGTATGAACATTTTGATGATATTATTTTTTCCAGTGCACAAACATGAAATATTTTTCCATTTTTGTGTGTGTTCTTCTATTTCTTCCTTTAATGTTTTGTAATTTTCATTGTGAAGATCTTTCAAATTCTTAAATTTATTCCAAGGTATTTAATTTTTCGTAGGTATTATGGTTGGTATTATACTTACAAGTTCTCAGCCTGAATTCAAATATATTTAGCTTATCCAATTCCCAAAGGATTCAAAGTTCACTTTTTTGGTACATTATAAAAATTGTATAAGGAGTTGTTAATTATCCATCCCAGATAATAATTCCTGTCAGATCCTTCATAGAAAGATACAATTATAAATGTGGATGTTAGTTATAAGTGTAGGTGTTGATGAATCTGCCATAGTTTACTGTGGTATTTTTGGTTAAATTTTAAGTCATTCCTGATTACAAACTGATGAGTATCATAACATTTGTGGCAGTGAAGTGTGTTCATAACTTACATTCCTACTTTCTCTGAATTCTGAATGGTTCAAGCTGGACATGGAAAGAAGTCAAAATGTAAGCTTTCTAGCCCACAGAGTTGTTGGTCTTGGTGCTTAGCAACAAAAATTCCTTTCCATTGCCCTAGTACATTACATTGCATCCTTACCTAGTCACTTACAGAGCACAGGTTTTTTGCTAAATTTACAGTATAAAAAAGGGCAGACAAGAACCCATGTTCTCATAGGCATCCTAGAAAAGTGCTAAATAAAGAAAAGGGGGGTTGGTAGCTCATTGCCTCTTTCATCTCTCCATTCATGCAAGTCATTCATAAATCCCACATAGAGGAACAAGTGAGCAGGGGTCAGGAGCAGTGCTCTAATGTTTAGGCATTTTACTTTGTGGTGGGGGTTGTATCCTTGTCAGCCTACATTCAAAAAAGATACTCTGTCCCAGGAAAACAAGAAGACTAGGAAAGTCAGCATACCCAAATTGTTTCTTTTAATTTTAAAGACTCTCTTGTGTCCAACTGTGGTCACTATGCTAAAAGGAATATTTCGAAGACTGTGAACATTTTGAATGTTGAGCAAGGAGTTGCTCTCCTATGACATGGGTGAATCTATTGTAAGAACAATATGCATGAGTACATTCTTATAGAATATTTCTGCAGTGGTTTTTGAGTTCTTACAGATTTGAGTTTTATAAAATGATGCCAAATCATTATATTTACTTGTTTACTCAAGAGACACAAATATTTTTCTTTAAAGTGAAGAAACAAATTGTAAATGTTGAGAAGCAATTAATTTTGGGATGTGGTAATTTGCAATAACCAGTAAGGATGGCTAATATATATATATATATATATATATGTACAAATTTAAAATGCAAACCAAGAAGTGAAAAATGTTTTTGTTACTTTAAAAATGAACGTTATAAATTCTCTCTTTAAACTATATTTCACCGGGTACGTGGCTCACAAGGCTAATCCTCCGCCTGCAGTGCTGGCACCCCAGGTTCTAGTCCCGGTTGCTCCTCTTCCAGTCCATCTCTCTGCTGTGGCCCAGGAGAGCAATGGAGGATGGCCCAAGTGCTTGGGCCCTGCACCCACATGGGAGATCGGGAGGCCATGGTGGCCATTTGGTGGGTGAACCAATGGAAGGAAGACCTTTCTCTCTGTCTCTCTCACTGTCTAACTCTGTCTGGCAAAAAATAAATAAGTAAATAAATAAATTTTGCCTTGTACACTCTCAGTTCTTATTCTGAAGATGTTAAAGTGTATCACATTTTTATTGAGAAGCAAAGAAAAATGTTCCATTTTAGAATATTGAAAACATACAATTTAAATTTTGCTGAACAGCTTGTAATAGTTGAATTTGTATTTTTAGGCATAAATATGTTTTCTTCTTGATGTATCATGACAGATATATTATTTTCATGGTAGTGGAATGTATGAGGTAAATGATCCAACAGATTTGTTTTCATTAGATCAAACTTTCCATGGGGTACCTAAACTTAGAATGAGTTTGATATCACAACACTATTTACATTCTCTGTAAGAAAAATAAAGGACATTTGTCCCTAGATTTCAAATCACAGAATGAGATAGTCCAATTTATTTTTGGTTCTCAGTGAGGTATTGCTCTGTTTTATAACACCATGCTTTCATGAAAAATAGATTTTTATTCAAAAGTTCACATTTGTACCACATTTTTTTTTTCTGTAGGTCTAAAATTTTTCTAAAGGTCAATCTTTCTATAAAAAAGTTCATATGTGTTGCCTGATGTAATCAATTTCTTTTTTTCTAGATTTATTTTTATTTATTTGAAAGACAGAGTTATATAGAGAGGTAGAGACAGAGAGAAAAGTCTTCAATCTGCTGGTTCACTTCCCAATTGGCTGCAAAAGCCGGAGCTGAGCTGATCTGAAGCCCGGAGCCAGGAGCTTTTCTCAGGTCTCCCACACGGGTGCAGGAGCGCAAGGACTTGAGCCATCCTCTGATGCTTTCCCAGGTGCATTAGCAAGGAGCCAGATCAGAAGTGGAGCAACTGGAACTCAAACCAGCACCCATATGGGATGCTGGCACCCTAGGTTGGGGTTTTAACATGCTGTGCCACAGCACTGGCCCCTGTAATCAATTTCTAAAGTGTATACACTGACAAGAAGAATTACACAAAGTACACTCATCTAACAAGGCATATCTTTGCTAAATTTAAAGACAATGGCTTTACCTGCTACACGTAATGCTAGCCTCAAGTATTTGCTTTGGAGCAATACTCATCTGCAGTTTTCATAGGTTTTATCAGAAAGTATCATTTGATAGTAAATCCTTTTAGTGAATATATGAAATAGATCAAACATTGAATTTGTGAAAAAAAAAATGGCTGCCATTCAGATCATGCCAAGTCTAAGGCTTTGCCACTTCATGATTATATATCCTTGGGCAAACCAGTTACTTACCTCTTCATGCCTCAGTTGCATTTTCTTTAAAGTTAAAATAACAGGAGCTACCTCCATTTTTCTGGAAACATAAAATTCAGGAAACATCACCTGGTATAAAATAAATGTTAGCAATTATTATTATTATCTATTCACATTTTCCTAAATAAAGGTATTTAAATATCTGTGCCTTTATGCTTAATGTTGTAGTGTACACATTTAGATACAACTCAAAATTTATTTGAAATTATATACATTCAAGTTTTGTAAAACTTCATATTTTGCTTGACATGGTAACTCAAACTAGATTCAATTCCTTTTAATTTGATGAGTGAGCCATTTCTTATCTGGATAATGTAACTTATTCACTCATTTGTGCTTTGCGATGATACCTGCCTCTTTGTCAAAACAGTAACTAAACTGCATCATTTTTGGTCAAAAATAAATCAATAGAGTAAATTGGTATTTAAAGAAAGGGACTATTCTTTGGCAGTAATCTTAAACTAGCACATTGATGCACTTTGGTAAATGCATTGGAGACTTGCTGATTGTGTATGTACATTTGTGAATGTATGTATGGTACATGGGTGTGTGTGTGTGTGTGTGTGTATGTGCTCAATTTAAAGCTACAATAAAATTGTAGCATTATCCAAAGAAATAATTCTAGAAAATCATAGTTTGCAATGATTTTTGCTCTTTGGAGATTATGATGTTTAGATGATGCCTAAAGTTTCTGTGAATTTTTTTCAGAATTCTAGTAATATACAACACTGAAATTCATAAAGAAGGGGAAAATAGTTGGGTTCAAAGATATCATTAGACTACAGAACCAATCAGCCATAATTCAGGCCTCCAAATTAAACTACTTGTATGAGAAAATTTAAGTAGTTGTATTGATGTCACATATTGTTTGCAAACAAATGTATCTTTTTAAAAATTATTTATCTATTTACTTATTTATTTGAAAGCCAGAGTTACACAGAGAGAGAAGAAGAGGCAGAAAGAAGAGAGATAGGTCTTCCATCTGCTGGTTCACTCCCCAATTGGCTGCAATGACTAGAGCTGCACTGACCCAAAGCCAGGAGCCAGGAGCATCTTCTGGGTCCCCCATGTGAGTTCTGGGGCTCATGGACTTAGACCATCTTCCATTGCTTTCCCAGGCCTTAGCAGAGAGGTGGCTTAGATATGGAGCAGCCGGGACTCAAACCGGCATCCATTTGGGATGCTAGCACTGCCAGGCTGCAGCTTTACCCGCTATGCCACAGTGCCAACCCCAAATGTATATTAATATTACTGTATTTGGTAAACACATAACATTAGTGTTGAAAGAATAAATAATTATAAACCTCAGTGAAGGCAATTTGTCATTAGGTAACAAAACCATGCAATGCATTCAATTGAATTCTAGTCCAGATATTTTTTCATAAAGAAATTTTAAACAAAATTATATTGATGCCAAAATATTCACAATAGAATGATTCCCTGAAGTGCAAACATATGGTAATCATTTACATTGGATGATTGCTTGATAAAATACACCGATAAATTTCATGTAGTCTATCATTTAATAAATCCTTTAAATTAATTGAATTAGTTTGAGGATATGCTTTGAAGAGTGTCTATAAAAAGTGTAGGGCAATAATTTATACTGACAATCATAACTTCCCCCACCCACCCATAACCCTCCTATTTCCTGCTCCCTCTCCCATCCCAGAAGATTACAAAATTGTATGAAGGACATTTGTACAGTAAACAAATATACTGATTTCTAATGCAATATTTGAATACTTGAAGCAGGAAGGCTAAGTACTTCTTTGCCAAAATAACATGTTTTCTCCAGTGTAAAACCCATTTGCCATCCCAATACACAAAGGGATTTGGGGCAAGAAGGAAAAAAGAAGTCCACACATGCAGAAATTTTAAGCAAAACAAAATAGAGAATGTATTTAGTTTCATGAAAATCACACAAGAATTAATAGTATTCCACCCATTTCCAACAAATATTTTTAACTTTAATGAATCAATGAATTTTCAGTTACATAGCGGAAAGCTTCTACCCTCTCCCATAAAACTGAAAGAGAAATTTTTTAAAAGTAAAAACTGATGAAAGAATTCTGCAATACATGTTAATGTTAAGTAGCCCAGCAGAGTTTATTTAGAAATACAAACACACACACAGAAAATAAATACATTAAAATCTTACTGAATAGTCCAGTAATAGTTCAGGATCCAATATGTGTGCAAAAGATTCTGGATTTCCCAGTCACTTTGTATAGGAAATGATGTGCTTTGCTATGTAGCATGTACCTTTAGATTCCTGAACACCTCCACTTTGCTTCTTACCCTGAGTCCCAGCAAATACAGGAACACAGCTGTTGAGTCATTCATTTTCTGGATTTGGGAATATCAAAGAATTAATGAGTATAGAAAGTTGTACAGCAGAGACCAAGAATGTCCAAGGGAGGTCACGTAAATCAATTGAACAAGTCAAACTACTATGAATGTATACTGAATGCTCAGTTTTTAATATGTCTTACTTACCTAAAAAGACATGAGGGCTATTGCTCTCTCTCTTAATACAACTAAGGAGAAGATATCACCAATGCTCGAGAAAAATGAATACACAGCAGAGCTAATACAAAATCCCAAAAATCCAAAATAGAAAAACTGGATATGCACTCTTTACACACACCCTGAAGTGACAATGAAGGAGAACAAATCTAAAATTAGAAAAACTTCTTTTTTTAAAGATTTATTTATTTATTTGAAAGTCAGAGTTACACAGAGAGAGGCAGAGAAGAGAGAGGGGTCTTCCATCGACTGGTTCACTCCCCAGTTGGCTGCAATGGCCAGAGTTGTGCCAATCCAAAGCCAGGAGCAAGGAGCTTCTTCCAGGTCTCCCACATGGGTGCAGGGGCCCAGGACTTGGGCCATCTTCTACTGCTTTCCCAGGCTTTAGCAGAGATCTGGATCCATATGAGCTGCCAGCACTACAAGTGGTGGCTCTACCCACTATGCCACACCACTGGTCCTGAAAATTCTTGTCAAATTAGGAACAATTAACCTTTGTTTTAGAATGAATTATTAAAATATCTAAACTGGGGGAATACATAATTTCTTTCTTTAGAAATCAGAAGAGAAAAAGAACACTTCAAGGCTACTGTGACACCACACAGAAGGAATGGAGAATCATGACCTCAATTAGCCTAGGGACAGAATAAAAGGGAGGAAAATAGGAACAACAGAATTAAGATGAATAAGCTTTGACAGCTGAGAGAATCTGAATCTAAAGAAAAGACATGCAGTTAACTGAACCAATAGAGATAAGTCTGAGAGGAAAAAACATTGTTAAGACATATTAATGGGGCCAGAGCTGTGGCTTAGTAAAGTGAAAAAAAATCTAAAATTTGTTTTTAAATTATATAATTAAAAAAGATAAAAAAGATGTTCAATCTTAAGTCTCTACAGCATAAGATATACATCAATTTTCCCAGGTTCTATTTGCATTAATTAACAAAGTTTCATGGGTATAATCACTAGAGTGGCTCCAATAAGTCTTTTTATAAAAATTATTTTTTAGTTTGACAGGCAGAGTGGACAGTGAGAGAGAGAGACAGAGAGAAAGGTCTTCCTTTTTCTGTTGGTTTACCCCCCAGTGGCCGCTGCGGCCAGTGTGCTGCGGCCGGCACACTGCGCTGATCCAAAAGCAGGAGCGGGGTGCTTCCTCCTGATCTCCCATGCAGGTGCAGGGCCCAAGCACTTGGGCCATCCTCCACTGCACTCCTGGGCCATAGCAGAGAGCTGGACTGGAAGAGGAGCAACTGGGACAGAATCTGGTGCTCCCACCAGGACTAGAACTCGGTGTGCCTACACCGCAGGTGGAGGATTAGCCTATTGAGCCATGGCACCTGTCTCCAATAAGTCGTAACCTGGGATGCAACTAAATTTAACAAGGATACTCATTAGGAATTTTAGAAGAATTCCCAAAATATGTTATCTGAATAAAAATAAGTACGTTACTTGGTACATCTCATATTAACTATACTATTGTCTAAATTTCCAATTGTCAGATGTACTAAAAAAATCCCAGAAGCAGCAGAGTTGGTCCAACATGATGAAGAGTAAAATAAATTTTTTCAGTTAAAACTTGCCTAGAGAAAATGAGAATTCACAAATCCCAGATTAAAATAACCAAGAAGGCCCAATAAAAGAAAACTCAATGTCATCATACACTAATATTTATTACCTCAGATTTATTTAGTAAAAAGGTGATTATTCCAGCTATATCCCATTAGGTAGCCCAATTTTACCTGCTAAATCCATTAAAAGAAAAAGCACCTCATGATATATTACTAAAATCATATTGCTATATGCCATCCACCATGTCCCCTGTACCTTATACTCAATGTTAACAGATCTGATGAAATCAATAAATAAATGATGTGTCTTAACCAAGTGTGGCAAATGCATTTTGTTCCAAGTTTTTCCAAAAACCCCTCAGTCTCAGTTTGCCTTCACCTTGAAAAGACACTTCTGAGGTTTACTAATCAGTCCAGCTTCATTGGGCCTCCCTCCAATGAAAGGGGCTAAAATCCATCAAAATAAACTCTAGGCACTGTCCTTGTGCTCCCAGCAGTCATTAGGGGAGTAAATGAGCATATGGAAGACCTTTCTCTGTCTCTTCCTCTCACTGTCTGTAAGTACACCTGTCAAATACATAAATAAATAATTTATATATATACATTTATTTATATATTTATGTATAGAAATATATTCAATATAAAATATATTATAGTTTAACATACAATATATTATATAATATATAATAATTATAAACAGATATTATATAATTTATTATTAATATTATATATAATATACATATATATTATTGAGATGACTTCAAAAGCCAGCGTGTGGCCAGTTTGAAACCAGGAGCTTCTCCTCCGCTCTTTGTCACAGCAACCCAGGCACTTGAACCATCTTTCACGGCTTTTTCAATCCATTGGTAAGGAGCTGGATCAGAAACAATTATAGATTTATATATAAATAATAAATTCATATATAATTATATATTTATAATAATTATATGTAATTCTATATTATGTATAGAAATATATAATATAATATATATTATAATATATAAATATATATATGATGGACCAAAATGTAGTATTCTCCATTTGGCAGAAGGGACAGGCTCCAACATCTACTGTCTATGTCAGTATGTCAGCATAATGCAGGAGGTAACCCCTCTACCAAATAAGAAAAGCTATTTCAGTTCAGCTGGACATCATTCTGCTGACTGTTGACCTTATTACTGTTAGTCTGGATGCTTTCATTGGTTGCAATCCAGAGACCCAATTTTCCCATAGATATAAACATCAGCAAACACGAAAATTTGGTAAGAAATGCTTAAGCTCAGAGTTATGATTAATAACTATTTTAACAAAATTTCTCAGATCCCATCTAATCCAAACCTTGGACAATTGGAAGCTGTTGTACTTGGCCCACCCATAATTGAAACGGATTCTAAATCCTTCAACTGCAAGGAGAGTATCATAGACATTAATCTCCAAATGGATCCAGTTCCCTGCTAATGTGTCTGGAAAAGCAGCACAGGGTGACTCAAATATTGGGGCTCCTGCACCCATGTGAGAGACCTGGAAGAAGCCCCCGGCTCCTGATATCAGTCTTGCCTAGCCACAGTCATTGCAGCCATTTGAGGAGTGAACAAACCAGGAGGAAGATCCATCTCTCCCACTCTCTCTTTCTAGTGCTGCCTTTCAAATTCATAAATAGATCTTTAAGAAAATAGATCACTTCAATAAATTTGCCATTGCTCAGTCATGATGACTTTTACTACCTTCAGTTCTTTTTCAAAAGATTTATTTATTGGAAAGGCAGAAAGAGGAGCTGGTGGTTGTGGTGCAGTGGACAAAGTTGCTATCTGTTACATTGGCATCCTGTATGTGCACCAGTTCAAGTACCAGCTATTCCATTTCTGATCCAGCTCCTTACCAATGGACTGAAAAAGCAGGGAAAGATGGCCCAAGTGCCTGGGATGCTGCCACACACATCGGAGGAAAAGCTCCTGGCTTCAACCTGGCCACACTCTGGCTATTAAAGTCATCTCAAAAATGAATTAGGTGGTGGAAGATTTCTGTCTCTCCCTCTCTCTGTAACTCTTTCAAGTAAGTAATTAAATATTTTAATATGATAAAAAGGCAGAGAGACACAGAGACAAAGAGAGAAGGAAAGAGAAGCAGAGAGGTCTCCCATCTGCTGGTTCACTTTCTATATGGCTACAACTGTGCAAGACCAGGTTCTCAAGTCCCCATTGAGGTTGCAGTTCTCCAAATTAGATGACAAGAAGGAAAGAATTTGAGCTATTATCCGTTGCTTCCTAGGGGTATTAACATGAAATTGGTTTGGAAGTGGAGTACCCAAAACTCAGATTAGCACTGCAATATAGGATGTGGGCATCGGTTGTGATGGCTAACAAATTGGAAATCCTAGAGGAAAAATCAACAGATTCCTGGACATACACAATATACCAAAATTGAGTCATGAAGACACATAGAAAAGCTAAACAAACCAAAACCAAGACAGAGATTGGATGAGTAATAAAGACCCTCCCAACAAGGAAAAGTCCAGGATCAGACAGCCTCACTATTGAATTCTACAGGATGTTTAAAGAACTAATCCCAATTCTTCTCAAACTATTCAAAAGAATTGAAAGAGAGACAATCCTCTCAAACTCCTTCGATTAATCCTGCATCACCTTAATTCTTCAACTAGAAAAAGATACAGTGGAGAGAGGGAACTATAGAAAAATATCCCTGATGGGGGCCAGTGCCGTGGCACACTGGGTTGATCCTCCACCCGTGGAGACGGCATTCCATATGGGTGCCAGTTCTGGTCCCGGTTGCTCCTCTTCCAGTCCAGCTTTCTGCTCTGCACTGGGAGGGCAGTGGAGGATGGCCCAAGTGCCTGGGTCCCTGCACCCACTTGGGTGACCAGGGAGATGCTCCTAACTCTGGCTTCCGATTGGACCAGCACCACCTGTTGTGCCATATGGAGAATAAACAGGCAGATAAAATACTTCTGTCTCTCTGCCACTGCCTCTCCCTATAATTAACTCCACCTTTCAAATAAATAATTCTTTGGAAAAAGTCAACAAACAATAAAGGCTGGTGGAGAGGGAGAGAAAAAGGTACCCTAACCCACTGTTGGTGGGAATGAAGCTAGTACAGCCATTATGGAAGGCAGTATCAAAGTTCCTCAGAAATCTGAAAACAAACATACCATATGATCCTGCCATCTGACTCCTAGGAATTTATCCACATGAAATGAAATAGAATATGCATAGGCATGAGTTATCTGTACCTCATGTTTATTACAACTCAATTCACAATAGATAACATGGAATCAACCCAGAAGTCCATCAGCTGGTGACTGGAAAAAGAATATGAGCTATAAAAACAGTGTAAAATACTATTCAGCCATAATTGTGAATGAAATCCTATCTTTTGTAACTAAATGGATGAACTGGAAAAAAGTATGCTTCATGAAAGAAGCCAGTCCCCAAAAGACAAATACCATATGTTTTCTCTGACTGGTGGTAATTAATATATAGACAACGAAAAGTAGCATGAGTTAATATGACATTTTGAGATTTGAGTATTGTTCATAGCACTTTTCTGTACTCTTTGATAGAGTAAACAACATATACTCATTGATATTTCTTCTACTACTTGCTGAATTCTTTATTTTGTAGAGGGTTAAAGCTTGTGATTCTAAAATAAAATCAAAGCATGCAGCTGTCAAAATTAAAAGAAAATAAAACGAGAAGGAGCGGCCGGCGCCGTGGCTCAATAGGCTAATCCTCCACCTTGCGGTGCCGGCACACCGGGTTCTAGTCCCGGTCAGGGCGCCGGATTCTGTCCCGGTTGCCCCTCTTCCAGGCCAGCCCTCTGCTGTGGCCAGGGAGTGCAGTGGAGGATGGCCCAGGTGCTTGGGCCCTGCACCCCATGGGAGACCAGGAAAAGCACCTGGATCCTGGCTCTTGCCATTGGATCAGCGCGGTGCGCCGGCTGCAGTGGCGGCCATTGGAGGGTGAACCAACGGCAAAGGAAGACCTTTCTCTCTGTCTCTCTCTCTCTCACTGTCCACTCTGCCTGTCAAAAATAAAAAAAAAAAAATAAATAAAACGAGAAGGAGCAAGTTGGAAATATGAGACCAAGGGAAGATAGGATAGGATGTTATCAGTTTGCTCTTCAATCTGTATAT
This sequence comes from Oryctolagus cuniculus, assembly GCF_051225735.1. Classification (NCBI taxonomy): domain Eukaryota; kingdom Metazoa; phylum Chordata; class Mammalia; order Lagomorpha; family Leporidae; genus Oryctolagus; species Oryctolagus cuniculus. The sequence goes on from NC_142879.1 coordinate 83,621,161, forward strand.
ATAAATTACATGAAATTTGTTCACTTAATATGCATTTAAAAATGTAAACTTAACACTGGAAGAAAAAGACCTGAGATCTGTGTTTTCTGGATCACCACTAATAAAATTTAGTCTTCATTTATGTCTGACCATATTTAATTTCTTATTTATTTATTTTATAAGAAAATTAACATCACCCTTCCTAACAAGTCCATCCTGCTTCATCCATATCTATCAGTTCCCACGATGCTAATAATTTCTCATGAACTTAAATCCATATCATCTTAAAGAGATGCAATGTGGGGCAGGCGCTGTGGCATAGCAGATAAAGTTGCTGCCTGCAGTGCTGGCAAGCCATATGGGTGCCAGTTCAAGTTGTGGCTGCTCCACTTCTGAACCAGCTCTCTGCTATGGCCTGGGAAAGCAGTAGAAGGTGGCCCAAGTCCTTGGGGCCTTGCACACATGAGAGATCCGGAAGTAGCTCCTGGCTTCGGATTGACACAGACCAGCCATTGCGGCTAACTGGAAGTAAACCAGCAGATGGAAGACCTCTCTGTCTCTGTCTGTCTGTCTGTCTCTCTCTCTACCTCTCCTCTATTTGTGCAGCACTTTCAAATAAATAAATAAATCTTTAAGAAAAAAGCCTGATTCATGTTATTATTTATGTGTTTTAGAGGCTTTCCAGATGTTGATTACATGTGCCATGAAAACCCATTAAAATGCAAATCCTATAAGAGGCAACCTTATAGGTAAAATCCAGTGCATGTGTTGAGAAAAACACACTAGCAATACATTTCAAAAAGCTGTGAAATATTATAAGTGGCTGTCAAAAGCTAAAAATCTGACAATGACTCATTATGTCATTTATTTATACATAATGCTGAGAAAATCAGAAGTATTTGTTAAAACTTCTGCTAAAATGCACTAGATTTATAATTTTTAAATGCATCTTTCCTAGATATAATGCAGTCCTGTGCTATTTTAGAGTATCAGAAATTTAAAATGTTGGACTGGTGCTGTGGTGGAGCAGGTTAACACCCTGGACTGAAGTGCCAGCATCCCATATGGGGGCCGGTTCAATACTCAGCTGCTCCACTTCTGATCCTGCTCTCTGCTATTGCCTGGCAAAGTAGTAGAAGATGGCCTTGGGCCTTGGGCCCCTGTACCCATCTGGGAGACCTGGAACTAGCTCCTGGCTCCTGGCTTCAGATCAGCATAGCTCTGGCAGTTGCAATCAATTAGGGAGTGAACATCAGATGGAAGACCTCTCTCTTTCTCTCTGGCTCTCCTCTCTGTCTGTAACTCAACTTGTAAATAAATAAATAAATGAATCTTTAAAACAATTAAGAAATTTAAAATGTGAAAGGTTTTTTAAAAATGTATTTCTTTATTGTGAGTTAGAGTTACAGATATAGAGAGGAAGAGAAGGAGAGGTCTTCTATCGACTGGTTCACCCCTAAATGGCCAGAATGGCTGGAGCTGGGCCGTTTGGAAGCCAGGTGCCAGAAGCCAGGAGTCAGCAGCTTCCTCTAGGTCTCTCACATGGGTGCAGGGGCCCAAGCACTCAGGGCATATTCCACTGTTTTCCTAGGCCATTAGCAAAGAGCTGGATTGGAAGTGCAGGAGCAGGGACTCAAACTGGTGCCCATGTGGGATGCTGGTGCTGCAGGTGGATGCTTAATCTACTATGCCACAGAGTGGGCCCAGGGAAAGGTTTTAGGAAGACATCTTTCATGTAGACTAGGCTGCAATATTGCAAGGTAAGGTTTATCTTTAATTCCCACACATCAGTATTCATCTTTTAGCAACTATAAATACTGAATATCATACATATAGCCATAAATATAGGTAATTGCAGATTTTGTTGTCATTCTTTCTAATTCTTTTTTTAATGTCTGCTAATAGGCCATCTTATGGATTATTATATTGATGTTACCTATACATAACCATCAGGCATTTCCACTGTTGAATGTGTTTATGTGTACAGGTAGTTTTGTTTGTGTGTACATGAATGCACATTTGATGGAGATAGCAGACATTAATACTGTGAGAATTCCTAACGCTGATTTTAAACTTTCTGTCCTCCGCAGAGATGGCTGTCACTGAAGTAGACCACAGGGACCCTTTTGCTGTTGTGAACTGAAATGTGCCTCCCTAAAACTCAAACACTGAAGTGCTAACCACCAACATGACTCTACCTGAAGAAAGTGCTTTTAAGTAGATAAAATGATAGATGTGTCTGTCACATCGGAGAAAGGCTTCTGGAAGAATCGAGCCTATTTAAGCCCCTTGATCCACATTTTCAACCTCTACAACTCTGAGAAGTAAAATTCCATGATTTACATCATATTCTCTGTGGTATTTTCTTAGCAAATTAATATATCCTCATTTCTGCCAGCATTTTCTGCTGTCATCTAGAAGGTCCTTGTGATAGCAGAGAAATATAGAAACTAAAAACTGTGATTTTAGATTACCAAGTATCTACTAACACAAAAAAGATATCCCAGAAGCAACCTACTGGCATCCTCCAGAACCCAGAAAAAAACAGGAATGAGTCAAGATGCAGGGCAGTAGAAAAAAGTGAATAATGAAAGATCACAGCAGAAGTAAATAAGGAAAGGTTTGGTGCTGTGGTATAGTGGGTTAAAGCCTTGACCTGCTGTGCATGCATCCCATATGTTGCTGCTAGGAGACCAGGTGCTCCACTTCCAATCCAGCTCCCTACTAATGCACCTGGGAAATTGGTGGAAGATGGACTGTGTTCTACGGTGCTGGCACCCACATGAGAGACTTGGAAGAAGCATCTGGCCTTTCCAATAAATAAATAAATCTTAAAAAAATAGAAGCAGTGTTAGCCCTGTTGCAAAAACAGACACATAGTTCAATGGAAAAGAATAGGCAGCTGAAATTTACCGACTTTTCTACAGGTAACTCCTATTTAACAATGGAAAGAAAACAAACAGGAGAAAGAAGAATCCTTTTAGCAAATGGTTTAAAGGAAAGTGATTATCCATATGTAGAAGCCTGAAAAGATACCCCAACACCTTATACACTATATAAAAGCAACTCAAGGTGAATTAAAAGTCTAAATATAAAACCAAAAACTAAGTAAACATATGAGAAACTGTAAAATATTTGCATAGACAACAGTTTTGGGTCAGATTCCAAAAGCACAAGTAACAAAATAAAATATACAAATTTGAGCATATCAAATTAAGATACATCTTCACAACAAAGTATTCAACAGAGTGAAGATACAATGGACAGAATGGCAGGAAACATTGAAAACTCTGACTATGACAAAAGATTGATAGCCAGAACATACATATATAGAACTGGAAAATCTCCAAATAAGAAGCAAAATGTACAGCTAAGAAATGGGCAATGATCAGAATAGATGTTTCTCAGAAGAAGAAATCTCAATGGTCAAGACATAGATGAACATGCCCAATATCACTAGCCATTAGGGAAATGTAAATCAAAACCAATAGCAGACTCCATCTGTGGGAGAAGACAATGCTTGGGTTTTCATTTGTGCAACAAGTGGGTTTAGAGGACCCTGTTCACCATAAGAGGGCAGAGTCTACATGGAAGTAAGGAAACCTTAATGTTTTCCTAATGGGCTTGTTAAATTCTTGACCAGTGCCTATTACCTTTGCCACAAACTTTCCAGTCTCACTACTTTCCTGCTTCTTCCTCTTCGCTGTGGCTTGCAAAAACAGTATACCTTCTATATACGGAGGATACTTTTGTTTTGTTTTATTCCTTCTGTCTCATGATGTTCCTCTAAGAAATCACAACCCTCCAAGTATTCATTCATTTATGCAGTCTGCAGTTTTCATGGGCTACTACATGGCAAAGTACTAGGTTAAAGGAAAGGTATAGGTCAGGAACTGAGCAAAGTTCACAATGATGAAGCCATTGGGGAAATGAACCTGATGGAAGACCTCTCTCTCTCTCTCTCTCTCTCTCTCTCTCTGCCTCTCCTTCTCTCTCTGTGTAACTCTGATTTTCAAATAAATAAATAAATCTTTAAAAACTAACTAAATAAATATACTAAAAACCTGGTGGCAACACCTTTCTATCAGAACATGTGAAGCACTCAAACACAGTTTGTCCCAGAAAGTCAACCATAAGGCCATATCTTCTACTGCACTTGTGGACATCTCTGTGGGGGGTAAGGGGCACTTATTTCTTCCCCTCTTCTTTCTTACCACTCTCACAGTTATAACTTCTATCGATGCTTCCACAGACCAGTCTCTATGAAATTGTAGAACTAATATCCTCCCATGTCAAAAGTGTCATGGGTTTAAACACAGAACCCAAAATAAGATAAGTAACTGGCCTTCTTCATTACACAGTGTGAAATGTAAGATTCTCAGTGGAGCACTGGGTAATGTAAAGTGCTGGGCAGAGAAAAACTGTTACTTATCTGTATTTATGATGCTGTAATTCTTCTCTTTATGCAAACTCAGATTAAAAGAGCTCCCGTTAGTGGGCAGCACTATTGCATAGTGGGTAAAGCTACTGCCTGCCTTGTCATCATCCTATATGGGTGCCGGTTGGGATCCTGGCTGCTGCACTTCCCATCCAGCTCTCTGCTGTGGACTGGGAAAACAGTAGAAGTTGGCCCAAATCCCTCAATTCCTGCACCCACCTATGAGACCTGGACAAAGTTCTGCCTTTCAAATAAATAAATAATTATTTAAAAAAACAGCTTCATCTCAGAATCCTGGCTACTGGCTTCAAATTGGCATACCTCCAGCTATTGCTGCCAATTGGGGAATGAACCATCGGATGGAAGACCTCTCTCTCTTTCTCTCTCTCTCTCTCTCCTCTCTCTGTGTAACTCTTTCAAATGAATAAATAAATCTTTAAAAAAGTAGCTCCAGTTATTGACAACACAGTAGACTTGCATTAATTTTGGTTCCCTTCTCACTTTGCAAAGGGATCAGTGGCAGGTCAAAACAGTTGACAGCCTTGCTAACAGGAGAAGTGATAGCTGAAGACAGAAAATGAAAAGCAGCCAAATACATCATCAAAGAAAGAGAAGTGGACCCCATCCAACACAAACCTTTAAAAGTGGATGCTCACAATTAATGAGTGAAACAGCTGCCCACTGAAATCTTGTCTAGGGAGGGAAGATGTCCTAAGTTCTGCTTTTGTAAACTCCAGTCATAAATCTGTCCTAATAAATCCATATGTAGAAGCCTGAAAATATACCCAAAACCTCATACACTATGTAAAAGCAACTCAAGGTGAATTAAAAGTCTAAATATAAAACCAGAAACTAAGTAAACATATGAGAAACTATAAAACATAAGCATAGACAACAGTTTTGGGTAAGATTCCAAATCTCTTTTACAAACATACTGGACCCATTGACCATTGGAAATGTGGTTCTAATCATGTAGGCTGCCATTTAAACCCACCAATGCTGTAACAGCTAAGAAACTTGAATTTGATGCTCAGTTCTCAGGAAATCATTCCAGCTGAGCCTAGGTCCATTAATAGAAACTCCTTGGATCCTCCACTGTCTTTGTGCCTGTTTGAAAGAAGGGAGTTTTCCCACCCCAGGTTTCTGGAACAGCTTCAAATTCCACATTGGAAAAATTTGATAATTAATACTTGAGAGGGATCAACACACAAAGCAGCTATTCACGCTTCACACTGATCCCCACCAGGAAGATGAGGTGCAGGATGAGAGCAGTGGGGCAGATCCTAGACAGATCCTCCTGCCCACCCCTCTGCTGCCCCAGGCTCCCTCCTGAGGGCCATCCAGCCCCACCCTGCAGGAACCAGCCCAGGAAACATCAAGAGACAAGGCCAGACTGCATTCTGAGACCACCCACAGTGGGAACCTGGCTTATTTAACTGTGGAGATCAGGAGTCTTTCTGCCTTCCTTCCCTGTGAGTGCAGGTTCCCAGAACGCTGCCCCCTCTCTCCTGTAACCACTAAATAAAGTGCATTAGGGACAGTTTAGGTGAGGTTCTGCAGGAGAGAGTCTGGGCACTTTGAGCCTGGGAAGCGGAGGTGGGAGACAGAGCAGCCTGGGTCCCAGCCCTGACCTTGGGAGAAGCTGCCAGGATCGCTGGCACACTTCTCCCACATGTGTCTCCGCCCCTTCCTGCATGCCAAACCTGCAGCAGAAAGTCCCTGGAGCAGGTACCCTTTCTTCCGGACACACGGGGAGTGAAATTGGGAGTGTGGGGAAGAGAGGCCCTGACATGTGGGACCCACAGTTGGTGGATGAAGAGGGAAGAAGCAGCAGGAGGCAGGCTCAGGGTGAGCACTCGGAAACTGCCTGGGATCGCACATGCAGAGCAGGAGTTGCAGTAAATGCCAGAGAAGGAGCAGCACAGCCCCCAGGGCTGACACTGATCAAGGAATGAACTCCCCAGGTCCAACTCTGAGCCCCAGGGACTGGCAGTGGCAGGTGCATGCCCACAGGTATTTGGAAAGCAGAATACCTCGGAGCTACTGGGAACTCTGGGAAATGGAGTCCAGGCTGCAGCATTCATAGAGACACCAGCTGTTCCTCCGAAAAGCTGCAGTCAGGGGTGGGTGCCCACAACCAGAGGGCCTTTGCTTTTGTTAAGTCCCTCCTTCCTTTCCTTCCCACACCAAAATCTCAGGGATCAGTTGCTGTTCCTTTCCTGCATCAAATCTGAAAGAGTGACACTCACTTCTGCTAACTGACCCCAAATCCTGGCTCCCTCATAACCTCTTTCTCTTCCAGAAAAATCTTATTTACTACTTTGGCCCTAGAAATCATAAATGACTATGATAGAATGTAACTTTTAACAGAGGTGTAGAAGGCATGGTTTAATATCCACTTTTGAGAATACAATTTTCATTTGTGTTTTATTGATGTTTATACTTCCTTTAAGATTCATTTATTTATTTGGAAGTCAGAGTTACAGGGAAGGAGAGGCACAGAGAGAGAGAGAGAGAGAGAGAGGTGTTTTCCATCTGCTGGTTCACTCCCAAATTGGCAGCAGCACCACAGCGCCGACCCCTTATAGTTCTTTTCAAATCATTTTACATTGTCTTTTTATTCATCTAGTGCAGAAACAGAAGAATGGACACAGAGCTAACTCTATCCAAAATCTTGCTTGTATTGCATCAGAATACAAAATTTGGGAAAGAAGAAGGCAAAACCGACTCAGACCCAGAAAACATGTAGGAAATTGACGCTCAAGAAACCAAAAGTCACCTGAGGCACCCAAAACAATGACAGCAAGCAGAATTGGAGCAAGCCAACAGCTGTGCCCTGATTGAAAAAGACCATTACTCTTGTGCCCTGAACTCAATATTGCCGCCTCAAAACCAAAGCTCACATCAGAAAATTCATTACAAACCATGATACATAAGAAAAAAGAGAAAAAATCCAAAGAAATGCAAGAATCCATAATGTTATTGGGCTTGATTTAGTCGCAGGGAAACCGACCGTTCCCGGATTCATCCACCGCTCCAGCTGACTGCCTGTGGAATTCTGACTGAATTAACCTGAAAATCACAGTGAAACTCAATTTGGAGGCAATTAATATCTGTCACCTCAGCCAAAGTGTTCCATTTGATTTTCCAAAACACAAAAGCTCACCTTGGTCGTGTTACCTGTAGATTCCTAAGCTTCAAATGCCTATTTGTTGTGTTTTTTATTTCATAATGGCTACTCTGTCCAAACTCTTGTTTGTATGGTGTGAGAATACAAAATTTGGGAAGGAAGATGGCAAAACCAACTCAGACCCAGAAAACATTTAGGAAATTGATGCTCAAGAAACCAAAATCAGCTGAGGCACCCAAAACCATGACAGCAAGCCAGAATTGGAGCAAGCCAACAGCTGTGCCCTGTTTGAAAAAGACCATTCCTCCCATGCCCTGTACTCCATATTCCAGCTTCAAAACCAAAGCTCACATCACAAAATTCATTACAAACCATGATAAATAAGGGAAATGTGAAAAAAACCAAAGAAATGCAAGAGTCCTTTGTAATATTTGATTGGATTTAGACACAAGGAAACTGGCTGTTTTCAGATTCGTCCCCCTTCCACAGACTGATTTTGGAATCTGATTGAATTCACCTGAAAATCGCACTCACACTCAATTTGGAGGGTATTAGTATCTGTCCCCTCAGCAGAAGAGTTCCAAGTCATTTTCCAAAACACAGAAACTCATCTTGGTCGTGTTGCCTGTAGATTTCTAATCCTGAAAGGCCAATTTACTGTGTTTTTTTCTTCTTTCCTAATGGCTACTCTGTCCAAAATCTTGCTTGTATTGCATCAGAATACAAAATTTGGGAATAAGAAGGCAAAACCGACTCAGGCCCAGAAAATATGTAGGAAATTGCCACTCAAGAAACCACAAATCGGCTGAGGCACCCAAAACAATGACAGCAACCCAGAATTGGTGTAAGCCAACAGCTGTGCCCTGATTGAAAAAGAACCTTCCTCTTGTGCCCTGAAATCCATATTGCAGCCTCAAAACCAAAGCTCACATCAGAAAATTCATTACAAACCATGATACATAAGAAAAAAGAGAAAAAAGCCATAGAAATCCAAGAATCCATAATGATATTGGACTTGATTTAGTCGCAAGGAAACCAGCCATTCCCGGATTCATCCACCCCTCCGGCTGATTGCCTGTGGAATTCTGACTGAATTAACCTGAAAATCGCAGTGAAACTCAGTTTGGAGGCAATTAATATCTGTCACCTCAGCCAAAGTGTTCCATTTGATTTTCCAAAACACAAAAACTCACCTTGGTTGTGTTACCTGTAGATTTCTAAGCTTCAAACGCCTATTTGTTTTGTTTTTTATTTCATAATGGCTACTCTGCCAAAACTCTTGTTTGTATTGCATCAGAATACAAAATTTGGGAAGGAAGGAGGCAAAACCAACTCAGACCCAGAAAACATTTAGGAAATTGCCGCTCAAGAAACCAATAATCAGCTGAGGCCCACAAAACCATGACAGCAAGCCAGAATTGGAGCAGGCCAACAGCTGTGCCCAGTTTGAAAAAGACCATTCCTCCGGTGCCCTGAACTCAATATGCCAGCCTCAAAACCAAAGCTCACATCAGAAAATTCATTACAAACCATGATACATAAGAATATGAGAAAAAAGCCAAAGAAATGCAAGAATCCATAATGATATTGGGCTGGATTTAGTCGCAAGGAAACTGGCTGTTCCCGGATTCATCCACCCCTCCAGCTGACTGCCTGTGGAATTCTGACTGAATTAACCTGATAATCGCAGTGAAACTCAGTTTGGAGTCAATTACTATCTGTCACCTCAGCCAAAGTGTTCCATTTGATTTTCCAAAACACAAAAACTCACCTTGGTCGTGTTACCTGTAGATTTCTAAGCTTCAAACGCCTATTTGTTGTGTTTTTTATTTCATAAAGGCTACTCTGTCCAAACTCTTGTTTGTATGGTGTGAGAATGCAAAATTTGGGAAGAAAGAAGGCAAAACCAACTCAGACCCAGAAAACATTTAGGAAATTGCCGCTCAAGAAACCACAAATCGGCTGAGGCACTCAAAACAATGACAGCAAGCCAGAATTGGAGCAGGCCAACAGCTGTGCCCTGTTTGAAAAAGACCATTCCCCCGGTGCCCTGAACTCCATATTGCAGCCTCAAAACCAAAACTCACATTAGAAAATTCATTACAAACCATGATAAATAACAAAACGGAGAAAAAAGCCATAGAAATCCAAGAATCCATAATGATATTGGGCTTGATTTAGTCGCAAGGTAACTGGCTGTTCCCAGATTCATCCACCCCTCCAGCTGACTGCCCATAGAATTCCGACTGAATTAACCTGAAAATCGCAGTGAAACTCAGTTTGGAGGAAATTAATATCTGTCACCTCAGCCAAAGTGTTCCATTTGATTTTCCAAAACACAAAAACTCACCTTGGTCGTGTTACCTGTAGATGTATAAGCTTCAAACGCTTATTGGTTGTGTTTTTTATTTCATAATGGAAACTCTGCCCAAACTCTTGTTTGTATTGCGGCAGAATACAAAATTTGGGAAGGAAGAAGGCAAAACCAACTCAGACCCAGAAAACATTTAGGAAATTACCACTCAAGGAAACACAGATCGGCTGAGGCACTCAAAACCATGACAGCAAGCCAGAATTGGAGCAGGGCAACAGCTGTGGCTGTTTGAAAAAGACCATTCCTCCGGTGCCCTGAACTCCATATTGCAGCCTCAAAACCAAAGTTCACATCAGAAAATTCATTACAAACCATGGTAAATAAGAAAAATGAGAAAAGAGCCAAAGAAATGCAAGAATCTATAATGATATTGGGCTTGATTTACTCGAAAGGAAACCGGCTGTTCCCGGATTCATCCACCCCTCCAGCTGACTGCCTGTGGAATTCTGACTGAATTAACCTGATAATCGCAGTGAAACTCAGTTTGGAGTCAATTATTATCTGTCACCTCAGCCAAAGTGTTCCATTTGATTTTCCAAAACACAAAAACTCACCTTGGTTGTGTTACCTGTACATGTATAAGCTTCAAATGCATATTTGTTGTGTTTTTTATTTCATAATGGCTACTGTGTGCAAACGCTTGTTTGTATTGGGTCAGAATACAAAATTAGGGAAGGAAGAAGGTAAAACGAACTCAGAACCAGAAAACATTTAGGAAATTGATGCTCAAGGAACCAGAAGTCAGCTGAGACACCCAAAACAATGACAGCAAGCCAGAATTGGAGCAAGCAAACAGCTGTGCCCTGATGGAAAAAGTGACCTGAACTCAATATGCCTACTTAAAACCAAAGCTCACATCAGAAAATTCATTCCAAACCATGATAAATAAGAAAACGGAGAAAAAAGAGAAAGAAATGCAAGAAACCATAATGATATTGGCCTTGATTCAGTCGCAAGGAAACCGGCTGTTCCCGGATTCATCCACCCCTCCAGCTAACTGCCTGTGGTATTCGGACAGAATTAACCTGAAAATCACAGTGAAACTAAGTTTGGAGGCAATCAATATCTGTAACCTCAGCCAAAGTGTTCCACTTTATTTTCCAAAACACAAAAACTCACCTAGGTCGTGTTACCTGTAGATTTCAAAGCTTCAAATGCCTATTTGTTGTGTTTTTTATTTCATAATGGCTACTCTGCCGAAACTCTTGTTTGTATGCTGTCAGAATACAAAATTTGGGAAGGAAGAAGGCAAAACCAACTTGGATCCAGAAAACATTTAAAATTTCCACTCAAGAAACCACAAATCGGCTGAGGCACTCAAAACAATGACAGCAAGCCAGAATTGGAGCAGGCCAACAGCTGTGGCTGTTTGAAAAAGACGATTCCTCCGGTGCCCTGAACTCCATATTGCAGCCTCAAAACCAAAGCTCACATCAGAAAATTCATTACAAACCATGATAAATAAGAAAACGGAGAAAAAAGCGAAAGAAATGCAAGAATCCATAATGATATTGGGCTTGATTTAGTCACAAGGAAACTGGCTGTTCCTGGATTCATCCACCCCTCCAGCTGACTGCCCATAGAATTCCGATTGAATTAACCTGAAAATCGCAGTGAAACTCAGTTTGGAGGCAATTAATATCTGTCACCTCAGCCAAAGTTTTCCATTTGATTTTCCAAGACACAAAAACTCACCTTGGTCGTGTTACCTGTAGATGTATAAGCTTCAAACGCTTATTGGTTGTGTTTTTTATTTCATAATGGAAACTCTGCCCAAACTCTTGTTTGTATTGCGGCAGAATACAAAATTTGGGAAGGAAGAAGGCAAAACCAACTCAGACCCAGAAAACATTTAGGAAATTGCCACTCAAGGAACCACAAATCGGCTGAGGCACTCAAAACAATGACAGCAAGCCAGAATTGGAGCAGGCCAACAGCTGTGGCTGTTTGAAAAAGACCATTCCTCCGGTGCCCTGAACTCGATATTGCAGCCTCAAAACCAAAGCTCACATCAGAAAATTCATTCCAAACCATGATAAATAAGAAAAAGGAGAAAAAAGCCAAAGAAATGCAAGAATCCATAATGATATTTGGCTTGATTTAGTTACAAGGAAACCAGCTGTTCCCGGATTCATCCACCCCTCCAGCTGACTGCCTGTGGAATTCTGACGGAATTGACCTGAAAATTGCAGTGAAACTCATTTTGGAGGCAATTAATATCTGCAACCTCAGCCAAAGTGTTCCACTTTATTTTCCAAAACACAAAAACTCACCTTGGTCGTGTTACCTGTTGATTTCTAAGCTTCAAACGCCTATTTGTTGTGTTTTTTATTTCATAATGGCTACTCTGCCGAAACTCTTGTTTGTATTGCGTCAGAATACAAAATTTGGGAAGCAAGAAGGCAAAACCAACTCAGACCCAGAAAACATTTAGGAAATTGCTGCTCAAGAAACCAAAAGTCAGCTGAAGCACCCAAAATAATGAGAGCAAGCCAGAATTGGAGCTGGCCAACAGCTGTGCCCTGTTTGAAAAAGACCAATCCCCCGGTACCCTGAACTCCATATTGCAGCCTGAAAACCAAAGCTCACATCAGAAAATTCATTCCAAACCATGATAAATAAGAAAAATGAGAAAAAAGAGAAAGAAATGCAAGAAACCATAATGATATTGGGCTTGATTCAGTCGCAAGGAAACCGGCTGTTCCCGGATTCATCCACCCCTCCAGCTGACTGCCCGTGGAATTTGGACAGAATTAACCTGAAAATCACAGTGAAACTCAGTTTGGAGGCAATTAATATCTGTCACCTCAGCCAAAGTGTTCCATTTGATTTTCCAAAACACAAAAACTCACCTTGGTCGTGTTACCTGTAGATTTCTAAGCTTCAAATGCCTATTTTTTTTTTTTATTATTTCATAATGGCTACTCTGCCAAAACTCTTGTTTGTATTGCATCAGAATACAAAATTTGGGAAGGAAGAAGGCAAAACCAACTCAGACCCAGAAAACATTTAGGAAATTGCCGCTCAAGAAACCAATAATCGGCTGAGGCCCACAAAAACATGACAGCAAGCCAGAATTGGAGCAGGCCAACAGCTGTGCCCAGTTTGAAAAAGACCATTCCTCCGGTGCCCTGAACTCAATATGCCAGCCTCAAAACCAAAGCTTACATCAAAAAATTCATTACAAACCATGATACATAAGAATATGAGAAAAAAGCCAAAGAAATGCAAGAATCCATAATGATGTTTGGCTGGATTTAGTCACAAGAAACCTGCTGTTCCCAGATTCATCCACCCCTCCAGCTGACTGCCTGTTGAATTCTGACTGAATTAACCTGAAAATCGCAGTGAAACTCAGTTTCGAGGATATTAATATCTGTCTCCTCAGCCAAAGTGTTCCATTTGATTTTCCAAAACACAAAAACTCACCTTGGTTGTGTTACCTGTAGTTGTATAAGCTTCAAATGCATATTTGTTGTGTTTTGTAATTCATAATGGCTACTGCGTCCAAACTCTTGTTTGTATTGGGTCAGAATACAAAATTTGGGAAGGAAGAAGGTAAAACCAACACAGAACCAGAAAACATTCAGGAAAGTGACACTCAAGGAAGCAGAAGTCAGCTGAGACACCCAAAACAGTGACAGCAAGCCAGAATTGGAGCAAGCAAACAGCTGTGCCCTGATTGAAAAAGTGACCTGAACTCAATATGCCAACCTCAAAACCAAAGCTCACATCAGAAAATTCATTACAAACCATGATAAATAAGAAAGATGAGAAAAAAGCCAAAGAAATGCAAGAATCCATAATGATATTGGGCTGGATGTAGTAGCATGGAAACCGGCTGTTCCCAGATGCATCCACACCTCCCAGCTGACTGCCTGTGGAATTCTGACTGAATTAACCTGATAATCACAGTGAAACTCAGTTTGGAGGCAATTACTATCTGTCACCTCAGCCAAAGTGCTCCATTTGATTTTCGAAAACACAAAAACTCACATTGGTTGTGTTACCTGTAGATTTCTAAGCTTCAAACGCCTATTTGTTGTGTTTTTTATTTCATAATGGCTACTCTGCCGAAACTCTTGTTTGTATTGCGTCAGAATACAAAATTTGGGAAGGAAGAAGGCAAAACCAACTCAGACCCAGAAAACATTTAGGAAATTGCTGCTCTAGAAACCAAAAGTGCTGAAGCACCCAAAAGAATGACAGCAAGCCAGAATTGGAGCAGGCCAACAGCTGTGCCCTGTTTGAAAAAGACCATTCCCCCGGTGCCCTGAACTCCATATTGCAGCCTCAAAACCAAAGCTCACATCAGAAAATTCATTACAAACCATGATAAATAAGAAAAATGAGAAAAAAGAGAAAGAAATGCAAGAAACCATAATGATATTGGCCTTGATTCAGTCGCAAGGAAACTGGCTGTTCCCGGATTCATCCACCCCTCCAGCTGACTGCCTGTGGAATTCGGACAGAATTAACCTGAAAATATTAATTGGAGGCAATTAATATCTGTCACCTCAGCCAAATTGTTACATTTGATTTTCCAAAACACAAAAACTCACCTAGGTCGTGTTACCTGTAGATTTCAAAGCTTCAAATGCCTATTTGTTGTGTTTTTTATTTCATAATGGCTACTCTGCAGAAACTCTTGTTTGTATTGCGTCAGAATACAAAATTTGGAAAGGAAGAAGGCAAAACCAACTCGGACCCAGAAAACATTTAAAATTTCCGCTCAAGAAACCAAAAGTCAGCTGAAGCACCCAAAACAATGACAGCAAGCCAGAATTGGAGCAGGCCAACAGCTGTGCCCTGTTTGAAAAAGACCATTCCCCCGGTGCCCTGAACTCCATATTGCAGCCTCAAAACCAAAACTCACATTAGAAAATTCATTACAAACCATGATAAATAACAAAACAGAGAAAAAAGCCAAATAAATTCTAGAATCCATAATGATATTGGGCTTGATTTAGTCGCAAGGTAACTGGCTGTTCCCAGATTCATCCACCCCTCCTGCTGACTGCCCGTAGAATTCCGACTGAATTACCCTGAAAATCGCAGTGAAACTCAGTTTGGAGGAAATTAATATCTGTCACCTCAGCCAAAGTGTTCCATTTGATTTTCCAAAACACAAAAACTCACCTTGGTCGTGTTACCTGTAGATGTATAAGCTTCAAACGCTTATTGGTTGTGTTTTTTATTTCATAATGGAAACTCTGCCCAAACTCTTGTTTGTATTGCGGCAGAATACAAAATTTGGGAAGGAAGAAGGCAAAACCAACTCAGACCCAGAAAACATTTAGGAAATTACCACTCAAGGAAACACAGATCGGCTGAGGCACTCAAAACAATGACAGCAAGCCAGAATTGGAGCAGGCCAACAGCTGTGGCTGTTTGAAAAAGACGATTCCTCCGGTGCCCTGAACTCCATATCGCAGCCTCAAAATCATAGTTCACATCAGAAAATTCATTACAAACCATGGTAAATAAGAAAAATGAGAAAAGAGCCAAAGAAATGCAAGAATCTATAATGATATTGGGCTTGATTTACTCGAAAGGAAACCGGCTGTTCCCGGATTCATCCACCCCTCCAGCTGACTGCCTGTGGAATTCTGACTGAATTAACCTGATAATCGCAGTGAAACTCAGTTTGGAGTCAATTATTATCTGTCACCTCAGCCAAAGTGTTCCATTTGATTTTCCAAAACACAAAAACTCACCTTGGTTGTGTTACCTGTACATGTATAAGCTTCAAATGCATATTTGTTGTGTTTTTTATTTCATAATGGCTACTGTGTGCAAACGCTTGTTTGTATTGGGTCAGAATACAAAATTAGGGAAGGAAGAAGGTAAAACGAACTCAGAACCAGAAAACATTTAGGAAATTGATGCTCAAGGAACCAGAAGTCAGCTGAGACACCCAAAACAATGACAGCAAGCCAGAATTGGAGCAAGCAAACAGCTGTGCCCTGATGGAAAAAGTGACCTGAACTCAATATGCCTACCTTAAAACCAAAGCTCACATCAGAAAATTCATTCCAAACCATGATAAATAAGAAAACGGAGAAAAAAGAGAAAGAAATGCAAGAAACCATAATGATATTGGCCTTGATTCAGTCGCAAGGAAACCGGCTGTTCCCGGATTCATCCACCCCTCCAGCTAACTGCCTGTGGTATTCGGACAGAATTAACCTGAAAATCACAGTGAAACTAAGTTTGGAGGCAATCAATATCTGTAACCTCAGCCAAAGTGTTCCACTTTATTTTCCAAAACACAAAAACTCACCTAGGTCGTGTTACCTGTAGATTTCAAAGCTTCAAATGCCTATTTGTTGTGTTTTTTATTTCATAATGGCTACTCTGCCGAAACTCTTGTTTGTATGCTGTCAGAATACAAAATTTGGGAAGGAAGAAGGCAAAACCAACTTGGATCCAGAAAACATTTAAAATTTCCACTCAAGAAACCACAAATCGGCTGAGGCACTCAAAACAATGACAGCAAGCCAGAATTGGAGCAGGCCAACAGCTGTGGCTGTTTGAAAAAGACGATTCCTCCGGTGCCCTGAACTCCATATTGCAGCCTCAAAACCAAAGCTCACATCAGAAAATTCATTAAAAACCATGATAAATAAGAAAACGGAGAAAAAAGCGAAAGAAATGCAAGAATCCATAATGATATTGGGCTTGATTTAGTCACAAGGAAACTGGCTGTTCCTGGATTCATCCACCCCTCCAGCTGACTGCCCATAGAATTCGGATTGAATTAACCTGAAAATCGCAGTGAAACTCAGTTTGGAGGCAATTAATATCTGTCACCTCAGCCAAAGTGTTCCATTTGATTTTCCAAGACACAAAAACTCACCTTGGTTGTGTATCCTGTAGATTTCTACGCTTCAAACGCCTATTGATTGTGTTTTTTATTTCATAATGGAAACTCTGCCCAAAATCTTGTTTGTATTGCGTCAGAATACAAAATTTGGGAAGGAAGAAGGCAAAACCAACTCAGACCCAGAAAACATTTAGGAAATTGCCACTCAAGGAACCACAAATCGGCTGAGGCACTCAAAACAATGACAGCAAGCCAGAATTGGAGCAGGCCAACAGCTGTGGCTGTTTGAAAAAGACCATTCCTCCGGTGCCCTGAACTCGATATTGCAGCCTCAAAACCAAAGCTCACATCAGAAAATTCATTCCAAACCATGATAAATAAGAAAAAGGAGAAAAAAGCCAAAGAAATGCAAGAATCCATAATGATATTTGGCTTGATTTAGTTACAAGGAAACCAGCTGTTCCCGGATTCATCCACCCCTCCAGCTGACTGCCTGTGGAATTCTGACGGAATTGACCTGAAAATCGCAGTGAAACTCATTTTGGAGGCAATTAATATCTGCAACCTCAGCCAAAGTGTTCCACTTTATTTTCCAAAACACAAAAACTCACCTTGGTCGTGTTACCTGTTGATTTCTAAGCTTCAAACGCCTATTTGTTGTGTTTTTTATTTCATAATGGCTACTCTGCCGAAACTCTTGTTTGTATTGCGTCAGAATACAAAATTTGGGAAGCAAGAAGGCAAAACCAACTCAGACCCAGAAAACATTTAGGAAATTGCTGCTCAAGAAACCAAAAGTCAGCTGAAGCACCCAAAATAATGAGAGCAAGCCAGAATTGGAGCTGGCCAACAGCTGTGCCCTGTTTGAAAAAGACCAATCCCCCGGTACCCTGAACTCCATATTGCAGCCTGAAAACCAAAGCTCACATCAGAAAATTCATTACAAACCATGATAAATAAGAAAAATGAGAAAAAAGAGAAAGAAATGCAAGAAACCATAATGATATTGGCCTTGATTCAGTCGCAAGGAAACTGGCTGTTCCCGGATTCATCCACCCCTCCAGCTGACTGCCTGTGGAATTCGGACAGAATTAACCTGAAAATATTAATTGGAGGCAATTAATATCTGTCACCTCAGCCAAATTGTTACATTTGATTTTCCAAAACACAAAAACTCACCTAGGTCGTGTTACCTGTAGATATCAAAGCTTCAAATGCCTATTTGTTGTGTTTTTTATTTCATAATGGCTACTCTGCAGAAACTCTTGTTTGTATTGCGTCAGAATACAAAATTTGGAAAGGAAGAAGGCAAAACCAACTCGGACCCAGAAAACATTTAAAATTTCCGCTCAAGAAACCAAAAGTCAGCTGAAGCACCCAAAACAATGACAGCAAGCCAGAATTGGAGCAGGCCAACAGCTGTGCCCTGTTTGAAAAAGACCATTCCCCCGGTGCCCTGAACTCCATATTGCAGCCTCAAAACCAAAACTCACATTAGAAAATTCATTACAAACCATGATAAATAACAAAACAGAGAAAAAAGCCAAATAAATTCTAGAATCCATAATGATATTGGGCTTGATTTAGTCGCAAGGTAACTGGCTGTTCCCAGATTCATCCACCCCTCCTGCTGACTGCCCGTAGAATTCCGACTGAATTACCCTGAAAATCGCAGTGAAACTCAGTTTGGAGGAAATTAATATCTGTCACCTCAGCCAAAGTGTTCCATTTGATTTTCCAAAACACAAAAACTCACCTTGGTCGTGTTACCTGTAGATGTATAAGCTTCAAACGCTTATTGGTTGTGTTTTTTATTTCATAATGGAAACTCTGCCCAAACTCTTGTTTGTATTGCGGCAGAATACAAAATTTGGGAAGGAAGAAGGCAAAACCAACTCAGACCCAGAAAACATTTAGGAAATTACCACTCAAGGAAACACAGATCGGCTGAGGCACTCAAAACAATGACAGCAAGCCAGAATTGGAGCAGGCCAACAGCTGTGGCTGTTTGAAAAAGACGATTCCTCCGGTGCCCTGAACTCCATATCGCAGCCTCAAAATCATAGTTCACATCAGAAAATTCATTACAAACCATGGTAAATAAGAAAAATGAGAAAAGAGCCAAAGAAATGCAAGAATCTATAATGATATTGGGCTTGATTTACTCGAAAGGAAACCGGCTGTTCCCGGATTCATCCACCCCTCCAGCTGACTGCCTGTGGAATTCTGACTGAATTAACCTGATAATCGCAGTGAAACTCAGTTTGGAGTCAATTATTATCTGTCACCTCAGCCAAAGTGTTCCATTTGATTTTCCAAAACACAAAAACTCACCTTGGTTGTGTTACCTGTACATGTATAAGCTTCAAATGCATATTTGTTGTGTTTTTTATTTCATAATGGCTACTGTGTGCAAACGCTTGTTTGTATTGGGTCAGAATACAAAATTAGGGAAGGAAGAAGGTAAAACGAACTCAGAACCAGAAAACATTTAGGAAATTGATGCTCAAGGAACCAGAAGTCAGCTGAGACACCCAAAACAATGACAGCAAGCCAGAATTGGAGCAAGCAAACAGCTGTGCCCTGATGGAAAAAGTGACCTGAACTCAATATGCCTACCTTAAAACCAAAGCTCACATCAGAAAATTCATTCCAAACCATGATAAATAAGAAAACGGAGAAAAAAGAGAAAGAAATGCAAGAAACCATAATGATATTGGCCTTGATTCAGTCGCAAGGAAACCGGCTGTTCCCGGATTCATCCACCCCTCCAGCTAACTGCCTGTGGTATTCGGACAGAATTAACCTGAAAATCACAGTGAAACTAAGTTTGGAGGCAATCAATATCTGTAACCTCAGCCAAAGTGTTCCACTTTATTTTCCAAAACACAAAAACTCACCTAGGTCGTGTTACCTGTAGATTTCAAAGCTTCAAATGCCTATTTGTTGTGTTTTTTATTTCATAATGGCTACTCTGCCGAAACTCTTGTTTGTATGCTGTCAGAATACAAAATTTGGGAAGGAAGAAGGCAAAACCAACTTGGATCCAGAAAACATTTAAAATTTCCACTCAAGAAACCACAAATCGGCTGAGGCACTCAAAACAATGACAGCAAGCCAGAATTGGAGCAGGCCAACAGCTGTGGCTGTTTGAAAAAGACGATTCCTCCGGTGCCCTGAACTCCATATTGCAGCCTCAAAACCAAAGCTCACATCAGAAAATTCATTAAAAACCATGATAAATAAGAAAACGGAGAAAAAAGCGAAAGAAATGCAAGAATCCATAATGATATTGGGCTTGATTTAGTCACAAGGAAACTGGCTGTTCCTGGATTCATCCACCCCTCCAGCTGACTGCCCATAGAATTCGGATTGAATTAACCTGAAAATCGCAGTGAAACTCAGTTTGGAGGCAATTAATATCTGTCACCTCAGCCAAAGTGTTCCATTTGATTTTCCAAGACACAAAAACTCACCTTGGTTGTGTATCCTGTAGATTTCTACGCTTCAAACGCTTATTGGTTGTGTTTTTTATTTCATAATGGAAACTCTGCCCAAAATCTTGTTTGTATTGCGTCAGAATACAAAATTTGGGAAGGAAGAAGGCAAAACCAACTCAGACCCAGAAAACATTTAGGAAATTGCCACTCAAGGAACCACAAATCGGCTGAGGCACTCAAAACAATGACAGCAAGCCAGAATTGGAGCAGGCCAACAGCTGTGGCTGTTTGAAAAAGACCATTCCTCCGGTGCCCTGAACTCGATATTGCAGCCTCAAAACCAAAGCTCACATCAGAAAATTCATTCCAAACCATGATAAATAAGAAAAAGGAGAAAAAAGCCAAAGAAATGCAAGAATCCATAATGATATTTGGCTTGATTTAGTTACAAGGAAACCAGCTGTTCCCGGATTCATCCACCCCTCCAGCTGACTGCCTGTGGAATTCTGACGGAATTGACCTGAAAATTGCAGTGAAACTCATTTTGGAGGCAATTAATATCTGCAACCTCAGCCAAAGTGTTCCACTTTATTTTCCAAAACACAAAAACTCACCTTGGTCGTGTTACCTGTTGATTTCTAAGCTTCAAACGCCTATTTGTTGTGTTTTTTATTTCATAATGGCTACTCTGCCGAAACTCTTGTTTGTATTGCGTCAGAATACAAAATTTGGGAAGCAAGAAGGCAAAACCAACTCAGACCCAGAAAACATTTAGGAAATTGCTGCTCAAGAAACCAAAAGTCAGCTGAAGCACCCAAAATAATGAGAGCAAGCCAGAATTGGAGCTGGCCAACAGCTGTGCCCTGTTTGAAAAAGACCAATCCCCCGGTACCCTGAACTCCATATTGCAGCCTGAAAACCAAAGCTCACATCAGAAAATTCATTCCAAACCATGATAAATAAGAAAAAGGAGAAAAAAGCCAAAGAAATGCAAGAATCCATAATGATATTGGGCTTGATTCAGTCGCAAGGAAACCGGCTGTTCCCAGATTCATCCACCCCTCCAGCTGACTGCCCGTGGAATTTGGACAGAATTAACCTGAAAATCGCAGTGAAACTCAGTTTGGAGGCAATTAATATCTGTCACCTCAGCCAAAGTGTTCCATTTGATTTTCCAAAACACAAAAACTCACCTTGGTCGTGTTACCTGTAGATTTCTAAGCTTCAAATGCCTATTTGTTTTTTTTTTTTTTATTATTTCATAATGGCTACTCTGCCAAAACTCTTGTTTGTATTGCATCAGAATACAAAATTTGGGAAGGAAGAAGGCAAAACCAACTCAGACCCAGAAAACATTTAGGAAATTGCCGCTCAAGAAACCAATAATCGGCTGAGGCCCACAAAAACATGACAGCAAGCCAGAATTGGAGCAGGCCAACAGCTGTGCCCAGTTTGAAAAAGACCATTCCTCCGGTGCCCTGAACTCAATATGCCAGCCTCAAAACCAAAGCTTACATCAAAAAATTCATTACAAACCATGATACATAAGAATATGAGAAAAAAGCCAAAGAAATGCAAGAATCCATAATGATGTTTGGCTGGATTTAGTCACAAGAAACCTGCTGTTCCCAGATTCATCCACCCCTCCAGCTGACTGCCTGTTGAATTCTGACTGAATTAACCTGAAAATCGCAGTGAAACTCAGTTTCGAGGATATTAATATCTGTCTCCTCAGCCAAAGTGTTCCATTTGATTTTCCAAAACACAAAAACTCACCTTGGTTGTGTTACCTGTAGTTGTATAAGCTTCAAATGCATATTTGTTGTGTTTTGTAATTCATAATGGCTACTGCGTCCAAACTCTTGTTTGTATTGGGTCAGAATACAAAATTTGGGAAGGAAGAAGGTAAAACCAACACAGAACCAGAAAACATTCAGGAAAGTGACACTCAAGGAAGCAGAAGTCAGCTGAGACACCCAAAACAGTGACAGCAAGCCAGAATTGGAGCAAGCAAACAGCTGTGCCCTGATTGAAAAAGTGACCTGAACTCAATATGCCAACCTCAAAACCAAAGCTCACATCAGAAAATTCATTACAAACCATGATAAATAAGAAAGATGAGAAAAAAGCCAAAGAAATGCAAGAATCCATAATGATATTGGGCTGGATGTAGTAGCATGGAAACCGGCTGTTCCCAGATGCATCCACACCTCCCAGCTGACTGCCTGTGGAATTCTGACTGAATTAACCTGATAATCACAGTGAAACTCAGTTTGGAGGCAATTACTATCTGTCACCTCAGCCAAAGTGCTCCATTTGATTTTCGAAAACACAAAAACTCACATTGGTTGTGTTACCTGTAGATTTCTAAGCTTCAAACGCCTATTTGTTGTGTTTTTTATTTCATAATGGCTACTCTGCCGAAACTCTTGTTTGTATTGCGTCAGAATACAAAATTTGGGAAGGAAGAAGGCAAAACCAACTCAGACCCAGAAAACATTTAGGAAATTGCTGCTCTAGAAACCAAAAGTGCTGAAGCACCCAAAAGAATGACAGCAAGCCAGAATTGGAGCAGGCCAACAGCTGTGCCCTGTTTGAAAAAGACCATTCCCCCGGTGCCCTGAACTCCATATTGCAGCCTCAAAACCAAAGCTCACATCAGAAAATTCATTACAAACCATGATAAATAAGAAAAATGAGAAAAAAGAGAAAGAAATGCAAGAAACCATAATGATATTGGCCTTGATTCAGTCGCAAGGAAACTGGCTGTTCCCGGATTCATCCACCCCTCCAGCTGACTGCCTGTGGAATTCGGACAGAATTAACCTGAAAATATTAATTGGAGGCAATTAATATCTGTCACCTCAGCCAAATTGTTACATTTGATTTTCCAAAACACAAAAACTCACCTAGGTCGTGTTACCTGTAGATATCAAAGCTTCAAATGCCTATTTGTTGTGTTTTTTATTTCATAATGGCTACTCTGCAGAAACTCTTGTTTGTATTGCGTCAGAATACAAAATTTGGAAAGGAAGAAGGCAAAACCAACTCGGACCCAGAAAACATTTAAAATTTCCGCTCAAGAAACCAAAAGTCAGCTGAAGCACCCAAAACAATGACAGCAAGCCAGAATTGGAGCAGGCCAACAGCTGTGCCCTGTTTGAAAAAGACCATTCCCCCGGTGCCCTGAACTCCATATTGCAGCCTCAAAACCAAAACTCACATTAGAAAATTCATTACAAACCATGATAAATAACAAAACAGAGAAAAAAGCCAAATAAATTCTAGAATCCATAATGATATTGGGCTTGATTTAGTCGCAAGGTAACTGGCTGTTCCCAGATTCATCCACCCCTCCTGCTGACTGCCCGTAGAATTCCGACTGAATTACCCTGAAAATCGCAGTGAAACTCAGTTTGGAGGAAATTAATATCTGTCACCTCAGCCAAAGTGTTCCATTTGATTTTCCAAAACACAAAAACTCACCTTGGTCGTGTTACCTGTAGATGTATAAGCTTCAAACGCTTATTGGTTGTGTTTTTTATTTCATAATGGAAACTCTGCCCAAACTCTTGTTTGTATTGCGGCAGAATACAAAATTTGGGAAGGAAGAAGGCAAAACCAACTCAGACCCAGAAAACATTTAGGAAATTACCACTCAAGGAAACACAGATCGGCTGAGGCACTCAAAACAATGACAGCAAGCCAGAATTGGAGCAGGCCAACAGCTGTGGCTGTTTGAAAAAGACGATTCCTCCGGTGCCCTGAACTCCATATCGCAGCCTCAAAATCATAGTTCACATCAGAAAATTCATTACAAACCATGGTAAATAAGAAAAATGAGAAAAGAGCCAAAGAAATGCAAGAATCTATAATGATATTGGGCTTGATTTACTCGAAAGGAAACCGGCTGTTCCCGGATTCATCCACCCCTCCAGCTGACTGCCTGTGGAATTCTGACTGAATTAACCTGATAATCGCAGTGAAACTCAGTTTGGAGTCAATTATTATCTGTCACCTCAGCCAAAGTGTTCCATTTGATTTTCCAAAACACAAAAACTCACCTTGGTTGTGTTACCTGTACATGTATAAGCTTCAAATGCATATTTGTTGTGTTTTTTATTTCATAATGGCTACTGTGTGCAAACGCTTGTTTGTATTGGGTCAGAATACAAAATTAGGGAAGGAAGAAGGTAAAACGAACTCAGAACCAGAAAACATTTAGGAAATTGATGCTCAAGGAACCAGAAGTCAGCTGAGACACCCAAAACAATGACAGCAAGCCAGAATTGGAGCAAGCAAACAGCTGTGCCCTGATGGAAAAAGTGACCTGAACTCAATATGCCTACCTTAAAACCAAAGCTCACATCAGAAAATTCATTCCAAACCATGATAAATAAGAAAACGGAGAAAAAAGAGAAAGAAATGCAAGAAACCATAATGATATTGGCCTTGATTCAGTCGCAAGGAAACCGGCTGTTCCCGGATTCATCCACCCCTCCAGCTAACTGCCTGTGGTATTCGGACAGAATTAACCTGAAAATCACAGTGAAACTAAGTTTGGAGGCAATCAATATCTGTAACCTCAGCCAAAGTGTTCCACTTTATTTTCCAAAACACAAAAACTCACCTAGGTCGTGTTACCTGTAGATTTCAAAGCTTCAAATGCCTATTTGTTGTGTTTTTTATTTCATAATGGCTACTCTGCCGAAACTCTTGTTTGTATGCTGTCAGAATACAAAATTTGGGAAGGAAGAAGGCAAAACCAACTTGGATCCAGAAAACATTTAAAATTTCCACTCAAGAAACCACAAATCGGCTGAGGCACTCAAAACAATGACAGCAAGCCAGAATTGGAGCAGGCCAACAGCTGTGGCTGTTTGAAAAAGACGATTCCTCCGGTGCCCTGAACTCCATATTGCAGCCTCAAAACCAAAGCTCACATCAGAAAATTCATTAAAAACCATGATAAATAAGAAAACGGAGAAAAAAGCGAAAGAAATGCAAGAATCCATAATGATATTGGGCTTGATTTAGTCACAAGGAAACTGGCTGTTCCTGGATTCATCCACCCCTCCAGCTGACTGCCCATAGAATTCGGATTGAATTAACCTGAAAATCGCAGTGAAACTCAGTTTGGAGGCAATTAATATCTGTCACCTCAGCCAAAGTGTTCCATTTGATTTTCCAAGACACAAAAACTCACCTTGGTTGTGTATCCTGTAGATTTCTACGCTTCAAACGCCTATTGATTGTGTTTTTTATTTCATAATGGAAACTCTGCCCAAAATCTTGTTTGTATTGCGTCAGAATACAAAATTTGGGAAGGAAGAAGGCAAAACCAACTCAGACCCAGAAAACATTTAGGAAATTGCCACTCAAGGAACCACAAATCGGCTGAGGCACTCAAAACAATGACAGCAAGCCAGAATTGGAGCAGGCCAACAGCTGTGGCTGTTTGAAAAAGACCATTCCTCCGGTGCCCTGAACTCGATATTGCAGCCTCAAAACCAAAGCTCACATCAGAAAATTCATTCCAAACCATGATAAATAAGAAAAAGGAGAAAAAAGCCAAAGAAATGCAAGAATCCATAATGATATTTGGCTTGATTTAGTTACAAGGAAACCAGCTGTTCCCGGATTCATCCACCCCTCCAGCTGACTGCCTGTGGAATTCTGACGGAATTGACCTGAAAATCGCAGTGAAACTCATTTTGGAGGCAATTAATATCTGCAACCTCAGCCAAAGTGTTCCACTTTATTTTCCAAAACACAAAAACTCACCTTGGTCGTGTTACCTGTTGATTTCTAAGCTTCAAACGCCTATTTGTTGTGTTTTTTATTTCATAATGGCTACTCTGCCGAAACTCTTGTTTGTATTGCGTCAGAATACAAAATTTGGGAAGCAAGAAGGCAAAACCAACTCAGACCCAGAAAACATTTAGGAAATTGCTGCTCAAGAAACCAAAAGTCAGCTGAAGCACCCAAAATAATGAGAGCAAGCCAGAATTGGAGCTGGCCAACAGCTGTGCCCTGTTTGAAAAAGACCAATCCCCCGGTACCCTGAACTCCATATTGCAGCCTGAAAACCAAAGCTCACATCAGAAAATTCATTACAAACCATGATAAATAAGAAAAATGAGAAAAAAGAGAAAGAAATGCAAGAAACCATAATGATATTGGCCTTGATTCAGTCGCAAGGAAACTGGCTGTTCCCGGATTCATCCACCCCTCCAGCTGACTGCCTGTGGAATTCGGACAGAATTAACCTGAAAATATTAATTGGAGGCAATTAATATCTGTCACCTCAGCCAAATTGTTACATTTGATTTTCCAAAACACAAAAACTCACCTAGGTCGTGTTACCTGTAGATATCAAAGCTTCAAATGCCTATTTGTTGTGTTTTTTATTTCATAATGGCTACTCTGCAGAAACTCTTGTTTGTATTGCGTCAGAATACAAAATTTGGAAAGGAAGAAGGCAAAACCAACTCGGACCCAGAAAACATTTAAAATTTCCGCTCAAGAAACCAAAAGTCAGCTGAAGCACCCAAAACAATGACAGCAAGCCAGAATTGGAGCAGGCCAACAGCTGTGCCCTGTTTGAAAAAGACCATTCCCCCGGTGCCCTGAACTCCATATTGCAGCCTCAAAACCAAAACTCACATTAGAAAATTCATTACAAACCATGATAAATAACAAAACAGAGAAAAAAGCCAAATAAATTCTAGAATCCATAATGATATTGGGCTTGATTTAGTCGCAAGGTAACTGGCTGTTCCCAGATTCATCCACCCCTCCTGCTGACTGCCCGTAGAATTCCGACTGAATTAACCTGAAAATCGCAGTGAAACTCAGTTTGGAGGAAATTAATATCTGTCACCTCAGCCAAAGTGTTCCATTTGATTTTCCAAAACACAAAAACTCACCTTGGTCGTGTTACCTGTAGATGTATAAGCTTCAAACGCTTATTGGTTGTGTTTTTTATTTCATAATGGAAACTCTGCCCAAACTCTTGTTTGTATTGCGGCAGAATACAAAATTTGGGAAGGAAGAAGGCAAAACCAACTCAGACCCAGAAAACATTTAGGAAATTACCACTCAAGGAAACACAGATCGGCTGAGGCACTCAAAACAATGACAGCAAGCCAGAATTGGAGCAGGCCAACAGCTGTGGCTGTTTGAAAAAGACGATTCCTCCGGTGCCC
Organism: Oryctolagus cuniculus; assembly: GCF_051225735.1. NCBI lineage: Eukaryota > Metazoa > Chordata > Mammalia > Lagomorpha > Leporidae > Oryctolagus > Oryctolagus cuniculus. The sequence continues at coordinate 83,648,556 of NC_142879.1, forward strand.
TGAACTCCATATCGCAGCCTCAAAATCATAGTTCACATCAGAAAATTCATTACAAACCATGGTAAATAAGAAAAATGAGAAAAAAGCCAAAGAAATGCAAGAATCTATAATGATATTGGTCTTGATTTAGTCGCAAGGTAACTGGCTGTTCCCAGATTCATCCACCCCTCCAGCTGACTGCCTGTGGAATTCCGACTGAATTAACCTGAAAATCGCAGTGAAACTCAGTTTGGAGGAAATTAATATCTGTCACCTCAGCCAAAGTGTTCCATTTGATTTTCCAAAACACAAAAACTCACCTTGGTTGTGTTACCTGTAGATGTATAAGCTTCAAACGCTTATTGGTTGTGTTTTTTATTTCATAATGGAAACTCTGCCCAAACTCTTGTTTGTATTGCGGCAGAATACAAAATTTGGGAAGGAAGAAGGCAAAACCAACTCAGACCCAGAAAACATTTAGGAAATTGCTGCTCAACAAACCAAAAGTCAGCTGAGGCACTCAAAACAATGACAGCAAGCCAGAATTGGAGCAAGCCAACAGCTGTGCCCTGATTGAAAAAGACCATTCCCCCGATGCCGTGAACTCCATATTGCAGCCTCAAAACCAATGCTCACATCAGAAAATCCATTACAAACCATGATACATAAGAATATGAGAAAAAAGAGAAAGAAATGCAAGAATCCATAATGATATTTGGCTTCATTTAGTCGCAAGGAAACCGGCTATTCCCGGATTCATCCACCCATCCAGCTGACTGCCTCTGGAATATTGACTGAATTAACCTGAACGGAGGCAGTTAATATCTGTCACCTCAGCCAACGTGTTCCATTTGATTTTCCAAAACACAAAAACTCACTTGGTCGTGTTACCTGTAGATTTCAAAGCTTCAAATGCCTATTTGTTGTGTTTTTTATTTCATAATTGCTACTCTGTCCAAACTCTTGTTTGTATTGCGTGAGAATACAAAATTTGGGAAGGAAGAAGGCAAAACCGACTCAGACCCAGAAAACATTTAGGAAATTGCCGCTCAAGAAACGAATATTCGGCTGAGGCCCACAAAACCATGACAGCAAGCCAGAATTGGAGCAGGCCAACAGCTGTGGCTGTTTGAAAAAGACGATTCCTCCGGTGCCCTGAACTCCATATTGCAGCCTCAAAACCAAAGCTCACATCAGAAAATTCATTACAAACCATGATACATAAGAATATGAGAAAAAAGCCAAAGAAATGCAAGAATCCATAATGATATTGGGCTGGATTTAGTCGCAAGGAAACCGGCTGTTCCCGGATTCATCCACCCCTCCAGCTGACTGCCTGTGGAATTCTGACGGAATTCACCTGAAAATCGCAGTGAAACACAGTTTGGAGGCAATTAATATCTGCAACCTGAGCCAAAGTGTTCCACTTTATTTTCAAAACACAAAAACTCACCTTCATCGTGTTACCTGTAGATTTCTAAGCTTCAAACGCCTATTTGTTGTGTTTTTTATTTCATAATGGCTACTCTGTCCAAACTCTTGTTTGTATGGCGTCAGAATACAAAATTTGGGAAGGAAGAAGGCAAAACCAAATCAGACCCAGAAAACATTTAGGAAATTGCCGCTCAAGAAACCAAAAGTCAGCTGAGGCACCCAAAACCATGACAGCAAGCCAGAATTTGAGCAAGCCAACAGCTGTGCCCTGATTGAAAGAACCTTTCTCTTGTGCCCTGAACTCCATATGCCAGCCTCAAAACCAAAGCTCACATCTGAAAATTCATTACAAACCATGGTAAATAAGAAAAAAGAGAAAAAAGCCAAAGAAATGCAAGAATCCATAATGATGTTAGGTTGGATTTAGTCACAAGAAACCTGCTGTTCCCGGATTCATCCACCCCTCCAGCTGACTGCCTGTGGAATTCTGACTGAATTAACCTGAAAATCGCAGTGAAACTCAGTTTGGAGGCAATTAATATCTGTCACCTCAGCCAAAGTGTTCATTTGATTTTCCAAAACACAAAAACTCACCTTGGTTGTGTTACCTGTAGATGTATAAGCTTCAAATGCTTATTTGTTGTGTTTTTTATTTCTTAATGGCTCCTGTGTCCAAACTCTTGTTTGTATTGGGTCAGAATACAAAATTTGGGAAGGAAGAAGGTAAAACCAACTCAGAACCAGAAAACATTTAGGATATTGACGCTCAAGGAACCAGAAGTCAGCTGAGACATCCAAAACAATGACAGCAAGCCAGAATTGGAGCAAGCCAACAGCTGTGCCCTGATTGAAAAAGAACCTTCCTCTTGTGCACTGAACTCCATATGCCAGCCTCAAAACCAAAGCTCACATCAGAAAATTCATTGCAAACCATGATAAATAAGAAAAAAGAGAAAAAAGACAAAGAAATGCAAGAATCCATAATGATATTGGGCTGGATTTAGTCGCAAGGAAACCGGCTGTTCCCGGATTCATCCACCCCTCCCAGCTGACTGCCTGTGGAATTCTGACTGAATTAACCTGAATAGAGGCAGTTAATATCTGTTACCTCAGCCAACGTGTTCATTTTATTTTCCAAAACACAAAATGTCACCTTGTTCGTGTTACCTGTAGCTTCAAAAGCCCATTTGATGTTTTTTTTTTTTTTTTCATAATGGCTAGTCTGTCCAAACTCTTGTTTGTATTGGGTCAGAATACAAAATTTGGAAAGGAAAGAAGGCAAAATGAACTGAGACTCAGAAAACGTTTAGGAAATTGCCACTCAAGAAACCTCAAATCGGCGGAGGCACCCAAAACAATGACAGCAAGCCAGAATTGGAGCAAGCCTACAGCTGTGCTCTGATTGAAAAAGGCCATTACTCCGGTGCCCTGAACTCCATATTGCAGCCTCAAAACCAAAGCTCACATCAGAAAATTCATTACAAACCATGATAAATAAGAAAAATCAGAATAAACCCAAAGAAATGCAAGAATCCATAATTATATTGGGCTTGATTTAGTCGAAAGGAAGACGGCTATTCCCAGATTCATCCACCCCTCCAGCTGACTGCCTGTGGAATTCTGACTGAATTAACCTGAACGGAGGCAGTTAATATCTGTCACCACAGAAAACGTGTTCCATTTTATTTTCCAAAACACAAAATGTCACCCTGTTCGTGTTACCTGTAGCTTCAAAAGCCTATTTGTTGTGTTTTTTATTTCATAATGGCTACTCTGTCCAAATTCTTCTTTCTATTGCGTCAGATTACAAAATTTGGGAAGGAAGAAGGAAAACCAACTGAGACTCATAAAATATTTAGCAAATTCATGCTCAAGAAACCGCAAATCAGCGGAGGCACCCAAAACAATGACAGCAAGCCGTATTTGTAGCAAGCTAGCAGCTGTGCCCTGATTGAATAAGAACCTTCCTCTTGTGCCCTGAACTCCATATTCCAGCCTCAAAACCAAAGCTCACATCAGAAAATTCATTACAAACCACGATAAATAAGAAAAATGAGAGAAAAGCCAAAGAAATGCAAGAATCCATAATGATATTGGGATTGATTTAGTCGAAAGGAAGACGGCTATTCCCAGATTCATCCACCCCTCCAGCTGACTGCCTGAGGAATATTGACTGAATTAACCTGAACGGAGGCAGTTAATATCTGTCACCACAGCGAAAGTGTTCCATTTTATTATCCAAAACAAAATCTAACCTTGGTCGTGTTACCTGTAGCTTTCAAAAGCCTATTTGATGTGTTTTTTATTTCATAATGGCTATTCTGCCCAAACTCTTGTTTCTATTGCGTCAGAATACAAAATTTGGGAAGGAAGAGGACAAAACCAACTCAGACTAAGAAAACGTTTAGGAAATTGCCACTCAAGAAACCTCAAATCGGCAGAGGCACCCAAAACAATGACAGCAAGCCAGAATTGGAGCAAGCCAACATCTGTGCCCTGATTGAATAAGAACCTTCCTCTTATGCCCTGAACTCCATATGCCAGCCTCAAATCCAAAGCTCACATCAGAAAATTCATTACAAACCACGATAAATAAGAAAAATGAGAAAAAAGCCAAAGAAATGCAAGAATCCATGATGATATTGGGCTGGATTCAGTCGCAAGGAAACCGGCTTTTCCCAGATGCATCCACCCCTCCAGCTGACTGCCTGTGGAATTCTGACTGAATTAACCTGAAAATTGCAGTGAAATTGAGTTTGGAGGCAATTAATATCTGTCACCTCAGCCAAAGTGTTCCATTTTATTTTCCAAAACACAAAAACTCACCTTGCTCGTGTTACCTGTAGATGTATAAGCTTCAAACGCTTATGTGTTGTGTTTTTTATTTCATAATGGCTACTCTGTCCAAACTCTTGTATGTATTGTGTCAGAATACAAAATTTGGGAAGGATCAAGGCAAAACCAATTCAGACCCAGAAAACATTAAGGAAATTGCCACTCAAGAAACCAAAGGTCAGCTGAGGCACCCAAAGCAATGAAAGGAAGCCAGAATTGGAGCAAGCCAACAGCTGTGCCCTGATTGAAAAAGAACATCCCTCTTGTGCACTGAACTCAATATGCCAGCCTCAAAACCAAAGCTCACATCAGAAATTCATTACAAACCATGATAAATAAGAAAAATGAGAAAAAAGCCAAAAATTCAAGAATCCATAATGATATTGGGCTTGATTTAGTCGCAAGGAAAGCAGCTATTCCCCGATTCATCCACCCCTCCAGCTGACTGCCTGAGGAATATTGACTGAAATAACCTGAACGGAGGCAATTACTATCTGTCACCACAGCCAAAGTGTTCCATTTTATTTTCCAAAACAAAAAAATCTCACATTGGTCATGTTACTTGTAGCTTCAAACGTTGTTCGTGCTGCCTCTAGAATTCTAAGCATGACACGCTAATTGGTTTTGTTTTTTCTTTCATAATGGATCTGCTGTCTAAACTCGTGTTTGTATTGCGTCAGAATACAAAATTTGGGAAGGAAGAAGGCAAAACCAACTCAGACCCAGAAATCCTTTAGGAAATTGCCGCTCAAGAAACCAAAACTCGGCTGAGGCACCCAAAACCATGACAGAAAGCCAGAATTGGAGCAAGCCAACAGCTGTGCCCTGATTGAAAAAGACCATGCCTTCCGTGTCTTGAACTCCATATTCCAGCCTCAAAATCAAAGCTCACATCAGAAAAGTCATTACAAACCATGATAAAGAAGAAAAATGTGAAAAGAGCCAAAGAAATGGAAGAGTCCTTGTTGATAGTGGGCTTGATTTAGTCACAAGGAAACAGGCTGTTTCCGGATTCATCCACCCCTCCCAGCTGACTGGCTTTGGAAAACTCATTCAATTCACCTGAAAATCGCTGGCAAACTGATTTGGGGAATTAATGATCGTTCCCCTCTGCAAAAGGATTCCATTTCTTTTTCCAAAACACAAAAACTCATGTCGGTCGTGCTGCCTCTAGAATTATAAGCATGACACACTAATTGGTTTTGTTTTTTATTTCCTAATGGATCTGCTGCCTAAACTCGTGTGTGTATTGCGTCAGAATACAAAATTTGGGAAGGAAGAAGGCAAAACCAACTCAGACCCAGAAATCCTTTAGGAAATTGCCGCTCAAGAAACCAAAACTCGGCTGAGGCACCCAAAACTATGACAGAAAGCCAGAATTGGAGCAAGCCAACAGCTGTGCCCTGATTGAAAAAGACCATTCCTTCCGTGTCTTGAACTCCATATTCCAGCCTCAAAATCAAAGCTCACATCAGAAAATTCATTACAAACCATGATAAAGAAGAAAAATGTGAAAAGAGCCAAAGCAATGGAAGAGTCCTTTTTGATAGTGGGCTTGATTTAGTCACAAGGAAACAGGCTGTTTCCGGATTCATCCACCCCTCCCAGCTGACTGGCTTTGGAAAACTCATTCAATTCACCTGAAAATCGCTGGCAAACTGATTTGGGGAATTAATTATCGTTCCCCTCTGCAAAAGGGTTCCATTTCTTTGTCCAAAACACAAAAACTCATGTTGGTCGTGCTGCCTCTAGAATTCTAAGCATGACACGCTCATTTGTTTTGCTTTTTTTTTTTTCTTTCATAATGGATCTGCTGTCTAAACTCGTGTGTGTATTGTGTCAGAATACAAAATTTGGGAAGGAAGAAGGCAAAGCCAACTCAGACCCAGAAATCCTTTAGGAAATTGCCGCTCAAGAAACCAAAACTCGGCTGAGGCACCCAAAACCATGACAGAAAGCCAGAATTGGAGCAAGCCAACAGCTGTGCCCTGATTGAAAAACACCATTCCTTCCGTGTCTTGAACTCCATATTCCAGCCTCAAAATCAAAGCTCACATCAGAAAATTCATTACAAACCATGATAAAGAAGAAAAATGTGAAAAGAGCCAAAGAAATGCAAGAGTCCTTTTTGATAGTGGGCTTGATTTAGTCACAAGGAAACAGGCTGTTTCCGGATTCATCCACCCCTCCCAGCTGACTGGCTTTGGAAAACTCATTCAATTCACCTGAAAATCGCTGGCAAACTGATTTGGGGAATTAATGATCGTTCCCCTCTGCAAAAGGCTTCCATTCCTTTGTCCAAAACACAAAAACTCATGTTGGTCGTGCTGCCTCTAGAATTCTAAGCATGACACGCTAATTGGTTTTGTTTTTTTATTATTTCATAATGGATCTGCTGTCTAAACTCGTGTGTGTATTGCGTCAGAATACACAATTTGGAAAGGAAGAAAGCAAAACCAACTCAGACCTAAAAATCATTTAGGAAATTGCCGCTCAAGAAACCCAAATTCGGCTGAGGCACCCAAAACCATGACAGAAAGCCAGAATTGGAGCAAGCCAACAGCTGTGCCCTGATTGAAAAAGACCATTCCTTCCGGGTCTTGAACTCCATATTCCAGCCTCAAAATCAAAGCTCACATCAGAAAATTCATTACAAACCATGATTTAGAAGAAAAATGTAAAAAGAGCCAAAGAAATGGAAGAGTACTTTTTGATAGTGGGCTCGATTTAGTCACAAGGAAACAGGCTGTTTCCGGATTCATCCACCCCTCCCAGCTGACTGGCTTTGGAAAACTCATTCAATTCCCCTGAAAATCGCTGGCAAACTGATTTGGGGAATTAATTATCGTTCCCCTCTGCAAAAGGGTTCCATTTCTTTGTCCAAAACACAAAAACTCATGTTGGTCGTGCTGCCTCTAGAATTCTAAGCATGACACGCTCATTGGTTTTGTTTTTTTTTTATTTCATAATGGAGCTGCTGTCTAATATCGTGTGTGTATTGCGTCAGAATACAAAATTTGGGAAGGAAGAAGGCAAAACCAACTCAGACCCAGAAATCCTTTAGGAAATTGCCGCTCAGGAAACCAAACCTCGGCTGAGGCAACCAAAACCATGACAGAAAGCCAGAATTGGAGCAAGCCAACAGCTGTGCCCTGATTGAAAAGGACCATTCCTTCCGGGTCTTGAACTCCATATTCCAGCCTCAAAATCAAAGCTCATATCAGAAAGTTCATTACAAACCATGATAAAGAAGAAAAATGTGAAAAGAGCCAAAGAAATGGAAGAGTCCTTTTTGATAGTGGGCTTGATTTAGTCACAAGGAAACAGGCTGTTTCCGCATTCATCCACCCCTCCCAGCTGACTGGCTTTGGAAAACTCATTCAATTCACCTGAAAATCGCTGGCAAACTGATTTGGGGAATTCATTATCGTTCCCCTCTGCAAAAGGGTTCCATTTCTTTGTCCAAAACACAAAAACTCATGTTGGTCGTGCTGCCTCTAGAATTCTAAGCATGACACGCTCATTGGTTTTGTTTTTTTTTTTATTTCATAATGGATGTGCTGTCTAAACTCGTGTTTGTATTGCGTCAGAATACAAAATTTGGGAAGGAAGAAGGCAAAACCAACTCAGACCCAGAAATCCTTTAGGAAATTGCCGCTCAAGAAACCAAAACTCGGCTGAGGCACCCAAAACCATGACAGAAAGCCAGAATTGGAGCAAGCCAACAGCTGTGCCCTGATTGAAAAAGACCATGCCTTCCGTGTCTTGAACTCCATATTCCAGCCTCAAAATCAAAGCTCACATCAGAAAAGTCATTACAAACCATGATAAAGAAGAAAAATGTGAAAAGAGCCAAAGCAATGGAAGAGTCCTTTTTGATAGTGGGCTTGATTTAGTCACAAGGAAACAGGCTGTTTCCGGATTCATCCACCCCTCCCAGCTGACTGGCTTTGGAAAACTCATTCAATTCACCTGAAAATCGCTGGCAAACTGATTTGGGGAATTAATTATCGTTCCCCTCTGCAAAAAGGTTCCATTTCTTTTTCCAAAACACAAAAACTCATGTTGGTCGTGCTGCCTCTAGAATTCTAAGCATGACACGCTCATTGGTTTTGTTTTATTTATTTCATAATGGATCTGCTGTCTAAACTCTTGTTTGTATTGCGTCAGAATACAAAATTTGGAAGGCAGCTATGCTCACCACTATACCACCAACGCCTCCCATGAGAGTATTTCAGGCATGAAAGCCAAGACACTCTGGCAAAAGATCTCTGTGAGTGAGATCTCAGTGGAAAGAACAGGTCTTCAAAGAAGGAGGTACCTTTCTCTGAAGGGAGGAGAGAACCTCCACTTTGACTATGACCTTGTCTAAACAAGATAAGAGTCGGAGAACTCAGAGGGCTTCCATAGCCTTGGAAACTCATGACTGGAGCATAGGGAGATTACTGATGCCATAGACAGGAGTGTCAATTGGTAAAGTCAACAACAGGAGTCTCTGTGCACTTACTCCTCATGTAGGATCTCTGTCCTTAATGTGCTCTGCATTGAGATTTAATGCTATAATGAGTACGTAAATAATATATTTCACTTTGTGTTTCTATGGGGGTGCAAACTGTTGAAATCTTTACTTAATGCATACTAAACTGATCCTCTGTAAAAAAAAAAAAAAGAAAAGAAAAGAAAAGAAAAGAAACTATCAACTCCCAACTTGACTCACACTGGGATTAAACATGACAATAGGTCTGATCTGATTTCATCATCATTAAAAAAAAAAAAAAGAATACAAAATTTGGGAAGGAAGAAGGCAAAACCAACTCAGACCCAGAAATCATTTAGGAAATTGCCGCTCAAGAAACCAAAACTCGGCTGAGGCACCCAAAACCATGACAGAAAGCCTGAATTGGAGCAAGCCAACAGCTGTGCCCTGATTGAAAAACACCATTCCTTCCGTGTCTTGATCTCCATATTCCAGCTTCAAAATCAAACCTCACATCAGAAAATTCATTACAAACCATGATAAAGAAGAAAAATGTGAAAAGAGCCAACGAAATGGAAGAGTCCTTTTTGAGAGTGGGCTTGATTTAGTCAAAGGAAACAGGCTGTTTCCGGATTCATCCACCCTCCCAGCTGACTGGATTTGGAAAACTCATTCAATTCCCCTGAAAATCGCTGGCAAACTGATTTGGGGAATTAATGATCGTTCCCCTCTGCAAAAGGCTTCCATTCCTTTGTCCAAAACACAAAAACTCATGTTGGTCGTGCTGCCTCAAGAATTCTAAGCATGACACGCTAATTGGTTTTGTTTTTTTTTTTTTTTTCATAATGGATCTGCTGTCTAAACTCGTGTGTGTATTGCGTCAGAATACATTATTTAGGAAGGAAGAAGGCAAAACCAACTCAGACCCAGAAATCCTTTAGGAAATTGCCGCTCAAGAAACCAAAACTCGGCTGAGGCACCCAAAACCATGACAGAAAGCCAGAATTGGAGCAAGCCAACAGCTGTGCCCTGATTGAAAAAGACCATGCCTTCCATGTCTTGAACTCCATATTCCAGCCTCAAAATCAAAGCTCACATCAGAAAATTCATTACAAACCATGATAAAGAAGAAAAATGTGAAAAGAGCCAAAGAAATGGAAGACTCCTTTTTGATAGTGGGCTTGATTTAGTCACAAGGAAACAGGCTGTTTCCGGATTCATCCACCCCTCCCAGCTGACTGGCTTTGGAAAACTCATTCAATTCACCTGAAAATTGCTAGCAAACTGATTTGGGGAATTAATTATCATTCCCCTCTGCAAAAGGGTTCCATTTCTTTTTCCAAAACACAAAAACTCATGTTGGTCATGTTGCCTCTAGAATTCTGAGCATGACACGCTAATTGGTTTTGTTTTTTATTTCATAATGGATCTGCTGTCTAAACTCGTGTGTGTATTGCGTCAGAATACAAAATTTGGGAAGGAAGAAGGCAAAACCAACTCAGACCCAGAAATCCTTTAGGAAATTGCCGCTCAAGAAACCAAAACTCGGCTGAGGCACCCAAAACCATGACAGAAAGCCAGAATTGGAGCAAGCCAACAGCTGTGCCCTGATTGAAAAAGACCATTCCTTCCGGGTCTTGATCTCCATATTCCAGCCTCACAATCAAAGCTCACATCAGAAAATTCATTACAAACCATGATAACGAAGAAAAATTTGAAAAGAGCCAAAGAAATGCAAGAGTCCTTTTTGATAGTGGGCTTGATTTAGTCACAAGGAAACAGGCTGTTTCCGGATTCATCCACCCCTCCCAGCTGACTGGCTTTGGAAAACTCATTCAATTCCCCTGAGCATCGCTGGCAAACTGATTTGGGGAATTAATTATCGTTCCCCTCTGCAAAAGGGTTCCATTTCTTTGTCCAAAACACAAAAACTCATGTTGGTCGTGCTGCCTCTAGAATTCTAAGCATGACACGCTAATTGGTTTTTTTTTTTTTTTCATAATGGATCTGCTGTCTAAACTCGTGTTTGTATTGCGTCAGAATACAAAGTTTGGAAGGCAGCTATGCTCACCACTATACCACCAACGCCTCCCATGAGAGTATTTCAGGCATGGAAAGCCAAGACACTCTGGCAAAAGATCTCTGTGAGTGAGATCTCAGTGGAAAGAACAGGTCTTCAAAGAAGGAGGTACCTTTCTCTGAAGGGAGGAGAGAACCTCCACTTTGACTATATCCTTGTCTAAACAAGATAAGAGTCGGAGAACTCAGAGGGCTTCCATAGCCTTGGAAACTCATGACTGGAGCATAGGGAGATTACTGATGCCATAGACAGGAGTGTCAATTGGTAAAGTCAACAACAGGAGTCTCTGTGCACTTACTCCTCATGTAGGATCTCTGTCCTTAATGTGCTCTGCATTGAGATTTAATGCTATAACGAGTACTTAAATAATATATTTCACTTTGTGTTTCTATGGGGGTGCAAACCGTTGAAATCTTTACTTAATGCATACTAAACTGATCCTCTGTAAAAGAAAAAAAAAAAAAAAGAAAAGAAAAGAAACTATCAACTCCCAACTTGACTCACACTGGGATTAAACATGACAATAGGTCTGATCTGATTTCATCATCATTAAAAAAAAAAAAAAGAATACAAAATTTGGGAAGGAAGAAGGCAAAACCAACTCAGACCCAGAAATCATTTAGGAAATTGCCGCTCAAGAAACCAAAACTCGGCTGAGGCACCCAAAACCATGACAGAAAGCCAGAATTGGAGCAAGCCAACAGCTGTGTCCTGATTTAAAAAGACCATTGCTTCCGTGTCTTGAACTCCATATTCCAGCCTCAAAATCAAAGCTCACATCAGAAAATTCATTACAAACCATGATAAAGAAGAAAAATGTGAAAAGAGCCAAAGAAATGCAAGAGTCCTTTTTGATAGTGGGCTTGATTTAGTCACAAGGAAACAGGCTGTTTCCGCATTCATCCACCCCTCCCAGCTGACTGGCTTTGGAAAACTCATTCAATTCACCTAAAAATCGCTGGCAAACTGATTTGGGGAATTAATGATCGTTCCCCTCTGCAAAAGGGTTCCATTTCTTTGTCCAAAACACAAAAACTCATGTTGGTCATGCTGCCTCTAGAATTCTAAGCATGACACGCTAATTGGTTTTGTTTTTTATTTCATAATGGATCTGCTGTCTAAACTCGTGTTTGTATTGCGTCAGAATACAAAATTTGCGAAGGAAGAAGGCAAAACCAACTCAGACCCAGAAATCCTTTAGGAAATTGCCACTCAAGAAACCAAAACTCGGCTGAGGCACCCAAAACCATGACAGAAAGCCAGAATTGGAGCAAGCCAACAGCTGTGCCCTGATTGAAAAAGACCATTCCTTCCGTGTCTTGAACTCCATATTCCAGCCTCAAAATCAAAGCTCACATCAGAAAATTCATTACAAACCATGATAAAAAAGAAAAATGTGAAAAGAGCCAAAGAAATGGAAGAGTCCTTCTTGATAGTGGACTTGATGTAGTCACAAGGAAACAGGCTGTTGCCGGATTCATCCACCCCTCCCAGCTGACTGGCTTTGGAAAACTCATTCAATTCACCTGAAAATCGCTGGCAAACTGATTTGGGGAATTAATTCTCGTTCCCCTCTGCAATAGGGTTCCATTTCTTTGTCCAAAACACAAAAACTCATGTTGGTCGTGCTGCCTCTGGAATTCTAAGCATGACACGCTCATTGGTTTTGTTTTTTCTTTCATAACGGATCTGCTGTCTAAACTCGTGTTTGTATTGCGTCAGAATACAACATTTGCGAAGGAAGAAGGCAAACCCAACTCAGACCCAGAAATCCTTTAGGAAATTGCCGCTCAAGAAACCAAAACTCGGCTGAGGCACCCAAAACCATGACAGAAAGCCAGAATTGGAGCAAGCCAACAGCTGTGTCCTGATTGAAAAACACCATTGCTTCCGTGTCTTGAACTCCATATTCCAGCCTCAAAATCAAAGCTCACATCAGAAAATTCATTACAAACCATGCTAAAGAAGAAAAATGTGAAAACAGCCAAAGAAATGGAAGAGTCCTTTTTGAGAGTGGGCTTGATTTAGTCACAAGGAAACAGGCTGTTTCCGCATTCATCCACCCCTCCCAGCTGACTGGCTTTGGAAAACTCATTCAATTCACCTGAAAATCGCTGGCAAACTGATTTGGGGAATTAATGATCGTTCCCCTCTGCAAAAGGGTTCCATTTCTTTGTCCAAAACACAAAAACTCATGTTGGTCGTGCTGCCTCTAGAATTCTAAGCATGACACGCTAATTGGTTTTGTTTTTTTTTTATTTCATAATGGATCTGCTGTCTAAACTCGTGTTTGTATTGCGTCAGAATACAAAATTTGGGAAGGAAGAAGGCAAAACCAACTCAGACCCAGAAATCCTTTAGGAAATTGCCGCTCAAGAAACCAAAACTCGGCTGAGGCACCCAAAACCATGACAGAAAGCCAGAATTGGAGCAAGCCAACAGCTGTGCCCTGATTGAAAAAGACCATTCCTTCCGTGTCTTGAACTCCATATTCCAGCCTCAAAATCAAAGCTCACATCAGAAAATTCATTACAAACCATGCTAAAGAAGAAAAATGTGAAAAGAGCCAAAGAAATGCAAGAGTCCTTTTTGATAGTGGGCTTGATTTAGTCACAAGGAAACAGGCTGTTTCCGCATTCATGCACCCCTCCCAGCTGAATGGCTTTGGAAAACTCATTCAATTCACCTGAAAATCGCTGCAAACTGATTTGGGGAATAAATTATCGTGCCCCTCTGCAAAAGGGTTCCATTTCTTTGTCCAAAACACAAAAACTCATGTTGGTCGTGCTGCCTCTAGAATTCTAAGCATGACACGCTAATTGCTTTTGTTTTTTTTATTTCATAATGGATCTGCTGTCTAAACTCGTGTTTGTAGTGCGTCAGAATACAACATTTGGGAAGGAAGAAGGCAAACCCAACTCAGACCCAGAAATCATTTAGGAAATTGCCGCTCAAGAAACCAAAACTCGGCTGAGGCACCCAAAACCATGACAGAAAGCCACAATTCGAGCAAGCCAACAGCTGTGCCCTGACTGAAAACACCATTCCTTCCGTGTCTTGAACTCCATATTCCAGCCTCAAAATCAAAGCTCACATCAGAAAATTCATTACAAACCATGATAAAGAAGAAAAATGTGAAAAGAGCCAAAGCAATGGAAGAGTCCTTTTTGATAGTGGGCTTGATTTAGTCACAAGGAAACAGGCTGTTTCCGGATTCATCCACCCCTCCCAGCTGACTGGCTTTGGAAAACTCATTCAATTCACCTGAAAATCGCTGCAAACTGATTTGGGGAATTAATTATCGTTCCCCTCTGCAAAAGGCTTCCATTTCTTTGTCCAAAACACAAATCTCATGTTGGTCGTGCTGCCTCTAGAATTCTAAGCATGACACGCTAATTGGTTTTGTATTTTTTATTTCATAATGGATCTGCTGTCTAAACTCGTGTTTGTATTGCGTCAGAATACAACATTTGGGAAGGAAGAAGGCAAACCCAACTCAGACCCAGAAATCCTTTAGGAAATTGCCGCTCAAGAAACCAAAACTCGGCTGAGGCACCCAAAACCATGACAGAAAGCCAGAATTGGAGCAAGCCAACAGCTGTGCCCTGACTGAAAACACCATTCCTTCCGTGTCTTGATCTCCATATTCCAGCCTCAAAATCAAAGCTCACATCAGAAAATTCATTACAAACCATGATAAAGAAGAAAAATGTGAAAAGAGCCAAAGAAATGCAAGAGTCCTTTTTGATAGTGGGCTTGATTTAGTCACAAGGAAACAGGCTGTTTCCGGATTCATCCACCCCTCCCAGCTGACTGGCTTTGGAAAACTCATTCAATTCACCTGAAAATCGCTGGCAAACTGATTTGGGGAATTAATTATCATGTCCCTCTGCAAAAGGGTTCCATTTCTTTGTCCAAAACACAAAAACTCATGTTGGTCGTGCTGCCTCTAGAATTCTAAGCATGACACGCTAATTGGTTTTGTATTTTTAATTTCATAATGGATCTGCTGTCTAAACTCGTGTTTGTATTGCGTCAGAATACAACATTTGGGAAGGAAGAAGGCAAACCCAACTCAGACCCAGAAATCCTTTAGGAAATTGCCGCTCAAGAAACCAAAACTCGGCTGAGGCACCCAAAACCATGACAGAAAGCCAGAATTGGAGCAAGCCAACAGCTGTGCCCTGATTGAAAAAGACCATTCCTTCCGGGTCTTGAACTCCATATTCCAGCCTCAAAATCAAAGCTCACATCAGAAAATTCATTACAAACCATGCTAAAGAAGAAAAATGTGAAAAGAGCCAAAGAAATGCAAGAGTCCTTTTTGATAGTGGGCTTGATTTAGTCACAAGGAAACAGGCTGTTTCCGCATTCATGCACCCCTCCCAGCTGAATGGCTTTGGAAAACTCATTCAATTCACCTGAAAATCGCTGCAAACTGATTTGGGGAATAAATTATCGTGCCCCTCTGCAAAAGGGTTCCATTTCTTTGTCCAAAACACAAAAACTCATGTTGGTCGTGCTGCCTCTAGAATTCTAAGCATGACACGCTAATTGCTTTTGTTTTTTTTATTTCATAATGGATCTGCTGTCTAAACTCGTGTTTGTAGTGCGTCAGAATACAACATTTGGGAAGGAAGAAGGCAAACCCAACTCAGACCCAGAAATCATTTAGGAAATTGCCGCTCAAGAAACCAAAACTCGGCTGAGGCACCCAAAACCATGACAGAAAGCCAGAATTGGAGCAAGCCAACAGCTGTGCCCTGACTGAAAACACCATTCCTTCCGTGTCTTGATCTCCATATTCCAGCCTCAAAATCAAAGCTCACATCAGAAAATTCATTACAAACCATGATAAAGAAGAAAAATGTGAAAAGAGCCAAAGAAATGCAAGAGTCCTTTTTGATAGTGGGCTTGATTTAGTCACAAGGAAACAGGCTGTTTCCGGATTCATCCACCCCTCCCAGCTGACTGGCTTTGGAAAACTCATTCAATTCACCTGAAAATCGCTGCAAACTGATTTGGGGAATTAATTATCGTTCCCCTCTGCAAAAGGGTTCCATTTCTTTGTCCAAAACACAAATCTCATGTTGGTCGTGCTGCCTCTAGAATTCTAAGCATGACACGCTAATTGGTTTTGTATTTTTTATTTCATAATGGATCTGCTGTCTAAACTCGTGTTTGTATTGCGTCAGAATACAAAATTTGGGAAGGAAGAAGGCAAACCCAACTCAGACCCAGAAATCCTTTAGGAAATTGCCGCTCAAGAAACCAAAACTCGGCTGAGGCACCCAAAACCATGACAGAAAGCCAGAATTGGAGCAAGCCCACAGCTGTGCCCTGATTGAAAAAGACCATTGCTTCCGTGTCTTGAACTCCATAGTCCAGCCTCAAAATCAAAGCTCACATCAGAAAACTCATTACAAACCATGATAAAGAAGAAAAATGTGAGAAGAGCCAAAGAAATGCAAGAGTCCTTTTTGATAGTGGGCTTGATTTAGTCACAAGGAAACAGGCTGTTTCCGGATTCATCCACCCCTCCCAGCTGACTGGCTTTGGATAACTCATTCAATTCACCTGAAAATCGCTGCAAACTGATTTGGGGAATTCATTATCGTTCCCCTCTGCAAAAGGGTTCCATTTCTTTTTCCAAAACACAAAAACTCATGTTTGTCCTGCTGCCTCTAGAATTCTAAGCATGACACGCTAATTGCTTTTGTTTTTTTTTTTTTTTATTTCATAATGGATCTGCTGTCTAAACTCGTGTTTGTATTGCGTCAGAATATAAAATTTGGGAAGGAAGAAGGCAAACCCAACTCAGACCCAGAAATCCTTTAGGAAATTGCCGCTCAAGAAAGCAAAACTCAGCTGAGGCACCCAAAACCATGACAGAAAGCCAGAATTGGAGCAAGCCAACAGCTGTGCCCTGATTGAAAAGACCATTCCTTCCGGGTCTTGAACTCCATATTCTAGCCTCAAAATCAAAGCTCACATCAGAAAATTCATTACAAACCATGATAAAGAAGAAAAATGTGAAAAGAGCCAAAGAAATGGAAGAGTCCTTTTTGATAGTGAGCTTGATTTAGTCACAAGGGAACAGGCTGTTTCCGGATTCATCCACCTCTCCCAGCTGACTGGCTTTGGAAAACCCATTCAATTAACCAGAAAATCACTGGCAAACTGATTTGGGGAATTAATTATCGTGCCCCTCTGCAAAAGGGTTCCATTTCTTTTTCCAAAACACAAAAACTCATGTTGGTCGTGCTGCCTCTAGAATTCTAAGCATGAGAAGCTAATTGGTTTGTTTCTTTTCTTTCATAATGGGTCTGCTGTCTAAACTCGTGTTTGTATTGCGTCAGAATACAAAATTTGGGAAGGAAGAAGGCAAACCCAACTCAGACCCAGAAATCCTTTAGGAAATTGCTGCTCAAGAAACCAAAACTCGGCTGAGGCACCCAAAACCATGACAGAAAGCCAGAATTGGAGCAACCCAACAGCTGTGCCCTGATTGAAAAAGACCATTCCTTCCGTGTCTTGAACTCCATATTCTAGCCTCAGAATCAAAGCTCACATCAGAAAATTCATTACAAACCATGATAAAGAAGAAAAATGTGAAAAGAGCCAAAGCAATGGAAGAGTCCTTTTTGATAGTGGGCTTGATTTAGTCACAAGGAAACAGGCTGTTTCCGGATTCATCCACCCCTCCCAGCTGACTGGCTTTGGAAAACTCATTCAATTCACCTGAAAATAGCTGGCAAACTGATTTGGGGAATTAATTATCGTTCCCCTCTGCAAAAGGGTTCCATTTCTTTTTCCAAAACACAAAACATCATTTGGTCGTGCTGCCTACAGAATTCTAAGAATAACACGCTAATTGGTTTTGTTTTGTTTTTTTCTATTTCATAATGGATCTGCTGTCTAAACTCGTGTTTGTATTGCGTCAGAATACAAAATTTGGGAAGGAAGAAGGCAAACCCAACTCAGACCCAGAAATCCTTTAGGAAATTGCCGCTCAAGAAACCAAAACTCGGCTGAGGCACCCAAAACCATGACAGAAAGCCAGAATTGGAGCAAGCCAACAGCTGTGTCCTGATTTAAAAAGACCATTGCTTCCGTGTCTTGAACTCCATATTCCAGCCTCAAAATCAAAGCTCACATCAGAAAATTCATTACAAACCATGATAAAGAAGAAAAATGTGAAAAGAGCCAAAGAAATGCAAGAGTCCTTTTTGATAGTGGGCTTGATTTAGTCACAAGGAAACAGGCTGTTTCCGGATTCATCCACCCCTCCCAGCTGACTGGCTTTGGAAAACTCATTCAATTCACCTGAAAATCGCTGGCAAACTGATTTGGGGAATTAATTATCATGTCCCTCTGCAAAAGGGTTCCATTTCTTTGTCCAAAACACAAAAACTCATGTTGGTCGTGCTGCCTCTAGAATTCTAAGCATGACACGCTAATTGGTTTTGTATTTTTAATTTCATAATGGATCTGCTGTCTAAACTCGTGTTTGTATTGCGTCAGAATACAACATTTGGGAAGGAAGAAGGCAAACCCAACTCAGACCCAGAAATCGTTTAGGAAATTGCCGCTCAAGAAACCAAAACTCGGCTGAGGCACCCAAAACCATGACAGAAAGCCAGAATTGGAGCAAGCCAACAGCTGTGCCCTGATTGAAAAAGACCATTCCTTCCGGGTCTTGAACTCCATATTCCAGCCTCAAAATCAAAGCTCACATCAGAAAATTCATTACAAACCATGATAAAGAAGAAAAATGTGAAAAGAGCCAAAGCAATAGAAGAGTCCTTTTTGATAGTGGGCTTGATTTAGTCACAAGGAAACAGGCTGTTTCCGGATTCATCCACCCCTCCCAGCTGACTGGCTTTGGAAAACTCATTCAATTCACCTGAAAATCGCTGCAAACTGATTTGGGGAATTAATTATCGTTCCCCTCTGCAAAAGGGTTCCATTTCTTTTTCCAAAACACAAATCTCATGTTGGTCGTGCTGCCTCTAGAATTCTAAGCATGACACGCTAATTGGTTTTGTATTTTTTATTTCATAATGGATCTGCTGTCTAAACTCGTGTTTGTATTGCGTCAGAATACAAAATTTGGGAAGGAAGAAGGCAAACCCAACTCAGACCCAGAAATCCTTTAGGAAATTGCCGCTCAAGAAACCAAAACTCGGCTGAGGCACCCAAAACCATGACAGAAAGCCAGAATTGGAGCAAGCCCACAGCTGTGCCCTGATTGAAAAAGACCATTGCTTCCGTGTCTTGAACTCCATATTCCAGCCTCAAAATCAAAGCTCACATCAGAAAACTCATTACAAACCATGATAAAGAAGAAAAATGTGAGAAGAGCCAAAGAAATGCAAGAGTCCTTTTTGATAGTGGGCTTGATTTAGTCACAAGGAAACAGGCTGTTTCCGGATTCATCCACCCCTCCCAGCTGACTGGCTTTGGATAACTCATTCAATTCACCTGAAAATCGCTGCAAACTGATTTGGGGAATTCATTATCGTGCCCCTCTGCAAAAGGGTTCCATTTCTTTTTCCAAAACACAAAAACTCATGTTGGTAGTGCTGCCTCAAGAATTCTAAGCATGACACGCTAATTGGTTTTGTTTTTTTTCTTTCATAATGGATCTGCTGTCTAAACTCGTGTTTGTATTGCGTCAGAATACAAAATTTGGGAAGGAAGAAGGCAAACCCAACTCAGACCCAGAAATCCTTTAGGAAATTGCCGCTCAAGAAACCAAAACTCGGCTGAGGCACCCAAAACCATGACAGAAAGCCAGAATTGGAGCAAGCCAACAGCTGTGCCCTGATTGAAAAAGACCATTCCTTCCGTGTCTTGAACTCCATATTACAGCCTCAGAATGAAAGCTCACATCACAAAATTCATTACAAACCATGATAAAGAAGAAAAATGTGAAAAGAGCCAAAGAAATGCAAGAGTCCTTTTTGATAGTGGGCTTGATTTAGTCACAAGGAAACAGGCTGTTTCCGGATTCATCCACCCCTCCCAGCTGACTGGCTTTGGAAAACTCATTCAATTCACCTGAAAATCGCTGGCAAACTGATTTGGGGAATTCATTATCGTGCCCCTCTGCAAAAGGGTTCCATTTCTTTTTCCAAAACACAAAAACTCATGTTGGTCGTGCTGCCTCAAGAATTCTAAGCATGACACGCTAATTGGTGTTGTTATTTTTTTTTCTTTCATAAAGGATCTGCTGTCTAAACTCGTGTTTGTATTGCATCAGAATACAAAATTTGGGAAGGAAGAAGGCAAACCCAACTCAGACCGAGAAATCCTTTAGGAAATTGCCGCTCAAGAAACCAAAACTCGGCTGAGGCACCCAAAACCATGACAGAAAGCCAGAATTGGAGCAAGCCAACAGCTGTGCCCTGACTGAAAAAGACCATTCCTTCCGTGTCTTGAACTCCATATTCCAGCCTCAAAATCAAAGCTCACATCAGAAAATTCATTACAAACCATGATAAAGAAGAAAAATGTGAAAAGAGCCAAAGAAATGCAAGAGTCCTTTTTGATAGTGGGCTTTATTTAGTCACAAGGAAACAGGCTGTTTCCGGATTCATCCACCCCTCCCAGCTGACTGGCTTTGGAAAACTCATTCAATTCACCTGAAAATCGCTGGCAAACTGATTTGGGGAATTCATTATCGTGTCCCTCTGCAAAAGGGTTCCATTTCTTTGTCCAAAACACAAAAACTCATGTTGGTCGTGCTGTCTCTAGAATTGTAAGCATGACACGCTAATTGGTGTTTTTTTTTTTTTTCTTTCATAATGGATCTGCTGTCTAAACTCGTGTTTGTATTGCGTCAGAATACAACATTTGGGAAGGAAGAAGGCAAACCCAACTCAGACCCAGAAATCCTTTAGGAAATTGCCGCTCAAGAAACCAAAACTCGGCTGAGGCACCCAAAACCATGACAGAAAGCCAGAATTGGAGCAAGCCAACAGCTGTGCCCTGATTGAAAAAGACCATTCCTTCCGGGTCTTGAACTCCATATTCCAGCCTCAAAATCAAAGCTCACATCAGAAAATTCATTACAAACCATGAGAAATAAGAAAAATGTGTAAAGAGCCAAAGAAATGGAAGAGTCCTTTTTGATAGTGGGCTTGATTTAGTCACAAGGAAACAGGCTGTTTCCGGATTCATCCACCCCTCCCAGCTGACTGGCTTTGGAAAACTCATTCAATTCACCTGAAAATCGCTGGCAAACTGATTTGGGGAATTCATTATCGTGCCCCTCTGCAAAAGGGCTCCATTTCTTTTTCCAAAACACAAAAACTCATGTTGGTTGTGCTGCCTCAAGAATTCTAAGCATGACACGCTAATTGGTTTTGTTTTTTTTATTTCATAATGGATCTGCTGTCTAAACTCGTGTTTGTATTGCATCAGAATACAAAATTTGGGAAGGAAGAAGGCAAAACCAACTCAGACCCAGAAATCCTTTAGGAAATTGCCGCTCACGAAACCAAAACTCGGCTGAGGCACCCAAAACCATGACAGAAAGCCAGAATTGGAGCAAGCCAACAGCTGTGCCCTGATTGAAAAAGACCATTCCTTCCGTGTCTTGAACTCCATATTCCAGCCTCAGAATGAAAGCTCACATCACAAGATTCATTACAAACCATGATAAAGAAGAAAAATGTGAAAAGAGCCAAAGAAATGCAAGAGTCCTTTTTGAGAGTGGGCTTGATTTAGTCACAAGGAAACAGGCTGTTTCCGGATTCATCCACCCCTCCCAGCTGACTGGCTTTGGAAAACTCATTCAATTCACCTGAAAATCGCTGGCAAACTGATTTGGGGAATTCATTATCGTGCCCCTCTGCAAAAGGGTTCCATTTCTTTTTCCAAAACACAAAAACTCATGTTGGTCGTGCTGCCTCAAGAATTCTAAGCATGACACGCTAATTGGTTTTGTTTTTTTTATTTCATAATGGATCTGCTGTCTAAACTCGTGTTTGTATTGCATCAGAATACAAAATTTGGGAAGGAAGAAGGCAAAACCAACTCAGACCCAGAAATCCTTTAGGAAATTGCCGCTCAGGAAACCAAAACTCGGCTGAGGCACCCAAAACCATGACAGAAAGCCAGAATTGGAGCAAGCCAACAGCTGTGCCCTGATTGAAAAAGACCTCATTCCGTGTCTTGAACTCCATATTCCAGCCTCAAAATCAAAGCTCACATCAGAAAAGTCATTACAAACCATGATAAAGAAGAAAAATGTGAAAAGAGCCAAAGAAATGGAAGAGTCCTTTTTGATAGTGGGCTTGATTTAGTCACAAGGAAACAGGCTGTTTCCGGATTCATCCACCCCTCCCAGCTGACTGGCTTTGGAAAACTCATTCAATTCACCTGAAAATCGCTGGCAAACTGATTTGGGGAATTCATTGTCGTGCCCCTCTGCAAAAGGGTTAAATTTCTTTGTCCAAAACACAAAAACTCATGTTGGTCGTGCTGCCTCTAGAATTCTAAGCATGACACGCTCATTGGTTTTGTTTTTTTTTTTTTTATTTCATAATGGATCTGCTGTCTAAACTCGTGTTTGTATTGCGTCAGAATACAAAATTTGGGAAGGAAGAAGGCAAACCCAACTCAGACCCAGAAATCCTTTAGGAAATTGCCGCTCAAGAAACCAAAACTCGGCTGAGGCACCCAAAACCATGACAGAAAGCCAGAATTGGAGCAAGCCAACAGCTGTGCCCTGACTGAAAACACCATTCCTTCCGTGTCTTGAACTCCATATTCCAGCCTCAAAATCAAAGCTCACATCAGAAAATTCATTACAAACCATGAGAAATAAGAAAAATGTGAAAAGAGCCAAAGAAATGCAAGAGTCCTTTTTGATAGTGGGCTTGATTTAGTCACAAGGAAACAGGCTGTTTCCGGATTCATCCACCCCTCCCAGCTGACTGGCTTTGGAAAACTCATTCAATTCACCTGAAAATCGCTGGCAAACTGATTTGGGGAATTAATTATCGTGTCCCTCTGCAAAAGGGTTCCATTTCTTTGTCCAAAACACAAAAACTCATGTTGGTCGTGCTGCCTCTAGAATTCTAAGCATGACACGCTAATTGGTGTTTTTTTTTTCTTTCATAATGGATCTGCTGTCTAAACTCGTGTTTGTATTGCGTCAGAATACAAAATTTGGGAAGGAAGAAGGCAAAACCAACTCAGACCCAGAAATCCTTTAGGAAATTGCCGCTCAAGAAACCAAAACTCGGCTGAGGCACCCAAAACCATGACAGAAAGCCAGAATTGGAGCAAGCCAACAGCTGTGCCCTGATTGAAAAAGACCATTCCTTCCGTGTCTTGAACTCCATATTCCAGCCTCAAAATGAAAGCTCACATCAGAAAATTCATTACAAACCATGATAAAGAAGAAAAAAGTGAGAAGAGCCAAAGAAATGGAAGAGTCCTTTTTGATAGTGGGCTTGATTTAGTCACAAGGAAACAGGCTGTTTCCGGATTCATCCACCCCTCCCAGCTGACTGGCTTTGGAAAACTCATTCAATTCACCTGAAAATCGCTGGCAAACTGATTTGGGGAATTCATTATCGTGTCCCTCTGCAAAAGGGTTCCATTTCTTTGTCCAAAACACAAAAACTCATGTTGGTCGTGCTGTCTCTAGAATTCTAAGCATGACACGCTAATTGGTGTTTTTTTTTTCTTTCATAATGGATCTGCTGTCTAAACTCGTGTTTGTATTGCGTCAGAATACAAAATTTGGGAAGGAAGAAGGCAAAACCAACTCAGACCCAGAAATCCTTTAGGAAATTGCCGCTCAAGAAACCAAAACTCGGCTGAGGCACCCAAAACCATGACAGAAAGCCAGAATTGGAGCAAGCCAACAGCTGTGCCCTGATTGAAAAAGACCATTCCTTCCGTGTCTTGAACTCCATATTCCAGCCTCAGAATGAAAGCTCACATCACAAAATTCATTACAAACCATGATAAAGAAGAAAAATGTGAAAAGAGCCAAAGAAATGCAAGAGTCCTTTTTGATAGTGGGCTTGATTTAGTCACAAGGAAACAGGCTGTTTCCGGATTCATCCACCCCTCCCAGCTGACTGGCTTTGGAAAACTCATTCAATTCACCTGAAAATCGCTGGCAAACTGATTTGGGGAATTAATTATCGTGTCCCTCTGCAAAAGGGTTCCATTTCTTTGTCCAAAACACAAAAACTCATGTTGGTCGTGCTGCCTCTAGAATTCTAAGCATGACACGCTAATTGGTGTTTTTTTTTATTTCATAATGGATCTGCTGTCTAAACTCGTGTTTGTATTGCGTCAGAATACAAAATTTGGGAAGGAAGAAGGCAAAACCAACTCAGACCCAGAAATCCTTTAGGAAATTGCCGCTCAAGAAACCAAAACTCGGCTGAGGCACCCAAAACCA
This sequence comes from Oryctolagus cuniculus, assembly GCF_051225735.1. NCBI lineage: Eukaryota > Metazoa > Chordata > Mammalia > Lagomorpha > Leporidae > Oryctolagus > Oryctolagus cuniculus. Next base: position 83,672,793 of record NC_142879.1, read on the forward strand.
TTACAGAAAGCCAGAATTGGAGCAAGCCAACAGCTGTGCCCTGATTGAAAAAGACCATTCCTTCCGTGTCTTGAACTCCATATTCCAGCCTCAAAATGAAAGCTCACATCAGAAAATTCATTACAAACCATGATAAAGAAGAAAAAAGTGAGAAGAGCCAAAGAAATGGAAGAGTCCTTTTTGATAGTGGGCTTGATTTAGTCACAAGGAAACAGGCTGTTTCCGGATTCATCCACCCCTCCCAGCTGACTGGCTTTGGAAAACTCATTCAATTCACCTGAAAATCGCTGGCAAACTGATTTGGGGAATTCATTATCGTGTCCCTCTGCAAAAGGGTTCCATTTCTTTGTCCAAAACACAAAAACTCATGTTGGTCGTGCTGTCTCTAGAATTCTAAGCATGACACGCTAATTGGTGTTTTTTTTTTCTATCATAATGGATCTGCTGTCTAAACTCGTGTTTGTATTGCGTCAGAATACAAAATTTGGGAAGGAAGAAGGCAAAACCAACTCAGACCCAGAAATCCTTTAGGAAATTGCCGCTCAAGAAACCAAAACTCGGCTGAGGCACCCAAAACCATGACAGAAAGCCAGAATTGGAGCAAGCCAACAGCTGTGCCCTGATTGAAAAAGACCATTCCTTCCGTGTCTTGAACTCCATATTCCAGCCTCAGAATGAAAGCTCACATCACAAAATTCATTACAAACCATGATAAAGAAGAAAAATGTGAAAAGAGCCAAAGAAATGCAAGAGTCCTTTTTGATAGTGGGCTTGATTTAGTCACAAGGAAACAGGCTGTTTCCGGATTCATCCACCCCTCCCAGCTGACTGGCTTTGGAAAACTCATTCAATTCACCTGAAAATCGCTGGCAAACTGATTTGGGGAATTCATTATCGTGCCCCTCTGCAAAAGGGTTCCATTTCTTTTTCCAAAACACAAAAACTCATGTTGGTCATGCTGCCTCAAGAATTCTAAGCATGACACGCTAATTGGTTTTGTTTTTTTTCTTTCATAATGGATCTGCTGTCTAAACTCGTGTTTGTATTGCGTCAGAATACAAAATTTGGGAAGGAAGAAGGCAAAACCAACTCAGACCCAGAAATCATTTAGGAAATTGCCGCTCAAGAAACCAAAACTCGGCTGAGGCACCCAAAACCATGACAGAAAGCCAGAATTGGAGCAAGCCAACAGCTGTGTCCTGATTTAAAAAGACCATTGCTTCCGTGTCTTGAACTCCATATTCCAGCCTCAAAATCAAAGCTCACATCAGAAAATTCATTACAAACCATTATAAAGAAGAAAAATGTGAAAAGAGCCAAAGAAATGCAAGAGTCCTTTTTGATAGTGGGCTTGATTTAGTCACAAGGAAACAGGCTGTTTCCAGATTCATCCACCCCTCCCAGCTGACTGGCTTTGGAAAACTCATTCAATTCACCTGAAAATCGCTGGTAAACTGATTTGGGGAATTCATTATCGTGCCCCTCTGCAAAAGGGTTCCATTTCTTTTTCCAAAACACAAAAACTCATGTTGGTCGCGCTGCCTCAAGAATTCTAAGCATGACACGCTAATTGATTTTGTTTTCTTTTTCTTTCATAATGGATCTGCTGTCTAAACTCGTGTTTGTATTGCGTCAGAATACAAAATTTGGGAAGGAAGAAGGCAAACCCAACTCAGACCCAGAAATCCTTTAGGAAATTGCCGCTCAAGAAACCAAAACTCGGCTGAGGCACCCAAAACCATGACAGAAAGCCAGAATTGGAGCAAGCCAACAGCTGTGCCCTGATTGAAAAAGACCATTCCTTCCGTGTCTTGAACTCCATATTCCAGCCTCAGAATCAAAGCTCACATCAGAAAATTCATTACAAACCATGATAAAGAAGAAAAAAGTGAGAAGAGCCAAAGAAATGCAAGAGTCCTTTTTGATAGTGGGCTTGATTTAGTCACAAGGAAACAGGCTGTTTCCGCATTCATCCACCCCTCCCAGCTGACTGGCTTTGGAAAACTCATTCAATTCACCTGAAAATCGCTGGCAAACTGATTTGGGGAATTCATTATCGTGCCCCTCTGCAAAAGGGTTAAATTTCTTTGTCCAAAACACAAAAACTCATGTTGGTCGTGCTGCCTCTAGAATTCTAAGCATGACACGCTCATTGGTTTTGTTTTTTTTTCTTTCATAATGGATCTGCTGTCTAAACTCGTGTTTGTATTGCGTCAGAATACAAAATTTGGGAAGGAAGAAGGCAAAACCAACTCAGACCCAGAAATCCTTTAGGAAATTGCCGCTCAAGAAACCAAAACTCGGCTGAGGCACCCAAAACCATGACAGAAAGCCAGAATTGGAGCAAGCCAACAGCTGTTCCCTAACTGAAAACACCATTCCTTCCGTGTCTTGAACTCCATATTCCAGCCTCAAAATCAAAGCTCACATCAGAAAATTCATTACAAACCATGAGAAATAAGAAAAATGTGAAAAGAGCCAAAGAAATGCAAGAGTCCTTTTTGATAGTGGGCTTGATTTAGTCACAAGGAAACAGGCTGTTTCCAGATTCATCCACCCCTCCCAGCTGATTGGCTTTGGAAAACTCATTCAATTCACCTGAAAATCGCTGGCAAACTGATTTGGGGAATTAATTATCGTGTCCCTCTGCAAAAGGGTTCCATTTCTTTGTCCAAAACACAATAACTCATGTTGGTAATGCTGTCTCTAGAATTCTAAGCATGACACGCTAATTGGTGTTTTTTTTTTTCTTTCATAATGGATCTGCTGTCTAAACTCGTGTTTGTATTGCGTCAGAATACAAAATTTGGGAAGGAAGAAGGCAAAACCAACTCAGACCCAGAAATCCTTTAGGAAATTGCCGCTCAAGAAACCAAAACTCAGCTGAGGCACCCAAAACCATGACAGAAAGCCAGAATTGGAGCAAGCCAACAGCTGTGCCCTGATTGAAAAAGACCATTCCTTCCGTGTCTTGAACTCCATATTCCAGCCTCAAAATCAAAGCTCACATCAGAAAATTCATTACAAACCATGACAAAGAAGAAAAATATGAAAAGAGCCAAAGCAATGCAAGAGTCCTTTTTGATAGTGGGCTTGATTTAGTCACAAGGAAACAGGCTGTTTCCAGATTCATCCACCCCTCCCAGCTGATTGGCTTTGGAAAACTCATTCAATTCACCTGAAAATCGCTGGCAAACTGATTTGGGGAATTCATTATCGTGCCCCTCTGCAAAACGGTTCCATTTCTTTTTCCAAAACACAAAAACTCATGTTGGTCGCGCTGCCTCAAGAATTCTAAGCATGACACGCTAATTGGTTTTGTTTTCTTTTTCTTTCATAATGGATCTGCTGTCTAAACTCGTGTTTGTATTGCGTCAGAATACAAAATTTGGGAAGGAAGAAGGCAAAACCAACTCAGACCCAGAAATCCTTTAGGAAATTGCTGCTCAAGAAACCAAAACTCGGCTGAGGCACCCAAAACCATGACAGAAAGCCAGAATTGGAGCAAGCCAACAGCTGTGCCCTGATTGAAAAAGACCATTTCTTCCGTGTCTTGAACTCCATATTGCAGCCTCAAAATCAAAGCTCACATCAGAAAATTCATTACAAACCATGATAAAGAAGAAAAATGTGAAAAGAGCCAAAGAAATGCAAGAGTCCTTTTTGATAGTGGGCTTGATTTAGTCACAAGGAAACAGGCTGTTTCCGGATTCATCCACCCCTCCCAGCTGACTGGCTTTGGAAAACTCATTCAATTCACCTGAAAATCGCTGGCAAACTGATTTGGGGAATTCATTATCGTGCCCCTCTGCAAAAGGGTTCCATTTCTTTTTCCAAAACACAAAAACTCATGTTGGTCGTGCTGCCTCAAGAATTCTAAGCATGACACGCTCATTGGTTTTGTTTTTTTTATTTCATAATGGATCTGCTGTCTAAACTCGTGTTTGTATTGCGTCAGAATACAAAATTTGGGAAGGAAGAAGGCAAAACCAACTCAGACCCAGAAATCATTTAGGAAATTGCCGCTCAAGAAACCAAACCTCGGCTGAGGCACCCAAAACCATGACAGAAAGCCAGAATTGGAGTAAGCCAACAGCTGTACCCTGATTGAAAAAGACCATTCCTTCCGGGTCTTGAACTCCATATTCCAGCCTCAAAATCAAAGCTCACATCAGAAAATTCATTACAAACCATGATAACGAAGAAAAATGTGAAAAGAGCCAAAGAAATGCAAGAGTCCTTTTTGATAGTGGGCTTGATTTAGTCACAAGGAAACAGGCTGTTTCCGGATTCATCCACCCCTCCCAGCTGACTGGCTTTGGAAAACTCATTCAATTCACCTGAAAATCGCTGGCAAACTGATTTGGGGAATTCATTATCGTGCCCCTCTGCAAAAGGGTTCCATTTCTTTGTCCAAAACACAAAAACTCATGTTGGTCGTGCTGCCTCAAGAATTCTAAGCATGACACGTTCATTGGTTTTGTTTTTTTTATTTCATAGTGGATCTGCTGTCTAAACTCGTGTTTGTATTGCGTCAGAATACAAAATTTGGGAAGGAAGAAGGCAAACCCAACTCAGACCCAGAAATCCTTTAGGAAATTGCCGCTCAAGAAACCAAAACTCGGCTGAGGCACCCAAAACCATGACAGAAAGCCAGAATTGGAGCAAGCCAACAGCTGTGCCCTGATTGAAAAAGACCATTCCTTCCGTGTCTTGAACTCCATATTGCAGCCTCAAAATCAAAGCTCACATCAGAAAATTCATTACAACCCATGAGAAATAAGAAAAATGTGAAAAGAGCCAAAGAAATGCAAGAGTCCTTTTTGATAGTGGGCTTGATTTAGTCACAAGGAAACAGGCTGTTTCCGGATTCATCCACCCCTCCCAGCTGACTGGCTTTGGAAAACTCATTCAATTCACCTGAAAATCACTGGCAAACTGATTTGGGGAATTAATTATCGTTCCCCTCTGCAAAACGGTTCCATTTCTTTTTACAAAACACAAAAACTCATGTTGGTCGTGCTGCCTCTAGAATTCTAAGCATGACACGCTAATTTGTTTTGTTTTTTTTTTTTCATAATGGATCTGCTGTCTAAACTCGTGTTTGTATTGCGTCAGAATACAAAATTTGGGAAGGAAGAAGGCAAACCCAACTCAGACCCAGAAATCATTAAGGAAATTGCCGCTCAAGAAACCAAAACTCGGCTGAGGCACCCAAAACCATGACAGAAAGCCAGAATTGGAGCAAGCCAACAGCTGTGCCCTGATTGAAAAAGACCATTCCTTCCGTGTCTTGAACTCCATATTCCAGCCTCAGAATCAAAGCTCACATCAGAAAATTCATCACAAACCATGATAAAGAAGAAAAATGTGAAAAGAGCCAAAGAAATGCAAGAGTCCTTTTTGATAGTGGGCTTGATTTAGTCACAAGGAAACAGGCTGTTTCCGGATTCATCCACCCCTCCCAGCTGACTGGCTTTGGAAAACTCATTCAATTCACCTGAAAATCGCTGGCAAACTGATTTGGGGAATTAATTATCATTCCCCTCTGCAAAAGGGTTCCATTTCTTTTTCTAAAACACAAAAACTCATGTTGGTCGTGCTGCCTCTAGAATTCTAAGCATAACACGCTAATTCGTTTTGTTTTTTTTTTTTATTTCATAATGGATCTGCTGTCTAAACTCGTGTTTGTATTGCGTCAGAATACAAAATTTGGGAAGGAAGAAGGCAAACCCAACTCAGACCCAGAAATCCTTTAGGAAATTGCCGCTCAAGAAACCAAAACTCGGCTGAGGCACCCAAAACCATGACAGAAAGCCAGAATTGGAGCAAGCCAACAGCTGTGCCCTGATTGAAAAAGACCATTCCTTCCGTGTCTTGAACTCCATATTCCAGCCTCAAAATCAAAGCTCACATCAGAAAATTCATTACAAACCATGACAAAGAAGAAAAATGTGAAAAGAGCTAAGCAAATGCAAGAGTCCTTTTTGATAGTGGGCTTGATTTAGTCACAAGGAAACAGGCTGTTTCCGGATTCATCCATCCCTCCCAGATGACTGGATTTGGAAAACTCATTCAATTCACCTGAAAATCGCAGGCAAACTGATTTGGGGAATTAATTATCATTCCCCTCTGCAAAAGGGTTCCATTTCTTTTTCCAAAACACAAAAACTCATGTTGGTCGCGCTGCCTCTAGAATTCTAAGCATAACACGCTAATTCGTTTTGTTTTTTTTTTTTTTTATTTCATAATGGATCTGCTGTCTAAACTCGTGTTTGTATTGCGTCAGAATACAAAATTTGGGAAGGAAGAAGACAAAACCAACTCAGACCCAGAAATCCTTTAGGAAATTGCCGCTCAAGAAACCAAAACTCGGCTGAGGCACCCAAAACCATGACAGAAAGCCAGAATTGGAGCAAGCCAACAGCTGTGCCCTGATTGAAAAAGACCATTCCTTCTGTGTCTTGAACTCCATATTCCAGCCTCAAAATCAAAGCTCACATCAGAAAATTCATTACAAACCATGAGAAATAAGAAAAATGTGTAAAGAGCCAAAGAAATGCAAGAGTCCTTTTTGATAGTGGGCTTCATTTAGTCACAAGGAAACAGGCTGTTTCCGGATTCTTCCACCCCTCCCAGCTGACTGGCTTTGGAAAACTCATTCAATTCACCTGAAAATCGCTGGCAAACTGATTTGGGGAATTCATTATCGTTCCCCTCTGCAAAAGTGTTCCATTTCTTTGTCCAAAACACAAAAACTCATGTTGGTTGTGCTGCCTCAAGAATTCTAAGCATGAAACGCTCATTGGTTTTGTTTTTTTTATTTCATAATGGATCTGCTGTCTAAACTCGTGTTTGTATTGCGTCAGAATACAAAATTTGGGAAGGAAGAAGGCAAAACCAACTCAGACCCAGAAATCCTTTAGGAAATTGCCGCTCAAGAAACCAAAACTCGGCTGAGGCACCCAAAACCATGACAGAAAGCCAGAATTGGAGCAAGCCAGCAGCTGTGCCCTGATTGAAAAAGACCATTCCTTCCGTGTCTTGAACTCCATATTCCAGCCTCAAAATCAAAGCTCACATCAGAAAATTCATTACAAACCATGATAAAGAAGAAAAATGTGAAAAGAGCCAAAGAAATGGAAGAGTCCTTTTTGAGAGTGGGCTTGATTTAGTCACAAGGAAACAGGCTGTTTCCGCATTCATCCACCCCTCCCAGCTGACTGGCTTTGGAAAACTCATTCAATTCACCTGAAAATCGCTGGCAAACTGATTTGGGGAATTAATTATCGTTCCCCTCTGCAGAAGGGTTCCATTTCTTTGTCCAAAACACAAAACCTCATGTTGGTCGTGCTGCCTCTAGAATTCTAAGCATGACACGCTCATTGCTTTTGTTCTTTTTCATTTCATAATGGATCTGTTGTCTAAACTCATGTTTGTATTGCGTCAGAATACAAAATTTGGGAAGGAAGAAGGCAAAACCAACTCAGACCCAGAAATCATTCAGGAAATTGCCGCTCAAGAAACCAAAACTCGGCTGAGGCACCCAAAACCATGACAGAAATCCAGAATTGGAGCAAGCCACAGCTGTGCCCTGATGGAAAAAGACCATTCCTTCCGTGTCTTGAACTCCATATTCCAGCCTCAAAATCAAAGCTCACATCAGAAAATTCATTACAAACCATGATAAAGAAGAAAAATGTGAAAAGAGCCAAAGAAATGGAAGAGTCCTTTTTGATAGTGGGCTTGATTTAGTCACAAGGAAACAGGCTGTTTCCGGATTCATCCACCCCTCCCAGCTGACTGGCTTTGGAAAACTCATTCAATTCACCTGAAAATCGCTGGCAAACTGATTTGGGGAATTCATTATCGTTCCCCTCTGCAAAAGGGTTCCATTTCTTTGTCCAAAACACAAAAACTCATGTTGGTCGTGCTGCCTCTAGAATTCTAAGCATGACACGCTAATTGGTTTTGGTTTTTTTTTCTTTCATAATGGATCTGCTGTCGAAACTCGTGTTTGTATTGCGTCAGAATACAAAATTTGGGAAGGAAGAAGGCAAAACCAACTCAGACCCAGAAATCCTTTAGGAAATTGCCGCTCAAGAAACCAAAACTCGGCTGAGGCACCCAAAACCATGACAGAAAGCCAGAATTGGAGGAAGCCAACAGCTGTGCCCTGATTGAAAAAGACCATTCCTTCCGTGTCTTGAATTCCATATTCCAGCCTCAAAATCAAAGCTCACATCAGAAAATTCATTACAAACCATGACAAAGAAGAAAAATTTGAAAAGAGCTAAGCAAATGCAAGAGTCCTTTTTGATAGTGGGCTTGATTTAGTCACAAGGAAACAGGCTGTTTCCGGATTCATCCACCCCTCCCAGCTGACTGGCTTTGGAAAACTCATTCAATTCACCTGAAAATCGCTGGCAAAGTGATTTGGGGAATTAATTATCGTTCCCCTCTGCAAAAGGGTTCCATTTCTTTTTCCAAAACACAAAAACTCATGTTGGTCGTGCTGCCTCTAGAATTCTAAGCATGACACGCTAATTCATTTTGTTTTTATCTTTCACAATGGATCTGCTGTCTAAACTCGTGTTTGTATTGCGTCAGAATACAAAATTTGGGAAAGAAGAAGGCAAAACCAACTCAGACCCAGAAATCATTTAGGAAATTGCCGCTCAAGAAACCAAATCTCGGCTGAGGTACCCAAAACCATGACAGAAAGCCAGAATTGGAGCAAGCCAACAGCTGTGCCCTGATTGAAAAAGACCATTCCTTCCGTGTCTTGAACTCCATATTCCAGCCTCAAAATCAAAGCTCACATCAGAAAATTCATTACAAACCATGATAAAGAAGAAAAAAGTGAGAAGAGCCAAAGAAATGGAAGATTACTTTTTGATAGTGGGCTTGATTTAGTCACAAGGAAACAGGCTGTTTCCAGATTCATCCACCCCTCCCAGCTGACTGGCTTTGGAAAACTCATTCAATTCACCTGAAAATCGCTGGCAAACTGATTTGGGGAATTAATTATCGTTCCCCTCTGCAAAAGGGTTCCATTTCTTTTTCTAAAACACAAAAACTCATGTTGGTCGTGCTGCCTCTAGAATTCTAAGCATGACTCGCTAATTGGTTTTGGTTTTTTTCATTTCATAATGGATCTGCTGTCTAAACTCGTGTTTGTATTGCGTCAGAATACAAAATTTGGGAAGGAAGAAGGCAAAACCAACTCAAACCCAGAAATCATTCAGGAAATTGCCGCTCAAGAAACAAAACTCAGCTGAGGTACCCAAAACCATGACAGAAAGCCTGAATTGGAGCAAGCCAACAGCTGTGCCCTGATTGAAAAAGACCTCATTCCGTGTCTTGAACTCCATATTCCAGCCTCAAAATCAAAGCTCACATCAGAAAATTCATTACAAACCATGATAAAGAAGAAAAAAGTGAGAAGAGCCAAAGAAATGCAAGAGTCCTTTTTGATAGTGGGCTTGATTAAGTCACAAGGAAACAGGCTGTTTCCGGATTCATCCACCCCTCCCAGCTGACTGGCTGTGGAAAACTCATTCAATTCACCTGAAAATCGCTGGCAAACTGATTTGGGGAATTAATTATTGTTCCCCTCTGCAAAAGGGTTCCATTTCTTTGTCCAAAACACAAAACCTCATGTTGGTCGTGCTGCCTCTAGAATTCTAAGCATGACACGCTAATTGGTTTTGTTTTTTCTTTCATAATGGATCTGCTGTCTAAACTCGTGTTTGTATTGCGTCAGAATACAAAATTTGGGAAGGAAGAAGGCAAAACCAACTCAGACCCAGAAATCCTTTAGGAAATTGCCGCTCAAGAAACCAAAACTCGGCTGAGGCACCCAAAACCATGACAGAAAGCCAGAATTGGAGGAAGCCAACAGCTGTGCCCTGATTGAAAAAGACCATTCCTTCCGTGTCTTGAATTCCATATTCCAGCCTCAAAATCAAAGCTCACATCAGAAAATTCATTACAAACCATGATAAAGAAGAAAAAAGTGAGAAGAGCCAAAGAAATGGAAGAGTCCTTTTTGAGAGTGGGCTTGATTAGTCACAAGGAAACAGGCTGTTTCCGGATTCATCCACCCCTCCCAGCTGACTGGCTTTGGAAAACTCATTCAATTCACCTGAAAATCGCTGGCAAACTGATTTGGGGAATTAATTATCGTTCCCCTCTGCAAAAGGGTTCCATTTCTTTTTCTAAAACACAAAAACTCATGTTGGTCGTGCTGCCTCTAGAATTCTAAGCATGACACGCTAATTCGTTTTTTTTTTTTTTTATTTCATAATGGATCTGCTGTCTAAACTCGTGTTTGTGTTGCGTCAGAATACAAAATTTGGGAAGGAAGAAGGCAAAACCAACTCAGACCCAGAAATCCTTTAGGAAATTGCCGCTCAAGAAACCAAATCTCGGCTGAGGCACCCAAAACCATGACAGAAAGCCAGAATTGGAGCAAGCCAACAGCTGTGCCCTGATTGAAAAAGACCATTCCTTCCGTGTCTTGAACTCCATATTCCAGCCTCAAAATCAAAGCTCACATCAGAAAATTCATTACAAACCATGACAAAGAAGAAAAATGTGAAAAGAGCCAAAGAAATGGAAGAGTCCTTTTTGATAGTGGGCTTGATTTAGTCACAAGGAAACAGGCTGTTTCCGGATTCATCCACCTCTCCCAGCTGACTGGCTGTGGAAAACTCATTCAATTCACCTGAAAATCGCTGGCAAACTGATTTGGGGAATTAATTATCGTGCCCCTCTGCAAAAGGGTTCCATTTCTTTTTCCAAAACACAAAACCTCATGTTGGTCGTGCTGCCTCTAGAATTCTAAGCATGACACGCTAATTGCTTTTGGTTTTTTTCATTTCATAGTGGATCTGCTATCTAAACTCGTGTTTGTGTTGCGTCAGAATACAAAATTTGGGAAGGAAGAAGGCAAAACCAACTCAGACCCAGAAATCATTTAGGAAATTGCCGCTCAAGAAACCAAAACTCGGCTGAGGCACCCAAAACCATGACAGAAAGCCAGAATTGGAGCAAGCCAACAGCTGTGCCCTGATTGAAAAAGACCATTCCTTCCGTGTCTTGAACTCCATATTCCAGCCTCAAAATCAAAGCTCACATCAGAAAATTCATTACAAACCATGATAAAGAAGAAAAATGTGAAAAGAGCCAAAGAAATGGAAGAGTCCTTTTTGATAGTGGGCTTGATTTAGTCACAAGGAAACAGGCTGTTTCCGCATTCATCCACCCCTCCCAGCTGACTGGCTTTGGAAAACTCATTCAATTCACCTGAAAATCGCTGGCAAACTGATTTGGGGAATTAATGATCGTGCCCCTCTGCAAAAGGGTTCCATTTCTTTTTCCAAAACACAAAAACTCATGTTGGTCGTGCTGCCTCTAGAATTCTAAGCATGACACGCTAATTGGTTTTGTTTTTTTTTTGTTCATAATGGATCTGCTGTCTAAACTCGTGTTTGTGTTGCGTCAGAATACAAAATTTGGGAAGGAAGAAGGCAAAACCAACTCAGACCCAGAAATCCTTTAGGAAATTGCCGCTCAAGAAACCAAAACTCGGCTGAGGCACCCAAAACCATGACAGAAAGCCAGAATTGGAGGAAGCCAACAGCTGTGCCCTGATTGAAACAGACCATTCCTTCCGTGTCTTGAATTCCATATTCCAGCCTCAAAATCAAAGCTCACATCAGAAAATTCATTACAAACCATGATAAAGAAGAAAAAAGTGAGAAGAGCCAAAGAAATGGAAGAGTCCTTTTTGATAGTGGGCTTGATTAGTCACAAGGAAACAGGCTGTTTCCGGATTCATCCACCCCTCCCAGCTGACTGGCTTTGGAAAACTCATTCAATTCACCTGAAAATCGCTGGCAAACTGATTTGGGGAATTAATTATCGTTCCCCTCTGCAAAAGGGTTCCATTTCTTTGTCCAAAACACAAAAACTCATGTTGGTCGTGCTGCCTCTAGAATTCTAAGCATGACACGCTAATTCGTTTTTTTTTTTTTTATTTCATAATGGATCTGCTGTCTAAACTCGTGTTTGTGTTGCGTCAGAATACAAAATTTGGGAAGGAAGAAGGCAAAACCAACTCAGACCCAGAAATCCTTTAGGAAATTGCCGCTCAAGAAACCAAATCTCGGCTGAGGCACCCAAAACCATGACAGAAAGCCAGAATTGGAGCAAGCCAACAGCTGTGCCCTGATTGAAAAAGACCATTCCTTCCGTGTCTTGAACTCCATATTCCAGCCTCAAAATCAAAGCTCACATCAGAAAATTCATTACAAACCATGATAAAGAAGAAAAATGTGAAAAGAGCCAAAGAAATGGAAGAGTCCTTTTTGATAGTGGGCTTGATTTAGTCACAAGGAAACAGGCTGTTTCCGGATTCATCCACCCCTCCCAGCTGACTGGCTTTGGAAAACTCATTCAATTCACCTGAAAATCGCTGGCAAACTGATTTGGGGAATTAATATCGTTCCCCTCTGCAAAAGGGTTCCATTTCTTTTTCCAAAACACAAAAACTCATGTTGGTCGTGCTGCCTCTAGAATTCTAAGCATGACACGCTAATTGGTTTTGTTTTTTTTTTGTTCATAATGGATCTGCTGTCTAAACTCGTGTTTGTGTTGCGTCAGAATACAAAATTTGGGAAGGAAGAAGGCAAAACCAACTCAGACCCAGAAATCATTTAGGAAATTGCCGCTCAAGAAACCAAAACTCGGCTGAGGCACCCAAAACCATGACAGAACGCCAGAATTGGAGCAAGCCAACAGCTGTGCCCTGATTGAAAAAGACCATTCCTTCCGTGTCTTGAACTCCATATTCCAGCCTCAAAATCAAAGCTCACATCAGAAAATTCATTACAAACCATGATAAAGAAGAAAAAAGTGAAAAGAGCCAAAGAAATGCAAGAGTCCTTTTTGATAGTGGGCTTGATTTAGTCACAAGGAAACAGGCTGTTTCCGGATTCATCCACCCCTCCCAGCTGACTGGCTTTGGAAAACTCATTCAATTCACCTGAAAATCGCTGGCAAACTGATTTGGGGAATTAATATCGTTCCCCTCTGCAAAAGGATTCCATTTCTTTTTCTAAAACACAAAAACTCATGTTGGTCGTGCTGCCTCTAGAATTCTAAGCATGACTCGCTAATTGGTTTTGGTTTTTTTCATTTCATAATGGATCTGCTGTCTAAACTCGTGTTTGTATTGCGTCAGAATACAAAATTTGGGAAGGAAGAAGGCAAAACCAACTCAAACCCAGAAATCATTCAGGAAATTGCCGCTCAAGAAACAAAACTCAGCTGAGGTACCCAAAACCATGACAGAAAGCCTGAATTGGAGCAAGCCAACAGCTGTGCCCTGATTGAAAAAGACCTCATTCCGTGTCTTGAACTCCATATTCCAGCCTCAAAATCAAAGCTCACATCAGAAAATTCATTACAAACCATGATAAAGAAGAAAAAAGTGAGAAGAGCCAAAGAAATGCAAGAGTCCTTTTTGATAGTGGGCTTGATTAAGTCACAAGGAAACAGGCTGTTTCCGGATTCATCCACCCCTCCCAGCTGACTGGCTGTGGAAAACTCATTCAATTCACCTGAAAATCGCTGGCAAACTGATTTGGGGAATTAATTATTGTTCCCCTCTGCAAAAGGGTTCCATTTCTTTGTCCAAAACACAAAACCTCATGTTGGTCGTGCTGCCTCTAGAATTCTAAGCATGACACGCTAATTGGTTTTGGTTTTTTTTTCTTTCATAATGGATCTGCTGTCTAAACTCGTGTTTGTATTGCGTCAGAATACAAAATTTGGGAAGGAAGAAGGCAAAACCAACTCAGACCCAGAAATCCTTTAGGAAATTGCCGCTCAAGAAACCAAAACTCGGCTGAGGCACCCAAAACCATGACAAAAAGCCAGAATTGGAGGAAGCCAACAGCTGTGCCCTGATTGAAAAAGACCATTCCTTCCGTGTCTTGAATTCCATATTCCAGCCTCAAAATCAAAGCTCACATCAGAAAATTCATTACAAACCATGATAAAGAAGAAAAAAGTGAGAAGAGCCAAAGAAATGGAAGAGTCCTTTTTGATAGTGGGCTTGATTAGTCACAAGGAAACAGGCTGTTTCCGGATTCATCCACCCCTCCCAGCTGACTGGCTTTGGAAAACTCATTCAATTCACCTGAAAATCGCTGGCAAACTGATTTGGGGAATTAATTATCGTTCCCCTCTGCAAAAGGGTTCCATTTCTTTTTCTAAAACACAAAAACTCATGTTGGTCGTGCTGCCTCTAGAATTCTAAGCATGACACGCTAATTCGTTTTTTTTTTTTTTATTTCATAATGGATCTGCTGTCTAAACTCGTGTTTGTGTTGCGTCAGAATACAAAATTTGGGAAGGAAGAAGGCAAAACCAACTCAGACCCAGAAATCCTTTAGGAAATTGCCGCTCAAGAAACCAAATCTCGGCTGAGGCACCCAAAACCATGACAGAAAGCCAGAATTGGAGCAAGCCAACAGCTGTGCCCTGATTGAAAAAGACCATTCCTTCCGTGTCTTGAACTCCATATTCCAGCCTCAAAATCAAAGCTCACATCAGAAAATTCATTACAAACCATGATAAAGAAGAAAAATGTGAAAAGAGCCAAAGAAATGGAAGAGTCCTTTTTGATAGTAGGCTTGATTTAGTCACAAGGAAACAGGCTGTTTCCGGATTCATCCACCCCTCCCAGCTGACTGGCTTTGGAAAACTCATTCAATTCACCTGAAAATCGCTGGCAAACTGATTTGGGGAATTAATTATCGTTCCCCTCTGCAAAAGGGTTCCATTTCTTTTTCCAAAACACAAAACCTCATGTTGGTCGTGCTGCCTCTAGAATTCTAAGCATGACACGCTAATTGCTTTTGGTTTTTTTCATTTCATAGTGGATCTGCTATCTAAACTCGTGTTTGTGTTGCATCAGAATACAAAATTTGGGAAGGAAGAAGGCAAAACCAACTCAGACCCAGAAATCATTTAGGAAATTGCCGCTCAAGAAACCAAAACTCGGCTGAGGCACCCAAAACCATGACAGAAAGCCTGAATTGGAGCAAGCCAACAGCTGTGCCCTGATTGAAAAAGACCATTCCTTCCGTGTCTTGAACTCCATATTCCAGCCTCAAAATCAAAGCTCACATCAGAAAATTCATTACAAACCATGATAAAGAAGAAAAATGTGAAAAGAGCCAAAGAAATGGAAGAGTCCTTTTTGATAGTGGGCTTGATTTAGTCACAAGGAAACAGGCTGTTTCCGCATTCATCCACCCCTCCCAGCTGACTGGCTTTGGAAAACTCATTCAATTCACCTGAAAATCGCTGGCAAACTGATTTGGGGAATTAATGATCGTGCCCCTCTGCAAAAGGGTTCCATTTCTTTTTCCAAAACACAAAAACTCATGTTGGTCGTGCCGCCTCTAGAATTCTAAGCATG
Organism: Oryctolagus cuniculus; assembly: GCF_051225735.1. Taxonomy (NCBI): domain Eukaryota; kingdom Metazoa; phylum Chordata; class Mammalia; order Lagomorpha; family Leporidae; genus Oryctolagus; species Oryctolagus cuniculus. The sequence goes on from NC_142879.1 coordinate 83,688,289, forward strand.
ACACGCTAATTGGTTTTGTTTTTTTTTTGTTCATAATGGATCTGCTGTCTAAACTCGTGTTTGTGTTGCGTCAGAATACAAAATTTGGGAAGGAAGAAGGCAAAACCAACTCAGACCCAGAAATCATTTAGGAAATTGCCGCTCAAGAAACCAAAACTCGGCTGAGGCACCCAAAACCATGACAGAACGCCAGAATTGGAGCAAGCCAACAGCTGTGCCCTGATTGAAAAAGACCATTCCTTCCGTGTCTTGAACTCCATATTCCAGCCTCAAAATCAAAGCTCACATCAGAAAATTCATTACAAACCATGATAAAGAAGAAAAAAGTGAAAAGAGCCAAAGAAATGGAAGAGTCCTTTTTGATAGTGGGCTTGATTTAGTCACAAGGAAACAGGCTGTTTCCGGATTCATCCACCCCTCCCAGCTGACTGGCTTTGGAAAACTCATTCAATTCACCTGAAAATCGCTGGCAAACTGATTTGGGGAATTAATATCGTTCCCCTCTGCAAAAGGATTCCATTTCTTTTTCTAAAACACAAAAACTCATGTTGGTCGTGCTGCCTCTAGAATTCTAAGCATGACTCGCTAATTGGTTTTGGTTTTTTTCATTTCATAATGGATCTGCTGTCTAAACTCGTGTTTGTATGGCGTCAGAATACAAAATTTGGGAAGGAAGAAGGCAAAACGAACTCAGACCCAGAAATCATTCAGGAAATTGCCGCTCAAGAAACAAAACTCAGCTGAGGTACCCAAAACCATAACAGAAAGCCTGAATTGGAGCAAGCCAACAGCTGTGCCCTGATTGAAAAAGACCTCATTCCGTTACTTGAACTCCATATTCCAGCCTCAAAATCAAAGCTCACATCAGAAAATTCATTACAAAGCATGACAAAGAAGAAAAAAGTGAGAAGAGCCAAAGAAATGCAAGAGTCCTTTTTGATAGTGGGCTTGATTAAGTCACAAGGAAACAGGCTGTTTCCGGATTCATCCACCCCTCCCAGCTGACTGGCTGTGGAAAACTCATTCAATTCACCTGAAAATCGCTGGCAAACTGATTTGGGGAATTAATTATCGTTCCCCTCTGCAAAAGGGTTCCATTTCTTTGTCCAAAACACAAAAACTCATGTTGGTCGTGCTGCCTCTAGAATTCTAAGCATGACACGCTAATTGGTTTTGGTTTTTTTTTCTTTCATAATGGATCTGCTGTCGAAACTCGTGTTTGTATTGCGTCAGAATACAAAATTTGGGAAGGAAGAAGGCAAAACCAACTCAGACCCAGAAATCCTTTAGGAAATTGCCGCTCAAGAAACCAAAACTCGGCTGAGGCACCCAAAACCATGACAGAAAGCCAGAATTGGAGGAAGCCAACAGCTGTGCCCTGATTGAAAAAGACCATTCCTTCCGTGTCTTGAATTCCATATTCCAGCCTCAAAATCAAAGCTCACATCAGAAAATTCATTACAAACCATGACAAAGAAGAAAAATGTGAAAAGAGCTAAGCAAATGCAAGAGTTCTTTTTGATAATGGGCTTGATTAAGTCACAAGGAAACAGGCTGTTTCCGGATTCATCCACCCCTCCCAGCTGACTGGCTTTGGAAAACTCATTCAATTCACCTGAAAATCGCTGGCAAACTGATTTGGGGAATTAATTATCGTTCCCCTCTGCAAAAGGGTTCCATTTCTTTGTCCAAAACACAAAAACTCATGTTGGTCGTGCTGCCTCTAGAATTCTAAGCATGACACGCTAATTCGTTTTGGTTTTCTTTTTATTTCATAATGGGTCTGCTGTCTAAACTCGTGTTTGTGTTGCGTCAGAATACAAAATTTGGGAAGGAAGAAGGCAAAACCAACTCAGACCCAGAAATCCTTTAGGAAATTGCCGCTCAAGAAACCAAAACTCGGCTGAGGCACCCAAAACCATTACAGAAAGCCAGAATTGGAGCAAGCCAACAGCTGTGCCCTGATTGAAAAAGACCATTCCTTCCGTGTCTTGAACTCCATATTCCAGCCTCAAAATCAAAGCTCACATCAGAAAATTCATTACAAACTATGATAAAGAAGAAAAAAGTGAGAAGAGCCAAAGAAATGCAAGAGTCCTTTTTGATAGTGGGCTTGATTAAGTCACAAGGAAACAGGCTGTTTCCGGATTCATCCACCCCTCCCAGCTGACTGGCTTTGGAAAACTCATTCAATTCACCTGAAAATCGCTGGCAAACTGATTTGGGGAATTCATTATCGTTCCCCTCTGCAAAAGGGTTCCATTTCTTTGTCCAAAACACAAAAACTCATGTTGGTCGTGCTGCCTCAAGAATTCTAAGCATGACACGCCAATTGGTTTTGGTTTTTTTCATTTCATAATGGATCTGCTGTCTAAACTCGTGTTTGTGTTGCGTCAGAATACAAAATTTGGGAAGGAAGAAGGCAAAACCAACTCAGACCCAGAAATCATTCAGGAAATTGCCGCTCAAGAAACCAAATCTCGGCTGAGGCACCCAAAACCATGACAGAAAGCCTGAATTGGAGCAAGCCAACAGCTGTGCCCTGATTTAAAAAGACCTCATTCCGTGTCTTGAACTCCATCTTCCAGCCTCAAAATCAAAGCTCACATCAGAAAATTCATTACAAACCATGATAAAGAAGAAAAATGTGAAAAGAGCCAAAGAAATGGAAGAGTCCTTTTTGAGAGTGGGCTTGATTTAGTCACAAGGAAACAGGCTGTTTCCGCATTCATCCACCCCTCCCAGCTGACTGGCTTTGGAAAACTCATTCAATTCACCTGAAAATCGCTGGCAAACTGATTTGGGGAATTAATTATCGTTCCCCTCTGCAAAAGGGTTCCATTTCTTTGTCCAAAACACAAAAACTCATGTTGGTCGTGCTGCCTCTAGAATTCTAAGCATGACACGCTAATTCGTTTTGGTTTTTTTTTTATTTCATAATGGGTCTGCTGTCTAAACTCGTGTTTGTGTTGCGTCAGAATACAAAATTTGGGAAGGAAGAAGGCAAAACCAACTCAGACCCAGAAATCCTTTAGGAAATTGCCGCTCAAGAAACCAAAACTCGGCTGAGGCACCCAAAACCATTACAGAAAGCCAGAATTGGAGCAAGCCAACAGCTGTGCCCTGATTGAAAAAGACCTCATTCCGTGTCTTGAACTCCATATTCCAGCCTCAAAATCAAAGCTCACATCAGAAAATTCATTACAAACCATGATAAAGAAGAAAAAAGTGAGAAGAGCCAAAGAAATGGAAGAGTCCTTTTTGATAGTGGGCTTGATTAAGTCACAAGGAAACAGGCTGTTTCCGGATTCATCCACCCCTCCCAGCTGACTGGCTTTGGAAAACTCATTCAATTCACCTGAAAATCGCTGGCAAACTGATTTGGGGAATTAATTATCGTGTCCCTCTGCAAAAGGGTTCCATTTCTTTGTCCAAAACACAAAAACTCATGTTGGTCGTGCTGCCTCTAGAATTCTAAGCATGACACGCTAATTCGTTTTGGTTTTTTTTTTATTTCATAATGGGTCTGCTGTCTAAACTCGTGTTTGTGTTGCGTCAGAATACAAAATTTGGGAAGGAAGAAGGCAAAACCAACTCAGACCCAGAAATCATTTAGGAAATTGCCGCTCAAGAAACCAAAACTCGGCTGAGGCACCCAAAACCATGACAGAAAGCCAGAATTGGAGCAAGCCAACAGCAGTGCCCTGATTGAAAAAGACCTCATTCCGTGTCTTGAACTCCATATTCCAGCCTCAAAATCAAAGCTCACATCAGAAAATTCATTACAAACCATGATAAAGAAGAAAAAAGTGAGAAGAGCCAAAGAAATGCAAGAGTCCTTTTTGATAGTGGGCTTGATTAAGTCACAAGGAAACAGGCTGTTTCCGGATTCATCCACCCCTCCCAGCTGACTGGCTGTGGAAAACTCATTCAATTCACCTGAAAATCGCTGGCAAACTGATTTGGGGAATTAATTATCGTTCCCCTCTGCAAAAGGGTTCCATTTCTTTGTCCAAAACACAAAAACTCATGTTGGTCGTGCTGCCTCTAGAATTCTAAGCATGACACGCTAATTCGTTTTTTTTTTTTTTTTATTTCATAATGGATCTGCTGTCGAAACTCGTGTTTGTATTGCGTCAGAATACAAAATTTGGGAAGGAAGAAGGCAAAACCAACTCAGACCCAGAAATCATTTAGGAAATTGCCGCTCAAGAAACCAAAATTCGGCTGAGGCACCCAAAACCATGACAGAAAGCCAGAATTGGAGGAAGCCAACAGCTGTGCCCTGATTGAAAAAGACCATTCCTTCCGTGTCTTGAACTCCATATTCCAGCCTCAAAATGAAAGCTCACATCAGAAAATTCATTACAAACCATGATAAAGAAGAAAAATGTGAAAAGAGCCAAAGAAATGCAAGAGTCCTTTTTGATAGTGGGCTTGATTTAGTCACAAGGAAACAGGCTGTTTCCGGATTCATCCACCCCTCCCAGCTGACTGGCTTTGGAAAACTCATTCAATTCACCTGAAAATCGCTGGCAAACTGATTTGGGGAATTAATTATCGTTCCCCTCTGCAAAAGGGTTCCATTTCTTTGTCCAAAACACAAAAACTCATGTTGGTCGTGCTGCCTCTAGAATTCTAAGCATGACACGCTAATTCGTTTTGGTTTTTTTTTTATTTCATAATGGGTCTGCTGTCTAAACTCGTGTTTGTGTTGCGTCAGAATACAAAATTTGGGAAGGAAGAAGGCAAAACCAACTCAGACCCAGAAATCATTTAGGAAATTGCCGCTCAAGAAACCAAAACTCGGCTGAGGCACCCAAAACCATGACAGAAAGCCAGAATTGGAGCAAGCCAACAGCTGTGCCCTGATTGAAAAAGACCTCATTCCGTGTCTTGAACTCCATATTCCAGCCTCAAAATCAAAGCTCACATCAGAAAATTCATTACAAACCATGATAAAGAAGAAAAAAGTGAGAAGAGCCAAAGAAATGCAAGAGTCCTTTTTGATAGTGGGCTTGATTAAGTCACAAGGAAACAGGCTGTTTCCGGATTCATCCACCCCTCCCAGCTGACTGGCTGTGGAAATCTCATTCAATTCACCTGAAAATCGCTGGCAAACTGATTTGGGGAATTAATTATCGTTCCCCTCTGCAAAAGGGTTCCATTTCTTTGTCCAAAACACAAAAACTCATGTTGGTCGTGCTGCCTCTAGAATTCTAAGCATGACACGCTAATTCGTTTTTTTTTTTTTTTTATTTCATAATGGATCTGCTGTCGAAACTCGTGTTTGTATTGCGTCAGAATACAAAATTTGGGAAGGAAGAAGGCAAAACCAACTCAGACCCAGAAATCATTTAGGAAATTGCCGCTCAAGAAACCAAAATTCGGCTGAGGCACCCAAAACCATGACAGAAAGCCAGAATTGGAGCAAGCCAACAGCTGTGCCCTGATTGAAAAAGACCATTCCTTCCGTGTCTTGAACTCCATATTCCAGCCTCAAAATGAAAGCTCACATCAGAAAATTCATTACAAACCATGATAAAGAAGAAAAATGTGAAAAGAGCCAAAGAAATGGAAGAGTCCTTTTTGATAGTGGGCTTGATTTAGTCACAAGGAAACAGGCTGTTTCCGGATTCATCCACCACTCCCAGCTGACTGGCTTTGGAAAACTCATTCAATTCACCTGAAAATCGCTGGCAAACTGATTTGGGGAATTAATTATCGTTCCCCTCTGCAAAAGGGTTCCATTTCTTTTTCTAAAACACAAAAACTCATGTTGGTCGTGCTGCCTCTAGAATTCTAAGCATGACTCGCTAATTGGTTTTGGTTTTTTTCATTTCATAATGGATCTGCTGTCTAAACTCGTGTTTGTATTGCGTCAGAATACAAAATTTGGGAAGGAAGAAGGCAAAACCAACTCAGACCCAGAAATCATTTAGGAAATTGCCGCTCAAGAAACCAAAATTCGGCTGAGGCACCCAAAACCATGACAGAAAGCCAGAATTGGAGCAAGCCAACAGCTGTGCCCTGATTGAAAAAGACCATTCCTTCCGTGTCTTGAACTCCATATTCCAGCCTCAAAATGAAAGCTCACATCAGAAAATTCATTACAAACCATGATAAAGAAGAAAAATGTGAAAAGAGCCAAAGAAATGCAAGAGTCCTTTTTGATAGTGGGCTTGATTTAGTCACAAGGAAACAGGCTGTTTCCGGATTCATCCACCCCTCCCAGCTGACTGGCTTTGGAAAACTCATTCAATTCACCTGAAAATCGCTGGCAAACTGATTTGGGGAATTCATTATCGTTCCCCTCTGCAAAAGGGTTCCATTTCTTTGTCCAAAACACAAAAACTCATGTTGGTCGTGCTGCCTCAAGAATTCTAAGCATGACACGCCAATTGGTTTTGGTTTTTTTATTTCATAATGGGTCTGCTGTCTAAACTCGTGTTTGTGTTGCGTCAGAATACAAAATTTGGGAAGGAAGAAGGCAAAACCAACTCAGACCCAGAAATCCTTTAGGAAATTGCCGCTCAAGAAACCAAAACTCGGCTGAGGCACCCAAAACCATTACAGAAAGCCAGAATTGGAGCAAGCCAACAGCTGTGCCCTGATTGAAAAAGACCTCATTCCGTGTCTTGAACTCCATATTCCAGCCTCAAAATCAAAGCTCACATCAGAAAATTCATTACAAACCATGATAAAGAAGAAAAAAGTGAGAAGAGCCAAAGAAATGGAAGAGTCCTTTTTGATAGTGGGCTTGATTAAGTCACAAGGAAACAGGCTGTTTCCGGATTCATCCACCCCTCCCAGCTGACTGGCTTTGGAAAACTCATTCAATTCACCTGAAAATCGCTGGCAAACTGATTTGGGGAATTAATTATCGTGTCCCTCTGCAAAAGGGTTCCATTTCTTTGTCCAAAACACAAAAACTCATGTTGGTCGTGCTGCCTCTAGAATTCTAAGCATGACACGCTAATTCGTTTTGGTTTTTTTTTTATTTCATAATGGGTCTGCTGTCTAAACTCGTGTTTGTGTTGCGTCAGAATACAAAATTTGGGAAGGAAGAAGGCAAAACCAACTCAGACCCAGAAATCATTTAGGAAATTGCCGCTCAAGAAACCAAAACTCGGCTGAGGCACCCAAAACCATGACAGAAAGCCAGAATTGGAGCAAGCCAACAGCAGTGCCCTGATTGAAAAAGACCTCATTCCGTGTCTTGAACTCCATATTCCAGCCTCAAAATCAAAGCTCACATCAGAAAATTCATTACAAACCATGATAAAGAAGAAAAAAGTGAGAAGAGCCAAAGAAATGCAAGAGTCCTTTTTGATAGTGGGCTTGATTAAGTCACAAGGAAACAGGCTGTTTCCGGATTCATCCACCCCTCCCAGCTGACTGGCTGTGGAAAACTCATTCAATTCACCTGAAAATCGCTGGCAAACTGATTTGGGGAATTAATTATCGTTCCCCTCTGCAAAAGGGTTCCATTTCTTTGTCCAAAACACAAAAACTCATGTTGGTCGTGCTGCCTCTAGAATTCTAAGCATGACACGCTAATTCGTTTTTTTTTTTTTTTTATTTCATAATGGATCTGCTGTCGAAACTCGTGTTTGTATTGCGTCAGAATACAAAATTTGGGAAGGAAGAAGGCAAAACCAACTCAGACCCAGAAATCATTTAGGAAATTGCCGCTCAAGAAACCAAAATTCGGCTGAGGCACCCAAAACCATGACAGAAAGCCAGAATTGGAGGAAGCCAACAGCTGTGCCCTGATTGAAAAAGACCATTCCTTCCGTGTCTTGAACTCCATATTCCAGCCTCAAAATGAAAGCTCACATCAGAAAATTCATTACAAACCATGATAAAGAAGAAAAATGTGAAAAGAGCCAAAGAAATGCAAGAGTCCTTTTTGATAGTGGGCTTGATTTAGTCACAAGGAAACAGGCTGTTTCCGGATTCATCCACCCCTCCCAGCTGACTGGCTTTGGAAAACTCATTCAATTCACCTGAAAATCGCTGGCAAACTGATTTGGGGAATTAATTATCGTTCCCCTCTGCAAAAGGGTTCCATTTCTTTGTCCAAAACACAAAAACTCATGTTGGTCGTGCTGCCTCTAGAATTCTAAGCATGACACGCTAATTCGTTTTGGTTTTTTTTTTATTTCATAATGGGTCTGCTGTCTAAACTCGTGTTTGTGTTGCGTCAGAATACAAAATTTGGGAAGGAAGAAGGCAAAACCAACTCAGACCCAGAAATCATTTAGGAAATTGCCGCTCAAGAAACCAAAACTCGGCTGAGGCACCCAAAACCATGACAGAAAGCCAGAATTGGAGCAAGCCAACAGCTGTGCCCTGATTGAAAAAGACCTCATTCCGTGTCTTGAACTCCATATTCCAGCCTCAAAATCAAAGCTCACATCAGAAAATTCATTACAAACCATGATAAAGAAGAAAAAAGTGAGAAGAGCCAAAGAAATGCAAGAGTCCTTTTTGATAGTGGGCTTGATTAAGTCACAAGGAAACAGGCTGTTTCCGGATTCATCCACCCCTCCCAGCTGACTGGCTGTGGAAATCTCATTCAATTCACCTGAAAATCGCTGGCAAACTGATTTGGGGAATTAATTATCGTTCCCCTCTGCAAAAGGGTTCCATTTCTTTGTCCAAAACACAAAAACTCATGTTGGTCGTGCTGCCTCTAGAATTCTAAGCATGACACGCTAATTCGTTTTTTTTTTTTTTTTATTTCATAATGGATCTGCTGTCGAAACTCGTGTTTGTATTGCGTCAGAATACAAAATTTGGGAAGGAAGAAGGCAAAACCAACTCAGACCCAGAAATCATTTAGGAAATTGCCGCTCAAGAAACCAAAATTCGGCTGAGGCACCCAAAACCATGACAGAAAGCCAGAATTGGAGCAAGCCAACAGCTGTGCCCTGATTGAAAAAGACCATTCCTTCCGTGTCTTGAACTCCATATTCCAGCCTCAAAATGAAAGCTCACATCAGAAAATTCATTACAAACCATGATAAAGAAGAAAAATGTGAAAAGAGCCAAAGAAATGGAAGAGTCCTTTTTGATAGTGGGCTTGATTTAGTCACAAGGAAACAGGCTGTTTCCGGATTCATCCACCACTCCCAGCTGACTGGCTTTGGAAAACTCATTCAATTCACCTGAAAATCGCTGGCAAACTGATTTGGGGAATTAATTATCGTTCCCCTCTGCAAAAGGGTTCCATTTCTTTTTCTAAAACACAAAAACTCATGTTGGTCGTGCTGCCTCTAGAATTCTAAGCATGACTCGCTAATTGGTTTTGGTTTTTTTCATTTCATAATGGATCTGCTGTCTAAACTCGTGTTTGTATTGCGTCAGAATACAAAATTTGGGAAGGAAGAAGGCAAAACCAACTCAGACCCAGAAATCATTTAGGAAATTGCCGCTCAAGAAACCAAAATTCGGCTGAGGCACCCAAAACCATGACAGAAAGCCAGAATTGGAGCAAGCCAACAGCTGTGCCCTGATTGAAAAAGACCATTCCTTCCGTGTCTTGAACTCCATATTCCAGCCTCAAAATGAAAGCTCACATCAGAAAATTCATTACAAACCATGATAAAGAAGAAAAATGTGAAAAGAGCCAAAGAAATGCAAGAGTCCTTTTTGATAGTGGGCTTGATTTAGTCACAAGGAAACAGGCTGTTTCCGGATTCATCCACCCCTCCCAGCTGACTGGCTTTGGAAAACTCATTCAATTCACCTGAAAATCGCTGGCAAACTGATTTGGGGAATTAATTATCGTTCCCCTCTGCAAAAGGGTTCCATTTCTTTGTCCAAAACACAAAAACTCATGTTGGTCGTGCTGCCTCTAGAATTCTAAGCATGACACGCTAATTCGTTTTGGTTTTTTTTTTATTTCATAATGGGTCTGCTGTCTAAACTCGTGTTTGTGTTGCGTCAGAATACAAAATTTGGGAAGGAAGAAGGCAAAACCAACTCAGACCCAGAAATCATTTAGGAAATTGCCGCTCAAGAAACCAAAACTCGGCTGAGGCACCCAAAACCATGACAGAAAGCCAGAATTGGAGCAAGCCAACAGCTGTGCCCTGATTGAAAAAGACCTCATTCCGTGTCTTGAACTCCATATTCCAGCCTCAAAATCAAAGCTCACATCAGAAAATTCATTACAAACCATGATAAAGAAGAAAAAAGTGAGAAGAGCCAAAGAAATGCAAGAGTCCTTTTTGATAGTGGGCTTGATTAAGTCACAAGGAAACAGGCTGTTTCCGGATTCATCCACCCCTCCCAGCTGACTGGCTGTGGAAAACTCATTCAATTCACCTGAAAATCGCTGGGAAACTGATTTGGGGAATTAATTATCGTTCCCCTCTGCAAAAGGGTTCCATTTCTTTGTCCAAAACACAAAAACTCATGTTGGTCGTGCTGCCTCTAGAATTCTAAGCATGACACGCTAATTCGTTTTTTTTTTTTTTTATTTCATAATGGATCTGCTGTCGAAACTCGTGTTTGTATTGCGTCAGAATACAAAATTTGGGAAGGAAGAAGGCAAAACCAACTCAGACCCAGAAATCATTTAGGAAATTGCCGCTCAAGAAACCAAAATTCGGCTGAGGCACCCAAAACCATGACAGAAAGCCAGAATTGGAGCAAGCCAACAGCTGTGCCCTGATTGAAAAAGACCATTCCTTCCGTGTCTTGAACTCCATATTCCAGCCTCAAAATGAAAGCTCACATCAGAAAATTCATTACAAACCATGATAAAGAAGAAAAATGTGAAAAGAGCCAAAGAAATGGAAGAGTCCTTTTTGATAGTGGGCTTGATTTAGTCACAAGGAAACAGGCTGTTTCCGGATTCATCCACCACTCCCAGCTGACTGGCTTTGGAAAACTCATTCAATTCACCTGAAAATCGCTGGCAAACTGATTTGGGGAATTAATTATCGTTCCCCTCTGCAAAAGGGTTCCATTTCTTTTTCTAAAACACAAAAACTCATGTTGGTCGTGCTGCCTCTAGAATTCTAAGCATGACTCGCTAATTGGTTTTGGTTTTTTTCATTTCATAATGGATCTGCTGTCTAAACTCGTGTTTGTATTGCGTCAGAATACAAAATTTGGGAAGGAAGAAGGCAAAACTAACTCAAACCCAGAAATCATTCAGGAAATTGCCGCTCAAGAAACAAAACTCAGCTGAGGCACCCAAAACCATGACAGAAAGCCTGAATTGGAGCAAGCCAACAGCTGTGCCCTGATTGAAAAAGACCATTCCTTCCGTGTCTTGAACTCCATATTCCAGCCTCAAAATCAAAGCTCACATCAGAAAATTCATTACAAACCATGATAAAGAAGAAAAAAGTGAGAAGAGCCAAAGAATTGCAAGAGTCCTTTTTGATAGTGGGCTTGATTAAGTCACAAGGAAACAGGCTGTTTCCGGATTCTTCCACCCCTCCCAGCTGACTGGCTGTGGAAAACTCATTCAATTCACCTGAAAATCGCTGGCAAACTGATTTGGGGAATTAATTATCGTTCCCCTCTGCAAAAGGGTTCCATTTCTTTGTCCAAAACACAAAACCTCATGTTGGTCGTGCTGCCTCTAGAATTCTAAGCATGACACGCTAATTGGTTTTTTTTTTTTTTCTTTCATAATGGATCTGCTGTCGAAACTCGTGTTTGTATTGCGTCAGAATACAAAATTTGGGAAGGAAGAAGGCAAAACCAACTCAGACCCAGAAATCATTTAGGAAATTGCCGCTCAAGAAACCAAAACTTGGCTGAGGCACCCAAAACCATGACAGAAAGCCAGAATTGGAGCAAGCCAACAGCTGTGCCCTGATTGAAAAAGACCATTCCTTCCGTGTCTTGAACTCCATATTCCAGCCTCAAAATCAAAGCTCACATCAGAAAATTCATTACAAACCATGATAAAGAAGAAAAATGTGAAAAGAGCCAAAGAAATGGAAGAGTCCTTTTTGAGAGTGGGCTTGATTTAGTCACAAGGAAACAGGCTGTTTCCGGATTCATCCACCCCTCCCAGCTGACTGGCTTTGGAAAACTCATTCAATTCACCTGAAAATCGCTGGCAAACTGATTTGGGGAATTCATTATCGTTCCCCTCTGCAAAAGGGTTCCATTTCTTTGTCCAAAACACAAAAACTCATGTTGGTCGTGCTGCCTCTAGAATTCTAAGCATGACACGCCAATTGGTTTTGGTTTTTTTTATTTCATAATGGATCTGCTGTCTAAACTCGTGTTTGTGTTGCGTCAGAATACAAAATTTGGGAAGGAAGAAGGCAAAACCAACTCAGACCCAGAAATCATTCAGGAAATTGCCGCTCAAGAAACCAAAACTCGGCTGAGGCACCCAAAACCATGACAGAAAGCCTGAATTGGAGCAAGCCACCAGCTGTGCCCTGATTGAAAAAGACCTCATTCCGTGTCTTGAACTCCATATTCCAGCCTCAAAATCAAAGCTCACATCAGAAAATTCATTACAAACCATGATAAAGAAGAAAAATGTGAAAAGAGCCAAAGAAATGGAAGAGTGCTTTTTAATAGTGGGCTTGATTTAGTCACAAGGAAACAGGCTGTTTCCGGATTCATCCACCCCTCCCAGCTGACTGGCTTTGGAAAACTCATTCAATTCACCTGAAAATCGCTGGCAAACTGATTTGGGGAATTAATTATCGTTCCCCTCTGCAAAATGGTTCCATTTCTTTGTCCAAAACACAAAAACTCATGTTGGTCGTGCTGCCTCTAGAATTCTAAGCATGACACGCTAATTCGTTTTGTTTTGTTTTTTTTTTTTTATTTCATAATGGGTCTGCTGTCTAAACTCGTGTTTGTGTTGCGTCAGAATACAAAATTTGGGAAGGAAGAAGGCAAAACCAACTCAGACCCAGAAATCCTTTAGGAAATTGCCGCTCAAGAAACAAAACTCAGCTGAGGTACCCAAAACCATGACAGAAAGCCTGAATTGGAGCAAGCCAACAGCTGTGCCCTGATTGAAAAAGACCTCATTCCGTGTCTTGAACTCCATATTCCAGCCTCAAAATCAAAGCTCACATCAGAAAATTCATTACAAACCATGATAAAGAAGAAAAAAGTGAGAAGAGCCAAAGAAATGCAAGAGTCCTTTTTGATAGTGGGCTTGATTAAGTCACAAGGAAACAGGCTGTTTCCGGATTCATCCACCCCTCCCAGCTGACTGGCTGTGGAAAACTCATTCAATTCACCTGAAAATCGCTGGCAAACTGATTTGGGGAATTCATTATCGTTCCCCTCTGCAAAAGGGTTCCATTTCTTTTTCCAAAACACAAAAACTCATGTTGGTCGTGCTGCCTCTAGAATTCTAAGCATGACACGCTAATTGGTTTTTTTTTTTTTTTCTTTCATAATGGATCTGCTGTCGAAACTCGTGTTTGTATTGCGTCAGAATACAAAATTTGGGAAGGAAGAAGGCAAAACCAACTCAGACCCAGAAATCCTTTAGGAAATTGCCGCTCAAGAAACCAAAACTCGGCTGAGGCACCCAAAACCATGACAGAAAGCCAGAATTGGAGGAAGCCAACAGCTGTGCCCTGATTGAAAAAGACCATTCCTTCCGTGTCTTGAACTCCATATTCCAGCCTCAAAATCAAAGCTCACATCAGAAAATTCATTACAAACCATGATAAAGAAGAAAAATGTGAAAAGAGCTAAAGAAATGCAAGAGTCCTTTTTGATAGTGGGCTTGATTTAGTCACAAGGAAACAGGCTGTTTCCGGATTCATCCACCCCTCCCAGCTGACTGGCTTTGGAAAACTCATTCAATTCACCTGAAAATCGCTGGCAAACTGATTTGGGGAATTAATTATCGTGTACCTCTGCAAAAGGGTTCCATTTCTTTTTCCAAAACACAAAAACTCATGTTGGTCGTGCTGCCTCTAGAATTCTAAGCATGACACGCGAATTGGTTTTGTTTTTTTTCTTTCATAATGGATCTGCTGTCTAAACTCGTGTTTGTATTGCGTCAGAATACAAAATTTGGGAAGGAAGAAGGCAAACCCAACTCAGACCCAGAAATCCTTTAGGAAATTGCCGCTCAAGAAACCAAAACTCGGCTGAGGCACCCAAAACCATGACAGAAAGCCAGAATTGGAGCAAGCCAACAGCTGTGCCCTGATTGAAAAAGACCATTCCTTCCGGGTCTTGAACTCCATATTCCAGCCTCAAAATCAAAGCTCACATCAGAAAATTCATTACAAACCATGATAAAGAAGGAAAATGTGAAAAGAGCCGAAGAAATGCAAGAATACTTTTTGATAGTGGGCTTCATTTAGTCACAAGGAAACAGTCTGTTTCCGGATTCATCCACCCCTCCCAGCTGACTGGCTTTGGAAAACTCATTCAATTCACCTGAAAATCGCTGGCAAACTGATTTGGGGAATTAATTATCGTTCCCCTCTGCAAAAGGGTTCCATTTCTTTTTCCAAAACACAAAAACTCATGTTGGTCGTGCTGCCTCTAGAATTCTAAGCATGACACGCTAATTGGTTTTGTTTTTTTTTTTTATTTCATAATGGATCTGCTGTCTAAACTCGTGTTTGTATTGCGTCAGAATACAAAATTTGGGAAGGAAGAAGGCAAAACCAACTCAGACCCAGAAATCATTTAGGAAATTGCCGCTCAAGAAACCAAAACTCGGCTGAGGCACCCAAAACCATGACAGAAAGCCAGAATTGGAGCAAGCCAACAGCTGTGCCCTGATTGAAAAAGACCATTCCTTCCGGGTCTTGAACTCCATATTCCAGCCTCAAAATCAAAGCTCACATCAGAAAATTCATTACAAACCATGATAAAGAAGAAAAAAGTGACAAGAGCCAAAGAAATGGAAGAGTCCTTTTTGATTGTGGGCTTGATTTAGTCACAAGGAAACAGGCTGTTTCCAGATTCATCCACCCCTCCCAGCTGACTGGCTTTGGAAAACTCATTCAATTCACCTGAAAATCGCTGGGAAACTGATTTGGGGAATTAATTATCGTTCCCCTCTGCAAAAGGGTTCCATTTCTTTGTCCAAAACACAAAAACTCATGTTGGTCGTGCTGCCTCTAGAATTCTAAGCATGACACGCTAATTGGTTTTGGTTTTTTTTTCTTTCGTAATGGATCTGCTGTCGAAACTCGTGTTTGTATTGCGTCAGAATACAAAATTTGGGAAGGAAGAAGGCAAAACCAACTCAGACCCAGAAATCATTTAGGAAATTGCCGCTCAAGAAACCAAAACTCGGCTGAGGCATCCAAATCCATGACAGAAAGCCAGAATTGGAGCAAGCCAACAGCTGTGCCCTGATTGAAAAAGACCATTCCTTCCGTGTCTTGAACTCCATATTCCAGCCTCAAAATCAAAGCTCACATCAGAAAATTCATTACAAACCATGATAAAGAAGAAAAATGTGTAAAGAGCCAAAGAAATGGAAGAGTCCTTTTTAATAGTGGGCTTGATTTAGTCACAAGGAAACAGGCTGTTTCCGGATTCATCCACCCCTCCCAGCTGACTGGCTTTGGAAAACTCATTCAATTCACCTGAAAATCGCTGGCAAACTGATTTGGGGAATTAATTATCGTTCCCCTCTGCAAAAGGGTTCCATTTCTTTGTCCAAAACACAAAAACTCATGTTGGTCGTGCTGCCTCTAGAATTCTAAGCATGACACGCTCATTGGTTTTGTTTTTTTTTATTTCATAATGGATCTGCTGTGTAAACTCGTGTTTGTATTGCGTCAGAATACAAAATTTGGGAAGGAAGAAGGCAAAACCAACTCAGACCCAGAAATCATTTAGGAAATTGCCGCTCAAGAAACCAAAACTCGGCTGAGGCACCCAAAACCATGACAGAAAGCCAGATTTGGAGGAAGCCAACAGCTGTGCCCTGATTGAAAAAGACCATTCCTTCCGTGTCTTGAACTCCATATTCCAGCCTCAAAATCAAAGCTCACATCAGAAAATTCATTACAAACCATGATAAAGAAGAAAAATGTGAAAAGAGCCAAAGAAATGCAAGAGTCCTTTTTGATAGTGGGCTTGATTTAGTCACAAGGAAACAGGCTGTTTCCGGATTCATCCACCCCTCCCAGCTGACTGGCTTTGGAAAACTCATTCAATTCACCTGAAAATCGCTGGCAAACTGATTTGGGGAATTAATTATCGTTCCCCTCTGCAAAAGGGTTCCATTTCTTTGTCCAAAACAGAAAAACTCATGTTGGTCGTGCTGCCTCTAGAATTCTAAGCATGACACGCTAATTCGTTTTGTTTTGTTTTTTTTCATTTCATAATGGATCTGCTGTCTAAACTCGTGTTTGTATTGAGTCAGAATACAAAATTTGGGAAGGAAGAAGGCAAAACCAACTCAGACCCAGAAATCATTTAGGAAATTGCCGCTCAAGAAACCAAAACTCGGCTGAGGCACCCAAAACCATGACAGAAAGCCAGATTTGGAGCAATCCAACAGCTGTGCCCTGATTGAAAAAGACCATTCCTTCCGTGTCTTGAACTCCATATTCCAGCCTCAAAATCAAAGCTCACATCAGAAAATTCATTACAAACCATGATAAAGAAGAAAAAAGTGAGAACAGCCAAAGAAATGGAAGAGTCCTTTTTGATAGTGGGCTTGATTTAGTCACAAGGATACAGGCTGTTTCCGGATTCATCCACCCCTCCCAGCTGACTGGCTTTGGAAAACTCATTCAATTCACCTGAAAATCGCTGGCAAACTGATTTGGGGAATTAATTATCGTTCCCCTCTGCAAAAGGGTTCCATTTCTTTGTCCAAAACACAAAAACTCATGTTGGTCGTGCTGCCTCTAGAATTCTAAGCATGACACGCTAATTGGTTTTCGTTTTTTTTTCTTTCATAGCGGATCTGCTGTCTAAACTCGTGTTTGTATTGCGTCAGAATACAAAATTTGGGAAGGAAGAAGGCAAAACCAACTCAGACCCAGAAATCCTTTAGGAAATTGCCGCTCAAGAAACCAAAACTCGGCTGAGGCACCCAAAACCATGACAGAAAGCCTGAATTGGAGCAAGCCAACAGCTGTGCCCTGATTGAAAAAGACCATTCCTTCCGTGTCTTGAACTCCATATTCCAGCCTCAAAATCAAAGCTCACATCAGAAAATTCATTACAAACCATGAGAAACAAGAAAAATGTGAAAAGAGCCAAAGAAATGCAAGAGTCCTTTTTGATTGTGGGCTTGATTTAGTCACAAGGAAACAGGCTGTTTCCGGATTCGTCCAGCCCTACCAGCTGACTGGCTTTGGAAAACTCTTTCAATTCAAGTGAAAATCACTGGCAAACTGATTTGGGGGAATTAATTATCAAACCCCTCTGCAAAAGGGTTCCATTTCTTTTTCCAAAACACAAAAACTAATGTTGGTCGTGCTGCCTCTAGAATTCTAAGCATGACACGCTAATTGGTTTTGTTTTTTTTTTTTTATTTCATAAAGGATCTGCTGTCTAAACTCGTGTTTGTATTGCGTCAGAATACAAAATTTGGGAAGGAAGAAGGCAAAACCAACTCAGACCCAGAAATCATTTAGGAAATTGCCGCTCAAGAAACCAAAACTCGGCTGAGGCACCCAAAACCATGACAGAAAGCCAGAATTGGAGCAAGCCAACAGCTGTGCCCTGATTGAAAAAGACCATTCCTTCCGTGTCTTGAACTCCATATTCCAGCCTCAAAATCAAGGCTCACATCAGAAAATTCATTACAAACCATGATAAAGAAGAAAAAAGTGAGAATAGCCAAAGAAATGCAAGAGTCCTTTTTGATATTGGGCTTGATTTAGTCACAAGGAAACAGGCTGTTTCCGGATTCATCCACCCCTCCCAGCTGACTGGCTTTGGAAAACTCATTCAATTCACCTGAAAATCGCTGGCAAACTGATTTGGGGAATTCATTATCGTTCCCCTCTGCAAAAGGGTTCCATTTCTTTTTCCAATACAGAAAAACTCATGTTGGTCGTGCTACCTCTAGAATTCTAAGCATGACACGCTAATTGGTTTTGTTTTTTCTTTCATAATGGATCTGCTGTCTAAACTCGTGTTTGTATTGCGTCAGAATACAAAATTTGGGAAGGAAGAAGGCAAAACCAACTCAGACCCAGAAATCATTTAGGAAATTGCCGCTCAAGAAACCAAAACGCGGCTGAGGCACCCAAAACCATGACAGAAAGCCAGAATTGGAGCAAGCCAACAGCTGTGCCCTGATTGAAAAAGACCATTCCTTCCGTGTCTTGAACTCCATATTCCAGCCTCAAAATCAAAGCTCACATCAGAAAATTCATTACAAACCATGAGAAACAAGAAAAATGTGAAAAGAGCCAAAGAAATGGAAGAGTCCTTTTTGATTGTGGGCTTGATTTAGTCACAAGGAAACAGGCTGTATCCGGATTCATCCAGCCCTCCCAGCTGACTGGCTTTGGAAAACTCTTTCAATTCAAGTGAAAATCACTGGCAAACTGATTTGGGGGAATTAATGATCGTTCCCCTCTGCAAAAGGGTTCCATTTCTTTTTCCAAAACACAAAAACTCATGTTGGTCATGCTGCCTCTAGAATTCTAAGCATGACACGCTAATTGGTTTTGGTTTTTTTTTTTTATTTCATAGTGGATCTGCTGTCTAAACTCGTGTTTGTATTGCGTCAGAATACAAAATTTGGGAAGGAAGAAGGCAAAACCAACTCAGACCCAGAAATCCTTTAGGAAATTGCCGCTCAAGAAACCAAAACTCGGCTGAGGCACCCAAAACCATGACAGAAAGCCAGAATTGGAGCAAGCCAACAGCTGTGCCCTCATTGAAAAAGACCATTCCTTCCGTGTCTTGAACTCCATATTCCAGCCTCAAAATCAAAGCTCACATCAGAAAATTCATTACAAACCATGATAAAGAAGAAAAATGTGAAAAGAGCCAAAGAAATGCAAGAGTCCTTTTTGATAGTGGGCTTGATTTAGTCACAAGGAAACAGGCTGTTTCCGGATTCATCCACCCCTCCCAGCTGACTGGCTTTGGAAAACTCATTCAATTCACCTGAAAATCGCTGGCAAACTGATTTGGGGAATTAATGATCGTGCCCCTCTGCAAAAGGGTTCCATTTCTTTTTCCAAAACACAAAAACTCATGTTGGTCGTGCTGCCTCTAGAATTCTAAGCATGACACGCTAATTGGTTTTGTTTTTTTTTTTTATTTCATAGTGGATCTGCTGTCTAAACTCGTGTTTGTATTGCGTCAGAATACAAAATTTGGGAAGGAAGAAGGCAAAACCAACTCAGACCCAGAAATCATTTAGGAAATTGCCGCTCAAGAAACCAAAACTCGGCTGAGGCACCCAAAACCATGACAGAAAGCCAGAATTGGAGCAAGCCAACAGCTGTGCCCTCATTGAAAAAGACCATTCCTTCCGTGTCTTGAACTCCATATTCCAGCCTCAAAATCAAAGCTCACATCAGAAAATTCATTACAAACCATGATAAAGAAGAAAAATGTGAAAAGAGCCAAAGAAATGCAAGAGTCCTTTTTGATAGAGGGCTTGATTTAGTCACAAGGAAACATGCTGTTTCCGGATTCATCCACCCCTCCCAGCTGACTGGCTTTGGAAAACTCATTCAATTCACCTGAAAATCGCTGGCAAACTGATTTGGGGAATTAATGATCGTTCCCCTCTGCAAAAGGGTTCCATTTCTTTTTCCAAAACACAAAACCTCATGTTGGTCGTGCTGCCTCTAGAATTCTAAGCATGACACGCGAATTGGTTTTGGTTTTTTTTTTTATTTCATAGTGGATCTGCTGTCTAAACTCGTGTTTGTATTGCGCAGAATACAAAATTTGGGAAGGAAGAAGGCAAAACCAACTCAGACCCAGAAATCATTTAGGAAATTGCTGCTCAAGAAACCAAAACTCGGCTGAGGCACCCAAAACCATGACAGAAAGCCAGAATTGGAGCAAGCCAACAGCTGTGCCCTCATTGAAAAAGACCATTCCTTCCGTGTCTTGAACTCCATATTCCAGCCTCAAAATCAAAGCTCACATCAGAAAATTCATTACAAACCATGATAAAGAAGAAAAAAGTGAGAAGAGCCAAAGAAATGGAAGAGTCCTTTTTGATAGTGGGCTTGATTTAGTCACAAGGAAACAGGCTGTTTCCGGATTCATCCACCCCTCCCAGCTGCCTGGCTTTGGAAAACGCATTCAATTCACCTGAAAATCGCTGGCAAACTGATTTGGGGAATTAATTATCGTTCCCCTCTGCAAAAGGGTTCCATTTATTTTTCCAAAACACAAAAACTCATGTTGGTCGTGCTGCCTCTAGAATTCTAAGCATGACACGCTAATTGGTTTTGGTTTTTTTTTTTTATTTCATAGTGGATCTGCTGTCTAAACTCATGTTTGTATTGCGTCAGAATACAACATTTGGGAAGGAAGAAGGCAAAACCAACTCAGACCCAGAAATCATTTAGGAAATTGCCGCTCAAGAACCAAAACGCGGCTGAGGCACCGAAAAGCATGACAGAAAGCCAGAATTGGAGCTAGCCAACAGCTGTGCCCTGATTGAAAAAGACCATTCCTTCCGTGTCTTGAACTCCATATTCCAGCCTCAAAATCAAAGCTCACATCAGAAAATTCATTACAAATCATGAGAAACAAGAAAAATGTGAAAAGAGCCAAAGAAATGGAAGAGTCCTTTTTGATTGTGGGCTTGATTTAGTCACAATGAAACAGGCTGTTTCCTCATTCATCCACCCCTCCCAGCTGACTGGCTGTGGAAAACTCATTCAATTCACCTGAAAATCGCTGGCAAACTGATTTGGGGGAATTAATTATCGAACCCCTCTGCAAAAGGGTTCCATTTCTTTTTCCAAAACACAAAAACTCATGTTGGTCGTGCTGCCTCTAGAATTCTAAGCATGACACGCTAATTGGTTTTGTTTTTTTTTTTATTTCATAGTGGATCTGCTGTCTAAACTCGTGTTTGTATTGCGTCAGAATACAAAATTTGGGAAGGAAGAAGGCAAAACCAACTCAGACCCAGAAATCATTTAGGAAATTGCCGCTCAAGAACCAAAACGCGGCTGAGGCACTGAAAAGCATGACAGAAAGCCAGAATTGGAGCTAGCCAACAGCTGTGCCCTGATTGAAAAAGACCATTCCTTCCGTGTCTTGAACTCCATATTCCAGCCTCAAAATCAAAGCTCACATCAGAAAATTCATTACAAATCATGAGAAACAAGAAAAATGTGAAAAGAGCCAAAGAAATGGAAGAGTCCTTTTTGATTGTGGGCTTGATTTAGTCACAATGAAACAGGCTGTTTCCTCATTCATCCACCCCTCCCAGCTGACTGGCTGTGGAAAACTCATTCAATTCACCTGAAAATCGCTGGCAAACTGATTTGGGGGAATTAATTATCGAACCCCTCTGCAAAAGGGTTCCATTTCTTTTTCCAAAACACAAAAACTCATGTTGGTCGTGCTGCCTCTAGAATTCTAAGCATGACACGCGAATTGGTTTTGTTTTTTTTTTTTAATTTCATAGTGGATCTGCTGTCTAAACTCGTGTTTGTATTGCGTCAGAATACAAAATTTGGGAAGGAAGAAGGCAAAACCAACTCAGACCCAGAAATCATTTAGGAAAATGCCGCTCAAGAAACCAAAACTCGGCTGAGGCACCCAAAACCATGACAGAAAGCCAGAATTGGAGCAAGCCAACAGCTGTGCCCTCATTGAAAAAGACCATTCCTTCCGTGTCTTGAACTCCATATTCCAGCCTCAAAATCAAAGCTCACATCAGAAAATTCATTACAAACCATGATAAAGAAGAAAAAAGTGAGAAGAGCCAAAGAAATGCAAGAGTCCTTTTTGATAGTGGGCTTGATTTAGTCACAAGGAAACAGGCTGTTTCCGCATTCATCCACCCCTCCCAGCTGACTGGCTTTGGAAAACTCATTCAATTCACCTGAAAATCGCTGGCAAACTGATTTGGGGAATTAATTATCGTTCCCCTCTGCAAAAGGGTTCCATTTCTTTTTCCAAAACACAAAAACTCATGTTGGTCGTGCTGCCTCTAGAATTCTAAGCATGACACGCTAATTGGTTTTGTTTTTTTTTTTTATTTCATAGTGGATCTGCTGTCTAAACTCGTGTTTGTATTGCGTCAGAATACAAAATTTGGGAAGGAAGAAGGCAAAACCAACTCAGACCCAGAAATCCTTTAGGAAAATGCCGCTCAAGAAACCAAAACTCGGCTGAGGCACCCAAAACCATGACAGAAAGCCAGAATTGGAGCAAGCCAACAGCTGTGCCCTGATTGAAAAAGACCATTCCTTCCGGGTCTTGAACTCCATATTCCAGCCTCAAAATCAAAGCTCACATCAGAAAATTCATTACAAACCATGATAAAGAAGAAAAATGTGAAAAGAGCCAAAGAAATGCAAGAGTCCTTTTTGATAGTGGGCTTGATTTAGTCACAAGGAAACAGGCTGTTTCCGCATTCATCCACCCCTCCCAGCTGACTGGCTTTGGAAAACTCATTCAATTCACCTGAAAATCGCTGGCAAACTGATTTGGGGAATTAATTATCGAACCCCTCTGCAAAAGGGTTCCATTTCTTTTTCCAAAACACAAAAACTCATGTTGGTCGTGCTGCCTCTAGAATTCTAAGCATGACACGCTAATTGGTTTTGGTTTTTTTTTTTTATTTCATAATGGATCTGCTGTCTAAACTCGTGTTTGTATTGCGTCAGAAGACAAAATTTGGGAAGAAAGAAGGCAAAACCAACTCAGACCCAGAAATCCTTTAGGAAATTGCCGCTCAAGAAACCAAAACTCGGCTGAGGCACCCAAAACCATGACAGAAAGCCAGAATTGGAGCAAGCCAACAGCTGTGCCCTGATTGAAAAAGACCATTCCTTCCGTGTCTTGAACTCCATATTCCAGCCTCAAAATCAAAGCTCACATCAGAAAATTCATTCCAAACCATGATAAAGAAGAGAAAAGTGAGAAGAGCTAAAGAAATGGAAGAGTCCTTGTTGATAGTGGGCTTGATTAAGTCACAAGGAAACAGGCTGTTTCCGGATTCATCCACCCCTCCCAGCTGACTGGCTTTGGAAAACTCATTCAATTCACCTGAAAATCGCTGGCAAACTGATTTGGGGAATTAATGATCGTTCCCCTCTGCAAAAGGGTTCCATTTCTTTTTCGAAAACACAAAAACTCATGTTGGTCGTGCTGCCTCTAGAATTCTAAGCATGACACGCTAATTCGTTTTGTATTTTATTTCTTTCATAATGGATCTGCTGTCTAAACTCGTGTTTGTATTGCGTCAGAATACAAAATTTGGGAAGGAAGAAGGCAAAACCAACTCAGACCCAGAAATCCTTTAGGAAATTGCCGCTCAAGAAACCAAAACTCGGCTGAGGCACCCAAAACCATGACAGAAAGCCAGAATTGGAGCAAGCCAACAGCAGTGCCCTGATTGAAAAAGACCATTCCTTCCAGTCTTGAACTCCATATTCCAGCCTCAAAATCAAAGCTCACATCAGAAAATTCATTACAAACCATGATAAAGAAGAAAAATGTGAAAAGAGCCAAAGAAATGCAAGAGTCCTTTTTGATTGTGGGCTTGATTTAGTCACAAGGAAACAGGCTGTTTCCGGATTCATCCACCCCTCCCAGCTGACTGGCTTTGGAAAACTCATTCAATTCACCTGAAAATCGCTGGCAAACTGATTTGGGGAATTAATTATTGTTCCCCTCTGCAAAAGGGTTACATTTTTTTTCCAAAACACAAAAGCTCATGTTGGTCATGCTGCCTCTAGAATTCTAAGCATGACACGCTAATTCGTTTTGTTTTTTATTTCATAAGGGATCTGCTGTCTAAACTCGTGTTTGTATTGCATCAGAATACAAAATTTGGGAAGGAAGAAGGCAAAACCAACTCAGACCCAGAAATCATTCAGGAAATTGCCGCTCAAGAAACCAAAACTCGGCTGAGGCACCCAAAACCATGACAGAAAGCCAGAATTGGAGCAAGCCAACAGCTGTGCCCTCATTGAAAAAGACCATTCCTTCCGTGTCTTGAACTCCATATTCCAGCCTCAAAATCAAAGCTCACATCAGAAAATTCATTACAAACCATGATAAAGAAGAAAAATGTGAAAAGAGCCAAAGCAATGGAAGAGTCCTTTTTGATAGTGGGCTTGATTTAGTCACAAGGAAACAGGCTGTTTCCGGATTCATCCACCCCTCCCAGCTGACTGGCTTTGGAAAACTCATTCAATTCACCTGAAAATCGCTGGCAAACTGATTTGGGGAATTAATGATCGTTCCCCTCTGCAAAAGGGTTCCATTTCTTTTTCGAAAACACAAAACCTCATGTTGGTCGTGCTGCCTCTAGAATTCTAAGCATGACACGCTAATTCGTTTTGTTTTTTATTTCTTTTATAATGGATCTGCTGTCTAAACTCGTGTTTTTATTGCGTCAGAATACAAAATTTGGGAAGGAAGAAGGCAAAACCAACTCAGACCCAGAAATCATTTAGGAAATTGCCGCTCAAGAAACCAAAACTCGGCTGAGGCACCCAAAACCATGACAGAAAGCCAGAATTGGAGCAAGCCAACAGCTGTGCCCTGATTGAAAAAGACCATTCCTTCCAGTCTTGAACTCCATATTCCAGCCTCAAAATCAAAGCTCACATCAGAAAATTCATTACAAACCATGATAAAGAAGAAAAATGTGAAAAGAGCCAAAGAAATGGAAGAGTCCTTTTTGATAGTGGGCTTGATTTAGTCACAAGGAAACAGGCTGTTTCCGGATTCATCCACCCCTCCCAGCTGACTGGCTTTGGAAAACTCATTCAATTCACCTGAAAATCGCTGGCAAACTGATTTGGGGAATTAATTATTGTTCCCCTCTGCAAAAGGGTTCCATTTTTTTCCAAAACACAAAAGCTCATGTTGGTCATGCTGCCTCTAGAATTCTAAGCATGACACGCTCATTGGTTTTGGTTTTTATTTCATAATGGATCTGCTGTCTAAACTCGTGTTTGTATTGCATCAGAATACAAAATTTGGGAAGGAAGAAGGCAAAACCAACTCAGACCCAGAAATCATTCAGGAAATTGCCGCTCAAGAAACCAAAACTCGGCTGAGGCACCCAAAACCATGACAGAAAGCCAGAATTGGAGCAAGCCAACAGCTGTGCCCTGATTGAAAAAGACCATTCCTTCCGTGTCTTGAACTCCATATTCCAGCCTCAAAATCAAAGCTCACATCAGAAAATTCATTACAAACCATGATAAAGAAGAAAAATGTGAAAAGAGCCAAAGAAATGCAAGAGTCCTTTTTGATTGTGGGCTTGATTTAGTCACAAGGAAACAGGCTGTTTCCGGATTCATCCACCCCTCCCAGCTGACTGGCTTTGGAAAACTCATTCAATTCACCTGAAAATCGCTGGCAAACTGATTTGGGGAATTCATGATCGTTCCCCTCTGCAAAAGGGTTCCATTTCTTTTTCCAAAACACAAAACCTCATGTTGGTCGTGCTGCCTCTAGAATTCTAAGCATGACACGCTAATTCGTTTTGTTTTTTAGTTCATAATGGATCTGCTGTCTAAACTCGTGTTTGTATTGCGTCAGAATACAAAATTTGGGAAGGAAGAAGACAAAACCAACTCAGACCCAGAAATCCTTTAGGAAATTGCCGCTCAAGAAACCAAAACTCGGCTGAGGCACCCAAAACCATAACAGAAAGCCAGAATTGGAGCAAGCCAGCAGCTGTGCCCTGATTGAAAAAGACCATTCCTTCCAGTCTTGAACTCCATATTCCAGCCTCAAAATCAAAGCTCACATCAGAAAATTCATTACAAACCATGATAAAGAAGAAAAATGTGAAAAGAGCCAAAGAAATGCAAGAGTCCTTTTTGATAGTGGGCTTGATTTAGTCACAAGGAAACAGGCTGTTTCCGGATTCATCCACCCCTCCCAGCTGACTGGCTTTGGAAAACTCATTCAATTCACCTGAATATCGCTGGCAAACTGATTTGGGGAATTAATTATCGTTGCCCTCTGCAAAAGGGTTCCATTTCTTTTTCCAAAACACAAAAATTCATGTTGGTCGTGCTGCCTCTAGAATTCTAAGCATGACACGCTAATTCGTTTTGTTTTTTATTTCATAATGGATCTGCTGTCTAAACTCGTGTTTGTATTGCGTCAGAATACAAAATTTGGGAAGGAAGAAGGCAAAACCAACTCAGACCCAGAAATCCTTTAGGAAATTGCCGCCCAGGAAACCAAAACTCGGCTGAGGCACCCAAAACCATGACAGAAAGCCAGCATTGGAGCAAGCCAACAGCTGTGCCCTGATTGAAAAAGACCATTCCTTCCGTGTCTTGAACTCCATATTCCAGCCTCAAAATCAAAGCTCACATCAGAAAATTCATTACATACCATGATAAAGAAGAAAAATGTGAAAAGAGCCAAAGAAATGCAAGAGTCCTTTTTGATAGTGGGTTTGATTTAGTCACAAGGAAACAGGCTGTTTCCGCATTCATCCACCCCTCCCAGCTGACTGGCTTTGGAAAACTCATTCAATTCACCTGAAAATCGCTGGCAAACTGATTTGGGGAATTAATTATCGTTCCCCTCTGCAAAAGGGTTCCATTTCTTTTTCCAAAACACAAAAACTCATGTTGGTCGTGCTGCCTCTAGAATTCTAAGCATGACACGCTAATTGTTTTTTTTTTTTTTATTTCATAATGGATCTGCTGTCTAAACTCGTGTTTGTATTGCGTCAGAATACAAAATTTGGGAAGGAAGAAGACAAAACCAACTCAGACCCAGAAATCCTTTAGGAAATTGCCGCCCAGGAAACCAAAACTCGGCTGAGGCACCCAAAACCATGACAGAAAGCCAGAATTGGAGCAAGCCAACAGCTGTGCCCTGATTGAAAAAGACCATTCCTTCCGTGTCTTGAACTCCATATTCCAGCCTCAAAATCAAAGCTCACAAGAGAAAATTCATTACAAACCATGATAAAGAAGAAAAATGTGAAAAGAGCCAAAGAAATGGAAGAGTCCTTTTTGATAGTGGGCTTGATTTAGTCACAAGGAAACAGGCTGTTTCCGGATTCATCCACCCCTCCCAGCTGACTGGCTTTGGAAAACTCATTCAATTAACCTGAAAATCGCTGGCAAACTGATTTGGGGAATTCATGATCGTTCCCCTCTGCAAAAGGGTTCCATTTCTTTGTCCAAAACACAAAAACTCATGTTGGTCGTGCTGCCTCTAGAATTCTAAGCATGACACGCTCATTGGTTTTGGTTTTTTTTTATTTCATAGTGGATCTGCTGTCTAAACTCGTGTTTGTATTGCGTCAGAATACAAAATTTGGGAAGGAAGAAGGCAAAACCAACTCAGACCCAGAAATCCTTTAGGAAATTGCCGCTCAAGAAACCAAAACTCGGCTGAGGCACCCAAAACCATAACAGAAAGCCAGAATTGGAGCAAGCCAACAGCTGTGACCTGATTGAAAAAGACCATTCCTTCCGTGTCTTGAACTCCATATTCCAGCCACAAAATCAAAGCTCACATCAGAAAATTCATTACAAACCATGATAAAGAAGAAAAAAGTGAGAAGAGCCAAAGCAATGGAAGAGTCCTTTTTGATAGGGGGCTTGATTTAGTCACAAGGAAACAGGCTGTTTCCGGATTCATCCACCCCTCCCAGCTGACTGGCTTTGGAAAACTCATTCAATTCACCTGAAAATCGCTGGCAAACTGATTTGGGGAATTCATGATCGTTCCCCTCTGCAAAAGGGTTCCATTTCTTTTTCCAAAACACAAAAACTCATGTTGGTCGCGCTGCCTCTAGAATTCTAAGCATGACACGCTCATTGGTTTTGGTTTTTTTTTATTTCATAGTGGATCTGCTGTCTAAACTCGTGTTTGTATTGCGTCAGAATACAAAATTTGGGAAGGAAGAAGGCAAAACCAACTCAGACCCAGAAATCCTTTAGGAAATTGCCGCTCAAGAAACCAAAACTCGGCTGAGGCACCCAAAACCATAACAGAAAGCCAGAATTGGAGCAAGCCAACAGCTGTGCCCTGATTGAAAAAGACCATTCCTTCCGTGTCTTGAACTCCATATTCCAGCCTCAAAATCAAAGCTCACATCAGAAAATTCATTACAAACCATGATAAAGAAGAAAAAAGTGAGAAGAGCCAAAGCAATGGAAGAGTCCTTTTTGATAGTGGGCTTGATTTAGTCACAAGGAAACAGGCTGTTTCCGGATTCATCCACCCCTCCCAGCTGACTGGCTTTGGAAAACTCATTCATTTCACCTGAAAATCGCTGGCAAACTGATTTGGGGAATTAATTATCGTTCCCTTCTGCAAAAGGGTTCCATTTCTTTTTCCAAAACACAAAAACTCATGTTGGTCGTGCTGCCTCTAGAATTCTAAGCATGACACGCTAATTCGTTTTGGTTTTTTTCATTTCATAATGGATCTGCTGTCTAAACTCGTGTTTGTATTGCATCAGAATACAAAATTTGGGAAGGAAGAAGGCAAAACCAACTCAGACCCAGAAATCATTTAGGAAATTGCCGCTCAAGAAACCAAAACTCGGCTGAGGCACCCAAAACCATGACAGAAAGCCAGAATTGGAGCAAGCCAACAGCTCTGCCCTGATTGAAAAAGACCATTCCTTCCGTGTCTTGAACTCCATATTCCAGCCTCAAAATCAAAGTTCACATCAGAAAATTCATTACAAACAATGATAAAGAAGAAAAAAGTGAGAATAGCCAAGAAATGGAAGAGTCCTTTTTGATAGTGGGCTTGATTTAGTCACAAGGAAACAGGCTGTTTCCGGATTCATCCACCCCTCCCAGCTGACTGGCTTTGGAAAACTCATTCAATTCACCTGAAAATCGCTGGCAAACTGATTTGGGGATTTAATGATCGTTCCCCTCTGCAAAAGGGTTCCATTTCTGTTTCCAAAACACAAAACCTCATGTTGGTCGTGCTGCCTCTAGAATTCTAAGCATGACACGCTAATTGGTTTTGTTTTTTTTTTCTTTCATAATGGATCTGCTGTCTAAACTCATGTTTGTATTGTGTCAGAATACAAAATTTGGGAAGAAAGAAGGCAAAACCAACTCAGACCCAGAAATCATTTAGGAAATTGCCGCCCAGGAAACCAAAACTCGGCTGAGGCACCCAAAACCATGACAGAAAGCCAGAATTGGAGCAAGCCAACAGCTGTGCCCTGATTGAAAAAGACCATTCCTTCCGGGTCTTGAACTCCATATTCCAGCCTCAAAATCAAAGCTCACAAGAGAAAATTCATTACAAACCATGATAAAGAAGAAAAATGTGAAAAGAGCCAAAGAAATGGAAGAGTCCTTTTTGATAGGGGGCTTGATTTAGTCACAAGGAAACAGGCTGTTTCCGGATTC
The DNA here is from genome assembly GCF_051225735.1 of Oryctolagus cuniculus. Taxonomy (NCBI): domain Eukaryota; kingdom Metazoa; phylum Chordata; class Mammalia; order Lagomorpha; family Leporidae; genus Oryctolagus; species Oryctolagus cuniculus. Next base: position 83,717,778 of record NC_142879.1, read on the forward strand.
ATCCACCCCTCCCAGCTGACTGGCTTTGGAAAACTCATTCAATTCACCTGAAAATCGCTGGCAAACTGATTTGGGGAATTCATGATCGTTCCCCTCTGCAAAAGGGTTCCATTTCTTTTTCCAAAGCACAAAAACTCATGTTGGTCGTGCTGCCTCTAGAATTCTAAGCATGACACGCTCATTGGTTTTGGTTTTTTTTTATTTCATAGTGGATCTGCTGTCTAAACTCGTGTTTGTATTGCGTCAGAATACAAAATTTGGGAAGGAAGAAGGCAAAACCAACTCAGACCCAGAAATCCTTTAGGAAATTGCCGCTCAAGAAACCAAAACTCGGCTGAGGCACCCAAAACCATAACAGAAAGCCAGAATTGGAGCAAGCCAACAGCTGTGCCCTGATTGAAAAAGACCATTCCTTCCGGGTCTTGAACTCCATATTCCAGCCTCAAAATCAAAGCTCACATCAGAAAATTCATTACAAACCATGATAAAGAAGAAAAAAGTGAGAAGAGCCAAAGCAATGGAAGAGTCCTTTTTGATAGTGGGCTTGATTTAGTCACAAGGAAACAGGCTGTTTCCAGATTCATCCACCCCTCCCAGCTGACTGGCTTTGGAAAACTCATTCATTTCACCTGAAAATCGCTGGCAAACTGATTTGGGGAATTAATTATCGTTCCCTTCTGCAAAAGGGTTCCATTTCTTTTTCCAAAACACAAAAACTCATGTTGGTCGTGCTGCCTCTAGAATTCTAAGCATGACACGCTAATTCGTTTTGGTTTTTTTCATTTCATAATGGATCTGCTGTCTAAACTCGTGTTTGTATTGCGTCAGAATACAAAATTTGGGAAGGAAGAAGGCAAAACCAACTCAGACCCAGAAATCATTCAGGAAATTGCCGCTCAAGAAACCAAAACTCGGCTGAGGCACCCAAAACCATGACAGAAAGCCAGAATTGGAGCAAGCCAACAGCTGTGCCCTGATTGAAAAAGACCATTCCTTCCGTGTCTTGAACTCCATATTCCAGCCTCAAAATCAAAGCTCACATCAGAAAATTCATTACAAACCATGATAAAGAAGAGAAAAGTGAGAAGAACCAAAGAAATGGAAGAGTCCTTTTTGATAGTGGGCTTGATTTAGTCACAAGGAAACAGGCTGTTTCCGGATTCATCCACCCCTCCCAGCTGACTGGCTTTGGAAAACTCATTCAATTCACCTGAAAATCGCTGGCAAACTGATTTGGGGAATTAATTATCGTGCCCCTCTGCAAAAGGGTTCCATTTCTTTTTCCAAAACACAAAACATCATGTTGGTCGTGCTGCCTCTAGAATTCTATGCATGACACGCTGATTCGTATTGGTTTTTTCATTTCATAATGGATCTGCTGTCTAAACTCGTGTTTGTATTGCGTCAGAATACAAAATTTGGGAAGGAAGAAGGCAAAACCAACTCAGACCCAGAAATCATTCAGGAAATTGCCGCTCAAGAAACCAAAACTCGGCTGAGGCACCCAAAACCATGACAGAAAGCCAGAATTGGAGCAAGCCAACAGCTGTGCCCTGATTGAAAAAGACCATTCCTTCCGGGTCTTGAACTCCATATTCCAGCCTCAAAATCAAAGCTCACATCAGAAAATTCATTACAAACCATGATAAAGATGAAAAAAGTGAGAAGAGCCAATGAAATGGAAGAGTCCTTTTTGATAGTGGGCTTGATTTAGTCACAAGGAAACAGGCTGTTTCCGCATTCATCCACCCCTCCCAGCTGACTGGCTTTGGAAAACTCATTCAATTCACCTGAAAATCGCTGGCAAACTGATTTGGGGAATTAATTATCGTGCCCCTCTGCAAAAGGGTTCCATTTCTTTTTCCAAAACACAAAACCTCATGTTGGTCGTGCCGCCTCTAGAATTCTAAGCATGACACGCTAATTGGTTTTGTTTTTTATTTCATCATGGATCTGCTGTCTAAACTCGTGTTTGTATTGCGTCAGAATACAAAATTTGGGAAGGAAGAAGGCAAAACCAACTCAGACCCAGAAATCATTTAGGAAATTGTCGCTCAAGAAATCAAAACTCGGCTGAGGCACCCAAAACCATGACAGAATGCCAGAATTGGAGCAAGCCAACAGCTGTGCCCTGATTGAAAAAGACCTCATTCCGTGTCTTAAACTCCCTATTCCAGCCTCAAAATCAAAGCTCACATCAGAAAATTCATTACAAACCATGATAAAGAAGAAAAATGTGAAAAGAGCCAAAGAAATGCAAGAGTCCTTTTTGATAGTGGGCTTGATTTAGTCACAAGGAAACAGGCTGTTTCCGCATTCATCCACCCCTCCCAGCTGACTGGCTTTGGAAAACTCATTCAATTCACCTGAAAATCGCTGGCAAACTGATTTGGGGAATGAATTATCGTTCCACTCTGCAAAAGGGTTCCATTTCTTTGTCCAAAACACAAAAACTCATGTTGGTCGTGCTGCCTCTAGAATTCTAAGCATGACACGCTAATTCGTTTTGTTTTTTTTTCTTTCATAATGGATCTGCTGTCTAAACTCGTGTTTGTATTGCGTCAGAATACAAAATTTGGGAAGGAAGAAGGCAAAACCAACTCAGACCCAGAAATCCTTTAGGAAATTGCCGCTCAAGAAACCAAAACTCGGCTGAGGCACCCAAAAGCATGACAGAAAGCCAGAATTGGAGCAAGCCAACAGCTGTGCCCTGATTGAAAAAGACCATTCCTTCCATGTCTTGAACTCCATATTCCAGCCTCAAAATCAAAGCTCACATCAGAAAATTCATTACAAACCATGATAAAGAAGAAAAATGTGAAAAGAGCCAAAGCAATGGAAGAGTCCTTTTTGATAGTGGGCTTGATTTAGTCACAAGGAAACAGGCTGTTTCCGGATTCATCCACCCCTCCCAGCTGACTGGCTTTGGAAAACTCATTCAATTCACCTGAGAATCGCTGGCAAACTGATTTGGGGAATTAATTATCATTCCCCTCTGCAAAAGGGTTCGATTTCTTTTTCCAAAACACAAAAACTCATGTTGGTCGTGCTGCCTCTAGAATTCCTTTTTTTTTATTTTTTTATTTTTTGACCGGCAGAGTGGACAGTGAGAGAGAGAGACAGAGAAAAAGGTCTTCCTTTGCCGTTGGTTCACCCTCCAAATGCCATCCTCTAGAATTTTAAGCATGACACCCTCATAGGTATTGTTTTTTATTTCATAATGGATCTGCTGTCTAAACTCGTGTTTGTATTGCGTCAGAATAAAAGTTTGGGAAGGAAGAAGGCAAAACCAACTCAGACCCGGAAATCCTTTAGGAAATTGCCGCTCAAGAAACCAAAACTCGGCTGAGGCACCCAAACCCTGACAGAAAGCCAGAATTGGAGCAAGCCAACAGCTGTGCCCTGATTGAAAAAGACCATTCCTTCCGTGTCTTGAACTCCATATTCCAGCCTCAAAATCAAAGCTCACCTCAGAAAATTCATTACAAACCATGATAAAGAAGAAAAATGTGAAAAGAGCCAAAGAAATGCAAGAGTCCTTTTTGATAGTGGGCTTGATTTAGTCACAAGGAAACAGGCTGTTTCCGGATTCATCCACCCCTCCCAGCTGACTGGCTTTGGAAAACTCATTCAATTCACCTGAAAATCGCTGGCAAACTGATTTGGGGAATTAATTATCGTTCCCCTCTGCAAAAGGGTTCCATTTCTTTTTCCAAAGAACAAAAACTCTTGTTGGTCGTGCTGCCTCTAGAATTCTATTCATGACACGCTAATTGGTTTTGTTTTTTATTTCATAATAGATCTGCTGTCTAAACTCGTGTTTGTATTGCGTCAGAATACAAAATTTGGGAAGGAAGAAGGCAAAACCAACTCAGACCCGGAAATCATTTAGGAAATTGCCACTCAGGAAACCAAAACTCGGCTGAGGCTCCCAAAACCATGACAGAAAGCCAGAATTGGAGCAAGCCAACAGCTGTGCCCTGATTGAAAAACACCATTCCTTCCGTGTCTTGAACTCCATATTCCAGCCTCAAAATCAAAGCTCACATCAGAAAATTCATAACAAACCATGATAAAGAAGAAAAATGTGAAAAGAGCCAAAGAAATGGAAGAGTCCTTTTTGATAGGGGGCTTGATTTAGTCACAAGGAAACAGGCTGTTTCCGGATTCATCCACCCCTCCCAGCTGACTGGCTTTGGAAAACTCATTCAATTCACCTGAAAATCGCTGGCAAACTGATTTGGGGAATTAATCATCGTTCCCCTCTGCAAAAGGGTTCCATTTCTTTTTCCAAAACACAAAAACTCATGTTGGTCGTGCTGCCTCTAGAATTCTGAGCATGACACGCTAATTGGTTTTGGTTTTTATTTCATAATGGATCTGCTGTCTAAACTCGTGTTTGTACTGCGTCAGAATACAAAATTTGGGAAGGAAGAAGGCAAAACCAACTCAGACCCAGAAAGCATTTAGGAAATTGCCGCTCAAGAAACCAAAACTCGGCTCAGGCACCCAAAACCATGACAGAAAGCCAGAATTGGAGCAAGCCAACAGCTGTGCCCTGATTGAAAAAGACCATTTCTTCCGGGTCTTGAACTCCATATTCCAGCCTGAAAATCAAAGCTCACATCAGAAAATTCATTACAAACCATGATAAAGAAGAAAAATGTGAAAAGAGCCAAAGCAATGGAAGAGTCCTTTTTGATAGTGGGCTTGATTGAGTCACAAGGAAACAGGCTGTTTCCGGATTCATCCACCCCTCCCAGCTGACTGGCTTTGGAAAACTCATTCAATTCACCTGAAAATCGCTGGCAAACTGATTTGGGGAATTAATGATCGTTCCCCTCTGCAGAAGGGTTCCATTTCTTTTTCCAAAGCACAAAAACTCATGTTGGTCGTGCTGCCTACAGAATTCTAAGCATGACACGCTCATTGGTTTTGCTTTTTACTTCATAATGGATCTGCTGTCTAAACTCTTGTATGTATTGCGTCAGAATACAAAATTTGGGAAGGAAGAAGGCAAAACCAACTCAGACCCGGAAATCATTTAGGAAATTGCCGCTCAGGAAACCAAAACTTGGCTGAGGCACCCAAAACCATGACAGAAAGCCAGAATTGGAGCAAGCCAACAGCTGTGCCCTGATTGAAAAAGACCATTCCTTCCAGTCTTGAACTCCATATTCCAGCCTCAAAATCAAAGCTCACATCAGAAAATTCATAACAAACCATGATAAAGAAGAAAAAAGTGAGAAGAGCCAAAGAAATGGAAGAGTCCTTTTTGATAGTGGGCTTGATTTAGTCACAAGGAAACAGGCTGTTTCCGGATTCATCCACCCCTCCCAGCTGACTGGCTTTGGAAAACTCATTCAATTCACCTGAAAATCGCTGGCAAACTGATTTGGGGAATTAATTATCGTTCCCCTCTGCAAAAGGGTTCCATTTCTTTTTCCAAAACACAAAAACTCATGTTGGTCGTGCAGCCTCTAGAATTCTTTTTTTTTTTTATTTTTTTATTTTTTGACAGGCAGAGTGGACAGTGAGAGAGAGAGACAGAGAGAAAGGTCTTCCTTTGCCGTTGGTTCACCCTCCAAATGCCATCCTCTAGAATTTTAAGCATGACACCCTCATTGGTATTGTTTTTTATTTCATAATGGATCTGCTGTCTAAACTCGTGTGTGTATTGTGTCAGAATAAAAGTTTGGGATGGAAGAAGGCAAAACCAACTCAGAACCGGAAATCATTTAGGAAATTGCCGCTCAGGAAACCAACTCGGCTGAGGCACCCAAAACCATGACAGAAAGCCGGAATTGGAGCAAGCCAACAGCTGTGCCCTGATTGAAAAAGACCATTCCTTCCGGGTTTTGAACTCCATATTCCAGCCTCAAAATCAAAGCTCACATCAGAAAATTCATTACAAACCATGATAAAGAAGAAAAATGTGAAAAGAGCCAAAGCAATGGAAGAGTCCTTTTTGATAGTGGGCTTGATTTAGTCACAAGGAAACAGGCTGTTTCCGGATTCATCCACCCCTCCCAGCTGACTGGCTTTGGAAAACTCATTCAATTCACCTGAAAATCGCTGGCAAACTGATTTGGGGAATTAATTATCGTTCCCCTCTGCAAAAGGGTTCCATTTCTTTTTCCAAAGAACAAAAACTCATGTTGGTCGTGCTGCCTCTAGAATTCTATTCATGACACGCTAATTGGTTTTGTTTTTTATTTCATAATAGATCTGCTGTCTAAACTCGTGTTTGTATTGCGTCAGAATACAAAATTTGGGAAGGAAGAAGGCAAAACCAACTCAGACCCGGAAATCATTTAGGAAATTGCCACTCAGGAAACCAAAACTCGGCTGAGGCTCCCAAAACCATGACAGAAAGCCAGAATTGGAGCAAGCCAACAGCAGTGCCCTGATTGAAAAACACCATTCCTTCCATGTCTTGAACTCCATATTCCAGCCTCAAAATCAAAGCTCACATCAGAAAATTCATAACAAACCATGATAAAGAAGAAAAATGTGAAAAGAGCCAAAGAAATGGAAGAGTCCTTTTTGATAGGGGGCTTGATTTAGTCACAAGGAAACAGGCTGTTTCCGGATTCATCCACCCCTCCCAGCTGACTGGCTTTGGAAAACTCATTCAATTCACCTGAAAATCGCTGGCAAACTGATTTGGGGAATTAGTTATCGTTCCCCTCTGCAAAAGGGTTCCATTTCTTTTTCCAAAACACAAAAACTCATGTTGGTCGTGCTGCCTCTAGAATTCTGAGCATGACACGCTAATTGGTTTTGGTTTTTATTTCATAATGGATCTGCTGTCTAAACTCGTGTTTGTACTGCGTCAGAATACAAAATTTGGGAAGGAAGAAGGCAAAACCAACTCAGACCCAGAAAGCATTTAGGAAATTGCCGCTCAAGAAACCAAAACTCGGCTGAGGCACCCAAAACCATGACAGAAAGCCAGAATTGGAGCAAGCCAACAGCTGTGCCCTGATTGAAAAAGACCATTTCTTCCGGGTCTTGAACTCCATATTCCAGCCTGAAAATCAAAGCTCACATCAGAAAATTCATTACAAACCATGATAAAGAAGAAAAATGTGAAAAGAGACAAAGCAATGGAAGAGTCCTTTTTGATAGTGGGCTTGATTGAGTCACACAGAAACAGGCTGTTTCCGGATTCATCCACCCCTCCCAGCTGACTGGCTTTGGAAAACTCATTCAATTCACCTGAAAATCGCTGGCAAACTGATTTGGGGAATTAATGATCGTTCCCCTCTGCAAAAGGGTTCCATTTCTTTTTCCAAAGAACAAAAACTCATGTTGGTCGTGCTGCCTCTAGAATTCTATTCATGACACGCTAATTGGTTTTGTTTTTTATTTCATAATAGATCTGCTGTCTAAACTCGTGTTTGTATTGCGTCAGAATACAAAATTTGGGAAGGAAGAAGGCAAAACCAACTCAGACCCGGAAATCATTTAGGAAATTGCCACTCAGGAAACCAAAACTCGGCTGAGGCTCCCAAAACCATGACAGAAAGCCAGAATTGGAGCAAGCCAACAGCTGTGCCCTGATTGAAAAACACCATTCCTTCCATGTCTTGAACTCCATATTCCAGCCTCAAAATCAAAGCTCACATCAGAAAATTCATAACAAACCATGATAAAGAAGAAAAATGTGAAAAGAGCCAAAGCAATGGAAGAGTCCTTTTTGATAGTGGGCTTGATTGAGTCACAAGGAAACAGGCTGTTTCCGGATTCATCCACCCCTCCCAGCTGACTGGCTTTGGAAAACTCATTCAATTCACCTGAAAATCGCTGGCAAACTGATTTGGGGAATTAATGATCGTTCCCCTCTGCAGAAGGGTTCCATTTCTTTTTCCAAAGCACAAAAACCCATGTTGGTCGTGCTGCCTACAGAATTCTAAGCATGACACGCTCATTGGTTTTGCTTTTTACTTCATAATGGATCTGCTGTCTAAACTCTTGTATGTATTGCGTCAGAATACAAAATTTGGGAAGGAAGAAGGCAAAACCAACTCAGACCCGGAAATCATTTAGGAAATTGCCGCTCAGGAAACCAAATCTTGGCTGAGGCACCCAAAACCATGACAGGAAGCCAGAATTGGAGCAAGCCAACAGCTGTGCCCTGATTGAAAAAGACCATTCCTTCCGGTCTTGAACTCCATATTCCAGCCTCAAAATCAAAGCTCACATCAGAAAATTCATTACAAACCATGATAAAGAAGAAAAATGTGAAAAGAGCCAAAGAAATGGAAGAGTCCTTTTTGATAGTGGGCTTGATTTAGTCACAAGGAAACAGGCTGTTTCCGGATTCATCCACCCCTCCCAGCTGACTGGCTTTGGAAAACTCATTCAATTCACCTGAAAATCGCTGGCAAACTGATTTGGGGAATGAATTATCGTTCCCCTCTGCAAAAGGGTTCCATTTCTTTTTCCAAAACACAAAAACTCATGTTGGTCGTGCTGCCTCTAGAATTCTTTTTTTTTTTATTTTTTTATTTTTTGACAGGCAGAGTGGACAGTGAGAGAGAGAGACAGAGAGAAAGGTCTTCCTTTGCCGTTGGTTCACCCTCCAAATGCCATCCTCTAGAATTTTAAGCATGACACCCTCATTGGTATTGTTTTTTATTTCATAATGGATCTGCTGTCTAAACTCGTGTGTGTATTGTGTCAGAATAAAAGTTTGGGATGGAAGAAGGCAAAACCAACTCAGAACCGGAAATCATTTAGGAAATTGCCGCTCAGGAAACCAACTCGGCTGAGGCACCCAAAACCATGACAGAAAGCCTGAATTGGAGCAAGCCAACAGCTGTGCCCTGATTGAAAAAGACCATTCCTTCCGGGTTTTGAACTCCATATTCCAGCCTCAAAATCAAAGCTCACATCAGAAAATTCATTACAAACCATGATAAAGAAGAAAAATGTGAAAAGAGCCAAAGCAATGGAAGAGTCCTTTTTGATAGTGGGCTTGATTTAGTCACAAGGAAACAGGCTGTTTCCGGATTCATCCACCCCTCCCAGCTGACTGGCTTTGGAAAACTCATTCAATTCACCTGAAAATCGCTGGCAAACTGATTTGGGGAATTAATTATCGTTCCCCTCTGCAAAAGGGTTCCATTTCTTTTTCCAAAGAACAAAAACTCATGTTGGTCGTGCTGCCTCTAGAATTCTATTCATGACACGCTAATTGGTTTTGTTTTTTATTTCATAATAGATCTGCTGTCTAAACTCGTGTTTGTATTGCGTCAGAATACAAAATTTGGGAAGGAAGAAGGCAAAACCAACTCAGACCCGGAAATCATTTAGGAAATTGCCACTCAGGAAACCAAAACTCGGCTGAGGCTCCCAAAACCATGACAGAAAGCCAGAATTGGAGCAAGCCAACAGCAGTGCCCTGATTGAAAAACACCATTCCTTCCATGTCTTGAACTCCATATTCCAGCCTCAAAATCAAAGCTCACATCAGAAAATTCATAACAAACCATGATAAAGAAGAAAAATGTGAAAAGAGCCAAAGAAATGGAAGAGTCCTTTTTGATAGGGGGCTTGATTTAGTCACAAGGAAACAGGCTGTTTCCGGATTCATCCACCCCTCCCAGCTGACTGGCTTTGGAAAACTCATTCAATTCACCTGAAAATCGCTGGCAAACTGATTTGGGGAATTAGTTATCGTTCCCCTCTGCAAAAGGGTTCCATTTCTTTTTCCAAAACACAAAAACTCATGTTGGTCGTGCTGCCTCTAGAATTCTGAGCATGACACGCTAATTGGTTTTGGTTTTTATTTCATAATGGATCTGCTGTCTAAACTCGTGTTTGTACTGCGTCAGAATACAAAATTTGGGAAGGAAGAAGGCAAAACCAACTCAGACCCAGAAAGCATTTAGGAAATTGCCGCTCAAGAAACCAAAACTCGGCTGAGGCACCCAAAACCATGACAGAAAGCCAGAATTGGAGCAAGCCAACAGCTGTGCCCTGATTGAAAAAGACCATTTCTTCCGGGTCTTGAACTCCATATTCCAGCCTGAAAATCAAAGCTCACATCAGAAAATTCATTACAAACCATGATAAAGAAGAAAAATGTGAAAAGAGACAAAGCAATGGAAGAGTCCTTTTTGATAGTGGGCTTGATTTAGTCACAAAGAAACAGGCTGTTTCCGGATTCATCCACCCCTCCCAGCTGACTGGCTTTGGAAAACTCATTCAATTCACCTGAAAATCGCTGGCAAACTGATTTGGGGAATTAATGATCGTTCCCCTCTGCAAAAGGGTTCCATTTCTTTTTCCAAAGCACAAAAACTCATGTTGGTCGTGCTGCCTACAGAATTCTAAGCATGACACGCTCATGGGTTTTGCTTTTTCTTCATAATGGATCTGCTGTCTAAACTCTTGTATGTATTGCGTCAGAATACAAAATTTGGGAAGGAAGAAGGCAAAACCAACTCAGACCCGGAAATCATTTAGGAAATTGCCGCTCAGGAAACCAAAACTTGGCTGAGGCACCCAAAACCATGACAGAAAGCCAGAATTGGAGCAAGCCAACAGCTGTGCCCTGATTGAAAAAGACCATTCCTTCCGGTCTTGAACTCCATATTCCAGCCTCAAAATCAAAGCTCACATCAGAAAATTCATTACAAACCATGATAAAGAAGAAAAATGTGAAAAGAGCCAAAGAAATGGAAGAGTCCTTTTTGATAGGGGGCTTGATTTAGTCACCAGGAAACAGGCTGTTTCCGGATTCATCCACCCCTCCCAGCTGACTGGCTTTGGAAAACTCATTCAATTCACCTGAAAATCGCTGGCAAACTGATTTGGGGAATGAATTATCGTTCCCCTCTGCAAAAGGGTTCCATTTCTTTTTCCAAAACACAAAAACTCATGTTGGTCGTGCTGCCTCTAGAATTCTTTTTTTTTTTATTTTTTTATTTTTTGACAGGCAGAGTGGACAGTGAGAGAGAGAGACAGAGAGAAAGGTCTTCCTTTGCCGTTGGTTCACCCTCCAAATGCCATCCTCTAGAATTTTAAGCATGACACCCTTTTTGGTATTGTTTTTTATTTCATAATGGATCTGCTGTCTAAACTCCTGTGTGTATTGTGTCAGAATAAAAGTTTGGGATGGAAGATGGCAAAACCAACTCAGAACCGGAAATCATTTAGGAAATTGCCGCTCAGGAAACCAACTCGGCTGAGGCACCCAAAACCATGACAGAAAGCCGGAATTGCAGCAAGCCAACAGCTGTGCCCTGATTGAAAAAGACCATTCCTTCCGGGTTTTGAACTCCATATTCCAGCCTCAAAATCAAAGCTCACATCAGAAAATTCATTACAAACCATGATAAAGAAGAAAAATGTAAAAAGAGCCAAAGAAATGCAGGAGTCCTTTTTGATAGGGGGCTTGATTTAGTCACAAGGAAACAGGCTGTTTCCAGATTCATCCACCCCTCCCAGCTGACTGGCTTTGGAAAACTCATTCAATTCACCTGAAAATCGCTGGCAAACTGATTTGGGGAATTAATTATCATTCCCCTCTGCAAAAGGGTTCCATTTCTTTGTCCAAAACACAAAACCTCATGTTGGTCGTGCTGCCTCTAGAATTCTAAGCATGACACGCTAATTGTTTTTTTTTTTTTATTTCATAATGCATCTGCTGTCTAAACTCATGTTTGTATTGCATCAGAATACAACATTTGGGAAGGAAGAAGGCAAAACCAACTCAGACCCAGAAATCCTTTAGGAAATTGCCGCTCAAGAAACCAAAACTCGGCTGCGGCACCCAAAACCATGACAGAAAGCCTGAATTGGAGCAAGCCAACAGCTGTGCCCTGATTGAAAAAGACCATTCCTTCCGGGTCTTGAACTCCATATTCCAGCCTCAATATCAAAGCTCACATCAGAAAATTCATTACAAACCATGATAAAGAAGAAAAATGTGAAAAGAGCCAAAGAAATGCAAGAGTCCTTTTTGAGAGTGGGCTTGATTTAGTCAAAAGGAAACAGGCGGTTTCCGGATTCATCCACCCCTCCCAGCTGACTGGCTTTGGAAAACTCATTCAATTCACCTGAAAATCGCTAGCAAACTGATTTGGGGAATTAATTATCGTTCCCCTCTGCAAAAGGGTCCCATTTCTTTTTCCAAAACACAAAACCTCATGTTGGTCGTGCTGCCTCTGGAATTCTAAGCATGAGAAGCTAATTGGTTTTGTTTCTTTTCTTTCATAATGGATCTGCTGTCTAAACTCGTGTTTGTACTGCGTCAGAATACAAAATTTGGGAAGGAAGAAGGCAAAACCAACTCAGACCCAGAAATCATTTAGGAAATTGCCGCTCAGGAAACCAAAACTCGGCTGAGGCACCCAAAACCATGACAGAAAGCCTGAATTGGAGCAAGCCAACAGCTGTGCCCTGATTGAAAAAGACCATTCCTTCCGTGTCTTGCACTCCATATTCCAGCCTCAAAATCAAAGCTCACATCAGAAAATTCATTACAAACCATGATAAAGAAGAAAAATGTGAAAAGAGCCAAAGAAATGCAAGAGTGCTTTTTGATAGTGGGCTTGATTTAGTCACAAGGAAACAGGCTGTTTCCGCATTCATCCACCCCTCCCAGCTGACTGGCTTTGGAAAACTCATTCAATTCACCTGAAAATCGCTGGCAAACTGATTTGGGGAATTAATTATTGTTCCCCTCTGCAAAAGGGTTCCATGTCTTTTTCCAAAACACAAAACCTCATGTTGGTCGTGCTGCCTCTAGAATTCTAAGCATGACACGCTAATTGGTTTTGTTTTTTTTTTTATTTCATAATGGATCTGCTGTCTAAACTCGTGTTTGTATTGCGTCAGAATACAAAATTTGGGAAGGAAGAAGGCAAAACCAACTCAGACCCAGAAATCCTTTAGGAAATTGCCGATCAAGAAACCAAAACTCGGCTGAGGCACCCAAATCCATGACAGAAAGCCTGAATTGGAGCAAGCCAACAGCTGTGCCCTGATTTAAAAAGACCATTCCTTCCGTGTCTTGAACTCCATATTCCAGCCTCAAAATGAAAGCTCACATCAGAAAATTCATTACAAACCATGATAACGAAGAAAAACGTGAAAAGAGCCAAAGAAATGCAAGAGTCCTTTTTGATAGTGGGCTTGATTTAGTCACAAGGAAACAGGCTGTTTCCGGATTCATCCACCCCTCCCAGCTGACTGGCTTTGGAAAACTCATTCAATTCACCTGAAAATCGCTGGCAAACTGATTTGGGGAATTAATATCGTTCCCCTCTGCAAAAGGGTTCCATTTCTTTCTCCAAAACACAAAAACTCATGTTGGTCGTGCTGCCTACAGAATTCTAAGCATGACACGCTCATTGGTTTTGTTTTTTTTATTTCATAATGGATCTGCTGTCTAAACTCGTGTTTGTATTTCGTCAGAATACAAAATTTGGGAAGGAAGAAGACAAAACCAACTCAGACCCAGAAATCATTTAGGAAATTGCCGCTCAAGAAACCAAAACTCGGCTGCGGCACCCAAAACCATGACAGAAAGCCTGAATTGGAGCAAGCCAACAGCTGTGCCCTGATTGAAAAAGACCATTCCTTACGGGTCTTGAACTCCATATTCCAGCCTCAATATCAAAGCTCACATCAGAAAATTCATTACAAACCATGATAAAGAAGAAAAATGTGAAAAGAGCCAAAGAAATGCAAGAGTACTTTTTGAGAGTGGGCTTGATTTAGTCAAAAGGAAACAGGCGGTTTCCGGATTCATCCACCCCTCCCAGCTGACTGGCTTTGGAAAACTCATTCAATTCACCTGAAAATCGCTAGCAAACTGATTTGGGCAATTAATTATCGTTCCCCTCTGCAAAAGGGTCCCATTTCTTTTTCCAAAACACAAAACCTCATGTTGGTCGTGCTGCCTCTGGAATTCTAAGCATGAGAAGCTAATTGGTTTTGTTTCTTTTCTTTCATAATGGATCTGCTGTCTAAACTCGTGTTTGTATTGCGTCAGAATACAAAATTTGGGAAGGAAGAAGGCAAAACCAACTCAGACCCAGAAATCATTTAGGAAATTGCCGCTCAAGAAACCAAAACTCGGCTGAGGCACCCAAAACCATAACAGAAAGCCAGAATTGGAGCAAGCCAACAGCTGTGCCCTGATTGAAAAAGACCATTCCTTCCGTGTCTTGCACTCCATATTCCAGCCTCAAAATCAAAGCTCACATCAGAAAATTCATTACAAACCATGATAAAGAAGAAAAATGTGAAAAGAGCCAAAGAAATGCAAGAGTGCTTTTTGATAGTGGGCTTGATTTAGTCACAAGGAAACAGGCTGTTTCCGCATTCATCCACCCCTCCCAGCTGACTGGCTTTGGAAAACTCATTCAATTCACCTGAAAATCGCTGGCAAACTGATTTGGGGAATTAATTATTGTTCCCCTCTGCAAAAGGGTTCCATGTCTTTTTCCAAAACACAAAACCTCATGTTGGTCGTGCTGCCTCTAGAATTCTAAGCATGACACGCTAATTGGTTTTCTTTTTTTTTTTTATTTCATAATGGATCTGCTGTCTAAACTCGTGTTTGTATTGCGTCAGAATACAAAATTTGGGAAGGAAGAAGGCAAAACCAACTCGGACCCAGAAATCCTTTAGGAAATTGCCGATCAAGAAACCAAAACTCGGCTGAGGCACCCAAATCCATGACAGAAAGCCTGAATTGGAGCAAGCCAACAGCTGTGCCCTGATTTAAAAAGACCATTCCTTCCGTGTCTTGAACTCCATATTCCAGCCTCAAAATGAAAGCTCACATCAGAAAATTCATTACAAACCATGATAACGAAGAAAAACGTGAAAAGAGCCAAAGAAATGCAAGAGTCCTTTTTGATAGTGGGCTTGATTTAGTCACAAGGAAACAGGCTGTTTCCGGATTCATCCACCCCTCCCAGCTGACTGGCTTTGGAAAACTCATTCAATTCACCTGAAAATCGCTGGCAAACTGATTTGGGGAATTAATTATCATTCCCCTCTGCAAAAGGGTTCCATTTCTTTTTCCAAAACACAAAAACTCATGTTGGTCGTGCTGCCTACAGAATTCTAAGCATGACACGCTCATTGGTTTTGTTTTTTTTATTTCATAATGGATCTGCTGTCTAAACTCGTGTTTGTATTTCGTCAGAATACAAAATTTGGGAAGGAAGAAGACAAAACCAACTCAGACCCAGAAATCATTTAGGAAATTGCCGCTCAAGAAACCAAAACTCGGCTGAGGCACCCAAAACCATGACAGAAAGCCTGAATTGGAGCAAGCCAACAGCTGTACCCTGATTGAAAAAGACCATTCCTTCCGTGTTTTGAACTCCATATTCCAGCCTCAAAATCAAAGCTCACATCAGAAAATTCATTACAAACCATGATAAAGAAGAAAAATGTGAAAAGAGCCAAAGAAATGCAAGAGTCCTTTTTCATAGTGGGCTTGATTTAGTCACAAGGAAACAGGCTGTTTCCGGATTCATCCACCCCTCCCAGCTGACTGGCTGTGGAAAACTCATTCAATTCACCTGAAAATCGCTGGCAAACTGATTTGGGGAATTAATATCGTTCCCCTCTGCAAAAGGGTTCCATTTCTTTTTCCAAAACACAAAAACTCATGTTGGTCGTGCTGCCTCTAGAATTCTAAGCATAACACGCTAATTGGTTTTGGTTTTTTTTTTTAGTTCATAATGGATCTGCTGTCTAAACTCGTGATTGTGTTGCGTCAGAATACAAAATTTGGGAAGGAAGAAGGCAAAACCAACTCAGACCCAGAAATCATTTAGGAAATTGCCGCTCAAGAAACCAAAACTCGGCTGAGGCACCCAAAACCATGACAGAAAGCCAGAATTGGAGCAAGCCAACAGCTGTGCCCTGATTGAAAAACACCATTCCTTCCGTGTCTTGAACTCCATATTCCAGCCTCAAAATCAAAGCTCACATCAGAAAATTCATTACAAACCATGATAAAGAAGAAAAATGTGAAAAGAGCCAAAGAAATGGAAGAGTCCTTTTTGATAGTGGGCTTGATTTAGTCACAAGGAAACAGGCTGTTTCCAGATTCATCCACCCCTCCCAGCTGACTATCTGTGGAAAACTCATTCAATTCACCTGAAAATCGCTGGCAAACTGATTTGGGGAATTAATTATCGTTCCCCTCTGCAAAATGGTTCCATTTCTTTGTCCAAAACACAAAAACTCATGTTGGTCGTGCTGCCTCTAGAATTCTAAGCATGACACGCTACTTCGTTTTTTTTTTTTTTTTATTTCATAATGGGTCTGCTGTCTAAACTCGTGTTTGTGTTGCGTCAGAATACAAAATTTGGGAAGGAAGAAGGCAAAACCAACTCAGACCCAGAAATCCTTTAGGAAATTGCCGCTCAAGATACCAAAACTCGGCTGAGGCCCCCAAAACCATGACAGAAAGCCAGAATTGGAGCAAGCCAACAGCTGTGCCCTGATTGAAAAAGACCTCATTCCATGTCTTGAACTCCATATTCCAGCCTCAAAATCAAAGCTCACATCAGAAAATTCATAACAAACCATGATAAAGAAGAAAAATGTGAAAAGAGCCAAAGAAATGGAAGAGTCCTTTTTGATAGTGGGCTTGATTAATCACAAGGAAACAGGCTGTTTCCTCATTCATCCACCCCTCCCAGCTGACTGGCTTTGGAAAACTCATTCAATTCACCTGAAAATCGCTGGGAAACTGATTTGGGGAATTAATTATCGTTCCCCTCTTCAAAAGGGTTCCATTTCTTTGTCCAAAACACAAAAACTCATGTTGGTCGTGCTGCCTCTAGAATTCTAAGCATGACACGCTCATTGGTTTTGGTTTTTTTCATTTCATAATGGATCTGCTGTCTAAACTCGTGTTTGTGTTGCGTCAGAATACAAAATTTGGGAAGGAAGAAGGCAAAACCAACTCAGACCCAGAAATCATTCAGGAAATTGCCGCTCAAGAAACCAAAACTCGGCTGAGGCACCCAAAACCATGACAGAACGCCTGAATTGGAGCAAGCCAACAGCTGTGCCCTGATTGAAAAAGACCTCATTCCGTGTCTTGAACTCCATATTCCAGCCTGAAAATCAAAGCTCACATCAGAAAATTCATTACAAACCATGATAAAGAAGA
Organism: Oryctolagus cuniculus; assembly: GCF_051225735.1. Lineage (NCBI taxonomy): Eukaryota > Metazoa > Chordata > Mammalia > Lagomorpha > Leporidae > Oryctolagus > Oryctolagus cuniculus. Next base: position 83,734,942 of record NC_142879.1, read on the forward strand.
AAAAAGTGAGAAGAGCCAAAGAAATGGAAGAGTCCTTTTTGATAGTGGGCTTGATTTAGTCACCAGGAAACAGGCTGTTTCCGCATTCATCCACCCCTCCGAGCTGACTGGCTGTGGAAAACTCATTCAATTCACCTGAAAATCGCTGGGAAACTGATTTGGGGAATTAATTATCGTTCCCCTCTGCAAAAGGGTTCCATTTATTTTTCCAAAACACAAAAACTCATGTTGGCCGTGCTGCCTCTAGAATTCTAAGCATGACACGCTAATTGGTTTTGTTTTTTTTTTTTATTTCAAAATGGATCTGCTGTCTAAACTCGTGTTTGTATGGCGACAGAATACAAAATTTGGGAAGGAAGAAGGCAAAACCAACTCAGACCCAGAAATCATTCAGGAAATTGCCGCTCAAGAAACAAAACTCGGCTGAGGTACCCAAAACCATGACAGAAAGCCAGAATTGGAGCAAGCCAACAGCTGTGCCCTGATTGAAAAAGACCTCATTCCGTGTCTTGAACTCCATATTCCAGCCTCAAAATCAAAGCTCACATCAGAAAATTCATTACAAACCATGATAAAGAAGAAAAAAGTGAGAAGAGCCAAAGAAATGCAAGAGTCCTTTTTGATAGTGGGCTTGATTAAGTCACAAGGAAACAGGCTGTTTCCGGATTCATCCACCCCTCCCAGCTGACTGGCTGTGGAAAACTCATTCAATTCACCTGAAAATCGCTGGCAAACTGATTTGGGGAATTAATTATCGTTCCCCTCTGCAAAAGGGTTCCATTTTTTGTCCAAAACACAAAAACTCATGTTGGTCGTGCTGCCTCTAGAATTCTAAGCATGACACGCTAATTGGTTTTGGTTTTTTTTTATTTCATAATGGATCTGCTGTCTAACTCGTGTTTGTATGGCGTCAGAATACAAAATTTGGGAAGGAAGAAGGCAAAACCAACTCAGACCCAGAAATCCTTTAGGAAATTGCCGCTCAAGAAACCAAAACTCGGCTGAGGCACCCAAAACCATGACAGAAAGCCAGAATTGGAGCAAGCCAACAGCTGTGCCCTGATTGAAAAAGACCATTCCTTCCGGTCTTGAACTCCATATTCTAGCCACAAAATCAAAGCTCACATCAGAAAATTCATAACAAACCATGATAAAGAAGAAAAATGTGAAAAGAGCCAAAGAAATGGAAGAGTCCTTTTTGATAGTGGGCTTGATTTAGTCACAAGGAAACAGGCTGTTTCCGGATTCATCCACCCCTCCCAGCTGACTGGCTTTGGAAAACTCATTCAATTCACCTGAAAATCGCTGGCACACTGATTTGGGGAATTAATTATCGTTCCCCTCTGCAAAAGGGATCCATTTCTTTTTCCAAAACACAAAACTCATGTTGGTCGTGCTGCCTCTAGAATTCTAAGCATGACACGCTCATTGGTTTTGTTTTTTCTTTCATAATGGCTCTGCTGTCTAAACTCGTGTTTGTATTGCGTCAGAATACAAAATTTGGGAAGGAAGAAGGCAAAACCAACTCAGACCCGGAAATCATTTAGGAAATTGCCACTCAGGAAACCAAAACTCGGCTGAGGCACCCAAAACCATGACAGAACGCCTGAATTGGAGCAAGCCAACAGCTGTGCCCTGATTGAAAAAGACCTCATTCCATGTCTTGAACTCCATATTCCAGCCTCAAAATCAAAGCTCACATCAGAAAATTCATTACAAACCATGATAAAGAAGAAAAATGTGAAAAGAGCCAAAGAAATGCAAGAGTGCTTTTTGATAGTGGGCTTGATTAATCACAAGGAAACAGGCTGTTTCCTCATTCATCCACCCCTCCCAGCTGACTGGCTTTGGAAAACTCATTCAATTCACCTGAAAATCGCTGGCAAACTGATTTGGGGAATTAATTATCGTTCCCCTCTGCAAAAGGGTTCCATTTCTTTGTCCAAAACACAAAAACTCATGTTGGTCGTGCTGCCTCTAGAATTCTAAGCATGACACGCTAATTGGTTTTGGTTTTTTTCATTTCATAATGGATCTGCTGTCTAAACTCGTGTTTGTGTTGCGTCAGAATACAAAATTTGGGAAGGAAGAAGGCAAAACCAACTCAGACCCAGAAATCATTCAGGAAATTGCCGCTCAAGAAACCAAAACTCGGCTGAGGCACCCAAAACCATGACAGAACGCCTGAATTGGAGCAAGCCAACAGCTGTGCCCTGATTGAAAAAGACCTCATTCCGTGTCTTGAACTCCATATTCCAGCCTCAAAATCAAAGCTCACATCAGAAAATTCATTACAAACCATGATAAAGAAGAAAAAAGTGAGAAGAGCCAAAGAAATGGAAGAGTCCTTTTTGATAGTGGGCTTGATTTAGTCACCAGGAAACAGGCTGTTTCCGCATTCATCCACCCCTCCCAGCTGACTGGCTGTGGAAAACTCATTCAATTCACCTGAAAATCGCTGGCAAAGTGATTTGGGGAATTAATTATCGTTCCCCTCTGCAAAAGGGTTCCATTTATTTTTCCAAAACACAAAAACTCATGTTGGCCGTGCTGCCTCTAGAATTCTAAGCATGACACGCTAATTGGTTTTGTTTTTTTTTTTATTTCAAAATGGATCTGCTGTCTAAACTCGTGTTTGTATGGCGTCAGAATACAAAATTTGGGAAGGAAGAAGGCAAAACCAACTCAGACCCAGAAATCATTCAGGAAATTGCCGCTCAAGAAACAAAACTCGGCTGAGGTACCCAAAACCATGACAGAAAGCCAGAATTGGAGCAAGCCAACAGCTGTGCCCTGATTGAAAAAGACCTCATTCCGTGTCTTGAACTCCATATTCCAGCCTCAAAATCAAAGCTCACATCAGAAAATTCATTACAAACCATGATAAAGAAGAAAAAAGTGAGAAGAGCCAAAGAAATGCAAGAGTCCTTTTTGATAGTGGGCTTGATTAAGTCACAAGGAAACAGGCTGTTTCCGGATTCATCCACCCCTCCCAGCTGACGGGCTGTGGAAAACTCATTCAATTCACCTGAAAATCGCTGGCAAACTGATTTGGGGAATTAATTATCGTTCCCCTCTGCAAAAGGGTTCCATTTTTTGTCCAAAACACAAAAACTCATGTTGGTCGTGCTGCCTCTAGAATTCTAAGCATGACACGCTAATTGGTTTTGGTTTTTTTTTCTTTCATAATGGATCTGCTGTCTAAACTCGTGTTTGTATTGCGTCAGAATACAAAATTTGGGAAGTAAGAAGGCAAAACCAACTCAGACCCAGAAATCCTTTAGGAAATTGCCGCTCAAGAAACCAAAACTAGGCTGAGGCACCCAAAACCATGACAGAACGCCAGAATTGGAGCAAGCCAACAGCTGTGCCCTGATTGAAAAAGACCATTCCTTCCGGTCTTGAACTCCATATTCTAGCCACAAAATCAAAGCTCACATCAGAAAATTCATAACAAACCATGATAAAGAAGAAAAATGTGAAAAGAGCCAAAGAAATGGAAGAGTCCTTTTTGATAGTGGGCTTGATTTGGTCACAAGGAAACAGGCTGTTTCCGGATTCATCCACCCCTCCCAGCTGACTGGCTTTGGAAAACTCATTCAATTCACCTGAAAATCGCTGGCACACTGATTTGGGTAATTAATTATCGTTCCCCTCTGCAAAAGGGATCCATTTCTTTTTCCAAAACACAAAACTCATGTTGGTCGTGCTGCCTCTAGAATTCTAAGCATGACACGCTCATTGGTTTTGTTTTTTCTTTCATAATGGCTCTGCTGTCTAAACTCGTGTTTGTATTGCGTCAGAATACAAAATTTGGGAAGGAAGAAGGCAAAACCAACTCAGACCCGGAAATCATTTAGGAAATTGCCACTCAGGAAACCAAAACTCGGCTGAGGCACCCAAAACCATGACAGAAAGCCAGAATTGGAGCAAGCCAACAGCTGTGCCCTGATTGAAAAAGACCATTCCTTCCATGTCTTGAACTCCATATTCCAGCCTCAAAATCAAAGCTCACCTCAGAAAATTCATTACAAACCATGATAAAGAAGAAAAATGTGAAAAGAGCTAAAGAAATGCAAGAGTCCTTTTTGATAGTGGGCTTGATTTAGTCACAAGGAAAGAGGCTGTTTCCGGATTCATCCACCCCTCCCAGCTGACTGGCTTTGGAAAACTCATTCAATTCACCTGAAAATCGCTGGCAAACTGATTTGGGGAATTAATTATCGTTCCCCTCTGCAAAAGGGTTCCATTTCTTTGTCCAAAACACAAAACCTCATGTTGGTCGTGCTGCCTCTAGAATTCTAAGCATGACACGCTAATTGGTTTTGGTTTTTTTTTCTTTCATAATGGATCTGCTATCTAAACTCGTGTTTGTATTGCGTCAGAATACAAAATTTGGGAAGGAAGAAGGCAAAACCAACTCAGACCCAGAAATCCTTTAGGAAATTGCCGCTCAAGAAACCAAAACTCGGCTGAGGCACCCAAAACCATGACAGAAAGCCGGAATTGGAGCAAGCCAACAGCTGTGCCCTGATTGAAAAAGACCATTCCTTCCGTGTCTTGAATTCCATATTCCAGCCTCAAAATCAAAGCTCACATCAGAAAATTCATTACAAACCATGATAAAGAAAAAAAATGTGAAAAGAGCTAAAGAAATGCAAGAGTCCTTTTTGATAGTGGGCTTGATTTAGTCACAAGGAAACAGGCTGTTTCCGGATTCATCCACCCCTCCCAGCTGACTGGCTTTGGAAAACTCATTCAATTCACCTGAAAATCGCTGGCACACTGATTTGGGGAATTAATTTTCGTTCCCCTCTGCAAAAGGGTTCCATTTATTTTTCCAAAACACAAAAACTCATGTTGGCCGTGCTGCCTCTAGAATTCTAAGCATGACAGGCTCATTGGTTTTGTTTTTTTCTTTCATAATGGATCTGCTGTCTAAACTCGTGTTTGTATTGCGTCAGAATACAAAATTTGGGAAGGAAGAAGGCAAAACCAACTCAGACCCAGAAATCATTTAGGAAATTGCCGCTCAAGAAACCAAATCTAGGCTGAGGCACCCAAAAACATGACAGAAAGCCAGAATTGGAGCAAGCCAACAGCTGTGCCCTGATTGAAAAAGACCATTCCTTCCGTGTCTTGCACTCCATATTCCAGCCTCAAAATCAAAGCTCACATCAGAAAATTCATTACAAACCATGATAAAGAAGAAAAATGTGAAAAGAGCTGAAGAAATGCAAGAATCCTTTTTGATAGTGGGCTTGATTTAGTCACAAGGAAACAGGCTGTTTCCGCATTTATCCACCCCTCCCAGCTGACTGGCTTTGGAAAACTCATTCAATTCACCTGAAAATCGCTGGCAAACTGATTTGGGGAATTAATTATCGTTCCCCTCTGCAAAAGGGTTCCATTTCTTTGTCCAAAACACAAAAACTCATGTTGGTCGTGCTGCCTCTAGAATTCTAAGCATGACACGCTAATTCGTTTTTTTTTTTTTTTTATTTCATAATGGATCTGCTGTCTAAACTCGTGTTTGTATTGCGTCAGAATACAAAATTTGGGAAGGAAGAAGGCAAAACCAACTCAGACCCAGAAATCATTTAGGAAATTGCCGCTCAAGAAACCAAAACTCGGCTGAGGCACCCAAATCCATGACAGAAAGCCAGAATTGGAGCAAGCCAACAGCTGTGCCCTGATTGAAAAAGACCATTCCTTCCATGTCTTGAACTCCATATTCCAGCCTCAAAATCAAAGCTCACATCAGAAAATTCATTACAAACCATGATAAAGAAGAAAAATGTGAAAAGAGCCAAAGAAATGGAAGAGTCCTCTTTGATAGTGGGCTTGATTTAGTCACAAGGAAACAGGCTGTTTCCGCATTCATCCACCCCTCCCAGCTGACTGGCTTTGGAAAACTCATTCAATTCACCTGAAAATCGCTGGCAAACTGATTTGGGGAATTAATGATCGTTCCCCTCTGCAAAAGGGTTCCATTTCTTTTTCCAAAACACAAAAACTCATGTTGGTCGTGCTGCCTCTAGAATTCTAAGCATGACACGCTAATTCGTTTTGTTTTGTTTTTTTCTTTCATAATGGATCTGCTGTCTAAACTCGTGTTTGTATTGCGTCAGAATACAAAATTTGGGAAGGAAGAAGGCAAACCCAACTCAGACCCAGAAATCATTTAGGAAATTGCCGCTCAAGAAACCAAAACTCGGCTGAGGCACCCAAAACCATGACAGAAAGCCAGAATTGGAGCAAGCCAACAGCTGTGCCCTGATTGAAAAAGACCATTCCTTCCGTGTCTTGAATTCCATATTCCAGCCTCAAAATCAAAGCTCACATCAGAAAATTCATTACAAACCATGATAAAGAAGAAAAATGTGAAAAGAGCTAAAGAAATGCAAGAGTCCTTTTTGATAGTGGGCTTGATTTAGTCACAAGGAAACAGGCTGTTTCCGGATTCATCCACCCCTCCCAGCTGACTGGCTTTGGAAAACTCATTCAATTCACCTGAAAATCGCTGGCAAACTGATTTGGGGAATTAATTTTCGTTCCCCTCTGCAAAAGGGTTCCATTTATTTTTCCAAAACACAAAAACTCATGTTGGCCGTGCTGCCTCTAGAATTCTAAGCATGACAGGCTCATTGGTTTTGTTTTTTTCTTTCATAATGGATCTGCTGTCTAAACTCGTGTTTGTATTGCGTCAGAATACAAAATTTGGGAAGGAAGAAGGCAAAACCAACTCAGACCCAGAAATCATTTAGGAAATTGCCGCTCAAGAAACCAAATCTAGGCTGAGGCACCCAAAAACATGACAGAAAGCCAGAATTGGAGCAAGCCAACAGCTGTGCCCTGATTGAAAAACACCATTCCTTCCGTGTCTTGAACTCCATATTCCAGCCTCAAAATCAAAGCTCACATCAGAAAATTCATTACAAACCATGATAAAGAAGAAAAATGTGAAAAGAGCTGAAGAAATGCAAGAATCCTTTTTGATAGTGGGCTTGATTTAGTCACAAGGAAACAGGCTGTTTCCGCATTCATCCACCCCTCCCAGCTGACTGGCTTTGGAAAACTCATTCAATTCACCTGAAAATCGCTGGCAAACTGATTTGGGGAATTAATTATCGTTCCCCTCTGCAAAAGGGTTCCATTTCTTTGTCCAAAACACAAAAACTCATGTTGGTCGTGCTGCCTCTAGAATTCTAAGCATGACACGCTAATTCGTTTTTTTTTTTTTTATTTCATAATGGATCTGCTGTCTAAACTCGTGTTTGTATTGCGTCAGAATACAAAATTTGGGAAGGAAGAAGGCAAAACCAACTCAGACCCAGAAATCATTTAGGAAATTGCCGCTCAAGAAACCAAAACTCGGCTGAGGCACCCAAATCCATGACAGAAAGCCAGAATTGGAGCAAGCCAACAGCTGTGCCCTGATTGAAAAAGACCATTCCTTCCATGTCTTGAACTCCATATTCCAGCCTCAAAATCAAAGCTCACATCAGAAAATTCATTACAAACCATGATAAAGAAGAAAAATGTGAAAAGAGCCAAAGAAATGGAAGAGTCCTCTTTGATAGTGGGCTTGATTTAGTCACAAGGAAACAGGCTGTTTCCGCATTCATCCACCCCTCCCAGCTGACTGGCTTTGGAAAACTCATTCAATTCACCTGAAAATCGCTGGCAAACTGATTTGGGGAATTAATGATCGTTCCCCTCTGCAAAAGGGTTCCATTTCTTTTTCCAAAACACAAAAACTCATGTTGGTCGTGCTGCCTCTAGAATTCTAAGCATGACACGCTAATTCGTTTTGTTTTTTTTTTTTTTCTTTCATAATGGATCTGCTGTCTAAACTCGTGTTTGTATTGCGTCAGAATACAAAATTTGGGAAGGAAGAAAGCAAACCCAACTCAGACCCAGAAATCATTTAGGAAATTGCCGCTCAAGAAACCAAAACTCGGCTGAGGCACCCAAAACCATGACAGAAAGCCAGAATTGGAGCAAGCCAACAGCTGTGCCCTGATTGAAAAAGACCATTCCTTCCATGTCTTGAACTCCATATTCCAGCCTCAAAATCAAAGCTCACATCAGAAAATTCATTACAAACCATGATAAAGAAGAAAAATGTGAAAAGAGCCAAAGAAATGGAAGAGTCCTCTTTGATAGTGGGCTTGATTTAGTCACAAGGAAACAGGCTGTTTCCGCATTCATCCACCCCTCCCAGCTGACTGGCTTTGGAAAACTCATTCAATTCACCTGAAAATCGCTGGCAAACTGATTTGGGGAATTAATGATCGTTCCCCTCTGCAAAAGGGTTCCATTTCTTTTTCCAAAACACAAAAACTCATGTTGGTCGTGCTGCCTCTAGAATTCTAAGCATGACACGCTAATTCGTTTTGTTTTTTTTTTTTTTCTTTCATAATGGATCTGCTGTCTAAACTCGTGTTTGTATTGCGTCAGAATACAAAATTTGGGAAGGAAGAAAGCAAACCCAACTCAGACCCAGAAATCATTTAGGAAATTGCCGCTCAAGAAACCAAAACTCGGCTGAGGCACCCAAAACCATGACAGAAAGCCAGAATTGGAGCAAGCCAACAGCTGTGCCCTGATTGAAAAAGACCATTCTTCCCGGGTCTTGAACTCCATATTCCAGCCTCAAAATCAAAGCTCACCTCAGAAAATTCATTACAAACCATGATAAAGAAGAAAAATGACAAAACAGCCAAAGAAATGGAAGAGTCCTTGTTGATAGTGGGCTTGATTTAGTCCCAAGGAAACAGGCTGTTTCCGGATTCATCCACCCCTCCCAGCTGACTGGCTTTGGAAAACTCATTCAATTCACCTGAAAATCGCTGGCAAACTGATTTGGGGAATTAATGATCGTTCCCCTCTGCAAAAGGGTTCCATTTCTTTGTCCAAAACACAAAAATTCATGTTGGTCGTGCTGCCTCTAGAATTCTAAGCATGACACGCTAATTGGTTTTGTTTTTTTTTTATTTCATAATGGATCTGCTGTCTAAACTCGTGTTTGTATGGCGTCAGAATACAAAATTTGGGAAGGAAGAAGGCAAAACCAACTCAGACCCAGAAATCCTTTAGGAAATTGCCGCTCAAGAAACCAAAACTCGGCTGAGGCACCCAAAACCATGACAGAAAGCCAGAATTGGAGCAAGCCAACAGCTGTGCCCTGATTGAAAAACACCATTCCTTCCGTGTCTTGAACTCCATATTCCAGCCTCAAAATCAAAGCTCACCTCAGAAAATTCATTACAAACCATGATAAAGAAGAAAAATGTGAAAAGAGCCAAAGAAATGGAAGAGTCCTTTTTGAGAGTGGGCTTGATTTAGTCACAAGGAAACAGGCTGTTTCCGGATTCACCCACCCCTCCCAGCTGACTGGCTTTGGAAAACTCATTCAATTCACCTGAAAATCGCTGGCAAACTGATTTGGGGGAATTAATTATCGTTCCCCTCTGCAAAAGGGTTCCATGTCTTTATCCAAAACACAAAAACTCATGTTGGTCGTGCTGCCTCTAGAATTCTAAGCATGACACGCTCATTGGTTTTGTTTTATTTATTTCATAATGGATCTGCTGTCTAAACTCGTGTTTGTATGCCGTCAGAATACAAAATTTGGGAAGGAAGAAGGCAAAACCAACTCAGACCCAGAAATCCTTTAGGACATTGCCGCTCAAGAAACCAAAACTCGGCTGAGGCACCCAAAACCATGACAGAAAGCCAGAATTGGAGCAAGCCAACAGCTGTGCCCTGATTGAAAAAGACCATTCTTCCCGGGTCTTGAACTCCATATTCCAGCCTCAAAATCAAAGCTCACATCAGAAAATTCATTACAAACCATGATAAAGAAGAAAAATGACAAAACAGCCAAAGAAATGGAAGAGTCCTTGTTGATAGTGGGCTTGATTTAGTCCCAAGGAAACAGGCTGTTTCCGGATTCATCCACCCCTCCCAGCTGACTGGCTTTGGAAAACTCATTCAATTCACCTGAAAATCGCTGGCAAACTGATTGGGGGAATTAATGATCGTTCCCCTCTGCAAAAGGGTTCCATTTCTTTGTCCAAAACACAAAAATTCATTTGGTCGTGCTGCCTCTAGAATTCTAAGCATGACACGCTAATTGGTTTTGTTTTTTTTTATTTCATAATGGATCTGCTGTCTAAACTCGTGTTTGTATGGCGTCAGAATACAAAATTTGGGAAGGAAGAAGGCAAACCCAACTCAGACCCAGAAATCCTTTAGGAAATTGCCGCTCAAGAAACCAAAACTCGGCTGAGGCACCCAAAACCATGACAGAAAGCCAGAATTGGAGGAAGCCAACAGCTGTGCCCTGATTGAAATAGACCATTCCTTCCGGGTCTTGAACTCCATATTCCAGCCTCAAAATCAAAGCTCACATCAGAAAATTCATTACAAACCATGATAAAGGAGAAAAATGTGAAAAGAGCCAAAGAAATGGAAGAGTCCTTTTTGATAGTGGGCTTGATTTGGTCACAAGGAAACAGGCTGCATCCGGATTCACCCACCCCTCCCAGCTGACTGGCTTTGGAAAACTCATTCAATTCACCTGAAAATCGCTGGCAAACTGATTTGGGGAATTAATTATCGTTCCCCTCTGCAAAAGGGTTCCATTTCTTTTTCCAAAACACAAAAACTCATGTTGGTCATGCTGCCTCTAGAATTCTAAGCATGACACGCTCATTGGTTTTGTTTTTTTTTTTTATTTCATAATGGATCTGCTGTCTAAACTCGTGTTTGTATGGCGTCAGAATACAAAATTTGCGAAAGAAGAAGGCAAAACCAACTCAGACCCAGAAATCCTTTAGGACATTGCCGCTCAAGAAACCAAAACTCGGCTGAGGCACCCAAAACCATGACAGAAAGCCAGAATCGGAGCAAGCCAACAGCTGTGCCCTGATGGAAAAAGACCATTCCTTCCGGGTCTTGAACTCCATATTCCAGCCTCAAAATCAAAGCTCACATCAGAAAATTCATTACAAACCATGATAAAGAAGAAAAATGTGAAAAGAGCCAAAGAAATGCAAGAGTCCTTTTTCATAGTGGGCTTGATTTAGTCACAAGGAAACAGGCTGTTTCCGCATTCATCCACCCCTCCCAGCTGACTGGCTTTGGAAAACTCATTCAATTCACCTGAAAATCGCTGGGAAACTGATTTGGGGAATTAATGATCGTGCCCCTCTGCAAAAGGGTTCCATTTCTTTTTCCAAAACACAAAAACTCATGTTGGTCGTGCTGCCTCTAGAATTCTAAGCATGACACGCTAATTGGTTTTGTTTTTTTTTTTTTATTTCATAATGGATCTGCTGTCTAAACTCGTATTTGTATGGCGTCAGAATACAAAATTTGGGAAGGAAGAAGGCAAAACCAACTCAGACCCAGAAATCACTTAGGAAATTGCCGCTCAAGAAACCAAAACTCGGCTGAGGCACCCAAAACCATGACAGAAAGCCAGAATTGGAGCAAGCCAACAGCTGTGCCCTGATGGAAAAAGACCATTCTTCCCGGGTCTTGAACTCCATATTCCAGCCTCAAAATCAAAGCTCACATCAGAAAATTCATTACAAACCATGATAAAGAAGAAAAATGACAAAACAGCCAAAGAAATGCAAGAGTCCTTTTTGAGAGTGGGCTTGATTTAGTCACAAGGAAACAGGCTGTTTCCAGATTCATCCACCCCTCCCAGCTGACTGGCTTTGGAAAACTCATTTAGTTCACCTGAAAATCGCTGGCAAACTGATTTGGGGAATTAATGATCGTTCCCCTCTGCAAAAGGGTTCCATGTCTTTTTCCAAAACACAAAAACTCATGTTGGTCGTGCTGCCTCTGGAATGCTAAGCATGACACGCTCATTGGTTTTGTTTTTTATTTCATAATGGATCTGCTGTCTAAACTCGTGTTTGTATGGCGTCAGAATACAAAATTTGGGAAGGAAGAAGGCAAAACCAACTCAGACCCAGAAATCCTTTAGGACATTGCCGCTCAAGAAACCAAAACTTGGCTGAGGCACCCAAAACCATGACAGAAAGCCAGAATTGGAGCAAGCCAACAGCTGTGCCCTGATTGAAAAAGACCATGCCTTCCGGGTCTTGAACTCAATATGCCAGCCTCAAAATCAATGCTCACATCAGAAAATTCATTACAAACCATGATAAATAAGGGAAATGTGAAAAAGCCAAAGAAATGCAAGAGTCCTTTGTGATATTTGGCTGGATTTAGACACAAGGAAACTGGCTGTTTCCACATTCATCCCCCCAGTCCACACACTGACTTTGGAATTCTGATGGAATTCACCTCAAAATCGCACTCACACTCAATGTGGAGGGAATTAGAATCTGTCACCTCAGCAGAAGCGTTCCATGTCATTTTTCAAAACACAGAAAATCATCTTGGTTGTGTTGCCTATAGATTTCTAATCCTCAAAGGGCAATTTGCTGTGTTTTTTTTTTCTTTCATAATGCCTACTCTGTCCAAAATCTTGCTTGTATTGCATCAGAATACATAATTAGGAAATAAGAAGCAAAACCGACTCAGACACAGAAAACATTTTGGAAATTGCTGCTCAAGAAACCAAAAGTCAGCTGAAACACCCAAAACAATGAAAGCAAGCCAGAATTGCAGCACGCCAACAGCTGTGCCCTGATTGAAAAAGAACCTTCCTCTTGTGCCCTGAACTCCATATTGCAGCCTCAAAACCAAAGCTCACATCAGAAAATTCATTACAAACCATGATAAATAAGAAAAAAGAGAAAAAAGCCAAAAAAATTCAAGAATCCATAATGATATTGGGCTTGATTTATTCACAAGGAAACCAGCTGTTTCCTGATTCATCCAACCCTCCAGCTGACTGACTGTGGAATTCTGACTGAATTAACCTGAAAATCGCAGTGAAACTCAGTTTGGAGGCAATTAATATCTGTCTCCTCAGCCAAAGTGTTCCATTGTATTTTCCAAAACACAAAAACTCACCTTGGTCATGTTACCTATAGATTTATAAGCTTCAACCGCCTATTTGCTCTGTTTTTTATTTCATAATGGCTACTCTGTCCAAACTCTTCTTAGCATTGCATCAGAATACAAAATTTGGGAAGGAAGAAGGCAAAGCCAACTCAGACCCTGAAAACCTTTGGAAATTGCCACACAAGAAACCAAAACTTGGCTGAGGCACCCAAAACAATGACAGCAAGCCAGAATTGGAGCAAGCCAACAGCTGTACCCTGATTGATAAAGAACCATCCTCTTGTGCCCTGAACTCAATATGCCAGCCTCAAAACCAAAGCTCACATCAGAAAATTCATAACAAACCATGAAAAAAAGAAAAAAGAGAAAAAAGCCAAAGAAATGCAAGAATCCATAATGATATTGGGCTTGATTTAGTTGCAAGGAAACTGGCTGTTCCCAAATTCATCCAACCCTCCAGCTGACTGCCTGTGGAATTCTGACTGAATTAACCTGACAATCGTAGTGAAACTCAAGAAACCAAATTTCAGCTGAGGCACCCAAAACAATGACAGCAAGCCAGAATTGAAGCAAGCCAACAGCTGTGCCCTGTTTGAAAAAGACCATTCCTCCAGTACCCTGAACTCCATATTGCAGCCTCAAAACCAAAGCTCACATCAGAAAATTCATTACAAACCATGATAAATAAGGGAAATGTGAAAAAGCCAAATAAATGCAAGCCTGTGGAATCCTAACTGAATTAACTGAATTAACCTGAAAATCACAGTGAAACTCAGTTTGGAGGCAATTAATATCTGTCACCTCAGCCAAAGTCTTCCATTTTATTTTCCAAAACACAAAAATTCACCTTGGTCATGTTACCTGTAGATTTGTAAGCTTCAAAAACCTATTTGTTGTGTTTTTTATTTCATAATGGCTACTCTGTCCAAAATCTTGCTGGTATTGCATCAGAATACAAAATTTGGGAAGGAAGAAGGCAAAGCCGACTCAGACCCAGAGAACATTTAGGAAATTGCCACACAAGAAACCAAAAATCGGCTGAGGAACCCAAAACCATGACAGAAAGCCAGAATTGCAGCAAGCCAACAAGTGTACCCTCTTTGAAAAAGACCGTTCCTCCAGTACCCTGAACTCCATATTGCAGCCTCAAAACCAAAGCTCACATCAGAAAATTCATTACAAACCATGATAAATAAGGGAAATGTGAAAAAGCCAAAGAAATGCAAGAGTCCTTTGTGATATTTGGCAGGATTTATACACAAAGAAACTGGCTGTTTCCAGATTCATCCCCCCCAGTCCACAGACTGACTTTGGAATTCTGATTGAATTCACCTCAAAATCGCTCTCACACTCCATTTGGAGGGAATTAGAATCTGTCACCTCAGCAGAAGCGTTCCATGTCATTTTCCAAAACACAGAATCTCATCTTGGTTGTGTTGCCTATGGATTGCTAATCCTGAAAGGGCAATTTGCTGTGTTTTTTTTTTTTCTTTCATAATGGCTACTCTGTCCATAATCTTGCTTGTATTGCATCAGAATACAAAATTTGGGAAGTAAGAAGGCAAAACCAACTCAGACCCTGAAAACATTTAGGAAATTGCCACACAAAAAACCACAAATCAGCTGAGGCACCCAAAACAATGACGGCAAGCCAGAATTGGAGCAAGCCAACAGCTGTGCCCTGATTGAAAAAGAACCTTCCTCATGTGCCCTGAACTCCATATGCCAGCCTCAAAATCAAAGCTCACATCAGAAAATTCATTACAAACCATGATAAATAAGAAAAAAGAGAAAAAAGCCAAAAAAAAATGCAAGAATCCATAATGATATAGGGCTTGATTTAGTCACTAGGAAACCAGCTGTTCCCGGATTCATCCACCCCTCCAGCTGACTGACTGTGGAATTCTGACTGAATTAACCTGAAAATCACAGTGAAACTCAGTTTGGAGGCAATTAATATCTGTCACCTCAGCCAAAGTGTTCCATTTTATTTTCATAAACACAAAAACTCACCTTGGTCATGTTACCTGTAGATTTCTAAGCTTCAAATGCCTATTTGTTGTGTTTTTTATTTCATAATGGCTATTCTGTACAAACTCTTCTTTGCATTGCATCAGAATACAAAATTTGGGAAGGAAGAAGGCAAAGCCAACTCAGACCCAAAAAACATGTAGGAAACTGCCGCTCAAGAAACCACAAATCGGCTGAGGCACCCAAAACAATGACAGCAAGCCAGAATTGGAGCAAGCCAACAGCTGTGCCCTGATTGAAAAAGAACCTTCCTCTTGTGCCCTGAACTCAATATGACAGCCTCAAAACCAAAGCTCACATCAGAAAATTCATTACAAACCATGATAAATAAGAAAAAAGAGAAAAAAGCCAAAAAAAATGCAAGAATCCAAAATGATATAGGGCTTGATTTAGTCGCTAGGAAACCAGCTGTTCCCGGATTCTTTCACCCCTCCAGCTGACTGCCTGTGGAATTCTGACCTAATTAACCTGAAAATCGCAGTGAAACTCAGTTTGGAGGCAATTAATATCTGTCACCTCGGCCAAAGTGTTCCATTTTATTTTCATAAACACAAAAACTCACCTTGGTCATGTTACCTGTAGATTTCTAAGCTTCAAATGCCTATTTGTTGTGTTTTTTATTTCATAATGGCTAATCTGTACAAACTCTTGTTTCTGTTGCGTCAGAATACAAAATTTGGGAAGGAAGAAGGCAAAACCAACTCATACCAAGAAAACATTTAGGAAATTGCCACACAAGAAACCACAAATCGGCTGAGGCACCCAAAACAATGACAGCAAGCCAGAATTAGAGCAAGCCAACAGCTGTGCCCTGATTGAAAAAGAACTTTCCTCTTGTGCCCTGAACTCAATATGCCAGCCTCAAAACCAAGCTCACATCAGAAAATTCATAACAAACCATGAAAAAAAGAAAAATGAGAAAAAAGCCAAAGAAATGCAGGAGTTCTTAGTGATATTGGGCTTGATTTAGTGGCAAGGAAACAGGCTGCTCCCAGATTCATCCACCCCTCCATCTGACTGCCTGTGGAGTTCTGACTGAATTAACCTGAAAATCGCAGTGAAACTCAGTTTGGAGGCAATTAATATCTGTCACCTCAGCCAAATTGTTCCATTTTATTTTCCAAAACACAAAAACTCACCTTGGTCATGTTACCTGTAGATTTCTAAGCTCCAAACGCCTATTTGTTGTGTTTTTTATTTCATAATGGCTACTCTGCCCAAACTCTTGTTTGTATTGCGTCAGAATACAAAATTTGGGAAGGAAGAAGGCAAAGCCAACTCAGACCCAGAAAACATTTTGGAAATTGCCACACAAGAAACCACAAATCGGCTGAGGCACCCAAAACAATGACAGCAAGCCAGAATTTGAGCAAGCCAACAGCTGTGCCCTGATTGAAAAAGACCATTCCTTCCGTGTCTTGAACTCCATATTCCAGCCTCAAATCAAAGCTCACATCAGAAAATTCATTACAAACCATGATAAATAAGAAAAAAGAGAAAAAAGCCAAAGAAATGCAAGAATCCATAATGATATTGGGCTTGATTTAGTTGCAAGGAAACTGGCTGTTCCCAGATTCATCCAACCCTCCAGCTGACTGCCTGTGGAAATCTGACTGAATTAACCTGAAAATCGCAGTGAAATTCAAAAAACCAAATTTCAACTGAGGCACCCAAAAGAATGACAGCAAGCCAGAATTGGAGCACACCAACAGCTGTGCCCTGTTTGAAAAAGACCATTCCTCCGGTGCCCTGAACTGCATATTGCAGCCACAAAACCAAACCTAACATCATAAAATTCATTACAAACCATGATAAATAAGGGAAATGTGAAAAAGCCAAAGAAATGCAAAAGTCCTTTGTGATATTTGGCTGGATTTAGACACAAGGAAACTGGTTGTTACCAGATTCATCCCCCCCTTCCAGAGACTGACTTTGGAATTCTGTTTGAATTCACCTCCAAATCACACTCACACTCAATTTGGAGGGAATTAGAATCTGTCACCTCAGCAGAAGCGTTCCATGTCATTTTCCAAAACACAGAATCTCATCTTGGTCGTGTTGCCTGTAGATTTCTAATCCTGAAAGGGCAATTTGCTGTGTTTATTTTTTCTTTCATAATGGCTACTCTGTCCAAAATCTTGCTTGTATTGCATCAGAATACAAAATTTGGGAATAAGAAGGCAAAACCGACTCAGACCCAGTAAACATTTAGGAAATTGCCACACAAGAAACCAAAAGTCAGCTGAGGCACCCAAAACAATGACAAAAGCCAGAATTGGAGCACGCCAACAGCTGTGCCCTGTTTGAAAAAGACCATTCCTCCGGTGCCCTGAACTCTATATTGCAGCCTCAAAACCAAAGCTCACATCAGAAAATTCATTACAAACCATGAAAAAAAGAAAAATGAGAAAAAAGCCCAAGAAATGCAAGAGTCCTTTGTGATATTTGGCTGGATTTAGACACAAGGAAACCAGCTGTTTCCGGATTCATCCACCCCTCCTAGCTGACTGGCTGTGGAATTCTGATTGAATTCACCTGAAAATCGCACTCACTCTCGATTTGGAGGAAATTAATATCTGCCCCTCAGTGGAAGGGTTCTATGTCATTTTCCAAAACCCAAAAACTCATCTTGGTCATGTTGCCTATGATTTCTAATCATCAAAACCCAATATGTTCTGTTTTTCAATTTCATAATGGATCCTCGTTCTAAACCCTTGTTTGCATTGCATCAGAATACACAATTTGAAAAGGAAAAGGGCAAAACCAACTTAGACCAACAAAACATTTAGGAAAAAGTCGCTCAAAACGAAAAATTGGCTGAGGCACCTAAAGCAATGACAGAAAGCCAGAATTGGAGAGAGCCAACAGCTGTGCCCTAATTGAAAAAGACCATTCCTCTGGTTCCCTGAACTCCTTAAGCCAGCCTGAAAACCACAACCCACATCAGAAAATTAATTACAAACCATGATAAATAAGAAAATGTGAAAAATGCAAAAAAGAAAAAGAAATGCAAGAGTCCTTTGTGATATGGTGCTTGTTTTAGTACAAGGAAACCAGCTGTTTCCGGATTCATCCACCCCTCCCAGCTGAGTGACTGTGGAATTCTGATTGTATTCACCTGAAAAGAGAGAACATTTATAAGTATATTGGGACTGTGGAACCTGTCATTTACCAATCACATGTTAGACTGAATCATAGACCAAATATAGGGAAAAAATCCTTTGCATGTAAACCTTGTGGGAAGTCATTCAGTATTAAATTCTGCCATACCCTCCATCACAGCACTCATATTGTGGAAAACCCTCATGTGTGTAATGATTGTGTGGAAACCACTCACCAGAAGTCAGATCTCATTAGACATCAGAGAATTCACACAGGGTTGAAATCTTACAAATGTAATGACTGTGGGAAGTTCTTTGGCCAGAAGAAACACCTCATAAATCATCAGAGAATTCACACAGGTGAGAAACCTTATGAATGCAATGACTGTGGAAAATCCTTTGGCCAGAAGGCAAACCTCATAAATCATCAGAGAATTCACAGAGGGGAGAAACCTTATGAATGCAATCATTGTGGAAAAGCCTTTGCTGAGAAATCAAAGCTCACAAAGCATCAGACAATTTGTACTGGGGGAAACCTTATGATTGCAACGACTGTGGAAAAACCTTTGCTGAGAAGTCAAACCTCAGAAAGTATCAGAGCCTTCACACCATGGAGAAAGCTTATAAATGAAATGACTGTGGAAAAGCCTTTGGTTCCATCCTTGCATACCAAGGATAAATCCCACTTGGTCTGGGTGGATGATCTTTCTGATGCATTGTTGGATTCAATTGGCCAGAATTCTGTTGCAGATCTTTGCATGTATGTTCATCAGGGAAATTGGTCTATAATTACTTTCTTTGTTGCACTTTTTTCAAGTTTAGGAATGAAGGTGATGTTGGCTTCATAGAAAGAATTTGGGAGAATCGCCTCTCTCTCAATTGTTTTGAATAACTTGAGAAGAATTGCAGTTAGTGCTTTAAATGTCTGTTAGAATTCAGCAGTGAAGCCTTCCAGTTTTGGGGTTTTCTTGCTAGTGATGGTCTTTATTACTGGTATCATTTCCATCTGGTTATGTGTGTGTTTACGTTTTCTATATCTTTGTTGCTCAATTTAGGTAGGTTTTATGGATGGAAGGATGGTGGAAAGCCTCTTTGCTGTACTTCATAACTCATAAGATATCAGAGTATCCACACAGGGAATTTTCTACTTGACCTTTTTGTGCAAGTTATATCTCATGAAATATTAGAGAATTCACCAAGGGGAGAAATGCATGAATATAATACATGTGAATAGCCTTTGTGGTGCAAATCAGACCTCATCAAACATAAAAGAATTCTCATGGGGAGCAATTTTATGAATGTAATGACTCAGAGCCTTTTACCATAATTCAGCCCTCATTGTACATCATCAAATTCATATAGGGAAAAACTCCTTTGAAAGTAAAATCCCTTTAATTAGAAGCCATACCTCATAAGACAACAGGGAATTCACGTGGGAGAGAAACCTTATGGGTGTAATGAGTGTTGGAAAGCTCTGCCCAAATCTCTCCTTATATCAGAATGCACAACATATATATCTAATGAATGAAATAAATGTGAGAAAGTCATTTCACATAGCTAATGCCTCATAATCCATCATGGAATTTGAACAAGGGAGAGACCTTAACAATATAATGAATGTGGAAGAGCTTTTCTCCAAAATTCATGTAAGTATTGTGACAAAACCTTTTGCTGGAAATCACATCCTATCCAACAGAGACTCATGTAAAGGAGAAAGCTTATAAATATTATTAGAGTCAGAAGTCAATGGTACATCAGAGAATTGACACAGGTGGTTTCTTAGGCATATACTGATTGTGCAAACACATTTTCTTTATTTCAGGCTTGTATAGATACAGAATTCACAAAAGGTGATAGTCTTTGCATGCTGTAAATACAATAAAACCTTTAGCCAGAAATTAGACATCAACAGACTTCAGAGAATTCATAAGGAACAAAAGTCTATGCAATGAATTTGGAAAATGTATTTCTGTTATAAATCAGTCTTCAATTCCCATGAATAGACTCACAAATGAGAAAACATGCATGCATAGAAAAGTTTTGTACCATAAATTATCTCTAGATGGTAAACTAATAACTCACACAAAAGAAAAATCATGAGTGTAATGGAATTGGGAAACCCTTTGCTATAAGGCAGATTTCCAGAAAGCTTAGCAAGATTACAGAAAAGTCTCTGAAAATGTAACATGTCTGAAAGATTTGTTGGCATCACAAACTGGAGGATAGCTCAAGTGCATGTGTTTTTGTGCCTGGCATCCAAATTGATATCTCTTTTTCTTTGATGAATTCCTTGTTTATTTATTTAGCAGATTTAGAGACAAAGGATTCCTGTCCATTGATTTACTACTATATGCCCACAATTGCCATGGTAAGGTCTATGGCAAAAACTGAGTGCTGGGGGCTGTGAATCTGATTCATCACTGATAACATTGAAGACATTGGTTCCTGGTTCTTATGCTGCTATGCATGGAAATGTTTCTCTAATTTCATTTTCAAATAGTTCATTGTTAATATAAAGAAATGCTTCTAATTTTTAAAATTTCATTGAAATAATTTGTGATTAATGTGTCCTAGTCATGCATTATTACAGGGTGTAGTGCAATATTTGCACACATTTATGCAGTAAAAAGTGATCAAGCTAAGCAACTACAGTTTTATTAAGTTTTTAAAGAGTTATTTATTTGAAAGACAGAGTTACAGAGAGAAGTAGCAGCAGAGAGAGAGAGAGGTCTTCCTCTGCTGGTTCACTCCCCAGATGGCCACAATGGCCGGAGCTCTGCCAATCTGATTCCAGGAACCAGGAGCTTCTTCCAGATCTCCCACTTGGGTGCAGGGACCCAAGGACTTGGGCCATCTTCTACTGCTTTCCCAGGCCATAGCAGAGAGTTGGATCAGAAGAGGAGCAGCCAGGACTAGAACTGGTACCCACATGGGATGCTGGTGCTTCAGGCCAGGGTGTTAGCCCACTGTGCCACAATGCTGACCCCCAAGCAACTACAGTTTCTAATTCTTCTCCATGATTTGAGACTACCAGCTCCTCTCCTTCAGTTCTTTACACAGAACCTAATATGGTTGAATGTAGTCATCTCATTATATTATGGAACACCAGAAGTTCTTTCTGCCTCTTTGATTTTTGATACCTATTATCCAATCCCCCTCTATCCCTAGCTGCTTCCCTTCTCAGCCTCTAGTAATCACAGTTCTGTGTTCAGATCCATTATTTTCTTTCACTTCCACATGTGACAAGGACCAGGTGACATTTGTGTTCCTGCTTCTGGCTTATTTCAATTAATTTAATAATATTTTGTTCTTTTTTTGTATCTAAAAGAGGTTGCCCTGTCCATTGTTTTTCACTGATGGACAGCTAGATTGGTTTCAAATCCTGGCTGCAGTGAACTGTGTTATAGTGGCTGTGTTATGGGAAAATTGCTGTATCTTTGATATGCTCTCCTCCTTTCCTTCTAATAAAATTTCCTTATTCTATATAGCCAAGAGCAAGATAACTCTCACATGGTAGGTTAATTTTTATCTTAGTTTAATTTTTGTTATTTATTTGAAAGAGTTACAATAGAGGTAGAGACACAGAGAGGTCCTCCATTATCTGGTTCACTCTACAGATGACTACAAACGCCAGAGTTATGCCATTCTGAAACCTGGAGACAGGAGCTTCCTCTGGGTCTCCCACATGGGTGCATGGGCCCAAGGACTTGGGCCATCTTCTACTGCTATCCCAGGAGATAGCAGAGAGCTGGATTGGAAGAAGAGCAGCTGGAACTAGAACTGGCACCCAAATGGGATGCTGGCCCTTCAGGCCAGGGCTTTAACTCACTGCACAACAGCGCCGGCCCCAATTTTTATCCTTTTTAAGGAATGACCATACTGTTCTGCATAACATCTGTACTAACTTGTGTTTTCACCCACCATATATGACGGTTTTCTTTTCCCATGTGCTCTCTGGCATTTGTTATTTTTTATCAGTTTGGCATAAAAATGATATAGTATTGTTCATGTTTTTGTGTATTTTGAAATCAGTTAATTTGTTTATTAAATCTTTATTATTTGAAAGGTGGATTTAGAGAGAGAGGGAAAGACAGAGATAGCTTTCATCTGCTGGCTCACACCCCAGAGAGTTTCAACAGTTGAGCCTGGGGCATGCTGGAGTCAGGAGCTTCATCCAAGTCTCCCACATGAGTGGCAAGGACCCAAGTCCTTCGTCCATCTTCTGCTGGTTTCCCAGGTGTTTAGCAGTGAGCTAAATTGGAAGTGGAGATTCCTAAACTCAAAGTGGAACTCAGATGTTATGCTGGCCTCACAGATTGCAGCTTTCCCCACTTGGCCACAATGCCAGCCCCTCTATCAATTTAATTCCTCAAAAATAGCTCAGTAATGTTGGCATCTATCTCATTTTGTTTTTTCTCTGTTATTATTCAACTTATTGATGTCTTATTTTTGTTCACATTATTCCTCTCAATTGCTCTACCTGAGGTGAGTAGGGCTGCTGTGTTGCTTAAATGAAGTGTATGCTTTAGATTACTCATTTACTGAGTGCATGTCATTCACATAGCACTTCACTGAAGTTCTACTATGTCCCAAATCCTCTTCTAGGCAGAGAATTTAGACCACTTTTCTCTTAGGCCCAGATCTTGCCTTTAACATACTACTAGGAATTTAGTAGCTCATGAAATCTGCAGACTGCATAAATGAATGAATATTTTGAGGGCTGTGTTTTTGTGGAGGAACTTCATAGGAGACCGAAGGAATAAAATAAATCAAAAGCATCCACAGTATATAGAATGTATACTATTTTACAAGTCACAGAGAAGAGGAAGAAGAAGGAAAGTAGTAAGACTAGAAAGTTTGTGGCAAGACTAACAGGCGCTGGTCAAGAACTTAATAAGCACATTAGGAAAGCAGTAAGGTTTCTTTTTTTTTTTTTGAGGAAAAGTTTTTATTTCTAGTGATGAAATTGGCTACAGAACATTATGAAAGTTTAAAAATACAAAGAGAAATTGTCTATAATTAATAGATTCAAAATTTGACAATCAGTGAATATCATCATTAGTCATTACCAACAAAGATTCAAAATTTGACAATCAGTGAATATCATCATTAGTCATTACCAACAACAGTTATTGATTTGAAAGGCAGAGTGACAGGAAGAGGGAACCACTGTTTCACTCCCCAGACACTTGCAATAGCCAAAGCTTGACCAAGCCAAAACCAGGAAGTGGGAATTCATTCTGGATGTCCCATTTGGGTGCAGGGACCCAAGCACTTCTGCCATCCTCCATCTCCTCCCAGGGTGCACACTAGCAGAAACTTGCCTCAAAGCAGAGAAGCTACCACTCAAGCCAGGCATTTGTATATGGGTTGTGGGTGTGTGGTGGTGATAGCAAGCCCTCATAGATAAAAAAAAAAAGACAAAGTTATTTCTATGCCAAGGAAATTACTCTGTAGTCTTTCTCTTATAAACTACGTATTGCTGAACCTAGATAATTTTTCCTTTATTTAACAATGACATGAAAATGTCAGTTGAGTTGGCTTTCCTGAAGACCTTGTTTCTTGAATATTAGTGGCTAGCTGAGATAAATTCTTTTCATCTCTTTCTCGCTTCGGCAGCACATGTGCTCGCTTCGGCAGCACATATACTAAAATTGGAACGATACAGAGAAGACTAGCATGCCCCTGCGCAGTAAGGTTTCTTTACCTCCCTGTAGACTCTGCTCTCCAGAGGTGAACAGGGTCCTCTAAACCCACTTGCTGCACACACAAACACCTGAGTGTTGTATTCTCCCACAGGTGTTGGAGACTGATATGGTGTTCTGATTTATATTTACATAATGGCTAGTGACATCGGGCATATTCACATGTTTTGACCATTTACATTTCTTCTGAGAAATGTCTATTCAGATGTTTCTTCACTGTATTTTTTTGAGTTTTTCCAATTCATGTAAATGTTCTGGAAATCTGTAAACATTCAGAGTTTTAATTTTTCCTGCCATCTGTTCATTGTATCTACACTCTGATGTTTATTTTGTTGTGAAGAAGTATCTTAGTTGGATATACTCAAATGTCTCTGTTTTTATTTTTGTGACTATTGCTATTGGAATCTTACCCAAAAGCTATTGTCTGTTGACAATATTTAGAGTTTCCCTATGTTTACTTGGGTTTGGGTCTTATGATTACATTTTAATTCACTGTGAGTTCACTTTCACATAGTGTAAGAGATGTTGGAGTCTCTTTTCAGGCTTCTACATATGGATAATCAAGTTCCTCTGCACCACTTGTGAAAGAGATTCTTCTTTCTCCAGTTCATTTTAGTTCCTTTGTTAAATATGAGTTGCTGGTAGAAATTTGGGTTTATTTCTATGCTACCAAGTCTTTTCCATTGAACTATGTGTCTGTTATTATATCAGTGCTAACACTTCTTCCTTTTTTTTTTTTTGCAGTTTATTTATTTGAAAGGCAGAGTTACAGAGAGGTAGAGGCAGAGAGAGAGAGAGGTCTTCCATCCACTGGTTTACTCCCCAAATGGCCACAATGGCCGGAGCTCTGTTGATCTGAATCCAAGTGTCAGGAGCTTCTTCCAGGTCTCTATGCAGGTGCAGGGGCCCAAAGACTTTGGCCATTTTCTACTTTTTTCTCAGGCTATACCAGAGAGGGGTATAAGAAGTGGAGCAGCTGGGAAACATACTGGCACCCATATGAGATGCCGGCACTGCAGACGGTGACTTTACCTGCTTTGTCATAGTGCTGACCCCTGTAATATGTCTTAAAATATGGTGTGATGTCTCCAGCTTTTTTTTGCTTTATAATATTGCTTTAGATGTTAAGCATCTCTCATGTTTCTATGTGAATTTTAGCATCATTTTTTCTAGCTCTGAGAACATCGTTGGTATGTTGATTGGGATTGCATTGAATTTGCAAATTGCTTTTGGTAGTATGGATATTTTGGTATTATTCTTCCCATTCACAAACATAAGTTTTCTGAGAGACTGTCAAAAAGCCTTGACAAAAATTGGACTTTATTACACAAAAATTCATCACTTTTTGGGATCATTTAAATCCATAATTTTGCACTAATATTTGATAAATAATTAAAGACTTTGAGCATTTTAGTAGGAGAAATTAAAATATTTATCAATTTATTCAAATATTGTTTAGATGTGATATTCAAATATTGTTTAGAGCCATTGTCTGTATTCCCTCTAAATTAGGATATTTTTGCTTTTTGCCTGTTAAACTTGTCCCTTGATTCAACAACCCTTTTTAATGTAATGTAAACTGAAAATGTCATTTAATAAGCTAAAAAAAATGACAAAGAAGGAAAAAGAAGGGAGGGAGGTTGAGTATATAATTATGTTCTCCGAATTTTTTCTATAAAACATATTGAATCATTTAAAAGCTAATTAAAATTAAACTCAAAATTGGACCATTATGACCAATATTTAAAACAAGTGATTAAAAACTGTAGATGTCTTCAATTTTGATTATCATTCTTTAGAATATCTGAAAGAAATCCGGTTTCTCACTTTAAAATATACCAGTGTGTTAGAATTCAGTATTAAATGACTTTGTTTAAAAGTGTTATTTAATCTATCGCTTTAAGTAGTAATACTATGGCCATTGTAAAACAAAATCCTTATCATTTTTCATAAAACAGAAAGGGCCTTTAAAACATCATCACTAAAAATATTAAGAGACCTAAAATATAACATTCTTAAAACCCAAGTGATACCATTCAAAATTTTCAAATATGCAGGGATAGTTCGTGTCAAGTAACTAAATAATTGTGAAGTGTATATATGGAATAGCTTCTATAAATTCTTTTGGCAAGGGCTGGCACTGTGGCATAGTGGGTGAGGCTGCCACCTGCAGTGCTGGTATTCCATAGGGGCATCAGTTCAAGACCTGGCTGCTCCACTTCCTATCCAGCTCTCTGCTATGGCCTGGGAAAGCATTATAAAATGGTGCAAGTCCTTGGGCCCCTGCACCTGCATAGGAGACCAGGAAGAGGCTCCTGGCTCCTGCCTTCCAGTCAGCACAGCTCCAGCCATGGAGGCCAACTGTGGAGTGAACCAGTGAATGGAAGACCACTCTCTCTGCCTGTCCTTCTCTCTCTGTGTAATTCTGACTTTCAAATAATATAAATAAATCTTCAAAAAATTCTTTTGGCAAATAGATGAAGCTACTTGTTATACATTTCAAATAAATAGCAAACATACTAGAAAAATATATTGAATAAAATTTAAGCAACTCATAGCTATACACAGAAATTTCTCACCATAACAACATAGCAACCACTAAATTTCCAAATTCAATTTTCCACAACTTAGAATCTTTAACTCCAGAAGGAGTACAAAATTGACAGAACAGTGGCCTATGTATCAGGATACCTAATGCTAATACAGAATTATCCCTGCCACAACTTACCTATGTGACCTTGAACAGTTCACTTTATTTCTCTGGGCTTGGCATTTAGCATCCTCATATGATAAAGGAGGCTTGGATAAGATCAGTTGTACTCTATCTTGAGACTTCAATGATCTCTCAGTTTCCAAACAGACACCTTAAGGGAAAGTAAACCTTTAGATCAAAGCTTACATTTTTAAATCTAAATATATTTTAAACTGTTTCTACAACTAGTACAAAACAACACATTCAAATGTGTACCATGCCACTTTTCAATATTTGGGAATAATTAATGCATCATTTTAGAGCATTGTCTTGAGGCCAGTGCTGTGGTGTACCTAGTAAAGCCACTGCATGCAGTGGGGGCATCCCATATGGAGGCCGGTTCAAGTCCAGGCTGCTCCACTTTCCATTCAGCTGTCTGCTATAGCCTGGGAGAGCAGTAGGAAGTTGGCCCAAGTCCTTGGGCCCCTGAATCTGCATGGGAGACCCTGAAGAGGTCCTGGCTCCTGGTTTCAGATTGACATATCTCTGACCTTTTAGGCCATCTGGGGAGTGAACCAGCAGATGGAGGACCTCTCTCTCTCTCTCTCTTCCTCTTGTTCAATATCTGTGTAACTCTGACTTCCAAATAAATAAATAAATAAATCTTTTAAAAAATCAAAAGAATATTGTCTGGCACACAGTGAACCACTAAGTACAAGATATTATTAGTAATATTAGATTGAAATGTTGAAATAAACTAGGCAATAAGCCTTAAGATGCAAATTAATACCAAGAAATATAATCTCAAATTTCTGTGTTCAACAAGGTAGTCTCTTTTCACTACTAACTTTATACTAAATAAGATATTTTGATATTTTGTTAAGAGTAAATTTATCGGGGGCCAGCGCCGTGGCTCACTTGGTTAATTCTCCACCTGTGGTGCTGGTATCCCTTATGGGCAAAATGTTCTAGTCCTGGTTGCTCCTCTTTCAGTCCAGCTTTCTGCTATGGCCCGGGAAGGCAGTAGAGGATGGCCCAAGTGCTTGGGCCCTGCACCCGGATGGGAGACCAGGAGAAAGCACCTGACTCCTGGCTTTGGATGGGCACAGCTCCAACTGTGGCAGCCATTTGGGGACTGAACCAATGGAAGGAAGACCTTTCTGATTTCTCACTGTATATAACTCTACCTGTCAAATAAAAAAATTATTAGTTTTTCATTAAAACTGCAGTATTGAAAAAGTTCTAAAATCCCTCTAATTCTAAATGTCTGTGACTGCTAACTCATTAGCACATATTGCATTCTTTACATCTGGGTAATCATGACAATTCACTTTTAAATGATTAACAGATCTGCTGTTATATATAAATACATGCTTTTCCGAAAATCATACAATAAGCAGGCTACATACTTTACTTCAAGTAAAACTGCCATATCCAGTCCTACAATTGTAAATAAGACAGTTTCAATTGTTCAGCATTATCAATTATAAATTCCAATCGTGTAGCAATACTCATAAGAATTTAGGGGGCCGATGCTGTGGAGTAGCAAGTAGAGCTGTGGCTTGCAGTGCTGACATTCCAATTGGGTGCCAGTTCAAGTCCTGGCTACTCAAATTACTATCCAGCATTTTAGGCAAGTAAGACTTACTATCCAGCAGTAGAGGATGGCCCAGGCCCTTGGGCTCCTGCACCTGCATAGGAGACCCAAAAGAAGCTGCTGGCTCCTGGCTTTGGATTGGCAGAGCTCCAGCCATTGTGGCCAAATGGGGAGTGAACCAGCGGTTGGAAGACTGCTCTCTCTCTCTCTCTCTCCTTCTCTGTGTAACTCTGACTTTCAAGTAAAATAAATGAATCTTTTTTAAAAAAGGATGAAATAAAAAGGAAGATGAAGATTACAAAATTGTTTAATTTTTTTATAGGAGTGTCAATTTGTAAAGTCAACAACAGGAGTCACTGTGCACTTACTCCTCATGTAGGATCTCTGTCCTTAATGTGCTGTACACTGAGGCTTAATGCTATAACGAGTACTCAAACAGTATATTTCACTTTGAGTTTCTATGGGGGTGCAAACGATTGAAATCTTTACTTAATGTACACTAAACGGATCTTCTGTTAAAAAAAAAAAAGAAACTATCAATTCCCAACTTGACTCTCACTGGGATTAAACATGACAATAGGTCTGATCTGATTTCATCATCATTTAAAAAAAAATCATCTATTATTTTTCACTTTATGTTTCTGTGTGGGAGCAAACTGTTGAAATCCTTACTTAAGGTATACTAAGCTGATCTTCTGTATACTAAGATAATCGAAAATGAATCTTGATGTGAATGGAAGGGGAGAGGGAGTGGGAAAGGGGAGGGTGGTGGGTGGGAGGGACAGTATGGGGGGGAAAGCCATTGTAACCCATGAGACGTACTTTGGAAATTTATATTCATTAAATAAAAGATAAAAAAAATGAATTAGGTGGTGGAAGATTTCTGTCTCTCCCTCTCTCTGTAACTCTTTCAAATAAGTAATTAAATATTTTAATATGATAAAAATGGCAGAGAGACACAGAGACAAAGAGAGAAGGAAAGAGAAGCAGAGAGATATCCCATCTGCTGGTTCACTTTCTATATGGCTACAACTGTGCAAGACCAGGTTTCAAGTCCCCATTGAGGTTACAGTTCTCCAAATTAGATGACAAGAAGGAAAGAATTTGAGTTATTATCCATTTCTTCCCAGGGATATTAACATGAAACTGATTTGGAAGTGGAGTACCCAAAACTCAGATTAGCACTGCAATATATGATGCGGGCATCTGTTGTGATGGTTAACAAATTGGAAAACCTAGAGGAAAAATCAACAGATTCCTGGACATACACAATATACCAAAATTAAGTCATGAAGACACATAGAAAAGCTAAACAAATCAAAAACCAAGACAGAGGTTGGATGAGTAATAAAGACCCTCCCAAGAAAGAAAAGTCCAGGATCAGACAGCCTCACTATTGAATTCTACAAGTCTTTTAAAGAACTAATGCTTCTCAAACTATTCAACACAATTGAAAGAGAGACAATCCTCTCAAACTCCTTCTATTAATCTGACAATGACTCATTCTATCATTTATTTATACATAATGTTGAGAAAATCAGAAGTATTTGTTAGGACTTCTGCTAAAATGCACTAGATTTATAATTTTTAAATACATCTTTCCTAGATGTAATGCAGTCCTTTGCTACTTTAGAGTATCAGAAATTTAAAATGTTGGACTTGTGCTGGGGTGGAGCAGGTTAACACCCTGGCCTGAAGCTCCAGCATCCCATATGGGGGCCGGTTCAATACTCAGCTGCTCCACTTCTGATCCTGCTCTCTGCTATGGCCTGGCAAAGTAGTAGAAGATGGCCCAAGTCCTTGGGCCCCTGTACCGATCTGGGAGACCTGGAACTAGCTCCTGGCTCCTGGCTTCGGATCAGCACAGCTCTGGCAGTTGCGATCAATTAGGGAGTGAACATCAGATGGAAGACCTCCCTCTTTCTCTCTGGCTCTCCTCTCTGTCTGTAACTCGACTTGTAAATAAATAAATAAATAAATTTTTAAAACAATTAAGAAATTTAAAAAGGGAAAGGTTTTTAAAAGATGTATTTATTTATTGTGAGGCAGAGTGACAGATATAGAGAGGAAGAGAAAGAGAGGTCTGCTATCCACTGGTTCACCCCTAAATGGCCAGAATGGCTGGAGCTGGGCTGATCTGAAGCCAGGTGCCAGAAGCCAGGAGTCAGCAGCTTCCTCCAGGTCTCTCACATGGGTGCAGGGGCCCAAGCACTCAGGGCATATTCCACTGCATTCCTAGGCCATTAGCAAAGAGATGGATTGGAAGTGCAGGAGCAGGGACTCAAACTGGTGCCCATGTGGGATGCTGGTGCTGCTGGTGGATGCTTAATCTACTATGCCACAGAGTGGGCCCAGGGAAAGGTTTTAGGAAGACATCTTTCATGTAGACTAGGCTGCAATATTGCAAGGTAAGGTTTAGCTTTTATTTCCACACATCAGTATTCATCTTTTAGCAACTATAAATACTGAATATCATACATATAGACATAAATATAGGTAACTGCAGATTTTGTGGTCATTCTTTCTAATTCTCTTTTAATGTCTGCTAATAGGCCATCTTATGGATTATTATATTGATGTTACCTGTACACAACCATCAGGCATTTCCACTGTTGAATGTGTTTATGTGTACAGGTAGTTTTGTTTGTGTGTACATGAATGCACATTTGATGGAGATAGCACTGACAGTAATACTGTGAGAACTCCTAATGCTGATTTCAAACTTTCTATCCTCTGCAGAGATGGCTGTCATTGAAGTAGACCACAGGGCCCCTTTGCTGTTGTGGACTGAAATGTGCCTCCCTAAAACTCAAACACTGAAGTGCTAACCACCAACATAACTCTACCTGAAGAAAGTGCTTTTAAGCAGTTCAAATGATAGATGTGTCTGTCACATCAGAGAAGGGCTTCTGGAAAAATCGAGCCTATTAGCACCTTGATCTGATATTTTCAAGCTCTACAACTCTGAGAAGTAAAATTCCATGATTTAAATCATATTCTCTGTGGTATTTTCTTAGCAAATTAATATATCCTCATTTCTGCTAGCATTTTCTGCTGTCATCTAGAAGGTCCTCGTGATTAGCAGAGAAATATAGAAAGTAAAAACTATGATTTTAGATTACCAAGTATCTACTAACATAAAAAAGATATCCCAGAAGCCACCTACTACCATCCTCCAGGACCCAGGAAAAAAAAAAAAAAAAAAAAAAAAAACAGGAATGAGTCAAGTTGTGGGGCAGTAGAAAAGTGAATAATGAAAGATCACAGCAGACGTAAATAAGGAAGGGTTTGATGCTGTGGTGTAGTAGGTTAATGCCTTGTCCTGCTGTGCATGCATCCCATATATTGTTGCTAGAAGACCAGGTTCTCCACTTCCAATCCAGCTCCCTACTAATGCACCTGGGAAATTGGTGGAAGATGGACCATGTTCTTGGGTGCTGGCACCCACATGAGAGACTTGGAAGAAGCATCTGGCCTTGCAAATAAAGAAATCTTAAAAAAATAGAAGCAGTGTTAGCACTGTTGGAAAAACAGACACATAGTTCAATGGAAAAAATAGGCAGCTGAAATAAACTGACTTTTCTACAGCCAACCCCTATTTAATAAAGGAAATAAACAGGAGAAAGAAGAATCCCTTTAGCAAATGGTTTAAAGGAAAGTGATTATCCATATGTAGAAGCCTGAAAAGATACCCCAACACCTCATACACTATGTAAAAGCAACTCAAGGTTAATTAAAAGTCTAAATATAAAACCAAAACCTTGAGAGCTTGTTTTGAGGTTCTAGCAGGGGAGCGCAGCTACTCGTATACCCTTGACTGAAGACTGGTCCTCCTCTAGTGGGGAAGGTCATCCTCTTCGACCGAGCACGCAGCTTTGGGAGGGACGCACATGGAGTGGTGAGGGAGGAAGGGGACACCCGCCTAGCCAGCCAGATCAGCCGAAGCAACCCTGGCGATCAATGGGGTGAAAGATGTTGCAGCCAGATCACCCTCACATTCTGAGTTCACGCCGGAGCTGAGGGAAGGAAGCAATGCCGTCGGATCTGGCCGCTCTGCGGGAGTCTGAGGAACAACTCGCACCAGGTGGCCGCCATTCCGTCGTCATGGGTAAAGGAGACCCCAACAAGCCGAGGTGCAAAATGTCCTCCTATGCCTTCTTCGTGCAGACGTGCCGGGAAGAGCACAAGAAGAAACACCCTGACTTCGGTCAATTTCGCAGATTTCTCTAAGAAATGCTCGGAGAGATGGAAGACCATGTCTGCAAAGGAAAAGTCCAAGTTTGAAGATATGGCAAAAAGTGATAAAGCTCGTTATGACAGGGAGATGAAAAATTACGTTCCTCCCAAGGGTGATAAGAAGGGAAAGAAAAAGGATCCCAATGCTCCTAAAAGACCATCATCTGCCTTCTTTCTCTTTTGCTCTGAACATTGCCCAAAGATCAAAAGTGAACACCCTGGCCTGTCCATTGGGGACACTGCAAAAAAATTGGGTGAGATGTGGTCTGAACAGTCAGCCAAAGATAAACAACCATATGAACAGAAAGCAGCTAAGCTAAAGGAGAAATATGAAAAGGATATTGCTGCATACCATGCCAAGGGCAAAAGTGAAGCGGGAAAGAAGGGCCCTGGTAGGCCCACAGGCTCAAAGAAGAAGAATGAACCTGAAGATGAGGAGGAAGAAGAGGAAGAGGAAGAAGATGAAGATGATGAGGAAGAGGATGAAGATGAAGAATAAATGGCTATCCTGTAATGATGAGTGTGGAGTGTGCGTGTGTGCTCAGGCAGTTGTTTTGCTAAGAATGTGAATTCAAGTGCAGCTCAATATTAGCTTCAGTATAAAAAAACTGTACAGATTTTTGTATAGCTGATAAGATTCTTTGTAGAGAAAATACTTTTTTTAAAAAATGCAGGTTGTAGCTTTTTGAGGGGCTACTACATACAGTTAGATTTTAAAGCTTCTGATGTTGAATGTTCCTAAATATTTAATGGTTTCTTTAATTTCTTGACTTGTGTATGGTAGCACAGCAAAGTTGTAGGAATTAGTATCATTTGTAAATTTGGATTTTTTGTTAGGATGTTGCATTCTGTGTTGTTTTTTTAAAAAAACATTTTGTAATAAAATTATGTATGTTAAAAAATAACCCAAAACCTAAGTAAACATATGAGAAACTGTAAAACATAAGCAGAGACAACAGTTTGTGTAAGATTCCAAAAGCACAAGTAACAAAAATAAAATATACAAATTTGAGCATATCAAATTAAGATACATCTTCACAACAAAGTAATCAACAGAGTGAAGATACAATGGATGGAATGGCAGGATACATTGAAAACTCTGACTATGACAAAAGATTGATAGCCAGAACATACATATATAGAACTGGAAAAACTCCAAACAAGAAGCAAAATGTACACGTAAGAAATGGGCAATGATCAGAATACAGGTTTCTCAGAAGAAGAAATCTCAATGGTCAAGACATAGATGAACATGCCCAATATCACTAGCCATTAGGGAAATGTAAATCAAAACCAATAGCAGACTCCATCTGTGGGAGAAGACAATGCTTGGGTTTTCATTTGTGCAACAAGTGGGTTTAGAGGACCCTGTTCACCATTAGAGGGCAGAGTCTACATGGAAGTAAAGAATCCTTAATACTTTCCTAATGGGCTTGTTGAATTCTTGACTAGTGCCTATTACCATTGCCACAACCTTTCCAGTCTCACTACTTTCCTTCTTCTTCCTCTTCTCTATAGCTTGCAAAAACAGTATATCTTCTATATACGGAGGATACTTTTGTTTTGTTTTATTCCTTCTGTCTCATGATGTTCCTCTAAGAAATCACAACCCTCCAAATATTCATTCATTTATGCAGTCTGCAGTTTTCATGGGCTACTACATGGCAAAGTACTAGGTTAAAGGAAAGGTATAGGTCAGGAACTGAGCAAAGTTCACAATGATGTAGTATTATCTGGGGAAATGAACCTGATGGAAGACATCTCTCTCTCTCTCTCTCTCTCTCTCTCTCTCTCTCTCTCTCCTTCTCTCTCTGTGTAGCTCTGATTTTCAAATAAATAAATAAATCTTTAAAAACTAACTAAATAAATATACTAATAACCTGGTGGCAACACCTTTCTATCAGAACATGTGAAGCACTCAAACACAGTTTGTCCCAGAAAGTCAGCCATAGTTTTCAAGGGCACACCTTCCACTCCATTTGTGGACATCTCTGTGTGGAGTAAGGGGCACTTATTTCTTCCCCTCTTCTTTCTTACCACTCTCACAGTTATAACTTCTTCCACAGAGCAGTCTTTATGAAATTGTAGAACTAATATCCTCCCATTTCAAAAATGTCATGGGTTTAACCACAGAACCCAAAATAAGACAAGTAACTGGCCTTCTTAAATTACACAGTGTGGAATGTAAGATTCTCAGTGGATCACTGGGTAACTGTAAAGTACTGGGCAGAGAAAAAGATGTTACTTATCTGTATTTATGATGTTGTAATTCTCCAATTTATGCAAACTCAGATTAAAAGGGCTCCAGATAGTGGGCAACACTGTTGCATAGTGGGTAAAGCTACTGCCTGCAGTGTCAGCATCCTATATGGGTGCCGGTTGGGATCCTGGCTGCTGCACTTCCCATCCAGCTCTCTGCTGTGGCCTGGGAAAACAGTAGAAGATGGCCCAAATCCCTCATCTCCTGCACCCACCTATGAGACCTGGACAAAGCTCCTGGCTTCTGGTTTTGGATCCAAACAGCTCCAGCCATCCATCTCTGCTTCTACCACTCTGTAACTCTGCCTTTCAAATAAATAAATAATTATTTTAAAAAACAGCTTCATCCCAAAAGAAGCTCCTGGCTTCAGACTGGCACAGCTCCAGCTGTTGCTGCCAATTGGGGAGTGAACCATCGGACAGAAGACGTCTCTCTCTCTTTCTCTCTCTCTCCTCTCTCTGTGTAACTCTTTCAAATGAATAAATAAATCTTTAAAAAAGTAGCTCCAGTTATTGACAACACAGTAGACTTGCATTAATTTTAGTTCCCTTCTTATTTTGCAAAGGGATCAGTGGCAGGTCAAAACAGTTGACAGCCTTGCTAACAGGAGAAGAAATAGCTGAAGACAGAAAATGAAAAGCAGCCAAATACATCATCAAAGAAAGAGAAGTGGACCCCATCCAACACAAACCTTTAAAAGTGGATGCTCACAATTGACGAGTGAAACAGCTGCCCACTGAAATCTTATCTAGGGAGGGAAGATGTCCTAAGTTCTGCTTCTGTAAACTCCAGTCATAAATCTATCCTAATAAATCTGTCCCCGGCATCACTTTTACAAACATACTGGACCCACTGACCATTGGAAATGTGGACCTAAGTCATGAAGGCTGCCATTTAAACCCACCAATGCTGTAACAGCTAAGAAACTTGAATTTGATGCTCAGTTCTCAGGAAATCATTCCAGCTGAGCCTAGGGCCATTAATAGAAACTCCTTGGATCCTCCACTGTCTCTGTGCCTGTTTGAAAGAAGGGAGTTTTCCCACCCCAGGTTTCTGGAACAGCTTCAAATTCCACATTGGAAAAATCTGATAATTAATATGAGAGGGATCAATGCACACTTCACACTGCTCCCCACCAGGAAGATGAGGTGCAGGATGAGAGCAGTGGGGCAGATCCCAGTCAGATCCTCCTTCCCACCCCTCTGCTGCCCCAGGCTCCCTGCTGAAGGCCACCCAGCCCCACCCTGCAGGAACCAGCCCAGGAAACATCAAGAGACGTGGCCAGACTGCATTCTGAGACCACCCACAGTGGGAACCCAGCTTATTTAACTGTGGAGAGCTGGAGTCTTTCTGCCTTCCTTCCCTGCGTGTGCATGTTCCCAGAATGCTGCCCCCTCTCTCCTATAACCACTAAATAAAGCGCATTAGGGACAGTTTGGGTGAGGTCCTGCAGGAGAGATTCCAGGCACTGGGAGCCTGGGAAGTGGAGGTGGGAGACAGAACAGCCCGGGTCCCAGTCCTGACCTCGGGGGAAGCTGCCATGATCTATGGCTCCCTGGCACCCACCCTTCTCCCACACGTATCCCAGCCCCTTCCTGCATGCCAAACCTGCAGCAGAAAGTCCCTGGAGCAGGTACCCTTTCTTCTGGACACACGGGGATCGATTCGGGGAGTGGCGGGAAGAGACTCCCTGGTAAGTGGGACCCACAGGTGGAGGATGAAGAGGGAAGATGCAGCAGGAGGCAGGCTCGGGGTGAGCACTTGGAAACTCCCTGGGATAGCACGTGCAGAGCAGGAGATGCGGTAAATGCCAGAGAAGGAGAAGCACAGCCCCCAGGGCTGACCCTGATCAGGGAATGAACTCCCTCTGGTCCAACTCAGGCCCCAGGGAATGGCAGCAGCATGCGCATGTGCACAGGCATTCAGAAGGCATAATACATCCGAGCTCCTGGGAACTCTGGGAAATGGAGTACAGGCCGCAGCATCCCTAGAGACACCAGCTGACCCTCCCAAAGGCTGTAGTCAGGGGTGGGTGCCCACAACCAGAGGGCCTTTGCTTTTATTCAGTCCCTCCTTCCTTTCCTTCCCCCCACCAAAATCTCAGGGATCAGTTGCTTTCTTCCTTTCCTGAATCAAATCTGAAAGAGTGACACTCACTGCTGCTAACTGACCCCAAATCCTGGCTCCCTCATAACCTCTGTCTCTTCCAGAAAAATCTTATTTACTACTTTGGCCCTAGAAATCATAAATGACTATGATAGAATGTAGCTTTTAACAGAGGTGTAGAAGGCATGGTTTAATGTCCAGTTTTGAGAATACAATTTTCATTTGTGTTTTATTGATGTTTATAGTTCTTTTAAGATTTATTTATGTATTTGGAAGTCAGAGTTACAGAGAAGGAGAGCCAGAGACAGAGAGAGAGAGAGAGGTTTACCATCTGCTGGTTCACTCCCCAATTGGCAGCAGCAGCACAGCACCGACCCCTTATAGTTCTTTTCAAATCATTTTAAACTGTCTTTTTATTCATCTAGTACAGAGACAGAAGAATGGACACAGAGCTAACATAGCTGCGTATTCAAAGAGACAGGTTAAGGGGTTAAATGCCTTATATCATAGCATTTATACCTTAGATTAACTCTGGGGACAGTATTATCTGGAGTTTACAAAATAGAAACTGAATGGAAAGAGCTTAGAAAAGCATGGTGTTTTTTAATATCATAAAAAAGTCTAAGTTAAAGGCCAATCAAGGGGCCAGCACTGTGGCATAGCATGTAAAGCATTGACATTCCATATGGGTGGAGGTTGAACCCGGCTACTCTGCTTTCGATCCAACTCTCTGCTATGGCCAGGGAAAGTGGTGGAAGATGGCCCAAGTCCTTGGGCAGCTGCATCTGTGTGGGAGACCCAGAAGAAGCTCCTGCCTGCTGGCATTGGAGCTGTACAGCTCCAGCAATTGTGACCAATTGGTGAGTGAACCAAAAGATGGAAGATGTTTCTCTCTCTCTCTCTCTCTCCCCTTCCTCTCTGTGTAACTGTGACTTTCAAATAAATAAATAACTGTTTTTAGAATGTCAATCAATATATAATACTAGCTTAAAGATATTTCTTTTGTCTTGTGTCTCAGTTTTTAAAATCTGATTTATCAAATGGAAAAATGTGAGAGAGATGAAGAATACCTACAAAAATAATTTACTGTAATTATTTACTGTAATAATTTACTGTAATGATGTACTGTAATTTACGGTAATAATGTACTGTGAAGAACCACATAGGATTATAACTTGTCTAGAAAACAAAGGAGATTCAAAGTTGCTATTTTTCATGGTTATTTTTTCTTATTTTTAATATCAAGATAGTATATAAATATTATGCACTCCTAGGTATTTGTGTGTTGTTTGATATGTTTTATTTTTAATCAGAAATTCAAAGAGATAACTGGGTAACATGAAGTTCTGTGTTTCTGATTACTTCTCTCAATTAGAGATCATGGGATTAGAGGTGGTGCTAGATTAAGAATGCTTCAATCTTTATCCACTGACTTCACACCAGCATTTACTATGTTAAACAATATTCTTGGGGTAGATGGCTCTTTCTTGCCAGACTGTAAACTTCATGGGGTCTAGAAACATATTTGCTTTGACACTAAAACTCAGCATCTTGACAGTCAGTCTTTTAGTTGAATAAATACATGATATACAAAATAAATATTTCTGCCCCTCAAGAACTGCCTAAGAGAGAAGAAAATAGAAATCAATTTGATGACTCTCAGTATTAGGTGAATATATAATTTGTCATTCTGACATAAGCCTTGTCATAAAAAGGGCATATGAATAATCACACAGAGTTGAAGTGTATGAACACCTAGGGCCAAGTGGATTAAAAGTTCAGCCTAGCTATGTAAGGCATTCCATGTCAATAGGAGAGGAAGGAGGAAGAGGGGAGGGAGTGTAGGCGGGAAGGTGGTTACGGTGGGAAGAATCACCATGCTCATTACTTAGCAGCAAAGAGAGAATCTGTGATCATTTGTTGCTTAAGAAAGGGTGATAGGCATTATTTAATTATAATGCAGGCATCAGTGTTCACCTGTCTCTGAAATAGGAAGTCTATAACTCAGAATTCCTTGCTGTTTCATCAAAAACAATTCAAAACAAAAACCTAATTAAGCATAAGTGGAAGTTGTGCATTAGAAGTCTATTCTAATCTCTAGGAGGTTCAGGGGTTGGAAAATTCATCTAAAATCTTGCTGCCAAACATTGTCCCACACATTTTCCATGAACACTACCCTTAAGCATAAGCTTTTTTTTAAAAAAAGATTTATTTATTTGAAAGTCAGAATTACAGAGAGAGGAGAGGCAGAGAGAGAGAGAGAGAGAATCGTCCATCTGCTGGTTTACTCCCCAATTGGATGCAATGGCCAGAGCTGAGCTGATCCAAAGCCAGGAGTTAGGAGCTTCTTCCAGGTCTCCCGTGTGGGTTCAGGTGTCCAAAGACATGGGCCATTTTCTACTGCTTTCTCAGGCCACAGCACACCTGGATTGGAAGTGGAGCAGGCTGGACTCCAACCGGTGACCATATGGGATGCTGGCACTGCAGGAGGCAGCCTTACCTGCTATACCACAGCACCAGCCCCCATAAGCCCTATCTTCTGCAGAACCAGCACCCCAGACACCAGCCACCACATGGCATCCCATGGCACATTCAACCCTGGCAATGTTCTGCAGCTCTTGCTCCTCTCCACTTTCACTGGAAGAATCTGCAACTCCTTGTTTTCATGCAAGTAATTCTGATTCAGATGATGCCCCTGACACAATTGGCTGGCAAGTGCCATGGCATGTGTCCACGGCCTAGCTAAATGCAAAGCTGGAACATTTTAAACTTTTCACTGCCATGGTGAGACACGGACTCCATCTGATGAAGTAGGGGATTTTTCAGGGAGTCTAGAGAATCAAATATGACAAAATGACAAATCTTAACCAAAGAGTGCCGTGGTACAGATGAAGAGAACCCAAAATGTATTTTTCTATCTTTTCTTTTCTGAGTTAAGTGCCTAAAAACAAAGCCAATGAGGGTTAAACAGACCCATTCTGAAAATTCCTTAACATCTTCATTTTCATCCAAATTAATATATTACTTGAAGGAAATAAATTTTACATAAATGAAAATGCAGTACCACAGACAAGTGTACAGAACATAGCCCTTCAGTTAGCTTCAAACCATCTGGGTCCATTAATGTGTTCTTCCAGAACCCAAGCTGCAGTACAATAGAACCACAGCCTCTGACATTCCTCCTCCACCCTGATGGATCTTGGGTTTTCCTCCCACCTCCCCTCTCCTGTGAATACATCAGTAGCAGGATAAATGGAATCCAAAGATACGATGATGTTATTTAACATGGAATAAACATAGTGTTTTAGTCAGTACAATCCTCAATACTACAATAATAATTCCGAGTTCACTGACTATGAAACTAAGTATATGAAATCTATTCCTAAGTAATCGTACCATCGAGAGCTGAATGTAGACTTTCAGAGGGAAAGAAAGAGAGAATTGTGTAGAGATGTGTATCTCTATAATAGAGATTTACCGCTGTACTTTATAGACAGTACACCATGTTTGTATTTTCTTGTTTTTTTATTTTTTTATTTTTTGCAGTCTGGAATAGTTTATTATATCCAGCTTGTCACTTTGGAAATTTTATGATTAGACACTAATATACAACAAATTTTGAATCCTTACAGACAATATAGAGCACCCTAGGCCCTCCCAAGGGCAGAAAACAGACCAAGAGCTCACAGATTGGCTGCAACTGCAAGAAGCAGATGAAAATATCGTCAGAAAGATACATATTCCTGCAGTGTGGCTGCTGAGCAGTTCTGCCCTTATGGATCTCATCTCTGTTTCAGATCATTAAAGAAAGTTACATGCTTTCTGACATTTCTAAAGATTTCAATAATGAGAATCTAATATATGTTCACTATGCTAAGAGCTTCAGAACAGCCCAAAGATGTGGGCCATCTATTGCTTTCCCAGGCCATAGCAGAGAGCTGGATCAGAAGAGGAGCAGCTGGGACTAGAACCGGAGCCCATATGGGATGCTGGCACTTCAGGCCAGTGCTTTAACCTGCTGTGCCACAGCACTGGCCACAACGTAGTATTTCTAATAGAAGAGATGGTTAAGTCATTAACTCCTCTAAAATACAAGTTAAGTATTAGTTTTGAAACTCTGATTCATTCATGAGAAAAACAAAAGGTTAATTTTCACTCTTTGCTTCTGGGTATGTAAATTTTCTTCTAAGAAATTAATCATGACTTTTACATCTCAGACCCTATTATGAGTAAGTAGAGAATATTGTGGGGTCATACGCTCATTCTATCAAAGGAACATTTCTCCAATTAAAGAAAACATTATGGGCATCCCATATGGGCACTGGTTTGAGTCCTTGCGGCTCCACTTCTGATCTAGCTCCTGGCTATGTCCTGGGAAAGCAGTAGAAAATGGCCCAAGTGCTTGGGCCCATGCACATGCATGGGAGAACTTGAAGCTCTTAGCTCCTGGCTTCAGATCAGCGCAGCTCCAGCCATTGCAACCAGCTGGGGAGTAAACCATCAGATGGAAGACCTCTCTCTCTCTCTCTCTCTCTCTCTGTGTGTGTGTGTGTGGGTGTTTGTAACTCTTTCAAATAAATAAACAAATCTTTAAAAAAAAAAGCCATGAGTCAGGGAAATTTCATCCAGGTCTCTCGCTTGGGTGCAAGACTCAAGGATTTCTACCATATTCTACTGCTTTCCCAGTATGTTTTCAGAGACCTGCATCAGAAGTAGAACATGCAATGGTGCCCATAGAGGATGCTAGTGCTGCAGGTGTTGCTATAACCCATTTTGCCACAGTGCTGGCCCGGTAACAATTTTTAATTCCTAGGAATTAACAGGGAAGAAAGAAGTATGGCAGGATACCTTTTTTAAAAAAAATATTTTATTCATTTGAAAAAGTTATATGGAGAGGTAGAGAGTGAGCTGATCAGAAGCCAGGAGCCAGGAGCTTTTTCTGGGTCTCCACATGAGCAAAAGGGCCCAAGGACTTGGGCCATCCTCTACTGTTTTCCCAGGTGCATTAACAGGAGGCTGGACTGGAAGTGGAGCAGCTGGGACTCTACCAGCACTCATATGGGATGCCTGTATTTCAGGCCAGGGCTTTAACCTGATGTGCCACAGTGCTAGCTCCAACAGGTGACCTTTTACGCTCAATAATCTCTTCTTGGTATTGGCAGCAGTTTGTAATTTTTTGTTTATTTTCCTTCTTCTTAATCTATATTTTTAAAAAAATTACAAAAAGTTCCAGCACCCTGAGAACCTCCATCACAAGGGCATACAATCAGATGTTTGTCCAGAAAAGGGTGGTGTAGATGCAAGGTGGAAAATGCAAGGTGAGTTGATTCATCTTTCTCAGGCTGTGGTTTCCATGGGCAACTTTTACAACCAACTGCCTGATTTGTTCCTCTTCCACAGAGTGGAAAACATGTTAAGTCATCCTATTTAGCCAAAAGCCAGTGGCAGCACTTCAATACGTCATCAATCCAGGGCCAGCATTGTGGCACAAAGGAGTAAGTTGCCAACTGCAACAGCAGCATGCCTTATGGCACTGCTTTGAGACTCACCACCTTCACTTCTTGTCCAGCTCTTTGCTTGGGAAAGCAGCAAAGATTGCCCAAGAGTTTGGGTTCCTGCACCCCCATGGGGGACTGGGGCAGACTTCCAGGGTCCTGGCTTCAGCCTGGCTCACCCCAGCTATTGTGGCCATCTGGAAGTGAGCCAGATGAAAGATAGATCTCTCTCTCTCTCTCTCTCTCTTCCTTTTACCTAAACATACATTACATACATAAATGAAGATGCATCAATGTAGCAACTTGTTGAGGAAAAGTCTTCTGATTATTGCAGGTACTGTCTCAATGCATAAAAATATTCAGACACAAAAATTATAAACTGGTTTATATTTATATTTCTCAACCACATACTTTTCAGAAAAAATTGTCTGCCACTCAGCATCAGGTATGAGTCTGAAAGCATTCATTAAAAAATCAAGTAATTTTACTAAGCACAAAAACCTCTAGTATAGACCGCATATAAACCAGTGGCTTCCATGGGTATACACAGATTGATTTTTGTTAATTTACAGGGATCACTGCACTTCCCTGGCACGGAGCTGTCTGAAGAGTTTAAACACTGATGGGTGTGGCATTATTTCTGATATTTGCTTATTATCCAGAGTGCATTTATTCAATATCTATCATGAACTCCACACTCTATATATAAATCTATTTCAAATATGTTGATATTTAATGGTACTTACACACTTACAAACTGAGCTGATCCTCCTAACTTCTCTCTGGAATAGCTATGCCTTTGACATTGCCTTTTTTCACACATATGGAAATGCATAATATGCTTCTGTATGGTACTTCAGAATTTATAAAAGGCTTTTCAGGTAAAATTTACATAACATCATGTGAAAGTGGCCAAAGGACACAGTCTTCTCATTACAGAGGGGAGAGGTATGAAGTCACTCTCTGAACAGTTACTCAGATTCTGTCAATCAGGTTCAGAACCTTATTAGGTATCAGATACACATCTAGATTTTTTCCCTACTGTCTCTTTTTCAGAATTCCCAGCTTATGAGTGAACTTCAGTCTGAATGAATGCTAATATTCAAGGTTCAAAGTGAAAAAATTACTGAGGTTTGTATTGGTGAGTAAAGCATGTGTCTAAATGTTACTTGTATTTAATAATAAGTATTGAATCACATGAAACTGAATATAAGATTATGCAAATTTTTAAGATGAAGAGCATATATTTAAAACCACATTCTTACATTTTGCAAACGTGTTGAAACAGCTTACTGGAGCATGTGTTTGGCATAGTGGTAAAGCCTTCCACATCCCAGTCAGAATTCTCAGGGCTCAAGCCCTAGCCCTGCTTCTGCTTCTGGCTTCCTGCTAACAGAACCCTGGGAGGCAGCAGCTGATGGCTCAAGTACTTGAGTCCCTGCCACCTGTGTGGGAGACCCACACTGAGTTCCTGGCTTCAGCCTGACCCAGCTCTGGTTGGTGCAGACATTTGAGGAATGAGCAATAAATGGAAGGGCTCTGCCTTGCAAATAAACAAAAATAAATATACAGACATTTACTTAAGGTGTCTTGCTCACTTTTAAATGATTTCCCTTTTCACAGTAAAATGCCTAACTGTCCTCTTTAGTTACAATGCATGTTTTGCTCTCCATGTCCACTCCTGAGCTCCAAGTACTGGCAGCTCACCCTAGCATGCTGACTGGTTCCAATGTTCAAGTACTCATCGCCCATTCTCTTTTGGTGGGTCTACTGGAAAGAAAGGAGAGTATCTACAGTAGTTAATATCTTACTGTTGCTCTTGCTGTCCACCTGCAGGCCTGAAGGATGATCAGCTGAATACACACTGTGATGTTCTGGACGTAGTTTCCAAACTTCAGTCACTTTGCAGTGGAGGGACTCTGTCCTCGTCAATCACCTGAAAGCCTGCAGGAGTAGGGAGAAGCTGTGTTTGAAGAATTCACAAATACAGTGCATTGAAGCCAACCACTACCACCCCCACCACACCCCTACTTCAGGGTTCTGGCAAATCCCAAACCAGGAGTTTGGGACCAGCAGTGGTTCAGGAGGTGACCTCAACTCCTTACTCTGAACAGCTCCAAAGTGCCTGGTGCACCCAGCGGGAGCTCAGCGCCTCGACCTCCCGCCCTCCTGCCCTTGCCACCAGGACGCCCAGCTCCCAGAGCCTCCAGGAGGCCTGCAGCAGACCCGCAGGTCCAGGTGCACTGGGTTGTGCATCCAGAGAAAACCCAAAATACAGGCCCAGCTCAAGTGTCACCTCCCCACAAAGTCTCTGTATCCTACTCCCTCCCGGAAGGCTGCGG
The DNA here is from genome assembly GCF_051225735.1 of Oryctolagus cuniculus. NCBI lineage: Eukaryota > Metazoa > Chordata > Mammalia > Lagomorpha > Leporidae > Oryctolagus > Oryctolagus cuniculus. Next base: position 83,779,506 of record NC_142879.1, read on the forward strand.
GCCAGCACTCAGAACTGGGAGTCGCGGCATTTGGGGTTCACCCATGCTCCCATGAAGAAAGATGCCCCCGTGGGAACCCCACTCCACCTGTGGGCAGGGCTGGGGAAGGAGTGCCGAGTAAGCCTCCACCCTAGGACTGCAGCCTGGGAAAGTCCAGGGCCCCAGCCCCCTTGCCGGACATGGGGTCTCACTAAGTGTGCTCTGAGCCAGGGCCTCAGCCATCAGCAGCTCTCTTGCTTCCAGAATCTGCTGCAGGACAGCTCAGGCTCCGCCCAGCGGGGAACCTTGGGCCAATCCTTCCTGCACTGGGGCAGGACCAGCGCTGCCAGACCCGCCCCATGTAGGCTGGCTATAAAGGCGGTGGTCATTGGTGGGCAGCTGGTAGTTGTGGTGTAGGCTGGTGATGTGGGTCGTTTAGCTTCTTGGCTGTTTTGTACCTTGGGGCTAGAATGCAGGTGGTGGCCCCTGAGTCAGGAGGGTCAGGAGAAGAAGAGACAGACCTGGTAGTGTGACCGCCCACCTCTCCTGCCAGCCCTGCTGGCTGAGGCTTGCAGCACGTGCTGCGCTTGGGGAAGTAATGAAGGCCAAGTCTCATCAGGAAAACCAAGTGCGCGGTGCTGATTTACTCACTGACACAGCATCTGTGTGGTCTGCATGGGCAGACAGGGGGAAGGGTTTCGTAGGAGGGCGCTGTTGGCACACTGGGCCGCATGCAGCTGCCTGCTATAGGCATCCAGGGCAGCAGAGTCCTGCAGGGTCCCTAGAGTCCTGGACATGCTGTGCCTTCCATCATCCACCCTCCTGCACTGATGCTGGGGGAAGTGCTTCTGCGGTTGATATCTCATTTGAATCCATGGTCATTTTCTCATGATGGGATGATCTCACACAGTGACAATCATGGGACAAATCACTGTTCTGCAGCATCTTCCTACCAGGAGCATTGCAGGTAGACAGGGGGCCACGGGTGACCAATGGCACCTCCTGTGCATGGTCTCTGGCCCATCCAGGACCGAAGGTGGAAAGGAAAGGAGAGGAGCCGGCTCAAGGGAGTTCTGCTGTGGGTTCCATCAGGTGCAAAATGTCTCCCGATTGCGGTTAACCTTGCAGGGAAATTGTTTCCTTTTGTGGGCCAGAGACCCCATCTGCTTTATTAGCTGTGCAGTGTATTGATAATTAAAATTTGGGCAGTCCTATCTTTAGTCCTCACAGTGTAGTTACATTCTGAGGAACTGATGAAACTGCTCAGTACTTCGGGACTGAGTGTAATATTAGGTGGGTAAGCCTGTTGTTGGCTTTTGGTTTATAGCTATTGGGCAACTTTATTTGGTAAAAATGCATTCAGGCTCAGTAGTGTATTCAAGGATGACCACTTAGTGAATTGTCTTTTTTTTAAGAATAAGAGTATTGAAGACCGGGTTGAGCTACCTATGGCAAAACTCCACCATTCCTGGGAAGGCCACAATTGGCAAGAAAAGCAGGTAGCAAGCTTTCATCAAGTAAGTTGAGATTCCTGTGTTTGCAATCTGAAGAGCTCACTGCTGAGCTGGGAGGGGAACTGCTCTGAGCACAACTCATTAGAGAACTGCTCTTGCAGACCTTCCCTGAAGGAAGCACTGTTGTGGTCAGAAGCATTCCAGGAGCTGCTGGCCAGCAATTGTGAATTAGGCTTGAATTGAATCCATTGCAAGTATCACAAGAGTGCAGAAAGGCTGTGTCCTCAAATGAGCAGCTCACCAGGGAGAATTTGACTTAACCTAGAAGGTCTGTTTATCTCCGCTTATTTCGCAGCATATTCACACCAGGTGGGGAAGATAAATCAGCCTTCAGCTCTGCAATGGCAGTGCTCTTGGTTGAGGCTGAGGATGCTTTTCATTGCATGCAGTGTTTGCAAGAGACTTAGTTCCCTGAGGATTTATGCCTCTCCTGTAAATACATTTTTGGCACTAAAACAAACTGAAGTATTTCTGTTTTAGTAGTATGGAACCAATGAAGTATTTTGCCTACAGGCATCTATGTCTTTAAAGAGCTAAATCTGCAGGATTACAGGATTGAGTAAAAACGAGAATAGCTAATCCTAGTACTAGAAAAGTACAAGGGATTATTTGATCATTAGCTTCCTCATATTCCTCATGTTTCTTTTTATTTTTCTGCCTGCTCTTCCCTACATACAGATGGTCTGGCTGTATTGGAGGCTTTTCTAAAAACTGAATTCTGTGAAGAAAATATAGGCTACTGGCTGGCTTGTGAAAACTTCCAAAAAAGATCCACCCACCCCAGAAGCCATCCTTATATCCAAGATAAATATATACACTCTGCTTAGAAAAAGGCCCAAAAGAGGTAAGACACAATTCCTCATTTCAGCATAAAGAGTACACTCTTGACATCAAGATGCAACAAAAGAAGTAAAGACATAAGACTAAAGCAAGGGCCAGGGAATCTGAAAAGCTTCCTCTCCTGGTGTCCTGTCTTTCAAATAAGTCTCCCCAGACCTGGCAGGTGGAGGTCATCACACATTACCGCTTCTAATTTTCACTTTCAAAGAGCAGAGCCCCCTTCTCTAATAAAGGATAATGAGTGATCTTTGTCTCAGATGAACATGCTTTCAAACCAAAACTCTTATTATCCAAAATATAAAAGAAGCTATGACTCCCAGCTTTACAACTGCCTGGAAAAGGGTGTATTACTTGATGGAGAATAACTTTTTGAAGTTGTATTTATTTGCAAGGCATAGTTACAGAGAGAAAAAGAGAGGGAAAGACAGAGGTCCATCTGCTGACTCACTCCCTAAATGGACACAATGGCCAGGGCTGGGCCAGGCTGAAGCCAGCAGCTTCCTCCAGGTCTCCCATGTGGGGGCAGAGGACCAAGTGCTTGGGCCATTCTCTGCTGCTTTACCCAGCAAGGAGCTAGGGAAGAAGTAGAGCAGCTGGGAGTCAAACTGGCATCCATGTGGGATGTTATTGCTGCAGGCAGCAGTGTAACTTGCTATGCCACAACACCAGCCCTCAGAAAGAACTCTTATCCCTGGTCTTTCTTTTGAGTCAGAATGCTACCAGGATTTGTGTTGAAAACCACAGATCACCACAGAACCCCATGAGAAGAAAAAGGAGCCCCAGAGTAGAGGACATGTTCTGTTTCCTAAGGCAGAAGTTTTTGACTGCCAGAGACGAACATTCAATTCAGCCTGGGTGTTTGGGAAATATACCTCGCAACTGGGGATTCCAGTTCAGGTAGTAAATCAGGAAGCTGGTGACTGTCCAGGAGATGCCTGTATGAGAACAGCTTCCACCACCGTGAAGACACAGGCAGGAAATACGTGGTCTGAGTGGGGTGGGTCTCACTGGAAAAGCAGGACTCTGAGATGGAAGATAATGCAATGGAATGCTGTTGTTCCAGACTCACTTAAAATCAATAGGTCTGGGATTCTGTGGCCTTAGCTACCTAGCTCTACATCTTTCCTTAAATCCATCCAGGTTACCACATGGTTTTAGTTCTAGGTTTTAAGTCCAAACTAATGTAACATGTTTATTATGTAGAATCATCCATTCTATTGCTGTGTATTACTGAAGCTGAAGTGATGTTTGAATTGTTAAATGGTATATAAAATAGTGAGTGCTCATGTGTAGAAAACCACAGTGGCTGTTCCAAGTGCCAAACACTCTTGAAGGCAGTTAAGCTTTGAAGTGGTCTTTGAATATTTGAATACATTTATTTTGATAACTAATGTCATTGAATACTCAGAGTCCAGGTGTGAGTTGATTTGATTTTGGTAACTGGAAATATGACCAACATAAGATCTTTGTAGTAGAGAAGAAGCATGCATTACTGAATCTGTTCAGGGATCACAAAGTGACCTGAATTGACCAGTTTGGGGTGGAAATCCCTAAGGCATGACTGGGCCTGGGCTGGGCTGCTGTGGGTGGGGCAGAAGGAGAGGGGAGGTGCCTGGGACCTGCTGGCCAAGGCTGCAGGTGTTCCTATTGGCCCCTGGTCACCCGTGGGGCCTCAGCCCCTCTCACAATGGAACCACACATGCACCTCAGATCGTTTTTACCCCTAATTCCACTTTAAAGAAAAGTTTATCAAGGCTGGCACCATGGTTTGGGGTGCAACCAGAACTGCAGGGCCTGCATCACAGTTGCTGATTCAAGTCCCTGCCGCCCAAATTCCTGTCCCACTCCAGCCAACAGGTGCAGTGGTGATGGACAGGTGCTTGGACCCCACACCACATGGGAGAACTGGAAGGGGGCTCATCAGCCTTCAGCCTCACCCAAACATTGGGGGATCAAACCAGCAGATGGAAGACCCCTGTCTCTATGCCTTTCAAATAAATCTCTTAAAATAAATAAAAAAGAAATGCAAAAATAAAAAAGAACCAGCTAAATAGAAGTGAACTGTATGGAGACAAACACCAATATTACATTACTCAACTCTCCACTGCTCCAATGAACAAAGAAGACAAATAAGAGGGATATAGGCCTCCCCTTTTTTGTTATGCTTCCCTTGGTTCTAACTAGCATGGGCTTGCAGAAAATGCACAAGGAATCCATTCTCTTCTGTGGTCAATACATGATCTCAGAATTTCCTTTATTCATTTGCCTAACAGATTTTGATTATGTTACTCTAAGGAAAGGGAAGGCAACAAAACTGCCCTTTTCCCCCATTTTAAAAATCTATTATTTATTTGAAAGGCAGAGTTACAGAGAAGTGGTAGAGACAGATCTTCCATCTGCTGGTTCACTTCCCAAATTGACCTCAGCTGAGCCAATCTAAAGCCAGGTGCTTCTTCCAGGCCTCCCACATGAATGCAGTAGTTCAAGCACTTGGGCCACCTTCTGATGCTTTCCCAGGCACATTAGCAGGGAGCTAGATTGGAAGTGGAGCAGCTGGGAGTTGAATCAGCACCCATATGGGATGCTGGCACAGCAGGCCATGGCTTTACCCATTGTGTTGGTACTGTTTGTGTGTCTGTGTGTGTGTATGTATTTTTATTTCAAAGACTCATTTATTTATTTGAAAGGCAAGGTTAGAGAGGGAGAGACATAAGAAAAGAGATCTTTCAACCTCTGGTTCACTCCCCAAATGTCCACAACAGCAGAGGCTGGGCCAAGCCAAAACCTGGAGGCTGAACAGCAGATAATCTTCAGTTATTAATTTAAAATGAATAGGCTGTAGCTGGTGCTGTGGCATATAAGGTGAAGCCACCACCTGCAGTGCTGGCATCCCCTATGGGCACTGGTTCATATCCCAGCTGCTCTGCTTCTAATCTAGCTCCCTGCTAATGTGTCTGGGAAAGCAGCAGGAGATGGCCCAAATACTTGGGCCCCTGAATCCATGTGGGAGAACTGGAAGAAGCACCTGGCTTTGGATTAGCCCAGCTCCAGCTGCTTGCAGCCATGTGGGGAGTAAAACAGCAGACAGAACATCTTTTTATTTCTGTGTCTCTCTCTATAATTCTGTCTTTCAAATTAATAAATAAATCTTTAAAAAGGGTTTATTAACATATACTATAATCCAATCCAGGAACAGTAAGAGAAGCATTAAATATTGCTACCTATATTTTTATTTATTTTTTATTTTTTAATTGTTTAAACTTTTATTTAGTAAATATAATTTTCCAAAGTACAGTTTATGGATTACAAAGGCTTCCCCCCCATAACTTCCCTCCCAACAGCACCCCTCCCATCTCCCACTCCCTCTCCCATTCCATTCATATCAAGATTAATTTTCAATTATCTTTATACACAGAAGATCGATTTAGTTTATATTAAGTTAAGATTTCATCAGTTTGCAGCACACAGAACATAAAGTGTAAAATACTGTTTGAGTACTAGTTATAGCATTACTTCACATTGGACAACACATTAAGGACAGAGATCCCACATAAGGAGTAAGCACACAGTGATTCCTGTTGTTGACTGAACAATCTGACACTCTTGTTTATGGCATCAGAAATCTCCCTGGGCTCTAGTCATGAGTTGCCAAGGCTATGGAAGCCTCTTGAGTTCACTGAGTTTGATCTTACTTAGACAAGGTCATAGTCAAAGTGGAAGTTCTCTCCTCCCTTCAGAGAAAGGTACCTCCTTCTTTGATGGCCTGTTCTTTCTACTGGGATCTCACTCACAGAGATCTTTTATTTAGGTCCTTTTTTTTTCTTTTTTGCCAGAGTGGCTTTCTGCTGCTCCTCTGCACGCGGAGGAGCCACACCGGACCGGACGCTTGTTGTTCCCTTTTTTTACAAGTCCTTTCTATAGTAAAGTAAGAATAAGTAAACAGCAAACTCCCAAAGCAAGAATGAGTAGAGAGAAGTGAGAAAGAACGAAGTAACGAACTTCCCCGCGAACTCTCCAACGCACTCTCCAACCAACCCACACCACCATGCCATCTCTCTCCTCCTATATAGTCCTCTCCACCAATCCGTGCTCTGCTACCCACACGCCGAGCGTGCCGCTCTCCTCCAATCAGGAGCGGCTCTTGCAGCTTATCAAGTTGGTAAGGGGCAGCTGTGTAGAAGCTGTACGCTCCTCTCCCAGCGCCACATTGTGGGAGAGCAGATGCATAGAATAAGTCTTAATTCCAGTAACAGTATAGTCCGAGTTGCTCCCCACAGATCCCCCTTTCTTTTTAATTTTTTGGCGTTGATACGCACCTGTGTAAAGTTCAGCGTGATCTTCATGCTATTGACTGTCTTGTTTGTCGTGCTACTTCAGAGTTCGTTGAAAAATGTCCCATATTCAAGATCCCAGGGATTGGTTATTCATTGTTTTTCTTCCTCAAATAGAGTTTTTTTCTTCTAGCTCTTCTGCTGGTAGGTTTACCAACCGAATTCTTCTCTCAGGGGTCCATATTGGTTGTGCCACACCCTGTGGAAAAAAACAAACGGCGCCTCGTATTCTGAGTAAGGGGAATGGGCCTTTCCATTGGTTGTCCTGTAAATCCTTCCACATTACCCACTGTATTGATTCCTTATCAGCTGATTGAGCATGCATTTCTGCAGGTGTTTTACCATTCTTTTTCTTGTTCAAAAAATTAATTGTATAAAGAGCTAGGGCCAAGGCATCCTTGTTGGATGTGGCCATTTCCCCTATTCCCCCTTTTTGTTTAATTATTAAATTTTTAAAATATAAGTGAGTGCGTTCTACCACAGCTTGCCCTTGTGGATTGTATGGAATACCGGTAATATGGGAGATTCTGAATTCTTTCAAAAATGCAGCAAAACGAGTTGATGTATACGCTGGGCCGTTATCCGTTTTGATCACATGAGGAACTCCCCAGGCTGCAAAAGCCTGCAAGCAGTGTTGGATTACTTGTTGTACTCCTTCTTTATTCATGGCTGTGGCCATAACTACACCTGAATATGTATCTACAGTGACGTGAACACAGCTTTGTCGCCCAAAAGAGGGGATATGTGTAACGTCCATCTGCCAGATATGTCCTGGTTTAAGGCCACGGGGATTGGCTCCCGCAGGAATCTTTGGAACTATGGTAACAACGCACTTTTCACAGGATCTAATAATATCTTCTGCTTGCTTGCGGGGAATATTAAATTTAAAACTTAAAGTGTGGGTGTTAACATGCCATTTAGAGTGATATTCTTTAGCTTGTTCCAAAGCGGTGCATGCAAGCAAGAATCTTGAATAATGATCTGCCATCATGTTTCCTCGAGTAAGTGGGCCAGGTAAATTAGAATGAGCTCTTATGTGGCCTATGTAAATAGCATGCTCTCTTTGATTTAATAACCCCTGAATTTCACTTAAATAAGAATAGACTGAGGAGGATTTAAGAATAAGGCACTGTGTAGCAAGCATCTGAACTGCATTCACCACATATGCACTATCAGACAAAATATTCATGGGTGCGCTCTCTCTGCGTAATACTGTTGTGATAATAGCTAATTCTGCATGTTGTGGAGAAGGGGATGCTGTTAAGACAAAATATCGCTGATTGTTAAATATAGCTGCTCCTGTTCCGCCTTTAGCTCCATCCATAAATATGGTAACTGCCCCTTGAATTGGATCCCTTCACACCTTCTGCACCCGTTTTATTGAAACCTGTGTGCAGAAGTTAACAAATGGATGGCGAGGGTAGTGATTGTCAATCTCTATTTGTAGAATGAGAACTATGTATGCCCATTGCCAGCATTCCCTTGTAAAGGCTTCTACTGCCTCTTGAGCAAAGGGAACTACACATCGCTTTGGAGTCTTCCCCGCCATTTCTGTCACCTTTTTTATTGCTGTTAATATCAAATCAGCCACCGCTATGCCTTGGGTGTATAGTACACGCGGTGCATGTGAATGTGGGTATACAAACAACAAGGGTCCTCCTTGCCAAATGACTGCGAAGGGATACAGCTGTTCCATAAAAATTAATATTTCTAGGGCTTGTTGTGGATCACATCTTTCCATCTGCATTGCTTTAATTTGTTTTTCGATTTTCTGTAACGCCAAGTGGGCTTCTTTTGTCAATCTACGAGGGGAATCAAGCTGGGCATCTCCTTCTAAAATATTGAATAATGGCATCATATCTTCGGTGGTTAATTTACAATAGGGCCTCAACCAATTTAAATTGCCACATAATTTTTGGAAGTCATTAAGGGTCTGCAACCCATCTATTGCAATTTCAAATTCTAATGGGGTCACCTTTTCAGAAGTTACTTTAAGCCCTAAGTACTGTACTACTTCCCCTTTTTGTATCTTCTCTGGCGCTACTTGTAACCCAACTTTTTCCAAATATAATAACAGCAGCTTATATGCTTCCATAAGGTGACTTTCACTTTCAGCCATTATTAACAAATCATCCATGTAGTGTAAAATTTGTACTTTTGGGCACTGTTGTCGAACCGGCTCTACTGCCTGGTCAACATATAGCTGGCATATGGCAGGACTGTTAGTCATTCCTTGGGGAAGCACCTTCCATTCATATCTTTTGTCGGGACCTTGATGATTAATGGAAGGTACGGTGAAAGCAAACCTCTGAATGTCTTGTTCATGTAGAGGTATGCTAAAAAAGCAGTCCTTCAGATCGAGTACTATTAATGGCCAATGCTTTGGGATCATAGTAGGAACCGGGAGTCCGGGTTGTAATGCCCCCATGGGTTGCATCTGCTGATTAACAGCCCGTAAATCATGCAACAACCGGTATTTCCCCGATTTTTTCTTTATCACGAATATTGGCGTATTCCATGGGGAGGTTGATGGTTGCAAATGGCCTGCCTCTAATTGTTGTAACACTATATCATTTACCGCAGCCAACTTTTCCTGGGTAAGGGGCCACTGTGGTATCCACTTTGGCTTGTTGTCCAGCCATGACAATGGCAGCGACTGCATCTCAGTGGCCCCCACGAAAAACCCGTGTCCTGTCTTTTAAAATCGCCTTTGGGCTGGGCTAGGTCCCTTCTGCCTTCTCTGGAGCCTAATCCTCTCTCCTGATATCCCTTTTTATACATAATACGCCGTCCTGTAGAACTCTCCAATTGGTCCTCATTTGTTAATGTCAGTCCCAATTGTTCTAAAATGTCTCTTCCCCATAATGTGATGGGGAGTGCACTAACATAAGGCTGCACATTTCCCTTGTTCCCTTCTTGATCCTGCCAATGAAGCACCTGAGCACTTCTTGATGGTGTCATGGCCGCACCTAGGCCTACTAAAGTATTATCTCCTGGCTGAAGGGGCCATGACTTCGGCCAATCATTTTCTGAAATTGTACTTACATCTGCACCTGTATCTAGCAGGCCCTGAATCGACTTTCCTCTAATGGTTAAGGTCCACAGAGGTCGATCTGCTAAAGATAGGGACAAGGCTGCAAATTTCTCCCCTTGGGGTCCATGAACATCCTGCGCTCCAATCATGATCAGCATTTGAGCCACAGGTTCTTCTGGCTTGATTTGAATAATACCCTTTGTAGATTGTATTAGCACTTTTAACTTATCAAAAGGTAATTGAATGACTCCGGTAATGACCATTAGGCCTCTTAAAGCATTTGTTTCTTTTCCTATGATTATTCCAAGTCCCTTATGCTCCGCTGAAATTGTTTCTGCCCTCACCTCTATGGCTTGTGGCCCCATTTGAGGTGTTAGTACCGAATATTCGGTGGCTCGTAACTCTGCGCAGTAAATATTTGGTTTTTGTATTGTTGGGACCGTGGCACCCACCGATTGTTTTGGCCCCAGGGTGCAGGGGCCCACATTCCATTTTTTTGCTGTTGTCCACATACACCTGATCTTCTTATGGGGCCCGGCTCATTTGGCATCCTCAGGGGATTGCCTGCGCTATTCATTTTAAAGTAACATTCACTGACCCAATGATTCCCTCTTCTACAGCGTGGGCAAAGGCCTGGTCTTCTCGAGTTCTCTATGCCCTGCCGATCTCGGGCTGGAAATTTTGCCCTACATTCCCTCATTAGATGCCCTTCTCGACCACATCTAAAGCATATTCGTCCCCTCATGTTCTGTCTAAATTGTCGGGTTACAGCTACTGCAGCATGTGATCCAGAAGCTACATCATCCATGACATCCCTACAGATTTTCAAAAAGGTAGGGATGTCTTTATGCTGCCATGGTCTAAGAGCTTCACGACATGTTTTATTGGCCTGTTCATACGCCAATCTTCTGACTAAGGGCATTGCTTCTTCCACAGTTTCAAAAATGTTTCCTGCTGCTTCCATTAATCTGTTCACGAAGTCAGCGTAAGGTTCAGTAGGGCCCTGTACTATCTTAGTTAGGCTGTGTCTTATTTCTCCTTTTCTGGGTATCACCTTCCAGGCTCTTCTTGCTATCTCTCTCACTTGTAAGAGGACAGCTGTTGGTAATCAGGCCTGCTCATCGGGATTGGCAAATCGCCCTTCTCCATTTAACATTTCCTCATCCCATGCTTGATTCCCTGCTTGATAGTTCTGCTTTGAATATTCTCGCGCGAATTCTTTATAAGCAGCTAACCATAAGAGGAAGTCACCCCCGCCCAACACCGCCTTTACTAAGTTTCTCCAATCCTCGGGTATTAGGCCTTGCTGCCCAATGTTATCAAGGATTGCCTGAGTGTAACTTGCATGGGGCCCATACAATTGTACTGATTGTTGCAACTCTTTAAGTAATTTATGGTCAAGAGGCGTCCAACCCCTGTTTCCCTGTTGATCCTGAATTATAGGAAACACCTGGCCTGGTTCCTGGTACTGCTCCCAAGCAGGTTTTCTATAAACAGCTCCCCTTTGCTTGCTTTCGGTTCTCGGCCTTTCTATCTCCTCCTGCATACCTACTCCCTCCATCACTCCTTTTTCCTCCTCCCACTCTTCTTCAATCTCATGTGGAAAAAAGGGGCTTTTCTTTACAGGAGGAAACTTTGGTAGTACTAATGGGCGATACCGGGGTGGTGATTCATCCTTTATGGTTGAATTTGCCAGCCTTGTAGGGCCAGGATATATTCTTGGCATCTCTCTCGGGGGCGAGGTTCCCTCTTCAGCTTCCTTCTCCCCCACGTAAGCTTCCTGGCTCTCTAAATCCTTCTTTGATTTTCTTCTCACCTGTTCGTTACAATAGCTGCTCGCCTGGCTGCCCTGCCATAATTCTTCCTGCAATTCACTCCCCTCATTAAGCAACTCGATCCCTTCCGTGGGGTCCTGAAGCACCTGATCAACGAGTTGCCACAGCTTCAGCACTTCTATCGATTCCCCAGCCTCACGTAATTTCCGTCCCACCTGCCTCCACTGCTGTAGAAACCAGGGGGACGTCTCCACGACTGCTCTTACGAATGCATCAATTTTCCTGCCCCCTCGTTTCCCTCACTTAGAAGAAAAGCTGCGAGGAGGTGGGGAGTAGGAAGAGAGAGAAACCACATTCAGCCCACAATGGATGATCTTTAGGGAGAAATAGAGAATGGTGCCTAGCAGGAGGAAGAGGTAGCCAGTGGGCAAAGAGTAGCCAAAGAACTCCATTGTCTGTACCGTCTGTGACATGTGGGAGCGGTGGGCGTAATGGAAGACTGAGTCTCCCAGACGTTCCCAGTTAATACCTCTTTCCTAGCTTCTAATTTTCTTCCCCCACGGCTTTTTTCCTGGGTTCTAACTAGCTTTTCACCGGCACTCTTTCCGTCCGGCCTTCCCCTAGGCTCTTTGCTAGTCTCTCTCTCCGGTAATTTCCCACTTCTTCCCGTTTTTTCCCTCCTAGGTTTCCTATCTGAGTCACGGCACCATTTGCTGCTCCTCCGCATGCGGAGGAGCCGCACCGGACCGGACGCTTGTTGTTCCCTTTTTTTACAAGTCCTTTCTATAGTAAAGTAAGAATAAGTAAACAGCAAACTCCCAAAGCAAGAATGAGTAGAGAGAAGTGAGAAAGAATGAAGTAACCAACTTCCCCGTGAACTCTCCAACGCACTCTCCAACCAACACACACCACCATGCCATCTCTCTCCTCCTATATAGTCCTCTCCACCAATCCGTGCTCTGCTACTCACATGCCAAGCGCGCCGCTCTCCTCCAATCAGGAGCGGCTCTTGCAGCTTATCAAGTTGGTAAGGGACAGCTGGGTAGAAGCTGTACGCTCCTCTCCCAGCGCCACATTGTGGGAGAGCAGATGCATAGAATAAGTCTTAATTCCAGTAACAGTATAGTCCGAGTTGCTCCCCACAGCTTTCCATACCTAAAATACTCTCATGGGCTCTTCAGCCAGATCTGAGTGCCTTAAGGGCTGATTCTGAGGCCAGAGTGCTGTTTAGGACATCTGCCATTCTACGAGGCTGCTGTGTATCGCACTTCCCATGCTACCTATATTTTATATAGTCTAAGTATTGTATAAACTAAAATATACAACACTAGGAGTATGCTATCAGTAATTACACTACCAATCTCAGTGATTATAAATAAGAATTTTAGCAACTATACTGATTCTGAACAGTGATTCAATGTTTCTGTTTTTAAATTTAAAAATGCCCCTGAACTTGAATGTTTCTGTGTAGCTCCTCATAGAACTACAAGCCTTAGAAGTTCTATGCTGTTTAACATTTCATCTTCAGTGCCAACTTGATGATTACACTGCCAGTTTATAAAACACTTCACAGTCATGTGAACCTTACCATAAGATAGGACTGTGTAGAATAAATCCTTTAACTACAAAGACAATCTTATCTCACAAGGGAGGAAGATCCAGAGGGGTCAAATGACTTGCTAATGTCACTTAGCTCTGTTGGCACAGAAACAAGGAAAGCTCTCAGCTTCCTGCCACCTCCCCTTACACCACCTGCCTCAACTAGACGAGCCTGTAATTTTAAGGATGCTCAGGTCCCATGAGTTTAAATGAATTTTTCAAGGTTACATGACAAGTACCAAAGCCAGAAGTAAAAATTATTGCTTCCATCTTTCTCTTCCTTGTCCACAATGGAAGTTTGATGTACACTTATGCATTATTCAAATATCATTTACAACCAAGAAGCATTATTTTTCCCCAAAAATAACAATGACACTGCTTTTTCCATTGAGGAAGTTATTTTAATGGATCATGCACACATACTTGTTTTGTTTTTTACTTTGAGATGCAAAGAAATGAACAAGTAGACAGAGAAGTGGTATTCACCCTCTAGTTAACTGCTGAAATGTCCACAGCGGTCAGGGCTGGCCCAGGAGCAGGGAACCTAATCATCTGAACCATCACTTGCTAGCTACCAGGGTCTACATTATCTGAAAGTTGGAGTCAGGGGCTGGAACCGGGAATCAAACCCAAAAACTCCAATGTGGGACACAGACATCTGAACCATAAGGCTGCACCCTGGCTTCCAGACTTGTTTTGTCACCAGTCCTCTGAAAATTAAAGTTAATTACAACCTGAAATCCAAGACTAAGTAGTCCTCAAGTGTGTGTGTCTATGCAAGTTTATGCATGAGAGTTACTTAGGTTGCCCAAGAGTCTGCAGTTTAGAGAGAACAGAAGAGTGAAACATGTGTCAGAGGATGTCAGCATTGGAGAGGTGGCTGTGCTCTAGTCAGAGGCTGAGGAGGACAAGTCCACAGAGGGCAGCAGCACCTAGGGAGTGTGCGAAAAAGTAGGGAAAAAATGTTGAAAAATAAATATGTGAAAAGGATTTATTTATCTGGAAGACGGAGTTATAAAGAAGGAGAGACAGGGAGGGGGAGAGAGAGATCTTCCATCTGCAGGTCAACCCACCAAATACTCACAATGGCTGGGACTGGGTCAGATCAAAGCCAGGATCTGGAACTCCACCCAAGTCTCCCTCATGGGTGGCAGGGACTCAAGAACTTGGGTTGTCTGCTGCTTTCTCAGATGCATTGGCAGAGAGCTGGATGGGAAGTACAGCAGCTGAGACACAAACAGTGGCCATATGGGATGCCAGCATCAGTGGCAACAGATTATCCTAATGCATCACAACACTGGCTCCAACAAATGAACTTAGGTAAACAAGTCCAAATGCCAGGGAAACATCACATAAAATGCCAAGGATGAGCATTGTGGTGCAGCAGGGTAAACCACTACTTAGGAGGCATACCTCATTCTTAAGTATGAGGATGTCTTTTAACCACTTTTGTACAAGAGAGTACAAGCCAGAACACCATAGCATCTTCCAGATTCGGCACTGCCTGTTCTCAGGGGGCCCCCTACAAACTCCTGTGCTTCCGCTGGGCAGTTTGTTTTGGCTGGAGCCAGCCAGAACCCTGGGGTCATTGGAGTAGGAAATGGGATTAAAGGATTTCATGCTGCAGAATTGCTCCAAGCCAGTTTTTTTCACTGAGAGACAGAGAACCAGAATGACATGCCTGGAGCTCACAAGGCCATGCCTGGACACACACTCACAATTGATTTGGAGGGAATTAATTACTGTCCCCTCAGCAAAAGTGTAGCATTTTATTTTCCAAAACCAAAGGCTCATCTTGGTCATGTTGCCTCTAGATTTCTAAGCATGAAACGCCCATATGATTTTTTTTTATTTCATAATGGCGACTCTATCTGAATGCTTGTTTGTATTGTGTAGGATTACAGAATTTGGGAAGGAAGAAGGCAAAACCAACTCAGACCCAGAAAACATTTAGGAAATTGCCGCTCAATAAACCAAAATTCAGCTGAGGCACCCAAACAATGACAGCAAGCCAGAATTGGAGCACGCCAACAGCTGTGCCCTGTTTGAAAAAGACCATTCCTCCGGTGCCCTGAACTCCATATTGCAGCCTCAAAACAAGAGCTCACATCAGAAACTTCATTACAAACCATGATAATTGAGAAAAGTCAAAAAAACAAAGAGATGCAAGAATCCCTAGTGAATTTGGCATTGTCAGTCACATAGAAACCACCTGTTTCTGGATTCATCCACCCCTCCCAGCTGACTGCTGTGCAATTCTGATTGAATTCACCAGAAAATCACAGTCAAACTCGATTGGTGGGTGTTAATATCTGTCCCCTCAGCAAAAGTGTTCCATTTCATTTCACAAAATACAAAAACTCACCTTGGTCGTGTTACCTGTAGATTTCTAAGCTTCAAATGCCCATTTGTTGTGTTTTTTATTTCATAATGGCTACTCTGTCCAAACTCTTGTTTGTATTGCGTCAGAATACACAATTTGCGAAGGAAGAAGGCAAAACCAACTCAGACCCAGAAAACATTTAGGAAATTGCCACTCAAGAAACCAAAAGTCAGCTGAGGCACCCAAAACAATGACAGCAGGCCAGAATTGGAGCACGCCAACAGCTGTGCCCTGTTTGAAAAAGACCATTCCTCCGGTGCCCTGAACTCCATATTGCAGCCTCAAAACCAAAGCTCACATCAGAATATTCATTACAAACCATGGAATTCCACCCCTGTGGAATTCTGACTGAATTAACCTGAAAATCGCAGTGAAACTCAGTTTGGAGGCAATTAATATCTGTCACCTAAGCCAAAGTGTTCCATTTGATTTTCCAAAACACAAAAACTCACCTTGGTTGTGTTACCTGTAGATTTATAAGCTTCAAGCGCCTATTTGTTGTGTTTTTTATTTCATAATGGCAACTCTGCCCAAACTCTTGTTTGTATTACGTCAGAATACCAAATTTGGGAAGGAAGAAGGCAAAACCAACTCAGACCCAGAAACAGTTAGGAAATTGCCGCTCAAGAAACCACAAATCGGCTGAGGCACCCAAAACAATGACAGCAAGCCAGATTTGGAGCAACCCAACAGCTGAGCCCTGATTGGAAAAGAACCTTCCTCTTGTGCCCTGAACTAACTATGCCAACCTGAAAACCAAAGCTCACATCAGAAAATTCATTAAAAAGCATGATAAAGAAGGGAAATGTGAAAAAGCCAAAGAAATGCAAAAGTCCTTTGTGATATTTGGCTGGATTTAGACACAAGGAAACTGGCTGTTTCGAGATTCATCCCCCACTTCCACAGACTCACTTTGGAATTCTGATTGAAATCACCTCAAAATCGCACTCACACTCAATTTGGAAGGAATTAGAATCTGTCCCCTCAGCAGAAGGGTTCCATGTGATTTTCCAAATCACAGAAACTCATCTGGGTTGTGTTGCCTGTAGATTTCTAATCCTGAAAGGGCAATTTGCTGTGTGTTTTTTTTTCTTTCCTAATGGCTACTCCGTCAAAAATCTTGCTTGTATTGCATCAGAATACAAAATTTGGGAATAAGAAGGCAAAACCAACTCAGACCCAGAAAACATTTAGGAAATTGCCGCTCAAGAAACCACAAATTGGCTGAGGCACCCAAAACAATGACAGCAAGCCAGAATTGGAGCAAGCCAACAGCTGTGCCCTTATTGAAAAAGAACCTTCCTCTTGTGCCCTGAACTCAATATGCCAGCCTCAAAACCAAAGCTCACATCAGAATATTCATTACAAACCATGGAATTCCACCCCTGTGGAATTCTGACTGAATTAACCTGAAAATCGCAGTGAAACTCAGTTTGGAGGCAATTAATATCTGTCACCTAAGCCAAAGTGTTCCATTTGATTTTCCAAAACACAAAAACTCACCTTGGTCGTGTTACCTGTAGATTTATAAGCTTCAAGCGCCTATTTGTTGTGTTTTTATTTCATAATGGCAACTCTGCCCAAACTCTTGTTTGTATTACGTCAGAATACCAAATTTGGGAAGGAAGAAGGCAAAACCAACTCAGACCCAGAAAACATTTAGGAAATTGGTGCTCAAGAAACCAAAAGTCAGCTGAGGCACCCAAAACCATGACAGAAAGCCAGAATTGGAGCAAGCCAACAGCTGTGCCCTTATTGAAAAAGAACCTTCC
Organism: Oryctolagus cuniculus; assembly: GCF_051225735.1. NCBI lineage: Eukaryota > Metazoa > Chordata > Mammalia > Lagomorpha > Leporidae > Oryctolagus > Oryctolagus cuniculus. The sequence continues at coordinate 83,796,733 of NC_142879.1, forward strand.
TCTTGTGCCCTGAACTCCATATGCCAGCATCAAAACCAAAGCTCACATCAGAAAATTCATTACAAACAATGATAAATAAGAAAAATGAGAAAAAATCCAAAAAATGCAAGAATCCATAATGATATTGGGCTTGAATTTGTCGCAAGGAAACCGGCTGTTCCCGGATTCATCCACCCCTGCAGCTGACTGCCTGTGGAATTCTGACTGAATTAACCTGAAAATCGCAGTGAAACTCAGTTTGGAGGCAATTAATATCTGTCACCTCAGCCAAAGTGTTCCATTTTATTTTCCAAAACACAAAAACTCACCTTGGTCGTGTTATCTGTAGATTTCTAAGCTTCAAACGCCTATTTGTTGTGCTTTTTATTTCATAATGGCTACTCTGCCCAAACTGTTGTTTGTATTGCGTCAGAATACACAATTTGGGAAGGAAGAAGGCACAACCAACTCAGACCCAGAAAACATTTAGAAAATTGCCGTTCAAGAAACCAAAATTCAGCTGAGGCACCCAAACAATGACAGCAAGCCAGAATTGGAGCAAGCCAACAGCTGTGCCCTGATTGAAAAAGGACCTGCCTCTTGTGCCCTGAACTCAATATGTCAGCCTCAAAACCAAAGCTCACATCAGAAAATTCATTACAAACCATGCTAAATAAGAAAATTGAGAAAAAAGCCAAGGAAATGCAAGAATCCATAATGATATTGGGCTTGATTTAGTCGCAAGGAAACCGGCTGTTCCCGGATTCATCCACCCATGCAGCTGACTGCCTGTGGAATTCTGACTGAATTAACCTGAAAATCGCAGTGAAACTCAGTTTGGAGGCAATTAATATCTGTCACCTCAGCAAAAGTGTTCCATTTTATTTTCCAAAACACAAAAACTCACCTTGGTCGTGTTGCCTGTAGTTTCTAAGCTTCAAACACCTATTTGTTGTGTTTTTTATTTCATAATGGCTACTATGCCCAAACTCGTGTTTGTATTGCGTCAGAATACACAATTTGGGAAGGAAGAAGGCAAAACCAACTCAGACCCAGAAAACATTTAGGAAATTGCCACTCAAGAAACCAAAAGTCAGCTGAGGCACCCAAAACAATGACAGCAAGCCAGAATTGGAGCACGCCAACAGCTGTGCCCTGTTTGAAAAAGACCATTCCTCCGGTGCCCTGAACTCCATATTGCAGCCTGAAAACCAAAGCTTACATCAGAAAATTCATTACAAACCATGAAAAATAAGGGAAATGTGAAAAAGCCAAAGAAATGCAAGACTCCTTTGTGATATTTCGCTGGATTTAGACACAAGGAAACTGAATGTTTCCAGATTCATCCACCCCTTCCACAGACTGACTTTGGAATTCAGATTGAATTCACCTCAAAATCGGACTACACTCATTTTGGAGGGAATTAGAATCTGTCCCCTCACCAGCAGGCTTCCATGTCATTTTACAAAATACAGAAACTCATCTTGGTCGTGTTACCTGTAGATTTCTAATCCTGAAAGGCCAATTTGCTGTGTTTTTTTTTTCTTTCATAATGGCTACTCTGTCCAAAATCTTGCTTGCATTACATCAGAATACAAAATTTGGAAAGAAGAAGGCAAAACCAACTGAGACGCAGAAAACATTTGGGAAATTGCCACACAAGAAACCACAAATCGGCTGAGGCACCCAAAACAATGACGGCAAGCCAGAATTGGAGCAAGACAACAGCTGTGCCCTGTTTGAAAAAGAACCTTCCTCTTGTACCCTGAACTCCATATTGCAGCCTCAAAACCGATGCTCACATCAGAAGATTCATTACAAACCATGATAAATAAGAAATATGAGAAAAAAGCCAAGGAAATGCAAGAATCCATAATGATATTGGGCTTGATTTAGTCGCAATGAGACCGGCTGTTCCGGATTCATCCACCCCTCCAGCTGACTGCCTGTAGAATTCTGACTGAATTAACCTGAAAATCGCAGTGAAACTCAGTTTGGAGGCAATTAATATCTGTCACCTAAGCCAAAGTGTTCCATTTGATTTTCCAAAACACAAAAACTCACCTTGGTCATGTTACCTGTAGATTTCTAAGCTTCAAACGCCTATGTGTTGTGTTTTTTATTTCATAATGGCTACTCAGTCCAAACTCATGTTTGTATTGCGTCAGAATACAAAATTTGGGAAAGAAGAAGGCAAAACCAACTCAGACCCAGAAAACATTTAGGCAAATGCCGCTCAAGAAACCAAAAGTAAGCTGAGGCACCCAAACAATGACAGCAAGCCAGAATTGGAGCAAGCCAACAGCTGTGCCCTGATTGAAAAAGGACATTCCTCTTGTGCCCTGAACTCAATATGCCAGCCTCAAAACCAAAGCTCCCATCTGAAAATTCATTACAAACCATGATAAATAAGAAAAAAGAGAAAAATCCAAAGAAATGCAAGAATCCATAATGGTATTGGGCTTGATTTAGTCGCAAGGAGACCGCCTGTTCCCAGATTCATCCACCCCTCCAGCTGACTGCCTGTGGAATTCTGACTGAATTAACCTGAAAATCGCAGTGAAACTCAGTTTGGAGGCAATTAATATCTGTCACCTCAGCCAAAGTGTTCCATTTGATTTTCCAAAACACAAAAACTCACCTTGGTCGTGTTATCTGTAGATTTCTAAGCTTCAAATGCCCATTTGCTGTGTTTTTTATTTCATAATGGCTACTCTGTCCAAACTGTTGTTTGTATTGCCTCAGAATACAAAATTTGGGAAGGAAGAAGGCAAAACCAACTCAGACCCAGAAAACATTTAGGAAATTGCCTCTCAACAAACCACAAATCGGCTGAGGCACCCAAAATAATGACAGCACACCTGAATTGGAGCAAGCCAACAGCTGTGCCCTGATTGAAAAAGACCCTTCCTCTTGTTCCCTGAACTCCATATGCCAGCCACAAAACCAAAGCTCACATTAGAAAATTCATAACAAACCATGATAAATAAAAAAATGAGAAAAAATCCAATGAAATGCAAGAATCCATAATGATATTGGGCTTGATTTACTTGCAAGGAAACCGGCTGCTCAAGAAACCTCAAATTGGCATTCAAATCCTCCACACATTAGTGTTTTCTAGGCAGAAGTCTTCAGAAACCTGTTAAACATGCTATTTGTGTTTGTAAACATGACATGGGATGCATTTGCCGAACAGAAAGATTGTGCTTTTCTCCAAAACCACTTTGACCATGATTTTTTGTTAAATATAGCCCGAAAACCACAACAAATTTTGAGGATTTCCCGGGGTGAAAGCAGAAATATCTGGTGTGTTGTGGCTATCTCATTCCAAGATCTTGCTACAGCTTCTCTGTTTGTTTGTGTTTTCTGGACATTCTCTATGGACTTTACACTGTTGAATGCATTTTAGCATGACACTTTTTGTTTTCTTCTGGCAAACGCTAATTAGTTCCCCTTGGTGTCAAATCCTCCACACAATCGAGGTTTCTAGGCAGAAAGCTTCAGTATCCTGAGGAAACATGATATTTGTTTTTGTAAACATGACATGGGATGCATTTGCTCAACAGAATGATTGTGCTTTTCTCCAAACCCAGTTTCACGGTTATTTTTTGGTTAAATTTCACGCAAAACCCACAACAATTTGTCCAGATACTCCTGGATGAAAACAAAAATATCTGGTGTGTTGTGGCTATCTCTATCCCAGATTGTGCTACAGCCTCTCTGTTTGTTTGTGTTTTCTGGACATTCCTTACAGACTTTGGTTTTGAATGCATTTTAGCATGTAATTTTTTGTTTTCTGCCGGCAAACGCTAATTGCTACCACATGGAGTCAAATCTTAAACACATTCGAGTTTTCTAGGCAGAAAGCGTCAGAAACCCGATTAAACATGATATTTGTGTATGTAAACACGACGTTGGATGCATTTGCCAAACAGAAAGATTGTGCTTTTCTCCAAAACCAGTTTCACGGTTATTTTTTGGTTAAATTTCACCCGAAAAGCACGACAATTTGTCCAGGTACTCCTGCATGAAAACAAAATTTCTGGTGTGTTGTGGCTATCTCAATCCCAGATCGTGCTACAGCCTCTCTGTTTGCTTGTGTTTTCTGGACATTTTCTCGGGACTTTACAGTTTTGAATGCATTTTAACATGTAAGTTTTTGTTTCCTGCCGGCAAAGGATAATTGCTTCCACATGGGGTCAAATCCCACACACATTCGAGTTTTCTAGGCAGAAAGCTTCAGAAACCCAATTAAACATGATATTTGTGTTTGTAAACATGACATGGGATGCATCTGCCGAACAGGAAGATTGTGCTTTTCTCCAAAAGCACTTTGACTGTGATTTTTTGGTTAAATTTCACCCGAAAACCACAACAATATTTCCGCATACTCCTGGATGAAAACAAAAATATCTGGTGTGTTGTGGCTATCTCAATCCCAGATCTTGCTACAGTCTCTGTGTTTGTTTGTGTTTTCTGGACATTCTCTATGGACTTTACAGTTTTGAATGCATTTTAGCATGACACTTTTTGTTTTCTCCCGGCAAACGATAATTGGTTCCCCTTGGTGTCAAAACCTCCAGACATTCGAATTCTCTAGGCAGAAAGCTTCAGAAACCTGAGAATACATATTTGTGTTTGTGAACATGACATCCAATGCATTAGCCGAACAGGAAGTTTGTGCTTTTCTCCAAAACCACTTTCTTGGTGGTTTTTTGGTTAAATTTCACCCGAAAACCACAACAATTTGTCCAGATACTCCTGGATGAAAACAAAAATATCTGGTGTGTTGTGGCTATCTCAATCCCAGGTCTTGCTACAGCCTCTATGTTTGTTTGTGTTTTCTAGACATTCTCTATGGACTTTACAGTTTTGAATGCATTTTAGCATGTAAGTTTTTGTTTTCTACCGGCAAACGATAATTGGTTCCACCTGGGGTCAAATCCTCCACACATTCGAGTTTTCTAGGTGGAAGGCATCAGAAACAGGATTAAACATGATATTTGCATTTGTAAACATGACATGGGATGCATTTGCCAAACAGGAAGATTGTGTTTTTCTCCAAAACCACTTTCTTGGTGGTTTTTGGTTACATTTCACCCAAATTCCACAACAATTTGTCCAGATACTCCTGGATGAAAACAAAAATATCTGGTGTGTTGTGGCTATCTCAATCCCAGATCTTGCTACAGCCTCTGTCTTTGTGTTTTCTGGACATTCTCTACGGACTTTACTGTTTTGAATGCATTTTACCATGACACTTTTTGTTTTCTGCTCACAGACAGTAATTGGTTCCACCTGGAGTCAAATCCTCCACACATTTGCATTTTCTTGGTGGAAGGCTTCAGAAACCGGATTAAACATGATATTTGCATTTGTAAACATGACATGGGATGCATTTGCCAAACAGGAAGATTGTGTTTTTCTCCAAAACCACTTTCATGGTGGTTTTTGGTTACATTTCACCCAAATTCCACAACAATTTGTCCAGATACTCCTGGATGAAAACAAAAATATCTGGTGTGTTGTGGCTATCTCAATCCCAGATCTTGCTGCAGCCTCTGTCTTTGTTTGTGTTTTCTGGACATTCTCTACGGACTTTACTGTTTTGAATGCATTTTACCATGACACTTTTTGTTTTCTGCTCACAGACAGTAATTGGTTCCACCTGGAGTCAAATCCTCCACACATTTGCATTTTCTTGGTGGAAGGCTTCAGAAACCCGATTAAACATGATATTTGTGTTTGTAAACATGACATGGGATGCATTTGCGAAAAAGAAAGATTGTGCTTTTCTCCAAAACCACTTTCAATATGGTTTTTTGGTTAAATTTCACCCAAATTCCACAACAGTTTTTCCGGATATGCTGGGATGAACGCAGAAATATCTGGTGTGTTATCGCTAACTCAATCCCAGGTCTTGTACAGCCTCTGTGTGTGTTTGTGTTTTCTGGACATTCTCTACAGACTTTAAGGTTTTGAGTGCATTTTAGCATGGAAGTTTTTGTTTTCTGCCGGCAAATGATAATTGGTTCCACATGGAGTCAAATCCCACACACATTCTTGTTTTCTAGGCAGAAGAAACCTGAGAAAACATGATATTTGCATTTGTAAACATGACATGGGATGCATTTGCGAAACAGAAAGATTGTGCTTTTCTCCAAAAGCACTTTCACGGTGGCTTTTGGTTACATTTCACCCAAATTCCACAACAATTTGTCCAGATACTCCTGGATGAAAACAAAAATATCTGGTGAGTTCTGGCTATCTCAATCACAGATCTTGCTACAGCTTCTGTGTTTGTTTGTGTTTTCTGGAAATTCTCTATGGACTTTACTGTTTTGATTGCATTTTACCATGACACTTTTGTTTTCTGCTCACAGACAGTAATTGGTTCCATCTGGAGTCAAATCCTTCACACATTCGAGTATTCTAGGCAGAAAGCATCAGAAACATGAGAAAACATGATATTTCTGTTTGCAAACATGACTTGGGATGCATTTGCTGAACAGAAAGATTGTGCTTTTCTCCAAAACCACTTTGACTGTGATTTTTTGGTTAAATTTCACCCGAAAACCACAACAATATTTCCGGATACTCCTGGATGAAAACAAAAATATCTGGTGTGTTGTGGCTATCTCAATCCCAGATCTTGCTACAGCCTCTGTGTTTGTGTTTTTTTGGACATTCTCTAAGGACTTTAAGGTTTTCAATGCATTTTAGCATGCAAGTTTTTGGTTTCTGCTGGCAAACGCTAATTGGTACCCCTTGGTGTCAAATCCTGCACACATTCAAGGTTTCTAGGCAGAAAACATCAGAAACTTGAGAAAAAATGCTATTTGTTTTTGTAAACATGACATCTGATGCATTTGCCGAACAGAAAGATTGTGCTTTTCTCCAAAACAACTTTCTTGGTGGTTTTTTGGTTAAATTTCACCCGAAAACCACAACAATATTTCCGCATACTCCTGGATGAAAACAAAAATATCTGGTGTGTTGTGGTTATCACAATCCCAAATCTTGCTACAGTCTCTGTGTTTGTTTGTGTTTTCTGGACATTCTCTATGGACTTTACAGTTTTGAATGCATTTTAGCATGACACTTTTTGTTTTCTCCCGGCAAACGCTAATTGGTTCCCCTTGGTGTCAAAACCTCCATACATTCGAGTTCTCTAGGCAGAAAGCTTCAGAAACCTGAGAAAAAATGATATTTGTTTTTGTAAACATGACATCCGATGCATTAGCCGAACAGGAAGATTGTGCTTTTCTCCAAAACCACTTTCTTGGTGGTTTTTTGGTTAAATTTCACCTGAAAAGCACAACAATTTGTGCAGATACTCCTGGATGAAAACAAAAATATCTGGTGTGTTGTGGCTATCTCAATCCCAGATCTTGCTACAGCCTCTATGTTTGTTTGTGTTTTCTGGACATTTTCTAGGGACTTTACAGTTTTGAATGCATTTTAGCATGTAAGTTTTTGTTTTCTGCTGGCAAACGATAATTGGTTCCACATGGGGTCAAATCCCCCACACATTCGGTGTTCTAGGCAGAAAGCTTCAGAAACCCGATTAAACATGATATTTGTGTTTGTAAACATGACATGGGATGCATTTGCTCAACAGAAAGATTGTACTTTTCTCCAAAACCACTTTCAATGTGGTTTTTTGGTTAGATTTCACCCGAATTCCACAACAATTTGTCTGGATATACTGGGATGACCGCAGTAATATCTGGTGTGTTGTGGTTATGTCAGTCCCAGATCTTGCTGCAGCCTCTGTATTTGGATAAATTTCACCTGAAAACCACAACAAATCAGGATTTCCTGGGATGAAAGCAGAAATATATAGTGTGTTGTGACTATCTCAATCCCAGATCTTGAAACAGCCTCTGGGTTTGTTTGTGTTTTCTGGACAGTATCTAATGACTTTATGCTTTTGAATGCATTTTAGGAAGTAATGTTTTGTTTTCTGCTGGGAAACGCTAATTGGTTCCACATGGAGTCAAATCCTCCACACATCCGAGTTTTCCTGCAGAAAACTTCAGAAACCAGAGAAAACATGATATTTGTGTTTGTAAACATGACGTTGGATGCATTTGCCAAACAGAATGATTGTGCTTTTCTCCAAAACCACTTTGACGGTTATTTTTTTGGTTAAATTTCAACCGAATTCCACACCAATTTGTCTGGATATGCCTGGAGGAAAGTAGAAATATCTGGTGTGTTGTGGCTATCTCAATCCCAGTTCTTGCTACAGCCTCTAGGTTTGTTTTTTTGATTTTTCTGGACATTATGTAAGGCATTTATGGTTTTGAATGCATTTTGACATGTAACTTATTGTTTTCTGCTGGCAAGCACAAATTGTTTTCACATGGAGTCAAATCCTCCACACATTCAAGTTTTCTAGGCAGAAAACTTCAGAAACCCAAGCAAACATGATAGTTGTGTTTGGAAACATGACATTAGAACCGCTTGTCAAAGAGAAAGATTGTGCTTTTCTCCAAAACCACTTTGACTGTTTTTTTTTTTTTTGGATAAATTTCACCCAAATTCCACACTGCTTTGTCCGAATATGCCTGGATGTAAGCAGAAATATCTGGTGTGTTGTGGCTATCGCAATCTCCGGTCTTGCTACACCCTCTGTATTTTAGTTTCCTGGACATTATCTCCTGACTTTGCGGTTTATAGTGAACTTGAGGATGTAACATTTTGTTACATTTAACTGCTGGCAAGCGCTAATTGGTTCCACATGGAGTCAAATCCTCCACACATTCGAGTTTTCCTGGCAGAAAGCTTCAGAAACCCGAGAAAACATGATATTTGTGCTTGTAAACATGACATTGGATCCACTTGCTAAAGGAAAGATAGTGCTTTTCTCCAAAAACACTTTGATGGTGATTTTTTGGTTAAATTCACCTGAATTCCACACCACTTTGTCCGGATATGCCTGGAGAAAAATCAAATATCAGGTGTGTTGTGCTTATCTCAATCCCAGATCTTGCTACAGCCTCTGGTTTTATTTGGGTTTTCTGGACATTATCTACGGGATTCACCGTTTTAATTGAATTTGAGCATGTAGCTTTTTGTTTACACCTGGCAAACGCTAATTGGTTCCACATGGAGTCAAATCCTCGACACATTCAAATTTTCCTGGCAGAAAGCTTCAGAAACCTGAGAAAACATGATATTTTTTCTTGCAAATATCATATTGGATACACTTGCCGAAGAGTAAGATTGTGCATTTCTCCAGAACCACGTTGAAGGTGATTTTTTGGTTAATTTCACCTGAATTCCACACCACTTTTTCTGGATTTGCCTGGAGGAAAGCAGAAATATCTGGTGTGTTGTGGCTATCTCAATCCCAGATCTTGCTACAGCCTATGTTTTTGTTTCTGTTTTCTGGACATTATCTCCTGACTTTGCGGTTTGGAGTGAATTTGAGCATGTAACTTTCTTGCCGAAGAGAAAGATTGTTGTTTTCTCCAAAACTACCTTGAGGGTGATTTTTGGGTTAAATTTCACACATATGACTTTACAATAGATCAATTCTGACATTATATAGAGTTAGTAGCCATAATGGATTAAGATTTTGCGTAAACACATCCCAGGCATAATCCAATGCAAAACATGTATTTGATTTTTGGCTCCAGTCAAAATTATTAAGTCACCCAGAGGTCCCCTCTAAGTTATCTTATTTGCATGAGTTAGCTATGGCCTGAAATTTCTGTATTAGACAGAATCATAGCCACTCATATTGCCCATGGAATATTGAGTGTTAAAATCCAAGGTATAGGAATTGAGGAGAAAAGAATTTTTTTCTTCTACCAGTCACAAATGAACTCTCAAATTTATAAACCATTTTATAGCCAGCAGAATCTGATCTTCTGAGATATTCTCAAATGCTACAAGTTATCATTTGACTAAACCAAATTTCAATGCATAATGCAACTACTGTGTGTTCAACAGTTTATTTGATTCTCAGTTCTCACACCAGTTAGCTTGGGGTTGGGGAGTGAAGAATGATTAGCCTTTACGAAGATTTTACTCTCCACACAAGGGTGTGAAGGCATTTAATCCCAATTAGGAGAGATTAATCATTGGGAACAGGTGGGACCCTAATGAAGTGATTAGGCTAAATCAATTCATGTGATTATTGAGTGACTGCTTATTCCCAGGTGTGTGCTATAGAAACTACTTCATATTTGAACCTCCTGCAATTTCATTATTTGGTCATTTGGTCTCTGTGCCACCCAAACCTCTGCCAACAAGATGACCCTCAACAGATACTGCCCTCCGACCTTTGGCCCAAACCAAGAGACAAATACCATTTCTTTCTAAATGACTGAGTCTGTACCATTCTGTTATTAGCATCAAACAAAACCTGACTCAGAACCTAGGAAGAGCTGTGCTGACAGCACTGAATTGTAAACTAGTGACCTCGTTTCTCAACCAAAGGATATCAGATCCCATGTGGAAGTTCATTTCCCCATGTGGATTCTGTAATCACCATCAATTTGGAAAGCTGTGAGGCCCCAGGGTTCACACAAACCCTTTTCCTTTAGACACAGGACAGGACACCAGGGTCCTGGCTACTGGCCCAGCTCCCCTCCTGTGCCCATAGAATACTGGTCTCTGACACTCACCACTTTCCAGCTTCCAATGAGTCCCAGCATCCTCCTGAGGGCTCCTGAGTGTGGTGAGGGAAGTTCACAGAGCAGCGATGGGTGAAACACCTGAGCCTAACATTGGGATGCCAGAAAAGAAGACGCTGTGTGGTTCAGCAGTGTTGCCTTTGAACACCTGATTTTAAAGTCTGCCCTAACAATGAGCATGCATAACATCAGAGAACACACAGCCCATCCAAATGCTCCTAGCATGAGGGCCATAGCTTGGGGTTGTGGCAGGTGGGGGCAGAGAGGAACTCTGCTTGGTCTCAGGTCTGAAACTGCCTCATCTTTGCAGCTTGATCCTCCCAACAGCAGGGGCTGCTCTCACCTCCCTAATGATCATGACATCAGAGCACTGTCCCTCCCTCCTTTTTCCAGGACCCTATTAAAATCTTGTGACATTTGGACTTTCAATAATGGTCTCACATGTAAGAGAATGCTGAATCTTTCCGGTATTCTGGGTCTTTATATTATTTATATTCTTGGCTCCTTTTTAAGGTCATTTGACTTTTTTTTAAAAAAATTGACTCCAGGACTATTTTAAGATACTAAAAAATACATTGCATAGATTGACCTCGCTTTCTCTTGTATCTATTACAGATATTCACTTGTAGTTCTGTATTCTGTAATTTAATATTGTTGTCTGTTTCATTCTTACTGGCACGCATTGGGTTTATATATTGATCTTATACACAGTAATCCTGCATAATTCTCTGGTCAGTTTTTATTTGTTTTGAATTTTATGGGAGTATCTCCGTATATAATAGTTTAATTAACATTTATTGATGGTTTTGCTGCTTAGAAGCATATCCTTATACATAAAATTTTCTGTTTTTTAAATTTCCTAACTGCACATCTAGGACATTGTTGAAGACAGAAAATAAAAGGAGAGCGGCTTATACAGCTGTGTTCCAAGGGAAATAGCTTTCAGTGTTCTATGACAATTATGCTTTATATTATAGGTGCATTGCAGCCCATCTTAGTTATAATAAGTAATAACTATTTTTACTGCTTTACTTACAGTTTATGTTTGTGATTAGATGCTTAATTTTATTCAAAATGTTTCATCTTTTAATTGCAATTACCCTGTGATTTTTTTGTGTTTCTCTTCCACATGAATTATTTACATGATTTATTTTGAAATGTTAAACACCTTGGCATCTTTGACTCTATCTTGCTTTTTAATTGATCTCTTGTGATTTCATAGTTTGCTCTATATTAACATGTTGCTTAAAATATTTGTACCTCATTTTATAAAGATATGTTCTTTAAGTTCCTTTTTAGTTCATGTCTTGATCTGACAGTGGCATCAATGTAATACTGCATTCAGAAAAGAAATTAAATCATATTCCATATTTATTACCACTTTTTATGAATCTGGGAAATTGAGGAGTGTTTTACTGCCTTGAATATGAGGGAAATTCTACAAATCTAGGCCAGAAATTTTGCTTTTGAATTTGTTCATCGGTTATTTTGATTTTTCAAACAGAGTCAACTTATTTTGTTTATATAGCAGATTCCTATGTTATTGAAGATTTTTGATAAATTTATTTCATAACGTGGTGGCTCTGGGTTTAAGGTTTTTTTTAAAAAAACTTATTTCTATGCATTTCAGAATATTCTTTAACTGTGTTGCTAAACTTTATTAATTTGGTCAAGAACAATGCTGTTTGAATTTCTGTCACTGGTTATCTGTGTTGCATATTTTTACTTTATCTTAAGATTATACTAGTCTTTATTAATTCTACTCATTTTATAAAAATATTAATTTATTTGAAAGGAAGTGTTACAGAGAAGCAGAGGCAGAGAGTTAGAGAGATGTATTCCATCAAAGATTTACTCCCCAAATGCCTGAAATGACCAGAGCTGGGCAAACCTAAAACCAGGAGTCAGGAGACTCTTCTGGCACTGACATGTGGGTGCAGGGGCCCAAGGATGTGGGCCATCTTCTACTGCTTTTCCAGGCCATAGAAGAGAGCTGTATTGGAAGTGGAGCAGTTGGGACTTGAACTGGCATGCATATTGGATGCCAACACTGCAGATGGCAGTTTAACCTAATACGCCACAGTTCCAACCATCTGCTCATATGTTTTAAAAACACTTTTCCTTTGTAATTCATTTCTGTTGTACAGTCTTTCTAAACACATTATATTGATGATATTCTTCATTTTCACTATCCTATATTGCTGTATAGTTCATCTTAGATCTTAAGAAGGATGTCACAATGATTAGGTCTCTGTCTTCTCACATAATATCTTGAGCCTATAAATTTATCTGTGCACTGATTTATATGACATCTCCTCTATTTCTTTCTGTGTTTTCCAATCCTCCATCACTCTGCCAACTATTTGCCTCGTGATGTCTCAAGCCCTATGTGCCTTCCAGGTATGCCAGACTTTATGTATCTCTGATCTTGCTCCTGAAACCATATATTATCAGCAATTTTACCATTTTATTTGGCTGGGTCTGATGTTCATCCTTGTAATCTTGCATTTAAAAATCTTTGACATCCAAGCCTGCTCTTAGTAGCCTATCCTTGTGCCTGCAGCAAGGGCTGGCTTCAGAGTCTCCATCCCTTCTATTTACACCACGTCTTTCCTCAAGTGGCTCCTACTGTGCTTGTATCTTATGCCAATCCTCATGAGTCTCCAGCTCCTCTACATGTAGCCATTATCTTCCCCTCACATGCTGACCTCTCTGATTCATACAGCCCATGTCAGGATACCTGTGTCTCCATTCCTTTATACACAATGACTTCAGTCCTAATTCCTGGTTATTGCTGCATTCCTCTAAAGAAGGCTAAAATTCCCAATTGGTTTGCAATATTTGTCTCACTGTTGCAAATATATTGAGAATTACTGCCTGGCCTGAAAGTTGGTTGGTGGACAATCAGTTGAGAAATCACACAGATATTTGCTATCAGTACAGCTGCAGTGTCCTTTCCGATTTTTCAAAACAAAATGCTAATGTTACACACAAATGGCATAACCATGAACAATGCCTGCCCTGCAACAAGGAACCAGAAACCACTTATTATTGAATGAGACAACTGTGCAGAATAGATATTCAAAATATAACCTATTGAAATACTGGATTTTGAATATAAGTATATATTTGACCCTCAGGTCAAACCAAATCTCCTGGCTCTGATGTCTAATAGCCCCTGAAATTAGGCTCTCACTATCAAACTGCCCTGGAAAATCCCCAAGCACAAGCATCCAAGAAGCGTTCACAGCAGCAGCTTCCTGCCACACTACTGAGTGTACCACCATGTGATGTTCTCCCTGACTTCCCTTTATTCATTATCCACCGGCTGGTACCCAATCTGGCCATCCACAACAAAAGCAGAATACTCTCTACTTGATGCTGTCCTGAAGGGGCTCCTAAGTTGATGGATTTCAGGGAAATCTCATGGGTTCCTCTGGACCTTCCTTGACATTGATGAGGCTCATCCACCCATATAGTACACAAAAAAAGATAGTCACCAGTGATAGGCCCACTGGCATACTGGGTCTGAAACCCCACAGGCACTCCTCTGGATGACAGTCACCTTTTACTGGCTCATGACATAGATAATTGTGGCCTGATTGGAGACTGAATTACAGGGCATGCTCTCTTCAATTTATTATTGCAGTGCATCAGCCCTGCTGGGTCACTGACAGACTTAGGATAATTTCATGGTTAACATTATTAATGCAGGACACATGTTTTCTCATGAAATCTGGCATTGTTCCTCCCCACCTCTCATTTACCATTTCTGATCCTTGGCATGCCTTGAATTTGTGATAGTCTAATATCAACCTCCAGTATCTGTCTGATTTTAACTATCTAAACTGTTGAATTAAATCTGGATATGTTGGTGTTCACAATCTCTGATTCTTGCCTTATTTATTTTTAAGGAAAGAACTTAAACAGATAATGCTCTTTAACACGTAAATCCAGTATCAGTATACCAACTTTCAAAATTGATAATTTAATATTATCTAATATCCATTGTTTCTGAAATGTAACATAGATTCTGACTTAGGTATAGTTGGAAGGATGGTTAGAGGGTATCATTTGTATCTGCTCTTGCATTGTAGGTCACGGAACCAATGTTGTGTCCTTCCCATTACCAAGTATTTTCCCCCCATTTTACAATTTGAGAGCAGAGAGGTTAACCATGTTGGGCTAGAGGAAACAATAGACTCTTTGAAAACTTACCTTGGACTAGAGCACTGTTTTCTACCATAGTCACTATTATTTTGGAATCTTAACATTCAAGTTGCTATCTGAGTTCCCAGTGATTATGACATTCCCTACCATGAGGAATGACCCACAGAAAAGATCCACCTCTGTGGTTCTCAGCAGTAACAGTGCCCTTCGCACCAACACCAATTTTATTGCTTTTGTAAATGGAATGTCTTTGGGCCTCTTGTAGAACATAGTCATTTTATAACTTTTTCAGCTGTATCATTTTAGTAACTGTAGCATAATTCCTGTGAGATTTTGATTGTTTCTTTCTCTATCACAGAAATTCAGCTATTTCTACCTCCCTTAGCATGGACTGTTTTTGGTTTAAGTTTTCAAATGTCATCATAGTATTACCATCATCCTTTGGGATCTTTGACAATGGGTTAAAACCTTTGTTGTTGATGAGTGTTCTCACATTGAGAAACCCTCCCTTTTCTAAATTTTTCCTCCACCCTCAGGACTCAGTCTCATGCACACTCTGCCACTCCTGATAATACATATTGGCTAGGCCTTGCAACTGTTTCTTTTTAGACACAGCAATTTTTCTCACTTAAAAGATTATACTTCTGTAGCTAGGGCCATTAGCATGAAAAGGTTATTTAGCCTTGAAAGCTACTGTTAGGAAGAGTAGATGCAGTGAAATCCCAAAGTGAAATCTATTTCTGGGTGGCAAACTCCTTTCTTTCTCTAAGGCATATGTGATATAATAATATTAAATTGACATAAGTTGATGAAGTCAGAGTGGCCACAATTTGAGTGATTTTAGAAAGTCCATTGTCTGGGGACTAGTTTGGCAAGAGAGTATAGATAAATCTACTAGCCAAAGATCATTTTTCTCAAGAGAAAGGGACATAGCAGATTATACTATCATCAAAATTATGTAAGTATATTATAAGGCTTCATTGGAGTACTATCATAATTTAGACTTTTTTTATAGCCTTTCTTGTTTTACCCCCATAACCACCTGTTCGGTTAATATTATCAGCATTAAAATGATAGGTATGTTAAAATGCTTTATAGCCACAGTTATTAATTTTAGATTAATCAGAGATGGAAACTAATTTTCATGGGTGTAAATTATCATAATTGTAGCTAGTTGAATCACTTGGAAGCTTTCTGCACTTTTAGAACAAATTTTTAAAACCAAAAATTAAAGTTTAATATACAGTTTTGTCTTTATTGCATATAGCAATGTGTATCAAGTGTTTTATGTCCTAGAATCGGGATGATCATAAAAATGTGCTCTCTCTCTCTCTCTCTCTCTCTCTCTCTCTCTATATATATATATATATATAAATTATAGCTGAAAGTGCTTAACATATACCTTAAACTATAAGTCAGTATTCATTGGTGTAGATGTCTATCTGAATTTCAAGATTCTGGGTTATGCTATATAATTCTAGCAATTCATCTCATTCAGAAGAGAACAAGTCCTAGGCTGCTTACATACTCTGCTGGACTTGTGCTAACAGTGTTAAACTTCCTAAGAAACCTCCACTCTAAACTTATTACTTTTTCCCCCAAATACACTATTTTTAATTGATAGCTGGTGGCAAAGTGCTTCTGCTTAAAACAGAAATAATCTTAAGATGATAAAACAAGCTGTAATTAACATGTTCCAATCATA
Organism: Oryctolagus cuniculus; assembly: GCF_051225735.1. Lineage (NCBI taxonomy): Eukaryota > Metazoa > Chordata > Mammalia > Lagomorpha > Leporidae > Oryctolagus > Oryctolagus cuniculus. The sequence goes on from NC_142879.1 coordinate 83,813,236, forward strand.
AACATCACTAGAATGGAGAACTCAATGCTCTGTTAAAGAGTAATGAAGCATCAAGCTATGGATGTATCTCAGTGGATCCCTGGTGGTGGAACATGTTGTGGACAATAAGAGCATTGATAGATGTGCAAGTCTTCAATTAATGACATAAAGTGTTTAATAATTCAACTCAATAGACAATATAGCCAGTTCAAAAACTTCTAATCAAAGTGGGAAAAAAAATTCCTCTTACATTAGTAAGCACCAAATCACAAGGGTACTTCTATCATGCAGGATGCATTTATGAGTAGTAAGCCACTTTTATAATTTAAATCTTACTTTACTAGAAATTATGAACTTTGCATTTGGTTAAACTTAGTTTTTTTAAAAAGATTTATTCATTTATATGGAAGTCAGAGTTACACAGAGAGAGAAGCAGAGGCAGAGGTGGGGGATCTTCCATCTGCTGGTTCACTTCCCAATTGGCTGCAACAGCTGGAGCTGTGCTTATCCAAGGCCAGGAGCCAGGAGCTTCTTCCAGGTCTCCCACATAGATACAGGGGCCCAAGAATTTGGGCTATCCTCTACTGATTTTCCAGGCTATAGCTGTGAACTGGATTGTAAGTGGAGCAGCTAGGACTCAAACTGGTGCCCATATGGGATGCCAGCACTGCAGGCAAAAGCTTTACCTGCTACACCACAGTGCCACCCCATGTTTAAACTTATAATGAACAATTTAGAGATGAAATATAAAACATATAAAGAGTGGGGGCTGACATTTTGGTGTAGCGGGTAAAGACATCTCCTGTATTGCTGACATTTCATATGGGTGCCCCATTTGAGTCCCAGTTATTCCATTTCTGATTTGTCCCCCTGCTAATGTGCCTGGGAAAGTTGCAGAGCATTGCCCAAGTGCTTGGGTCACTGCACCCACATGGGATACCTGGAAGCATCTCTTGGCTTTTGACCAGAAACAGCATCATTTTACCTAGCAGTAGTGCTCAAATAGAATGAAGCACAAGCTATGTATGGATTTCAACATTTTTGCATGAAAATAAGTCCATCTAGTTTTTTCTATGAACTTTTTGAAGCCTCAGTGTAGTATATGGACCAAAAATGGCTTTTCCTTTGCTTACATTCATTATTTTAAAGAAAGTTCTAGGGATAGTGCTGTGGTGTAGTAGTTAATGCCAATGCCTGCAGTGCTGGTATACATTATGAGTGCCCATTTGAGACCCAGGTGCTCTACTTCTGACCCAGCTATTTCTATGGCCTGGGAAAGCAGTAGAAGATGGCCCAAGTGCTTGCAAACATGTACCCATGTGGGAGATCAGCCCAGCTTGAGCTGTTGTGGCCATTTGGGGAGTGAACCAATGGATGGAAGTTCTCTTCCTCTGCCTCTGCCTTTTGAAACTCTGCCTTTCAAATAAACAAACCTTTTAAAAAAAGAAAGTTCTGTAGCTGAATAGTGTAGAAAATTCTAGTGCCCCCTCTCTGTCATTCCAATTGGCTCAGGGATAGAAATTCCTTGCATGACACAAAGATCTTGGTGCAGGTTGCCAAATGTGACATTTGGAGTTCTAATCATCTCTAGTGCTGGGTGGCAATTCTGTCCTTATTCCCTTAGTTGAACTTCAGGAGGGCCAATGTATTCTGTGAGTAAGATGGTTTAAAATTCTGTCTCTTGTCATAATGTCCCAGGCTTCCAGCAGAAGTTCTCCCTTGACAGTAAAGAGATTGTGGCTATGTTCTTCCTGGTGCCAGCAGATGATAAGTTTGGGAAACAATAAAACAATGTGGGCTCATGTTTTATCAAAAAAGAAAAGAATTTCATTACTTGAGCTCTTATTTGGAAGTGGAAATTATCCTAATTTAGTGCTGCCTTTCTCATATAGGATTCATGGAACATGAAAGAGAGACAGACTATCAAACAATAGTGTATATGAGCTGGGAGAAACTATGGCAATTAACGAACCTCTTCCTTTTTTACATGGGAACATGGGACAAGGACTAGAAAATTTTCTTCTGTTCCAAGTGTAGGACTCTGCTTGTGGGTTTCTCATTCCCAGGGCATATTGTTTTCTTATTCCACCAGAATGGAAGCCATTTGCTGAGGGGACAGATATTAATTGCCTCCAAATCGAGTGTGAGTGCGGTTTTCAGGTTAATTCAATCAGAATTCCACAGCCAGTCATCTGGGAGGGGTGGATAAATCAGGAACAGCCAGTTTTCTTGTGACTAAATCAAGCCCAATATCACTGAGGACTCATGGATATCTAGGGCATTTTTCATATTTTTCTTATTTATCATGATTTGTTATGAATTTTCTAATGAGCTTTGAATTTGAGACTGGAAAATGGAGTTCAGGGCACGGGAGAAATGGCCATTTTCAATCAGAACACAACTGTTGGCTTCCTCAAATTCTGGATTTCTGTCATGGTTTTGGGTGCCTCAGCCGATTTTTGGTTTCTTGAGCGGCAATTTCCTAAATGTATTCTGGGTCTGAGTTTGTTTTGCCTTCTTCCTTCCCAAATTTTGTATTCTGATGCAATACAAACAAGAGTTTAGACAGAGTATCCATTTTGAAATAAAACCACAACAAATTGGCATTTAATGATTAGAAATGTATAAGCAGCATGACTTAGAGGAGTTTTGGTGTTGTGGAAAATGAAATGGAACCCTGTTGCTGAGGGGACAGATAGTAATTCCCACCAAATCAAGTTTGAATTAAGTTTTCATGTTAATTGATCAGAATTCCACAGCCAGTCAGCTGGCAGGGGTGATTGAATACAGAAGCAGTCGGTTTACTTGTGACTAAATCAAACCCAATACCACTAAGGACTCTTGGATTTCCTTGTTTTTTTTTTTTTTTTCAAATTTTTCTTCTTTCTCATTGTTTGCAATGAACCTTCTCACGTGAGCTTTGGTTTTGAGGCTGGAATATGGATTTCAATGTAAGGAGGAATGGTCTTTTTCAATCAGGGCACAGCTGTTTGCTTCCTCCAATTCTGGCTTGCTGTCATTGTTTTGGGTGCCTCAGCCAATTTTTGGTTTCTTGAGCAGCAATTTCCTAAATTTTTTGGGGGTCTGAGTTTGTTTTGCCATCTTCCCTCCCAAATTTTGTGTTCTGACGCAATACAAACAGGAGTTTAGACAGAGTACCTATTAGGAAATTAATAAACACAACAAATTGGCATTTCATGCTTTGAAATCTAGAGGCAACACGACCCAGAGCAGTTTTCGTGTTTTGGAAAATAAATGGAACCCTTTTACTGAGGGGACATATATTAATTCCCTCCAAATAGAGTGTGAGTGCAGTTTTCAGGTAAATTCAATCAAAATTCCACAGTCAGTCAGGTGGGAGGGGTGGATGAATCTGGAAACAGCCGGTTTCCTTGTTACTAAATCAAGCTCAAGATCACTAAGGACTCTTGCGTTTCTTTGGCTGTTTTCACATTTTTCTTATTTATCATGGTTAGTAATTAATTTTCTGATGTGAGCTTTGGTTTTGAGGCTGGCATATTGAGTTCAGGGCATGGGAGGAATGGTCTTTTTCAATCAGGGCACTACTGTTGGCTTGCTCCAATTCTGGCTTTCTGTCGTGGTTTTGGGTACCTCAGCTGATTTTTCGTTTCTTGAGCGGCTATTTCCTAAAGGTATTCTGGGTCTGAGTTGGTTTTGCCTTTTTCCTTCCCAACTTTTGTATTCTGATGCAATATAAACAAGAGTTTAGACAGAGTATCCATGAGGAAAGAGAAAACACAACCAATTCGCATTTCATGCTTAGAAATCTACAGGCAGCACGACCATGAGGAGTTTTCGTGTTTTGGAAAATGAAATGGAACCCTTAGGCTGAGGGGACATGTATCAATTCCCTCCAAATTGAGTGTGAATTCGATTTTCAGGTTAATTTTATCAGAATTTCACAGCCAGTCACCTGGGAGGGGTGAATGAATGCAGGAATAGCCTGTTTCCTTGTGACTAAATGAAGCCGAATATCACTAAGGCTCTTGGATTTCTTTTTGTTTTGTTTTGTTTTGTTTTTCACATTTATCTCATTTCCCATAGTTTGTAATGAACTTTCTGATGTGAGCTTTGGTTTTGAGGCTGGAGTATGGAGTTCAGGGCACAGGAGGTATGGTCTTTTTCAATCAGGGCACAGCTCTTGGCTTCTTCCAATTCTGGTTTTCTCTCATGGTTTTGGGTGCCTCAGCCGATTTTTGGTTTCTTGAGTGGAAATTTCCTAAATGTATTCTCAGTCTGAGTTTCTTTTAAATTCTTGCTTTCCAAATTTTTATTCTGATGCAACACAACAAGAGTTTAGACGGAGTATCCATTATGAAATAAAAACAAAACAAGTTGGCATTTCATGCTTAGAAATCTACAGGCAACAAACCAAGAGGAGTTTTTGTGTTTTGAAAAAAGAAATGGAACCCTTTTGCTGAGGGGACAGATATTAATTCCCCCAAATCGAGTGTGTATGTGATTTTCAAGTAAATTCAATCAGAAATCCACAGCCAGTCAGCTGGGAAAGGTGGATGAATCCGGAAGCAGCCGGTTTCCTTGTGACTAAATCAAGCCCAATATCACAAAGGACTCTTGGATTTCTTTGGCTTTTTTCATGTTTTTCTTATTTCTCATAGTTAGTAATGAATTTTCTGATGTGAGCTTTGATTTTGAGGCTGGAATATGGAGTTCAGGTCAAGGGAGGAATGGTCTTTCTCAAATAGGGCACAACTGTTGGCTTGCTTCAATTCTGGATTTATGTCATAGTTTTGGTAACCTCAGCCAATTTTTGGTTTCTTCAGTGGCAATTTCATAAATTGTTTCTGGGTCTGAGTTTGCTTTGCCTTCTTCCTTCCCAAATTTGGTATTCTGATGCAATACAAACAAGAGTTTATACTGAGTATCCATTATGAGAAAAAAAAAAAAAACACAACAAGTTGGCATTTCAAATCTACAGGCAACATGACCAAGAGGAGTTTTTGTGATATGGAAAATGAAATGGAACCCTTTGGCTGAGGGGACTGCTATTAATTCCCTCCAAATCGAGTGTGAGTGCAGTTTTCAGGTTAATTCAATCAGAATTCCACAGCCAGTCAGCTGGGAGGGGTGGATGAATCCAGAAACAGCCAGTTTCCTTGTGACTAAATCAAGCCCAGTATCACTGAGGACTCTTGGATTTCTTTGGCTTTTTTCACATTTTTCTTATTTCTCAGGGTTTGTAATGAACTTTCTGATGTAAGCTTTGGTTTTGAGGCTGGAATATGGAGTTCAGGGCATGGGAGGAATGGTCATTTCCAACCAGGGAACAGCTGTTGGCTTGCTCCAATTCTGGCTTTCTGTCATTGTTGTGGGTGCCTCAGCTGGTTTTTGGTTTCTTGAGCAGCGATTTCCTAAATTTTCTGGATCTGAGTTTGTTTTGCCTTCTTCCTTCCCAAATTTTGTATTCTGATACAATACAAACAAGAGTTAAGACAGAGTATCCATTTGGTAATAAAAAGAAAAACACCAAATTGGTGTCTCATGCCTAATAATCTACAGACAACAAGACCAACATGAGTTTTGTGTTTTGGAAAATGAAATGCAACACTTTTGCTGGGGGGACACATATTAATTCCCTCCAAATCGAGTATGAGTGCAATATTCAGGTTTATTCAATCAGAATTCCACAGCAGGTCAGCTGGGAGGTGTGGCTGAATCTGGCACCTGCCGGTTTCATTGTAACTAAATCAAGCCCAATATGACTAAGGACTCTGGGATTTCTTTGGCTTTTTTTGCATTTTACTTATTTATTATGGTTTGTAATGTATTTTCTGATGTGAGCTTTGGATTTGAGGCTGGAATATGGAATTCAGGGCATGGCAAGAATGGTCTATTTCAGTCAGGGCACAACTCTTGGCTTCCTCCAATTCTGACTTTCTGTCATGGTTTTGGTTGCCTCAGCCAATTTTTGGTTTCTTGAGCGACAATTTCCTCAACTGTTTCTGGGTCTGAGTTTGTTTTGCCTTCTTCCTTCCCATAATTTGTATTCTGAAGCAATACAAACAAGAGTTTAGACAGACTAGCCAATACAAAATAAAAAGCACCTCAAATTGGCGTTTCATGCTTAGAAAATTACAGGCAACACGACCAACATAAGTTTTTGTATTTTGGAAAAAGAAATAGAACGCTTCAAATTAGTGGACAGATATTAATTACCTCCAATTGGAATGTGAGTGCAATTTTCAGGTTAATTCAATCAGAATTCCACAGCCTGTCAGCTGGGAGGGGTGGATGAATCCAGGAACAGCCAGTTTCCATGTGAATAAATCAAGCCCAATATCACTAAGGACTCTTGGATTTATTTGGCTTTTTTCATGTTTTTCTTATTTATCAAGGTTTGTAATGAATTTTCTGATGTGTACTTTGGATTTGAGGCTGGAATATGGATTTCAGGTCACAGGAAGAATGGTCTTTTTCAATCAGGGCACAGCTGTTGGCTTCATCCAATTCTGGCTCTCTGTCATTGTTTTTGGGTGCCTCAGCCGATTTTTGTTTTCTTGAGCAGCAATTTCCTAAATTTTCTGGGTCTGAGTTGGTTTTGCCTTCTTCTTTCCCATATTTTCTATTCTGATACAATACAAACAAGAGTTTACACAGAGTATCCATTAGGAAATAAAAAAAAAGGAATTGGCGTCTCATGCTCAATAATCTACAGGCAACACGACCAAGGTGAGTTTTTGTGCTTTGGAAAATGAAATGGAACCCTGTGGCTGAGGGGACAGATATTAATTACCTCCAAATCGAGTGTGAATTCAATTTTCAGGTTAATTCAATCAGAATTCCACAGCCAGTCAGCTGGGAGGGGTGGATGAATCCAGAAGTAGTCAGTTTCCATGTGACTAAATTAAGTCCAATATCACCAAGGACTCTTGGATTTCTTTGGCTTTTTTCATATTTTTCTTATTTATCATGGTGTGTAATAAATTTTCTGATGCGAGCTTTGGATTTGAGGCTGGATTGTGGAGTTCAGGGCAGGGGAGGAGTGGTCTTTTTCAATCAGGGCATAGATGTTGGCTTGCTCTAATTCTGGCTTTCTTTCATTGTTTTGGTTGTCTCAGCTGATTTTTGCTTTCTTGATTGCAATTTCCTAATTTTTTCTGGGTCTGAGTTTGTTTTGCCTTCTTCCTTCCCAAATTTGGTAGTCTGACGCAATACAAACAAGAGTTTAGAAAGAGTTTCCCTTATGAAATAAAGAAATCCCAACAAATTGGCCTTTCATGCTTAGAAATCTGTGGGCAACACGACCAAGAGGAGTTTTCTGTTTTGGAAAATGAAATGGAACCCTTTTTATGAGGGGACAGGTATTAATTCCCTCCAAATTGAGTGTGAGTGCAATTTTCTGGTGAATTCAATCAGAATTCCACAGCCAGTCAGCTGGGAGGGGTGGATGAATCTTAAACAGCCGGATTCCTTGTGAGTAAATCAAGCCCAATATCACCAACTCCTGGATTTATTTGGCTTTCTCAACATTTTTCTTATTTCTCATGGTTTGTAATGAACTTTCTGATGTGAGCTTTGGTTTCGACGCTGGAATATGCAGTTCAGGACACAGGAGATATGGTCTTTTTCAATCAGGGCACAACTGTTGGTTTGCTCCAATTCTGGCTTTCTGTCATGGTTTTGAGTCCCTCAGCCAATATTTGGTTTCCTGAGCATCAATTTCCTAAATTGTTTCTGGCTCTGAGTTTGTTTTGCCTTCTTCCTTCCCAAATTTTGTATTCTGACACATTACAGAAAATTGTTTAACAGAATATGCATTAGGAAAGAAAAAAAAACAACAAGTTGGCGTCTCATGCTTAATAATCTACAGGCAAGATGACCAGAAGGATTTTATGTGTTTTGGAAATTGAAATGGAATCCTTTTGCTTGGGGACAGATATTAATTCCCTCCATTCAAGTGTGAGTGCGATATTCAGGATAATTCAATCAGAATTCCACAGCCAGTCAGCTGGGAGGGGTGGATGAATCTTAAACAGCCAGATTCCTTGTGACTATATCAACCCCAGTATCACTAAGGACTCTTGGATTTATTTGGCTTTTTCCACATTTTTCTTATTTATCATGGTTTGTAATGCATTTTCTGATGTGAGCTTTGTATTTGAGACTGGAATATGGAGTTCAGGGCATGGGAGGAATAGTCTTTTTCAATCAGGGCACAGCTGTTGGTTTGCTCCAATTCTGGCTTTCTGTCATGGTTTTGGGTGCCTCAGCTGAGTTTTGGGTTCATGATTGACAATTTCCTAAATTGTTTTTGGCTCTGAGTTTGTTTTGCCTTCTTCCATCCCAAATTTTGTATTCTGATGCAATACAAACAAGAGTTAAGACAGAGTATCCATTATGAAATAAAAACACAACAAACTGGCATTTCACGCTTAGACATTTACAGGTAACACGAACAACATGGGTTTTGTGTTTTGGAAAATAAAATGGAACGCTTCCAATTAGTGGACAGATATTTATTCCCTCTAAATTGAGTGTGAGTGCAATTTTCATGTTAAATCAATCAGAATTCAACAGCCAGTTAGCTGGGAGGTGTAGATGAATCTGGAAGCAGCCAGTTTCCTTGTGACTGAATCAAGCCCAAGATCACTAAGGACTCTTGGATTTCTTTGGCTTTTCCCACATTTTTCTTATTTATCATTGTTTGTAATGCATTTTCTGATGTAAGCTTTGGTATTGAGGCTGGCATATTGAGTTCAGGGCATGGGAGGAAGGTTCTTTTTCAATCAGGCACAGCTGTTGGCTTGCTCCAATTCTGGATTTCTGTCATTGTTTTGGGGACCTCAGCTGATTTTTGGTTTCTTGAGCGTCAATTTCCTAAATGTATTCTGGGTCTGAGTTTGCCTTCTTCCTTCCCAAATTATGTATTCTGACACAATACAAACAAGAGTTTACACAGAGTATCCATTTTGAAATACATAACACAACCAATTCATATTTCATGCTTAGAAATCTACAGGCAACACGACCAAGAGGAGTTTTTGTGTTTTGAAAAATGAAATGTTACCCTTTTGCTGAGGGGACAGGTATTAATTCCCTCCAAATCGAGTGTAAATTCAATCTGAATTCCACAGCCAGTCAGGTGAGAGGGGTGGATGAATCCAGAAACAGTTGGTTTCCTTGTGAGTAATTCAAGCCCAATATGACTAAGGACTCTTGGATTTCTTTGGTTTTTTTTCACATTTTTCTTATGTATTATGCTTTGTAATGTATTTTCTCATGTTACCTTTAGTTTTGTGGCAGGAGTATGGAGTTCAGGGCACGGTAGGAATGGTGTTTTGCAATCAGGGCACAGCTGTTGGCTTGCTCCAAGTCTTGCTTTCTGTTGTGGTTTTGGGTGCCTCAGCCGATTTTTATAAGTGTGGTTTTCAGGTTAATTAAATCAGAATTCCACAGCCAGTCAGCAGGGCGTGTGGATGAATCATAAACACCTGGTTTCCTTGTGACTAAATCAAGCCAAATATCACCAAGGACTCATGGATTTATTTGGCTTTTTCCACATTTTTCTTATTTCTCATGGTTTGTAATGAACTTTCTGATGTGAGCTTTGGTTTTGAGGCTGCAATATGGAGTTCAGGACACGGCAGATATGGTCTTTTTCAATCAGGGAGCAGCTGTTTGTTCGCTCCAATTCTGGCTTTCTGTCATGGTTTTGGGTTCCTCAGCTGATTTTTGCTTTCTTGAGTGGAAATTTCCTAAATGTTTTCTGGGTCTGAGTTTGTTTTGCCTTCTTCCTTCCCAAATTTGATATTCTGACACAATACAAACAAGAGTTTAGACAGAGTAGCCATTATGAAATAAAAAACACAACACTTTGATGTTTCATGCTTGAAATCTACAGGCAACACAATCAACATGAATTTTTGTGTTTTGGAAAAAGAAATGGAACCCTTCTAATGAGGGGACAGATGTTAATTCCCTCCCAATCGAGTGTGAGTTTGATGCTCAGGTTAATTCTATCAGAATTCCACAGCCAGTCAGGTGGGAGGTGTGGATGAATCTGGAAGTATCCGGTTTCCATTGACTAAATCAAGCCCAATATCACTAAGGACTCTTCGATTTCTTGGTCTTTTTTCACATTTTTTCTCATTTATCATGGTTTGTAATGAATTTTCTGATGTGTACTTTGGATTTGAGGCTAAAATATGGAGTTCAGGGCACAGGAGGAATGGTCTTTTTCAATCAGGGCATAGATGTTGGCTTGCTCCAATTCTGGCTTTCTGTCATGATTTTGGTTGCCTCAGCTGATTTTTCATTTCTGGAGCGGCAATTTCCTATACTTTTTCTGGGTCTGAGTTTGTTTTGCCTTCTTCCTTCCCAAATTTTGTGTTCTGACACAATACAAACAAGAGTTTAGACAGAGTAGCCATTAGGAAATAAAAAACACAACAAATTGGCGTTTCATGCTTAGAAATCTACAGGCAACACGACCAACATGAATTTTTATGTTTTGGAATAAGAAATGGAACCCTTATACTGAGGGGACAGATATTAATTCCCTCCAAATCGAGTGTGAGTGTGATTTTCAGGTTAATTCAATCAGAAAAATTTACGGGATAAGCAAAAGCAGTGTTAAGAGGAACATTTATATCAATAGGTGCCTACATCAAGAAATTGGAAATCCACTAAATAGATGAGCTTTCAATTCATCTCAAGCATCTAGAAAAACTGCAGCAAACCAGACCCAAATCTAGTAGGAGAAATGAAAAAATTAAAATCAGAGAAGAAATCAACAGGATTGAATCCAAAAAAAAATTACAAAAAATCAGCCAAACGAGAAGCTGTTTTTTTTTGAAAAAATAAACAAAATTGACACCCCACTGGCCCAACTCACTAAAAAAGGAAGAGAAATACCCAGATCAATAAAATCAGAGATCATAAGGAAACATAAAACAGACACCACGGAAATAAAGAGAATCATCAAAATTACTACAAGGAATTGTATGCCAGCAAATATGGAAACCTATCAGAAATGGATAGATTCCTGGACACATGCAACCTATCTACATTGAAGCAGGAAGACATAGAAAACCTAAACAGACCCATAACTGAGACAGAAATTGAAATGATCATAAAGGCCCTCCAAAAAAAAAAACAAAAAAAAAAGCTCAGGACCAGATGGATTCACTGCTGAATTCTACCAGACATTTAAAGAAGAACTGACTCCAATTCTTCCCAAACTATTCAGAACAATCAAAAAAGAGGGAATCCTCCCAAATTCTTTCTATGAAGCCAGCATCTCCTTAATTCCTAAGCCAGGAAAAGATGCAGCATGCAGCATTGAAAGAGTATTACAGGTCGGCGCTTCAGCTCACTAGGCTAATCCTCCGCCTTGCTGCGCCAGCACACCAGATTCTAGTCCCGGTCGGGGCTCCAGATTCTGTCCCGGTTGCCCCTCTTCCAGGCCAGCTCTCTGCTGTGGCCAGGGAGTGCAGTGGAGGTTGGCCCAAGTGCTTGCACCCTGCAACCCATGGGAGACCAGGATAAGACCTGGCTCCTGCCTTCAGATCAGTGCGGTGCACTGGCTGCAGTGTGCTGGCTGTGGCGGCCTTTGGAAGGTGAACCAACAGCAAAAGGAAGACCTTTCTCTATGTCTCTCTGTCTATCTCACTGTCCACTATGCCTGTCAAAAAAAAAAAAAGAAAAAGAAGAAAGAGAATTACAGACCAATATCCCTGATGAACATAGATGCAAAAATCCTCAATAAAATTCTGGCCAATAGAATGCAACAACACATCAGAAAGATCATCCACCCAGACCAAGTGGGATTTATCCCTGGCATACAGGGATGGTTCAATGTGTGCAAAACAATCAACGTGATACACCACATTAACAGACTGAAGAAGAAAAACCATATGATTACCTCAATAGATGCTGAGAAAGCATTTGATAAAATATAACACACTTTCATGATGAAAACTTTAAGCAAACTGGGTATGGAAGGAACATTCCTTAATACAATCAAAGCAATTTATGAAAAAAACACGGTCACCATCCTATTGAATGGGGAAAAGTTGTAAGCATTTCCACTGAGATCTGGTACCAGACATGGATGCCCACTCTCACCACTGCTATTCAATAGAGTTCTGGAAGTTTTAGCCAGAGCTATTATGCAAGAAAAAGAAATTAAAGTGATACAAATTGGGAAGGAAGAAGTCAAACTATCCCTCTTTGCAGATGATATGATTCTTTATTTAGGGGACCCAAAGAACTCTACTAAGAGACTATTGCAACTCATAGAATAGTTTGGCAAAGTTTCAGGATATAAAATCAATGCACAAAAATCAACAGCCTTTGTATACCCAGGCAATGCCACAGCTGAGAAAGAACTTCTAAGATCAATCCCATTCACAATAGCTACAAAAACAATCAAATACCTTGGAATAAACTTAACCAAGGACGTTAGGATCTCTACAATGAAAATTAAAAAACCTTAAAGAAAGATATAGAAAAGGCTACCAAAAAATGGAAAAATCTTCCATGCTCATGGATTGGAAGAATCAATATCATCAAAATGTCCATTCTCCCAAAAGCAATTTATACATTCAATGCAATTCCAATCAAGATACCAAAGACCTGCTTCTAGATCTGGAAAAATGATGCTGAAATTCATATGGAGGCACAAGAGACCTCGAATAGCTAAAGCAATCTTCTACAACAAAAACAAAGCCAGAGGCATCACAATAGCAGATTTCAGGACATACTACAGGGCAGTTGTTATCAAAACAGCATTGTACTGGTACAGAACAGATGGATAGACTAATGGAACACAATAGAAACACCAGAAATCAATCCAAACTTCTACAGTCACCTTATATTTATCAAGAATCCAAAACCAATCCCTGGAGTAAGGACAGTCTAGTCAATAAATTGTGCTGGGAAAATTGGATTTCCACATGCAAAAGCATGAAGCAAGATGCCGACCTTTCACCTTACACAAACATTCACTCAACAAGGATTAAAGACTTAAATCTAAGATCCGACACCATCAAATTATTAGAGAGCATTGGAGAAACCCTGCAAGATAAAGGTACTGCCAAAGACTTCTTGGAAAATACCCCAGAAGCACAAGCAGTCAAAGTCAAAATTAACATTTGGGATTGCATCAAATTGAGAAGTTTCTGTACTGCAAAAGAAACAGTCAGGAAAGTGAAGAGGCAACTGACAGAATGGGAAAAATATTTGCAAACTATGCAACAGATAAAGGGTTGATAACAAGAATCTACAAAGAAATCAAGAAACTCCACAACATCAAAACAAACAACCCACTTAAGAGATGGGCCAAGGACCTCAACAGACATTTTTCAAAAGAGGAAATCCAAATGGCCAACAGGCACATGAAAAAATGTTCAAGATCACTAGCAATCAGGGAGATGCAAATCAAAACCACAATGAGGTTTCACCTCACCCCGGTTAGAATGGCTCACATTCAGAAATCTACCAACAATAGATGCTGGAGAGGAGGTAGGGAAAAAGGGACACTAACGCACTGTTGGTGGGAATGCAAACTGGTGAAGCCACTGTGGAAGTCAGTCTGGAGATTCCTCAGAAACCTGAAGATAACCCTACCATTCAACCCAGCCATCCCACTCCTTGGAATTTACCCAAAGGAAATGAAATTGGGAAACAAACAAGCTATCTGCATATTAATGTTTATTGCAGCTCAATTCACAATAGCTAAGAGCTGGAACCAACCCAAATGCCCATCAACAGTAGACTGGATAAAGAAATTATGGGACGTGCACTCTATCAAATACTATCCAGAGGTGAAAAACAACGAAATCCAGTCATTTGCAACAAGAATGAGCAATCTGGAAAAATTATGCTGAGTGAATTAAGCCAGGCCAAAAGGGAAAAATTTCATATGTTCTCCCTGATCAGCGACAACTATCTGAGCACCAAAGGGGAAACCTGTTGAAGTAAAATGGACACTATGAGAAACAGTGACTTGATAAGCTCGTGTCCTGACTGTTGATGTACAATGTAATACTTTATCCATTCTAGTATTTTCTCATTGTTTTGTTCTAGTACTATTGGTTGAACTCTGTGATTAACACACAACTATTCTTAGGTGTTTAAATTTTAACTGAAAAGTGATACCTGTTAAATATAAGAGTGGGAATAAGAGAGGGAGGAGATGTACAATTTGGGACATGCTCAATTGGACTTGTCCCAAATGGTGGAGTTAGAATCATGCCAGGGGATCCCAATACAATCCCATCAAGGTGGCATGTACAATGCCATCTCACTAGTCCAAGTGGTCAAATTCAGTTCACAATTGATCACACTGATAGGTCTAAGAGTCAAAGGGACCACACAAACAAGACTAGTGTCTGCTAATACTAGCTGATAGAATCAAAAAGGGACAGAACGATCCATCATGGGAAGCGGGATACACAGCAGACTCATAGAATGGCAGATGTCGTAAATAGTACTCTGGCCTCAGAATCAGCCCTTAAGGCAATCGGACCTGGCTGAAGAGCCTATGAGAGTATTTTAGGCATGGAAAGCCAAGACACCCTGGTAAAAAAGACCTAAATGGAAGATCTCTGCGAGTGAGATCCCAGTGGAAAGAACGGGGCCATCAAAGAAGGAGGTACCTTTCTCTGAAGGGAGGAGAGAACTTCCACTTTGACTATGACCCTGTCAGAATAAGATCGAAATTGGCGAACTCAAAAGGCTTCCATAGCCTTGGCAACTCATGACTAGAGCCTAGCGAGATTACTGACGCCATAAACAAAAGTGTCAAATTGTTAAGTCAACAACAGGAGTCACTGTGTACTTACTTCTCATGTGGGATCTGTGCTTAGTGTGTTTTCCAATGTGAAGTAATGCTATAACTAGTACTGAAACAGTATTTTACACTTTCTGTTTCTGTGTGGGTGCAAACTGATGAAATCTTTACTTAATATATATTGAATCGATCTTCTGTATATAAAGATAATTGAAGATGAATCTTGATGTGAATGCAATGTGAGAGGGAGGAGGAGATGGGAGGGGTATCAGTGGGAGGGAAATTATGGGGGGAGGAAGCCATTGTAATCCATTAACTGTACTATGGATTTCTATATTTACTAAATAAAAATAAATTTAAAATAACAAGTGCCCATAATATCAGAGAAATGAAATTATCATGCAGTACTGATGCAAATGTAAAGTGATGCAGATGATATGGCCCACAGTACTGAAGACCTGCTGATGCTGTTCACTTTCTCACTCAGAAAGTTCAGAAGCAGTGCAGTACATCAGAAAGAAAGAGTGTGGGATTGTTTTGATGGCCTCCATCTTCTTTTAAAAATGTCCGTATCCAAGCAATTCTGAGACCTAACAGGATTACCCCCAATTAATCCTTACTCATCTAGGTAAGGCTCTAACTCTTAACACTATTGTAAGATTAAAATTCCACCTTCTTCATGTCTCAAGTTGGATTTATTCACAGTAAATCATATTCAAACCATTTCAGCATACAGTAAAGTATAATATGGTACAATATAGTACAATATGGACTGACTGTAAAGGCATACCGGTACATGAAATAAGCCATTACAAAATGATAATTATTTTGTGATTCACCTTCTATGAGGTAACTAGAGGAGACAAATTAATAGATATATAACGTAGAGAATTGACTTCCATGGTCTGTGGTGGAGGGGCATAGGGATTTGGTTTCTGAGGCACAAAGTTTTACCTGGGGAGATTAAAGAAAGATAGATGGATGGTGTTGATTATTGCAGAAGAATGTGTATAGGCTTACTGACATAGACATTCACAATTTAAAATGCCAAATGATAGGTTATACTTTTATCATATATAATACTGGATTTTAACAAATTAATAACCAAGTCCTCTTCCATAATCATTTGCAATTATACATACATACATCTATTTTAATGCTAATTTAGATGTAAATTTAGGTGTAACCAATGAAATATGATGATATAACATTTAACAGTACTTGAAAACATGACAAGCTATTTTATCAGGAGAGGGTAGAAATATACAATTTTGTATTATATCAAATTACAGAAAGAATCATATATATACATGTGTGTATGCAAAATGTACAAGACATATCTGAAAGTGTATCCTTATTCATTTACTTTTATTTGAAACACACACATGCACAGAGAGAGATAGATAGAGAGAGAGAGAGAGAAAGAGAAAGAGGAAGGGAGAGATAAAGAAAGAGAAAGAGAGGAGAGAGAGAGAGAGAGAGAGAGAGAGAGAGAGAGAGAAATAGACACAGAAGCATAGAAATCCCATAATCTTCTTTACTCCACAAATGCCTAAATAATGAAGGCTGTGTCAGGCTGGGTATCTTCGGGTGATGACAGAGACTCACCTGCAGTCTCCTAACTCTGTATTAGCAGGAAGCTGGAATTAGGAGCAGATTCAGGACATAAACACACACAATCTATATGGAATTCAGGTGATGACAGAGGTATATTTTCTAAAATTTTATTGATTTGTTTTCATTTTGATTCAAATGGAGAGAGAGATGAGGGAGAGTGGGAATATTTCATTTTCCAATTAATTCCACCCAAAATCACTTCATCCAAAAATATACCAGGATACTGAAATTTAATTTGGTCACCCATTTGGGAGGTAGGGAGTCAAATATTTTAGCCATCAACTACTGCCTCCGAGGACACATATTCACAGGAAATGGAGAAAGAGGAGAGTAGTGAGACTCAAAATGAAGCAATCTGATAGGGTATGTGGGTATTCAAAATGGCAACTTAAGCTAGTGACAAACACTCACCATCTTAGTAACCAGGAAATTGTTCATGTTCTATGTCTCCTTTATTTACATTCTTGATTTTGAGTCTGGTTCACTTGCATGTCCTAACTACTGATTGCATTCCCCTACTGACTCCTAAGCCTGTCATCCCATCTGAGGAGAGATAAAAGCTCAGCACTGAGCTAATACATTCTTCAAGATGTTTGCCAAATTAATAATTCTCAATTTTTAAACTGAAAGCAGTAGTTATTATTTATATTCTATTTTACAAATATCAAGAGAATAGATTTACTGTAATTCAAAAACAATTCTAAGCATATAAGGATATATATATGATTACTTCCATTTTTAGAGAGTATATTTAGATATAAAATAAATATTTCAAAACAAAAAAGCAAAAGTACTAGGATTTTAAACCAGATGACTTTAAAAATGAGAAAGTGGGAGGAGTTTAGAAAAAAAAAAAAACATTTTGATGTTTTGGCCAAGGCTAGCTCATAGTAATACCTTATACAAGTAAATGGAGAAATGAATAACGAGGCTTTCATTTTAGATATGTTCAGCATAAATTCACATTGGATAGCTACAAATAAGTATTCAATGGGGAATAGCAACTATGTTCTGAAACCTGTGGGAGAGGCTACCCTGGGAAGGAAGCAGGAATGTCATATCCAAGAGGGTCAAATCTGTAAAGAACTACAAGGTGTTGTGAATGGGAGAGTGTATGGAATACTTGGATGTGTAATACTGAGAAGAAAGTAGAATTATATTAGCAAGGAACTGGTTTGGAAGCAAAGCAGAAAGAACTTGAACCAGCCTAAATATGGAGTGTCCACATTGTAGGCAGTGGTAGAACACATTATACCACAGTTTTGTCCCCACTATTGTCTTTCTTAGCTTACTTCACTCACTTTGTGTCTTTCTACCTGCCAAATACATAATTTACTTTATTGCATAAAAAATTCAAGTACAGGGGCCAGCAATGAGGCTCACTTGGTTAATCCTCCACCTGCAGCACTGGCATCCCATATGGGCACTGGGTTCTAATCCCAGTTGCTCCTCTTCCAATTCAGCTCCCTGCTCTGGCCCAGGAGGGCAGTGGAGGGTTGACCAAATGCTTTGGCCCCTGCACCTGCATGGGAGACCAGGAGGAAGTACCTGGCACCTGGCTGCAGATGGGTGCAGTGTTGGCCGTGGCAGCCATGTGGGGAGTGAACCAAGGGAAGGAAGACCTTTCTCTCTGTCTCTCTCTCTCTCACTGTCTAACTCTATCTGTCAAATAAATAATAAAACAAAACAAAACAAATTCAACTACAGAAAACACTTTCAGTAGCATAAAGTAATAATGAAGAAAGGAATGATTTGCCTTAAGATATTATTTTGGAAAGGCAGCAATGCAACATGAATCTATAGACAGGCTGGGAGAATTGTATGGAGAGCTCTTTAAGGACTTGCCATGGGAGCTGGCATTGAGAAATAACAGGTTTAGCTACCACCTGCAAGGGCTGGCATCTCATATCGATGGAGCTTTCAGTCCTAGCAACTCAACTTACAATCCAAGCCTTTGAAAATGTGCCAGGGAAAGCATTGGGAGATGGGCCATTGCATTGGGTGGGAGACCCAGATGAATCTCTTGCTTCCTGGCTTTAATATTGCTTAACCTTCACCATTGTGACTCTTAGGGGAGTGAACCACCAGATGTAAGATTCTAAGATTCTCAGATTCATTCTCCCCTTCTTTTATTTTTGTAACTCTGCCCCCTTGAAAATAAAGCAATAAATCCTAAAAAAAAAAGCTAAATGCTGCAGATTCTGTTCCCTACACATTCCTATTCCTGCCCATGAATTCCATTCAGCCTCCAAGAAACTATTAGGAACCACACTATGCAAGAAATTCAACCACAAAAAATAATATTCAGTAATTTGTTTTCTTAACACTAGGTAACTTTTTCCTAGTTTTTTTTTAAATATTTATTTATTTGAAAGTCAGAGTTATACAGAGTGAGGAGAGGTAGAGAGAGAGAGAGAAAGGTCTTCCATCTGATGGTTCACTTCCCAATTGGCCACAGTGGCTGGAGCTGTGCCAATACCAAGCCAAGAGCCAGGAGATTTTTCCAGGTCTCCCACACAGGTGCAGGGGCCCTAGAACTTGGGCCATACTCTACTGATTTCCCAGCACAAAGTAGAGAACTGGATCAGAAGTGGAACAGCCAAGGCTGGTGCCACAACTCAATAGGCTAATCCTCTGCCTGCAGCGCTGGCACCCTGGGTGCTAGTCCCGGTCAGGGTGCTGGATTTTGTTCAGCTCTCTTCTGTGGCTCGGGAGTTCAGTGGAGGATGGCCCATGCCCCTGGGCCCTGTACCCACATGGGAGACCAGGAGAGGCACTTGGCTCCTAGCTTTGGAGCAGCCATTCTCAATGTCTAACTCTGCCTGTCAAAAAAAAACAAACAAGCAGAGCCAAGATGGTGGAATAGTGAAGGTGCGCACCGATAGTCTGGGAAAAGATAGTTTAATAAAAGTGGAGCTACCGTAGCCACAGGAAAAGGCTCAGGAAAAAATTGCAGAGGAAAGTCTGGATCTATTGGAGGTGACACGGAGGACCTACGAAGAGAGCAATGTTGCCCACCATGTGGAAGCCGAGCCATGGGAGCCACGCCACCACAGAAGCAGAAGCCAAGCCCCACAAGCTGCGCCGCTGCAGAAGCCGTGCTGCAGAGTTTGTGCACCAGCGCTGGAAGGGGAGGTGAAATAAAAACCTCGGTAACCCAAGACATTGGTGGGGAAAGGCAGAAAGAGCCTACAGGGAATGAAAGCCTCACTGGGGAAAGCTCACCAGGCAGACTGGTGGAGAGAAAAAATGAACAAATAAGGGGAACTGGCACAGACATTAATGTCTCTCTCCACTCACCTTACAAAGCCAAGCAAGACAATGAGCCAGTGCCATTTTATGTATGTAAAGAGGTGCCGGCCATTAGCCAAGCAGAAAAACCTGACTCTGGTGGGGAGAAATAATAGAAGGTTAAGACCTAGTTAGTGAAAGTGAGGAGCTAACGAACTGACACTGTGAAAATCTGAGGGGAGGGCGAGAGAACTCACCGAGTACACAAACTCGGTAACTTGGGGAAACTGGGGAGAGACTATTGAGAAATTTGAGACCACACTGAGGGCTGCATGGACTCTTTGTGTGGTCCCAGGGGTAACCAGACAAATACCCACAGGGGCCAGATTTCATACCTCAACTACCCTCAATTCCACTCAGTTGTGTGGAATTACTTCCCAACTGAGTCAGAAAAAAAAGAGAGAGTGAGAGAGAGAGCAAGCAAGTGGGAGAACAATCTGGGTGAGTCACCTTTGGCACACCCTTATCCCCAAAGAACCAAACAGAGCTCTCTGTCCACACCCATCACAGCCTTTAAGGATCCATGAAAAGCAGACAGTCCACTTAATATAGAGTCACAGTATAATGAGGAGAAATCAAATATCTCCAATATGCCAAACAACAAACGCAGAAAATGAGGTAACAAGAACAAGGAAGACAGTATGACACCCCCAAATGAAATACACATCCCAAATCAAGATTATGAAGATGATGAGATAGAAGAAATGCAAGAAGTGGATCTCAAAAAATTGATAAGAACACTAAGAAGTTCTCAAAAAAAATTCTTGAACTACAGAAATCTTTAATGGACAAGATAGAAAATCTCTCTCACGAAAATGAAATATTAAGGAGGAATCAAAATGAAATTAAAGAACCAGTAGAACATGAAACAGCGATAGTGATGAGAAATCATAAGGAAATGAAGAATTCAATTGATCAAATGACAAACACATTAGAGAGCCTTAAAAACAGAATGGGTGATGCAGAAGAGAGAATATTGGACTTAGAAGACCGAGCACAGGAAAATATACAGTCAAACTAAAGAAAAGAAGAGGAAATTAGAGATCTAAAAAATATTGTCAGGAATCTTCAAGATACTATTAAAAAACCCAACATTAGAACTCTAGGAGTTCCTGAAGGCATGGAGAGGGAGAAAGGATTAGAAGGCCTTTTTTAGTGAGATACTAGCAGAGAACTTTCCGGGTCTGGAGAAGGACAGAGACATCCTGTACAGGAAGCTCATAGAACCCCTAATATACATGACCAAAAGAGATCCTCACCACGTCACATTGTAATTAAACTCACTGCAGTGAAACATAAAGAAAAGATCCTAAAATGTGCAAGAGAGAAACGTCAGATTACTCTCAGAGGATCTCCAATCAGATTCACAGCTGACTTCTCATGAGAAATCCTACAAGCTGGTAGGGAATGGTGACATATAGCCCAGGTACTAAGAGAGAAAAACTTCCAGCCCAGAATATTATACCCTGCAAAGCTCTCATTCGTGAATGAAGGTGAAATAAAGACCTTTCACAGCAAACAGAAGTTGAAAGAATTTGTTGCCACTTGTCCAGCCCTGCAAAAGATGCTTAAAGATGTGTTACACACAGAAACACAGAAATATGGTCATCAATATGAAAGAAGGTAAATGAAGGAAACCTCACAGCAAAAGATCACAGGAAGTTCAAAACCTATATTAGAAAATATCTTTGGCAAATGGCAGGGCAAAGTTACTATGCAGCAATCGTCACATTGAATGTTAATGGCCTGAACTGTCCAGTTAAAAGACACCGATTGGCTGACTGGGTAAAGAAACAAAACCCATCTATTTGCTGCTTACAAGAAACACATCTTTCCAGCAAAGATGCATACAGACTGAAGGTGAAAGGCTGGAAAAAGATATACCACACCAGCAGAAATGAAAAATGGGCGGGCATAGCCATATTAATATCAGACAACATAAACTTTACCACAAAAACTGTTTAGAGAGAAAAAGAGGGGCACTATATAATGATCAAGGGATCAATTCAACAGGAAGATATGACGATTATCAATGTATATACACCTAATTACAGGGCACCAGTTTATTTAAAAGATTTGTTAATGTACTTAAAGGGAGACTTAGCCCACAATACAATAGTTCTGGGGGACTTCAATACTCCACTCTCAGAAATAGACAGATCAACAGGACAGAAAATAAACAAGGAGACAGTAGATTTAAATGACACTATAGCCCAAATGGAGCTAACAGATATATACAGAACTTTTCATCCTACACAGAAAGCATTTACTTTCTTCTCAGCAGTACATGGAAACTTCTCTAGGATTGACCAAATACTAGGCCATAAAGCAAGTCTCAGCAAATTCAAAAGAATTAGAATCATACCATTTGGAATTAGAATCATACCATGCAGCTGCTCAGACCATAAAGGAATGAAGTTGGAAATTAGCAACTCAGGAATCCCTAGAGCATATGCAAACACATGGAGATTGAACAACATGCTCCTGAATGAACAATGGGTCATAGAAGAAATTAAAAGAGAAATCAAAAATTTTCTGGAAGTAAATGAGGATAACAGCACAACATACCAAAACTTATGGGATACAGCAAAAGCAGTGTTAAGAGAAATGTTTATATCAATAGGTGCCTACATCAAGAAATTGGAAATGCACTAAATAGATGAGCTTTCAATTCATCTCAAGCATCTAGAAAATCTTCAGCAAAGCAGACCCAAATCTAGTAGGAGAAGAGAAATAAATAAATTCAGAGAAGAAATCAACAGGATTAATAAAAAAAAATTTTAAAAAATCAGCCAAACAAGAAGCTGTTTTTTTCAAAAAATTAAAAAATTGACACCCCATTGGCCCAACTAACTAAAAAAAGAAGAGAAATACCCAGATCAATAAAATCAGAGCTCATAAGGAAACATAAAACAGACACCACGGAAATAAAGAGAATCATCAAAATTACTACAAGGACTTGTATGCCAGCAAATATGGAAACCTATCAGAAATGGATAGATTCCTGGACACATGCAACCTATCTACATTGAAGCAGGAAGACATAGAAAACCTAAACAGACCCATAACTGAGACATAAATTGAAATGATCATAAAGGCCCTCGCAAAAAAGAAAAGCTCAGGACCAAATGGATTCACTGCTGAATTCTACCAGACATTTAAAGAAGAACTGACTCCAATTCTTCCCAAACTATTCAGAACAATCAAAAAAGAGGGAATCCTCCCAAATTCTCTCTATGAAGCCAGCATCTCCTTAATTCCTAAGCCAAGGAAAGATGCAGCATTGACAGAGAATTACAGAACAATATCCCTGATGAACATAGATGCAAAAATCCTCAATAAAATTCTGGCCAATAGAAACACATCAGAAAGATCATCCACCCAGACCAAGTGGGATTTATCCCTGGTATGCAAGGATGGTTCAATGTGCATGAAACAATCAATGTGATACACCACATTAACAGACTGAAGAAGAAAACAATATGATTATTTCAATCGATGCCGAGAAAGCATTTGATAAAATACAACAGCCTTTCATGATGAAAAATTTAAGCAAACTGGGTATGGAAGGAACATTCCTTAATACAATCAAAACAATTTATGAAAAACCCATGGCCAACATCCTATTGAATGGGGAAAAGTTGTAAGCATTTCCACTGAGATCTGGTACCAGACATGGATGCCCACTCTCACCACTGATATTCAATAGAGTTCTGGAAGTTTTAGCCAGAGCTATTGGGCAAGAAAAAGAAATTAAAGGGATACAAATTGGGAAGGAAGAAGTCAAATTATCCCTCTTTGCAGATGATATGATTCTTTATTTAGGGGACCCAAAGAACTCTACTAAGAGACTATTGCAACTCATAGAAGAGTTTGGCAAAGTTTCAGGATATAAAATCAATGCACAAAAATCAACAGCCTTTGTATACACAGGATATGCCATGGCTGAGGAAGAACTTCTAAGATCAATCCCATTCACAATAGCTACAAAAACAAATACATTGGAATAACATAACCAAGGACACTAAGGTCTCTACGATGAAAATTAAAAAACCTTAAAGAAAGATATAGAAGAGGCTACCAAAAAATAGAAAAATCTTCCATGCTCATGGATTGGAAGAATCAACATCATCAAAATGTCCCTTCACCTAAAAGCAATTTATAGGTTCAATGCAATTCAAATCAAAATACCAAAGACATTCTTCTCAGATCTAGAAAAAACTATGCTGAAATTCATATGGAGGCACAAGAGACCTTGAATGGCTAAAGCAATCTTCTACAACAAAAACAAAGCCAGAGGCATCACAATACCAGATTTCAGGACATACTACAGGGCAGTTGTAATCAAAACAGCATGGTACTGGTACAGAAACAGATGGATAGAGCAATGGAACAGAATAGAAATGCCAGAAATCAACCCAAACAACTACAGCCAACTTATATTTGACCAAGGATCTAAAACTAATTCCTGGAGCAAGGACAGTCTATTCAATAAATGGTGCTGGAAAACTGAATTTCCACATGCAGAATCATGAAGCAAGACCCATATCTTACACCTTACACAAAAATCCACTCAATATGGATTAAAAACCTAAATCTATGACCTGACACCATCAAGTTATTACAGAACATTGGAGAAACCCTTCAAGATATTGGCACAGGCAAAGAGTTTCAGGAAAAGACCCAGGAGGCACAGGCAGTCAAAGCCAAAATCAGCTATTGGGATTTCATCAAATTGAGAAGTTTCTGTACTGCAAAAGAAACAGGAGAGTGAAGAGACAACCAACAGAATGGGAAAAAATATTTGCAAACTATGCAACAGATAAAGGGTTAATAGCCAGAATCTACAAAGAGATCAAGACACTCCACACAAAAGAAAACAAAAACCAGATTGGCTAAGGACCTCAAAGATATTTTCAAAAGAGGAAATCCAAATGGCCAACAGGCACATGAAAATATGTTCAAGATCACTAGCAATCAGGGAAATGCAAATCAAAACCACAATGAGGTTTCACCTCACCCCGGTTAGAATGGCTCACATTCAGAAATCTACCAACAATAGATGCTGGAGAGGAGGTAGGGAAAAAGGGACACTAACCCACTGTTGGTGGGAATGCAAACTGGTGAAGCCACTATGGAAGTCAGTCTGGAGATTCCTCAGAAACCTGAAGATAACCCTAACGTTCGACCTAGCCATCCCACTCCTTGGAATTTACCCAAAGGAAATGAAATTGGGAAACAAACAAGCGGTCTGCACCCTAATGTTTATTGCAGCTCAAATCACAATACCCAAGACCTGGAACCAACGTAAATGCCCATCAGTGGTAGGCTGGATAAAGAAATTATGGGATATGTACTCTTTAGAATACTATACTGCAGTCAAAAACAATGAAATCCAGTCATTTGCAACAAAATGGAGGAATCTCGAACAAGTCATGCTGAGTGAAATAAGCCAGTCCCAAAGGGACTAATATTATATGGTATCCCTGATTGGCGACAAATAACTGAACACCAAATGGGAAATCTGTTGAAGTAAAATGGACACTATGAGAAACAGTGACTTGATCAGCTCTTGTCCTGACTGTTGATATACAATGTAATACTTTATCCATGTTAGTAGTTTTTTTTGTTCTAGTACAATTGGTTGAACTCTGTAATTAACACACAATTATTCTTAGGTGTTTAAATTTCAGCTGAAAAGTGACCCCTGTTAGGAATTTGGAAAACATTATGCTGACTGAAATAAGCCAGTCCCAATGGGACAAATATCATATATTCTCCCTGATCAGTGACAACTAACCGAGCACCAAAAATGAAATCTGTTAAAGAGAAATGAACACTATGAGAAACGGTGACTTGATCAGCCCTTGCCATGACTGTTGATCAACAACTTAATACGTTATCCCTCTTAGTAATTGTTTTGTTTGTGTTACTTAATACTTTTGGTTGAATACTGTAATCAATACACAGTTATTCTTTCTTTTATTATTTTCTTTTTTTTAACTTTTATTTAATGAATATAAATTTCCAAAGTACGATTTATGGATTACAATGGCTTCCCCCCATACCGTCCCTCCCACCCACAACCCTCCCCTTCCCACTCCCTCTCCCCTTCCATTCACATCAAGATTCATTTTCGATTATCTTAATATACAGAAGATCAGCTTAGTATACATTAAGTAAGGATTTCAACAGTTTGCTCCCACACAGAAACATAAAGTGAAAAATAATAGATGATTTTTTTTAAATGATGATGAAATCAGATCAGAACTATTGTCATGTTTAATCCCAGTAAGAGTCAAGTTGGGAATTGATAATTTCTTTTCTTTTTTTTTTACATAAGGTCAGTTTAATATACATTAAGTAAAGATTTCAACAGTTTGCACCCACATAGAAACACAAAGTGAAATATATTGTTTGAGTACTCATTATATCATTAAATCTCAATGTACAGCACATTAAGGACAGAGATCCTACATGAGGAGTAAGTGCACAGTGACTCCTGTTGTTGACTTTACAAATTGACACTCCTGTCTATGGCATCAGTAATCTCCCTATGCTCCAGTCATGAGTTTCCAAGGCTATGGAAGCCCTCTGAGTTCTCCGACTCTTATCTTGTTTAGACAAGGTCATAGTCAAAGTGGAGGTTCTCTCCTCCCTTCAGAGAAAGGTACCTCCTTCTTTGAAGACCTGTTCTTTCCACTGGGATCTCACTCACAGAGAACTTTTGCCAGAGTGTCTTGGCTTTCCATGCCTGAAATACTCTCATGGGCTTTTCAGCCAGATCCGAAAGCCTTTAGGGCTGATTCTGAGGCCAGAGTGCTGTTTAGGACATCTGCCATTCTATGAGTCTGCTGAGTATCGCACTTCCCATGTTGGATCACTCTCCCCTTTATTTATTCTATCAGTTAGTGTTAGCAGGTACTAGACTTGTTTATGTGCTGCCTTTGACTCTTAGTCCTTTCATTATGATCAATTGTGAACTGAAATTGATCACTTGGAATAGTGAGATGGCATTGGTATATGCCACCTTGATGGGATTGAATTGGAATCCCCTGGTATGTTTTTAACTCTACCATTTGGGGCAAGTCAGCTTGAGCATGTCCCAAATTATACATCTCTTCCCTCTCTTATTCCCACTCATGTTTAACAGGGATCACATTTCAGTTAAATTTCAACACTTAAGAATAACTGTGTATTAATTACAGAATTAAACCAGTCATATTAAGTAGAACAGACAAAAAAACTACTAAGAGGGATAATATATTAAGTTGTTCACAGTTATTCTTAAGTGTTGAAACTTAACTGAAAAGTGATTGCTGTTAAATATAAGAGTGGGAATAAGAGAGGGAATAGATGTGCAATTCGGGACATGCTCAAGCTGACATACCTCAAACGGTCGAGTTAGAAACATACCAGGGGATTCCAATTCAATCCCATCAAGGTGGCATGTGCCAATGCCATCTCACTAGTCCCAGTGATCAATTTCTGTTCACAATTGATCATAATGATGGGACTAAGAGCCAAAGGGATCACATAAACAAGACTGGTGTCTGCAGATACTAGCTGATAGAATAAAAAAGGGACAGAATCATCCAACATGGGAAGCGAGATACACAGCAGACCCATAGAATGGCAGATGTCCTAAACAGCACTATGACCTCAGAATCAGCCCTTAAAGCACATGAATCTGGCTGAAAAGCCCATGAGAGTATTTCAAGCATTGAAAGCCAAGACACTCTGGCAAAAAAAAAGACATAAATGAAAGATCTCCGTGAGATCCCAGTGGAAAGAACAGGTCATCAAAGAAGGAGGTACCTTTCTCTGAAGGGAAGAGAGAAAGAACTTCCTTTCTGAATATGAATTTGCCAAATATGATCAAAGTCAGTGATCTAAAAAGGTTGCCATAGCCTTGGGAACTCATGACAAGAGCCTAACCTGATTACTGATGTCATAAATAAGAGTGTCAATTTGTTAAGTCAATAACAGGAGTCACTGTGCACTTACTCCTCATGTAGGATCTCTGTCCTTAATGTGCTGTACAGTGTGACTTAATGCTATAACTAGTACTCAAACAGTATTTTTCACTTTGTGTTTCTATGTGGGTGCAAACTGTTGAAACATTTACTTAATATATGCTAAACTGACATTCTGTATATAAAGAGAATTGAAAGTGAATCTTGTGAATGGAAGGGGAGAGGGAGCGGGAGATGGGAGGGTTACGGGTGGGAGGGAAGTTATGAGGGGAAGCCATTGTACTCCATAAGCTGTAGTTTGGAAATTTATATTTATTAAATAAAAGTTTAAAAAAAGACTAATGTTGGCTAATACAAACTGACAGAATAAAAAAAGGGAAGAACGATCCAAGATGGGAAACTGGATACAGAGCAGACTCATAGAATGGCAGATGTCCTAAACAACACTCTGGCCTCAGAATCGGCCCGTAAGGCATTTGGATCTGGCTGAAGATCACTTGAGAGTATTTTAGGCATGGAATGCCAAGACACTCTAGCAAAAAAAAAAAAAGGACCTAAATGAGAGATCTCTGTGAGTGAGATCCCAGTAGAGAGAACAGGCCATCAAAGAAGAGGTGCCTTTCTCTTAAGGGAGGAGTGAACTTCCACTTTGACTATGACCTTGTCTAAATAAGATAGGAGTTGACGAACTCAAAAGGCATCCATAGCCTTGGCAACTCATGACAAGAGCCTAGGGAGATTACTGACGCCATAAACAAGAGTGTCAATTTTTTAAGTCAACAACAGGAATCACTGTGCACTTACTCCCCATGTAGGATCTCTGTCCTTAATGGGCTGTACGTTGTGACTTAATGCTATAACTAGTACTCCAAAAGTATTTTTCACTTTGTGTTTCTATGTGGGTGCAAACTGTTGAAATCTTTACTTAATATATACTAAATTGATCTCCTGTATATAAAGAGAATTGAAAATGAATCTTGATGTGAATGGAAGGGGAGAGGGAGCGGGAGATGGGAGGGTAGTGGGTGGGAGGGAAATTATGGGGGGGAAAAGCCCTTTTAACCCATAAGCTGTACTTTTTTACTAAATAAAAGTTTAAACAAACAAACAAACAAAAAGTGGAACAGCCGGGTCTCAAACCGGTACCCATTTGATGCCAGCACTTCAGGCCAGGGAATTAACCCACTGTGCCACAGTGCTGGCCACAACTTTTTACTAGTTCAGTGTAACTACCTCTACTATATCATTGATAAGACCGATAAATACAAATTCAGGCTTTATATTTTACAATAATTTAGGAGATTCTGTGTTCCAATTTGAATAACATGATAAACATGTTACCATTATAGCATCACAGAGACTAGAAACAAATTTGATATCAGGTTTGATATTTCTAATGCTTTATAATCATGACAATTTTATGTTGTCAAATATTTATTTCACGATTTTAATGAAATATACTCATAAAGCTGTTATATCACAATATAATGCAAACAAAAATAAACAACTTACTGGTGGTGTGTTCATTTTCTTTGGCCTTGGAAACATGTAGTGGGAATTAGGACTGTACCTGGATGAGAAGATAAATGGAAATGTGAGAGAACTGGTGTTATTTGCTCCTAGACTCAGAGCAATATCATGATAGAAGTGAATACAAAATACCAAATACATTAGCTGTAGAAAAGAACACCAATCAGCTTCCCTCAGTAGTAACAGTGCTTTACACATGACAAGGACCAAAGAAGATGTCCTTGAAAGAGCACCAACAGTGACTTGATTAGCTCTTGTCCTGACTGTTGATGTACAATGTAATACTTTATCCATGTTAGTATTTTTTTGTTCTAGTACTATTGGTTGAACTCTGTAATTAACACAATTATTCCTGGTGTTTAAATTTCAACTGAAAAGTGATCCCTGTTAGGAATTTGGAAAACATTATGCTGACTGAAATAAGCCAGTCCCAAAGGGACAAATATCATATGTTCTCCCTGATCGGTGACAACTAACTGAGCACCAAAAAGGAAACCTGTTAAAGAGAAATGAACACTACGAGAAACCGTGACTTGATCAGCCCTTGCCCTGACTGTTGGTGAACAACTTAATACGTTATCCCTCTTAGTAATTGTTTTGTTTGTGTTACTTAATACTTTTGGTTGAATACTGTAATCAATACACAGATATTCTTAAGTGTTGAAACTTAACTGAAAAGTGATCGTTGTTAAATATAAGAGTGTGAATAAGAGAGGGAAGTGATGTGCAATTCGGGACATGCTCAAGCTGACATACCTCAAACGGTCGAGTTAGAAACATACCAGGGGATTCCAATTCAATCCCATCGAGGCGGCATGTGCCAATGCCATCTCACTAGTCCCAGTGATCAATTTCTGTTCACAATTGTTCATAATGATGGGACTAAGAGCCAAAGGGATCACATAAACAAGACTAGTGTCTGCGAATAGTAGCTGATAGAATTAAAAGGGAGAGAATGGTCCAACATGGGAAGCGAGATACACAGCAGACCCATAGAATGGCAGATGTCCTAAACAGCACTCTGGCCTCAGAATCATCCTTTAAAACACATGAATCTGGCTTTAAAGCCCATGAGAATATTTCAGGCATGGAAAGCCAAGACACTCTGGCAAAAAAAAAAAAAAAAAAGACATAAATGAAAGATCTCCGTGATTGAGATCCCAGTGGAAAGAACAGGTCATTAAAGAAGGAAGTACCTTTCTCTGAAGGGAGGAGAGAAGTTCCACTTTGAATATGACCTTGTCTAAATATGATCAGAGCCGGTGAACTCAAAGGAATTCCATAGCCTTGGCAGCTCATGACAAGAGCCTAGGGTGATTACTGATGCCATACACAAGAGTGTTAATTTGTTAAGTGAACAACAGGAGTCACTGTGCACTTACCTTCATGTAGGATCTCTGTCCTTAATGTGCTGTACATTGTAATTTAATGCTATAACTAGTACTCAAACAGTGCTTTTCACTTTGTGTTTCTGTGTGGGTGCAAATTGTTGAAATCTTTACTTAATATATGCTAAACTGATCTTCTGTATAAAAAGAGAATTGAAAATGAATCTTGATGTGAATGGAAGGGGAGAGGGAGTAGGAAAGGGGAGGGTTGCAGGTGGGAGGGAAGTTATGGGGGAAAGCCATTGTACTCCATCAGCTCTACTTTGGAAATTTATATTCATTAAATAAAAGTTAAAATAAAGAAAGATCACCAACAATTATACTGATTGGCAGTGATAAGGCACACGTAATCTTTATGTCAAAAGAAACATGTACTTGCTACTTAATTTGTTTAAAATGTTACTGCCAAGAAGCAATTTTTTATTTTAAGAATGCTTGTGAGTCAAGTGGCAAAATGCCACAGAAAGAAACAAATGCTGCCACTAAAATCTACCCTATAGAAAAATACTTGGGTGATGTTAACTATTGTTTTGTTGCTACAAATACACTTCATGGTACTTCATATTGTTAGTTTCACTAGAACATATTTTGATGTTACACACTGAAAATTCTATAGAATATATTCTGCTTGTAACCACGATATTTTTGTCCACAGCTGTGTAGAAAAATGAATATAATACACATTTATTATGCTATATCTTTATAGTAATTATTGCAAAAGACACCTCCCAGTTTCCAAATATTCATGTAGTTCTTCCCTAAAATGCTTCTTGGCATTCAGTGAATATAACACCAACATGATTTGAAAAGTTATATTATGAAGAAGCCTCAGAACTTCCTGTTGGAGATACAGGACCCAGGCAAAATTTCATAGCAAACCATCAGACTTGGGAATGTTAAATGTTGTGATGCAAGTTAGTCTGCTGCTTGGGAAATACTATATCTAATACCAACATGCCCAGATGCGTGATTGATATTCTGCATATTCAAGGCAGCACCCTGCTAAGATGTCTATGAGGCAGTAGTTGGCGCATAAGCACTTGGATTCCTACCACCCACACATTATTAAAGGATGGAGTCCTGTACCTGAACACATATGTTAATTTCTTCTGATTTAACTTTGCATGGAATTAAATTCTTCCCTTCTCATCAAGGTTATTAATATTTGATGTTGAACAAATCCAGATACGTGTAAGCTCTCCTCCATTAGAAAACAATAATAGGGATCAGGGGCAAGATTGCAGAGTAGGGAAGGAGCTTGCTGCTCTATTCTTGGGGAAGATAGTTTTTAAAAAATGGAAAGAGTGCAGATTCAGGCAAGAGTTTTGGGTTAAAAAGCAGAGGAAGCTCTACATATTGGAGGGACAAAGTGGACCTACATGGAGGGATTCACAACTCAGAACTCCAGCAGCCAAGAGCCTCCACATCAGAGAGGAGAGTGTGGTGAGACCAGACTGCATAAGCCAACTCCATGGGTGAAAAAGCTGCAGGAAGAGCCTAGAGAGAATCTGACTTGGAGCCAATTGGGGGATAATGTACCTGCCAAACTAGAGGAGAAAAAAAAGAGGGGGCACATTTTCTCTGTCCATAGCACCCTGCAACTGCAACATGTAAGCAAGTGATATAGAACAAGTGCCATTTTGACACATATGACAGCTGCGCTAGCTTGTGTAAGCATCTTGAAAGCAGCCAAGCAGAGAATCCTGATCTGGTGGGGAGATCTGGCAGGGGGGTATGCTGCTTGAGACTGTGTGAGGCTTCTGTGCTAGGACTGTGTAAATACTGAGGTTGTGTGGGAGCAAAAAGGGAGTCACCGGGACTTTGAGCAGTCAGTGTGGGAGGCTCCACACAATCAGCATTCCCTGGTTACCAGGCAAGGGTCATTGCTGGAGAATCCAAACTTATACTGAAAACTGCACAGATCCTTTGTGTGGTCCTTGTGGCAGTGCCAATAAATAATATACCCTCTGGGGCTAGCACCCAGGCACTGGTCTCATTTGAGGAGAGGAGCTCAGATGAATCTACACCAACAGACAAGAAGAAACCTCCCCTCTAATAAAAAAAAGAGATTTAAGATGCCAAAATTGGTGTGTCACTTCAGACACACCCTTCACTCTGAAGCAATGAACAGAGCTCCCTGGCTACAATCACCACATGCCTTTAGGTATTTCCTGAAAGCAGACAATCTGATAATGAACACAGACATAGTCCACAGATAAAAGCTGCAACAGCAAAAATAAAATGACTATGTCCACAAATACTAAATAACAAATGCACCAAACAAGAATACGGAAGACAAAATGATGCCCCCCGAAGAACACAACACTACAATAATAGATTGTGAAGATGATGAGATTAAAAATATCCAGAAGTAGAATTCAAAATATTGATCACAGGATTGCTTAAAAGTAATCAGAAGAAAATGCATGAACTAATAAAATCTATACATGACATGAAAGAAATTTTCTCCCATGAAATTGAGAACTTAAGGAGAAATCAAAATGAAATCTTGGAAATGAAGAAGTCAATAGAGCAAATTAGAAAATGCAGTGGAAAGCCTTAACAAAATAATCTGTGAATCAAAAGAAAGAATATCTGACTTAGAAGACAAAAAAAAGGAAATCATTCAGAGAGATCAAACATAAGAAGAAATTAGAAAGTTAAAATACACTGTTGGTAAATTATAGATACTATCAAATGACCCAAAATAAAAGTTCTAGGAATTTATGAAGTTTTGGAAAGATGGGATGGATGAGAAGGCCTTTTTAGTGAAATAATTCCAGAAAACTTCCCTAATTTGGAGAAATAAAGGGACATTTAAGTCCGAGGAGCATATAGAACTCCTAAAAGAAATGACCAGAAAATATATTCACCATGATAGATTATAAGCAAACTTTCCACAGTAAATAAATAAAGAAAAGATTCTAAAATCTTCACAAGAGAAACACTAGATTTATTTCAGGGATCTCCAGTTAGACTCAGAGTGGACTTCTCATCAGAAATCCTACACGCTAGGAGGGTATATCACTATTATAAATGCATATGCACCTAATTACAGGGCACCTGACTATTTAAAACAAACATTAAAGGAAGCAAAGGGAGACATAAATTCAAACATAATAGTAATGGAGGGCTTCAATACCCCACATTCAGGAATGGACAGATCCACAAGACAGAAATTCAGCAAGGAAACAGCAGAGGTAATCAACACTATAGACCAAATGGATCTAATAAATATCCACAGAAATTTTCACCTTACAGTTCCAGAATACATATTATTCTCAGGAGTGTATGGAACTTTTTCTAGGATTGACCACATACTAGACCATAAAGCAAACATCAGCAAATTCCAAAACCAAAAAAAAAAAAAATCAGAATCATACTACGCTTCTTCTCACACCACAATGGAATGATGCTGGAAATCAGCAACTTAACAATCTCTGAAACATATGCAAACATATGGAGACTGAACAATATGCTTCAGAATAAAGAGTGGGTCATAGAAGAAATAAAAGTTGAAATAAAAAATTTTGGGAAACAAATGAAGCAACAACAAAATATCAAACTTACGGTGTACAGCAAAAGCAATGTTAAGAGGAAAGTTTGTAACAATTGGTGCCTATATCAAGAAACTGGAAATACACCAAATAAATGAGCTATCAATGCATCTCAAGGATCTAGAAAATGAGCAAACCAAACCAAAACTAATAGGAGAAAAGAAATATCAAAATTAGAGAGGAAATTTAAAAAATGAATCCAAAAAACAATATAAAAGATCAGCAAAATAAAGAGCTGTGGCCGGCGCCGCGGCTCAATAGGCTAATCCTCTGCCTGGTGGCGCCAGCACACCGGGTTCTAGTCTCGGGCGGGGTGCCGGATTCTGTCCTGGTTACCCCTCTTCCAGGCCAGCTCTCTGCTGTGGCCAGGGAGTGCAGTGGAGGATGGACCAAGTGCTTGGGTCCTGCACCCCATGGGAGACCAGGATAAGCACCTGGCTCCTGCCTTCAGATCAGCATGGTGCGCCAGCTGCAGCGTGCCGGCCATGGCAGCCATTGGAGGGCGAACCAATGGCAAAGGAAGACCTTTCTCTCTGTCTCTCTCTCTCTCACTGTCCACTCTGCCTGTAAAAAAAGAGATTTTTTTTAAATAAAATTGACACATAATTGGGCAACTAACCCAAAAAAAGATGCAAATGAATAAAACTAGAGATGAAAAAGAAAATGTAACAACAGACACCATGAAGTGAATTACAAGAAATTAATACAAAGAGCTGCATGTCAACAAGCTGGAAACATAAATGAAATGGACAGGTTCCTGGAAACAAACAACCTAGCTACATGGAGCAATGAATACATAGAAAACCTAAACAGACAAATTTCCAAGATGAAAATTGAATCAGTAATAAAGACCCTCTCGACAAACAAAAGCTGAGGTCCCGATGTCTTCACTGCTGAATTTTAACAGAAATTTAAAAGAGAACTAATATCAATTCTTCTCAAGTTATTCAAAACAATTGAAAGAGAGGGAATTTTCACAAATCTTTCCCTGAAGCCAGCATCACCTTAATTTCTAAACACGGAAAAAGACACAATAGAGAAAGAGAACTACACACCAATTTCCCTAAATCAAGTAGCGGCAAAATTCCTTAATAAAATTCTAGTCAATGGAATCCAACAACACATCTAAAGATCATTCACGCAGACCAAGTGGAATTTATCCTTGGAATGCATGGATGGTTCAATACTTGCAAATCAATCAATGTGATACATCACATTAACAAATTTAAGAACGAAACCAAATGATTATCTCTATATGCAGAGAAAGCATTTGATAAAATACAACACCCTTTCATGATGAAAACTGAGCAAATTGAGTATAGAGGAAAATCTCTTGACACAATCAAGGAAATTTATGACAAATATAGTCAGCATCCCATTGAATGAGGAAAAGTTAGAAGCATTCTCACTGAGATCTGGAACTAGACAAGGATGCCCACGCTCAACATTGCTATTCAGTATAATCCTGGAAGATTTAACCAGAGCCATTAGCCAGAAAAAGAAATCAAGGGACACAAATTGGTAAAGAGAAAGTCAAACTATCTCTATGTGCAGATGACATCTCTATTTGCAGATGGATCCAAAAGACTCCTCCAAGAGATTATGTGAACTCATGGAAGAGTTTGGTAATGTAGGAGGATATACAACCAATACACAGACATTAAAACAGCCTTTGTATACACAGATTGTATACACAATGGCATGTTTCAGAAAGAATTTCTCAGATCATTCCCATTCACAATAGCATGGAGTAAATTTAACCAACAATGCCAAAGATCTTTATGATGTGAATTATAAAATATTAAAAAAGAAACAGAAGATAAAAATGAAAAAAAAATCCATGTTCATGAATTATAAGAAGCAATATCATCAAAATGCCCGTTATTCTAAAAGCAATTTACGAATTCAATGTGATACCAATCAAAATAGCAAAGACATTCTTCTAAGATCTAGAAAAATGATGAAGAAACACAGGAGACCTTGCATAGCTAAAGCAATATTATAGAACAAAAACAAAGCCAGAGGCATCACAATACAAGGTCTCAAGACATGCTTCAAGGCAGTTATAATAAAAGCAGCCTAGTAATTGTGAAAAAAAAAAGATGGATGGACAAAATGAACAAACAAACAAACAAACAAACCACCAGAAGTCAATCCAAGCATCTTCAACCAACTTATATTCAACCAAAGAGCATAAACACACCCCTGGAGTAAGGACAGTCTCTTCAGCAAGTGGTGCTGGGAAAACTGGATTCCCACATGCAAAAATATGAAGCAAAACCCCTGCTTTACACCATACACAAAAATCCATTCAAAATGATCAAAGACATAAATCTATGAGCTGATAACACCATATTATTAAAAAACATTGGGGAAAGCCAGGAAGATAATTGGCTCAGGCAAAGAGTTCTTCGAAAAGAAACCAGAGGCACTGGCAATCAAAGCCATAATTAAGAAATGGGATTACACTCAGAAAGTGAAGAGGCTACTGATAGAATGGGAGAAATTATTTGTAAACTATGCAGCTGATGAAAGATTTATAACCAGGATATATAAAGAGATCAAGAAACTCCAGAACCATGAAACAAACAACCCAGTGAAGAAATGGGCCAAGCATTTAAATAGATGTTTTTCAAAATAGGAAATCCAGATGGCAAAGAGACAAATAAAAAATGTCTAGAATCACTAGCCATCAAGGAAATGCAATTTAAAACCACAGTGATGTGGTTGGCACTGTGGTGCAGTGGGTTAAATCCCTGGCCTGAAGTGCAGGCATCCCATATGGGTGCCAGTTCTAGTCCCAGCTGCTCCTCTTCCTATACAGCTCTCTGCTATGGCCTGGGAAAAAATAGAATATGTCCTAAGTCCTTGGGAACCTGCACCCATGTGGGAGACCCTGGAGAAGTTCCTGGCTTTGGATCAGCACTGCTGTAGGCATTGCAGCCATCTGGGGAGTGAACCATCAGGTGGAAGACCTCTATCTCTGTCTCTACCTCTCTCTGTAACTCTGTCTTTCAAATAAATTCAATAAATCTTTAAAAAGAACACAGTGAGGTTTCACCTCATTCCAGTTAGAATTGCTTTCATACAGAAATCAACAAGCAGCAAATGCTGATGAGAATGTGAGGCAAAAGGTACCCCAACCCATTGCTGGTGGGAATGTAAACTTGTAAAGCCACTATGAAAGACCATTTGGAAATACCTCAGAAATCTGAATATAGACCTACCATAGGACCCAGCCATTTCACTCCTGGGAATTTACCCAATGGAAATGAAATCAGCAAATGAAAAATGTTATCTGTACCTCGATGTTTATGAAAGCTGCATTCACAATAGCTAAGACATGGAATTGACCTAAATGCCCTTCAACTAAAGACTGGATAAGGAAATTATGGGATATATACTCTATTGTATACTACACAATGGATAAAAACAATGAAATCCATTCATTTGCAACAAAATGAATGAATCTGGAAAACATACTGAGTGAAATAAGACAGTCCCAATATACTAATACCATAATAGTTAGTGACAACTAAGAGAGCACCTAAAAGAAAATCCATAAAACTAAGATTGTCATTTTGAGAAGCAATGACTTGAACAGCTTTGGTCTTGACTGTTGAGAAACAGTTTTTTTTTTTTCTGTACGTCATACTATTTGTAGAACTCTTTCTTAACATTGAGTTAATCATGTGTTTATCTTTTTATTTAATAAATGTGAATTTACAAAGCGCAACTTTTGTATTGTGGCTCCCCCCCAAACTCCCTCCCTCCTGTGACCCTTCCCTCTCCCACTCCCTCTCCCATCCTGCTCTTCATCGAGTTTCATTTTCAATTACCTTCATATACAGAAAGCAACTTAGTATATACTAAGCAATGATTTCAACAGGCTGCCTTCACACAACCGCACAAGGTATAGGGTATTGTTCAACTAGTAATGTTGTCTTTAAGTTTCATAGTAAAGCACATTAAGGACAGAGATCCTACATGGGGAGCATGTACCCAGTGACTCCTGTTGTTGATTTAACAATTGGCACTCTTATTTATGATGTCAGCAATCACCCGAGGGAGCCCCTTGAGTTCACCAACTCTGAACTTGTTTAGTCAAGGCTGTATCACAGTGGAGGTTTATAAAGTCAATTGAAAATAAATCTCATTAAGCATAATGTTTGGAATAACACAGGAAGGAGGGATTTTGTAACTGTGAAGCTCTATTGTCCTGCATACTTTCCTACAGATTACTTCTAAAGGTACAATTTAAAATCTTGGTATGGGACCTCAAATCCCATCAAACTGGATAGTAAAAAATGCCATCTTAATTGTTAGAGTGAACATATTAAGTGTTAAATTGATAATATAGATAGGATTACATGTTAAATGGATCATATAAATAATATGAAATGTCTGGTAAAAATAAACAGAATTAAAAAGGAGAGAATATTCCAACATGGGAAGCAGTACACAGAG
The DNA here is from genome assembly GCF_051225735.1 of Oryctolagus cuniculus. Lineage (NCBI taxonomy): Eukaryota > Metazoa > Chordata > Mammalia > Lagomorpha > Leporidae > Oryctolagus > Oryctolagus cuniculus. The sequence goes on from NC_142879.1 coordinate 83,851,817, forward strand.
CAGACACATAGAATGAGAATCACATTAAAAAACACTCTGTCCTCAGAATCAGCCCATAAGGCATTCTGGTCAGGTTAAAGTCACATGAGAGCAAGTCAAGCATCAAAAGCCAAGACAATGTGGTACAAAATGTTCTACATAAAGGATCTCTGTGAGAGAGACCCCAGTGGAAAGAAGTGGCCATAAAAGAAGGATGTACTTTGGTCTGACAGGTGGAGAGTACTTCAACTTTGCTTGTGGACTTGTCTAGATACTGATGCAGATTTTGGATACAAAGGCTACTATAGCCTTTGTAGCTTCCATAACCTAGGCAGCTCATGATAAGAGTTTTGGGTGATCACTGATATCATACATAAGACTGTTATTTGTTACATTAACAACAGGAGTCACTGTGCGCATACTCTCCATAAAGGACTTCTGTCTGCAATGAATTGTATTATGAGAATTAACTGTAAAACTAGTTCTCGGTTTGTGTGTGTGTTTGTCTGTGTGTGTTTGTTCGTATGTGTAAATTGTTGAAATCTACTTTGTAAAAGTTGGTCTTCTATGTATAAAGTTAAATAAAAATGTATCTTAAAGGATAATGGGACTTGGAATGAGCAAGGAAGGAGGAGTGGGGTGAGAGTGGAGGAGGGAGGGCAGCATAGTGAGAAGAATCACTATATTCCTAAAGTTGTACTGATGAGATCTGTACTCAATAAATAAAATGTTTCTTTGAAATATAAAAAGAAACAAGAAGAATGATTTGTATGTTTCCTGAGTAATCGCTTCACTCTCAACACAAAATGCATGGTGCAAAAGAATTCATCTTCAACCACACACTAATGAAGTGGAACTCCAGTGGTTAAATTTTAGGGTTTCAAACTCATATTTGAAAGGCATGTGTCAAAAATAGATGAATTCTTATTTCAGCTCAATTCACAATAGCTAGAACCTGGAATCAACCCAAATGCCCATCAACAGTAGACTGGATAAAGAAATTATGGGTCATGTACTCCATAGAATACGATACAGCAGAAAAAAAAAAAAACAACGAAATCCTGTCATTTGCAACAAAATGGAGCAATCTGGAAAACATCATGCTGAGTGAATTAAGCCAGTCCCAAAGGGACAAATATCATATGTTCTACCTGATTGGTGACAACTAACCGAGCACCAAAAAGGAAACATGGTGAAGTGAAATGGATACTATAAGAAACAGTGACTTGATCAGCCCTTGTCCTGACTGTTGATCTACAAGTTAAAACTTTATCACTTTTAGTATTTTTTGTTCTACTTAAAACTGTTGGTTGAACTCTTTAATTAACACACAATTATTCTTAGGTATTTAAATTCAACTGAAAAGTGATCTCTGTTAAATGTAAGAGTGGGAATAAGAGAGGGAGGAGACGTACAATTTGGGACATGCTCAATTGGACTTGCCCCAAATGGTGGAGTTAGAAACATGCCACGGGATTCCAATTCAATCCCATCAAGGTGACATGTACCCATGCCATCTCACTAGTCCAAGTGATCAACTTCAGTTTACAATTGATCATACTGATAGACCTACGAGTCAAAGGGATCACATAAACAAGACGAGTGTCTGCTAATACTAGCTGACAGAATCAAAAAGGGAGAGAACGATCCAACATGAGAAGCGGGATACACAGCAGACTCATAGAAAGGCAGATGTCCTAAACAGCACCCTGGCCTCAGAATCAGCCCTTAAGGCATTCGGACCTGGCTGAAGAGCCCATGAGAGTATTTTAGGCATGGAAAGCCAAGACACTCTGGCAAAAAAAAAAAAAAACCCTAAAGGAAAGATCTCTGCGAGTGAGATCCCAGTGGAAAGAATGGGGCCATCAAAGAAGGAGGTACCTTTCTCTGAAGGGAGGAGAAAACTTCCACTTTGACTATGACCTTGTTGACATAAGATCAATGTCAGTGAACTCAAAATGCTTCCATAGCCTTGGCAACTCATGACTAGAGCCTAGGGAGATTACTGATGCCTTAAACAAGAGTGCCAATTTTTTAAGTTAACAACAGGAGTCACTGTGCACTTACTCCTCATGTAGGATCTCTGACCTTTATGTGTTGTTCAATGTGAACTAATGCTATAATTAGTACTCAAACAGTATTTTACACTTAATCGTTCTGTATGGGTGCAAACTGTTGAAATCTTTACTTAATATACACTAAAGTGATCTGTACATAAAGATAATTGAAAATGAATCTTGATGTGAATGGAATGGGAGAGGCAGCAGGAGATGGGAGGGTTGTGGGTGGGCGGGAATTTATGGGGGAAGCCATTGTAATGCATAAACTGTACTTTAGAAATTTATATTCACTAAATAAATGTTAAAAATGGATAAATTCAAATGTGGGAACAGGTTTTATGATGCTTATTATTTGTTTTCCCTTTGTTTTCAATTCTGATAATTATACTGTATTTCTAAACACACATCTGCTTATTACAGATACATGTATAAAATATGGAAAACATGATGCTATTCTACTTCAAGATACTTAAACAAGAAGCCAATATTCCTATGGCAACTTATATCTAATCCATCAAAAGATATTTGCTGTGACCTAATCAAATAATTAGTGTGTTATTCATGGGTAATATTCCAGAATTCAGAAAACTACTATAGTACATTTACTAGAATAAAATAATGAGCTTTACTGTGGGTGCATTTAAATTCATTGCACAAAACAAAAGTTCCAGTCTCTGGGAATTAATTCAAAACTCTTGAAATCCATTTCTCTATACATTCATCTGATGATCTATCAAATCTTTATTTATAGCTCTGAGAGTCAGATCTTAACTTTCTCTGTTCGCTAGTTTCTTCTATAAATCATGCAAGATGTCAACACAAGAATTACATAGAGCCTCTACTGCCACGTTGTTCTTCTCTAACAGGGAATGGCTATGGCTAATATGAACTTCAGTGGGAGTAAGACAGTGTACTGGTTTTAGGCCCACAACCTCTCCCTGGTTTCCTTTATTGCACAGATATGATTTTCCCTGTTCAAATTCCTGTGTTTTCTCTATACTACCATTGCCCTAAGTGATATTGTACAAATGTGGGAACCTTAAACTTGAGCTTCCAAGCCTAAGTTCCCTCATCTCAGAGCTCAGAAACTAGTACATGATGAAAAAAATAGGTCTTGGCTGGCACCGCCGCTCACTAGGCTAATCCTCTGCCTTGCAGTGCTGGCACACTGGGTTCTATTCCCGGTCTGGGCACCAGATTCCGTCCCGGTTGCCCCTCTTCCAGGCCAGCTCTCTGCGGTGGCCAGGGAGTGCAGTGGAGGATGGCCCAAGTGCTTGGGCCCTGCACCCCATGGGAGACCAGGATAAGTACCTGTCTCCTGCCTTCAGATCAGCGAGGTGCTCCAGCCACAGTGTGCCGGCCATGGCGGCCATTGGAAGGTGAACAAATGGGAAAAGGAAGACCTTTCTCTCTGTCTCTCTCCCTCTCACTGTCCACTCTGCCTGTCAAAAAAATTTAAAAAAGAAAAAATAGGTCTCAATTTCATATTACTTGAGATAAAAATGAAATTTCAGGGATTAATGAGCTAGCTCAGCACCATGGGCTTTGTGAGTTTATATGTCCTTTCCAGGAATTTGCTCTCTTTGTTCATCACACACCTCTGCCAACAGGAGTTGTTCCTTCTGGGAATGGAGATATAGTTTCCAAGGGAAACTCCAATATGAGAAAAATTGTGAACATCATACTCACCAAAAATTGGCTAATCACAAGCCACTCCTTTGTCTGACTCTTCTGAGTCAATAAGGAAGCTATAGTGATTAATTTGTCCTGAATACAGAAGATTATATAGTCCAAGTGGTACAAATAAAGGGAGTGATGAGCAAAGAGTGAGTCTAGCGAATTAAAATAACCTCAAGGATTATTAACTGAATTTAGCCTTTTCTTTTTAAATATTTAATTATTTGCAAGGCAGAGAAATGAAAGACAAAAACAGAGACACTGACACATGAAGCATCTTTTTTCCTGGCTCACTTCCCAAGATGCTAAAATAAACAGGTTTTGGCGAGGACAGAGCCAGGAGCAAGTAATTTTATTTACATCTGCTATATGGGCACATTCCAAAGCATTTGGGTCATGTTCCATTGCCTTCCCAGGTTCATTAATAGAATATACACAAAGTAACACTACAATATAGGAGGCCAGCATTGCAAGCAGTGGCCAATCCCATTGCAAACTAATGTGTGCCACAAACACTAGTCATTTCAGATCCATCATTAAAATATTTAGTCATATACCTCTGTTGCCTCATCATGTATTTTTCTATTAATTTAGTTCATAATTTTATTGTTTAAAAAGACAAACAATATACACCTTGAAGTTTTAGACATAACCATTTGATAAGAAGAGGAAATCAAAGGGATACAAATTAAAAAGTGGGAATTCAGATTATTTCTATTTGAAAATGACATGGTTCTCAATATAGGGAAGCCAAAAGAGTCCACTTGTAAATGATTAGAATTCATAAAAAACTTTGTTAAAGTAGCATAATATAATAGTAACACGTAAAAGTCAATAGCCTTTCTATACCCAGACATTGCCATGGCCAAACATCTAAACAGAAAGATTTCCAATAAACAACCTAAGTATCCATCTCAAGAGTCCTAGAAAACAAGAATAAGCCAAATACAAGATGAAATGAATAGCATAGGTCATAAATGGAATGTTAACATTAAAGATAAGCAAAATAAAATTTTATTTTTAATAGAAGAAACAATCCTTTCGCTAGGTTATAAAAACTAGGTTCAAGTAAATAAAATCAAAGAAGGGGAAACTATAATGCATATCACAGATATAATAGGCATCACTAATTTATATTAAAAAGGATAAATGAAAAATTTTAAAAAAATTGTTTATTTGTGGATACATATAACCTACCAAAACTGAGCCAAGTAGATATAACATATCTGAGAATCCAGGTCTCCCATGGGGCTGCGGCTTTGGGTGATGATCATTGTGAATGTTGTTCTTTAGCTACAGCCAACATGCTCTCGATGCAGGATGTTGGTCATAGAGGAAGCCACCTGCTAGCAAGAGGTAGGAAGTACACAGTGACCTTACTTTCTGCTTGCTGTCGCTGCCAATCTATAAATGCCCTTTAGAAGAAGCCTATTGGCAGCCAGTGGTGGTTACAAGATAGCAGAATAGGGAGGGAGCGTATTTCTCTAGCCCAGGGGAAAATGGTTTTAAAAAAGTGGTAGTCTTGGGGAAGAGTTATGAAAAAAAGGCAGAGGAAACTCTATTACATGGAGGGCATGGGCTCGCATGGCTCAGGACTCCAATATCCAAGAGCCTATGCACCATTGCTGCAAAGTGAGGTGAGACAAGACGGCAGTAGCCTGAGACTCTGGTGAAAAAGCAGAAGGAAGACCCTAGAGGAAGTGAGGTTTGAAGCTATATGAGGGAAAGTGCACCAGCCTAACTGGAGGAGAGAGAAAAAAAAAGAGGGTATGAACACATTTCTCTCTGATCACCTTACAAAGCCATACAAGCCAATAGAGCAGGCACCAATTTGGACATACATAAAAGCTGCACCAACTCATTTCTGTGCCCAGCAATCAGCCGACTGGAGATTACTGACTCCAGTGGGGAGAAATAACAGAAGGTTAGGAGCTTGTGAATGTGTGAAGCTTCAGAACTGTGACTGTGGAAAAAAATGAGTGTGTGTGGAAGAACTCATGGTGTGCATGAGACTTTGAGCAGTCTCAGTGGGACACCACAAGCTCCAGAAGTCCTGGGCACCTGGTTAGAGACATTGCTGGAAAATCTTAACTTATACTGAGGATTGCACAGATCCTTTGTGCGATCCTTGGGACAGAGCAGAGGAATATTATATCCACTTTGGCTGGTGCTCAGGCACTGGACTCCATCAAGAAGAAGAGCTCAGCTGAGCAGAAATAATTCCATTCTGATTAAAAAAAGAGAGTGACGATTTACCATGTCAAACCTGAGAGTATCAACTTAGGCATGCCCTTAACTCTAGAGAACTGAACAGAGCTCTCTGGCTACATCCACTGCAAGCCTCTAGACATTCACTGAAAGCAGACATTCCACTTATCTATAGAGTCATAGTACAAGGATAAAAGACGCCAAAGTGGGGGGAAAAAAAAGAAGAAACCAACGAGTACCTCCACAAATGCTGAACAACAAATGCAACAACCCAAAGGACAAGAATAAGGAAGACAACATCATGCTCCCAAAAGAACAGAACACTTCATTACAAGATTATGAAGATGATGAGATAGAAGAAATGCAAGAAATAGAATTCCAAAAATTAATGATAAGATTATACAGAAGTAATCAAAAGCAAAAGCATGGACTACTAAAATCCATGGAGAACATGAAAGAAAATCTCTCATGAAATTAAAATCCTTTTTTTATTTTTTTATTTAGTAAATATAAATTACCAAAGTACAGATTTTGGATTACATGTGCTCACCCCTTAACTTCCCTCCCATATGCACACCTCCCATCCCCCACTCCCTCTCCCATTCCATTCACATCAAGATTCATTTTTAATTATCTTTACATAAGAAGATCAATTCAGTATATATTAAGTAAAGGTTTCATCAGTTTACACCCACACAGAAACACAAAGTGTAAAAATACAGTTTCAATACTAGTTATAGCATTACTTCACATTGGACAACACACTAAGGACAGATCCCACATGAGAAGTAAGTACACAGTGACTCCTGTTGTTGACTTAACAATTTGACACTCACAAATGAACTCTCAAATTTATAAACCATTTTATAGCCAGCAGAATCTGATCTTCTGAGATATTCTCAAATGCTACAAGTTATCATTTGACTAAACCACATTTGGATGCATAATGCAACTACTGTGTGTTCAACAGTTTATTTGATTCTCAGTTCTCACACCAGTTAGCTTGGGGTTGGGGAGTGAATGATTGGCTTTGACAAAGATTTTACTCTCCACACAAGGGTGTGAAGGCATTTAATCCCAATTAGGAGAGATTAATCATTGGGAACAGGTGGGACCCTAATGAAGTGATTAGGCTAAATCAATTCATGTGATTATTGAGTGACTGCTTATTCCCAGGTGTGTGCTATAGAAACTACTTCATATTTGAAGCTCCTGCAATTTCATTATTTTTCATTTGGTCTCTGTGCCACCCAAACCTCTGCCAACAAGATGACCCTCAACAGATACTGCCCTCCGACCTTTGGACCAAACCAAGAGACAAATACCATTTCTTTCTAAATGACTGAGTCTGTACCATTCTGTTATTAGCATCAAACAAAACCTGACTCAGAACCTAGGAAGAGCTGTGCTGACAGCACTGAATTGTAAACTAGTGACCTCGTTTCTCAACCAAAGGATATCAGATCCCATGTGGAAGTTCATTTCCCCATGTGGATTCTGTAATCACCATCAATTTGGAAAGCTGTGAGGCCCCAGGGTTCACACAAACCCTTTTCCTTTAGACACAGGACAGGACATCAGGGTCCTGGCTACTGGCCCAGCTCCCCTCCTGTGCCCATAGAATACTGGTCTCTGACACTCACCACTTTCCAGCTTCCAATGAGTCCCAGCATCCTCCTGAGGGCTCCTGAGTGTGGTGAGGGAAGTTCACAGAGCAGCAATGGGTGAAACACCCGAGACCTCTCTCAGGAACTAACCCAGAATGCCTAACATTGGGATGCCAGAAAAGAAGACGCTGTGTGGTTCAGCAGTGTTGCCTTTGAACACCTGATTTTAAAGTCTGCCCTAACAATGCATAACATCAGAGAACACACAGCCCATCCAAATGCTCCTAGCATGAGGGCCATAGCTTGGGGTTGTGGCAGGTGGGGGCAGAGAGGAACTCTGCTTGGTCTCAGGTCTGAAACTGCCTCATCTTTGCAGCTTGATCCTCCCAACAGCAGGGGCCACTCTCACCTCCCTGATGATCATGACATCAGAGCACTGTCCCTCCCTCCTTTTTCCAGGACCCTATTAAAATCTTGTGACCCTTGGACTTTCAATAATGGTCTCGCGTGTAACAGAATGCTGAATCTTTCCGGTATTCTGGGTCTTTATATTATTTATATTCTTGGCTCCTTTTTAAGGTCATTTGACTTTTTTTTAAAAAAATTGACTCCAGGACTATTTTAAGATACTAAAACATACATTACATAGATTGACCTCGCTTTCTCTTGTATCTATTACAGATATTCACTTGTAGTTCTATATTCTGTAATTTAATATTTAATAATCCTGCACATCTGTTCTATAATATAAAGCATAATTGTCATAGAACACTGAAAGCTATCTCCCTCAGAACACAGCTGTATAAGCTGCTCTCCTTTTATTTTCTGTCTTCAACAATGTCCAGATGTGCAGTTAGGAAATTTAAAAAACAGAAAATTTTATGTATAAGGATATGCTTCTAAGCAGCAAAACCATCAATAAATGTTAATTAAACTATTATATACGGAGATACTCCCATAAAATTCAAAACAAATAAAAACTGACCAGAGAATTATGCAGGATTACTGTGTATAAGATCAATATATAAACCCAATGCATGCCAGTAAGAATGAAACAGGCAACAATATTAAATTACAGAATACAGAACTACAAGTGAATATCTGTAATAGATACAAGAGAAAGCGAGGTCAATCTATGTAATGTATGTTTTAGTATCTTAAAATAGTCCTGGAGTCAATTTTTTTAAAAAAAAGTCAAATGACCTTAAAAAGGAGCCAAGAATATAAATAATATAAAGACCCAGAATACCGGAAAGATTCAGCATTCTGTTACACGCGAGACCATTATTGAAAGTCCAAGGGTCACAAGATTTTAATAGGGTCCTGGAAAAAGGAGGGAGGGACAGTGCTCTGATGTCATGATCATCAGGGAGGTGAGAGTGGCCCCTGCTGTTGGGAGGATCAAGCTGCAAAGATGAGGCAGTTTCAGACCTGAGACCAAGCAGAGTTCCTCTCTGCCCCCACCTGCCACAACCCCAAGCTATGGCCCTCATGCTAGGAGCATTTGGATGGGCTGTGTGTTCTCTGATGTTATGCATTGTTAGGGCAGACTTTAAAATCAGGTGTTCAAAGGCAACACTGCTGAACCACACAGCGTCTTCTTTTCTGGCATCCCAATGTTAGGCATTCTGGGTTAGTTCCTGAGAGAGGTCTCGGGTGTTTCACCCATTGCTGCTCTGTGAACTTCCCTCACCACACTCAGGAGCCCTCAGGAGGATGCTGGGACTCATTGGAAGCTGGAAAGTGGTGAGTGTCAGAGACCAGTATTCTATGGGCACAGGAGGGGAGCTGGGCCAGTAGCCAGGACCCTGATGTCCTGTCCTGTGTCTAAAGGAAAAGGGTTTGTGTGAACCCTGGGGCCTCACAGCTTTCCAAATTGATGGTGATTACAGAATCCACATGGGGAAATGAACTTCCACATGGGATCTGATATCCTTTGGTTGAGAAACGAGGTCACTAGTTTACAATTCAGTGCTGTCAGCACAGCTCTTCCTAGGTTCTGAGTCAGGTTTTGTTTGATGCTAATAACAGAATGGTACAGACTCAGTCATTTAGAAAGAAATGGTATTTGTCTCTTGGTTTGGTCCAAAGGTCGGAGGGCAGTATCTGTTGAGGGTCATCTTGTTGGCAGAGGTTTGGGTGGCACAGAGACCAAATGAAAAATAATGAAATTGCAGGAGCTTCAAATATGAAGTAGTTTCTATAGCACACACCTGGGAATAAGCAGTCACTCAATAATCACATGAATTGATTTAGCCTAATCACTTCATTAGGGTCCCACCTGTTCCCAATGATTAATCTCTCCTAATTGGGATTAAATGCCTTCACACCCTTGTGTGGAGAGTAAAATCTTTGTCAAAGCCAATCATTCACTCCCCAACCCCAAGCTAACTGGTGTGAGAACTGAGAATCAAATAAACTGTTGAACACACAGTAGTTGCATTATGCATCCAAATGTGGTTTAGTCAAATGATAACTTGTAGCATTTGAGAATATCTCAGAAGATCAGATTCTGCTGGCTATAAAATGGTTTATAAATTTGAGAGTTCATTTGTGAGTGTCAAATTGTTAAGTCAACAACAGGAGTCACTGTGTACTTACTTCTCATGTGGGATCTGTCCTTAGTGTGTTGTCCAATGTGAAGTAATGCTATAACTAGTATTGAAACTGTATTTTTACACTTTGTGTTTCTGTGTGGGTGTAAACTGATGAAACCTTTACTTAATATATACTGAATTGATCTTCTTATGTAAAGATAATTAAAAATGAATCTTGATGTGAATGGAATGGGAGAGGGAGTGGGGGATGGGAGGTGTGCATATGGGAGGGAAGTTAAGGGGTGAGCACATGTAATCCAAAATCTGTACTTTGGTAATTTATATTTACTAAATAAAAAAATAAAAAAAGGATTTTAATTTCATGAGAGATTTTCTTTCATGTTCTCCATGGATTTTAGTAGTCCATGCTTTTGCTTTTGATTACTTCTGTATAATCTTATCATTAATTTTTGGAATTCTATTTCTTGCATTTCTTCTATCTCATCATCTTCATAATCTTGTAATGAAGTGTTCTGTTCTTTTGGGAGCATGATGTTGTCTTCCTTATTCTTGTCCTTTGGGTTGTTGCATTTGTTGTTCAGCATTTGTGGAGGTACTCGTTGGTTTCTTCTTTTTTTTCCCCCCACTTTGGCGTCTTTTATCCTTGTACTATGACTCTATAGATAAGTGGAATGTCTGCTTTCAGTGAATGTCTAGAGGCTTGCAGTGGATGTAGCCAGAGAGCTCTGTTCAGTTCTCTAGAGTTAAGGGCATGCCTAAGTTGATACTCTCAGGTTTGACATGGTAAATCGTCACTCTCTTTTTTTAATCAGAATGGAATTATTTCTGCTCAGCTGAGCTCTTCTTCTTGATGGAGTCCAGTGCCTGAGCACCAGCCAAAGTGGATATAATATTCCTCTGCTCTGTCCCAAGGATCGCACAAAGGATCTGTGCAATCCTCAGTATAAGTTAAGATTTTCCAGCAATGTCTCTAACCAGGTGCCCAGGACTTCTGGAGCTTGTGGTGTCCCACTGAGACTGCTCAAAGTCTCATGCACACCATGAGTTCTTCCACACACACTCATTTTTTTCCACAGTCACAGTTCTGAAGCTTCACACATTCACAAGCTCCTAACCTTCTGTTATTTCTCCCCACTGGAGTCAGTAATCTCCAGTCGGCTGATTGCTGGGCACAGAAATGAGTTGGTGCAGCTTTTATGTATGTCCAAATTGGTGCCTGCTCTATTGGCTTGTATGGCTTTGTAAGGTGATCAGAGAGAAATGTGTTCATACCCTCTTTTTTTTTCTCTCTCCTCCAGTTAGGCTGGTGCACTTTCCCTCATATAGCTTCAAACCTCACTTCCTCTAGGGTCTTCCTTCTGCTTTTTCACCAGAGTCTCAGGCTACTGCCGTCTTGTCTCACCTCACTTTGCAGCAATGGTGCATAGGCTCTTGGATATTGGAGTCCTGAGCCATGCGAGCCCATGCCCTCCATGTAATAGAGTTTCCTCTGCCTTTTTTTCATAACTCTTCCCCAAGACTACCACTTTTTTAAAACCATTTTCCCCTGGGCTAGAGAAATACGCTCCCTCCCTATTCTGCTATCTTGTAACCACCACTGGCTGCCAATAGGCTTCTTCTAAAGGGCATTTATAGATTGGCAGCGACAGCAAGCAGAAAGTAAGGTCACTGTGTACTTCCTACCTCTTGCTAGCAGGTGGCTTCCTCTATGACCAACATCCTGCATCGAGAGCATGTTGGCTGTAGCTAAAGAACAACATTCACAATGATCATCACCCAAAGCCGCAGCCCCATGGGAGACCTGGATTCTCAGATATGTTATATCTACTTGGCTCAGTTTTGGTAGGTTATATGTATCCACAAATAAACAATTTTTTTAAAATTTTTCATTTATCCTTTTTAATATAAATTAGTGATGCCTATTATATCTGTGATATGCATTATAGTTTCCCCTTCTTTGATTTTATTTACTTGAACCTAGTTTTTATAACCTAGCGAAAGGATTGTTTCTTCTATTAAAAATAAAATTTTATTTTGCTTATCTTTAATGTTAACATTCCATTTATGACCTATGCTATTCATTTCATCTTGTATTTGGCTTATTCTTGTTTTCTAGGACTCTTGAGATGGATACTTAGGTTGTTTATTGGAAATCTTTCTGTTTAGATGTTTGGCCATGGCAATGTCTGGGTATAGAAAGGCTATTGACTTTTACGTGTTACTATTATATTATGCTACTTTAACAAAGTTTTTTATGAATTCTAATCATTTACAAGTGGACTCTTTTGGCTTCCCTATATTGAGAACCATGTCATTTTCAAATAGAAATAATCTGAATTCCCACTTTTTAATTTGTATCCCTTTGATTTCCTCTTCTTATCAAATGGTTATGTCTAAAACTTCAAGGTGTATATTGTTTGTCTTTTTAAACAATAAAATTATGAACTAAATTAATAGAAAAATACATGATGAGGCAACAGAGGTATATGACTAAATATTTTAATGATGGATCTGAAATGACTAGTGTTTGTGGCACACATTAGTTTGCAATGGGATTGGCCACTGCTTGCAATGCTGGCCTCCTATATTGTAGTGTTACTTTGTGTATATTCTATTAATGAACCTGGGAAGGCAATGGAACATGACCCAAATGCTTTGGAATGTGCCCATATAGCAGATGTAAATAAAATTACTTGCTCCTGGCTCTGTCCTCGCCAAAACCTGTTTATTTTAGCATCTTGGGAAGTGAGCCAGGAAAAAAGATGCTTCATGTGTCAGTGTCTCTGTTTTTGTCTTTCATTTCTCTGCCTTGCAAATAATTAAATATTTAAAAAGAAAAGGCTAAATTCAGTTAATAATCCTTGAGGTTATTTTAATTCGCTAGACTCACTCTTTGCTCATCACTCCCTTTATTTGTACCACTTGGACTATATAATCTTCTGTATTCAGGACAAATTAATCACTATAGCTTCCTTATTGACTCAGAAGAGTCAGACAAAGGAGTGGCTTGTGATTAGCCAATTTTTGGTGAGTATGATGTTCACAATTTTTCTCATATTGGAGTTTCCCTTGGAAACTATATCTCCATTCCCAGAAGGAACAACTCCTGTTGGCAGAGGTGTGTGATGAACAAAGAGAGCAAATTCCTGGAAAGGACATATAAACTCACAAAGCCCATGGTGCTGAGCTAGCTCATTAATCCCTGAAATTTCATTTTTATCTCAAGTAATATGAAATTGAGACCTATTTTTTCTTTTTTAAATTTTTTTGACAGGCAGAGTGGACAGTGAGAGGGAGAGAGACAGAGAGAAAGGTCTTCCTTTTCCCATTTGTTCACCTTCCAATGGCCGCCATGGCCGGCACACTGTGGCTGGAGCACCTCGCTGATCTGAAGGCAGGAGACAGGTACTTATCCTGGTCTCCCATGGGGTGCAGGGCCCAAGCACTTGGGCCATCCTCCACTGCACTCCCTGGCCACCGCAGAGAGCTGGCCTGGAAGAGGGGCAACCGGGACGGAATCTGGTGCCCAGACCGGGAATAGAACCCAGTGTGCCAGCACTGCAAGGCAGAGGATTAGCCTAGTGAGCGGCGGTGCCAGCCAAGACCTATTTTTTTCATCATGTACTAGTTTCTGAGCTCTGAGATGAGGGAACTTAGGCTTGGAAGCTCAAGTTTAAGGTTCCCACATTTGTACAATATCACTTAGGACAATGGTAGTATAGAGAAAACACAGGAATTTGAACAGGGAAAATCATATCTGTGCAATAAAGGAAACCAGGGAGAGGTTGTGGGCCTAAAACCAGTACACTGTCTTACTCCCACTGAAGTTCATATTAGCCATAGCCATTCCCTGTTAGAGAAGAACAACGTGGCAGTAGAGGCTCTATGTAATTCTTGTGTTGACATCTTGCATGATTTATAGAAGAAACTAGCGAACAGAGAAAGTTAAGATCTGACTCTCAGAGCTATAAATAAAGATTTGATAGATCATCAGATGAATGTATAGAGAAATGGATTTCAAGAGTTTTGAATTAATTCCCAGAGACTGGAACTTTTGTTTTGTGCAATGAATTTAAATGCACCCACAGTAAAGCTCATTATTTTATTCTAGTAAATGTACTATAGTAGTTTTCTGAATTCTGGAATATTACCCATGAATAACACACTAATTATTTGATTAGGTCACAGCAAATATCTTTTGATGGATTAGATATAAGTTGCCATAGGAATATTGGCTTCTTGTTTAAGTATCTTGAAGTAGAATAGCATCATGTTTTCCATATTTTATACATGTATCTGTAATAAGCAGATGTGTGTTTAGAAATACAGTATAATTATCAGAATTGAAAACAAAGGGAAAACAAATAATAAGCATCATAAAACCTGTTCCCACATTTGAATTTATCCATTTTTAACTTTTATTTAGTAAATATAAATTTCTAAAGTACAGTTTATGCATTACAATGGCTTCCCCCATAAATTCCCGCCCACCCACAACCCTCCCATCTCCTGCTGCCTCTCCCATTCCATTCACATCAAGATTCATTTTCAATTATCTTTATGTACAGATCACTTTAGTGTATATTAAGTAAAGATTTCAACAGTTTGCACCCATACAGAACGATTAAGTGTAAAATACTGTTTGAGTACTAATTATAGCATTAGTTCACATTGAACAACACATAAAGGTCAGAGATCCTACATGAGGAGTAAGTGCACAGTGACTCCTGTTGTTAACTTAAAAAATTGGCACTCTTGTTTAAGGCATCAGTAATCTCCCTAGGCTCTAGTCATGAGTTGCCAAGGCTATGGAAGCATTTTGAGTTCACTGACATTGATCTTATGTCAACAAGGTCATAGTCAAAGTGGAAGTTTTCTCCTCCCTTCAGAGAAAGGTACCTCCTTCTTTGATGGCCCCATTCTTTCCACTGGGATCTCACTCGCAGAGATCTTTCCTTTAGGGTTTTTTTTTTTTTTTGCCAGAGTGTCTTGGCTTTCCATGCCTAAAATACTCTCATGGGCTCTTCAGCCAGGTCCGAATGCCTTAAGGGCTGATTCTGAGGCCAGGGTGCTGTTTAGGACATCTGCCTTTCTATGAGTCTGCTGTGTATCCCGCTTCTCATGTTGGATCGTTCTCTCCCTTTTTGATTCTGTCAGCTAGTATTAGCAGACACTCGTCTTGTTTATGTGATCCCTTTGACTCGTAGGTCTATCAGTATGATCAATTGTAAACTGAAGTTGATCACTTGGACTAGTGAGATGGCATGGGTACATGTCACCTTGATGGGATTGAATTGGAATCCCGTGGCATGTTTCTAACTCCACCATTTGGGGCAAGTCCAATTGAGCATGTCCCAAATTGTACGTCTCCTCCCTCTCTTATTCCCACTCTTACATTTAACAGAGATCACTTTTCAGTTGAATTTAAATACCTAAGAATAATTGTGTGTTAATTAAAGAGTTCAACCAACAGTTTTAAGTAGAACAAAAAATACTAAAAGTGATAAAGTTTTAACTTGTAGATCAACAGTCAGGACAAGGGCTGATCAAGTCACTGTTTCTTATAGTATCCATTTCACTTCACCATGTTTCCTTTTTGGTGCTCGGTTAGTTGTCACCAATCAGGTAGAACATATGATATTTGTCCCTTTGGGACTGGCTTAATTCACTCAGCATGATGTTTTCCAGATTGCTCCATTTTGTTGCAAATGACAGGATTTCGTTGTTTTTTTTTTTTTCTGCTGTATCGTATTCTATGGAGTACATGACCCATAATTTCTTTATCCAGTCTACTGTTGATGGGCATTTGGGTTGATTCCAGGTTCTAGCTATTGTGAATTGAGCTGAAATAAGAATTCATCTATTTTTGACACATGCCTTTCAAATATGAGTTTGAAACCCTAAAATTTAACCACTGGAGTTCCACTTCATTAGTGTGTGGTTGAAGATGAATTCTTTTGCATCATGCATTTTGTGTTGAGAGTGAAGCGATTACTCAGGAAACATACAAATCATTCTTCTTGTTTCTTTTTATATTTCAAAGAAACATTTTATTTATTGAGTACAGATCTCATCAGTACAACTTTAGGAATATAGTGATTCTTCTCACTATGCTGCCCTCCCTCCTCCACTCTCACCCCACTCCTCCTTCCTTGCTCATTCCAAGTCCCATTATCCTTTAAGATACATTTTTATTTAACTTTATACATAGAAGACCAACTTTTACAAAGTAGATTTCAACAATTTACACATACGAACAAACACACACAGACAAACACACACACAAACCGAGAACTAGTTTTACAGTTAATTCTCATAATACAATTCATTGCAGACAGAAGTCCTTTATGGAGAGTATGCGCACAGTGACTCCTGTTGTTAATGTAACAAATAACAGTCTTATGTATGATATCAGTGATCACCCAAAACTCTTATCATGAGCTGCCTAGGTTATGGAAGCTACAAAGGCTATAGTAGCCTTTGTATCCAAAATCTGCATCAGTATCTAGACAAGTCCACAAGCAAAGTTGAAGTACTCTCCACCTGTCAGACCAAAGTACATCCTTCTTTTATGGCCACTTCTTTCCACTGGAGTCTCTCTCACAGAGATCCTTTATGTAGAACATTTTGTACCACATTGTCTTGGCTTTTGATGCTTGACTTGCTCTCATGTGACTTTAACCTGACCAGAATGCCTTATGGGCTGATTCTGAGGACAGAGTGTTTTTTAATGTGATTCTCATTCTATGTGTCTGCTCTGTGTACTGCTTCCCATGTTGGAATATTCTCTCCTTTTTAATTCTGTTTATTTTTACCAGACATTTCATATTATTTATATGATCCATTTAACATGTAATCCTATCTATATTATCAATTTAACACTTAATATGTTCACTCTAACAATTAAGATGGCATTTTTTACTATCCAGTTTGATGGGATTTGAGGTCCCATACCAAGATTTTAAATTGTACCTTTAGAAGTAATCTGTAGGAAAGTATGCAGGACAATAGAGCTTCACAGTTACAAAATCCCTCCTTCCTGTGTTATTCCAAACATTATGCTTAATGAGATTTATTTTCAATTGACTTTATAAACCTCCACTGTGATACAGCCTTGACTAAACAAGTTCAGAGTTGGTGAACTCAAGGGGCTCCCTCGGGTGATTGCTGACATCATAAATAAGAGTGCCAATTGTTAAATCAACAACAGGAGTCACTGGGTACATGCTCCCCATGTAGGATCTCTGTCCTTAATGTGCTTTACTATGAAACTTAAAGACAACATTACTAGTTGAACAATACCCTATACCTTGTGCGGTTGTGTGAAGGCAGCCTGTTGAAATCATTGCTTAGTATATACTAAGTTGCTTTCTGTATATGAAGGTAATTGAAAATGAAACTCGATGAAGAGCAGGATGGGAGAGGGAGTGGGAGAGGGAAGGGTCACAGGAGGGAGGGAGTTTGGGGGGGAGCCACAATACAAAAGTTGCGCTTTGTAAATTCACATTTATTAAATAAAAAGATAAACACATGATTAACTCAATGTTAAGAAAGAGTTCTACAAATAGTATGACGTACAGAAAAAAAAAAAACTGTTTCTCAACAGTCAAGACCAAAGCTGTTCAAGTCATTGCTTCTCAAAATGACAATCTTAGTTTTATGGATTTTCTTTTAGGTGCTCTCTTAGTTGTCACTAACTATTATGGTATTAGTATATTGGGACTGTCTTATTTCACTCAGTATGTTTTCCAGATTCATTCATTTTGTTGCAAATGAATGGATTTCATTGTTTTTATCCATTGTGTAGTATACAATAGAGTATATATCCCATAATTTCCTTATCCAGTCTTTAGTTGAAGGGCATTTAGGTCAATTCCATGTCTTAGCTATTGTGAATGCAGCTTTCATAAACATCGAGGTACAGATAACATTTTTCATTTGCTGATTTCATTTCCATTGGGTAAATTCCCAGGAGTGAAATGGCTGGGTCCTATGGTAGGTCTATATTCAGATTTCTGAGGTATTTCCAAATGGTCTTTCATAGTGGCTTTACAAGTTTACATTCCCACCAGCAATGGGTTGGGGTACCTTTTGCCTCACATTCTCATCAGCATTTGCTGCTTGTTGATTTCTGTATGAAAGCAATTCTAACTGGAATGAGGTGAAACCTCACTGTGTTCTTTTTAAAGATTTATTGAATTTATTTGAAAGACAGAGTTACAGAGAGAGGTAGAGACAGAGATAGAGGTCTTCCACCTGATGGTTCACTCCCCAGATGGCTGCAATGCCTACAGCAGTGCTGATCCAAAGCCAGGAACTTCTCCAGGGTCTCCCACATGGGTGCAGGTTCCCAAGGACTTAGGACATATTCTATTTTTTCCCAGGCCATAGCAGAGAGCTGTATAGGAAGAGGAGCAGCTGGGACTAGAACTGGCACCCATATGGGATGCCTGCACTTCAGGCCAGGGATTTAACCCACTGCACCACAGTGCCAACCACATCACTGTGGTTTTAAATTGCATTTCCTTGATGGCTAGTGATTCTAGACATTTTTTATTTGTCTCTTTGCCATCTGGATTTCCTATTTTGAAAAACATCTATTTAAATGCTTGGCCCATTTCTTCACTGGGTTGTTTGTTTCATGGTTCTGGAGTTTCTTGATCTCTTTATATATCCTGGTTATAAATCTTTCATCAGCTGCATAGTTTACAAATAATTTCTCCCATTCTATCAGTAGCCTCTTCACTTTCTGAGTGTAATCCCATTTCTTAATTATGGCTTTGATTGCCAGTGCCTCTGGTTTCTTTTCGAAGAACTCTTTGCCTGAGCCAATTATCTTCCTGGCTTTCCCCAATGTTTTTTAATAATATGGTGTTATCAGCTCATAGATTTATGTCTTTGATCATTTTGAATGGATTTTTGTGTATGGTGTAAAGCAGGGGTTTTGCTTCATATTTTTGCATGTGGGAATCCAGTTTTCCCAGCACCACTTGCTGAAGAGACTGTCCTTACTCCAGGGGTGTGTTTATGCTCTTTGGTTGAATATAAGTTGGTTGAAGATGCTTGGATTGACTTCTGGTGGTTTGTTTGTTTGTTTGTTTGTTCATTTTGTCCATCCATCTTTTTTTTTTTTCACAATTACTAGGCTGCTTTTATTATAACTGCCTTGAAGCATGTCTTGAGACCTTGTATTGTGATGCCTCTGGCTTTGTTTTTGTTCTATAATATTGCTTTAGCTATGCAAGGTCTCCTGTGTTTCTTCATCATTTTTCTAGATCTTAGAAGAATGTCTTTGCTATTTTGATTGGTATCACATTGAATTCGTAAATTGCTTTTAGAATAACGGGCATTTTGATGATATTGCTTCTTATAATTCATGAACATGGATTTTTTTTTTCATTTTTATCTTCTGTTTCTTTTTTAATATTTTATAATTCACATCATAAAGATCTTTGGCATTGTTGGTTAAATTTACTCCATGCTATTGTGAATGGGAATGATCTGAGAAATTCTTTCTGAAACATGCCATTGTGTATACAATCTGTGTATACAAAGGCTGTTTTAATGTCTGTGTATTGGTTGTATATCCTCCTACATTACCAAACTCTTCCATGAGTTCACATAATCTCTTGGAGGAGTCTTTTGGATCCATCTGCAAATAGAGATGTCATCTGCACATAGAGATAGTTTGACTTTCTCTTTACCAATTTGTGTCCCTTGATTTCTTTTTCTGGCTAATGGCTCTGGTTAAATCTTCCAGGATTATACTGAATAGCAATGTTGAGCGTGGGCATCCTTGTCTAGTTCCAGATCTCAGTGAGAATGCTTCTAACTTTTCCTCATTCAATGGGATGCTGACTATATTTGTCATAAATTTCCTTGATTGTGTCAAGAGATTTTCCTCTATACTCAATTTGCTCAGTTTTCATCATGAAAGGGTGTTGTATTTTATCAAATGCTTTCTCTGCATATAGAGATAATCATTTGGTTTCGTTCTTAAATTTGTTAATGTGATGTATCACATTGATTGATTTGCAAGTATTGAACCATCCATGCATTCCAAGGATAAATTCCACTTGGTCTGCGTGAATGATCTTTAGATGTGTTGTTGGATTCCATTGACTAGAATTTTATTAAGGAATTTTGCCGCTACTTGATTTAGGGAAATTGGTGTGTAGTTCTCTTTCTCTATTGTGTCTTTTTCCGTGTTTAGAAATTAAGGTGATGCTGGCTTCAGGGAAAGATTTGTGAAAATTCCCTCTCTTTCAATTGTTTTGAATAACTTGAGAAGAATTGATATTAGTTCTCTTTTAAATTTCTGTTAAAATTCAGCAGTGAAGACATCGGGACCTCAGCTTTTGTTTGTCGAGAGGGTCTTTATTACTGATTCAATTTTCATCTTGGAAATTTGTCTGTTTAGGTTTTCTATGTATTCATTGCTCCATGTAGCTAGGTTGTTTGTTTCCAGGAACCTGTCCATTTCATTTATGTTTCCAGCTTGTTGACATGCAGCTCTTTGTATTAATTTCTTGTAATTCACTTCATGGTGTCTGTTGTTACATTTTCTTTTTCATCTCTAGTTTTATTCATTTGCATCTTTTTTTGGGTTAGTTGCCCAATTATGTGTCAATTTTATTTAAAAAAAATCTCTTTTTTTACAGGCAGAGTGGACAGTGAGAGAGAGAGAGACAGAGAGAAAGGTCTTCCTTTGCCATTGGTTCGCCCTCCAATGGCTGCCATGGCCGGCACGCTGCAGCTGGCGCACCATGCTGATCTGAAGGCAGGAGCCAGGTGCTTATCCTGGTCTCCCATGGGGTGCAGGACCCAAGCACTTGGTCCATCCTCCACTGCACTCCCTGGCCACAGCAGAGAGCTGGCCTGGAAGAGGGGTAACCAGGACAGAATCCGGCACCCCGCCCGAGACTAGAACCCGGTGTGCTGGCGCCACCAGGCAGAGGATTAGCCTATTGAGCCGCGGCGCCGGCCACAGCTCTTTATTTTGCTGATCTTTTATATTGTTTTTTGGATTCATTTTTTAAATTTCCTCTCTAATTTTGATATTTCTTTTCTCCTATTAGTTTTGGTTTGGTTTGCTCATTTTCTAGATCCTTGAGATGCATTGATAGCTCATTTATTTGGTGTATTTCCAGTTTCTTGATATAGGCACCAATTGTTACAAACTTTCCTCTTAACATTGCTTTTGCTGTACACCGTAAGTTTGATATTTTGTTGTTGCTTCATTTGTTTCCCAAAATTTTTTATTTCAACTTTTATTTCTTCTATGACCCACTCTTTATTCTGAAGCATATTGTTCAGTCTCCATATGTTTGCATATGTTTCAGAGATTGTTAAGTTGCTGATTTCCAGCATCATTCCATTGTGGTGTGAGAAGAAGCGTAGTATGATTCTGATTTTTTTTTTTTTGGTTTTGGAATTTGCTGATGTTTGCTTTATGGTCTAGTATGTGGTCAATCCTAGAAAAAGTTCCATACACTCCTGAGAATAATATGTATTCTGGAACTGTAAGGTGAAAATTTCTGTGGATATTTATTAGATCCATTTGGTCTATAGTGTTGATTACCTCTGCTGTTTCCTTGCTGAATTTCTGTCTTGTGGATCTGTCCATTCCTGAATGTGGGGTATTGAAGCCCTCCATTACTATTATGTTTGAATTTATGTCTCCCTTTGCTTCCTTTAATGTTTGTTTTAAATAGTCAGGTGCCCTGTAATTAGGTGCATATGCATTTATAATAGTGATATACCCTCCTAGCGTGTAGGATTTCTGATGAGAAGTCCACTCTGAGTCTAACTGGAGATCCCTGAAATAAATCTAGTGTTTCTCTTGTGAAGATTTTAGAATCTTTTCTTTATTTATTTACTGTGGAAAGTTTGCTTATAATCTATCATGGTGAATATATTTTCTGGTCATTTCTTTTAGGAGTTCTATATGCTCCTCGGACTTAAATGTCCCTTTATTTCTCCAAATTAGGGAAGTTTTCTGGAATTATTTCACTAAAAAGGCCTTCTCATCCATCCCATCTTTCCAAAACTTCATAAATTCCTAGAACTTTTATTTTGGGTCATTTGATAGTATCTATAATTTACCAACAGTGTATTTTAACTTTCTAATTTCTTCTTATGTTTGATCTCTCTGAATGATTTCCTTTTTTTTGTCTTCTAAGTCAGATATTCTTTCTTTTGATTCACAGATTATTTTGTTAAGGCTTTCCACTGCATTTTCTAATTTGCTCTATTGACTTCTTCATTTCCAAGATTTCATTTTGATTTCTCCTTAAGTTCTCAATTTCATGGGAGAAAATTTCTTTCATGTCATGTATAGATTTTATTAGTTCATGCATTTTCTTCTGATTACTTTTAAGCAATCCTGTGATCAATATTTTGAATTCTACTTCTGGATATTTTTAATCTCATCATCTTCACAATCTATTATTGTAGTGTTGTGTTCTTCGGGGGGCATCATTTTGTCTTCCGTATTCTTGTTTGGTGCATTTGTTATTTAGTATTTGTGGACATAGTCATTTTATTTTTGCTGTTGCAGCTTTTATCTGTGGACTATGTCTGTGTTCATTATCAGATTGTCTGCTTTCAGGAAATACCTAAAGGCATGTGGTGATTGTAGCCAGGGAGCTCTGTTCATTGCTTCAGAGTGAAGGGTGTGTCTGAAGTGACACACCAATTTTGGCATCTTAAATCTCTTTTTTTTATTAGAGGGGAGGTTTCTTCTTGTCTGTTGGTGTAGATTCATCTGAGCTCCTCTCCTCAAATGAGACCAGTGCCTGGGTGCTAGCCCCAGAGGGTATATTATTTATTGGCACTGCCACAAGGACCACACAAAGGATCTGTGCAGTTTTCAGTATAAGTTTGGATTCTCCAGCAATGACCCTTGCCTGGTAACCAGGGAATGCTGATTGTGTGGAGCCTCCCACACTGACTGCTCAAAGTCCCGGTGACTCCCTTTTTGCTCCCACACAACCTCAGTATTTACACAGTCCTAGCACAGAAGCCTCACACAGTCTCAAGCAGCATACCCCCCTGCCAGATCTCCCCACCAGATCAGGATTCTCTGCTTGGCTGCTTTCAAGATGCTTACACAAGCTAGCGCAGCTGTCATATGTGTCAAAATGGCACTTGTTCTATATCACTTGCTTACATGTTGCAGTTGCAGGGTGCTATGGACAGAGAAAATGTGCCCCCTCTTTTTTTTCTCCTCTAGTTTGGCAGGTACATTATCCCCCAATTGGCTCCAAGTCAGATTCTCTCTAGGCTCTTCCTGCAGCTTTTTCACCCATGGAGTTGGCTTATGCAGTCTGGTCTCACCACACTCTCCTCTCTGATGTGGAGGCTCTTGGCTGCTGGAGTTCTGAGTTGTGAATCCCTCCATGTAGGTCCACTTTGTCCCTCCAATATGTAGAGCTTCCTCTGCTTTTTAACCCAAAACTCTTGCCTGAATCTGCACTCTTTCCATTTTTTAAAAACTATCTTCCCCAAGAATAGAGCAGCAAGCTCCTTCCCTACTCTGCAATCTTGCCCCTGATCCCTATTATTGTTTTCTAATGGAGGAGAGCTTACACGTATCTGGATTTGTTCAACATCAAATATTAATAACCTTGATGAGAAGGGAAGAATTTAATTCCATGCAAAGTTAAATCAGAAGAAATTAACATATGTGTTCAGGTACAGGACTCCATCCTTTAATAATGTGTGGGTGGTAGGAATCCAAGTGCTTATGCACCAACTACTGCCTCATAGACATCTTAGCAGGGTGCTGCCTTGAATATGCAGAATATCAATCACGCATCTGGGCATGTTGGTATTAGATATAGTATTTCCCAAGCAGCAGACTAACTTGCATCACAACATTTAACATTCCCAAGTCTGATGGTTTGCTATGAAATTTTGCCTGGGTCCTGTATCTCCAACAGGAAGTTCTGAGGCTTCTTCATAATATAACTTTTCAAATCATGTTGGTGTTATATTCACTGAATGCCAAGAAGCATTTTAGGGAAGAACTACATGAATATTTGGAAACTGGGAGGTGTCTTTTGCAATAATTACTATAAAGATATAGCATAATAAATGTGTATTATATTCATTTTTCTACACAGCTGTGGACAAAAATATCGTGGTTACAAGCAGAATATATTCTATAGAATTTTCAGTGTGTAACATCAAAATATGTTCTAGTGAAACTAACAATATGAAGTACCATGAAGTGTATTTGTAGCAACAAAACAATAGTTAACATCACCCAAGTATTTTTCTATAGGGTAGATTTTAGTGGCAGCATTTGTTTCTTTCTGTGGTATTTTGCCACTTGACTCACAAGCATTCTTAAAATAAAAAATTGCTTCTTGGCAGTAACATTTTAAACAAATTAAGTAGCAAGTACATGTTTCTTTTGACATAAAGATTACGTGTGCCTTATCACTGCCAATCAGTATAATTGTTGGTGATCTTTCTTTATTTTAACTTTTATTTAATGAATATAAATTTCCAAAGTAGAGCTGATGGAGTACAATGGCTTTCCCCCATAACTTCCCTCCCACCTGCAACCCTCCCCTTTCCTACTCCCTCTCCCCTTCCATTCACATCAAGATTCATTTTCAATTCTCTTTTTATACAGAAGATCAGTTTAGCATATATTAAGTAAAGATTTCAACAATTTGCACCCACACAGAAACACAAAGTGAAAAGCACTGTTTGAGTACTAGTTATAGCATTAAATTACAATGTACAGCACATTAAGGACAGAGATCCTACATGAAGGTAAGTGCACAGTGACTCCTGTTGTTCACTTAACAAATTAACACTCTTGTGTATGGCATCAGTAATCACCCTAGGCTCTTGTCATGAGCTGCCAAGGCTATGGAATTCCTTTGAGTTCACCGGCTCTGATCATATTTAGACAAGGTCATATTCAAAGTGGAACTTCTCTCCTCCCTTCAGAGAAAGGTACTTCCTTCTTTAATGACCTGTTCTTTCCACTGGGATCTCAATCACGGAGATCTTTCATTTATGTCTTTTTTTTTTTTTTTGCCAGAGTGTCTTGGCTTTCCATGCCTGAAATATTCTCATGGGCTTTAAAGCCAGATTCATGTGTTTTAAAGGATGATTCTGAGGCCAGAGTGCTGTTTAGGACATCTGCCATTCTATGGGTCTGCTGTGTATCTCGCTTCCCATGTTGGACCATTCTCTCCCTTTTAATTCTATCAGCTACTATTCGCAGACACTAGTCTTGTTTATGTGATCCCTTTGGCTCTTAGTCCCATCATTATGAACAATTGTGAACAGAAATTGATCACTGGGACTAGTGAGATGGCATTGGCACATGCCGCCTCGATGGGATTGAATTGGAATCCCCTGGTATGTTTCTAACTCGACCGTTTGAGGTATGTCAGCTTGAGCATGTCCCGAATTGCACATCACTTCCCTCTCTTATTCACACTCTTATATTTAACAACGATCACTTTTCAGTTAAGTTTCAACACTTAAGAATATCTGTGTATTGATTACAGTATTCAACCAAAAGTATTAAGTAACACAAACAAAACAATTACTAAGAGGGATAACGTATTAAGTTGTTCACCAACAGTCAGGGCAAGGGCTGATCAAGTCACGGTTTCTCGTAGTGTTCATTTCTCTTTAACAGGTTTCCTTTTTGGTGCTCAGTTAGTTGTCACCGATCAGGGAGAACATATGATATTTGTCCCTTTGGGACTGGCTTATTTCAGTCAGCATAATGTTTTCCAAATTCCT
Organism: Oryctolagus cuniculus; assembly: GCF_051225735.1. Taxonomy (NCBI): domain Eukaryota; kingdom Metazoa; phylum Chordata; class Mammalia; order Lagomorpha; family Leporidae; genus Oryctolagus; species Oryctolagus cuniculus. The sequence goes on from NC_142879.1 coordinate 83,877,683, forward strand.
AACAGGGATCACTTTTCAGTTGAAATTTAAACACCAGGAATAATTGTGTTAATTACAGAGTTCAACCAATAGTACTAGAACAAAAAAATACTAACATGGATAAAGTATTACATTGTACATCAACAGTCAGGACAAGAGCTAATCAAGTCACTGTTGGTGCTCTTTCAAGGACATCTTCTTTGGTCCTTGTCATGTGTAAAGCACTGTTACTACTGAGGGAAGCTGATTGGTGTTCTTTTCTACAGCTAATGTATTTGGTATTTTGTATTCACTTCTATCATGATATTGCTCTGAGTCTAGGAGCAAATAACACCAGTTCTCTCACATTTCCATTTATCTTCTCATCCAGGTACAGTCCTAATTCCCACTACATGTTTCCAAGGCCAAAGAAAATGAACACACCACCAGTAAGTTGTTTATTTTTGTTTGCATTATATTGTGATATAACAGCTTTATGAGTATATTTCATTAAAATCGTGAAATAAATATTTGACAACATAAAATTGTCATGATTATAAAGCATTAGAAATATCAAACCTGATATCAAATTTGTTTCTAGTCTCTGTGATGCTATAATGTTAACATACTTATCATGTTATTCAAATTGGAACATAGGATCTCCTAAATTATTGTAAAATATAAAGCCTGAATTTGTATTTATTGGTCTTTTCAATGATATAGTAGAGGTGGTTTAGTGCCAACATAGTAATATACACTGAACTAGTAAAAAGTTGTGGCCAGCACTGTGGCACAGTGGGTTAATTCCCTGGCCTGAAGTGCTGGCATTAAATGGGTGCCGGTTAGAGACCCGGTTGTTACACATCTTTTTTTGTTGTTATTTAGTAAAAAAGTACAGCTTATGGATTAAAAGGGCTTTTTCCCCCATAAATTCCCAACCACCCACCACCCTCCCATCTCCTGCTCCCTCTCCCCTTCCATTCACATCAAGATTCATTTTCAATTCTCTTTTTATACAGAAGATCAGTTTAGCATATATTAAGTAAAGATTTCAACAATTTGCACCCACACAGAAACACAAAGTTAAAAATACTTTTGGAGTGCTAGTTATAGCATTAAATCACAATGTACAGCAAATTAAGGACAGAGATCCTACATGGGGAGTAAGTGCACAGTGATTCCTGTTGTTGACTTAACAAATTGACACTCTTGTGTATGCCATCAGTAATCACCCGAGGCTCTTGTCATGAGCTGCCAAGGCTATGGAATTCCTTTGAGTTCACCGGCTCTGATCATATTTAGACAAGGTCATATTCAAAGTGGAAGTTCACTCCTCCCTTAAGAGAAAGGCACCTCTTCTTTGATGGCCTGTTTTTCTACTGGGATCTCAATCATAGAGATCTTTAATTTAGGTCCTTTTTTTTTTGCTAGAGTGTCTTGGCTTTCCATGCCTGAAATACTCTCATCAGCTCTTCAGCCAAATCCAAATGATTTATGGGCTGCTTATGAGGCCAGAGTGCTGTTTAGGATATTTGCCATTCTATGGGTCAGCTGTGTATCTCGCTTCCCATGTTGGACCATTCTCTCCCTTTTAATTCTATCAGCTACTATTCGCAGACACTAGTCTTGTTTATGTGATCCCTTTGGCTCTTAGCCCCATCATTATGATCAATTGTGAACAGAAATTGATCACTGGGACTAGTGAGATGGCATTGGCACATGCCACCTTGATGGGATTGAATTGGAATCCCCTGGTATGTTTCTAACTCGACCGTTTGAGGTATGTCAGCTTGAGCATGTCCCGAATTGTACATCACTTCCCTCTCTTATTCACACTCTTATGTTTAACAACGATCACTTTTCAGTTAAGTTTCAACACTTAAGAATATCTGTGTATTGATTACAGTATTCAACCAAAATACAAACAAAACAGTTACTAAGAGGGATAACGTATTAAGTTGTTCACCAACAGTCAGGGCAAGGGCTGATCAAGTCACCATTTCTCATAGTGTTCATTTCTCTTTAACAGATTTCATTTTTGGTGCTCGGTTATTTGTCACTAATCAGGGAGAACATATGATATGATATGTGTTAATTACAGAGTTCAACCAATAGTACTAGAAAAAAAATACTAACATGGATAAAGTATTACATTGTACATCAACAGTCATGAAAAGAGCTGATCAAGTCACAGTTTCTCCTAGTGTCCATTTTACTTCAACAGGTTTCCCCTTGGTGTTCAGTTATTTGTCGCCGATCAGGGATACCATATAATATTAGTTCCTTTGGGCCTGGCCTAGTTCATTCAGCGAAATGGTGTTCAGACTCCTCCATCTTGTTGCAAATGACTGGATTACAATGTTTTTTACTGCTGTATAGTATTCTATAGAGTACATGTCCCATAATTTCTTTATCCAGTCTGCCATTGATGGGCATTTAGGTTGGTTCCAGGTCTTGGCTATTGTGAATTGTGGTGCAATAAACATTAGGGTGCAGACTGCTTGTTTGTTTCCCAATTTCAGTTACTGTGGGTAAATTCCAAGCAGTGGGATGGCTGGGTTGAGTGGTAGGGTTATATTCAGGTTTCTGAGGAATCTCCAGACTGACTTCCACAGTGGCTTCACCAGTTTGCATTCCCACCAACAGTGCGTTAGTGTCCCTTTTTCCCCACCTCCTCTCCAGCATCTATTATTGGTAGATTTCTGAATGTGAGCCATTCTAACTGGGGTGAGGTGAAACCTCATTGTGGTTTTGATTTGCATCTCCCTGATTGCTAGTGATCTTGAACATTTTTTCATGTGTCTGTTGGCCATTTGGATTTCCTCTTTTGAAAAATGTCTGTTGAGGTCCTTGGCCCATCTCTTAAGTTGGTTCTTTGTTTTGATCTTGTGGAGTTTCTTGATTTCTTTGTAGATTCTGGTTATCAACCCTTTATCAGTTTCATAGTTTGCAAATATATTTTCCCATTCTGTCAGTTGTCTCTTCACTTTCCTGACTGTTTCTTTTGCAGTACAGAAACTTCTCAATTTGATGCAATCCCAAATGTTAATTTTGGCTTTGATTTCCTGTGCTTCTGGGGTGTTTTCCAAGAACTCATTGCCGGTACCCATATCTTACAGAGTTTTTCCAATTCTCTCTAATAATTTGATGGTGTCAGATCATAGATTGAAGTCTTTAATTCATGTTGAGTGGATTTTTGTGTAAGGTGAAAGGTAGGGGTCTTGCTTCATGATTCTGCATGTGGAAATCCAATTTTCATAGCACCATTATTTAAATAGACTGCCCTAACTCCAGGGATTGCTTTTGGATGCTTGATCAAATATGAGTTGGCTGTAGATGTTTGAATTGATTTCTGGTGTTTCAATTCTGTTCCATTGGTCTATCCATCTGTTTCTGTACCAGCACCATGCTGTTTTGATAACAACTGCACTGTACTATGTCCTGAACTCTGGTACTTGGATGCCTCCAGCTTTGTTTTTGTTGTAGAAGATTGCTTTAGCTATTCGAGGTCTCCTGTGTCTCCATATAAATTTCAGCACCATTTTTTTCCAGATTCTTGATCTGTTTGTAAATTCTGGTTATTACCGTAAAGTCCATAGATAATGTCCAGAAAACACAAACAAACACAAAGGCTGTAGCAAGATCTGGGATTGAGATAGACACAACACACCAGATATTTTTACTTTCATCCAGGAGTATCTGGACAAATACTTGTGCAATGTGGATGAAATTAAAAAAAAAAAAAAACACTGTAAAAGTGGTTTTGGAGAAAAGCAAGATCTTTTTGTTCGGCAATTGCATCCAATGTCATATTTACAAACACAAATATCATGTTTTCTCGGTTTCTAAAGCTTTCTGCCTGGAAAACTCAAATGTGTGGAGGATTTGATTCCAGGTGGTACCAATTAGCATCTTTGAGCAGAAAACAAAAAGCATCATGCTAAAATGCATTCAAAACAGTAAATTCCGTAGAGAATGTCTGAAATCAAAAACAAACACAGAGGCTGTAGCAAGGTCTGGGATTGAGATAGCCACAACACACCAGATGTTTCTACTTTCATTCCGGATAATCCTGAAAATCTGTTGTGGTTTTCATATCAAATTTAACAAAAAAAAATCACCGTCAAAGTGGTTTTGGAGAAAAGCGCAATCTTTCTGTTCGGCAAGTGCATCCACTGTCATATTTACAAACACAACGATCATGTTTTCTCAGGTTTCTGAAGCTTTCTGCCTAGAAAACTCGAATGTGTGAAGGAATTGACTCCATGTGGAACCAATTAACGTTTGCCGGCAGAAAACAAAAACTTACATGTTAAATGCATTCAAAACTTCAAAACTGTAAAGTCTGTAGAGAATGTCCAGAAAACACAAAAAAAAAAAACACAGAGGCTGTAGCAAGATCTGGGATTCAGATAGCCAAAACACACCAGATATTTTTCTTTTCATCCAAAAGTATCTGGACAAACTGTTCTGGTTTTTGGGTGAAATTTAACCAAAAACTCACCGTCAAAGTGGTTTGAGAAAAGCACTATATTTCTCTTTGGCAAATGCATCCATTGGCAAATGCATCCAATATCAGGTTTACAAACACAAATATCATGTTTTCTAGGGTTTCTGAAGCTTTATGCCTAGAAAACTCAAATGTGTGGAGGATTTGACTCCATGTGGTACTAATTAGTGTTTGCCAGCAGAAAACAAATACTTACATGCTAAAATGCATTCAAAACCGTAAAGTCCGTAGAGAATGTCCAGAAAACACAAACAAACACAGAGGCTGTAGCAAGATCTGGGATTGAGATAGCCACAACATACCAGATATTTTTGTTTTCATCCAGGAGTATCTGGACAAATAGTTGTGGAATTTGGGTGAAATAAAAAAAAAAAGCCACCACCAAAGTGGTTTTGGAGAAAACCACATTCTTTCTGTTCGGCAAATGCATCCCATGTCATGTTTACAAACACAAATATCATGTTTAATCTGGTTTCTGAAGCCTTCTGCCTAGAAAACACGAATGTGTGGAGAATTTGACTCCAGGTGGAACCAATTAGCATTTGCCAGAAGAAAACACAAACAGCCACAGAGGCTGTAGCAAGATCTGGGATTGAGATAGCCACAACCCACCAGATATTTCTGAGTTCATCCAAGCATATCCGGACAAATTCTTCTGGAATTCAGGTGAAATTTAACCAAAAAATCACCGTCAAAGTGGTTTTGGAAAAGCACAATCTTTCTGTTTGGCAAGTTGATCCAATGTCATGTTTATAAACACAAATATCATGTTTAATCAGGTTTCTGCAGCCTTCAGCCTAGAAAACGGAATGTGTGGAGGATTTGACTCCATGTGGAACCAATTACTGTTTGCCAGGAGAAAACAAAAACTTACATGCTAAAATGCATTCAAAATTGTAAAGTCCCTAGAAAATGTCCAGAAAACACAAACAAACACAGAGGCTGTAGCAAGATCTGGGATTGAGATAGCCACAACACACCAGATAGTTTTGTTTTCATCCAGGAGTATCTGGACAAATTGTTTGGTTTTGGGAGAAATTTAACCAAAAAACCACCGTCAAAGTGGTTTTGGAGAAAAGCACAATTTTCTGTTCAGTAAATACATCCCATGTCATGTTTACAAACACAAGTATCATGTTTTCTCAGGTTTCTGAAGCTTTCTGCCTAGAAAACTCGAATGTGTGGAGGATTTGACTCCAGGTGGAACCAATTAGCATTTGCTGGCAGAAAAAAAAAGTGTTATTCTAAAGTGCATTCAAAACCTTAAAGTCCATAGAGAATGTTCAGAAAACACAAACAAACACACAGGCTGTAGCAACATCTTGGAATGAGATAGCCACAACACACCAGATATTTCTGCTTTCATCCCGGGAAATCCTGAAAATTTGTTGTGGTTTTCTGGTGAAATTTAACCAAAAAATCACTGTCAAAGTGGTTTTGGAGAAAAGCACAATCTTTCTGTTCGGCAACTGCATCCAATGTCATGTTTACAAACACAAATATCATGTTTTCTCAGGTTTCTGAAGCTTTCTGCCTGGAAAACTCGAATGTGTGGAGGATTTGACTCCATGTGGTACTAATTAGTGTTTGCCAGCAGAATACAAAAACTTACATGCTAAAATGCATTCAAAACCGTAAAGTCCATAGGGAATGTCCAGAAAACACAAACACAGAGGTTGTAGCACGATCTGGGATTGCGATAGCCACAACACACCAGCTATTTTTTTTTTCATCCAGGAGTATCTGGCCAAGTTGTTGTGGTTTTTGGGTGAAATTTAACCAAAAAATCACCGTGAAAGTGGTTTTGGAGAAAAGCACAATTTTTCTGTTCAGTAAATACATCCCATGTCATGTTTACAAACACAAATATCGTGTTTAATCTGGTTTCTGAAGCTTTCTGCATAAAAAACTCGAATGTGTGGAGGATTTGACTCCATGTGGAACCCATTAGTGTTTGCTGGCAGAAAACAAAAAGTGTCATGCTAAAATGCATTCAAAACCTTAAAGTTCGTAGAGAACGTCCAGAAAACACAAACAAACACAGAGGCTGTAGCAAGATCTGGGATTGAGATCGCCATAGCTCACCAGATATTTCTGCGTTCATCCCACTGTATCCGGATAAATTGTTGTGGAATTCGGGTGAAATTTAACCAGAAAATAGACCTGAAAGTGGTTTTGGAGAAAACCACATTCTTTCTGTTCGGCAAATGCATCACATGTCTGGTTCACAAACACAAATATCATGTTTTCTAGGGTTACTGAAGCTTTCTGCCTAGAACACTCGAATGTGTGAAGGATTTGATTCCAGGTGGAACCAATTACACTCTGTGAGCCAAAAATAAAAAGTGTCATCCTAAAATGCCTTCAAAACCAATGTGCATAGATAATGTCCAGAAAACACAAACGAACACAGAGGCTGTAGCAAGATCTGGGATTGAGATAGCCACAACACACCAGATAGTTTTGTTTTCATCCAGGAGTATCTGGACAAATTGTTTGGTTTTGGGAGAAATTTAACCAAAAAATCACTGTCAAAGTGGTTTTGGAGAAAAGCACAATCTTTCTGTTCGGCAAATGCATCCCATGTCATGTTTACAAACACAAATATCATGTTTAATCTGGTTTCTGAAGCCTTCTGCCTAGAAAACTCGAAAGTGTGGAAGATTTGACTCAATGTGGTAGCAATTAGTCTTTGCCAGGAGAAAACAAAAACTTACATGCTAAAATGCATTCAATACCGTAAAGTCCATAGAGAATGTCCAGAAAACACAGACAAACACAGACGCTGTAGCAAGATCTGGGACTGAGATAGCCACAACATACCAAGTATTTTTGTTTTCATGCAGGAGTAGCTGGACAAATTGTGTGGAATTTGGTAAAATTAAAAAAAAGCCACCATCAAATTGGTTTGGGAGAAAAGCACAATCTTTCTGTTAGGCAAATGCAAGAAATATCATGTTTACAAACACAAATATCATGTTTTCTCGGGTTTCTGAAATTTTCTACCTCGGAAACTCGAATGTGTGGAGGATTTAACTCCATGTGGAACCAATTAGCGTTTGCCAGCAGAAAACAAAAAGTGTCATGCTAAAATGCATTCAAAACTGTAACGTCAGAAGAGAATGTCCAGAAAACACAAACACACACAGAGGCTGTAGCAAGATCTCGGATTGAGATAGCAATAACACACCAGATATTACTGCGTTCATCCCAGCATATCCGGACAAATTGTTGTGGAATTCGGGTGAAATTTAACCAAAAAATCACAGTGAAAGTGGTTTTGGAGTAAAGCACAATCTTTCTTTTTGGTAAATGCATCCCATGTGATGTTTACAAACACAACTATCATGTTTTCTCGGATTTCTGAAGCTTTCTGCTTAGAAATCTCGAATGTTTCGAGGATTTTCTCCATGTGGTACCAGTTAGCATTGCCGGGAGAAACAGAAACTTACAGGCTAAAATGCATTCAAAACCGTAAAGTCCGTAGAGAATGTCCAGAAAACACAAACGAACACAGAGGCTGTAGCAAGATCTCGGATTGAGATAGCCACAACATGCCAGATATATCTGCTTTCATCCCGGCAAATCCTGACAAATTGTTGTGGAATTCAGGTGAAATAAAAAAAAATAAAATAAAACACCATCAAAGTGGTTTGTAGATAAGGAAAATCTTTCTTTTCAGCCAGTGGATCCAATGTCATGTTTACAAATACAAATATCATGTTTTCTCAGGTTTCTGAAGCTTTCTTCCTAGAACAATCGAATGTGTGGAGGATATGATTCCATGTGGTAACAATTAGCATTTACCAGCAGAAAACAAAAACTTACATGCTAAAATGCATTCAAAACCGTAAAGTCTGTAGAGAATGTCCAGCAAACACAAACACACACACAGGCTGTAGCACGATCTCGGATTGAGATAGCAATAACACACCAGATATTACTGCGTTCATCCCAGCATATCCGGACAAATTGTTGTGGAATTCGGGTGAAATTTAACCAAAAAATCACAGTGAAAGTGGTTTTGGAGTAAAGCACAATCTTTCTTTTTGGTAAATGCATCCCATGTGATGTTTACAAACACAACTATCATGTTTTCTCGGATTTCTGAAGCTTTCTGCTTAGAAATCTCGAATGTTTCGAGGATTTTCTCCATGTGGTACCAGTTAGCGTTGCCGGGAGAAACAGAAACTTACAGGCTAAAATGCATTCAAAACCGTAAAGTCCGTAGAGAATGTCCAGAAAACACAAACGAACACAGAGGCTGTAGCAAGATCTAGGATTGAGATAGCCACAACACACCAGATAATTTTGTTTTCATCCAGGAGTATCTGGACAAATTGTTTGGTTTTGGGAGAAATTTAACCAAAATATCACCGTCAAAGTGGTTTTAGAGGAAAGCACAATTTTCTGTTCAGTAAATACATCCCATGTCATGTTTACAAACACAAGTATCATGTTTTCTCAGGTTTCTGAAGCTTTCTGCCTAGAAAACTCGAATGTGTGGAGGATTTGACTCCAGGTGGAACCAATTAGCGTTTGCTGGCAGAAAAAAAAAAGTGTTATTCTAAAGTGCATTCAAAACCGTAAAGTCCATAGAGAATGTCCAGAAAACACAAACACACACACAGGCTGTAGCAACATCTTGGAATGAGATAGCCACAACACACCAGATATTACTGCGTTCATCCCAGCATATCCGGACAAATTGTTGTGGAATTCGGGTGAAATTTAACCAAAAAATCACAGTGAAAGTGGTTTTGGAGTAAAGCACAATCTTTCTTTTTGGTAAATGCATCCCATGTGATGTTTACAAACACAACTATCATGTTTTCTCGGATTTCTGAAGCTTTCTGCTTAGAAATCTCGAATGTTTCGAGGATTTTCTCCATGTGGTACCAGTTAGCGTTGCCGGGAGAAACAGAAACTTACAGGCTAAAATGCATTCAAAACCGTAAAGTCCGTAGAGAATGTCCAGAAAACACAAACGAACACAGAGGCTGTAGCAAGATCTAGGATTGAGATAGCCACAACACACCAGATAGTTTTGTTTTCATCCAGGAGTATCTGGACAAATTGTTTGGTTTTGGGAGAAATTTAACCAAAATATCACCGTCAAAGTGGTTTTAGAGGAAAGCACAATTTTCTGTTCAGTAAATACATCCCATGTCATGTTTACAAACACAAGTATCATGTTTTCTCAGGTTTCTGAAGCTTTCTGCCTAGAAAACTCGAATGTGTGGAGGATTTGACTCCAGGTGGAACCAATTAGCGTTTGCTGGCAGAAAAAAAAAAGTGTTATTCTAAAATGCATTCAAAACCTTAAAGTCCATAGAGAATGTTCAGAAAACACAAACAAACACACAGGCTGTAGCAACATCTTGGAATGAGATAGCCACAACACACCAGATATTTCTGCTTTCATCCCGGGAAATCCTGAAAATTTGTTGTGGTTTTCTGGTGAAATTTAACCAAAAAATCACTGTCAAAGTGGTTTTGGAGAAAAGCACAATCTTTCTGTTCGGCAACTGCATCCAATGTCATGTTTACAAACACAAATATCATGTTTAATCTGGTTTCTGAAGCCTTCTGCCTAGAAAACTCGAATGTGTGGAAGATTTGACTCAATGTGGTAGCAATTAGTCTTTGCCAGGAGAAAACAAAAACTTACATGCTAAAATACATTCAATACCGTAAAGTCCATAGAGAATGTCCAGAAAACACAAACACAGAGGTTGTAGCATGATCTGGGATTGCGATAGCCACAACATACCAGCTATTTTTTTTTTCATCCAGGAGTATCTGGCCAAGTTGTTGTGGTTTTCGGGTGAAATTTAACCAAAAAATCACCGTGAAAGTGGTTTTGGAGAAAAGCACAATTTTTCTGTTCAGTAAATACATCGCATGTCATGTTTACAAACACAAATATCATGTTTTCTTGCTTTCTGAAGCTTTCTGCATAAAAAACTCGAATGTGTGGAGGATTTGACTCCATGTGGAACCCTTAGTGTTTGCCGGCAGAAAACAAAATGAGTCATGCTAAAATGCATTCAAAACCTTAAAGTTCGTAGAGAACGTCTAGAAAACACAAACAAACACAGAGGCTGTAGCAAGATCTGGGATTGAGATCGCCATAACTCACCAGATATTTCTGCATTCATCCCAGTGTATCCGGATAAATTGTTATGGAATTCGGGTGAAATTTAACCAGAAAATCGACCTGAAAGTGGTTTTGGAGAAAACCACATTCTTTCTGTTCGGCAAATGCATCCCATGTCTGGTTCACAAACACAAATATCATGTTTTCTAGTGATACTGAAGCTTTCTGCCTAGAACACTTGAATGTGTGAAGGATTTGATTCCAGGTGGAACCAATTACCCTCTGTGAGCCAAAAATAAAAAGTGTCATCCTAAAATGCATTCAAAACCAAAGTCCATAGATAATGTCCAGAAAACACAAACACACACAGAGGCTGTAGCAAGATCTGGGATTGAGATAGCCACAACACACCAGATAGTTTCGTTTTCATCCAGGAGTATCTGGACAAATTGTTTGGTTTTGGGAGAAATTTAACCAAAATATCACCGTCAAAGTGGTTTTAGAGGAAAGCACAATTTTCTGTTCAGTAAATACATCCCATGTCATGTTTACAAACACAAGTATCATGTTTTCTCAGGTTTCTGAAGCTTTCTGCCTAGAAAACTCGAATGTGTGGAGGATTTGACTCCAGGTGGAACCAGTTAGCGTTTGCTGGCAGAAAAAAAAAAGTGTTATTCTAAAGTGCATTCAAAACCTTAAAGTCCATAGAGAATGTCCAGAAAACACAAACACACACACAGGCTGTAGCAACATCTTGGAATGAGATAGCCACAACACACCAGATATTACTGCGTTCATCCCAGCATATCCGGACAAATTGTTGTGGAATTCGGGTGAAATTTAACCAAAAAATCACAGTGAAAGTGGTTTTGGAGTAAAGCACAATCTTTCTTTTTGGTAAATGCATCCCATGTGATGTTTACAAACACAACTATCATGTTTTCTCGGATTTCTGAAGCTTTCTGCTTAGAAATCTCGAATGTTTCGAGGATTTTCTCCATGTGGTACCAGTTAGCGTTGCCGGGAGAAACAGAAACTTACAGGCTAAAATGCATTCAAAACCGTAAAGTCCGTAGAGAATGTCCAGAAAACACAAACGAACACAGAGGCTGTAGCAAGATCTAGGATTGAGATAGCCACAACACACCAGATAGTTTTGTTTTCATCCAGGAGTATCTGGACAAATTGTTTGGTTTTGGGAGAAATTTAACCAAAATATCACCGTCAAAGTGGTTTTAGAGGAAAGCACAATTTTCTGTTCAGTAAATACATCCCATGTCATGTTTACAAACACAAGTATCATGTTTTCTCAGGTTTCTGAAGCTTTCTGCCTAGAAAACTCGAATGTGTGGAGGATTTGACTCCAGGTGGAACCAATTAGCGTTTGCTGGCAGAAAAAAAAAAAGTGTTATTCTAAAATGCATTCAAAACCTTAAAGTCCATAGAGAATGTTCAGAAAACACAAACAAACACACAGGCTGTAGCAACATCTTGGAATGAGATAGCCACAACACACCAGATATTTCTGCTTTCATCCCGGGAAATCCTGAAAATTTGTTGTGGTTTTCTGGTGAAATTTAACCAAACAATCACTGTCAAAGTGGTTTTGGAGAAAAGCACAATCTTTCTGTTCGGCAACTGCATCCAATGTCATGTTTACAAACACAAATATCATGTTTTCTCAGGTTTCTGAAGCTTTCTGCCTGGAAAACTCGAATGTGTGGAGGATTTGACTCCATGTGGTACTAATTAGTGTTTGCCAGCAGAAAACAAAAACTTACATGCTAAAATGCATTCAAAACCGTAAAGTCTGTAGAGAATGTCCAGAAAACACAAACAAACACAGAGGCTGTAGCAAGATCTCGGATTGAGATAGCCACAACATGCCAGATATATCTGCTTTCATCCCGGAAAATCCTGACAAATTGTTGTGGAATTCAGGTGAAATAAAAAAAAATAAAATAAAACACCATCAAAGTGGTTTGTAGATAAGGAAAATCTTTCTTTTCAGCCAGTGGATCCAATGTCATGTTTACAAATACAAATATCATGTTTTCTCAGGTTTCTGAAGCTTTCTTCCTAGAACAATCGAATGTGTGGAGGATATGATTCCATGTGGTAACAATTAGCATTTACCAGCAGAAAACAAAAACTTACATGCTAAAATGCATTCAAAACCGTAAAGTCTGTAGAGAATGTCCAGAAAACACAAGCAAACACAGAGGCTGTAGCAAGATCTGGGATTGAGATAGCCACAACCCACCAGATATTTTTGTTTTCACCAGGAGTATCTGGACAAATTGTTGTGGTTTTCGGGTGAAATTTAACCAAAAAATCACCGTCAAAGTGGTTTTGGAGAAAAGCACAATCTTTCTGTTCGGCAAATGCATCCCATGTCATGTTTACAAACACAAATATCATGTTTAATCTGGTTTCTGAAGCCTTCTGCCTAGAAAACTCGAATGTGTGGAAGATTTGACTCAATGTGGTAGCAGTTAGCCTTTGCCAGGAGAAAACAAAAACTTACATGCTAAAATGCATTCAATACCGTAAAGTCCATAGAGAATGTCCAGAAAACACAGACAAACACAGATCCTGTAGCAAGATCTGGGACTGAGATAGCCACAACATACCAAATATTTTTGTATTCATGCAGGAGTAGCTGGACAAATTGTTGTGGAATTTGGTAAGATTAAAAAAAAGCCACCATCAAATTGATTTGGGAAAAAGCACAATCTTTCTGTTAGGCAAATGCAAGCAATATCATGTTTACAAACACAAATATCATGTTTTCTCGGGTTTCTGAAATTTTCTACCTCGGAAATTCAAATGTGTGGAGGATTTAACTCCATGTGGAACCAATTAATGTTTGCCAGCAGAAAACAAAAAGTGTCATGCTAAAATGCATTCAAAACTGTAACGTCAGAAGAGAATGTCCAGAAAACACAAACACACACAGAGGCTGTAGCAAGATCTCGGATTGAGATAGCAATAACACACCAGATATTACTGCGTTCATCCCAGCATATCCGGACAAATTGTTGTGGAATTCGGGTGAAATTTAACCAAAAAATCACAGTGAAAGTGGTTTTGGAGTAAAGCACAATCTTTCTTTTTGGTAAATGCATCCCATGTGATGTTTACAAACACAACTATCATGTTTTCTCGGATTTCTGAAGCTTTCTGCTTAGAAATCTCAAATGTTTCGAGGATTTTCTCCATGTGGTACCAGTTAGCGTTGCCGGGAGAAACAGAAACTTACAGGCTAAAATGCATTCAAAACCGTAAAGTCCGTAGAGAATGTCCAGAAAAAACAAACGAAAACAGAGGCTGTAGCAAGATCTAGGATTGAGATAGACACAACACACCAGATATTTCTGCTTTCATCCCAGGAAATCCTGAAAATTTGTTGTGGTTTTCTGGTGAAATTTAACCAAAAAATCACTGTCAAAGTGGTTTTGGAGAAAAGCACAATCTTTCTGTTCGGCAACTGCATCCAATGTCATGTTTACAAACACAAATATCATGTTTAATCTGGTTTCTGAAGCCTTCTGCCTAGAAAACTCGAATGTGTGGAAGATTTGACTCAATGTGGTAGCAATTAGTCTTTGCCAGGAGAAAACAAAAACTTACATGCTAAAATGCATTCAATACCGTAAAGCCCATAGAGAATGTCCAGAAAACACAAACACAGAGGTTGTAGCACGATCTGGGATTGCGATAGCCACAACACACCAGCTATTTTTTTTTTTTTTCATCCAGGAGTATCTGGCCAAGTTGTTGTGGTTTTCGGGTGAAATTTAACCAAAACATCACCGTGAAAGTGGTTTTGGAGAAAAGCACAATTTTCCTGTTCAGTAAATACATCGCATGTCATGTTTACAAACACAAATATCATGTTTTCTTGCTTTCTGAAGCTTTCTGCATAAAAACTCGAATGTGTGGAGGATTTGACTCCATGTGGAACCCATTAGTGTTTGCCGGCAGAAAACAAAAAGTGTCATGCTAAAATGCATTCAAAACTTTAAAGTTCATAGAGAACGTTCAGAAAACACAAACAAACACAGAGGCTGTAGCAAGATCTGGGATTGAGATCGCCATCACTCACCAGATATTTCTGCGTTCATCCCAGTGTATCCGGATAAATTGTTATGGAATTCGGGTGAAATTTAACCAGAAAATCGACCTGAAAGTGGTTTTGGAGAAAACCACAATCTTTCTGTTCGGCAAATGCATCACATGTCTGGTTCACAAACACAAATATCATGTTTTCTAGGGTTTCTGAAGCTTTCTGCCTAGAACACTCGAATGTGTGAAGGATTTGATTCCAGGTGGAACCAATTACCCTCTGTGAGCCAAAAATAAAAAATGTCATCCTAAAATGCCTTCAAAACCTATGTCCATAGATAATGTCCAGAAAACACAAACACAGAGGCTGTAGCAAGATCTGGGATTGAGGTAGCCACAACACACCAGATAGTTTTGTTTTCATCCAGGAGTATCTGGACAAATTGTTTGGTTTTGGGAGAAATTTAACCAAAAAATCACTGTCAAAGTGGTTTTGGAGAAAAGCACAATTTTCTGTTCAGTAAATACATCCCATGTCATGTTTACAAACACAAATATCATGTTTTCTCAGGTTTCTGAAGCTTGCTGCCTAGAAAACTCGAATGTGTGGAGGATTTGACTCCAGGTGGAACCAATTAGCGTTTGCTGGCAGAAAAAAAAAAAGTGTTATTTAAAATGCATTCAAAACCTTAAAGTCCATAGAGAATGTTCAGAAAACACAAAAAAACACACAGGCTGTAGCAACATCTTGGAATGAGATAGCCACAACACACCAGATATTTCTGCTTTCATCCTGGGAAATCCTGAAAATTTGTTGTGGTTTTCTGGTGAAATTTAACCAAAAAATCACTGTCAAAGTGGTTTTGGAGAAAAGCACAATCTTTCTGTTCGGCAACTGCATCCAATGTCATGTTTACAAACACAAATATCATGTTTTCTCAGGTTTCTGAAGCTTTCTGCCTGGAAAACTCGAATGTGTGGAGGATTTGACTCCATGTGGTACTAATTAGCGTTTGCCAGCAGAAAACAAAAACTTACATGCTAAAATGCATTCAAAACCGTAAAGTCCGTAGGAATGTCCAGAAAACACAAACAAACACAGAGGCTGTAGCAAGATCTCGGATTGAGATAGCCACAACATGCCAGATATATCTGCTTTCATCCCGGAAAATCCTGACAAATTGTTGTGGAATTCAGGTGAAATAAAAAAAAAATAAAACACCATCAAAGTGGTTTTGTAGATAAGGAAAATCTTTCTTTTCGGCCAGTGGATCCAATGTCATGTTTTCAAATACAAATATCATGTTTTCTCAGGTTTCTGAAGCTTTCTTCCTAGAACAATCGAATGTGTGGAGGATATGATTCCATGTGGTAACAATTAGCATTTACCAGCAGAAAACAAAAACTTACATGCTAAAATGCATTCAAAACCGTAAAGTCTGTAGAGAATGTCCAGCAAACACAAGCAAACACAGAGGCTGTAGCAAGATCTGAGATTGAGATGGCCACAACCCACCAGATATTTTTATTTTCACCAGGAGTATCTCGACAAATTGTTGTGGTTTTCAGGTGAAATTTAACCAAAAAATCACCGTCAAAGTGGTTTTGGAGAAAAGCGCAATCTTTCTGTTCGGCAAATGCATCCCATGTCATGTTTACAAACACAAATATCATGTTTAATCTGGTTTCTGAAGCTTTCTGCCTGGTAAACTCGAATGTGTGGAAGAATTGACTCAATGTGGTAGCAATTAGCCTTTGACAGCAGAAAACAAACACTTACATGCTAAAATGCATTCAATACCGTAAAGTCCATAGAGAATGTCCAGAAAACACAAACAAACACAGAGGTTGTAGCATGATCTGGGATTGTGATAGCCACAACACACCAGCTTTTTTTTTTTCATCCAGGAGTATCTGGCCAAGTTGTGGCTTTCAGGTGGAATTTAACCAAAAATTCACTGCCAAAGTGGTTTTGGAGAAAAGCACAATTTTCCTGTTCAGTAAATACATCGCATGTCATGTTTACAAACACAAATATCATGTTTTCTTGCTTTCTTAAGCTTTCTGCATAAAAACTCGAATGTGTAGACGATTTGACTCCAGGTGGAACCAATTAGCGTTTGCCAGTAGAAAACAAAAAGTGTCAAGCTAAAATGCATTCAAGACCTAAAAGAATTTAGAGAATGTCCAGAAAACACAAACAAACACGGAGGCTGTAGTAAGATTTGGAATTGAGATAGCCACAACACACCACATATTTTTGTGTACAGCCCGGCAAGTCCTGAAAAATTGTTGTGGTTTTCAGGGGAAATTTAACCAAAAAATAACAGTGAATGTGGTTTTGGAGAAAAGCACCATCCTTCTGTTTGGCAAATGCATCCCATGCCATGTTTACAATCACAAATATCATGTTTTCTCGGGTTTCTGAAGCTTTCTGCCTAGAACACCGAATAGGTGAAGAATTGGACTACAGGTGGAACCAATTACCGTCTGTGAGCAGAAAACCAAAAGTGTCATGCTAAAATGCATTCAAAGCCATAAAGTCCTTAGGGAATGTCTAGAAAACACAAAGAAACACAGAGGCTGTAGCGTGATCTAGGATTGAGATAGCCACAACACACCAGATATTTTTGTTTCCATGCAGGAGTATCTGGACAAATTGTTGTGGTTTTTGGGTGAGATTTAAGGAAAAAATCACCGTGAAAGTGGTTTTGGAGTAAAGGACAATCTTTTTGTTCAGCAAATGCATCCAATGTCATGTTTACAATCACAAATATCATATATTCTTGGGCTTTTGAAGCTTTCTGCGTAGAAAACTCGAATGAGTGGAGGATTTGATTCCATGTGGTACTAATTAGCTTTTGCCAGCAGAAAACAAAAAGAGTCATGCTAAAATGCATTCCAAAGCATAAAGTCCGTAGAGAATGTCCATAAAACACAAACAAACACAGAGACTATAGCAAGTTCTGGGATTGAGGTAGCCACAACACACCAGATATTTTTGTTTACATCCCGGCAAATCCTGAAAAATTGTTGCGGTTTTTAGGGGAAATTTAACCAAAAAATAACGGTGAATGTGGTTTAGGAGAAAAGCACAATCTTTCATTTTGGCAAATGCATCCAATGTCATGTTTACAATCACAAATATCATTTATCTCAGGTTTCTGAGGCGTTCTGCCTAGAACACCGATTGTGTGAAGGATTTGACTCCAGGTGGAACCAATTAGCGTTTGCCGGCAGAAAACAAAAACGTACATGCTAAAATGCATTCAAAACCGTCAACTCCATAGAGAATGTCCAGAAAACACAAACAAACACAGAGGCTGTAGCAAGATCTGGGATTGAGATAGCCACAGCACACCATATATTTTTGTTTTCATCCAGGAGTATCTGGACAAATTGTTGTGGAATTTGGGGGAAATTTAACCAATAAACCACCAAGAAAGTGGTTTTGGAGAAAAGCATGATCTTTCTGTTCGCAATTGCATCCAATGTCATGTTTACGAACACAAATATCATCTTTTCTCGGGTTTCTGAAGCTTTCTGCCTAGAAAACTCGAATGTGTGTAGGATTTGACACCATGTGGATCCAATTAGTGTTTGCCGGCAGAAAAAAAACTTACATGCTAAAATGCATTCAAAACCGTCAAGTACGTAGAGAATGTCCAGAAAACACAAACAAACACAGAGGCTGTAGCATAATCTGGGATTGAGATAGCCACAACCCACCAGATATTTCTGAGTTCATTCCAGCATATCCGGACAAATTGTTGTGATTTTCAGGGGAAATTTAACTAAAAAACAACCGTGAAAGTGGTTTTTCAGAAAATCACAATCTTTCTGTTCAACAAATGCATCCAATGTCATGTTTACAAACACAATTATGTTTTCTCTGGTTTCTAAATTTCTGCGTAGAAAACTCGAATGTGTGGAGGATTTGACTCCATTTGGAACCAATTAGCGTTTGCCGGCAGAAAACAAAAACTTACATGCTAAAATGAATTCAAAGCCTTAAAGTCCATAGAGAATGTCCAGAAAACACAAACAAACACAGAGACTGTAGCAAGATCTGGGATTGAGATAGCCACAACACACCAGATATTTTGGTGTTCATCCAGGAATATCTGCACAAATTGTTGTGGTTTTTGGGTGAAATTTAACAAAAAAAACTCTGTGAAAGTGGTTTTGGGGAAAAGCACAATCTTTCTGTTCACAAATGCGTCCCATGTCATGTTTACAAACACAAATATCATGTTTTCTCAAATTTCTGAAGCTTTCTGCCTAGTACACCGAATGTGTGAAGAATTTGACTCCAGGTGGAACCAATTACAGTCTGTGAACAGAAAACAAACAGTGTCATGCTAAAATGCATTCAAAACCATAAAGTCCGTAGAGAATTCCACAAAACACAAAGAAACAACCAGGCTGTAGCAAGATCTGGGATTGAGAAAGCCACAACACACCAGAATTTTTTGTTTTCATCCAGGAGTATCTGCACAAATTGTTGTGGAATTCGGGTGAAATTTAACCAAAAAATCACAGTGAAAGTGGTTTTGGAGAAAAGCACAATCTTTCTGTTCAGCAAATGCATCCCATGTCATGTTTACAAATGCAAATATCATGTTTACCCCGGGTTTCTAAAGCCTTCTGCCTAGATATCGCGAATGTGTGGAGGATTTGACTCCATGTGGAACCAATTAGTGTTTGCCGGCAGAAAACAAAAACTTACATGTTAAAATGCATTCAAAACCGTCAAGTCCGTAGAGAATGTCCAGAAAACACATACAAACACAGAGGCTGTAGCAAGATCTCGGATTGAGATAGCCATAACTACCAGATATTTCTGCGTTCATCCAAGCATATCGAGACAAATTGTTGTGGATTTCAGGTGAAATTTCACAAAAAAATCACCGTCAAAGTGGTTATGGCGAAAAGCACGATCTTTCTCTTCGGCAATTGCATCCCATGTCATTTTTAATATGCAAATATCATGTTTAATAGGGTTTCTAAAGCCTTCTTCCTAGAAAACGCAAATGTGTGGAGGATTTGACTCCATGTGGAAACAATTAGACTTTGCCGGCAGAAAACAAAAACTTACATGCAAAAAATGCATTCAAAACTGTAAAGTACGTAGAAAATGTCCCGAAAACACACAAAACACAGAGGCTGTAGCAGATTTTGGATTGAGATGGCCACAACACCAGATATTTTTGTTTCCATGCAGGAGTATCTGGACAAATTGTTGTGCTTTTTGGGTGAGATTAAAATTCACCGTGAAAATGGTTTCGAGAAAAGCACTATCTTTCTGTTCAGCAAATGCATCCAATGTCATATTAACAAACACAAATATGTTTTCTCAGGTTTCTGAAGCTTTCTGCCTGGTAAACTCGAATGTGTGGAAGATTTGACTCAATGTGGTAGCAATTAGCCTTTGCCAGCAGAAAACAAACACTTACATGCTAAAATGCATTCAAAACCGTAAAGTCCATAGGGAATGTCCAGAAAACACAAACAAACACACAGGCTGTAGCAACATCTTGGAATAAGATAGCCACAACACACCAGATATTTCTGCTTTCATCCCGGGAAATCCTGAAAATTTGTTGTGGTCTTCTGGTGAAATTTAACCAAAAAATCACTGTCAAATTGGTTTTGGAGAAAAGCACAATCTTTCTGTTCGGCAACTGCATCCAATGTCATGTTTACAAACACAAATATCATGTTTAATCTGGTTTCTGAAGCTTTCTGCCTGGAAAACTCGAATGTGTGGAAGATTTGACTCAATGTGGTAGCAATTAGCCTTTGCCAGCAGAAAACAAACACTTACATGCTAAAATGCATTCAAAACCGTAAAGTCCGTAGGAATGTCCAGAAAACACAAACAAACACAGAGGTTGTAGCACGATCTGGGATTGCGATAGCCACAACACACCAGCTATTTTTTTTTTCATTCAGGAGTATCTGGCCAAGTTGTGGTTTTCCGGTGGAATTTAACCAAAAAATCACTGTCAAAGTGGTTTTGGAGAAAAGCACAATTTTTCTGTTCAGTAAATACATCCCATGTCATGTTTACAAACACAAATATCATGTTTCCTTGCTTTCTGAAGCTTTCTGCATAAAAACTCGAATGTGTGGAGGATTTGACTCCATGTGGAACCCATTAGTGTTTGCCGGCAGAAAACAAAAAGTGTCATGCTAAAATGCATTCAAAACCTTAAAGTTCATAGAGAACATCCAGAAAACACAAACACAGAGGCTGTAGCAAGATCTGGGATTGAGATCGCCATCACTCACCAGATATTTCTGCGTTCATCCCAGTGTATCCGGATAAATTGTTGTGGAATTCGGGTGAAATTTAACCAGAAAATCGACCTGAAAGTGGTTTTGGAGAAAAACACAATCTTTCTGTTCGGCAAATGCATCACATGTCTGGTTCACAAACACAAATATCATGTTTTCTAGGGTTTCTGAAGCTTTCTGCCTAGAACACTCGAATGTGTGAAGGATTTGATTCCAGGTGGAACCAATTACCCTCTGTGAGCCAAAAATAAAAAGTGTCATCCTAAAATGCCTTCAAAACCTATGTCCATAGATAATGTCCAGAAAACACAAACAAGCACAGAGGCTGTAGCAACATCTTGGAATGAGATAGCCACAACATGCCAGATATATCTGCTTTCATCCCGGAAAATCCTGACAAATTGTTGTGGAATTCAGGTGAAATAAAAAAAAATAAAACACCATCAAAGTGGTTTTGTAGATAAGGAAAATCTTTCTTTTCAGCCAGTGGATCCAATGTCATGTTTTCAAATACAAATATCATGTTTTCTCAGGTTTCTGAAGCTTTCTTCCTAGAACAATCGAATGTGTGGAGGATATGATTCCATGTGGTAACAATTAGCATTTACCAGAAGAAAACAAAAACTTACATGCTAAAATGCATTCAAAACCGTAAAGTCTGTAGAGAATGTCCAGCAAACACAAGCAAACACAGAGGCTGTAGCAAGATCTGGGATTGAGATAGCCACAACCCACCAGATATTTTTGTTTTCACCAGGAGTATCTCGACAAATTGTTGTGGTTTTCGGGTGAAATTTAACCAAAAAATCACCGTCAAAGTGGTTTTGGAGAAAAGCACAATCTTTCTGTTCGGCAAATGCATCCCATGTCATGTTTAGAAACACAAATATCATGTTTAATCTGGTTTCTGAAGCCTTCTGCCTAGAAAACTCGAATGTGTGGAAGATTTGACTCAATGTGGTAGCAGTTAGCCTTTGCCAGGAGAAAACAAAAACTTACATGCTAAAATGCATTCAATACCGTAAAGTCCATAGAGAATGTCCAGAAAACACAAACAAACACAGAGGTTGTAGCACGATCTGGGATTGCGATAGCCACAACACACCAGCTTTTTTTTTTTTTTTATCCATGAGTATCTGGCCAAGTTGTTGTGGTTTTTGGGTGAAATTTAACCAAAAAATCACTGTCAAAGTGGTTTTGGAGAAAAGCACAATTTTTCTGTTCAGTAAATACATCCCATGTCATGTTTACAAACACAAATATCATGTTTCCTTGCTTTCTGAAGCTTTCTGCATAAAAACTCGAATGTGTGGAGGATTTGACTCCATGTGGAACCCATTAGTGTTTGCCAGCAGAAAACAAAAAGTGTCATGCTAAAATGCATTCAAAACCTTAAAGTTCATAGAGAACGTCCAGAAAACACAAACACAGAGGCTGTAGCAAGATCTGGGATTGAGATCGCCATCACTCACCAGATATTTCTGCGTTCATCCCAGTGTATCCGGATAAATTGTTGTGGAATTCGGGTGAAATTTAACCAGAAAATCGACCTGAAAGTGGTTTTGGAGAAAAACACAATCTTTCTGTTCGGCAAATGCATCACATGTCTGGTTCACAAACACAAATATCATGTTTTCTAGGGTTTCTGAAGCTTTCTGCCTAGAACACTCGAATGTGTGAAGGATTTGATTCCAGATGGAACCAATTACCCTCTGTGAGCCAAAAATAAAAAGTGTCATCCTAAAATGCCTTCAAAACCAAAGTCCATAGAGAATGTCCAGAAAACACAAACAAACACACAGGCTGTAGCAACATCTTGGAATAAGATAGCCACAACACACCAGATATTTCTGCTTTCATCCCGGGAAATCCTGAAAATTTGTTGTGGTCTTCTGGTGAAATTTAACCAAAAAATCACTGTCAAAGTGGTTTTGGAGAAAAGCACAATCTTTCTGTTCGGCAACTGCATCCAATGTCATGTTTACAAACACAAATATCATGTTTTCTCAGGTTTCTGAAGCTTTCTGCCTGGTAAACTCGAATGTGTGGAAGATTTGACTCAATGTGGTAGCAATTAGCCTTTGCCAGCAGAAAACAAACACTTACATGCTAAAATGCATTCAAAACCGTAAAGTCCATAGGGAATGTCCAGAAAATACAAACAAACACAGAGGTTGTAGCACGATCTGGGATTGCGATAGCCACAACACACCAGCTATTTTTTTTTTCATCCAGGAGTATCTGGCCAAGTTGTGGCTTTCAGGTGGAATTTAACCAAAAAATCACTGTCAAAGTGGTTTTGGAGAAAAGCACAATTTTTTTGTTCAGTAAATACATCCCATGTCATGTTTACAAACACAAATATCATGTTTCCTTGCTTTCTGAAGCTTTCTGCATAAAAACTCGAATGTGTGGAGGATTTGACTCCATGTGGAACCCATTAGTGTTTGCTGGCAGAAAACAAAAAGTGTCATGCTAAAATGCATTCAAAACCTTAAAGTTCATAGAGAACGTCCAGAAAACACAAACACAGAGGCTGTAGCAAGATCTGGGATTGAGATCGCCATCACTCACCAGATATTTCTGCGTTCATCCCAGTGTATCCGGATAAATTGTTGTGGAATTCGGGTGAAATTTAACCAGAAAATCGACCTGAAAGTGGTTTTGGAGAAAAACACAATCTTTCTGTTCGGCAAATGCATCACATGTCTGGTTCACAAACACAAATATCATGTTTTCTAGGGTTTCTGAAGCTTTCTGCCTGAAACACTCGAATGTGTGAAGGATTTGATTCCAGGTGGAACCAATTACCCTCTGTGAGCCAAAAATAAAAAGTGTCATCCTAAAATGCCTTCAAAACCTATGTCCATAGATAATGTCCAGAAAACACAAACAAGCACAGAGGCTGTAGCAACATCTTGGAATGAGATAGCCACAACATGCCAGATATATCTGCTTTCATCCCGGAAAATCCTGACAAATTGTTGTGGAATTCAGGTGAAATAAAAAAAAAATAAAACACCATCAAAGTGGTTTTGTAGATAAGGAAAATCTTTCTTTTCGGCCAGTGGATCCAATGTCATGTTTTCAAATACAAATATCATGTTTTCTCAGGTTTCTGAAGCTTTCTTCCTAGAACAATCGAATGTGTGGAGGATATGATTCCATGTGAAACAATTAGCATTTACCAGCAGAAAACAAAAACTTACATGCTAAAATGCATTCAAAACCGTAAAGTCTGTAGAGAATGTCCAGCAAACACAAGCAAACACAGAGGCTGTAGCAAGATCTGGGATTGAGATAGCCACAACCCACCAGATATTTTTGTTTTCACCAGGAGTATCTCGACAAATTGTTGTGGTTTTCGGGTGAAATTTAACCAAAAAATCACCGTCAAAGTGGTTTTGGAGAAAAGCGCAATCTTTCTGTACGGCAAATGCATCCCATGTCATGTTTACAAACACAAATATCATGTTTAATCTGGTTTCTGAAGCCTTCTGCCTAGAAAACTCGAATGTGTGGAAGATTTGACTCAATGTGGTAGCAGTTAGCCTTTGCCAGGAGAAAACAAAAACTTACATGCTAAAATGCATTCAATACCGTAAAGTCCATAGAGAATGTCCAGAAAACACAAACAAACACAGAGGTTGTAGCACTATCTGGGATTGCGATAGCCACAACACACCAGCTTTTTTTTTTTTTTATCCAGGAGTATCTGGCCAAGTTGTTGTGGTTTTTGGGTGAAATTTAACCAAAAAATCACCGTGAAAGTGGTTTTGGAGAAAAGCACAATTTTTCTGTTCAGTAAATACATCCCATGTCATGTTTACAAACACAAATATCATGTTTCCTTGTTTTCTGAAGCTTTCTGCATAAAAACTCGAATGTGTGGAGGATTTGACTCCATGTGGAACCCATTAGTGTTTGCCAGCAGAAAACAAAAAGTGTCATGCTAAAATGCATTCAAAACCTTAAAGTTCATAGAGAACGTCCAGAAAACACAAACACAGAGGCTGTAGCAAGATCTGGGATTGAGATCGCCATCACTCACCAGATATTTCTGCGTTCATCCCAGTGTATCCGGATAAATTGTTGTGGAATTCGGGTGAAATTTAACCAGAAAATCGACCTGAAAGTGGTTTTGGAGAAAACCACAATCTTTCTGTTCGGCAAATGCATCACATGTCTGGTTCACAAACACAAATATCATGTTTTCTAGGGTTTCTGAAGCTTTCTGCCTAGAACACTCGAATGTGTGAAGGATTTGATTCCAGGTGGAACCAATTACCCTCTGTGAGCCAAAAATAAAAAGTGTCATCCTAAAATGCCTTCAAAACCAAAGTCCATAGAGAATGTCCAGAAAACACAAACAAACACACAGGCTGTAGCAACATCTTGGAATAAGATAGCCACAACTCACCAGATATTTCTGCTTTCATCCCGGGAAATCCTAAAAATTTGTTGTGGTCTTCTGGTGAAATTTAACCAAAAAATCACTGTCAAAGTGGTTTTGGAGAAAAGCACAATCTTTCTGTTCTGCAACTGCATCCAATGTCATGTTTACAAACACAAATATCATGTTTTCTCAGGTTTCTGAAGCTTTCTGCCTGGAAAACTCGAATGTGTGGAAGATTTGACTCAATGTGGTAGCAATTAGCCTTTGCCAGCAGAAAACAAACACTTACATGCTAAAATGCATTCAAAACCGTAAAGTCCATAGGGAATGTCCAGAAAATACAAACAAACACAGAGGTTGTAGCACGATCTGGGATTGCGATAGCCACAACACACCAGCTATTTTTTTTTTCATCCAGGAGTATCTGGCCAAGTTGTGGCTTTCAGGTGGAATTTAACCAAAAAATCACTGTCAAAGTGGTTTTGGAGAAAAGCACAATTTTTTTGTTCAGTAAATACATCCCATGTCATGTTTACAAACACAAATATCATGTTTCCTTGCTTTCTGAAGCTTTCTTCATAAAAACTCGAATGTGTGGAGGATTTGACTCCATGTGGAACCCATTAGTGTTTGCTGGCAGAAAACAAAATGTGTCATGCTAAAATGCATTCAAAACCTTAAAGTTCATAGAGAACGTCCAGAAAACACAAACACAGAGGCTGTAGCAAGATCTGGGATTGAGATCGCCATCACTCACCAGATATTTCTGCGTTCATCCCAGTGTATCCGGATAAATTGTTGTGGAATTCGGGTGAAATTTAACCAGAAAATCGACCGGAAAGTGGTTTTGGAGAAAAACACAATCTTTCTGTTCGGCAAATGCATCACATGTCTGGTTCACAAACACAAATATCATGTTTTCTAGGGTTTCTGAAGCTTTCTGCCTGAAACACTCGAATGTGTGAAGGATTTGATTCCAGGTGGAACCAATTACCCTCTGTGAGCCAAAAATAAAAAGTGTCATCCTAAAATGCCTTCAAAACCTATGTCCATAGATAATGTCCAGAAAACACAAACAAGCACAGAGGCTGTAGCAACATCTTGGAATGAGATAGCCACAACATGCCAGATATATCTGCTTTCATCCCGGAAAATCCTGACAAATTGTTGTGGAATTCAGGTGAAATAAAAAAAAAATAAAACACCATCAAAGTGGTTTTGTAGATAAGGAAAATCTTTCTTTTCGGCCAGTGGATCCAATGTCATGTTTTCAAATACAAATATCATGTTTTCTCAGGTTTCTGAAGCTTTCTTCCTAGAACAATCGAATGTGTGGAGGATATGATTCCATGTGGTAACAATTAGCATTTACCAGCAGAAAACAAAAACTTACATGCTAAAATGCATTCAAAACCGTAAAGTCTGTAGAGAATGTCCAGAAAACACAAGCAAACACAGAGGCTGTAGCAAGATCTGGGATTGAGATAGCCACAACCCACCAGATATTTTTGTTTTCACCAGGAGTATCTGGACAAATTGTTGTGGTTTTCGGGTGAAATTTAACCAAAAAATCACCGTCAAAGTGGTTTTGTAGAAAAGCACAATCTTTCTGTTCGGCAAATGCATCCCATGTCATGTTTACAAACACAAATATCATGTTTAATCTGGTTTCTGAAGCCTTCTGCCTAGAAAACTCGAATGTGTGGAAGATTTGACTCAATGTGGTAGCAGTTAGCCTTTGCCAGGAGAAAACAAAAACTTACATGCTAAAATGCATTCAATACCATAAAGTCCATAGAGAATGTCCAGAAAACACAAACAAACACAGAGGTTGTAGCACTATCTGGGATTGCGATAGCCACAACACACCAGCTTTTTTTTTTTTTATCCAGGAGTATCTGGCCAAGTTGTTGTGGTTTTTGGGTGAAATTTAACCAAAAAATCACTGTCAAAGTGGTTTTGGAGAAAAGCACAATTTTTCTGTTCAGTAAATACATCCCATGTCATGTTTACAAACACAATTATCATGTTTCCTTGCTTTCTGAAGCTTTCTGCATAAAAACTCGAATGTGTGGAGGATTTGACTCCATGTGGAACCCATTAGTGTTTGGCGGCAGAAAACAAAAAGTGTCATGCTAAAATGCATTCAAAACCTTAAAGTTCATAGAGAACGTCCAGAAAACACAAACACAGAGGCTGTAGCAAGATCTGGGATTGAGATCGCCATCACTCACCAGATATTTCTGCGTTCATCCCAGTGTATCCGGATAAATTGTTGTGGAATTCGGGTGAAATTTAACCAGAAAATAGACCTGAAAGTGGTTTTGGAGAAAACCACAATCTTTCTGTTCGGCAAATGCATCACATGTCTGGTTCACAAACACAAATATCATGTTTTCTAGGGTTTCTGAAGCTTTCTGCCTGAAACACTCGAATGTGTGAAGGATTTGATTCCAGGTGGAACCAATTACCCTCTGTGAGCCGAAAATAAAAAGTGTCATACTAAAATGCATTCAAAACCAAAGTCCATAGAGAATGTCCAGAAAACACAAACAAACACACAGGCTGTAGCAACATCTTGGAATAAGACAGCCACAACACACCAGATATTTCTGCTTTCATCCCGGGAAATCCTGAAAATTTGTTGTGGTCTTCTGGTGAAATTTAACCAAAAAATCACTGTCAAAGTGGTTTTGGAGAAAAGCACAATCTTTCTGTTCGGCAACTGCATCCAATGTCATGTTTACAAACACAAATATAATGTTTAATCTGGTTTCTGAAGCTTTCTGCCTGGAAAACTCGAATGTGTGGAAGATTTGACTCCAGGTGGAACCAATTAGCCTTTGCCAGCAGAAAACAAACACTTACATGCTAAAATGCATTCAATACCATAAAGCCCATAGAGAATGTCCAGAAAACACAAACAAACACAGAGGTTGTAGCACGATCTGGGATTGCGATAGCCACAACACACCAGCTATTTTTTTTTTCATCCAGGAGTATCTGGCCAAGTTGTGGCTTTCAGGTGGAATTTAACCAAAAAATCACTGCCAAAGTGGTTTTGGAGAAAAGCACAATTTTTCTGTTCAGTAAATACATCCCATGTCATGTTTACAAACACAAATATCATGTTTCCTTGCTTTCTGAAGCTTTCTTCATAAAAACTCGAATGTGTGGAGGATTTGACTCCATGTGGAACCCATTAGTGTTTGCCGGCAGAAAACAAAAAGTGTCATGCTAAAATGCATTCAAAACCTTAAAGTTTGTAGAGAACGTCCAGAAAACACAAACACAGAGGCTGTAGCAAGATCTGGGATTGAGATCACCATCACTCACCAGATATTTCTGCGTTCATCCCAGTGTATCCGGATAAATTGTTGTGGAATTCGGGTGAAATTTAACCAGAAAATCGACCTGAAAGTGGTTTTGGAGAAAAACACAATCTTTCTGTTCGGCAAATGCATCACATGTCTGGTTCACAAACACAAATATCATGTTTTCTAGGGTTTCTGAAGCTTTCTGCCTAGAACACTCGAATGTGTGAAGGATTTGATTCCAGGTGGAACCAATTACCCTCTGTGAGCCAAAAATAAAAAGTGTCATCCTAAAATGCCTTCAAAACCTATGTCCATAGATAATGTCCAGAAAACACAAACAAGCACAGAGGCTGTAGCAACATCTTGGAATGAGATAGCCACAACATGCCAGATATATCTGCTTTCATCCCGGAAAATCCTGACAAATTGTTGTGGAATTCGGGTGAAATAAAAAAAAAAAATAAAACACCATCAAAGTGGTTTTGTAGATAAGGAAAATCTTTCTTTTCGGCCAGTGGATCCAATGTCATGTTTTCAAATACAAATATCATGTTTTCTCAGGTTTCTGAAGCTTTCTTCCTAGAACAATCGAATGTGTGGAGGATATGATTCCATGTGGTAACAATTAGCATTTACCAGCAGAAAACAAAAACTTACATGCTAAAATGCATTCAAAACCGTAAAGTCTGTAGAGAATGTCCAGCAAACACAAGCAAACACAGAGGCTGTAGCAAGATCTGGGATTGAGATAGCCACAACCCACCAGATATTTTTGTTTTCACCAGGAGTATCTGGACAAATTGTTGTGGTTTTCGGGTGAAATTTAACCAAAAAATCACCGTCAAAGTGGTTTTGTAGAAAAGCACAATCTTTCTGTTCGGCAACTGCATCCAATGTCATGTTTACAAACACAAATATCATGTTTAATCTGGTTTCTGAAGCCTTCTGCCTAGAAAACTCGAATGTGTGGAAGAATTGACTCAATGTGGTAACAATTAGCCTTTGCCAGCAGAAAACAAAAACTTACATGCTAAAATGCATTCAATACCGTAAAGTCCATAGAGAATGTCCAGAAAACACAAACAAACACAGAGACTGTAGCACGATCTGGGATTGCGATAGCCACAACACACCAGCTATTATTTTTTTTTTCATCCAGGAGTATCTGGCCAAGTTGTTGTGGTTTTCGGGTGAAATTTAACCAAAAAATCACCGTGAAAGTGGTTTTGGAGAAAAGCACAATTTTTCTGTTCAGTAAATACATCCCATGTCATGTTTACAAACACAAATATCATGTTTCCTTGCTTTCTGAAGCTTTCTGCATAAAAAACTCGAATGTGTGGAGGATTTGATTCCATGTGGAACCCATTAGTGTTTGCCGGCAGAAAACAAAAAGTGTCATGCTAAAATGCATTCAAAACCTTAAAGTTCATAGAGAACGTCCAGAAAACACAAACAAACACAGAGGCTGTAGCAAGATCTGGGATTGAGATCAGCATAACTCACCAGATATTTCTGCATTCATCCCAGTGTATCCGGATAAATTATTGTGGAATTCGGGTGAAATTTAACCAGAAAATAGACCTGAAAGTGGTTTTGGAGAAAAACACAATCTTTCTGTTCAGCAAATGCATCACATGTCTGGTTCACAAACACAAATATCATGTTTTCTAGGGTTTCTGAAGCTTTCTGCCTAGAACACTCGAATGTGTGAAGGATTTGATTCCAGGTGGAACCAATTACACTCTGTGAGCCGAAAATAAAAAGTGTCATACTAAAATGCATTCAAAACCAAAGTCCATAGATAATGTCCAGAAAACACAAACAAACACAGAGGCTGTAGCAAGATCTGGGATTGAGATAACCACAACACACCAGATATTTTTGTTTTCATCCAGGAGTATCTGGACAAATTGTTTGGTTTTGGGAACAATTTAACCAAAAAATCACCATCAAAGTGGTTTTGGAGAAAAGCACAATTTTCTGTTCAGTAAATACATCCCATGTCATGTTTACAAACACAAATATCATGTTTTCTCAGGTTTCTGAAGCTTGCTGCCTAGAAAACTTGAATGTGTGGAGGATTTGATTCCAGGTGGAACCAATTAGCGTTTGCTGGCAGAAAAAAAAAGTGTTATTCTAAAATGCATTCAAAACCGTAAAGTCCATAGAGAATGTCCAGAAAACACAAACAAACACACAGGCTGTAGCAACATCTTGGAATAAGATAGCCACAACACACCAGATATTTCTGCTTTCATCCCGGGAAATCCTGAAAATTTGTTGTGGTCTTCTGGTGAAATTTAACCAAAAAATCACTGTCAAAGTGGTTTTGGAGAAAAGCACAATCTTTCTGTTCGGCAACTGCATCCAATGTCATGTTTACAAACACAAATATCATGTTTTCTCAGGTTTCTGAAGCTTTCTCCCTGGTAAACTCGAATGTGTGGAAGATTTGACTCAATGTGGTAGCAATTAGCCTTTGCCAGCAGAAAACAAAAACTTACATGCTAAAATGCATTCAATACCGTAAAGTCCATAGAGAATGTCCAGAAAACACAAACACAGAGGTTGTAGCATGATCTGGGATTGCGATAGCCACAACACACCAGCTATTTTTTTTTTCATCCAGGAGTATCTGGCCAAGTTGTGGTTTTCGGGTGAAATTTAACCAAAAAATCACTGTCAAAGTGGTTTTGGAGAAAAGCACAATTTTTCTGTTCAGTAAATACATCCCATGTCATGTTTACAAACACAAATATCATGTTTCCTTGCTTTCTGAAGCTTTCTTCATAAAAACTCGAATGTGTGGAGGATTTGACTCCATGTGGAACCCATTAGTGTTTGCCAGCAGATAACAAAAAGTGTCATGCTAAAATGCATTCAAAACCTTAAAGTTCGTAGAGAACATCCAGAAAACACAAACAAACACAGAGGCTGTAGCAAGATCTGGGATTGAGATCGCCATAACACACCAGATATATCTGCATTCATCCCAGTGTATCCGGATAAATTGTTGTGGAATTCGGGTGAAATTTAACCAGAAAATCGACCTGAAAGTGGTTTTGGAGAAAAACACAATCTTTCTGTTCGGCAAATGCATCACATGTCTTGTTCACAAACACAAATATCATGTTTTCTAGGGTTTCTGAAGCTTTCTGCCTAGAACACTCGAATGTGTGGAGGATTTTACTCCAGGTGGAACCAATTAGCGTTTGCTGGCAGAAATCAAAAAGTGTCATGCTAAAATGCATTCAAAATCATAAAGTCTGTAGAGAATGTCCAGTAAACACAAACAAACACAGAGGCTGTAGCAAGATCTGGGATTGAGATAGCCATAACACACCAGATATTACTGCGTTCATCCCAGCATATCCAGACAAATGGTTGTGGTTTTCAGGTGAAATTTAACCAAAAAATCACCACGAAAGTTGTTTTGGAGAAAAGCAAAATCTTCCTTTTCGGCAAGTGAATCCAATGTTATGTTTACAAGCACAAATATTATGTTTTCTGGTTTCTGTAGCTTTCTGCATAGACACATTTTATGTGTGAAGGATTTGCCTCCATGTGGAACCAATTACTGTCTGTGAGCAGAAAACAAAAAGTGTCATGCTAAAATGCATTCAAAACAAAAGTCCATTGCTAATATCCAGAAAACACAAACAAACATAGAGGCTGTACCAATATCTGGGATTGTGATATCCACAACACACCAGATATTTCTGCTTTCATCCAGGAGTATCTGGATAAATTCTTGTGGAATTCATGTGAAATTTAACTAAAAAATCACCATCAAAGTGGTTTTGGATATAAGCACAATCTTTCTGTTCTGCACATGCATCCACTGCCATGTTTACAAACAGAAATATCATGTTTTCTCAGGTTTCTGAAGCTTTCTGCCAAAAAAACTCAAATGTGTTGAGGATATGATTCCATGTGGCAACAATTAGCATTTACCAGCAGAAAACAAAAACTTACATGCTAAAATGCATTCAAAACCGTAAAGTCCATAGAGAATGTCCAGAAAACACAAACAAACAGAGAGGCTGTAGCATGATCTGGGATTGCGATAGCCACAACACACCAGCTATTTTTTTTTTTCATCCAGGAGTATCTGGCCAAGTTGTTGTGGTTTTCAGGTAAATTTAACCAAAGAATCACCGTGAAACTGGTTTTGGAGAAAAGCGCAATCTTTCTGTTCAGTAAATGCATCCCATGTCATGTTTACAAAAACAAAAATCATGTTTTCTAGGTTTCTGAAGCTTTCTGCCTAAAAAACTCGAATGTGTGGAGGATTTGACTCCATGTGGAACCCATTAGTGTTTGCCGGCAGAAAACAAAAAGTGTCATGCTAAAATGCATTCAAAACCTTAAGGTTCGTAGAGAACATCCAGAAAACACAAACAAACACAGAGGCTTTAACAAGATCTGCTATTGTGATCGCCATAACTCACCAGATATTTCTGTGTTCATCCCAGTGTATCCGGATAAATTGTTGTGGAATTCGGGTGAAATTTAACCAGAAAATCGACCTGAAAGTGGTTTTGGAGAAAAACACAGTCTTTCTGTTCAGCAAATGCATCCCATGTCTGGTTCACAAACACAAATATCATGTTTTCTAGGGTTTCTGAAGCTTTCTGCCCAGAACACTCGAATGTGTGAAGGATTTGATTCCAGGTGGAACCAATTACCCTCTGTGAGCCGAAAATAAAAAGTGTCATGCTAAAATGCATTCAAAGTCCATAGATAATGTCCAGAAAACACAAACAGAAAAGCAAGTGATGCAATTTCAGAGGTTGGTGCGTGAGTCTCAGCAGCTTTGTCCATCTGGCCTGTGGCTCACACCTACCGACCGCTTGGGACTGGTCAGGTGGTGGGCGCTGATCTGGCAGCAGGGGCCACGGAGCCCGGGGTGGCAGAGACGGCCACAGCCGTGCTGGCGGGCACACTGGCCAGCTTGCCAATACCCTGCGCAATCACGTCCTCAATCTTCTTCCCGTTCAGCTCACTGATGACCTTGTTCAGCCGGTCGTCATCCGCCTCCATGCCCATGCTGTCCAGGATCTTCTTGATGTCTTTGGCACTGGGCAAGGAGTTGCCCCCGAGGGCGGCCAGCAGAAACTCAAGTCAAAGAATCTTTTGAAAAAAAAAAAAAAAAACAGTTGTGCTCCATCTGGACCGTCTTATTTAAAACCAAACCTAAATACTCAACAAGTACTACTTGAACACAGTTATGCCTTTAGGAATCCAATGGAGGCAAAGAGGAGGATAATTAAGCTGGAAAAAGAAATTGCAAGCTTGAAAAGAAAAATGAAGACCTGCCTACAGAAAGAACGTAGAGCAACTCGTAGATGGATCCAAGCCACGTGCTTGGTGAAGAATTTAGAAGCAAATAACATATTACCTAAGGGCACATCAGAACACATTTTACCAACTGCCTTAAGTAGTCTTCCTTTGGAGGATTTTAAGATTCTTGAAGGAAAGCAACAAGATAAAACACTGGCAGTTATCTAAATCTAACACAGATGAAGGGCACCTTCACTGAAGTTTAGCTTGCACAGAACTTGATGTCCAATCTTCATTCTTTTTGGAGGCAAAGATATTTATGGTAATTATGCTGAAGTTGATTATTAATAAAGCTTTACTTGAAGTACCATTACTGTATAACTTATAAAGACTTGATTACAAAAAAAATTTTATGAGGCTTTTATTTGAAAATTATTGGAAGTGCCTTACGTTAGAATTACATTCTGAAAATTTTTTGCTAGGAAATTATTATGTTTGCGAGATGTTTTGTATTTATTTAAGCTACTGTTAAAGAACAGCAGGTAACACATAATATGTGTAATTTATATTAGAAAAAGAATCCTTGTCCAGTTCCAAAGTTGGAAAATTAAATTCTAAATAAGATGCTAAGTAGTAGCTAACCAACATTAAATAGTGATCTTAAAACTGTTGGGGTTTGGGCCGGAGCCGTGGCTCACTTGGTTAATCCTCTACCTGCAGCACCGGCATCCCATATGGGCACTGGGTTCTTGTCCATTTGCTCCTGTTCCAGTCCAGCTCTCTGCTGTGGCCCGGGAAGGCAGTGGGGGATGGCCCAAGTGCTTGGGCGCCTGCACCCATGTGGGAGATCTGGAAGAAGTACCTGGCTCCTGGCTTTGGATCAGCGTAGCTCCGGCTGTGGTGGCCATTTGGGGGGTGAACCAATAGAAGGAAGACCTTTCTCTCTTATCTCCCTCACTGTCTAACTCTACCTGTCAAATAAAAAAAAAAACTGTAAAATATTTTGGAATGTGTAGTATCCTTGAATCATCCAAATTTGATAAGGCCTCAAGTACCTCAGACTGATAAAAATCCGTAGCTGACTGTATTGACTTTACAAACATGTAATATACATATTTCAGGATCTAGCTTTACCTTAATTAAACAATAGAGAAACACATATGACTCTTCTTATAATAAAAATACTATATTTACATCTTCAAAATTGATGTATTAGTAAGCACATGTGTTAGCAAATTCTGTATTAGGTACTTCTGCTCCTATAAGTGTTGATACTAAAACTCAAGCTTTTTTTTTTCTTCTTTTTAACTTTCTAAATACATTCTGTATCTCAGAAATAACATATCTGCATAGTAGACTTTTTCCCCTCCCTTTTCATAAACCAGCAGCACTTACAGTATTACATCTAAATAATTCATAACAAAAAATAGGATCTATCTTAAAGATAAGCTTGCTTTTTATTTCCTTTTTCAGTAAGTCAAATAGAGCAACCGTAGTGCAATTGGGAAATGAAATGTAGTTCTTATATGTTTTTGATAAAGCTGTGCAAATGCTGATTATTTTATAAAACAACTCTTTTGTGGTTGCCACATGACTATTAAAGTATTTGCCTTATTTCACCAAATATTTAATAAAAATTATTTCCTTCAAACAGCTTTGTTCCAATCATGTAAAAACGTATTAGTATATCATCAAGTTATTTAATCCTAATTCAAACTTGTGATGCTACCATATGAAAGCATATAGCTGATCATAAATTAGTATAAATCTTTCCTGTAAAGTAATGGCTACTTTGATAAAAAGAAACTTTGGTCAACAATTTGGGTTCCCCTACCCCTTTTTTAAGATGATATTAGCTTGGATCCTGGTAACAATCTTTTGACAATGTTAGCACTGTTTTAATAAGGAATGTCTCAAGCAAATGCAAAGGTAGGAAGAAATTTTCTTAGTTCTCATGAGGTATTTACAGCAAATATTTTCTGAAAATCCTTCCGTGGGTGGTATTTCTTAAGTTGTTTTATCTTTGTCATAAGTACTGGATGTAGTTCCTTGAAATTGTCATTATATGTATTTTAGTATGGTTTCAAATACCTTCTCAGTGGTATAAATTCATCAGCAAATACTAACTGCATCTGCTTTATAATATAGACAAAATTAAAGTTGGGGCAATAATCATTTTAGCATAAACTGTGTTTTCCAGGACACTCATGTGGCTTACCTCCTACTCCAAATACAAAACAAACACTATTTTATTAATGTAGCCCAATTCCCATTTATAATAATTATGTTGGGTAATATTTTTAAACTATTAAGGCATAAAATATGGAAGCTTTTGGAAAAATTACTCAGTTTTCATTATTATTGACACCATTGAATAAACTGCCACTCAGTTTTAGAACAAAAAAAAAAAAGAAAAAAAAAGAAAACACCAACAAACACAGAGGATGTAGGAAGACCTGGGATTGAGATAGCCACAACACACCAGATATTTTTGTTTTCATCCAGGAGTATCTGGACAAATTGTTTGGTTTTGGGCGAAATTTAACCAAAAAATCAAAATCAAAGTGGTTTTGGAGAAAAGCACAATCTTTCTGTTCATCAAATGCATCCAATGTCATGTTTACAAAAACAAATATCATGTTTTCTCAGGTTTCTGAAGCTTTCTGCCTAGAAACTCGAATGTGTGGAGGATTTGATCCATGTGGAACCAATTAGCGTTTGCCGGCAGAAAACAAAAAGTGTCATGCTAAAATGCATTCAAAACCGTAAAGTCTATAGAGAATGTCCAGAAAACACAAACAAACACACAGGCTGTAGCAAGATCTGGGATTGAGATAGCCACAACACACCAGATTTTTTTTTTTCATCCAAGAGTATCTGGACAAATTGTTTTGGAATTCCGGTGTAATTTAACCAAAAAACCTCCTTGAAATTGGTTTTGGAGAAAAGCACAATCTTTCTGATCGGCAAATCATCCAATGTCATGTTTACAAACACAAATATCATGTTTTCTTGGGTTTTTGAAGCTTTCTACCTAGAAAACTCGAATGTGTGGAGGATTTGACACCAAGGGGAACCAGTTAGCGTTTGTCACCAAAAAATAAAACTTACATTCTAAACTGCATTTAAAGCCGCAAAGTCCTTAGAGAATTCCAGAAAACACAAACAAACACAGAGGCTGTAGCAAGATCTGGGACTGAGATAGCCACAACACACCAGATATTTTTGTTTTCATCCAGGAGTATCTGGACAAATTGTTGTGGAATTTGGGTGAAATGTAACTAAAAAACCACCGTTAAACTGGTTTTGGAGAAAAGCACAATCTTTCTGTTCATCAAATGCATCCCATGTCATGTTTACAAACACAATTATGTTTCTCAGGTTTCTGAAGCTTTCTGCCTAGAAAACTCAAATGTGTGGAGGATTTGACACCAAGGGGAACCAATTAGCATTTGCTGGCAGAAAACAAAAGTGTCATGCTAAAATGCATTCAAAACCGTAAAGTCCATAGAGAATGTCCAGAAAACACAAACAAACACAGAGGCTGCAGCAACATCTTGGAATGAGATAGCCACAACACACCAGATATTTCTGCTTTCATCCCGATAAATCCTGAAAATTTGTTGTGGTTTTCAGGTGGAATTTAACCAAAAAATCACCGTCAAAGTGGTTTTGGAGGAAAGCACAATCTTTCTGTTCGGCAAATGCGTCCCATGTCATGTTTACAAACACAAATATCATGTTTTCTCATGTTTCTGAAGCCTTCTACCTGGAAAACTCGAATGTGTGGAGAATTTGACTCCAGGTGGAACCAATTGGCATTTGCCGGCAGAAAACAAAAACTTATATGTAAAATGCATTCAAAACCGTAAAGTCCATAGAGAATGTCCAGAAAACACAAACAAACAGAGAGGCTGTAGCATGATCTGGGATTGAGATAGCCACAACACACCAGATATTTTTTTTTCATCCAGGAGTATCTGGCCAAGTTGTTGTGGTTTTCGGGTGAAATTTAACCAAAAAATCACCGTGAAAGTGGTTTTGGACAAAAGCACAATCTTTCCTTTCGGCAAATGCATCCCATGTCATGTTTACAAACACAAATATCATGTTTTCTCATGTTTCTGAAGGCTTCTGCCTAAAAACTTGAATGTGTGGAGAATTTGACTCCAAGTGGAACCAATTGGCATTTGCCAGCAGAAAACAAAAACTTAGATGTAAAATGCATTCAGAACCGCAAAGTCCATAGATAATGTCCAGAAAAAACAAACAAACACAGAGGCTGTAGCAACATCTTGGAATGAGATACCCACAATACACCAGATATTTCTGCTTTCATCCCGATAAATCCTGAAAATTTGTTGTGGATTTAGGGTGGAATTTAACCAAAAAATCACCGCAAAAGTGGTTTTGTAGAAAAGGACAATCTTTCTTTTCAGCAAATGCATCCCATTTCATGTTTACAAACACAAATATCATGTTTAATCTGGTTTCTGAAGCCTTTTGCCTAGAAAACTCGAATGTGTGGAGAATTTGACTCCAGGTGGAACCAATTGGCATTTGCCAGCAGAAAACAAAAGCTTATATGTAAAATGCATTCAAAACCGTAAAGTCCATAGAAAATGTCCAGAAAACAAAAACAAACAGAGAGACTGTAGCATGATCTGGAATTGAGATAGCCACAACACACCAGATATTTTTGTTTTCATCCAGGAGTATCTGGCCAAGTTGTTGTGGTTTTCAGGTGAAATTTAACCAAAAAATCACCGTCAAAGT
The DNA here is from genome assembly GCF_051225735.1 of Oryctolagus cuniculus. Lineage (NCBI taxonomy): Eukaryota > Metazoa > Chordata > Mammalia > Lagomorpha > Leporidae > Oryctolagus > Oryctolagus cuniculus. Next base: position 83,916,394 of record NC_142879.1, read on the forward strand.
GGTTTTGGAGAAAAGAACAGTCTTCCTGTTAGGCAAATGCATCCCATGTCATGTTTGAAAACACAAATATCATGTTTAATCAGGCTTCTGAAGCCTTCTGCATAGAAAACGCGAAGGTATGGTGAATATGACTCCAGGTGGAACCAATTAGCGTTTGCCGGCAAACAACACAAACAACCACAGAGGCTGTAGCAAGATCTGGGATTGAGATAGCCACAACACACCAGATATTTTTGTTTTCATCCAGGCATATCCAGACCAATTGTTGTGGTTTTGGGGTGAAATTTAACCAAAAAATCACCGTGAAAGTGGTTTTGGAGATAAGCACAATCTTTCTGTTCAGCAACTGCATCCAATGTCATGTTTACAAACACAAATATCATTTTTTCTCAGGTTTTTGAAGCTTTCTACCTAGAAAACTTGAATGTGTGGAGGATTTGAATCCATGTGGTAAAAATTATAGTTTGCCAGAGAAGACAAAAACTTACATGCTAAAATGCATTCAGAACTGTAAAGTCCGTAGAAAATGTCCAGAAAACACAAGCAAACACAGAGGCTATAGCAAGATCTGGGATTGAGATAGCCATAAACACCAGATATCTCTGAGTTCATCCCAGCATATCCGGACAAATTGTTGTGGAATTCGGGTGAAATTAACCAAAAAACCACCGTGAAAGTGGTTTTGGAGAAAAGCACAATCTTTCTGTTCAGCAAATGCATTCCATGTCATGTTTACAAACACAAATATCATGTTTTCTCAGGTTTCTTAAGCTTTCTGCCTAGAAAACGCGAATGTGTGGAGGATTTGATTCCATGTGGAACCAATTATCGTTTGCCAGCAGAAAACAAAACCTTACATGCTAAAATGCATTCAAAACCATAAATTCCGTAGAAAATGTCCAGAAACCACAAACAAACACAGAGGCTGTAGAAAGATCTGGGACTATGATAGCCACAACACACCAGATATTTTTGTTTTCATCCAGGAGTATCTTGACAAATTGTTTTGCAATTCGGGTGAAATGTAACCAAAAAACCACCTTGAAAGTGGTTTTGGAGAAAAGCACAATCTTTCTGTTCAGCAAATGCATCCCATGTCATGTTTACAAATGCAAATATCATGTTTAATCGAGTATCTGAAGTCTTCCGCCTTGAAAACTTGAATGTGTGGAGGATTTGACTCCATGTGGAACCAATTGGCGTTTGCCGAAAGAAAACAAATACTTACATGCTAAAATGCATTCAAAACCTTAAAGTCCGTAGAGAATGTCCAGAAAACACAAACAAACACAGAGGCTGTAGCAAGATCTGGGATTGAGATAGCCACAACTCACCAGATATTTTGGCTTTCATCCAGGAGTATCTGGAAAATTGTTGTGGAATTCGTGTGAAATTTAACCAAAAAATCACCTTCAAAGTGGTTTTGGAGAAAAGCACAATCTTTCTGTTCAACAAATACATTGAATGTCATGTATACAAACACAAATATCATGTTTTCTTGGGTTTCTGAAGCTTTCTGCCTAGAAAACTCGAATGTGTGGGGGATTTGACTCCATGTGGAACCAATTAGCTTTTGCCAGCAGAAAACAAAAACTTACATGCTAAAATGCATTCAAAATCGTAAAGTCCGTAGATAATGTCCAGAAATCACAAACAAACCCTGAGTCTGTAACAAGTTCAGTGACTGAGAACACATCATATATTTTTTGCTTCATCCAGGCATATCTGGAAAAGCTGCTGTGGAATTCATGTGAAATTTAACCGAAAAATCACCGTCAAAGTGGTTTTGGAGAAACGCGCAATCTTTTTGTTCGGCACGTGGATAAAACGTCATGTTGACAAACACAAATATGATGTTTTCTCGGGTTTCTAAAGCTTTCTGCCTAGAAAACACGAATGTGTGGAGGATTTGACTCCATGTGGAACCAATTAGCATTTGCCAGCAGAAAACAAAAACTTACATGCTAAAATGCATTCAAAACCGTAAAGTCCGTAGATAATGTCCAGAAAACACAAACACAGAGGCTGTAGCAAGTACTTGGGTTGAAATAGCCACAACACACCAGATGTTTTTGCTTTCATCCAGAAATATCCGGAAAAATTGTTGCATAATTCGGGTGAAATTTAACCAAAAAATCACTGTCAAAGTGATTTTGAAGAAAAGCACAATCTTTCTTTTCAGCAAGTGCATCCCATGTCCTGTTTACAAGCACAAATATCATGTTTTCTTGGGTTTCTGAAACTTTCTGCCTAGAAAACTCGAATGTGTGGAGGATTTGACTCCATGTGGAACCAATTAGCTTAACCGCAGAAAACAAAATGTTACATGCTACAATGCATTCAAAACCGTAAAGTCCAAAGATAATGTCAACAAAACACAAACACAGAAGCTGTAGCACGATCTGGGGTTGATATAGCCACAAAACACCAGATATTCTGCTTTCTTCCCAGCATATCTGGAAATTTGCTGTGGAATTCAGGAAAAATTTAATCAAAAAAATCACCGTTAAAGTGGTTTTGGAGAAAAGCCCAATTTTTCTTTTTGGCAAGTGGATCCAATGTCCTGTTTGCAAACTCCAATATGTCTGTTCGGGTTTCTGAAGCTTTCAAACTAGTTTTGGAGAAAAACCCAATCTTTCTTTTCGGCAAAGGCATCCAAAGTCATATTTAGAAACACAAATATCATGTTCTCTCCGGTTTCTGAAGCTTTCTGCCTAGAAAACTCGAATGTGTGAATGATTTGACTCCATGTGGAACCTATTAGCATTTGCCAGCAGAAAAGAGAAGGTACATGTAAAAATTCATAAAAAACCGCAAATACCACTTGTTCTCCTTGATAGGTGACAACTAACTGAGCACCAAAAAGGAAACCTGTTAAAGTGAAATGAACACTATGAGAAACGGTGACTTGATCAACCCTCACCCTGACTGTTGATGAAAAACTTGATATGTTATCCCTCTTAGTATTTTTTTGTCTGTTCTTCTTAATACCTTTGGTTGAATACTGTAATCAATACACAATTCTTCTTAAGTGCTGAAACTTAACTGAAAAGTGATCACTGTTAAATGTAAGAGTGGGAATAAGAGAGGGAAGAGATGTGCAATTCGGGACATGCTCAAGCTGACTTACCTCAAACGGTAGAGTTAGAAACATACCAGGGGATTCCAATTCAATCCCATCAAGGTGGCATGTACCAATGCCATCTCACTAGTCCCAGTGATCAATTTCTGTTCACAATTTATCAGAATGATAGGACTAAGAACCAAAGGGATCACATAAACAAGAATAGTGTCTGCAAATACTAGCTGATAGAATAAAAAAGGGAGAGAATGGTCCAACATGCGAAGCGAGATACTCAGCAGACCCATAGAATGGCAGATGTCCTAAACAGCACTCTGGCCTCAGAATCAGCCCTTAGGGCATGCGGATCCAGCTGAAAATCCCATGAGAGTATTTCAAGCATGGAAAGCCAAGACACTCTGGGAAAAAAAAAAAGCTAAATGGAAGATCTCTGCGAGTGAGATCCCAGTGGAAAGAATGGGTCATCAAAGAAGGAGGTACATTTCTCTGAAGGGAGGAGAGAACTTCCACTTTGACCATGGCTTTGTCTAAATATGATCAGAGTCAGTGAACTCAGGGGGCTTCCATAGACTTGGCAGCTCATGACAAGAGCCTAGGGTGTTTACTGAGGCCATACACAAGAGTGTCAATTTGTTAAGTCAACAACAGGAGTCACTGTGCACTTACTCCTCATGTAGGATCTTTGTGCTTAGTGTGCTATTTCATTGAGATTTAATGCTAGAACTAGTACTCAAACAGTATTTTTCACTTTATGTTTCTGTGTGGGAGCAAACTGTTGAAATATTTACTTAATGTAAACTAAACTGATCTTCTACATATAAAGAGAATTCAAAATGAATCTTGATGTGAATGGAAGGGGAGAGGGACTGGGAAAGGGGAGGGTTGCAGGTGGCAGGAACGTTATTGCAGGGAAGCCATTGTAATCCATACGCTGTACTTTGGAAATTTATATTCATTAAATAAAAGTTTGAAAGCAAAAAAAAAAAAAACACAAGACTGTAAAGTCTGTAGATAATGTCCAGAATACACAAACAAAAATAGAGGCTGTAGCAAGATCTGGGATTGAGATAGCCACAACACACCAGATATTTTTCCTTTCATCCAGGTGCATCCAGAAAAATTATTGTGGAATTCAGGTGAAATTTAACCAAAAAATCCCTGTCAAACGAGTTTTGGAGAAAAGTACAAACTTTCTGTTCCACAAGTGCATCCAATGTCATGTTTACAAACACAAATATCATGTTTTCTCGGGTTTCTGAAGTTTCTGCCTAGAAAACTGGAATGTGTGGAGGATTTGAATCCATGTGCAACCAATTAGTGTTTGCAGGCAGAAAACAAAAATCTACATGCGAAAATGCTTTCAAAACCGTAAAGTCCATAGGTAAAGTCCAGAAAACACAAACAAACACAAAGGCTGTAGCAAGATCTGGGATTGAGATAGTCACAACACAGCAGATATTTTGTTCCAGCATATCCAGGCAAATTCTTGTGGAATTCAGTCAAATTTAACCAAAAAATCACCGTCAAAGTGGTTTTGGAGAAAAGCACAAGCTTGCTCTTTGGCAAGTGAATCCAATGCCATGTTTACAAACACAAATATCACATTTTCTCGGTTTTCTGAAGCTTTCTGCCTAGAAAACTGGAATGTGTGGAGGTTTTGACTCCATGTTGAAACAATTAGTGTTTGCCAGCATAAAATAAATGTTATATGTTGAAATGCATTCAAAACCATAAAGTCCGTAGATGATGTCCAGAAAACACAAACACAGAGGCTGTAGCAAGATCTGGGATTGAGATAGCCACAACACACCAGATATTTCTGCTTTCATCCAGGTGTATCCGGACAAATTGTTCTGGAATCGGGTGAAATTTAACCAAAAATTCACTGTCAAAGTGGTTTTGGAGAAACGCACAATCTTTCTGTTTGGCAAGTGCATCCAATGTCATGTTTATAAACAGAAATAACATGTTTTCTCTTGTTTCTGAAGCTTTCTGCCTAGAAAACTCAAATGTGTGGAGGATTTGACTCCATGTGGAACTGATTAGTGTTTGCAGGCACAAAACAAAAGTGAAAAAAGACAACGGAATCCAAGAGTCCTTAGTGATATTGGGCTTTTTTTAGTCACAAGGAAACTGGCTGCTTCCAGATTCATCCAACCCTCCAGCTGACTGGCTGTGGAAATCTGATTGAAGTAACCTGAAAATCACACTCACTCTCGATTTGGAGGGAATTAATATCTCTCCGCTTAACAAAAGGGTTCCATTTCATTTTCCAAAACACGAAAACTCCTCTTGGTGGTGTTGCATGTAGATTTCTAAGCATGAAATGCAATATGTTGTGTTTTTTATTTCTTAATGGATACTCTGTCTAAACTCTTGTTTCTATTGCGTCAGAGTACAAAATTTGGGAAGCAAGAAGGCTAAACAAACCCAGACCCAGAAACAATTTAGGAAATTGCCGCTCAAGAAACCAAAAATAACCTGAGCCACCCAAAACCATGACAGAAAGCCAGAATTGGAACAAGCCAACAGTTGAGCACTGATTGAAAATGACCATTCCTCCTGTGCCCTGAACTTCATATTAAAGCCTCAAATCCAAAGCTCACATCAGAAAATTCATTACAAACCATGATAAAGAAGAAAAATGTGAAAAAAGCCAAAGAAATCCAAGAGTCCTTAGTGATACTGGGCTTGATTTATTCACATGGAAACCGGCTGTTCCGGGATTGAATGCACCCCTCCCAGCTGACTGGCTGTGGAATTCTGATTGAAGTAACCTGAAAATCACACTCACACTCTATTCAGAGGGAATTAATATCTGTCCCCTCAGCAAAAGGGTTCCATTTCATTTTCCAAAACACATAAAATCCTCTTGGTCGTGTTGCCTGTAGATTTCTAAGCATGAAACAAAATATGTTGTGTTTTTTATTCCATAATGGATACTCTGTCTAAACTCTTGTTTGTATTGTGTCAGAATACAAAATTTGGGAAGCAAGAAGGCAAAACAAACTCAGACCCAGAAACAATTTAGGAAATTGCCACTCAAGAAACCAAAAATCACCTGAGAAACCCAACACCATGACAGAAAGCCAGAATTGGAGCAAGCCAACAGTTGAGCCCTGATTGAAAATGATCATTCCTGGGGATTCCAATTTAATCCCATCGAGGTGGCATGTACCAATGCCATCTCACTGTTCCAGGTGATCAATTTCAGTTCACAGTTGGTCATGGTGGAGGAAATGGGAGTCAAAGGGAGCACATAGACAAGTCTAGTACCTGCTAATGCTAACCGATGGAGTAAATAAAGGGGAGAGTGATCCAACATGGGAAGTGAGATACTCAGCAGACTCATAGAATGGCAGATGTCCTAAATAGCACTCTGGCCTCAGAATCAGCCCTAAAGGCATTCGGAGCTGGCTGAAAAGCTCATGAGAGTATTTCAGGCATGGAAAGCCAAGACACTCTGGCAAAAGATCTCTGTGAGTGAGATCCCAGTGGAAAGAACAGGTCTTCAAAGAAGGAGATGCCTTTCTCTGAAGGGAGGAGAGAACCTCCACTTTGACTATGACCTTGTCTAAACAAGATAGGAGTCGGAGAACTCAGAGGGCTTCCATGGCCTTGGAGACTCATGACTGGAGCATAGGGGGATTGCTGATGCCATAGACAGGAGTGTCAATTGGTAAAGTCAACAACGGGAGTTGCTGTGCGCTTGCTCCTCATGTAGGATCTCTATCCTTAATGTGCTGTACATTGGGATTTAATGCTATAACGAGTACTCAAACAATATATTTCACTTTGTGTTTCTATGTGGGTGCAAACTGTTGAAATCCTTACTTAATGCATACTAAACTGATCCTCTGTAAAAAAAAAAAAAGAAATTATCAATTCCCAACTTGACTCTCACTGGGATTAAACATGACAATAGGTCTGATCTGATTTCATCATCATTTAAAAAAAATCATCTATTATTTTTCACTTTGTGTTTCTGTGTGGGAGCAAACTGTTGAAATCTTTACTTAATGTATACTAAGCTGATCTTCTGTGTATTAAGATAGTCGAAAATGAATCTTGATGTGAATGGAAGGGGAGAGGGAGTGGGAGGGGGGAGGGTTGTGGGTGGGAGGGATGTTGTGGGGGGGGAAGCCATTGTAATCCATAAGTCGTACTTTGGAAATTTATATTCATTAAATAAAAGTTAAAAAAAAAACAGTTCCTCCCCCATTCCTGGCCTTTGTTATATTGGTTAAATAAATAAAAATTTGAACGAGCAAAAAAAAAAAAAAAGAAAAAAGAAAATGATCATTCCTCCTGTGCCCTGAACTCCATATTAAAGCCTCAAATCCAGAGCTCACATCAGAAAATTCATTACAAACCATGATAAAGAAGAAAAATGTGAAAAAATCCAAAGAAATCCAAGAGATTTAGGGATATCAGGCTTGATTTATTCCCAAGGAAACCGGCTGCTTCTGGATTCATCCAACGCTGCTAGCTGACTGGCTGTGGAATTCTGATTGAATTAAACTGAAAATCACACTCACACTAGATTTGGAGGGAATTGATATATGTACCCCCAGAAAAAGTGTTCCATTTCATTTTCCAAAACACAAAAACTCCTCTTGGTCGTGTTGCCTGTAGATTTCTAAGCATGAAATGCAAATTTGTAGAGTTTTTTATTTCATAATGGCTACTCTGTCTAGACTCTTGTTTGTATTGCATCAGAGTACAAAATTTGGGAAGGCAGGAGGTGAAACAAACTCAGGGTCGTGTTTAGATTTAGGGTTAGCTGAATATAACCCTACCATTCGACCCAGCCATCCCACTTCTTGGAATTTACCCAAAGGAATTTAAATTGGCAAACAAAAAAGCGGTCTGCACCCTAATGTTTATCGCAGTACAATTCACAATGGCCAAGACCTGGAACCAACCTAAATTCCCATCAACAGTAGACTGGATAAAGAAATTATGGGATATGTACAATTTGGGACATGCTCAAGCTGACTTGCCCCAAATGGTAGAGTTAGAAACATACCAGGGGACTCCAATTCAATCCCATCAAGGTGGCATGTACCAATGCCATCTCACTATTCCAAGTGATCAATCTCAGTTCACAATCGATCATAATGAAAGGACTAAGAGTCAAAGGCAGCACATAAACAAGTCTAGTACCTGCTAATACTAACCAATAGAATAAATAAAGGGGAGAGTGATCCAACATGGGAAGCAAGATACTCAGCAGACTCATAGAATGGAAGATGTCCTAAACAGCACTCTGGCCTAAGAATCAGCCCTAAAGGCATTCGGATCTGGCTGTAAAGCCCATGAGAGTATTTCAGGCATGGAAAGCCAAGACACTCTGGCAAAAAAAAAAAAAAAAAAAAAAAAAAAAAAAAAAAAAAAAAAAACCTAAGGAAAGATCTCTGTGAGTGAGATCCCAGTGGAAAGAACAGGTCTTCAAAGAAGGAGGTACCTTTCTCTGAAGGGAGGAGAGAACCTCCACTTTGACTATGACCTTGTCTAAACAAGATAAGAGTCAGAGAACTCAAGGGGCTTCCATAGCCTTGGAAACTCATGACTGGAGTATAGGGAGATTACTGATGCCATAGACAGGAGTGTCAATTTGTAAAGTCAACAACAGGAGTCACTGTGCTCTTACTCCTCATGTAGGATCTCTGTCCTTAATGTGCTGTACTTTGAGATTTAATGATATAATGAGTACTCAAACAGTATATTTCACTTTGTTTTTCTATGGGGGTGCAAACTGTTGAAATCTTTACTTAATGTATACTAAACTGATCTTCTGTAAAAAAAAAAAAAGAAAAAAGAAATTATCAATTCCCAACGTGACTCTCACTGGGATTAAACATGACAATAGGTCTGATCTGATTTCATCATCATTTTAAAAATCAGCTATTATTTTTCACTTTATGTTTCTGTGTGGGAGCAAACTGTTGAAATCTTTACTTAATGTATACTAAGCTGATCTTCTGTATATTAAGAGAATCGAAAATGAATCTTGATGTTCATGAAAGGGGAGAGGGAGTGGGAGAGGGGAGGGTTGCGGGTGGGAGGGATGGTATGGGGGGGGGAAGCCATTGTAATCCATAAATCGTACTTTGGAAATTTATATTCATTAAATAAAAGTTTAAAAAAAGATTTAGGGTTAGGATCAGGGTAAGGGTTAGGGTTAGGGCTAGGGTTAGGGTTAGGGTTAGGGTTAGGGCTAGGGCTAGGACTACAGTTAGGTTTAAGATTAGAGTTAGGGTTAGGGCTAGGGCTAGGGCTAGGATTAGGGCTACGGTTAGGGTTATGTTTAGGGTTAGGGTTAGGGCCAGGGTTAGCGTTAGGGTTATTGTGAGGGTTAGGGCGAGGGTTAGTTTTAGTGTTAGGGTTAGGGATAGGCTAAGATCTAGGGTTAGGGTTAGGGTTAGGGGCAGGGGCAGGGTTAGGTTTAGGTTTAGGTTTAGGGCTAGGGTTTGGGTTAGGATTAGGGTTAGGGTTAGGGTTAGGGCTAGGGTTAGGTTTAAGACTAGGGTTAGTGTTAGAGTTAGTTCTTGGGTTAGGGTTAGGGCTAAGATTAGGGTTACTGTACAGGTTAGGGTTAGGTTAGGGTTAGGTGTTAGGGTTAGCATTACGCTTAGGGTGAGGGTTTGGGCTAATGTTAGGGTTAGGGTTTCGTTAGGGGTAGGGTTCGGGTTAGGGTTAGTACTAGGGCTACTGCTAGGGCTAGGGTTAGGGTTAGTGTTGGGGCTAAGTCTAGGGTTATGGTTAGGGTTCGGGCTAAGATTAGAGTTTGGGTTAGGGTTAGGGTTAGGGCTAGGGTAAGGGTTAGGGTTAGGTTAAGGGCTAGGGTTAGGGTTGGGGTTAGGGCAAGGCTAGGTCTAGGCATAGGGATAGGGATAGGGATAGGGCTAGGGTTAGGGCTAGGGTTATGGCTAGGGTTTAGGGTTAGGGTTTAGGTTTAGGGTTAGGGTTAAGTTTAGGGTTAGGGCTTGTGCTAGCCTAGGGCTAGGGTTAGGGTTAGAGCTAGGGCAAGTGTTAGGATTAGGGTTAGGGTTACTGCTAGGGTTAGTGTTAGGTTTAGGGTTAGGTTTAGGATTACCATTAGGGTTACGGATAGGGTAGTCCTAGGGTTAGGGTTAGGGCTAGATTTAGAGTTAGGGTTATAATTAGGGTTAGTGCTAGGTTTAAGGCGAGGGTGAGGGCAAAGGTTAGGGTTAGCATTAGGGATAGGGTTAGGGTTAAGGTTTTTGTTAGGGCCAGGGCTAGGGTTAGGGTTATGGCTAATGTTAGGGTTAGGGTTAGTTCTAAGGTTAGAGTTAAGGTTAGAGATAGGGCTAAGGTTAGGATTCGAGTTGTATTTAGGGTTAGGGTTAGGGGGTTGGGTTACGGTTATGGTTAGGGTTAGAGTTTGGGTTAGGGCTAGGGCTATGACTAGGATTAGGGTTATGGTTAGTGTTAGGGTTAGTTTTGGGGCTAGGACTAGTGCTAAGGCTAGGGTTAGGGTTAGGATTAGGGCTAGAGTAAGGGTTAAGGTTAGAGCTAGGGTTAGGGTTAGGGTTAGGGCTAGTGCTAGGGTTAGGGCTAGAGCTAGGGTTAGGGTTAGGGTTAGGGATAGGGATAGGGTTATGGTTAGGGTTAAGGCTAGGTCTATGTTTAGGGTTAGGGTCAGGGCTAGGGTTAGGTTAGGGTTAGAGCTAGGGCTAGGGTTAGGGTTAGGCTTAAGTCTAGGGTTGGGTTTACGGCTAGGGCTAGGTCTAGGGCTAGGTTTAGGGTTAGGGTTAAGGCTATGGCTAGGTCTAGGGCTAGCATTAGAGTTAGGTTTAGGTTTAGGGCTAGGGCTAGGGCAAGGACTATGGCTAGGGTTAGGGCTAGGGCTGGGGCTAGGGTTAGGGTTAGATCTAGGGTAGTGTTAGGCTTAGGGTTAGGTATAGTGTTAGTGCTAAGGCTCGGGTTAGGGTTATAGTTAGGTTTAGGGGTAGAGTTAAGGCTAGGTCTATGTTATGGGTTAGGATTATGGCCAGGGTTATGGATAGTTTAGGGTTAGGTCTACGGCTATTGTTAGGGTTAGGGTTAGGGCTATGAATAATGTTAGGGCTAGGGTTAGGGTTAGGGCTAGGGTTAGGGTTAGGGTTAGGGTTAGGTCTAGGGCTAGGGTTAGGGTTAGGGTTAGGACTAGGGTTAGGCTTAGGGTTAGGGTTAGGGTTAGGGTTAGTGTTAGGGTAAGGTCTAGGGCTAAGGGTAGGGCTAGAGTTAGGTTTAGTGTTAGGGTGAGGCCGAGCGTGAGGGTTAGGGTTAGGGCTAGTGTTAGGGTTAGGTTTAGTTCTAGGTAACGGTTAGGGTTAGGGATAATTTTAGGGTTAGGGTTGTGTTTAGGGTTAGGGCTAGGGATCTGTTTAGGGTTAGTGTTAGGGCTAGGACTAGTGTTTGGGCTAGAGTCGGGTTAGGGTTAGGGCTAGGGCTCTGTTTAGGTTTAGTGTTAGGGCGAGGACTAGTGTTTGGGCTAGGGTTAGGCTTAAGGTTAGAGCTAGTGTATGGGTTAGGTTTAGGGCTAAGGCTAGGGTTTGGTTTAGGGTTAGGGCTAGGGCTAGTGCTTGGGCTAGGGTTAGTGTTAGGGTTAGGGCTAGGGTAAGTGTTAGGGTTAGTGTTAGTTCCAGGATTAGGTTTAGGGTTAGGGCTAGGTTTAGGGTTAGTTTTAGGGTTAGGATTAGGGCTAGTGCTAGGGTTAGGGTTAGGGTTAGGTTTATTTTTAGGACTAGGGTTAGGGTTAGTGTTAGTGCATGGCTATGGCATGGGCTATTGTTAGGCTTAGTACTAGGGTTAGGGTTATTGTTAGGGTTGGGTTTAATGCTAGGCTTAGGTTCAAGGTTAGAGTTAGGGTTAGGGCTAGGATATGGGTTAGGGTTAGGGTTAGGCCAGGGTTAGGGTTAGGGTTAGGGCTAGGGTTAGGGTTAGGGTTATGGTTAGGGTTAGGTTTAGGGTTATGGTTAGGGTTAGAGCTAGGGTATTGGTTAATGCTGGGGTTAAGGCTACAGCTAAGATTAGGGTTAGGGTTAGGGTTAGGGTTAGGGTTAGGGTTAGGTTTAGAGTTATGGTTAGATTAGAGCTAGGGTATTGGTTAATGCTGGGGTTAAGGCTACAGCTAAGGTTAGGGTAAGGGTTAGGGTCAGGGCTAGGGCTAAGGTTAGGTTTAGAGTTAGGTCTAGGTCTATGGTTAAGATTAGGGTTAGGGGTAGGGTTAAGGTTAGGGTTAAGTTAGGTTTAGGGTTAGGGTTAGGTTTGGGGTTAGGGCTAGGGCTAGGGCTAGGGTTAGGGTTAGGTTTAGGGTTATGGTTAGGGTTAGAGCTAGGGTATTGGTTAATGCTGGGGTTAAGGCTACAGCTAAGATTAGGGTTAGGGTTAGGGTTAGGGTTAGGGTTAGGGTTAGAGTTATGGTTAGATTAGAGCTAGGGTATTGGTTAATGCTGGGGTTAGGCTACAGCTAAGGTTAGGGTAAGGGTTAGGGTCAGGGCTAGGGCTAAGGTTAGGTTTAGAGTTAGGTCTAGGTCTATGGTTAAGATTAGGGTTAGGGGTAGGGTTAAGGTTAGGGTTAAGTTAGGTTTAGGGTTAGGGTTAGGTTTGGGGTTAGGGCTAGGGCTAGGGCTAGGGTTAGGGTTAGTGTTCGGGTTAGGGCACGAGCTATATTTCTGGTTAGGTTTAGGGTTAGGGTTAGGTCTAGGGCTAGGACTAGGGATAGGGCTAGGTTTAGTTTTAGAGCTATGGCTAGTGTGAGGCTTAGGGTTAGGGCTAGGGCTAGGATTAATGTTAGGGCTAGGGTTAGGGTTAGGGCTAGAGCTAGGGTTAGGGTTAGGGATAGGGTTAGGTTTAGGTTAGGGCTAGGGCTAGGGCTAGGGCTAAGATTAGAGTTGTGTTTAACTCTATTATTATGTTTTGGGATAGGGTTAGGGCTATGGCTAGGGTTATGGTTAGGGTTATGTAGGGTTAGGATTAGTGTTGGGGTTAGGGGTAGGGCTAGGGATAGATTTGGGGTTAGGGCTAGGGCTATGTCTAGGGCTAGGGTTAGGGTTAGGGTTAGGGCTAGGGCTAGGGTTGGATTTAGGGTTAGGTTTAAGTTTTGGGTTAGGGTTAAGGCTACAGCTAGGGTTAAGGTTATTGTTAGGGTTAGGGCCAGGTTTAGGGTAAGGGTTAGGTTAGGGTTAGGGTTAATGCTATTCAAGGGTTAGGGTTAGGTTTTGGGTTAGGTCTAGGGTAAGTTTAGGGTTAGGGTTAGCATTAGGGTTAGGCTTAGAGCTAGGTCTTGGGCTAGGGCTATGGCTAGTGTTAGGGTTAGGGTTAGTGCTAGGGTAAGGGTAAGGGTTAGGGTTAGGGTTAGGGCCACGGTTAGGGGTAGGGTTAGGGCTAGGGTAGGGTTAGAGTTAGATTGAGTTAGGGTTAGTGCTAGATCTAGGGTTAGGGTTAGATTAAGGGTTAGAGCTATGGTTAGGGTTAGGGTTAGGGTTAGGTCTAGGTCTATGGTTAGGGTTAGGCTTAGGGTTAGTGCTGGTGTTAGGTTTAAAGCTAGCCTTAGGGTTATGTTGAGGGCTAAGATTAGGGTTAGAGTTAGTGTTGGGGTTAAGGGTAGAGCTAGGTTTAGGTTTGGGTATAAGGTTAGGGTTAGGGCTAGGGTAAGGGTTAGAGTTACGGTTAGTGTTAGGCACAGGGTTAGGGTTGAGGCTAGGGCAAGGGCTAGGGCTTGGATTAGGTTTAGGCTAGAGCTAGGGTTAGGGTTAGGGTTGGGTTAGGACTATGGCTCGGGGTAGTGTTAGGGTTAGGGCTAGGTCTATGGTTAGGGTTAGCGTTAGTGCTAGGGTTAGTGTTAGGGCTAGGGCTAGGGTTTGGGTTGGGGTTGGGCTTAGGGCTTGGGCGAGGTTTAGGTTTAGTATTAGTTTTAGGGTTAGAGCCTTGGTTAGGGTTTGGGTTGGGGTTGGGCTTAAGGCGAGGGCGAGGTTTAGGTTTAGGGTTAGTTTTAGGGTTAGGGATAGGGTTAGGGTTGGTGTTATTGCCAGTGTTAGGGTTAGGGTTAGGGCTAGGGTTAGGGTTAGGGTTAGGGCCAGGGTTAGGGTTAGGGTTAGGGCTAGGGTTAGGGTTATGGTTAGGGTTTGGGCTAGTTTAGGGTAGTTCTATGGTAGGGTTAGGGCTAGAGCTAGGGTTAGGGTTAGGGTTAGACTTAAGGTCAGAGCTAGGACTAGGGTTAGTGTTAGAATTAGGTCTAGGTCTATTGTTAATGTTTGGGTTAGGGCTAAGGTTAGGGTTAGTGTTAGGGCTTGGGCTAGGGTTGGTTTAGGGTTAGGGCTAGGGTTAGGATTCGGTTTGGGGTTAGGGCTAGGTCTAAGTCTAGGGCTAGGTTTAGGGTTAGTGTTAGTGCTCGGGCTATGTTAGGGTTAGGGTTTGTATTAGGTTTAGTGTTAGGGCTAGGGCTAGGATTAGGGTTAGGGTGAGAGTGAAGGTGAGGGTTAGAGTTATGGTTAGGGTTAGGGTTAGGGCTAGGGTTAGGGTTAGTGTTAGTGCTAGGTTTAGGACGAGGGCGAGGGTGAAGGTTAGGGATTGGGTTAGGGTTATGTTTAGGGCTAGGGTTAGGGATAGGGCCAAGATCAGGTTTAGGGTTAGGGCTATGGTTAGGGTTAGTACTAAGGTTAGGGTTAGGGTTAGGGCTAGGAGTAGTGCTAGGGCTAGGAATCGGGTTATGGTTAGGGCTAGGGTAAGTGTTAGGGTGAGGGTTAGGGCTAAGTAAGGGTTAGGGTGAGGGCTAGGGTTAGAGTTTGGGTTAGGTTTAGGGTTAGGGCTAGGGCTAGGGCTATTGTTAGGGCTAGGGTAATGGTTAGGGTTAGTTCTAGGGTTAGGGTTAGGTTTAGGGCTAAGGTTAGGGTTAGGGTTGTGGTTAGTGTTAGGTTTAGGGCTTAGGGTTAACGTTACGGTTAAGGTTAGCGTTAGGGCTAGGGTTAGGGTTAGGGCTAGGACTAGTGCTAGGGTTAGGGTTGGTTTGGGTTAGGGATAGGGTAAGGGTTAGGGTGAAATCTAGGGCTAGAGTTAGGGTTAGGGTTATGGCTAGGGCTAAGGCTAGGGTTAGGGTTAGCTTTAGGTATAGGGTTAGGGTTAGTATTAGGTTTAGGTCTAGGCATAGGGTTAGGTTTAGGTTAGGACTAGTGCTAGGGCTAGGGCTAGGGTTAGGTCTAGGGGTAGTTTTAAGGTTAGGGTTAAGTAGGGTTAGGGTTAAGGTTAGGGCTAGAACCAGGGTTGGGGTTTGGGTTACCATTAGGATTACGGCTAGGGCTAGGGCTAGGGTTTTGGTTAGGGCTAGGATTAGGGTCAGGGTTAGGGCTTGGGCTAGGGCTAGGCTTAGGGTTAGGGTTAGGGCTATGGCTATGTTTACTGTTAGGGTTAGTGTAATGGTTAGAGCTAGGTTTAGGTTTATGGTCAGTGCTAGGGCTATGGTTAGGGTTAATGTTAGGGTTAGCGTTAATGCTAGGGCTAGTGCTACTGTTTGGGTTAGGACTAGGATTACGGTTAGGCTTAGTGTTAGTTTTCTGCTAGGCTTAGGTTGAAGGTTAGAGTTAGGGTTAGGGCTAGGATATGGGTTAGGGTTAGGATTAGGCCAGGGTTAGGGTTAGGGTTAGGGCTAGAGTTAGGGTTAGGGTTACAGTTAGGGTTAGGGTTAGGGTTAGTGCTAGGGTTAGGGTTATGGTTAGTGTTAGTGCTATGGTATTGTTTAGTGCTGTGGTTAGGTCTACAGCTAAGGTTAGGGTAAGGGTTATGGTCAGGGCTAGGGCTAAGGTTAAGCTTAGAGTTAAGTCTAGGTCTATGGTTAGGTTTAGGGTTATGGCTAGGGTTAGGGTTTGGATTAGGGCTAGGGCTAGGGCTAGGGTTAGGGTTAGGTCTAGCTCTAGGGTTAGGGTTAGGTTTGGGCTTAGGGCTAGGGCTAGGTCTAGGGCTAGGTTTTGGGTTAGTGTTAGAGCACGAGCTATATTTCTGGTTAGGTTTAGGTTTGGGGTTATGGTTAGGGCTAGGGCTAGGGATATGGCTATTTTTAGTGTTAGACCTATGGCTAGTGTTAGGGTTAGGGTTAGGGCTAGGGCTAGGGCTAGGGTTATGTTAGGGCTAGGGTTAGGGTTAGGGCTAGAGCTAGGGTTAGGGTTAGTGTTAGGGATAGGTTAGGGCTAGGGCTAGTGCTAGGGTTAGAATTTTGTTTAGGTCTATGGCTATGTTTAGGATATGGCTAGGTTTAGGGTTAGGTTTGGGTTTAGTGCAAGGGCTAGGTTTAGGGTTAGGGTTAGGGTTCGGGCTATAATTAGAGTTAGGGTTAGGGTTACGGTTAGGGCTAGGGGTAGGGCTATGGTTAGGGTTAGAGCTAGGGCTAGGGTTAGGGTTAGTGTTAGGCTTAGGGCTAAGGCTAGGCTTACTGTTAGGGTTAGAGTCAGGGTTAGGGTTAGGCTTAGTATTAGTTCTAGAGGTAGGTTTAGGGTCAGGGTTAGGGCTAGGGATAGGGTTAGGTTTAGGGCTAGGGTTAAGGTTAGGGTTAGGGCTAGGGCTATATCTAGGGATAGGGTTAGTGTTGGCTTTGGGCTGGGGCTTTGTTTAGTGTTAGGGTTAGGGTTAGGGCTAGGGCTGCAGCTACTTCTAGGGCTAGTGTTAGGGTTAGGGTTAGGAGTAGGGTAAGGGTTAAGGTTAGGGTTAGGTTAGTGTCAGGGCTAGGGTTAGCGTTGTGTTTAGTGTTAGGGCTAGGGCTATGGTTAGGGTTAGGGTTAGGGCTAGGGCTGCAGCTACTTCTAGGGCTAGTGTTAGGGTTAGGGTTAGGAGTAGGGTAAGGGTTAAGGTTAGGGTTAGGTTAGTGTCAGGGCTAGGGTTAGAGTTGTGTTTAGTGTTAGGGCTAGGGCTATGGTTAGGGTTAGGGTTAGGGCTAGGGTTAGGGTTACTGTTAGGGCTGGGGTTAGGGTTACGGTTGGGTAAGGCATGGGCTAGCTCTAGGGCTTCTGTAGGGTTGGCATTAGGATTAGGGTTAAGTTTAGGGTTAGGGTTAGGGTTATTTTTATGGCTAGGGCTTGGGCCATTGTTAGGGTAAGAGCTAGTGCTAGGGTTAAGATTAATGTTAGGGTTAGGGCTAGTGCTAGGCTTACTGTTAGGGTTAGAGTCAGGGTTAGGGTTAGATTTAGTGCTAGTTCTAGAGGTAGATTTAGGGTTAGGGTTATGGCTCGGGCCATGTTTAGGGTTATGGTTAGGGCTAGGGCTATGGCTAGGATTAGGGTTAGGGTTTGGTTGAGTTGACAGCGAGGGCTAGAGTTAGAGTTAGGGTTAGGGTTAGGGCTAGGGCTAGGGTTAGGGTTAGTGTTAGTGCTAGGTTTAGGATGGGTGCGAGGGCGAAGGTTGGTTTGGTTTAGGGTTTTGTTTAGGGCTAGGGTTAGGGATAGCACCAAGGTTGGGTTTAGGGTTAGGGCTAGTGTTAGGGTTAGGGTTAGGGCTAGGTTTAGGGTTAGGGCTAGGTTGGGGTTATGGCTGGGGTTAGGGTTAGTGTTAGTTCTCGGGTTAGGGTTAGGGTTAGGGCTAGGGTTAGGGTTATGGCTGGGGTTAGAATTAGGGTTAGTTCTAGGGTTAGGGTTAGGGTTAGGTTAGGGCTAGGACTAGTGATAGAGCTAGGGGTAGGGTTAGGTCTAGGGTAAGGGTTAGGGTGAGGATTAGGTCTAGGGTAAGTGTTAGGGTGAGGGCCAGGGCTAGAGTTAGGGTTAGGGTTAGGGCTAGGGCTAGGCCTAGGGCTATTGTTATGGCTAGGGTTAGGGTTAGTTCTATGGTTAGGCTTAGTGTTAGGGTAGGGCTAAGTTTATTGTTAGGGTTGTGTTTAGCATTAGGTTTCAGGGTTGGGGTTAACCTTACGGTTAGGGTTAGAGTTAGGGTTAGGGTTAGGGCTAGGGCTAGGGCTAGTGTTAGGGCTAGGGTTAGGGTTAGGGCTAGGGTTAGGGTTAGGGTTAGGTTAAGGGTTAGAGTTAGGGTTTGGTTTAGGGCTATGGCTAGGCTTAGGGTTAGCGTTAGTGTTAGGTCTATAGCTTGGGTTAGGGTTAGGGTTAGGACTATGGTTAGATTTAGTGTTGCGGTTAGGTTTAGGGTTAGGGTTAGGGGTCAGTGTTAGGGTTACAGTTAGGATAAGGATTAGGGATAGTACCTCAGCTACGGTTAGGGTTAGGGCTATGGCTAGTGCTAGGGCTAGGGTTAGGGTTGGGACTAGGGCAAGGGTTAGGTTTAGGGTTAGGGCCAGGATTATTTTTAGGGTTAGGGCTAGGTCTAGGGCCAGTGTTAGGGTTAGGGTTAGGTCTAGTGCTATGGCTAGGTTTAGGATTAGGGTTGTGTTTAGGTCTATGGCTCTGTTTAGGGTTAGGGTGAGGGTTAGGGCTAGGTCCAGGATTGGGGTTAGGTATAGGTGTAGGGTTAGGTTTAGTGTTGGGTTAGGGGTAGGGCTAGGTTTAGGGTTGAGCTTAGTGCTAGATCTAGGGATAGGTTTCTGGTTAGATTTAGGTGCTATTCTCCAAAACCACTTTGACAGTGATATTTTGGTTAAATTTCTCTCGAATTCCATAACAATTTTCCCTGATATATCTGGATGAAAGCAGAAATATCTGGTGTGTTGTGGCTATCTCAATCCCAGATCTTGCTACAGCCTCCATGTTTGTTTGTGTTTTCTGGACATTACCTACAGACTTTACGGTTTTGAATGCATTTCAGCATGTAAGTTTTTGTTTCCTGCTGGCAAACGCTAATTGGTTCCACATGGAGTCAAATCCTCCACACATTCGTGTTTTCTAAGCCGAAAGCATTAAACCCGAGAAAACATGATATTAGTGTTTGTAAACATGGCAAGGGAAGCTCTTGCCGAACAGAAAGTGGTTTTCTGCGAAACCACTTTGAAGGTGATTTTTTGGTTAAATTTCACCTGAATTCCACCACAGGTTTTCCAGATATGCGTGCATGAACGCAGAAAAATCTGGAGTGTTGTGGATATCTCAATCCTAGATCTTGCTACAGCCCCTGTGTTTGTTTGTGTGTTCTGGACATTATCTATGGACTTTATGGTTTTTTATGCATTTTAGCATGTAGATTTTTGTTTTCTTCCAACAAACACTAATTGGTTCCACATAGAGTCACATCCTCCACACATTCGAGTTTTCTATGCAGAAAGCTTCAGAAATCTGAGAAAACATGATATTTGTGTTTGTAAACATAACATTGAATGCACTTGCCAGTCATAATGATTATACTTTTCTCCAAAACCACGTTGACGGTGATTTTTTGGTTAAATTTCACCCCAATTCCACAATAATTGTCCTGATATGCCTGGATGAAAACAAAAATCTCTGGTATGCTATGGCTATCTCAATCTCAGATCTTGCTACCACATCTGTGTTTGTTTCTGTTTTCTGGATATTATCTATGGACTTTACAGTTTTGAATGCATTTCAGTATGTAACTTTTTATTTTTTCCCGCAAACACTAATTGGTTCCGCATGGAGTCAAATCCTCCACACATTCGAGTGTTCTAGGCAGAAAGCTTCAGAAACCTGAGAAACCATGATATTTGTGTTTGTAAACATGACATTGGATCCACTTGCCAAAGAGAAAGATTGTGCTTTACTCCAAAACTATTTTGAAGGTGATTTTTTGGTTAAATTTCACCGGAATTCCACAACAGTTTTTCCAGATATGCATGGATGAATGCAGAAAAATCTGGTGTGTTGTGGCTATCTCAATCCGAGATCTTGCTACAGCCCCTGTGTTTGTTTGTGTTTTCTGGACATTATCTACGGACTTTATGGTTTTGAATGCATTTAGCATGCAGCTTTTTATTTTATGGTGGCAAATACTAATTGGTTCCACATGGAGTCAAATCCTCCACACATTCGAGTTTTCTAGGCAGAAAGCTTCAGAAACCAGAGAAAACACGATATTTTGTTTGTAAACATGGCATTGGATGCACTTGCCTAAGAGAAAGATTGTGCTTTTCTCCAAAACCAATTTGACGGTGATTTTTTGGTTAAATTACACCGGAATACCACAGCAGTTTTTCCAGATATGTGTGGATGAAAGCAGAATTATGTGGTGTGTTGTGGCTATCTCAATCCCAGATCTTGCTACAGCCTCTGTGTTTGTTTGTGTTTTCTGGACATTTCCTACATACTTTACGGTTTTGAATGCATTTCAGCATGTAAGTTTTTGTTTTCTGCAGGAAAACACTAACTGGATACACATGGAGTCAAATCCTCCACACATTCCAGTTTTCTAGGCAAAAAGCTTCAGAAACCTGAGAAAACATGATATTTGTGTTTGTAAACATGACATTGGATGCACTTGCTGAACAGAAAGATTGTAGTTTTCTCCAAAACGATTTTGACAGTGATTTTTTGGTTAAATTGCACCAATTCCACAACAATTTTTCTGGATATGCCTGGATGAAAGGAAAAATATCTGGTGTGTTGTGGCAATCTCAATCCCAGATCTTGCTACAGCTTCTGTGTTTGTTTTTGTTTTTCTGGACATTATCTTTGGCCTTTACGGTTTTGAAAGCCTTTTTTTAAAATTTTACTTAATGAATATAAATTTCCAAAGTGCGTCTTATGGATTACAATGGCTTCCACCCCCATACCGTCCCTCCCACCTGCAACCCTCCCCTTTCCCACTCCCTCTCCCCTTCCTATCACATCAAGATGCATTTTTGATTCTCTTTATATACAGAAGATCAGTTTAGAATACATTAAGTAAAAATTTCAACAGTTTGCTCCCACACAGAAACATAAAGTGAAAAATAATAGATGATTTTTTAAATGATGATGAAATCAGATCAGACCTCTTGTCATGTTTAATCCCAGTGAGAGTCATGTTGGGAATTGATAATTTCTTCTTCTTTTTTTTACATAAGGTCAGTTTAATATACATTAAGTAAAGATTTCAACAGTTTGCACCCACATAGAAACACAAAGTGAAATATACTGTTTGAGTACTCATTATAGCATTAAGTCTCAAAGTACAGCACATTAAGGACAGAGATCCTACATGAGGAGTAAGTGCACAGTGACTCCTGTTGTTGGCTTTACAAATTGACACTCCTGTCTATGGCATCAGTAATCTCCCTATACTCCAGTCATGAGTTTCCAAGGCTATGGAAGCCCCTTGAGTTCTCCGACTCTTATCTTGTTTAGACAAGGTCATAGTCAAAGTGGAGGTTCCCTCCTCCCTTCAGAGAAAGGTACCTCCTTCTTTGAAGACCTGTTCTTTCCACTGGGATCTCACTCACAGAGATCTTTCCTTAGTTGTTGTTGTTTTGTTTTTGTTTTTGTTTTTGTTTTTGTTTTTGTTTTTTTTTTTGCCAGAGTGTCTTGGCTTTCCATGCCTGAAATACTCTCATGGGCATTTCAGCCAGATCCGAATGCCTTTAGGGCTGATTCTGAGGCCAGAGTGCTGTTTAGGACATCTGCCATTCTATGAGTCTGCTGAGTATCTTGCTTCCCATGTTGGATCACTCTCCCCTTTATTTATTCTATCGGTTAGTATTAGCAGGTACTAGACTTGTTTATGTGCTGCCTTTGACTCTTAGTCCTTTCATTATGATCGATTGTGAACTGAGATTGATCACTTGGAATAGTGAGATGGCATTGGTACATGCCACCTTGATGGGATTGAATTGGAGTCCCCTGGTATGTTTCTAACTCTACCATTTGGGGCAAGTCAGCTTGAGCATGTCCCAAATTGTACATCTCTTCCCTCTCTTATTCCCACTCTTATGTTTAACAGGGATCACATTTCAGTTAAATTTCAACACTTAAGAATAACTGTGGATTAATTACAGAATTAAACCAGTCATATTAAGTAGAACAGACAAAAAAAAAACACTACTAAGAGGGATAATGAATTAAGTTTTTCATTAACAGTCAGGGCTATGCTGATCAAGTCACCGTTTCTCATAGTGTCCATTTCACTTCAACAGGTTTTCTTTTTGGTGTTCAGTCAGTTGTTGCCGATCAGGGAGAACACATGGTATTTGTCCCTTTGGGACTGGCTTATTTCACTCAGCATGACGTGTTCCAGATTCCTCCATTTTGTTGCAAATGACTGGATTTCATTGTTTCTTACTGCGGTATAGTATTCTAAAGAGTACATATCCCATAATTTCTTTATCCAGGCTACTGTTGATGGGCATTTAGGTTGGTTCCAGGTCTTGGCTGTTGTGAATTGTGCTGCAATAAACATTAGGGTGCAGACTGCTTTTTTGTTTGCCAATTTAAATTCCTTTGGGTAAATTCCAAGGAGTGGGATGGCTGGGTCGAACGGTAGGGTTATATTCAGGTTTCTGAGGAATCTCCAGACTGACTTCCACAGTGGCTTGACCAGTTTGCATTCCCACCAACAGTGGGTTAGTGTCCCTTTTTCCCCACATCCTCGCCAGCATCTGTTGTTGGTAGATTTCTGTATGTGAGCCATTCTAACCGGGGTGAGGTGAAACCTCGTTGTGGTTTTGATTTACATTTCCCTGATTGCTGATGACCTTGAACATTTTTTCATGTGCCTGTTGGCCATTTGGATTTCCTCTTTTGAAAAATGTCTATTGAGGTCCTTGGCCCATCTCTTAAGTGGGTTGTTGGTTTTGTTTTTGTGGAGTTTCTGGATCTCTTTGTAGATTCTAGTTATCAACCCTTTATCTGTTGCATAGTTTGCAAATATTTTTTCCCATTCTGTCAGTTGTCTCTTCACTCTCCTGACTGTTTCTTTTGCAGTACAGAAACTTCTCAATTGGATGCAATCCCAATAGTTGATTTTGGCTTTGACTGCCTATGCCTCCCGGGTCTTTTCCAGAAACTCTTTGCCTGTGCCAATATCTTGAAGGGAACATTCTCCAATGTTCTCTAATAACTTGATGGTGTCAGGTCGTAGATTTAGGTCTTTAATCCATGTTGAGTGGATTTTTGTGTAAGGTGTAAGGTAGGGCTCTTGCTTGATGCTTCTGCATGTGGAAATCCAGTTTTCCCAGCACCATTTATTGAATAGACTGTCCTTGCTCCAGGAATTGGTTTTAGATCCTTGATCAAATATAAGTTGGCTGTAGATGTTTGGGTTGATTTCTGGTGTTTTAATTCTGTTCCGTTGGTCTATCCATCTGTTTCTGTACCAGTACCATGCTGTTTTGATTACAACTGTTAGGATCAGGGCTAGGGATAGGGCTAGGGTTAGGGATAGGGTTAGGGTTAGGGATGGGGTTAGGTCTAGGGCTAGGTGTAGGTCTAGGTTTAGGGTTAGGTTTAGGGCTGGGGCTCTGTTTAGTGTTAGGGTTAGAGTAAGGGCTAGGGCAACGGATAGTTCTAGGGCTAGCATTAGTGTTAGGGTTAGGACTAGGTTAAAGGTTAGGGTTAGGGTTAGGGTTTGGGCTAGGGCAAGGGTTAGTGTTAGGGCAAGGGTTAGGGTTAGGGCTACGGCTAGAGCTAGGTTTAGGATTAGAATTAGGGTTTGATTAGGGCTAGGGATAGGTTCAGGGTTAGGGTTAGGGCTAGGGCTAGGGCTAGGTCTTTGATAAGGGTTAGGGTTAGGGTTAGGGCTAGGGTGTTAGGGTTAGGGTTACTGTTAGGTTTAGGGCTACGATTAGGGTTAGGGTTGGAGTATGCCAAGGCTAGGTCTAGGACTAGGGTTAGGGTTAGGTTTAGGGTTAGGGTTAGGAATAAGGCTAAGTTTAGGGTTTGGGTTAGGTTTAGGGTTAGAGCTAGGTCTAGGTCTATGGTTAGGGTTAGAGCTAGGGGGCTAGTGTTAGGGTTAGGGTTAAGTTTAGTTTTAGGGCTATGGCTAGGGTTAGTGTTAGGGTTAGGGTTATGTTTCATGTTAGGGTTATGGTTAGGGTAGGGCTTGAGCTAGGATTAGGGTTAGGGTTAGGGCTAGGGCTAGGGCTAGGGTTAGAGTAGGGTTATGGTTAGGGTAGGGTAAGGGCTAGTACTAGGGCTAGAGTTAGGGTTAAGGTAAGGTTTAATGTGAGGGCGAGGGCGAGGGTTAGATTTAGGGTTAGGGTTATGGCTACGTTTAAGCTTAGTTTAGTGCTAGGTTAGGGCGAAGCCGAGGGCGAAGTTTAGGGTTTGGGTTAGGGCTAGGTTTACAGCTATGGTTACGGTTAGGGCAAAGGTCAGGGTTAGGGTTAGGGCTAGGCCTAGGGCTAGGGCTAGGGTTACGATTAGTTCTATGGTTAGTTTTAGGGTTAGGGTTAATTTTAGGGTTAGGGTTAGGATTAGTGGTAGAACTAGGGTTAGGTTAGGGTTATGGTTCGGATTAGGGCTAGGACTAGGGCTAGGGTTAGGGTTAGGTAAAAGTTAGGGCTAGGGTTGGGTTTAGGTTTAGGGTGAGGTCAAGGGCGAGGGTTAGAGTTCGATTAGGGTTAGCGTTAGGGTTAGGGTTAGGGTTAGGGCTAGTGTTAAGGTTAGGGTTAGTACTAGGGTTCGGATGATGGCGACAGCGAGGGTTAGGGTTAGGGTTAAGGTTATGGTTAGGGTTAGGGTTAGGGTCATTGCTATGACTAGGCCTAGTGTTAGGGTTAAGGTTAGGGCTAGGTTTCTGGTTAGGGTTACAATTCGACTTACGGCTAGGGCTAGTGCTATGGTTAGAGTTAGTGTTAGGGTTAGGGCTATGTCCATGTTTAGGGTTAGGGCTAGGGCTAGCGTTAGTGTTAGGTTTAGGGTTACAGCTAGGGTTGGTTTAGTGTTCAGATTAAGGCGAGGAACAGGTTTCGGGTAGGGTTAGGGTTAGGGCTAGGGCTAGGGTTCAGGTTAGGTTTAGGTTTAGGGCTAGGGTTAGGATTAGGGTTAGTGCTAGGGCTAGTTTTAGTATTAGGGTTAGATTTAGGGTTAGGTTAGGGTTAGGGTTAGGGTTAGGGTTAGGGTTAGGATTAGGGTTAGGATTAGGACCAGAGTTAGGGTTAGGGTTAGGGTTAGGGTTAGGGTTAGGGATAGGGCTATGGTTAGTGTTAGTGTTAGGGCTACAGTTAGGGTTAGGTTTATGGCTTGGGCTAAGTTTAGTGTTAGGGTTAGGGCTAGAATTCAGATAGGGTTACGGTAGGGGTTACGGCTAGGGCTAGTGCTAGGGATACAGTTAGTGTTAGGGTTAGGGCTATGACCATGTTTAGGGTTAGGGTCAGGGTCAGGGTTAGGGTTAGGGCTAGGGTTAGGGTTAGGGTTAGGTCTAGCTCAGTTTTAGGGTTGGGTTTAGGGCTAGTGTTAGAGTTTTGGTTAGGGCTACGGATAGGGTTAGGGTTAGGGTTCAGGCTATGGTTAGGTTTAGGGATAGGGTCAGGGTTAGGGTTAGGGCTAGTGTTAGAGTTATGGTTAGGGCTAGGGCTAGGGTTAGGGTTCAGGCTATGGTTAGGGTTAGGGCTAGACTTGGGTTTAGGGATATGGTTAGTGTTAGGATTAGGGTTAGAGCTTGGGCTGGGGTTAGGATTAGGGTAGTGTTAGCATTAGGGCTAGGGTTAAGGTTATGGCTAGGGCTAGGATTGGGTTAGGAATAGGGCTAGGGCTGTGCTTGGGTTTAGGTGATGGTTAGGGTTAGTCTTAGGGCTAGGGTTAGGGTTAGCGTCAGAGCTAGGGCTAGGTCGAGGCTAGGGTTAGGGTTAGGGCTAGGGCTAGGTTAAGGTTAGGGCTAGGGTTAGTGTTAGGGTTAGGTTTAGGGCTAGTCTTAAGGTTAGGGTTAGAATTAGAGCTAGGGATAGGGTTAGGATTAGGTTAGGGTTAGAGTTAGGGCTACAGTTAGGGTTAGGGCTACAACTAGGGTTAGGGTTAGTGTTAGTGCTAGGGCTAGGGCTATTGTTAGGCTTATGGTTTGGGCTAGGGCTATTGCTAGGGTTATGGTTAGGGTTAGGTTAAGTTTTAACATTAGGGCTAGGGTTAGGGATAGGGATAGGGTTAGGGCTAGAGTTAGGGCTATGCCTGGGCTAGGACTTCCATTATGGCTAGGGAAAGGGTAAGGGTGAGGGTTAGGGCTTGGGTTAGGGTTTGGGCTAGAGCTAGTGTTATGGTATGGTTAGGGTTACGGTTATGGATACGTTCAGGGTTAGGTCTAAGGCCAAGGATAGTGTTAGGGTTAGGGCTAGGGCTAGGGTTAGGGTTAGGGTTAGGTTTGGGGCTAGGTTTTGGGTTAGGGTTAGGGTTAATATGGGGTTAGTGTTAACGTTGGGGTTAGTGCTAGGGCTAGTTCTAGGTCTAGGTTTAGGTTTAGGGTTAGTTCTAGGATTAGGGAAAGGGTTAGGTTTACCATTAGGACTAGGACTAGTGTTACGGTTAGGGTTACGTTTATGTCAAGGTTTAGGGTTAGGTTTAGGGTCAGGGCTAGTGCCAGGGTTAGGGTTAGGGTTAGGTTTGGGGCTAGGTTTTGGGTTAGGGTTAGGGTTAATATGGGGTTAGTGTTAACGTTGGGGTTAGTGCTAGGGCTAGTTCTAGGTCTAGGTTTAGGTTTAGGGTTAGTTCTAGGATTAGGGAAAGGGTTAGGTTTACCATTAGGACTAGGACTAGTGTTACGGTTAGGGTTACGTTTATGTCTAGGTTTAGGGTTAGGTTTAGGGTCAGGGCTAGTGCCAGGGTTAGTGTTAGGTTTAGGGTTAGGGCTAGGGTTGGGTTTATGGTTCGGATTAGGGCCAGGGAGATTGTTAGGG
Organism: Oryctolagus cuniculus; assembly: GCF_051225735.1. NCBI lineage: Eukaryota > Metazoa > Chordata > Mammalia > Lagomorpha > Leporidae > Oryctolagus > Oryctolagus cuniculus. Next base: position 83,943,159 of record NC_142879.1, read on the forward strand.
TTAGGGTTAGGATTAGGGCTAAGGCTAGGGTTCATGTTAGGTTTAGGTTTAGGACTAGCATTAGGATTAGGGTTAGTGTTAGGGGTAGTTTTAGGGTTAGGGTTAGATTTAGGATTAGGGTTATGGTTAGGCCTAAGGCTAGGGCTAGGTTTAGGATTAGGGTTAGGGCTTGGATTAGTGTTAGCCTTAGGGCCAGGGCTAGCTGAAGGATTAGGTAGGGTTAGTTTTAGGTGTAGGGTTAGAGTTAGGGCTGGTGCTAGGGCTAGAGTAAGGGTTAGTGTTAGGGTTAGGGGTATGTTTGAGTTAAGCAATTTATAGATTCAATGCAATTCCAATCAGGATACCAAAGACATTCTTCTCAGATCTAGAAAAAATGATGCTGAAATTCATATGGAAGCACAAGAGACCTCGAATAGCTAAAGCAATCTTGTACAACAAAAACAAAGCTGGAGGCATCACAATACCAGATTTCAGGACATACTACAGGGCAGTTGTAATCAAAACAGCATGGTACTGGTACAGAAACAGATGGATAGACCAACGGAACAGAATTAAAACACCAGAAATCAACCCAAACATCTACAGCCAACTTATATTTGATCAAGGATCTAAAACCAATTCCTGGAGCAAGGACAGTCTATTCAATAAATGGTGCTGGGAAAACTGGATTTCCACATGCAGAAGCATCAAGCAAGAGCCCTACCTTACACCTTACACAAAAATCCACTCAACATGGATTAAAGACCTAAATCTACGACCTGACACCATCAAGTTATTAGAGAACATTGGAGAATGTTCCCTTCAAGATATTGGCACAGGCAAAGAGTTTCTGGAAAAGACCCGGGAGGCATAGGCAGTCAAAGCCAAAATCAACTATTGGGATTGCATCAAATTGAGAAGTTTCTGTACTGCAAAAGAAACAGTCAGGAGAGTGAAGAGACAACCGACAGAATGGGAAAAAATATTTGCAAACTATGCAACAGATAAAGGGTTGATAACTAGAATCTACAAAGAGATCCAGAAACTCCACAAAAACAAAACCAACAACCCACTTAAGAGATGGGCCAAGGACCTCAATAGACATTTTTCAAAAGAGGAAATCCAAATGGCCAACAGGCACATGAAAAAATGTTCAAGGTCATCAGCAATCAGGGAAATGTAAATCAAAACCACAACGAGGTTTCACCTCACCCTGGTTAGAATGGCTCACATACAGAAATCTACCAACAACAGATGCTGGCGAGGATGTGGGGAAAAAGGGACACTAACCCACTGTTGGTGGGAATGCAAACTGGTCAAGCCACTGTGGAAGTCAGTCTGGAGATTCCTCAGAAACCTGAATATAACCCTACCGTTCGACCCAGCCATCCCACTCCTTGGAATTTACCCAAAGGAATTTAAATTGGCAAACAAAAAAGCGGTCTGCACCCTAATGTTTATCGCAGCACAATTCACAATAGCCAAGACCTGGAACCAACCTAAATGCCCATCAACGGTAGACTGGATAAAGAAATTATGGGATATGTACTCTTTAGAATACTATACCGCAGTAAGAAACAATGAAATCCAGTCATTTGCAACAAAATGGAGGAATCTGGAACACGTCATGCTGAGTGAAATAAGCCAGTCCCAAAGGGACAAATACCATATGTTCTCCCTGATCAGCGACAACTGACTGAACACCAAAAAGAAAACCTGTTGAAGTGAAATGGACACTATGAGAAACGGTGACTTGATCAGCATAGCCCTGACTGTTAATGAAAAACTTAATTCATTATCCCTCTTAGTAGTGTTTTTTTTGTCTGTTCTACTTAATATGACTGGTTTAATTCTGTAATTAATCCACAGTTATTCTTAAGTGTTGAAATTTAACTGAAATGTGATCCCTGTTAAACATAAGAGTGGGAATAAGAGAGGGAAGAGATGTACAATTTGGGACATGCTCAAGCTGACTTGCCCCAAATGGTAGAGTTAGAAACATACCAGGGGACTCCAATTCAATCCCATCAAGGTGGCATGTACCAATGCCATCTCACTATTCCAAGTGATCAATCTCAGTTCACAATCGATCATAATGAAAGGACTAAGAGTCAAAGGCAGCACATAAACAAGTCTAGTACCTGCTAATACTAACCGATAGAATAAATAAAGGGGAGAGTGATCCAACATGGGAAGCAAGATACTCAGCAGACTCGTAGAATGGCAGATGTCCTAAATAGCACTCTGGCCTCAGAATAAGCCCTAAAGGCATTCAGATCTGGCTGAAAAGCCCATGAGAGTATTTCAGGCATGGAAAGCCAAGACACTCTGGCAAAAAAAAAAAGGAAAGAACAGGTCTTCAAAGAAGGAGGTACCTTTCTCTGAAGGGAGGAGGGAACCTCCACTTTGACTATGACTTTGTCTAAACAAGATAAGAGTTGGAGAACTCAAAAGGCTTCCATAGCCTTGGAAACTCATGACTGGCGCATAGGGAGATTACTGATGCCATAAACAGGAGTGTCAATTTGTAAAGTCAACAACAGGAGTCACTGTGCACTTACTCCTCATGTAGGTCTCTGTCCTTAATGTGCTGTATAATTGAGACTTAATGCTATAATGAGTACTCAAACAATATATTTCACTTTGTGTTTCTATGTGGGTGCAAACTGTTGAAATCTTTACTTAATGTATACTAAACTGACCTTCTGTAAAAAAAAAAAAAGAAGAAGAAGAAATTATCAATTCCCAACATGACTCTCACTGGGATTAAACATGACAATAGGTCTGATCTGATTTCATCATCATTTTAAAAATCAGCTATTATTTTTCACTTTATGTTTCTGTGTGGGAGCAAACTGTTGAAATCTTTACTTAATGTATACTAAGCTGATCTGTATATTAAGAGAATAGAAAATGAATCTTGATGTGAATGGAAGGGGAGAGGGAGTGGGAAAGGGGAAGGTTGCGGGTGGGAGGGACGGTATCGGGGGGGAAGCCATTGTAATCCATAAGTCGTACTTTGGAAATTTATATTCATTAAATAAAAGTTAAAAAAAAGAGCTGAGATACTCAGAACTTTCAACACTTACTCAGATGGTTCCTAAACCATATGTAAGCCCATTTAAATATATCTGGATACCTATAAATAAAAGGAAAGAGACTCACAATATATCACCAAATAAAAAGGTTTTAAATTGCAAAAAAAAAAAAAGGGTTAGTGTTAGGGCTAGAGCTAGGGTTAGCGTTAGGGTTAGGGTTAGGGCTAGGGTTAGGGATAGGGATAGGTTTAGGGTTACCATTAGGGCTAGGACTAGGGTTAGGTTTAGGGTTAGGTTTAGGGATAGGGATAGGGATAGGGTTAGGTCTAGGGCTATAGTTAGGCTTCAGGTTAGGGTTAAGGTTAGGGTTAGGGTTAGGGTCAAGCCTAGGGCTAAGGTTAGTGTTAGGGTTAGATTTAGGGCTAGGGTTAGGGTTAGGGTTCGGATTAGGGCGAGGCAGAGGGTTCGGGGTAGGGTTAGGGCTATGGCTAGGTTTCGGGTTAGATTTAGGTTTAAGTCTAGGGTTTGGATAGTGTTTGTGCTAGGGCTAGTGTTCGGGTTATGGCTAGGGTTAGGGTAAGGGTTAGTGCTAGGGCTAGGGTTAGGGTTAGGTCTTGGGTTAGGGTTCGGTTTGCAGTTAGGGCTAAGGTTAGGTCTGGGGCTAGGGTTAGGGTTAGGGTTAGGGATAGTGCTAGGGCTAGGGTTAGGGTTTGGGTTAGGGCTAGAACAAGGGTTAGGGTTAGGGCTAGGCTTGGGTTAGGGTTAGGTTTAGGGCTTGGGCTATTGCTAGATTTAGGGTTACGGTTAGGGTTAAGGTTAGGGCTAGGGTTAGGGTTAGGGTCAGGGTTAGGGCTAGGGCTAGAGTTAGGGTTAGGGCTAGGTCCATGGTTAGGGTTAGGGCTAGGGCTAGGGTTATGGTTAGTGTTAGGACTAGGGTTAGGGCTCGGGTTAGGGTTAGGTCTAGGGTTAGGTTTAGGGCTAGGATTAGGGCTAGGGCAAGATCTAAGGCCAGGTTTAGTGTTAGGGTTACGTTTAGGACTAGGGCTAGGGCTACGGCTAGGGTTACAATCAGTGCTAAGGTTAGGGTTAGGGTTAGAGTTAAGTCTAGTGTTTTTGTTGGGGTTAGGTTTAGGGTTAGGGCTTGGGCTAAGTTTAGTGTTAGTGTTAGTGTTATTTTTAGGGTTAGAGTTAGGGTTAGGGTTAGTGTTTGGGTAAGGTTAGGACTAGAGCTAGGGTTAGGGTTAGCATTAGGTTTAGGGTTAGTGCTAGGGCCAGGGTTAGGTTTAGGCTTAGGGTTAGGGTTAGGGCTAGGGCTATGGTTAGGGTTAGGGTTATGGCTACAGTTAGGGTTAGGTTTAGGGCTATGGCTAAGGTTAGGGTTTGGGTTATGGCTAGGGTTTGGAATAGGGTTACAGTAAGGGTTACGGCTGGGACTAGTGCTAGGGCTAGAGTTAGTATTAGGGTTATGGCTATGGCAATGTTTAGGGTTAGGGTTAGGGTTAGTGTTAGGGCTAGGGTTATGGTTAAGTCTAGGGCTAGGGTTAGGGTTGGGGTTAGGGTTAGCGTTAGGGTTATGGTTAGTGCTAGGAATAGGGTTTGGTTTAGGGTTTGGGTTAGGTTTAGGGTTTGGGTTAGGGTTAGGGTTAGGTTTAGGGCTAGGCTTAGGTTTAGGGTTATGGTTTTAGGGTTAGAGCTAGGGCTTGTGTTAGTATTAGCGTAGGGTTACCATTAGGGCTAGGGTTGGAGTTATGGCTAGGGCTAGAATTTGGTTAGGATTAGGGCTAGGGCTAAGGTTAGGTTAGGTTATGGTTAGGGTTAGGCTTAGGGTAGGGTTAGGGTTAGGGCTAGTGCTAGGGTTAGGGCTAGGGCATTGGTAGGCTTATTGTTAGGGCTAGGTTTAGGGTTGTGGTTAGGGCTAGACTAGGCTTAGTGTTAGGTTTAGGGTTAGTGCTATTGTTAGGTTTAGTGTTCAGATTAGGTCGAGCGAGAGAGTGTTAGGGTTAGGGTTAGGGCTAGGGTTAGGATTAGGGTTAATGCTTGGGCTAGTTTTAGGTTTAGGGTTAGATTTTGGTTAGTGTTAGGGTTAGGGCTAGGGTTAGGGTTAGGTTTAGTGTTAGGGTTAGGCTTAGGTCTAGGTTTAGTGTTAGGGTACCAATTGGGGTGAGGGAGGGGTTTAGGGTTAGGGTAGGGCTAGGGCTAAGGTTCAGGTTAGGTTTAGGTTTATGACTAGAGTTAGGGTTAGGGTTCGGATTAGGGCGACGGAATGTGTTTGGGTTAGGATTAGGGTTAGGGTTAGGGTTGGGGTTTGGGTTAGGTTTAGGTTTAGGGCTTGTGCTAGTGCGAGGGTTAGATTTAGGGTTAAGTTAGGTCTAGGGCTAGGGCAAGAGCTAGGGTTAGGTTTAGGGCTACGGTTATGGTTAGAGCTAGGGCTAGTGTTAGGGTTGGGGTTAGGGTTAGTGTTAGGGCTAGGGCTAGGGTTAGTGTTAGGGTTAGGGTTAGGTTTAGGGTTAGGCTTATTGTTATTGTTAGTGATAGAGCTAGGGTTAGGGTTTGGTTAGGTTTAGTGTTAGGGCTAGTGCCAGGGTTAGGGTTAAGTTAGTGTTAGTGTTAGGGTTAGGGTTAGGGCTAGGGCTAGGGCGATGGTTAGGGTTAGGGTTAGGGTTAGGGCTAGGGCTAGGGCGATGGTTAGGGTTAGGGTTAGGGTTAGAGTTAGGGCTAGGGTTAGGTTTAGGGTTAGGTTTAGGGCTAGGGTTAGGGTTAGGCTTTGGTTTAGGGTTAGGTTTAGCGTTAGAGCTAGGGCTAGGATTAGGAATAGGTTAGGGTTAGAGTTATGGCTAGGGTTAGGGTTAGGGCTAAGGCTAGGGCTAGTTTTAGGATTAGGGCTAGGGATAAGGTTATGGTTAGCTTAGGGTTAGCATTAGTGTTAGGGCTAGGTCAAGTGTTCGGTTTAGGTTTAGGTGTAGGGCTAGGGTTAGGGCTAGGTTTAGTGTTATGGTTAGGTCTAGGGTTAGGTTTAGGGTTAGGGCTAAGTTTAGTGTTAGGGTTTGGGTTATGGTTACGGTTAGGGCTAGGGGTTAGTTTAGGGTTACACTTAGGGTTAGGGATAAGGGTATGGTTAGGGTTAGCGTTAGGGCTAGGGATAGGACTAGGGTTAGGCTTAAGTTTATTGTTAGGGCTAGGTCTAGTGCTAGGGCTAGGGTAGTGTTATGGTTAGGGTTAGGGCTAGGGCAAGGGTTAGCATTAGGGTTAGGGCTAGGGATAGCATTAGGCTTAGTGCTAGGGCTTGTTCTAGGGCTAGCGTTAGGGTTAGGGTTGTGGTTAGGGCTAGGGCTAGGGCTAGGCCTAGGGTTAGTGTTAGGGTTAGGGTTAGGGTTAGGGCTAGGGCTAAGTTTAGGGTTAGGTTTAGGATAAGGGTTAGGGTTAGGTCTAGGGCTAGTTCTAATGTGAGGGTTAGGGCTAGAGATAGGGCTACTGTTAGAGTTAGGGTTAGGGATATGGTTAGGTTTAGGATTAGGGTTAAGGTTAGTGCTAGAAATAGGGTTCGGGTTCGGGTTAGGGTTAAGGTTATGGCTAGGTCAAGGGTTCAGGTTAGGGTTAGGGCTAGGGCTAATGTTAGGGCTAGGGTTAGGGTTAGTGCTAGGGTTAGGGCGAGGACGAGGGCAAGGTTTAGGGTTTTGGTAAGGTTTAGGTTTGTGCTAGGGTTAGGGTTATAGTTAGTCCCAGGGTTCGGGTTAGATTTAAGGGTAGGGTTAGGGTTAGTGTAAGGTTTAGGGTTGGTGTTAGGGTTGGGCTAGGGTAAAGGTTAGGGTTAGGGCTAGGGCTAGGGTTAGGGTCAGGAGTAGGGCTAACACTAGGGTTGGGGTTAGGGTTAGGCTTAGTGTTAGACGTTAGGTTTAGGGTTTCGGTTAGGGTTAGGTTTAGGGCTATTTTTAGTTTAGAGTTATAACTAGGGCTAGGGCTAGAGTTAGGGTTAAGGTTAGGGTTAGGGTTAGGGCTAGGGCTTGTTCTAGAGCTAGGGTTAGAGTTATGGTTACAGCTAGGGTAAGGTTTAGGGTTAGGTTTAGTGTCGGGTTTTGGGTTTGGCTAAGGGCTAGGACTAGTGTTAGGGTTAGGGTTAGGGTTAGGGCTAGGTTTAGATTTTGCTTTAGGGTTAGTTTTAGGGTTAGAGCTAGGGCTCAGATTAGGAATAGGTTAGGGTTAGAGTTATGGCTAGGGCTAGGGCTAGGGCTATTTTTAGGATTAGGGCTAGGGCTAACGTTATGGTTAGCATTAGTGTTAGGGCTAGGGATAGTGTTCGGGTTAAGTTTAGGTGTAGGGCTAGGGTTAGGCCTGGTTTAGGGTTACGGTTAGGTCTAGGGTTAGGTTTAGGGTTAGGGCCAGTGCTAGGGTTAGGATTAGGTTAGGCTTAGGTTTAGGTGTAGTGTTAGGGTTAGGGCTAGTGCTAGGGCTAGGGTTAGGGTTAGCATTAAGGTTAGAGTTAGGATAGGGTTTGGGTCAGGTTAGGGCCAGAGCTAGGGTTAGGGTTAGTGTTAGGTTTAGGGCTATGTTTAGGGCTAGGTTAGTGCTAGGGGTAGGTCTAGGGCTAGGGTTAGGGTTAGGGCTAGGGCTAGGGATAGAGTTAGGGTTACCATTAGGGCCATGACTAGGGTTAGGTTTAGGGTTAGGGCTAGGGCTAGGTTTGGGGTTTTTTCGAGGGAGAGGGTTAGTGTTAGGGTTAGGGCTAGGGCAAGTGTTCGGGTTAGGTTTAGGTTAGGGTTAGGTTTTGGTTATGGGCTAGGGTTACAGTTAGGGTTAGCTGTAGGGATAGGGATAGGCTTAGGGTTAGCCTAGGGTAAGGGTTAGGGTTAGGGCTAGCGCTAGGTAAGGTTAGAGTTACGGCTAGGGCTAGTGCTATGGTGAGGGTTATGATTCGGTTTAGTGTTAGGGCTAGGGTTAGTGTTAGGGTTATGGCTAAGGCTAGTGCTAGTGCTAGGTCTAGGGCTAGGTGTAGGGTTAGGGTTAGGGTTAGGGCTAGGGATAGGGATAGGGATAGGGTTAGGGTTACCGTTAGGGCTATGACTAGGATTAGGGTTAGGCTTAGGGCTAGGGCTATGGTTCATGTTAGGTTTAGGGTTTGGGTTAGGTTTTGGTTTAGGGCTAGGGTTAAGGGTGGGGTTAGCTCTAGGACTAGGGTTAGGGTTAGGTTTAGTGCTAGGGTAAGGGTTTGGGTTAGGTCTAGGGCTAGGTATGGTTAGAGTTACGGCTAGGGCTAGTGCTAGGTTGAGGCTTACGGTTAGGTTTAGGGTTAGGGCTAGGTCTAATGTTAGGTTTACGGTTAGGGCTAAGGTTAGTGTTAGGGTTGCAGTTAGGGTTAGGGCTAGGGTAAGTGTTAGGGTTAGGGCTAGGTCTAGGGTTAGGGTTAGGGTTAGGTTTTGGTTAGGGCTAGGTCTAGGGTTAGGGCTAGGATTAGGGCTAACACTAGGGTTGGGGTTAGGGTTAGGGTTAGGCGTTAGGTTTAGGGTTTCGGTTAGTGTTATGGTTATGGCTTCTTTTAGGGTTAGGGTTATAACTAAGGCTAGGGCTACAGTTAGGATTAAGGTTAGGGTTAGGGTTAGGGCTAGGGCTAGTGCTAGAGGTATGGTTAGCGTTAGTGTTAGTGCTAGGGCTTGTGCTAGGACTAGTGTTAGGGTTAGGGTTATTGCTAGCGTAAGGTTTTGGGTTAGGTTTTTGTCAGGTTTAAGGTTTGGGTTATGGTTAGGGCTAGTGTTAGGGTTAGGGTTTGGGCTAGGGCTTGGTATAAGGTTAGGTTGTTTAGTGCTAGGGCTAGTACTAGGACTAGGGTTAGGGTTAGGGCTACAGCTAGGTTTAGGGTTAGGGTTAGGGTTAGGGTTAGGGTTAGGGTTAGGGAGAGGGATAGGGTTAGTGTTGGGGTTAGGGCTACCGTTAGGGTTAGGGTTGGGGTTAGGGCTAGTGCTAGGGCTAGGGCTAGGATTAGGGTTTATTTTAGGGCATGGGTTACCGTTAGGTTTAGGGCTAGGGCTATGGCTAGGTCTAGGGCTAGGGTTAGGTTTAGAGCTAGGGCTAGTGTTTGGTTTAGGGTTAGGTTTAGGGTTAGGGCTACGGCTAGGGTTTGTGTTAGTGTTAGGGTTAGTGTTAAGGTTAGGGTTAGAGTTAGCCCTAATTATAGGGTTAGAGTTTGTGTTAGGGTTCTGGTTAGGGTTAGGGCTAGATTTAGGGTTAGCGTTAGGGCTAGGACTACGGGTAGGATTAGGTTTAGAGCTAGGACCAAGGTTAGGGTTAGGGTTAGGGCCATGGTTTGGGTTAGGGTTAGGGTTAGGGCTAGTGTTAGGTTAGGGTTAGTGCTAGGGCTAGATCTAGGGCTAGGGTTAGGGTTAGGGTTATACTAGGGCTAGGGTTAGGGTTAGGGCTAGGGTTTTGGTTAGGATTATGGCTAGGTCTAGGTTTAGGGTTAGTGTTAGGTTTAGGGGTAGGGTTACTGTTAGGTTTTGGATTAGGTCAAGGGAGAGGTTTAGGGTTAGGGAAAATGGCTAGGGTTAGGTTTAAGTTTAGATTTAGGGCTAAGGTTAGGGTTAGTGCTAGGTGTAGTGTTAGGGTTAGGGTTAGGGCTAAGGTTAGCGTTGAGGTTAAGGTTAGGGTTCGGGTTAGGGTTAGGTGTTAGTCCCCAGGTAAGGGGTAGGGTTAGTGTTATGGCTAGGGTTAGGGTTAGTTTTAGGGCTAGGGCAAGTTCTAGGGCTAGAGTTAGGGTTAGGTTTACGTCTAGGTTAGGGTTAGGCATATAGCTAGGGCTGGGTTTAGTGTTAGGGTTAGGGCTAGGCAACGGCTAGGGTTAGGGTTAGGGTAGTGCTAGGGCTAGGGTTATGGTTACGGTTAGGCCTAGGGTAAGGGTTAGGGTTAGGGTTACTGACAAGGTTAGGAAGAGGGTTAGGGTTAGGGTTAGGTTTACAGTTAGGGTTAGGGTCAGGGCTAGGGATAGGTTTAGGGTTAGGGTTAGGGCTCGGGTCAAAGTTAGGGCTAAGGTTAGGGTTAGGGTTAGGTTTAGGGCTAGGGTTATGGTTATGGTTAGGGCTAGGGTTATGGTTACGGTTAGGTTTAGGTTTAGGGTTACTGTTAGTGCTAGGGCTGGGGTTATGTCTAGGGTTAGGGTTAGAGCTAGGGTTAGGGTTAGGGCTATGGCTATGTTTAGGATTAGGTTTAGGATTGGGGTTAGTGCTAGGGTTAGGTTTATTTTTATGGCTAGGGCTAGGTTTAGGGATAGGGTTAGAGCTAGGGTAGGCTTAGGGTTGGGTTTGGGCTAGGAATAGGGTTAGTGTTAGTTTAGGGCTAGTGCTAGGGCTATGTTTAGGGTTAGGGTTAGGGCAATGGCCATATTTAGAGTTAGGGTTATGGCTAGGGCTAGGGTTAGGGTTTCGTTTAGGGCTAGTGCTAGATTTAGGTAAGGGCCAGAGCTAGGATTATGGTTAGGGTTTGGGTTAGGGCTAGTACTATGGTTAGGGTTAAGTTTAGGGCTACGAGTAGGACTATGGTTAGGGTTAGGGTTTGGGCAGGGGTATGTTTAGGGTTAGGGCTAGGGTAAGTGTTAGGTTAGGGTTATGGCCAGGGATAGGGTTAGTGTAAGGGCTAGGATTAGTGTTAGGGTTATTGTTATTGTTAGTATCAGGGCTAGGGATAGGTTTACTGTTAGGTTTACGGCTAGGGTTAGGGTTAGGGCTAGGGTATGGTTCGGGTTAAGTTTAGGTTTAGGCTAGGTTTAGGGTTAGGTTTAGGGCCAGGGTTAGGGTAGGGTTAGGGTTAGGGTTAGAGTAGGGTAATGGCTGGGGTTAGGGTTAGGGTTAGTGTTGGGGCCAGGTTTATGGTTAGGGTTAGGGCTAGGGCTAGGGCTAGGTTTAGGGTTAGGGTTAGTGTTGGGGCCAGGGTTATAGTTAGGGTTAGGGCTAGGGCTCGGCCAATGGTTATGGTTAGAGTTAAAGCTATGGTTATGTTTAGGATTAGGGTTATTATCTAGGGATAGGGTTAGGGTTAGGGTTAGGGTTAGGGTTAGGGTTAGGGCTAGGGTTAGATATGGGCTATTTCTAGGGCTAGGATTATGGTTAGGGTTTGGCTTAGGGTTAGTACTAGGGTTAGGGTTAAGGTTAGGGCTACGGGTAGGGCTATGGTTAGGGTTAGGGTTAGGGCAATGGTATGGTTAGGGTTAGGGCTAGGGTAAGTGTTAGGGTTAGGGTTATGGCCAAGGGATAGATTTAGTGTAAGGGCTAGGATTAGCGTTAGGGTTACTGGTATGTTAGTATCAGGGCTAGGGATAGGTTTACTGTTAGGTTTACAGCTAGGGTTAGGGTTAGGGCTAGGGTATGGTTCGGGTTATGTTTAGGTTTGGTCTATGTTTAGGGTTAGGGTTAGGGCCAGGGTTAGGGTAGGTTTAGGGCTAGGGTTAGAGTTAGGGTAAGGGCTAGGGTTAGGGTTAGGGTTAGTTTTGGGGCCAGGTTTAGGGTTAGGGTTAGGGCTAGGGCTAGGGCTAGGTTTTGGGTTAGGGTTAGTGTTGGGGCCAGGGTTATAGTTAGGGTTAGGGCTCAGGCTATGGTTATGGTTAGGTTAAGGCTATGGCTATGTTTAGGATTAGGGTTATTTCTAGGGATAGGGTTAGGGTTAGGGTTAGGGTTAGGGCGAGCGTTAGATATGGGCTATGTCTAGGGCTAGGATTATGGTTAGGGTTTGGCTTAGGGTTAGTACTAGGGTTAGGGTTAAGGTTAGGGCTATGGCTAGGGCTATGGTTATGGTTAGGGTTTGGGCAAGGGTATGGTTAGGGTTAGGGCTAGGGTATGTGTTAGGGTTAGGGTTATGGCCAGGGATAGGGTTAGTGTAAGGGCTAGGGTTAGTGTTAGGGTTACTGGTAGTGTTAGTATCAGGGCTAGGGATAGGTTTAGGGTTAGGTTTAGGGCTGGTGCTAGGGCTAGGGTTAGGGTTATGGTTAGGCCTAGGGTAAGGGTTAGGGTTAGGGTTACTGACAAGGTTAGTGTTCAAGTTAGGGAGAGGGTTAAGGTTAGGGATAGGGTTAGGGTTAGGGTTAGGTTTACGGTTAGGGTTAGGGTCAGGGCTAGGAATAGGGTTAGGGTTAGGGTTAGAGATAGGGTTATGGTTAGGGTTAGGGCTAGGGTTAGGGTTATGGTTAGGTTTAGGTTTAGGGTTACTGTTATGGCTAGGGCTTGGTTAGGTCTAGGGTTAGGGTTAGAGCTAGGGCTAGTGTTAGGGTTAGGGTTAGGGCTATGGCTATGTTTAGGGTTAGGTTTAGGATTAGGGTTAGTGCTAGGGTTAGGTTTATTTTTATGGCTAGGGCTAGGTTTAGGGTTAGGGTTAGAGCTAGGGTAGGCTTAGGGTTGGGGTTTGGGCTAGGAATATGGCTAGTGTTAGTTTAGGGCTAGTGCTAGGGCTATGTTTAGGGTTAGGGTTAGGGCAATGGCCATATTTAGGGTTAGAGTTATGGCTAGGGCTAGGGTTAGGGTTTCGTTTAGGGCTAGTGCTAGATTTAGGCTAGGGCTAGTTCTAGGATTATGGTTAGGGTTTGGGTTAGGGCAAAGGTATGGTTAGGGTTAGGGCTACGGTGAGTGTTAGGGTTAGGGTTATGGCCAGGGATAGGGTTAGTGTAAGGGCTAGGGTAAGTGATAGGTTATTGTTATAGTTAGTATCAGGGCTAGGGATAGGTTTACAGTTAGGTTTACGGCTAGGGTTAGGGTTTGGGTTAGGGCTATGTTTACGGTTAAGGCTAGGGTTAGGGTTAGGGTTAGGGCTAGGGTTATGGTTTGGGTTATGTTTAGATTTGGTCTAGGGTTAGGGTTAGGTTTAGGGCCAGGGTTAGGGTAGGGTTAGGGCTAGGGTTAGAGTTAGAGTAAGGGCTAGGGTTAGGGTTAGGGTTAGGGTTAGGGTTAGTGTTGGCTCCAGGTTTAGAGTTAGGGTTAGGGCTTGGGCTAGGGCTAGGTTTAGGGTTAGGGTTAGTGTTGGGGCCAGGGTTATCATTAGGGTTAGGGCTAGGGCTAGGGCTAGGGCTAGGGCTATGGATATGGTTAGAGTTAAGGCTATGGCTATGTTTAGGATTGGGGTTATGTCTAGGTTAGGGTTAGGGTTAGGGTTAGGGCTAGGGCTAGATTTGGGCTATGGCTAGGGCTAGGATTATGATTAGGGTTTGGGTTAGGGCTATGGCTATGTTTAGGGTTAAGGTTGGGGTTAGGGTTATGGTTAGGGTTATGTTAGGGTTAGGGCTTAGTTTAGGGTTAGGCCTGGGTTAGGGTTTGGGCTAGGGCTAGGGTTAGGCTTAGGGTTAGGTTTTGGGTTCGGCTAGGGCTTGGCTTAGGGTTAGGTTTAGGGCTAGGTCTATGGTTAATATTATGGCTAGGGTTAGGGTTATGGTTAGGGTTAGTGCTAGGGCTAGGGTTATTGTTAGTGTTAGGGTTGGGGTTGGGGATAGGGCTAGTGCTATGCTTAGGGTTAGGGTTAGGGTTAGGGCTATGTTTAGGGTTAGTGTTAGGTTTAGGATTAGGGTTAGGGCTAGGGCTCGGGTTAGGCTTAGGGTTAGATCTAGAGCTAGTGTTAGGGTTAGGGTTTGGGTTAGTGTTAGTGTTAGGTGTAGGGCTAGGGTTAGTGTTAGAGCTAGTGTTAGGTTTAGGGTTATGGTTAGCTGTAGAGCTAGGGTTATGGTTAGTGTTAGGGCTTTGGTTAGTGTTAGGGTTGAGGTTAAGGTTAGGGTTATGGTTTAGAGTTAGTGTTACAGTTAGGGATAGGTTTAGTTCTAGGGCTAGGGCTAGGGTTAGGTTTAGGGTTAGGGCTAGGTCTTGTGCTATGGCTTGGGTTTGGGTTAGGGTTAGGGCTAGAGTAAGGGTTAGGGTTAGTGTTAGGGTCATGGTTAGGGTTAGGGTTAGTGCTATGGCTAGGGGTAGGGCTATGGCTAGGGGTAGGGTTAGGGCTAGGGTTGTGGTTATGGCTAGAGCTAGGGTTAGAGTTAGAGTTAGGGTTAGTGCTAGGACTAGGATTAGGGTTAGGGTTAGGGCTATGGTTAGGGCTAGAACTAGGGTTAGGGTTAGGGTTATGATTAGGGCTAGGGCTAGGGCTAGGGTTACGGTTAGAGTTATGGTTAGGTCTATGTTTAGGGTTAGTTTTAGTGCAAGATTTAGGGCACGGATGAGGGTGATGTTAGGGATAGGGTTATTGTTAGGGGTTAGGGTTAAGCTTACATTTGGGTAGGGTTAGGGCTAGGGCTAGGGCTAGGGATAGTGTTATGATTAGGGTTAGGTTTAGAGTTAGGATTAGGGTTAGGGCTAGTGCTATGGTTAGGGTTAGGGCTAGAGGCTAAGGTTAGAGTTAAGGTTAGGGTTAGGGTTAGGGCTAGGATTAGGGGTAGGGTTAGGGTTAGGGCTAGGGCTAGGTCTAGTGCTAGGGCTAGGGTTTGGGTTAGGGTTAGGGCTAGGGTAAGTGTTAGGGTTAGGGTTAGGGCCAGTGTTAGTGTCATGGTTGGGTGAGGGCTGGAGCTAGTGTTATGGTTAGGGTTAGGGATAGGGCTAGGTCCATGGTTATGGTTACGGTTAGGGCTAGAGTTTGTTTTAGGGTTAGGGTTAGGGCCAGTGCTAGGGTTATGGTTCGGACTAGGTCTGTGGATAGGGTTAGGGTTAGGGCTAGGGCTAGGGATAGGGTAAGGTTTAGGTCTAGGACTAGCGTTAGGGTTAGGTTTGGGTTTAGGGCTGGGGTTAGGACTAGGTCTATGGTTAGGGTTAGGTCTAGGGTTAGGTTTAGAGCTACGATATTCTTAGGGTTAGTGTTAGGGTTAGGGTTAGCTCTAGGGCTAGTGTTAGGGTTAGGGTTGGGTTTATGTTTAGGGTTAGGTTTAGGTTTAGGGTTAGGATAAGGTTAGGTTTAGGGCTAGTGCTAGGCTTAGGGTTAGGGTTAGGATTAGGTTTAGTTCTGTGGCTAGTGTTAGGGTTAGGGTTAGGGCTGGGGCAATGGTTAGTGTTAGTGTAAAGGCAAGGGCAAGGGTTAGGGTTAGGGTAAGTGTAGGGTTATGTTTAGGTTAGGTTTAGGCTTAAGGTTAGCTTTAGTGTTAGGGGTAGTGCTAGGTTTAGGGTTAGGGTTATTGTTAGGGCTAGGGCTAGTGTTAGTGTTAGGGTAAGGCTAGGGCAATGGGTAGGGTTAGGTTTAGGTCTAGGATTTGGGTTAGGGTTAGGGCTAGGTCTTGGTTTAGGGTTACGTTAAGGTTATAGCTAGAGTATGGTTATGGTTAGGGTTAGGATTAGGGCTAGTGTTGTGATTATGGTTAGAGTTAGGGTTACGGCTGGGGCTAGGTCTAGGGTTAGGTTTAGGGTTAGGGCTATGGCTATGTTTAGGTTTGGTGTTAGGGTTAGTGTTAGTGCTAAGGTTAGGGTTTGGGGTGTGGTTAGGGCTCGGAATTGGGTTAGGGTTAGGTTTAGGGCTAGGGCTAGGGCTATGGTTAATGTTAGGGTTAGGACTAGGGTTAGGTTTAGGAGTGTGGTTAGGGTAAGGGCTAGGTCTAGGGCTAGGGTTAGGGTTAGGGGTCGGGTTAGGGTTAGTGCTAGGGTTAGGGCATTGATGAGGGTGAGGGTTAGTGTTTGGGTAAGGTTTATGTTTTGCTATGGTTAGGGTTATGGTTAGGGCCAGTGTTCAGGTTAGATTTAGGGCTAGGGTTAGGGTTAGTGTAAGGGTTAGGGTTGGGGTTAGGCTTAGGGCTAGGGTAAGGGTAAGGGTTTGGGCAAGGGCTAGGGTTAGGGTGAGAAGTAGGGCTAACACTAAGGTTGGGGTTAGGGTTAGGGTTAGGCGTTAGGGTTAGGGTTTCAGTTAGGGCTAGTTTTAGGGTTAGGGTTATAACTAGGGCTAGGGCTAGAGTTAGGGTTAAGGTTAGGGTTAGGGTTAGGGCTAGGGCTTGTGCTAGGGCTAGGGTTAGAGTTATCTTTGTGCTAGGTCTTGTGCTAGAGCTAGGGTTAGGGTTAGGGTTATAGCTAGGGTAAGGTTTAGGGTTAGGTTTAGTGTCGGGTTTTGGGTTTGGCTTAGGGCTAGGGCTGGTGTTAGGGTTAGGATTAGGGTTAGGGTAAGGGCTAGGGTTAGGTTTAGGGTTAGGTTTCAGGCTAGGAATAAAGTTAGGGTTAATGTTACTTCTATGACTAGGGATAGGGTTAGGTTTAGGGCTAGTGCTAGGCTTAGGGTTAGGGTTAGGATTAGGTTTAGTTCTGTGGCTAGTGTTAGGGTTAGGGTTAGGACTGGTGCAATGGTTAGTGTTAGGGTTAAGGCAAGGGCAAGGGTTAGGGTTAGGGCTATGATTAGGGCTAGGGCTAGGGCTAGGTCTAGGTCTAGGGTTAGTGTTGGGGTTAGTGCTAGGGTTAGGGCGAGGACGAGGGTGAGGGTTAGGGTTTGGGTAAGGTTTAGGTTTGGGCTAGGGTTAGGGTTATGGTTAGGGCCAGTGTTCAGGTTAGATTTAGGGCTAGGGTTACGGTTAGGTCTATGTTTAGGGTTAGTTTTAGTGCAAGATTTAGGGCGCGGACAAGGGTGATGTTAGGGATAGGGTTATTGTTAGGGGTTAGGGTTAAGCTTACATTTCGGTAAGGTTAGGGCTAGGGCTAGGGCTAGGAATAGTGTTATGATTAGGGTTAGGTTTAGGGTTAGGTTTAGGATTAGGGTAGTGCTATGGTTAGGGTTAGGGCTAGAGCTAAGATTAGGGTTAGGGTTAGGGTTAGGGTTAGGGCTAGGACTAGGGATAGGGTTAGGGTTACACTTAGGGCTAGGTCTAGGGCTAGGGCTAGGGCTAGGGTTAGGGTTAGGGCTAGGTCTAGTGCTAGGGCTAGGGTTAGGGTTAGGGTTAGGGTTAGGGTTAGGTCTAGGGTAAGTGTTAGGGTTAGGGTTAGGGCCAGGTTTAGTGTTATGGTGTTATGGTTGGGTGTGGGCTAGAGCTAATGTTATGGTTAGGGTTAGGGATAGGGCTAGGTCTATGGTTATGGTACGGTTAGGGCTAGAGTTTGTTTTAGGGTTAGGGTTAGGGCCAGTGCTAGGGTTATGGTTAGGACTAGGTATATGGTTAGGGTTAGGGTTAGGCCAGGTCTATGGTTAGTGTTAGGGTTAGGGCTAGGGATAGGGTTAGGTTTAGGTCTAGGGCTAGGGTTAGGGTTCGGTTTCGTTTTAGGTCTAGGTCTGTGTTGAGGGTTAGGTTTAGGGCTAGGGTTAGGTTTAGAGCTAGGGATAGTCAGGGTTAATGTTAGGGTTATGGTTAGCTCTAGGTCTAGTGTTAGGGTTAGGGTTAGGGTTAGGTTTATGTTTAGGGTTAGGTTTAGGTTTAGGTTTAGGTTTATGGTTAGGCTTAGGGTTAGGTTTAGGGCTAGTGCTAGGCTTAGGGTTAGGGTTAGGATTAGGTTTAGTTCTGGGGCTAGTGTTAGGGTTAGGGTTAGGGCTGGGGCAATGTTTAGTGTTAGGGTTAAGGCAAGGGCAAGGGTTAGGGTTAGGGTAAGTGTAGGGTTAGGTTTAGGTTAGTTTAGGCTTAGGGTTAGTTTTAGGGTTAGGGGTAGTGCTAGGTTTAGTGTTAGGGTTAAAGTTAGGGCTAGGGCTAGAGTTAGGGTTAGGGTAAGGCTAGGGCAATGGGTAGGGTAAGGTTTAGGTCTAGTATTTGGGTTAGGGTTAGGGCTAGGTCTTGGGTTAGGGTTAGGGTTATGGCTAGAGTATGGTTATCGTTAAGGTTAGGGTTAGGGCTACTGTTATGATTATGGTTAGATTTAGGGTTACAGCTGGGGCTAGGTCTAGTGTTAGGGTTAGGGTTAGGACTACGGCTATGTTTAGGTTTGGTGTTAGGGTTGGTGTTAGTGCTAGGGTTAGGGTTTGGTGTGCGGTTAGGGCTCGGATTTGGGTTAGTGTTAGGTTTAGCGCTAGGGCTAGGGCTATGGCTAAGGTTATTTTTAGGACTAGGGTTAGGTTTAGGAGTGTTTTTAGGGCTAGGGCTAGGTCTAGGGCTAGGGTTAGGGTTAGGGTTAGTGCTAGGCTTAGGGCTAGGACAAGGGTGAGAGTTAGGGTTTGGGTAAGGTTTAGGTTTGGGCTATGGTTAGGGTTATGGTTAGGGCCAGTGTTCAGGTTAGATTTAGGGCTAGGGTTAGGGTTAGTGTAAGGGTTAGGGTTGGTGTTAGGGTTAGGGCTAGGGTAAGGGTTAGATTTAGGGCAAGGGCTAGGATTAGGGTGAGGAGTAGGGCTAACACTAAGGTTGGGGTTAGGGTTAGTGTTAGTTCTAGGGTTAGGGTTTGGTGTGCGGTTAGGGCTCGGATTTGGGTTAGGGTTAGGTTTAGGGCTAGGGCTAGGGCTATGGCTAAGGTTATTTTTAGGACTAGGGTTAGGTTTAGGAGTGTGGTTAGGGCTAGGGCTAGGTCTAGGGCTAGGGTTAGGGTTAGGGTTAGTGCTAGGGTTAGGGCTAGGACAAGGGTGAGGGTTAGGGTTTGGGTAAGGTTTAGGTTTGGGCTAGGGGTAGGGTTATGGTTAGGACCAGTGTTCGGTTAGATTTAGGGCTAGGCTTAGGGTTAGTGTAAGGGTTAGGGTTGGGGTTAGGGTTAGGGCTAGGGCTAGGGCTAGGGTTAGGGTCAGGAGTAGGGCTAACACTAAGGTTGGGGTTAGGGTTAGGGTGAGGCGTTAGGTTTAGGGTTTCGGTTAGGGCTAGGGCTAGGGCTAGTTTTAGGGTTAGGGTTATAACTAGGGCTAGGGCTAGAGTTAGGGTTAAGGTTAGGGTTAGGGTTAGGGCTAGGGCTAGGAATAAGGTTTGGGTTAACGTTACTGCTATGACTAACGTTAGGGTTAGGGTTAGGGCTAGGG
The DNA here is from genome assembly GCF_051225735.1 of Oryctolagus cuniculus. Taxonomy (NCBI): domain Eukaryota; kingdom Metazoa; phylum Chordata; class Mammalia; order Lagomorpha; family Leporidae; genus Oryctolagus; species Oryctolagus cuniculus. Next base: position 83,962,001 of record NC_142879.1, read on the forward strand.
CTAGGGTTCAGGTTAGGTCGAGGGAGACAGTAATGTTTAGGGTTAGGGCTAGGGCAAGGGTTAGTTTTAGGGTTAGGGTTAGGGTTAGAGTTAAGGCTAGGGTTTGTTCTAGGGCTAGGTTTTGGACTAAGGTTAGGGCTAGTGTAAGGTTTAGGCCTAGTGTTAGGGTTAGGGCTAGGGCTAGGTCTAGGGTTAGGGTTTGGGTTAGGTTGGTTGAGGGTTAGGGCTAGGGTTAGGGTTAGGGCTAGGGCTAGGGTTAGGGTTAGTGTTAGGTTTAGGGCTAGGGTGACTGTTAGGTTTAAGATTAGGTCAAAGGAGAGTTTTAGGGTTAAGTTTAGGGTTAGGGAAAGGTCTAGGGATAGGGTTTCGTTTAGGTTTAGTGCTAAGGTTAGGGTTAGTGCTAGGTCTAGTGTTAGGGTTAGGTTTAGGGCTATGGTTAGGGTTGGGGTTAGGGTTAGGGTTAGGGGTTAGGATTAGGGTTACGGTTAGGGTTTGGGATAGCGCTAGGATTAGGTTAAGGGTTAGGGCTAGGGCTAGGGCTATGGTTATTGTTAGGGTTAGGGTTAGGGTTAGGGCTAGGGCTAATGCTAGGGCTAGGGCTAGGGTTATTGTTAGGGTTAGGGTTAGGGCTAGGGCTAGTGCTAGGGCTAGGGTTACGGTTAGAGTTAGGGCTAGGGTAAGGGTTAGGGTTATGGTTATGGTTACAGTATGTTTAGTTATAGTGTTAGGGCTAGGGCTAGTGCTAGGGTAATAGTTAGGGTTTGGTTTAGGGCTAGGTAGGGTAAGGGTTAGGCTTAGAGCTAGGGCTAGGTTTAGTGTTAGGGTTTGGGCAAGGGCTATGGTTATGGTTAGGGTTTGGGCTAGTGCTAGGGCTAGTGTTAGCATTACGGTTAGGGCTAGGGTAAGGGTTAGGTTTATGGCTAGGTCTCGGGTTAGGGTTAGGATTAGGGCTAACACTAGAGTGGGGTTAGGGTTAGGGTTAGGCATTAGGTTTAGGGTTTTGGTTAGGGTTAGGGCTAGGGCTAGTTTTAGGGTTAGGGTTATAACTAGGGCTAGGGCTAGAGTTAGGGTTACGGTTAGGGTAAGTGCTAGGGCTAGTGCTAGGGCTATGGTTAGCATTAGTGTTAGTGCTAACGCTTGTGCTAGGGCTAGCATTAGGGTTAGGGTTATGGCTGGGGTAAGGTTTAGGGTTAGGTTTAGTGTCAGGTTTAAGGTTTGGGTTACGGTTATGGCTAGTGTTAGAGTTAGGGTTTGGGCTAGGCCTTGGGATAAGTTTAGGGTTAGGGTTAGTGCTAGGTCTAGTCCTAGGACTAGGGTTAGGGTTAGGGTTAGTGCTAGGTCTAGTGCTAGGACTAGGGTTAGGGTTAGGGTTAGTGCTAGGTTTAGGGTTAGGGTTAGGGAGAGGAATAGGGTTAGGGTTGGGGTTAGGGCTAGGGCTAGGGCTAGGGCTAGGTTTAGGGTTAGAGCTAGGGCTAGCGTTTGGTTTAGGGTTAGGTTTAGGGTTAGGGCTAGGGCTAGGGTTCATGTTAGTGTTAGGGTTAGTTTTAAGGTTAGGGTTAGCACTAATTATAGGGTTAGAGTTAGTGTTTGGGTTCTGGTTAGGGTTAGGGCTAGGTTTAGGGTTAGGGTTAGGGCTAGGGCTATGGATAGGATTAGGGTTAGAGCTAGGACCAAGGTTAGGGTTAGGTTTAGGACCATAGTTTGGGTTTTGATTAGGGTTAGGGTTAGGGCTAGTGTTAGGTTAGGGTTTGTGCTAGGGCTACAGTTAGGGTTAGGGTTAGGGCTAGAGGAAGCGTTAACATTAGGGTTAGTGCTAGGGCTATATCTAGGGCTAGGGTTAGGGTTAGGGTTATGCTTGGGCTAGGGTTAGGGTTAGGAATATGGTTAGGGCTAGGGTTTTGGTTAGGGTTATGGCTAGGTCTATGTTTAGGGTTAGTGTTAGGTTTAGGGTTAGGGTTAATGTTAGGTTTCGGTTTAGGTCAAGGGAGAGGTTTAGGGTTAGGGTTAGGGTTAGGGAAAGGGTTAGGTTTAGGTTTAGGTTTAGGGCTAAGGTTAGGGTTAGTGCTAGGTGTAGTGTTAGGGTTAGGGTTAGGGCTAAGGTTAGGTTTGGGGGTATGGTTACCGTTAGGGTTGGGGTTAGGGTTAGGCTTAGGTGTTAGTGCTCGGGTAAGGGGTAGGGTTAGGGTTAGGGCTAGGGTTATGGTTAGTTTTAGGGCTAGGGCTAGTTCTAGGGCTAAAGTTAGTGTTCGGTTTACAGCTAGAGTAGGGTTAGGCATAGAGCTAGGGCTAGGTTTAGTGTTAGGGTTAGGGCTAGGCAACGGCTAGGGTTAGGGTTAGTGCTAGTGCTAGGGCTAGGGTTAGGGTTATGGTTAGGCCTAGGGTAAGGGTTAGGGTCAGGGTTAGGGTTACTGACAAGGTTAGTGTAAGAGTTAGGGAGAGGGTTAGGGTTAGGGTAGGGTTAGTGTTAGGTTTACAGTTTGGGTTAGGGTCAGGGATAGGGCTAGGGTTAAGGTTAGGGCTAAGGTTAGGGTTATGGTTAGGGCCAGTGTTCAGGTTAGATTTAGGGTTAGGGTTACGGTTAGGTCTATGTTTAGGGTTAGTTTTAGTGCAAGATTTAGGGCATGGGCAAGGGTGATGTTAGGGATAGGGTTATTTTTAGAGGTTAAGGTAAGCTTACATTTTGGTAGGGTTAGGGCTAGGGCTACTGCTAGGGATAGTGTTATGATTAGGGTTAGGTTTAGGGTTAGGGCTAGTGTTAGGTTAGGGTTAGGGCTAGAGCTACGGTTAGGGTTAGGGCTAGGGCTAGGGCTAGGGTTAGGGTTACAGTTATTTTAGGGTTAGTGCTAGTGCTAGGGCTAGGGTTAGGGTTAGGGTTAGGGCTATGCTAAGTGTTAGGGTTAGGGTTAGGGCTAGGGTTAGGGTTAGGGTTAGGGTGAGGGCTAGATCTAGTGTTATGGTCACGGTTAGGTATAGCACTAGGTCTATGATTATTATTACAGTTAGGGCTAGAGTTTGGGTTAGGAGTAGGTTTGGGCTAGTGCTAGGATTATGGTTAGGGCTAGGTCTATGGTTATGGTTATGGTTAGGGCTAGGGCTAGGGTTAGGTCTATGGCTATGGTTATGGTTAGTGTTAGGTTTGGGTTTAGGGCTAGGTCTGTGTTGAGGGTTAGGTTTAGGGCTAGGGTTAGGTTTAGAGCTAGGGATAGTCAGGGTTAATGCTAGGGTTAGGGTTAGCTCTAGGGCTAGTGTTAGGGTTAGGGTTAGGGTTAGGTTTATGTTTAGGGTTAGGTTTAGGTTTAGGTTTAGGTTTATGGTTAGGCTTAGGGTTAGGTTTAGGGCTAGTGCTAGGCTTAGGGTTAGGGTTAGGATTAGGTTTAGTTCTGGGGCTAGTGTTAGGGTTAGGGTTAGGGCTGGGGCAATGTTTAGTGTTAGGGTTAAGGCAAGGGCATGGGTTAGAGGTAGCACTAGGGTAAGGGTTAGGGTTAGGGTAAGTGTAGGGTTAGGTTTAGGTTAGGTTTAGGCCTAGGGTTAGTTTTAAGGTAGGGGTAGTCCTAGGTTTAGTGTTAGGGTTAGGGTTAGGGTTAGGGCTAGGGTAGAGTTAGGGTTAGGGAAAGGCTAGGGCAATTGGTAGGGTTAGGTTTAGGTCTAGGATTTGGGTTAGGGTTAGGGCTAGGTCTTGGTTTAGGGTTTAGGGTTAGGGCTATGGCTATGTTTCTCATAGTGTCCATTTCACTTCAACAGGTTTCCTTTTTGGTGTTCAGTTAGTTGTCACCAATCAGGGAGAACATATGGTATTTGTCCCTTTGGGACTGGCTTACTTCACTCAGCATGATGTGTTCCAGATTCCTCCATTTTGTTGCAAATGACTGGATTTCATTGTTTCTTACTGCGGTATAGTATTCTAAAGAGTACATATCCCATAATTTCTTTATCCAGTCTACTGTTGATGGGCATTTAGGTTGGTTCCAGGTCTTGGCTATTGTAAACTGTGCTGCAATAAACATTAGGGTGCAGACCGCTTTTTTGTTTGCCAATTTAAATTCCTTTGGGTAAATTCCAAGGAGTGGGATGGCTGGGTCGAACGGTAGGGTTATATTCAGGTTTCTGAGGAATCTCCAGACTGACTTCCACAGTGGCTTGACCAGTTTGCATTCCCACCAACAGTGGGTTAGTGTCGCTTTTTCCCCACATCTTCGCCAGCATCTGTTGTTGGTAGATTTCTGTATGTGAGCCATTCTAACCGGGGTGAGGTGAAACCTCGTTGTGGTTTCGATTTACATTTCCCTGATTGCTGATGACCTTGAACATTTTTTCATGTGCCTGTTGGCCATTTGGATTTCCTCTTTTGAAAAATGTCTATTGAGGTCCTTGGCCCATCTCTTAAGTGGGTTGTTGGTTTTGTTTTTGTGGAGTTTCTTGATCTCTTTGTAGATTCTGGTTATCAACCCTTTATCTGTTGCATAGTTTGCAAATATTTTTTCCCATTCTGTCGGTTGTCTCTTCACTCTCCTGACTGTTTCTTTTGCAGTACAGAAACTTCTCAATTTGATGCAATCCCAATAGTTGATTTTGGCTTTGACTGCCTGTGCCTCCCAGGACTTTTCCAGAAGTTCTTTGCCTGTGCCAATATCTTGAAGGGTTTCTCCTATGTTCTCTAATAACTTGATGGTGACAGGTCGTAGATTTAGGTCTTTAATCCACGTTGAGTGGATTTTTGTGTAAGGTGTAAGGTAGGGCTCTTGCTTGATGCTTCTGCACGTGGAAATCCAGTTTTCCCAGCACCATTTATTGAATAGACTGTCCTTGCTCCAGGAATTGGTTTTAGATCCTTGATCAAATATAAGTTGGCTGTAGATGTTTGGGTTGATTTCAGGTGTTTCAATTCTGTTCCATTGGTCTATCCATCTGTTTCTGTACCAGTACCATCCTGTTTTGATAACAACTGCCCTGTAGTATGTCCTGAAATCTGGTATTGTGATGCCTCCAGCTTTGTTTTTGTTGTACAAGATTGCTTTAGCTATCCGAGGTCTCTTGTGCCTCCATATAAATTTCAGCACCATTTTTTCCAGATCTGAGAAGAAGGTCTTTGGTATCTTGATTGGTATTGCATTGAATCTATAAATTGCTTTTGGGAAAATGGACATTTTGATGATATTGATTCTTCCAATCCATGAGCATGGAAGATTTCTCCATTTTTTAGTATCTCTTCTATTTCTTTCTTTAAGGTTTTGTAATTTTCATCGTAGAGATCTTTAACGTCCTTGGCTAAGTTTATTCCAAGGTATTTGATTGTTTTTGTAGCTATTGTGAATGGGATTGATCTTAGCAGTTCTTTCTCAGCCATGGCATTGCTTGTGTATACAAAGGCTGTTGATTTTTTGCATTGATTTTATATCCTGCCACTTTGCCAAACTCCTCTACGAGTTCCAATAGTCTCTTCGTAGAATTCTTTGGATCCCCTAAGTAAAGAATCATATTGTCTGCAAAGAGGGATAGTTTGACTTCTTCCTTCTCAATTTGTATTCCTTTAATTTCTTTTTCTTGTCTGATGGCTCTGGCTAAAACTTCCAGAACTATGTTAAATAGCAGTGGTGAGAGTGGGCATCCCTGCCTGGTGCCAGATCTCAGTGGAAATGCTTCCAACTTTTCCCCATTCAATAGGATGCTGGCTGTGGGCTTTTCATAAATTGCTTTGATTATATTGAGGAATGTTCCTTCTATACCCAATTTGCTTAGAGTTTTCATCATGAAAGTGTGTTGAATTTTATCAAATGCTTTCTCTGCATCAATTGAGATAATCATATGGTTTTTCTTCTGCAGTCTGTTAATGTGGTGAATCACATTGATTGATTTGCGAATGTTGAACCATCCCTGCATACCAGGGATTAATCCCACTTGGTCTGGGTGGATGATTTTCCTGATGTGTTGTTGTACTCTATTGGCAAGAATTTTATTGAGGATTTTTGTGTCTATGTTCATCAGGGATATTGGTCTGTAATTTTCTTTCAGTGCTGCATCTTTCTCTGGCTTAGGGATTAAGGTGATGCTGGCTTCATAGAAAGAATTTGGGAGGATTCCATCTTTTTCAATTGTTCTGAATAATTTGAGAAGAAATGGAATTAGTTCTTCTTTAAATGTCTGGTAGAATTCAGCAGTGAATCCATCTGGTCCTGGGCTTTTTTTGCTGGGAGGGCCTTTATTATGGTTTCAATTTCTGTTTCAGTTATGGGTCTATTTAGGTTTTCAATGTCTTCCTGGTTCAATTTATGTAGGTTGCATGTGTCCAGGAATCTATCCATTTCTGATAGGTTTCCCTGTTTGCTGGCATACAGGTCCTTGTAGTAATTTCTGATGATTCTTTTTATTTCTGTGGTGTCTGTTGTTATGTTTCCTTTTTCATCTCTGATTTTATTGATTTGGGTCTTTTGTCTTCTTTTTTTAGTTAGTTGGGCCAATGGGGTGTCAATTTTGTTTATTTTTTCAAAAAACCAGCTCTTCGCTTGGCTGATTTTTGTAATGTTTTTTTGGATTCAATCCTGTTAATTTCTTCTCTGATTTTAATTATTTCTCTTCTCCTACTAGATTTGGGTCTGGTTTGCTGCAAATTTTCTAGGTCCTTGAGATGCGCTGAAAGCTCATTTATTTGGTGCCTTTCCAATTTCTTGATATAGGCACCTATTGCTATAAACTTGCCTCTCAATACTGCTTTTGCCGTATCCCATAAGTTATCCTCATTTACTTCCAGAAAGTTTCTGATTTCTCTTTTGATTTCTTGAATGACCCAGTGTTCATTCAGGAGCATGTTGTTCAGTCTCCATGTGTTTGCATACTTTCTTGGGTTTCCTGAGTTGCTCATTTCCAGCTTCATTCCACTGTGGTCTGAGAAACTTCATGGTATGATTCTAATTCTTTTAAAATTGCTGAGACTTGCTTTATGACCTAGTATGTGATCAAAAATAGAGAAGGTTCCATGCACTGCTGAGAAGAATGTAAAGTCTTTAGATGTAGGATTGAAAGTTCTGTAGATATCTGTTAGATCCATTTGGGCAATAGTGTCAATTAAATCTGCTGTTTCCTTGTTGATCTTCTGTCTGGATGATCTATCTATTTCTGAGAGTGGAGTATTGAAGTCCCCCAGTACTATTGTATTGGAATCTAAGTCTCCCTTTAAGTCCCTTAACATATCTTTTAAATAGACCGGTGCCCTGTAATTAGGTGCATATACATTGATAATTGTTATATCTTCCTGTTGAATTGAACCCTTAATCATTATATAGTGCCCCTCTTTGTCTCTCTTAACAGTTTTTGTATTAAAGTTTATTTTGTCTGATATTAATATGGCTACACCTGCCTTTTTTTGGTTTTTGTTGGCATGGAATATCTTTTTCCAACCTTTCACTTTCAGTCTGCATGCCTCTTTGTTAGAGAGATGTGTTTCTTGTAGGCAACAAATAGTTGGGTGTTGTTCCTTAAGCCAGTCAGCCAGTCTGTGTCTTTTAACTGGACAGTTCAGGCCATTCACGTTTAATGTGACTATTGATACATAGTGACTTTGCCCTGCCATTTTCTCGGAGATATTTTCTAGTATATGCTTTGAGCTTCCCATGCTCTTTTACTGGTAGGTGTTCTTCCTTTCCCTTCTTTCTTTCATATTGATGGCCGTGTTTCTGTGTTTCTGAGTGTAGCACATCTTTAAGTATCTTTTGCAGGGCCTGACGAGTGGCCACAAAGTCTTTCAATTTCTGTTTGCTATGAAAGGTCTTTATTTCACCTTCATTCACAAATGAGAGCTTGGCAGGATATAATATTCTGGGCTGGCAATTTTTCTCTCTTAGCACCTGTGCTATGTCTCACCATTCCCTCCTAGCCTGTAGTGTTTCTGATGAGAAGTCTGCTGTGAGTCTGATTGGAGATCCTCTGAGAGTAATCTGACATTTCTCTCTTGCACATTTTAGGATCTTTTCTTTATGTTTCACTGTGGTGAGTTTAATTACAACGTGTCGTGGTGAGGATCTCTTTTGGTCATGTTTACTGGGGGTTCTATGAGCTTCCTGTACTAGGATGTCTCTGTCCTTCTCCAGACCCGGAAAGTTCTCTGCTAGTATCTCACTAAAAAGGCCTTCTAATCCTTTCTCTCTCTCCATGCCTTCAGGAACTCCTAGAACCCGAATGTTGGGTTTTTTAATAGTATCCTGTAGATTCCCAACAATATTTTTTAGATCTCTAATTTCCTCTTCTTTTCTTTGGTTTGACTGTATCCTTTCCTGTTCTCTGTCTTCTAAGTCTGATATTCTCTCTTCTGCTTCACCCATTCTGTTTTAAGGCTCTCTAATGTGTTTGTCATTTGATCTATTGAGCTCTTCATTTCATTTTGATTTCTCTTCACTATCACACTTTCCTGCTCTACTAGTTTCTGCATTTCATTTTGATTCTTCCTTAAAATTTCATTTTCACGAGGGAGATTCTCAATCCTGTCCAATAAGGATTTCTGTAGTTCAAGGATTTGCTTTTGAAAACTTCTAAATGTTCTTATCATAAATTTTTTGAAATCCGTATCTTGCATTTCTTCTATCTCATCATCTTCATAATCTTGACTTGGGGTGTTTTGTTTATTTGGAGGCATCATAATGTCATCGTTGATCTTGTTCCCTCGATTTCTGTGTTTATTGCTTGGCATGGTTAATTCTGTTTCCCTCACTGTGAGTTTTTATTATTATTATTATTATTATTATTATTATACTATGTCCGTGTTAAGTGTACTGCCTGCTGATGGAGGAGCCTTGGAGGCTTGAGATGGGTGTGGCCTGAGAGCTCTGCTTGGTTCTTCAGGGTTACAGGTGTGCAAAGGTGACACCCTCAGGTTATGTGTGGTAAATCTCTATTTATTTATTCATTTATTTATTTTATTTTATTTTATTTTATTTTATTTTTTGTTCAGGAGGTAAGTAATACTGCAAGGCTGAGCAGAATGGATGGTATTTAGCTTCCTGGCTTCTACCCAAAGAGTCCTGCGGACTCCCACTGGGTTGCCTAGGCTACTGAATTGTAGTCTTAACTCTCCCCTTTTATTATGTATATCCCAGCTCTTTGTCTCTTGCTCACCTTTGCAAGGTTGGCAGAGAGTGGAACTTGTCTGTACCAGTATGCCCCCACCTTTTTATTTATTTATTTATTTATTTATTTATTTATTTTTCCTTCTCTCCTGTAGTCTATTGGACTTTCCCGCTTCAAAACCCGCGTCCCTCTAAAATTCTGTCCGCCGTTTCCCCGCCAATGTCTCTGGTTACTAAGCTCACCTCCATTTCCAGCGCCGATGTGTGGACTCGGAGCCCTGGGCGTCTCTCCTCCTAGGGCTAGTGTTAAGTTTAGGGTTAGGGTTAGGTTTATGTTTAGGGTAGGGTTAGATTTAGGTTTGGGTTTAGGGTTAGGGTTAGGGTTAGAGTTAGTGCTAGGCTTAGGGTTAGTGTAAGGATTAGGGTTAGTTCTGGGGCTAGTGTTTAGGTTAGGGTTAGGGCTGGGGCAATGGTTAGTGTTAGAGTTAAGGCAAGGGCTAGGGTTATGGTTATGCTTAGGGTTGGGGTTAGGGCTAGGGTTATGATTATTGTTAGGGTTGGGGTTACGGTTAGGGCTAGGGCTAGGGTTAGGTTTAGGGTTAGGGCTATGGCTATGTTTAGGGTTGGGTTTAGGGTTAGAGTTAGTGCTAGGTTTAGGATTAGTGTTAGGGCTAGGACTAGGGTTAGGGTTAAGGTTAGGTCTATTGTTAGGGTTTGGGTTGCGGTTAGTGCTCGGAATAGTGTTAGGGTTAGATTTAGGGCTAGGGCTATGGTTAGTGTTAGGGCTAGGACTAGGGTTAGGGTTAAGGTTAGGTCTATTGTTAGGGTTTGGGTTGCGGTTAGTGCTCGGAATAGTGTTAGGGTTAGATTTAGGGCTAGGGCTATGGTTAGAGTTAGGGTTAGGACTATGGTTAGGGTTAGGAGTGGGGTTAGGGCTAGGGCTAGGTCTAGGATTAGGGTTAGGGTTTGGGTTGGGGTTAGGGCTAGGCATATGTTTAGAGTTAGGGTTAGCTTTAGGGTTAGGGTTAGGGCTAGGGCTAGTACTATGGATAGGATTAGGGTTAGAGCTAGGACTACTGTTAGGATAAGGGTTTTGTTTAGGGTTAGTGCTAGGGCTAATATTAGTGTTAGGGCTAGGGTTAGGGTTAGGGGTAACTCTAGAGCTAGGGTTAGGGTTAGGGTTAGGGCTAGAGTTAGTGTTAGGTTCGGGTTAGGGTTATGGTTATGGTTAGGGATAGGTTTAGTGCTAGGGCTAGGGCTAGGGTGGGTTAGGGTTAAGGTTAGGGCTTGTGCTATGGCTAGGGTTAGGGTTAGGGTTAGGGCTAGAGTAAGGGTTAGGGTTAGGGTCAGGGTCAGTGTCAGATTTATGGTTAGTGTTAGGCCCAGGGCTAGGGGTAGCGTTTGGGCTAGGGTTAGGTTTACATCTACAGTTAGGGATTGGGTTAGGGTTAGGGTTAGGGTTAGCTCTCGGTCTCGGGTTAGGGTTAGCTTTAGGGCTTGGTCTATGGTTAGGGTTAGTGATAGAGTTAGGTTTAGGGTTAGGTATAGGTCTAGGGATAGTGTTATGATTAGTGTTAGGGTTAGGGCTATGGTTAGGTTTAGTGTTGGGGTTAGTGCTAGGGCTATGTCTAGGGATAGGTTTAGGGTTAGGTTTAGGGCTAATTTTAGGGTTAGGTTGAGGTTTAGGGTTAGGGTTAGTGCTAGGGATAAGGATAGGGCTAGCTCGAGGGTTAGGGTTAGAGCTAGGGCTAGTGTTAGAATTAGGGTTAGGGATAGGGTGAGGGCAAGGGCTAGGGTTAGTGTTAGGGTTAGGGTTAGGGTTAGGGCCAGAACTAGGGTTAGGGTTAGGTTTAAGATTAGGGCTAGGGCTAGGGTTAGGGTTAGAGCTAGGACTAGGGTTAGGGTTAGGGCTAGTGCTAGGCTTAGGGTTAGGGTTAGGATTAGGGTTAGTTTTATGTTTAGGGTTAAGGTTAGGGTTATGTCTAGGGCTAGGGTTAGGGTTAGGGTTAGGTTTATGTTTAGGTTTTGGGTTCAGGTCAGTGCGAGGCTTTTGGTTAGAGTTAGGATTAGGGTTAGTTCTGAGGCTAGTGTTAGGGTTAGGGTTAGGCCTGGTGCAATGTGTAGGGTTAGGGCTAGGGCTAGGGTTAGGGTTAGGGCTAGGTCTAGGGTTAGGGTTAGGTATAGGGTTAGGGCTATGGCTATATTTAGGGTTAGGTTTAGGGCTCAGGCTAGGGTTAGGTTTAGGGTTAGTGCTAGGGCTAGGATTAGGACTAGGGTTAGGGCTATGGTTAGGGTTAACTTTTGGGTTAGGTCTAGGACTATATTTATGGCGAGGGCTAGGGCTATGGTTAGTGTTAGGGTTAAGGCAAGGGCAATGGGTAGGGTTAGGTTTAGGTCTAGGATTACGGTTAGGGTTAGGGATAGGGATATGATTATGGTTAGGGTTGGGGTTTGGCTATGGCTAGGGCTAGGATGAGGTTTAGGGTTAGGGCTATGGCTATGTTTAGGGTTGGTGTTAGGGTTAGGGTAGTGCTAGGGTTAGGGTTAATGCTAGGGTTAGGGTTAGTGTTAGGGCTGGGTTACAGTTAAGTTTAGGTCTAGGGTTAGGGTTGGGTTGCGGTTAGTGCTCACAATAGGGTTAGGGTTAGGTTTAGGGCTAGGGCTAGGGCTATGGTTAGGGTTAAGGTTAGGACTAGGGTTAGTTTTAGGAGTCTGCTTAGGTCTAGGGCTAGGTCTTGGGCTTGGGTTAGGGTTAGGATTAGGGTTAGGGCTAGGGTTTTGTTTAGGGTTAGGTTTAGGGTTAGGATTAGGGCTAGGCTTAGGACTAGGGCTAGGATTAGAGTTAGAGCTAGTGCTACTGTTAGGGTTAGGGTTAGGGTTAGTGCTAGGGCTAGGGTTAGTGTTAGGGCTAGGGTTAGGTTTAGAGTTAGGGCCAGGTTAAGTGTTAGGGTTAGAGTTAGGGTTAGGGTTAGGGTTAGGGCTTGGTTAGGGTTAGGGTTAGGGTTAGGTCTATGGTTATGGTTAGGTTTAGGGCTAGTGTTAGCGTTATGGCTAGGGTTAAGATTAGGTTTAGGGTTAGGGTGAGGGCTAGAGCTAGTGTTAGTGTTAGGGTTAGTTTTAGGGCTAGGGTTAGGGTTAGGACTTGGTCTATGGTTAGGGTTAGGGGTAGGGCTAGGTCTAGGGTTAGGGTTAGGGCTAGGGATAGGGTTAGGATTAGGGTTACGGGTAAGGTAGGGTTAGGGTTGGTATTAGGGCTAGGGCTCGGTAAGGCTAGAGTTAGGGTTAGGGCTAGGGCTGTGTTTATGGTTAGGGTTAGGGTTAGGTTTAGCGTTAGCGTTATTTCTGGGTCTAGTGTTAGGGTTATGGTTAGGACTGGGGCAATTGGTAGGGTTCGGGTTAGGGCTAGGATTAGTGTTAGGGTTAGGGTTAGGGCTAGGTCTAGGGTTTGGGTTAGATATGGCGTTAGGGGTACGGCTACAGCTAGAGTTAGGGTTAGGTTTAGGGTTAGGGCTCGGTCTAGAGTTATGGTTATGGTTTGGGCTAGGTCTATGGTTAAGGTTAGGGCTAGGGATAGGGTTAGGTATAGTTCTAGGGCTAGGGTTAGCATTAGGGTTAGGGCTAATTTTAGGGTTAGGTTTAGGATTAGGGTTAGGGTTAGGGCTAGGGTTAGGGTTAAGATTATGGTAGTGCTATGGTTAGGGTTAGGGTTAGGGCTATGGTTAAGGTTAGGTTTATGGTTAGGGCTAGGGTTAGGGTTAGGGTTACTGCTAGGGTTAGCGCGAGGACGAGGGTTAGGGTTAGGGTTAGGGTTAGGTTTAGGTTTAGGCTAGGGTAGGCTTAGCATTAGGGCCAGGGTTAGAGTTAGGGTTAGGGCTAGGGTTAGGGTTAGGGTAAGTGCCAGGGTTAGGTTATGGTTAGGTCTAGGGTAAGGATTATGGTTAGGATTAGGGTTAGGGTTAATTCTACAGTTAGGTTTAGGGTTAGGGTTAAGGCTAAGGTTAGGCTTAGGGTAGAGGTTAGGGATAGGGTTAGGTTTAGGGGTTAGTGTTAAGTTTAATTTGTGTTAGTATTAGGGTTTGGGTAAGGGCTAGGTAAGGGTTAGGGTTAGTTCTAGGGCTAGGGTTTGTTTTAGGGTTAGGGCTACGGCAATGGCTAGGGTTAGTGTTACGGTTAGGGTTAGGGTTACAGCTAGGTGAAGGGTTAGGGTTAGGGCTAGGGTTAGGCCTGGGTTAGCGTTAGGGTTAGGGTTAGGGTTAGGGTTAGGGCTAGGTCTAGTGCAAGGCTAGGGTTAGGATTAGGGTTAAGGCTATTGTAAGTTTTAGTGTAGGTTTAGGGCCAGGGTTAGGGTTATGGTTAGGGATAGGGTTACTGTTAGGGTTAAGGTTAGGGTTATGGTTAGGGCTAGGGCTAGGGTTAGGGTTAGGGATAGGGTTAGGGCTAGGGCTAGGTGTACAGCTAAGGTTAGGGTTAGATTTAGGGCAATGGCTATGTTAGAGTAGTGTTTGTGTTAGGGCTAGGGCTGGGGCTATGGTTACTTTTATAGGTTGGGATAGTGTTAGGGTTAGGTTTAGGGTTAGGGTTAGTGCTAGCGCTAGGGTAAGTGTTAGGGTTAGGGTTAGGTCTCGGGTTAGGGTTAGGGTTATGCTTAGGTTTAGTGTTAGGGTTAGATCTAGGGTTAGGATTAGGGTCAAAGTTAGGGCTATGGTTAGGATTAGGGTTAGGGTAAGGGATAGGGCTAGGTCTAGGTTTAGGGCTAGGGTTAGGGTTAGCGGTAGGGATAGGCCTAGGCCTAGGGTTAGTGTTAGGTTTAGGGTTAGGGTTAGCGTTAGTGTTAGGGCTAGAGCTAGGTTTAGTGTTAGGTTTAGGGCTAGGGCTAGAGTTAGGGTTAGGGTTAGGGTTAGGTTTAGGGTAAGGGCTAGGGCTAGGGCTAGGGTTAGGGTTAGGGTTAGCATGATGGCGAGGGCTAGAGTTAGGGTTAGGGTTAGGGATAGGGTTAGGCTTAGGTCTTGGGTAGGATTAGGGTTAGTGCCAGGGTTAGGGCGACGATGAAGGCAAGGGTTAGGGTGTGGGTTAGGTTTAGGGTTGGGCTAGGGTTATGGTTAGGGTTAGGGCCAGGGCTGGGTTATGGTTAGGACTAGGGTTAGGTTTAGTTAAGGACTAAGGTTAGGGTTAAGGTTAGGGCTAGGGCTTGGGTTATGGATAGGGTTAGGGTTAGGGTTAGTTCTAGGTTTAGGTTTAGGATTAGGGTAAGGCTAAATTTAGGGTTTGGGTTGAGGTTAGGGATAGGGTTAGTGTAAGGGGTTTGGGTTAAACTTACATTAGGGTTAGGGTTAGGGCTAGGATACGTTAGGGTTTTGTCTAGGGCTAGGGTTATGGTAGAGTTAGGGCTAGGACTAGTGCTAGCGCCAGGGTTAGGGTTAGGGTTAGGTCTAGGGTAAGGGTTAGGGTTAGGGCTAGGGCTAGGCTTTGGGTTACGGTTAGGGCTAGACTAGGGCTAGGGTTATGTTTATGGTTAAGGTTAGATTTAGGGTTATGGCTAGGGTTAGGGTTAGTGTAAGGTCTAGGGCTGTGTTAGGGTTAGGGTTAGGGCTAGGTCTAGTGCTAGTGCTAGGGTTAGTGTTACAGTTAGGGCTAGATAGGGCCAGGGTTATGTTTATGGTTAGGGTTAGAGTTAGGGTAATGGCTAGGGTTAGGGTTAGTGTTAGAGCTAGGGTTAGGGTTAGGGTTAGGGTTATGCTTGGTCTAGTGCTAGGGCTAGGGTTAGGGTTAGGTTTAGGGCTAGGGTAAGTGTTAGACTTAGGGTTGGGGCCAGGGTTAGGATTAGGATTAGGGCTAGTGGCAGGGTTAGGGTTAGGGCTAGAGCTAGGGTTAGGTTTAGGTTTAGGGTTAGGGCTTGTGCTATGGCTTGGTTTAGGGTTAGGGTTAGTGCAATCTAATGGTTAGGGTTAGTGTTAGGGTCATGGTTAGGGTTAGGGCTATGGCTAGGGGTAGGGTTAGGGCTATGGCTAGGGGTAGGGTTAGGGCTAGGGTTAGTGCTATGGCTAGAGCTAGAATTAGATTTAGGGTTAGGGTTAGTGCTAGGGCTAGGATTAGGGTTAGGGTTAGGCCTAAGTCTATGGTTAGGTTTAGGGTTATGGCTAGGGTTAAGGTTAAGTTTAGGGTTTGGGATAGGGCTAGGGATAGGGTTAGGGTTAGGGTCAGGGCTAGGGTTAGGGTTAGTATTGGGGTTAGGACTAGGGCTAGGTCTAGGGCCAGGGTTAGGGTTAGGATTAGGTTTAGTGCAAGGGCATTTTTAGGGTTAGGTTTAGGGTTAGGGTTAGTGTTAGGGCTAGGGCTAGTGCTAGCGTGATGGTTAGAGTTTGAGCTAGGGCTAGTGTTAGAGTTAAGCTTAGGGTTAGGGTTATGCTAAGGCTAGGATTAGTGTTAGGGTTAGGGTTAGTGTTATGATTAGGGCTAGAACTAGGGTTAGGGTTAGTGTTAGGGTTATTTTTAGTGCTAGGGCTAGGGTTAGGGTTAGAGTTACGGTTAGGTCTATTTTTAGGGTTAGTTTTAGTGCAAGTTTTAGGGCACGGACAAGGGTGATGTTAGGGATAGGGTTATTGTTAGGGTTTAGGTTTAAGCTTACATTTTGGTAGGTTTAGGGCTAGTATTAGTGTTAGGGCTAGGGCTAGGTCTAGGGTTAGGTTTACGGTTAGTGTTAGGGTTAGTGCTTGGGTTAAGGTTAGCGTTAGGGCTATGGCTAGGGCTAAGGTTAGGGTTAGGGATAGGGCTAGGGCTAGAGTTAGCGTTAGGGTTAGGGATAGGGATAGGGTTAGGGTAAAGGTTAGGGCTAGGGTAAGTGTTAGGGTTAGGGTTTGGGACAGGGTTAGGGTTATGGTTAGGGTGAGGGCTAGAGCTGTTATGGTTAGGGTTAGGTATAGGGCTAGGTCTATGGTTATGGTTACGGTTAGTACTAGGGTTTGGGTTAGGGTTAGTGCGAGGGCTAGTGTTATGGTTAGGGCTAGGTCTATGGTTAGGTTTAGGGTTAGGGTTAGGTCTAGGGCTAGGGTTAGGGTTAGGTTTGGGTTTAGGGCCAGGGCTAGGTCTAGGGCTAGAGTTAGCATTAGGGCTAGGTCTGTGTTTAGGGTTAGGGTTAGGGTTAGGGTTAGGGTTAGGGTTAGAGCTAGGGATAGTCTTAGGGTTAATGTTAGGGTTAGGGTTTGCTCTAGGGCTAGTGTTAAGTTTAGGGTTAGGTTTATGTTTAGGGTTAGAGTTAGGTTTAGGTTTAGGGTTAGGACTAGTGCTCAGCTTAGGATTTGGGTTAGGATTAAGGTTAGTTCTGGGGCTAGTGTTTGGGTTAGTGTTAGGGTTGGGGCGATGGTTAGTGTTAGGTTTAAGGGAAGGGCAAGGGTTAGGGTTAGCACTAGGGTAAGGGTTAGGGTTACGGTAAGTGCTAGGGTTTTTCAGATATAGGGTTAGTGTTAGTTTTAGGGTTAGGGTTAGTGCTATGTTTAGGGTTAGGGTTAGGGTTAGTGCTAGGGCTAGGGCTAGAGTTAGTGTTATGGTAAGGCTAGTGCAAATGGTAGCGTTAGGTTCAGGTCCAGGATTAGGGTTAGAGTGAGGGCTAGGTCTTGGGTTAGGTTTAGGGTTAGGGCTAGGGTTATGGTTATGGTTAGGGTTAGGGGTAGGGCTAGTGTTATGATTATGGTTAGAGTTAGGGTTACGGCTGGGGCTATGTCTAGGGTTAGGTTTAGGGGTAGGGCTATGGCTATTTTTAGGGTTGGTTTAGTGCTAGGGTTAGTTTTAGGTTTAGGGTTTGGGTTGCGGTTAGGGCTCAGAATTGGATTAGGGTTATGTTTTGGCTAGGGCTAGGGCTATGGTTAAGGTTAGGGTTAGGACTAGGGTTAGGTTTAGGAGTGTGGTTAGGGCTATGGCTATGTCTAGGGCTAGGGTTAGCTTTGGGGTTAGGGTTAGGTTTAGGGCTATGTTTGGGTTTAGGGTTAGGGCTAGGGTTAGGACTAGGGTTAGGATTAGGGTTAGAGTTAGGGCTACTCTTAGGGTTAGTGTTTGGGTAAGGGTTAGGTGTAGGGCTAGGGTTAGGGTTGGGGTTAGAGCTAGGGTAAGTGTTAGGGTTAGGGTTTTGGCCAGGGTTAGCTTTATGATTATGGCTTGTGTTAGGGTTAGGATTAGGTCTATGGTTAGGGTTAGGTTAGGGCTAGTGTTAGGGTTAGGGCTAGAGATAGGGTTAGGGTTATAGATAGGGTGAGGGCTAGAGCTAGTGTTATGGTTAAAGTTAGGGATAGATATGTCTATCGTTATGGCTAACCATAGGGTGAGGGCTAGGGTTTGGGTTAGGGTTAGGGCTAGTGCTAGGGTTATGGTTAGGGCTAGGTCTATGGTTAGGTTTAGAGTTAGGGCTAGGGTTAGGGTAGGGTTAGGGTTAGGGTTAGGCCTAGGGTTAGGTTTAGGGCTAGGTCTATTGTTAGGTTTAATGTTAGGGCTAGGGTTTGGGTAGGGTTAGGGCTAGGGCTGGGTTAGGGTTTGGGTTGGGTTTAGTGCTAGGGCTAGGTCTAGGGCTAGAATTAGCATTAGGGCTAGGGCTGTGTTTAGTGTTAGCATTAGGGTTAGGTCTAGGGCTGGTGTTAAGGTTAGTGTTAGTGTTAGGTTATGTTTAGGGTTAGGTTTAGGTTTAGGTTTAGGGTTAAGGTTAGGGTTAGGGTTAGGGTTAGGGCTAGTGCTAGGCTTAGGGTTAGGGATAGGATTAGGGTTCGTTCTGGGGCTAGTGTTTGGGTCAGGGTTAGGGCTGGGGCAATGGTTTTTTTTAGGGTTAAGGCAAGGACAAGGGTTAGGGTTAGCACTAAGGTAAATATTAGGTTTAGGGTAGTGCTAGGGTTAGGGTTAGGTTTAGGTTTAGGGTAAGGGTTAGTTTTAGTGTTGGGGTAGTGCTAGGTTTAGGGTTAGGGTTAGGGCTAGGGCTAGGTTTAGGATAGGGTAAGGTTAGGGCAATGGGTATGGTTAGGTTTAGGTCTAGGATTAGGGTTAGTGCTAGGGCTATGTCTTTCGTTATGCTTAGGGTTAGGGCTAGAGCTATGGTTAGGGTTAGGGTTAGGTTCAATTTTAAGGTTAGGGTTATGACTAGGATTAGGGTTAGGGCTAGGGTTAGGGCTAGGTTTAGGATAGGGTAAGGTTAGGGCAATGGGTATGGTTAGATTTAAGTCTAGGATTAGGGTTAGTGCTAGGGCTATGTCTTTGGTTATGGTTAGGGTTAGGGCCAGAGCTATGGTTAGGGTTAGGGTTAAGTTTAATTTTAAGGTTAGGGTTACGACTAGGATTAGGGTTAGGGTTAAGGCTAGGGCTACGGTTAGGGTTAGGGTTAGGGCTATGGCTATGTTTAAGGTTAGGGTTAAGGTTAGGGCTATGATTAGGGTTAGGGTTAGGGTTAGGGCTACTGCTTGGGTTAGGGATCGGTTTAGGGCTAGGGCTAGTGTTAGGGTTAGGGTTAGGGTTGGGTAAATGGGTAGGGTTTGGGTTATGGCTGGGGCAATGGGTAGGGTTAGCGTTAGGGCTAGGATTAGGGTTAGGGTTAGGGTTAGAACTAGGGCTATGGTTAGGGTTTGGGCTAGGTCTATGGTTAGGCTTAGGGTTAGGGCTAGGGTTAGCTTTAGGGCTAGGTCTAGTACTAGGTCTAGGGTTAGGGTTAGACCTAGTGTAACGGTTATGGTTAGGGTCAGGGTTTTGGTTAGGTTCAGGGCTAGGGATTAGGGTTAGGGCTATGGTTAGGGTTAGGGCTAGAGCTAGGTTTAGATTTAGGGTTAGGGATAGGGCTAGGGCTAGGGTTAGGGTGGGTTAGGGCTAGGTCTATGTTTAACCTCCCCAGTTAGCAATGGGGTTAGGGTTAGAGTAAGTGCTATGCCTAGGGTTAGGGTTCGGTTTTGGCCTAGGGCTAGGGCTAGGACTAGGGTTAGGTTAGGGCTAGGGCTAGGTTTAGGGTTATGGTTAGGGTTAGTTAGGGCTAGGTTTATATTTATGGTTAGGGTTAGGTTTAGGGTTAGGGCTAGGGCTAGGTTTAAGTTTAGGTTTAAGTATATGTCTATTGTTATTGTCAGGTCTTGGTGTTAGGTTTAGGGCTTGGGCTAGGGTTAGGGTTATTGTTAGGGCTAGGGTTAGGATTAGGGATGGGGATGCACTAGGGCTATGTCTAGGTCTAGGGTTCGGGTTATTGTTAGGGTTAGGGCTAGGGATTTTTTAGGGTTAATGTTAGGTTTAGGGGTAAGGGTAGGGCTAGGGCTAGGATTAGGGTTAGATCTAGGGCTAGTGTTAGTGTTAGGGTTTGGGTTAGGGTCAGAGCTAGGGCTAGGTTTATTGTTAGGGTTATTGTTAGGGTTAGGGTTAGGGTTAGGGTTAGGGTTAGGGTTATGGTTGGCATTAGCTCTAGAGCAAGGGTTAGGGTTAGGGTTATGGCTAGGGTTAGTGTTAAGCTTGTGTTTATGGTTCGGTTAGGGTTAGGGGTTAGTGTTAGAGTTATGATTAGGGTTAAGTTTAGTGCTAGGGCTAGGGCTAGATTTAGGGTTAGGGTTATGGTTAGTGCTAGGGTTAGGGTTAGGGTTTGTGCTAGGGTTAGGGTGAGGACGAGGGTGAGGGTTATTATTAGGGTTAGCTTTAGGTTTGAGCTAGGGTAGTGTTAGCATTAGGGCCAGGGTTATGGTTAGCGTTAGGGCTAGGGTTAGGGTAAGGGCTAGGGTTAGGGTAGGGCTAGGGTAAGGGTTATGGGTAGTATTAGGGTTAGGGTTAGTTCTAGGGTTAGGTTTAGGGTTAGGGTTAGGGCTAAGGTTAGGCTTAGGGTTGAGGTTAGGGATAGGGTTAGGGTTAGGGGTTAGGGTTAAGGTTACATTATTGTTAGGGTTTTGGTTTGGGCTAGGGTTAGGGTTAGGGCTAGGGCTAGGGCTAGGGCTATGGCTAGTATTAGGGTTAGGGTTAAGGCTAGGACCTGTGCTAGGGCTAGGGTTATGGTTAGGGTTAAGGCTAGGACTAGTGCTAGGGCTAGGGTTAGGGTTAGGGTAGGTCTAGGGTGAGTGTTAGGGTACGTTTTGGGCAAGGGTTAGGGTTAGGTTTAGGTCTAGGGTTAGGGTTAGGTTACGATTAGGGTTATTGTTAGGGCCAGGGTTAGGTTTATGGATAGGGTTAGCGTTAGGGTTAGGGTTAGGGCTAGGCTAGCATTAGAGCTAGAACTAGGGTTAGTGTTAGGGTTACTGTTAGGGTTAGGGTTAAGGCTAGGGATAGGGTTAGGGTTAGTGTTAAGGCTAGGGTTAGGGTTAGGGTTAGGGTTAGGGTTAGGGTTCATGCTAGTGCTAGGGTTAGGGTTAGAGCTAGGGCTAGGGTTTGGTTTAGGGTTGGGGTTAGGGTTAAGCTAGGTCTAGGTCTAGGGCTAGGGTAAGTGTTAGGGTTAGAGTCAGGGTCGGGGTTAGTGTTAGGGTTAGGGCTAGGGTAGTGGCAGCATTTGGGCTAGGTTTAGGCTTATGGCTATAGCTAGGGTTAGGTATAGGGGTAGGGTCAGCTCTCAGTCTCGGGTTACAGTTAGGTTTAGGGCTAGGTCTATTGTTAGGGTTAGTGCTAGGGTTAGGTATAGC
Organism: Oryctolagus cuniculus; assembly: GCF_051225735.1. Lineage (NCBI taxonomy): Eukaryota > Metazoa > Chordata > Mammalia > Lagomorpha > Leporidae > Oryctolagus > Oryctolagus cuniculus. The sequence goes on from NC_142879.1 coordinate 83,982,660, forward strand.
GTTAGGTATAGGGCTAGGGATAGTGTTAGGATTAGGGTTAGGGTTAGTGCTAGGGTTAGGTTTATTGTTGGGGTTAGTACTAGGGCTATGTCTAGGGATAGGGTTAGGTTTAGGTTAGGGCGAATTTTAGGGTTAGGATGAGGATTAGGGTTATGGTTAGGGCTAGGGCTAGGGCTAGCGCGAGGGTTAGGGTTAGAGCTAGGGCTAGTGTTAAATTACGGTTAGGGCTAGGGGTAGGGCAAGGGCTAGGGTTAGTGTTAGGGTTAGGGCTAGAACTAGGGTTATGGTTAGGGTTAAGATTAGGACTAGGGCTAGGGCTAGACTTAGAGTTAGGGTTAGGGTTAGAGCTAGGACTTGTCTTAGTGTTAGTGTTAGGGTTAGGATTAGGTCTAGGGCTAGGGTTAGAGTTAGGTATAGTTTTAGGTTTAGGGTTAGGGTTAGTGCTAGGCTTAGGATTAGGGTTAGGATTAGGGTTAGTTCTGGGGCTAGTGTTAGGGTTAGGTTTAGGGCTGGGGCAATGGGTAGGGTTAGGGTTAGGGCTAGGATTAGGGTTAGGGCTAGGGCTTGGGATAGGTTTAGGGTTAGGTATGGGTTTAGGGCTATGGCTATGTTTAGGTTTAGGTTTAGGTTTAGGGCTATGGTTAGTGTTAGGTTTAGGGTTAGTGCTAGGGCTAGGATTAGGACTATGGTTAGGGCTAGGGTTAGGGTTAGCATTTGGGTTAGGGCTAGGATTATGGTTAGGGCTAGGGCTAGGGCTAGGGCTATGGTGGTGTTAGGGTTAAGGCAAGGACAAGGTTTAAGGTTGGCACTAGGGTAAGAGTTAGGGTTAGGTTAAGGGCTAGGGTTAGAGTTAGGTTTAGTTTTAGGGTTAGGGTTAGTTTTAAGGTTAGGGGTTGCTGGGTTTAGGTTTAGGGTTAGGTTTAGGGCTGGGGCTATTGCTGGGTTTAGGGTTAGGGTTAGGGCTAGCTCTATGGTTAGAGTTAAGTCTAGAGTTAGGGTTAGGTTTAGTGCTCGGGCTAGGATTAGGGTTAGGGTTAGGTTTAAGGCTAGGACTAGTGCTAGGGCTAGGGTTAGTGTTATGATTAGGGCTAGTGTAAGGGTAAGGGTTAGGGCTAGGATTTGGGTTAGGGTTTGGGTTAGGGCTAGGACTAAGTTTAGGGCTAGGGCTAGTGCTATGCTTAGGGACAGGGTTAAGGCAATGGTAAGGGATAGGGTTAGCATTAGGGTAAGTTTGAGAATTATGGTAAGGGCTAGGCTTAGGGTTCGGGTTAGGTTTCGGTTTAGGGTTAGGGGTAGTGCTAGTGTTAGGGTTAGGGTTAGGGCTGGGGCAATGGGTAGGTTTAGGTTTAGGTCTAGGATTAGGATTAGCGTTAGGGCTACGGCTTGGGTTAGGGTTAGGGTTAGGGCTAGGTTATTGGTTATGGTTAGCGTTGTGGTTACGGCTTGGGCTTGGGCTATGGTTTGGTTTAGGGTTAGTGCTATGGCTATGTTTAGGGTTAGGGTTAGTGCTAGGGTTAGGGCGAGGACATGGGCGAGGGTTAGGTTTAGGGTTATGTTAAGGTTTGGGCTACGCTATAGTTAGGGTTAGGGCCATGGTTAGGGTTAGGGTTAGGGCTAGGGTAAGGTTTATGGGTCGAATTAGGGTTAGGGTTAGTTCTAGGGTTAGGTTTAGGGTTAGGGTTAGGGCTAAGATTAAGCTTAGGGTTGAAGTTAGGGATAGGGTTAGGGTTAGGGTTTAGGGTTAAGATTACATTAGGGTTAGGGTTAGGGCTAGGATTAGGGTTAGGATTAGGGCTAGGGTAGTGCTAGTATTTGGGTTAGGGTTAGGATTAGGGATAGGACTAGTGCTAGGGCTAGAGTTAGGGTTATGTTTAGGGCTAGGGTAGGGTTAGTGCTAGGGCTAGGGTTTGGGTTAGGATTAGGGCTAGCACTATGGCTAAGGTTAGAGTTATGTTTAGGGTTGGTGTTAATGCTAGGTTTAGGATTAGGGTTAAGGCTAGTGCTAGGGCTAGGGCTATGGTTAGGGTTAGGGCTAGGTCTAGTGCTAGGGCTCTGGTTAGGGTTAGGGTTAGGGCTATGGTAAGTGTTTGGGTAGGGTTAGGGTTAGGGCTAGTGTTACTGTTAGGGTTATGGTTAGGGTTAGGGTTAGGTTTATGGATAGGGTTAGGTTTAGGGTTAGGGCAAGTTCTAGTTCTAGGTCTAGGGTTAGGGTTAGGGCTATAGCTATGTTAAGGGTTAGGTTTAGGGTTAGGGTTAGGGTTAGGGTTCGGGTTAGGGCTAGGACTAGGATTAGGTTTAGGGTTAGGGTTAGGGTTAGGTTTAGGGTTCTGGCTTGGGTAGGGTTAGGGTTAGCGATATGGTTAGGGCGAGGATTATGCAAGGGTTACGGTTAGGTTTAAGTTTAGGGTTCGGCTAGGGTTACGGTTAGTGTTCAGACATGGGTTAGAGTAGGGTTAGGGTTAGGGCTGGGGTTAGGGTTATGGGTAGGGTTAGGGTTATATTTAGTTCTAGGGTTAGGTTTAGGGTTAGGGTTAGGGCTAAGGTCAGGGTTAGGGTTGAGGTTAGGGATAGGGTTAGGGTTAAGCTTACATTAGGGTTAGGGTTAGGGCTAGGGTTATGTTGGGGTTAGGGCTAGGGCTACAGTTAAGGTTAGGGTTAGGGCTGGGAGTAGTACTAGGGCTAGGGTTAGGGTTAGGTGTAGTGTAAGGGTTAGGGTTAGGGCTAGTGCTAGGGTTAGGGTTAGGGTTAGGGCTAGGGCTAGGATTATGTTACAGTTAGGGTTAGGGTTAGCTCTAGAGCAAGTGTTGGGGCTAGGGTTAGTTTTAGATTTGACTTAGGGTGAGGGTTAGAGTTAGGGGCTAGGGCTAGGGTTAGGGTTAGTCCTAGACTTTTTTTAGGGTTTGGGTTAGGGCTAGTGCTAGGTCTATTGCTAGTTTTGGTTTAGGGTTAGGGTTAGGCTTAGGGCTATGGCAAGGGTTAGCGTTAGGCTTAGGGTTAAGGTTAGGGTTAGGGTTAGGGTTGTGGTTAGGGCTAGGGCTATGTCTACGGCTAGTGTTAGGGCTAGGGCTAGGGTTGTGTTTAGGGTTAGGGTTAGACTTAGGGTTAGTGTTAGGCTTAGGGTTAGTGCTAGGGCTAGGCCTGGGTTAGGGTTAGAGCTAGGACTACACTTAGGGTTAGTGTTAGGGTTAGGGTTAGGGTTATGTCTAGGGTTAGGGATGGGACAATGCGTAGGGTTAGGTTAGGGCTACTTTTAGGGTTAGTGTTAGTGTTATAGCTAGGGCTAGGGTTAGGGTTAGGTTTGGGATTAGGGCTAGGAATAGGTTTAGATTTAGGGTTAGAGCTAGAGCTAGGGCTATGTTTAGGGTTATGGTTAGGGCTATGGCTATGTTTAGGATTAAGTTAGGGATAGGGCAGGGTTAGGTTTAGGGTTAGGGCTAGGGCTAGGATTAGGGCTAGGGCTAGGGTTAGGTTTAGGGTTTGGGTTAGGGCTAGGACTATAGGTAGGGCTAGGGCTATGGTTAGGGTTAGGGTTAAGACAAGGGTAAAGGTTAGGGTTAGCGCTAGGGTAAGGCTTCAGATTAGGGTAAGGGCTAGGGTTAGGGTTATGGTTAGGTTTAGGTTTGGCATTAGGGTTAGTGTTGGTTTAGGGGTAGTGCTTTGGTTAGGGTTATGGTTAGGGTTATGGCTAGCATTATGATTATGTTTAGGGTTATGGTTAGCACTAGCATTATGGTTATGGTTAGGGTTGAGATTACGGCTATGGCTAGGGCTAGTGTTAGGTTTAGGGTTAGGGCTATGGCTATGTTTAGGGTTACGGTTAGTGTTAGTGTTAGGGTTAGTGCTAGGGTTAGAATTAGGGTTGCGGTTAGGGCTAGGAATAGGGCTAACATTAGGTTTAGGGCTAGGGCTAGGGCTATGGTTATGTTTAGGGTAGGGCTTGGGTTGGGGTTAGGGCTAGGTCTAGGTCTAGGGGTAGGGTTAGGGTTGGGGTTAGGGTTATGGCTAGGGCTATGTTTATGTTTAGGGTTAGTTTTAGGGATAGGATTAGGGATAGGGCTAGGACTAGTACTAGGATTAGTGTTAGAACTAGGGCTACTGTTAGGGTTAGGGTTTGGTTAGGGTTAGGGATAGGGCTAGGGTTAGTGTTGGGGCTAGTGTTATGGTTAGGGATAGCTCTAGAGCTAGGGGTTGGGTTAGGGTTAGGGTTAAGGCTAGAGTAAGGGTTAGTGTTAGGGTCAGGGTTATGGTTAGGTTTAGGGTTAGGGCTAGTGCTAGGGGTAGGGTTAAGGCTGGCATTAGGGTTACGTCTACAGCTAGGGTTGGTGTTAGGGTTATTGCTAGGTCTAGTGTTAGGGTTAAGGTTAAGGCTAGGTCTATGGTTAGGGTTAGGGCTAGGTTTAGGATGAGGGTTAGGAATAGGGCTAGGGCAAGGGTTAGGGTTAGGGATAGGGCTAGGGTTAGGGTTAGGTTGGGGTTAGAGCTAGGGCTAGGGTCTAGGGATGGTGTTAGGGTTAGGGTTAGGGCTAGGGCTAATTTTAGGGTTAGGTTTAGGATTAGGGTTAGGGTTAGGGCTACGGCTAGGCCTAGTGTGAGTGTTAGGTTTAGAGCTAGGGCTAGTTTTAGAGTTAGGGTTAGATATAGGGTTAGGGCTAGGTCTAGGGTTAGTGTTAGTTTTAGGGTTAGGGTTACGGTTAGGTTTAGGGTTAGGGTTAGGGCTAGAACTAGGGTTAGGGTTAGGTTTAAGATTAGGGCTAGGGCTACGGTTAGGGTTAGGGTTAGGGTTATGGTTAGGGTGAGGGTTGGGGTTAGGGTTAGTGCTAGGTTTTGGGCGAGGGCGAGGGTATGGGTTATGGTTAGGTTTAGTTTTAGGCTAGGGTAGGTTTAGGGTTAGGGCAAGGGTTAGGGTTAGGGTTAGGGTAAGGGTTATGTGTAGTATTAGGGTTAGGGTTAGTTCTAGGGTTAGGTTTAGGATTAGGGTTAGGGTTAGGGCTATGGCTAGGCCTAGTGTGAGTGTTAGGTTTAGAGCTAGGGCTAGTTTTAGAGTTAGGGTTAGATATAGGGTTAGGGCTAGGTCTAGGGTTAGTGTTAGTTTTAGGGTTAGGGTTACGGTTAGGTTTAGGGTTAGGGTTAGGGCTAGAACTAGGGTTAGGGTTAGGTTTAAGATTAGGGCTAGGGCTACGGTTAGGGTTAGGGTTAGGGTTAGGGTTATGGTTAGGGTGAGGGTTGGGGTTAGGGTTAGTGCTAGGTTTTGGGCGAGGGCGAGGGTATGGGTTAGGGTTAGGTTTAGTTTTAGGCTAGGGTAGGTTTAGGGTTAGGGCAAGGGTTAGGGTTAGGGTTAGGGTAAGGGTTATGTGTAGTATTAGGGTTAGGGTTAGTTCTAGGGTTAGGTTTAGGGTTAGGGTTAGGGCTAAGTTTAGGCTTAGGGTTGAAGTTAGGGATAGGGTTAGGGTTAGTGTTTAGGGTTAAGGTTACATTAGGATTAGGGTTAGGGTTGGGCTAGGGCTAGGATTAGGGTTATGGTTAAGGCTAGGTTTAGGGTTAGGTTTGGGGTTAGGGCTATGGCTAGCTCGAGGGCTATGGTTCTGGTTGGGCTAGTGTTAGATGAAGGGTTAGGGTTATGTTAGGGTTAGGGTAAGGGCTAGGGCTAGGGCTAGGGTTAGGGTTAGGGTTTGGGCTAGTTTTAGGGTTATGGTTAGTGCTATTTTTAGGGCAACTGAGGGCGAGGATTTGGTTTAGGGTTAGGGCTAGCGTTAGGGTTAGGGTTATGGCCAGGGTTATGGTTAGGTTTAGGGCTAGGGTAAGGGTTAGGGTAAGGGCTAGTTCTATGGTTATTAATAGGGCTAGGGTTAGGATTAGAGTTAGATTTGGGCTAATGTTAGTGTTAGGTTTGGGGTTTGGGTGAGGTTTAGGGTTAGGGTTTAGTGTTAGGTTTACGGTTAGGGTTAAGTTTAGTGCTAGGGCTAGGGCTATGGGTAGGGTTAGGGCTAGGGCTTGTGCAAGGCTAGGTTTAGGATTAGGGTTAGGCGTAAGGTCAGGGTTAGGGTTAGGGTTAAGGTCATGGTTTTGGTTAGGTTTATGGCTAGGTCTAGGGATAGGGTTAGGGCCTGGGTTAGGGTTAGGTTTATGGTAAGGGCTAGGGCTAGGGTTAGGGGGAGGGCTCGGGTTAGTGCTTGGGTAGGGTTAGGGTTAGTGCTAGAGTTAGGGTGAGGATGAGGGCCAGGGTTAGGGTTACAGTTTAGTGCTAGGTTTAATTTTAGGGTAAAGGCTAGGGTTACGGTAAAGTCTAGGTCTAGGCTTACTATTATAGGTACGGTATGGGTTAGGGTTAGTTCTATGGTTAGGTTTAGGGTAAGGGATAGGGCTGGGGCTAGGGTTAGGGTTAGGGCTATGTCTATGGTTAGTATTAGGTTAGGGTTAGGGTTAGGGTTAGTGCTAGGGTTAGGGTTAGGTCTCAAGTTAGGGTTAGGGTTAGGGCTAGAGTTAGGGCTAGGTTTAGGGTTAGGGCTAGTGTTATGGTTTTTACTAGAGCTAGGGTTAGGGTTAGGGTTAGGGTTAGGGTTAGGGCTATGGATAGGGTTAGGTTTAGGGTTAGGGCTAGGTCTATGAATATTGTTAGGACTAGGGTTAGGATTAGGGTTATGGCTAGGGTAAGGTTTAGGTTTAGGGCCAGGTCTAGGGTTAGGGTTATGGTTAAGGCCAGGTTTAGTGTTAGCGCTAGGGCCATGGTTAGGGTTAGGGTTAGGGCTAGGGCTAGGGTTCGGGTTAAGGTTACGGTTAGGGTTATGGTTGGTGTTAGGGTCAGGGTTAGGTTTAGGTTTAATGTTAGGGCTAGGGTTAGGGTTAGTGCTAGGGTTAGGGTTAGGTCTAGAGTTAGAGCTAGCGTTAGGGTTGGGGTTAGGGCTAGGGCTAGGTTTAGGGTTAGGATTAGGTCTAGGTCTATGGTTAGGGTTAGGGCTAGGGTTAGGGTTAGGGATAGGGCTAGGGTAGGGTTTGTTGTAGGGCTAGGGTTAGGTTTAGAGTTGGGTTGGTGCTAGGGCTAAGTCTAGGGCTAGGGTTAGGGTTAGGGTTAGGGCCATGGCTATGTTTTGGGTTGTGTTAGGGTTAGGGTTAGGGTTAGGGCTAGAGCTAGGGCTAGGGCTTGGGTTAGGGTTTTAGTTTGTGTTAGGGTTAGTGCTAGAACTAGGGTTAGTGTTAGGGTGAATGTTTAGGGCAAGGTTATGTTTTTGTTAGGGTTATGGTTACGGCAAGTATTAGGGCTTGGGAAAGGGCTAGGTTTAGGATTAGAGCTAGGCTAGTGTTTGGTTAGGGTCAGGGTTAGAGTTAGGGTTAGGGTTAGGGCTAGTGCTAGGGTTAGCATTAGCTTTAGGGTTAGGGTTTGGTGATGTTAGGGCTAGAGCTAGGGTTAGGGTTAGGGTTAGGGTTTGGGCTAGAGCTAGGGCTAGGGTTCGGGTTAGGGTTACGGTTAGGGTTATGGTTGGTGTTAGGGTCAGGGTTAGGTTTAGGTTTAATGTTAGGGCTAGGGTTAGGGTTAGTGCTAGGGTTAGGGTTAGGTCTACAATTAGAGCTAGCGTTAGGGTTGGGGTTAGGGCTAGGGCTAGGTTTAGGGTTAGGATTAGGTCTAGGTCTATGGTTAGGGTTAGGGCTAGGGTTAGGGTTAGGGATAGGGCTAGGGTAGGGTTTGTTGTAGGGCTATGGTTAGGTTTAGAGTTGGGGTTGGTGCTAGGGCTAAGTCTAGGGCTAGGGTTAGGGTTAGGGTTAGGGCCATGGCTATGTTTTGGGTTCTGTTAGGGTTAGGGTTAGGGCTAGGGCTAGGGCTAGGGCTAGGGCTTGGGTTAGGGTTTTAGTTTGTGTTAGCGTTAGTGCTAGAACTAGGGTTAGTGTTAGGGTGAATGTTTAGGGCAGGTTATGTTTTTGTTAGGGTTATGGTTACGGCAAGTATTAGGGCTTGGGAAAGGGCTAGGTTTAGGATTAGAGCTAGGCTAGTGTTAGGGTTAGGGTCAGGGTTAGAGTTAGGGTTAGGGTTAGGGCTAGTGCTAGGGTTAGCATTAGCTTTAGGGTTAGGGTTTGGTGATGTTAGGGCTAGAGCTAGGGTTAGGGTTAGGGTTAGGGTTTGGGCTAGAGCTAGGGTTAGGGTTAGGGTTAGGGTTAGGGTTAGGGTTAGGGTTAGGTTTAGGGTAAGGGTTTAGGGCTAGGGTTCGGTTTAGGTTAGGGTGAGGGCCAGGGTTGGAGTTAGGGTTATTGTTAAGGTTAGAGCTTGGGTAGGGTTACTGTTAGTGCTAAGGTTAGGGCGAGGGCAAGGGTTATGGTTAGGGTTACATTTAGGGTGGGGCTAAGGTTACGGTTAGGGTAGGGCCAGGGTTTGGGTTATGGTTAGAGCTAGGGTTGGGTTTAGGGTAAGGCTATGGTTTGGGTTAGTGTTAGGGCTAGGGTTAGGTTTATTGGTCGGGTTAGTTTTTGTGTTAGTTCTAGGGTTAGGTTTGGGATTAGTGTTAGTGCTATGGTTAGGGTTAGGGTTAAAGTTTGGGCTAGGACTAGTGCTAGGGCTAGGGTTAGGGTTAGGGTTAGGGCTATTATAAGGGTTATGGTTAGGGCTAGGGCTAGGGGTAGGGTTAGGTTTAGGGCTAGGTCTAGAGCTAGGCTTAGGGTTACGGTTAGGGTTTGGGTTATGGCTAGGGTTAGGGTTAGTGTTAGGGCTAGTGATAGAGCTAAATTTAGGGTTAGGTTTATGATTAGGGCTAGGTCTAGTGCTAGGGCTAGTGTTAGGATTAGTGATAGGGCTAGGGTAAGTGTTGGGTTACAGTTAGGGCCAGGGGTAGGGTTAGGTTTAGGGCTAGGGTTAGGGTTATGATTACGGTTAGGGTTATGGTTTGGGCTAGTGTTAGGGTTAGGGTTAGGGTTAAGCCTAGGATTAGAGTTAGGGCCACATTTAGGTTTAGAGCTAGAGCTAGTGTTAGGGTTAAGGTTTGTGCTAGAGGTACAGTTAGGTTTAGGTTTCAGGTTAGGGTTAGGTTTCTGGCTAGGGCTAGGTTTAGGGTTAGAGTTAGGGCTAGGTCTATGTTTAGGGTTAGGGATATGCCTCGAGCTAGCGTTAACATTAGGAATAGCTAGGGTTAGGGTTAAGGGTAGGGTTAGGTTAGGTTTATGGTTAGGGCTAGGTCTAGTGCTAGGGCTAGTGTTAGGGTTAGGGATAGGGCTAGGGTAAGTGTTAGGGTTAGGGTTAGGGTTAGGGTTAGGGCCAGGTTTAGGGTTAGGTTTAGGGCTAGGTTAGGGTTATGGTTACGGTTAGGTTTATGGTTTGGGCTAGTGTTAGGGTTAGGGTTAGGGTTAAGCCTAGGGTTAGGGTTAGGGCTACGTTTAAGTTTAGAGCTAGAGCTAGTGTTAGGTTTAGGGTTAGGGCTAGAGCTAGGGTTAGGGTTAGGGTTATGGCAAGAACTAGTGTTAGGGTTATGGTTAATGTTAGGACTAGGGCTAGGGTTTGGTTAGGGTAAGAGCTAGGGCTAGAGCTAAGTATAGGATTAGGGTTAGTGTTAGGGCTAGGGATAGGGATAGGGTTAGTGCTAGGGTTAGGGGTAGGGAGAGGGCGAGTGTCAGGATTAGGCTTCGGTTTAGGATTAGGGCTAGGGTTAATGTTAGGCTTAGGGCCAGGGTTACAGTTAGGGTTAGGCCTAGGGTTAGGGTAAGGGCTAGGTCTATGGTTATTATTAGGGCTAGGGTTAGGGTTAGGGTTAGGGTTATAGCTAGGGCTTGGATTAGGTTAGGCCTAGGGCTAGGGCTAGGGCTAGTTCTATGATTAGGGTTTGAACTAGGGCTAGTTTAGTGTTAGGATTTGGTTTAGGATTAGGGTTAGGGCTATGGTTAGGGTTATGGGTAGAGTTAGGGTTAGGGTTAGTTCCAGGGTGAGGGTTAGGGTTAGGTTAGGGCTAAGGTTAGGATAAGGTTTGTGGTTAGGGTTAGGGTTAGTGTTAGGGGTTAGGTTTAGGGCTAGGGCTAGGGCTAGTGTTAGGGTTAGGTCTAGAGCCGGTGTTAGGGTTAGGTTAGCGTTAGGGACTAGGGTTAGGGTGAGGGTTAGGGTTAGGTCTATTATTAGGGTTAGGGCTTGTTAGGATTAGGGTTAGGGCGAGGGCTAGGGTTAGGATATTGTTAGGGCTTGGGTTAGGGTTAGGGTTAGGGTTAGGGCTAGGGCTATGATTATGTTTTGGGTTAGTGTTAGGGCTCAGTCTATGGCTAGGGCCAGTGTTAGGGTTAGAACTTGGGCTAATGTTAGTGTTAGGGTTAGGGTTAGGGTTAGGTTAAGGTTTAGGGTTAGGGTAAGGGCTAGGGCTAGGGTTAGCGTTAGGGTTAGGGTTAGGGTTAGGGTTAGGGCTAGGGCTATGGGTAGGGTTAGGGTTAGGGTTAGGGTTGTGGTTATTGCTAGGTTTAGGGTTAGGGCTAGGGTTAGGATTTGACATGATCTAGCGATAGGGTTAGGGTTAGGGTTAGGGCTACTGTGTGGGTTAGGGTTAGGTGTTAAGGTTAGGGTTACAGTTAGTGTTAAGTTTAGTGCTTGGGCTAGGGCTAGGTTTAGGGTTACGGTTAGGGCTAGGGCTTGTGCAAGGCTAGGATTAGGGTTAGTGTTAGGCCTATCTAAGGGTTAGGGTTAGGGGTAGGGTTAGGGTCAGGCATAGGGTTAGGGCTAGGGCTACGGATAGGTTTAGGGCTAGGGTTAGGGTTACGGCTAGATCTAGGATTAGGGTTAGGTTTATGGTTAGGTCTAGGACTAGGGTTAGTGTTAGGATTAGGGCTAGGTCTATGTTAGCATTAGGGTGAGGGCTGGGGTTAGGGTTAAGTTTAGGGCTAGTTAGGGTTAGGTTTAGGGTTTGGGTTAGGGCTAGGGTTACAGTTAGGCTTAGGGTTAGAGCTTGGGTTAGTGTTAGGGTTAGGTTTAGTGTTAGGGTTAGGGTTATGGCAAGAACTAGTGTTAAGGTTAGGACTAGGGCTAGGTTTAGGGTTATGGTAAGGGCTAGGGCTAGGGTTAGGGTTAGGGCTAAGGTTAGGGTTATGGTTAGTGCTAGTGTTAGGACGAGGGTGAGGGCGAGTGTTAGGGTTAGGGTTAGGTATAGTGTTAGGGCTAGGTTAGGGTTAGGGTTAGTGCCAGTGTTAGGGTTAGGGTTAGGTCTAGGGTTAGTGTTAGTTTAAGGGCTAGGTCTATGGTTATTGTTAGGGCTAGGGTTAGGGTTATGGCTAGGGCTTGGGTTAGGGTTAGGCCTAGGGCAAGGGCTAGGGCTAGTTCTATGATTAGGGTTAGAGGTAGGGCTAGTGTTACGGTTAGGATTTGGGTTAGGGTTAGGGATAGAGTTAGAGCAAGGGTTTTGCATAGATTTATGGTTAGGGTTAGATCTAGGGTGAATGTTAGGGCTAGGGTTAGGGCTAAGGTTAGGATTACGGTTGTGGTTGGGTTAGGGTTAGATTTAGGGTTAAAGCTAGGGCTAGGGCTAGGGCTAGTGTTAGGGTTAGGGTTAGGTCTAGAGCTAGGGTTAGGGTAAGGGTTAGGGTCAGGGCTAGGGCTAGGGTTAGGGTTTGGGTTAGGGCCAGGGTTAGGGTTAGGGTTAGGGCTAGGATTCAGGTTAGGGTTAGGGCTGGGACTAGGGATAGGGCTAGAGTTAGGGTTAGGTTTGGGGCTATGGCTATGTTTAGTGTTAGGGTTCAGGTTAGGGTTAGGGTAAGTGTGAGAGCTAGGATTATTGTTAGGGTCAGGGCTAGCTTAAGGGTTAGGTATAGGGATAGGGCTATGTTTAGGGTAGGGGTTATGGCTAGGGTTAGGGTTAGGGCTAGGGCCAGGGTTATGGTTATGGTTATGGTTAGGGTTGGGGTTAGGGTTATGGTTTGGTTATGGTTAGTTCTAGGTTTAGAATTAGGTTTAGCTTTAGGACTAGGGCTAGCGTTAGGGTTAGGGCTAGGGTTAGGGTTAGGTCTAGGGCTAGGGCTAGTGTTAGGGTTAGGTTTAGGGCTAGTATGGTTAGGGTTAGGGCTAGGGTTAGGGTTTTGGTTAGGGCTAGGGCTAGGGTTAGGGTTAGGGCTTGGGTTAGGGTTAGGGTTAGTGTTAGGGTTAGGGCTAGGGCTAGGGCTAGAGCTATGTTTAGGGCTAGTGTTAGGGTTAGAGCTTGGACTAGTGTTGGGGTTCGGGTTAGGATTATGGATATGGCTAGGGTTAATGTTATGGTTGAAGTTAGATTTAGGGTTACAGTTAATGTTAAAGTTAGGCTTAGGGTAAGGGTTAGGGTAGGGTTAGGGTTAGGTCTAGGGCTGGGGCTACTTTTATGTTTAGCATTAGAGCTAGGGTTAGTGTTAGGGTTGGGTTTAGGGTTAGGGTTAAAGTTACATCTAGTTTTAGGGTTAGGGTTAGGGATAGAGTTAGTGTTAGGGTTGGGGTAAGGCTAAGGGTAGGGCTTGGGTTAGGGTTTGGGATTATGGATAGAGCTTGTGCTAGGGCTTGGGTTAAGGTTAGGGTTAGGGCTAGGGTTAGGGTTAGGGCTTGGGTTAGGGTTACAGCTGGAGCTATGATTAGGGATAGTGTTAGGGCTATGGTTAGGTTTAGAGATAGGGTTAGGGTTGGATTTAGGGTTAGGGTTAGGGCTAGGCCTAGTGTTAGTGCTAGGGCTAGGGTTAGGGTTATGGCTAGAGCTAGGGTGAGGGTTAGGTTTGGGTTTAGGCCTTGGGCTAGGGGTAGGGTTAGGGTTAGGTTTAGGGCTACGGTTCGGGTTGTGTTAATGCTTAGGTTAGGGCTAGGGCGAGGGTTAGGGTTAGGGCTAGGGCTAGGGTTAGGGCTAGTGTTAAGGTTAGGGCCAGGGTAGGGTTAGGGTTAAGGCTAGGGTTAGGGTTAGGGTTAGTGTTAGGGTAAGGGCTAGGGTTAGGGTTACGGCTAGGGTTAGGGTTCTGGGTAGATTTAGGGTTAGGGTTAGGGATAGGGTTAGGGATAGGGATAGGTATAGGGCTAAGTTTAGGGCTAGGGTTGTGGTTAAGGTTAGGGTTAGTGGTTAGGGTTAAGGTCATGGTTATGTTTAGGGTTAGCATTAGGGTTAGGGATAGGACAAGGGTTTGTGCTAGGATTAGTGTTAGCTTTAGGGCTAATGCTATGATTAGGGTTAGAGTTAGGTTTAGGGCTAGAGCTAGGGTTATGTTTGGGGGTAGGGCTAGGCTTAGGGTTAGGGTTGGGGTTAGGGCTAGTGCTAGGGTTAGGGCTAGGGCAAGGATTAGGGCTTGGTTAGTGTTAGGGCTAAGGGTATGGTTAGGGTTAGGGTTAGGATTAGGGTTAAGGCTAGGATTAGGGTTAGGGTTAGGGCTAGGGTTTGGCTAGGACTAGTGCTAGGGTTAGGGTTTGGGTTATGGTTAGTCCTACGTCTAGGGTGAGGCATACGGTTAAGTCTAGGGTTAGTGCTAGGGTTGGGGTTAGGGCTAGGGTTAGGGTTTGGGTTGGGGTTAAGGTAGGGCTAGGGCTAGGGTTAGTGTTAGGGTTTGGGTTACGGCTAGGACTAATGTTAGGGTTAGTGTTAGGGCTATGGCTAGGGCTAAGGTTAGTGTTAGGGTTAGGGTAAATGTAAGGGTTTGGGTTAGGGCTGGGGATGTGTTAGGGTTAGGGTAGGTCCAAGGTTAGGGTTAGGGTTAGGGTAAAGGTAAGGGTTTGGGTTAGGGTTAAAGTTATAGTTAGGTTTATGTTTATGGCTAGGGTTAGGGTTAGGTTTAGGGCTCAGGTTAGGATTAGAGCTAGGGTTAGGGTTTGGACTAGAGCTAGGGTCAGGGTTAGGGTTAGTGTTAGGGTTAGGGCTAGGATTAGGGTTAGTGTTAGGGCTAAGTTTAGGGTTACGGTTGGGGTTAGGGCTAGGTCTAGGTCTAGGCCTAGTGTTAGGGTTAGGGTTATAGTTAGGGCTAGGGCTATGTTTAGGTTTAGTTTAGTTTCAGGGTTAGGTTTAGGGCTAGGGCTAGGGCTAGGTTTTGGGTTAGAGCTAGGCTAGTGTTGTGGTTAGTGTTAGGTTTAGGGCTAGGGCTATGGTAGGGTTAGGGTGAGGTTTAGGGTTAGGGTTTGGGTTAGGGTTAGAAATAGGGTTAGTGTTAGGATTAAGGTTAGGGCTATGGTTAGGGTTAGGTTTAGGGTTAGGGTAAGGGCTAGGGCTAGGTCTTGGGCTAGGGTTAGTGTTAGGGCAAGGGTTAGGGTTTGGGCTTGGTCTATGTTTAGAGTTAGGGTTAGGGCAAGTTTAGGATTAGGGTAAGGGTTAAGGTTAGGGCTTGTCTAGGGTTAGGATGAGGGTTAGGTCTAGGGTCAGGGTTAGAATTTGGGTTAGGGCTAGTGCTAGGTCGAGGGATAGTTTTAGGGTTAGGGCTAGGGCTATGATTAGGGTTAGGGTTAGGGTTAGGGTTAGGGCTAGGGCTAGAGCTAGGTTTAGGGTTAGAGCTAGGGCTAATGTTAGCTTTAGGGTGTGGTTAGGGTTAGGGTTAGTGGTTAGGGTTAAGCTACGGTTAGGGCTAGGGTTAGGGCTAGGTTTAGGGTTAGGGCTATGGCTAGAGCTAGGGTTAGGTTTAGGGTTAGGGTTGGGGTTAGTGCTGGGGCTAGGGTTAGGGTTAGGTACAGGGCTAGGTCTATGATTAGGGTTATGGTAGGGCAAGTTTAGGGTTAGGGTTATGATTAAGTTTAGGGCTGGGCTAGGGTTAGTGTTAGGGTAGGGTTAGGGCTCAGGTTAGGGTTAGGGTGGGGGTTAGGGCTAGGGCTAGGTCTAAGCTTAGGGTTAGGGTTAGGACTAAGGCTATGTTTATGGTTAGCGTTAGGGTTAGGTTTAGGGATAGGGTTAGGGCTAGGGCTAGGGCTTGGGTTAGGGTTAGATCTAGAACTAGGGGTTAGTCTTAGTGGTAGGTTTATTGTTATGATTATGGTTAGTGCAAGTTTAGGGTTAATGTTAGGGTTAGTCTTAGGGCCAGGGTAAGGGTTGCAGTTAGGCCTAGGGCTAGGTCTAAGGTAATGGTTAGGGAAAGGATTGGCTAGGTCTATATTTAGTGTTAGGTTTAGGGATAGGGTTAGGGCTAGGGCTAGGGCTAGGGTTAGGGTTAGAGCTACGGCTAGTGTTAGGGTTAGGGTTCAGGTTAGGTTTAGGGTTAGGGTTAGGGCTATTCCTAGGGTTAGTGTTAGGGTTAGGGCTAGGTCTAAGGTTATGGTTAGGGTTAGGGTTTGTTAGGGCTATGTTTAATATTAGGGTTAGGGTTAGGGTTATGGTTAGGGCTATAGCTAGGGCTATGGTTAGTTTAGAGCTAGGGCTAGTTTAGGGTTAGTGTTAGTGCTAGGGTTAGTGTTTGTGTAAGGGTTAGGGTTAGGTTTAGGGTTAGGCTTAGGGTTAGGTTTAGGGCTATTGCTAGGGTTAGAGTTAGGGTTAGGGTTAGGGCTAATGCTAGTGTTAGGGTTAGGGTTAGGGTTATGGCTAGTGCTACGGTTAGGGTTAGGGTTAGGGTAAGGGCTAGTGCTATGTGTAGGGTTAGGGTTAGGGTTAGGGTTACTGTTAGAGTTAGGGTTATGGCTAGGGCTAGGGTTAGGATTAGGGCCAGTGTTGAGGTTAGGGTAAAGGCGAGGCTTAGGGTTAGGGTAAGGGCTAGGGTTAGGGTTAGTGTTATGTGTAGGGTTAGGGTTATGGTTAGGTCTAATGTTAGGGTTAGGGTTGTGGTTAGGTTAGGTTTAGGGTTAGGGGTTAGGGTTAATGTTACGGTTAGGGTTAAGATTAGGGATAGAGTTAGGGTTAGGGCTAGGGCTAGTGCTACGGCTATGGTTAGGATTAGGGATTATGGCTAGGGTTAAGTTTTCGTGCTTTTGTTAAGGTTAGGGATTAGGGCTAGGGCTATGGCTAGGGTTAGGTTTAGAGTTAGGGCTGGGTTAGGGTTGGGGTTAGGGCTAGGGTTAGGTTTAGGCTTAGGTTTAGTGTTCGGTTTAGGGCTAGGGCTAGGGCTAGGTTTAGGTTTAGAACTAGTGCTAATGTTATGGTTAGGGTTAGGTTTAGGGTTAGGGCTAAGGTTAGAGTTAGGGTTGTGGATAGGGTTAGGGTTAGGGGTAGGCGTGGGGGTTAAGGTTACTTTAGGGTTAGGGCTAGGGTTAGGGTTAGGGCTAGGGCTAGGGCTAGGGTTAGGTTTAGGGCTAGGACTAGTGCTAGGACTAGGACTAGGGTTTTCGTTAGGGTTAGGGTTAGTGTTAGGCTTAGAGTAGGGCTAGTGCTATGGTTAGGGTTAGGATTAGGATTAGGATTAGGGTTAGGGTTAGGGTTAGGGCTAGGGCTAGGGTTAGTGTTAGGGTTAGGCCTAG
Source organism: Oryctolagus cuniculus (assembly GCF_051225735.1). Classification (NCBI taxonomy): domain Eukaryota; kingdom Metazoa; phylum Chordata; class Mammalia; order Lagomorpha; family Leporidae; genus Oryctolagus; species Oryctolagus cuniculus. The sequence goes on from NC_142879.1 coordinate 83,998,969, forward strand.
GTCTATGGTTAGGGTTAGAGCTAAGGCTAGGTTTAGGGTTAGGTTAGGACTATGGCTATGTTTAGGGTTATGGTTTGGGCTAGGGTTAGGGTTAGGGTTAGGGCTAAGTCTAGGGTTAGGGTTGTGGTTAGGTATAGGAGTAGGGTTAGGGTTAGGGTTAGTGCTATGGCTAGGGCTATGTTTAGGGTTCGGTTTTGGCCTATGGCTATGTTTAGGTTTAGGCTTAGGGCTAGGTCTAGGGTAGGGTTCGGGCTAGGGCTAGGGCTAGGGCTAGTACTGGGGTTTGGTTTCGGGATAGAGCTAGGGCTATGTTAGGGTTAGGGTTAGGGTTAGGGTTAGGGTTAGGGTTAGGCCTAGGGCTAGGGCTAGGGTTAGGGTTAGAGCTAGGGCTAGTGTTAGGGTTAGCGGTAGTGTTAGGGTTAGTATTAGGGTTAGGGTTAGTGTTAGGGCTAAGGTTAGGGTTAGTGTTGTGGTTAGGGTTAGGGTTAAGGTTTAGGGTTAATGTTTCAGTTAGGGTTACGTTTTGGGCTAGGATTATGGTTAGGGTTAGGGCTACGTCTAGGCTAGGGCTAGGGTTAGGGTTAGGGTTAAGGTTAGAGCCAGGGTTAAGGTTAGTGCTAGGTCCATGTTATGTTAGGGTTAGGGCTACGGTTAGGGTTAGGTTTGGGTTAGGGTTTGGGTTAGGGTAGTGGTTCGGGTTAGGGTTACTGTTAGGGTTGGGGATAGGGCTAGGTGTTAGGACTAGGTTTAGGGTTAGTGCAAGGGTAATGGCTAGGGTTAGGGCTAAGGTAAGGGATAGGTTTAAGGTTAGGCCCAGGATTAGTTTTAGGGTTAGCACTAGGGTTAGGTTATGGTTCTTTTTAGGGTTAGTGTTAGAGCTAGGGTTAGGGTTATGGTTAGGATTAGGGTTAAGGCTGGGTTAGGGTTAGGGCTAGGGTTAGGGTTTGGGCTTGTGCTTGTATTAGGGTTAGGGTTAGGGTTAGGGTTAGGGCTAGGGCTAGGGTTAGTGTTAGGGTTAGGCCTAGGTCTATGGTTAGGGTTAGAACTAAGGCTAGGTTTAGGGTTAGGTTGGGACTATGGCTATGTTTAGGGTTATGGTTTGGGCTAGGGTTAGGGTTAGGGTTAGGGCTAAGTCTAGGGTTAGGGTTGTGGTTAGGTATAGGAGTAGGGTTAGGGTTAGGGTTAGTGCTATGGCTAGGGCTATGTTTAGGGTTCAGTTTAGGCCTATGGCTATGTTTAGGTTTAGGCTTAGGGCTAGGTCTAGGGTAAGGTTCGGGCTAGGGCTAGGGCTAGTACTGGGGTTTGGTTTCGGGATAGGGCTAGGGCTATGTTAGGGTTATGGTTAGGGTTAGGGTTAGGGTTAGGCCTAGGGCTAGGGCTAGGGTTAGGGTTAGAGCTAGGGCTAGTGTTAGGGTTAGCGGTAGGGTTAGGGTTAGGGCTAAGATTAGGATTGGGGTTGTGGTTAATGTCAGGTTTAGGGTTAGGGGTTAGGTTTAGTTTACGGTTAGGGTTAGTGTTATGATTAGGGCTATGCATAGGGCTACAGTTACAGTTTGCTTAAGGCTAGGACTAGTGCTAGAGTTAGGACTATAGTTAGGGTTAGGGCAAGGGTTAGTGTTATGGTTAGGGCTAGGGCTAGGGCTCGGGTTAGGGCTAGGACTAGGGCTAGGGTTAGGGTTAGTGATAGGCCTAGGGCAAGGGTTAGTGTTATGGTTAGGGCTAGGGCTAGTGCTAGGGTTAGGGTCAGGTCTAGGGCTAGTGTTAGTTTAAGGTTTAGGGTTAGGGTTGGGGTTAGGTGTAGGGCAAGTGCTAGGATTAGGGTTAGGTTTAGGTTTATGGTAAGGGATAGGGTTAGGGCTAGGGCCAGGGTTAGTGTTAGGGTGAGGTCTAGGTTTAGGGTTAGGGCTAGGGCTAGGGTTAGGGCTAGGGTTAATGTTATTTCTAGGGTTAGTGTTAGGGTTAGTGTTAGGGCTAAGGTTAGGGTTAGCATTGTGGTTAGGGTTAGGGTTAAGTTTTAGGGTTAATGTTTCGGTTAGGGTTATGTTTAGGGCTAGGATTACGGTTAGGGTTAGGGCTAGGTCTAGGCTAGGGTTAGGGTTAGGGTTAAGGTTAGAGCCAGGGTTAAGGTTAGTTCTAGGCTCGTGTTATGGTTAGGGTTAGGGTTATGGTTAGGCTTAGGTTTGGGTTAGGGTTTGGGTTAGGGTAGAGGTTCGGGTTAGGGCTACTGTTAGGGTTGGGAATAGGGCTAGGTGTTAGGGCTAGGGCTAGGGTTAGGGTTAGGGTTAGGGTTAGGGTTAGTGCAAGGGTAAAGATTAGGGTTAGGGCTAATGTAAGGGATAGGTTTAAGGTTAGGCCCAGGATTAGTTTTAGGGTTAGCGCTAGGGTTAGGTTTATGGTTATTTTTAGGGTTAGTGTTAGAGCTAGGGTTAGGGTTATGGTTAGGATTAGGGTTAGGGCTGGGTTAGGGTTAGGGCTATGGTTAGGGTTTGGTCTAATGCTTGTATAATGTTAGGGTTAGGGTTAGGGCTAGGGTTAGTGTTAGGGTTAGGCCTAGGTATGGTTAGGGTTAGGGCTAGGGTTAAGGTTAGGTTTACTGTTAGAGCTAGGGCTAGGGTCAGTGTTAGTTTAAGACTAGGGTTAGGGTTAGGGTTGCGGTTATGGCTAAAGCTAAGTCTAGTGTTAGTGTAAGTATTAGTATTATGGTTAGTTTTAGGGTTAGGTTTATGTCTAGACTAGGGTTAGGGTTCGGGTTAAGGCTAGTGTTATGGATACGGCTAGTGCTAGGGCTGGAGTTAGGGTTGATGTTATGTTTAGGGCTAGGGTTAGGGTTAGGGTTAGAGCAACTGTTAGGTTTGGTGCTAGGGCTAGTGTTATGGTTAGGGTTAGGGCTAAGGTTAGGCTTAGGGTTGGGGTTAGGTTTAGGGTTAGGGTTAGGGTTACGGTTAGAATTAGGTTTAGGCTAGGGTTAGGTTTAGGGTTAGGGCTAGGGCTATGGCTAGGGTTAGGATTAGCATTAGGCCTAGGGCTAGTGCTAGGGCTAGGGTTAGCGTTAGGGCTAGGGCTAGGGTAAGGGTTAGGGTAAGGGTTAGTGCCAGGGTTAGGGTTAGGGTTAGGATTAGGGCTTGTGTTAGTGTTAGTGTTAAGGTTAGGGTTAGGTTTGCGGTTATGATTAGAGTTAGGTTTAGGGGTTAGCGTTTCGGTTAGGGTTAGGTTTATGGCTAGGGTTAGGGTTAGGGCTAGAGTTAGGGTTAGGGTTATAGCCAGGGTTAGGGTTAGTGCTAGGGCTAGTGTTAAGATTAGGGTTAAGGCTAAGGTTAGGTTTAGGTTTGGAGTTAGGGCTAGAGCTAGGGTGAGGATTAGGGTTAGTGCTAGGGCTAGGGCTTTTGTTAAGGTTACGGTTAGGGTTAGGGTTAGGTCAAGGTTCAGGGTTAGGGTTAGGATAGGGCTAGGGTTAGGGTTCAGGTTGGGGTTAGGGCTGGAGCTAAGTCTAGGGTTAGTGTTAGGGTTAAGTTTAGATTTAGGTCTAGACTGGATTAAGGTTAGGGTTAGGGTTAGGGATAAAGTTAGGGTTAGGGTTAGAACCAGGGTTAGGGTTAGTGCTAAGGGTAGTGTTATAGTTAGGGTTAGGGCGGAGTTTAGGATTTGGGTTGGGTTAGGGTTAGGATTACAGTTAGGATTAAGGTTATGCTTAGGGTTAGGGTTATTGTTAGGGTTACAGATATGGTTAGGTTTAGGGTTAGGGCTAGGGCTAGGACTAGGCTTAGGGTTAGGGTTAGTATTTCTGTAAGCTGGATGTAGAGAGAGGCAGTTTTTAGGAGTTCTGCAGCCTGAGTGTAGGAGAATCTGTTTACGGGAATTCTGTAGATTCTGAGTAGGCATACATACAATGCGATGTTTCTGTAGCGTGAATTTAGGAAAAACAGTTTACAGGAGTTCTGTAACATGGATGTAGAGAGACGCAGTTCACAGAAGTTCTGTGGCCTGAGTGTGGAAGACACCATTAATGGAATTCTGTAGCTTGGGAGTAGGCATACGAAGTTTACGGGTTTTCTGTAGCCTGAGTGTAGGAGATGCAGCTTAGTGGAGTTCCATAAGCTGCATGTAGAGAGAGGTAGTTTCCAGGAGTTCTGCAGCCTGAGTGTAGGAGACAGTATACGGGTGTCTGTAGATTGTCAGTAGGCATACATACAATGAGAGGTTTCTCTAGCATGAGTGTAGGAGAAACAGTTTTTGGGATTTCTGTAACATGGATGTAGAGAGATGCAGTTTGCAGGAGTTCTGCAGCCTGAGTGTAGTAGACACAGGTTATGGGAGTTTTGTAGCTTGGGAGTAGGCATTCGCACTATGCGAGTATTCTGTAGCCTGACTGTAGGAGAAGGAACTTTCTGGATTTCTGTAAGCTGGATGTGAGAGAGGCAGTTTACAGGAGTTCTGCTGCCTTATTGTAGTACACAGAGTTTATGGGAGTTCTGTAGCTTGGGAGTAGGCATACGCAATATGCAGGATTTCTGTAGCATGAGTGTAGGAGATGCAGCTTACAGGAGTTCTGCAGCCTGACTGTAGGAGACTCACTATATAGGAGTTCTGTAGCTTCTGAGTAGGCATACTCAGTATGCGGGATTTCTTTCGCATGAGTGTAGGAGAAACAGCTTACTGGAATTCTGTAACATGGATGTAGAGAGATGCAGTTCGCAGGACTTTTGCAACCTGAGTGAAGCAGACTCAGTTTACAGGAGTTCTATAGATAATCAGTAGGCATACAGACTATGCGAGGTTTTTGTAGTGTGAGTGTAGAGAAACAGTTTACGGGAGTTCTGTAATATGGATATAGAGAGACGCAGTTTGCAGGATTTCTGCAGCCTGAGTGTAGTAGACACAGGTTATGGGAGTTCTGTAGATTGGGAGTAGGCATACGCACTATGCGGGTTTTCTGTAGCCAGACTGTAGGAGAAGGAACATTCTGGATTTCTGTAAGCTGGTTTTGAGAGAGGCAGTTTACAGGAGTTTTGCAGCCTGAATGTAGGAGAGAGTTTACGGGAGTTCTGCAGCCTGAGTGAAGTTGACACTGTTTATGGGAGTTCAGTAGCTTGGGAGTAGACATACGCAATATGCGGGATTTCTGTAGCATGAGTGTAGGAGACGCAGCTTACTGTAGTTCCGTCATCTGGATGTAGAGAGAAGCAGGTTGCAGGAGTTCTGCAGCATGTGTGTAGGAGACTCAGTTTACGAGAGTTCTGTGGCTTCTGAGTGGGTATATGCACTATGCGTGATTTCTTTAGCATGAGTGTAGGAGAAACAGCTTACTGGAGTTCTGTAACATGGATGTAGAGAGACGCAGTTCGCAGTTCTGCAGCCAGAGTGTGAAAGACACAGTTAACGGGAGTTCTGTAGTTTGGGAGTAGGCATACACAGTATGTGGGTTTTCTGTAGGCTGAGTGTAGGAGATGCAGCTTACAGGAGTTCTGTATGCTGGGTGTACAGAGAGGCAGTTTACAGGAGTTCTGCTGCCTTATTGTAGTACACAGAGTTTATGGGAGTTCTGTAGCTTCGGAGTAGGCATAAACAGCATGTGGGTTTTCTGTAGGCCGAGTGTAAGAGACGCAGCTTACTGTAGTTCCATAAGCTGGATGTAGAGAGAGGCAGTTTACAGGAGTTCTGCAGCCTGAGTGTATGAGACTCAGTTTATGGGAGTTCTGTGGCTTCTGAGTAGGCATACGTAATATGCGGGATTTCTTTAGCATGAGTGTAGGAGAAACAGCTTACTGGAGTTCTATAACATGGATGTAGAGAGACGCTGTACGCAGGACTTCTGCAACCTGAGTGAAGCAGACTCAGTTTACAGGAGTGTAGTAGACACAGTTTATAGGAGTTCTGTAGCTTGGGAATAGGCACACGCAGTATGCAGGATTATTGTAGCCTGAGAGAAGGAGATGGAACATACTGGAATTCTGTTAGCTGGATGTAGAGAGAGGCAGTTTACAGGAGTTCTGCAGCCTGAGTGTAGTAGACACAGTTTATGGGAATTCTGTAGTATGGTAGTAGCCATAGGCCTTTGTGGGTTTTAAGCAGCCTGAGTGAAGGAAAGGCAGTTTACAGGATTTCTGTAAACTGGATGTAGAGAGAGGCAGCTTACAGGAGTTCTGCAGCCTGAGTGTAGTAGACACAGTTTAGGGGGTTCTGTAGGTTAGGAGTAGGCATACACAGTATACGGCTTTCCTGTAGCCTGAGTGTAGGAGACGCAGCTTTCAGGATTTCTGTAAGCTGGATGTGGAGAGAGGCAGTTTACAGGAGTTCTGCAGCCTGTTGTAGCAGACACAGTTTACGGGAGTTCTGTAGCATGGTAGTAGCCATATGCAGTATGTGGTTTTTCTGTAGCCTGAGTGCAGGAGATGCAGCTTAAAGGATTTCTGTAATCTGGGTCTACAGAGAGGCAGTTTGCAGGAGTTCCGCAGCCTGAGTGTAGGAGACAGTTTATGGGACTTCTGTAACGTGGCTGTAGCCATACGCACTATGCAGGTTTTCTGTAGCCTGTGTGTAGGAGATGCTGCTTACTGGTGTTCTGTAAGCTGGATGTAAAGAGAGGCAGTTTACAGGAGTTCTGCATCCTGACTGTAGGAGACAGTTACAGGAGATCTGTAGCATGGGATCAGCCATACGCAGTATGCAGGAATTCTGTAGCCTGAGTTAAGGAGAAGCAGCTTACATGATTTCTGTAATCTGGATGTAGAGCGAAGCAGTTTACTGGAGTTCTGCAGCCTGAGTGTAGGAAACACTTTATGGGAATTCTGCAGCATGGCTGTACCCATATGCACTACGTGGGTTTTCTGTAGCCTGAGTGAAGGAGATGCTGCTGACTGGTGTTCTGTAATCTGGGTCTACAGAGAGGCAGTTTTTAGGAATTCTGCAGCCTGAATGTTGGAAACAGTTTACAGGAGTTTTGTAGCATGGGAACAGCCATATGCAGATGCGGGATTTCTGTAACCTGCGTGTAGGAGAGGCAGTTTACAGGATTTCTGTAAGCTGGATGTAGAGTGAGGCAATTTACTGGAGTTCTGCAGCCTGAGTGTAGGAAACAGTTTACGGGAGTTCTGTAGCATGGGAGTTGCCATACGCACTATACGGGTTTTCGGTAGCCTGAGTGAAAGAGAAGCAGCTTACTGGATTTCTGTAAGCTAGATGTAGAGAGAGGCAGTTACAGGAGTTCTGCAGCTGCTGGTAGGAGACAGTTTACAGGAGTTCTGTAGCATGGGAATAGCCATACCCAATATGCGGGATTTCTGTAGCCTGCGTGTAGGAGATGCAACTTACTGGCATTCTGTAATCTGGGTTTACAGAGAGGCAGTTTGCAGGAGTTCTGCAGACTGAGTGTTTGAGACAGTTTACGGGAGTTCTGTAGCATGGCTGTAGCCATACGCACTATGTGGGTTTTCTGTAGCCTGCGTGTAGGTGATGCTGATGCAGGATTTCTGTAAGCTGGATGTAGAGAGAGGCACTTTACAGGAGTTCTGCATCCTGAGTGTCGGATAGAGTTTACAGGAGTTCCGTAGCATGGGATCAGCCTTACGTAGTATGCGGGATTTCTTTAGCCTGAGTTAAGAAGAAGCAGCTTACAGGATTTCTGTACACTGGATGTAGAGAGAGGCAGTTTACAGGAGTTCTGCAGCCTGAATATTGGAAACAGTTTACAGGAATTCTGTTGCATTGGAAAACCATATGCACTATGTGAGATTTCTGTAGCCTGCATGTAGGAGATGCAGCTTACAACATTTCTGTAAGCTGGTTGTAGAGATAGGCAGTTTACAGTAGTTCTGCATCCTGAGTGTAGGAGACAATTTACAGGAGTTTCGTAGCATGGGAATAGCCATACGCAGTATGCGGGATTTGTGTAGCCTGAGTGTAGGAGATGCAGCTTATAGGATTTATGCTAGCTGGATGTACAGACAGGCATTTACTGGAGTTCTGCAGCCTGAGTGTAGGAGACTCATTTTATGGAACATCTTAGCATGGGAGTAGCTTTACACACTATGCGGGATTTCTGTAGCCTGTGTGTAGGAGATGCAGCTTACTGGATTTCTGTAAGCTGGATGTAGAGCTAGGCAGTTTACAGGAGTTCTGCACCCTGAGTGTAGCAGACTCAGTTTACAGGTGTTCTATAGATTGTCAGTAGTCATACAGACAATGCGAGCTTCTTGTAGCATGAATGTAGGAGGAACAGTATACGGGAGTTCTAAAACATGGATAGGGAGACGCAGTTTGCAGGAGTTGCCGCCTGAGTGTAGTAGACACAGGTTATGGGAGTTCTGTAGCTTGGGAGGAGGCATACGCAGTATGCGGGATTTCTGTAGCTTGTTTGTAGGAGACGCAGCTTACTGGAATTCTGTAAGCTGGATGTAGATAGAGGCAGTTTACGGTAGTCTGCATCCTGAGTGTAGGAGACTCAGTTTACGGGAGTTCTGTAGCTTGGGAGTAGGCATATGCAGTATGTGGGTTTTCTGTAGGCTGAGTGTAGAAGATGCAGCTTACTGGAGTTCGGTAAGCTGGGTGTACAGAGAGGCAGTTTACAAGAGTTTTGCAACCTGAATGTAGGAGACAGAGTTTATGGGAGTTCTGTAGCTTGGAAGTTGTCATACGCAGTATGCGGGTTTTATGTAGTCCGAGTGTAGGAGACTCAGTTTACAGAATTTCTGTAAGCTGGCTGTAGAGAGAGGCAGTTTACAGGAGTTCTGCAGCCTGAGCATAGGAGACTCTGTTTACCGGAGTTCTGTAGCTTCTGAGTAGGCATACGCAGTATGCGGGATTTCTTTAGCATGTGTGTAGGAGAAACAGCTCACTGGAGTTCTAAACATGGATGCAGAGAGGCGCAGTTTGCAGGATTTCTGTAGCCTGAGTGTAGGAGATGCAGCTTACAGGATTTCTGCAAGCTGGATGTAGAGAGAGGCAGTTTACTGGAGTTCTGCATCCTGTGTGTAGTAGACTCATTTTACGGGAGATCTTACCATGGGAGTAGCTTTACACACTATGCAGGATTTCTTAGCCTGAATGTAGGAGATGCAGCTTACAGGATTTCTGTAAGCTGGATGTAGACCTAGGCAGTTTATAGGAGTTCTGCATCCTGAGTGTAGCAGACTCAGTTTGCAGGAGTTCTATAGATTGTCAGTAGGCATACGTACAATGCGTATTGTAGCTTGAGTGTAGGAGAAACAGTTTACGAAGTCCTGTAGAGAGACACAGTTTGCAGGTTTAGCGTTAGGGCCAGGTTTAGGGTAAGTGTTAGGGATAGGGTTAGTTTCAGAATTAGGATTAGGGTTAGGGTTATTGTTGTGGTTAATGTTAGGGTTAGGGTTAGGGGTTAGGTTTATGGTTAGGGTTAGGGTTAGGGCTAGGGTTCTGGTAAGTGTTAGGGATAGTTAGTTTCAGAATTAGGATTAGGGTTAGGGTTATTGTTGTGGTTAATGTTAGGGTTAGGGTTAGGGGTTAGGTTTATGGTTAGGGTTAGGGTTAGGGCTAGGGTTCTGGTTAGTGTTAGGGCTTGTGTTATGATTAGAGTTAGGGCTAAGTTTAGGGTTAGGATTGGGTTTATGGTTAGGGTTAGGGATAGTGGTTAGTGTAAGGTTTACGGTCAGGTTAGGGTTAGGTCTAGGGTTAGGTTTAGGGTTAGGGCTAGGGCTAGGGTGAGGGTTAAGTTTAGGGTTAGGTTTAGGGTTAGGGCTAGGGCTAGGGTGAGGGTTAAGTTTAGGGTTATGGTTAGGGTTAGGGCTAGGGCTAGGGCTAGGGTAAGGTTTAGGGTTATGGTTAGGGTTATGGTAAGGGTTAGGGTTAGTGCTAGGGTTAGGGTTATGGTTAGGGCTAGGTTTAGGGCTTGGACTAGTGCTAGGGTTAGGGTTTTGTTTAGGGTTAGAGTTAGGGTTAGGGTTAGATTTAGGGTTTTGGTTAGGGTTAGGGTTACGGCTAGTGCTAGGGTTAGTTTTGGGGTTAGGGTTAGGGCTATGGCTATGTTTAGGGTTAGGGTTAGGGCTAGGGTTAGGGTTAGGGGCAGGGCTAGAGTTAGGGTTGTGGCTGGGGTTAGGGTTAGGGTTAGCGTTAGGGCTGGATTTATGTTTAGGGTTCAGGCTAGGGTTTGTTTTGGGGTTAGGGTTAGGGTAGGGCTGGTGTTAAGGTTAAGGTTAGGGTTATGATTAGGGTTAGGTTTGGGGTTAAGGCTAAGTCTAAGGCTAGGGCTTGGGTTAGGGTTAGGTTTAGGGTTAGGCTAGGGCTATGTTTAGGGTTAGTGTTAGGTTTAGGGTTTGGGTTTGGGCTACGGCTAGGGATACGTTTATGGTTAAGTTTAAGGTTATGGTTAGTGTTGGAGTTAGAGTTAGGGTTAGCGGTTAGGGTTAGGGTTATAGTTAGGGTTAGGGTTAGGGAAAGAGTTGGCATTAGGGTTAGATCTTTGGCTAAGGCTAGGGTTATGGTTAGGGCTAGCATTAGTGCTAAGGCTAGGGATAGGGTTAGGGTAGGGCTAGTGTATGGGTTAGGTTTAGGGCTAGGTTTAGGGTTAAGTTTAGGGTTAGTGCTAGGGTTAGGGTTAGGGTTAGGGCTATGGCTATGGCCTGGGTTAGTGTTAGGGTTAGGGTTAGGGTTAGTGTTAGGGTAAGGGTTAGGGTTAGGGCAGGGGCTAGGATTAGGGTTAGGGTTAGGGTTTGGGCTAGGGCTAGGTCTAGGGTTTGGGTTACGGTTATGGTTAGGGTTAGGGCTAGGTTTAGGGTTAGGGTTAGGACTACGGCTAGGGCTAAGATTAGGGTTAGCATTAGGGTGAGGGTTAGTGTTAACGTTATGGCCAGGGTTAGGGTTAGGGTGAGGGCTAGGTTTAGGGATAGGGCTAGTGTTAGGGTTAGGACAAGTGATAGCATTAGGGTTGGGGTTAGGGCCAGAGTTGGAGTTAGGGTTAGTGTTAGGGCTAGGTCTAGGGTTAATGTTAGGGCCAGGGCTAAGGCTAGGACTAATGCTAGTGTTAGGGTTAGGGATAGGGCTAGGGCAAAGGTTAGTGTTATGGTTAGGGCTAGGGCTAGGGCTAGGGTTAGGGTTAGTGATAGGCCTAGGGCAGGGGTTAGTTTTATGGTTAGGGCTAGGGCTAGGGCTAGGTTAGGGTCAGGTCTAGGGCTAGTGTTAGTTTTAGGTTTAGGGTTAGGGTTAGTGTTAGGGCTAGTGCTAGGATTAGAGTTAGGGTTAGGTTTACGGTAAGGAAAGGTTTAAGGCTAGGGCCAGGGTTAGTGTTAGAGTGAGGGCTAGGTTTAGGGATAGGGCTAGGGTTAGGGTTATGGTAGGGTTAATGTTATTTCTAGGGTAGTGTTAGGGCTAAGGTTAGGGTTAGTGTTGTGGTTAGGGTTATTGTTAAGGTTTAGGGTTACAGGATTTAGGGTTAATGTTTTGGTTAGGGTTATGTTTAGGGCTAGGATTATGGTTAGGGTTAAGGCTAGCTCTAGGCTAGGGGTAGGTCTAGGGCTAGGGCTAGGGTTAGGGTTACGGTTAAGGTTAGAGCCAGGGTTAAGGTTAGTGTTAGGCTCGTTCTATGGTTAGGGTTAGGGCTACGGTTAGGGTTAGGTTTGGGTTAGGGTTTGGGTTAGGGTAGAGGTTCGGGTTAGGGTTACTGTTAGGGTTGGGAATAGGGCTAGGTGTTAGGGCTAGGGCTAGGGTTAGGGTTATGGTTAGGGCAAGGGTAATGGTTATGGTTAGGGCTAGGGTAAGGGATAGGTTTAAGGTTAGGCCCAGGATTAGTTTTAGGGTTAGCGCTAGGGTTAGGTTTATGGTTATTTTTAGGGTTAGTGTTAAAGCTAGGGTTAGGGTTATGGTTAGGTTTAGGGTTAGGGCTGGGTTAGGGTTAGGGCTAGGGTCAGGGTTATGGTTAGAGCTAGGGCTAGGGTCAGTGTTAGTTTAAGACTAGGGTTTGGGTTAGGGTTGCGGTTAGGGCTAAAGCTAAGTCTAGTGTTAGTGTAAGAATTAGGATTATGGTTAGTTTTAGGGTTAGGTTTATGTCTAGACTAGGGTTAGGGTTCGGGTTAAGGCTAGTGTTAGTGTTATGGATACGGCTAGTGCTAGGGCTGGAGTTAGGGTTGATGTTATGTTTAGGGCTAGGGTTAGGGTTAGGGTAAGAGCAACTGTTAGGTTTGGTGCTAGGGCTAGTGTTATGGTTAGGGTTAGGGCTAAGGTTAGGCTTAGGGTTGGGGTTAGGTTTAGGGTTAGGGTATGGGTTAGGGTTAGTGTTATGGTTAGGTTTAGGTTTAGTGCTAGGGTTAGGTTTAGGGATAGGGCTATGGCTAGGGTTAAGGTTAGCATTAGGCATAGGGCTAGTGCTAGGGCTAGGGTTAGCGTTAGGGCTAGGGCTAGGGCTAGGGTAAGGGTTAGAATAAGGGTTAGGGCCAGGGTTAGGGTTAGGTTTAGGGTTAGGGCTAGGGTTAGTGTTAGGGTGAAGTTTAGATTTAGGTCTAGACTGTGTTAAGGTTAGGGTTAGGGTTAGGACCAGGGTTAGGGTTAGGGTTAGGTTAGGGTTATCATTAGGGATAAGGTTAGGGTTAGGGTTAGAGCCAGGGTTAGTTTTAGTGCTAAGGGTAGTGTTATTGTTAGGGTTAGGGTGAAGTTTAGGGTTTGGGTTGGGTTAGGGTTAGGATTACGGTTAGGATTGAGGTTACACTTAGGGTTAGGGTTATTGTTAGGGTTAGAGATATGGTTAGGGTTAGGTTTAGGGCTAGGGCTAGGACGAGGCTTAGGGTTACGGAGTTCTGTGGCATTGGTGTATCCATACGCACCATGCAGGTTTTCTGTAGCATGAGTGAAGGAAAAGCAACTTATTGAATTTCTGTAACCTGGATGTAGAGAGGCAGTTTACAGGAGTTGTGCAGCCTGAGTGTAGGGACATTTTATGGGAGTTCTGTAACATGGCTGTAGCCATACACACTATGCGGGAATATTGTAGCCTGAGTGTAGGAGAGGCTGCATACTGGTGTTCTGCAATCTAGCTCTACAGAGAGGCAGTTTACAGGAGTCCTGCAGCCTTAATGTAGGAGAGAGTTTACAGGAGTTCTGTAGCATCGGATCAGCAATACGCAGTATGCGTGATTTCTGTAGCCTGAGTTAAGGAGAAGCAGCTTACAGGATTTCTGTACACTGGATGTAGAGAGAGTCAGTTTACAGGAGTTTAAAGCCTGAATGATGGAAACAATTTGCAGCAGTTCTATAGCATGGGAAAAGCCATACGCAGTACGTGGGATTTCTGTAGCCTGCGTGTAGGAGATGCAGCTTACCAGCATTCGGTAATCTGGATGTACAGAGAGGCTGTTTAGAGGAATTCTACAGCCAGAGTGCAGGAGAGGCAGCTTACAGGATTTCTGTAAGCTGGATGTAGAGAGTCAGTTTGCTGGAGTTCTGCAGCCTGAGTGTAGGAAAGAGTTTACAGGAGTTCTGCAGCATGTGTGCAATATTACGCACTATGCGAAATTTCTGTAGCCTGAGTTAAGGAGAAGCAGCTTACAGGATTTCTGTAAGCTGGATGTAGAGAAAGGCAGTTTACTGGAGTTCGGCAGCCTGAGTGTAGGGGACAGTTTAAAGGAGTTCGGTAGCATGGGATCAGACTTATGCAGTATCCGGGATTTCTGTAACATGAGTAAAGGAGAAGCAGCTTATAGGATTTATGTAGCTGGATGTAGAGAGAAGCAGTTTACAGGAGTTCTGCAGCCGGAATGTAGGAGACTCTTTTTATGGGAGATCTTAGCATGTAACTAGCTTGACACACTAGGGGGGTTTTCTGTATCTTGAGTGTAGGAGATGCAGCTTTCAGATTTCTGTAAGCTGTATGTAGAGAGAGGCAGTTTACAAGAGTTCTGCAGAATGACTGTAGGTGACAGTTTACAGGAGTTCTATGACAAGGGAACAGCCATATGGACTATGAGGGTTTTCTGTAGCCTGAGTGAAGATGAAGCAGCTTACAGGATTTCTGTAAGCGGATGTAGAGAGAGGGAGTTTACAAGTTTCTGCATCCTGAGTGTGGTTACTCAGGTTATGGGAGTTCTGTAGCATGGCTAGTATGTGGTTTCTTTAACCTGAGTGCAGCAGATGCATCTTACAGAATTTCTGTAAGCTAGATGTAGAGAGAGGCAGTTTACAGGAGTTCTGCAGCCTCAGTGTAGCAGACAGTTTACGGGAGTTCTATAGCATGGCTGCAGCCATACTTAGTATGCTGGTTTTCTGAAGCTTGCGTGTGGGTGATGCTGTTTACTGGCGTTCTGTAATCTGGGTCTACAGAGAGGCAGTTTGCAGGAGTTCTGCATCCTCATTGTAGGAGACACTTTACAGGAGTTCTGTAACATGGGATTAGCCATACGCAGTATGCAGGATTCCTGTAGCCTGAGTTAAGGAGAAGCACCTTACAGGATTTCTGTACACTGGATGTATAGAGAGTCAGTTTACAGGAGTTCTGCAGCCTGAGTGTAGGAAACAGTTTACAGGAGTTCTGTAGCATGGCTGTAACCATATGCACTATGCTGGCTTTCTGTAGCCTGCGTGTAGAATATGCTGCTTACTGGCGTTCTGTAAGTTTGATGTAGAGAGAGGGAGTTTACAGGAGTTCTGCATAATGAGTGTAGGAAACAGTTTACAGGAGTTCTGTAGCATGGGAACAGCCATACGCAGTAAGCAGGATATCTGTAGCCTGCGTGTAGGAGATGCAGCTTACAGGATTTCTGTACACTGGATGTAGAGAGAGGCAGTTTACAGGATTTCTGCAGCCTGAGTATAGTAGAAAGTTTATGGGAGTTCTGTACCATGGGTGTAGCCATACGCACTATGTGGTTTTCTTTAGCCTGAGTGAAGGAGAAGCAGGTTACAGGATTTCTATAAGCTGGATGTAGAGAGAGGCAGTTTACAGGAGTTCTGCAACCTTAGTGTAGGAAACAGTTTACAGGAGTTCTGTAGCATGGCTGTAGCCATACTCACTATGCAGGATTTCTGTAGCCTGCGTGTAGGGGGTGCTGCTTACTGGTGTTCTGTAATTGGCGTGTACAAAGAGGCAGTTTACTGTAGTTATGCAACCTGAGTGTAGTAGACAGTTTACAGTTCTGTAGTTGAAAGTAGCCATACTCACTACGTGGGTTTTCAGTAGCCTGAGTAAAAGAGAAGCAGTTTACAGGATTTCTGTAAGCTGGATGTAGAGAGAGGCAGTTTACAGGATTTCTGCAGCCTGAGTGTAGGAGACAGTTTACGGGAGTTCTGTAGCATGGGTGTAGCTATAAGCACTATGTGGGTTTCTGTAGCCTAAGTGAAGGAGAAGCAGCTTACAGGATATCTATAAGCTGGATGTAGAGAGAGGCAGTTTACAGGAGTTCTGCAACCTTAGTGTAGGAAAGAGTTTATGGGAGTTCTGTAGCAAGGCTGTAGCCATACGCACTATGCGGGATTTCTGTAGCCTGCGTGTAGGTGATACTGCTTACTGGTGTTCTGTAATTTGGGTGTACAAAGAGGCATTTTACCATAGTTATGCAACCTGAGTGTAGGAGACAGTTTACAGTTCTGTAGCATGAAAGTAGCCATATGCACTACACGGGTTTTCAGTAGCCTGAGTGAAAGAGAAGCAGTTTACAGGATTTCTGCAGCCTGAGTGTAGGAGACAGTTTACGGGAGTTCTGTAGCATGGCTGTAGGCATACGCACTATGCGGGATTTCTGTAGCCTGTGTGTAGGAGATGCTGCGTGCTTTCCTTCTGTAATCTGGGTCTACAGAGATGCAGTTTACAGGAGTTCTGCTTCCTAAGTTAGGAGACAATTTAAATGAGTTCTGTAGCATGGAATCAGGCATACACAGTATCTAGGATTTCTGTAGCCTGCTTGTAGGAGATGCAGCTTATAGGATTTCTGTAAGCTGGATGTTGAGAGAGGCAGTTTACAGGATTTCTGCAGCCTGAGTGTAGGAGACAGTGTACAGGAGTTCTGTAGCATGGCTGTAGCCATATGCACTATGCATGATTTCTGTAGCATTTTTTTTTATTTATTTTTTTATTTTTTATTTAATGAATATAAATTTCCAAAGTACGTCTCATGGGTTACAATGGCTTTCCCCCCCATACCGTCCCTCCCACCCACCACCCTCCCCTTTCCCACTCCCTCTCCCCTTCCATTCACATCAAGATTCATTTTCGATTATCTTAGTATACAGAAGATCAGCTTAGTATACCTTAAGTAAGGATTTCAACAGTTTGTTCCCACACAGAAACATAAAGTGAAAAATAATAGATGATTTTTTTTAAATGATGATGAAATCAGATCAG
This sequence comes from Oryctolagus cuniculus, assembly GCF_051225735.1. Lineage (NCBI taxonomy): Eukaryota > Metazoa > Chordata > Mammalia > Lagomorpha > Leporidae > Oryctolagus > Oryctolagus cuniculus. The sequence continues at coordinate 84,015,260 of NC_142879.1, forward strand.
ACCTATTGTCATGTTTCATCCCAGTGAGGGTCAAGTTGGGAATTGATAGTTTCTTTTCTTTTTTTTTTTTTTTTTTAACAGAAGATCAGTTTAGTGTACATTAAGTAAAGATTTCAACAGTTTGCACCCCCATAGAAACACAAAGTGAAATATACTGTTTGAGTACTCGTTATAGCATTAAGCCTCAGTGTACAGCACATTAAGGACAGAGATCCTACATGAGGAGTAAGTGCACAGTGACTCCTGTTGTTGACTTTACAAATTGACACTCCTGTTTATGGTATCAGTAATCTCCCTATGCACCAGTCATGAGTTTCCAAGGCTATGGAAGCCCCTTGAGTTCTCCGACTCTTATCTTGTTTAGACAAGGTCATAGTCAAAGTGGAGGTTCTCTCCTCCCTTCAGAGAAAGGCACCTCCCTCTTTGAAGACCTGTGCTTTCCACTGGGATCTCACTCACAGAGATCTTTTTGCCAGAGTGTCTTGGCTTTCCATGCCTGAAATACTCTCATGGGCTTTTCAGCCAGATCCGAGTGCCTTTAGGGCTGATTCTGAGGCCAGAGTGCTATTTAGGACATCTGCCATTCTATGAGTCTGCTGAGTAGAGTTGGAAACATACTAGGGGATTCCAATTCAATCCCATCAAGGTGGCATGTGCCAATGCCATCTCACTATTCCAAGTGATCAATTTCAGTTCACAATTGATCATAATGAAAGGACTAAGAGTCAAAGGGAGCACATAAACAAGTCTAGTATCTGCTAACACTAACCGAGAGAATAAATAAAGGGGAGAGTGATCCAACATGGGAAGTGAGATACTCAGCAGACTCATAGAATGGCAGATGTTCTGTAGCATTTTTACAGGAGTTGCTGCTTGCTTTCGTTCTGTAATCTGGGTCTATAGAGAGGCAGTTTACAGGAGTTCTGCAGCCTGAGTATAGGACACAATTTACATGAGTTCCAGCATGGAATCAGCCATATGCAGGATGTGGGATTTCTGCAGCTTTCGTGTAGGAGATGCAGCTTACAGGATTTCTGTAAGCTGAATGTAGAGAGAGGAAGTTTACAGGAGTTCTGCCACCTCAGATTAGGAGACAGTTTACGGGAGTTCTATAGTATGGGTGCATCCATACGCAATATGCGGGATTTTTGTAGCCTGAGTGTAGTAGGTGCAGCTTAAAGAATGTGTGTAAGCTGGATGTAGAGAGAAGCAGTTTACAAGAGTTCTGCAACCTGAGTGTAGGAGACAGTTTACGGGAGTTCCATAGCATGATAATAGCCATACGCATTGTGTGGGATTTCTGTAGCCTGAGTGAAGGAGAAGCAACTTAAAAGGAATTCTGTAAGTTGGATGTAGAGAGAGGCAGTTTACTGGAGTTCTGCAGCCTGAGTGTAGGAGACTCAGTTTATGGCAGTTCGGTAGCATGGTAGTAGCCATAGGCACTATGTGGTTTTCTGTAGCCTCAGTGTAGGAGATTCATCTTACAGAATTTCTGTAAGCTGGATATAGAGAGAGGCAGTTTACAGGAGTTCTGCAGCCTCAGTGTAGGAGACAGTTTACGGGAGTTCTGTAGCATGGCTGTAGCCATGTGTACTAGGCGGGATTTCTCTAGCCTGCGTGTAGCGTGTAGCCTGCTTACTGGTGTTCTGTAATGTAGATCTACAGAAAGGCAGTTTACAGGAATTCTGCAGCTTGAATGTTGGAAACAATTTACAGGAGTTTTGTAGCATGGGAACAGCCATACGCAGTATGCGGGATTTCTGTGGCCTGCGTGTAGGAGATGCAGTTGGCAGGATTTCTGTAAGCTGGATGTAGAGATAGGCAGTTTACTAGAATTCTGCTGCCTGAATGTAAAAAACATTTTATGGAAGTTCTGTAGCATGGGAGTAACCATACGTACTATACAGGCTTTCAGTAGTCGGAGTGAAAGAGATGTAGCTTACTGGCGTTCTGTAATCTGGGACTACAGAGAAGCTGATTACAGGAGTTCTTCAGCCTGAATGATTTAAACAGTTTATAGGAGTTTTGTAGTTTGGGAACAATCATACGCAGCATGCGGGATTTATTGTAGCCTGCGTGCAGCACATGCAGCTTAAAGGATTTCTGTAACCTGGATGTAGAGTGAGGTAGTTCACTGGAGTTCTGTAGCCTTAGTGTAGGAAACAGTTTACGGGAGTTCTGTAGCATGGGAGTAGCCATATGCACTATGTGAGTTTCTGTACCCTGTCTGTAGGAGATGCTGTTTACTGGCGTTCTGTTTGCTGGATGAAAATAGAGGCAGTTTACAGGAGTTCTGCATCCTGAGTGTAGGAGAAAGTTTAGGTGGGTTCTGTAACATGCTGAAGCCATACGCAGTATGCGGGATTTCTGTAGCCTGTGTGTAGGAGATGCAGCTTACAGGATTTCTGTAAGCTGGATGTAGAGTGAAGCAGTTTACTGGAGTTCTGCAGCCTGAGTGTAGGAAACACTTTACGGGAGTTCTGTAGCATGGGAGTAGTCTTATGCACTATGCTGTTTTCGGTAACCTGAGTGAAAGAGAAGCAGCTTACAGGATTTCTGTACATTGGATGTAAAGAGAGGCAGTTTGCAGGAATTCTATATCCTGAATGTTGGAAAAGGAGTTCTGCATCCTGAGTGTAGGAGACAGTATACAGGAGTTTTGTAGCATGGCTGTAGCCATAGGCACTATGTGGGATTTCTGTAGCCAGTGTGTAGTAAATGCTGCTTACTTGTGTTCTGTAATCTGGGTCTATATAGAGGCAGTTTACAGGAAACCTGCATCCTGAGTGTAGGAGACAGTTACAGGAGTTCTTTAGCATGAGAATAGCCATACGCAGTATGCGGCATTTCTGTAGCCTGCGTGTAGGAGATGTAGCTTAAATGATTTTTGTAACCTGGATGAAGAGTGAGGCAGTTTTCTGGTCATCCTGAGTTTAGGAGACAGTTTACAGGAGTTCTGTAACATGGCTGTAGTTATGTGCTCTATGTGCATTTTCTATAGCCTGCGTGTAGGAGATGCTGCTTACTGGCGTTGTGTAATCTGGGTATATATAGTGGCAGTTTACAGGAACTCTTTAGCCTGAATGTGGAAACAGTTTATAGGATTTTTGTTTCATAGGAACAGTCATACGCAGCATGCAGGATTTATTGTAGCCTGCGTGTAGGAGATGCAGCTTAAAGGATTTCTGTAACCTGTTGTAGAGAGAAGCAGTTTGCTGGAGTTCTGTAGCCTGAGTGTAGGAAACAGTTTACAGGAGTTCTGTAGCATGGGAGTAGCCATCCGCACTATACGGCTTTTTGGTAACCTGCGTGAAAGAGAAGCAGCTTACAAGACTTCTGTACATTGGACGTAGAGAGAGGCAGTTTACAGGAGTTCAGCAGCCTGAGTGTAGGAGACAGTTTACGGGAGTTCTGTATTATGGCTGTAGCCATATGCACTATGTGGGATTTATGTAGCCAGTGTTTAGGAGATGCTGATCCTGGCGTTCTGTAATCTGGGTCTACATAGAGGCTGTTTACAGGAATTTTGCAGCCTGAATGTAGCAGATAGTTTACAGGAGTTCTCTAATGGGAATAGCCATAGGCAGTATGCAGGTATTCTGTAGCCTGCGTGTAGGAAAAGCTGCTTACTGGCCTCTGTAATTTGGATGTAAAGAGAGGCAGTTTACAGGAGTTCTGAATCCTGAGTGTAACAGACAGTTACAGGAGTTTTGTAGCATGGGAACAGCTATACGCAGTATGCGGTTCTTCTGTAGCCTGAGTTAAGGAGAAGAGGCTTACAGGATTTCTGTACACTGGATGTAGAGAGAGGAAGTTTACAGGAGTTCTGCATCCTGAGTGTAGGAGACAGTTTACGGCAGTTCTGTAGCATGGGAGTAGTCTTACGAACTATGCAGTTTTCGGTAACCTGAGTGAAAGAGAAGCAGCTTACAGGATTTCTGTAAGCTGTATGTAGAGTGAGGCAGTTTACAGGAGTACTGCATCCTGTGTGTATGAGACAATTTACAGGAGTTGTGTAGCATGGGAGTAGCCATACGCAGTATGCGGGATTTCTGTAGACTGTGTGTAGGAGATGCAGCTTTCAGGATTTCTGTATACTGGATGTAGAGAGAGGCAGTTTACAGGAGTTCTGCATCCTGAGTGTACGAGACATTTTACGGAGTTCTGTAACTTGGCTCTAGCCATACGCAGTATGCGGGATTTCTGTAGCTTTCCTGTAGGAGGTGTAGCTTACAGGATTTCTGTAAGCTGGATGTAGAGAGAGGCTGCTTACCGGAGTTGTGCATCCTGAGTGTAGGAGACAGATTACGGGAGTTCTGTAGCATGGGAGTAGTCTTACGCACTATGCTATTTTCAGTAACCTTAGTGAAAGAGAAGCAGCTTACAGGATTTCTGTACATTGGATGTACAGAAAGGCAGTTTACAGGAATTCTGTAGCCTGAATGTTGGAAACAGTTTACAGGAGTTTTGTAGCATTGGAACAGCCATATGCAGTATGCGGGATATCTGTAGCTTGCCTGTCAGAGATGCAGCTTACAGGATTTCTGTAAGCTGGATGTAGAGAGAGGTACTTTATGGGAATTCTGCTGCCTGAGTGTAGGAAACAGTTTACGGGAGTTCTGTAGCATGGGTAGTCTTACACACTATGCTGGTTTTCGGTAACCTGAGTGAAAGAGAAGCAGCTTACAGGATTTCTGTACATTGGATGTCAAGAGAGGCAGTTTACAGGAGTTCTGCATCTGAGTGTAGGAGACAGTTGACAGGAGTTCTGTAACATGGCTGTAACTATATGCACTATCCGCGTTTTCTATAACTATTGTGTAGGAGATGCCTCTTACTGGCGTTCTGTAATCTGGGTCTACAGAGAGGCTGTTTACAGGAGTTCTTTAGTCTGAAATTTTTAAACAGTTTATAAGAGTTTTGTAGCATGGGAACAGTCATACGCAGTAAGCAGGATTTCTGTAGCTTGCGTGCAGGAGATGCAGCTTAAAGGATTTCTGTAACCTGGATGTAGAGTGAGTCAGTTTACAGGAGTTCTGTAGCCTGAGTGTAGAAAACAGTTTATGGGAGTTCTGTAGCATGGGAGTAGCCATACGCAGTATGCAGCATTTCTGTAGCCTGAGGTAAGGAGAAGCAGCTTACAGGATTTCTGTTAGCTGGATGTAGAGCGAAGCAGTTTACTGGAGTTCTGCAGCCTCAATTTAGGAAACAGTTTACGGGAGTTCTGTAGCGTGGGTAGTCTTACACACTATGCTGGTTTTCGGTAACCTGAGTGAAAGAGAAGCAGCTTACAGGATTTCTGTACATTGGATGTCGAGACAGGCAGTTTACAGGAGTTCTGCAATGAGTGTAGGAGACAGTTGACAGGAGTTCTGTAAGATGGCTGTAACTATATCCACTATGCGTGTTTTCTATAGCCATTGTGTAGGAGATGCCTCTTACTGGCGTTCTGTAATCAGCGTCTACAGAGAAGCTGTTTACAGGGGTTCTTTAGCCTGAATGATTTAAACAGTTTATATGAGTTTTGTAGCATGGGAACAGTCATACATAGCATGGGGGATTTATTGTACCCTGCGTGCAGGAGATGCAGCTTAAAGGATTTCTGTAACCTGGATGTAGAGTGAGGCAGTTTACAGGAGTTCTGTAGCCTGAGTGTAGGAAACAGTTTACAGGACTTGTGTAGCATGGGAGTAGCCATACGCAGTATGCGGGATTTCTATAGACTGTGTGTAGGAGATGCAGCTTACAGGATTTATGTAAGCTGAATGTAGAGCGAAGCAGTTTACAGGAGTTCTGTAGCCTGAGTGTAGGAAACAGTTTACGGGAGTTCTGTAGCATGGGAGTAGCCATACACGGTATGTGGGATTTCTGTAGACTGTGTGTAGGAGATGCAGCTTTCAGTATTTCTGTAAGCTGTATGTAGAGAGAGGCAGTTTCCTGGAATTCTGCATCCTGAGTGTAGGAAACAGTTTATGGGAGTTCTGAGCATGGGAGTAATCTTACGCACTATGCTGGTTTTTGGTAACCTGAGTGAAAGAGTAGCAGCTTAAAGGATTTCTGTAAGCTGCATGTTGAGTGAGGCAGTTTACAGGAGTACTGCATCCTGAGCGTAGGAGACAGTTTACAGGAGTTCTGTAGCATGGCTGTAGCCATATGCAATATGTAGGATTTCTGTAGCCAGGCTGTAGGAGGTGCTGCTTACTAGCATTCTGCAATCTGGGTCTACAGAGAAGTTGTTTACAGGAGTTCTTTAGTCTGAATGTTTTAAACAGTTTATAGGAGTTTTGTAGCATGGGAGCAGTGATACACAGCATGCGAGATTTTTTGTAGCCTGCGTGCAGGAGATGCAGCTTAAAGGATACCTGTAACCTTGATGTAGAGTGAGGCAGTTTACTGGAGTTCTGTAGCCTGAGTGCAGGAAACAGTTTTAGAGTGTTCTGCAGCATGGGAGTAGCCATACGTACTATACGGGTTTTCGGTAACCTGAGTGAAAGAGATGCAGCTTACAGGATTTCTGTATATTGGATGTAGAGAGAGGCAGTTTACAGGAGTACTGGAGCCTGAGTGTAGGAGGCAGTTTACGGCGGTACTGTAGCATGGCTGTAGCCATATGCACTATGTGGGTTTTATGTAGCCAGTTTTTAGGAGATGCTGCTACTGGCGTTCTGTAATCCGGGTCTACAGAGAGGCTGTTTACAGGAGTTCTGCAGCCTGAATGTACAGATAGTTTATAGGAGTTCTTATAATGGGAATACCCATACGCAGTATGTGGGTATTCTGTAGCCTGTGTGTAGGAAATGCTGCTTATGGGTGTTCTGTAAGCTGGATGTAAAGAGAGAACGTTTACAGGAGTTCAGAATCCTGAGTGTAAGAGACAGTTACAGGAGTTTTGTAGCATGGGAATAGCCATATGCAGTATGCGTGTTTTCTGTAGCCTGTGTGTAGAAGATGCTGCATACTGGTGTTCTGTGCCGGATGTTAAGAGAGGCAGTTTACAGGAGTTCTGCTTCCTGAGTGTAGAAGACAGTTACAGGAGTTCTGTAGCATGAGAACTGCTATACAGAGTCTGCGGGACTTCTGTAGCCTGAGTTAAGGAGAAGCAGCTTACAGGATTTCTGTACACTGGATGTAGAGAGAGGCAGTTTACAGGAGTTCTGCATCCTGAGTATAGGAGACAGTTTACGGGAGTTCTGTAGCATGACTGTAGCCAAATGTGCTATGCGGGATTTCTCTAGCCTGCATGAAGGAGATGCCACTTACTGCCATTATGTAATCTAGCTCTACAGAGAGGCAGTTTACAGGAATTCTGCAGCCTGAATTTTGGAAACAATTTACAGAAGTTTTTTAGCATGGGAAGAGCCATACGCAGCATGTGGGATTTCTGTAACCTGCGTGTAGGAAATGCAGTTTACAGGATTTCTGTAAGCTGGATGTAGAGCAAAGCAGGTTACTGCAGTTCTGCAGCCTGAGTGTAGGGGACAGTTTACAGGAGTTCTGTAGCATGGGAACAGCCGTACGCACTATAAGGTTTTGGGTACTCTGAGTGAAAAAGATGCAGCATAGAGGATTTCTGTACACTGGATGTACAGAGAGGCGGTTTACAGGAATTCTGTAGCCTGAATGTTGGAAACAGTTTACAGGAGATTTGTAGCATTGGAACAGCCATATGCAGATGCGGGATTTCTGTAGCTTGCGTGTAGGAGATGCAGCTTACAGGATTTCTGTAAGCTAGATGTAGAGAGAGGCAGTTTACTGCAATTCTGCTGCCTGAGTGTAGGCAACAGTTTACAGCAGTTCTGTAGCATGGGAGTAGCCATATACACTATGCGAGTTTTCTGTACCCGGTGTTTAGGAGATGCAGATTACAGGATTTCTGTAAGCAGGATGTAGAGAGAAGCAGTTTACTGGAATTATGCTGCCTGAGTGCAGGAACTACTTTATGGGAGTTCTGTAGCATGGGAGTAGTCTTACGAACTATGCGGGTTTTCAGTACTCTGAGTGAAAGAGAAGCAGCTAACAGGATTTCTGTAACCTGGATGTAGAGAGAGGCAGTTTACTGGAATTCTGCTGCCTGAGTGTAGGAAACACTTTACGGGAGTTCTGTAGCATGGGAGTAGCCATATACACTATGCGAGTTTTCTGTACCCTGTGTTTAGGAGATGCAGCTTACAGGATTTCTGTAAGCTGGATGTAGAGAGAAGCAGTTTACTGGAATTATGCTGCCTGAGTGTAGGAAATACTTTATGGGAGTTCTGTAGCATGGGAGTAGTCTTACGAACTATGCGGGTTTTCAGTAGTCTGAGTGAAAGAGAAGCAGCTAACAGGATTTCTGCAACCTGGATGTAGAGAGAGGCAGTTTACTGGAATTCTGCTGCCTGAGTGTAGGAAACACTTTACGGGAGTTCTGTAGCATGGGAGTAGTCATATGCACTATGCGAGTTTTCTGTACCCTGTGTGAAGGAGATGCTGCTTACGTGCGTTCTGTAAGCTTTATGTACCGAGAGGCAGTTTACAGGATTTCTGCATCCTGAGTTTAGGAGACAGTTTATGGAAGTTCTGTAACATGGCTGTGGCCATACTCAGTATGCGGGATTTCTGTAGCCTGTGTGTAGGAGATGCAGCTTACAGGATTTCTGTAAGCTGGATGTAGAGTGAAGCAGTTTACAAGAGTTCTGCAGCCCGAGTGTAGGAAACACTTTACAGGAGTTCTGTAGCATGGGAGTGGCCATACGCACTATACGTGTTTTCGGTAGGCTGAGTAAATGAGAAGCAGCTTACAGGATTTCTGTACATTGGATGCAGTGAGAGTCAGTTTACAGGAGTTCTGCATGCTGAGTGTAGGAAACACTTTACGGGAGTTCTGTAGCATGGGAGTAGCCGTATGCACTATGCGAGTTTTCTGTACCCTGTGTGTAGGAGATGCTGCTTTCGTGCATTCTGTAAGCTGGATGTAGAGAGAGGCAGTTTACTGGAATTCTGCATCCTGCGTGTAGGAAACATTTTACGGGAGTTCTGTAACATGGCTCTAGCCATACTCAGTATGCGGGAATTCTGTAGCCTTTGTGTAGTAGATGCAGCTTACAAGGATTTCTGTAAGCTGGATATAGAGCGATGCAGTTTACTGGAGTTCTGTGGCCTGAGTGTAGGAGACAGTTTACGGGAGTTCTGTAGCATGGAAGGAGCCATACAAAATATACGGATTTTCGGTAGCCTGAGTAAAAGAGAAGCAGCTTACAGGATTTCTGTACTTTGGAAGTAGTGAGAGGCATCTTACAGGAGTTCTACATGCAGAGTGCAGGAAACACTTTACGGGAGTTCTGTAGCATGGGAGTAGTCTTACGCACTATGCGGTTTTCAGTAGTCTGAGTAAAAGAGAAGCAGCTTACAGGATTTCTGTACATTGGAAGTAGGGAGAGGCAGTTTACAGGAGTTCTGCATCTTGAGTGTAGGAAACATTTTACGGGAGTTCTGTAGCACGGGAGTAGTCTTACGCACTATGTGGGTTTTCAGTAGTCTGAGTAAAAGGGAAACAGCTTACAGGATTTCTGTACATTGGATGTAGTGAGAGGCAGTTTACAGGAGTTCTGCATCCTGAGTGTAGGAAACACTTTACGGGAGTTCTTAACATGGCTGTAGCCAAATATACTATACGGGATATCTCTAGCATGCGTGTAAAGATACTGCTTACTGCCGTTCTGTAATCTATCTCTACAGAGAGGCAGTTTACAGGAATTCTGCAGCATGAATGTTGGAAACAATTTACAGGAGTTTAGTAGCATGGGAAGTGCCATACGCAGTATGTGGGATTTCTGTAACATGCGTGTAGGAGATGCAGTTTACGGGATTTCTGTAATCTGGATGTAGAGCGAAGCAGTTTACTGGAGTTCTGCTGCCTGAGTGTAGGAAACACTTTACAGGAGTTCTGTAGCATGGGAGCAGCCATATGCACTATGCGAGTTTTCTGTACCCTGTGTGTAGCACATGCTGCTTACTTGCGTTCAGTTAGCTGGATGTAGTGAGAGGCAGTTTACTGGAATTCTGCATCCTATTTGTAGGAGACAGTCTATGGGAGTTCTGTAACATGGCTCTAGCCATACTCAGTATGCGGGATTTCTGTAGCCTGTGTGTAGAAGATGCAGCTTACAGGATTTCTGCAAGCTAGATGTAGAGCGAAGCAATTTACTGGAGTTCTGCATCCTGAGTGTAGGAAACACTTTACGGGAGTTCTGTAGCATCGGAGTAGTCTTACGCACTATGCGTGTTTTCAGTAGTCTGAGCAAAAGAGAAGCAGCTTACAGGATTTCGGAAAGCTCGATGTAGAGTGAAGTAGTTTACAGGAGTTCTGCATCCTGAGTGAAGGAAACACTTTATGGGAGTTCTGTAGCATGGGAGTAGTCTTACGCACTATGCGGGTTTTCATTAGTCTGAGTAAAAGAGAAGCAGCTTACAAGATTTCTGTATATTGGAAGTAGTGAGAGGCAGTATAAAGGAGTCCTACATCCTGAGTGTAGGAAACACTTTACGGGAGTTCTGTAGCATAGGAGTAGTCTTACGCACTATGCGGGTTTTCAGTAGTCTGAGTAAAAGAGAAGCAGCTTACAGGATTTCTGTACACTGGAAGAAGTAAGAGGCAGTTTACTGGAAGTTTCCTGCCTGAGTGTAGGAAACAGTTTACGGGAATTGTGTAGCATGAGAGTAGCCATACGCACTATATGGGTTTTCGGTAGGCTGAGTAAATGAGAAGCGGCTTACAGCATTTCTGTACATTGGATGTAGTGAGAGGCAGTTTACAGGAGTTCTGCATCCTGAGTATAGGAGACAGTTTATGGGAGTTCTGTAGCATGGCTGTAGCCAAATGTACTATGTGGGATTTCTCTAGCCTGCATGTAGGAGATGCTGCTTACTGCCGCTCTATAATCTAGCTCTACAGAGAGGCAGTTTACAGGAATTCTGCAGCATGAATGTTGGAAACAATTTACAGGAGTTTAGTAGCATGGGAAGAGCCATATGCAGTATGTGGGATTTCTGTAACATGCGTGTAGGAGATGCAGTTTACAGGATTTCTGTAATCTGGATGTAGAGCGAAGCAGTTTACTGGAGTTCTGCATCCTGAGGGTAAGAAACACTTTACGGGAGTTCTGTGGCACGGGAGTAGTCTTACGCACTATGCGGGTTTTCAGTAGTCTGAGTAAAAGAGAAGCAGCTTACAGGATTTCTGTACATTGGAAGTAGTGAGAGGCAGTTTAAAGGAGTTCTGCATCCTGAGTGTAGGAAACACTTTATGGGAGTTCTGTAGCATGGGAGCAGTCTTACGCACTATGCGGGTTTTCAGTAGTCTGAGTAAAAGAGAAGCAGCTTACAGGATTTCTGTACATTGGAAGTAGTGAGAGGCAGTTTACAGGAGTTCTGCATCCTGAGTGTAGGAAACACTTTACGGGAGTTCTGTAGCATGGGAGTAGTCTTACGCACTATGCGTGTTTTCAGTAGTCTGAGTAAAAGTGAAACAGCTTACATTTTCTGTACATTGGAGGTAGTAAGAGGCAGTTTACAGGAGTTCTGCATCTTGAGTGTAGGATACATTTTACGGGAGTTCTGTTGCATGAGAGTAGCCATACGCACTATATGGGTTTTCGGTAGGCTGAGTAAATGAGAAGCGGCTTACAGCATTTCTGTACATTGGATGTAGTGAGAGGCAGTTTACAGGAGTTCTGCATCCTGAGTATAGGAGACAGTTTATAGGAGTTCTGTAGCATGGCTGTAGCCAAATGTACTATGGGGGAGTTCTCTAGCCTGCGTGTAGGAGATGCTGCTTTCTGCTGTTCGGTTATCTAGTTCTACAGGGAGGCAATTTACAGGAATTCTGCAGCCTGAATGTTGGAAACAATTTACAGGAATTTAGTAGCATGGGAAGAGCCATTCGCAGTATGTGGGATTTCTTTTACCTGCGTGTAGGAGATGCAGTTTACAGGATTTCTGTAATCGGGATGTAGAGCGAAGCAGTTTACTGGAGTTCTGCTGCCTGAGTGTAGGAAACACCTTACGGGAGTTCTGTTGCATGGGAGTAGCCATATGCAACATGCGAGTTTTCTGTACCCTGTGTGTAGGACATGCTGCTTACTTGCGTTCTGTAAGCTGGATGTAGAGAGAGGCAGTTTACTGGAATTCTGCATCCTGAGTGCAGGAGACAGTCTATAGGATTTCTGAAACATGGTTCTAGCCATACTCAGTATGCGGGATTTCTGTAGCCTGTGTGTACGAGATGCAGCTAAAGGATTTCTGTAAGCTGGATGTAAAGCGAAGCAGTTTACTGGAGTTCTGCAGACTGAGTTTAGGAAACACTTTACGGGAGTTCTGTTGCATGGGAGTAGCCATTTGCTCTATGAGAGTTTTCCATACCCTGTGTGTAGGACATGCTGCTTACTTGCGTTCTGTAAGCTGGATGTAGAGAGAGGCAGTTTACTGGAATTCTGCACCCTGAGTGTAGGAGACAGTCTATAGGAGTTCTGAAACATGGTTCTAGCCATACTCAGTATGTGGGATTTCTGTAGCCTGTGTGTAGGAGATGCAGCTTAAGGATTTCTCTAAGCTGGATGTAGAGCAAAGCACTTTACTGGAGTTCTGCATCCTGAGTGTAGGAAACACTTTACGGGAGTTCTGTAGCATGGCTGTATCCAAATGTACTATGCGGGAGTTCTCTAGCCTGCATGTAGGAGATGCTGCTTACTGCCGTTTTGTAATCTAGCTCTACAGAGAGGCAGTTTACTGGAATTCTGCAGCCTGAATGTTGGAAACAATTTACAGGAATTTTGTAGCATGTGAATAGCAATACACAGTATGTGGGATTTCTGTAACCTGCGTGTAGGAGATGCAGTTTACAGGATTTCTGTAATCTGGATGTAGAGCGAAGCAGTTTACTGGAGTTCTGCAGCCTGAGTGTAGGAAACACTTTATGGGAGTTCTGTAGCATGGGAATAGTTACGCACTATGCGGGTTTTCAGTAGTCTGAATAAAAGAGAAGCAGCTTACAGGATTTCTGTACGTCGGAACTAGTGAGAGGCAATTTAAAGGAGTTCTGCATCCTGAGTGTAGGAAACACTTTACGGGAGTTCTGTAGGATGGGGGAAGTCTTACGCACTATGCGGGTTTTCAGTAGTCTGAGTAAAAGTGAAGCAGCTTACAGGATTTCTGTACATTGGAGGTAGTAAGAGGCAGTTTACAGGAGTTCTGCATCTTGAGTGTAGGAGTTCTGTTGCATGAGAGTAGCCATACGCACTATATGGGTTTTCGGTAGGCTGAGTAAATGAGAAGCAGCTTACAGCATTTCTGTACATTGGATGTATTGAGAGGCAGTTTACAGGAGTTCTGCATCCTGAGTATAGGAGACAGTTTACAGGAGTTCTGTAGCATGGCTGTAGCCAAATGTACCATGCGGGATTTCTCTAGCCTGCGTGTAGGAGATGCTGCTTACTGCCGTTCTGTAATCTAGCTCTACAGAGAGGCAGTTTACAAGAATTCTGCAGCCTGAATGTTGGAAACAATTTACAGCAGTTTAGTAGCATGGGAAGAGCCATACGCAGTATGTGGTATTTCTGTAACATGCGTGTAGGAGATGCAGTTTACAGGATTTCTGTAAGCTGCATGTAGAGCGAAGCAGTTTACTGGAGTTCTGCAGACTGAGTGTAGGAAACACTTTACGGGAGTTCTGAGGCATGGGAGAAGTCTTACGCACTATGCGGGTTTTCAGTAGTCTGAGTAAAAGAGAAGCAGCTTACAGGATTTCTGTACATTGGAAGTAGTGAGAGGCAGTTTAAAGGAGTTCCGCATCCTGAGTGTAGGAAACACATTACGGGAGTTCTGTAGCATGGGAGTAGTCTTACGCACTATGCGGGTTTTCATTAGTCTGAGTAAAAGAGAAGCAGCTTACACTATTTCTGTACATTGGAAGTAGTGAAAGGCAGTTTACAGGAGTTCTGCATCCTGAGTGCAGGAAACACTTTACGGGAGTTCTGTAGCATGGGAGTAGTCGTACGCACTATGCGGGTTTTCAGTAGTCTGAGTAAAAGAGAAGCAGATTACAGGATTTCTGTACATTGGAAGTAGTAACAGGCAGTTTACTCGAATTTTGCTGCCTGAGTGTAGGAAACAGTTTACGGGAGTTCTATAGCAGGAGGGCAGCCATACGCACTATAGGGGTTTTCGGTAGGCTGAGTAAATGAGAAGCGGCTTACAGCATTTCTGTAATCTGGATGTAGAGCGAAGCAGTTTACTGGAGTTCCACTGCCTGAGTGTACGAAACATTTTACGGGAGTTCTGTAGCATGGGAGTAGCCATATGCACTATGCAAGTTTTCTGTACCCTGTGTGTAGGACATGCTGCTTACTTGCGTTCTGTAAGCTGGATGTAGAGAGAGGCAGTTTACAGGAGTTCTGCATCCTGAGTGTAGGAGACAGTTTATAGGAGTTCTGTAGCATGGCTGTAGCCAAATGTACTATGTGGGATTTCTCTAGCTTGCGTGTAGGAGATGCTGCTTACTGCCGTTCTGTAATCTAGCTCTACAGAGAGGCAGTTTATAGGAATTCTGCAGCCTGAATGTTGGAAACAATTTACAGGAGTTTAGTAGCATGGGAAGAGCCATACGCAGTATGTGGGATTTCTGTAACCAGCGTGTAGGAGATGCAGTTTACAGGGTTTCTGTAATCTGGATGTAGAGCGAAGCCGTTTACTGGAGTTCTGTTGCCTGAGTGTAGGAAACCCTTTAAGGGAGTTCTGTTGCATGGGAGTAGCCATATGCTCTATGCGAGTTTTCCATACCCTGTGTGTAGGACATGCTGCTTACTTGCGTTCTGTAAGCTGGATGTAGAGAGAAGCAGTTTACTGGAATTCTGCACCCTGAGTGTAGGAGACAGTCTATAGGAGTTCTGAAACATGGTTCTAGCCATACTCAGTATGCGGTATTTCTGTAGCCTGTGTGTAGGAGATGCAGCTTAAGGAGTTCTCTAAGCTGGATGTAGAGCAAAGCAGTTTCCTGGAGGTCTGAATCCTGAGTGTAGGAAACACTTTATGGGAGTTCTGTAGCATGGGAGCAGTATTACGCACTATGCAGGTTTTCAGTAGTCTGAGTAAAAGAGAAGCAGCTTACAGGATTTCTGTACATTGGAAATAGTGAGAGGCAGTTTACACAAGTTCTAAATCCTGAGTGTAGGAGACAGTCTATGGGAGTTCTGTAACATGGCTCTAGCCATACTCAGTATGCGGGATTTCTGTAGTCTGTGTGTAGGAGATGCAACTCACAGGATTTCTGTAAGCTGGATGTAGAGCGAAGCAGTTTACTGGAGTTCTGCATCCTGAGTGTAGGAAACACTTTATGGGAGTTCTGTAGCATGGGAGTAGTCTTACGCACTATGCGGGTTTTCAGTAGTCTGAGTAAAAGAGAAGCAGCTTACAGGATTTCTGTACATTGGAAGTAGTGAGAGGCAGTTTACAGGAGTTCTGCATCCTGAGTGTAGGAAACACTTTACAGGAGTTCTGTAGCATGGGAGTAGTCTTACGCACTATGCGGGTTTTCAGTAGTCTGAGTAAAAGAGAAGCAGCTTACAGGATTTCTGTACATTGGAAGTAGTGAGAGGCAGTTTACAGGAGTTCTGCATCCTGAGTGTAGGAAACACTTTACGGGAGTTCTGTAGCATGGGAGTAGTCTTATCCACTACGCGGGTTTTCAGCAGTCTGAGTAAAAGAGAAGCAGCTTACAGGATTTCTGTACATTGGAAGTAATGAGAGGCAGTTTACAGGAGTTCTGCATCCTGAGTGTAGGAAACAATTTACGGGAGTTCTGTAGCATGGGAGCAGCCGTATGCACTATGCGAGTTTTCTGTACCCTGTGTTTAGGACATGCTGCTTACATGCGTTCTGTAAGCTGGATGTAGAGAGAAGCAATTTACTGGAACTCTGCATCTTGAGTGTAGGAGACAGTCTATGGGAGTCTGTAACATGGCTCTAGCCATACTCAGTATGCGGGATTTCTGTAGGCTGTGTGTAGGAGATGCAGCTTACAAGATTTCTGTAAGCTCGATGTAGAGCGAAGCAGTTTACTGGAGTTCTGCATCCTGAGTGTATGAAACACTTTACGGGAGTTCTGTAGCATGGGAGTAGTCTTACGCACTATGCGGGTTTTCAGTAGTCTGAGTAAAAGAGAAGCAGCTTACAGGATTTCTGTACATTGGAAGTAGTGAGAGGCAGTTTACAGGAATTCTGCATCCTGAGTGTAGAAAACACTTTACGGGAGTTCTCTGGCATGGGAGTAGTCTTACGCACTATGCGGGTTTTCAGTAGTCTGAGTAAAAGAGAAGCAGCTTACAGGATTTCTGTACATTGGAAGTAGTGAGAGGCAGTTTACAGGAGTTCTGCATCCTGAGTGTAGGAAACACTTTACGGGAGTTCTGTAACATGGGAGTAGTCTTACGCACTATGCGGGTTTTCAGTAGTCTGAGTAAAAGAGAAGCAGCTTACAGGATTTCTGTACATTGGAAGTAGTGAGAGGCAGTTTACACGAGTTCTACATCCTGAGTGTAGGAGACAGTCTATGGGAGTTCTGTAACATGGCTCTAGCCATACTCAGTATGCGGGATTTCTGTAGGCTGTGTGTAGGAGATGCAGCTCACAGGATTTCTGTAAGCTGGATGTAGAGCGAAGCAGTTTACAGGAATTCTGCATCCTGAGTGTAGGAAACACTTTACGGGAGTTCTGTAACATGGGAGTAGTCTTACTCACTATGCGGGTTTTCAGTAGTCTGAGTAAAAGAAAAGCAGCTTACAGGATTTCTCTACATTGGAAGTAGTGTGGGGCAGTTTACAGGAGTTCTGCATCCTGAGTGTAGGAAACACTTTACGGGAGTTCTGTAACATGGGAGTAGTCTTACGAACTATGCGGGTTTTCAGTAGTCTGAGTGAAAGAGAAGCAGCTAACAGGATTTCTGCAACCTGGATGTAGAGAGAGGCAGTTTACTGGAATTCTGCTGCCTGAGTGTAGGAAACACTTTACGGGAGTTCTGTAGCATGGGAGTAGTCATATGCACTATGCGAGTTTTCTGTACCCTGTGTGAAGGAGATGCTGCTTACGTGCGTTCTGTAAGCTTTATGTACCGAGAGGCAGTTTACAGGATTTCTGCATCCTGAGTTTAGGAGACAGTTTATGGAAGTTCTGTAACATGGCTGTGGCCATACTCAGTATGCGGGATTTCTGTAGCCTGTGTGTAGGAGATGCAGCTTACAGGATTTCTGTAAGCTGGATGTAGAGTGAAGCAGTTTACAAGAGTTCTGCAGCCCGAGTGTAGGAAACACTTTACAGGAGTTCTGTAGCATGGGAGTGGCCATACGCACTATACGTGTTTTCGGTAGGCTGAGTAAATGAGAAGCAGCTTACAGGATTTCTGTACATTGGATGCAGTGAGAGTCAGTTTACAGGAGTTCTGCATGCTGAGTGTAGGAAACACTTTACGGGAGTTCTGTAGCATGGGAGTAGCCGTATGCACTATGCGAGTTTTCTGTACCCTGTGTGTAGGAGATGCTGCTTTCGTGCATTCTGTAAGCTGGATGTAGAGAGAGGCAGTTTACTGGAATTCTGCATCCTGCGTGTAGGAAACATTTTACGGGAGTTCTGTAACATGGCTCTAGCCATACTCAGTATGCGGGAATTCTGTAGCCTTTGTGTAGTAGATGCAGCTTACAAGGATTTCTGTAAGCTGGATATAGAGCGATGCAGTTTACTGGAGTTCTGTGGCCTGAGTGTAGGAGACAGTTTACGGGAGTTCTGTAGCATGGAAGGAGCCATACAAAATATACGGATTTTCGGTAGCCTGAGTAAAAGAGAAGCAGCTTACAGGATTTCTGTACTTTGGAAGTAGTGAGAGGCATCTTACAGGAGTTCTACATGCAGAGTGCAGGAAACACTTTACGGGAGTTCTGTAGCATGGGAGTAGTCTTACGCACTATGCGGTTTTCAGTAGTCTGAGTAAAAGAGAAGCAGCTTACAGGATTTCTGTACATTGGAAGTAGGGAGAGGCAGTTTACAGGAGTTCTGCATCTTGAGTGTAGGAAACATTTTACGGGAGTTCTGTAGCACGGGAGTAGTCTTACGCACTATGTGGGTTTTCAGTAGTCTGAGTAAAAGGGAAACAGCTTACAGGATTTCTGTACATTGGATGTAGTGAGAGGCAGTTTACAGGAGTTCTGCATCCTGAGTGTAGGAAACACTTTACGGGAGTTTTTAACATGGCTGTAGCCAAATATACTATACGGGATATCTCTAGCATGCGTGTAAAGATACTGCTTACTGCTGTTCTGTAATCTATCTCTACAGAGAGGCAGTTTACAGGAATTCTGCAGCATGAATGTTGGAAACAATTTACAGGAGTTTAGTAGCATGGGAAGTGCCATACGCAGTATGTGGGATTTCTGTAACATGCGTGTAGGAGATGCAGTTTACGGGATTTCTGTAATCTGGATGTAGAGCGAAGCAGTTTACTGGAGTTCTGCTGCCTGAGTGTAGGAAACACTTTACAGGAGTTCTGTAGCATGGGAGCAGCCATATGCACTATGCGAGTTTTCTGTACCCTGTGTGTAGCACATGCTGCTTACTTGCGTTCAGTTAGCTGGATGTAGTGAGAGGCAGTTTACTGGAATTCTGCATCCTATTTGTAGGAGACAGTCTATGGGAGTTCTGTAACATGGCTCTAGCCATACTCAGTATGCGGGATTTCTGTAGCCTGTGTGTAGAAGATGCAGCTTACAGGATTTCTGCAAGCTAGATGTAGAGCGAAGCAATTTACTGGAGTTCTGCATCCTGAGTGTAGGAAACACTTTACGGGAGTTCTGTAGCATCGGAGTAGTCTTACGCACTATGCGTGTTTTCAGTAGTCTGAGCAAAAGAGAAGCAGCTTACAGGATTTCGGAAAG
The DNA here is from genome assembly GCF_051225735.1 of Oryctolagus cuniculus. NCBI lineage: Eukaryota > Metazoa > Chordata > Mammalia > Lagomorpha > Leporidae > Oryctolagus > Oryctolagus cuniculus. The sequence continues at coordinate 84,034,210 of NC_142879.1, forward strand.
CTCGATGTAGAGTGAAGTAGTTTACAGGAGTTCTGCATCCTGAGTGAAGGAAACACTTTATGGGAGTTCTGTAGCATGGGAGTAGTCTTACGCACTATGCGGGTTTTCATTAGTCTGAGTAAAAGAGAAGCAGCTTACAAGATTTCTGTATATTGGAAGTAGTGAGAGGCAGTTTAAAGGAGTCCTACATCCTGAGTGTAGGAAACACTTTACGGGAGTTCTGTAGCATAGGAGTAGTCTTACGCACTATGCGGGTTTTCAGTAGTCTGAGTAAAAGAGAAGCAGCTTACAGGATTTCTGTACACTGGAAGAAGTATGAGGCAGTTTACTGGAAGTTTCCTGCCTGAGTGTAGGAAACAGTTTACGGGAATTGTGTAGCATGAGAGTAGCCATACGCACTATATGGGTTTTCGGTAGGCTGAGTAAATGAGAAGCGGCTTACAGCATTTCTGTACATTGGATGTAGTGAGAGGCAGTTTACAGGAGTTCTGCATCCTGAGTATAGGAGACAGTTTATGGGAGTTCTGTAGCATGGCTGTAGCCAAATGTACTATGTGGGATTTCTCTAGCCTGCATGTAGGAGATGCTGCTTACTGCCGCTCTATAATCTAGCTCTACAGAGAGGCAGTTTACAGGAATTCTGCAGCATGAATGTTGGAAACAATTTACAGGAGTTTAGTAGCATGGGAAGAGCCATATGCAGTATGTGGGATTTCTGTAACATGCGTGTAGGAGATGCAGTTTACAGGATTTCTGTAATCTGGATGTAGAGCGAAGCAGTTTACTGGAGTTCTGCATCCTGAGGGTAAGAAACACTTTACGGGAGTTCTGTGGCACGGGAGTAGTCTTACGCACTATGCGGGTTTTCAGTCGTCTGAGTAAAAGAGAAGCAGCTTACAGGATTTCTGTACATTGGAAGTAGTGAGAGGCAGTTTAAAGGAGTTCTGCATCCTGAGTGTAGGAAACACTTTATGGGAGTTCTGTAGCATGGGAGCAGTCTTACGCACTATGCGGGTTTTCAGTAGTCTGAGTAAAAGAGAAGCAGCTTACAGGATTTCTGTACATTGGAAGTAGTGAGAGGCAGTTTACAGGAGTTCTGCATCCTGAGTGTAGGAAACACTTTACGGGAGTTCTGTAGCATGGGAGTAGTCTTACGCACTATGCGTGTTTTCAGTAGTCTGAGTAAAAGTGAAACAGCTTACATTTTCTGTACATTGGAGGTAGTAAGAGGCAGTTTACAGGAGTTCTGCATCTTGAGTGTAGGATACATTTTACGGGAGTTCTGTTGCATGAGAGTAGCCATACGCACTATATGGGTTTTCGGTAGGCTGAGTAAATGAGAAGCGGCTTACAGCATTTCTGTACATTGGATGTAGTGAGAGGCAGTTTACAGGAGTTCTGCATCCTGAGTATAGGAGACAGTTTATAGGAGTTCTGTAGCATGGCTGTAGCCAAATGTACTATGGGGGAGTTCTCTAGCCTGCGTGTAGGAGATGCTGCTTTCTGCTGTTCGGTTATCTAGTTCTACAGGGAGGCAATTTACAGGAATTCTGCAGCCTGAATGTTGGAAACAATTTACAGGAGTTTTGTAGCATGGGAAGAGCCATTCGCAGTATGTGGGATTTCTTTTACCTGCGTGTAGGAGATGCAGTTTACAGGATTTCTGTAATCGGGATGTAGAGCGAAGCAGTTTACTGGAGTTCTGCTGCCTGAGTGTAGGAAACACCTTACGGGAGTTCTGTTGCATAGGAGTAGCCATATGCAACATGCGAGTTTTCTGTACCCTGTGTGTAGGACATGCTGCTTACTTGCGTTCTGTAAGCTGGATGTAGAGAGAGGCAGTTTACTGGAATTCTGCATCCTGAGTGCAGGAGACAGTCTATAGGATTTCTGAAACATGGTTCTAGCCATACTCAGTATGCGGGATTTCTGTAGCCTGTGTGTACGAGATGCAGCTAAAGGATTTCTGTAAGCTGGATGTAAAGCAAAGCAGTTTACTGGAGTTCTGCAGACTGAGTTTAGGAAACACTTTACGGGAGTTCTGTTGCATGGGAGTAGCCATTTGCTCTATGAGAGTTTTCCATACCCTGTGTGTAGGACATGCTGCTTACTTGCGTTCTGTAAGCTGGATGTAGAGAGAGGCAGTTTACTGGAATTCTGCACCCTGAGTGTAGGAGACAGTCTATAGGAGTTCTGAAACATGGTTCTAGCCATACTCAGTATGTGGGATTTCTGTAGCCTGTGTGTAGGAGATGCAGCTTAAGGATTTCTCTAAGCTGGATGTAGAGCAAAGCACTTTACTGGAGTTCTGCATCCTGAGTGTAGGAAACACTTTACGGGAGTTCTGTAGCATGGCTGTATCCAAATGTACTATGCGGGAGTTCTCTAGCCTGCATGTAGGAGATGCTGCTTACTGCCGTTTTGTAATCTAGCTCTACAGAGAGGCAGTTTACTGGAATTCTGCAGCCTGAATGTTGGAAACAATTTACAGGAATTTTGTAGCATGTGAATAGCAATACACAGTATGTGGGATTTCTGTAACCTGCGTGTAGGAGATGCAGTTTACAGGATTTCTGTAATCTGGATGTAGAGCGAAGCAGTTTACTGGAGTTCTGCAGCCTGAGTGTAGGAAACACTTTATGGGAGTTCTGTAGCATGGGAATAGTTACGCACTATGCGGGTTTTCAGTAGTCTGAATAAAAGAGAAGCAGCTTACAGGATTTCTGTACGTCGGAACTAGTGAGAGGCAATTTAAAGGAGTTCTGCATCCTGAGTGTAGGAAACACTTTACGGGAGTTCTGTAGGATGGGGGAAGTCTTACGCACTATGCGGGTTTTCAGTAGTCTGAGTAAAAGTGAAGCAGCTTACAGGATTTCTGTACATTGGAGGTAGTAAGAGGCAGTTTACAGGAGTTCTGCATCTTGAGTGTAGGAGTTCTGTTGCATGAGAGTAGCCATACGCACTATATGGGTTTTCGGTAGGCTGAGTAAATGAGAAGCAGCTTACAGCATTTCTGTACATTGGATGTATTGAGAGGCAGTTTACAGGAGTTCTGCATCCTGAGTATAGGAGACAGTTTACAGGAGTTCTGTAGCATGGCTGTAGCCAAATGTACCATGCGGGATTTCTCTAGCCTGCGTGTAGGAGATGCTGCTTACTGCCGTTCTGTAATCTAGCTCTACAGAGAGGCAGTTTACAAGAATTCTGCAGCCTGAATGTTGGAAACAATTTACAGGAGTTTAGTAGCATGGGAAGAGCCATACGCAGTATGTGGTATTTCTGTAACATGCGTGTAGGAGATGCAGTTTACAGGATTTCTGTAAGCTGCATGTAGAGCGAAGCAGTTTACTGGAGTTCTGCAGACTGAGTGTAGGAAACACTTTACGGGAGTTCTGAGGCATGGGAGAAGTCTTACGCACTATGCGGGTTTTCAGTAGTCTGAGTAAAAGAGAAGCAGCTTACAGGATTTCTGTACATTGGAAGTAGTGAGAGGCAGTTTAAAGGAGTTCCGCATCCTGAGTGTAGGAAACACATTACGGGAGTTCTGTAGCATGGGAGTAGTCTTACGCACTATGCGGGTTTTCATTAGTCTGAGTAAAAGAGAAGCAGCTTACACTATTTCTGTACATTGGAAGTAGTGAAAGGCAGTTTACAGGAGTTCTGCATCCTGAGTGCAGGAAACACTTTACGGGAGTTCTGTAGCATGGGAGTAGTCGTACGCACTATGCGGGTTTTCAGTAGTCTGAGTAAAAGAGAAGCAGATTACAGGATTTCTGTACATTGGAAGTAGTAACAGGCAGTTTACTCGAATTTTGCTGCCTGAGTGTAGGAAACAGTTTACGGGAGTTCTATAGCAGGAGGGCAGCCATACGCACTATAGGGGTTTTCGGTAGGCTGAGTAAATGAGAAGCGGCTTACAGCATTTCTGTAATCTGGATGTAGAGCGAAGCAGTTTACTGGAGTTCCACTGCCTGAGTGTACGAAACATTTTACGGGAGTTCTGTAGCATGGGAGTAGCCATATGCACTATGTAAGTTTTCTGTACCCTGTGTGTAGGACATGCTGCTTACTTGCGTTCTGTAAGCTGGATGTAGAGAGAGGCAGTTTACAGGAGTTCTGCATCCTGAGTATAGGAGACAGTTTATAGGAGTTCTGTAGCATGGCTGTAGCCAAATGTACTATGTGGGATTTCTCTAGCTTGCGTGTAGGAGATGCTGCTTACTGCCGTTCTGTAATCTAGCTCTACAGAGAGGCAGTTTATAGGAATTCTGCAGCCTGAATGTTGGAAACAATTTACAGGAGTTTAGTAGCATGGGAAGAGCCATACGCAGTATGTGGGATTTCTGTAACCAGCGTGTAGGAGATGCAGTTTACAGGGTTTCTGTAATCTGGATGTAGAGCGAAGCCGTTTACTGGAGTTCTGTTGCCTGAGTGTAGGAAACCCTTTAAGGGAGTTCTGTTGCATGGGAGTAGCCATATGCTCTATGCGAGTTTTCCATACCCTGTGTGTAGGACATGCTGCTTACTTGCGTTCTGTAAGCTGGATGTAGAGAGAGGCAGTTTACTGGAATTCTGCACCCTGAGTGTAGGAGACAGTCTATAGGAGTTCTGAAACATGGTTCTAGCCATACTCAGTATGCGGTATTTCTGTAGCCTGTGTGTAGGAGATGCAGCTTAAGGAGTTCTCTAAGCTGGATGTAGAGCAAAGCAGTTTCCTGGAGGTCTGAATCCTGAGTGTAGGAAACACTTTATGGGAGTTCTGTAGCATGGGAGCAGTATTACGCACTATGCAGGTTTTCAGTAGTCTGAGTAAAAGAGAAGCAGCTTACAGGATTTCTGTACATTGGAAATAGTGAGAGGCAGTTTACACAAGTTCTAAATCCTGAGTGTAGGAGACAGTCTATGGGAGTTCTGTAACATGGCTCTAGCCATACTCAGTATGCGGGATTTCTGTAGTCTGTGTGTAGGAGATGCAACTCACAGGATTTCTGTAAGCTGGATGTAGAGCGAAGCAGTTTACTGGAGTTCTGCATCCTGAGTGTAGGAAACACTTTATGGGAGTTCTGTAGCATGGGAGCAGTATTACGCACTATGCAGGTTTTCAGTAGTCTGAGTAAAAGAGAAGCAGCTTACAGGATTTCTGTACATTGGAAGTAGTGAGAGGCAGTTTACAGGAGTTCTGCATCCTGAGTGTAGGAAACACTTTACAGGAGTTCTGTAGCATGGGAGTAGTCTTACGCACTATGCGGGTTTTCAGTAGTCTGAGTAAAAGAGAAGCAGCTTACAGGATTTCTGTACATTGGAAGTAGTGAGAGGCAGTTTACAGGAGTTCTGCATCCTGAGTGTAGGAAACACTTTACGGGAGTTCTGTAGCATGGGAGTAGTCTTATCCACTACGCGGGTTTTCAGCAGTCTGAGTAAAAGAGAAGCAGCTTACAGGATTTCTGTACATTGGAAGTAATGAGAGGCAGTTTACAGGAGTTCTGCATCCTGAGTGTAGGAAACAATTTACGGGAGTTCTGTAGCATGGGAGCAGCCGTATGCACTATGCGAGTTTTCTGTACCCTGTGTTTAGGACATGCTGCTTACATGCGTTCTGTAAGCTGGATGTAGAGAGAAGCAATTTACTGGAACTCTGCATCTTGAGTGTAGGAGACAGTCTATGGGAGTCTGTAACATGGCTCTAGCCATACTCAGTATGCGGGATTTCTGTAGGCTGTGTGTAGGAGATGCAGCTTACAAGATTTCTGTAAGCTCGATGTAGAGCGAAGCAGTTTACTGGAGTTCTGCTACCTGAGTGTAGGAAACACTTTACGGGAGTTCTGTAGCATGGGAGTAGTCTTACGCACTATGCGGGTTTTCAGTAGTCTGAGTAAAAGAGAAGCAGCTTACAGGATTTCTGTACATTGGAAGTAGTGAGAGGCAGTTTACAGGAATTCTGCATCCTGAGTGTAGAAAACACTTTACGGGAGTTCTCTGGCATGGGAGTAGTCTTACGCACTATGCGGGTTTTCAGTAGTCTGAGTAAAAGAGAAGCAGCTTACAGGATTTCTGTACATTGGAAGTAGTGAGAGGCAGTTTACAGGAGTTCTGCATCCTGAGTGTAGGAAACACTTTACGGGAGTTCTGTAACATGGGAGTAGTCTTACGCACTATGCGGGTTTTCAGTAGTCTGAGTAAAAGAGAAGCAGCTTACAGGATTTCTGTACATTGGAAGTAGTGAGAGGCAGTTTACACGAGTTCTACATCCTGAGTGTAGGAGACAGTCTATGGGAGTTCTGTAACATGGCTCTAGCCATACTCAGTATGCGGGATTTCTGTAGGCTGTGTGTAGGAGATGCAGCTCACAGGATTTCTGTAAGCTGGATGTAGAGCGAAGCAGTTTACAGGAGTTCTGCATCCTGAGTGTAGGAAACACTTTACGGGAGTTCTGTAACATGGGAGTAGTCTTACTCACTATGCGGGTTTTCAGTAGTCTGAGTAAAAGAAAAGCAGCTTACAGGATTTCTGTACATTGGAAGTAGTGTGGGGCAGTTTACAGGAGTTCTGCATCCTGAGTGTAGGAAACAATTTACGGGAGTTCAGAAGCATGGGAGCAGCCGTATGCACTATGCGAGTTTTCTGTACCCTGTGTTTAGGACATGCTGCTTACATGCGTTCTGTAAGCTGGATGTAGAGAGAAGCAATTTACTGGAACTCTGCATCTTGAGTGTAGGAGACAGTCTATGGGAGTCTGTAACATGGCTCTAGCCATACTCAGTATGCGGGATTTCTGTAGGCTGTGTGTAGGAGATGCAGCTTACAAGATTTCTGTAAGCTGGATGTAGAGCGAAGCAGTTTACTGGAGTTCTACATCCTGAGTGTAGGAAACACTTTACGGGAGTTCTGTAGCATGGGAGTAGTCTTATCCACTACGCGGGTTTTCAGTAGTCTGAGTAAAAGAGAAGCAGCTTACAGGATTTCTGTACCTTGGAAATAGTGAGAGGCAGTTTACACGAGTTCTACATCCTGAATGTAGGAGACAGTCTATGGGAGTTCTGTAACATGGCTCTAGCAATACTCAGTATGCGGGATTTCTGTAGTCTGTGTGTAGGAGATGCAGCTTACAGGATTTCTGTAATCTGGAAGTAGAGCGAAGCAGTTTACTGGAGTTCTGCATCCTGAGTGTAGGAAACACTTTACGGGAGTTCCGTAGCTGGGAGTAGTCTTACGCACTATGCGGGTTTTCAGTCGTCTGAGTAAAAGAGAAGCAGCTTACAGTATTTCTGTACATTGGAAGTAGTGAGAGGCAGTTTACAGGATTTCTGTAAGCTGGATGTAGAGCGAAGCAGTTTACTGGAGTTCTGCATCCTGAGTGTAGGAAACACTTTACGGGAGTTCTGTAGCATTGGGGAAGTCTTACGCACTATGCGGGTTTTCAGTAGTCTGAGTAAAAGAGAAGCAGCTTACAGGATTTCTGTACATTGGAAGTAGTGAGAGGCAGTTTAAAGGAGTTCTGCATCCTGAGTGTAGGAAACACTTTATGGGAGTTCTGTAGCATGGGAGTAGTGTTACGCACTATGCGGGTTTTCAGTAGTCTGAGTAAAAGAGAAGCAGCTTACAGGATTTCTGTACATTGGAAGTAGTGTGAGGCAGTTTACAGGAGTTCTGCATCCTGAGTGTAGGAAACACTTTTCGCGAGTTCTGTAACATGGGAGTAGTCTTACGCACTAGGCGGGTTTTCAGTCGTCTGAGTAAAAGAGAAGCAGCTTACAGGATTTCTGTACATTGGAAGTAGTGAGAGGCAGTTTACTGGAGTTCTGCATCCTGAGTGTAGGAAACACTTTACGGGAGTTCTTTAGCATGGGGGAAGTCTTACGCACTATGCGGGTTTTCAGTAATCTGAGTAAAAGTGAAGCAGCTTACAGAATTTCTGTACGTTGGAAGTAGTAAGAGGCAGTTTACTGTAATTTTGCTGCCTGAGTGTAGGAAACACTTTTCGGGAGTTCTGTAGCATGGGAGAAGTCTTACGCAGTATGCGGGTTTTCAGTAGTCTGAGTAAAAGAGAAGCAGCTTACAGGATTTCTGTACATTGGAAGTAGTGAGAGGCAGTTTACACGAGTTCTACATCCTGAGTGTAGGAGACAGTCTATGGGAGTTCTGTAACATGTCTCTAGCCATACTCAGTATGCGGGATTTCTGTAGGCTGTGTGTAGGAGATGCAGCTCACAGGATTTCTGTAAGCTGGATGTAGAGCGAAGCAGTTTACAGGAGTTCTGCATCCTGAGTGTAGGAAACACTTTACGGGAGTTCTGTAGCATGGGAGTAGTCTTACGCACTACGCGGGTTTTCAGTAGTCTGAGTAAAAGAGAAGCAGCTTACAGGATTTCTGTACCTTGGAAATAGTGAGAGTCAGTTTACACGAGTTCTACTTCCTGAGTGTAGGAGACAGTCTATGGGAGTTCTGTAACATGGCTCTAGCAATACTCATTATGCGGGATTTCTGTAGGATGTGTGTAGGAGATGCAGCTTACAGGATTTCTGTAAGCTGGATGTAGAGCGAAGCAGTTTACTGGAGTTCTGCATCCTGAGTGTAGGAAACACTTTACGGGAGTTCTGTAGCATGGGAGTAGTCTTACGCACTATGCGGGTTTTCAGTCGTCTGAGTAAAAGAGAAGCAGCTTACAGGATTTCTGTACATTGGAAGTAATGAGAGGCAGTTTAAAGGACTTCTGCATCCTGAGTGTAGGAAACACTTTTCGGGAGTTCTGTAACATGGGAGTGGTCTTACGCACTATGCGGGTTTTCAGTAGTCTGAGTAAAAGAAAAGCAGCTTACAGGATTTCTGTACATTGGAAGTAATGAGAGGCAGTTTAAAGGACTTCTGCATCCTGAGTGTAGGAAACACTTTTCGGGAGTTCTGTAACATGGGAGTGGTCTTACGCACTATGCGGGTTTTCAGTAGTCTGAGTAAAAGAAAAGCAGCTTACAGGATTTCTGTACATTGGAAGTAATGAGAGGCAGTTTACAGGAGTTCTGCATCCTGAGTGTAGGAAACAATTTACGGGAGTTCTGTAGCATGGGAGCAGCCGTATGCACTATGCGAGTTTTCTGTACCCTGTGTTTAGGACATGCTGCTTACATGCGTTCTGTAAGCTGGATGTAGAGAGAAGCAATTTACTGGAACTCTGCATCTTGAGTGTAGGAGACAGTCTATGGGAGTCTGTAACATGGCTCTAGCCATAGTCAGTATGCGGGATTTCTGTAGGCTGTGTGTAGGAGATGCAGCCTACAAGATTTCTGTAAGCTGGATGTAGAGCGAAGCAGTTTACTGGAGTTCTGCATCCTGAGTGTATGAAACACTTTACGGGAGTTCTGTAGCATGGGAGTAGTCTTACGCACTATGCGGGTTTTCAGTAGTCTGAGTAAAAGAGAAGCAGCTTACAGGATTTCTGTACATTGGAAGTAGTGAGAGGCAGTTTACAGGAATTCTGCATCCTGAGTGTAGGAAACAATTTACGGGAGTTCAGTAGCATGGGAGCAGCCGTATGCACTATGCGAGTTTTCTGTACCCTGTGTTTAGGACATGCTGCTTACATGCGTTCTGTAAGCTGGATGTAGAGAGAAGCAATTTACTGGAACTCTGCATCTTGAGTGTAGGAGACAGTCTATGGGAGTCTGTAACATGGCTCTAGCCATAGTCAGTAAGCGGGATTTCTGTAGGCTGTGTGTAGGAGATGCAGCTTAAAAGATTTCTGTAAGCTGGATGTAGAGCGAAGCAGTTTACTGGAGTTCTGCATCCTGAGTGTAGGAAACACTTTACGGGAGTTCTGTAGCATGGGAGTAGTCTTACGCACTATGCGGGTTTTCAGTAGTCTGAGTAAAAGAGAAGCAGCTTACAGGATTTCTGTACATTGGAAGTAGTGAGAGGCAGTTTAGAGGAGTTCTGCATCCTGAGTGTAGGAAACACTTTACGGGAGTTCTGTAGCATGGGAGAAGTCTTACGCAGTATGCGGGTTTTCAGTAGTCTGAGTAAAAGAGAAGCAGCTTACAGGATTTCTGTACATTGGAAGTAGTGAGAGGCAGTTTACACGAGTTCTACATCCTGAGTGTAGGAGACAGTCTATGGGAGTTCTGTAACATGGCTCTAGCCATACTCAGTATGCGGGATTTCTGTAGGCTGTGTGTAGGAGATGCAGCTCACAGGATTTCTGTAAGCTGAATGTAGAGCGAAGCAGTTTACAGGAGTTCTGCATCCTGAGTGTAGGAAACACTTTACGGGAGTTCTGTAGCATGGGAGTAGTCTTACGCACTACGCGGGTTTTCAGTAGTCTGAGTAAAAGAGAAGCAGCTTACAGGATTTCTGTACCTTGGAAATAGTGAGAGTCAGTTTACACGAGTTCTACTTCCTGAGTGTAGGAGACAGTCTATGGGAGTTCTGTAACATGGCTCTAGCAATACTCAGTATGCGGGATTTCTGTAGTCTGTGTGTAGGAGATGCAGCTTACAGGATTTTTGTAATCTGGAAGTAGAGCGAAGCAGTTTACTGGAGTTCTGCATCCTGAGTGTAGGAAACACTTTACGGGAGTTCTGTAGCATGGGAGTAGTCTTACGCACTATGCGGGTTTTCAGTCGTCTGAGTAAAAGAGAAGCAGCTTACAGGATTTCTGTACATTGGAAGTAGTGAGAGGCAGTTTAAAGGACTTCTGCATCCTGAGTGTAGGAAACACTTTTCGGGAGTTCTGTAATATGAGTGTAGTCTTACGCACTATGGGGGTTTTCAGTAGTCTGAGTAAAAGAAAAGCAGCTTACAGGATTTCTGCACATTGGAAGTAGTGAGAGGCAGTTTACAGGAGTTCTGCATCCTGAGTGTAGGAAACAATTTACGGGAGTTCTGTAGCATGGGAGCAGCCGTATGCACTATGCGAGTTTTCTGAACCCTGTGTTTAGGACATGCTGCTTACATGCGTTCTGTAAGCTGGATGTAGAGAGAAGCAATTTACTGGAACTCTGCATCTTGAGTGTAGGAGACAGTCTATGGGAGTCTGTAACATGGCTCTAGCCATACTCAGTATGCGGGATTTCTGTAGGCTGTGTGTAGGAGATGCAGCTTACAAGATTTCTGTAAGCTGGATGTAGAGTGAAGCAGTTTACTGGAGTTCTGCATCCTGAGTGTAGGAAACACTTTACGGGAGTTCTGTAGCATGGGAGTAGTCTTACGCACTATGCGGGTTTTCAGTCGTCTGAGTAAAAGAGAAGCAGCTTACAGGATTTCTGTACATTGGAAGTAGTGAGAGGCAGTTTAGAGGAGTTCTGCATCCTGAGTGTAGGAAACACTTTACGGGAGTTCTGTAGCATGGGAGAAGTCTTACGCAGTATGCGGGTTTTCAGTAGTCTGAGTAAAAGAGAAGCAGCTTACAGGATTTCTGTACATTGGAAGTAGTGAGAGGCAGTTTACACGAGTTCTACATCCTGAGTGTAGGAGACAGTCTATGGGAGTTCTGTAACATGTCTCTAGCCATACTCAGTATGCGGGATTTCTGTAGGCTGTGTGTAGGAGATGCAGCTCACAGGATTTCTGTAAGCTGGATGTAGAGCGAAGCAGTTTACAGGAGTTCTGCATCCTGAGTGTAGGAAACACTTTACGGGAGTTCTGTAGCATGGGAGTAGTCTTACGCACTACGCGGGTTTTCAGTAGTCTGAGTAAAAGAGAAGCAGCTTACAGGATTTCTGTACCTTGGAAATAGTGAGAGTCAGTTTACACGAGTTCTACTTCCTGAGTGTAGGAGACAGTCTATGGGAGTTCTGTAACATGGCTCTAGCAATACTCAGTATGCGGGATTTCTGTAGGATGTGTGTAGGAGATGCAGCTTACAGGATTTCTGTAAGCTGGATGTAGAGCGAAGCAGTTTACTGGAGTTCTGCATCCTGAGTGTAGGAAACACTTTACGGGAGTTCTGTAGCATGGGAGTAGTCTTACGCACTATGCGGGTTTTCAGTCGTCTGAGTAAAAGAGAAGCAGCTTACAGGATTTCTGTACATTGGAAGTAATGAGAGGCAGTTTAAAGGACTTCTGCATCCTGAGTGTAGGAAACACTTTTCGGGAGTTCTGTAACATGGGAGTGGTCTTACGCACTATGCGGGTTTTCAGTAGTCTGAGTAAAAGAAAAGCAGCTTACAGGATTTCTGTACATTGGAAGTAATGAGAGGCAGTTTACAGGAGTTCTGCATCCTGAGTGTAGGAAACACTTTACGGGAGTTCTGTAACATGGGAGTAGTCTTACGCACTATGCGGGTTTTCAGTAGTCTGAGTAAAAAAAAGCAGCTTACAGGATTTCTGTACATTGGAAGTAATGAGAGGCAGTTTACAGGAGTTCTGCATCCTGAGTGTAGGAAACACTTTTCGGGAGTTCTGTAACATGGGAGTAGTCTTACGCACTATGCGGGTTTTCAGTCGTCTGAGTAAAAGAGAAGCAGCTTACAGGATTTGTGTACATTGGAAGTAGTGAGAGGCAGTTTACAGGAGTTCTGCATCCTGAGTGTAGGAAACAATTTACGGGAGTTCTGTAGCATGGGAGCAGCCGTATGCACTATGCGAGTTTTCTGTACCCTGTGTTTAGGACATGCTGCTTACATGCGTTCTGTAAGCTGGATGTAGAGAGAAGCAATTTACTGGAACTCTGCATCTTGAGTGTAGGAGACAGTCTATGGGAGTCTGCAACGTGGCTCTATCCATACTCAGTATGCGGGATTTCTGTAGGCTGTGTGTAGGAGATGCAGCTTACAAGATTTCTGTAAGCTGGATGTAGAGCGAAGCAGTTTACTGGAGTTCTGCATCCTGAGTGTAGGAAACACTTTACGGGAGTTCTGTAGCATGGGAGTAGTCTTACGCACTATGCGGGTTTTCAGTAGTCTGAGTAAAAGAGAAGCAGCTTACAGGATTTCTGTACATTGGAAGTAGTGAGAGGCAGTTTACAGGAATTCTGCATAATGAGTGTAGAAAACACTTTACGGGAGTTCTGTAGCATGGGAGTAGTCTTACGCACTATGCGGGTTTTCAGTAGTCTGAGTAAAAGAGAAGCAGCTTACAGGATTTCTGTACATTGGAAGTAGTGAGAGGCAGTTTAGAGGAGTTCTGCATCCTGAGTGTAGGAAACACTTTACGGGAGTTCTGTAGCATGGGAGAAGTCTTACGCAGTATGCGGGTTTTCAGTAGTCTGAGTAAAAGAGAAGCAGCTTACAGGATTTCTGTACATTGGAAGTAGTGAGAGGCAGTTTACACGAGTTCTACATCCTGAGTGTAGGAGACAGTCTATGGGAGTTCTGTAACATGTCTCTAGCCATACTCAGTATGCGGGATTTCTGTAGGCTGTGTGTAGGAGATGCAGCTCACAGGATTTCTGTAAGCTGGATGTAGAGCGAAGCAGTTTACAGGAGTTCTGCATCCTGAGTGTAGGAAACACTTTACGGGAGTTCTGTAGCATGGGAGTAGTCTTACGCACTACGCGGGTTTTCAGTAGTCTGAGTAAAAGAGAAGCAGCTTACAGGATTTCTGTACCTTGGAAATAGTGAGAGTCAGTTTACACGAGTTCTACTTCCTGAGTGTAGGAGACAGTCTATGGGAGTTCTGTAACATGGCTCTAGCAATACTCAGTATGCGGGATTTCTGTAGGATGTGTGTAGGAGATGCAGCTTACAGGATTTCTGTAAGCTGGATGTAGAGCGAAGCAGTTTACTGGAGTTCTGCATCCTGAGTGTAGGAAACACTTTACGGGAGTTCTGTAGCATGGGAGTAGTCTTACGCACTATGCGGGTTTTCAGTCGTCTGAGTAAAAGAGAAGCAGCTTACAGGATTTCTGTACATTGGAAGTAATGAGAGGCAGTTTAAAGGACTTCTGCATCCTGAGTGTAGGAAACACTTTTCGGGAGTTCTGTAACATGGGAGTGGTCTTACGCACTATGCGGGTTTTCAGTAGTCTGAGTAAAAGAAAAGCAGCTTACAGGATTTCTGTACATTGGAAGTAATGAGAGGCAGTTTACAGGAGTTCTGCATCCTGAGTGTAGGAAACACTTTACGGGAGTTCTGTAACATGGGAGTAGTCTTACGCACTATGCGGGTTTTCAGTAGTCTGAGTAAAAAAAAGCAGCTTACAGGATTTCTGTACATTGGAAGTAATGAGAGGCAGTTTACAGGAGTTCTGCATCCTGAGTGTAGGAAACACTTTTCGGGAGTTCTGTAACATGGGAGTAGTCTTACGCACTATGCGGGTTTTCAGTCGTCTGAGTAAAAGAGAAGCAGCTTACAGGATTTGTGTACATTGGAAGTAGTGAGAGGCAGTTTACAGGAGTTCTGCATCCTGAGTGTAGGAAACAATTTACGGGAGTTCTGTAGCATGGGAGCAGCCGTATGCACTATGCGAGTTTTCTGTACCCTGTGTTTAAGACATGCTGCTTACATGCGTTCTGTAAGCTGGATGTAGAGAGAAGCAATTTACTGGAACTCTGCATCTTGAGTGTAGGAGACAGTCTATGGGAGTCTGCAACGTGGCTCTATCCATACTCAGTATGCGGGATTTCTGTAGGCTGTGTGTAGGAGATGCAGCTTACAAGATTTCTGTAAGCTGGATGTAGAGCGAAGCAGTTTACTGGAGTTCTGCATCCTGAGTGTAGGAAACACTTTACGGGAGTTCTGTAGCATGGGAGTAGTCTTACGCACTATGCGGGTTTTCAGTAGTCTGAGTAAAAGAGAAGCAGCTTACAGGATTTCTGTACATTGGAAGTAGTGAGAGGCAGTTTACAGGAATTCTGCATAATGAGTGTAGAAAACACTTTACGGGAGTTCTGTAGCATGGGAGTAGTCTTACGCACTATGCGGGTTTTCAGTAGTCTGAGTAAAAGAGAAGCAGCTTACAGGATTTCTGTACATTGGAAGTAGTGAGAGGCAGTTTACAGGAGTTCTACATCCTGAGTGTAGGAGACAGTCTATGGGAGTTCTGTAACATGGCTCTAGCCATACTCAGTATGCGGGATTTCTGTAGTCTGTGTGTAGGAGATGCAGCTCACAGGATTTCTGTAAGCTGGATGTACAGCGAAGCAGTTTACTGGAGTTCTGCATCCTGAGTGTAGAAAACACTTTACGGGAGTTCTCTGGCATGGGAGTAGTCTTACGCACTATGCGGGTTTTCAGTAGCCTGAGTAAAAGAGAAGCAGCTTACAGGATTTCTGTACATTGGAAGTAGTGAGAGGCAGTTTACAGGAGTTCTGCATCCTGAGTGTAGGAAACACTTTTCGGGAGTTCTGTAACATGGGAGTAGTCTTACGCACTATGCGGGTTTTCAGTCGTCTGAGTAAAAGAGAAGCAGCTTACAGGATTTCTGTACATTGGAAGTAGTGAGAGGCAGTTTAAAGGACTTCTGCATCCTGAGTGTAGGAAACACTTTACGGGAGTTCTGTAGCATGGGAGTAGTCTTACGCACTACGCGGGTTTTCAGTATTCTGAGTAAAAGAGAAGCACCTTACAGGATTTCTGTACCTTGGAAATAGTGAGAGGCAGTTTACACGAGTTCTACATCCTGAGTGTAGGAGACAGTCTATGGGAGTTCTGTAACATGGCTCTAGCAATACTCAGTATGCGGGATTTCTGTAGTCTGTGTGTAGGAGATGAAGCTTACAGGATTTCTGTAAGCTGGATGTAGAGCAAAGCAGTTTACCGGAGTTCTGCATCCTGAGTGTAGGAAACACTTTACGGGAGTTCTGTAGCATGGGAGCAGTATTACGCACTATGCGGGTTTTCAGTAGTCTGAGTAAAAGAGAAGCAGCTTACAGGATTTCTGTACATTGGAAGTAAAGAGAGGCAGTTTACAGGAGTTCTGCATCCTGAGTGTAGGAAACACTTTACGGGAGTTCTGTAGCATGGGAGTAGTCTTACGCACTACGCGGGTTTTCAGTAGTCTGAGTAAAAGAAAAGCAGCTTACAGGATTTCTGTACCTTGGAAATAGTGAGAGGCAGTTTACACGAGTTCTACATCCTGAGTGTAGGAGACAGTCTATGGGAGTTCTGTAACATGGCTCTAGCAATACTCAGTATGCGGGATTTCTGTAGTCTGTGTGTAGGAGATGCAGCTTACAGGATTTCTGTAAGCTGGATGTAGAGCGAAGCAGTTTACTGGAGTTCTGCATCCTGAGTGTAGGAAACACTTTACGGGAGTTCTCTGGCATGGGAGTAGTCTTACGCACTATGCGGGTTTTCAGTCGTCTGAGTAAAAGGGAAGCAGCTTACAGGATTTCTGTACATTGGAAGTAGTGAGAGGCAGTTTACAGGAGTTCTGCATCCTGAGTGTAGGAAACACTTTACGGGAGTTCTCTAGCATGGGAGTAGTCTTACGCACTATGCGGGTTTTCAGTAGTCTGAGTAAAAGAGAAGCAGCTTACAGGATTTCTGTACATTGGAAGTAGTGACAGGCAGTTTACAGGAATTCTGCATAATGAGTGTAGAAAACACTTTACGGGAGTTCTGTAGCATGGGAGTAGTCTTACGCACTATGCGGGTTTTCAGTAGTCTGAGTAAAAGAGAAGCAGCTTACAGGATTTCTGTACATTGGAAATAGTGAGAGGCAGTTTACACGAGTTCTACATCCTGAGTGTAGGAGACAGTCTATGGGAGTTCTGTAACATGGCTCTAGCCATACTCAGTATGCGGGATTTCTGTAGTCTGTGTGTAGGAGATGCAGCTCACAGGATTTCTGTAAGCTGGATGTACAGCGAAGCAGTTTACTGGAGTTCTGCATCCTGAGTGTAGGAAACACTTTACGGGAGTTCTGTAGCATGGAAGCAGTATTACGCACTATGCGGGTTTTCAGTAGTCTGAGTAAAAGAGAAGCAGCTTACAGGATTTCTGTACATTGGAAGTTGTGAGAGGCAGTTTACAGGAGTTCTGCATCCTGAGTGTAGGAAACACTTTTCGGGAGTTCTGTAGCATGGGAGTAGTCTTACGCACTATGCGGGTTTTCAGTAGTCTGAGTAAAAGAGAAGCAGCTTACAGGATTTCTGTACATTGGAAGTAGTGAGAGGCAGTTTACAGGAATTCTGCATCCTGAGTGTAGGAAACAATTTACGGGAGTTCAGTAGCATGGGAGCAGCCGTATGCACTATGCGAGTTTTCTGTACCCTGTGTTTAGGACATGCTGCTTACATGCGTTCTGTAAGCTGGATGTAGAGAGAAGCAATTTACTGGAACTCTGCATCTTGAGTGTAGGAGACAGTCTATGGGAGTCTGTAACATGGCTCTAGCCATACTCAGTATGCGGGATTTCTGTAGGCTGTGTGTAGGAGATGCAGCTTACAAGATTTCTGTAAGCTGGATGTAGAGCGAAGCAGTTTACTGGAGTTCTGCATCCTGAGTGTAGGAAACACTTTACGGGAGTTCTGTAGCATGGGAGTAGTCTTACGCACTATGCGGGTTTTCAGTAGTCTGAGTAAAAGAGAAGCAGCTTACAGGATTTCTGTACATTGGAAGTAGTGAGAGGCAGTTTACAGGAATTCTGCATCCTGAGTGTAGAAAACACTTTACGGGAGTTCTCTGGCATGGGAGTAGTCTTACGCACTATGCGGGTTTTCAGTAGCCTGAGTAAAAGAGAAGCAGCTTACAGGATTTCTGTACATTGGAAGTAGTGAGAGGCAGTTTAAAGGACTTCTGCATCCTGAGTGTAGGAAACACTTTACGGGAGTTCTGTAGCATGGGAGTAGTCTTACGCACTACGCGGGTTTTCAGTATTCTGAGTAAAAGAGAAGCACCTTACAGGATTTCTGTACCTTGGAAATAGTGAGAGGCAGTTTACACGAGTTCTACATCCTGAGTGTAGGAGACAGTCTATGGGAGTTCTGTAACATGGCTCTAGCAATACTCAGTATGCGGGATTTCTGTAGTCTGTGTGTAGGAGATGCAGCTTACAGGATTTCTGTAAGCTGGATGTAGAGCGAAGCAGTTTACTGGAGTTCTGCATCCTGAGTGTAGGAAACACTTTACGGGAGTTCTGTAGCATGGGAGCAGTATTACGCACTATGCGGGTTTTCAGTAGTCTGAGTAAAAGAGAAGCAGCTTACAGGATTTCTGTACATTGGAAGTAAAGAGAGGCAGTTTACAGGAGTTCTGCATCCTGAGTGTAGGAAACACTTTTCGGGAGTTCTGTAGCATGGGAGTAGTCTTACGCACTACGCGGGTTTTCAGTAGTCTGAGTAAAAGAGAAGCAGCTTACAGGATTTCTGTACCTTGGAAATAGTGAGAGGCAGTTTACACGAGTTCTACATCCTGAGTGTAGGAGACAGTCTATGGGAGTTCTGTAACATGGCTCTAGCAATACTCAGTATGCGGGATTTCTGTAGTCTGTGTGTAGGAGATGCAGCTTACAGGATTTCTGTAAGCTGGATGTAGAGCGAAGCAGTTTACTGGAGTTCTGCATCCTGAGTGTAGGAAACACTTTACGGGAGTTCTCTGGCATGGGAGTAGTCTTACGCACTATGCGGGTTTTCAGTCGTCTGAGTAAAAGGGAAGCAGCTTACAGGATTTCTGTACATTGGAAGTAGTGAGAGGCAGTTTACAGGAGTTCTGCATCCTGAGTGTAGGAAACACTTTACGGGAGTTCTCTAGCATGGGAGTAGTCTTACGCACTATGCGGGTTTTCAGTAGTCTGAGTAAAAGAGAAGCAGCTTACAGGATTTCTGTACATTGGAAGTAGTGACAGGCAGTTTACAGGAATTCTGCATAATGAGTGTAGAAAACACTTTACGGGAGTTCTGTAGCATGGGAGTAGTCTTACGCACTATGCGGGTTTTCAGTAGTCTGAGTAAAAGAGAAGCAGCTTACAGGATTTCTGTACATTGGAAATAGTGAGAGGCAGTTTACACGAGTTCTACATCCTGAGTGTAGGAGACAGTCTATGGGAGTTCTGTAACATGGCTCTAGCCATACTCAGTATGCGGGATTTCTGTAGTCTGTGTGTAGGAGATGCAGCTCACAGGATTTCTGTAAGCTGGATGTACAGCGAAGCAGTTTACTGGAGTTCTGCATCCTGAGTGTAGGAAACACTTTACGGGAGTTCTGTAGCATGGAAGCAGTATTACGCACTATGCGGGTTTTCAGTAGTCTCAGTAAAAGAGAAGCAGCTTACAGGATTTCTGTACATTGGAAGTTGTGAGAGGCAGTTTACAGGAGTTCTGCATCCTGAGTGTAGGAAACACTTTTCGGGAGTTCTGTAGCATGGGAGTAGTCTTACGCACTATGCGGGTTTTCAGTAGTCTGAGTAAAAGAGAAGCAGCTTACAGGATTTCTGTACATTGGAAGTAATGAGAGGCAGTTTACAGGAGTTCTGCATCCTGAGTGTAGGAAACAATTTACGGGAGTTCAGTAGCATGGGAGCAGCCGTATGCACTATGCGAGTTTTCTGTACCCTGTGTTTAGGACATGCTGCTTACATGCGTTCTGTAAGCTGGATGTAGAGAGAAGCAATTTACTGGAACTCTGCATCTTGAGTGTAGGAGACAGTCTATGGGAGTCTGTAACATGGCTCTAGCCATACTCAGTATGCGGGATTTCTGTAGGCTGTGTGTAGGAGATGCAGCTTACAAGATTTCTGTAAGCTGGATGTAGAGCGAAGCAGTTTACTGGAGTTCTGCATCCTGAGTGTAGGAAACACTTTACGGGAGTTCTGTAGCATGGGAGTAGTCTTACGCACTATGCGGGTTTTCAGTAGTCTGAGTAAAAGAGAAGCAGCTTACAGGATTTCTGTACATTGGAAGTAGTGAGAGGCAGTTTACAGGAATTCTGCATCCTGAGTGTAGAAAACACTTTACGGGAGTTCTCTGGCATGGGAGTAGTCTTACGCACTATGCGGGTTTTCAGTAGCCTGAGTAAAAGAGAAGCAGCTTACAGGATTTCTGTACATTGGAAGTAGTGAGAGGCAGTTTAAAGGACTTCTGCATCCTGAGTGTAGGAAACACTTTACGGGAGTTCTGTAGCATGGGAGTAGTCTTACGCACTACGCGGGTTTTCAGTATTCTGAGTAAAAGAGAAGCACCTTACAGGATTTCTGTACCTTGGAAATAGTGAGAGGCAGTTTACACGAGTTCTACATCCTGAGTGTAGGAGACAGTCTATGGGAGTTCTGTAACATGGCTCTAGCAATACTCGGTATGCGGGATTTCTGTAGTCTGTGTGTAGGAGATGCAGCTTACAGGATTTCTGTAAGCTGGATGTAGAGCGAAGCAGTTTACTGGAGTTCTGCATCCTGAGTGTAGGAAACACTTTACGGGAGTTCTGTAGCATGGGAGCAGTATTACGCACTATGCGGGTTTTCAGTAGTCTGAGTAAAAGAGAAGCAGCTTACAGGATTTCTGTACATTGGAAGTAAAGAGAGGCAGTTTACAGGAGTTCTGCATCCTGAGTGTAGGAAACACTTTACGGGAGTTCTGTAGCATGGGAGTAGTCTTACGCACTACGCGGGTTTTCAGTAGTCTGAGTAAAAGAGAAGCAGCTTACAGGATTTCTGTACCTTGGAAATAGTGAGAGGCAGTTTACACGAGTTCTACATCCTGAGTGTAGGAGACAGTCTATGGGAGTTCTGTAACATGGCTCTAGCAATACTCAGTATGCGGGATTTCTGTAGTCTGTGTGTAGGAGATGCAGCTTACAGGATTTCTGTAAGCTGGATGTAGAGCGAAGCAGTTTACTGGAGTTCTGCATCCTGAGTGTAGGAAACACTTTACGGGAGTTCTCTGGCATGGGAGTAGTCTTACGCACTATGCGGGTTTTCAGTCGTCTGAGTAAAAGGGAAGCAGCTTACAGGATTTCTGTACATTGGAAGTAGTGAGAGGCAGTTTACAGGAGTTCTGCATCCTGAGTGTAGGAAACACTTTACGGGAGTTCTCTAGCATGGGAGTAGTCTTACGCACTATGCGGGTTTTCAGTAGTCTGAGTAAAAGAGAAGCAGCTTACAGGATTTCTGTACATTGGAAGTAGTGACAGGCAGTTTACAGGAATTCTGCATAATGAGTGTAGAAAACACTTTACGGGAGTTCTGTAGCATGGGAGTAGTCTTACGCACTATGCGGGTTTTCAGTAGTCTGAGTAAAAGAGAAGCAGCTTACAGGATTTCTGTACATTGGAAATAGTGAGAGGCAGTTTACACGAGTTCTACATCCTGAGTGTAGGAGACAGTCTATGGGAGTTCTGTAACATGGCTCTAGCCATACTCAGTATGCGGGATTTCTGTAGTCTGTGTGTAGGAGATGCAGCTCACAGGATTTCTGTAAGCTGGATGTACAGCGAAGCAGTTTACTGGAGTTCTGCATCCTGAGTGTAGGAAACACTTTACGGGAGTTCTGTAGCATGGAAGCAGTATTACGCACTATGCGGGTTTTCAGTAGTCTGAGTAAAAGAGAAGCAGCTTACAGGATTTCTGTACATTGGAAGTTGTGAGAGGCAGTTTACAGGAGTTCTGCATCCTGAGTGTAGGAAACACTTTTCGGGAGTTCTGTAGCATGGGAGTAGTCTTACGCACTATGCGGGTTTTCAGTAGTCTGAGTAAAAGAGAAGCAGCTTACAGGATTTCTGTACATTGGAAGTAGTGAGAGGCAGTTTACAGGAATTCTGCATCCTGAGTGTAGGAAACAATTTACGGGAGTTCAGTAGCATGGGAGCAGCCGTATGCACTATGCGAGTTTTCTGTACCCTGTGTTTAGGACATGCTGCTTACATGCGTTCTGTAAGCTGGATGTAGAGAGAAGCAATTTACTGGAACTCTGCATCTTGAGTGTAGGAGACAGTCTATGGGAGTCTGTAACATGGCTCTAGCCATACTCAGTATGCGGGATTTCTGTAGGCTGTGTGTAGGAGATGCAGCTTACAAGATTTCTGTAAGCTGGATGTAGAGCGAAGCAGTTTACTGGAGTTCTGCATCCTGAGTGTAGGAAACACTTTACGGGAGTTCTGTAGCATGGGAGTAGTCTTACGCACTATGCGGGTTTTCAGTAGTCTGAGTAAAAGAGAAGCAGCTTACAGGATTTCTGTACATTGGAAGTAGTGAGAGGCAGTTTACAGGAATTCTGCATCCTGAGTGTAGAAAACACTTTACGGGAGTTCTCTGGCATGGGAGTAGTCTTACGCACTATGCGGGTTTTCAGTAGCCTGAGTAAAAGAGAAGCAGCTTACAGGATTTCTGTACATTGGAAGTAGTGAGAGGCAGTTTAAAGGACTTCTGCATCCTGAGTGTAGGAAACACTTTACGGGAGTTCTGTAGCATGGGAGTAGTCTTACGCACTACGCGGGTTTTCAGTATTCTGAGTAAAAGAGAAGCACCTTACAGGATTTCTGTACCTTGGAAATAGTGAGAGGCAGTTTACACGAGTTCTACATCCTGAGTGTAGGAGACAGTCTATGGGAGTTCTGTAACATGGCTCTAGCAATACTCAGTATGCGGGATTTCTGTAGTCTGTGTGTAGGAGATGCAGCTTACAGGATTTCTGTAAGCTGGATGTAGAGCGAAGCAGTTTACTGGAGTTCTGCATCCTGAGTGTAGGAAACACTTTACGGGAGTTCTGTAGCATGGGAGCAGTATTACGCACTATGCGGGTTTTCAGTAGTCTGAGTAAAAGAGAAGCAGCTTACAGGATTTCTGTACATTGGAAGTAAAGAGAGGCAGTTTACAGGAGTTCTGCATCCTGAGTGTAGGAAACACTTTACGGGAGTTCTGTAGCATGGGAGTAGTCTTACGCACTACGCGGGTTTTCAGTAGTCTGAGTAAAAGAGAAGCAGCTTACAGGATTTCTGTACCTTGGAAATAGTGAGAGGCAGTTTACACGAGTTCTACATCCTGAGTGTAGGAGACAGTCTATGGGAGTTCTGTAACATGGCTCTAGCAATACTCAGTATGCGGGATTTCTGTAGTCTGTGTGTAGGAGATGCAGCTTACAGGATTTCTGTAAGCTGGATGTAGAGCGAAGCAGTTTACTGGAGTTCTGCATCCTGAGTGTAGGAAACACTTTACGGGAGTTCTCTGGCATGGGAGTAGTCTTACGCACTATGCGGGTTTTCAGTCGTCTGAGTAAAAGGGAAGCAGCTTACAGGATTTCTGTACATTGGAAGTAGTGAGAGGCAGTTTACAGGAGTTCTGCATCCTGAGTGTAGGAAACACTTTACGGGAGTTCTCTAGCATGGGAGTAGTCTTACGCACTATGCGGGTTTTCAGTAGTCTGAGTAAAAGAGAAGCAGCTTACAGGATTTCTGTACATTGGAAGTAGTGACAGGCAGTTTACAGGAATTCTGCATAATGAGTGTAGAAAACACTTTACGGGAGTTCTGTAGCATGGGAGTAGTCTTACGCACTATGCGGGTTTTCAGTAGTCTGAGTAAAAGAGAAGCAGCTTACAGGATTTCTGTACATTGGAAATAGTGAGAGGCAGTTTACACGAGTTCTACATCCTGAGTGTAGGAGACAGTCTATGGGAGTTCTGTAACATGGCTCTAGCCATACTCAGTATGCGGGATTTCTGTAGTCTGTGTGTAGGAGATGCAGCTCACAGGATTTCTGTAAGCTGGATGTACAGCGAAGCAGTTTACTGGAGTTCTGCATCCTGAGTGTAGGAAACACTTTACGGGAGTTCTGTAGCATGGAAGCAGTATTACGCACTATGCGGGTTTTCAGTAGTCT
Source organism: Oryctolagus cuniculus (assembly GCF_051225735.1). NCBI lineage: Eukaryota > Metazoa > Chordata > Mammalia > Lagomorpha > Leporidae > Oryctolagus > Oryctolagus cuniculus. Next base: position 84,057,891 of record NC_142879.1, read on the forward strand.
GAGTAAAAGAGAAGCAGCTTACAGGATTTCTGTACATTGGAAGTTGTGAGAGGCAGTTTACAGGAGTTCTGCATCCTGAGTGTAGGAAACACTTTTCGGGAGTTCTGTAGCATGGGAGTAGTCTTACGCACTATGCGGGTTTTCAGTAGTCTGAGTAAAGGAGAAGCAGCTTACAGGATTTCTGTACATTGGAAGTAATGAGAGGCAGTTTACAGGAGTTCTGCATCCTGAGTGTAGGAAACAATTTACGGGAGTTCAGTAGCATGGGAGCAGCCGTATGCACTATGCGAGTTTTCTGTACCCTGTGTTTAGGACATGCTGCTTACATGCGTTCTGTAAGCTGGATGTAGAGAGAAGCAATTTACTGGAACTCTGCATCTTGAGTGTAGGAGACAGTCTATGGGAGTCTGTAACATGGCTCTAGCCATACTCAGTATGCGGGATTTCTGTAGGCTGTGTGTAGGAGATGCAGCTTACAAGATTTCTGTAAGCTGGATGTAGAGCGAAGCAGTTTACTGGAGTTCTGCATCCTGAGTGTAGGAAACACTTTACGGGAGTTCTGTAGCATGGGAGTAGTCTTACGCACTATGCGGGTTTTCAGTAGTCTGAGTAAAAGAGAAGCAGCTTACAGGATTTCTGTACATTGGAAGTAGTGAGAGGCAGTTTACAGGAATTCTGCATCCTGAGTGTAGAAAACACTTTACGGGAGTTCTCTGGCATGGGAGTAGTCTTACGCACTATGCGGGTTTTCAGTAGCCTGAGTAAAAGAGAAGCAGCTTACAGGATTTCTGTACATTGGAAGTAGTGAGAGGCAGTTTAAAGGACTTCTGCATCCTGAGTGTAGGAAACACTTTACGGGAGTTCTGTAGCATGGGAGTAGTCTTACGCACTACGCGGGTTTTCAGTATTCTGAGTAAAAGAGAAGCACCTTACAGGATTTCTGTACCTTGGAAATAGTGAGAGGCAGTTTACACGAGTTCTACATCCTGAGTGTAGGAGACAGTCTATGGGAGTTCTGTAACATGGCTCTAGCAATACTCAGTATGCGGGATTTCTGTAGTCTGTGTGTAGGAGATGCAGCTTACAGGATTTCTGTAAGCTGGATGTAGAGCGAAGCAGTTTACTGGAGTTCTGCATCCTGAGTGTAGGAAACACTTTACGGGAGTTCTGTAGCATGGGAGCAGTATTACGCACTATGCGGGTTTTCAGTAGTCTGAGTAAAAGAGAAGCAGCTTACAGGATTTCTGTACATTGGAAGTAAAGAGAGGCAGTTTACAGGAGTTCTGCATCCTGAGTGTAGGAAACACTTTACGGGAGTTCTGTAGCATGGGAGTAGTCTTACGCACTACGCGGGTTTTCAGTAGTCTGAGTAAAAGAGAAGCAGCTTACAGGATTTCTGTACCTTGGAAATAGTGAGAGGCAGTTTACACGAGTTCTACATCCTGAGTGTAGGAGACAGTCTATGGGAGTTCTGTAACATGGCTCTAGCAATACTCAGTATGCGGGATTTCTGTAGTCTGTGTGTAGGAGATGCAGCTTACAGGATTTCTGTAAGCTGGATGTAGAGCGAAGCAGTTTACTGGAGTTCTGCATCCTGAGTGTAGGAAACACTTTACGGGAGTTCTCTGGCATGGGAGTAGTCTTACGCACTATGCGGGTTTTCAGTCGTCTGAGTAAAAGGGAAGCAGCTTACAGGATTTCTGTACATTGGAAGTAGTGAGAGGCAGTTTACAGGAGTTCTGCATCCTGAGTGTAGGAAACACTTTACGGGAGTTCTCTAGCATGGGAGTAGTCTTACGCACTATGCGGGTTTTCAGTAGTCTGAGTAAAAGAGAAGCAGCTTACAGGATTTCTGTACATTGGAAGTAGTGACAGGCAGTTTACAGGAATTCTGCATAATGAGTGTAGAAAACACTTTACGGGAGTTCTGTAGCATGGGAGTAGTCTTACGCACTATGCGGGTTTTCAGTAGTCTGAGTAAAAGAGAAGCAGCTTACAGGATTTCTGTACATTGGAAATAGTGAGAGGCAGTTTACACGAGTTCTACATCCTGAGTGTAGGAGACAGTCTATGGGAGTTCTGTAACATGGCTCTAGCCATACTCAGTATGCGGGATTTCTGTAGTCTGTGTGTAGGAGATGCAGCTCACAGGATTTCTGTAAGCTGGATGTACAGCGAAGCAGTTTACTGGAGTTCTGCATCCTGAGTGTAGGAAACACTTTACGGGAGTTCTGTAGCATGGAAGCAGTATTACGCACTATGCGGGTTTTCAGTAGTCTGAGTAAAAGAGAAGCAGCTTACAGGATTTCTGTACATTGGAAGTTGTGAGAGGCAGTTTACAGGAGTTCTGCATCCTGAGTGTAGGAAACACTTTTCGGGAGTTCTGTAGCATGGGAGTAGTCTTACGCACTATGCGGGTTTTCAGTAGTCTGAGTAAAAGAGAAGCAGCTTACAGGATTTCTGTACATTGGAAGTAATGAGAGGCAGTTTACAGGAGTTCTGCATCCTGAGTGTAGGAAACAATTTACGGGAGTTCAGTAGCATGGGAGCAGCCGTATGCACTATGCGAGTTTTCTGTACCCTGTGTTTAGGACATGCTGCTTACATGCGTTCTGTAAGCTGGATGTAGAGAGAAGCAATTTACTGGAACTCTGCATCTTGAGTGTAGGAGACAGTCTATGGGAGTCTGTAACATGGCTCTAGCCATACTCAGTATGCGGGATTTCTGTAGGCTGTGTGTAGGAGATGCAGCTTACAAGATTTCTGTAAGCTGGATGTAGAGCGAAGCAGTTTACTGGAGTTCTGCATCCTGAGTGTAGGAAACACTTTACGGGAGTTCTGTAGCATGGGAGTAGTCTTACGCACTATGCGGGTTTTCAGTAGTCTGAGTAAAAGAGAAGCAGCTTACAGGATTTCTGTACATTGGAAGTAGTGAGAGGCAGTTTACAGGAATTCTGCATCCTGAGTGTAGAAAACACTTTACGGGAGTTCTCTGGCATGGGAGTAGTCTTACGCACTATGCGGGTTTTCAGTAGCCTGAGTAAAAGAGAAGCAGCTTACAGGATTTCTGTACATTGGAAGTAGTGAGAGGCAGTTTAAAGGACTTCTGCATCCTGAGTGTAGGAAACACTTTACGGGAGTTCTGTAGCATGGGAGTAGTCTTACGCACTACGCGGGTTTTCAGTATTCTGAGTAAAAGAGAAGCACCTTACAGGATTTCTGTACCTTGGAAATAGTGAGAGGCAGTTTACACGAGTTCTACATCCTGAGTGTAGGAGACAGTCTATGGGAGTTCTGTAACATGGCTCTAGCAATACTCAGTATGCGGGATTTCTGTAGTCTGTGTGTAGGAGATGCAGCTTACAGGATTTCTGTAAGCTGGATGTAGAGCGAAGCAGTTTACTGGAGTTCTGCATCCTGAGTGTAGGAAACACTTTACGGGAGTTCTGTAGCATGGGAGCAGTATTACGCACTATGCGGGTTTTCAGTAGTCTGAGTAAAAGAGAAGCAGCTTACAGGATTTCTGTACATTGGAAGTAAAGAGAGGCAGTTTACAGGAGTTCTGCATCCTGAGTGTAGGAAACACTTTACGGGAGTTCTGTAGCATGGGAGTAGTCTTACGCACTACGCGGGTTTTCAGTAGTCTGAGTAAAAGAGAAGCAGCTTACAGGATTTCTGTACCTTGGAAATAGTGAGAGGCAGTTTACACGAGTTCTACATCCTGAGTGTAGGAGACAGTCTATGGGAGTTCTGTAACATGGCTCTAGCAATACTCAGTATGCGGGATTTCTGTAGTCTGTGTGTAGGAGATGCAGCTTACAGGATTTCTGTAAGCTGGATGTAGAGCGAAGCAGTTTACTGGAGTTCTGCATCCTGAGTGTAGGAAACACTTTACGGGAGTTCTCTGGCATGGGAGTAGTCTTACGCACTATGCGGGTTTTCAGTAGTCTGAGTAAAAGAGAAGCAGCTTACAGGATTTCTGTACATTGGAAGTAAAGAGAGGCAGTTTACAGGAGTTCTGCATCCTGAGTGTAGGAAACACTTTATGGGAGTTCTGTAGCATGGGAGTAGTCTTACGCACTACGCGGGTTTTCAGTAGTCTGAGTAAAAGAGAAGCAGCTTACAGGATTTCTGTACCTTGGAAATAGTGAGAGGCAGTTTACACGAGTTCTACATCCTGAGTGTAGGAGACAGTCTATGGGAGTTCTGTAACATGGCTCTAGCAATACTCAGTATGCGGGATTTCTGTAGTCTGTGTGTAGGAGATGCAGCTTACAGGATTTCTGTAAGCTGGATGTAGAGCGAAGCAGTTTACTGGAGTTCTGCATCCTGAGTGTAGGAAACACTTTACGGGAGTTCTGTAGCATGGGAGTAGTCTTACGCACTTTGCGGGTTTTCAGTCGTCTGAGTAAAAGGGAAGCAGCTTACAGGATTTCTGTACATTGGAAGTAGTGAGAGGCAGTTTACAGGAGTTCTGCATCCTGAGTGTAGGAAACACTTTTCGGGAGTTCTGTAACATGGGAGTAGTCTTACGCACTATGCGGGTTTTCAGTAGTCTGAGTAAAAGAAAAGCAGCTTACAGGATTTCTGTACATTGGAAGTAGTGAGAGGCAGTTTACAGGAGTTCTGCATCCTGAGTGTAGGAAACACTTTACGGGAGTTCTCTGGCATGGGAGTAGTCTTACGCACTATGCGGGTTTTCAGTAGTCTGAGTAAAAGAGAAGCAGCTTACAGGATTTCTGTACATTGGAAGTAGTGAGAGGCAGTTTACAGGAGTTCTGCATCCTGAGTGTAGGAAACACTTTTCGGGAGTTCTGTAACATGGGAGTAGTCTTACGCACTATGCGGGTTTTCAGTAGTCTGAGTAAAAGAAAAGCAGCTTACAGGATTTCTGTACATTGGAAGTAATGAGAGGCAGTTTACAGGAGTTCTGCATCCTGAGTGTAGGAAACAATTTACGGGAGTTCTGTAGCATGGGAGCAGCCGTATGCACTATGCGAGTTTTCTGTACCCTGTGTTTAGGACATGCTGCTTACATGCGTTCTGTGAGCTGGATGTAGAGAGAAGCAATTTACTGGAACTCTGCATCTTGAGTGTAGGAGACAGTCTATGGGAGTCTGTAACATGGCTCTAGCCATACTCAGTATGCGGGATTTCTGTAGTCTGTGTGTAGGAGATGCAGCTTACAGGATTTCTGTAAGCTGGATGTAGAGCGAAGCAGTTTACTGGAGTTCTGCATCCTGAGTGTAGGAAACACTTTACGGGAGTTCTGTAGCATGGGAGTAGTCTTACGCACTATGCGGGTTTTCAGTCGTCTGAGTAAAAGAGAAGCAGCTTACAGGATTTCTGTACATTGGAAGTAGTGAGAGGCAGTTTACAGGAGTTCTGCATCCTGAGTGTAGGAAACACTTTACGGGAGTTCTGTAGCATGGGAGTAGTGTTACACACTATGCGGGTTTTCAGTAGTCTGAGTAAAAGAGAAGCAGCTTACAGGATTTCTGTACTGTGGAAATAGTGAGAGGCAGTTTACACGAGTTCTACATCCTGAGTGTAGGAGACAGACTATGGGAGTTCTGTAACATGGCTCTAGCCATACTCAGTATGCGGGATTTCTGTAGTCTGTGTGTAGGAGATGCAGCTCACAGGATTTCTGTAAGCTGGATGTAGAGCGAAGCAGTTTACTGGAGTTCTGCATCCTGAGTGTAGGAAACACTTTACGGGAGTTCTGTAGCATGGGAGTAGTCTTACGCACTATGCGGGTTTTCAGTCGTCTGAGTAAAAGAGAAGCAGCTTACAGGATTTCTGTACATTGGAAGTAGTGAGAGGCAGTTTACAGGAGTTCTGCATCCTGAGTGTAGGAAACACTTTTCGCGAGTTCTGTAACATGGGAGTAGTCTTACGCACTATGCGGGTTTTCAGTAGTCTGAGTAAAAGAGAAGCAGCTTACAGGATTTCTGTACATTGGAAGTAGTGAGAGGCAGTTTACAGGAGTTCTGCATCCTGAGTGTAGGAAACACTTTACGGGAGTTCTGTAGCATGGGAGTAGTCTTACGCACTATGCGGGTTTTCAGTAGTCTGAGTAAAAGAGAAGCAGCTTACAGGATTTCTGTACTTTGGAAATAGTGAGAGGCAGTTTACAAGAGTTCTACATCCTGAGTGTAGGAGACAGACTATGGGAGTTCTGTAACATGGCTCTAGCCATTCTCAGTATGCGGGATTTCTGTAGTCTCTGTGTAGGAGATGCAGCTCACAGAATTTCTGTAAGCTGGATGTAGAGCGAAGCAGTTTACTGGAGTTCTGCATCCTGAGTGTAGGAAACACTTTACGGGAGTTCTGTAGCATGGGAGCAGTATTACGCACTATGCGGGTTTTCAGTAGTCTGAGTAAAAGAGAAGCAGCTTACAGGATTTCTGTACATTGGAAGTAGTGAGAGGCAGTTTACAGGAGTTCTGCATCCTGAGTGTAGGAAACACTTTACGGGAGTTCTGTAGCATGGGAGTAGTCTTACGCACTACGCTGGTTTTCAGTAGTCTGAGTAAAAGAGAAGCAGCTTACAGGATTTCTGTACCTTGGAAATAGTGAGAGGCAGTTTACACGAGTTCTACATCCTGAGTGTAGGAGACAGACTATGGGAGTTCTGTAACATGGCTCTAGCAATACTCAGTATGCGGGATTTCTGTAGTCTGTGTGTAGGAGATGCAGCTTACAGGATTTCTGTAAGCTGGATGTAGAGCGAAGCAGTTTACTGGAGTTCTGCATCCTGAGTGTAGGAAACACTTTACGGGAGTTCTGTAGCATGGGAGTAGTCTTACGCACTATGCGGGTTTTCAGTAGTCTGAGTAAAAGAGAAGCAGCTTACAGGATTTCTGTACCTTGGAAATAGTGAGAGGCAGTTTACAGGAGTTCTGCATCCTGAGTGTAGGAAACACTTTACGGGAGTTCTGTAGCATGGGAGTAGTCTTACGCACTACGCGGGTTTTCAGTAGTCTGAGTAAAAAGAAGCACCTTACAGGATTTCTGTACCTTGGAAATAGTGAGAGGCAGTTTACACGAGTTCTACATCCTGAGTGTAGGAGACAGTCTATGGGAGTTCTGTAACATGGCTCTAGCAATACTCAGTATGCGGGATTTCTGTAGTCTGTGTGTAGGAGATGCAGCTTACAGGATTTCTGTAAGCTGGATGTAGAGCGAAGCAGTTTACTGGAGTTCTGCATCCTGAGTGTAGGAAACACTTTACGGGAGTTCTGTAGCATGGGAGTAGTCTTACGCACTATGCGGGTTTTCAGTCGTCTGAGTAAAAGAGAAGCAGCTTACAGGATTTCTGTACATTGGAAGTAGTGAGAGGCAGTTTACAGGAGTTCTGCATCCTGAGTGTAGGAAACACTTTTCGGGAGTTCTGTAACATGGGAGTAGTCTTACGCACTATGCGGGTTTTCAGTAGTCTGAGTAAAAGAAAAGCAGCTTAGAGGATTTCTGTACATTGGAAGTAGTGAGAGGCAGTTTACAGGAGTTCTGCATCCTGAGAGTAGGAAACACTTTTCGGGAGTTCTGTAGCATGGGAGTAGTCTTACGCACTATGCGGGTTTTCAGTAGTCTGAGTAAAAGAGAAGCAGCTTACAGGATTTCTGTACATTGGAAGTAGTGAGAGGCAGTTTACAGGAGTTCTGCATCCTGAGTGTAGGAAACGCTTTTCGCAAGTTCTGTAACATGGGAGTAGTCTTACGCACTATGCGGGTTTTCAGTAGTCTGAGTAAAAGAGAAGCAGCTTACAGGATTTCTGTACATTGGAAGTAGTAAGAGGCAGTTTACAGGAATTCTGCATCCTGAGTGTAGAAAACACTTTACGGGAGTTCTCTGGCATGGGAGTAGTCTTACGCACTATGCGGGTTTTCAGTAGCCTGAGTAAAAGAGAAGCAGCTTACAGGATTTCTGTACATTGGAAGTAGTGAGAGGCAGTTTACAGGAGTTCTGCATCCTGAGTGTAGGAAACACTTTTCGGGAGTTCTGTAACATGGGAGTAGTCTTACGCACTATGCGGGTTTTCAGTCGTCTGAGTTAAAGAGAAGCAGCTTACAGGATTTCTGTACATTGGAAGTAGTGAGAGGCAGTTTAAAGGACTTCTGCATCCTGAGTGTAGGAAACACTTTACGGGAGTTCTGTAGCATGGGAGTAGTCTTACGCACTACGCGGGTTTTCAGTATTCTGAGTAAAAGAGAAGCACCTTACAGGATTTCTGTACCTTGGAAATAGTGAGAGTCAGTTTACACGAGTTCTACATCCTGAGTGTAGGAGACAGTCTATGGGAGTTCTGTAACATGGCTCTAGCAATACTCAGTATGCGGGATTTCTGTAGTCTGTGTGTAGGAGATGCAGCTTACAGGATTTCTGTAAGCTGGATGTAGAGCGAAGCAGTTTACTGGAGTTCTGCATCCTGAGTGTAGGAAACACTTTACGGGAGTTCTCTGGCATGGGAGTAGTCTTACGCACTATGCGGGTTTTCAGTAGTCTGAGTAAAAGAGAAGCAGCTTACAGGATTTCTGTACATTGGAAGTAGTGAGAGGCAGTTTACAGGAGTTCTGCATCCTGAGTGTAGGAAACACTTTTCGGGAGTTCTGTAACATGGGAGTAGTCTTACGCACTATGCGGGTTTTCAGTAGTCTGAGTAAAAGAAAAGCAGCTTACAGGATTTCTGTACATTGGAAGTAATGAGAGGCAGTTTACAGGAGTTCTGCATCCTGAGTGTAGGAAACAATTTACGGGAGTTCTGTAGCATGGGAGCAGCCGTATGCACTATGCGAGTTTTCTGTACCCTGTGTTTAGGACATGCTGCTTACATGCGTTCTGTAAGCTGGATGTAGAGAGAAGCAATTTACTGGAACTCTGCATCTTGAGTGTAGGAGACAGTCTATGGGAGTCTGTAACATGGCTCTAGCCATACTCAGTATGCGGGATTTCTGTAGTCTGTGTGTAGGAGATGCAGCTTACAGGATTTCTGTAAGCTGGATGTAGAGCGAAGCAGTTTACTGGAGTTCTGCATCCTGAGTGTAGGAAACACTTTACGGGAGTTCTGTAGCATGGGAGTAGTCTTACGCACTATGCGGGTTTTCAGTCGTCTGAGTAAAAGAGAAGCAGCTTACAGGATTTCTGTACATTGGAAGTAGTGAGAGGCAGTTTACAGGAGTTCTGCATCCTGAGTGTAGGAAACACTTTACGGGAGTTCTGTAGCATGGGAGTAGTCTTACGCACTACGCTGGTTTTCAGTAGTCTGAGTAAAAGAGAAGCAGCTTACAGGATTTCTGTACATTGGAAGTAGTGAGAGGCAGTTTACAGGAGTTCTGCATCCTGAGTGTAGGAAACACTTTACGGGAGTTCTGTAGCATGGGAGTAGTCTTACGCACTATGCGGGTTTTCAGTAGTCTGAGTAAAAGAGAAGCAGCTTACAGGATTTCTGTACTTTGGAAATAGTGAGAGGCAGTTTACACGAGTTCTACATCCTGAGTGTAGGAGACAGTCTATGGGAGTTCTGTAACATGGCTCTAGCCATACTCAGTATGCGGGATTTCTGTAGTCTGTGTGTAGGAGATGCAGCTCACAGGATTTCTGTAAGCTGGATGTAGAGCGAAGCAGTTTACTGGAGTTCTGCATCCTGAGTGTAGGAAACACTTTACGGGAGTTCTGTAGCATGGGAGTAGTCTTACGCACTATGCGGGTTTTCAGTCGTCTGAGTAAAAGAGAAGCAGCTTACAGGATTTCTGTACATTGGAAGTAGTGAGAGGCAGTTTACAGGAGTTCTTCATCCTGAGTGTAGGAAACACTTTTCGCGAGTTCTGTAACATGGGAGTAGTCTTACGCACTATGCGGGTTTTCAGTAGTCTGAGTAAAAGAGAAGCAGCTTACAGGATTTCTGTACATTGGAAGTAGTGAGAGGCAGTTTACAGGAGTTCTGCATCCTGAGTGTAGGAAACACTTTACGGGAGTTCTGTAGCATGGGAGTAGTCTTACGCACTATGCGGGTTTTCAGTAGTCTGAGTAAAAGAGAAGCAGCTTACAGGATTTCTGTACTTTGGAAATAGTGAGAGGCAGTTTACAAGAGTTCTACATCCTGAGTGTAGGAGACAGACTATGGGAGTTCTGTAACATGGCTCTAGCCATTCTCAGTATGCGGGATTTCTGTAGTCTCTGTGTAGGAGATGCAGCTCACAGAATTTCTGTAAGCTGGATGTAGAGCGAAGCAGTTTACTGGAGTTCTGCATCCTGAGTGTAGGAAACACTTTACGGGAGTTCTGTAGCATGGGAGTAGTCTTACGCACTATGCGGGTTTTCAGTAGTCTGAGTAAAAGAGAAGCAGCTTACAGGATTTCTGTACATTGGAAGTAGTGAGAGGCAGTTTACAGGAGTTCTGCATCCTGAGTGTAGGAAACACTTTACGGGAGTTCTGTAGCATGGGAGTAGTCTTACGCACTATGCGGGTTTTCAGTAGTCTGAGTAAAAGAGAAGCAGCTTACAGGATTTCTGTACCTTGGAAATAGTGAGAGGCAGTTTACACGAGTTCTACATCCTGAGTGTAGGAGACAGACTATGGGAGTTCTGTAACATGGCTCTAGCAATACTCAGTATGCGGGATTTCTGTAGTCTGTGTGTAGGAGATGCAGCTTACAGGATTTCTGTAAGCTGGATGTAGAGCGAAGCAGTTTACTGGAGTTCTGCATCCTGAGTGTAGGAAACACTTTACGGGAGTTCTGTAGCATGGGAGTAGTCTTACGCACTATGCGGGTTTTCAGTAGTCTGAGTAAAAGAGAAGCAGCTTACAGGATTTCTGTACCTTGGAAATAGTGAGAGGCAGTTTACAGGAGTTCTGCATCCTGAGTGTAGGAAACACTTTACGGGAGTTCTGTAGCATGGGAGTAGTCTTACGCACTACGCGGGTTTTCAGTAGTCTGAGTAAAAAGAAGCACCTTACAGGTTTTCTGTACCTTGGAAATAGTGAGAGGCAGTTTACACGAGTTCTACATCCTGAGTGTAGGAGACAGTCTATGGGAGTTCTGTAACATGGCTCTAGCAATACTCAGTATGCGGGATTTCTGTAGTCTGTGTGTAGGAGATGCAGCTTACAGGATTTCTGTAAGCTGGATGTAGAGCGAAGCAGTTTACTGGAGTTCTGCATCCTGAGTGTAGGAAACACTTTACGGGAGTTCTGTAGCATGGGAGTAGTCTTACGCACTATGCGGGTTTTCAGTCGTCTGAGTAAAAGAGAAGCAGCTTACAGGATTTCTGTACATTGGAAGTAGTGAGAGGCAGTTTACAGGAGTTCTGCATCCTGAGTGTAGGAAACACTTTTCGGGAGTTCTGTAACATGGGAGTAGTCTTACGCACTATGCGGGTTTTCAGTAGTCTGAGTAAAAGAAAAGAAGCTTAGAGGATTTCTGTACATTGGAAGTAGTGAGAGGCAGTTTACAGGAGTTCTGCATCCTGAGAGTAGGAAACACTTTTCGGGAGTTCTGTAGCATGGCAGTAGTCTTACGCACTATGCGGGTTTTCAGTAGTCTGAGTAAAAGAGAAGCAGCTTACAGGATTTCTGTACATTGGAAGTAGTGAGAGGCAGTTTACAGGAGTTCTGCATCCTGAGTGTAGGAAACGCTTTTCGCAAGTTCTGTAACATGGGAGTAGTCTTACGCACTATGCGGGTTTTCAGTAGTCTGAGTAAAAGAGAAGCAGCTTACAGGATTTCTGTACATTGGAAGTAGTAAGAGGCAGTTTACAGGAATTCTGCATCCTGAGTGTAGAAAACACTTTACGGGAGTTCTCTGGCATGGGAGTAGTCTTACGCACTATGCGGGTTTTCAGTAGCCTGAGTAAAAGAGAAGCAGCTTACAGGATTTCTGTACATTGGAAGTAGTGAGAGGCAGTTTACAGGAGTTCTGCATCCTGAGAGTAGGAAACACTTTTCGGGAGTTCTGTAACATGGGAGTAGTCTTACGCACTATGCGGGTTTTCAGTCGTCTGAGTAAAAGAGAAGCAGCTTACAGGATTTCTGTACATTGGAAGTAGTGAGAGGCAGTTTAAAGGACTTCTGCATCCTGAGTGTAGGAAACACTTTACGGGAGTTCTGTAGCATGGGAGTAGTCTTACGCACTACGCGGGTTTTCAGTAGTCTGAGTAAAAGAGAAGCAGCTTACAGGATTTCTGTACCTTGGAAATAGTGAGAGTCAGTTTACACGAGTTCTACTTCCTGAGTGTAGGAGACAGTCTATGGGAGTTCTGTAACATGGCTCTAGCAATACTCAGTATGCGGGATTTCTGTAGTCTGTGTGTAGGAGATGCAGCTTACAGGATTTCTGTAAGCTGGATGTAGAGCGAAGCAGTTTACTGGAGTTCTGCATCCTGAGTGTAGGAAACACTTTACGGGAGTTCTGTAGCATGGGAGTAGTCTTACGCACTATGCGGGTTTTCAGTCGTCTGAGTAAAAGAGAAGCAGCTTACAGGATTTCTGTACATTGGAAGTAGTGAGAGGCAGTTTACAGGAGTTCTTCATCCTGAGTGTAGGAAACACTTTTCGCGAGTTCTGTAACATGGGAGTAGTCTTACGCACTATGCGGGTTTTCAGTAGTCTGAGTAAAAGAGAAGCAGCTTACAGGATTTCTGTACATTGGAAGTAGTGAGAGGCAGTTTACAGGAGTTCTGCATCCTGAGTGTAGGAAACACTTTACGGGAGTTCTGTAGCATGGGAGTAGTCTTACGCACTATGCGGGTTTTCAGTAGTCTGAGTAAAAGAGAAGCAGCTTACAGGATTTCTGTACTTTGGAAATAGTGAGAGGCAGTTTACAAGAGTTCTACATCCTGAGTGTAGGAGACAGACTATGGGAGTTCTGTAACATGGCTCTAGCCATTCTCAGTATGCGGGATTTCTGTAGTCTCTGTGTAGGAGATGCAGCTCACAGAATTTCTGTAAGCTGGATGTAGAGCGAAGCAGTTTACTGGAGTTCTGCATCCTGAGTGTAGGAAACACTTTACGGGAGTTCTGTAGCATGGGAGTAGTCTTACGCACTATGCGGGTTTTCAGTAGTCTGAGTAAAAGAGAAGCAGCTTACAGGATTTCTGTACATTGGAAGTAGTGAGAGGCAGTTTACAGGAGTTCTGCATCCTGAGTGTAGGAAACACTTTACGGGAGTTCTGTAGCATGGGAGTAGTCTTACGCACTATGCGGGTTTTCAGTAGTCTGAGTAAAAGAGAAGCAGCTTACAGGATTTCTGTACCTTGGAAATAGTGAGAGGCAGTTTACACGAGTTCTACATCCTGAGTGTAGGAGACAGACTATGGGAGTTCTGTAACATGGCTCTAGCAATACTCAGTATGCGGGATTTCTGTAGTCTGTGTGTAGGAGATGCAGCTTACAGGATTTCTGTAAGCTGGATGTAGAGCGAAGCAGTTTACTGGAGTTCTGCATCCTGAGTGTAGGAAACACTTTACGGGAGTTCTGTAGCATGGGAGTAGTCTTACGCACTATGCGGGTTTTCAGTAGTCTGAGTAAAAGAGAAGCAGCTTACAGGATTTCTGTACCTTGGAAATAGTGAGAGGCAGTTTACAGGAGTTCTGCATCCTGAGTGTAGGAAACACTTTACGGGAGTTCTGTAGCATGGGAGTAGTCTTACGCACTACGCGGGTTTTCAGTAGTCTGAGTAAAAAGAAGCACCTTACAGGTTTTCTGTACCTTGGAAATAGTGAGAGGCAGTTTACACGAGTTCTACATCCTGAGTGTAGGAGACAGTCTATGGGAGTTCTGTAACATGGCTCTAGCAATACTCAGTATGCGGGATTTCTGTAGTCTGTGTGTAGGAGATGCAGCTTACAGGATTTCTGTAAGCTGGATGTAGAGCGAAGCAGTTTACTGGAGTTCTGCATCCTGAGTGTAGGAAACACTTTACGGGAGTTCTGTAGCATGGGAGTAGTCTTACGCACTATGCGGGTTTTCAGTCGTCTGAGTAAAAGAGAAGCAGCTTACAGGATTTCTGTACATTGGAAGTAGTGAGAGGCAGTTTACAGGAGTTCTGCATCCTGAGTGTAGGAAACACTTTTCGGGAGTTCTGTAACATGGGAGTAGTCTTACGCACTATGCGGGTTTTCAGTAGTCTGAGTAAAAGAAAAGAAGCTTAGAGGATTTCTGTACATTGGAAGTAGTGAGAGGCAGTTTACAGGAGTTCTGCATCCTGAGAGTAGGAAACACTTTTCGGGAGTTCTGTAGCATGGCAGTAGTCTTACGCACTATGCGGGTTTTCAGTAGTCTGAGTAAAAGAGAAGCAGCTTACAGGATTTCTGTACATTGGAAGTAGTGAGAGGCAGTTTACAGGAGTTCTGCATCCTGAGTGTAGGAAACGCTTTTCGCAAGTTCTGTAACATGGGAGTAGTCTTACGCACTATGCGGGTTTTCAGTAGTCTGAGTAAAAGAGAAGCAGCTTACAGGATTTCTGTACATTGGAAGTAGTAAGAGGCAGTTTACAGGAATTCTGCATCCTGAGTGTAGAAAACACTTTACGGGAGTTCTCTGGCATGGGAGTAGTCTTACGCACTATGCGGGTTTTCAGTAGCCTGAGTAAAAGAGAAGCAGCTTACAGGATTTCTGTACATTGGAAGTAGTGAGAGGCAGTTTACAGGAGTTCTGCATCCTGAGAGTAGGAAACACTTTTCGGGAGTTCTGTAACATGGGAGTAGTCTTACGCACTATGCGGGTTTTCAGTCGTCTGAGTAAAAGAGAAGCAGCTTACAGGATTTCTGTACATTGGAAGTAGTGAGAGGCAGTTTAAAGGACTTCTGCATCCTGAGTGTAGGAAACACTTTACGGGAGTTCTGTAGCATGGGAGTAGTCTTACGCACTACGCGGGTTTTCAGTAGTCTGAGTAAAAGAGAAGCAGCTTACAGGATTTCTGTACCTTGGAAATAGTGAGAGTCAGTTTACACGAGTTCTACTTCCTGAGTGTAGGAGACAGTCTATGGGAGTTCTGTAACATGGCTCTAGCAATACTCAGTATGCGGGATTTCTGTAGTCTGTGTGTAGGAGATGCAGCTTACAGGATTTCTGTAAGCTGGATGTAGAGCGAAGCAGTTTACTGGAGTTCTGCATCCTGAGTGTAGGAAACACTTTACGGGAGTTCTGTAGCATGGGAGCAGTATTACGCACTATGCGGGTTTTCAGTAGTCTGAGTAAAAGAGAAGCAGCTTACAGGATTTCTGTACATTGGAAGTAAAGAGAGGCAGTTTACAGGAGTTCTGCATCCTGAGTGTAGGAAACACTTTACGGGAGTTCTGTAGCATGGGAGTAGTCTTACGCACTACGCGGGTTTTCAGTAGTCTGAGTAAAAGAGAAGCACCTTACAGGATTTCTGTACCTTGGAAATAGTGAGAGGCAGTTTACACGAGTTCTACATCCTGAGTGTAGGAGACAGTCTATGGGAGTTCTGTAACATGGCTCTAGCAATACTCAGTATGCGGGATTTCTGTAGTCTGTGTGTAGGAGATGCAGCTTACAGGATTTCTGTAAGCTGGATGTAGAGCGAAGCAGTTTACTGGAGTTCTGCATCCTGAGTGTAGGAAACACTTTACGGGAG
The DNA here is from genome assembly GCF_051225735.1 of Oryctolagus cuniculus. Classification (NCBI taxonomy): domain Eukaryota; kingdom Metazoa; phylum Chordata; class Mammalia; order Lagomorpha; family Leporidae; genus Oryctolagus; species Oryctolagus cuniculus. The sequence goes on from NC_142879.1 coordinate 84,073,490, forward strand.
TTCTGTAGCATGGGAGTAGTCTTACGCACTATGCGGGTTTTCAGTAGTCTGAGTAAAAGAGAAGCAGCTTACAGGATTTCTGTACTTTGGAAATAGTGAGAGGCAGTTTACAAGAGTTCTACATCCTGAGTGTAGGAGACAGACTATGGGAGTTCTGTAACATGGCTCTAGCCATTCTCAGTATGCGGGATTTCTGTAGTCTCTGTGTAGGAGATGCAGCTCACAGAATTTCTGTAAGCTGGATGTAGAGCGAAGCAGTTTACTGGAGTTCTGCATCCTGAGTGTAGGAAACACTTTACGGGAGTTCTGTAGCATGGGAGTAGTCTTACGCACTATGCGGGTTTTCAGTAGTCTGAGTAAAAGAGAAGCAGCTTACAGGATTTCTGTACATTGGAAGTAGTGAGAGGCAGTTTACAGGAGTTCTGCATCCTGAGTGTAGGAAACACTTTACGGGAGTTCTGTAGCATGGGAGTAGTCTTACGCACTATGCGGGTTTTCAGTAGTCTGAGTAAAAGAGAAGCAGCTTACAGGATTTCTGTACCTTGGAAATAGTGAGAGGCAGTTTACACGAGTTCTACATCCTGAGTGTAGGAGACAGACTATGGGAGTTCTGTAACATGGCTCTAGCAATACTCAGTATGCGGGATTTCTGTAGTCTGTGTGTAGGAGATGCAGCTTACAGGATTTCTGTAAGCTGGATGTAGAGCGAAGCAGTTTACTGGAGTTCTGCATCCTGAGTGTAGGAAACACTTTACGGGAGTTCTGTAGCATGGGAGTAGTCTTACGCACTATGCGGGTTTTCAGTAGTCTGAGTAAAAGAGAAGCAGCTTACAGGATTTCTGTACCTTGGAAATAGTGAGAGGCAGTTTACAGGAGTTCTGCATCCTGAGTGTAGGAAACACTTTACGGGAGTTCTGTAGCATGGGAGTAGTCTTACGCACTACGCGGGTTTTCAGTAGTCTGAGTAAAAAGAAGCACCTTACAGGTTTTCTGTACCTTGGAAATAGTGAGAGGCAGTTTACACGAGTTCTACATCCTGAGTGTAGGAGACAGTCTATGGGAGTTCTGTAACATGGCTCTAGCAATACTCAGTATGCGGGATTTCTGTAGTCTGTGTGTAGGAGATGCAGCTTACAGGATTTCTGTAAGCTGGATGTAGAGCGAAGCAGTTTACTGGAGTTCTGCATCCTGAGTGTAGGAAACACTTTACGGGAGTTCTGTAGCATGGGAGTAGTCTTACGCACTATGCGGGTTTTCAGTCGTCTGAGTAAAAGAGAAGCAGCTTACAGGATTTCTGTACATTGGAAGTAGTGAGAGGCAGTTTACAGGAGTTCTGCATCCTGAGTGTAGGAAACACTTTTCGGGAGTTCTGTAACATGGGAGTAGTCTTACGCACTATGCGGGTTTTCAGTAGTCTGAGTAAAAGAAAAGAAGCTTAGAGGATTTCTGTACATTGGAAGTAGTGAGAGGCAGTTTACAGGAGTTCTGCATCCTGAGAGTAGGAAACACTTTACGGGAGTTCTGTAGCATGGCAGTAGTCTTACGCACTATGCGGGTTTTCAGTAGTCTGAGTAAAAGAGAAGCAGCTTACAGGATTTCTGTACATTGGAAGTAGTGAGAGGCAGTTTACAGGAGTTCTGCATCCTGAGTGTAGGAAACGCTTTTCGCAAGTTCTGTAACATGGGAGTAGTCTTACGCACTATGCGGGTTTTCAGTAGTCTGAGTAAAAGAGAAGCAGCTTACAGGATTTCTGTACATTGGAAGTAGTAAGAGGCAGTTTACAGGAATTCTGCATCCTGAGTGTAGAAAACACTTTACGGGAGTTCTCTGGCATGGGAGTAGTCTTACGCACTATGCGGGTTTTCAGTAGCCTGAGTAAAAGAGAAGCAGCTTACAGGATTTCTGTACATTGGAAGTAGTGAGAGGCAGTTTACAGGAGTTCTGCATCCTGAGAGTAGGAAACACTTTTCGGGAGTTCTGTAACATGGGAGTAGTCTTACGCACTATGCGGGTTTTCAGTCGTCTGAGTAAAAGAGAAGCAGCTTACAGGATTTCTGTACATTGGAAGTAGTGAGAGGCAGTTTAAAGGACTTCTGCATCCTGAGTGTAGGAAACACTTTACGGGAGTTCTGTAGCATGGGAGTAGTCTTACGCACTACGCGGGTTTTCAGTAGTCTGAGTAAAAGAGAAGCAGCTTACAGGATTTCTGTACCTTGGAAATAGTGAGAGTCAGTTTACACGAGTTCTACTTCCTGAGTGTAGGAGACAGTCTATGGGAGTTCTGTAACATGGCTCTAGCAATACTCAGTATGCGGGATTTCTGTAGTCTGTGTGTAGGAGATGCAGCTTACAGGATTTCTGTAAGCTGGATGTAGAGCGAAGCAGTTTACTGGAGTTCTGCATCCTGAGTGTAGGAAACACTTTACGGGAGTTCTGTAGCATGGGAGCAGTATTACGCACTATGCGGGTTTTCAGTAGTCTGAGTAAAAGAGAAGCAGCTTACAGGATTTCTGTACATTGGAAGTAAAGAGAGGCAGTTTACAGGAGTTCTGCATCCTGAGTGTAGGAAACACTTTACGGGAGTTCTGTAGCATGGGAGTAGTCTTACGCACTACGCGGGTTTTCAGTAGTCTGAGTAAAAGAGAAGCACCTTACAGGATTTCTGTACCTTGGAAATAGTGAGAGGCAGTTTACACGAGTTCTACATCCTGAGTGTAGGAGACAGTCTATGGGAGTTCTGTAACATGGCTCTAGCAATACTCAGTATGCGGGATTTCTGTAGTCTGTGTGTAGGAGATGCAGCTTACAGGATTTCTGTAAGCTGGATGTAGAGCGAAGCAGTTTACTGGAGTTCTGCATCCTGAGTGTAGGAAACACTTTACGGGAGTTCTGTAGCATGGGAGTAGTCTTACGCACTATGCGGGTTTTCAGTCGTCTGAGTAAAAGGGAAGCAGCTTACAGGATTTCTGTACATTGGAAGTAGTGAGAGGCAGTTTACAGGAGTTCTGCATCCTGAGTGTAGGAAACACTTTTCGGGAGTTCTGTAACATGGGAGTAGTCTTACGCACTATGCGGGTTTTCAGTAGTCTGAGTAAAAGAAAAGCAGCTTACAGGATTTCTGTACATTGGAAGTAGTGAGAGGCAGTTTACAGGAGTTCTGCATCCTGAGTGTAGGAAACACTTTACGGGAGTTCTCTGGCATGGGAGTAGTCTTACGCACTATGCGGGTTTTCAGTAGTCTGAGTAAAAGAGAAGCAGCTTACAGGATTTCTGTACATTGGAAGTAGTGAGAGGCAGTTTACAGGAGTTCTGCATCCTGAGTGTAGGAAACACTTTTCGGGAGTTCTGTAACATGGGAGTAGTCTTACGCACTATGCGGGTTTTCAGTAGTCTGAGTAAAAGAAAAGCAGCTTACAGGATTTCTGTACATTGGAAGTAATGAGAGGCAGTTTACAGGAGTTCTGCATCCTGAGTGTAGGAAACACTTTACGGGAGTTCTGTAGCATGGGAGCAGCCGTATGCACTATGCGAGTTTTCTGTACCCTGTGTTTAGGACATGCTGCTTACATGCGTTCTGTAAGCTGGATGTAGAGAGAAGCAATTTACTGGAACTCTGCATCTTGAGTGTAGGAGACAGTCTATGGGAGTCTGTAACATGGCTCTAGCCATACTCAGTATGCGGGATTTCTGTAGTCTGTGTGTAGGAGATGCAGCTTACAGGATTTCTGTAAGCTGGATGTAGAGCGAAGCAGTTTACTGGAGTTCTGCATCCTGAGTGTAGGAAACACTTTACGGGAGTTCTGTAGCATGGGAGTAGTCTTACGCACTATGCGGGTTTTCAGTCGTCTGAGTAAAAGAGAAGCAGCTTACAGGATTTCTGTACATTGGAAGTAGTGAGAGGCAGTTTACAGGAGTTCTGCATCCTGAGTGTAGGAAACACTTTACGGGAGTTCTGTAGCATGGGAGTAGTCTTACGCACTACGCGGGTTTTCAGTAGTCTGAGTAAAAAGAAGCACCTTACAGGATTTCTGTACCTTGGAAGTAGTGAGAGGCAGTTTACAGGAGTTCTGCATCCTGAGAGTAGGAAACACTTTTCGGGAGTTCTGTAGCATGGGAGTAGTCTTACGCACTATGCGGGTTTTCAGTAGTCTGAGTAAAAGAGAAGCAGCTTACAGGATTTCTGTACATTGGAAGTAGTGAGAGGCAGTTTACAGGAGTTCTGCATCCTGAGTGTAGGAAACGCTTTTCGCAAGTTCTGTAACATGGGAGTAGTCTTACGCACTATGCGGGTTTTCAGTAGTCTGAGTAAAAGAGAAGCAGCTTACAGGATTTCTGTACATTGGAAGTAGTAAGAGGCAGTTTACAGGAGTTCTGCATCCTGAGTGTAGGAAACACTTTACGGGAGTTCTGTAGCATGGGAGTAGTCTTACGCACTATGCGGGTTTTTAGTAGTCTGAGTAAAAGAGAAGCACCTTACAAGATTTCTGTACTTTGGAAATAGTGAGAGGCAGTTTACACGAGTTCTACATCCTGAGTGTAGGAGACAGACTATGGGAGTTCTGTAACATGGCTCTAGCCATACTCAGTATGCGGGATTTCTGTAGTCTGTGTGTAGGAGATGCAGCTCACAGGATTTCTGTAAGCTGGATGTAGAGCGAAGCAGTTTACTGGAGTTCTGCATCCTGAGTGTAGGAAACACTTTACGGGAGTTCTGTAGCATGGGAGCAGTATTACGCACTATGCGGGTTTTCAGTCGTCTGAGTAAAAGAGAAGCAGCTTACAGGATTTCTGTACATTGGAAGTAGTGAGAGGCAGTTTACAGGAGTTCTGCATCGAGTGTAGGAAACACTTTACGGGAGTTCTTTAGCATGGGAGTAGTCTTACGCACTATGCAGGTTTTCAGTAGTCTGAGTAAAAGCGAAGCAGCTTACAGGATTTCTGTACCTTGGAAATAGTGAGAGACAGTTTACACGAGTTCTACATCCTGAGTGTAGGAGACAGTCTATGGGAGTTCTGTAACATGGCTCTAGCAATACTCAGTATGCGGGATTTCTGTAGTCTGTGTGTAGGAGATGCAGCTCACAGGATTTCTGTAAGCTGGATGTAGAACGAAGCAGTTTACTGGAGTTCTGCATCCTGAGTGTAGGAAACACTTTACGGGAGTTCTGTAGCATGGGAGTAGTCTTACGCACTATGCGGGTTTTCAGTCGTCTGAGTAAAAGAGAAGCAGCTTACAGGATTTCTGTACATTGGAAGTAGTGAGAGGCAGTTTACAGGAGTTCTGCATCCTGAGTGTAGGAAACACTTTACGGGAGTTCTGTAGCATGGGAGTAGTCTTACGCACTATGCGGGTTTTCAGTAGTCTGAGTAAAAGAGAAGCAGCTTACAGGATTTCTGTACCTTGGAAATAGTGAGAGGCAGTTTACCCGAGTTCTAAATCCTGAGTGTAGGAGACAGACTATGGGAGTTCTGTAACATGGCTCTAGCCACACTCAGTATGCGGGATTTCTGTAGTCTGTGTGTAGGAGATGCAGCTCACAGGATTTCTGTAAGCTGGATGTAGAGCGAAGCAGTTTACTGGAGTTCTGCATCCTGAGTGTAGGAAACACTTTACGGGAGTTCTGTAGCATGGGAGTAGTCTTACGCACTACGCGGGTTTTCAGTAGTCTGAGTAAAAGAGAAGCAGCTTACAGGATTTCTGTACCTTGGAAATAGTGAGAGGCAGTTTACACGAGTTCTACATCCTGAGTGTAGGAGACAGTCTATGGGAGTTCTGTAACATGGCTCTAGCAATACTCAGTATGCGGGATTTCTGTAGGCTGTGTGTAGGAGATGCAGCTTACAAGATTTCTGTAAGCTGGATGTAGAGCGAAGCAGTTTACTGGAGTTCTGCATCCTGAGTGTAGGAAACACTTTACGGGAGTTCTGTAGCATGGGAGTAGTCTTACGCACTATGCGGGTTTTCAGTCGTCTGAGTAAAAGAGAAGCAGCTTACAGGATTTCTGTACATTGGAAGTAGTGAGAGGCAGTTTACAGGAGTTCTTCATCCTGAGTGTAGGAAACACTTTTCGCGAGTTCTGTAACATGGGAGTAGTCTTACGCACTATGCGGGTTTTCAGTAGTCTGAGTAAAAGAGAAGCACCTTACAGGATTTCTGTACATTGGAAGTAGTGAGAGGCAGTTTACAGGAGTTCTGCATCCTGAGTGTAGGAAACACTTTACGGGAGTTCTGTAGCATGGGAGTAGTCTTACGCACTATGCGGGTTTTCAGTAGTCTGAGTAAAAGAGAAGCAGCTTACAGGATTTCTGTACTTTGGAAATAGTGAGAGGCAGTTTACAAGAGTTCTACATCCTGAGTGTAGGAGACAGACTATGGGAGTTCTGTAACATGGCTCTAGCCATTCTCAGTATGCGGGATTTCTGTAGTCTCTGTGTAGGAGATGCAGCTCACAGAATTTCTGTAAGCTGGATGTAGAGCGAAGCAGTTTACTGGAGTTCTGCATCCTGAGTGTAGGAAACACTTTACGGGAGTTCTGTAGCATGGGAGCAGTATTACGCACTATGCGGGTTTTCAGTAGTCTGAGTAAAAGAGAAGCAGCTTACAGGATTTCTGTACATTGGAAGTAGTGAGAGGCAGTTTACAGGAGTTCTGCATCCTGAGTGTAGGAAACACTTTACGGGAGTTCTGTAGCATGGGAGTAGTCTTACGCACTACGCTGGTTTTCAGTAGTCTGAGTAAAAGAGAAGCAGCTTACAGGATTTCTGTACCTTGGAAATAGTGAGAGGCAGTTTACACGAGTTCTACATCCTGAGTGTAGGAGATAGACTATGGGAGTTCTGTAACATGGCTCTAGCAATACTCAGTATGCGGGATTTCTGTAGTCTGTGTGTAGGAGATGCAGCTTACAGGATTTCTGTAAGCTGGATGTAGAGCGAAGCAGTTTACTGGAGTTCTGCATCCTGAGTGTAGGAAACACTTTCCGGGAGTTCTGTAGCATGGGAGTAGTCTTACGCACTATGCGGGTTTTCAGTAGTCTGAGTAAAAGAGAAGCAGCTTACAGGATTTCTGTACCTTGGAAATAGTGAGAGGCAGTTTACAGGAGTTCTGCATCCTGAGTGTAGGAAACACTTTACGGGAGTTCTGTAGCATGGGAGTAGTCTTACGCACTACGCGGGTTTTCAGTAGTCTGAGTAAAAAGAAGCACCTTACAGGATTTCTGTACCTTGGAAGTAGTGAGAGGCAGTTTACAGGAGTTCTGCATCCTGAGAGTAGGAAACACTTTTCGGGAGTTCTGTAGCATGGGAGTAGTCTTACGCACTATGCGGGTTTTCAGTAGTCTGAGTAAAAGAGAAGCAGCTTACAGGATTTCTGTACATTGGAAGTAGTGAGAGGCAGTTTACAGGAGTTCTGCATCCTGAGTGTAGGAAACGCTTTTCGCAAGTTCTGTAACATGGGAGTAGTCTTACGCACTATGCGGGTTTTCAGTAGTCTGAGTAAAAGAGAAGCAGCTTACAGGATTTCTGTACATTGGAAGTAGTAAGAGGCAGTTTACAGGAGTTCTGCATCCTGAGTGTAGGAAACACTTTTCGGGAGTTCTGTAGCATGGGAGTAGTCTTACGCACTATGCGGGTTTTTAGTAGTCTGAGTAAAAGAGAAGCACCTTACAGGATTTCTGTACTTTGGAAATAGTGAGAGGCAGTTTACACGAGTTCTACATCCTGAGTGCAGGAGACAGACTATGGGAGTTCTGTAACATGGCTCTAGCCATACTCAGTATGCGGGATTTCTGTAGTCTGTGTGTAGGAGATGCAGCTCACAGGATTTCTGTAAGCTGGATGTAGAGCGAAGCAGTTTACTGGAGTTCTGCATCCTGAGTGTAGGAAACACTTTACGGGAGTTCTGTAGCATGGGAGCAGTATTACGCACTATGCGGGTTTTCAGTCGTCTGAGTAAAAGAGAAGCAGCTTACAGGATTTCTGTACATTGGAAGTAGTGAGAGGCAGTTTACAGGAGTTCTGCATCGAGTGTAGGAAACACTTTACGGGAGTTCTTTAGCATGGGAGTAGTCTTACGCACTATGCAGGTTTTCAGTAGTCTGAGTAAAAGCGAAGCAGCTTACAGGATTTCTGTACCTTGGAAATAGTGAGAGACAGTTTACACGAGTTCTACATCCTGAGTGTAGGAGACAGTCTATGGGAGTTCTGTAACATGGCTCTAGCAATACTCAGTATGCGGGATTTCTGTAGTCTGTGTGTAGGAGATGCAGCTCACAGGATTTCTGTAAGCTGGATGTAGAACGAAGCAGTTTACTGGAGTTCTGCATCCTGAGTGTAGGAAACACTTTACGGGAGTTCTGTAGCATGGGAGTAGTCTTACGCACTATGCGGGTTTTCAGTCGTCTGAGTAAAAGAGAAGCAGCTTACAGGATTTCTGTACATTGGAAGTAGTGAGAGGCAGTTTACAGGAGTTCTGCATCCTGAGTGTAGGAAACACTTTACGGGAGTTCTGTAGCATGGGAGTAGTCTTACGCACTATGCGGGTTTTCAGTAGTCTGAGTAAAAGAGAAGCAGCTTACAGGATTTCTGTACCTTGGAAATAGTGAGAGGCAGTTTACCCGAGTTCTAAATCCTGAGTGTAGGAGACAGACTATGGGAGTTCTGTAACATGGCTCTAGCCACACTCAGTATGCGGGATTTCTGTAGTCTGTGTGTAGGAGATGCAGCTCACAGGATTTCTGTAAGCTGGATGTAGAGCGAAGCAGTTTACTGGAGTTCTGCATCCTGAGTGTAGGAAACACTTTACGGGAGTTCTGTAGCATGGGAGTAGTCTTACGCACTACGCGGGTTTTCAGTAGTCTGAGTAAAAGAGAAGCAGCTTACAGGATTTCTGTACCTTGGAAATAGTGAGAGGCAGTTTACACGAGTTCTACATCCTGAGTGTAGGAGACAGTCTATGGGAGTTCTGTAACATGGCTCTAGCAATACTCAGTATGCGGGATTTCTGTAGGCTGTGTGTAGGAGATGCAGCTTACAAGATTTCTGTAAGCTGGATGTAGAGCGAAGCAGTTTACTGGAGTTCTGCATCCTGAGTGTAGGAAACACTTTACGGGAGTTCTGTAGCATGGGAGTAGTCTTACGCACTATGCGGGTTTTCAGTCGTCTGAGTAAAAGGGAAGCAGCTTACAGGATTTCTGTACATTGGAAGTAGTGAGAGGCAGTTTACAGGAGTTCTGCATCCTGAGTGTAGGAAACACTTTACGGGAGTTCTGTAGCATGGGAGTAGTCTTACGCACTATGCGGGTTTTCAGTCGTCTGAGTAAAAGAGAAGCAGCTTACAGGATTTCTGTACATTGGAAGTAGTGAGAGGCAGTTTACAGGAGTTCTGCATCCTGAGTGTAGGAAACACTTTACGGGAGTTCTGTAGCATGGGAGTAGTCTTACGCACTATGCGGGTTTTCAGTAGTCTGAGTAAAAGAGAAGCAGCTTACAGGATTTCTGTACATTGGAAGTAGTGAGAGGCAGTTTACAGGAATTCTGCATCCTGAGTGTAGAAAACACTTTACGGGAGTTCTCTGGCATGGGAGTAGTCTTACGCACTATGCGGGTTTTCAGTAGTCTGAGTAAAAGAGAAGCAGCTTACAGGATTTCTGTACATTGGAAGTAGTGAGAGGCAGTTTACAGGAGTTCTGCATCCTGAGTGTAGGAAACACTTTTCGGGAGTTCTGTAACATGGGAGTAGTCTTACGCACTATGCGGGTTTTCAGTAGTCTGAGTAAAAGAGAAGCAGCTTACAGGATTTCTGTACATTGGAAGTAGTGAGAGGCAGTTTACAGGAGTTCTGCATCCTGAGTGTAGGAAACACTTTTCGGGAGTTCTGTAACATGGGAGTAGTCTTACGCACTATGCGGGTTTTCAGTAGTCTGAGTAAAAGAGAAGCAGCTTACAGGATTTCTGTACATTGGAAGTAGTGAGAGGCAGTTTACAGGAGTTCTGCATCCTGAGTGTAGGAAACACTTTACGGGAGTTCTGTAGCATGGGAGCAGCCGTATGCACTATGCGAGTTTTCTGTACCCTGTGTTTAGGACATGCTGCTTACATGCGTTCTGTAAGCTGGATGTAGAGAGAAGCAATTTACTGGAACTCTGCATCTTGAGTGTAGGAGACAGTCTATGGGAGTCTGTAACATGGCTCTAGCCATACTCAGTATGCGGGATTTCTGTAGGCTGTGTGTAGGAGATGCAGCTCACAGGATTTCTGTAAGCTGGATGTAGAGCGAAGCAGTTTACTGGAGTTCTGCATCCTGAGTGTAGGAAACACTTTACGGGAGTTCTGTAGCATGGGAGCAGTATTACGCACTATGCGGGTTTTCAGTAGTCTGAGTAAAAGAGAAGCAGCTTACAGGATTTCTGTACCTTGGAAGTAGTGAGAGGCAGTTTACAGGAGTTCTGCATCCTGAGTGTAGGAAACACTTTTCGCGAGTTCTGTAACATGGGAGTAGTCTTACGCACTATGCGGGTTTTCAGTAGTCTGAGTAAAAGAGAAGCAGCTTACAGGATTTCTGTACATTGGAAGTAGTGAGAGACAGTTTACAGGAGTTCTGCATCCTGAGTGTAGGAAACACTTTACGGGAGTTCTGTAGCATGGGAGCAGCCGTATGCACTATGCGAGTTTTCTGTACCCTGTGTTTAGGACATGCTGCTTACATGCGTTCTGTAAGCTGGATGTAGAGAGAAGCAATTTACTGGAACTCTGCATCTTGAGTGTAGGAGACAGTCTATGGGAGTCTGTAACATGGCTCTAGCCATACTCAGTATGCGGGATTTCTGTAGGCTGTGTGTAGGAGATGCAGCTCACAGGATTTCTGTAAGCTGGATGTAGAGCGAAGCAGTTTACTGGAGTTCTGCATCCTGAGTGTAGGAAACACTTTACGGGAGTTCTGTAGCATGGGAGCAGTATTACGCACTATGCGGGTTTTCAGTCGTCTGAGTAAAAGAGAAGCAGCTTACAGGATTTCTGTACATTGGAAGTAGTGAGAGGCAGTTTACAGGAGTTCTGCATCCTGAGTGTAGGAAACACTTTTCGCGAGTTCTGTAACATGGGAGTAGTCTTACGCACTATGCGGGTTTTCAGTAGCCTGAGTAAAAGAGAAGCAGCTTACAGGATTTCTGTACATTGGAAGTAGTGAGAGGCAGTTTACAGGAGTTCTGCATCCTGAGTGTAGGAAACACTTTACGGGAGTTCTGTAGCATGGGAGCAGCCGTATGCACTATGCGAGTTTTCTGTACCCTGTGTTTAGGACATGCTGCTTACATGCGTTCTGTAAGCTGGATGTAGAGAGAAGCAATTTACTGGAACTCTGCATCTTGAGTGTAGGAGACAGTCTATGGGAGTCTGTAACATGGCTCTAGCCATACTCAGTATGCGGGATTTCTGTAGGCTGTGTGTAGGAGATGCAGCTCACAGGATTTCTGTAAGCTGGATGTAGAGCGAAGCAGTTTACTGGAGTTCTGCATCCTGAGTGTAGGAAACACTTTACGGGAGTTCTGTAGCATGGGAGTAGTCTTACGCACTACGCGGGTTTTCAGTAGTCTGAGTAAAAGAGAAGCAGCTTACAGGATTTCTGTACCTTGGAAGTAGTGAGAGGCAGTTTACAGGAGTTCTACATCCTGAGTGTAGGAGACAGTCTATGGGAGTTCTGTAACATGGCTCTAGCAATACTCAGTATGCGGGATTTCTGTAGTCTGTGTGTAGGAGATGCAGCTTACAGGATTTCTGTAACCTGGATGTAGAGCGAAGCAGTTTACTGGAGTTCTGCATCCTGAGTGTAGGAAACACTTTACGGGAGTTCTGTAGCATGGGAGTCGTCTTACGCACTATGCAGGTTTTCAGTCGTCTGAGTAAAAGAGAAGCAGCTTACAGGATTTCTGTACATTGGAAGTAGTGAGAGGCAGTTTACAGGAGTTCTGCATCCTGAGTGTAGGAAACACTTTTCGCGAGTTCTGTAACATGGGAGTAGTCTTACGCACTATGCGGGTTTTCAGTAGTCTGAGTAAAAGAGAAGCAGCTTACAGGATTTCTGTACATTGGAAGTAGTGAGAGGCAGTTTACAGGAGTTCTGCATCCTGAGTGTAGGAAACACTTTACGGGAGTTCTGTAGCATGGGAGTAGTCTTACGCACTATGCGGGTTTTCAGTAGTCTGAGTAAAAGAGAAGAAGCTTACAGGATTTCTGTACCTTGGAAATAGTGAGAGGCAGTTTACACGAGTTCTACATCCTGAGTGTAGGAGACAGACTATGGGAGTTCTGTAACATGGCTCTAGCCATACTCAGTATGCGGGATTTCTGTAGTCTGTGTGTAGGAGATGCAGCTCACAGGATTTCTGTAAGCTGGATGTAGAGCGAAGCAGTTTAATGGAGTTCTGCATCCTGAGTGTAGGAAACACTTTACGGGAGTTCTGTAGCATGGGAGTAGTCTTACGCACTACGCGGGTTTTCAGTAGCCTGAGTAAAAGAGAAGCAGCTTACAGGATTTCTGTACATTGGAAGTAGTGAGAGGCAGTTTACAGGAGTTCTGCATCCTGAGTGTAGGAAACACTTTTCGGGAGTTCTGTAACATGGGAGTAGTCTTACGCACTATGCGGGTTTTCAGTAGTCTGAGTAAAAGAAAAGCAGCTTACAGGATTTGTGTACATTGGAAGTAATGAGAGGCAGTTTACAGGAGTTCTGCATCCTGTGTGTAGGAAACACTTTACGGGAGTTCTGTAGCATGGGAGTAGTCTTACGCACTACGCGGGTTTTCAGTAGTCTGAGTAAAAGAGAAGCAGCTTACAGGATTTCTGTACCTTGGAAATAGTGAGAGGCAGTTTACACGAGTTCTACATCCTGAGTGTAGGAGACAGTCTATGGGAGTTCTGTAACATGGCTCTAGCAATACTCAGTATGCGGGATTTCTGTAGGCTGTGTGTAGGAGATGCAGCTCACAGGATTTCTGTAAGCTGGATGTAGAGCGAAGCAGTTTACTGGAGTTCTGCATCCTGAGTGTAGGAAACACTTTACGGGAGTTCTGTAGCATGGGAGCAGCCGTATGCACTATGCGAGTTTTCTGTACCCTGTGTTTAGGACATGCTGCTTACATGCGTTCTGTAAGCTGGATGTAGAGAGAAGCAATTTACTGGAACTCTGCATCTTGAGTGTAGGAGACAGTCTATGGGAGTCTGTAACATGGCTCTAGCCATACTCAGTATGCGGGATTTCTGTAGGCTGTGTGTAGGAGATGCAGCTCACAGGATTTCTGTAAGCTGGATGTAGAGCGAAGCAGTTTACTGGAGTTCTGCATCCTGAGTGTAGGAAACACTTTACGGGAGTTCTGTAGCATGGGAGCAGTATTACGCACTATGCGGGTTTTCAGTAGTCTGAGTAAAAGAGAAGCAGCTTACAGGATTTCTGTACCTTGGAAGTAGTGAGAGGCAGTTTACAGGAGTTCTGCATCCTGAGTGTAGGAAACACTTTTCGCGAGTTCTGTAACATGGGAGTAGTCTTACGCACTATGCGGGTTTTCAGTAGTCTGAGTAAAAGAGAAGCAGCTTACAGGATTTCTGTACATTGGAAGTAGTGAGAGACAGTTTACAGGAGTTCTGCATCCTGAGTGTAGGAAACACTTTACGGGAGTTCTGTAGCATGGGAGCAGCCGTATGCACTATGCGAGTTTTCTGTACCCTGTGTTTAGGACATGCTGCTTACATGCGTTCTGTAAGCTGGATGTAGAGAGAAGCAATTTACTGGAACTCTGCATCTTGAGTGTAGGAGACAGTCTATGGGAGTCTGTAACATGGCTCTAGCCATACTCAGTATGCGGGATTTCTGTAGGCTGTGTGTAGGAGATGCAGCTCACAGGATTTCTGTAAGCTGGATGTAGAGCGAAGCAGTTTACTGGAGTTCTGCATCCTGAGTGTAGGAAACACTTTACGGGAGTTCTGTAGCATGGGAGCAGTATTACGCACTATGCGGGTTTTCAGTCGTCTGAGTAAAAGAGAAGCAGCTTACAGGATTTCTGTACATTGGAAGTAGTGAGAGGCAGTTTACAGGAGTTCTGCATCCTGAGTGTAGGAAACACTTTTCGCGAGTTCTGTAGCATGGTAGTAGTCTTACGCACTATGCGGGTTTTCAGTAGCCTGAGTAAAAGAGAAGCAGCTTACAGGATTTCTGTACATTGGAAGTAGTGAGAGGCAGTTTACAGGAGTTCTGCATCCTGATTGTAGGAAACACTTTACGGGAGTTCTGTAGCATGGGAGCAGCCGTATGCACTATGCGAGTTTTCTGTACCCTGTGTTTAGGACATGCTGCTTACATGCGTTCTGTAAGCTGGATGTAGAGAGAAGCAATTTACTGGAACTCTGCATCTTGAGTGTAGGAGACAGTCTATGGGAGTCTGTAACATAGCTCTAGCGTAGTCTTACGCACTACGCGGGTTTTCAGTAGTCTGAGTAAAAGAGAAGCAGCTTACAGGATTTCTGTACCTTGGAAATAGTGAGAGGCAGTTTACACGAGTTCTACATCCTGAGTGTAGGAGACAGTCTATGGGAGTTCTGTAACATGGCTCTAGCAATACTCAGTATGCGGGATTTCTGTAGTCTGTTGTAGGAGATGCAGCTTACAGGATTTCTGTAAGCTGGATGTAGAGCGAAGCAGTTTACTGGAGTTCTGCATCCTGAGTGTAGGAAACACTTTAGGGGAGTTCTGTAGCATGGGAGTAGTCTTACGCACTATGCGGGTTTTCAGTAGTCTGAGTAAAAGAGAAGCAGCTTACAGGATTTCTGTACATTGGAAGTAAAGAGAGGCAGTTTACAGGAGTTCTGCATCCTGAGTGTAGGAAACACTTTACGGGAGTTCTGTAGCATGGGAGTAGTCTTACGCACTACGCGGGCTTTCAGTAGTCTGAGTAAAAGAGAAGCAGCTTACAGGATTTCTATACCTTGGAAATAGTGAGAGGCAGTTTACACGAGTTCTACATCCTGAGTGTAGGAGACAGTCTATGGGAGTTCTGTAACATGGCTCTAGCAATACTCAGTATGCGGGATTTCTGTAGTCTGTGTGTAGGAGATGCAGCTTACAGGATTTCTGTAAGCTGGATGTAGAGCGAAGCAGTTTAATGGAGTTCTGCATCCTGAGTGTAGGAAACACTTTTCGCGAGTTCTGTAGCATGGGAGTAGTCTTACGCACTATGCGGGTTTTCAGTCATCTGAGTAAAA
Organism: Oryctolagus cuniculus; assembly: GCF_051225735.1. Classification (NCBI taxonomy): domain Eukaryota; kingdom Metazoa; phylum Chordata; class Mammalia; order Lagomorpha; family Leporidae; genus Oryctolagus; species Oryctolagus cuniculus. Next base: position 84,088,738 of record NC_142879.1, read on the forward strand.
GAGAAGCAGCTTACAGGATTTCTGTACATTGGAAGTAGTGAGAGGCAGTTTACAGGAGTTCTGCATCCTGAGTGTAGGAAACACTTTACGGGAGTTCTGTAGCATGGGAGTAGTCTTACGCACTATGCGGGTTTTCAGTAGTCTGAGTAAAAGAGAAGCAGCTTACAGGATTTCTGTACATTGGAAGTAGTGAGAGGCAGTTTACGGGAGTTCTGCATCCTGAGTGTAGGAAACACTTTTCGGGAGTTCTGTAACATGGGAGTAGTCTTACGCACTATGCGGGTTTTCAGTAGTCTGAGTAAAAGAAAAGCAGCTTACAGGATTTCTGTACATTGGAAGTAATGAGAGGCAGTTTACAGGAGTTCTGCATCCTGAGTGTAGGAAACAATTTACGGGAGTTCTGTAGCATGGGAGCAGCCGTATGCACTATGCGAGTTTTCTGTACCCTGTGTTTAGGACATGCTGCTTACATGCGTTCTGTAAGCTGAATGTAGAGAGAAGCAATTTACTGGAACTCTGCATCTTGAGTATAGGAGACAGTCTATGGGAGTCTGTAACATGGCTCTAGCCATACTCAGTATGCGGGATTTCTGTAGGCTGTGTGTAGGAGATGCAGCTCACAGGATTTCTGTAAGCTGGATGTAGAGCGAAGCAGTTTACTGGAGTTCTGCATCCTGAGTGTAGGAAACACTTTACGGGAGTTCTGTAGCATGGGAGCAGTATTACGCACTATGCGGGTTTTCAGTAGCCTGAGTAAAAGAGAAGCAGCTTACAGGATTTCTGTACCTTGGAAGTAGTGAGAGGCAGTTTACAGGAGTTCTGCATCCTGAGTGTAGGAAACACTTTTCGGGAGTTCTGTAACATGGGAGTAGTCTTACGCACTATGCGGGTTTTCAGTAGTCTGAGTAAAAGAAAAGCAGCTTACAGGATTTGTGTACATTGGAAGTAATGAGAGGCAGTTTACAGGAGTTCTGCCTCCTGAGTGTAGGAAACACTTTACGGGAGTTCTTTAGCATGGGAGTAGTCTTACGCACTATGCAGGTTTTCAGTAGTCTGAGTAAAAGAGAAGCACCTTACAGGATTTCTGTACCTTGGAAATAGTGAGAGGCAGTTTACACGAGTTCTACATCCTGAGTGTAGGAGACAGTCTATGGGAGTTCTGTAACATGGCTCTAGCAATACTCAGTATGCGGGATTTCTGTAGTCTGTGTGTAGGAGATGCAGCTTACAGGATTTCTGTAAGCTGGATGTAGAGCGAAGCAGTTTACTGGAGTTCTGCATCCTGAGTGTAGGAAACACTTTACGGGAGTTCTGTAGCATGGGAGTAGTCTTACGCACTATGCGGGTTTTCAGTAGTCTGAGTAAAAGAGAAGCAGCTTACAGGATTTCTGTACATTGGAAGTAGTGAGAGGCAGTTTACAGGAGTTCTGCATCCTGAGTGTAGGAAACACTTTACGGGAGTTCTGTAGCATGGGAGTAGTCTTACGCACTACGCGGGTTTTCAGTAGTCTGAGTAAAAGAGAAGCAGCTTACAGGATTTCTGTACCTTGGAAATAGTGAGAGGCAGTTTACACGAGTTCTACATCCTGAGTGTAGGAGACAGTCTATGGGAGTTCTGTAACATGGCTCTAGCAATACTCAGTATGCGGGATTTCTGTAGGCTGTGTGTAGGAGATGCAGCTTACAAGATTTCTGTAAGCTGGATGTAGAGCGAAGCAGTTTACTGGAGTTCTGCATCCTGAGTGTAGGAAACACTTTACGGGAGTTCTGTAGCATGGGAGTAGTCTTACGCACTATGCGGGTTTTCAGTCGTCTGAGTAAAAGGGAAGCAGCTTACAGTATTTCTGTACATTGGAAGTAGTGAGAGGCAGTTTACAGGAGTTCTGCATCCTGAGTGTAGGAAACACTTTACGGGAGTTCTGTAGCATGGGAGTAGTCTTACGCACTATGCGGGTTTTCAGTCGTCTGAGTAAAAGAGAAGCAGCTTACAGGATTTCTGTACATTGGAAGTAGTGAGAGGCAGTTTACAGGAGTTCTGCATCCTGAGTGTAGGAAACACTTTACGGGAGTTCTGTAGCATGGGAGTAGTCTTACGCACTATGCGGGTTTTCAGTAGTCTGAGTAAAAGAGAAGCAGCTTACAGGATTTCTGTACATTGGAAGTAGTGAGAGGCAGTTTACAGGAATTCTGCATCCTGAGTGTAGAAAACACTTTACGGGAGTTCTCTGGCATGGGAGTAGTCTTACGCACTATGCGGGTTTTCAGTAGTCTGAGTAAAAGAGAAGCAGCTTACAGGATTTCTGTACATTGGAAGTAGTGAGAGGCAGTTTACAGGAGTTCTGCATCCTGAGTGTAGGAAACACTTTTCGGGAGTTCTGTAACATGGGAGTAGTCTTACGCACTATGCGGGTTTTCAGTAGTCTGAGTAAAAGAGAAGCAGCTTACAGGATTTCTGTACATTGGAAGTAGTGAGAGGCAGTTTACAGGAGTTCTGCATCCTGAGTGTAGGAAACACTTTTCGGGAGTTCTGTAACATGGGAGTAGTCTTACGCACTATGCGGGTTTTCAGTAGTCTGAGTAAAAGAGAAGCAGCTTACAGGATTTCTGTACATTGGAAGTAGTGAGAGGCAGTTTACAGGAGTTCTGCATCCTGAGTGTAGGAAACACTTTACGGGAGTTCTGTAGCATGGGAGCAGCCGTATGCACTATGCGAGTTTTCTGTACCCTGTGTTTAGGACATGCTGCTTACATGCGTTCTGTAAGCTGGATGTAGAGAGAAGCAATTTACTGGAACTCTGCATCTTGAGTGTAGGAGACAGTCTATGGGAGTCTGTAACATGGCTCTAGCCATACTCAGTATGCGGGATTTCTGTAGGCTGTGTGTAGGAGATGCAGCTCACAGGATTTCTGTAAGCTGGATGTAGAGCGAAGCAGTTTACTGGAGTTCTGCATCCTGAGTGTAGGAAACACTTTACGGGAGTTCTGTAGCATGGGAGCAGTATTACGCACTATGCGGGTTTTCAGTAGTCTGAGTAAAAGAGAAGCAGCTTACAGGATTTCTGTACCTTGGAAGTAGTGAGAGGCAGTTTACAGGAGTTCTGCATCCTGAGTGTAGGAAACACTTTTCGCGAGTTCTGTAACATGGGAGTAGTCTTACGCACTATGCGGGTTTTCAGTAGTCTGAGTAAAAGAGAAGCAGCTTACAGGATTTCTGTACATTGGAAGTAGTGAGAGGCAGTTTACAGGAGTTCTGCATCCTGAGTGTAGGAAACACTTTACGGGAGTTCTGTAGCATGGGAGCAGCCGTATGCACTATGCGAGTTTTCTGTACCCTGTGTTTAGGACATGCTGCTTACATGCGTTCTGTAAGCTGGATGTAGAGAGAAGCAATTTACTGGAACTCTGCATCTTGAGTGTAGGAGACAGTCTATGGGAGTCTGTAACATGGCTCTAGCCATACTCAGTATGCGGGATTTCTGTAGGCTGTGTGTAGGAGATGCAGCTCACAGGATTTCTGTAAGCTGGATGTAGAGCGAAGCAGTTTACTGGAGTTCTGCATCCTGAGTGTAGGAAACACTTTACGGGAGTTCTGTAGCATGGGAGCAGTATTACGCACTATGCGGGTTTTCAGTCGTCTGAGTAAAAGAGAAGCAGCTTACAGGATTTCTGTACATTGGAAGTAGTGAGAGGCAGTTTACAGGAGTTCTGCATCCTGAGTGTAGGAAACACTTTTCGCGAGTTCTGTAACATGGGAGTAGTCTTACGCACTATGCGGGTTTTCAGTAGCCTGAGTAAAAGAGAAGCAGCTTACAGGATTTGTGTACATTGGAAGTAATGAGAGGCAGTTTACAGGAGTTCTGCATCCTGTGTGTAGGAAACACTTTACGGGAGTTCTGTAGCATGGGAGTAGTCTTACGCACTACGCGGGTTTTCAGTAGTCTGAGTAAAAGAGAAGCAGCTTACAGGATTTCTGTACCTTGGAAATAGTGAGAGGCAGTTTACACGAGTTCTACATCCTGAGTGTAGGAGACAGTCTATGGGAGTTCTGTAACATGGCTCTAGCAATACTCAGTATGCGGGATTTCTGTAGTCTGTGTGTAGGAGATGCAGCTTACAGGATTTCTGTAAGCTGGATGTAGAGCGAAGCAGTTTAATGGAGTTCTGCATCCTGAGTGTAGGAAACACTTTTCGCGAGTTCTGTAGCATGGGAGTAGTCTTACGCACTATGCGGGTTTTCAGTCGTCTGAGTAAAAGAGAAGCAGCTTACAGGATTTCTGTACATTGGAAGTAGTGAGAGGCAGTTTACAGGAGTTCTGCATCCTGAGTGTAGGAAACACTTTACGGGAGTTCTGTAGCATGGGAGTAGTCTTACGCACTATGCGGGTTTTCAGTAGTCTGAGTAAAAGAGAAGCAGCTTACAGGATTTCTGTACATTGGAAGTAGTGAGAGGCAGTTTACGGGAGTTCTGCATCCTGAGTGTAGGAAACACTTTTCGGGAGTTCTGTAACATGGGAGTAGTCTTACGCACTATGCGGGTTTTCAGTAGTCTGAGTAAAAGAAAAGCAGCTTACAGGATTTCTGTACATTGGAAGTAATGAGAGGCAGTTTACAGGAGTTCTGCATCCTGAGTGTAGGAAACAATTTACGGGAGTTCTGTAGCATGGGAGCAGCCGTATGCACTATGCGAGTTTTCTGTACCCTGTGTTTAGGACATGCTGCTTACATGCGTTCTGTAAGCTGAATGTAGAGAGAAGCAATTTACTGGAACTCTGCATCTTGAGTATAGGAGACAGTCTATGGGAGTCTGTAACATGGCTCTAGCCATACTCAGTATGCGGGATTTCTGTAGGCTGTGTGTAGGAGATGCAGCTCACAGGATTTCTGTAAGCTGGATGTAGAGCGAAGCAGTTTACTGGAGTTCTGCATCCTGAGTGTAGGAAACACTTTATGGGAGTTCTGTAGCATGGGAGCAGTATTACGCACTATGCGGGTTTTCAGTAGCCTGAGTAAAAGAGAAGCAGCTTACAGGATTTCTGTACCTTGGAAGTAGTGAGAGGCAGTTTACAGGAGTTCTGCATCCTGAGTGTAGGAAACACTTTTCGGGAGTTCTGTAACATGGGAGTAGTCTTACGCACTATGCGGGTTTTCAGTAGTCTGAGTAAAAGAAAAGCAGCTTACAGGATTTGTGTACATTGGAAGTAATGAGAGGCAGTTTACAGGAGTTCTGCCTCCTGAGTGTAGGAAACACTTTACGGGAGTTCTTTAGCATGGGAGTAGTCTTACGCACTATGCAGGTTTTCAGTAGTCTGAGTAAAAGAGAAGCACCTTACAGGATTTCTGTACCTTGGAAATAGTGAGAGGCAGTTTACACGAGTTCTACATCCTGAGTGTAGGAGACAGTCTATGGGAGTTCTGTAACATGGCTCTAGCAATACTCAGTATGCGGGATTTCTGTAGTCTGTGTGTAGGAGATGCAGCTTACAGGATTTCTGTAAGCTGGATGTAGAGCGAAGCAGTTTACTGGAGTTCTGCATCCTGAGTGTAGGAAACACTTTACGGGAGTTCTGTAGCATGGGAGTAGTCTTACGCACTATGCGGGTTTTCAGTAGTCTGAGTAAAAGAGAAGCAGCTTACAGGATTTCTGTACATTGGAAGTAAAGAGAGGCAGTTTACAGGAGTTCTGCATCCTGAGTGTAGGAAACACTTTACGGGAGTTCTGTAGCATGGGAGTAGTCTTACGCACTACGCGGGTTTTCTGTAGTCTGAGTAAAAGAGAAGCAGCTTACAGGATTTCTGTACCTTGGAAATAGTGAGAGGCAGTTTACACGAGTTCTACATCCTGAGTGTAGGAGACAGTCTATGGGAGTTCTGTAACATGGCTCTAGCCATACTCAGTATGCAGGATTTCTGTAGTCTGTGTGTAGGAGATGCAGCTTACAGGATTTCTGTAAGCTGGATGTAGAGCGAAGCAGTTTAATGGAGTTCTGCATCCTGAGTGTAGGAAACACTTTTCGCGAGTTCTGTAGCATGGGAGTAGTCTTACGCACTATGCGGGTTTTCAGTCGTCTGAGTAAAAGAGAAGCAGCTTACAGGATTTCTGTACATTGGAAGTAGTGAGAGGCAGTTTACAGGAGTTCTGCATCCTGAGTGTAGGAAACACTTTACGGGAGTTCTGTAGCATGGGAGCAGTATTACGCACTATGCGGGTTTTCAGTCGTCTGAGTAAAAGAGAAGCAGCTTACAGGATTTCTGTACATTGGAAGTAGTGAGAGGCAGTTTACAGGAGTTCTGCATCCTGAGTGTAGGAAACACTTTTCGCGAGTTCTGTAACATGGGAGTAGTCTTACGCACTATGCGGGTTTTCAGTAGTCTGAGTAAAAGAGAAGCAGCTTACAGGATTTCTGTACATTGGAAGTAGTGAGAGGCAGTTTACAGGAGTTCTGCATCCTGAGTGTAGGAAACACTTTACGGGAGTTCTGTAGCATGGGAGCAGCCGTATGCACTATGCGAGTTTTCTGTACCCTGTGTTTAGGACATGCTGCTTACATGCGTTCAATAAGCTGGATGTAGAGAGAAGCAATTTACTGGAACTCTGCATCTTGAGTGTAGGAGACAGTCTATGGGAGTCTGTAACATGGCTCTAGCCATACTCAGTATGCGGGATTTCTGTAGGCTGTGTGTAGGAGATGCAGCTCACAGGATTTCTGTAAGCTGGATGTAGAGCGAAGCAGTTTACTGGAGTTCTGCATCCTGAGTGTAGGAAACACTTTACGGGAGTTCTGTAGCATGGGAGTAGTCTTACGCACTACGCGGGTTTTCAGTAGTCTGAGTAAAAGAGAAGCAGCTTACAGGATTTCTGTACCTTGGAAATAGTGAGAGGCAGTTTACACGAGTTCTACATCCTGAGTGTAGGAGACAGTCTATGGGAGTTCTGTAACATGGCTCTAGCAATACTCAGTATGCGGGATTTCTGTAGTCTGTGTGTAGGAGATGCAGCTTACAGGATTTCTGTAAGCTGGATGTAGAGCGAAGCAGTTTACTGGAGTTCTGCATCCTGAGTGTAGGAAACACTTTACGGGAGTTCTGTAGCATGGGAGTAGTCTTACGCACTATGCGGGTTTTCAGTCGTCTGAGTAAAAGAGAAGCAGCTTACAGGATTTCTGTACATTGGAAGTAGTGAGAGGCAGTTTACAGGAGTTCTGCATCCTGAGTGTAGGAAACACTTTTCGCGAGTTCTGTAACATGGGAGTAGTCTTACGCACTATGCGGGTTTTCAGTAGTCTGAGTAAAAGAGAAGCAGCTTACAGGATTTCTGTACATTGGAAGTAGTGAGAGGCAGTTTACAGGAGTTCTGCATCCTGAGTGTAGGAAACACTTTACGGGAGTTCTGTAGCATGGGAGTAGTCTTACGCACTATGCGGGTTTTCAGTAGTCTGAGTAAAAGAGAAGCAGCTTACAGGATTTCTGTACCTTGGAAATAGTGAGAGGCAGTTTACACGAGTTCTACATCCTGAGTGTAGGAGACAGACTATGGGAGTTCTGTAACATGGCTCTAGCCATACTCAGTATGCGGGATTTCTGTAGTCTGTGTGTAGGAGATGCAGCTCACAGGATTTCTGTAAGCTGGATGTAGAGCGAAGCAGTTTAATGGAGTTCTGCATCCTGAGTGTAGGAAACACTTTACGGAAGTTCTGTAGCATGGGAGTAGTCTTACGCACTACGCGGGTTTTCAGTAGCCTGAGTAAAAGAGAAGCAGCTTACAGGATTTCTGTACATTGGAAGTAGTGAGAGGCAGTTTACAGGAGTTCTGCATCCTGAGTGTAGGAAACACTTTTCGGGAGTTCTGTAACATGGGAGTAGTCTTACGCACTATGCGGGTTTTCAGTAGTCTGAGTAAAGGAAAAGCAGCTTACAGGATTTGTGTACATTGGAAGTAATGAGAGGCAGTTTACAGGAGTTCTGCATCCTGTGTGTAGGAAACACTTTACGGGAGTTCTGTAGCATGGGAGTAGTCTTACGCACTACGCGGGTTTTCAGTAGTCTGAGTAAAAGAGAAGCAGCTTACAGGATTTCTGTACCTTGGAAATAGTGAGAGGCAGTTTACACGAGTTCTACATCCTGAGTGTAGGAGACAGTCTATGGGAGTTCTGTAACATGGCTCTAGCAATACTCAGTATGCGGGATTTCTGTAGTCTGTTGTAGGAGATGCAGCTTACAGGATTTCTGTAAGCTGGATGTAGAGCGAAGCAGTTTACTGGAGTTCTGCATCCTGAGTGTAGGAAACACTTTACGGGAGTTCTGTAGCATGGGAGTAGTCTTACGCACTATGCGGGTTTTCAGTAGTCTGAGTAAAAGAGAAGCAGCTTACAGGATTTCTGTACATTGGAAGTAAAGAGAGGCAGTTTACAGGAGTTCTGCATCCTGAGTGTAGGAAACACTTTACGGGAGTTCTGTAACATGGGAGTAGTCTTACGCACTACGCGGGCTTTCAGTAGTCTGAGTAAAAGAGAAGCAGCTTACAGGATTTCTATACCTTGGAAATAGTGAGAGGCAGTTTACACGAGTTCTACATCCTGAGTGTAGGAGACAGTCTATGGGAGTTCTGTAACATGGCTCTAGCAATACTCAGTATGCGGGATTTCTGTAGTCTGTGTGTAGGAGATGCAGCTTACAGGATTTCTGTAAGCTGGATGTAGAGCGAAGCAGTTTAATGGAGTTCTGCATCCTGAGTGTAGGAAACACTTTTCGCGAGTTCTGTAGCATGGGAGTAGTCTTACGCACTATGCGGGTTTTCAGTCGTCTGAGTAAAAGAGAAGCAGCTTACAGGATTTCTGTACATTGGAAGTAGTGAGAGGCAGTTTACAGGAGTTCTGCATCCTGAGTGTAGGAAACACTTTACGGGAGTTCTGTAGCATGGGAGTAGTCTTACGCACTATGCGGGTTTTCAGTAGTCTGAGTAAAAGAGAAGCAGCTTACAGGATTTCTGTACATTGGAAGTAGTGAGAGGCAGTTTACAGGAGTTCTGCATCCTGAGTGTAGGAAACACTTTACGGGAGTTCTATAGCATGGGAGTAGTCTTACGCACTATGCGGGTTTTCAGTAGTCTGAGTAAAAGAGAAGCAGCTTACAGGATTTCTGTACATTGGAAGTAGTGAGAGGCAGTTTACAGGAATTCTGCATCCTGAGTGTAGAAAACACTTTACGGGAGTTCTCTGGCATGGGAGTAGTCTTACGCACTATGCGGGTTTTCAGTAGTCTGAGTAAAAGAGAAGCAGCTTACAGGATTTCTGTACATTGGAAGTAGTGAGAGGCAGTTTACGGGAGTTCTGCATCCTGAGTGTAGGAAACACTTTACGGGAGTTCTGTAGCATGGGAGTAGTCTTACGCACTACGCGGGTTTTCAGTAGCCTGAGTAAAAGAGAAGCAGCTTACAGGATTTCTGTACCTTGGAAATAGTGAGAGGCAGTTTACACGAGTTCTACATCCTGAGTGTAGGAGACAGACTATGGGAGTTCTGTAACATGGCTCTAGCCATACTCAGTATGCGGGATTTCTGTAGTCTGTGTGTAGGAGATGCAGCTCACAGGATTTCTATAAGCTGGATGTAGAGCGAAGCAGTTTACTGGAGTTCTGCATCCTGAGTGTAGGAAACACTTTACGGAAGTTCTGTAGCATGGGAGCAGTATTACGCACTATGCGGGTTTTCAGTAGTCTGAGTAAAAGAGAAGCAGCTTCCAGGATTTCTGTACATTGGAAGTAGTGAGAGGCAGTTTACAGGAGTTCTGCATCCTGAGTGTAGGAAACACTTTACGGGAGTTCTGTAGCATGGGAGTAGTCTTACGCACTATGCGGGTTTTCAGTAGTCTGAGTAAAAGAGAAGCAGCTTACAGGATTTCTGTACATTGGAAGTAGTGAGAGGCAGTTTACAGGAATTCTGCATCCTGAGTGTAGAAAACACTTTACGTGAGTTCTCTGGCATGGGAGTAGTCTTACGCACTATGCGGGTTTTCAGTAGTCTGAGTAAAAGAGAAGCAGCTTACAGGATTTCTGTACATTGGAAGTAGTGAGAGGCAGTTTACAGGAGTTCTGCATCCTGAGTGTAGGAAACACTTTACGGGAGTTCTGTAGCATGGGAGCAGCCGTATGCACTATGCGAGTTTTCTGTACCCTGTGTTTAGGACATGCTGCTTACATGCGTTCTGTAAGCTGGATGTAGAGAGAAGCAATTTACTGGAACTCTGCATCTTGAGTGTAGGAGACAGTCTATGGGAGTCTGTAACATGGCTCTAGCCATACTCAGTATGCGGGATTTCTGTAGGCTGTGTGTAGGAGATGCAGCTCACAGGATTTCTGTAAGCTGGATGTAGAGCGAAGCAGTTTACTGGAGTTCTGCATCCTGAGTGTAGGAAACACTTTACGGGATTTCTGTAGCATGGGAGTAGTCTTACGCACTACGCGGGTTTTCAGTAGTCTGAGTAAAAGAGAAGCAGCTTACAGGATTTCTGTACCTTGGAAATAGTGAGAGGCAGTTTACACGAGTTCTACATCCTGAGTGTAGGAGACAGTCTATGGGAGTTCTGTAACATGGCTCTAGCAATACTCAGTATGCGGGATTTCTGTAGTCTGTGTGTAGGAGATGCAGCTTACAGGATTTCTGTAAGCTGGATGTAGAGCGAAGCAGTTTATTGGAGTTCTGCATCCTGAGTGTAGGAAACACTTTACGGGAGTTCTGTAGCATGGGAGTAGTCTTACGCACTATGCGGGTTTTCAGTCGTCTGAGTAAAAGAGAAGCAGCTTACAGGATTTCTGTACATTGGAAGTAGTGAGAGGCAGTTTACAGGAGTTCTGCATCCTGAGTGTAGGAAACACTTTTCGCGAGTTCTGTAACATGGGAGTAGTCTTACGCACTATGCGGGTTTTCAGTAGTCTGAGTAAAAGAGAAGCAGCTTACAGGATTTCTGTACATTGGAAGTAGTGAGAGGCAGTTTACAGGAGTTCTGCATCCTGAGTGTAGGAAACACTTTACGGGAGTTCTGTAGCATGGGAGTAGTCTTACGCACTATGCGGGTTTTCAGTAGTCTGAGTAAAAGAGAAGCAGCTTACAGGATTTCTGTACCTTGGAAATAGTGAGAGGCAGTTTACACGAGTTCTACATCCTGAGTGTAGGAGACAGACTATGGGAGTTCTGTAACATGGCTCTAGCCATACTCAGTATGCGGGATTTCTGTAGTCTGTGTGTAGGAGATGCAGCTCACAGGATTTCTGTAAGCTGGATGTAGAGCGAAGCAGTTTACTGGAGTTCTGCATCCTGAGTGTAGGAAACACTTTACGGAAGTTCTGTAGCATGGGAGCAGTATTACGCACTATGCGGGTTTTCAGTAGTCTGAGTAAAAGAGAAGCAGCTTCCAGGATTTCTGTACATTGGAAGTAGTGAGAGGCAGTTTACAGGAGTTCTGCATCCTGAGTGTAGGAAACACTTTACGGGAGTTCTGTAGCATGGGAGTAGTCTTACGCACTATGCGGGTTTTCAGTAGTCTGAGTAAAAGAGAAGCAGCTTACAGGATTTCTGTACATTGGAAGTAGTGAGAGGCAGTTTACAGGAATTCTGCATCCTGAGTGTAGAAAACACTTTACGGGAGTTCTCTGGCATGGGAGTAGTCTTACGCACTATGCGGGTTTTCAGTAGTCTGAGTAAAAGAGAAGCAGCTTACAGGATTTCTGTACATTGAAAGTAGTGAGAGGCAGTTTACAGGAGTTCTGCATCCTGAGTGTAGGAAACACTTTACGGGAGTTCTGTAGCATGGGAGCAGCCGTATGCACTATGCGAGTTTTCTGTACCCTGTGTTTAGGACATGCTGCTTACATGCGTTCTGTAAGCTGGATGTAGAGAGAAGCAATTTACTGGAACTCTGCATCTTGAGTGTAGGAGACAGTCTATGGGAGTCTGTAACATGGCTCTAGCCATACTCAGTATGCGGGATTTCTGTAGGCTGTGTGTAGGAGATGCAGCTCACAGGATTTCTGTAAGCTGGATGTAGAGCGAAGCAGTTTACTGGAGTTCTGCAGCCTGAGTGTAGGAAACACTTTACGGGAGTTCTGTAGCATGGGTGTAGTCTTACGCACTATGCGGGTTTTCAGTCGTCTGAGTAAAAGAGAAGCAGCTTACAGGATTTCTGTACATTGGAAGTAGTGAGAGGCAGTTTACAGGAGTTCTGCATCCTGAGTGTAGGAAACACTTTTCGCGAGTTCTGTAACATGGGAGTAGTCTTACGCACTATGCGGGTTTTCAGTAGTCTGAGTAAAAGAGAAGCAGCTTACAGGATTTCTGTACATTGGAAGTAGTGAGAGGCAGTTTACAGGAGTTCTGCATCCTGAGTGTAGGAAACACTTTACGGGAGTTCTGTAGCATGGGAGTAGTCTTACGCACTATGCGGGTTTTCAGTAGTCTGAGTAAAAGAGAAGCAGCTTACAGGATTTCTGTACCTTGGAAATAGTGAGAGGCAGTTTACACGAGTTCTACATCCTGAGTGTAGGAGACAGACTATGGGAGTTCTGTAACATGGCTCTAGCCATACTCAGTATGCGGGATTTCTGTAGTCTGTGTGTAGGAGATGCAGCTCACAGGATTTCTGTAAGCTGGATGTAGAGCGAAGCAGTTTACTGGAGTTCTGCATCCTGAGTGTAGGAAACACTTTACGGAAGTTCTGTAGCATGGGAGCAGTATTACGCACTATGCGGGTTTTCAGTAGTCTGAGTAAAAGAGAAGCAGCTTACAGGATTTCTGTACATTGGAAGTAGTGAGAGGCAGTTTACAGGAGTTCTGCATCCTGAGTGTAGGAAACACTTTACGGGAGTTCTATAGCATGGGAGTAGTCTTACGCACTATGCGGGTTTTCAGTAGTCTGAGTAAAAGAGAAGCAGCTTACAGGATTTCTGTACATTGGAAGTAGTGAGAGGCAGTTTACAGGAATTCTGCATCCTGAGTGTAGAAAACACTTTACGGGAGTTCTCTGGCATGGGAGTAGTCTTACGCACTATGCGGGTTTTCAGTAGTCTGAGTAAAAGAGAAGCAGCTTACAGGATTTCTGTACATTGGAAGTAGTGAGAGGCAGTTTACGGGAGTTCTGCATCCTGAGTGTAGGAAACACTTTACGGGAGTTCTGTAGCATGGGAGTAGTCTTACGCACTACGCGGGTTTTCAGTAGCCTGAGTAAAAGAGAAGCAGCTTACAGGATTTCTGTACCTTGGAAATAGTGAGAGGCAGTTTACACGAGTTCTACATCCTGAGTGTAGGAGACAGACTATGGGAGTTCTGTAACATGGCTCTAGCTATACTCAGTATGCGGGATTTCTGTAGTCTGTGTGTAGGAGATGCAGCTCACAGGATTTCTATAAGCTGGATGTAGAGCGAAGCAGTTTACTGGAGTTCTGCATCCTGAGTGTAGGAAACACTTTACGGAAGTTCTGTAGCATGGGAGCAGTATTACGCACTATGCGGGTTTTCAGTAGTCTGAGTAAAAGAGAAGCAGCTTCCAGGATTTCTGTACATTGGAAGTAGTGAGAGGCAGTTTACAGGAGTTCTGCATCCTGAGTGTAGGAAACACTTTACGGGAGTTCTGTAGCATGGGAGTAGTCTTACGCACTATGCGGGTTTTCAGTAGTCTGAGTAAAAGAGAAGCAGCTTACAGGATTTCTGTACATTGGAAGTAGTGAGAGGCAGTTTACAGGAATTCTGCATCCTGAGTGTAGAAAACACTTTACGTGAGTTCTCTGGCATGGGAGTAGTCTTACGCACTATGCGGGTTTTCAGTAGTCTGAGTAAAAGAGAAGCAGCTTACAGGATTTCTGTACATTGGAAGTAGTGAGAGGCAGTTTACAGGAGTTCTGCATCCTGAGTGTAGGAAACACTTTACGGGAGTTCTGTAGCATGGGAGCAGCCGTATGCACTATGCGAGTTTTCTGTACCCTGTGTTTAGGACATGCTGCTTACATGCGTTCTGTAAGCTGGATGTAGAGAGAAGCAATTTACTGGAACTCTGCATCTTGAGTGTAGGAGACAGTCTATGGGAGTCTGTAACATGGCTCTAGCCATACTCAGTATGCGGGATTTCTGTAGGCTGTGTGTAGGAGATGCAGCTCACAGGATTTCTGTAAGCTGGATGTAGAGCGAAGCAGTTTACTGGAGTTCTGCATCCTGAGTGTAGGAAACACTTTACGGGAGTTCTGTAGCATGGGAGCAGTATTACGCACTATGCGGGTTTTCAGTCGTCTGAGTAAAAGAGAAGCAGCTTACAGGATTTCTGTACATTGGAAGTAGTGAGAGGCAGTTTACAGGAGTTCTGCATCCTGAGTGTAGGAAACACTTTTCGCGAGTTCTGTAACATGGGAGTAGTCTTACGCACTATGCGGGTTTTCAGTAGTCTGAGTAAAAGAGAAGCAGCTTACAGGATTTCTGTACATTGGAAGTAGTGAGAGGCAGTTTACAGGAGTTCTGCATCCTGAGTGTAGGAAACACTTTACGGGAGTTCTGTAGCATGGGAGCAGCCGTATGCACTATGCGAGTTTTCTGTACCCTGTGTTTAGGACATGCTGCTTACATGCTTTCTGTAAGCTGGATGTAGAGAGAAGCAATTTACTGGAACTCTGCATCTTGAGTGTAGGAGACAGTCTATGGGAGTCTGTAACATGGCTCTAGCCATACTCAGTATGCGGGATTTCTGTAGGCTGTGTGTAGGAGATGCAGCTCACAGGATTTCTGTAAGCTGGATGTAGAGCGAAGCAGTTTACTGGAGTTCTGCATCCTGAGTGTAGGAAACACTTTACGGGATTTCTGTAGCATGGGAGTAGTCTTACGCACTACGCGGGTTTTCAGTAGTCTGAGTAAAAGAGAAGCAGCTTACAGGATTTCTGTACCTTGGAAATAGTGAGAGGCAGTTTACACGAGTTCTACATCCTGAGTGTAGGAGACAGTCTATGGGAGTTCTGTAACATGGCTCTAGCAATACTCAGTATGCGGGATTTCTGTAGTCTGTGTGTAGGAGATGCAGCTTACAGGATTTCTGTAAGCTGGATGTAGAGCGAAGCAGTTTATTGGAGTTCTGCATCCTGAGTGTAGGAAACACTTTACGGGAGTTCTGTAGCATGGGAGTAGTCTTACGCACTATGCGGGTTTTCAGTCGTCTGAGTAAAAGAGAAGCAGCTTACAGGATTTCTGTACATTGGAAGTAGTGAGAGGCAGTTTACAGGAGTTCTGCATCCTGAGTGTAGGAAACACTTTTCGCGAGTTCTGTAACATGGGAGTAGTCTTACGCACTATGCGGGTTTTCAGTAGTCTGAGTAAAAGAGAAGCAGCTTACAGGATTTCTGTACATTGGAAGTAGTGAGAGGCAGTTTACAGGAGTTCTGCATCCTGAGTGTAGGAAACACTTTACGGGAGTTCTGTAGCATGGGAGTAGTCTTACGCACTATGCGGGTTTTCAGTAGTCTGAGTAAAAGAGAAGCAGCTTACAGGATTTCTGTACCTTGGAAATAGTGAGAGGCAGTTTACACGAGTTCTACATCCTGAGTGTAGGAGACAGACTATGGGAGTTCTGTAACATGGCTCTAGCCATACTCAGTATGCGGGATTTCTGTAGTCTGTGTGTAGGAGATGCAGCTCACAGGATTTCTGTAAGCTGGATGTAGAGCGAAGCAGTTTACTGGAGTTCTGCATCCTGAGTGTAGGAAACACTTTACGGAAGTTCTGTAGCATGGGAGCAGTATTACGCACTATGCGGGTTTTCAGTAGTCTGAGTAAAAGAGAAGCAGCTTCCAGGATTTCTGTACATTGGAAGTAGTGAGAGGCAGTTTACAGGAGTTCTGCATCCTGAGTGTAGGAAACACTTTACGGGAGTTCTGTAGCATGGGAGTAGTCTTACGCACTATGCGGGTTTTCAGTAGTCTGAGTAAAAGAGAAGCAGCTTACAGGATTTCTGTACATTGGAAGTAGTGAGAGGCAGTTTACAGGAATTCTGCATCCTGAGTGTAGAAAACACTTTACGGGAGTTCTCTGGCATGGGAGTAGTCTTACGCACTATGCGGGTTTTCAGTAGTCTGAGTAAAAGAGAAGCAGCTTACAGGATTTCTGTACATTGAAAGTAGTGAGAGGCAGTTTACAGGAGTTCTGCATCCTGAGTGTAGGAAACACTTTACGGGAGTTCTGTAGCATGGGAGCAGCCGTATGCACTATGCGAGTTTTCTGTACCCTGTGTTTAGGACATGCTGCTTACATGCGTTCTGTAAGCTGGATGTAGAGAGAAGCAATTTACTGGAACTCTGCATCTTGAGTGTAGGAGACAGTCTATGGGAGTCTGTAACATGGCTCTAGCCATACTCAGTATGCGGGATTTCTGTAGGCTGTGTGTAGGAGATGCAGCTCACAGGATTTCTGTAAGCTGGATGTAGAGCGAAGCAGTTTACTGGAGTTCTGCAGCCTGAGTGTAGGAAACACTTTACGGGAGTTCTGTAGCATGGGTGTAGTCTTACGCACTATGCGGGTTTTCAGTCGTCTGAGTAAAAGAGAAGCAGCTTACAGGATTTCTGTACATTGGAAGTAGTGAGAGGCAGTTTACAGGAGTTCTGCATCCTGAGTGTAGGAAACACTTTTCGCGAGTTCTGTAACATGGGAGTAGTCTTACGCACTATGCGGGTTTTCAGTAGTCTGAGTAAAAGAGAAGCAGCTTACAGGATTTCTGTACATTGGAAGTAGTGAGAGGCAGTTTACAGGAGTTCTGCATCCTGAGTGTAGGAAACACTTTACGGGAGTTCTGTAGCATGGGAGTAGTCTTACGCACTATGCGGGTTTTCAGTAGTCTGAGTAAAAGAGAAGCAGCTTACAGGATTTCTGTACCTTGGAAATAGTGAGAGGCAGTTTACACGAGTTCTACATCCTGAGTGTAGGAGACAGACTATGGGAGTTCTGTAACATGGCTCTAGCCATACTCAGTATGCGGGATTTCTGTAGTCTGTGTGTAGGAGATGCAGCTCACAGGATTTCTGTAAGCTGGATGTAGAGCGAAGCAGTTTACTGGAGTTCTGCATCCTGAGTGTAGGAAACACTTTACGGAAGTTCTGTAGCATGGGAGCAGTATTACGCACTATGCGGGTTTTCAGTAGTCTGAGTAAAAGAGAAGCAGCTTCCAGGATTTCTGTACATTGGAAGTAGTGAGAGGCAGTTTACAGGAGTTCTGCATCCTGAGTGTAGGAAACACTTTACGGGAGTTCTGTAGCATGGGAGTAGTCTTACGCACTATGCGGGT
Organism: Oryctolagus cuniculus; assembly: GCF_051225735.1. Taxonomy (NCBI): domain Eukaryota; kingdom Metazoa; phylum Chordata; class Mammalia; order Lagomorpha; family Leporidae; genus Oryctolagus; species Oryctolagus cuniculus. The sequence continues at coordinate 84,106,035 of NC_142879.1, forward strand.
TTTCAGTAGTCTGAGTAAAAGAGAAGCAGCTTACAGGATTTCTGTACATTGGAAGTAGTGAGAGGCAGTTTACAGGAATTCTGCATCCTGAGTGTAGAAAACACTTTACGGGAGTTCTCTGGCATGGGAGTAGTCTTACGCACTATGCGGGTTTTCAGTAGTCTGAGTAAAAGAGAAGCAGCTTACAGGATTTCTGCACATTGGAAGTAGTGAGAGGCAGTTTACAGGAGTTCTGCATCCTGAGTGTAGGAAACAATTTACGGGAGTTCTGTAGCATGGGAGCAGCCGTATGCACTATGCGAGTTTTCTGTACCCTGTGTTTAGGACATGCTGCTTACATGCGTTCTGTAAGCTGGATGTAGAGAGAAGCAATTTACTGGAACTCTGCATCTTGAGTGTAGGAGACAGTCTATGGGAGTCTGTAACATGGCTCTAGCCATACTCAGTATGCGGGATTTCTGTAGGCTGTGTGTAGGAGATGCAGCTCACAGGATTTCTGTAAGCTGGATGTAGAGCGAAGCAGTTTACTGGAGTTCTGCATCCTGAGTGTAGGAAACACTTTACGGGAGTTCTGTAGCATGGGAGCAGTATTACGCACTATGCGGGTTTTCAGTAGTCTGAGTAAAAGAGAAGCAGCTTACAGGATTTCTGTACATTGGAAGTAGTGAGAGGCAGTTTACAGAAGTTCTGCATCCTGAGTGTAGGAAACACTTTTCGCGAGTTCTGTAACATGGGAGTAGTCTTACGCACTATGCGGGTTTTCAGTAGTCTGAGTAAAAGAGAAGCAGCTTACAGGATTTCTGTACATTGGAAGTAGTGAGAGGCAGTTTACAGGAGTTCTGCATCCTGAGTGTAGGAAACACTTTACGGGAGTTCTGTAGCATGGGAGTAGTCTTACGCACTACGAGGGTTTTCAGTAGTCTGAGTAAAAGAGAAGCAGCTTACAGGATTTCTGTACCTTGGAAATAGTGAGAGGCAGTTTACACGAGTTCTACATCCTGAGTGTAGGAGACAGTCTATGGGAGTTCTGTAACATGGCTCTAGCAATACTCAGTATGCGGGATTTCTGTAGTCTGTGTGTAGGAGATGCAGCTTACAGGATTTCTGTAAGCTGGATGTAGAGCGAAGCAGTTTACTGGAATTCTGCATCCTGAGTGTAGGAAACACTTTACGGGAGTTCTGTAGCATGGGAGTAGTCTTACGCACTATGCGGGTTTTCAGTCGTCTGAGTAAAAGAGAAGCAGCTTACAGGATTTCTGTACATTGGAAGTAGTGAGAGGCAGTTTACAGGAGTTCTGCATCCTGAGTGTAGGAAACACTTTTCGGGAGTTCTGTGACATGGGAATAGTCTTACGCACTGTGCGGGTTTTCAGTAGTGTGAATAAAAGAAAAGCAGCTTACAGGATTTCTGTACATTGGAAGTAATGAGAGGCAGTTTACTGGAATTTTGCTGCCTGAGTGTAGGAAACCCTTACGGGAGTTCTGTAGCATGGGAGTAGCAGTATGCACTGTGTGAGTTTACTGTACCCTGTGTGTAGGACATGCGGCTTCTTTGCGTTTTGAAAGCTGGTTGTAGAGAGAGGCAGTTTACCGGAATTCTGCATCCTGAGTGTAGGAGACAGTCTTTGGGAGTTCTGTAACATGGCTCTAGCCATACTTAGTATGCGGGATTTCTGTAGCCTGTGTGTAGGAGATGCAGCTCACAGGATTTCTGTAAGCTGGATGTAGAGCAAAGCAGTTTACTGGAGTTCTGCATCCTGAGTGTAGGAAACACTTTACGGGAGTTCTGTTGCATGGGAGTAGCCATATGCTCTATGCGAGTTTTCCATACCCTCTGTGTAGGACATCCTGCTTTCTTGCGTTTTGTAAGCTGGATGTAGAGAGAGGCAGTTTACTGCAATTCTGCACCCTGAGTGTAGGAGACAGTCTATAGGAGTTCTGAAACATGGTTCTAGCCATACTCAGTATGCGGGATATCTGTAGCCTGTGTGTAGGAGATGCAGCTCACAGGATTTCTGTAAGCTGGATGTAGAGCAAAGCAGTTTACTGGAGTTCTGCATCCTGAGTGTAGGAAACACTTTACGGGAGTTTTGTAGCATGGTTGTATCCAAATGTACTATGTGGGAGTTCTCTACCCTGCATGTAGGAGATGCTGCTTACTGCCGTTCTGTAATCTAGCTCTACAGAGAGGCAGTTTACTGGAATTCTGCAGCCTGAATATTGGAAACAATTTACAGGAGTTTTGTAGCATGTGAATAGCAATACACAGTATGCGGCATTTCTGTAACCTGCGTGTAGGAGATGCAGTTTACAGGATTTCTGTAATCTGGATATAGAGCGAAGCAGTTTACTGGAGCTCTGCAGCCTGAGTGTAGGAAGCACTTCACGGGAGTTCTGTAGCATGGGAGTAGTCTTACGCACTATGCGGGTTTTCAGTAGTCTGAGTAAAACAGAAGCAGCTTACAGGATTTCTGTACATTGAAAGTAGTGAGAGGCAGTTTACAGGAGTTCTGCATCCTGAGTGTAGGAAACACTTTACGGGAGTTCTGTAGCATGGGAGCAGCCGTATGCACTATGCGAGTTTTCTGTACCCTGTGTTTAGGACATGCTGCTTACATGCGTTCTGTAAGCTGGATGTAGAGAGAAGCAATTTACTGGAACTCTGCATCTTGAGTGTAGGAGACAGTCTATGGGAGTCTGTAACATGGCTCTAGCCATACTCAGTATGCGGGATTTCTGTAGGCTGTGTGTAGGAGATGCAGCTCACAGGATTTCTGTAAGCTGGATGTAGAGCGAAGCAGTTTACTGGAGTTCTGCATCCTGAGTGTAGGAAACACTTTACGGGAGTTCTGTAGCATGGGAGCAGTATTACGCACTATGCGGGTTTTCAGTAGTCTGAGTAAAAGAGAAGCAGCTTACAGGATTTCTGTACATTGGAAGTAGTGAGAGGCAGTTTACAGAAGTTCTGCATCCTGAGTGTAGGAAACACTTTTCGCGAGTTCTGTAACATGGGAGTAGTCTTACGCACTATGCGGGTTTTCAGTAGTCTGAGTAAAAGAGAAGCAGCTTACAGGATTTCTGTACATTGGAAGTAGTGAGAGGCAGTTTACAGGAGTTCTGCATCCTGAGTGTAGGAAACACTTTACGGGAGTTCTGTAGCATGGGAGCAGCCGTATGCACTATGCGAGTTTTCTGTACCCTGTGTTTAGGACATGCTGCTTACATGCTTTCTGTAAGCTGGATGTAGAGAGAAGCAATTTACTGGAACTCTGCATCTTGAGTGTAGGAGACAGTCTATGGGAGTCTGTAACATGGCTCTAGCCATACTCAGTATGCGGGATTTCTGTAGGCTGTGTGTAGGAGATGCAGCTCACAGGATTTCTGTAAGCTGGATGTAGAGCGAAGCAGTTTACTGGAGTTCTGCATCCTGAGTGTAGGAAACACTTTACGGGATTTCTGTAGCATGGGAGTAGTCTTACGCACTACGCGGGTTTTCAGTAGTCTGAGTAAAAGAGAAGCAGCTTACAGGATTTCTGTACCTTGGAAATAGTGAGAGGCAGTTTACACGAGTTCTACATCCTGAGTGTAGGAGACAGTCTATGGGAGTTCTGTAACATGGCTCTAGCAATACTCAGTATGCGGGATTTCTGTAGTCTGTGTGTAGGAGATGCAGCTTACAGGATTTCTGTAAGCTGGATGTAGAGCGAAGCAGTTTACTGGAGTTCTGCATCCTGAGTGTAGGAAACACTTTACGGGAGTTCTGTAGCATGGGAGTAGTCTTACGCACTATGCGGGTTTTCAGTCGTCTGAGTAAAAGAGAAGCAGCTTACAGGATTTCTGTACATTGGAAGTAGTGAGAGGCAGTTTACAGGAGTTCTGCATCCTGAGTGTAGGAAACACTTTTCGCGAGTTCTGTAACATGGGAGTAGTCTTACGCACTATGCGGGTTTTCAGTAGTCTGAGTAAAAGAGAAGCAGCTTACAGGATTTCTGTACATTGGAAGTAGTGAGAGGCAGTTTACAGGAGTTCTGCATCCTGAGTGTAGGAAACACTTTACGGGAGTTCTGTAGCATGGGAGTAGTCTTACGCACTATGCGGGTTTTCAGTAGTCTGAGTAAAAGAGAAGCAGCTTACAGGATTTCTGTACCTTGGAAATAGTGAGAGGCAGTTTACACGAGTTCTACATCCTGAGTGTAGGAGACAGACTATGGGAGTTCTGTAACATGGCTCTAGCCATACTCAGTATGCGGGATTTCTGTAGTCTGTGTGTAGGAGATGCAGCTCACAGGATTTCTGTAAGCTGGATGTAGAGCGAAGCAGTTTACTGGAGTTCTGCATCCTGAGTGTAGGAAACACTTTACGGAAGTTCTGTAGCATGGGAGCAGTATTACGCACTATGCGGGTTTTCAGTAGTCTGAGTAAAAGAGAAGCAGCTTCCAGGATTTCTGTACATTGGAAGTAGTGAGAGGCAGTTTACAGGAGTTCTGCATCCTGAGTGTAGGAAACACTTTACGGGAGTTCTGTAGCATGGGAGTAGTCTTACGCACTATGCGGGTTTTCAGTAGTCTGAGTAAAAGAGAAGCAGCTTACAGGATTTCTGTACATTGGAAGTAGTGAGAGGCAGTTTACAGGAATTCTGCATTCTGAGTGTAGAAAACACTTTACGGGAGTTCTCTGGCATGGGAGTAGTCTTACGCACTATGCGGGTTTTCAGTAGTCTGAGTAAAAGAGAAGCAGCTTACAGGATTTCTGCACATTGGAAGTAGTGAGAGGCAGTTTACAGGAGTTCTGCATCCTGAGTGTAGGAAACAATTTACGGGAGTTCTGTAGCATGGGAGCAGCCGTATGCACTATGCGAGTTTTCTGTACCCTGTGTTTAGGACATGCTGCTTACATGCGTTCTGTAAGCTGGATGTAGAGAGAAGCAATTTACTGGAACTCTGCATCTTGAGTGTAGGAGACAGTCTATGGGAGTCTGTAACATGGCTCTAGCCATACTCAGTATGCGGGATTTCTGTAGGCTGTGTGTAGGAGATGCAGCTCACAGGATTTCTGTAAGCTGGATGTAGAGCGAAGCAGTTTACTGGAGTTCTGCATCCTGAGTGTAGGAAACACTTTACGGGAGTTCTGTAGCATGGGAGCAGTATTACGCACTATGCGGGTTTTCAGTAGTCTGAGTAAAAGAGAAGCAGCTTACAGGATTTCTGTACATTGGAAGTAGTGAGAGGCAGTTTACAGAAGTTCTGCATCCTGAGTGTAGGAAACACTTTTCGCGAGTTCTGTAACATGGGAGTAGTCTTACGCACTATGCGGGTTTTCAGTAGTCTGAGTAAAAGAGAAGCAGCTTACAGGATTTCTGTACATTGGAAGTAGTGAGAGGCAGTTTACAGGAGTTCTGCATCCTGAGTGTAGGAAACACTTTACGGGAGTTCTGTAGCATGGGAGTAGTCTTACGCACTACGAGGGTTTTCAGTAGTCTGAGTAAAAGAGAAGCAGCTTACAGGATTTCTGTACCTTGGAAATAGTGAGAGGCAGTTTACACGAGTTCTACATCCTGAGTGTAGGAGACAGTCTATGGGAGTTCTGTAACATGGCTCTAGCAATACTCAGTATGCGGGATTTCTGTAGTCTGTGTGTAGGAGATGCAGCTTACAGGATTTCTGTAAGCTGGATGTAGAGCGAAGCAGTTTACTGGAATTCTGCATCCTGAGTGTAGGAAACACTTTACGGGAGTTCTGTAGCATGGGAGTAGTCTTACGCACTATGCGGGTTTTCAGTCGTCTGAGTAAAAGAGAAGCAGCTTACAGGATTTCTGTACATTGGAAGTAGTGAGAGGCAGTTTACAGGAGTTCTGCATCCTGAGTGTAGGAAACACTTTTCGGGAGTTCTGTGACATGGGAATAGTCTTACGCACTGTGCGGGTTTTCAGTAGTGTGAATAAAAGAAAAGCAGCTTACAGGATTTCTGTACATTGGAAGTAATGAGAGGCAGTTTACTGGAATTTTGCTGCCTGAGTGTAGGAAACCCTTACGGGAGTTCTGTAGCATGGGAGTAGCAGTATGCACTGTGTGAGTTTACTGTACCCTGTGTGTAGGACATGCGGCTTCTTTGCGTTTTGAAAGCTGGTTGTAGAGAGAGGCAGTTTACCGGAATTCTGCATCCTGAGTGTAGGAGACAGTCTTTGGGAGTTCTGTAACATGGCTCTAGCCATACTTAGTATGCGGGATTTCTGTAGCCTGTGTGTAGGAGATGCAGCTCACAGGATTTCTGTAAGCTGGATGTAGAGCAAAGCAGTTTACTGGAGTTCTGCATCCTGAGTGTAGGAAACACTTTACGGGAGTTCTGTTGCATGGGAGTAGCCATATGCTCTATGCGAGTTTTCCATACCCTCTGTGTAGGACATCCTGCTTTCTTGCGTTTTGTAAGCTGGATGTAGAGAGAGGCAGTTTACTGCAATTCTGCACCCTGAGTGTAGGAGACAGTCTATAGGAGTTCTGAAACATGGTTCTAGCCATACTCAGTATGCGGGATATCTGTAGCCTGTGTGTAGGAGATGCAGCTCACAGGATTTCTGTAAGCTGGATGTAGAGCAAAGCAGTTTACTGGAGTTCTGCATCCTGAGTGTAGGAAACACTTTACGGGAGTTTTGTAGCATGGTTGTATCCAAATGTACTATGTGGGAGTTCTCTACCCTGCATGTAGGAGATGCTGCTTACTGCCGTTCTGTAATCTAGCTCTACAGAGAGGCAGTTTACTGGAATTCTGCAGCCTGAATATTGGAAACAATTTACAGGAGTTTTGTAGCATGTGAATAGCAATACACAGTATGCGGCATTTCTGTAACCTGCGTGTAGGAGATGCAGTTTACAGGATTTCTGTAATCTGGATATAGAGCGAAGCAGTTTACTGGAGCTCTGCAGCCTGAGTGTAGGAAGCACTTCACGGGAGTTCTGTAGCATGGGAGTAGTCTTACGCACTATGCGGGTTTTCAGTAGTCTGAGTAAAACAGAAGCAGCTTACAGGATTTCTGTACATTGAAAGTAGTGAGAGGCAGTTTACAGGAGTTCTGCATCCTGAGTGTAGGAAACACTTTACGGGAGTTCTGTAGCATGGGAGCAGCCGTATGCACTATGCGAGTTTTCTGTACCCTGTGTTTAGGACATGCTGCTTACATGCGTTCTGTAAGCTGGATGTAGAGAGAAGCAATTTACTGGAACTCTGCATCTTGAGTGTAGGAGACAGTCTATGGGAGTCTGTAACATGGCTCTAGCCATACTCAGTATGCGGGATTTCTGTAGGCTGTGTGTAGGAGATGCAGCTCACAGGATTTCTGTAAGCTGGATGTAGAGCGAAGCAGTTTACTGGAGTTCTGCAGCCTGAGTGTAGGAAACACTTTTCGCGAGTTCTGTAACATGGGAGTAGTCTTACGCACTATGCGGGTTTTCAGTAGTCTGAGTAAAAGAGAAGCAGCTTACAGGATTTCTGTACATTGGAAGTAGTGAGAGGCAGTTTACAGGAGTTCTGCATCCTGAGTGTAGGAAACACTTTACGGGAGTTCTGTAGCATGGGAGTAGTCTTACGCACTATGCGGGTTTTCAGTAGTCTGAGTAAAAGAGAAGCAGCTTACAGGATTTCTGTACCTTGGAAATAGTGAGAGGCAGTTTACACGAGTTCTACATCCTGAGTGTAGGAGACAGACTATGGGAGTTCTGTAACATGGCTCTAGCCATACTCAGTATGCGGGATTTCTGTAGTCTGTGTGTAGGAGATGCAGCTCACAGGATTTCTGTAAGCTGGATGTAGAGCGAAGCAGTTTACTGGAGTTCTGCATCCTGAGTGTAGGAAACACTTTACGGAAGTTCTGTAGCATGGGAGCAGTATTACGCACTATGCGGGTTTTCAGTAGTCTGAGTAAAAGAGAAGCAGCTTCCAGGATTTCTGTACATTGGAAGTAGTGAGAGGCAGTTTACAGGAGTTCTGCATCCTGAGTGTAGGAAACACTTTACGGGAGTTCTGTAGCATGGGAGTAGTCTTACGCACTATGCGGGTTTTCAGTAGTCTGAGTAAAAGAGAAGCAGCTTACAGGATTTCTGCACATTGGAAGTAGTGAGAGGCAGTTTACAGGAGTTCTGCATCCTGAGTGTAGGAAACAATTTACGGGAGTTCTGTAGCATGGGAGCAGCCGTATGCACTATGCGAGTTTTCTGTACCCTGTGTTTAGGACATGCTGCTTACATGCGTTCTGTAAGCTGGATGTAGAGAGAAGCAATTTACTGGAACTCTGCATCTTGAGTGTAGGAGACAGTCTATGGGAGTCTGTAACATGGCTCTAGCCATACTCAGTATGCGGGATTTCTGTAGGCTGTGTGTAGGAGATGCAGCTCACAGGATTTCTGTAAGCTGGATGTAGAGCGAAGCAGTTTACTGGAGTTCTGCATCCTGAGTGTAGGAAACACTTTACGGGAGTTCTGTAGCATGGGAGCAGTATTACGCACTATGCGGGTTTTCAGTAGTCTGAGTAAAAGAGAAGCAGCTTACAGGATTTCTGTACATTGGAAGTAGTGAGAGGCAGTTTACAGAAGTTCTGCATCCTGAGTGTAGGAAACACTTTTCGCGAGTTCTGTAACATGGGAGTAGTCTTACGCACTATGCGGGTTTTCAGTAGTCTGAGTAAAAGAGAAGCAGCTTACAGGATTTCTGTACATTGGAAGTAGTGAGAGGCAGTTTACAGGAGTTCTGCATCCTGAGTGTAGGAAACACTTTACGGGAGTTCTGTAGCATGGGAGCAGCCGTATGCACTATGCGAGTTTTCTGTACCCTGTGTTTAGGACATGCTGCTTACATGCTTTCTGTAAGCTGGATGTAGAGAGAAGCAATTTACTGGAACTCTGCATCTTGAGTGTAGGAGACAGTCTATGGGAGTCTGTAACATGGCTCTAGCCATACTCAGTATGCGGGATTTCTGTAGGCTGTGTGTAGGAGATGCAGCTCACAGGATTTCTGTAAGCTGGATGTAGAGCGAAGCAGTTTACTGGAGTTCTGCATCCTGAGTGTAGGAAACACTTTACGGGATTTCTGTAGCATGGGAGTAGTCTTACGCACTACGCGGGTTTTCAGTAGTCTGAGTAAAAGAGAAGCAGCTTACAGGATTTCTGTACCTTGGAAATAGTGAGAGGCAGTTTACACGAGTTCTACATCCTGAGTGTAGGAGACAGTCTATGGGAGTTCTGTAACATGGCTCTAGCAATACTCAGTATGCGGGATTTCTGTAGTCTGTGTGTAGGAGATGCAGCTTACAGGATTTCTGTAAGCTGGATGTAGAGCGAAGCAGTTTACTGGAGTTCTGCATCCTGAGTGTAGGAAACACTTTACGGGAGTTCTGTAGCATGGGAGTAGTCTTACGCACTATGCGGGTTTTCAGTCGTCTGAGTAAAAGAGAAGCAGCTTACAGGATTTCTGTACATTGGAAGTAGTGAGAGGCAGTTTACAGGAGTTCTGCATCCTGAGTGTAGGAAACACTTTTCGCGAGTTCTGTAACATGGGAGTAGTCTTACGCACTATGCGGGTTTTCAGTAGTCTGAGTAAAAGAGAAGCAGCTTACAGGATTTCTGTACATTGGAAGTAGTGAGAGGCAGTTTACAGGAGTTCTGCATCCTGAGTGTAGGAAACACTTTACGGGAGTTCTGTAGCATGGGAGTTGTCTTACGCACTATGCGGGTTTTCAGTAGTCTGAGTAAAAGAGAAGCAGCTTACAGGATTTCTGTACCTTGGAAATAGTGAGAGGCAGTTTACACGAGTTCTACATCCTGAGTGTAGGAGACAGACTATGGGAGTTCTGTAACATGGCTCTAGCCATACTCAGTATGCGGGATTTCTGTAGTCTGTGTGTAGGAGATGCAGCTCACAGGATTTCTGTAAGCTGGATGTAGAGCGAAGCAGTTTACTGGAGTTCTGCATCCTGAGTGTAGGAAACACTTTACGGAAGTTCTGTAGCATGGGAGCAGTATTACGCACTATGCGGGTTTTCAGTAGTCTGAGTAAAAGAGAAGCAGCTTCCAGGATTTCTGTACATTGGAAGTAGTGAGAGGCAGTTTACAGGAGTTCTGCATCCTGAGTGTAGGAAACACTTTACGGGAGTTCTGTAGCATGGGAGTAGTCTTACGCACTATGCGGGTTTTCAGTAGTCTGAGTAAAAGAGAAGCAGCTTACAGGATTTCTGTACATTGGAAGTAGTGAGAGGCAGTTTACAGGAATTCTGCATTCTGAGTGTAGAAAACACTTTACGGGAGTTCTCTGGCATGGGAGTAGTCTTACGCACTATGCGGGTTTTCAGTAGTCTGAGTAAAAGAGAAGCAGCTTACAGGATTTCTGCACATTGGAAGTAGTGAGAGGCAGTTTACAGGAGTTCTGCATCCTGAGTGTAGGAAACAATTTACGGGAGTTCTGTAGCATGGGAGCAGCCGTATGCACTATGCGAGTTTTCTGTACCCTGTGTTTAGGACATGCTGCTTACATGCGTTCTGTAAGCTGGATGTAGAGAGAAGCAATTTACTGGAACTCTGCATCTTGAGTGTAGGAGACAGTCTATGGGAGTCTGTAACATGGCTCTAGCCATACTCAGTATGCGGGATTTCTGTAGGCTGTGTGTAGGAGATGCAGCTCACAGGATTTCTGTAAGCTGGATGTAGAGCGAAGCAGTTTACTGGAGTTCTGCATCCTGAGTGTAGGAAACACTTTACGGGAGTTCTGTAGCATGGGAGCAGTATTACACACTATGCGGGTTTTCAGTAGTCTGAGTAAAAGAGAAGCAGCTTACAGGATTTCTGTACATTGGAAGTAGTGAGAGGCAGTTTACAGAAGTTCTGCATCCTGAGTGTAGGAAACACTTTTCGCGAGTTCTGTAACATGGGAGTAGTCTTACGCACTATGCGGGTTTTCAGTAGTCTGAGTAAAAGAGAAGCAGCTTACAGGATTTCTGTACATTGGAAGTAGTGAGAGGCAGTTTACAGGAGTTCTGCATCCTGAGTGTAGGAAACACTTTACGGGAGTTCTGTAGCATGGGAGTAGCCTTACGCACTACGAGGGTTTTCAGTAGTCTGAGTAAAAGAGAAGCAGCTTACAGGATTTCTGTACCTTGGAAATAGTGAGAGGCAGTTTACACGAGTTCTACATCCTGAGTGTAGGAGACAGTCTATGGGAGTTCTGTAACATGGCTCTAGCAATACTCAGTATGCGGGATTTCTGTAGTCTGTGTGTAGGAGATGCAGCTTACAGGATTTCTGTAAGCTGGATGTAGAGCGAAGCAGTTTACTGGAATTCTGCATCCTGAGTGTAGGAAACACTTTACGGGAGTTCTGTAGCATGGGAGTAGTCTTACGCACTATGCGGGTTTTCAGTCGTCTGAGTAAAAGAGAAGCAGCTTACAGGATTTCTGTACATTGGAAGTAGTGAGAGGCAGTTTACAGGAGTTCTGCATCCTGAGTGTAGGAAACACTTTTCGCGAGTTCTGTAACATGGGAGTAGTCTTACGCACTGTGCGGGTTTTCAGTAGTCTGAATAAAAGAAAAGCAGCTTACAGGATTTCTGTACATTGGAAGTAATGAGAGGCAGTTTACTGGAATTTTGCTGCCTGAGTGTAGGAAACCCTTACGGGAGTTCTGTAGCATGGGAGTAGCAGTATGCACTGTGTGAGTTTACTGTACCCTGTGTGTAGGACATGCGGCTTCTTTGCGTTTTGAAAGCTGGTTGTAGAGAGAGGCAGTTTACCGGAATTCTGCATCCTGAGTGTAGGAGACAGTCTTTGGGAGTTCTGTAACATGGCTCTAGCCATACTTAGTATGCGGGATTTCTGTAGCCTGTGTGTAGGAGATGCAGCTCACAGGATTTCTGTAAGCTGGATGTAGAGCAAAGCAGTTTACTGGAGTTCTGCATCCTGAGTGTAGGAAACACTTTACGGGAGTTCTGTTGCATGGGAGTAGCCATATGCTCTATGCGAGTTTTCCATACCCTCTGTGTAGGACATCCTGCTTTCTTGCGTTTTGTAAGCTGGATGTAGAGAGAGGCAGTTTACTGCAATTCCGCACCCTGAGTGTAGGAGGCAGTCTATAGGAGTTCTGAAACATGGTTCTAGCCATACTCAGTATGCGGGATATCTGTAGCCTGTGTGTAGGAGATGCAGCTCACAGGATTTCTGTAAGCTGGATGTAGAGCAAAGCAGTTTACTGGAGTTCTGCATCCTGAGTGTAGGAAACACTTTACGGGAGTTTTGTAGCATGGTTGTATCCAAATGTACTATGTGGGAGTTCTCTACCCTGCATGTAGGAGATGCTGCTTACTGCCGTTCTGTAATCTAGCTCTACAGAGAGGCAGTTTACTGGAATTCTGCAGCCTGAATATTGGAAACAATTTACAGGAGTTTTGTAGCATGTGAATAGCAATACACAGTATGCGGCATTTCTGTAACCTGCGTGTAGGAGATGCAGTTTACAGGATTTCTGTAATCTGGATATAGAGCGAAGCAGTTTACTGGAGCTCTGCAGCCTGAGTGTAGGAAGCACTTCACGGGAGTTCTGTAGCATGGGAGTAGTCTTACGCACTATGCGGGTTTTCAGTAGTCTGAGTAAAACAGAAGCAGCTTACAGGATTTCTGTAAATTGGAAGTAGTGAGAGACAGTTTAAAGGAGTTCTGCATCCTGAGTGTAGGAAACACGTTGCGGGAGTACTGTAGCATGGGAGTAGTCTTACACACTATGCGGGTTTTCAGTAGTCTGAGTAATAGAGAAGCAGCTTACACTATTTCTGTACATTGGAAATAGTGAAAGGCAGTTTACACAAGTTCTGCATCTTGAGTGTAGGATACATTTTACAGGAGTTCTGTTGCATGAGAGTAGCCATACGCACTATACGGGTATTCGGTAGGCTGAGTAAATGAGAAGCGGCTTACAGCATTTTTGTACATTGGATGTAGTGAGAGGCAGTTTACAGGAGTTCTGCATCCTGAGTATAGGAGACAGTTTACAGCAGTAAAGGGTTTCCTACACTCAGGCAGCAAAACTCCAGTAAACTGCTTCGCTCTACATCCAGATTACAGAAATCCTGTAAACTGCATCGCCTACACGCTGGTTACAGAAATCCCACATACTGCGTATGGCTCTTCCCTTTCTACTAAACTCCTGTAAATTGTTTCCAACATTCAGGCTGCAGAATTCCTGTAAACTGCCTCTCTGTAGAGCTAGATTACAGAACGGCAGTAAGCAGCATCTCCTACATGCAGGGTAGAGAACTCCCACATAGTACATTTGGATACAGCCATGCTACAGAACTCCCGTAAAGTGTTTCCTAAATTCAGGATTCAGACCTCCAGTAAACTGCTTTGGTCTACATCCAGCTTAGAGAAATCCTTAAGCTGCATCTCCTACACACAGGCTACAGAAATCCCGCATACTGAGTATGGCTAGAACCAACTTTCAGAACTCCTATAGACTGTCTCCTACACTCAGGGTGTAGAATTCCAGTAAATTGCTTCTCTCTACATCCAGCTTACAGAACGCATGTAAGCAGCATGTCCTAAACACAGGGTACAGAAAACTCGCATAGTGCATACGGCTGCTCCCATGCTACTGAACTCCCGTAAATTGTTTCCTACACTCAGGATGCAGAACTCCTGTAAACTGCCTCTCATTACTTCCAAAGTACAGAAATCCTGTAAGCTGCTTCTCTTTTACTCAGACTACTGAAAACCCGCATAGTGCGTAATACTGCTCCCATGCTACAGAACTCCCGTAAAGTGTTTCCTACACTCAGGATGCAGAACTCCAGTAAACTGCTTCGCTCTACATCCAGCTTAAAGAAATCCTGTGAGCTGCATCTCCTACACACAGCCTACAGAAATCCCGCATACTGAGTATGGCTAGAGCCATGTTACAGACTCCCATAGACTGTCTCCTACACTCAAGATGCAGAGTTCCAGTAAATTGCTTCTCTCTACATCCAGCTTACAGAACGCATGTAAGCAGCATGTCCTAAACACAGGGTACAGAAATCTCGCATAGTGCATACGGCTGCTCCCATGCTACAGAACTCCCGAAAAGTGTTTCCTACACTCAGGACGCAGAACTCCTGTAAATTGCCTCTCATTACTTCCAATGTACAGAAATCCTGTAAGCTGCTTTTTTTTACTCAGACTAATGAAAACCCGCATAGTGCGTAAGACTTCCCCCATGCTACGGAACTCCCGTAAAGTGTTTCCTACACTCAGGATGCAGAATTCCTGTAAACTGCCTCTCACTACTTCCAATGTACAGAAATCCTGTAAGCAGCTTCTCTTTTACTCAGACTACTAAAAACCCGCATAGTGCGTAAGACTACTCCCATGCTACAGAACTCCCGTAAAGTGTTTCCTACACTCAGGATGCAGAACTCCTGTAAACTGCCTCTCACTACTTCCAATGTACAGAAATCCTGTAAGCTGCTTCTCTTTTACTCAGACTACTGAAAACCCGCATAGTGCGTAATACTGCTCCCATGCTACAGAACTCCCGTAAAGTGTTTCCTACACTCAGGATGCAGAACTCCAGTAAACTGCTTCGCTCTACATCCAGCTTACAGAAATCCTGTAAGCTGCATCTCCTACACACAGACTACAGAAATCCCGCATACTGAGTATTGCTAGAGCCATGTTACAGAACTCCCATAGACTGTCTCCTACACTCAGGATGTAGAACTCGTGTAAACTGCCTCTCACTATTTCCAAGGTACAGAAATCCTGTAAGCTGCTTCTCTTTTACTCAGACTACTGAAAACCCGTGTAGTGCGTAAGACTACTCCCATGCTACAGAACTCCCGTAAAGTGTTTCCTACACTCAGCATGCAGAACTCCTGTAAACTGCCTCTCACTACTTCCAATGTACAGAAATCCTGTAGGCTGCTTCTCTTTTACTCAGACTACTGAAAACCCGCATAGTGCGTAATAGTGCTCCCTTGCTACAGAACTCCCGTAAAGTGTTTCCTACACTCAGGATGCAGAACTCCAGTAAACTGCTTCGCTCTACATCCAGCTTACAGAAATCTTGTGAGCTGCATCTCCTACACACAGCCTACAGAAATCCCACATACTGAGTATGGCTAGAGCCATGTTACAGACTCCCATAGACTGTCTCCTACACTCAAGATGCAGAGTTCCAGTAAATTGCTTCTCTCTACATCCAGCTTACAGAACTGTAAGCAGCATGTCCTAAACACAGGGTACAGAAAACTCGCATAGTGCATACGGCTGCTCCCATGCTACAGAACTCCCGTAAATTGTTTCCTACACTCAGGATGCAGAACTCCTGTAAACTGCCTCTCATTACTTCCAATGTACAGAAATCCTGTAAGCTGCTTTTCTTTTACACAGACTACTGAAAACCCGCGTAGTGCGTAAGACTACTCCCATGCTACAGAACTCCCGTAAAGTGTTTCCTACACTCAGGATGCAGAACTCCTGTAAACTGCCTCTCACTACTTCCAATGTACAGAAATCCTGTAAGCTGCTTTTCTTTTACTCAGACTACTGAAAACCCGCGTAGTGCGTAAGACTACTCCCATGGTACAGAACTCCCGTAAAGTGTTTCCTACACTCAGGATGCAGAACTCCAGTAAACTGCTTCGCTCTACATCCAGCTTACAGAAATCCTGTGAGCTGCATCTCCTACACACAGACTACAGAAATCCCGCATACTGAGTATTGCTAGAGCCATGTTACAGAACTCCCATAGACTGTCTCCTACACTCAGGATGTAGAACTCATGTAACCTGCCTCTCACTATTTCCAAGGTACAGAAATCCTGTAAGCTGCTTCTCTTTTACTCAGACTACTGAAAACCCGCGTAGTGCGTAAGACTACTACCATGCTACAGAACTCCCTTAAAGTGTTTCCTACACTCAGGATGCAGAACTCCTGTAAACTGCCTCTCACTACTTCCAATGTACAGAAATCCTGTAAGCTGCTTCTCTTTTACTCAGACTACTGAAAACCCGAGTAGTGCGTAAGACTACTCCCATGCTACAGAACTCCCGTAAAGTGTTTCCTACACTCAGGATGCAGAACTCCTGTAAACTGCCTCTCATTGCTTCCAATGTACAGAAATCCTGTAAGCTGCTTCTCTTTTACTCAGACTACTGAAAACCCGCGTAGTGCGTAAGACTACTCCCATGCTACAGAACTCCCGTAAAGTGTTTCCTACACTCAGGATGCAGAACTCCAGTAAACTGCTTCGCTCTACATACAGCTTACAGAAATCTTGTAAGCTGCATCTCCTACACACAGCCTACAGAAATCCCGCATACTGAGTATGGCTAGAGCCATGTTACAGACTCCCATAGACTGTCTCCTACACTCAAGATGCAGAGTTCCAGTAAATTGCTTCTCTCTACATCCAGCTTACAGAACGCATGTAAGCAGCATGTCCTAAACACAGGGAACAGAAAACTCGCATAGTGCATACGGCTGCTCCCATGCTACTGAACTCCCGTAAAGTGTTTCCTACACTCAGGATGCAGAACTCCAGTAAACTGCTTCGCTCTACATACAGCATACAGAAATCCTGTAAGCTGCATTTCCTACACACAGACTACAGAAATCCCGCATACTGAGTATTGCTAGAGCCATGTTACAGAGCTCCCATAGACTGTCTCCTACACTCAGGATGTAGAACTCATGTAAACTGCCTCTCACTATTTCCAAGGTACAGAAATCCTGTAAGTTGCTTGTCTTTTACTCAGACTACTGAAAACCCGCGTAGTGCGTAAGACTACTCCCATGCTACAGAACTCCCGTAAAGTGTTTCCTACACTCAGGATGCAGAACTCCTGTAAACTGCCTCTCACTACTTCCAATGTACAGAAATCCTGTAAGCTGCTTCTCTTTTACTCAGACTACTGAAAACCCGCATAGTGCGTAAGACTACTCCCATGCTACAGAACTCCCGTAAAGTGTTTCCTACACTCAGGATGCAGAACTCCTGTAAACTGCCTCTCACTACTTCCAATGTACAGAAATCCTGTAAGCTGCTTCTCTTTTACTCAGACTACTGAAAACCCGCCTAGTGCGTAAGACTACTCCCATGGTACAGAACTCCCGTAAAGTGTTTCCTACACTCAGGATGCAGAACTCCAGTAAACTGCTTCGCTCTACATCCAGCTTACAGAAATCCTGTAAGCTGCATCTCCTACACACAGACTACAGAAATCCCGCATACTGAGTATTGCTAGAGCCATGTTACAGAACTCCCATAGACTGTCTCCTACACTCAGGATGTAGAACTCATGTAAACTGCCTCTCACTATTTCCAAGGTACAGAAATCCTGTAAGCTGCTTCTCTTTTACTCAGACTACTGAAAACCCGTGTAGTGCGTAAGACTACTCCCATGCTACAGAACTCCTGTAAAGTGTTTCCTACACTCAGGCTGCAGAACTCCAGTAAACTGCTTCGCTCTACATCCAGCTTACAGAAATCTTGTAAGCTGCATCTCCTACACACAGCCTACAGAAATCCCGCATACTGAGTATGGCTAGACACATGTTACAGACTCCCATAGACTGTCTCCTACACTCAAGATGCAGAGTTCCAGTAAATTGCTTCTCTCTACATCCAGCTTACGGAACGCATGTAAGCAGCATGTCCTAAACACAGGGTACAGAATACTCACATAGTGCATACGGCTGCTCCCATGCTACAGAACTCCCGTAAAGTGTTTCCTACACTCAGGATGCGGAACTCCAGTAAACTGCCTCTTACTACTTCCAATGTACAGAAATCCTGTAAGCTGCTTCTCTTTTACTCAGACTACTGAAAACCCGCATAGTGCGTAAGACTTCTCCCATACTACAGAACTCCCGTAAAGTGTTTCCAACACTCAGGATGCAGAACTCCTGTAAACTGCCTCTCACTACTTCCAATGTACAGAAATCCTATAAGCTGCTTCTCTTTTACTCAGACTACTGAAAACCCGCATAGTGCGTAAGACTACTCCCATGCTACAGAACTCCCATAAAGTGTTTCCTACACTCAGGATGCAGAACTCCTGTAAACTGCCTCTCACTACTTCCACTGTGCAGAAATCCTGTAAGCTGCTTCTCTTTTACTCAGACTACTGAAAACCCTATAGTGCGTAAGACTACTCCCAGCTACAAAACTCCCGTAAAATGTTTCCTACACTCAGGATGCAGAACTCCTGTAAACTTCCTCTCACTACTTCCAAGGTACAGAAATCCTGTAAGCTGCTTCTCTTTTACTCAGACTACTGAAAACCCACATAGTGCATAAGACTACTCCCATGCTACAGAACTCCCGTAAAGTGTTTCCTACACTCAGGATGCAGAACTCCAGTAAACTGCTTCGCTCTACATCCAGCTTACAGAAGTCCTGTGAGCTGCATCTCCTACACGCAGTCTAAAGAAATCCTGCATACTGAGTATTGCTAGAAGCATGTTACAGAACTCCCTTAAACTGTCTCCTACACTAAGGATGCAGAACTCCTGTAAACTGCCTCTCACTACTTCCAATGTACAGAAATCCTATAAGCTGCTTCTCTTTTACTCAGACTACTGAAAACCCGCATAGTGCGTAAGACTACTCCCATGCCACAGAACTCCCGTAAAGTGTTTCCTACACTCAGGTAGCAGAACTCCAGTAAACTGCTTCGCTCTACATTCAGATTACAGAAATCCTGTAAACTGCATCTCCTATACGCAGGTTACAGAAATCCCACATACTGCGTATGGCTCTTCCCATGCTACTAAACTCCTTGAAATTGTTTCCAACATTCAGGCTGCAGTATTCCTGTTAGCTGCGCCTCTGTAGAGCTAGATTACAGAACCGCAGTAAGCACCATCTCTACACGCAAGCTAGAGAAATCCCGCATAGTACGTTTGGCTACAGCCATGCTACAGAACTCCCGTAAAATGTCTCCTATACTCAGGATGCAGAACTCCTGTAAACTGCCTCTCACTAATTCCAATGTACAGAAATGCTGTAAGCCGCTTCTCACTTAGCCTACCGAAAACCCATATATTGCGTAGGGCTACCCTCATGCTACAGAACTCCCGTAAACTGTTTCTTACACTCAGGCAGCAAAATTTCAGTAAACTGCCTGTTACTATTTCCAATGTACAGAAATCCTGTAAGCTGCTTCTCTTTTACTCAGACTACTGAAAACCCGCATAGTGCGTAAGACTTCTCCCATATACAGAACTCCCGTAAAGTGTTTCCTACGCTCAGGCTGCAGAACTCCAGTAAACTGCTTCGCTCTACATCCAGCTTACAGAAATCCTGTGAGCTGCATCTCCTACACACAGACTACAGAAATCCCGCATACTGAGTTGGCAAGAGCCATATTACAGAACTCCCATAGACTGTCTCCTACACTCAGGATATAGAACTCGTGTAAACTGCCTCTCACTATTTCCAATGTAGAGAAATCCTGTAAGCTGCTTCTCTTTTACTCAGGCTACTGAAAACCCGCATAGTGCCTAAGACTACTTCCATGCTACAGAACTCCCGTAAAGTGTTTCCTACACTCAGGATGCAGAACTCCAGTAAACTGCTTCGCTCTACATCCAGCTTACAGAAATCTTGTAAGCTGCATCTCCTACACACAGCCTACAGAAATCCCGCATACTGAGTATGGCTAGACACATGTTACAGACTCCCATAGACTGTCTCCTACACTCAAGATGCAGAGTTCCAGTAAATTGCTTCTCTCTACATCCAGCTTACGGAACGCATGTAAGCAGCATGTCCTAAACACAGGGTACAGAATACTCACATAGTGCATACGGCTGCTCCCATGCTACAGAACTCCCGTAAAGTGTTTCCTACACTCAGGATGCGGAACTCCAGTAAACTGCCTCTTACTACTTCCAATGTACAGAAATCCTGTAAGCTGCTTCTCTTTTACTCAGACTACTGAAAACCCGCATAGTGCGTAAGACTTCTCCCATACTACAGAACTCCCGTAAAGTGTTTCCAACACTCAGGATGCAGAACTCCTGTAAACTGCCTCTCACTACTTCCAATGTACAGAAATCCTATAAGCTGCTTCTCTTTTACTCAGACTACTGAAAACCCGCATAGTGCGTAAGACTACTCCCATGCTACAGAACTCCCATAAAGTGTTTCCTACACTCAGGATGCAGAACTCCTGTAAACTGCCTCTCACTACTTCCACTGTGCAGAAATCCTGTAAGCTGCTTCTCTTTTACTCAGACTACTGAAAACCCTATAGTGCGTAAGACTACTCCCAGCTACAAAACTCCCGTAAAATGTTTCCTACACTCAGGATGCAGAACTCCTGTAAACTTCCTCTCACTACTTCCAAGGTACAGAAATCCTGTAAGCTGCTTCTCTTTTACTCAGACTACTGAAAACCACATAGTGCATAAGACTACTCCCATGCTACAGAACTCCCGTAAAGTGTTTCCTACACTCAGGATGCAGAACTCCAGTAAACTGCTTCGCTCTACATCCAGCTTACAGAAGTCCTGTGAGCTGCATCTCCTACACGCAGTCTAAAGAAATCGTGCATACTGAGTATTGCTAGAAGCATGTTACAGAACTCCCTTAAACTGTCTCCTACACTAAGGATGCAGAACTCCTGTAAACTGCCTCTCACTACTTCCAATGTACAGAAATCCTATAAGCTGCTTCTCTTTTACTCAGACTACTGAAAACCCGCATAGTGCGTAAGACTACTCCCATGCTACAGAACTCCCGTAAAGTGTTTCCTACACTCAGGTAGCAGAACTCCAGTAAACTGCTTCGCTCTACATTCAGATTACAGAAATCCTGTAAACTGCATCTCCTATACGCAGGTTACAGAAATCCCACATACTGCGTATGGCTCTTCCCATGCTACTAAACTCCTTGAAATTGTTTCCAACATTCAGGCTGCAGTATTCCTGTTAGCTGCGCCTCTGTAGAGCTAGATTACAGAACCGCAGTAAGCACCATCTCTACACGCAAGCTAGAGAAATCCCGCATAGTACGTTTGGCTACAGCCATGCTACAGAACTCCCGTAAAATGTCTCCTATACTCAGGATGCAGAACTCCTGTAAACTGCCTCTCACTAATTCCAATGTACAGAAATGCTGTAAGCCGCTTCTCACTTAGCCTACCGAAAACCCATATATTGCGTAGGGCTACCCTCATGCTACAGAACTCCCGTAAACTGTTTCTTACACTCAGGCAGCAAAATTTCAGTAAACTGCCTGTTACTACTTCCAATGTACAGAAATCCTGTAAGCTGCTTCTCTTTTACTCAGACTACTGAAAACCCGCATAGTGCGTAAGACTTCTCCCATATACAGAACTCCCGTAAAGTGTTTCCTACGCTCAGGCTGCAGAACTCCAGTAAACTGCTTCGCTCTACATCCAGCTTACAGAAATCCTGTGAGCTGCATCTCCTACACACAGACTACAGAAATCCCGCATACTGAGTTGGCAAGAGCCATATTACAGAACTCCCATAGACTGTCTCCTACACTCAGGATATAGAACTCGTGTAAACTGCCTCTCACTATTTCCAATGTAGAGAAATCCTGTAAGCTGCTTCTCTTTTACTCAGGCTACTGAAAACCCGCATAGTGCCTAAGACTACTTCCATGCTACAGAACTCCCGTAAAGTGTTTCCTACACTCAGGATGCAGAACTCCAGTAAACTGCTTCGCTCTACATCCAGCTTACAGAAATCTTGTAAGCTGCATCTCCTACACACAGCCTACAGAAATGCCGCATACTGAGTATGGCTAGAAACATGTTACAGACTCCCATAGACTGTCTCCTACACTCAAGATGCAGAGTTCCAGTAAATTGCTTCTCTCTACATCCAGCTTACGGAACGCATGTAAGCAGCATGTCCTAAACACAGGGTACAGAAAACTCACATAGTGCATACGGCTGCTCCCATGCTACAGAACTCCCTAAAGTGTTTCCTACACTCAGGATGCAGAACTCCTGTAAACTGCCTCTCACTACTTCCAATGTACAGAAATCCTGTAAGCTGCTTCTCTTTTACTCAGACTACTGAAAACCCGCATAGTGCGTAAGACTACTCCCATGCTACAGAACTCCCGTAAAGTGTTTCCTACACTCAGGATGCAGAAGTCCTTTAAACTGCCTCTCACTACTTCCAATGTACAGAAATCCTGTAAGCTGCTTCTCTTTTACTCAGACTACTGAAAACCCGCCTAGTGCGTAAGACTACTCCCATGGTACAGAACTCCCGTAAAGTGTTTCCTACACTCAGGATGCAGAACTCCAGTAAACTGCTTCGCTCTACATCCAGCTTACAGAAATCCTGTAAGCTGCATCTCCTACACACAGACTACAGAAATCCCGCATACTGAGTATTGCTAGAGCCATGTTACAGAACTCCCATAGACTGTCTCCTACACTCAGGATGTAGAACTCATGTAAACTGCCTCTCACTATTTCCAAGGTACAGAAATCCTGTAAGCTGCTTCTCTTTTACTCAGACTACTGAAAACCCGTGTAGTGCGTAAGACTACTCCCATGCTACAGAACTCCTGTAAAGTGTTTCCTACACTCAGGCTGCAGAACTCCAGTAAACTGCTTCGCTCTACATCCAGCTTACAGAAATCTTGTAAGCTGCATCTCCTACACACAGCCTACAGAAATCCCGCATACTGAGTATGGCTAGACACATGTTACAGACTCCCATAGACTGTCTCCTACACTCAAGATGCAGAGTTCCAGTAAATTGCTTCTCTCTACATCCAGCTTACGGAACGCATGTA
This sequence comes from Oryctolagus cuniculus, assembly GCF_051225735.1. Taxonomy (NCBI): domain Eukaryota; kingdom Metazoa; phylum Chordata; class Mammalia; order Lagomorpha; family Leporidae; genus Oryctolagus; species Oryctolagus cuniculus. Next base: position 84,128,831 of record NC_142879.1, read on the forward strand.
AGCAGCATGTCCTAAACACAGGGTACAGAATACTCACATAGTGCATACGGCTGCTCCCATGCTACAGAACTCCCGTAAAGTGTTTCCTACACTCAGGATGCGGAACTCCAGTAAACTGCCTCTTACTACTTCCAATGTACAGAAATCCTGTAAGCTGCTTCTCTTTTACTCAGACTACTGAAAACCCGCATAGTGCGTAAGACTTCTCCCATACTACAGAACTCCCGTAAAGTGTTTCCAACACTCAGGATGCAGAACTCCTGTAAACTGCCTCTCACTACTTCCAATGTACAGAAATCCTATAAGCTGCTTCTCTTTTACTCAGACTACTGAAAACCCGCATAGTGCGTAAGACTACTCCCATGCTACAGAACTCCCATAAAGTGTTTCCTACACTCAGGATGCAGAACTCCTGTAAACTGCCTCTCACTACTTCCACTGTGCAGAAATCCTGTAAGCTGCTTCTCTTTTACTCAGACTACTGAAAACCCTATAGTGCGTAAGACTACTCCCAGCTACAAAACTCCCGTAAAATGTTTCCTACACTCAGGATGCAGAACTCCTGTAAACTTCCTCTCACTACTTCCAAGGTACAGAAATCCTGTAAGCTGCTTCTCTTTTACTCAGACTACTGAAAACCCACATAGTGCATAAGACTACTCCCATGCTACAGAACTCCCGTAAAGTGTTTCCTACACTCAGGATGCAGAACTCCAGTAAACTGCTTCGCTCTACATCCAGCTTACAGAAGTCCTGTGAGCTGCATCTCCTACACGCAGTCTAAAGAAATCCTGCATACTGAGTATTGCTAGAAGCATGTTACAGAACTCCCTTAAACTGTCTCCTACACTAAGGATGCAGAACTCCTGTAAACTGCCTCTCACTACTTCCAATGTACAGAAATCCTATAAGCTGCTTCTCTTTTACTCAGACTACTGAAAACCCGCATAGTGCGTAAGACTACTCCCATGCCACAGAACTCCCGTAAAGTGTTTCCTACACTCAGGTAGCAGAACTCCAGTAAACTGCTTCGCTCTACATTCAGATTACAGAAATCCTGTAAACTGCATCTCCTATACGCAGGTTACAGAAATCCCACATACTGCGTATGGCTCTTCCCATGCTACTAAACTCCTTGAAATTGTTTCCAACATTCAGGCTGCAGTATTCCTGTTAGCTGCGCCTCTGTAGAGCTAGATTACAGAACCGCAGTAAGCACCATCTCTACACGCAAGCTAGAGAAATCCCGCATAGTACGTTTGGCTACAGCCATGCTACAGAACTCCCGTAAAATGTCTCCTATACTCAGGATGCAGAACTCCTGTAAACTGCCTCTCACTAATTCCAATGTACAGAAATGCTGTAAGCCGCTTCTCACTTAGCCTACCGAAAACCCATATATTGCGTAGGGCTACCCTCATGCTACAGAACTCCCGTAAACTGTTTCTTACACTCAGGCAGCAAAATTTCAGTAAACTGCCTGTTACTATTTCCAATGTACAGAAATCCTGTAAGCTGCTTCTCTTTTACTCAGACTACTGAAAACCCGCATAGTGCGTAAGACTTCTCCCATATACAGAACTCCCGTAAAGTGTTTCCTACGCTCAGGCTGCAGAACTCCAGTAAACTGCTTCGCTCTACATCCAGCTTACAGAAATCCTGTGAGCTGCATCTCCTACACACAGACTACAGAAATCCCGCATACTGAGTTGGCAAGAGCCATATTACAGAACTCCCATAGACTGTCTCCTACACTCAGGATATAGAACTCGTGTAAACTGCCTCTCACTATTTCCAATGTAGAGAAATCCTGTAAGCTGCTTCTCTTTTACTCAGGCTACTGAAAACCCGCATAGTGCCTAAGACTACTTCCATGCTACAGAACTCCCGTAAAGTGTTTCCTACACTCAGGATGCAGAACTCCAGTAAACTGCTTCGCTCTACATCCAGCTTACAGAAATCTTGTAAGCTGCATCTCCTACACACAGCCTACAGAAATCCCGCATACTGAGTATGGCTAGACACATGTTACAGACTCCCATAGACTGTCTCCTACACTCAAGATGCAGAGTTCCAGTAAATTGCTTCTCTCTACATCCAGCTTACGGAACGCATGTAAGCAGCATGTCCTAAACACAGGGTACAGAATACTCACATAGTGCATACGGCTGCTCCCATGCTACAGAACTCCCGTAAAGTGTTTCCTACACTCAGGATGCGGAACTCCAGTAAACTGCCTCTTACTACTTCCAATGTACAGAAATCCTGTAAGCTGCTTCTCTTTTACTCAGACTACTGAAAACCCGCATAGTGCGTAAGACTTCTCCCATACTACAGAACTCCCGTAAAGTGTTTCCAACACTCAGGATGCAGAACTCCTGTAAACTGCCTCTCACTACTTCCAATGTACAGAAATCCTATAAGCTGCTTCTCTTTTACTCAGACTACTGAAAACCCGCATAGTGCGTAAGACTACTCCCATGCTACAGAACTCCCATAAAGTGTTTCCTACACTCAGGATGCAGAACTCCTGTAAACTGCCTCTCACTACTTCCACTGTGCAGAAATCCTGTAAGCTGCTTCTCTTTTACTCAGACTACTGAAAACCCTATAGTGCGTAAGACTACTCCCAGCTACAAAACTCCCGTAAAATGTTTCCTACACTCAGGATGCAGAACTCCTGTAAACTTCCTCTCACTACTTCCAAGGTACAGAAATCCTGTAAGCTGCTTCTCTTTTACTCAGACTACTGAAAACCACATAGTGCATAAGACTACTCCCATGCTACAGAACTCCCGTAAAGTGTTTCCTACACTCAGGATGCAGAACTCCAGTAAACTGCTTCGCTCTACATCCAGCTTACAGAAGTCCTGTGAGCTGCATCTCCTACACGCAGTCTAAAGAAATCGTGCATACTGAGTATTGCTAGAAGCATGTTACAGAACTCCCTTAAACTGTCTCCTACACTAAGGATGCAGAACTCCTGTAAACTGCCTCTCACTACTTCCAATGTACAGAAATCCTATAAGCTGCTTCTCTTTTACTCAGACTACTGAAAACCCGCATAGTGCGTAAGACTACTCCCATGCTACAGAACTCCCGTAAAGTGTTTCCTACACTCAGGTAGCAGAACTCCAGTAAACTGCTTCGCTCTACATTCAGATTACAGAAATCCTGTAAACTGCATCTCCTATACGCAGGTTACAGAAATCCCACATACTGCGTATGGCTCTTCCCATGCTACTAAACTCCTTGAAATTGTTTCCAACATTCAGGCTGCAGTATTCCTGTTAGCTGCGCCTCTGTAGAGCTAGATTACAGAACCGCAGTAAGCACCATCTCTACACGCAAGCTAGAGAAATCCCGCATAGTACGTTTGGCTACAGCCATGCTACAGAACTCCCGTAAAATGTCTCCTATACTCAGGATGCAGAACTCCTGTAAACTGCCTCTCACTAATTCCAATGTACAGAAATGCTGTAAGCCGCTTCTCACTTAGCCTACCGAAAACCCATATATTGCGTAGGGCTACCCTCATGCTACAGAACTCCCGTAAACTGTTTCTTACACTCAGGCAGCAAAATTTCAGTAAACTGCCTGTTACTACTTCCAATGTACAGAAATCCTGTAAGCTGCTTCTCTTTTACTCAGACTACTGAAAACCCGCATAGTGCGTAAGACTTCTCCCATATACAGAACTCCCGTAAAGTGTTTCCTACGCTCAGGCTGCAGAACTCCAGTAAACTGCTTCGCTCTACATCCAGCTTACAGAAATCCTGTGAGCTGCATCTCCTACACACAGACTACAGAAATCCCGCATACTGAGTTGGCAAGAGCCATATTACAGAACTCCCATAGACTGTCTCCTACACTCAGGATATAGAACTCGTGTAAACTGCCTCTCACTATTTCCAATGTAGAGAAATCCTGTAAGCTGCTTCTCTTTTACTCAGGCTACTGAAAACCCGCATAGTGCCTAAGACTACTTCCATGCTACAGAACTCCCGTAAAGTGTTTCCTACACTCAGGATGCAGAACTCCAGTAAACTGCTTCGCTCTACATCCAGCTTACAGAAATCTTGTAAGCTGCATCTCCTACACACAGCCTACAGAAATGCCGCATACTGAGTATGGCTAGAAACATGTTACAGACTCCCATAGACTGTCTCCTACACTCAAGATGCAGAGTTCCAGTAAATTGCTTCTCTCTACATCCAGCTTACGGAACGCATGTAAGCAGCATGTCCTAAACACAGGGTACAGAAAACTCACATAGTGCATACGGCTGCTCCCATGCTACAGAACTCCCTAAAGTGTTTCCTACACTCAGGATGCAGAACTCCTGTAAACTGCCTCTCACTACTTCCAATGTACAGAAATCCTGTAAGCTGCTTCTCTTTTACTCAGACTACTGAAAACCCGCATAGTGCGTAAGACTACTCCCATGCTACAGAACTCCCGTAAAGTGTTTCCTACACTCAGGATGCAGAAGTCCTTTAAACTGCCTCTCACTACTTCCAATGTACAGAAATCCTGTAAGCTGCTTCTCTTTTACTCAGACTACTGAAAACCCGCCTAGTGCGTAAGACTACTCCCATGGTACAGAACTCCCGTAAAGTGTTTCCTACACTCAGGATGCAGAACTCCAGTAAACTGCTTCGCTCTACATCCAGCTTACAGAAATCCTGTAAGCTGCATCTCCTACACACAGAGTACAGAAATCCCGCATACTGAGTATTGCTAGAGCCATGTTACAGAACTCCCATAGACTGTCTCCTACACTCAGGATGTAGAACTCATGTAAACTGCCTCTCACTATTTCCAAGGTACAGAAATCCTGTAAGCTGCTTCTCTTTTACTCAGACTACTGAAAACCCGTGTAGTGCGTAAGACTACTCCCATGCTACAGAACTCCTGTAAAGTGTTTCCTACACTCAGGCTGCAGAACTCCAGTAAACTGCTTCGCTCTACATCCAGCTTACAGAAATCTTGTAAGCTGCATCTCCTACACACAGCCTACAGAAATCCCGCATACTGAGTATGGCTAGACACATGTTACAGACTCCCATAGACTGTCTCCTACACTCAAGATGCAGAGTTCCAGTAAATTGCTTCTCTCTACATCCAGCTTACGGAACGCATGTAAGCAGCATGTCCTAAACACAGGGTACAGAAAACTCACATAGTGCATACGGCTGCTCCCATGCTACAGAACTCCCGTAAAGTGTTTCCTACACTCAGGATGCGGAACTCCAGTAAACTGCCTCTTACTACTTCCAATGTACAGAAATCCTGTAAGCTGCTTCTCTTTTACTCAGACTACTGAAAACCCGCATAGTGCGTAAGACTTCTCCCATACTACAGAACTCCCGTAAAGTGTTTCCAACACTCAGGATGCAGAACTCCTGTAAACTGCCTCTCACTACTTCCAATGTACAGAAATCCTATAAGCTGCTTCTCTTTTACTCAGACTACTGAAAACCCGCATAGTGCGTAAGACTACTCCCATGCTACAGAACTCCCATAAAGTGTTTCCTACACTCAGGATGCAGAACTCCTGTAAACTGCCTCTCACTACTTCCACTGTGCAGAAATCCTGTAAGCTGCTTCTCTTTTACTCAGACTACTGAAAACCCTATAGTGCGTAAGACTACTCCCAGCTACAAAACTCCCGTAAAATGTTTCCTACACTCAGGATGCAGAACTCCTGTAAACTTCCTCTCACTACTTCCAAGGTACAGAAATCCTGTAAGCTGCTTCTCTTTTACTCAGACTACTGAAAACCACATAGTGCATAAGACTACTCCCATGCTACAGAACTCCCGTAAAGTGTTTCCTACACTCAGGATGCAGAACTCCAGTAAACTGCTTCGCTCTACATCCAGCTTACAGAAGTCCTGTGAGCTGCATCTCCTACACGCAGTCTAAAGAAATCGTGCATACTGAGTATTGCTAGAAGCATGTTACAGAACTCCCTTAAACTGTCTCCTACACTAAGGATGCAGAACTCCTGTAAACTGCCTCTCACTACTTCCAATGTACAGAAATCCTATAAGCTGCTTCTCTTTTACTCAGACTACTGAAAACCCGCATAGTGCGTAAGACTACTCCCCTGCTACAGAACTCCCGTAAAGTGTTTCCTACACTCAGGTAGCAGAACTCCAGTAAACTGCTTCGCTCTACATTCAGATTACAGAAATCCTGTAAACTGCATCTCCTATACGCAGGTTACAGAAATCCCACATACTGCGTATGGCTCTTCCCATGCTACTAAACTCCTTGAAATTGTTTCCAACATTCAGGCTGCAGTATTCCTGTAAGCTGCGCCTCTGTAGAGCTAGATTACAGAACCGCAGTAAGCACCATCTCTACACGCAAGCTAGAGAAATCCCGCATAGTACGTTTGGCTACAGCCATGCTACAGAACTCCCGTAAAATGTCTCCTATACTCAGGATGCAGAACTCCTGTAAACTGCCTCTCACTAATTCCAATGTACAGAAATGCTGTAAGCCGCTTCTCACTTAGCCTACCGAAAACCCATATATTGCGTAGGGCTACCCTCATGCTACAGAACTCCCGTAAACTGTTTCTTACACTCAGGCAGCAAAATTTCAGTAAACTGCCTGTTACTACTTCCAATGTACAGAAATCCTGTAAGCTGCTTCTCTTTTACTCAGACTACTGAAAACCCGCATAGTGCGTAAGACTTCTCCCATATACAGAACTCCCGTAAAGTGTTTCCTACGCTCAGGCTGCAGAACTCCAGTAAACTGCTTCGCTCTACATCCAGCTTACAGAAATCCTGTGAGCTGCATCTCCTACACACAGACTACAGAAATCCCGCATACTGAGTTGGCAAGAGCCATATTACAGAACTCCCATAGACTGTCTCCTACACTCAGGATATAGAACTCGTGTAAACTGCCTCTCACTATTTCCAATGTAGAGAAATCCTGTAAGCTGCTTCTCTTTTACTCAGGCTACTGAAAACCCGCATAGTGCCTAAGACTACTTCCATGCTACAGAACTCCCGTAAAGTGTTTCCTACACTCAGGATGCAGAACTCCAGTAAACTGCTTCGCTCTACATCCAGCTTACAGAAATCTTGTAAGCTGCATCTCCTACACACAGCCTACAGAAATGCCGCATACTGAGTATGGCTAGAAACATGTTACAGACTCCCATAGACTGTCTCCTACACTCAAGATGCAGAGTTCCAGTAAATTGCTTCTCTCTACATCCAGCTTACGGAACGCATGTAAGCAGCATGTCCTAAACACAGGGTACAGAAAACTCACATAGTGCATACGGCTGCTCCCATGCTACAGAACTCCCTAAAGTGTTTCCTACACTCAGGATGCAGAACTCCTGTAAACTGCCTCTCACTACTTCCAATGTACAGAAATCCTGTAAGCTGCTTCTCTTTTACTCAGACTACTGAAAACCCGCATAGTGCGTAAGACTACTCCCATGCTACAGAACTCCCGTAAAGTGTTTCCTACACTCAGGATGCAGAAGTCCTTTAAACTGCCTCTCACTACTTCCAATGTACAGAAATCCTGTAAGCTGCTTCTCTTTTACTCAGACTACTGAAAACCCGCCTAGTGCGTAAGACTACTCCCATGGTACAGAACTCCCGTAAAGTGTTTCCTACACTCAGGATGCAGAACTCCAGTAAACTGCTTCGCTCTACATCCAGCTTACAGAAATCCTGTAAGCTGCATCTCCTACACACAGAGTACAGAAATCCCGCATACTGAGTATTGCTAGAGCCATGTTACAGAACTCCCATAGACTGTCTCCTACACTCAGGATGTAGAACTCATGTAAACTGCCTCTCACTATTTCCAAGGTACAGAAATCCTGTAAGCTGCTTCTCTTTTACTCAGACTACTGAAAACCCGTGTAGTGCGTAAGACTACTCCCATGCTACAGAACTCCTGTAAAGTGTTTCCTACACTCAGGCTGCAGAACTCCAGTAAACTGCTTCGCTCTACATCCAGCTTACAGAAATCTTGTAAGCTGCATCTCCTACACACAGCCTACAGAAATCCCGCATACTGAGTATGGCTAGACACATGTTACAGACTCCCATAGACTGTCTCCTACACTCAAGATGCAGAGTTCCAGTAAATTGCTTCTCTCTACATCCAGCTTACGGAACGCATGTAAGCAGCATGTCCTAAACACAGGGTACAGAATACTCACATAGTGCATACGGCTGCTCCCATGCTACAGAACTCCCGTAAAGTGTTTCCTACACTCAGGATGCGGAACTCCAGTAAACTGCCTCTTACTACTTCCAATGTACAGAAATCCTGTAAGCTGCTTCTCTTTTACTCAGACTACTGAAAACCCGCATAGTGCGTAAGACTTCTCCCATACTACAGAACTCCCGTAAAGTGTTTCCAACACTCAGGATGCAGAACTCCTGTAAACTGCCTCTCACTACTTCCAATGTACAGAAATCCTATAAGCTGCTTCTCTTTTACTCAGACTACTGAAAACCCGCATAGTGCGTAAGACTACTCCCATGCTACAGAACTCCCATAAAGTGTTTCCTACACTCAGGATGCAGAACTCCTGTAAACTGCCTCTCACTACTTCCACTGTGCAGAAATCCTGTAAGCTGCTTCTCTTTTACTCAGACTACTGAAAACCCTATAGTGCGTAAGACTACTCCCAGCTACAAAACTCCCGTAAAATGTTTCCTACACTCAGGATGCAGAACTCCTGTAAACTTCCTCTCACTACTTCCAAGGTACAGAAATCCTGTAAGCTGCTTCTCTTTTACTCAGACTACTGAAAACCCACATAGTGCATAAGACTACTCCCATGCTACAGAACTCCCGTAAAGTGTTTCCTACACTCAGGATGCAGAACTCCAGTAAACTGCTTCGCTCTACATCCAGCTTACAGAAGTCCTGTGAGCTGCATCTCCTACACGCAGTCTAAAGAAATCCTGCATACTGAGTATTGCTAGAAGCATGTTACAGAACTCCCTTAAACTGTCTCCTACACTAAGGATGCAGAACTCCTGTAAACTGCCTCTCACTACTTCCAATGTACAGAAATCCTATAAGCTGCTTCTCTTTTACTCAGACTACTGAAAACCCGCATAGTGCGTAAGACTACTCCCATGCTACAGAACTCCCGTAAAGTGTTTCCTACACTCAGGTAGCAGAACTCCAGTAAACTGCTTCGGTCTACATTCAGATTACAGAAATCCTGTAAACTGCATCTCCTATACGCAGGTTACAGAAATCCCACATACTGCGTATGGCTCTTCCCATGCTACTAAACTCCTTGAAATTGTTTCCAACATTCAGGCTGCAGTATTCCTGTAAGCTGCGCCTCTGTAGAGCTAGATTACAGAACCGCAGTAAGCACCATCTCTACACGCAAGCTAGAGAAATCCCGCATAGTACGTTTGGCTACAGCCATGCTACAGAACTCCCGTAAAATGTCTCCTATACTCAGGATGCAGAACTCCTGTAAACTGCCTCTCACTAATTCCAATGTACAGAAATGCTGTAAGCCGCTTCTCACTTAGCCTACCGAAAACCCATATATTGCGTAGGGCTACCCTCATGCTACAGAACTCCCGTAAACTGTTTCTTACACTCAGGCAGCAAAATTTCAGTAAACTGCCTGTTACTACTTCCAATGTACAGAAATCCTGTAAGCTGCTTCTCTTTTACTCAGACTACTGAAAACCCGCATAGTGCGTAAGACTTCTCCCATATACAGAACTCCCGTAAAGTGTTTCCTACGCTCAGGCTGCAGAACTCCAGTAAACTGCTTCGCTCTACATCCAGCTTACAGAAATCCTGTGAGCTGCATCTCCTACACACAGACTACAGAAATCCCGCATACTGAGTTGGCAAGAGCCATATTACAGAACTCCCATAGACTGTCTCCTACACTCAGGATATAGAACTCGTGTAAACTGCCTCTCACTATTTCCAATGTAGAGAAATCCTGTAAGCTGCTTCTCTTTTACTCAGGCTACTGAAAACCCGCATAGTGCCTAAGACTACTTCCATGCTACAGAACTCCCGTAAAGTGTTTCCTACACTCAGGATGCAGAACTCCAGTAAACTGCTTCGCTCTACATCCAGCTTACAGAAATCTTGTAAGCTGCATCTCCTACACACAGCCTACAGAAATGCCGCATACTGAGTATGGCTAGAAACATGTTACAGACTCCCATAGACTGTCTCCTACACTCAAGATGCAGAGTTCCAGTAAATTGCTTCTCTCTACATCCAGCTTACGGAACGCATGTAAGCAGCATGTCCTAAACACAGGGTACAGAAAACTCACATAGTGCATACGGCTGCTCCCATGCTACAGAACTCCCTAAAGTGTTTCCTACACTCAGGATGCAGAACTCCTGTAAACTGCCTCTCACTACTTCCAATGTACAGAAATCCTGTAAGCTGCTTCTCTTTTACTCAGACTACTGAAAACCCGCATAGTGCGTAAGACTACTCCCATGCTACAGAACTCCCGTAAAGTGTTTCCTACACTCAGGATGCAGAAGTCCTTTAAACTGCCTCTCACTACTTCCAATGTACAGAAATCCTGTAAGCTGCTTCTCTTTTACTCAGACTACTGAAAACCCGCCTAGTGCGTAAGACTACTCCCATGGTACAGAACTCCCGTAAAGTGTTTCCTACACTCAGGATGCAGAACTCCAGTAAACTGCTTCGCTCTACATCCAGCTTACAGAAATCCTGTAAGCTGCATCTCCTACACACAGAGTACAGAAATCCCGCATACTGAGTATTGCTAGAGCCATGTTACAGAACTCCCATAGACTGTCTCCTACACTCAGGATGTAGAACTCATGTAAACTGCCTCTCACTATTTCCAAGGTACAGAAATCCTGTAAGCTGCTTCTCTTTTACTCAGACTACTGAAAACCCGTGTAGTGCGTAAGACTACTCCCATGCTACAGAACTCCTGTAAAGTGTTTCCTACACTCAGGCTGCAGAACTCCAGTAAACTGCTTCGCTCTACATCCAGCTTACAGAAATCTTGTAAGCTGCATCTCCTACACACAGCCTACAGAAATCCCGCATACTGAGTATGGCTAGACACATGTTACAGACTCCCATAGACTGTCTCCTACACTCAAGATGCAGAGTTCCAGTAAATTGCTTCTCTCTACATCCAGCTTACGGAACGCATGTAAGCAGCATGTCCTAAACACAGGGTACAGAATACTCACATAGTGCATACGGCTGCTCCCATGCTACAGAACTCCCGTAAAGTGTTTCCTACACTCAGGATGCGGAACTCCAGTAAACTGCCTCTTACTACTTCCAATGTACAGAAATCCTGTAAGCTGCTTCTCTTTTACTCAGACTACTGAAAACCCGCATATTGCGTAAGACTTCTCCCATACTACAGAACTCCCGTAAAGTGTTTCCAACACTCAGGATGCAGAACTCCTGTAAACTGCCTCTCACTACTTCCAATGTACAGAAATCCTATAAGCTGCTTCTCTTTTACTCAGACTACTGAAAACCCGCATAGTGCGTAAGACTACTCCCATGCTACAGAACTCCCATAAAGTGTTTCCTACACTCAGGATGCAGAACTCCTGTAAACTGCCTCTCACTACTTCCACTGTGCAGAAATCCTGTAAGCTGCTTCTCTTTTACTCAGACTACTGAAAACCCTATAGTGCGTAAGACTACTCCCAGCTACAAAACTCCCGTAAAATGTTTCCTACACTCAGGATGCAGAACTCCTGTAAACTTCCTCTCACTACTTCCAAGGTACAGAAATCCTGTAAGCTGCTTCTCTTTTACTCAGACTACTGAAAACCCACATAGTGCATAAGACTACTCCCATGCTACAGAACTCCCGTAAAGTGTTTCCTACACTCAGGATGCAGAACTCCAGTAAACTGCTTCGCTCTACATCCAGCTTACAGAAGTCCTGTGAGCTGCATCTCCTACACGCAGTCTAAAGAAATCCTGCATACTGAGTATTGCTAGAAGCATGTTACAGAACTCCCTTAAACTGTCTCCTACACTAAGGATGCAGAACTCCTGTAAACTGCCTCTCACTACTTCCAATGTACAGAAATCCTATAAGCTGCTTCTCTTTTACTCAGACTACTGAAAACCCGCATAGTGCGTAAGACTACTCCCATGCTACAGAACTCCCGTAAAGTGTTTCCTACACTCAGGTAGCAGAACTCCAGTAAACTGCTTCGGTCTACATTCAGATTACAGAAATCCTGTAAACTGCATCTCCTATACGCAGGTTACAGAAATCCCACATACTGCGTATGGCTCTTCCCATGCTACTAAACTCCTTGAAATTGTTTCCAACATTCAGGCTGCAGTATTCCTGTAAGCTGCGCCTCTGTAGAGCTAGATTACAGAACCGCAGTAAGCACCATCTCTACACGCAAGCTAGAGAAATCCCGCATAGTACGTTTGGCTACAGCCATGCTACAGAACTCCCGTAAAATGTCTCCTATACTCAGGATGCAGAACTCCTGTAAACTGCCTCTCACTAATTCCAATGTACAGAAATGCTGTAAGCCGCTTCTCACTTAGCCTACCGAAAACCCATATATTGCGTAGGGCTACCCTCATGCTACAGAACTCCCGTAAACTGTTTCTTACACTCAGGCAGCAAAATTTCAGTAAACTGCCTGTTACTACTTCCAATGTACAGAAATCCTGTAAGCTGCTTCTCTTTTACTCAGACTACTGAAAACCCGCATAGTGCATAAGACTTCTCCCATATACAGAACTCCCGTAAAGTGTTTCCTACGCTCAGGCTGCAGAACTCCAGTAAACTGCTTCGCTCTACATCCAGCTTACAGAAATCCTGTGAGCTGCATCTCCTACACACAGACTACAGAAATCCCGCATACTGAGTTGGCAAGAGCCATATTACAGAACTCCCATAGACTGTCTCCTACACTCAGGATATAGAACTCGTGTAAACTGCCTCTCACTATTTCCAATGTAGAGAAATCCTGTAAGCTGCTTCTCTTTTACTCAGGCTACTGAAAACCCGCATAGTGCCTAAGACTACTTCCATGCTACAGAACTCCCGTAAAGTGTTTCCTACACTCAGGATGCAGAACTCCAGTAAACTGCTTCGCTCTACATCCAGCTTACAGAAATCTTGTAAGCTGCATCTCCTACACACAGCCTACAGAAATCCCGCATACTGAGTATGGCTAGACACATGTTACAGACTCCCATAGACTGTCTCCTACACTCAAGATGCAGAGTTCCAGTAAATTGCTTCTCTCTACATCCAGCTTACGGAACGCATGTAAGCAGCATGTCCTAAACACAGGGTACAGAAAACTCACATAGTGCATACGGCTGCTCCCATGCTACAGAACTCCCGTAAAGTGTTTCCTACACTCAAGATGCGGAACTCCTGTAAACTGCCTCTCACTACTTCCAATGTACAGAAATCCTGTAAGCTGCTTCTCTTTTACTCAGACTACTGAAAACCCGGTTAGTGCGTAAGACTACTCCCATGCTATAGAACTCCCGTAAAGTGTTTCCTACACTCAGGTAGCAGAACTCCAGTAAACTGCTTCGCTCTACATTCAGATTACAGAAATCCTGTAAACTGCATCTCCTATACGCAGGTTACAGAAATCCCACATACTGCGTATGGCTCTTCCCATGCTACTAAACTCCTTGAAATTGTTTCCAACATTCAGGCTGCAGTATTCCTGTAAGCTGCGCCTCTGTAGAGCTAGATTACAGAACCGCAGTAAGCACCATCTCTACACGCAAGCTAGAGAAATCCCGCATAGTACGTTTGGCTACAGCCATGCTACAGAACTCCCGTAAAATGTCTCCTATACTCAGGATGCAGAACTCCTGTAAACTGCCTCTCACTAATTCCAATGTACAGAAATGCTGTAAGCCGCTTCTCACTTAGCCTACCGAAAACCCATATATTGCGTAGGGCTACCCTCATGCTACAGAACTCCCGTAAACTGTTTCTTACACTCAGGCAGCAAAATTTCAGTAAACTGCCTGTTACTACTTCCAATGTACAGAAATCCTGTAAGCTGCTTCTCTTTTACTCAGACTACTGAAAACCCGCATAGTGCGTAAGACTTCTCCCATATACAGAACTCCCGTAAAGTGTTTCCTACGCTCAGGCTGCAGAACTCCAGTAAACTGCTTCGCTCTACATCCAGCTTACAGAAATCCTGTGAGCTGCATCTCCTACACACAGACTACAGAAATCCCGCATACTGAGTTGGCAAGAGCCATGTTACAGAACTCCCATAGACTGTCTCCTACACTCAGGATGTAGAACTCGTGTAAACTGCCTCTCACTATTTCCAATGTAGAGAATTCCTGTAAGCTGCTTCTCTTTTACTCAGGCTACTGAAAACCCGCATAGTGCCTAAGACTACTTCCATGCTACAGAACTCCCGTAAAGTGTTTCCTACACTCAGCATGCAGAACTCCAGTAAACTGCTTCGCTCTACATCCAGCTTACAGAAATCTTGTAAGCTGCATCTCCTACACACAGCCTACAGAAATCCCGCATACTGAGTATGGCTAGAGCCATGTTACAGACTCCCATAGACTGTCTCCTACACTCAAGATGCAGAGTTCCAGTAAATTGCTTCTCTCTACATCCAGCTTACGGAACGCATGTAAGCAGCATGTCCTAAACACAGGGTACAGAAAACTCACATAGTGCATACGGCTGCTCCCATGCTACAGAACTCCCGTAAAGTGTTTCCTACACTCAGGATGCGGAACTCCTGTAAACTGCCTCTCACTACTTCCAATGTACAGAAATCCTGTAAGCTGCTTCTCTTTTACTCAGACTACTGAAAACCCGGTTAGTGCGTAAGACTACTCCCATGCTACAGAACTCCCGTAAAGTGTTTCCTACACTCAGGATGCAGAACTCCAGTAAACTGCTTCGCTCTACATCCAGATTACAGAAATCTTGTAAACTGCATCTCCTAAACGCAGGTTACAGAAATCGCACATACTGCGTATGGCTCTTCCCATTCTACTAAACTCCTGTAAATTGTTTCCAACATTCAGGCTGTAGAATTCCTGTAAACTGCGCCTCTGTAGAGCTAGATTACAGAACAGCAGTAAGCACCATCTCTACACGCAAGCTAGAGAAATCCCGCATAGTATTTTGGCTACAGCCATGCTACAGAACTCCCGTAAACTGTCTCCTATACTCAGGATGCAGAACTCCTGCAAACTGCCTCTCTCTAAATCCAATGTACAGAAATGCTGTAAGCCGCTTCTCATTTACTCAGCCTACCGAAAACCCATATAGTGCGTATGGCTACCCTCATGCTATAGAACTCCCGTAAACTCTTTCCTACACTCAGGCAGCAAAATTCGAGTAAACTGCCTATTACTACTTCCAATGCACAGAAATCCTGTAAGCTGCTTCTCTTTTACTCAGACTACTGAAAATCCGCATAGTTCGCAAGACTTCCCCCAAGCTACAGAACTCCCGTAAAGTGTTTCCTACACTCAGGATGCAGTTCTCCTTTAAACTGCCTCTCACTATTTCCAATGTACCGAAATCCTGAAAGGTGCTTCTCTTTTACTCAGACTACTGAAAATCTGCATAATGCGTAAGACATCCCCCATGCTACAGAACTCCCGTAAAGTGTTTCCTACACTCAGGATGCAGAACTCCTGTAAACTGCCTCTCACTACTTCCAAGGTACAGAAATCCTGTAAGCTGCTTCTCTTTTACTCAGACTACTGAAAACCCGCATAATGCGTAAGAGTGCTCCCATGCTACAGAACTCCCGTAAAATGTTTCCTACGCTCAGGATGCAGAACTCGTGTAAACTGCCTCTCACTACTTCCAATGTACAGAAATCCTGTAAGCTGCTTCTCTTTTACTCAGACTACTGAAAACCCGCATAGTGCGTAAGACTACTCCCATGCTACAGAACTCCCGGAAAGTGTTTCCTACACTCAGCATGCAGAACTCCAGTAAACTGCTTCGCTCTACATCCAGCTTACAGAAATCTTGTAAGCTGCATCTCCTACACACAGACTACAGAAATCCCGCATACTGAGTATGGCTAGAGCCATGTTACAGACTCCCATAGACTGTCTCCTACACTCAGGATTCAGAGTTCCAGTAAACTGCTTCTCACTACATGCAGCTTACAGAACTGTAAGCAGCATGTCCTAAACACAGGGTACAGAAAACTCACATAGTGCATACGGCTGCTCCCATGCTACAGAACTCCCGTAATGTGTTTCCTACACTCAGGTAGCAGAACTCCAGTAAACTGCTTCGCTCTACATCCTGATTACAGAAATCCTGTAAACTGCATCTCCTACACGCAGGTTACAGAAATCCCACATACTGCGTATGGCTCTTCCCATGCTACTAAACTCCTGTAAATTGTTTCCAACATTCAGGCTGCAGTATTCCTGTAAACTGCACTTCTGTAGAGCTAGATTACAGAACGGCAGTAAGCAGCATCTCTACACGCAAGCTAGAGAAATCCCGCATAGTACATTTGGCTACAGCCATGGTACAGAACTCCCGTAAACTGTCTCTGATACTCAGGATGCAGAACTCCTGTAAACAGCCTCTCTCTAAATCCAATGTACAGAAATGCTGTAAGCCGCTTCTCATTTACTCAGACTACTGAAAACCCGCATAGTGCGTAACACTACTCCCATGCTACAGAACTCCCGGAAAGTGTTTCCTACACTCAGCATGCAGAACTCCAGTAAACTGCTTCGCTCTACATCCAGCTTACAGAAATCCTGTAAACTGCATCTCCTATACGCAGGTTACAGAAATCCCACATACTGCGTATGGCTCTTCCCATGCTACTAAACTCCTGGAAATCGTTTCCAACATTCAGGCTGCAGTATTCCTGTAAGCTGCGCCTCTGTAGAGCTAGATTACAGAACGGCAGTAAGCACCATCTCTACACGCAAGCTAGAGAAATCCCGCATAGTACGTTTGGCTACAGCCATGCTACAGAACTCCCGTAAAATGTCTCCTATACTCAGGATGCAGAACTCCTGTAAACTGCCTCTCACTAATTCCAATGTACAGAAATGCTGTAAGCCGCTTCTCATTTACTCAGCCTACCGAAAACCCATATATTGCGTAGGGCTACCCTCATGCTACAGAACTCCCGTAAACTGTTTCCTACACTCAGGCAGCACAATTTCAGTAAACTGCCTCTTACTACTTCCAATGTACAGAAATCCTGTAAGCTGCTTCT
The DNA here is from genome assembly GCF_051225735.1 of Oryctolagus cuniculus. Lineage (NCBI taxonomy): Eukaryota > Metazoa > Chordata > Mammalia > Lagomorpha > Leporidae > Oryctolagus > Oryctolagus cuniculus. The sequence continues at coordinate 84,146,095 of NC_142879.1, forward strand.
CTTTTACTCAGACTACTGAAAACCCGCATAGTGCGTAAGACTTCTCCCATACTACAGAACTCCCATAAATTGTTTCCTACACTCAGGATGCAGAACTCCTGTAAACTGCCTCTCACTACTTCCAATGTACAGAAATCCTATAAGCTGCTTCTCTTACTCAGACTACTGAAAACCCGCATAGTGCGTAAGACTACTCCCATGCTACAGAACTCCCGTAAAGTGTTTCCTACACTCAGGATGCAGAACTCCTGTAAACTGCCTCTCACTACTTCCACTGTGCAGAAATCCTGTAAGCTGCTTCTCTTTTACTCAGACTACTGAAAACCCTATAGTGCGTAAGACTACTCCCAGCTACAAAACTCCCGTAAAATGTTTCCTACACTCAGGATGCAGAACTCCTGTAAACTGCCTCTCACTACTTCCAAGGTACAGAAATCCTGTAAGCTGCTTCTCTTTTACTCAGACTACTGAAAACCCGCATAGTGCATAAGACTACTCCCATGCTACAGAACTCCCGTAAAGTGTTTCCTACACTCAGGATGCAGAACTCCAGTAAACTGCTTCGCTCTACATCCAGCTTACAGAAATCCTGTGAGCTGCATCTCCTACACGTAGTCTAAAGAAATCCTGCATACTGAGTATTGCTAGAAGCATGTTACAGAACTCCCTTAAACTGTCTCCTACACTCAGGATGCGGAACTCCTGTAAACTGCCTCTCACTACTTCCAATGTACAGAAATCCTGTAAGCTGCTTCTCTTTTACTCAGACTACTGAAAACCCGGTTAGTGCGTAAGACTACTCCCATGCTACAGAACTCCCGTAAAGTGTTTCCTACACTCAGGATGCAGAACTCCAGTAAACTGCTTCGCTCTACATCCAGATTACAGAAATCTTGTAAACTGCATCTCCTAAACGCAGGTTACAGAAATCCCACATACTGCGTATGGCTCTTCCCATTCTACTAAACTCCTGTAAATTGTTTCCAACATTCAGGCTGTAGAATTCCTGTAAACTGCGCCTCTGTAGAGCTAGATTACAGAACAGCAGTAAGCACCATCTCTACACGCAAGCTAGAGAAATCCCGCATAGTATTTTGGCTACAGCCATGCTACAGAACTCCCGTAAACTGTCTCCTATACTCAGGATGCAGAACTCCTGCAAACTGCCTCTCTCTAAATCCAATGTACAGAAATGCTGTAAGCCGCTTCTCATTTACTCAGCCTACCGAAAACCCATATAGTGCGTATGGCTACCCTCATGCTATAGAACTCCCGTAAACTCTTTCCTACACTCAGGCAGCAAAATTCGAGTAAACTGCCTATTACTACTTCCAATGCACAGAAATCCTGTAAGCTGCTTCTCTTTTACTCAGACTACTGAAAATCCGCATAGTTCGCAAGACTTCCCCCAAGCTACAGAACTCCCGTAAAGTGTTTCCTACACTCAGGATGCAGTTCTCCTTTAAACTGCCTCTCACTATTTCCAATGTACCGAAATCCTGAAAGGTGCTTCTCTTTTACTCAGACTACTGAAAATCTGCATAATGCGTAAGACATCCCCCATGCTACAGAACTCCCGTAAAGTGTTTCCTACACTCAGGATGCAGAACTCCTGTAAACTGCCTCTCACTACTTCCAAGGTACAGAAATCCTGTAAGCTGCTTCTCTTTTACTCAGACTACTGAAAACCCGCATAATGCGTAAGAGTGCTCCCATGCTACAGAACTCCCGTAAAATGTTTCCTACGCTCAGGATGCAGAACTCGTGTAAACTGCCTCTCACTACTTCCAATGTACAGAAATCCTGTAAGCTGCTTCTCTTTTACTCAGACTACTGAAAACCCGCATAGTGCGTAAGACTACTCCCATGCTACAGAACTCCCGGAAAGTGTTTCCTACACTCAGCATGCAGAACTCCAGTAAACTGCTTCGCTCTACATCCAGCTTACAGAAATCTTGTAAGCTGCATCTCCTACACACAGACTACAGAAATCCCGCATACTGAGTATGGCTAGAGCCATGTTACAGACTCCCATAGACTGTCTCCTACACTCAGGATTCAGAGTTCCAGTAAACTGCTTCTCACTACATGCAGCTTACAGAACTGTAAGCAGCATGTCCTAAACACAGGGTACAGAAAACTCACATAGTGCATACGGCTGCTCCCATGCTACAGAACTCCCGTAATGTGTTTCCTACACTCAGGTAGCAGAACTCCAGTAAACTGCTTCGCTCTACATCCCGATTACAGAAATCCTGTAAACTGCATCTCCTACACGCAGGTTACAGAAATCCCACATACTGCGTATGGCTCTTCCCATGCTACTAAACTCCTGTAAATTGTTTCCAACATTCAGGCTGCAGTATTCCTGTAAACTGCACTTCTGTAGAGCTAGATTACAGAACGGCAGTAAGCAGCATCTCTACACGCAAGCTAGAGAAATCCCGCATAGTACATTTGGCTACAGCCATGGTACAGAACTCCCGTAAACTGTCTCTGATACTCAGGATGCAGAACTCCTGTAAACAGCCTCTCTCTAAATCCAATGTACAGAAATGCTGTAAGCCGCTTCTCATTTACTCAGACTACTGAAAACCCGCATAGTGCGTAACACTACTCCCATGCTACAGAACTCCCGGAAAGTGTTTCCTACACTCAGCATGCAGAACTCCAGTAAACTGCTTCGCTCTACATCCAGCTTACAGAAATCCTGTAAACTGCATCTCCTATACGCAGGTTACAGAAATCCCACATACTGCGTATGGCTCTTCCCATGCTACTAAACTCCTGGAAATCGTTTCCAACATTCAGGCTGCAGTATTCCTGTAAGCTGCGCCTCTGTAGAGCTAGATTACAGAACGGCAGTAAGCACCATCTCTACACGCAAGCTAGAGAAATCCCGCATAGTACGTTTGGCTACAGCCATGCTACAGAACTCCCGTAAAATGTCTCCTATACTCAGGATGCAGAACTCCTGTAAACTGCCTCTCACTAATTCCAATGTACAGAAATGCTGTAAGCCGCTTCTCATTTACTCAGCCTACCGAAAACCCATATATTGCGTAGGGCTACCCTCATGCTACAGAACTCCCGTAAACTGTTTCCTACACTCAGGCAGCACAATTTCAGTAAACTGCCTCTTACTACTTCCAATGTACAGAAATCCTGTAAGCTGCTTCTCTTTTACTCAGACTACTGAAAACCCGCATAGTGCGTAAGACTTCTCCCATACTACAGAACTCCCATAAATTGTTTCCTACACTCAGGATGCAGAACTCCTGTAAACTGCCTCTCACTACTTCCAATGTACAGAAATCCTATAAGCTGCTTCTCTTACTCAGACTACTGAAAACCCGCATAGTGCGTAAGACTACTCCCATGCTACAGAACTCCCGTAAAGTGTTTCCTACACTCAGGATGCAGAACTCCTGTAAACTGCCTCTCACTACTTCCACTGTGCAGAAATCCTGTAAGCTGCTTCTCTTTTACTCAGACTACTGAAAACCCTATAGTGCGTAAGACTACTCCCAGCTACAAAACTCCCGTAAAATGTTTCCTACACTCAGGATGCAGAACTCCTGTAAACTGCCTCTCACTACTTCCAAGGTACAGAAATCCTGTAAGCTGCTTCTCTTTTACTCAGACTACTGAAAACCCGCATAGTGCATAAGACTACTCCCATGCTACAGAACTCCCGTAAAGTGTTTCCTACACTCAGGATGCAGAACTCCAGTAAACTGCTTCGCTCTACATCCAGCTTACAGAAATCCTGTGAGCTGCATCTCCTACACGTAGTCTAAAGAAATCCTGCATACTGAGTATTGCTAGAAGCATGTTACAGAACTCCCTTAAACTGTCTCCTACACTCAGGATGCGGAACTCCTGTAAACTGCCTCTCACTACTTCCAATGTACAGAAATCCTGTAAGCTGCTTCTCTTTTACTCAGACTACTGAAAACCCGGTTAGTGGGTAAGACTACTCCCATGCTACAGAACTCCCGTAAAGTGTTTCCTACACTCAGGATGCAGAACTCCAGTAAACTGCTTCGCTCTACATCCAGATTACAGAAATCTTGTAAACTGCATCTCCTAAACGCAGGTTACAGAAATCGCACATACTGCGTATGGCTCTTCCCATTCTACTAAACTCCTGTAAATTGTTTCCAACATTCAGGCTGTAGAATTCCTGTAAACTGCGCCTCTGTAGAGCTAGATTACAGAACAGCAGTAAGCACCATCTCTACACGCAAGCTAGAGAAATCCCGCATAGTATTTTGGCTACAGCCATGCTACAGAACTCCCGTAAACTGTCTCCTATACTCAGGATGCAGAACTCCTGCAAACTGCCTCTCTCTAAATCCAATGTACAGAAATGCTGTAAGCCGCTTCTCATTTACTCAGCCTACCGAAAACCCATATAGTGCGTATGGCTACCCTCATGCTATAGAACTCCCGTAAACTCTTTCCTACACTCAGGCAGCAAAATTCGAGTAAACTGCCTATTACTACTTCCAATGCACAGAAATCCTGTAAGCTGCTTCTCTTTTACTCAGACTACTGAAAATCCGCATAGTTCGCAAGACTTCCCCCAAGCTACAGAACTCCCGTAAAGTGTTTCCTACACTCAGGATGCAGTTCTCCTTTAAACTGCCTCTCACTATTTCCAATGTACCGAAATCCTGAAAGGTGCTTCTCTTTTACTCAGACTACTGAAAATCTGCATAATGCGTAAGACATCCCCCATGCTACAGAACTCCCGTAAAGTGTTTCCTACACTCAGGATGCAGAACTCCTGTAAACTGCCTCTCACTACTTCCAAGGTACAGAAATCCTGTAAGCTGCTTCTCTTTTACTCAGACTACTGAAAACCCGCATAATGCGTAAGAGTGCTCCCATGCTACAGAACTCCCGTAAAATGTTTCCTACGCTCAGGATGCAGAACTCGTGTAAACTGCCTCTCACTACTTCCAATGTACAGAAATCCTGTAAGCTGCTTCTCTTTTACTCAGACTACTGAAAACCCGCATAGTGCGTAAGACTACTCCCATGCTACAGAACTCCCGGAAAGTGTTTCCTACACTCAGCATGCAGAACTCCAGTAAACTGCTTCGCTCTACATCCAGCTTACAGAAATCTTGTAAGCTGCATCTCCTACACACAGACTACAGAAATCCCGCATACTGAGTATGGCTAGAGCCATGTTACAGACTCCCATAGACTGTCTCCTACACTCAGGATTCAGAGTTCCAGTAAACTGCTTCTCACTACATGCAGCTTACAGAACTGTAAGCAGCATGTCCTAAACACAGGGTACAGAAAACTCACATAGTGCATACGGCTGCTCCCATGCTACAGAACTCCCGTAATGTGTTTCCTACACTCAGGTAGCAGAACTCCAGTAAACTGCTTCGCTCTACATCCCGATTACAGAAATCCTGTAAACTGCATCTCCTACACGCAGGTTACAGAAATCCCACATACTGCGTATGGCTCTTCCCATGCTACTAAACTCCTGTAAATTGTTTCCAACATTCAGGCTGCAGTATTCCTGTAAACTGCACTTCTGTAGAGCTAGATTACAGAACGGCAGTAAGCAGCATCTCTACACGCAAGCTAGAGAAATCCCGCATAGTACATTTGGCTACAGCCATGGTACAGAACTCCCGTAAACTGTCTCTGATACTCAGGATGCAGAACTCCTGTAAACAGCCTCTCTCTAAATCCAATGTACAGAAATGCTGTAAGCCGCTTCTCATTTACTCAGACTACTGAAAACCCGCATAGTGCGTAACACTACTCCCATGCTACAGAACTCCCGGAAAGTGTTTCCTACACTCAGCATGCAGAACTCCAGTAAACTGCTTCGCTCTACATCCAGCTTACAGAAATCCTGTAAACTGCATCTCCTATACGCAGGTTACAGAAATCCCACATACTGCGTATGGCTCTTCCCATGCTACTAAACTCCTGGAAATCGTTTCCAACATTCAGGCTGCAGTATTCCTGTAAGCTGCGCCTCTGTAGAGCTAGATTACAGAACGGCAGTAAGCACCATCTCTACACGCAAGCTAGAGAAATCCCGCATAGTACGTTTGGCTACAGCCATGCTACAGAACTCCCGTAAAATGTCTCCTATACTCAGGATGCAGAACTCCTGTAAACTGCCTCTCACTAATTCCAATGTACAGAAATGCTGTAAGCCGCTTCTCATTTACTCAGCCTACCGAAAACCCATATATTGCGTAGGGCTACCCTCATGCTACAGAACTCCCGTAAACTGTTTCCTACACTCAGGCAGCACAATTTCAGTAAACTGCCTCTTACTACTTCCAATGTACAGAAATCTTGTAAGCTGCTTCTCTTTTACTCAGACTACTGAAAACCCGCATAGTGCGTAAGACTTCTCCCATACTACAGAACTCCCATAAATTGTTTCCTACACTCAGGATGCAGAACTCCTGTAAACTGCCTCTCACTACTTCCAATGTACAGAAATCCTATAAGCTGCTTCTCTTACTCAGACTACTGAAAACCCGCATAGTGCGTAAGACTACTCCCATGCTACAGAACTCCCGTAAAGTGTTTCCTACACTCAGGATGCAGAACTCCTGTAAACTGCCTCTCACTACTTCCACTGTGCAGAAATCCTGTAAGCTGCTTCTCTTTTACTCAGACTACTGAAAACCCTATAGTGCGTAAGACTACTCCCAGCTACAAAACTCCCGTAAAATGTTTCCTACACTCAGGATGCAGAACTCCTGTAAACTGCCTCTCACTACTTCCAAGGTACAGAAATCCTGTAAGCTGCTTCTCTTTTACTCAGACTACTGAAAACCCGCATAGTGCATAAGACTACTCCCATGCTACAGAACTCCCGTAAAGTGTTTCCTACACTCAGGATGCAGAACTCCAGTAAACTGCTTCGCTCTACATCCAGCTTACAGAAATCCTGTGAGCTGCATCTCCTACACGCAGTCTAAAGAAATCCTGCATACTGAGTATTGCTAGAAGCATGTTACAGAACTCCCTTAAACTGTCTCCTACACTCAGGATGCAGAACTCCTGTAAACTGCCTCTCACTACTTCCAATGTACAGAAATCCTATAAGCTGCTTCTCTTTTACTCAGACTACTGAAAACCCGCATAGTGCGTAAGACTACTCCCATGCTACAGAACTCCCGTAAAGTGTTTCCTACACTCAGGTAACAGAACTCCAGTAAACTGCTTCGCTCTACATTCAGATTACAGAAATCCTGTAAACTGCATCTCCTATACGCAGGTTACAAAAATCCCACATACTGCGTATGGCTCTTCCCATGCTACTAAACTCCTTGAAATTGTTTCCAACATTCAGGCTGCAGTATTCCTGTAAGCTGCGCCTCTGTAGAGCTAGATTACAGAACCGCAGTAAGCACCATCTCTACACGCAAGCTAGAGAAATCCCGCATAGTACGTTTGGCTACAGCCATGCTACAGAACTCCCGTAAAATGTCTCCTATACTCAGGATGCAGAACTCCTGTAAACTGCCTCTCACTAATTCCAATGTACAGAAATGCTGTAAGCCGCTTCTCACTTAGCCTACCGAAAACCCATATATTGCGTAGGGCTACCCTCATGCTACAGAACTCCCGTAAACTGTTTCTTACACTCAGGCAGCAAAATTTCAGTAAACTGCCTGTTACTACTTCCAATGTACAGAAATCCTGTAAGCTGCTTCTCTTTTACTCAGACTACTGAAAACCCGCATAGTGCGTAAGACTTCTCCCATATACAGAACTCCCGTAAAGTGTTTCCTACGCTCAGGCTGCAGAACTCCAGTAAACTGCTTCGCTCTACATCCAGCTTACAGAAATCCTGTGAGCTGCATCTCCTACACACAGACTACAGAAATCCCGCATACTGAGTTGGCAAGAGCCATGTTACAGAACTCCCATAGACTGTCTCCTACACTCAGGATGTAGAACTCGTGTAAACTGCCTCTCACTATTTCCAATGTAGAGAATTCCTGTAAGCTGCTTCTCTTTTACTCAGGCTACTGAAAACCCGCATAGTGCCTAAGACTACTTCCATGCTACAGAACTCCCGTAAAGTGTTTCCTACACTCAGCATGCAGAACTCCAGTAAACTGCTTCGCTCTACATCCAGCTTACAGAAATCTTGTAAGCTGCATCTCCTACACACAGCCTACAGAAATCCCGCATACTGAGTATGGCTAGACACATGTTACAGACTCCCATAGACTGTCTCCTACACTCAAGATGCAGAGTTCCAGTAAATTGCTTCTCTCTACATCCAGCTTACGGAACGCATGTAAGCAGCATGTCCTAAACACAGGGTACAGAAAACTCACATAGTGCATACGGCTGCTCCCATGCTACAGAACTCCCGTAAAGTGTTTCCTACACTCAGGATGCGGAACTCCTGTAAACTGCCTCTCACTACTTCCAATGTACAGAAATCCTGTAAGCTGCTTCTCTTTTACTCAGACTACTGAAAACCCGGTTAGTGCGTAAGACTACTCCCATGCTACAGAACTCCCGTAAAGTGTTTCCTACACTCAGGATGCAGAACTCCAGTAAACTGCTTCGCTCTACATCCAGATTACAGAAATCTTGTAAACTGCATCTCCTAAACGCAGGTTACAGAAATCGCACATACTGCGTATGGCTCTTCCCATTCTACTAAACTCCTGTAAATTGTTTCCAACATTCAGGCTGTAGAATTCCTGTAAACTGCGCCTCTGTAGAGCTAGATTACAGAACAGCAGTAAGCACCATCTCTACACGCAAGCTAGAGAAATCCCGCATAGTATTTTGGCTACAGCCATGCTACAGAACTCCCGTAAACTGTCTCCTATACTCAGGATGCAGAACTCCTGCAAACTGCCTCTCTCTAAATCCAATGTACAGAAATGCTGTAAGCCGCTTCTCATTTACTCAGCCTACCGAAAACCCATATAGTGCGTATGGCTACCCTCATGCTATAGAACTCCCGTAAACTCTTTCCTACACTCAGGCAGCAAAATTCGAGTAAACTGCCTATTACTTCTTCCAATGCACAGAAATCCTGTAAGCTGCTTCTCTTTTACTCAGACTACTGAAAATCCGCATAGTTCGCAAGACTTCCCCCAAGCTACAGAACTCCCGTAAAGTGTTTCCTACACTCAGGATGCAGTTCTCCTTTAAACTGCCTCTCACTATTTCCAATGTACCGAAATCCTGAAAGGTGCTTCTCTTTTACTCAGACTACTGAAAACCTGCATAATGCGTAAGACATCCCCCATGCTACAGAACTCCCATGAAGTGTTTCCTACACTCAGGATGCAGAACTCCTGTAAACTGCCTCTCACTACTTCCAAGGTACAGAAATCCTGTAAGCTGCTTCTCTTTTACTCAGACTACTGAAAACCCGCATAATGCGTAAGACTGCTCCCATGCTACAGAACTCCCGTAAAATGTTTCCTACGCTCAGGATGCAGAACTCGTGTAAACTGCCTCTCACTACTTCCAATGTACAGAAATCCTGTAAGCTGCTTCTCTTTTACTCAGACTACTGAAAACCCGCATAGTGCGTAAGACTACTCCCATGCTACAGAACTCCCGGAAAGTGTTTCCTACACTCAGCATGCAGAACTCCAGTAAACTGCTTCGCTCTACATCCAGCTTACAGAAATCTTGTAAGCTGCATCTCCTACACACAGACTACAGAAATCCCGCATACTGAGTATGGCTAGAGCCATGTTACAGACTCCCATAGACTGTCTCCTACACTCAGGATTCAGAGTTCCAGTAAACTGCTTCTCACTACATGCAGCTTACAGAACTGTAAGCAGCATGTCCTAAACACAGGGTACAGAAAACTCACATAGTGCATACGGCTGCTCCCATGCTACAGAACTCCCGTAATGTGTTTCCTACACTCAGGTAGCAGAACTCCAGTAAACTGCTTCGCTCTACATCCCGATTACAGAAATCCTGTAAACTGCATCTCCTACACGCAGGTTACAGAAATCCCACATACTGCGTATGGCTCTTCCCATGCTACTAAACTCCTGTAAATTGTTTCCAACATTCAGGCTGCAGTATTCCTGTAAACTGCACTTCTGTAGAGCTAGATTACAGAACGGCAGTAAGCAGCATTTCTACACGCAAGCTAGAGAAATCCCGCATAGTACATTTGGCTACAGCCATGGTACAGAACTCCCGTAAGCTGTCTCTGATACTCAGGATGCAGAACTCCTGTAAACAGCCTCTCTCTAAATCCAATGTACAGAAATGCTGTAAGCCGCTTCTCATTTACTCAGACTACTGAAAACCCGCATAGTGCGTAACACTACTCCCATGCTACAGAACTCCCGGAAAGTGTTTCCTACACTCAGCATGCAGAACTCCAGTAAACTGCTTCGCTCTACATCCAGCTTACAGAAATCCTGTAAACTGCATCTCCTATACGCAGGTTACAGAAATCCCACATACTGCGTATGGCTCTTCCCATGCTACTAAACTCCTGGAAATCGTTTCCAACATTCAGGCTGCAGTATTCCTGTAAGCTGCGCCTCTGTAGAGCTAGATTACAGAACGGCAGTAAGCACCATCTCTACACGCAAGCTAGAGAAATCCCGCATAGTACGTTTGGCTACAGCCATGCTACAGAACTCCCGTAAAATGTCTCCTATACTCAGGATGCAGAACTCCTGTAAACTGCCTCTCACTAATTCCAATGTACAGAAATGCTGTAAGCCGCTTCTCATTTACTCAGCCTACCGAAAACCCATATATTGCGTAGGGCTACCCTCATGCTACAGAACTCCCGTAAACTGTTTCCTACACTCAGGCAGCACAATTTCAGTAAACTGCCTCTTACTACTTCCAATGTACAGAAATCCTGTAAGCTGCTTCTCTTTTACTCAGACTACTGAAAACCCGCATAGTGCGTAAGACTTCTCCCATACTACAGAACTCCCATAAATTGTTTCCTACACTCAGGATGCAGAACTCCTGTAAACTGCCTCTCACTACTTCCAATGTACAGAAATCCTATAAGCTGCTTCTCTTACTCAGACTACTGAAAACCCGCATAGTGCGTAAGACTACTCCCATGCTACAGAACTCCCGTAAAGTGTTTCCTACACTCAGGATGCAGAACTCCTGTAAACTGCCTCTCACTACTTCCACTGTGCAGAAATCCTGTAAGCTGCTTCTCTTTTACTCAGACTACTGAAAACCCTATAGTGCGTAAGACTACTCCCAGCTACAAAACTCCCGTAAAATGTTTCCTACACTCAGGATGCAGAACTCCTGTAAACTGCCTCTCACTACTTCCAAGGTACAGAAATCCTGTAAGCTGCTTCTCTTTTACTCAGACTACTGAAAACCCGCATAGTGCATAAGACTACTCCCATGCTACAGAACTCCCGTAAAGTGTTTCCTACACTCAGGATGCAGAACTCCAGTAAACTGCTTCGCTCTACATCCAGCTTACAGAAATCCTGTGAGCTGCATCTCCTACACGTAGTCTAAAGAAATCCTGCATACTGAGTATTGCTAGAAGCATGTTACAGAACTCCCTTAAACTGTCTCCTACACTCAGGATGCAGAACTCCTGTAAACTGCCTCTCACTACTTCCAATGTACAGAAATCCTATAAGCTGCTTCTCTTTTACTCAGACTACTGAAAACCCGCATAGTGCGTAAGACTACTCCCATGCTACAGAACTCCCGTAAAGTGTTTCCTACACTCAGGTAACAGAACTCCAGTAAACTGCTTCGCTCTACATTCAGATTACAGAAATCCTGTAAACTGCTTCTCCTATACGCAGGTTACAGAAATCCCACATACTGCGTATGGCTCTTCCCATGCTACTAAACTCCTTGAAATTGTTTCCAACATTCAGGCTGCAGTATTCCTGTAAGCTGCGCCTCTGTAGAGCTAGATTACAGAACCGCAGTAAGCACCATCTCTACACGCAAGCTAGAGAAATCCCGCATAGTACGTTTGGCTACAGCCATGCTACAGAACTCCCGTAAAATGTCTCCTATACTCAGGATGCAGAACTCCTGTAAACTGCCTCTAACTAATTCCAATGTACAGAAATGCTGTAAGCCGCTTCTCACTTAGCCTACCGAAAACCCATATATTGCGTAGGGCTACCCTCATGCTACAGAACTCCCGTAAACTGTTTCTTACACTCAGGCAGCAAAATTTCAGTAAACTGCCTGTTACTACTTCCAATGTACAGAAATCCTGTAAGCTGCTTCTCTTTTACTCAGACTACTGAAAACCCGCATAGTGCGTAAGACTTCTCCCATATACAGAACTCCCGTAAAGTGTTTCCTACGCTCAGGCTGCAGAACTCCAGTAAACTGCTTCGCTCTACATCCAGCTTACAGAAATCCTGTGAGCTGCATCTCCTACACACAGCCTACAGAAATCCCGCATACTGAGTATGGCTAGACACATTTTACAGACTCCCATAGACTGTCTCCTACACTCAAGATGCAGAGTTCCAGTAAATTGCTTCTCTCTACATCCAGCTTACGGAACGCATGTAAGCAGCATGTCCTAAACACAGGGTACAGAAAACTCACATAGTGCATACGGCTGCTCCCATGCTACAGAACTCCCGTAAAGTGTTTCCTACACTCAGGATGCGGAACTCCTGTAAACTGCCTCTCACTACTTCCAATGTACAGAAATCCTGTAAGCTGCTTCTCTTTTACTCAGACTACTGAAAACCCGCTTAGTGCGTAAGACTACTCCCATGCTACAGAACTCCCGGAAAGTGTTTCCTACACTCAGGATGCAGAACTCCAGTAAACTGCTTCGCTCTACATCCAGATTACAGAAATCTTGTAAACTGCATCTCCTAAACGCAGGTTACAGAAATCGCACATACTGCGTATGGCTCTTCCCATTCTACTAAACTCCTGTAAATTGTTTCCAACATTCAGGCTGTAGAATTCCTGTAAACTGCGCCTCTGTAGAGCTAGATTACAGAACAGCAGTAAGCACCATCTCTACACGCAAGCTAGAGAAATCCCGCATAGTATTTTGGCTACAGCCATGCTACAGAACTCCCGTAAACTGTCTCCTATACTCAGGATGCAGAACTCCTGCAAACTGCCTCTCTCTAAATCCAATGTACAGAAATGCTGTAAGCCGCTTCTCATTTACTCAGCCTACCGAAAACCCATATAGTGCGTATGGCTACCCTCATGCTATAGAACTCCCGTAAACTCTTTCCTACACTCAGGCAGCAAAATTCGAGTAAACTGCCTATTACTTCTTCCAATGCACAGAAATCCTGTAAGCTGCTTCTCTTTTACTCAGACTACTGAAAATCCGCATAGTTCGCAAGACTTCCCCCAAGCTACAGAACTCCCGTAAAGTGTTTCCTACACTCAGGATGCAGTTCTCCTTTAAACTGCCTCTCACTATTTCCAATGTACCGAAATCCTGAAAGGTGCTTCTCTTTTACTCAGACTACTGAAAACCTGCATAATGCGTAAGACATCCCCCATGCTACAGAACTCCCATGAAGTGTTTCCTACACTCAGGATGCAGAACTCCTGTAAACTGCCTCTCACTACTTCCAAGGTACAGAAATCCTGTAAGCTGCTTCTCTTTTACTCAGACTACTGAAAACCCGCATAATGCGTAAGACTGCTCCCATGCTACAGAACTCCCGTAAAATGTTTCCTACGCTCAGGATGCAGAACTCGTGTAAACTGCCTCTCACTACTTCCAATGTACAGAAATCCTGTAAGCTGCTTCTCTTTTACTCAGACTACTGAAAACCCGCATAGTGCGTAAGACTACTCCCATGCTACAGAACTCCCGAAAAGTGTTTCCTACACTCAGCATGCAGAACTCCAGTAAACTGCTTCGCTCTACATCCAGCTTACAGAAATCTTGTAAGCTGCATCTCCTACACACAGACTACAGAAATCCCGCATACTGAGTATGGCTAGAGCCATGTTACAGACTCCCATAGACTGTCTCCTACACTCAGGATTCAGAGTTCCAGTAAACTGCTTCTCACTACATGCAGCTTACAGAACTGTAAGCAGCATGTCCTAAACACAGGGTACAGAAAACTCACATAGTGCATACGGCTGCTCCCATGCTACAGAACTCCCGTAATGTGTTTCCTACACTCAGGTAGCAGAACTCCAGTAAACTGCTTCGCTCTACATCCCGATTACAGAAATCCTGTAAACTGCATCTCCTACACGCAGGTTACAGAAATCCCACATACTGCGTATGGCTCTTCCCATGCTACTAAACTCCTGTAAATTGTTTCCAACATTCAGGCTGCAGTATTCCTGTAAACTGCACTTCTGTAGAGCTAGATTACAGAACGGCAGTAAGCAGCATCTCTACACGCAAGCTAGAGAAATCCCGCATAGTACATTTGGCTACAGCCATGGTACAGAACTCCCGTAAACTGTCTCTGATACTCAGGATGCAGAACTCCTGTAAACAGCCTCTCTCTAAATCCAATGTACAGAAATGCTGTAAGCCGCTTCTCATTTACTCAGCCTACCGAAAACCCATATATTGCGTAGGGCTACCCTCATGCTACAGAACTCCCGTAAACTGTTTCTTACACTCAGGCAGCAAAATTTCAGTAAACTGCCTGTTACTACTTCCAATGTACAGAAATCCTGTAAGCTGCTTCTCTTTTACTCAGACTACTGAAAACCCGCATAGTGCGTAAGACTTCTCCCATATACAGAACTCCCGTAAAGTGTTTCCTACGCTCAGGCTGCAGAACTCCAGTAAACTGCTTCGCTCTACATCCAGCTTACAGAAATCCTGTGAGCTGCATCTCCTACACACAGACTACAGAAATCCCGCATACTGAGTTGGCAAGAGCCATGTTACAGAACTCCCATAGACTGTCTCCTACACTCAGGATGTAGAACTCGTGTAAACTGCCTCTCACTATTTCCAATGTAGAGAATTCCTGTAAGCTGCTTCTCTTTTACTCAGGCTACTGAAAACCCGCATAGTGCCTAAGACTACTTCCATGCTACAGAACTCCCGTAAAGTGTTTCCTACACTCAGGATGCAGAACTCCAGTAAACTGCTTCGCTCTACATCCAGCTTACAGAAATCTTGTAAGCTGCATCTCCTACACACAGCCTACAGAAATCCCGCATACTGAGTATGGCTAGACACATGTTACAGACTCCCATAGACTGTCTCCTACACTCAAGATGCAGAGTTCCAGTAAATTGCTTCTCTCTACATCCAGCTTACGGAACGCATGTAAGCAGCATGTCCTAAACACAGGGTACAGAAAACTCACATAGTGCATACGGCTGCTCCCATGCTACAGAACTCCCGTAAAGTGTTTCCTACACTCAGGATGCGGAACTCCTGTAAACTGCCTCTCACTACTTCCAATGTACAGAAATCCTGTAAGCTGCTTCTCTTTTACTCAGACTACTGAAAACCCGGTTAGTGCGTAAGACTACTCCCATGCTATAGAACTCCCGTAAAGTGTTTCCTACACTCAGGTAGCAGAACTCCAGTAAACTGCTTCGCTCTACATTCAGATTACAGAAATCCTGTAAACTGCATCTCCTATACGCAGGTTACAGAAATCCCACATACTGCGTATGGCTCTTCCCATGCTACTAAACTCCTGTAAATTGTTTCCAACATTCAGGCTGCAGTATTCCTGTAAGCTGCGCCTCTGTAGAGCTAGATTACAGAACGGCAGTAAGCACCATCTCTACACGCAAGCTAGAGAAATCCCGCATAGTACGTTTGGCTACAGCCATGCTACAGGACTCCCGTAAAATGTCTCCTATACTCAGGATGCAGAACTCCTGTAAACTGCCTCTCACTAATTCCAATGTACAGAAATGCTGTAAGCCGCTTCTCACTTAGCCTACCGAAATCCCATATATTGCGTAGGGCTACCCTCATGCTACAGAACTCCCGTAAACTGTTTCTTACACTCAGGCAGCAAAATTTCAGTAAACTGCCTGTTACTACTTCCAATGTACAGAAATCCTGTAAGCTGCTTCTCTTTTACTCAGACTACTGAAAACCCGCATAGTGGGTAAGACTTCTCCCATATACAGAACTCCCGTAAAGTGTTTCCTACACTCAGGCTGCAGAACTCCAGTAAACTGCTTCGCTCTACATCCAGCTTACAGAAATCCTGTGAGCTGCATCTCCTACACACAGACTACAGAAATCCCGCATACTGAGTTGGCAAGAGCCATGTTACAGAACTCCCATAGACTGTCTCCTACACTCAGGATGTAGAACTCATGTAAACTGCCTCTCACTATTTCCAATGTAGAGAAATCCTGTAAGCTGCTTCTCTTTTACTCAGGCTACTGAAAACCCGCATAGTGCCTAAGACTACTTCCATGCTACAGAACTCCCGTAAAGTGTTTCCTACACTCAGGATGCAGAACTCCAGTAAACAGCTTCGCTCTACATCCAGCTTACAGAAATCTTGTAAGCTGCATCTCCTACACACAGCCTACAGAAATCCCGCATACTGAGTATGGCTAGACACATTTTACAGACTCCCATAGACTGTCTCCTACACTCAAGATGCAGAGTTCCAGTAAATTGCTT
Organism: Oryctolagus cuniculus; assembly: GCF_051225735.1. NCBI lineage: Eukaryota > Metazoa > Chordata > Mammalia > Lagomorpha > Leporidae > Oryctolagus > Oryctolagus cuniculus. The sequence goes on from NC_142879.1 coordinate 84,162,701, forward strand.
CTCTCTACATCCAGCTTACGGAACGCATGTAAGCAGCATGTCCTAAACACAGGGTACAGAAAACTCACATAGTGCATACGGCTGCTCCCATGCTACAGAACTCCCGTAAAGTGTTTCCTACACTCAGGATGCGGAACTCCTGTAAACTGCCTCTCACTACTTCCAATGTACAGAAATCCTGTAAGCTGCTTCTCTTTTACTCAGACTACTGAAAACCCGGTTAGTGCGTAAGACTACTCCCATGCTACAGAACTCCCGTAAAGTGTTTCCTACACTCAGGATGCAGAACTCCAGTAAACTGCTTCGCTCTACATCCAGATTACAGAAATCTTGTAAACTGCATCTCCTAAACGCAGGTTACAGAAATCGCACATACTGCGTATGGCTCTTCCCATTCTACTAAACTCCTGTAAATTGTTTCCAACATTCAGGCTGTAGAATTCCTGTAAACTGCGCCTCTGTAGAGCTAGATTACAGAACAGCAGTAAGCACCATCTCTACACGCAAGCTAGAGAAATCCCGCATAGTATTTTGGCTACAGCCATGCTACAGAACTCCCGTAAACTGTCTCCTATACTCAGGATGCAGAACTCCTGCAAACTGCCTCTCTCTAAATCCAATGTACAGAAATGCTGTAAGCCGCTTCTCATTTACTCAGCCTACCGAAAACCCATATAGTGCGTATGGCTACCCTCATGCTATAGAACTCCCGTAAACTCTTTCCTACACTCAGGCAGCAAAATTCGAGTAAACTGCCTATTACTTCTTCCAATGCACAGAAATCCTGTAAGCTGCTTCTCTTTTACTCAGACTACTGAAAATCCGCATAGTTCGCAAGACTTCCCCCAAGCTACAGAACTCCCGTAAAGTGTTTCCTACACTCAGGATGCAGTTCTCCTTTAAACTGCCTCTCACTATTTCCAATGTACCGAAATCCTGAAAGGTGCTTCTCTTTTACTCAGACTACTGAAAACCTGCATAATGCGTAAGACATCCCCCATGCTACAGAACTCCCATGAAGTGTTTCCTACACTCAGGATGCAGAACTCCTGTAAACTGCCTCTCACTACTTCCAAGGTACAGAAATCCTGTAAGCTGCTTCTCTTTTACTCAGACTACTGAAAACCCGCATAATGCGTAAGACTGCTCCCATGCTACAGAACTCCGGTAAAATGTTTCCTACGCTCAGGATGCAGAACTCGTGTAAACTGCCTCTCACTACTTCCAATGTACAGAAATCCTGTAAGCTGCTTCTCTTTTACTCAGACTACTGAAAACCCGCATAGTGCGTAAGACTACTCCCATGCTACAGAACTCCCGGAAAGTGTTTCCTACACTCAGCATGCAGAACTCCAGTAAACTGCTTCGCTCTACATCCAGCTTACAGAAATCTTGTAAGCTGCATCTCCTACACACAGACTACAGAAATTCCGCATACTGAGTATGGCTAGAGCCACGTTACAGACTCCCATAGACTGTCTCCTACACTCAGGATTCAGAGTTCCAGTAAACTGCTTCTCACTACATGCAGCTTACAGAACTGTAAGCAGCATGTCCTAAACACAGGGTACAGAAAACTCACATAGTGCATACGGCTGCTCCCATGCTACAGAACTCCCGTAATGTGTTTCCTACACTCAGGTAGCAGAACTCCAGTAAACTGCTTCGCTCTACATCCCGATTACAGAAATCCTGTAAACTGCATCTCCTACACGCAGGTTACAGAAATCCCACATACTGCGTATGGCTCTTCCCATGCTACTAAACTCCTGTAAATTGTTTCCAACATTCAGGCTGCAGTATTCCTGTAAACTGCACTTCTGTAGAGCTAGATTACAGAACGGCAGTAAGCAGCATCTCTACACGCAAGCTAGAGAAATCCCGCATAGTACATTTGGCTACAGCCATGGTACAGAACTCCCGTAAACTGTCTCTGATACTCAGGATGCAGAACTCCTGTAAACAGCCTCTCTCTAAATCCAATGTACAGAAATGCTGTAAGCCGCTTCTCATTTACTCAGACTACTGAAAACCCGCATAGTGCGTAACACTACTCCCATGCTACAGAACTCCCGGAAAGTGTTTCCTACACTCAGCATGCAGAACTCCAGTAAACTGCTTCGCTCTACATCCAGCTTACAGAAATCCTGTAAACTGCATCTCCTATACGCAGGTTACAGAAATCCCACATACTGCGTATGGCTCTTCCCATGCTACTAAACTCCTGGAAATCGTTTCCAACATTCAGGCTGCAGTATTCCTGTAAGCTGCGCCTCTGTAGAGCTAGATTACAGAACGGCAGTAAGCACCATCTCTACACGCAAGCTAGAGAAATCCCGCATAGTACGTTTGGCTACAGCCATGCTACAGAACTCCCGTAAAATGTCTCCTATACTCAGGATGCAGAACTCCTGTAAACTGCCTCTCACTACATCCAATGTACAGAAATGCTGTAAGCCGCTTCTCATTTACTCAGCCTACCGAAAACCCATATATTGCGTAGGGCTACCCTCATGCTACAGAACTCCCGTAAACTGTTTCCTACACTCAGGCAGCACAATTTCAGTAAACTGCCTCTTACTACTTCCAATGTACAGAAATCCTGTAAGCTGCTTCTCTTTTACTCAGACTACTGAAAACCCGCATAGTGCGTAAGAATTCTCCCATACTACAGAACTCCCATAAATTGTTTCCTACACTCAGGATGCAGAACTCCTGTAAACTGCCTCTCACTACTTCCAATGTACAGAAATCCTATAAGCTGCTTCTCTTACTCAGACTACTGAAAACCCGGTTAGTGCGTAAGACTACTCCCATGCTACAGAACTCCCGTAAAGTGTTTCCTACACTCAGGTAGCAGAACTCCAGTAAACTGCTTCACTCTACATCCCGATTACAGAAATCCTGTAAACTGCATCTCCTACACGCAGGTTACAGAAATCCCACATACTGCGTATGGCTCTTCCCATTCTACTAAACTCCTGTAAATTGTTTCCAACATTCAGGCTGCAGTATTCCTGTAAACTGCACTTCTGTAGAGCTAGATTACAGAACGGCAGTAAGCAGCATCTCTACACGCAAGCTAGAGAAATCCCGCATAGTACATTTGGCTACAGCCATGGTACAGAACTCCCGTAAACTGTCTCTGATACTCAGGATGCAGAACTCCTGTAAACTGCCTCTCTCTAAATCCAATGTACAGAAATGCTGTAAGCTGCTTCTCATTTACTCAGACTACTGAAAACCTGCATAGTGCGTAACACTACTCCCATGCTACAGAACTCCCGGAAAGTGTTTCCTACACTCAGCATGCAGAACTCCAGTAAACTGCTTCGCTCTACATCCAGCTTACAGAAATCTTGTAAGCTGCATCTCCTACACACAGCCTACAGAAATCCCGCATACTGAGTATGGCTAGAGCCATGTTACAGACTCCCATAGACTGTCTCCTACACTCAGGATGCAGTGTTCCAGTAAACTGCTTCTCTTTACATCCAGCTTACAGAACGTATGTAAGCAGCATGTCCTAAACACAGGGTACAGGAAACTCACACAGTGCATACGGCTGATCCCATGCTACAGAACTCCCGTAAAGTGTTTCCTACACTCAGGATGCAGAACTCCTTTAAACTGCCTCTCACTAAATCCAATGTACAGAAATCCTGTAAGCTGCTTCTCTTTTACTCAGACTACTGAAAATCTTCATAGTGCGTAAGACTACTCCCATGCTACAGAACTCCCATACAGTGTTTCCTACACTCAGGATGCAGAAATACAGTAAACTGCTTTGCTCTACATCCAGCTTACAAAAATACTCTAAGCTGCATCTGCTACACACAACAACAGAAATCCCGCATACTGAGTATGGCCACACCCATGTTACAGAACTCCCTTAAACTGTCTCCTACACTCAGGATGCAGAATTCCAGTAAACTTACTCTCTCTACATCCACTTACAGAACGCAAGTAAGCAGCATGTCCTACCGACAGGGTACAGAAAACTCTCATAGTGCATATGGCTACTCTCATGCTACTGAACTCCCGTAAAGGGTTTCCTACACTCAGGCAGCAGAACTGCCATAAACTGCTTCGCTCTACATCCAGATTACAGAAATCCTGTGAGCTGCATCTCCTACACACAGACTACAGAAATCCCGCATACTGAGTATGGCTCTTCCCATTCTACTAAACTCCTGTAAATTGTTTCCAACATTCAGGCTGTAGAATTCCTGTAAACTGCTAGAGAAATCCCGCATAGTACATTTGGCTACAGCCATGCTACAGAACTCCCGTAAACTGTCTCCTATACTCAGGATGCAGAACTCCTGTAAACTGCCTCTCACTAAATCCAATGTACAGAAATGCTGTAAGCCGCTTCTCATTTACTCAGCCTACCGAAAACCCATATAGTGCGTATGGCTACCCTCATGCTATAGAACTCCCGTAAACTGTTTCCTACACTCAGACAGCAAAGTTCCAGTAAACTGCCTGTTACTACTTCCAATGCAGAGAAATCCTGTAAGCTGCTTCTCTTTTACTCAGACTACTGAAAATCCGCATAGTGCGTAAGACTTCCCCCATGCTACAGAACTCCCGTAAAGTGTTTCCTACACTCAGGATGCAGAACTCCTTTAAACTGCCTCTCACTACTTCCAATGTACCGAAATCCTGAAAGGTGCTTCTCTTTTACTCAGACTACTGAAAACCTGCATAATGCGTAAGACTTCCCCCATGCTACAGAACTCCCGTAAAGTGTTTCCTACACTCAGGATGCAGAACTCCTGTAAACTGCCTCTCACTATTTCCAATGTACAGAAATCCTGTAAGCTGCTTCTCTTTTACTCAGACTACTGAAAACCCGCATAGTGCGTAAGACTCCTCCCATGCTACAGAACTCCCGGAAAGTGTTTCCTACACTCAGCATGCAGAACTCCAGTAAACTGCTTCGCTCTACATCCAGCTTACAGAAATCTTGTAAGCTGCATCTCCTACACACAGACTACAGAAATCCCGCATATTGAGTATGGCTCTTCCCATTCTACTAAACTCCTGTAAATTGTTTCCAACATTCAGGCTGTAGAATTCCTGTAAACTGCGCCTCTGTAGAGCTAGATTACAGAACAGCAGTAAGCACCATCTCTACACGCAAGCTAGAGAAATCCCGCATAGTACATTTGGCTACAGCCATGCTACAGAACTCCCGTAAACTGTCTCCTATACTCAGGATGCAGAACTCCTGTAAACTGCCTCTCACTAAATCCAATGTACAGAAATGCTGTAAGCCGCTTCTCATTTACTCAGCCTACCGAAAACCCATATAGTGCGTATGGCTACCCTCATGATATAGAACTCCCGTAAACTGTTTCCTACACTCAGGCAGCAAAATTCCAGTAAACTGCCTGTTACTACTTCCAATGCACAGAAATCCTGTAAGCTGCTTCTCTTTTACTCAGACTACTGAAAATCCGCATAGTGCGTAAGACTTCCCCCATGCTACAGAACTCCCGTAAAGTGTTTCCTACACTCAGGATGCAGAACTCCTTTAAACTGCCTCTCACTACTTCCAATGTACCGAAATCCTGAAAGGTGCTTCTCTTTTACTCAGACTACTGAAAACCCGCATAGTGCGTAAGACTACTCCCATGCTACAGAACTCCCATAAAGTGTTTCCTACACGCAGGATGCAGAACTCCTGTAAACTGCCTCTCACTACTTCCAAGGTACAGAAATCCTGTAAGCTGCTTCTCTTTTACTCAGACTACTGAAAACCCGCATAGTGCGTAAGACTGCTCCCATGCTACAAAACTCCTGTAAAATGTTTCCTACGCTCAGGATGCAGAACTCCTGTAAACTGCCTCTCACTACTTCCAATGTACAGAAATCCTGTAAGCTGCTTCTCTTTTACTCAGACTACTGAAAACCCGCTTAGTGCGTAAGACTACTCCCATGCTACAGAACTCCCGTAAAGTGTTTCCTACACTCAGGATGCAGAGCTCCTGTAAACTGCTTCGCTCTACATCCAGATTACAGAAATCCTGTAAACTGCATCTCCTACACGCAGGTTACAGAAATCGCACATACTGCGTATGGCTCTTCCCATTCTACTAAACTCCTGTAAATTGTTTCCAACATTCAGGCTGTAGAATTCCTGTAAACAGCGCCTCTGTAGAGCTAGATTACAGAACAGCAGTAAGCACCATCTCTACACGCAAGCTAGAGAAATCCCGCATAGTACATTTGGCTACAGCCATGCTACAGAACTCCCGTAAACTGTCTCCTATACTCAGGATGCAGAACTCCTATAAACTGCCTCTCACTAAATCCAATGTACGGAAATGCTGTAAGCTGCTTCTCATTTACTCAGCCTACCGAAAACCCATATAGTGCGTATGGCGACAATCATGCTATAGAACTCCCGTAAACTGTTTCCTAAACTCAGGCAGCAAAATTCGAGTAAACTGCCTATTACTACTTCCAATGCACAGAAATCCTGTAAGCTGCTTCTCTTTTACTCAGACTACTGAAAACCCGCATAGTGCGTAAGACTCCTCCCATGCTACAAAACTCCCGTAAAATGTTTCCTACGCTCAGGATGCAGAACTCCTGTAAACTGCCTCTCACTACTTCCAATGTACAGAAATCCTGTAAGCTGCTTCTCTTTTACTCAGACTACTGAAAACCCGCGTAGTGCGTAAGACTCCTCCCATGCTACAGAACTCCCGGAAAGTGTTTCCTACACTCAGGATGCAGAACTCCAGTAAACTGCTTCGCTCTACATCCAGATTACAGAAATCTTGTAAGCTGCATCTCCTACACATAGACTACAGAAATCCCGCATACTGAGTATGGCTAGAGCCATGTTACAGACTCCCATAGACTGTCTCCTACACTCAGGATGCAGTGTTCCAGTAAACTACTTCTCTCTACATCCAGCTTACAGAACGTATGTAAGCAGCATGTCCTAAACACAGGGTACAGAAAACTCACATAGTGCATACGACTGCTCCCATGCTACAGAACTCCCGTAAAGTGTTTCCTACACTCAGGATGCGGAACTCCTGTAAACTGCCTCTCACTACTTCCAATGTACAGAAATCCTGTAAGCTGCTTCTCTTTTACTCAGACTACTGAAAACCCGCTTAGTGCGTAAGACTACTCCCATGCTACAGAACTCCCGGAAAGTGTTTCCTACACTCAGGATGCAGAACTCCAGTAAACTGCTTCGCTCTACATCCAGATTACAGAAATCCTGTAAACTGCATCTCCTAAATGCAGGTTACAGAAATCGCACATACTGCGTATGGCTCTTCGCTTTCTACTAAACTCCTGTAAATTGTTTCCAACATTCAGGCTGTAGAATTCCTGTAAACTGCGCCTCTGTAGAGCTAGATTACAGAACAGCAGTAAGCACCATCTCTACACGCAAGCTAGAGAAATCCCGCATAGTACATTTGGCTACAGCCATGCTACAGAACTCCCGTAAACTGTCTCCTATACTCAGGATGCAGAACTCCTGTAAACTGCCTCTCACTAAATCCAATGTACAGAAATGCTGTAAGCTGCTTCTCATTTACTCAGCCTACCGGTAACCCATATAGTGCGTATGGCTACCCTCATGCTATAGAACTCCCGTAAACTGTTTCCTACACTCAGGCAGCAAAATTCGAGTAAACTGCCTATTACTACTTCCAATGCACAGAAATCCTGTAAGCTGCTTCTCTTTTACTCAGACTACTGAAAACCCGCATAGTGCGTAAGACTCCTCCCATGCTACAGAACTCCCGGAAAGTGTTTCCTACACTCAGCATGCAGAACTCCAGTAAACTGCTTCGCTCTACATCCAGTTTACAGAAATCTTGTAAGCTGCATCTCCTACACACAGACTACAGAAATCCCGCATACTGAGTTTGGCTAGAGCCATGTGACAGACTCCCATAGACTGTCTCCCACACTCAGGATGCAGTGTTCCAGTAAACTGCTTCTCTCTACATCCAGCTTACAGAACGTATCTAAGCAACATGTCCTAAACACAGGGTACAGAAAACTCACATAGTGCATACGGCTGCTCCCATGCTACAGAACTCCCGTAAAGTGTTTCCTACACTCAGGATGCGGAACTCCTGTAAACTGCCTCTCACTACTTGCAATGTACAGAAATCCTGTAAGCTGCTTCTCTTTTACTCAGACTACTGAAAATCCGCATAGTGCGTAAGACTTCCCCCATGCTACAGAACTCCCGTAAAGTGTTTCCTAGACTCAGGATGCAGAACTCCTTTAAACTGCCTCTCACTACTTCCAATGTACCGAAATCCTGAAAGGTGCTTCTCTTTTACTCAGACTACTGAAAACCTGCATAATGCGTAAGACTTCCCCCATGCTACAGAACTCCCGTAAAGTGTTTCCTACTCTCAGGATGCAGAACTCCTGTAAACTGCCTCTCACTACTTCCAAGGTACAGAAATCCTGTAAGCTGCTTCTCTTTTACTCAGACTACTGAAAACCCGCATAATGCGTAAGACTGCTCCCATGCTACAGAACTCCCGTAAAGTGTTTCCTACACTCAGGATGCAGAACTCCTGTAAACTGCCTCTCACTACTTCCAATGTACAGAAATCCTGTAAGCTGCTTCTCTTTTACTCAGACTACTGAAAACCCGCATAGTGCGTAAGACTACTCCCATGCTACAAAACTCCCGTAAAATGTTTCCTACGCTCAGGATGCAGAATTCCTGTAAACTGCCTCTCACTACTTCCAATGTACAGAAATCCTGTAAGCTGCTTCTCTTTTACTCAGACTACTGAAAACCCGCATAGTGCGTAAGACTCCTCCCATGCTACAGAACTCCCGGAAAGTGTTTCCTACACTCAGGATGCAGAACTCCTGTAAACTGCCTCTCACTACTTCCACTGTGCAGAAATCCTGTAAGCTGCTTCTCTTTTACTCAGACTACTGAAAACCCGCTTAGTGCGTAAGACTACTCCCATGCTACAGAACTCCCGGAAAGTGTTTCCTACACTCAGGATGCAGAACTCCAGTAAACTTCTTCGCTCTACATCCAGCTTACAGAAATCCTGTGAGCTGCATCTCCTACACACAGGCTACAGAAATCCCGCATAGTGCGTAAGACTATTCCCATGCTACAGAACTCCCGTAAAGTGTTTCCTACACTCAGGATGCAGAACTCCAGTAAACTGCTTCGCTCTACACCCAGCTTATAGAAATCCTGTTAGCTGCATCTCCTACACACAGGCTACAGAAATCCCGCATACTGAGTATGGCTAGAGCCATGTTCCAGAACTCCCATAGACTGTCTCCTACACTCGGGATGCAGAATTCCAGTAAACTGCCTCTCTCTACATCCAGGTTATAGAACGCACGTAAGCAGCATGTCCTACACACAGGGTACAGAAAGCTCGCATAGTCCATATGGCTACTCCCATGCTATAGAACTCCCGTAAACGGTTTCCTACACTCAGGCAGCAGAATTCCAGTAAACTTCCTCTCTCTACATCCAGATTACAGAAATCCTGTAAACTGCCTCTCCTACACGCACGTTACAGAAATCCCACATACTGCGTATCGCTCTTCCCATGCTACAAAACTCCTGTAAATTGTTTCCAACATTCAGGCTGCAGAATTCCTGTAAACTACCTCTCTGTAGAGCTAGATTACAGAACGGCAGTAAGCAGCATCTCCTACATGCAGGCTAGAGAAATCCCACATAGTACATTTGGCTAAAGCCATGCTACAGAACTCCCGTAAACTGTCTCCTATACTCAGGATGCAGAACTCCTGTAAACTGCCTCTCACTATATCCAATGTACAGAAATGCTGTAAGCTGCTTCTCATTTACTCAGCCTACCCAAAACCCGTATAGTGCGTATGGCTACTCCCATGCTACAGAACTCCCGTAAAGTGTTTCCTTTACTCAGGATGCAGAACTCCTTTAAACTGTCTCTCACTACTTCCAATGTACAGAAATGCTATAAGCCGCTTCTCATTTACTCAGCATACCAAAAACCCGTATAGTGCTTATGGCTACTCACATGCTACAGAACTCCCGTAAAGTGTTTCCTACACTCAGGATGTAGAACTCCTGTAAACTGCCTCTCACTACATCCAATGTACAGAAATGCTGTAAGCCGCTTCTCATTTACTCAGCATACTGAAAACCATTATACTGCGTATGGCTACTCACATGCTACAGAACTCCCGTAAATTGTTTCCTACACTCAGCATGCAGAACTCCTTTGAACTGCCTCTCACTACTTCCAATATACAGAAATCCTGTAAGCTGCTTCTCTATTACTCAGACTACTGAAAACCCGTACAGTTGCGTAAGACTACTCCCATCCTACAGAACTCCCGTAAACTGTTTCCTACACTCAGGATTCAGAACTCCCGTAAACTGCCTCTCACTACTTCCAATGTACAGAAATCCTGAAAGCTGCTTCTCTTTTACTCAGACTACTGAAAACCCGCATAGTGCGCAAGACTACTCCCATGCTACAGAACTCCCGTAAACTGTCTCCTATACTCATTATGCAGAACTCCTGTAAACTGCCTCTCACTACATCCAATGTACAGAAATGCTGTAAGCCACTTCTCATTTACTCAGCCTACCGAAAACCCGTATAGTGCGTAAGGCTACTCCCATGCTACAGAACTAACGTAAAGTGTTTCCTACACTCAGGCAGCAAAATTCGAGTAACTGCCTCTAACTACTTCCAATGTACAGAAATCCTGTAAGATGCTTCTCTTTACTCAGACTACTGAAACCCACATAGTGCGTAAGACTACTCCCATGCTACAGAACTCCCATAAAGTGTTTCCTACACTCAGGCTGCAGAACTCCAGTAAACTGCTTCACTCTACATCCAGCTTACAGAAATCCTGTAAGCTGCATCTCCTACACACAGGCTACAGAAATCCCACATACTGAGTATGGCTAGAGCCATGTTACAGAACTCCCTTAAACTGTCTCCTACACTCAGGATGCAGAATTCCAGTAAACTGCCTCTCTCTACATCCAATGTACAGAAATGCTATAAGCTGCTTCTCTTTTACTCAGACTGCTGAAAACCTGCATAGTGCGTAAGACTTCTCCCATGCTACAGAACTCCCGTAAAGTGTTTCCTACACTCAGGCTGCAGCATTCCGTTAAACTTCCTCTCTCTACATCCAGATTACAGAAATCCTGTAAACTGCATCTCCTACAAGTTGGTTACAGAAATACCACATACTGCGTATGGCTCTTCCCATGCTACAAAACTCCTGTAAATTGTTTCCAACATTCAGGCTGCAGAATTCCTGTAAACTGCCTCTCTGTAGAGCTAGATTACAGAACAGCAGTAAGCAGCATCTCCTACACGCAGGCTAGAGAAATCCCGCATAGTACATTTGGCTACAGCCATGCTACAGAACTCCCGTAAACTGTCTCCTATACTCAAGATGCAGAATTCCTGTAAACTGCCTCTCACTATATCCAATGTACAGAAATGCTGTAAGCCGCTTCTCATTTACTGAGTCTACCGAAAACCCGTATAGTGCGTATGGCTACTCTCATGCTACAGAACTCCCGTAAAGTGTTTCCTACACTCAGGATGCAGAACTCCTGTAAACTGCCTCTCACTATATCCAATGTACTGAAATCCTGTAAGCTGCTTCTCTTTGACTCAGACTACTGAAAACGCGCATAGTGCGTAAGACTAGTACCATGCTACAGAACTCCCGTAAACTGTTTCCTAAATTGAGGCTGCAGAACTCCAGTAAACTGCTTCGCTCTACATCCAGCTTACAGAAATCCTGTAAGCAGCATCTCCTACACACAGGCTACAGAAATCCCACATACTGAGTATGGCTAGAGCCATGTTACAGAACTCCCTTAAACTGTCCCCTACACTCAGGATGCAGAATTCCAGTAAACTGTCTCTCTCTACATCGAGCTTACAGAACGCAAGTAAGCAGCATCTCCTACACACAGGGTACAGAAAACTCGCATAGTGCATATGGCTATTCCCATGCTACAGAACTCCCGTAAACTGTTTCCTACACTCAGGCAGCAGAATTCCAGTAAACTGCCTCTCTCTACATGCATCTTACAGAAATCCTGTAAGCTGCTTCTCTTTCACTCAGACTACCGAAACCCACATAGTGCGTAAAACTACTCCCATGCTACAGAACTCCCGTAAAGTGTTTCCTACACTCAGGCTGCAGAACTCCTGTAAACTGCTTCGCTCTACATCTAGCTTACAGAAATCCTGTAAGCTGCATCTCCTACACACAGGCTTCAGAAATCCCGCATACTGCGTATGGCTAGAGCCTTGTTACAGAACTCCCGGTAACTGTTTCCTAAATTGAGGATGCAGAACTCTAGTAAACTGCTTCGCTCTACATCCAGCTAACAGAAATCCTGTAAGCTGCTTCTCCTTCACTCAGGCTACAGAAATGCCGCATACTACTCCCATGGGTACTCCCATGCTACAGAACTCCCATAAACTGTTTTCTACACTCAGGCTACAGAACTCCAGTAAACTGACTCACTCTACATCCAGGTTACAGAAATCCTGTAAGCTGCATCTCCTGCACGCAGGCTACAGAAATCCTGCTTACTGCGTATGACTGTTCCCATGCTACAAAACTCTTATAAACTGTTTAAAAATTTCAGACTAAAGAACTCCTGTAAACAGCCTCTCTGTAGACCCAGATTACAGAACAAAAGTAAGCAGCATCTCCTACACACTGGCTACAGAAATCCCACATTGTGAATATGGCTACATCCATGCTACAAAACTCCCATAAGTGTCTCCTACACTCAGGATGCAGATCTTTTCCAATATTCAGGATCCAGAATTCCTGTAAACTGCCTCTCTGTAGACCTAGATTACAGAACGGCAGTGAGCAGCGCCTCCTACACCCTGGCTACAGAAATGCCACATTGTGCGTATGGCTGTTCCCATGCTACAGTACTCCCATAAACTGTCTCCTACACTGAGGATGCAGAACTCCTGTAAACTGCCTCTCTCGACATCCAATGTACAGAAATCCTGTAAGCTGCTTCTCTTTTACTCAGACTTCCGAAAACCCGTATAGTGCGTATGGCTACTCCCATGCTACAGAACTCCCGTAAACTGTTTCCTACACTCAGAATGCAGAACTCCTGTAAACTGCCTCTCACTACATCCAATGTACAGAAATCCTGTAGGCTGCTTCTTTAATAATCAGACTACCGAAAACCCATATAGTGCGTAGGGGTACTCCCATGCTACACAACTCCCATAAACTGTTTCCTACACTCAGGCTACAGAACTCCTGTAAACTGCTTCACTCTACATCCAGGTTGCAGAAATCCTGTAAGCTGCATCTCCTACACACAGTCTACAGAAATCCCGTAAACTGCGTATGGCTACTCCCATGCTACACAACTCCCGTAAAGTGTTTCCTACACTCAGGCTACAGAACTCCTGCAAACTGCTTCGCTCTACATCCAGCTTACAGAAATCCTGTAAGCTGCATCTCCTACACACAGGCTACCGAAATCCCGCATACTGAGCATGGCTAGAGCCATGTTACAGATCTCCCATAAACTGTCTCCTACACTCAAGATGCAGAACTCCTGTAAACTGCCTCTCACTACATAAAGCTTACAGAACGCACGTAAGCACCATCTCCTTCACACAGGGTACAGAAAACTCGCATAGTGCATATGGCTATTCCCATGCTGCAGAACTCCCGTAAACTGTTTCCTACACTCAGGCAGCAGAATTCCAGTAAACTGCCTCTCTCTACATCCAGGTTACAGAAATCCTGTTAGCTGCTTCTCTTTCACTCAGATACTGAAAACCCGCATAGTGCGTAAGACTACTCCCATTGTACAGAACTCCCATATAATGTTTCCTACACTCAGGCAGCATAATTCCAGTAAACTGCTTCTCTCTACATCCAGCTTACAGAAATCCTGTAAGCTGCATCTCCTAAACACAGGGTACAGAAAAGTTGCATAGTGTATATGGCTACTCCCATGCTACAGAACTCCCGTAAACTGTTTCCTACACTCAGGCAGCAGAATTCCAGTAAACTGCCTCTCTCTACATCTAGCTTACAGAAATCCTGTAAGCTGCATCTCCTACACGCAAGCTACAGAAATCCCGCATATGCATATGGCTGTTCCAATGCTACAAATCTCCTGTAAACCATTTCCAACATTCAAGCTACAGAATTCTTGTAAACCGCCTCTCTGTACATCCAGTGTACAGAAATCCTCTATGCTGCATCTTTTCCACTCAGACTACCCAAAACCTTACAGTGCGTACGGCTGTTCCCATGCTACAGAACTCCTGTAAACTGTCCCCTACAGTCAAGCTGCAGAACTGCAGCAACCTGCTTTGCTCTACATCCAGCTTACAGAAATCCTGTAAACTGCATTTCCTACACGCAGGTTACAGAAATCCCACATGCTGCGTATGGCTCTTCCCATGCTAAAAAACTTTTGTAAATTGTTTCCAACATTCAGGCGGCAGAATTCCTGTAAACTGCCTCTCTGTAGAGCTAGATTACAGAATGGCAGTAAGCGGCATCTCCTTCATGCAGGCTAGAGAAATCCCGCATAGCACATTTGGCTACAGCCATGCTGCAGAACTCCCGTAAACTGTCTCCTATACTCAGAATGCAGAACTCCTGTAAACTGCCTCTCTCTACATCCAGTGTACAGAAATCCTGTAAGCTGCTTCTCCTTAACTCAGGCTACAGAAATCCCGCATACCCTGTATAGCAGTTCTCATGCTACAGAACTCCTGTAACTGTCTTCTACACTCAGGATGCAGAACTCCTGTAAACTGCCTCTCTTAACATCTGGCACAGAACACCAGTATGCAGCATCTTCTACACACAGGCTACAGAAAACACGCATACTGCATATGGCTATTCCCATGCTACAAAACTCCTGTAACTGTCTCTTACACTCAGGATTCTGAACTCCTGTAAACGTTCTCTGTTTACATCCAGCTTACAGAACGCCCATAAGCAGCATTTCCTACACACAGGCTACAGAATACCCACATACTGCGTATGGCTATTCCCATTATAAGAACTCCTATAAACTATCTGCTACATTCAGGCTGCAGAACTCCTGTAAACAGCCTCTCTGAAGACCCGGATTACAGAATGCCAGTAGCAGCATCTCCTAAAAACTGGCTACATAAATCCCACATAGTGCATATGGCTACAGCCATGCTACAGTACCGCCGTAAACTGCCTCCTACACTCAGGCTCCAGTACTCCTGTAAACTGCCTCTCTCTACATCCAATATACAGAAATCCTATAAGCTGCATCTCTTTCACTCAGGTTACCGAAAACCCGTATAGTACGTATGGCTACTCCCATGCTGCAGAACACTCATAAACTGTTTCCTACACTCAGGCTACAGAACTCCAGTAAACTGCCTCACTCTACATCAAGGTTACAGGTATCCTTTAAGCTGCATCTCCTGCACGCAGGCTACAAAAAATCTCGCATGCTGTGTATGACTGCTCCCATGCTACAAAACTCCTATAAACTGTTTAAAACATTCAGACTAAAGAACTCCTGTAAACAGCTTCTCTGTAGACCCAGATTGCAGAATGCTAGTAAGCAACATCACCTACAGCCTGGCTACAGAAATCCTACATATTGCATATGGCTACAGCCATGCTACAGAACTCCTGTAAACTGTCTCCTACGCTCAGGATGCAGTACTCCTGTAAACTGCCTCACTCAACATGCAGCTTACAGAAATCCTTTAAGCTGCTACTCTTTCACTCACATTACCAAAACCCGCATACTGTGTAAGACTACTCCCATGCTCAGAACTCCTATATACTGTTTCCTACACTCAGGATGCAGAATTCCAGGAAACTGCCTCTCTCTAAATACAGCTTACAGAAATCCTGAAAGCTGCATCTCCTACACACAGTCTACAGAAATCCCTCATACTGCGTATGGCTACTCCCATGCTACAGAACTCCCATAAACTGTTTCCTACACTCAGGCTACAGAACTCCTGTAAACTGCTTTGCTCTACATTCAGCTTACATAAATCCTGTAAGCTGCATCTCCTACACACAGTCTACAGAAATCCCGCATACTGCGTATGGCTACTCCCATGCTACACAAGTCCTGTAAACTGTTTCCTACACTCAGGCTACAGAACTCCTGTAAACTGCCTCACTCTGCATCCAGGTTACAGAAATCCTTTACGCTGCATCTCCTGCACGCAGGCTACAATAAATCCCGCATGCTGTGTATGACTGTTCCCATGCTACAAAACTCCTATAAACTGTTTAAATCATTCAGGCTAAAGAACCCCTGTAAACAGCTTCTCTGTAGACACTGATTACAGAACGCCAGTAAGAGGCATCTCCTACACAATGGCTATAGAAAACGCGCATAGTGCATATAGTTACAGCCATCTTACACAACTCCTGTCAACTGTCTCCTACACTCATTGCAGAACTCCTGTAAACTGCCTCCCTTGACATCCAATGTACAGAAATCCTGTAAGCTGCTTCTCTTTCACTCAGGTTACTGAAAACCAGCATAGTGTGTAAGACTACCTATGCTACAGAACTCCCGTAAACTGTTTCCTAAATTGAGGCTGCAGAACTCCAGTAAACTGTTTCGCTCTACATCCAGCTAACAGAAATCCTGTAAGCTGCTTCTCCTTACATCAGGCTACAGAAATGCCGCATACTGCGTATGGCTACTCCCATGCTACAGAACTCCCATAAACTGTTTTCTACATTCAGGCTACAGAACTCCAGTAAACTGACTCACTCTACATCCAGGTTACAGAAATCCTGTAAGCTGCATCTCCTGCACGCAGGCTACAGAAATCCTGCTTACTGCGTATGACTGTTCCCATGCTACAAAACTCTTATAAACTGTTTAAAAATTTCAGACTAAAGAACTCCTGTAAACAGCCTCTCTGTAGACCCAGATTACAGAACAAAAGTAAGCAGCATCTCCTACACACTGGCTACAGAAATCCCACATTGTGAATATGGCTACATCCATGCTACAAAACTCCCATAAGTGTCTCCTACACTCAAGATGCAGATCTCCTTTTCCAATATTCAGGATCCAGAATTCCTGTAAACTGCCTCTCTGTAGACCTAGATTACAGAACGGCAGTAAGCAGCGCCTCCTACACCCTGGCTACAGAAATGCCACATTGTGCGTATGGCTGTTCCCATGCTACAGTACTCCCATAAACTGTCTCCTACACTGAGGATGCAGAACTCCTGTAAACTGCCTCTCTCGACATCCAATGTACAGAAATCCTGTAAGCTGCTTCTCTTTTACTCAGACTTCCGAAAACCCGTATAGTGCGTATGGCTACTCCCATGCTACAGAACTCCCGTAAACTGTTTCCTACACTCAGAATGCAGAACTCCTGTAAACTGCCTCTCACTACATCCAATGTACAGAAATCCTGTAGGCTGCTTCTTTAATAATCAGACTACCGAAAACCCATATAGTGCGTAGGGGTACTCCCATGCTACACAACTCCCATAAACTGTTTCCTACACTCAGGCTACAGAACTCCTGTAAACTGCTTCACTCTACATCCAGGTTGCAGAAATCCTGTAAGCTGCATCTCCTACACACAGTCTACAGAAATCCCGTAAACTGCGTATGGCTACTCCCATGCTACAGAACCCCCGTAAATTGTTTCCTAAACTGAGGCTGCAGGACTCTAGTAAAGTGCTTCACTCTACATCCAGCTAACAGAAATCCTGTAAGCTGCTTCTCCTTACCTCAGGCTACAGAAATGCCGCATACTGCATATGGTTGTTCCAATGCTACAGAACTCCCGTAAACTGTCTCCAACACTCAGGCTGCAGAACTCCAGTAGTCTGCCTCACACTACATCCAGGTTACAGAAATCCTGTAAGCTGCATCTCCTGCACGCAGGCTACAGAAATCCTGCATACTGCGTATGACTGTTCCCATACTATGAAACTCCTATAAACGCTTTAGAAAATTCAGACTAAAGAACTTCTGTAAACAGCTTCTCTATAGACCCAGATTACAGAATGCTAGTAAGCAGCATCACCAACAGCCTGGCTACAGAAATCCTACATATTGCATATGGCTACAGCCATGCTACGGAACTCCTGTAAACTGTCTCCTACGCTCAGGATGCAGTACTCCTGTAAACTGCCTCACTCAACATGCAGCTTACAGAAATCCTTTAAGCTGCTACTCTTTCACTCAGGTTACCAAAAACCTGCATAGTGCGTAAGACTACTCCCATGCTACAGAACTCCCATATACTGTTTCCTACACTCAGGATGCAGAATTCCAGAAAACTGCCTCTCTCTACATCCAGCTTACAGAAATCCTGTAAGCTGCTACTCTTTCACTCAGGTTACCAAAAACCTGCATAGTGCATATGGCTACTCCCATGCTACACAACTCCCGTAAACTGTTTCCTACACTCAGGCAGCAGAATTCCCATAAACTACCTCTCTCTACATCCTGCTTACAGAAATCCTGTAAGCTGCATCTCTGACATGTAAGCAAAAGATATCCCGCATACTGCATATGGCTGTTCCAATGCTACAAAACTCCTGTAAACTGTTTCCAACATTCAGGCTACAGAATTCCTGTAAACTGCCTTTCTGTACATCCAATGTACAGAAATCCTGTAAGCTGCTTCTCTTTTACTCAGACTACTGAAAATAGCATAGTGCGTAAGACTACTCCCATGCTACAGAACTCCCGTAATCTGTCTCCTACACTCAGGATGCACAACTCCGGTAAGCAGCCTCTCTCTACATCCAGCTTACAGAAATCCTGTAAGCTACACCTCCTACAGGAAAGCTACAGAAATCCTGCATACTGCGTATGGCTAGAGCCAAGTTACAGAACTCCTGTAAACTGTCTCGTACACTCAGGATGCAGAACTCCTGTAAATTGCCTCTCTCTACATCCAGTGTACAGAAATCCTGAAAGCTGCATCTCCTACACACAGTCTACAGAAATCCCGCATACTGCGTATGGCTACTCCCATGCTACACAACTCCTGTAAATTGTCTCATACGCACAGGTTGCAGTACTCCTGTAAACTGCCTCACTCTACATACAGCTTACAGAAATCCTGTAAGCTGCTTCTCTTTCACTCAGGTTACCGAAAACTGCATAGTTCGTAAGACTACTCCCATGCTACAGAACTGCCGTAACTGTCTCCTACACTCAGGATGCAGAGCTCCTGTAAACTTCCTCTCTCTACATCCAGTGTACAGAAATCCTGTAAGCCTCTTCTCCTTAACTCAGGCTACAGAAGAACCGCATACTGTGTATAGCGATTCCCATGCTACAGAACTCCTGTAACCTGTTTCCAGCATTCAGGCTACAGAATTCCTATAAAGTGCCTCTCTATACATCCAATGTACAGAAATCCTGTAAGCTGCTTCTCTTTTACTCAGACTACCGAAAACCCGCATAGTGCGTAAGACTACTCCCATGCTACAGAACTCCCGTAAAGCGTCTCCTACACTCAGGATGCAGAACTCCTGTAAACTGCCTCTCTCTACATCCAGTGTACAGAAATCCTGTAAGCTGCTTCTCCTTAACTCAGGCTATAGAATTCCGGCATACTGCCTATACCTGTTCCCATGCTACAGAACTCCTGTAACTGTCTCCTACACTCAGGATGCAGAACTCCTGTAAGCTGCCTCTCTTTCAATCCAGCTTACAGAACCCCAGGAAGCAGCAACTTCTACACACAGGGTATAGAAAACCCGCATACTGCGTATGGCTATTCCCATGCTACAGAACTCCTGTAATACATTCAGGCTGCAGAATTCCTGTAAACTGCCTCTCTGTAGACCCAGATTACAGAACACCCATAAGCAGCATCTTCTACACGCAGGACACAGAAATCCCTCATACTTCCTATGGCTGTTCACAATCTACAGAACTCCTGTAAACTGTCTCCTTCACTCAAGATGCAGATCTCCTGTAAACGGCCTCTCTTTACATCCAGCTTACAGAACACCAGTAAGCAGCATCTCCTACATGCATGGTACACAAAACCCGCATAATGCGTATGGCAACAGCCATATTACAGAACTCTCGTAAACTGTGTTCTACACTCAGGCTGCAGAAATCCTACAAGCTGCCTCTCTGTAGAACCAGATTACAGAACGCCAGTAAGCTGCATCTCCTACACGCAGGATAGCAAAATCCCACATACTGCGTATGGCTGTTTCCATGGTAAAGAACTCCCGTAAACTGTCTCCTACACTCAGGTTGAAGAACTCCTGTATACTGCCTCTGTCTACATCCAGTGTACAGAAATCCTGTAAGCTGCTACTCCTTAAGTAAGGCTACCGAAATCCCTCATCTGCCTATGGCTGTTCCAATGCTAAAGAACTCCTGTAAACTTTCTCTTACACTTAGGATGCAGAACTCCTGTAAAGGGCCTCTCTCTACATCCAGCTTACAAAACGCCAGTAAGCAGCATCTCCTACACGCAAGCTACACAAAACCCGTATGGTGCATATGACTACAGCCATATTGCAGAAGTATCGTGAACTGTCTCCTACACTCAGGCTGCAGAACTCCTGTAAACTGCCTCACTCTTCAACCATGTTACACAAATC
Organism: Oryctolagus cuniculus; assembly: GCF_051225735.1. Classification (NCBI taxonomy): domain Eukaryota; kingdom Metazoa; phylum Chordata; class Mammalia; order Lagomorpha; family Leporidae; genus Oryctolagus; species Oryctolagus cuniculus. The sequence continues at coordinate 84,183,347 of NC_142879.1, forward strand.
CTTTAAGCTGCATTTCCTATACGCAGGCTACAGAAATCCTGCATACTGCGTATGGCTGTTCCCATGCTAAAGAACTCCTGTAACTGTCTCCTACACTCTGGATGCAGAACTCCTGTAAACTGCCTCTTTACATCCAGCTTACGGAACGCCAGTAAGCAGTATCTACTACATACAGGGTAGAAAATACTCGCATAGTGCATATGGCTACTCCCATGCTACAGAACTCCCGTAATCTGTTTCCTACACTCAGGCTACAGAACTCCAGTAAACTGTCTCACACTACATGAAGGTTGCAAAAATCCTTTAAGCTGCATGTGCTGCACGCAGGCTACAATAAATCCCGCATGCTGTGTATGACTGTTCCCATGCTACAAAACACCTATAACCTGTTTAAAACATTCAGGCTAAAGAAATCCTGTAAACAGCCTCTCTGTAGACCCAGATTGCAGAACACAAGTAAGCAGCATCTCCTACACAAACTACAGAAATCCCACATAGTGCCTATGGCTACATCCATTCTACAAAACTCCCTTATACTGTCTCCTACACTGAGGATACAGAAATCCTTTTCCAACATTCAGGATCCAGAATTCCTGTAAACTGCCTCTCTGTAGACCTAGATTACAGAACGGCAGTAAGCAGCGCCTCCTACACCCTGGCTACAGAAATGCCACATAGTGCATATGGCTACAGCCATGCCACAGAACTCCCGTAAACTGTCTCCTACACTGAGGATGCAGAACTCCTGTAAACTGCCTCTCTCTACATCCAGTGTACAGAAATCCTGTAAGCTGCTTCTCTTTCACTCAGGTTATCAAAAACCCGCATAGTGCATATGGCTGTTGCCATGCTATAATACTCCCGTAAACTATCTCCTACACTAAGGATGCAGAACTCCTGTAAACTGCCTCTCTCTACATCCAATGTACAGAAATCCTGTAAGCTGCTTCTCTTTCACTCAGGTTACCGAAAACAGCATAGTGCGTAAGACTACTCCCATGCTACAGAACTCCCGTAAACTGTTTTCTAAACTCAGGCTGCAGAACTCCAGTAAACTGCTTCACTCTACATCCAGCTTACAGAAATCCTGTAAGCTGCATCTCCTACACACAGGCTACAGAAATCCCGCATACTGCGTATGGCCAGAGCATGTCACAGAACTCCCGTAAACTCTCTCCTACACTCAGGTTGCATAACTCCTGTATACTGCCTCTCTCTACATCCAGTGTACAGAAATCCTGTAAGCTGCTTCTCCTTAACTCAGGCTACAGAAGTCCCGCATACTGCGTATACCTGTTCCCATGCTACAGAACTCCTGTAACTGTCTCCTACACTAAGGAGGCAGAACTCCTATGACCTGCCTCTCTTAACATCCAGTTTATAGAACACCAGTACGCAGCATCTTCTACACACAGGCTACAGAAAACCCACATACTGCGTATAGCTATTCCCATGCTACAAAACTCCTGTAACTGTCTGTTACACTCAGGATTCAGAACTCCTGTAAACTGCCTTTCTTTACATCCAAATTACAGAGGCCAGTAAGCAGCTTTTCCTACACGCAGGCTACAGAATACCTGCATACTGCCTATGGCTATTCCCATTAGAGAACTCCTGTAAACTATCTGCTACATTCAGGCTGCAAAATACCTGTAAACAGCCTCTATGTAGACCCAGATTACAGAACGCCAGGATCAGCATCTCCTAAACACTGGCTACATAAACCCCACATAGTGCATATGGCTACAGCCATAATACAGAACTCCCGTAAACTGTCTCCTACACTCAGGCTCCAGAACTCCTGTAAACTGCCTCTCTCTACGTCCAATGTACAGAAGTCCTGTAAGCTGCTTCTCTTTCATGCAGGTTACCAAAAAGCCGTATAGTGTGGATGGCTACTCCCATGCTACAGAACTCCTGTAAACTGTTTCCTACACTCAGGCTACAGAACTCCAGCAAACTGCTTCTCTCTACAACAGGTTACAGAAATCCTTTAAGCTGCATCTCCTACACGCAGGCTACAATAAATCCTGCATGCTGCGTATGACTGTTCCTATGAAACAAAAATCCTATAAACTGTTTCCACATTCAGGCTAAAGAGTTCCTGTAAACTGCCACTATATATACCCAGATTACACAACGCCAGTAAGCAGCATCTCCTACACGCAGGCTATAGAAAATGCACATAGAGCACATAACTACAGCCATGTTACAGAACTCCTGTAAACTGTCTCCTAAACTCAGGATGACCAGAAAACTGCCTCACTCTTCATCCAGGTTACAAAAATCATTTAAGCTACATCTCCTACACGCAGGCTACAGAAATGCCGCATACTGCGTATGGCTATTCTCATGCTAAAGAACTCCTGTAACTGTCTCCTACACTCAGGATGCAGGTTTCCTGTAAACTGCCTCTATATAGACCCAGATTACAGAACACAAGTAAGCAGCATTTACTACACACTGGCTACAGAAATCCCACATAGTGCCTATGGCTACAGCCATGCTACAAAACTCCTGTATACTGTCTCCTACACTCAGGATGCAGAACTCCTTTTCCAACATTCAGGATATAGAATTCCTGCAAACTGCCTCTCTTTACATCCAATGTACAGAAATCCTGTAAGCTGCTTCTCTTTCACTCAGGTTACCGAAAACAGCATAGTGCATAAGACTACTCCCATGCTACAGAACTCCCGTAAAGTGTTTCCTACACTCAGGCTGCAGAACTCCAGTAAACTGCTTCACTCTACATCCAGCTTACAGAAATCCTGTAAGCTGCATCTCCTACACACAGGCTACAGAAATCCTGCATACTGCGTATGGCTTCAGCATGTTACAGAACCCACCTAAACTTTCTCCTACACTCAGGATGCAGAACTCCTGTAAACTGCCTCTATTTTCATCCAGCAAACAGAACGCCAGTAAACAGCATCTCCTACACACAGGGTACAGAAACTCGCATAGTGCATATGGCTACTCCCATGCTACAGAACTCCCGTAAACTGTTTCCTACACTAAGGCTACAGAACTCCAGTGAACTGCCTCACTCTACATCCAGGTTACAGAAATCCTTTAAGCTGCATGTGCTGCACGCAGGCTACAATAAATCCCGCATGCTGCGTATGATTGTTCCCAAACTACAAAACTCCTATAAACTGTTTAAATCATTCAGGCTGAAGAACTCCTGTAATCAGCTTCTCTGTAGTCCCAGATTACAGAACGCCAGTAAGCTGCATCTCTTTCACTCAGACTACTGAAAGCCTGTATAGTACGTATGGTTACTCCCATGCTACAGAACTTCCATAAAATGTTTTTTACATTCAGGCAGCAGAATTCTAGTAAACTGCCTATCTCTACATCCAGCTTACAGAAATCCTGCCAACTGCATCTCCTACACGCAGGCCACAGAAATCCCGCATACTGCGTATGGCTGTTCCCATGCTACAAAACTCCTGTAAATTGTTTCCAACATTCAAGCTGCAGAATTCCTGTAAACTGCCTTTCTGTAGATCTACATTACAGAACACCAGTAAGCAGGCTACACGCTACACGCAGGCTAGAGAAATCCCGCCTAGTACACATGGCTACAGCCATGCTACAGAACTCCCGTAAACTGTCTCCTACACTGAGGCTGCAGAACTCCTGTAAACTGCCTCTCTCTATATCCAGCTTACAGAAATTCTGTAAGATGAATCTCCTACACTGAGGCTACAGAAAACCACATAGTGCCTATGGCTACTACCATGCTACCGAACTGCCATAAACTGAGTCTCCTACACTCAGGCTGCAGAACTCCAGTAAACTGCCTCTCTCTACATCCAACTTACAGAATTCCTTTTAAGTTGCTTCTCCTTCACTCAGGCTACAGAAATCCCACACAATGCGTATGGCTATTATCATGCTATGGAACTCCCGTAAACTGTCTCCTACACTCAGGTTGCAGAACTCTTGTAAACTGCTTCTCTCTACATCCAGCTTACACACATTCTTTAAGCTGCACCTACTACACTCAGGCTACAAAAATCTCGCATATTGCGTATGGATGCACCCATACTATAGAACTCCCGTAAACTGTCTCCTAATCTGAGGTGGCAGAACTCCTGTAAACTTCCTCTCTCTACATTCAGCTTACAGAAATCCTGTAAGCTGCATCTCCTACACGAAAGCTGCAGAAATCCCACATGCTGCACATGGCTGATTCCATGCTGGAACTCATGTAAATTGTGTCCTATACTCAGGCTGCAGAACTCCTGTAAACTGCCTCTCTATAGACCCAGATTACAGAATGAAAGCAAGCAGCAACTCCTGTAAAAATGCTACAGAAATCATGCATAGTGCATATGGCTACAGCCATGCTACAGAACTCCCGTACACTGTCTCCTACACTCAGGCTGCAGAAATCCTGTAAACTGCCTCTCTCAACATCCAGCTTACAGAAATCCTATAAGCTGCATCTCCTACAAGCAGGCTACAGAAATCCTAGATACTACGTATGCCTGATTCCATGCTACAGAACTCATTTAAATTGTCTCCTAACTCAGGAAGCAGAACTCCTGTAAACTGCATCTCTGTAGACCCAGATTACAGAAGGAAAGCACGCAGCATCTCCTACACACAGGCTACAGAAATCCCGCATAGTGCGTATGCCTACAGCCATGCTACAGAACTCCCGTAAACTGTCTCCTACACTCAGGCTGCAGAAATCCTGTAAACTGCTTCTCTTTCACTCAGGCTACTGAAAACCCGTGTAGTGCATGTGGCTACTTTCATGCTACAGAACTGTAAACTGTCTCCTACACTCAGGTTGCATAACTATGGTAAAATGCCTCTTGGTACACCCAGATTACAGAACACCAGTAAGCAGTATCACCTACACGCAGGCTACAGAAATCCTGCATAGTGCGTATGGCTACAGCCTTGCTACAGAACTCCCATAAACTCTTTCCTACACTAAGGTTGCAGAACTCCTGTAAACTGCCTCTCTCTTACATCCTGTAAGCTGCTTCTCCTTCACTTAGGCTACAGAAACCCACATAGTGCTTATAGCTACACCCATGCTACAGAACTCCCGTAAACTGTCTCCTACACTCAGGCTGCAGAAATCCTGTAAACTGCCTCTCTCTACATCCAGCTTACAGAAATCCTGTAAACTGCTTCTCTTTTACTCAGGCTACTGAAAACCCACGTAGTGAGTATGGCTACTTTCAACTACAGAACTGTAAACTGTCTCCTACACTCAGGTTGCATAACTACAGTAAACTGCCTCTTTGTACACGCCAATTACAGAACACCAGTAAGCAGCATCCCCTACACGCAGGCTACAGAAATCCTGCATAGTGAGTATGGCTACAGCCATGCTACAGAACTCCTGTAAACTGTTTCCTACACTAAGGTTGCAGAACTCCTGTAAACTGCCTCTCTCTACATCCAGCTTATAGAAATCCTGTAACCTGCTTCTCCTTCACTCAGGCTAAAGAAAACCACATAGTGCGTATGGCTACACCCATGGTACAGAACTCCCATAAACTTTCTACTATACTCAGGCTGCAGAAATCCTGTAAACTGCCTCTCTCTACATCCAGTGTACAGAAATCCTGTAAGCTGCATCTCCTACACGCAGGCTACAGATATCCTGCTTACTGCGTATGGCTGTTCCCATGCTACAGAACTCCTGTAAACTGTTTCCTACACTCATTATGCAGAACTCCTGTAAACTCCCTCTCTCTACATCAAACTTACAGAACGCCAGTAAGCAGCATATTCTACACGCAGGCTACAGAAAGCCAGCATAGTGCATATGGTTACAGCCATGCTACAGAACTCCTGTAAACTGTTTCCTACACTCAGGCTGCAGAACTCCTGTAAACTGACTCTCTATACATCCAGTGTACAGAAATCCTGTAAGGTGCTTCTCCTTAACTCAGGCTACAGGAATCCTGCATACTGCGTATGGCTAATCCCATGTTACAGAACTCCTGTAAAGTGTCTCCTACAATGAGGATGCAGAACTCCTGCAAACTGCCTCTCTGTAGACCCAGATTACAGAACGCCAGTAAACAGCATCACCCACACGCAAGCTTCAGAAAACCAGCATACTAAGTATGGCTGCAGCCATGCTATAGAACTCCCGTAAACTGTCTGCTACACTGAGGCTGCAGAACTCCTGTAAACTGCCTCTCTCTACATCTAGCTTACAGAAATTCTGTAAGATGCATCTGCTGCACTCAGGCTAAAGAAACCACATACTAGCCATGCTACAGAACTCCCATAACCTGAGTAACCACACTCAGGATGCAGAAACTTGTAAACTGCCTCTCTCTACATCCGCTTACAGAAATCCTGTAAGCTGCTTCATCTTCACTCAGGTTACAGAAAACCCTCATACTCCATATGGCTGTTCCCTTGTCATAGAACTCCTGTAAACTGTCTCCTACAGTCGTTCTGCAGGACTCTTGTAAACTGCCTCTCTCTACACACAGCTTACAGAAATTCTGAAAGCTGCATCTCCTACACTCAAGATACAGAAAACCCCCCTAGTGTGTCAAGCTAGTTACATGCTAAGATCTCCCGTAAAAAGAGTCTCCTACATTCCGGCTGCAGAACTCCTGTAAACTGCCTCTCTCTACATCCAGCTTACAGAAATCCTGTAAGCTGCATATCCTACATGCAGGCTACAGAAATCCTGCATAGGGCGTATTGCTTTTCCAATGCTATAGGACTCCTGTAAACTGTTTCCAACATTCTGGTTGCCGAACTCCTGTAAACTGCCTCTCTCTACATCCAGCTACAGAAATCCTGTAAGCTGCTTCTCCTTTACTCATGTTACAGAAATCCCGGATACTGCATAAGTCTGATCCCATGCTACCGAACTCCTTTAAACTGTCCCCTACACTCAGGCTGCCGAACTCCAGTAAACTGCCTTTCTCTACATCCAGCTTACAGAAATCCTGTAAGCTGCTTCTCCTTAACTCAGGCTACAGAAATTTTGCATAGTGCGTAATATTGCACACATGCTACAGAACTCCTGTAAACTCTTTCCTACACTCAGGCTGCAGAACTCCACCAAACTGACTCTCTACATCCAGCTTACAGAAATCCTGTAAGCTGCCTCTCCTGCACTCTGGCTGCAGAATTCCTCTAAACAGCCTCTCTGTACATCCAGATTACCGAATGCTGGTAAGCTGCATCTCCTACACGCAGGCTACAGAAATCCCACGTACTGCGTATGGCTTTTCCCATGCTATAGAACTGCTGCATACTGTTTCCATCATTCAGGCTTTAAACTCCTGTAAACTGACTCTCTCTACATCCAGTGTACAGAAATCCTGTAAGCTGCTTCTCCTTAACTCAGGCTACAGAAATCACGCATACTGCATATGGCTGATCCAATGCTACAGAACTCCTGTAAACTCTCTCCTACATTAAGGCTGCAGGACTCCTGTAAACTGCCTCTCTGTAGAGCTAGATTGCAGAACACCAGTATGCAGCCTCTCCTACACTCAGGCTACAATATTCCCGCATAGTGTGTATGGCTACAGCCATGTTACAGAACTCCCATAAAATGTCCCTACACTCAGGCTGCACAACTCCTGTAAACTGCCTCTCTACATCCAGCTTACAGAAATCCAATAAGTTGCTTTTCCTTCACTCATGCTACAGAAAACCTGCATGGTGCGTATGGATACACCCATGCCACAGAACTCCGTAACCCTAAGCCTCGTCCTAGCCCTAGCCCTAAACCTAACCCTAACCATATCTCTAACCCTAACAATAACCCTAACCCTAAGTGTAACCTCAATCCTAACCGTAATCCTAACCCTAACCCAACCCAAACCCTAAACTTCACCCTAACCCTAACAATAACACTACCCTTAGCACTAAAACTAACCCTGGCTCTAACCCTAACCCTAACCTTATCCCTAATGATAACCCTAACCTAACCCTAACCCTAACCCTGGTCCTAACCCTAACCCTAACCTTAACACAGTCTAGACCTAAATCTAAACTTCACCCTAACACTAACCCTAGCCCTAATCCTAAACCTAACCCTAACCCTGGCCCTAACCCTTACTCTAACCCTTACCCTAGCCCTAGCCCTAGCCCTAACGCTAACCCTAGCCCTAGCACTAGCCCTATGCCTAATGCTAACCTTAACCCTAGCCATAGCCCTATCCCTAAACCTAACCCTAGCACTAAACCTAAACCTAACCATAACACTAACCCTAACCCATACCCTAACCCTAAACCTAACCCCAACCCTAAGCCTAACCTTAGCCCTAACCCTAACCATAACACTAGCCCTAGCACCAAACCTAACAGTTGCTCTTACCCTAACCCTAACCCTAGCCCTAAACATAACATCAACCCTAACTCCAGCCCTAGCACTAGCCGTATCCATAACACTAACACTAGCCTTAACCCGAACCCTAACCCTAGTCTAGACATAAACCTAACCCTAAAACTAACCATAATCCTAATTCTTACACTAACACTAGACTTAGCTTTAGCCCTAACCGCAACCCTAACCCAAACCCTAGTCTTAAACTAACACTGACCCTAGCCCTAGCTCTAACCATAACCCTGACCCTAGCCCTAACCCTAACCATAGACCTTGGCCTAACCCTAACACTAACCCTAGCCCTAACCCTAACCCTAACCTTAACATTATACAAGCACTAGACCAAACCCTAACCCTAGCCCTAACACTAACCCAGCCCTAACCCTAAACCTAACCATAACCCTAACCCTAGCTCTAACACTAACCCCAAAAATAACCATAAACCTAACCCTAGCGCTAACCCTAAAACTAATCCTGGGCCTAACCTTAAACCTATCCCTTACCCTAGCCCTAACCGTAACCATTACCCTTGCCCTAACCATAACCCTAACCCTAGCCCTAGCCCTAACACCTAGCCCTATTCCCAACCCTAACAGTAACCCTAACCCGAACCTCTACCCTAACCCAAACCCTAACCCAAACCTAACCCTAACCGTAGCCCTAACCCTAACCATAGAACGAGCCTAGCACTAACCTTAACCCTGGCTCTAACCTTAACTGTAACCCTAACCCTAGCCCTAGCCCTAGCCCTACCCCTAGCCTAGAGCTAGCCCTAACCCTAACCATAATCCTAGCCCTAAACATAACCCTAACCAAAACATTAACCCTAAACCTTAACAATAACCCTAACCACAACACTAACCTTAACCTTAGCCCTAACACTACCCTAGAAATAACATTAACCCTACCATAACCCTAACCCTAGCCCTATCCCTAAACCTAGCCCTCACTCTAACACTAACCCTGGCCCTAGCCTTAAACCTTTCCTTACCGTAAACCTAACCCTAACTCTAATCCTAGCACTAGCCCTAACACTAACCCTAACCCTAAACCTAAAACTAACACTAGCCCTAGACCTGACCCTAACCTAGCCCTAGCCCTAGCCCTAACCATAACACTAACCCCTGCCCTAGGCCTATCACTAACCCTAACCCTAGCCCTAGCCCTAGTCCTATCCCTAACCCGAGCCCTAGCCCTAGCCCTAGCCCTAACCATAACACTAACCTTTGCCCTAACCCTATCCCTAACCCTAACACTAGCATTAGTCCTAGCCTTAGCCCTGGCCCTAACCCTAACCCTAGACCTAGCCCTAACACTAACCCTAACTCTAACTCTGGCCCTAACCCCAACCCTAATGCTATCACTTGTCCTAACCCTAACACTAGCCCTATCCCTAAACCTAGCCCTCACCCTAACCCTAACCTTGGCCATAACGTTAACACTAACCCTCACCCTAACGCTAACCCTAATCTTAGCCCTAGCCGTAGTCCTAACCCTAACCCTAAACCTAGCCCTAACCCTAACCATAACCGTAACCCAAACCCTAGACCTAGCCCTAGCCCAAACCCTAACCCTAACCCTAACCCTAATCCTAGCCCCTGCCCTAACCCTAACCCTTACCCTAACACTAACCCTAACCCTAACCCTAACACTAACCCAGGCCATAGCCATAGCCCTAACCCTAACCCTAACCCTAGCACTAACCCTAAACCTAACCCTAAACCTAGCCCTAAACCTAACCCATACACTAGCCCTACCCTAACCCTATCCCTAGCCTTAGCACTAATGCTAGCCCTAACCATAACCCTAGCCTTAGCCAAAGATCTAACCCTAATGCCAACTCTTTCCCTAACCCTAACCCTAACTGTAACCCTAACCCTAACTGCTAACCCTAATTCTAACTCCAACACTAACCATAACCTTAAACTTAACCCTAAACGTATCCCTAGCCGTAGCCCAAACCCAAACCCTAAACCTAACACTAACCCTAAACATAGCCCTAGCCTAACCCTAAACCTAACCCTAACCCAAGCCCTAGCCTTAGACTTAGCCTTAACCCCAAACCTAACCCTAATCATAACCCTAACCTTAATCTTAACACCAGCCCTACCCTAACCCTAACCCCAAAACAAACCCTAGCCTGAACCCTAAACATAAATCCATTCCTAACCCTAACCCTAACCCTAACCCCAGCCATAACCCTAGCCCTAGCCCTGGCCCTAACCCTAACCCTAGCCCTAACCCTAACCCTAAACATAGCCATAGCCCTAACCCTAACCCCAAAACTAACCCTAGCACTAGCCGTAACCCTAACCCTAACCAAAACCCTAAATCTAACCCTAACCCTAACCCTAACCCTAACTCTAACCCTAAACAAAACCCTAACCCTAGCACTAGTCCAAGCCCTAAACCTAGCTCTAACCATAACCCTAACCCTAGCACTAACCCTAACCCTTACCCTAACCCTAACCATAACCCTAAACCTTACCCTAGCCCTAGCACTAGCCCTAGCCCTAGCCCTAACCCTAACCCTAACCCTAAACTTAACCCTCACCCTAGCCCTAGCCCTAACCCTAAACCTAACCCTAGACCTAACCCTAACCTGACCGTAAACCTTACCCTAACCACTATCCCTAACCCTAACCATAAACCCAACACTAACCCTAAACTTAGCCCTAACTCTAAACATAACACAAGCCCTAACACTAACCAGAACCCTAGCCCTAACCCTAACCCTAACCCTAACCATAAACCTAACCCCTAACCCTAACCCTAACATTAACCACAACAATAACCCTAACCCTAATCCTAATTCTGAAACTAACCCTATCCCTAACACTTACCCTAAACCTGGCCCTAACGCTAAACCTGCAAACTGTGTCTCTCTACAGGACTTCGTAAACTGTTTCTCCTACACTCAAGCTACAATACGCATTGTACGTATGCCTACTGACAATCTATAGAACTCCTGTAAACTGAGTCTGCTACACTCAGGATGCAGAACTCCTGTAAACTGCCTAGGTCTACATCCAGCTTACAGAAATCCTGTAAGCTGCATCTCCTACATTCAGGCTAAGAAATCCTGCATAGTGTGTAAAGCTACTCCCATGGTAAGATCTCCCGTAAAATAAGTCTACTACACACAGGATGCAGAACTCCAGTAAACTGCCTCTCTCTACATCCAGCTTGCAGAAATCCTGTAAGCTGCATCTCCTACACTCAGGCTACAGAAATCCTGCAAACTGCGTCTCTCTGCATCCATGTTTAGAACTCCAGTGAGCTGTTTCTCCTACACACATGCTAAAGAAATCCCGCATACTGCGTATGCCTACTCAGAAGCTACAGAACTCCGGTAAACAGAGTCTCCTATGCTCAGGCTGCAGAACTCCTGTAAACTGCCTCTCTCTACAGCCAGCTTACAGAAATTCTGTAAACTGAGTCTCCTACACTCGGACTACATAAAACCCGCATACTGCGTATGACAACTTCCAAGCTACAGAACTCCCATAAACTCTGTCTCCTACATTCAGGTTGCAAAACTCTTGTAAACTGCCTCTCTGTACACCCAGCTTACAGAACTCCAGTAAGCTGCATCTCCTACACTCAGCCTACAGAAAACCCACATACTGCATATGCCTACTCCCAAGCTACAGAACTCCCGTAAACTGAGTCTCCTACACTCAGGATGCAGACTACCGTAAACTGCCTCTATCTACATCCAGCTTACAGAATTCCAGTAAGCTGCGTCTCCTACAAACAAGCTACAGAAATCCCGCATACTGTGTATGCCTCCTCCCAAGCTACAGAACTCCCATAACCTGTGTCTACTACACTCAGGCTGCAGAACTCCTGCAAACTGTGTCTCCCTATCCATGTTTTAGAACTCCCGTATACTGTTCCTCCTACATTCATGCTACAAGAAGCTCGCATTGTCTGTATGACTACTGACAATCTATAGAACACCTGTAAACTGAGTCTGCTACACTCAGGGTGCAGAACTCCTGTAAACTGCCTAGCTCTACATCCAGCTTACAGAAATCCTGTAAGCTGCATCTCCTACACACAGGCTACAGAAATCCCGCATAGTGTGTAAAGCTACTCCCATGCTAAGATGTTCCGTAAAATGAGTCTACTACACTCAGGCTGCAGAACTCCAGTAAATGCCTGTCTGTACATCCAGCTAGCATAAATCCTATAAGCTGCATCTCCTACACTCAGGCTACACAAATCCCGCATACTGCGTATGGCTGTTCCCATGCTACAGAACTCCTGTAAATTGTCTCCTACACTCAGGATGCAGAACTAACGTAAACTGCCTATCTCTACAAACAGCTTACAGAAATGTTGTAAGCTGCATCTCCTACATGCAGGCTACAGAAATCTCACATAGTGCATATGGTTTTCCAATGCTACAGAATTCCTGTAAACTGTTTCCAACATTCAGGCTGCAGAACTCCTGTAAACTGCCTCTCTCTACATCCAGTGTACAGAAATCCTGTAAGCTGCTTCTTCTTAACTCAGGCTAAAGAAATCCCGCATACTGCGTAAGGCTGATCCCATGCTACGGAACTCCTGTAAACTCTATCCGACACTCAGGATGCAGAACTCCTGTAAAGTGCCTCTTTCTACATCCAGCTTACAGAAATCCTGCATCAGCATCACCTACACGCAGGCTACAGAAAACCCACATAGTGCGTATGGCTACAGCCATGCTACAGAACTCCCGTAAACTGTCTCAAACACTCAGTCTGCAGAACTCCTGCAAACTGCCTCTCTGTAAACCCAGATTACAGAATGCCAGTAAGTTGCATCTCCTACACGCAGGCTACAGAAATCCCGCATATTGGGTATGGCTATTCCCATGCTACAGAACTCCTGTAAACTGTCTCCTACCAGCGGCTGCAGAACTCCTGTAACTGCCTCTCTCTACATCTAGCTTACAGAAATCCAGTAAGCTGCTTCTCTTTCACTCAGGCTACCGAAAACCCGTATAGTGCGTATGGCAACTCCCATGCTACAGAACTCCCGTAAACTGTTTCCTACACTCAGGCTGCAGAACTCCAGTAAACTGCCTCACTCTACATCCAGCTTACAGAAATCCTGTAAGCTGCATCTCCTACACGCAGGTTACAGAAATCCCACATCTGCATATGGCTGTTCCCATGCTACAAAACTCCTGTAAACTGTTTCCAACATTCAGGCTGCAGAATTCCTAAAAACTGCCTCTCTGTAGACCCAGATTACAGAACACCAGTCAGCAGCATCTCCTTCACTCAGGCTACAGAAAACCCACATAGTGCATATGGGTACAGCCATGCTGCAGAATTCCCGTAAAGTGTTTCCTACACTCAGGCTGCAGAACTCCAGTAAACTGCTTCGCTCTACATCCAGATTACAGAAATCCTGTAAGCTGCATCTCCTACACTCAGGCTACAGAATTCCTGCATACTGCGTATGGCTGATCCCATGCTACAGATCTCCTGTAACTGTCTCCTACAGTCAGGATGCAGAACTCCTGTAAACTGCCTCTCTTTACATCCAGCTTACAGAACACCAGTAAGCAGCATCTCCTACACACAGGCTACAGAAAACCTGCATAGTGCGTATGGCTACAGCCACATTACAGAAGTCCCATAAACTGTCTCCTACACTCAGGCTGCAGAACTCCTGCAAACTGCCTCTCTGTAGACCCAGATTACAGAAATCCTGTAAGCTGCATCTCCTGCACTCAGGCTACAGAAAAACCACATACTGCATATGGCTACTACCATGCTACAGAACTCCTGTAAACTGTGTCTGCTACAACAGGCTGCAGAACTCCTGTAAACTACCTCTCTCCACATCCAGCTTACAGAAATCCTGAATGCTGCGTCTCCTACACTCAGGCTACAGGAAAGCCGTATACTGTGTATGCCTACTCCTAACCTACAGAACCCCCTAAACTGTGTCTACTACACTCAGGCTGCAGAACTCCTGTAAACTGCCTCTCTCTACATCCAGCTAACAGAATTCCAGTATGTTCCATCTCCTTCTCTCAGGCTACAATAATCCTGCATACTGCGTGTGCCTATTCCCAAGCTACAGAACTCCTATAAACTGTGTCTACTACACTCCTGTAAACTGAGTCTGCTTAACTCAGGTTGCAGAAGTCCTGCGTACAGCGTCTCTCTACATCCATGTTATAGAACTCCAGTAAGCTGTTTCTCCTACACTCATGCTAAAGAAATCCTGCATATTACGTATGCCTACTCAGAAGCCACAGAACTCCCATAAACTGAGTCTCATACACTCAGGCTGCAGAACTCCTGTAAACTGCCTCTCTCTACATCCAGCTTATGGAACTACAGTAAGTTGCGTCTCTTACACTCGGCCTACAGAAAACCCACATGCTGTTTATGCCTACTCCGAAGCTACAGAACTCCCATAAACTCTGTGTACTACAATAAGGCAGCAGAACTCCTGTAAACTGCCTCTCTGTACACCCAGCATACAGAACTCCTGTAAGCTGCATCTCCTACACTCAGCCTACAGAAAACCCACATACTGTGTATGCCTACTCCCAAACTACAGAACTCCCGTTAACTGTGTCTTTCACACTTTGTATGTATGCCTACTCAGAATCTACAGAATTCCCGTAAACAGATTCTCCTACACTCAGGCTGCAGAACTCCTAAAAACTGCCTCTCTCTACATCCAGCTTACAGAAATACTAACCCTAACCCTAAGCCTAGTCCTAGCCCTAGCCCTAACCCTAAACCTAACCATATCTGTAACCCTAACAATAACCCTAACCCTAAGCATAACCTTAATCCTAACTGTAATCCTAACCCTAACCCAACCCAAACCCTAAACTCCGCCCTAACCCTAACCATAACACTACCCTTAGCACTAACCCTAACCCTGGTTCTAACCCTAACCCTAACTTTATCCCTAACCCTAACCCTAACCTTAACCCAGTCTAGACCTAAATCTAAACTTAACCCTAACACTAACCCTAGACTTAGCTCCAGCCCTAACCCCAACCTGAACCCTAACCCTAGCCCTATCCTAACCCTAACCCTGAACCTTGACCTAACCCTAACCCTAACCCTAACCGTAACCTTAACAAAAGCCCTAGCCCTAGCACTAACCCTAACCCTCACCCTAGCTCTAGCCCTAACTCCAAACCTAAACCTAACCTTAGCCTTAACCCTAATCTTAACACTAGCCCTAGCACTAACCCTAACCCTGGCTATAACCCTAACCCTAACTCTAGCCCTAACCCTAACCCTAGCCATAAACCTAACCCTAACCGAAACGCTAACCCCTAAACCTAACTCTAATCATAACCGCAAACCTAACCCTAACCTTAACACTAACACTAACACAAGCCCTAATCCTAACCCTAACCCTAACCCTGGCACTAACCCTTACCCTAACCCTTACCCTAGCCCTAGCCCTAACGCTAACCCTAGCCCTAGCACTAGCCCTAGGCCTAATGCTAATCCTAACCCTAGCCATAGCCCTAGCCCTAACCCTAAACCTAACCCTAGCCTAAACCTAATTCTAACCGTAACCCTAACCCTAACCCTAAACCTAACCCCAACCCTAAGCCTTACCTTAGCCCTAACCCTAACAATAACACTAGCCCTAGCACCAAACCTAACAGTTGCTCTAACCCTAACCCTAACCCTAGCCCTAAACATAACATAAACCCTAACTCCAGCCCTAGCACTAGCCGTATCCATAACACTAACACTAGCCTTAACCCGAACCCTAACCCTAGTCTAGACATAAACCTAACCCTAAAACTAACCATAATACTAATACTTACACTAACACTAGACTTAGCTTTAGCCATAACCGCAACCCTAACCCTAACCCTAGTCTTAAACTAACACTGACCCTAGCCCTAGCTCTAACAGTAAACCTAACCTTAACCCTAGCCCTAACCCTAACCATACCTAGGCCTAACCCTAACACTAACCCTAGCCCTAACCCTAACCCTAACATTATACAAGCATTAGACCAAACCCTAACCCTAGCCCTAACCCTAACCCTAACCCAGCCCTAACCCTAATCCTAACCATAACCCTAACCCTAGCTCTAACACTAACCCTAAAAATAACCATAAACCTAACCCTAGCGCTAACCCTAAAACTAATCCTGGGCCTAACCTTAAACCTATCCCTTACATTAGCCCTAACCCTAATCTTTACCCTTGCACTAACCCTAACCCTAACCCTAACCCTAACCCTAGCCCTAGCCCTAACACCTAGCCCTATTCCCAACCCTAACAGTAACCCTAACCCGAACCTCTACCCTAACCCAAACCCTAACCCAAACCTAACCCTAACCATAACCCTAACCCTAACCATAACACGAGCCTAGAACTAACCTTAACCCTGGCTCTAACCTTAACCCTAACCCTAACCCTAGCCTAGACCTAGCCCTAACCCTAACCGTAATCCTAGCCCTAAACATAACCCTAACTGAAACATTAACCCTAAAACTTAACCCTAACCCTAACCACAATGCTAACCCTAACCTTAGCCCTAACACTTACCCTAACACTAACCCTAGAAATAACATTAACCCTAGCCCTAACCCTAGCCCTAGCCCTAACCCTAAACCTAGCCCTCACCCTAACACTAACCCTGGCCCTAGCCCTAACCCTATCCCTTACCATAAACCTAAACCTAACCCTAATCCTAGCACTTGCCCTACACCTAACCCCAACCCTAACCCTAAACCTTAAACTAACACTAGCCCTAGACCTGACCCTAACCCTAGCACTAGCCCTAGCCCTAACCATAACACTAACCCTTGCCCTAGGCCTATCACTAACCCTAACCCTAGCCCTAGTCCTAGCCCTAACCCGAGCCCTAGCCCTAGCCCTAACCATAACACTAACCCTTGCCCTAACCCTAACTATAGTCCTAACTCTAGCACTAGTCCTAGCCTTAAGCAAACTGTAACTGTAGCCCTATGCATAGCCCTAACCATAACACTAACCCTAACCATAAACTAAACCTAACCCCTAACCCTAAACCTGACATTAACCACAACCCCAATCCTAATCTTAGCCCTAACCCTAACCCTACTGCTAACCCTAACACTAGCCCTAGCTCTAACCCAAACCCTAGCCCTAGCCCTAGGCCTAACCCTAACCCTAACCCTAACCCTAACATAGCCCTAGCCCTATCCCGAAACCAAACCCCAGTACTAGCCCTAGCCCTAGCCCGAACCCTACCATAGACCTAGCCCTAAGCCTAAACCTAAACATAGCCATAGGCCAAAACCGAACCCTAAACATAGCCCTAGCCATAGCACTAACCCTAACCCTAACCCTACTCCTATACCTAACCACAACCCTAACCCTAGACTTAGCCCTAACCCTAACCTTAACCCCAGCCCTAACCATAACCCTAAACATAGCCATAGTCCTAACCTAACCCTAAACCTAGCCTTAGCTCTAACCCTAACCATAGACCTAGGCCTAACCCTACCACTAACGCTAGCCCTAGCCCTAACCCTAACCCTAACCCTAATCCTAATCCTAATCCTAACCCTAACCAAGCACTAGCCCTACCCTAAGCCTAACACTAACCCTAACCCTAACGAAAACCCTAGTCCTAGTCCTAGCACTAGTCCTAGCCCTAAACCTAACCCTAACCCTAGCCCTAACCCTAACCGTAACCTTAACCCCTACGCCTACCCCTACCCTAACCCTATCCACAACCCTAACTCTAACCTTAGCCCTAACCCTAAACCTAACCCTAACCATAACATTAGCCCTAGTTCTAAACCTAAACCTAGCCCTAGCCCTAGCCCTAAACCGAACACTAAACCTAAGCCTAAACCTAACCCTAGCCCTAACCCCAACCCTAACCGGGCCCTAACTCTAAACCTAACCCTAGCCATAGCCCTAGCCCTAATCCCTAACCTTAACAAAAGCACGAAAACTTAACCCTAGCCATAATCCCTAATCCTAACCATAGCCATAGCACTAGCCCTAGCCCTAACCCTAACTCTATCCCTAATCCTAACCCTAACCGTAACATTAACCCTAACCCCTAACACTAAACCTAACCTAACCACAACCCTAACCCTAACCTTAGACCTAACCATAACCCTAACCCTACACATAACACTAACCCTAACCCTAGCCCTTACCCTAACCCTAAGCCTCGCCTTTACCCTAACCTCAACACTGGCCCTAATCCTAACCCTAGCCCTAGCCGTAACCCTAACTCTAACAGTAACCCTAAACCTAACCCTAACCCTACACATAGCACTAGCCCTACCCTAACCCTAACCCTAACCGTAGCACTAGCCATAACCCTAACCCTAACCCTAACACTAGCGTTAGCCCTAACCCTAACCCTAACCCTAACCCTAGCAATAGCCCTAAACCTAACCCTAGGCCTAACCCTAAACCCAACCCTAACCCTTACACAAACACTAACCCTAGCACTAACACTAACCCTAATACTAGCCCTAGCTCTAAACTAACCCTAGCCCTAGCTATAGCCCTAACCATAACCCTAACCCTAACCCTAATATTAAACATAGCCCTAACAAACCCTAACCCTAACCATAACCTTAGACCTAGCCCTAACCCTAACACTAACCCTAGGAATAGCCCTAACCCTAACCCTAAACCTAACCTGAACCCTAACCCTAACACTAGCCGTAGCTCTAACCCTAACCCTAGCCCTAGCCCTAGCCCTAACCCTATCCCTAAACCTAACACTAAATATAGACCTAGCCAATCCTTTCCCTAACCATTACCTTAGACCTAGCCCTAGGCCTAACTGCAACCCTTACCCTGGCCCTAAGACTAACCCTAACATTAACCCTAAACTTGCACTAACCATAATCATAACAATAAACCTACCACTAAGACTGACCCCTAGTTCTAGATCTAACCCTAACCCAAGCCCTAGCCCTAGCCCTAACCCTATCCCTAAACCTAACCCTAACGCTAACCATAAACATAGCCTTAGTCCTAACCCTAACCCTAAGCTTAGACCTAGCCCTAGCCCTAACCCCAACCCTAACCCTAACCTGAGCCCTAACCCTACCCTAACACTAACCATAGCCCAGCCCTAACCTTAATCATAACCCTAACCCTAAACTTGCCCTACTCTAACCCTAATCATAGAACTAGCCCTATACCTAACCCTAACCCTAGCCCCAGCACTAACCCCAACCCTAACCCTAAACCTAACCCTAGCTCTAGCCCTAGCCCTAACCCTAACCCTAGCCCTAACCCTAGCCCTAACCGTAGCTTAACCCTAACCACTAACCCTAACCCTAACCACACCCTAAAGCTAACATTAGCCCTAGCTCTAACCCTAAACCTAGCTCTAGCCCTAGCCCTAACCCTAACCCTAAACCTAACCCTAACCCTAATCATAGCCCTAGCCCTAACCCTAACACTATCCCTCGACCTAGCACTAGCCCTAACCCAAATTCTAACCCTGACCCTAGACCTAACCCTCACCCTAACCCTAGACAAGCCCTAACCTTAACCCTTACCCTAATCCTAAACTTGCCCTAACCCTAACTCTAAACATAGACCAAGCCCAAACCCGAACCCTAACCCTAGCCCTAGCCCTAACCCCAAAATTAACACTAACCCTAACCCTAGCTCTAGGCCTAGCCCTAACCCTAAACGTAGCCCCAAACCTGGCCCTAACCATATCCTTAACCCTAACCACTAACCGTAACCCTAACCCTAACCCTAACCACAACCCTAACCCTAACCCTAGCCTAGCACTAGCAGTAGTCCTAACCCTAAACCTAGCCCTAACCCTAACCCTACCCCTAATCCATAACCCTAGCCCTAGCACTAACCTTAACCATAAACCTAGCCCTAACCCTAACCCTAACTGTAACCTTAAACCTAAACCCTAACCCTAACCCTAACCCTAAACAAAACCCTACCACTAGCCATAGCACTAATTTAACCCTAGACCTAATCAATAACCCTAACCCAAACCATATGCATAACCCTAACCATAGCCCTAAACCTAACCTTAGCCTTTACCCTAACCCTAACCCTAGCTTTTACACTAAACCTAACCCTGGACCTAACCCTAACCCTAATCCTTGCCCTAACCCAAGCAATAACCCTAACCCTAACCCTTGCCCTAACACTAACCCTAGCCCAAGACCTAGCCCTAGCCCTTACCCTAACCCTAAACCTAACCCTAACCATAGCCCTAACCTTAATCCTAACACTAACCCTATTTCTAACCCTAACCCAAACCCTAACCCTAAACCTCACCCTAACCCTACCATAGCCCTAGCCCTAAACCTAACACTAACCACAACACTAGCCTAGCTCTAACCCAAAACCTAGCCCTAGCCCTAGCCCTAAACCTAACCCTGAAACTAAACTAAACCTAAACATAGCCCTAGCCCTAACTATAACCCTAACCCTAACACTAGGCCTAGACCTAGACCTAGCCCTAACCCCAACCGTAACCCTAAACTTAGCCCTAACACTAACCCTAATCCTAGCCCTAACCCTAACACTAACCCTAACCCTGACCCTAGCTCTAGTCCAAACCCTAACCCTAGCTCTAATCCTAACCTGAGCCCTAAACCTAACCCTAACCCTAGCCATAAACATAAACCTAACTATAACTTTAACCCTAACCCAAACCCTTACCTTTACCCTAACCCTAACCCTAACCTTGGACCTACCCTAACCCTAACACATCCCCTAGCCCTAACCCAAACCCTTACATTTACCCTAACCCTAACACTAACCTTAGCCCTAGCCATAGCCCTAACACTAACCCTAACATTAGTCCTAGCCATAACCCAAACCCTAACACTAACCCTAGCCCTAGCCCTAGCCCTAGCCCTACCTTAACCCCAACCCAAACCCTAACCCTAGCCCTAACCCCAACCCTAACACTAACCCTAGACTTAACCGTATGCCTCACCCTAGACGTAGGCCTAACCATAACCCAAACCCTAACCCTAGCACTAGTCCTAGCCAAACCATAGCCCTAACCCTAACCCTAACCCTAGCCTTAACACTAATCCTAACCCTAACCCTAACCATACCCTTAGCCCTAACACTAACCAAGCCCTAATCCTTGCCCTAGCCCTAACCCTAGCACTAGCCCTAACCCCAACCCTAACCCTAAGCCTAGCCCTATCCCCAAACATAACCCTAGCTCTAGCCCTAAACCTAACTCTAACCCTAACCATAGCATTAGCCCTAAAGCTAACACTAATCCTAGCACCAACGCTTGTCCTAGCCCTAACCCTAACGCTAACCCTAAACATAACCATGACCTTAACCCTAACCACTAACCCTAACCTTAACCACAACCCTAGCCCTAAACTTAGCCCTATCCCTATCCCTATCCCTAACCCTATCCCTAACCCTAACCCTAAATCTACCCAGAACCCTAACCCTAGCCGTAACTCTAACCCTAGCCCTTACCCTAACACTAACCCTAACCCTAGCCTTAACCCTAACCCTACCCTGGCCCTAACCTTAACACTAGCCCTAACCCTAGCCCTAGCCCTAACCCTAACCCTCGCCCTAGCCCTAACCTAAGCATTAACACAACCCGAACCATAGCCCTAAACCTAACCCTAACCCTACCCCTAGCCCAAGGCCTAAACCCAAACCTAACCATCACCCTAGCTCTAGCCATAACCCTAACCCTAGCCCTAGCACTAACACTAGGCCTAGCCCTAACCCTAACCCTAAATCCAACCCTAACCCTATCTCTAAACCTAACCATAGCCCTAACACTATCCCTAATCATAGCTCCAGCTGTAACCCTAACCCAAGCCCTAACCCTAACCCTAGTCCTAACCCTAACTTTAACCCAAGCCCTAGCACAAGCTCTATCCATAATCCCAAACCCTAACCCAAGCCCTACCCTTAGCCTTACCCCAACCCTAACACTAACCCTATCCCTAACCCTAACCCTAAAACTAGATGTAACTTTAACCCTAACCCTAAACCCAACCCTAACACTAACCCTAGCTCTAATGCTAAATATAAAAGTAGCCCCAGCCCTAGCCCTAACCCTAACCCTACCCTAACCCTTACCCTAAGCCTAACTTTAACATTAACTGTAACCCTAAATCTAACTTCAACCATAACATTAACCCTAGCCATATCCATAATCCTAACCCGAACCCCAAAACTAGCCCAAGCTCTAACCCTAACACTAGCCCTAAACATAGCTCTAGCCCTAGCCCTAGCCCTAACCCTAACACTAACCCTAACCCTAACCCAAGCCCTAACCCTAACCCTAGCCCTAGCCCTAACCAAAACCCTAACCCTAGCCCTAACCCTAACCATACTAGCCCTAAACCTAACCCTAACACTAGCCCTAGCCCTAGCCCTAACCCTAACCCTAGATCTAGACCTAACCCTAACCCTAGCCCTAACCCTAACGCTAGCCCTAGTCCTAAAGCTAAACCTAATTCTAAACCTAGAACTAACCATAACCAAACCATAACCCTAACCCCAACCCTAACCATAACCATAACCATAACCATAACCCTGGCCCTAGCCCTAACCCTAACCCTAGCCCTAACCCCTACCCTAAACATAGCCCTATCCCTATACCTAACCCTTAACCTAGCCCTGACCCTAACAATAATCCTAGCTCTCACACTTACCCTAACCTGAACCCTAACACTAAACATAGCCATAGCCCCAAACCTAACCCTAACTCTAGCCCTATCCCTAGCCCCAGCCCTAACCCTAACCTGAATCCTAGCCCTAACCCTAACCCTAACCCTGGCCCTAACCCAAACCCTAACCCTAGCCCTAGCCCTGACCCTAACCCTTACCCTAACCCTAGCTCTAGCCCTGACCCTAACCCTAACACTAACCCTAGCCCTAGCCCTAGCTTTAACCCTAACCTCTAACCCTAACCCAACCACAACCGTAATCCTAACCTTAGCCCTAACCCTAACCCTAACATTCACCCTAGATCTAACCCTAACCATAAATCTATGCAAAACCCTTGCTCTAACTCTATCCCTAACCCTAACCCAAATCCTAACCATAACACTAGCCCTACCTCTAACCCTAATCATAGAACTAGCCCTAGCCCTTGCCCTAGGCCTAACCCTAACCCTAACCCAAGCCCTAGCCATAACCCTAACCCTAGCCCTAACAATAACCATAGACCTAGCCCTTAAACTAACACTAACCCTAGACCTAACCCTAACCCTAACACTGGCCCTAACCCTAACCCTAACCTAGCCCTAACACTATACCTAACCCTAACCCTAACACTCGCCCTCACCCTCATCCTAACACTAGCACTAACCATAACCCTAACCTTAGCCCTAACCCTAACCCTAGCCCTAGCCCTTACCATAACCCTAAACCTAGCCCTAGTCCTAACCTTAACCCTAACCCTAACACTAGTTCTTGCCATAACCCTAACCCTAACACTAAACCTAACCCTAACCCTAACACTAACTCAAGCTCTAACCCTAAGCCTAACTGTAACCCTAGCCCTAACCCAAACCCTAAACCTAACCCTAACTAGCCCTAAACTTAACCCTAACCCCAGCCCTCACCCTAATGCTAACATAGACCTAGCCCTAATCCTAACACTAACCCTAGTCCTAGACCTAAACATAAACCTAACCCTAATCCTAGATCTAGCTGTAACCCTAACCCTAGCCCTAAACCTATCCGTAGCCCTAGCCCTAACCCTATGCCTGACCCTAACCCTACGCCTAACCCTAACCCTTAGCTAGGCCTAACACTAACCCTAATCCTAGCCTTGCACAAGCCCTAGCCCTAACCGTAACCCTAAACCTAGCCCTAGCCCAAGCACTAAACTTAACACTAACTGTAACCCTAACCTTAACACCTAACCCTAACCCTCACACTAACCCCAAACCTAACACTAACCCTAGCCCTAACCTTGCTAAAGAGCTAAACCTTGCCCCAACCCTAACCTTACACTAACCCTAGCACTAGCCTTAACCAAACAAAACCCTAGCCCTAACACTAGCCCTAGCTCTAACCTAATCCTAGCCATAGCCCTAGCGCTAACCCTAACCCTAAACCTTACCGTAATCCTAAACAATCCCTAGCCCTAACCCTAAACCTAACCCGAAACCTAGCTCTAGAACTAGCACTAGCACAAACGCCAACCCTAACCCTAACCCTAGCCCTAACAATAACCAAAGACCTAGCCCTAACCCTAACCCACACAGTAGCCCTAACCCTAACCCTAACCCTATCCCTAACCCTACCCATAGCCCTAGCCCTAACCCTAACCCTAACCCTAACCCTAACCCTACCCATAGCCCTAGCACTAACCTTAACCCTAACCCTAACCCTAAGGCTAACCCTAGCCCTAGTCCTAACCCTAACCCTAAACCTTACCCTAACCCTAACCCGAACACTAACATTAGCCCAAGTTCTAACCCTAACACTGGCCCTAGCCATAGACTGAGCCCTAACACTAACCCAAAACATAATCATAGCCCTAGCCCTAACCCTTACCCTAGCCCTAGACATAGCCCTAGCCCTAGCCCTAACCCTAACCCTAACCCCAACCCAAGCCCTAACAATATCCTAACCCTAGCCCTCGCCCTAACCCTAATCCTAACAAGCCCTAACCCTAATAATAGACCTAACCCTAACCCTCACCCTAACCCTAGTCCCTAACGCTAACCTAACCCTAACCCTGGCTCTAGACCTAACCCTAACACTAGCCCTAGCCCTAGCCCTAAACCTAACCCCTAACACTAACCCTAACCCTAACCACAAACCTTATCCTAACCTTAGCCCTAACCTAACCCTAACCCTCACCCTGGAACTAACCCTAATCCTAACTCTACCCATAACCCTAACCATAGCCCTAACCCTAATCCTAAACCAAATCCTAACACTAAACTAGCCCTAGTTCTAACCCTAATCATAGAACTAGCCCTAGCCCTAGCCCTAGGCCTAACCTAATCCAAGCCCTAGCTATAACCCTAACCCTAACCCTAACCCTAGCCCTAATAATAACCATAGACCTAGCCCTTACCCTAACCCTAGGCCTAACCCTAACTGTAACCCTGGCCCTAAGCCTAACATTAACCCTAGCCCTAATCCTAAACCGAAGCCTAATCCTGACACTCGCCCTCTCCCTACCCCTAACCCTAGCACTAACCCTATCCCTATCCCTAGCCCTAACACTAACCCTAATCCTATACTTAGCTCTAGCCCTAGCTCTTACCCTATTCAAACCCTAGCCCTAGTCCTAATATTAACCATAACCCTAACACTAGTTCTTGCCATAACCCTAACCCTAACCCTAGCTCTAGCCCTAAACCTAAACCTAACACTAGCTCTAGCTCTAAACTTAAACGTAGCCCTAACCCTAACCCTAGGCTTAACCCTAACCCTAACCTTAACACTAGCCCAAACCATAAACCTAACCGTAACCATAACCCTAACCTAGCCCTAAACCTAACCCTAAACCTGGCCCTAACCCTAACCCTAACCCTAACCCTAACACTTACCCTAGCCCTATCCCTAACCCTAACACTAGCCCTAGCACTAGACCTAGCCCTAACCATAAACCTAACCTAACCCTACCCTTAACCCTAACCCTAGCTATGCCGAATGCTAACGCTAGCTCGAGGCATATCCCTAACCCTAAACATAGACCTAGCCCTAACTCTAACCCTAAACCTAGCCCTAGCCAGAAACCTAACCCTAACCTGAAACCTAAACCTAACCGTACCTCTAGCACAAACCTTAACCCTAACACTAGCTCTAGCTTTAAACCTAAATGTGGCCCTAACTCTAATCCTAGGCTTAACCCTAACCCTAACCCTAACACTAGCCCAAACCATAACCCTAACCGTAATCATAAACCTAACCCTAGCCCTAAACCTAACCCTACCCCTGGCCCTAACTGTAACCCAACACTTACCCTAGCCCTATCACTAATCCTAACACTAGCCCTAGCACTAGACCTAGCCCTAATCATAAATCTAACCCTAAATTTAGCTCTATCACTAGCCCTAACACTAACCCTAACCCTAGCCATAACCCAAACCCTAACCGTAACCCTAAGCCTAGCTCTAGACCTAGCCCTAACCCTAACCCTACCTCTAGCCCTAGCCCTAACCATAACCCTTATAAGAGCCCTAACCCTAACCCTAACCCTAGCCCTAACACTAGTCCTAGCCCAAACTTTAACCCTAACCCTAACCATAGCACTAACACTAATCCCAAACCTAACCCTAGAACTAACACTAAAACTAACCCGACCAATAAACCTAACCCTAGCCCTAACACTAACCCAAACCATAGCCTTACCCTAAACCTAACCCTAGCTCTAACCATAACCCAAACCCTGGCCCTAACCCTAACCGTAACCTTAGCCCCACCCTAAATGTAACCCTAATCATAACCCTTGCCCTCGCCCTAACCATAGCACTAACAGTAACCCTACCCAAGCTCTAACCTTAACAATAACCCTAACTCCAACCCTGGCCCTCACCCTAACCTAAACTGAACCCTAGCCCTAAACCCTTACCCTAAACCTAAACCCTAACCCTAACCCTAACCCTAACCCTAGCTCTAGCCCAAACCCTAACCCTAACCCTAACCCTAGCTCTAGCCCTAACATCACCAAACCCTAACCCTAAAGCTAATGCTAACCCTAGCACTAGCCCTAACCCTAACCCTAACTCTAACCCTGACCCTAACCCTAACACTAGCCTAGCTCTAATCCTAAACCTAGCCCTTTCCCAAGCCCTAATACTTGCCGTAACCATAACCCTAACAAAAACATAACCTGCCCTAAACATTCACCCTAACACTAACCCTAGTTCTAGCACTAACCCTAACACAAACTAAAACCCTAACCCAAGCCTTAGCCCTAGCCCTAGCCCTAACACTAACCCTAACACAACCCAAAACATAGCCATGGCCCTAACCCTAACCCTAACCCTAGCCCTAGACTTAGCCCTAGCACCAACCCCAACTCTAAACCTAACCCTAGCCCTACAACAAACCCTACCCTAGCCCTATCCCTAACCCTAACCCTAGCCCTAACCCTAACCATAGACCTAGACCTAATCCTAACCCTAAACCTAGCCCTAGCCCTAACCCCAACCCTAACGCTAGTTCTAACTCTAGACCTAATCCTAACCCTAGCACTAACCCTAACCCTAGCCCTAACATTAAAGCTAAACCTAACCCTGACCCTAACACAAACCATAACCCTAACCGTAACCCTAACCCGAACCCTAGCCCTAGCTCTAGCCCAAACCCTAACCCTAACCCTAACCCTAGCTCTAGCCCTAACATCACCAAACCCTAACCCTAAAGCTAATGCTAACCCTAGCACTAGCCCTAACCCTAACCCTAACTCTAACCCTGACCCTAACCCTAACACTAGCCTAGCTCTAATCCTAAACCTAGCCCTAGCCCTAACCCCAACCCTAACGCTAGTTCTAACTCTAGACCTAACCCTAACCCTAGCACTAACCCTAACCCTAGCCCTAACATTAAACCTAAACCTAACCTTGACCCTAACACCAACCATAACCCTAACCGTAACCCTAACCCAAACCCTAGCCCTAGCTCTAGCCCAAACCCTAACCCTAACCCTAACCCTAGCTCTAGCCCTAACATCACCAAACCCTAACCCTAAAGCTAATGCTAACCCTAGCACTAGCCCTAACCCTAACCCTAACTCTAACCCTGACCCTAACCCTAACACTAGCCTAGCTCTAATCCTAAACCTAGCCCTTTCCCAAGCCCTAATACTTGCCGTAACCATAACCCTAACAAAAACATAACCTGCCCTAAACATTCACCCTAACACTAACCCTAGTTCTAGCACTAACCCTAACACAAACTAAAACCCTAACCCAAGCCTTAGCCCTAGCCCTAGCCCTAACACTAACCCTAACACAACCCAAAACATAGCCATGGCCCTAACCCTAACCCTAACCCTAGCCCTAGACTTAGCCCTAGCACCAACCCCAACTCTAAACCTAACCCTAGCCCTACAACAAACCCTACCCTAGCCCTATCCCTAACCCTAACCCTAGCCCTAACCCTAACCATAGACCTAGACCTAATCCTAACCCTAAACCTAGCCCTAGCCCTAACCCCAACCCTAACGCTATCTCTAACTCTAGACCTAACCCTAACCCTAGCACTAACCCTAACCCTAGCCCTAACATTAAAGCTAAACCTAACCCTGACCCTAACACAAACCATAACCCTAACCGTAACCTTAACCCGAACCCTAGCCCTAGCCCTAACCCTAACCCTAACCATGGCCCTAGCACTAACACTAAACCTGGCCTTAACCATAACCCTAACCCTAGACCTGGCCCTACACCTAACCTTACCCTAGCCATAACCCTAATCCTAACCCTAGTCCTAAAAATATTCATAGACCTAGCCCTAACCCTAAACCTAACCCTATCCATAGCCCTAACCCTAACCCTAACCCTAACCCTAGCTCTAGTAAAAACCATAACACTAGCCCTAACCCTAAACCTAGCCCTAACTCTAGCCCTAACCCTAACCCTAACTCGAGACCTAACCCTAACCCTAGCACTAACCCTAACCCTAACCCTAACCTAATACTAACCATAGACATAGCCCTAACCCTAACCCTAGCCCCAGCCCTATCCCTTACCCTAAACCTAACCATAGAACTAACCCTAACCCATACCGTACCTATAATAGTAAGCCTAGACCTAGACTTTACCGTAACCCTAGCCTTTACCCTAAAATTAAACCTAGCACTAAACTGTAACCCTAACCCTGGCCCTCGTCCTCACCCTAACTCTAGCACTAACTCTAACCCTACCCAAGCACTAACCCGAGCCCTCCCCCTAACCCTAGCCCTAGCCCTTACCATAAACCTAACCCTAACCCAGGCCCTAACCCTATCCCTAGACCTAGCCATAAACCTAACCAAAACCATGACCTTAACCCTAACCCTAACCCTGACCTTACGCCTAACCCTAATCCTAAACCTAGCCTTGCACAAGCCCTAGCCCTAACCCTACCCATAGCCCTAGCCCTAGCACTAAACTTAACCCTAACCGTAAACCTAACACTAAACCCTAACCCTAAACCTCACCCAAACCCCAAACCTAACACTAACATTAGCCCAAATCTAACTCTAATCCTAACCCTAGCCCTATTAATAACCATAGAACTAGCCCTTACCCTAACCCTTACCCTAGCCCTAAACCTAACCATAACCCTGGCCATAACCCTAACCCTAACGTTAGCCCTAACCCTAAACCAAATCCTCGCCCTCTGTTGCCCTAAAAATAGCACTAACCCTAACCCTAAAACTAGCCCAAACCCTAACCCTAACCCTAGCCCCAGCCCTAGCCCTTACCCTAACCCTAACATAACCCTAACCCTTCATCTAACACTAGCCCAACCAGAACCATAGCCCTCGAGCTAGCCATAGCCCTAACCCCAAACCTAACCCTAAACCTAGCCCTAACCATAACCCTAATCCTAGCCCTAGCCCTAACCCTAACCCTAATCCTAATGTAACCTTAACCCTAAACACTAACCCTAACCCTATCCCTAACCTCAACCCTAAGCCTAAATTTAGCCCTAACCCTAACCCTAACTTAACCCTAGAACTAAACCTAACCCTAATCCTACACATAACCCTTACCCTAACCCTAACCCTAACCCTTGCCCTAACCCTAAACCTACCCTAGCCTAAAACTAAACCTAACCCTAACCCATACCCTCGCCCTCGCCCAAAACCTAGCACTAACCCTAACCCCAACCCTCACCCTAACCATAACCCTAACCCTAACCCTAACCCTAACCGTAGCCCTAGCCCTAATCTTAAACCTAACCCTAACCCTAGTTCTAGCCCTAACCCTAACCCTAAACCTAACCGTAACCCTAACCCTAAAACTAACACTAACCCTAGACCTAGCCCTAACCCTATATCTAACCCTAACTCTAAAACTAGCCCTAGCTCTAAACCTAACACTCACACTAGGCCTAGCCGTAGCCCTAACCCTAACCCTAATCCTAAACCTAACCCTAAAATTAGCCCTAGCCCTAACCCTAACCCTAACACCATCCCTAGACCCTAGCCCTAGCTCTAACCCCAACCTAACCCTAACCCTAGCCCTATCCCTAACCCTAACCCTTGCCCTAGCCCTATTCCTAACCCTCATCCTAAACCTAGCCCTAACCCTAACCATAGACCTAGCCTTAACCTTAACCCTAACACTAGACCTAGCAATAACCCTAACACCAACCCTAGCTGTAGACGTAACCCTAATGCCAGCCTTAACCCTACCCCTAGCACTAGCCCTAACCCTAAACCTAACCATAACCCTGACCCTAACACTAACCCTTACTCTAGCCTTAACCCTAACCCTAACCCAACCCCTAGCTCTAGAGCTATCCCTAACCATAACACTAGCCCCAACACTAACCCTAGCCCTATCCCTAACCCTAACCAAACCCTAACCCTAACAGTAGCCCTAGTTCTAACACTAATCCTAGTACTAGTCCTAGCCCTATCCCTAATCCTACCCCTAAAACTAACCCTAAACATAAACATAGCCCTAGCCATAACCCTAACCCCAACCCTAACCCTACCCCTAGACCTAGACCTAGCCCTAACCCCAACCCAAGCCCTACCCTAAACATAACCATAGCCCTAGCCCTAGCCCTAAACTTAATGTTAGCCCTATTCCTAGCCCTAACCGCAACCCTAATTCCAACCCTAGCACTAACCCTAACACTAACCCTAACCGTAACCCTAAACATAGCCATAGCCCTAACCCTAAACCTAACACTAGCCCTAGCCATAGACGTAATCTCAACCCTAACCATAACCATAATGCTAGTGCTAACCATAACCCTAAACATAATCATAATGCTAGCCATAACCCTAACCATAACCCCAACCAAAGCACTACCCCTAAACCAACACTAACCCTAATGCCAAACCTAAACCTAACCATAACCCTAACCCTAGCCCTTACCCTAATCTGAAGCCTTACCCTAGCGCTAACCCTAACCTTTACCCTTGTCTTAACCCTAACCCTAACCATAGCCCTAGCCCTACCTATAGTCCTAGCCCTAACCCAAACCCTAAACCTAACCCTAGCCCTAGCCCTAATCCTAGCCCTAGCCCTAACCCTAAACCTAACCCTGCCCTATCCCTAACTTAATCCTAAACATAGCCATAGCCCTAACCATAACCCTAAACATAGCCCTAGCTCTAGCCCTAACCCTAAATCTAAACCTATTCCTAGCCCTAATCCCAAACCTAACCCTAACCCTAGCCCTAGCTATAACACTAACACTAACCCTAAGAGTAGCCCTAACCTAACCCTACGCATTGCCACATCCCTAACCCTAGACATAACCCTAACCCTAACCCTAACACTAACCCTAAGTGTAGTCCTAGCTCTAACCCTAACCCAGGCCTAGCCCTAGCACTAACCCTAAGCCTAACACTAACCCTAAGTCTAACCCTAACCCTAAACACAACCCTAGCCCTAGCCCTAACACTAGCCCTAGACATAGCCCTAGCCCTAAACACAACCCTAACCCTAACCCTAACCTTAACCCTAAGCCTAACGCTAACCCTTGCCATAGCCCTAAGCCTAACCCTAATCCTAAACCAAAACTAGAAATAGACCTAGCACTAGCCCTACCCCAACCCTAAAAAAAGTCTAGGACTAACCCTAACCCTAGCCATAGCCTCTAACTCTAACACTCACCCTAAGTCAAATCTAAAACTAACCCTAGCCCCAACACTTGCTCTAGAGCTAACCCTAACCCTAACTGTAACATAATCCTAGCCCTAGCCCTAACCCTAACCCTAACCCTAGCACTAGCCCTAACCCTAACCCTTACACTACACCTAACCCTAACCCTAGCCCTAGTACTACTCCCAGCCCTAACCCTAACCTTAACTGTAGCCCTAGCCCTAACCCCAACATAACCCTAGCCCTAACCCTAACCCTAATGTAAGCTTAACCCTAACCCTATCCCTAACCTCAACCCTAACCCTGACCTTAGCCCTAACCCTAACCCTAAACCTAACCCTAGAACTAAATATAACCCTAACCCTACCCATAACCCTAACCCCAGCCCTAACCCTAACCCTACTCTAACCCATGTCTGAACACTAACCGTAACCCTAGCCGAACCCTAAACTTAAACCTAACCGTAACCCTTGCATAATCCTCGCCCTAACCATATCGCTAACCCTAACCGTACCCAAGCCAGAACCCTAAACCTAACCCTAACCGTAACCCTAAACCTAATCCTAGTCCTAGCCCTAACCCGAACCCTAACCCTAACCCTAACCCTAAACCTAACCCTTAACATAGCTATAGCCCTAACCCTAACCCTAGCCCTAGAACTAGAACTTGCCCTAACCCTAAACCTAACCCTATCCATAAACCTAACCCTAACCCTAACCATAACCCTAACAGTAACACTAGCCCTAACCCTAACCCTACCCAAACACTTACCATAGCCCTAACCCTAACCCTAACCAGAGCCCTAGCACTAGACCTAGCCCTAACCCTAACCCTAACCATAGCCCTAGCCCTAGCACTAGCCTTAACCCTAATCCTAAACCTAGCATTAACACCAACCCTAAACATAACTCTAACCTTAGCCATAGCGCTAGCCCTAACCCTAACCCAAACCCTAGCCCTAGCACTAACCCTACCCTAGCCCTAACCCTAACCCTAATCCTAGCCCTAACCCTAACCCTAATGTAATCTTAACCCTAAACCCTAACCCTAACCCTATCCTTACTTCAACCCTAAGCTTAATCTTAGCCCTAACCCTAACCCTAAAACTAACCCTAGAACTAACCCTAACCCTAATTCGACCCATAAACCTTACCCTAGCCCTAACCCTAACCCTAACCATGGCCCTAACCCTAACTATAGCGTAGCCCAAACCTTAAATAACCCTAAACCTAACCCTCGCCCTTGTCCTCGCCCTAACCCTAGCACTAACCCTAACCCTAAACATAGCCATAGCACTAACCCTAAACCAAACCATAGCCCAAGCCCAAGCCATAACCACAACGCTAACCATAACCAATAACCTAGCCCTAACCCTAACCCTAACCCAAGCCGTAGCCCTAACGCTAATCCTAATCCTAGACCTAAACCTAAACCTACCCATTGCCCCAGCCCTAACCCTAACCCTAACACTAGCACTACCCCTAACCCTAAACCTAAACCTAACCCGAACCCTAAGCCTAGCCCTTACCATAATTCTCAAACTTACCCTAGTGCTAACCCTATCCCTTACCATTGCCTTAACCCTGTCCCTAAGCATAGCACTAGCCCTAACCCAAACCCTAACCCAAATCCTAGCCCTAACCCTTACCCTTACACTAGCCCTAATCATAACACTAACCCTAGCCCTAGCACTAGTCCTAGCCTTAAACCTAACCCTAACCCTAATCCTAGCCCGAGCACTAAACCTAACCCTAACTCTAGACCTAACTCTAACCATAGAGCTAGCCCTAACCCTAACCCTAAACCCAGCAATAGCCCCAGCCCTAAACCTACCCTAAACCTAAACCCAGCAATAGCCCTAGCCCTATATCTAACCCTAGCTTTAGACCTAACCCTAACCCTAGCCCTAACCCTAACCCTAGCCCTAACCCTAAACCTAACCCTAACCCTAACCCTAACCCTAGCACTAACCATACCCTAACTGCAACCCTAACCTTAACCCTAACCCTAGTTCTAACCCAAACACTAACCCTAAACCTGGCCCTAGCTCTAACCTTATCCCTAGCCCTAACACTAACCCTAACCCTAGACCTAACCCTAACCCTAACACTTACCCTAGCCCAAACCCTAACCCTAACCCTAGCCAGAGCACTAGTCCTAGCCCTAACAAAAACCGTAACCCTGGCCCTAGCCTAACCTTAACCCTAACCCTAACTGTAACCTTAACCCTAACTCTAACTCTAACCACAACCCTAATCCTAAACTTAGACCTAACCCTAACCCTAACACTCACCCTAGAAATAAACCTAACCCTAACTCTACCCATAACCCTAAACCTAGCCCTAACCATAACACTAACCCTAGCCTTGCACAACACCTAGCAATAACTCTATCCCTAACCCTAGCCCTAGCCCTAGCACTAACCTTAACCCTAACCGTAACCCTATCCATAACCTCTAATCCTAACCCTCACCCTAACCCCACCTAACACTAACCCTAGCCCTAACCCTTGCTCTAGAGCTAAAGCTAACCATAACCCTAACTGTAAACATAACCCAAACCCTAGCACTAGCCCTAACCCTAACCCTAATATTAGCCCTAGCCCTAACCCTAACCCTTACCCTAGCCCTAACCCTAACCCTAACCCTAACAGTAACCATAACCCCAATGTAAGCTTAACCCAAAACCCTAACCTTAACCCTATCCCTAACCTAAACCCCAACCCTGACCTTAGACCTAACTCTAAACCTAAACCTAAACCTAGAACTAACCCTAAATCAAACCCTACACATATCCCTAACTCTAGTCCTAATCCTAACACTAACCGTAGCCCTTACACAAAAACAAACACTAGCACTAATCATAACGCTAACTCTTGCCCTAACTGTAACCATAACCTTAGCCCAAACCTAAACGTAACCCTAACCCTAACCCTAACCCTTGACCTCGTCCACGCCCAAACCATAGAACTAACCATAACCCTACCCAAGACTTAACCTTAACCCAAACTCTAAACCTTGCCCTCGCCATCACCCTAACCCTAACCCTAACCAAAACCTAACACTAACACTAATCCTAACCCTAACCCTAGCCCTAGCCCTAGCCCTAGCCCTAACCCTAAACCTAACCCTAGCTCTAGCCCTAACACTAACCCAAAGCCTAACACTAAACCTAACACTAACACTAACACTAACCCTAGGCATAGAACTAACCCTAAAACTAACCCTAACCCTAACACTAGCCCTAGCCCTAACACAAACATTAACCCTAGCACTAGCTCTAGAGATAACCCTAATGCTAGCCCTAACCCTAGCCCTAACACTAACCCTAGCCCTAGCCCTAACCCTAACCCAAACCCTAACCCTAACACTAGCACTAGCTCTAACCCTAATCCTATCCCTAGCACTAACCCTAACCCTAACACTAACCCAAAACATAGCTATAGCCCTAACCCTAAACCTAACCATAACTATAAACAAGGCCCTAACCCTAACCCGAACCCAAGCACTAGCCAAAAACCTAACTCTAATCCTAGACCTAAACCTAACCCTACCCATTGCCCTAGCCCTAAACCTAAACCTAAACCTAACCATAGCCCTAGCCCAAAACATAACCCTAACCCTAACATTACCCCTAACCCTAACACTAACACACCCTAAACCTAAACCCAACCCTAAACCTAACCCTAGCCCTTACCCCTATGCAAATCCTTAAACTAGCCTAACCCTAACCCTTACCCTTGTCTTAACGCTAACCCTAACCATAGCCCTAGCCCTAGCCCTAACCCAAAGCCTAACACTAAACCTAGCCCTAGCCCCAGCCCTAATCCTAGCCCTAGCCCTAAACATAATCCTAACCCTAGCCCTAGCCCTAACCTTAACCCTAAACATAGCCATAGCCTTAACGCAAACGCAAACCATAGACCTAGCCCTAGCCCTAACCCTAAACCTATTCCTAGTCTTAACCCCAAACCTAACCCTAAACCTAGCCGTAGCCCTACCCTAACCAAAACCTAACCCTAATCCTAACCATAACTATCGATTGCCCCAGCACTAACACTAACCATAACATTAGCCCCAGCCCTAACCCTAATCCTAACCCTAACCGTAACCCTACCACTAGCCCTAACCCTAACCCTAAATCTAAACCTAACCCTAATCCTAAATCAAACTCTACCCTTAACACTAAACCTAGCCCTAAACCTAACCCTAACACTAACACTAACCCTAACCCTAGCCCTAGCCACAGCCCTAGACCTAACCCTAACTCTAACCAGAAGCATAACCCTAAATTCAGTCCCAGCCCTAAGCCTAACCCTAGCCCTTGATTGGCCATAGCCCTAACCCCAAACCTAACAATAACCCTAGCCCTAACCCTAACGCTAACCCTAGACAAAGCCCTAACTCTAATCCTAACCCTAACCAAAACTTAGCCCTAGCCCTAACCCCAACCCTAAACCTAAGTCTAGCCCTAACCCTAACCCTAGCACTAGCCCTAACCCTAATCCTAATCTTAACCCTAGCCCTAACCCTAACAATAGACCTAGCTGTAACCCTAACCCTAACTCTAGCCCTAGCCCTAAACCTAAAGCGAACCCTAACCATAACCCTAGCTCTAACCTTAACACTAACCCTAGCCCTAACCGAAACCTAACCCTACCCCAACCCTAAACCTAACCCTAACCCTAACCATAATCCAAACCGTAAACCTAACACTAGCCCTAGCCCTAACCCTAACAATAACTGTAACCCAAACCCTAGCCATAGCCCTAACCCTAACCCTAATCCTTACCTTAGCCCTAGCACTAACCCTAACCCTTACCCTAGCACTAACCCTAAGCCCAACCCTAGACCTAGTACATCCTAGCCCTAACCCTAGCCCTAGCCCTAACCCAAACCCTAACCCTAACCCTAGCCCTAACTCTAGCCATAGACTTAGCCCTAACCCTAACCCTAACCATATAAATAGCCCTAGCCCTACACCTAACTCTAGCTCTAACCCTAACTATACACCCAGCCCTTACTTTAGCCCTAACACTAACCCTAAACCTAAGCCTAAGCCTAGCACTAACCATAACCCTAACTCTAAACCTAACCTGAAAACTAGACCTAACCCTAACCCTAACCCTGGCCCTAGCCCTAAACCTAACCCTAGCCTTAACCATAACCATAACCATAGCTCTAGCCCTAAACCTAAACCTTAAACTAGCCCAAACCCTAAACCCAACCCTAGCGCTAGCACTAGTCTTAGCAAAACACTAATCCTAAACCTAGCCATAGCTGCAGCCCTAACCCTAACCCTATCTGTAACCTTATGCTTAACCCATAATCCTAACCCTAACCATAACCCTAATCCTAAACTTAGCCCTAACCCTAACCCTAAACCTCACCCTAGAACTAACCCTAACCTAAATCTACCCATAACCCTAATCTTAACCCTAACCCTAACTCTAACCATAACCCTATCCATAACCCTAACCCTAACCCTAAACCTAACCCTAACTTTAGCCTTGGTTCTAACCCTAACCCTAGCCCTAGACCTAGCCCTAACCCCAACACAAACCCTAACCCTAACCCTAACCCTAGCCATAACACTAACCCTTATCACTAGCCCTAACCTTAACCCTAACCCTAACACTAGCCCTCACCCTATCCCTAACCATAGACCTAGCCCTAACACTAAACCTAACCCTAGCCCTAACCCTAACCCTACCTCTAACCCTATCCCTATCCCTAGTCCTAACCCTAACAAAAATCCTGACCCTAACCCTAACCCTAACCCTAGCCTTGCACAAGCCCTAGCCCTAACCCTAAGACTAACACTAACCCTAGCCCTAGCCCAGGCACTAACCTTAACTCTAACCGTAGCCCTAACCCTAACCCTTAACCCTAACCCTCACCCTAACCCAAAACCTAACACTAACCCTAGCCTTAACCCTACCCGTGATGCTATAACTAACCCTAAACCTAACCCTAACGCTAACCATAGCCCTAATACTAGCCCTAACACTAACCTAAAACTATAGCTAGCCCTAACCCCAACCCTAACCCTAAAACTAACCCTAACCCTAACCCTAGCCCTAGACCTAACAAAACCCTAACTCTAACACTAGCCCTAGCGCTAGCCATAACCATAATCCTAACCCCAACCATAACTCTAGCGCAAACCCTAACCTAAACCTAGCCCTAGCCCTAAAACTAACTCTAACCCTAATCATAGCCCTACCCTACCTTATCCATAGCCCTAAACCTAAACCTAACCCTAAACCGATCCCTACCCCTAAACCTAACTCTACCCCTAACACTAGCACTAGCCCTAACACTAACCCTAACCCTAAACCTAACCCTAACCCTGAAACTAACCTTAGCCCTTGCCCTAACCCTAAATCTAACCATAAATCTAATGCTAACACTTGCCCTAGCTCTAACACTAACACTAACACTAACCCTACCCTAGCCCTAGTCCTAACCCTAACCCTAACCAAATCCTAAACATAGCCCTAGCCCTAACCCTAACCCTAGCTCTAGCCCTAACCCTAATCCTAGCTATAACCCTAACACTAGCCCTAACCTAACCCTAACCGTAACCTTAGCCCTAGCCCTAGCACTAGTCCTAACCCTAACCCTAACCCTAACCCTAACCCTAGCCCTAGCTCTAACCCTAACCATAGCCCTAGGCCGAGCCCTAAACCTAAACCTAAACCTAAACCTAACTCTAAACATAGCATCGCCCTAACCTGAAAACTAACCCTAGCCTTTGACCTAGCCCTAGCACTAACCCTAACCCTACTTCTAGCACTAAGCCTAAACCTAAACATACCCATAACCCTAACCCTAACACTAACCATAGCTCTAAACCTAACCCTAACATTAACCCTACTTCTAGCCCTAACCCAAACCCTAACCCTAACCCTAGCCCTAACCCTAACCCAAACACGACCCCTAGCACTAACCCTAACCCTAACCCTAACCTAACCCTAACCCAAACACTAACCCTAGCCCTAGCCCTAACCCAAACCCTAACCCTAACACTAGCCCTAGCTCTAAGCCTAACAGTAGCCCTAGCTCTAGGCCTAGCCCTAACCCTAACCCTAAACCTAACCCTAAACATAGCCCTAGCCCTATCCCTAACCGAAAGCTTAACCCTAAACCCTAACCCTAACCCTAACCCTAACTACAACCATAACCCTAAACTTAGCCCTAACCCTAACTACAACCCTAACCCTAAACTTAGCCCTAACCCTAACACTAACACTAGACTTAGCTCTAACCCTAAACCTAGCCCTAGAACTAGCCCTAGCCCTAACCCTAACCTTAGCCCTAACCCTAAACCTAAACCTAGCCATAGCGCTAACCCTAATCCTAAACCTAGCCCTAGCTCTAGAAGTAACCCCAACCCTAAACCTAACCATAAAAATAGCCCTAACCCTATCCCTAACCCTAGTCCTAGCTCTAACCCTAACTCTAACCCTAACTCTAACCCTAATCCTAGCCCTAACCATAACCCTAACGCTACCCATAGCCCTAGCCTTAACCCTAACCCTAAAACTATCCCTAACAATAACCATAGACCGAGAACTAGCCCTAACCCTAACACTAACACTAACTGTAAACCTAACTCTAGCTCCAGCCCAAAACCTAACCCTAGCCGTAAGCCTAACCCTAGCAATAGCCCTAAAGCTAACTCTAACCCTAACCCTAGTCCTAGCCCTAAACCTAACCATAAACACAGCCCTACCCTTAAGCCTAACCCTAACCCTATTCCTAGCCATAGTCCTAACCCTAACACTAAACATAGCCTTAGGATTGGCCCTAGCCCTAACCCCAACACTAACCCTAACCCTAGACCAAACCTAACCCTAACCCTAAGCCTAGCCCTAGCCCTAGCCCTAATCCTAGCCCTAGCCCTAACACTAACCCTAGCCCTAGCCCTAAGCCAAATGACAACCAAAGCCCTAGCCTTAACCCTAACTCTAAACCTATTCCTAGCCCTAACCCCAACCCTAACCCTAAACCTAGCCCTAACCCTAACCCTAACCCTAGCCTTAGCCCTAAATCTACATGTAAACCTTGACCTAACCCTAACACTAACCTTAAACATAGAATAGCCCTAACCCTAACCCTAGCCTTAGACCTAGCCATAACCCCAACCCTAAACCTAACCATAACCCTAGCCCTTACTCTAGCAGTAACCCTAGCCCTAACCTAACCCTAACCCTACCCCTAAACCTAACCCTAACCCTAGCTCTAAACCTAACCCTAAATGTAACCCTAGCCCTAGCTCTAACCCTAACCCTAGCCCTAGCCCTAGTCCTAGCCCTAACCCTAACCCTCAACCTAACCCTAACCCATCACATAGACGTAGCCCTATCCCGAAACCTAACCCAAGCCCAAGACCTGGCTCTAGCCCTAAACCTAACACTAGCCCTAGCCCTAAGCATAAACCTAAACATAGACATAGCCCTAACCTGAATCCTAACCATAGACCTAGCCATAGCTCTAACTCTAACCCTAGATATAGCCCTAAACCAAAGCCTAACCCTAGCCCTAACCCTACTCCCTAAACATAGAATAGCCCCAACCGAAACCCTAAACCAGCCCTAGCACTAGCTGTAACCCCAACTCTAAACCTAACCATACCCTAGCCCTAACCCTAACCATAACCTTAGCCCTAGCCCTCATCCTCAATCTAACCCTAATCCTAGCCCTAACCCTAACCCTACCCATAATCCTAGCCTTAACACTAACACTAACGCTAGCCCAAACCCTAACCCTAACCGTAACCCTAACCCTAACCCTAAGCCTAGCAACAGCCCTAACCCTAACCCTAAAACTAACCCTAACCCTAAACCTAACCCTAACGCTAACACTAACCCTAGCCCTAGCTCTAAACCTAACCCTAACCCTAACACAGCCCTAGCTCTAACCCTAAACCTAGCCAAAGCCATGACCCTAGCCCTAAACTAACCCTAACCCTAACCCTAGTCCTAGTCCTACAAGAGTCCTAGCCCTAAAACTAACCATAAACCTTACCCTTGCCCTAGAGCTAGCCCTAACCTTAAACCTAGCCCTAACCCTAACCCTAACCTTAGCCCCAACACTAACCCTAACCCTAACCTTAACCCTAACCCTAACCCTAACCACAATACTAACCCTAACCTTAGCCCTAACCCTAAACATAACATTAGCCCTAGCTCTAACCCTAACCCTAGCCCTAGCCCTAGCCCTAGCCCTAAACCTAACCCTAAACCTTACCCTAACCTTAAACACAGCCCTATAACTAACCCCAACACTAACCCTATCCCTGGACCTAGCCCTAGCCCTAAACCAAACCCTAACCCTATCCCTAGCACTAACAATAACCCTAACACTAGCCCTAGCCCTATCTATAACCCTAACCCTAAACCTAGCCCTAACCCTAACCCTAACCATAGACCTAGCCATAGACCTAACCCTAGACCTAGCACTAACCCTAAACATAGACCTAGCCCTAACCCCAACACTAACCCTAACCCTAACCCTAGGCCTAACCCTAACACTAGCCCTAACCCTAACCCTAGCCCTAACCCCTAATGCTAACCCTAACCCTAGTCCTATCCCTAACACTAACCCTAGCCCCAACCCTAACTCTAACCCAACATTAACCCTAAACCCTAACCATAACCCTAACCACAACCCTAACCCTAACTTTAGTTCTAATGCTAACCCTAATAGTAGAACCAACCCTAAACGTAACCCTATGCATAAACATAACCCTAGCCATTACCTAACCCTAATGCTCGCCTTTACCCTAACCCTAACCCAAGCCCTTGCACTAGTCCTAGCCCTAACCCTAAACCTAAACCTAACCCTAAACCTAGCCCTAACCCTAATGCCTACCCTAAGCCTAAACCTAGCACTAGCCCAAACACTAAACATAAACCTAAACCTAACACTAACCCTAACACTAAACCTAGCCCTAG
The DNA here is from genome assembly GCF_051225735.1 of Oryctolagus cuniculus. Lineage (NCBI taxonomy): Eukaryota > Metazoa > Chordata > Mammalia > Lagomorpha > Leporidae > Oryctolagus > Oryctolagus cuniculus. Next base: position 84,225,388 of record NC_142879.1, read on the forward strand.
CCCTAAACCTAACCCTAACACTAGCCCTAGCACTAACCCTAACCCTAGCCCTAGCCCTAGCCCTAAACCTAACACTAACACTAACCCTAAATATAACACTAGACATAACCATAACCCTAACCATAAGCTTAGACCTAGACCTAGCCCTAACCCCAACTCTAACCCTAACCCTAGCCCTAAATCTAACATTAACCCTGGCCCTATCCCTAACCCTAGCAATAACTCTAAACTTGCACTAACATAACCCTAACAATAGACCTACCCCTAAGCCTAACCCATAGCCCTAGCCCTAACATTGGACTTAGCCCTAGCCCTAGTCCTAACCCTAACCCTAACACAAATCCTAACGCTAACAGATACCCTAAACATCGCCCTAGCACTAGCCCTAAACCTAACTATAACCCTAGCCCTAGCCCTAGCCCTAACCCTAACCCTAGCCCTAATCTTAACCCTAACAGTAATATTAACCCTAACCCCTAACCCTAACCACATCCCAAACCCTAAACATAAACATAACACTAACCCTAACACTAATGGTAGCCCTAGCCCTAACCCGAACCCTAACACTAGCACTAGCTCTAACGCTAACCCTAGCCCTAACCCTAGCCCTAACTGTAACATTAACCCTAACCCCTAACCCTAACCATAGCCCTAACCACAACCCTAACCCTAACCCTAGTCCTAGCCCTAGCCCTAGTCCTAGCCCTAAACCTAGTCTTAACCCTATCCCTAGCCCTAGTCCCTAATACGAAACCTAACCCTATCCCTAGAACTAGTCCTAGCTCTAAACCTAACCCTAACCATAACCTTAACCCTAACCCTAACCCTAACACGTACCTTAGACCAAACCCTAATCCTAACCCTAGAACTAACCATAACCCTAAACCTATGTATAACCTTAACCCTAGCCCTAACCCTAACCATAGCCTATACCCTAAACCTAACCCTAGCCTTTACCCTATTCCTAACACTGGCCCTAACCCTAACCCTAATCCTAGGCGTAACCCTAAACTAACCCTAACCTAACCCTAAACCTAACCCTCAACCTCAGCCTCGCCCTAACCCTAGCACTAACCCTAACCCTAACCCTAGCCCTAACCGTAACCCTAGCCCAAGCCCTAGCCCTAGCCCTTACCCTAACCCTAAACCTAACCCTAACCCTAGCCCTAACTTGAACCCTAACCCTAATCCTAGTTCTAGCCCTAATCCCAACCGTACCCAAACCCTTACCCTAACAATAACCATAGACCTCGCCCTAACCCTAAACCTAACCATAGCCCTAGCCCTAACCCTAAACCTAACCCTAACCCTACCCCTAGCTCTGGCACAAATCATAACCCTAGCCCCAACCCTAGCCGTAACCCTAACCCTAACCCTAGTCCTAGCATTACTCCTATCCCTAACCCTAACCCTAGCCCTAGCCCTAGCCCTAACCCTAGCCCTAGCCCTAACCCAAATCCTAACCGTAACATTAACCCTAACCCCTAAGCCTAACCCTAAACCTAATCACAATCCTAATCCTAACCTTAGCCCTAATCCGAACCCTAAACCTCACGCTAGAGCTAACCCTAACCCTAATTCTACCCATAACCCTAACCCTAGCCCTAGCCGTAATCCTAACCCTAACCCTATACCTGGCCCTAAACCTAACCCTAACCCTAGCCCTAACCCTAAACCTATCCCTAACCCTAACCCACGACACCACCCTCACACTAACACTAGCACTAACCCTAACACTAGCCCTAGCCCTCACCTTAACCCTAACCCTAAACCTAGTTCTCTCCCTCACCCTAACCCTAACCATAAAACTACCCTAATTCTAACCCTAACACTACCCCAAGCTCTAACCCTAACCCTAACCATAAACTAAGCCTAGCTCTAGCCCTAACACTAACCATAACGCTAAAAAAACCCTAAATATAGCCCTAGCCCTAACCCTAAACTTAGCCCTAGACCTAGCCCTAGCCCTAACACCAAACCAAAGCCTAACCCTAACCCTAGCCCTAACCCAAACCCTATAACTAGCCCTAAACTTAACCCTAAACCTAACCCTTACCCTAGGGAGAATCCTAACACTAACCCTAGCCTTGCACAAGCCATAACCCTAACCCTAACACTAACCCTAATGATCAGCCTAACCCCAAACCTAACACTAACCCTAGCATTAACCCTAACCCTAACCTAACTGTTGCTCTAGAGCGAACCCTAACACTATCCACTAAACCTAGCCCTAACCCTAACACTAACCCTAACCCTAAACCTAACCCTAACGCTAACACTAAACCTAGCCCTAACCCTAACCCTAACACTAGCCCTAACTCTAACCCTTAACCTAGCCCTAGCCCTAAGTCTAACACTAATCCTAAACATAGCCCTAGCTCTAACCCTAACGCTAACCCTACCGTAACTTAGACTTAGCCCTAGCCCTAACCCCAACCCTAACCCTAACCCAGGCCATAAAACTAACGATAATTCTACCCCTAGCCCTGACCCTTACACTAACTCTAATGCCCTAACCATTACCAAATAATAGACCTACCCCAAGCCTAACAATAACCCTAAACCTACCCATAACCCTAAACCTAAACCTAAACCTAGCTCTAGCCCTAACACTAATCCTAGCCCTAACCCTAACCTTAGACCTAACCTAACCCTAAACCTAACCCTAGTCCTAGCACTAGGCCTAGCCCTAGCCCTAGCCGTAACCCTAACCCTAAACCTAACCCTAACCTAAAACCTAACCCCAAACCCTAACCCTAACCACAACACTAACCCAAACCTTAGCCCTAAACCTAGGCCTAACCGTATCCTTAACCCTAACCCTACCCTAACCCTACCCCTAAAGACAATGCTAACCCTAACCCTAGTCCTAGCCCTAGCACTAGTCCTAACCCCAAACCTAGCCCGAACACTAATCCTAGCCCTAGCCCTAACCTTAACCCTAACCCTAACACTAGCCCTAGTCCTAGTCCTAGACCTAGTCCTAACCCTAACCCTAACCCTAACCCTAGCCCTAGCCCTAACCCTAACCCTAAACCTAGTCCTAGCCCTTAACCAAACCCTAACCCTAACCCTGACCCTAACTCTAGTCCAAACCTTAACCCTAGCCCTAATCCTAACCTTAGCCCTAACTTAACCCTAACCCTAGCCCTTGCCCTATCCTAACCCCAACCCTAACCCTAAACCTAGCCCTAACCCCAATCCTAACCCTAACCCTATCCCTAGCCCTAACCCTAAACCAAACCCTAGCACAAGTCCTAGCCCTAATGCTAGCACTAACCCTAACATTACTCCCAGCCCTAACCCTAACCCTACCAATAGACCTATCCTTTACCCAACCCTAAACCTAGCCCTACCCCATCCCTAGCCCTAACCCTAGACCTATCCCCAACCCTAACCCTAGCCATATCCCGAACACTAACCCTAACTCTAACGCTAACCATAGTCTTAGTCCTAACCCTAACCCTAGACCTAACCTTTACCCTAGCACTAACCCTAACCCTAAACCTAAACACAGCCTTAGCCCTAACCCTAACCCTAGCCCTAACACTTGCCCTAGCCCTAACCCTAACCCTACCCTAGCCCTAACCCTAGACCTAACCCTAACCGTAACAGTAACCTTAACTCTAACCATGAACCATAACCTTAACCACAACCCTAAACATAAAATTAGCCCTAACCCTAACCCTTACCCTAGAACTAACCGTAATCCTAACTCTACACATAACCCTAAACCTAGCCCTAACCCTAACCCAAGCCCATAACCACTCTAACCCTAACCCTATACTTAACCCTAACCCTAACCCTGACCCTAAACCTAATCCTAACCTTAGCCCTAACCCTAAACATAACCCTAACCCTAACCCTGGCCCTTGGCCTGGGCCTAACCCTAGCACTAACCCAACCCAAAACCTAGCCCTAACCATAACCCTAACCCTAGCCCTAGTCCTAGCCCTAACCCTAAACCTAGCTCTAAGCATAACACTAACCCCAGCCCTAGCCTTAACCCTAACCTAGCCCTAACCTTAACCCTAGCTCTAGCCATAACTCTAACCATAGCCTTAACCCTAACACTATATCTAACACTAACCTTAACCCAAGCCCTAGTTCAAGCTCTAGCCCTAACCCTAACCCTAACTGTAACCCTATTCCTAACCTCTACCCCAAACCTAACGCTAACCCCAACCCTAACACTAACACTAGCGTTAACCCTAACCCTAAACCTAGATCTAGACCTAACCCTAACCCAAACCCTAAACCAAACCCTTACCACTAACCTTAGCCCTAGCCCTAATCTTAACCGAAATCCTAACACTAACACTAGCCCTAGCTCTAACCCTAATCATAGAACTAGCCCTAACCATAGCCCTATCCCTAACCCAAGTCCTAGCCCTAACCTTAAACCTAACCCTAACCCTAGCCTGAACAATAACCATAGACCTAGCCCTAATCCTAACCATAACCCTATCCCTAACAATATCCCTAACCCTAACCCTAACCCTAGCCCTAACTCTAAACCTAAACCTAACCCTAACCCTAGCACTAACCCTAACCCTAACCCAAATCTAACATTAACGCTAACCCTAAACCTAACAGTTACACTAGCCCTCACCCTAACCCTTACCCTTGCATTAAACCTAACCCTAACCACAGCCCTAGCCATAGCCCTAACCCTAACCTAACACCTGTCCTAAAACTAACCCAAACACAAACCCTAATCCTAGCCCTAACCCTAATCCTAGACCTAGCCCTAACCCTAACCCTAGCCCTAACCCTAACCCTAACCCTAAACATAGCTACAGCCCTACTATAACCCTAAACATAGCCCTAGGCATAGCCGTAACCCTAGCCCTAGCCGTAACCCTAATCCTACCCATAGACCTAACCCTAACCCTAACACTAACCCTAGCCCTAGACCAAACCCTAATCCTAAAACTAGCACTAGACCTAACCTTAACCATAACCCAAACCCTAACCCTAAGCCTAATCCTAGCCCTAAACATAAACCTACCAAGAGCACTAGCCCTGACCCTAACACTAACCCTAACCTTAACCTTGGAAATAGCCCTAATACTAACCCTAACCCTTACCGTAGCAATAATCCTAACACTAACCCTAACACTAAACCTAACTTTAAACCTAACAATAACCCTAGCCGTAGCCCTAACCCTAAACCTAACACTAGCCCAAGTTCTAAACCTAACCCTAATCCTAGACTTAGCCCTAGCCCTAACCCTAACGCTAACTCTAACCCTAATCATAGCACTAGCCCTAAACCTAACACTAACTCTAGCCCTAGACCTAGCACTAGCCCTAACCCCAAACCTAACCCTAACCCAAGCTCTAACCATAACCCTAACCTTAACCCTAGTCCTAGCTCTAAACCTAAAACTAACCCTAACACTGACCCTAGCTCTAGTCCAAACCCTAACCCTAGCCCTAATCCTAACATTAGCCCTAAACCTAACCCTAACCCTAGCACTAACCATAATCCTAACTGTAACCCTAACCCTAACCTTAACCCTAAACCTAACCTTGGCCATACCCTAACCCTGACACTTACCCTAGACCTAACCCAAACCCTAACCCAAACCCTTACTTTGTCCTAACCTTGATCCTAACCATAGACTTAGCCATAGCCCTAACATTAACCCTAACACTGGTACTAGCCCTAACCCCAACCCTAACCCTAACCCTAACCCTAGTCTTAACCCTAACCCTAGTCCTAGCCCTAAACCTAACCCTAACCATAACCCTGACCCTAGCTCTAGTCCAAACCCTAACCCTAGCTCTAATCCTAACCTTAGCCCTAAACCACCCTAACCCTACCCCTAGCCCTACCCTAACCCCAACCCTAACCCTAAACCTAGCCCTAACCCCAACCCTAACCCTAACCCTAGCCCTAACCGTAACCCTAACACTAGCCCTAGCCCTAACCCTAAACCAAAGCCTAGCACATGTCTGAGCCCTAATCTTAGCCCTAACCCTAATGTTAGTCCCTCCCTAACCCTAACCCCACCCATAGACCTATACTTAGCCCTAACCCTAACCCTAGCCCTAACACCAACCCTAGACCTAACCCTAGACCTATCTCCAACCAAAAACCTAGTCCTAGCCCTAACCATAACCCTAACCCTAATGCTAACCATAGCCTTATCCCTAACCCTAACCCTAGACCTAACACTTGACCTAGCCCTAACCCTAATCCTAATCATAGCCTTAGCCCTAACCCTAACCCTAGCCCTAGCCCTAACACTAACACTTACCATAGCCCTAACCCTAGACCTAACCCTAACCCTAACCATAACAGTAACCTTAACTCTAACCATGAACACTAACCTTAACCACAACCCTAACCATAAACTTAACCCTAACCCTAACCCTAACTAACCCTAACCCTAACTCTACAGATAACCCTGACCCTAGACCTAACCCTAAACCAAGTCCTTACCCTAACCCTAACCCTAACACTATCCTTAACCCTAACCCTAACCCTGGGCCTAAACCTAATCCTAACCATAACCCTAACCCTAAACATAATTCTAACCCTAATTCTGTCCCTTGGCTTCAGCCCAACCCTAGCACTAACCCAACCCAAAACCTAGCCCTAACCCTAACCCTAACCTTAGCCCTAGCCTTAGCCCTAACCCTAAACCTAGCTCTAAGCATAACACTAACCCTAGCCCTAACCTTAACCCTAACCAAAGCCCTAACACTAACACTAGCCCTAGCTCTAACCCTAATCATAGAACTAGCCCTAGCCCTAGCCCTAACCCTAACCCTAACCCAAGCCCTAGCCCTAACCTTAAACCTAACCCTAACCCTAGCCTGAACAATAACCATAGACCTAGCCCTAATCCTAACCATAACCCTATCCCTAACAATATCCCTAACCCTAACCCTAACCCTAGCCCTAACTCTAAACCTAAACCTAACCCTAACCATAGCACTAACCCTAACCCTAACCCAAATCTAACACTAATGCTAACCCTAACCTTGGCCCTAACCTAAACCTAACAGTTACATTAGCCCTCACCCTAACCCTTACCCTTGCCCTAAACCTAACCCTAAACACAGCCCTAGCCATAGCCCTAACCCTAACACTAACACTAGTTCTAGCACTAACCCAAACCCTAACTCTAATCCTAGCCCTAACCCTAATAATAGACCTAGCCCTAACCCTAACCCTAACCCTACCCATAGACCTAGCCCTATCCCTAACACTAACCCTAGCCCTAGACCAAACCCTAACCCTAAAACTAGCACTAGACCTAACCTTAACCCTATCCCAAACCCTAACACTAACCCTAACCCTAAGCCTAATACTAGCCCTAAACCTAAACCCACAAAGAGCCCTAGCCCTGACCCTTACCCTAACCCAAATGTAGGCTGAACCCTAAATCTAACCCTTACCCTAGCCCTAATCTTAAACCTAATCCTAACCATAAAGCTAACTTTAAACCTAACACTAACCCTAGCCGTAGCCGTAACCTTCACCCTAACCCTAACACTAGCTCAAGCTCTAACCCTAACCCTAGCCTTAGCCCTAGGCCTAACTCTAAGGCTAACTCTAACCCAAATCATAGCCCTAGCCCTAACCCTAACACTAAACTAGCCATAGACCTAGCCCTAGCCCTAACCCCAACCCTAACCCTAACCCAAGCCCTAACCTTAACCCTAACCCTAGACCTAGCCCTAACCCTAACCCTAACCCTAACCCTAACACTAGCCCTAACACTAACCATAGACCGAGCCCTAACCCTAACACTTACCCTAGCCCTAACGCTAACTCTAACCATAACCCTATCACTAGACCTAACCCTAACCCTAGCCCTAACCCTAACCCTAACCCTAATACTAAGCCTAAACCTACCCCTAAACTTAGCACTAACCATAACCCTAACCGTAACCCTAACCTGAAACCTAGCCCTAAGCCTAACCCTAACCCTGGCCCTATCCCTATCCCTAGCCCTAGCCCTAACACCAACATTAACCCTAGCGCTAACCCTAAACCTAACACTAATGCGAACCCTAGGCCTAGTTCTAACCCTAAACCTAACCCTAACACTAAACCTAGCGCTAACCCTAAACCTAACCCTAACCATAACCTTAGGCCTAGTTCTAACCCTAACACTTACCATAGCCCTAACCATAAAACTAACACTAGACCTAGCACTAGACCTAGCCCTAAACCTAAACTTAGCTCTATCCCTAGCCCTAACACTAATCCTAACCCTAGCCCTACCCCTAACCCTAATTGTAAACCTAACACTAGCCCTAACCGTAACCCTAACCCTAGCCCTAATCCAACCCTAAACCTAACCCTAAACCAAGCTCTATTCCAAACCATAACCCTAGCCCTAACTTTAAACCTAGCGCTAACCTTAACCATAACCCCAGCCCTAACCATAACCCTAACCTAAACCCTAACCCTAACCCAAAGCCTAGTTCTAACCCTAAACCTAACCCTAGCCCTAACCCTGACCCTAACCCTAGCCCTAGTCTAACGCTAACCCTAACTGTAGCCCTACCACTAACCCTAACCATAGAACTAGCCCTAACAAAATCTCTAGTCCAAACCATAACCCTAGCCTTAACCCTAACCCTAGCGCTAACCCTAAACACAATCTAACCCTAACCCTAGTCCTAGCCCTAAACCTAACCCTAACCCTAGCTCTAGCTCTAACAATAACCCAAACCCTAGCTCTAGCCCTAACCCAAACAGTAGCCCTAACACTAACCCTAGCCCTAAACGTAACCTGAACCCTAAACATAGCCCTAAATCTAGCCCTAACCCTAACCATAACCCTGGCCCTAAGCCTAACCCTAACACATACCCTAGCCCTAACCCTAAACCTAACCCTAAACTTAGCTCTATCCTTAGCCATAACACTAATCCTAACCCTAGCCCTACCCCTAACACTAATCGAAAACCTAACACTAGCCCTAGCCCTAACCCTAACTCTAACCCTACCCAGAGCCCTAGCCCTAACCCTAACCCTAGCCCTAGCCCTAGCCCTAGCCCTAACACTAAACCAAGCTCTAGTCCAAACAATAACCCTAGCCCTAACCCTAACCCTAGAGCTAACCCTAAACCTAACCCTAACCCTAACCCTAGTCCTCGCCCTAACCCTAACCCTAACACTAGCTCAAGCTCTAACCATAACCCTAACCCTAGCTCTAGCCCTAACCAAAACCATAGCCCTAACCTGAACCCTAGCCCTAACCCTAAACTGAACCCTAACCCTAGCCATAAGCCTAGCCCTAAGTCTAGCCCTAAACCTAACCCTAACCCTGTACCTAAGCCTAACTCTAATACTTACCCTAGCCCTAACACTAAACCTAACTCCAGCTCTAGCATTAGACCTAGCCCTAACCCTAAACCTAACTCTAAACTTAGCTCTATCCCTAGCCCTAACACTAATCCGAACCCTACCACTAACCCTAACCCTAATCGTAACCATAACACTAGCCCTAACCCTAACACTAATATAAGGTTAATCCTAACCCCTAACCCTAACCCTCTCCCTAAACTCAACCCTAACCCTGAACTTAGCCCTAACCCGAACCCTAAACTAACCCTAGAACTAACCATAATCCTAATCCTACCCATAAACTTAACTTTAGCCCTAACCCTAACCGTAACGCTAGCCCAACCCTAAACCTAATACCTAAACCTTGCCCTCATCCTCGCCTAACCTTAGCACTAAACCTAACCCTACCCAAACCGAAACCCTAACTCTAACCAAGGCCCTCGCCCTCACCCTAACGCTAACCCTAACCCTAGCCATAGCACTAGCCCTAGCCCTTAAAGTAACCATAACCCTAACCCTAAACCTAACATACCCCTAACCTTAACCCTAACCTTAACTCTAACACTAGTTCTAGCCCTAAACGTAACCCTAAACATAAACCTAACCCTAAAACTAAACCTAACCCTAACCTTAACACTAAACCTAGCCTTAGAACTAACTTTAACCATAACCCTAAACATAGCCATTGCCCTAACCCTAACAATAACCCTAGCCTTAGCCCTAACACTATTCCTAATCCTAACCCTAGCCCTAAACCTAACCCTAACTCTAGACCTAGCCCTAACCTAAACCTAAACCTAGCCATAACCTTAGCCCTAACCTTGACCCTAACCCTAGCTGTAACCCTAGCAATAACCCTAAACCTAACCCTAGCCCTAGCACTAACCCTAACCATTACCTTAGCCCTAATCCTAACCCTAACCTAGCCCAGAACAAGTCTTAGCCATAATTCTAACTCTAACCATAATCCTAGCCCTAGCCCTAGTCCTAATGCTAACCCTAACCCTAGCCCTAACCCTAACCCTAATGTAACCTTAACCCTAACCCCTAACCCTAACCCTATCCCTAACCTCAACCCTAACCCTAACCTTAGCCCTAACCATAAACCTAAACCTATAATAGAACTAACCCTAACCCTAACACTACACAGAACCATAACCATAGACCTAACTCTAACCCTAACAATAACCCTAACTCTCACCCAAACCCTAGCCCTTACCCTAACCCTAACGCTAGTCCTAACCAAAACCCTCACCCCACCATTGCCCCAGTCCTACCCTAACCCTAACACTAGTCCTAGCCCTAACCCTAAACCTAGCCCTACACTTACCCTAACCCTAACCCTAGCCCTACACATTGCCCCAGCCCTAACAACAACCCTAACACTAGCCCTAAGCCTAACCCTAAACCTAGCACTAGCCCTAAGCCTAAGCCTAAGCCTAAGCCTAAGCCTAAGCCTAACCCTAACACCAACCCTAGCCCTAGACCTAAACCTAACCCTAACCCTAACACTAACCCTGACATTAGCCCTAACACTAACCCTAACCCTAGTCCTAGCCCGAGCCCTAGCCCTAACCCTAACCCTAACCATAAACATAGCCCTAGCCCTAACACTAACCCTAACCCTAACCATAAACATAGCCCTAGCCCTAACACTAACCCTAACCCTAGTCCTAGACCTAGCCCTAGCTCTAAGCCAAACCCTACCACTAACCCTAGCCCTAACACTAACCCTAACTCTAGCCATAGCCCTTACCCTAACCCTATCCCTAACTCTAAGCCTAATCCTAGCCCATGTCCTAACGCTAACCCTAACCCTAACCGTAACCCCAGCTCTAGCCTTAATCCTAACCATAACCCTAACACTAACCCGAACCCTAAACTAACCCTAACACTTACCCTAGCCCTAGTGCTAAGCCTAACACTAACCCTAACCGTTACCCTAACCCTAACACTAGCCCAAGCTATAACCCTAAGCCTAGCACTAGCCCTAGCACTAGACCTAATGCTAACCCTAACCCTAAACATAGCCATTGCCCTAACCCTAACCCTAGCCCTAGACCTAGCCCTAGCCATAACCCTAACCCTAACCCTAACCCTAACCCTAACCCTATACCTGAACCTAATCCTAGCACTACCATAACCCTAACCTTAACCCTAAAAGTAACAATAGCCCTAATCCTAACCTTAACCCTGCCCCTAAACCTACGCTAACACTTACCATAGACCTAACCCTAAACCTAACCCTAGCCCTAGCACTAGTCTTATCCCTAATCCTAACCCTAACCCTAAACCTAACCCTAGCACTAGCCCTAACCCTAACTCTAACCCTAGCCCTAAACATAACCCTAACCCTAATGTAACCTGAACCCTAACCCCTAACCCTAACCCTTTCAATAAACTCAACCCTAAGGCTAGCCTTAGCCCTAACCCTAACCCTAAACCTACCCTAACACTATCCTCGCGCTAACCCTAACAATAGAAATAACCCTAGCCCTAGCCCTTACCATAATCCTAACCATAACCCTAAACCTAAACCTAACCCTCACCTTAGCCCTAACTCCTACCCTAGATCTAGCCCTAACTGTAACACTAACCATAACCCTAACCCAAAACCTAAACCTAACCCTAACCCTAGCACTAACCCTAGACTTAGCACTAACCCTAACCCTAACCCTGAACATAGCTCTAGCTCTAACCCAAACCATAGTCCTAGATATAGCCCTAGCCCTAACCAGAAACCTAACACTAACCCTAAGCCTAACCCTAGCCATAGCCCTTACCCTAACCCTAAGCCTAGCCCTAACATTAAGCCTACCATAGACCTAGATTAACCCTAACCCTAGACCTAGCCCTAACCCTAAACCAAACCCTAGACCTAGCACTAGTCCTATCCCTAACCCTAATCCTAACCCTAACCCTAAACCTAAGCCTAATGTAACCTTAACCCTAACCCCTAAACCTAACCCTATACCTAACCTCAACCCTATGCCTAACTTTAGCCCTAACCCTAACCTTAAACCTAAACATAAAACTAACCCTAACCCTAACCCTAATCCTCACCATAACACTTAACCTAGCCCTAACCCTAACCGTAACCCTAGCACTTACAGTAATCCTAACCATAGCCTTAACCCTAACCCTATGCTAGCCAACACCAAACCTAACCCTAACCCTCACCGTTGTCCTCACACTAACCCTAGCACTAACCCTAACCCTAGCCCTAACCATAACCCTAACCCTAACCCTAGCCCTAGCACTAGTCCTAGCCCTAACACTAACCCTAACACTAGCCCTAGCCCTAATACTAACCCTAACTGTAACCTTAACCCTAACCCCTAACCCTAACCCTAACCACAACCCTAATCCTAAATTAGCCCTAAGACTCACCCTAGAACTAAACCTAACCCTAACTCTACTCATAACCCTAACCCTAGCCATAACCCTAACACTTAGCCTAAACCTAACCCTATCCCTAGCCCTAACACTTACCCTAAACCTAACCATAACCTTAGCCATAGCCCTAACACTAACCCTAGCTCTGGACCTAGCCCTAGCCCGAAACCCAACACAAACCCTAACCCTCACAATGGCCATAACCCTAAACCTAACCCTAAAACTATCACTAGCCCTAACCTTAACCCTAAACTTAACTCTAGCCCTCACCCTAACACTAACCATAGACCTAGCCCTAACCCTAACCCTAACCCTAGCGGTAGCCCTAACCCTAAACCTAACCCTAACCCTAGCTTTAGCCGTAACCCTGACCATAGCCCTAATGTTATCCCTAGCCCTAGCCTTTTTTTTTTTTTGACAGGCAGAGTGGACAGTGAGAGAGAGAGACAGAGAGAGAAAGGTCTTCCTTTTGCCGTTGGTTCACCCTCCAATGGCCGCCGCTGCAGCCGGCGCACCGCGCTGATCCGATGGCAGGAGCCAGGATCCAGGTGCTTTTCCTGGTCTCCCATGAGGTGCAGGGCCCAAGCACCTGGGCCATCCTCCACTGCACTCCCTGGCCATAGCAGAGAGCTGGCCTGGAAGAGGGGCAACCGGGACAGAATCCGGCGCCCCGACCGGGACTAGAACCCGGTGTGCCGGCGCCGCAAGGTGGAGGATTAGCCTATTGAGCCACGGCGCCGGCCTAGCCCTAGCCTTAACCCTAACCAAAACCCTGACCCTAACACTAAACCTAACCCTTACCCTAGGCCTAACCCTAACCCTAACCCTAGCCTTGCACAAGCCCTAGCACTAATCTTAACCCTAACTGTAACCCAAACCCTAACCCCTAACCCTCACCCTACCCAAACCTAACACTAAACCTAGACCTAACACTAACCCAAACAGTATCACTAGACCTAACCTTAACGCTAACCCTAACCCTTGCCCTAGACCGATCCCTAGCCCTAACCCTAACCCTAAACATAGCCCTAGAACTAACCCTAAGCTAGTCCTAGACCTAACCCTAGCCCTAAATTGAACCCTAACACTAACCCTAGCGCTAACCCTAACCCTACCCTTAGCCATAGCCTTTACCCTAAAGCTAACCCTAGCCCTAACCCTAAGCGTAAATATAGACTTAGCCCCAACCCTAACCCTAGACCTAGGCCAAACCCTCACCCTAACAGTATCCCTAGCTCTAGCCATAACCCTAACCCTAGCTCTAGCCATAAACCTAACCCTAACACTAAATATAACCCTAGCCCTAAACTTAACCTTAACCCTAACCCTAACCCTAGCCCTACTATAACCCTAACCATAAACCTAACCATAACCCTACCCCTACCCCGAACCCTAACCCTGGCCCCAACCCTAACCCTAACACTTACCCTAGCCTTAAACCTAAACCTAACCCTAGCCCTAGCACTAGCACTAGACCTAGCCCTAAACCTAGCCCTAACCCTAGCCCTAGCACTAGACCTAGCCCTAACCCTAACCTTAGCCCTAGCCAAATCCCTAAAACTAACACTAACCCTTGCACTAACCCTAACATTATCCCTAACCCTAACCCTAACCCTAGCTCTACTATAACCCTAAACTTAAACCCTAACCCTAACCCTCCTCTAACCCTATCCCTAACACTGGCCACAAACCTAACCCTAACACTTACCATAGCCCTAAACCTAACACTAAACCGAGCCCTAGCACTAGACCTAGAACTAACCCTAACCCTAGCCCTAGCCCTAGCCCTATCCATAACCCTAGCACTAACCCTAACCCTAGTCCTAACCCTAACCATAACCATGGTCCTAACCCCACCCTAACACTTAACATAGCCTTAACCCTAACCCTAACACTAGCCCTAGCACTAGACCTAGCCCTAACCCTAAACCTACCGTAACACAGGCCTAACCCTAACCTTAAACCTAAACCTAAACTTAGCTGTAACACTAACCCTAACCATAAACCTAACCCTAAACCTAGCACTAACCCTAACCATAACCCTAGCCCTAGCACTAGTCCTAGCCCTAACAAAACCATAAACCTAGCTCTAAACTAATCATAACCCTAACTGTAACATTAACCCTAACCATTAACCCTAACCTTAACCACAACCCTAATCCTAAACTTAGTCCTAACACTCATCCTAGAACTAAACTTAACCCTAAATCTACCCATAACACTAACCCTAGCCCTAACCCTAAGCCTAACCATAACCATATCCCTAGCCCTAACCCTAACACTAAACCTAAATCTAACCCTAAACTTAGCGCTAGCCCTAAACCTAACCCTAGCCCTAGACCTACCCCTAGCATTAACCCCAACACAAAAAATAACCATAACCCTAGCCATAAACCCTAACCTAACCCTATCACTAGCCCTAACCTTAACCCTAACACTAACTCTAGCCATCAACCTAACCCCCCTAGCCCTAGACCTACCCCTAGCATTAACCACAACACAAAAAATAACCATAACCCTAGCCATAAACCCTAACCTAACCCTATCACTAGCCCTAACCTTAACCCTAACACTAATTCTAGCCATCAACCTAACCCTAACCATAGACCTAGCCCTAACCCTAAACCTAACCCTAGCCCTAACCTAACCCTAAACCTAACCATAACCCTAGCTCTAGCCATAACCCTAACCCTAGCCCTAGCCCTATACCAAGCCCTAGCCCTAACCCTAACCAAAGGCCTGACGCTAACCCTCCTAACACTTACCCTAGGCCTAAACGTAACCCTAACCCTAAGCTTGTACAAGCCCTAGCACTAACCCTACCACTAACCGGAGCCCTAGCCCTAGCACTAACCTTAACCCTAACTGTAACCCAAACTCTAACACCTAACCCTAAACCTCACCATAACCCCAAACCTAACACTAACTCTAACCCTATCACTAGTCCTAACCTTAACACTAACCCTAAACCTAGCACTGGCCCGAGCCCTAGGCCTAACCCTAACCATAACCCTAAACATAGCCCTAGCCCTAACCCTAACCCTAGTCCTAGACTTAGCCCTAGCACAAAGCTGAACCCTAACACTAACCCTAACCCTAGGCCTAAACCTAACCCTAACCCAAGCAGTAGCCCTAAACCTAATCCTAACCCTAACCCTAAACTTAACACTAACCCTAAACATAGCCATAGCCCTAAACATAACCCTAAAATAGCCCTACCCCTAACCCTAATCCTAGACCTAACCCTAACCCTAACCCTAAAACTAAACGTAACCCTAACCCTAACACCAACCCAGGCCTAGACCAAAACCTAACCCTAACACTAACCCTGACATTAGACCTAACTCAAACCCTAACCCTAGTCCTAGACCGAGCCCTAGCACTAACCATAACCCTAACCCTAAACATAGCCCTAGCCCTAACCCTAACCTAATCCTAGACCTAGCCCTAGCCCTAACCCTAACCCAAACCCTAGCCATAGCCCTTACCCTAACCCAAACCCCATCCCTAACTCCAAGACTAACCATAGACCAAGCCCTAACCCTAACCCTATCCCTAAACTTAACCCTTACTCTAACCCTAGCTCTAGCCCTAACCCTAACAATAGCCCTAACCCTAGCCCTAACCCTATCCCTAGCCCTGAACCTAACCAAAACCTGACCCTAACGCTAACCCTAATCCTAACCGTTACACTAGGTCTAACCCTAACCATAGCCCTAGCACTAGACCTAGCCCTAAAGCTAACCCTAGCCCTAACCCTAAGCCTAACAACAGACCTAGCCCTAACCCTAACCCTAGCCCTAGTCCTAACCCTAATCCTAACCCTAATCCTAGCCTTAATACTAACCCTACCCATTGCCCAAGCCATAACCCAAACCCTACCCATTTACCCAACCCTAACCCTAGCCCTAAACCTAACCCTAACCCTAACCCAAGCAGTAGCCCTAAACCTAACCCTAATCCTAGCCCTAAACTTAACCCTAACCCTAGCCCTAGCCCTAACCCTAACCCTAATCCTAGCTCTAACCCTAACCCTAATCCTAGCCCTAGCCCTAACCTTAAAATTAAACCTAACCCTAACCCTAACACCAACCCTAGCCCTAGACCTAACCCTAACCCTGACACTAGCCCTAGCTCTAACCTTAACCCTAGCCCTAGACCGAGCCCTAGCCCTAACCTTAACCCTAATCCTAACCCTACCCCTGAACATAGCCCTAGCCCTAACCCTAACCCTAGTCCTAGCCCTAGCCCTAACCCTAACCCTAACCCTAACCCTAAATGTAGCAACAGCCCTTACCCTAACCCTAACCCCAGCCCTATCTCTAAGCCTAACCATAGACCTAGCCATAATAATAACCCTAACCCTAGCCCTAGCCCTAACCCTAACCCTAACTCTAACCCTAGCTCTAGCCCTACCCCTAAACCTAGCCAAACACTATCCCTAACCCTAGCCCTCAACCTAACCAAAACCCTGACCCTAACCCTACCCCTAACTCTTACTTTAAACCTAGCCATAGACCTAACTCTAAACTTAACCCTAGCCCTGACCCTAAGCCTACCATAGACCTAGCCCTAACCCTAACCCTAGCTTTAGTCCTAACCCTAACACAAACCCTAATCCTAGCCCTAACACAAACCCTACCCAATGACCCAGCACAAACCTTAACACTAGCCCTAGCCCTAACTTAACCCTAAACCTAACCCTAACCCTAGCTCTAGCCATAACCCTAACCCTAGCCCTAACCTTATTCCAAGCCCTAGCCCTAACCCTAACCAAAGGCCTGATGCTAACCCTAACCCTAACACTTACCCTAGGCCTAAAGGTAACCCTAACCCTAGCCTTGTACAAGCCCTAGCACTAACCCTACCACTAACCGGAGCCCTAGCCCTAGCACTAACCTTAACCCTAACTGTAACCCAAACTCTAACACCTAACCCTAACCCTCACCCTAACCCCAAACCTAACACTAACTCTAACCCTATCACTAGTCCTAACCTTAACGCTAACCCTAAACCTAGCCCTGGACCGAGCCCTAGGCCTAACCCAAACCATAACCCTAAACATAGCCCTAGCCCTAGCCCTAACCCTAACCCTAACCCTAGTCCTAGACTTAGCCCTAGCACTAGGCCAAACCCTAACACTAACCCTAGCCCTAACCATAAACCTAACCCTAGCCATAGCCCTTACCGTAACCCTAACCCAAACCCTAATCCTAACCCTAACCCTAGCCCTAGCTCTAACCCTAACACTTACCATAGACCTGACACTAACCCTAACCCTAGCCCTAGCACTAGTTCTAGCCCTAACCCTAACCATAACCCTAGCCCTAGCTCTAACCCTAACCTATCCCAGACCTAACTCTAATCCTAAGGTAAGCTCAACCCTAACCCCTTACTTTAACCCTATCCCTAACCTCAACCCTAACCCTAACCTTATCCCTAAGCCTAACTCTAAACCTAACCCTAGAACTAACCCTAACCCTACCTATAAACCAAACCCTAGCCCTAACCCTAACCCTAAACATAATCCTAGAACTAACCCTAACCCTAACCATACCCATAACCCAAACCCTAGCCCTAACCCTAACGATAACCCTAGCCCTTACACTAAACCTAACCCTAGCCCTAACCATAACTCTAACCCTTTCCTAACTTTAACCGTAACCATAGCCGACCCCAAACCCAATGCTAACCCTAACCCTTGCCCTTGTCCTTGCCCTAACCCCAGCACTAACCATAACCCTACGCAAGCCCTAACCCTAAATCTAACCCTAACCCTAATTATAACCCTCGCCCTCACCCTCACCCTAACCCTAGCCCTAACCCTAACCCTAACCCTAACCTAACCCTAACCCTAACCCTAACTCTAGCCCTAGCTCTAACCCTAACACTAACCCTAGCTCTAGCCCTAACACTAACCCTAACCCTAACCCTAAACCTAACACTAACCGTAACACTAAACCTAGGGCTAGGCCTACCCCTACCCCTAACCCTAACCATAACACTAGACCTAGCTCTAAGCCTAACCACAGCCATAGCCCTTACCCTAACCCTAATCCTAACCCTAGCCCTAAGCTTAACTGTAACCCTAACCCTAGTTCTAATGATAATCCTAAACCTAACCATAACCCTAACCCTAACCCTAACCCGAAACCTAACCCTAACACTAACACTTACCCTAGCCCTAGCACTAACCCTAACCCTAAACCTAACACTAGCCCAAGCTGTAACCCTAACTCTAGCCTGAGCCCTAACCTAGCCCAAGCCCTAACCTTAACCCAAACCCTAAACATAGCCATTGCCCTTACCTTAACAATAACCGTAGCCCTAGACCTAGCCCAGGGCTAACCCTAACCATAACCCTATCCCTAAACATAACCCTAGCCCTAACCATAACCCTAACCTTAACCCTAACAGTAACCCTAGCCCTAACCCTGGCCCTAACCCTACCCTAACATTTACCATAGTCCTAACACAAACCCTAACCCTAGCCCTAGAACTAGACCTACCCTAACCCTAACCCTAACCCTAACCCTAACCCTAATGCTAACCCAGGCCTAGCCCTAGCCCTGACCCTACCTCTAAACCTAGCCGTAACACTAACCCTAACAGTAACTCTAACACTAGCCGTAGCCCTAGCCCTAAACACAACACAAACCCTAGCCCAATTACTAACCCTAACCCTTACCATAGTCCTAACCCTAAACCTAACACTAGCCCTAGCACTAGTCCTATCCCTAATCAAAACCCTAATCCTAATCCTATACCTAGCCCTAGCCCTAACCCTAACCCTAGCCCTAAACCTAACCCTATCCCTAATGTAACCTTAACCCTAACCCTAACCCTAACCCTATCCCTAACCTCAACCCTAAGCCTAACGGAAGCCCTAACCCTAACCCTAAACCTAACCCTAGAACTAACCCTAACCCTAATCCTACCCATAACCATTACCCTAGCCCTAACCCTAACCCTAACCCTAGCCCTTAACTAACCCTAACCCTAGCCCTAAACCTAACCCTAACCCTGGCCCTAACCCTAACCCTACCCTAGCCCAAACATAAAATTATCCCAACCCTAACCCTGGCCCTTGTCCTCGCCTTAACCCTAACACTAACCCCAACCCTAGCCCTAACCATAACCCTAACCCTAACCCTAACCCTAGCCCTAGCCCTAGCACTAGTCCTAGCCCTAACACTAACCCTAACACTAGCCCTAGCCCTAATACTAACCCTAACTGTAACCTTAACCCTAACCCCTAACCCTAACACTAAACACAACCCTAATCCTAAACTTAGCCCTTACACTCACCATAAAACTAAACCTAACAGTAACTCTAACCATAACCCTAACCTTAGATCTAACCCTAACCCTAAGCCAAACCCTAACCCTATCCCTAGCCCTAAACCTAACCCTAAACTTAGCCCTAGCACTAACCCTAACACTAGCCCTAGAACTAGCCCTAGCATTAACCCCAAAACAAACCCTAACCATAGCCCTAGCCATAACCTTAACCCTAACCCTAACCATATCACTAGCCCTAACCTTAACCCTAACCCTAACTCTAGCCGTCACCCTAACCCTAACCATAATCCTAGCCCTAACCCTAACCCTAGCCCTAACCCTAACCCTAGCTCTAGCCATAACCCTAACCTTAGCCCTAACCCTATCCCTAGCCATACCACTAACCCTAACCAAAACCCTGGCCCTAACTCTAACCCTAACCCTAACCTTACCCTCGGCCTAAACCTTAACCTAACCCTAGCCTTGCACAAGCCCTAGCCTTAACCCTAACCCTAACCTTAGCACTAGCCCTAGCACTAAATTTAAGCCAACTGTAACCCTAACCCTAAAACTAACCTTAACCCTCACACTAACCCCAAACCTAACACTAACCCTAACCCTATCACTAGCACTAAACTTAATGCAATCCCTAACCCCAGTCCTCAACTGAACCCTAACCGTAGACCTAGCCTTAACCCTAAACCTAGCACTAGCCCTAAACGAAACCCTAATCCCAGCCCTAACCCAAAAACTAACCCTAGTCCTAAACCTAACCCTAACCCTAACCCTAGCCCTTAGAGTTAACCTAACCCTTACCCTAGTGATAACCTTATCCTTACCCTTGCCCTAACCCAACCCTAACCCTAACCATTGTCCTAGCCCTAGCTGTAACAATACTGCTAGCCCTCACTCAAAACCTGACCCTAATTCTAGCAATAGCACTAGCCCTAGCCCTAATCCTAGCCCTAGACATAACCATAACCCTAACGCTAGCCCTAGCCCTAACCCGAACCCTAAACATAGCCATAGCCCTAACCCTAACCCTAAACCTATTGCTAGCCCTAACCCCAACCCTAAGCTTAACCCTAGCCCTAAACCTAAACCTAACCGAAGCAGTAGCCCTAAACCTAATCCTAACCCTAACCCTAATCCTAGCCCTAAACTTAACCCTAACCCTAAACATAGCCATAGCCCTAAACATAACCCTAAAATAGCCCTACCCCTAACCCTAATCCTAGACCTAACCCTAACCCTAACCCTAAAACTAACACCAACCCTAGCCCTAGACCAAAACCTAACCCTAACACTAACCCTGACATTAGACCTAACTCAAACCCTAACCCTAGTCCTAGACCGAGCCCTAGCACTAACCATAACCCTAACCCTAAACATAGCCCTAGCCCTAACCCTAACCTAATCCTAGACCTAGCCCTAGCCCTAACCCTAACCCAAACCCTAGCCATAGCCCTTACCCTAACCCAAACCCCATCCCTAACTCCAAGACTAACCATAGACCAAGCCCTAACCCTAACCCTATCCCTAAACTTAACCCTTACTCTAACCCTAGCTCTAGCCCTAACCCTAACAATAGCCCTAACCCTAGCCCTAACCCTATCCCTAGCCCTGAACCTAACCAAAACCTGACCCTAACGCTAACCCTAATCCTAACCGTTACACTAGGTCTAACCCTAACCATAGCCCTAGCACTAGACCTAGCCCTAAAGCTAACCCTAGCCCTAACCCTAAGCCTAACAACAGACCTAGCCCTAACCCTAACCCTAGCCCTAGTCCTAACCCTAATCCTAACCCTAATCCTAGCCTTAATACTAACCCTACCCATTGCCCAAGCCATAACCCAAACCCTACCCATTTACCCAACCCTAACCCTAGCCCTAAACCTAACCCTAACCCTAACCCAAGCAGTAGCCCTAAACCTAACCCTAATCCTAGCCCTAAACTTAACCCTAACCCTAGCCCTAGCCCTAACCCTAACCCTAATCCTAGCTCTAACCCTAACCCTAATCCTAGCCCTAGCCCTAACCTTAAAATTAAACCTAACCCTAACCCTAACACCAACCCTAGCCCTAGACCTAACCCTAACCCTGACACTAGCCCTAGCTCTAACCTTAACCCTAGCCCTAGACCGAGCCCTAGCCCTAACCTTAACCCTAACCCTAACTCTACCCCTGAACATAGCCCTAGCCCTAACCCTAACCCTAGTCCTAGACCTAGTCCTACCCCTAACCCTAACCCTAAATGTAGCAACAGCCCTTACCCTAACCCTAACCCCAGCCCTAACTCTAAGCCTAACCATAGACCTAGCCATAATAATAACCCTAACCCTAGCCCTAGCCCTAACCCTAACCCTAACTCTAACCCTAGCCCTAACCCTAACCCTAACTCTAACCCTAGCTCTAGCCCTACCCCTAAACCTAGCCAAACACTATCCCTAACCCTAGGCCTCAACCTAACCAAAACCCTGACCCTAACCCTACCCCTAACTCTTACTTTATTTTTTTTATCTTTTATTTAATGATTATAAATTTCCAAAGCACGACTCATGGATTACAATGGCTTCCCCCCCCCCCGCATACCGTCCCTCCCACCCACAACCCTTCCCTTTCCCACTCCCTCTCCCCTTCCATTCACATCAAGATTCATTTTCGATTATCTTAATATACAGAAGATCAGCCTAGTATACATTAAGTAAGGATTTCAACAGTTTGCTCCCACACAGAGACATAAAGTGAAAAATAATAGATGATTTTTTTAAATGATGATGAAATCAGATCAGACCTCTTGTCATGTTTAATCCCACTGAGAGTCAAGTTGGGAATTGATAATTTCTTTTTTTTTTTTTACAGAAGATCAGTTTAGTGTACATTAAGTAAAGATTTCAACCTTTTGCACCCCCATAGAAACACAAAGTGAAATATACTGTTTAAGTACTCGTTATAGCATTAAGCCTCAATGTACAGCACATTAAGGACAGCGATCCTACATGAGGAGTAAGTGCACAGTGACTCCTGTTGTTGACTTTACAAATTGACACTCCTGTCTGTGGCATCAGTAATCTCCCTATGCACCAGTCATGAGTTTCCAAGGCTATGGAAGCCCCTTGAGTTCTCCGACTCTTATCTTGTTTAGACATGGTCATAGTCAAAGTGGAGGTTCTCTCCTCCCTTCAGAGAAAGGCACCTCCCTATTTGAAGACCTGTTCTTTCCACTGGGATCTCACTCACAGAGATCTTTTTGCCAGAGTGTCTTGGCTTTCCATGCCTGAAATACTCTCATGGGCTTTTCAGCCAAATCCGTAACTCTTACTTTAAACCTAGCCATAGACCTAACTCTAAACTTAACCCTAGCCCTGACCCTAAGCCTACCATAGACCTAGCCCTAACCCTAACCCTAGCTTTAGTCTTAACCCTAACCCTAACCCTAACCCTAATCCTAGCCCTAACACAAACCCTACCCAATGACCCAGCCCTAACCTTAACACTAGCCGTAGGCCTAACCCTAACCCTAACCCTAGCCCTAGACCTAACCCTAACCCTAACCCTAAACCTAAACCTAAACCTAACCCTAACCCAAACACCAACTGTAGCACTAGACCTAACCCTAACCCTAACCCTAACCCTAACACTAACCCTGACACTAGCCCTAGCTCTAACACTAACACTAGCCATAGACCGAGACCTAGCACTAACCCTAACCCTAAACATAGCCCTAGAACTAACCCTAACCCTAGTCCAAGACCTAGCCACAGCCCTCACTTGAACCCTAAAACTAACCCTAGCCGTAACCCTAAACCTAACCCTAGCCCTTACCATAAGTGTAACAGCTAGCCCTAACCATAAGCCTAACCATAGACCTAGCCCTAACCCTAAACCTAGCCCTAGCCCTAACTGTAACCCTAGCTCTAGCTCTAAAAATAACACTAACCTAGCTGTAGCCCTAACCCTAACCCTAGCCCTAACCCTAACCCTAAACCTAACCCTAACACTAGCCCTAACCCTAATCCTAACCCCGGCCCAAACCCTAACCCTAACACTTACCCTAGCCCTAAAGCTAACCCTAACCCTAGCCCTAGCCCTAGACCTAGCCCTAATCCTAACCCTAACACTAACCCTAGCCCTAGCCCTAACACTAACCCTAACCCTAGCAATAACCCTAACTCTAACCCGAACCATAAACATAGCCCTAGCCCTAGTCTAGCCCTAACCATAACCCTAGCCCTAGACCTAGCCCTAACCCCAACCCTAACCGTGACCCTAGCCCTAGCCCTAATACTAACCCTTACCATAGCCATAACCCTAACTCTAACTCTAACCATAAACATAAACATAAACATAAACCTAGCCCTAGTTTAGCCCTAACTGTAACCCTAGCCCTAGCCCTAGCCCTAACCCTAACCCTTACCCTAACCTAACCCTAACCCTAACCCTAACCCTAGTGCTAGCACTAATCATAGCCCTAACCCTAACCATAACCCTAGCCCTAGCCTTAACCCTGACGTATCCTAGCCCTAACCCTAACCATAATGTAAGCTTAACCCTAACCCCTTTCAATAACCCTATCCCTAAACTCAACCCTAACCCTAAATTTAGCCCTAACCCTAACTCTAGCCCTAGCCATAAACCTAACACTAAACCTAGCTCTAGCCCTAACCCTAACCCTAACCCTAACCCTAACCCTAAACCTAACACTAACTTTAGGCCTAGGCCTATCCCTATCCCTAACCCTAACCCTAGCCCTAGCCCTAGCCATAGCCCTTACCCTATCCCTAACCCTAATCCTAACCCTAGCCCTAATTTTGACCCTACCCCTAACCCTAGTTCTAACCCTAACTCTAAACCTAACCATAACCCGAAACCTAACCCTAACCTAACACCCTAGCCCTAGCACTAACCCTAACAAGAACCCTAACCCTAACACTAGCCCAAGTTATAACCCTAACCCTAGCTCTACCTTAGCCCTAGCCCTAACCATAACATTAACCCTAACCCTAAACATAGCCATTGCCCTAATTCTAACCCTACCCTTAGCCCTAGACCTAGCCCTAGCCCTAACCTCAACCCTATCCCTAAACCTAACCCTAGCCCTAACCATAACCATAACCTTAACCATAACAGTAACCCTAGCCCTAACCCTAACCCTAAACCTGGCCCTAAGCCTACCATAACACTTACCATAGCCTTAACCCTAACCCTAACCCTAGATCTAGCACAAGACCTAGCCCTAACCCTAACCCTAACCCTAACCCTAACCCTAACCCTAACCCAGGCCTAGCCCTAGCCCTAACCATAACCCTTAACCTAGCTGTAACCCTAACCCTAACCGTAACTCTAACCCTAGCCGTAGCCGTAAACCTAACCCTAAAACAAACCCTAGCACTTGTACTAACACTAACCCTTACCATAGCCCTAACCCGAACCCTAATCCTATAACTAATTTAACCTTAACCCTAACCCCTAAACGTAACCCTACCCCTAACCTCTACCCTAAGCCTAACATTAGCCCTAACCCTAATCCTAAACCTAACCGTAGAACTAACCCTAACCCTAATCCTAACCATAACCCTTACCTTGACCTAACCCTAACCCTAACCCTAGCCTAACCCTAACTCTAACCCTGGCCCTAACCGTAACCCTACCCTAGCCTGAACCTAACCCTAATCCTTTTTTTATTATTTATAGTAACATCACTGTGATATTGGTATGCTGATATGTGGTCCACATTTGGATAACCTAACTTTAACCCTAACCCTAACCCTAACCCTAACCCTCGTCCTCGCCCTCGCCCTAACCCTAGCACTAACACTAACCCTAACCCTAGCCCTAACCATAACCCTAACCCTAACCCTAACCCTAGCCCTAACCCTAACCATAACCATAGCACTAGCCCTAATCTTAACCCTAACCTTAACCCTAACACTAAACCTAGCCCTAGCCCTAAACCTAACACTAAAATTAGCCCTAGCCCTAACCCTAACCCTAGCCCTACCCTATACCTAACCCTAACCCTAGCCAAACCTTAACCATAGACCTAATCCTAACCCTAGACCTATCCCTAAACCTAACCCTAACACTAATCCTAGCCCTAACCCTAACCCTACCAATTGCCCCAACCCTAACCATAACCTTAACACTAGCCCCAGGCTAACCCTAACCCTAACCCTAAACATAATCACAGCCCTGGCCCTAACCCTAACCTTAGCCCTATCCCTAAACCTAACACTAGCCCTAGCCCTAACACTAATCCTAACCCTAGCCGTAATCCTAACCCTAACCATAGACCTAGCCCTAACCATAACCCTATCCCGATCCCTAACCCTAACCCTAAACCTAGCCCTACCACTAACCCTACCATAGACCTAGCCCTATCCCTAACCCTAACCCTAAACCTAACACTAGCTAAAGCCCTCACCCGAACCCTAACCCTAACCCTAACCCGAGCTCTGGCCCTAACCCTAACACTAACCCTAACCCTAAACATAACCATAGAGCTAACCCTAACCCTAACCTGAGCCCTAACCATAACCCTAACCATAACCCAAACACTTACCATGGCCCTAACCCTAACCCTAGAACTAACACTAACCCTAGCCCTAGCACTAACATTAACCCAAATCCTAACCCTAACAGTAGCCCTAGCTCTAACACTAATCCTAGCCCTAGTCCTAGCCCTAGCCCTAATCCTAACCCTAAACCTAGCCCTAAGCATAAACATAGCACTAGCCCTAACCCTAACCCCAACTCTAACCCTAGCCCAAGACTACCCAAGTCCTAATACCACTCCTAACCCTAACCCTAGTCCTAACCCTAACCCTAACCCTAACCCTAACCCAAGCAATAGTCCTAACCCTAACCCTAACCCTAATCATAGCCCTAACCTTAACCCTAACCTTAAACATAGCCATAGCCCTAACCCTAACCCTAACTGTAGCCCTAGCCTTAACCCTAACCCTAATCCTAGTCGTAACCCTAACCTTAATCATAGCCATACCCTAACCCTAACCCTAACCGTAGCCCTAGCCTTAACCCTAACCCTAATCCTAGTCGTAACCCTAACCTTAAAATTAAACTTAACCCTAACCCTAACCCTAACCATAGCTCTGGTCCTAACCCTAACCATAACCAAAGACATAGCCCTAGCACTAACCATAATCCTAGACTTAAATCTAACAATACCCATTGCCCTAACCATACCCTATCCTAAACCTAGCCCTAGTCCTAGCCCTAACCCTAATCCTAGTCGTAACCCTAACCTTAAAATTAAACCTAACCCTAACCCTAACCATAGCTCTAGCCCTAACCCTAAGCATAACGAAAGACATAGCCCTAGCACTAACCCTAATCCTAGACCTAAACCTAACCATACCCATTGCCCTAACCTTACCCTATCCTAAACCTAGCCCTAGCCCTAACCCTAACCCTAAACCTAGCACTACCCCAACACTAAAACTAACCCTTACCCTAAACCTAAACCTAACCCTAACCCTAGCACTACCCTAAACCTAATATTTACCCTAGTGCTAACCCTAACCCTTGTCCTTGCCTTAACCCTAAAAAAAACCATTGACCCAGCCCTAACCCTGACCCAAACACTAGCCCCAGAACGAACCCTAATCCTATCCCTAACCCTAAGCCTAGCACTAGCCCTAACCCTAACCCTAACCCTAACCTTAACCCTAAACCTAAACCTAAACCTAACCCTAAACATAAACCTAACACTAACACTAACCTTAACACCAGCCCTAGACCTAACCCTAATGCTAACACTAAACACAGCCCTAGCCCTAATGCTAACTCTAGCCCTAGACCTAGCCCTAGCACTAAACCCAACCCAAACCCTAACCCAGCCCTAGCCCTAACCCTACCCAAACCCTAGCCCTAACATTAAACCTAACAATAGACCTAGCCCTAAACCTAACCCTAGGCCTAACCCTAACCCTAACCCTACCCTAACCCTAGCCCTAACCCTAAACCTAACCATAGACCTAGCCCTAACCATAACCCTAGCACTAGCCCTAACCCTAACCCAAACCCTAGCCCTCACCCTAACCATAACGATAGACCTATCTATCCCTAACTTTAACCATAACACTAGCTCTAGCCCTCACCCTATCTATAACCCTAACCCTATCTCTAGCCCTAACCCTAACACTAGCCCTAACCTAACCCTAACCATAGACCTAATCCTAACCCTAACACAAGCCATAATCATAAAGCTAACCCTGGCCCAAACCCTAACCCTAACACTTACCCTAGCTCTAACCCCAACCCTAACCCTAGCCCTAGACCTAACCCTTACCCAAACACTAACCCTAAGAGTAGCCCTAACTCTAACCCTAATCCTAACCCTAGTCCTAACCCTAGCCTAACCCTAAACCTAAACATAGCCCTAAACCTAACCCTAACCCCAAAGCTAACCCTAGCCCTAGACATAGCCATAGCCCTAACCACACTCCTAAACCTAACCCTAGTCCTAACCCTAACCTTAACCATAGCCCTAGCCCTAGCAAAAACATAACCCTAATCCAATTCCGAGCCCTAACCGCAACCTAAACCCTAAACCTAAAACTAACCCTAGCACTAAACCAACCCTAAAAATAGCCATAGCCCTACCCCTAAACCTAACCCTAGACCTAGCCCCAGCCGTAACCCTAACTCTAACCATAATCATAACACTAGCCCTACCCCTAACCCTAACCATAACCATAACCCTAGCCCTAACCCTAAACCTAACCCAAGACCTAGCCCTCACTCTAACCCTAATCCTGGACCTGAACCTAACGCTACCATTTGCACTAGCCTTACCATAACACTAACTCTAGCCCTAGCCCTAGCACAAACCCTAACCCTAACCCTAAACATAGCACTAACCCTAACCCTAAAACTAACACTAACCCTAAATCTGAAAAACCCTAGCACTTACCCTAACCCTAACCCTTACCCTAGTGCTAACCCTAACCCTTGCCCTTCCCTTAAACCTAACACTAACCATCGCCCCAACCCTAACACTAACCCAAACACTAGCCCCAGAACTAACCTTAATCCTAACCCAAATCCTAAGCTGAGCACTAGTCCTAACCCTAACCCTAAACCTAAACCTAACTCTAACCCTAAACATAAACCTAACCCTAACCTTAACACTAGCCCTAGAGCAAACCCTAACCCTAACATTAACCCTAAGACTGTCCCTAGCTCTAACCCTAACCCTAACCCTAACCCTAAACACAGACCTAGCCCTAATGCTAACTCTAGCCCTAGACCTAGCCCTGGCCCTAAACCCAAACCTAACCCTAACCCTAGCCCTAGACCTAACCCTAACCCTAAACCTAACCATAGACCTAGCCCTAACCATAACATTAGCCCTCGCACTAACCCTAACCCAAACCCTAGTACTAACCGTAACCATAACCATAGAACTAGCCCTATACCTAACCCTAACCATAACAGCTCTAGCCCTCACCCTAACCATAACCCTAACCCTGTCCCTAACCCTAACCCTAACACTTACCCTAGCCCTAACCTTTACACTAACCCTATCCCTATCCCTATCCCTATCCCTATCCCTATCCCTAACCCTAACGCTAACTCTAGCCCTAGCCCTATCCCTAACCCTAACCTTAGCCCTAGCCATAGCCCTAACGCTAACCTTAACCCAAGCACTAACCCTAACACTAACCGTAAACCTAACCCTAGACCTAGCCCTAGCCCTAACACTAATACTAGCCCTAAACCTACCAAAATGTAAGCTTAAACCTAAACCCTAACAATAACCCTATCCCTAACATCACCCTTGACCGTGCCCTAAAACTTGCACTAAAACTAACCCTAAAAATAGACCTAACCATAACTCTAACCCTAACCCTAGCCCTAGCACTAAAAATAACCCTAACGCTAACCCTAACCCTAGTTCTAGCCCTAATCATAACACTAACCCTAACCCTAACACTAATCCTAGCCTTAGCATAACCCTAACCCTAAGCTTAACTCTAACACTAGCCCTAGCTCAAACTCTAACCATCACGCTAGCACTAGCCCTAGCCCTAACACTAACCCTAACCCTAAACCTAACCCTAAACATGCCCTTGCACTAAACCTAATCCTAACCCTAACCCTGGCCCTAGACCTAGCCCTAGTCCTAACCCCAATACTAACCCTAACCCTAGCCCTGACCCTAACCCTAACCCTATCCCTAGCCCTATCCCAAACCCTAAACTTAACCTTAACTCTAGCCATAACCCTAAACCTAACCATAGACTTAGGCCTAACCCTAACCCTAATCCTAGCCCTAGCACTAACCCTAACCCTAAATCTAATTCTAGCTCTAGCCATAGCACTAACCCTAGCCCTAACCCTACCCCTAGCCATAGCCCTAACCCTACCCCTAGCCATAGCCCTAACCCTAACCATGACCCTAACACTAACCCTAACCATTAGATTGCACTAACCCTAACCCTAAACCAAGCCATAGCACAAGCCCTAACCCTAAACCTAAACCTAACCCTAGCTCTAGCCTTAACCCTAACCCTGCCACTAGCCCTAATCCTAATCCTAACCCTGGCCCCAACCCTAAGTCTAACACTTACCCTAGCCCTAAACCTAACCCTAACCCTAGCCCTAGCACTAGACCAAGCATAACCCTAACCCTAACCCTAACCCTAGCTCTAACACTAACCCTAACCCTAGCCATTACCCTAACTCTAACCCTAACCATAAACATAACCCTGGCCCTATCTAGCCCTAACTGTAACACTAACCCTAGCACTAGCACTAGACCTAGCCCTAACCCTAACCCTAACACAGCCCTAGACCTTACACTAACCCTAACCCTAGCCATAACCCTAAATCTAATCTTAACCATAAACATAACCCTAGCCCTAGTCTAGCCCTAACCGTAACCCAAAGCCTAGCCCTAGCCCTAACCCTAACCCTTACCCTAGACCTAACCCTAACCCTAACCCTGGCGCTAGCACTAGTCCTAGCCCTAACTCTACCATAACCCTAGCCCTAGACAAAACCCTAATGTATCCTAGCCCTAACCCTAACCCTAATGTAAGTTTAACCCAACCCCCTTACCCTAACCCTATCCCTAACCTCAACCCAAACCCTAAATTTAGCCTTACCCTAATCCTAAACCTAAACCTAGAACTAACCCTAACCCTAACCCTATCCATAACCCAAGCCCTAGCGCTAACCTTAACCCTAACCTTAGTCCTTAACTAAACCTAACCCTAGTCCTAACCATAACACAACCCTGGCCCTAACCCTAACATAACCCTAGCCCAACCCTAAACCTAACCCACACCCTAACCCTTGCCTTCATCCTCGCCCTAACCCTGCCACTAACCCTAATACTACCCAAGACCTAAGCCTAACCCTATCCCTAACCCTAACCCTAACTCTAGCCCTCGCCATCATGCTAACCCTAACCCTAACCCTAGCCCTAGCCCTAGCCCTTACCCTAAACCTAACCCTAACCCTAACCCTAACTCTAGCCCTAGCCCTAAACCTAACACTAAACCTAGCTCTAGCCCTAACACTAACGCTAACCCTAACCCTAAACCTAACACTAACCCTAGGCCTATCCCTACCGCTAACCCTAACCCTAGCCCTAAACCTAGACCTAGCCCTATCCCTTACCCTAACCCTAATCCTAACCATAGCCCTAACTTTGACCCTAATCCTAACCCTAGATCTAACCCTAACTCTAAACCTAACCATAACCCTAACCCTAACCCGAGACCTAACCCTAACCCTAACACTTACCCTAGCGCTAGCACTAACCCTAACCCTAAACCTAACCCAAACACTAGCCCAACCTATAAAAGTAACCATAGCCCCAGCCCTAGCCCTAACACTAACTCTAACACTACTCTAACATAGCCATTGCCCTAAATCTAACCCTAACCTTAGCTGTACACCTAGCCCTAGCCCTAACCCTATCACTAACCCTAACCCTAGCCCTAGCCCTAACCATAACCCTAACCTTAACCCTAACAGTAACCCTATCCCTAACCATAACCCTAACCCTGGCCCTAAACCTACACTAAAACTTACAATAGCCTTAACCCTAATCCTAACCCTAGCCTTGCACTAGACCTAGCCCTAACCCTAACCCTAACCCTAACCCTAACCCTAACCCTAACCCTAACCCAGGCCTAGCCCTAGCCCTAACCTTAACCCTTCACCTAGCTGTAACCCTAACCCTAACCGTAACACTAACCCTAGCCATTGCCGTAGCCCTAACCCTAAAACAAACCCTAGCCCCAGCACTAACCCTAACCCTTACCTAGCCCTTACCCAAACTCTAATACTAACACAAATTAAACTTAACCCTAACCCCTAAACCTAACCCTATCCCTAACCTCTACCCTAAGCCTAACCTTAGCCTTAACCCTAACCCTAAACCTAACTGTAGAATTAACCCTAACACTAATCCTAACCATAATCCTTACCCTAGACCTAACCATAACCTAACCCTAGCACTTACCCGAACCCTAACCCTAGCCCTAACCCTAACTCTAACCCTGGCCCTAATGCTAAGCCTACCCTAGCCTAAACCTAAACCTAACCCTAACCCTAACCCTAACCCTCGTCCTCGCGTTAGCCCTAGCAGTAACCCTAACCCTAACCCTAGCCCTAACCATAAACCTAACCTTAACCATAGCCCTAACCCTAACCCTAACCATAGCACTACCATAAACTTAACCCTAACCCTAGCCCTAACCCTAACCCTAATCCTAAACCTAACCCTAAAATTAGCCCTAACCCTAATGCTAACCCTAGCCCTAGAACTATACCTAACCCTATCCCTAGCCCTAACCTTAACCATAGACCTAGCCCAAACCATAACCATAACTCTAGACCGAGCCCTAACCCTAAACCTAACCCTAACTCTAGCTGTAGCCGTACCCCTAACGCCATATCTAACCAAACCCTAGACCTAGCCCTAAACCTAACCCTAACACTAATCCTAGCCCTATCCCGAACCCTACCAATTGCCCCAGTCCTAACCATAACCCTAACACTAGACCCAGAAATAACGCTAACCCTAAACCTAACCCTAACCCTAACCATAAACACAGCCCTAGCCCTAACCCTAGCTCTAGCCTCACCGAGCCCTAGCCCTAATACCAACCCTAACCCTACCTTAGCCGTAACCCTAATCCTAACCCTATCCCTAGCCCTAACCCTAACCCTAGACCTAGCCCTACCCCTAACCCTAACCATAGACCAAGCCCTAACCCTAACCCTAGCCCTAACACTAACCCTAACACTAACACTAGCTCTAGCCCTCACCCTTACCCTAAACCTAACCTTAACCCTAGCCATAACGCTAACACTAGCCCTAAACCTAACCATAACCATAGACCTAACCCTAACCCTAACCCTAACCAAGCCCTAACCCTAACCCTAACCCTAACCCTAACCCTAACACTTAACCTGGCCCTAACTCTAAACCTAACCCTAGCCCTAACACTAACCCTAGCCCTAGCACTAACCCTAACCCTAACCCTAACCCTAACAGTAGCACTAGCTCTAACTCTAATCCTAGCCCTAGTCCTAAGCCTAGCCCTAATCCTAACCCTAAACCTAACCCTAAACAAAACCCTAGCCCTAACCCTAATCCTAACCCTAGCCCAAGTCCAAGACCTAGCCCTAGACCTAAGCAGACTCCTAAAACTAACCCTAGTCCTAACCTTAACCCTAACCATAGCCCTAGCCCTAGCCCTAAACCTAACCCTAACCCTATTGTGAGCACTAACCGCAACCCAACCCTAACCCTAGACCTAAACTTAACTGTAACCCTAGCCCTAACACTAACCCTAACCCTAGCATTAACCCTAACCCTAGCACTACCCTAACCCTAACACCAACCCTAAACATAGCCATAGCCCTAACCCTAAACCTCATCCTAGCCCTAGCCATAGCCAAA
Source organism: Oryctolagus cuniculus (assembly GCF_051225735.1). Lineage (NCBI taxonomy): Eukaryota > Metazoa > Chordata > Mammalia > Lagomorpha > Leporidae > Oryctolagus > Oryctolagus cuniculus. The sequence goes on from NC_142879.1 coordinate 84,259,326, forward strand.
CCCCAACGCTAACCATAATCATATCCCTATCCCTAACCCTAACCGTAATCCTAGACCTAAACCTAACCCCACCCATTGCCCTAGCCCTAACCCTAACACTTAATATAGTGCTAACCCTAAACCTTGCCCTTGCCTTAACCCTAACACTAACCATAGCCCTAGCCCTCGCCCTAAATATAGTCCTAGACCTAACTCAAAAGTCAACCCTAACCATAGCCCTAACCCTAGTCCTAATCCTAGCCCTAGCACTAACCCTAAACCGAACCCTAGCCTGAGCCCTAAACCTAACCCTAAATATAGCCATAGCCCTAACCATAACCCTAGCCCTAGCCCTAACCCTACACATTGCACCAGGCCTAACCCTAACCCTAACACTAGCCTCAGAACTAACCCTAATCCTAACCCTAACCAAAAGCCTCGCACTGACCCGAACCCAAAACCTAAACATAAACCTAACCCTAACCCTAACCCTAGCCCTAGACATAACCCTAACCTTAACCCTAAACATAAAACTAACCCTAATCCTAACCCTAACCCTAAGCCTAGCACTAGCCCTAACCCTAACCCTAGTCCTAGCTCTAACCCTAACCCTAGCCCTAGCCCTAATCTTAAACCTAACCCTAACCCTAGTTCTGGCCCTAACCCTAACCCTAACCCTAACACTAACCCTAGCCCTTGCCCTCACCCTATCCCTAACCCTAATTCTAACACTAGCCCTAGCTCTAACCCTAACCCTCGAGCTAGCCCTATCCTTATCCCTAGCACTAACCCTAACCCTAAACCTCAACCTAACCCTAAAATTAGCCCTAAACCTAACCCTAAACCTATCCCTAGACATAGCCCTAGCACTAACCCCAACACTAAACCTAACCATAGCCCTAACCCTAACACTAATCATAACACTATCCCTAGACCTATACCTAACCCTAAACCTAACTCTATCACTAACCCTAACCATAGACCAAGCCCTAAAGCTAACCCTAACCCGAGACCGAGAGCTAACCCTAACCCTAACCCTAACCCAATCCCTAACTGTAGATGTAAACCTAACCCTAGCCCAAACGCTACCCCTAGCCCTGGGCCTAACACTAACCATAAATCTGACACTGACCCTGACCCTAACCCTAACCCTTACTCTAGCCCTAACCCTAACCCTAACCCTAGCCATAGCACAAGCCCTAACCTTAACCCTAACCCACCCTAGCCCTAGCCCTAGCACTAAACCTATCCCTAACCATAACCATAACCCTAACCCGAACCTAACACTAACTCTAGCCCTAACCCTAACCCTAACCCTAGCTCTAGAGTTACCCCTAACCCTAACCCTAGCCCTAACACTAATATTAGCCCTAGCACTAACCCTAAACAAAACCCTTATCCTAACAGTAGTCCTAGCTCTAACCCTAATCCTATCCATAGTACTAGCCCTAGCCCTAACCCTAACCCTAAAGCTAACCCTAACTCTAAACATATGCCTAGCCCTAACCCCAACCCAAACCCTAACCCTAATCCTAGACCTAGCCCTAGCCCTAACCCCACTCCTAACCCTAACCATAGTCCTAACTCTAACCATAGCCCTAGCCCTAGCCCTAGCCCTAAATCTAACCCTAACACTATTCCGAGCACTAACCGCAACCCAAACCCTAACAATAGACCTAACCTTAACCCTAACCCTAGTCCTAGCCCTAACACTAATCCTAAACCTAGCACTAACTCTAACCCTAAACCCAACCCTAAACATAGCCATAGCCCTAACCCTAAACCTAACCCTAGCCCTAGCCCTAACCGTAACCCCAACCCTAACAATAATCATAACCCTAGCCCTAACCCCAACCCTAAGCATAACCATAACCCTAGCCCTTGCCTTAACTCTAACACTAACCATTGCCCCAGCCCTAACCTTAACCCAAACACTAGCCCCAGAACTAACCCTAATCCTTACACTAACCCTAAGCCTAGCACTAACTCTAACCCTAACCCTAACCCTAAACCCAAACCTAAATCTAACCCTACCCTAAACATAAACCTAACCCTAACCCTAAACTTAACACTAGCCCTAGGAGGAGAGACGCCCAGGGCTCCGAGTCCACACATCGGCGCTGGAAGTGGAGGTGAGCTTAGTAACCAGAGACATTGGCGGGGAAACGGCGGACAGAATTTTAGAGGGACGCGGGTTTTGAAGCGGGAAAGTCCAATAGACTACAGGAGAGAAGGAAAAATAAATAAATAAATAAATAAATAAATAAATAAATAGGTGGGGGCATACTGGTACAGACAAGTTCCACTCTCTGCCAACCTTGCAAAGGTGAGCAAGAGACAAAGAGCTGGGATATACATAATAAAAGGGGAGAGTTAAGACTACAATTCAGTAGCCTAGGCAACCCAGTGGGAGTCCGCAGGACTCTTTGGGTAGAAGCCAGGAAGCTAAATACCATCCATTCTGCTCAGCCTTGCAGTATTACTTACCTCCTGAACAAAAAATAAAATAAAATAAAATAAAATAAAATAAAATAAAATAAAATAAATAAATGAATAAATAAATAGAGATTTACCACACATAACCTGAGGGTGTCACCTTTGCACACCTGTAACCCTGAAGAACGAAGCAGAGCTCTCAGGCCACACCCATCTCAAGCCTCCAAGGCTCCTCCATCAGCAGGCAGTACACTTAACACGGACATAGTATAATAATAATAATAATAATAATAAAAAAACTCACAGTGAGGGAAACAGAATTAACCATGCCAAGCAATAAACACAGAAATCGAGGGAACAAGATCAACGATGACATTATGATGCCTCCAAATAAACAAAACACCCCAAGTCAAGATTATGAAGATGATGAGATAGAAGAAATGCAAGATATGGATTTCAAAAAATTTATGATAAGAACATTTAGAAGTTTTCAAAAGCAAATCCTTGAACTACAGAAATCCTTATTGGACAGGATTGAGAATCTCCCTCGTGAAAATGAAATTTTAAGGAAGAATCAAAATGAAATGCAGAAACTAGTAGAGCAGGAAAGTGTGATAGTGAAGAGAAATCAAAATGAAATGAAGAGCTCAATAGATCAAATGACAAACACATTAGAGAGCCTTAAAACAGAATGGGTGAAGCAGAAGAGAGAATATCAGACTTAGAAGACAGAGAACAGGAAAGGATACAGTCAAACCAAAGAAAAGAAGAGGAAATTAGAGATCTAAAAAATATTGTTGGGAATCTACAGGATACTATTAAAAAAACCAACATTCGGGTTCTAGGAGTTCCTGAAGGCATGGAGAGAGAGAAAGGATTAGAAGGCCTTTTTAGTGAGATACTAGCAGAGAACTTTCCGGGTCTGGAGAAGGACAGAGACATCCTAGTACAGGAAGCTCATAGAACCCCCAGTAAACATGACCAAAAGAGATCCTCACCACGACACGTTGTAATTAAACTCACCACAGTGAAACATAAAGAAAAGATCCTAAAATGTGCAAGAGAGAAATGTCAGATTACTCTCAGAGGATCTCCAATCAGACTCACAGCAGACTTCTCGTCAGAAACACTACAGGCTAGGAGGGAATGGTGAGACATAGCACAGGTGCTAAGAGAGAAAAATTGCCAGCCCAGAATATTATATCCTGCCAAGCTCTCATTTGTGAATGAAGGTGAAATAAAGACCTTTCATAGCAAACAGAAATTGAAAGACTTTGTGGCCACTCGTCAGGCCCTGCAAAAGATACTTAAAGATGTGCTACACTCAGAAACACAGAAACACGGCCATCAATATGAAAGAAAGAAGGGAAAGGAAGAACACCTACCAGTAAAAGAGCATGGGAAGCTCAAAGCATATACTAGAAAATATCTCCGGGAAAATGGCAGGGCAAAGTCACTATGTATCAATAGTCACATTAAACGTGAATGGCCTGAACTGTCCAGTTAAAAGACACAGATTGGCTGACTGGCTTAAGGAACAACACCCAACTATTTGTTGCCTACAAGAAACACATCTCTCTAACAAAGAGGCATGCAGAGTGAAAGTGAAAGGTTGGAAAAAGATATTCCATGCCAACAGAAACCAAAAAAAAGCAGGTGTAGCCATATTAATATCAGACAAAATAAACTTTAATACAAAAACTGTTAAGAGAGACAAAGAGGGGCACTATATAATGATTAAGGGTTCAATTCAACAGGAAGATATAACAATTATCAATGTATATGCACCTAATTACAGGGCACCGGTCTATTTAAAAGATATGTTAAGGGACTTAAAGGGAGACTTAGATTCCAATACAATAGTACTGGGGGACTTCAATACTCCACTCTCAGAAATAGATAGATCATCCAGACAGAAGATCAACAAGGAAACAGCAGATTTAATTGACACTATTGCCCAAATGGATCTAACAGATATCTACAGAACTTTCAATCCTACATCTAAAGATTTTACATTCTTCTCAGCAGTGCATGGAACCTTCTCTATTTTTGATCACATAGTAGGTCATAAAGCAAGTCTCAGCAATTTTAAAAGAATTAGAATCATACCATGCAGTTTCTCAGACCACAGTGGAATGAAGCTGGAAATGAGCAACTCAGGAAACCCAAGAAAGTATGCAAACACATGGAGACTGAACAACATGCTCCTGAATGAACACTGGGTCATTCAAGAAATCAAAAGAGAAATCAGAAACTTTCTGGAAGTAAATGAGGATAACAACACAACATATCAAAACTTATGGGATACGGCAAAAGCAGTATTGAGAGGCAAGTTTATAGCAATAGGTGCCTATATCAAGAAATTGGAAAGGCACCAAATAAATGAGCTTTCAGCACATCTCAAGGACCTAGAAAATTTGCAGCAAACCAGACCCAAATCTAGTAGGAGAAGAGAAATAATTAAAATCAGAGAAGAAATTAACAGGATTGAATCCAAAAAAACATTACAAAAATCAGCCAAGCGAAGAGCTGGTTTTTTGAAAAAATAAACAAAATTGACACCCCATTGGCCCAACTAACTAAAAAAAGAAGACAAAAGACCCAAATCAATAAAATCAGAGATGAAAAAGGAAACATAACAACAGACACCACAGAAATAAAAAGAATCATCAGAAATTACTACAAGGACCTGTATGCCAGCAAACAGGGAAACCTATCAGAAATGGATAGATTCCTGGACACATGCAACCTACATAAATTGAACCAGGAAGACATTGAAAACCTAAATAGACCCATAACTGAAACAGAAATTGAAACCATTATAAAGGCCCTCCCAACAAAGAAAAGCCCAGGACCAGATGGATTCACTGCTGAATTCTACCAGACATTTAAAGAAGAACTAATTCCATTTCTTCTCAAATTATTCAGAACAATTGAAAAAGATGGAATCCTCCCAAATTCTTTCTATGAAGCCAGCATCACCTTAATCCCTAAGCCAGAGAAAGATGCAGCACTGAAAGAAAATTACAGACCAATATCCCTGATGAACATAGACGCAAAAATCCTCAATAAAATTCTTGCCAATAGAGTACAACAACACATCAGGAAAATCATCCACCCAGACCAAGTGGGATTAATCCCTGGTATGCAGGGATGGTTCAACATTCGCAAATCAATCAATGTGATTCACCACATTAACAGACTGCAGAAGAAAAACCATATGATTATCTCAATAGATGCAGAGAAAGCATTTGATAAAATTCAACACCCTTTCATGATGAAAACTCTAAGCAAATTGGGTATAGAAGGAACATTCCTCAATATAATCAAAGCAATTTATGAAAAGCCCACAGCCAGCATCCTATTGAATGGGGAAAAGTTGGAAGCATTTCCACTGAGATCTGGCACCAGGCAGGGATGCCCACTCTCACCACTGCTATTTAACATAGTTCTGGAAGTTTTAGCCAGAGCCATCAGACAAGAAAAAGAAATTAAAGGAATACAAATTGAGAAGGAAGAAGTCAAACTATCCCTCTTTGCAGACGATATGATTCTTTACTTAGGGGATCCAAAGAATTCTACGAAGAGACTATTGGAACTCATAGAGGAGTTTGGCAAAGTGGCAGGATATAAAATCAATGCAAAAAATCAACAGCCTTTGTATACACAAGCAATGCCATGGCTGAGAAAGAACTGCTAAGATCAATCCCATTCACAATAGCTACAAAAACAATCAAATACCTTGGAATAAACTTCACCAAGGACATTAAAGATCTCTACGATGAAAATTACAAAACCTTAAAGAAAGAAATAGAAGAGATACCAAGAAATGGAAAAATCTTCCATGCTCATGGATTGGAAGAATCAATATCATCAAAATGTCCATTCTCCCAAAAGCAATTTATAGATTCAATGCAATACCAATCAAGATACCAAAGACCTTCTTCTCAGATCTGGAAAAAATGGTGCTGAAATTTATATGGAGGCACAAGAGACCTCGAATAGCTAAAGCAATCTTGTACAACAAAAACAAAGCTGGAGGCATCACAATACCAGATTTCAGGACATACTACAGGGCAGTTGTTATCAAAACAGGATGGTACTGGTACAGAAACAGATGGATAGACCAATGGAACAGAATTGAAACACCTGAAATCAACCCAAACACTACTGCCAACTTATATTTGATCAAGGATCTAAAACCAATTCCTGGAGCAAGGACAGTCTATTCAATAAATGGTGCTGGGAAAACTGGATTTCCACATGCAGAAGCATCAAGCAAGAGCCCTACCTTACACCTTACACAAAAATCCACTCAACGTGGATTAAAGACCTAAATCTACGACCTGTCACCATCAAGTTATTAGAGAACATAGGAGAAACCCTTCAAGATATTGGCACAGGCAAAGAACTTCTGGAAAAGTCCTGGGAGGCACAGGCAGTCAAAGCCAAAATCAACTATTGGGATTGCATCAAATTGAGAAGTTTCTGTACTGCAAAAGAAACAGTCAGGAGAGTGAAGAGACAACCGACAGAATGGGAAAAAATATTTGCAAACTATGCAACAGATAAAGGGTTAATAACCAGAATCTACAAAGAGATCAAGAAACTCCACAAAAACAAAACCAACAACCCACTTAAGAGATGGGCCAAGGACCTCAATAGACATTTTTCAAAAGAGGAAATCCAAATGGCCAACAGGCACATGAAAAAATGTTCAAGATCACTAGCAATCAGGGAAATGTAAATCAAAACCACAACGAGGTTTCACCTCACCCCGGTTAGAATGGCTCACATACAGAAATCTACCAACAACAAATGCTGGCGAAGATGTGGGGAAAAGGGACACTAACCCACTGTTGGTGGGAATGCAAACTGGCCAAGCCACTGTGGAAGTCAGTCTGGAGATTCCTCAGAAACCTGAATATAACCCTACCGTTCGACCCAGCCATCCCACTCCTTGGAATTTACCCAAAGGAATTTAAATTGGCAAACAAAAAAGCGGTCTGCACCCTAATGTTTATTGCAGCACAGTTTACAATAGCCAAGACCTGGAACCAACCTAAATGCCCATCAACGGTAGACTGGATAAAGAAATTATGGGATATGTACTCTTTAGAATACTATACCGCAGTAAGAAACAATGAAATCCAGTAATTTGCAACAAAATGGAGGAATCTGGAACACATCATGCTGAGTGAAGTAAGCCAGTCCCAAAGGGACAAATACCATATGTTCTCCCTGATTGGTGACAACTAACTGAACACCAAAAAGGAAACCTGTTGAAGTGAAATGGACACTATGAGAAACATAGCCATAGCCCTAACCCTAAACCCTAAACCAAGACCTAGCCCTAACCCTAACCCAAATCCTAGACCTAAACCTAACCCTACCAATTGCCCTAGCCTTTCCCTAACCCTAACTCTACCCTAGCCCTAACCCTAACCCTAACCCTAACACTAAACCTAGGACTACCCCTACCTTAAAACTAACCCTAAGCCTAAACCTAACCTAAACCTAACCCTACACTTACCCTAACCCTAACCCTTACCCTAGTGCTACCTCTAACCCATGCCCTTGCCTTAACTCTAACACTAAACATTGCCCCAGCCCTAACCCTAACCCTAACACTAGCCCCAGAACTAAACCTAATCCTAACCCTAACCCTAAGCCTAGCACTAGCCCTAAACCTAACCCTAAGCCTAACCATAAACCTAAACCTAAACCTAAACCTAACCCTAAACATAAACCTACCCCTAACCCTAACCCTAACACTAGCCCTAGAGCTAACCCTAACCGTAGCATTAACCCTGACTATCCCTAGCTCTAAACCTAACCCTAGCCCTAAACCTAACCCTCAACACAGACCTAGCCCTAAACCCAAACCTAACACTAACCATAACCATAGCCAGACCTAACCCTAGCCCTAGCCCTAACCATAACTATAACCATAGACCTAGCCCTAACCATAACCCTAGCACTAGCCCAAACCTAATCCTAACCCAAACACTAGCCCTAACTGTAATAATAATCATAGACCTAGTGCTATACCTAACCGTGACCATAACACTAGATCTAGCCCTCACCCTAACCCTAACCCTAACCCTAACCCTAGCCCTAACCCTAACCCTAACACTTAGCATAGCCCTAACCCTAACCCTAACCCTAGCCCTAGCACTAGCACTAACCCTAAAATAACTGTAACCCTAACCCTAGCCCTAGCCCTAGCCCTAACCCTAACCGTAGCTCTGGCCCTAACCCTAACCTAACACTAGCCCTAACCCTAAACCTAACCCTAATCATAACACTATCCCTAGCAGTAGCCCTAGCCCTAACCCTACCAAAATGTAAGCTTACCTTAACCTCTAAAAATAACCCTATCCCTAACATCACCCTTGCCCATGCCCTAAATCTTGCACTAAAACAACCCTAAACATAGACCTAACCGTAACCCTAGCCCTAAATCTAACCTGAACACTGGCCCTAACCATAACCCTAACCTTAGCCCTAACCTTAACCCTAGCCCTAGCCCTAACCCTAACCCTAACCCTATCCCTAGCCCTGACCCTAACCCAAACTGTAAACCTAACACTAACCCTACCCTAACCCTAACCCTAACCCTCTCCCTAACTCTTACACTAACCTTGTCAGTAACCCTAACCCTGACCCTAACCCTTACCCTAGGCCTAACCATAACCCTAACCCTAGCCCTAGCACTAGCACTAACCCTAACCCTAGCCGTTGCCTAGCCCTAACCCTAACACTAAACCTAGCCCTAGCTCTATGCCTAACCCTACTCTAGCTGTAAACCGAACACTAACTTTAGCCCTAGAACTAGCCCTAGCCCTAAAACTAACCATAACCCTAGCCCTAACCCTAACCCTACCCCTTACCCGAGCACTAACACCTAAGCCTAACCCTAACCCCAACCCTAACGGTAACATACCCCCAAACCTAACCTTAGCCCTAACCCTAACCCTAACACTACACCTAGCACTAACCCTAACCTTAGCCCTAAACCTAAACCTAAACCTAACCATTTCCCTAACCCTAACCCTAACCCTAAACCTCTCCCTTGACCTAAACTGAAACCTAACATTAACCCTAACCCTAAACCTAACACTAACCCTAAACATAGACCTAGCCATAACCCTAACCAAAACCCTAGCCCTAACCCTATCCCTAACCCTAACCCTAGCCCAAGCATAACCCTAACCCTAACCCTAGCCCTAGATATAGCCCTAGCACTAACCCTAATGTTAACGCTTCCTCTAGGCATAACCCTAACCCTATCTGTAGCCCTAGCACTAACCCTAACCTAACACTAGCCATAACCCTAACCCTAATCAAAACCCAAACTATGGTCCTAAACCTAACCCTAACCTTGGTCCTAGCTCTAACCCTAATCCTATCCGTAGCCCTAGCCCTAACCCTAACCCTAAACCTAGCCCTAACCCTAACCAGAACCCAAACACTAACTCTAACCCTATAATTAGTGCTAACCCTAACCTTAAAACTAACCCTAACACTAACATGAACCCTAGCCCTAGCCCTAACCCTAACCCTAACCCTAAACCAAACGCTAGCCCTAGCTCTAACCCTAAACCTAGCCCTAGCCCTAGCCCTAGCCCTAACCCCAACCCTAACCCTATTCCTCTCCCTAACCCTAACCCTAAACCTAGCAGTAGCCCTAACCCTAACCCTAGTCCTAGCACTAGACCTAGCACTAACCCTAACCCTAACCCTAGTCCTAGGACTAGACCTAGCACTAACCCAAACCCTAAACTTATCCCAAGGCCTAGCCCAAACCCTAACTCTAACACTAGCCATAACCGTAACCCAAACCTTAAACCTGACACTAAACCTAACCCTAAACCTTACCCCAGCCATAACCCTAACCCTAATGCTAGCCCTAGCACAAGCGTTAGCACTAACACTAATGCTAACCATAGCCCTAGCACTAGCCCTAGCACTTACCCTAACCGTAACCCTAACTCTAGCCCTAGCCCTAGTTATAACCCTAACCCTAAAACTAGCCCTAGCCCTAACCCTAACCAAAACCCTAAACCTAATGCCTAACCCTAACCCTAACCCCACTCTAGTGTTAGCCCTAATCCTAACCCTAACCCGAGACCTAGCCATAAACCTAACCCTTACCCTAGCCCTAACCGTAATGCTAACACTAGCCCTAGCACAAGCCCAAACCCTAACCATAACCATAGCCCTTGCCCAAACCCTAACACTAAACCTAGCCCTAGCTCTAAGCCTAACCCTTACCCTACCTAGCCCTAAACCAAACCCTAACTATTACCCTAGCACTAGCCCTAGCCCTAACACTATAACTAAACATACTGTAACCATAACCATAACCCTAACCCTTACCCTAGCCCTAACTCTAACCGTAACCCTAGCCCTAGCACTAGCCCTAGCCCTAACCCTAACCCTAACAATAACCCTAGCACTAGCCCTAGCATTAGCCCTAGCCCTAACCCTAACCCTAACCCTAACAATAACCATAGCCCTAGCCCTAGCCCTAACCCTTAACCTAATCCTAGCCCTATCCCAAACCCTAACCGTAACCCTAATCCTAACCCCTAACCCTAACCCTAACCCTAACCATAGCCCTAAGCCTAACCCTAACACTAGACCTAGCACTAACCCTAAACTTAGCACTAAACCTAAATGAAACCCTATCCCTAGACCTTTCCCTAACCCTAAACTTAACCCTAAAACTCTCCTTTGACCTAATCTTAAACCTAACAGTCACCCTAGCCCTAAACCTAACACTAACCCTAACCCTAGCCCTAGCCCTAACCCTAGCCCTAACCCTCAACCAACCTAACCCAAACCCTAACCCTAGACCTAGCCCTAGCCCTAACCCTAACACTAGGCCTAAACCTTACACTAGCCCCAACCTTAGTCCAAAACCTAGCCCTAGAACAAACCCTAGCCTTAACTCTAACCCTAACCCTAACCCTAAAACTAACCCTTGCCCTAGCCCTAACCCTAAACATAACTGTCTCCCTCGACCTAACCTGAACCCTAGCCCTAGCCCTAACCCTAACCCTAACGTTAGTCATAGCAGTAACGTTAACCCAAACCTTATTCCTAGCCCTAGCCCTAACCCTAACCCTAACCTTAACCCTAACTCTAGCCCTAGCCCTAGTTATAACCCTAACCCTAAAACTAGCCCTAGCCCTAACCCTAACCGAAACCCTAAACCTAACGCCTCACCCTAACCCTAACCACAACCTTAGTGTTAGTCCTACTCCTGACCCTATCCCTAGCCCTAGTCCTAGCCCTAGCCCTAACCCTAACCCCAACCCTAACCCTTACACTAACCCTAAGCCTAGCCCTAAATCTAACCGAACACTGGTCCTAACCATAACCCTAACCCTAGCCCAAACCTAAACCTTACCCAAACCCTAACCCTCACCCTTGTCCTAGCCCTAACCCTAGCACTAACCCTAACCCTAACCCTAGCCCTAGACCTAGCCCTAGCCCTAACCACACTCCTAAACCTAACCCTAGTCCTAAAAATAACCTTAGCCATAGCCCTAGCCCTAGCCCTAAACCTAACCCTAACCCAAATCCGAGCCCTAACCGCACACCAAACCCTAACCCTAGCACTAACACTAACCCTAACACCAAACCTAAACATAGCCATAGCCCTAACCCTAAACCTAACCCTAGACCTAGCCCCAGCCGTAACCCTAACTCTAACCATAATCACAACACTAGCCCTAACCCTAACCCTAACCATAACCATACTCTAGCTATAACCTTAATGTAACCCTAAACCAAGACCTAGCCCTAACCCTAACCCAAATCCTAGACCTAAACCTAACCCTACCCATTGCCCTAGCCTTACCCTAACACTAACACTAGCCCTAGCCCTAACAATAACCCTAACCCTAAACCTAGCACTACCCCTAACACTAAAGCTAACCCTAAGCCTAAACCTAACCAAAACATAACCCTACACTTACCCTAACCCTAACCCTTGCCCTTGCCTTTACACTAACACTAACCATTGCCCCAGCCCTAACCCTAACCCTAACACTAGCCACAGAACTAAACCTAATCCTAACCCTAACCCTAAGCCTAGCACTAGCCCTAAACCTAACCTTATCCTAACCCTAAACCTAAACCTAACCCTAAACATAAACCCAACCCTAACCCTAACACTAGCCCTAGAGCTAACCCTAACCCTAACACTAACCCTAAGAATATCGTAGCTCTAAACCTAACCCTAGACCTAACCCTAACCCTAAACACAGCCCCAGCCCTAAACCCAAACCTAACCCTAACGCTAGTCCTAGACCTAAACCTTACCCTATCCCTAGCCCTAGCCCTAACCCTAACCCTATCCACAGACCTAGTCCGAACCATAACCCTAGCACTGGCCCTAACCCTAACCCTAAAACAAACTCTAGCCCTAACCGTAACCATAACCATAGACCTAGCCCTATCCCTAACCCTAACCATAACACTAGCTCCAGCCCTCACCCAACCATAACACTAACACTGGCCCTAACCCTAACCCTAACACTTACCCTAGCCCTAACCCTAACCAAACCCTAGCCCTAGCACTAGACCTAGCCCTAGCCCTAACCCTAACCCTACCCCTAGTCCTAGCCCTAACCCTAACCCTAACCTTAACTCTAACCTTAGCTCTAGCCCTAACCCTAACCATAGCACTAGCCCTAACCCTAATCCTAACTCTAAACCTAACCCTAATCATAACACTATCCCTAGCCCTAGCCCTAACCCTACCCAAATGTAAGCTTAACCCTAACCCCTAACAATAACCCTATCCCTAACATCACCCTCATCCGTGCCCTAAATCTTGCACTAAAACTAACCCTAAACATAGACCTAACCATAACTCTAACCGTAACCCTAGCCCTAGCCCTAGCCCTAATCATAACCCTAACCCTAACCCTAGTTCTAGCCCTAACCATAGCCCTAACCCTAACCCTAATCCTAATCCTAGCACTAACCCTAACTCTAACTCTAACCCTAGCTCTAGCCGTAACCACAACCCTAGCCCTAACCCTACCCCTAGCCATAGCCCTACCCCTAGCCATAGCAATAACCCTAACCCTAACCATGACCCTAACACTAACCCTAACCCTTACTCTAGCCCTAACCCTAACCCAAACCCAAGCCATAGCACAAGACCTAGTCCTAACCCTAAACCTAACCCTAGCCCTAGCCCTAGAACTAAACCTATCCCTAACTGTAACACTAACCCTAAACCATAACCCTAACCTTAACCCCAACCCTAACACTAACCAAAGCCCTAACACTAACCATAACCCTAGCTCTACAGCTAACCATAACCCTAAACCTAACACTAGCTCTAACACTAACCCTAGCCCTACACCTAACACTAACACTAACCCAAACCCTAACCCTAATACTAGCTCTAATCTAACCCTAAGCCTAACCCGAGCCCTAGCCCTAACCCTAATCCTAAACCTAACACTAACCCTAAACATAGCCCTAACCCTAACCCTAACCCTAAGCATAGCACTAGCCCTATCCCCAACCACAACCCTAACACTAACAATAACCCTAGCCCTAGCACTAACCCTAACCATAACCCTAACCCTAGCCATAATATTAACCATAGACCTAGCCCTAACCCTAACTAACCCTAAGCCAAGCCCTAGCCGAACCCAAAACCTAACCCTAAGCCTAACCCTAGCCCTAGCCCAAACGCTAACCCAGGCCTAACCCTAAACCTAGCCCTAACCCTAACATAACCCTAACCATAATCCTAACCCCAACCTTAACCCTAAACATAGCCATAGCCCTAACCCAAACCCTAATCATAATCTTGGCCCTAGCAATAGCCCAAATCTAGCCTTAGCCCTAACCCTAACCCTAACCCTAACCTAGACATAAACCCAATCCTAAACATAGCCATAGCCTTAACTCTAACCATATCCATAGCCCTAGCCCTAGCCCTAACCCTAACGATAACCCTGGCCCCAACACTAACCCTAACCCTAAACCTAGCCCTAGCCCTAGCCCTAACCCTAACTCTAAACCTGGCCCCAACACTAACCCTAACCCTAACCCTAACCCTAGCCCTTACCCTAACTCTAACCCTAACCCTAACCCTACCCTAACCCTGGCCCTAAACCTAACCCTAACCCTAGACCAAATCTAAACATAACCCAAACCATAACCCTAGCCCTAACCCTAACCCTAACCCTAGCCTTAACCGTAACCATAGCCCTAACCCAAACCCTAACCCTAGCCGTAAACCTAACTGTAAACCTATCCCTAGCCCTGATACTAACTCTAACAATAACCTATCACCCTAGCCCTTACACTAACCCTATCCCTGGCCATAACCCTAACCCTAACACTCACCGTAGCCCTAACCCTAACCATACCCTTGCCCTAACCCTAACCCTAACCATAATCCTAGAACTAGCCCTAGCCTAAATCTAGCACTAGCCCTAAACGAAACCCTAACCCTAGCCCTAGCCATAACCCTAACCCTAAATATGGCCATTGCCCTAACCCTAACCCTAAACATAGCCCTAGCACTAGCCCTAAACTAACACTAGCCATATTCCTAGCCCAAACCCCAACCCTAAGCCTACCCTAGCTCTAACCCTAACCCTAAACCTAGCCCTAGCCATAAAAATAAACCTAACCCTAGCACTAACCCTAATCCTAAACCTAACCCTAAACATAGCCATAGCCCTAACCCTAACCCTAACACTAGCCCTAGCTCTAACCCTAACCCTAGACCTAACCAAGACCTAGCCATAACAGTAACCCTAAACCTAAACCTAACCATAACCCTAACCCTAGCCCTAACCCTAACCATAACCCTATCTCTAACCCTAACCCTAACCCTATTCCTAGCCCTGACCCTAACCCTAACCGTAAACCTAACCCTAACCCTAACCCTATCCCTAACCTTAACCCTCTCCCTAACTTGAACACTAACCTTGTCAGTAACCCTAACCCTAACCCTTACCCTAGGCCTAACCGTAAGCCTAACCCTAGCCCTAGCACCAGCCCTAAACCTAACCCTAAACCTATCCCTAGCCCTGATACTAACACTACCAGTAACCCTAACACTAATCCTAGCCCTTACACTAACCCTATCCCTGGCCATAACCCTAACCCTAACACATACCCTAGCCCTAACCCTAACCATACCCTTGCCCAAACCCTAACCATAACCATAGCCCTAGCCATAGCCCTAACCTTAACCCTAACCCTAGTACTAGCCCTAAGCCAAACCCTAACCATAATCCTAGCCCTAGACATAGCCCATATCTAACGCTCGCCCTAACCCTAACCCTAACCCTATACCTAGAATTAAC
Organism: Oryctolagus cuniculus; assembly: GCF_051225735.1. Classification (NCBI taxonomy): domain Eukaryota; kingdom Metazoa; phylum Chordata; class Mammalia; order Lagomorpha; family Leporidae; genus Oryctolagus; species Oryctolagus cuniculus. The sequence goes on from NC_142879.1 coordinate 84,275,099, forward strand.
CCTAATCCTAAACATAGCCATAGCCTTAACCTAACCATAACCATAGCCTGAGCCCTAACCCTAACTATAACCCTGGCCCCAACACTAACCCTAACCCAAAACCTAGCCCTAGCCCTAGCCCTAACCCTAACCCTAAACCTGGCCCCAAAACTAACCCTAACCCTAACCCTAGCCCTTACCCTAACTCTAACCCTAGCCCTAAACCTACCCTAACCCTGGCCCTAACCCTAACCCTAAACATAGACCAAACCTAAACATAACCCGAACCATACCCTAGCCCTAACCCTAACCCTAGCTGTAAACCTAACAGTAAACCTATCCCTAGCCCTGATACTAACATACCAGTAACCCTAACGCTAAACCTAGACCTTACACTAACCCTATCCCTTGGCAATAACCCTAACCCTAACACTTACCCTAGCCCTAACCCTAACCATACCATTGCCCTAACCCTAACCCTAAACATAGCCCTACCCGTAGCCCTAACCTTAACCCTAACCCTAGTACTAGCCCTAAGCCAAACCCTAACCATAATCCTAGCCCTAGAAATAGCCCATATCTAACCCTAGCCCTAACCCTAACCCTAACCCTAACCCTAACCCTATCCCTAGATAATAACCCTAATCCTAAACATAGCCATAGCTTTAACTCTAACCATAACCATTGGCCGAGCCCTAGCCCTAACCCTAACTATAACCCTGGCCCCAACACTAACCCTAACCCTAAACCTAGCCCTAGCCCTAGCCCTAACCCTAACCCTAAACCTGGCCCCAACACTAACCCTAACCCTAACCCCAGCCCTTACCCTACTCTAACCCTAACCCTAACCCACCCTAACCCTGGCCTAAACCTAACCCTAAACCTAGTCTAAACCTAAACTTAACCCGAACCATACCCTAGCCCTAACCCTAACCCTAGCCGTAAACCTAACAGTAAACCTATCCCTAGCCCTGATACTAACAATAACAATAACCCTAACACTAATCCTAGCCCTTACACTAACCCTATCCCTGGCCATAACCCTAACCTAACACTTACCCTAGCCCTAACCCTAAATATACCCCTGCCCAAACCCTAACCCTAACCATAGTCCTACCCGTAGCCCTAACCTTAACCCTAACCATAGTACTAGCCCTAACCCAAACCCTAACTATAATCCAAGCTCTTGCCCTTACATAAATCTAGCACTAGCCCTAAACGAAACCCTAACCCTAGCCCTAGCCATAACCCTAACTCTAAATATGGCCATTGCCCTAACCCTAACCCTAAACATAGCCCTAGCACTAGCCCTAAACTAACACTAACCCTATTCCTAGCCCAAACCCAACCCTAAGCCTACCCTAGCTCTAACCCTATCCCTAAACCTAGCCCTAGCCATAAAAATAAACCTAACCCTAGCACTAACCCCAATCCTAAACCTAATCCTAAACATAGCCATAGCCCTAACCCTAACCCTAGCTCTAACCCTAACCCTAGACATAACCCCAGCCCTAGCACTAACAGTAACCCTAAACCTAAACCTAACCGTAACCATAACCCTAGCCCTAACCATAACCATAACCCTAGCCCTAACCCTAACCCTAACCTTAGCCCTAACTTTGACCCGAGCCCTAACCCTAACCCTAAACCTATCCCTAGCCCTGACCCTAACCCTAACCGTAAACCTAACCCTAACCCTAACCCTCTTCCTAACCTTGTCAGTAACCCTAACCCTAACCCTTACCCTAGGCCTAACCGTAACCATAACCCTAGCCCTAGCACTACCCTAACCCTAACCCTAGCCGTTGCCTAGCCCTAACCCTAACACTAAACCCAGCCCTAGCTATATGCCTAACCCTAACCTAGACGTAAACCTAACCCTAACTCTAGCCCTAGAACTTGCCCTAGCCCTAAAACTAACCCTAATCCTAGCCATAACACTAACCCTACCCCTTACCCGGGGACTAACACCTAACCCTAACCCGAACCCTAACCTTAACCTCAATGCTAACCTTAGCCCTAACCCTAACCCTAACACTACACCTAGCACTAACCTTAACCTTAGCCCTAAATCTAAACTTAAACATAACCCTAGCCATTTTCCCTAACCCTAAACCTCTCCCTTGACCTAATCCAAAACCTAACAGTAACCCTACCCCTAAACCTAACACTAACCCTAAACCTAGACCTAGCCATAATCCTAACCAAAACCCTAGCCCTAACCCTAACCCTAGCCCTAGTATAACCCTAACCCTAACCCTAGCCCTAGATCTAGCCCTAGCACTAACCCTAACCTAACACTAGCCCTAACCCTAACCCTAACCCTAACCCAAACCATGGCCCTAACCCTAACCCTAACCTTGGTCCTAGCTCTAAACCTAATCCTACCCGTAGTCCTAGCCCTAACGCTAACCCTAAATCTAGCCCTAACCCTAACCAGAACCCTAACACAAACTCTAACCCTATAATTAGGGCTAACTCTAACCCTAACCTTAACACTAACCCTAACACTAACACAAACCCTAGCTGTAGCCCTAACACTAAACCTAACCCTAAACCAAACACTAGCCCTAGCTCTAAACCTAACCCTAGCCCTAGACCTAGCCATAGCCCTAGCCCTAAACCTAACGGTAACCCATGCCCTAAAATAAACCCTAATCCTAGCCCTAGCCCTAGCCCTAACCCCAACCCTAACCCTAACGGTAGTCCTAACCCCAACACTAACCCTACCCCTCTCCCTAACCCTAACCCTAACCCTAACCCTAAACCTAGCTGTAGCCCTAACCCTAAACCTAGTCCTAGTACTAGCCCTAGCACTAAACAACCTAACCTTATACCAAGCCCTAGCCCAAACCCTAACCCTAACACTAGCCCTAACCATAACCCAAACCTTAAAACTGACAAAAACCTAACCCAAAACCTTACGCTAGCAATAACCCTAACCCTAACACTAGCCCTAGCACAAGCCCTAGCACTAACACTAACGCTAACCATACCTCTAGCACTTGCCCTAGCCCTAACCCTAACCCTAACCTTAATCCTAACTGTAGCCCTAGCCTTAGTTATAACCCTAACCCTAAAAGAAGCCATAACCATAACACTAACCGAAACCCTAAACCTAACGCCTAACCCTAACCCTAACCCCAACCCTAGTGTTAGCCATAATCCTAGCCCTAACCCTAGACCTAGCCCTAACCCTAACACTTACCCTAGCCCTAACCCTAACCGCAACCCTAACACTAACCTTAGCCCTAACCGTAAACCTAACATTAGACCTAGCCCTAACCCTAAACCTAACCGTAAGCCTCAACCTAGCACTAGCCCTAGCCGTAACTCTAACCATACCTAGCCCTAGACCTAACCCAAACCCTTACCCTAGCACTAAACCTAACCCTAACCCTAGTCCTAGAGCTAACCCCACCCTTAACCCTAGCCCTAAACCAAAACCTAACCCAAACCCTAAACCTAACATGAACCATAGCCCTAGCCCTAAGCCTAACCCTAATCCTAGTCATAGCCCTAACGGTAACCCTAACCCTATCCCTATCCCTATCCCTAGCCCTAACCCTAACCCTAACCCTACACCTAGCCCTAGACCTAGCACTAGCACTAGCCTTAGCCCTAACCCTAACACTAACCCTAGCCCTAACACTAAACCGAATCATAACCCTCACCATAGCACTAGCCCTAGCCGTAACTCTAACCTTACCTAGCCCTAGCCCTAACCCTAACCCTTACCCTAGGCTAACCCTAAGCCTATCCCTATCCCTAGAGCTAACCCTAACTGTAACCCTAGCCCATAACCAAAACCTAACCCTAACCTAAACCTAACCCGAACACTTGCCCTAGCCCTAACCCTAACACTAACCCTCTCCCTCGAAAAAATCCAAAACCTAGCCCTATCCCTAACCCTAAACCTAACCCTAGTCATGGCCCTAATGGTAACCCTAACTCTATCCCTAGCCCTAGCCCTAACCCTAACCCTAGCCCTAGACCTACCCCTAGCACTAACATAGCCCTAAACCTAACACTAACCCTAACCCTAGCTCTGGCCCTAACCTGACCCAAACCCTATCCTAACTCTAACCTTAACGCTAACCCTAACCCTAGCCCTAGCACTAGCCCTAACCCTAACCCTACACCTAAACCTAAGCCTAACCTAATCCTAACCCTAGCACTGGCCCTAACCCTAAACCTAACCCTAGACCTAACCGTAACCCTAAACCAGGCCTAACCCTAGCCCTACACCTAAACTTAACCCGAACACTAGCCCTAGCCCTAACACTAATGCTAACCATAACGTTAGCCCTAGCCCTAATCCTAAAAATAGCCCTAGCCCTAGCCCTAGCCCTAGCCATAACTCTAACCCTAACCTATTCCTAATCTGAGCCCTAGCTCTAACCCTAAAACTAACCCTAAAGCAAAATCTAAACCTAGCCCTAACCCTAACCCTAACACTAGCCCTAGCCCTAAGCCAAACCCAAAACCCGACACTAAACCTAACCCTAAACCTTACCCTAGCTGTAACCATAACTCTAACCCTAGCTCTAGAACAAGCCCTAGCCCTAACCCTAACCCGAACCTTAACCCTAACTCTAGCCCTAGCCCTAGTTATAACCCTAACTCTAAAAATAGCCCTAAACCTAACCCTAACCAAAACCCTAAACCTAACGTCTAACCCTAACCCTAACCCTAACCCCAACCCTAGTGTTAGCCCTACTCCTGACCCTAACCCTAGCCCTAGCCCTAACCATAACCTTTACCCTAGCCCAACCCTAACACCAACCCTAACCCTTACACTAACCCTAACCCTAGCCCTAAATCTAACCCGAACCCTGGGACTAACTATAACCCTAACCCTAGCACAAACCTAAACCTTACCAAAACCCTAAACCTTGCCCTCGTCCTCGCCCTAACCCTAGCACTAACCCTAACCCTAGCCCTAGCCCTAACCCTAACCTTTACCCTAGCCCAACCCTAACACCAACCCTAACCCTTACACTAACCCTAACCCTAGCCCTAAATCTAACCTGAACCCTGGGACTAACTATAACCCTAACCCTAGCACAAATTTAACCTTACCAAAACCCTAAACCTTGCCCTCGTCCTCGCCCTAACCCTAGCACTAACCCTAACCCTAGCCCTAACATTAGCCCTAGCCCTAACCCTAACCTGAACCCTTGACATAGCCATAACCTTAACCCTAACCTGAACCCTATTTCTAGCACTAACCTTAACCCTAATCCTAAACCTAACCATATCCCTAACCCTAACTCTAACAGTAGCCCTATCTCTAACCCTAACCCTCGCATTAGAACTAGCCCTAGCCCTAACCCTAACCCTAACCCTAACCCTAACCCTAACCCTAACAATAACCCTAAGCCTAGCCCTAGCCCTAGCCCTAACCACAACCCTAACCCTAACGCTAGCCCTAACCCTAACGCTAGCCCTAGAACAAGCCCTAGCACTAAGCCTAATGCTATCCCTAGCCCTAACCCTAATGCTAACCCTTGCCCTAGCCCTAACCCTAACCATAACACTACCCTAGCCCTAGCACTAGACCTAGCCCTAACAATAAACTTAAGCCTAACCCTAGTCCTATCCCTAGCCCTAACGCTAACCCTAACCATACCCTTATCCCTAACCCTAAGTGTAACCCTAAACTAACCCCTAGCCCTAACCCTAACCATAACCCAAACCCTAACACTAAACTTAGCCCTAACCCTAAACCTAACCCTAGACCTAACCATAACACTAAACCTAGCCCTAACCCTAGCCCTACACCTAAACCTAAACCGAACACTTGACCTAGCCCTAACACTAATGCTAACCCTAAGCTAACCATAACCTTATCCCTAGCCCTAATCCTAAAACTAGCTCTAGCCTTAGCCCTAACCCTAACCCTAGCCATAACTCTAACCCTAACCTATTCCTAATCCTAGCCCTAGCTCTAACGCTAAACCTAACCCTAAACCAAAGCCTAACCCTAACCCTAGCCCTAAACCTAACCCTAAACCTAACCCTAGCCCTAACTCTAACCCTAACCCTAACCCTAACCATCGCCCTAGCCCTAGCCCTAACCCTAACCCTAACCCTATCACTAACACTAACTTAACCCTAACCCTGGCACTAGCCCTAACACTAAACCTAACCAAACCCTAACCCTAGCTCTATCACTAACAATAACAATAAGCCTAACCCTAAACCTAACCCTAACCCTAACACTAACCCTAGCCCTAGCCCTAACACTAACCCTAACCCCAACCCTAACACTAGCCCTAGCTATAACCATAACCGTAGCCCTAAACCTAACCCTAGCTCTTGCCCTAGAACTAGACCTAACTTAACCCTAAATCTAACCCTCGCACTAGCACAAGCCCTAAACCTAAACCTAACCCAAACCCCAACCCCAACCCTAACCCTAACCCTAACCCTAATCCTAACCCAAACACATTCCGTCGCCCTAATCCGAACCCTAACCCTAACTCTAGTCATAAACCTAAACCTAACCTGAACCTTAGCCCTAGCCCTACCCTAACCCTAAACCCCTCCCTCGCCCCAATCGGTACCCTAACACTAAACCTAGACCTAAGCCTAACCCTAACACTAAACCTAACCCTAACCCTAAGCCTAACCCTAACACTAAACCTAACCCTAACCCTAGCCCTAACCCTAACACTAACCAAAATTTAACCCTAAACCTAAAACTAGCCCTAGCATTAACCCTAATCCTAACCCTAGCCCTAACCCTAACCCTAACACTCTCTCGCTCGACCTAATCTGAACACTAAACCTAACAATAGCACTAACCCTAAACCTAACACTAAGCCTAGTCTAGCCCTAACCACAACCCTAAACCTAGCCCTAACAATAAGCCTACCCATGCCCTAGCCCCAACCCTAGCACTAGCCCTAACCCTAACCCTACCCTAAGCCTAACCCTAACCATAACCTAATCCTAACCTTAGCCCTAGCCCTAATCCTAACCAAATTCTAGCCCTAGCAATAACTCCAACCCTAGCCCTAATGGTAACCCTACGCTAATATTAACACAAGCCCTAGCTCTAACCCTAAAACTAACCATAAACCTAAACCTAAGCCTAGCCCTAAACCTAACCCTAACCCTAACCCAAACCCTAAACCTAACCCAAACCCTAAACCAAACCCTATTCCTAGCACTAATCATAACCCTAACGCTAGCCCTAACCCCAACCCTAACCCTAGCCCTAGACTTAACCATAACCCTAGCCCTAACACTAACCCTAACCCTAACCCTAAACATTGCCATAGCCATAACCCTAACACTAACTCTAGCCCTAGCACTAGTCCCAGCCGTAACCCTTACTGTAACCCTATACCAAACCCTAGCCCTAACCCTAACCCTAACCCTAGCCATAGCCCTAAACCTAACCCTAACTGTAGCCCTAACCCTAACCCTAACCATAGCCCTAGCCCTAACCCTAACCCTAAGCCTAAACCTAACCCTGGCCCTAGCACTAACCCTAAACCTAACGCTAACCCTAACCCTAGCTCTAGTCCTAACCTTACCCAAACACTAACCCTAACCCTAACTCTAACCCTAAAAATAACACTAACACTAACACTAAACTTAGCCCAAGCCCTAACCCTAAACCTAACCCAACAAAAACACTAGACTTAACTCTAACCCTAACCCTAACCTTAGCACTGATTGTAACCCTAGCCATAGCCCTAGCCCTAGTCCTAAACGTAACCCTAACACTAAACCTGGCCTTAGATCTTGCCCTAGCCCTAATCCTAGCCCTAAACCTAACCCTAGACCTAACCCTAACCCGAGCCCTAACCCTAGTCCTAACACTAACCATAACCCTAGCCCTAGCCCTAACCCTAACCATGGACCTAGCCCTAACCCTAACTCTAGCCCTAGCCCTAACCCTGACCCTAACCCTAACCCTAGCCCTAACCTTAACCCTAACCGTAACCCTAAATCTAGCAATAGCCCAAGCCCTAAACCTAACCCTAACCCAAGCCTAGCCCTAACCCTAACCCTTGTTCTAGCCCTAACCCAAACCCTAACCCTAGCCCTAGCACTATCCCTAACCCTAACCCTAACCCTAGCCCAAGACCTAACCTTAGCCCTAACTGCAAACCGAACCCTAACCCAAGACCTAACCCTAACCCTAGCCCTAGCACTAACCCTTACCCTAACCCTAGCCATAACCCGAACACTAGCCCTAGCACAAACACTATCCAAACCCTAGCCTTAAACCTAAATCTAACCCGAAACCTAGCCATAGCCCTAACCCTACCCCGAACCCTCTGCCTCGCCCTAATCCGAACCCTAACCCTAACCCTAGCCCTAAATCTAACCCTAACACTAACCCTAGCCCTAGGTTTGACCCTAACCCTAACCCTAACCTTAACCCTAACCTGAAGCCTAACTATAGCCCTAGACCTAACCCTATCCCTATCCCTAGCCCTAAACCTAACCCTAACCCTAACCCTAGTCCTAGCCCTAATGGTAACCCTAAACCTATCCCTATCCCTAACCCTAGCCCTAACCCTAACCCTAACGCTAACCCTAGCTCTAGCCCTAACACTAACCTTTTTTTTTTTTTTGCAATTTAAAACCTTTTTATTTGGTGATATATTGTGAGTCTCTTTCCTTTTATTTATAGGTATCCAGACATATTTAAATGGGCTTACATATGGTTTAGGAACCATCTGAGTAAGTGTTGAAAGTTCTGAGTATCTCAGCTCTTTTTTTTAACTTTTATTTAATGAATATAAATTTCCAAAGTACGAGTTATGGATTACAATGGCTTCCCCCCCATACCGTCCCTCCCACCCGCAACCTTCCCCTTTCCCACTCTCTCTCCCCTTCCATTCACATCAAGATTCATTTTCTATTCTCTTAATATACAGATCAGCTTAGTATACATTAAGTAAAGATTTCAACAGTTTGCTCCCACACAGAAACATAAAGTGAAAAATAATAGATGATTTTTAAAATGATGATGAAATCAGATCAGACCTATTGTCATGTTTAATCCCAGTGAGAGTCATGTTGGGAATTGATAATTTCTTCTTCTTTTTTTTTTTTTTTTTTTTTTTTTTTACAGAAGGTCAGTTTAGTATACATTAAGTAAAGATTTCAACAGTTTGCACCCACATAGAAACACAAAGTGAAATATATTGTTTGAGTACTCATTATAGCATTAAGTCTCAAAGTACAGCACATTAAGGACAGAGACCTACATGAGGAGTAAGTGCACAGTGACTCCTGTTGTTGACTTTACAAATTGACACTCCTGTTTATGGCATCAGTAATCTCCCTATGCGCCAGTCATGAGTTTCCAAGGCTATGGAAGCCCCTTGAGTTCTCTGACTCTTATCTTGTTTAGACAAGGTCATAGTCAAAGTGGAGGTTCTCTCCTCCCTTCAGAGAAAGGTACCTCCTTCTTTGAAGACCTGTTCTTTCCTTTTTTTTTGCCAGAGTGTCTTGGCTTTCCATGCCTGAAATACTCTCATGGGCTTTTCAGCCAGATCTGAATGCCTTTAGGGCTGATTCTGAGGCCAGAGTGCTATTTAGGACATCTGCCATTCTATGAGTCTGCTGAGTATCTTGCTTCCCATGTTGGATCACTCTCCCCTTTATTTATTCTATCGGTTAGTATTAGCAGGTACTAGACTTGTTTATGTGCTGCCTTTGACTCTTAGTCCTTTCATTATGATCAATTGTGAACTGAGATTGATCACTTGGACTAGTGAGATGGCATTGGTACATGCCACCTTGATGGGATTGAATTGGAGTCCCTGGTATGTTTCTAACTCTACCATTTGGGGCAAGTCAGCTTGAGCATGTCCCAAATTGTACATCTCTTCCCTCTCTTATTCCCACTCTTATGTTTAACAGGGATCACATTTCAGTTAAATTTCAACACTTAAGAATAACTGTGTATTAATTACAGAATTAAACCAGTCATATTAAGTAGAACAGACAAAAAAAAACTACTAAGAGGGATAATGAATTAAGTTTTTCATTAACAGTCAGGGCTATGCTGATCAAGTCACCGTTTCTCATAGTGTCCATTTCACTTCAACAGGTTTTCTTTTTGGTGTTCAGTCAGTTGTCGCCGATCAGGGAGAACACATGGTATTTGTCCCTTTGGGACTGGCTTATTTCACTCAGCATGATGTGTTCCAGATTCCTCCATTTTGTTGCAAATGACTGGATTTCATTGTTTCTTACTGCGGTATAGTATTCTAAAGAGTACATATCCCATAATTTCTTTATCCAGGCTACTGTTGATGGGCATTTAGGTTGGTTCCAGGTCTTGGCTGTTGTGAATTGTGCTGCAATAAACATTAGGGTGCAGACCGCTTTTTTGTTTGCCAATTTAAATTCCTTTGGGTAAATTCCAAGGAGTGGGATGGCTGGGTCGAACGGTAGGGTTATATTCAGGTTTCTGAGGAATCTCCAGACTGACTTCCACAGTGGCTTGACCAGTTTGCATTCCCACCAACAGTGGGTTAGTGTCCCTTTTCCCCCACATCCTCGCCAGCATCTGTTGTTGGTAGATTTCTGTATGTGAGCCATTCTAACCGGGGTGAGGTGAAACCTCGTTGTGGTTTTGATTTACATTTCCCTGATTGCTAGTGATCTTGAACATTTTTTCATGTGCCTGTTGGCCATTTGGATTTCCTCTTTTGAAAAATGTTTATTGAGGTCCTTGGCCCATCTCTTAAGTGGGTTGTTGGTTTTGTTTTTGTGGAGTTTCTTGATCTCTTTGTAGATTCTGGTTATTAACCCTTTATCTGTTGCATAGTTTGCAAATATTTTTTCCCATTCTGTCGGTTGTCTCTTCACTCTCCTGACTGTTTTTTTTTTAATTTTTTTTAATCTTTTATTTAATGAATATAAATTTCCAAAGTACGACTCATGTGTTACAATGGCTTCCCCCCCATACCGTCCCTCCCACCCACAACCCTCCCCTTTCCCACTCCCTCTCCCCTTCCATTCACATCAAGATTCATTTTCGATTATCTTAATATACAGAAGATCAGCTTAGTATACCTTAAGTAAGTATTTCAACAGTTTGCTCCCACACAGAAACATAAAGTGAAAAATAATAGATGATTTTTTTTAAATGATGATGAAATCAGATCAGACCTATTGTCATGTTTAATCCCAGCGAGAGTCAAGTACCAACAACCCACTTAAGAGATGGGCCAAGGACTTCAATAGACATTTTTCAAAAGAGGAAATCCAAATGGCCAACAGGCACATGAAAAAATGTTCAAGGTCACTAGCAATCAGGGAAATGCAAATCAAAACCACAATGAGGTTTCACCTCACCCTGGTTAGAATGGCTCACATACAGAAATCTACCAACAACAGATGCTGGCGAGGATGTGGGGGAAAAGGGACACTAACCCACTGTTGGTGGGAATGCAAACTGGTCAAGCCACTGTGGAAATCAGTCTGGAGATTCCTCAGAAACCTGAATATAACCCTACCGTTCGACCCAGCCATCCCACTCCTTGGAATTTACCCAAAGGAGTTTAAATTGGCAAACAAAAAAGCGGTCTGCACCCTAATGTTTATTGCAGCACAATTCACAATAGCCAAGACCTGGAACCAACCTAAATGCCCATCAACGGTAGACTGGATAAAGAAATTATGGGATATGTATTCTTTAGAGTACTATACTGCAGTAAGAAACAACGAAATCCAGTAATTTGCAACAAAATGGAGGAATCTGGAACACATCATGCTGAGTGAAGTAAGCCAGTCCCAAAGGGACAAATACCATATGTTCTCCCTGATCGGTGACAACTGACTGAACACCAAAAAGGAAACCTCCTGAAGTGAAATGGACACTATGAGAAATGGTGACTTGATCAGCATAGCCCTGACTGCTAATGGACAACTTAATACATTATCCCTCATAGTATTTTTTTTTTGTCTGTTCTACTTAATATGACTGGTTTAATTCTGTAATTATCACACAGTTATTCTTAAGTGTTGAAAATTAACTGAAATGTGATCCCTGTTAAACATAAGAGTGGGAATAAGAGAGGGAAGAGATGTATAATTTGGGGCATGCTCAAGCTGACTTGCCCCAATTGGTAGAGTTGGAAACATACCAGGGGATTCCAATTCAATCCCATCAAGGTGGCATGTGCCAATGCCATCTCACTACTGCAAGTGATCAATTTCAGTTCACAATTGATCATAATGAAAGGACTAAGAGTCAAAGGGAGCACATAAACAAGTCTAGTATCTGCTAACACCAACCGATAGAATAAATAAAGGGGAGAGTGATCCAACATGGGAAGTGAGATACTCAGCAGACTCATAGAATGGCAGATGTCCTAAATAGCACTCTGGCCTCAGAATCAGCCCTAAAGGCACTCGGATCTGGCTGAAAAGCCCATGAGAGTATTTCAGGCATGGAAAGCCAAGACACTCTGGCAAAAAGATCTCTGTGAGTGAGATCCCAGTGGAAAGAACAGGTCTTCAAAGAGGGAGGTGCCTTTCTCTGAAGGGAGGAGAGAACCTCCACTTTGACTATGACCGTGTCTAAACAAGATAAGAGTTGGAGAACTCAAGGGGCTTCCATAGCCTTGGAAACTCATAACGGGTGCATAGGGAGATTACTGATGCCATAAACAGGAGTGTCAATTGGTAAAGTCAACAACAGGAGTCACTGTGCACTTACTCCTCATGTAGGATCTCTGTCCTTAACGTGCTGTACACTGAGGCTTAATGCTATAACGAGTACTCAAACAGTATATTTCACTTTGTGTTTCTATGGGGGTGCAAACGACTGAAATCTTTACTTAATGTACACTAAACTGATCTTCTGTAAAAAAAAAAAAAAAAGAAAGAAATTATCAATTCTCCTGACTGTTTCTTTTGCAGTACAGAAACTTCTCAATTTGATGCAATCCCAATAGTTGATTTTGGCTTTGACTGCCTATGCCTCCCGGGTCTTTTCCAGAAACTCTTTGCCTGTGCCAATATCTTGAAGGGAACATTCTCCAATGTTCTCTAATAACTTGATGGTGTCAGGTCATAGATTTAGGTCTTTATTCCATGTTGAGTGGATTTTTGTGTAAGGTGTAAGGTAGGGGTCTTGCTTCATGCTTCTGCTTGTGGAAATCCAGTTTTCCCAGCACCATTTATTGAATAGACTGTCCTTGCTCCAGGAATTGGTTTTAGATCCTTGATCAAATATAAGTTGGCTGTAGATGTTTGGGTTGATTTCTGGTGTTTTAATTCTGTTCCGTTGGTCTATCCATCTGTTTCTGTACCAGTACCATGCTGTTTTGATTACAACTGTTAGGATCAGGGCTAGGGATAGGGCTAGGGTTAGGGATAGGGTTAGGGTTAGGGATGGGGTTAGGTCTAGGGCTAGGTGTAGGTCTAGGTTTAGGGTTAGGTTTAGGGCTGGGGCTATGTTTAGGGTTAGGGTTAGAGTAAGGGCTAGGGCAACGGATAGTTCTAGGGCTAGCATTAGTGTTAGGGTTAGGACTAGGTTAAAGGTTAGGGTTAGGGTTAGGGTTTGGGCTAGGCCAAGGGTTAGTGTTAGGGCAAGGGTTAGGGTTAGGGCTACGGCTAGAGCTAGGTTTAGGATTAGAATTAGGGTTTGATTAGGGCTAGGGATAGGTTCAGGGTTAGGGTTAGGGCTAGGGCTAGGGCTAGGTCTTTGATAAGGGTTAGGGTTAGGGTTAGGGCTAGGGTGTTAGGGTTAGGGTTACTGTTAGGTTTAGGGCTACAATTAGGGTTAGGGTTGGAGTATGCCAAGGCTAGGTCTAGGACTAGGGTTAGGGTTAGGTTTAGGGTTAGGGTTAGGAATAAGGCTAAGTTTAGGGTTTGGGTTAGGTTTAGGGTTAGAGCTAGGTCTAGGTCTATGGTTAGGGTTAGAGCTAGGGGGCTAGTGTTAGGGTTAGGGTTAAGTTTAGTTTTAGGGCTATGGCTAGGGTTAGTGTTAGGGTTAGGGTTATGTTTCATGTTAGGGTTATGGTTAGGGTAGGGCTTGAGCTAGGATTAGGGTTAGGGTTAGGGCTAGGGCTAGGGCTAGGGTTAGAGTAGGGTTATGGTTAGGGTAGGGTAAGGGCTAGTACTAGGGCTAGAGCTAGGGTTAAGGTAAGGTTTAGGGTGAGGGCGAGGGCGAGGGTTAGATTTAGGGTTAGGGTTATGGCTACGTTTAAGCTTAGTTTAGTGCTAGGTTAGGGCGAAGCTGAGGGCGAAGGTTAGGGTTTGGGTTAGGGCTAGGTTTACAGCTATGGTTACGGTTAGGGCAAAGGTCAGGGTTAGGGTTAGGGCTAGGCCTAGGGCTACGGCTAGGGTTACGATTAGTTCTATGGTTAGTTTTAGGGTTAGGGTTAATTTTAGGGTTAGGGTTAGGATTAGTGGTAGAACTAGGGTTAGGTTAGGGTTATGGTTCAGATTAGGGCTAGGACTAGGGCTAGGGTTAGGGTTAGGTAAAAGTTAGGGCTAGGGCTAGGGTTAGGTTTAGGTTTAGGGTGAGGTCAAGGGCGAGGGTTAGAGTTCGATTAGGGTTAGCGTTAGGGTTAGGGTTAGGGCTAGTGTTAAGGTTAGGGTTAGTACTAGGGTTTGGATGATGGCGACAGCGAGGGTTAGGGTTAAGGTTATGGTTAGGGTTAGGGTTAGGGTCATTGCTATGACTAGGCCTAGTGTTAGGGTTAAGGTTAGGGCTAGGTTTCTGGTTAGGGTTACAATTTGACTTACGGCTAGGGCTAGTGCTATGGCTAGAGTTAGTGTTAGGGTTAGGGCTATGTCCATGTTTAGGGTCAGGGCTAGGGCTAGCGTTAGTGTTAGGTTTAGGGTTACAGCTAGGGTTGGTTTAGTGTTCAGGCGAGGAACAGGGTTCGGGTAGGGTTAGGGTTAGGGCTAGGGCTAGGGTTCAGGTTAGGTTTAGGTTTAGGGCTCGGGTTAGGATTAGGGTTAGTGCTAGGGCTAGTTTTAGTATTAGGGTTAGATTTAGGGTTAGGTTAGGGTTAGGGTTAGGGTTAGGGTTAGGGTTAGGATTAGGGTTAGGATTAGGACCAGAGTTAGGGTTAGGGTTAGGGTTAGGGATAGGGCTATGGTTAGTGTTAGTGTTAGGGCTACAGTTAGGGTTAGGTTTATGGCTTGGGCTAAGTTTAGTGTTAGGGTTAGGGCTAGAATTCAGATAGGGTTACGGTAGGGGTTACGGCTAGGGCTAGTGCTAGGGATACATTTAGTGTTAGGGTTAGGGCTATGACCATGTTTAGGGTTAGGGTCAGGGTCAGGGTTAGGGTTAGGGCTAGGGTTAGGGTTAGGGTTAGGTCTAGCTCAGTTTTAGGGTTGGGTTTAGGGCTAGTGTTAGAGTTTTGGTTAGGGCTACGGATAGGGTTAGGGTTAGGGTTCAGGCTATGGTTAGGTTTAGGGATAGGGTCAGGGTTAGGGTTAGGGCTAGTGTTAGAGTTATGGTTAGGGCTAGGGTTAGGTTTCAGGCTATGGTTAGGGTAGGGCTAGACTTGGGTTTAGGGATATGGTTAGTGTTAGGATTAGGGTTAGAGCTTGGGCTGGGGTTAGGATTAGGGTAGCGTTAGCATTAGGGCTAGGGTTAAGGTTATGGCTAGGGCTAGGATTGGGTTAGGAATAGGGCTAGGGCTATGCTTGGGTTTAGGTGATGGTTAGGGTTAGTCTTAGGGCTAGGGTTAGGGTTAGCGTCAGAGCTAGGGCTAGGTCGAGGCTAGGGTTAGGGTTAGGGCTAGGGCTAGGTTAAGGTTAGGGCTAGGGTTAGTGTTAGGGTTAGGTTTAGGGCTAGTCTTAAGGTTAGGGTTAGAATTAGAGCTAGGGATAGGGTTAGGATTAGGTTAGGGTTAGAGTTAGGGCTACAGTTAGGGTTAGGGCTACAACTAGGGTTAGGGTTAGTGTTAGTGCTAGGGCTAGGGCTTTTGTTAGGCTTAGGGTTTGGGCTAGGGCTATTGCTAGGGTTATGGTTAGGGTTAGGTTAAGTTTTAACATTAGGGCTAGGGTTAGGGATAGGGATAGGGTTAGGGCTAGAGTTAGGGCTATGCCTGGGCTAGGACTTCCATTATGGCTAGGGAAAGGGTAAGGGTGAGGGTTAGGGCTTGGGTTAGGGTTTGGGCTAGAGCTAGTGTTATGGTATGGTTAGGGTTACGGTTATGGATACGTTCAGGGTTAGGTCTAAGGACAAGGATAGTGTTAGGGTTAGGGCTAGGGCTAGGGTTAGGGTTAGGGTTAGGGTTGGGGCTAGGTTTTGGGTTAGGGTTAGGGTTAATATGGGGTTAGTGTTAACGTTGGGGTTAGTGTTAGGGCTAGTTCTAGGTCTAGGTTTAGGTGTAGGGTTAGTTCTAGGATTAGGGAAAGGGTTAGGTTTACCATTAGGACTAGGACTAGTGTTACGGTTAGGGTTACATTTATGTCTAGGTTTAGGGTTAGGTTTAGGGTCAGGGCTAGTGCCAGGGTTAGTGTTAGGGTTAGGGTTAGGGCTAGGGTTAGGTTTATGGTTCGGATTAGGGCCAGGGAGATTGTTAGGGTTAGGGTTAGGATTAGGGCTAAGGCTAGGGTTCATGTTAGGTTTAGGTTTAGGACTAGCGTTAGGATTAGGGTTAGTGCTAGGGGTAGTTTTAGGGTTAGGGTTAGATTTAGGATTAGGGTTATGGTTAGGCCTAAGGCTAGGGCTAGGTTTAGGGTTAGGGTTAGGGCTTGGATTAGTGTTAGCCTTAGGGCCAGGGCTAGCTGAAGGATTAGGTAGGGTTAGTTTTAGGTGTAGGGTTAGAGTTAGGGCTGGTGCTAGGGCTAGAGTAAGGGTTAGTGTTAGGGTTAGGGGTATGTTTGAGTTAAGCAATTTATAGATTCAATGCAATTCCAATCAGGATACCAAAGACATTTTTCTCAGATCTAGAAAAAATGATGCTGAAATTCATATGGAAGCACAAGAGACCTCGAATAGCTAAAGCAATCTTGTACAACAAAAACAAAGCTGGAGGCATCACAATACCAGATTTAAGGACATACTACAGGGCAGTTGTAATCAAAACAGCATGGTACTGGTACAGAAACAGATGGATAGACCAACGGAACAGAATTAAAACACCAGAAATCAACCCAAACATCTACAGCCAACTTATATTTGATCAAGGATCTAAAACCAATTCCTGGAGCAAGGACAGTCTATTCAATAAATGGTGCTGGGAAAACTGGATTTCCACAAGCAAAAGCATGAAGCAAGACCCCTACCTTACACCTTACACAAAAATCCACTCAACATGGAATAAAGACCTAAATCTATGACCTGACACCATCAAGTTATTAGAGAACATTGGAGAATGTTCCCTTCAAGATATTGGCACAGGCAAAGAGTTTCTGGAAAAGACCCGGGAGGCACAGGCAGTCAAAGCCAAAATCAACTATTGGGATTGCAGCAAATTGAGAAGTTTCTGTACTGCAAAAGAAACAGTCAGGAGAGTGAAGAGACAACCGACAGAATGGGAAAAAATATTTGCAAACTATGCAACAGATAAAGGGTTAATAACCAGAATCTACAAAGAGATCAAGAAACTCCACAAAAACAAAACCAACAACCCACTTAAGAGATGGGCCAAGGACCTCAATAGACATTTTTCAAAAGAGGAAATCCAAATGGCCAACAGGCACATGAAAAAATGTTCAAGATCACTAGCAATCAGGGAAATGTAAATCAAAACCACAACGAGGTTTCACCTCACCCCGGTTAGAATGGCTCACATACAGAAATCTACCAACAACAGATGCTGGCGAGGATGTGGGGGAAAAGGGACACTAACCCACTGTTGGTGGGAATGCAAACTGGCCAAGCCACTGTGGAAGTCAGTCTGGAGATTCCTCAGAAACCTGAATATAACCCTACCGTTCGACCCAGCCATCCCACTCCTTGGAATTTACCCAAAGGAATTTAAATTGGCAAACAAAAAAGCGGTCTGCACCCTAATGTTTATTGCAGCACAATTCACAACAGTCAAGACCTGGAACCAACCTAAATGCCCATCAACAGTAGCCTGGATAAAGAAATTATGGGATATGTACTCTTTAGAATACTATACCGCAGTAAGAAACAATGAAATCCAGTCATTTGCAACAAAATGGAGGAATCTGGAACACATCATGCTGAGTGAAATAAGCCAGTCCCAAAGGGACAAATACCATGTGTTCTCCCTGATCGGCGACAACTGACTGAACACCAAAAAGAAAACCTGTTGAAGTGAAATGGACACTATGAGAAACGGTGACTTGATCAGCATAGCCCTGACTGTTAATGAAAAACTTAATTCATTATCCCTCTTAGTAGTTTTTTTTTGTCTGTTCTACTTAATATGACTGGTTTAATTCTGTAATTAATACACAGTTATTCTTAAGTGTTGAAATTTAACTGAAATGTGATCCCTGTTAAACATAAGAGTGGGAATAAGAGAGGGAAGAGATGTACAATTTGGGACATGCTCAAGCTGACTTGCCCCAAATGGTAGAGTTAGAAACATACCAGGGGACTCCAATTCAATCCCATCAAGGTGGCATGTACCAATGCCATCTCACTAGTCCAAGTGATCAATCTCAGTTCACAATTGATCATAATGAAAGGACTAAGAGTCAAAGGCAGCACATAAACAAGTCTAGTACCTGCTAATACTAACCGATAGAATAAATAAAGGGGAGAGTGATCCAACATGGGAAGTGAGATACTCAGCAGACTCATAGAATGGCAGATGTCCTAAATAGCACTCTGGCCTCAGAATCAGCCCTAAAGGCATTCAGATCTGGCTGAAAAGCCCATGAGAGTATTTCAGGCATGGAAAGCCAAGACACTCTGGCAAAAAAACAAAACAAACAAAAAAAAAACCAAAAAAAAAAATAAAAACAAACAAACAAACTAAGGAAAGATCTCTGTGAGTGAGATCCCAGTGGAAAGAACAGGTCTTCAAAGAAGGAGGTACCTTTCTCTGAAGGGAGGAGAGAACCTCCACTTTGACTATGACCTTGTCTAAACAAGATAAGAGTCGGAGAACTCAAGGGGCTTCCATAGCCTTGGAAACTCATGACTGGAGTATAGGGAGATTACTGATGCCATAGACAGGAGTGTCAATTTGTAAAGCCAACAACAGGAGTCACTGTGCACTTTCTCCTCATGTAGGATCTCTGTCCTTAATGTGCTGTACTTTGAGACTTAATGCTATAATGAGTACTCAAACAATATATTTCACTTTGTGTTTCTATGTGGGTGCAAACTGTTGAAATCTTTACTTAATGTATACTAAACTGACCTGTAAAAAAAAAAAGAAGAAGAAATTATCAATTCCCAACATGACTCTCACTGGGATTAAACATGACAATAGGTCTGATCTGATTTCATCATCATTTTAAAAATCAGCTATTATTTTTCACTTTATGTTTCTGTGTGGGAGCAAACTGTTGAAATTTTTACTTAATGTATGCTAAACTGATCTTCTGTATATAAAGAGAATCAAAAATGCATCTTGATGTGATAGGAAGGGGAGAGGGAGTGGGAAAGGGGAGAGTTGCAGGTGGGAGGGACGGTATGGGGGGGAAGCCATTGTAATCCATAAGACGTACTTTGGAAATTTATATTCATTAAGTAAAATTTAAAAAAAGGCTTTAAAAACCGTAAAGGCCAAAGATAATGTCCAGAAAAACAAAAACAAACACAGAAGCTGTAGCAAGATCTGGGATTGAGATTGCCACAACACACCAGATATTTTTCCTTTCATCCAGGCATATCCAGAAAAATTGTTGTGGAATTGGTGCAATTTAACCAAAAAATCACTGTCAACATCGTTTTGGAGAAAACTACAATCTTTCTGTTCAGCAAGTGCATCCAATGTCATGTTTACAAACACAAATATCATGTTTTCTCAGGTTTCTGAAGCTTTTTGCCTAGAAAACTGGAATGTGTGGAGGATTTGACTCCATGTGTATCCAGTTAGTGTTTTCCAGCAGAAAACAAAAACTTACATGCTGAAATGCATTCAAAACCGTAAAGTATGTAGGAAATGTCCAGAAAACACAAACAAACACAGAGGCTGTAGCAAGATCTGGGATTGAGATAGCCACAACACACCACATAATTCTGCTTTCATCCACGCATATCTGGAAAAACTGCTGTGGTATTCCGGTGTAATTTAACCAAAAAGTCACCGTCAAATTGGTTTTGGAGAAAAGCACAATCTTTCTCTTAGGCAAGTGCATCCAATGCCATGTTTACAAACAAAATATTGTGTTTTCTCTGGTTTCTGAAGCTTTCTGCCTAGAAAACTCGAATGTGTGGAGGATTTGACTCCATGTGGAACCAATTAGTATTTGCCGCCATAAAATAAAAAGCTGCATGCTAAATGCATTCAAAACCATAAAGTCCGTAGATAATGTCCAGAAAACACAAACAAACGCAGGGGCTGTAGCAAGATCTCGGATTGAGATAGCCACAACACACCAGATTTTTCTGCATTCATCCATGGATATCTGGAAAAACTGTTGTGGAATTCCGGTGAAATTTAACCAAAAAATCACCTTCAAAATAGTTTTGGAGTAAAGCACAATCTTTCTCTTTGGCAAGTGGATCCAATGTCATGTTTACAAACACAAATATCATGGTTTCTCAGGTTTCTGAAGCTTTCTGCCTAGAACACTCGAATGTGTGGAGGATTTGACTCCATGCGGAACCAATTAGTGTTTGCGGGCAAAAAATAAAAAGTTACATACTGAAATGCATTCAAAACTGTAAAGTCCATAGATAATATCCAGAAAACATAAACAAACACAGATGTGGTAGCAAGATCTGAGATTGAGATAGCCATAGCATACCAGAGATTTCTGTTTTCATCCAGGCATATCAGGACAATTATTGTGGAATTGGGGTGAAATTTAACCAAAAAATCACCGTCAACGTGGTTTTGGAGAAAAGTATAATCATTATGACTGGCAAGTGCATTCAATGTTATGTTTACAAACACAAATATCATGTTTTCTCAGATTTCTGAAGCTTTCTGCATAGAAAACTCGAATGTGTGGAGGATGTGACTCTATGTGGAACCAATTAGTGTTTGTTGGAAGAAAACAAAAATCTACATGCTAAAATGCATAAAAAACCATAAAGTCCATAGATAATGTCCAGAACACACAAACAAACACAGGGGTTGTAGCAAGATCTAGGATTGAGATATCCACAACACACCAGATTTTTCTGCGTTCATGCACGCATATCTGGAAAACCTGTGGTGGAATTCAGGTGAAATTTAACCAAAAAAGTGGTTTCGCAGAAAACCACTTTCTGTTCGGCAAGAGCTTCCCTTGCCATGTTTACAAACACTAATATCATGTTTTCTCGGGTTTAATGCTTTCGGCTTAGAAAACACCAATGTGTGGAGGATTTGACTCCATGTGGAACCAATTAGCGTTTGCCAGCAGGAAACAAAAACTTACATGCTGAAATGCATTCATAACCGTAAAGTCTGTAGGTAATGTCCAGAAAACACAAACAAACATGGAGGCTGTAGCAAGATCTGGGATTGAGATAGCCACAACACACCAGATATTTCTGCTTTCATCCATATATCTTGGCAAATTGTTATGGAATTCGAGAGAAATTTAACCAAAATATCACTGTCAAAGTGGTTTTGGAGAATAGCACCTAAATCTAACCAGAAACCTATCCCTAGATCTAGCCCTAAGCTCATCCCTAAACCTAGCCCTACCCCTAACCCAACATTAAACCTAACCCTACACTTATACCTAACCCCAATCCTGGACCTAGCCCTAACCCTAACCCTAACCCTAAACACAGCCATAGACCTAAACACAACCCTAATCCTAAACCTAGCCATACCACTAGACCTAACCCTAACCCTAACACTGGCCCTAGACCTAGCCCTAACCCTAAACCTAACCCTGGCCCTAACCCTAAACCTAACCCTTGCCCTAGTTCCAACCCTAACCCTAGCCCTAGCACTAGCCATAGCCCTAACCCTAACCGTAGCTGAGGTACTATCCCTAATCCTAATCCTAACAGTAACCCTAACACTGACCCCTAACCCTAACCCTAAACCTAACCGCAACACTAAATCTAAACATAGCCCTAACCCTAACCCTAACCCAAGCTCTAGACCTAACCCTAACCCTAACGCTAACCCTAGGCCTAGCCATAGCCCTAAACCAAACCCTAACTCTAACCCTAACCCTAACCCTAACCCTAACCCTAGCCCTAACCCTAACCCTAACCCTAACACTAGCCCTAGCCCTAGCCCTAACCCTAACCCTAACTCTAACCCTAACCATAAGGTTAACCCCAACCCTGAAACCTAATGCTAAACACAACCCTAACAATAAACTTAGCCCTACCCTAACACTAAGCCTAACCATAGAACTAACCCTAACCCTAGCCATAACAATAGCCCTAGGCCTAGCCCTAGCCCTAACCCTAACCCTAACTCTAGCCCTGGCCCTCACCCTAACACTTACCCTAGACCTAATCCTCACCCTAACCCTTACCCTAGACCTAACCCTACCCCTAGCTCTATCACTAGTCCTAGCCCTAACCTAACCCTAACCCTAGAACTAACCCTAATTCTAACCCCAGCCATAACCCTAACCCTAGCCCTAACCCTAACCCTAACCCGAGAACTAACACTAACCCTAACCCCAGCCATAACCCCAACCTAGCCCTAACCCTAAACCTAGTCCTAACCCTAACCCTAACACTAGCCCTAACCCTAAACCCAACCTTGGTGCTATCCCTAACCCTAGCCCTAAACAAAACCCTAAACCAAACCAACCTTCGCCCTCGCACCCGTCCTAAACCTAGCACTAACACTAACCCTAACCCTAGCCCTAACCCTAACCCTAACTCTAACTCTAGCCCTCGCTGTCAACTCAACCAAACCCTAACCCTAATCCTAGCCATAGCCCTAGCCCTAACCATAACCCTAAACATGGCCCGAGCCATAAACCTAACCCTAAATCTACCTCTAGAACTAGCACTAAACCTAACCCTAACCCTGACTCTAACCCTAACAGTAAGCCTAGCACTAGCCCTAACCCTAACATTAATCTTAACCCTAGCACTAGCTCTTACCCTAACAATAGCCCTAGCCCTAGCCATAACAATAACCCTAAACCTAACCCTAAACTTAACCCTAATCCTAACGCTAACCCTACCGAAGCCCTAGAGCTAGCCCATGCCTTACCCAACCGTAACCCTAACCCCAGCCCTAACAGTAACCCTAACCCTAGCCCTAACCCTAACCCTAACCATAGCCCTAGCCCTAACACTAACCACAACTCTAACCCTAGCCCTGACACTAACCTAACCCTAACCCTAACCCTTACCCTACTCCTAACCCTAACCCTAACACTAGCCCTAGAAGTAGCTGCAGCCCGAGCCCTAACCCTAACCCTAACACTAAACAAAGCCCCAGCCCTAAAGCCAACACTAACCCTAGCCATAACCCTAAACCTAACCATAGACCTAGACTTAACTTTAAGCTTAACCTTAGCCCTAGCCCTGACCATAACCCTTACCCTAACCTTAGCTGTAGACCTAACCACAGCACTAAACAATACCATAGCACTAACACTAACCATAACCCTAACCCTAGCACTAACCCTAACCCTAACCCTAACTGTAACCCTAACCCTAACTCTAGCCCTAACCCTAACCCTAACCCTGGCCTAATCCTAACCCTAACCCATATCCTAGCCCTAACCCTAACTCTAACCTTCAACCTAAGCCTAGCAGAAAACTAACACTAAGCCTAACCGTAATCCTAGTCCTAACCCAAACAGTAGCACTAGCCCTAGCATTAACGCTAACCCTAACATTAACCCTAACCATAGCCCTAGCACTGACCATAAACCTAAACCTAGCTCTAACCATTACACTAACCCTAACACTAACCCTAACAGTAAACATAGCCATAGCCCTAACCCTAACCCTAAGCCTAGCCCTAGCCCTAGCCCTAGCCCTAACCCTGACCCTAATCCTAGCCCTAACCATAACCCTAGCCCTAGCCCTAGCCATAATCCTAATGGTAACCCAAACCCTAACCCTGGTTCTAGCCCTAACCTTAACCCTAACCCTAAACTTAACCCTAACCTTAAAACTACCCCTAGACCTAACCCTAGCCCTAGCCCTAGCACTAGTCCTAACCTAAACCTAACCCTATGCCTAGACCTAAACCTAATACTAACCCTAACCCTATACCTAAAGCTAACCCTAACCCTAGCCTTAGCCCTAGCCATAACCCTAACCCTAACTCTAGCCCTAGATTTCACCCTAACCCTTACCCTATCCCTAACCCAAACCAACCCTAACCCTAGCACTAGTCCTAGCCCTAACCCTAACCCTAGCCCTAACGCTAACCCTAACCGTAACGTTAACCCTAAGCCCTAAACCTAACACTAACCACAACCCTAACCCTAACCTTAGCCCTAAACCTAACCCTAACCCTAGAACTAACCCTAACCATTACCCTAGCCCTAACAATAGCCCTAGCCCTAGCCCTAACCCTAAACCTAACCCAAACTCTAACCCTAGCCCTCACCCTAACCCTTACCTTAGCCCTAACCCTCACCTAACACTTACTCTAGCCCTAACCATAACCCGATTCCTAGCCCTAGCACTACTCCTAGCCCTCACCCTAACCCTAAACTTAGTACTAACCCTAACCCTAGCCCTAACCCTAAACCTGATCTTGGCCCTATCCCTAACCCTAGCCCTAAACATAACCCTAACCCAATCCCTAAACTTCACCCTCGCCCTCGTCCTAAACCTAGCACTAACACTAACCCTAACCCTAGCCCTAACCCTAACCATAACTCTAACCCTCGCCTTCACTCTCACCCTAACCCTAATCCTAGCCCTAGCCCTAACACTAAACCTAATACAAACCCTAACCCTAACATAGCCCGAGCACTAACACTAACCCTAAACCTAGCCCTAGACTTAGACCTAGCCCTAACCCCAAACCGAATCCTAACCCTAGCCCTAACCCTAAACCTAACCCTAGCCCAAGCCCTAACACTAACCCTAACCTTAGCCCTAACACAAACATTAACAATAGACCTAGACCTAATTCTAACACTAACCCTAGTCCTAGCTCTGACCTTAAGTCTAACCCTAACCCTAACCCTAGCTCTAGCCCTAACCCTACCATAGAACTACCCTTAACTAGCCCAAACCCTAACCATAACCCTAACCCTAGCCCTAACCCTAACCCTAACCCTGGCCCTAACCCTAACCCTAGCCCTAACCCTAACCCTAACCCTAACCCTAACACTGGCAATAACACCAACCCTAACCCTATCCCTAACCCTAAAACTAACCCTAAACCTAAACCTCGCCCTCGCCTTAAGCCCAACCCCAACCCAAACCCTAACCAAGGCTCTAACCCTAAAACTAATACTAAACCTAAACCTCGCCCAAGCCCTAAGCCCAACCCCAACCCAAACCCTAGCCCTAGCCCTAACACTAACCCTAGCACTAACGCTAACCCTAACCATAGACCTAGCCCTAACCCTAACCCTACCCCGAGCCATAGTCCTAACCCAACCCTAACCCTAACCCTAGCTCTAGCCTAAACCTAATCCAAGCCCTAGCCCTTGCCCTAGCCTTAACCCTAACCCTGTGCCTAACACTAACCCTAACTCTAACCCTTACCCTAGCCCTAACCCTAACCTTATACCCAAACCTAAACCTAGCTCTACCCTTAACCCCAACACTAACTCTAACCCTAATCTTAGCCCTCAACATAACCCTAAGGCTAGCTTTAAACCTAACACCAGCACTAACCCTAAGCCTAACCCTAACCATAGACCTAGACCTAACCCTAACCCTAACCTTAGCCCTAACCCTTAATCTAACCCTAACCCTAGATCTAGCACTAACCCTAACTCAATCTAACTCTAACCCTACCCTAGCCCTAACCCTACCCCTAACCGTGGCCCTAACCCTAACCCTAACCCTTACCCTTACCCTAGCACTAACCCTAACCCTAACACTAGCCATAGCCCTAGCCCAAGACCTAGCCCTAAGCCTAACCCTAATGCTAACCCTAACCCTAAACTTACCCTAGACTTAACCCGAAACCTAACCCTAACCCTTGAATAGCATTAACCCTAACCCTAACCTAACCCTTACCCTAAACCTGGCCCTAACCCTAACAATAACCTTAACCCTAGCTGTAGCCTTAACCCTAACTCAAAATTTAAACCTAACCCTAAACCCAACCCTAGCCCTAGCCCTAACCCTAACCCTAACTCTAACCCTAGCCCTAGACATAGCCCTAGCCCTAACCCCAAATCTATCTCTAGCCCTACCCCTAACCCCAACACTAATCCTAACCCTACATAACCCTAACCATAACCCTAGCCATAGCCCTAACCCTATCCCAAAACATAATAATAGAGTTAAACACAACTCTAATCTTAGCCCTAGCCCTAGCCCTAGCCCTAACCTAAACCTAACCCTATCCCTAACCCTAACCCTAGCTCTAGCCCTAACCCTAACCCTAGCCCTAACCCTAAGCCTCACACTAGCCATAGCTCTAAAACTAAACCTAGCCCTATCCCTATCCCTAGTCCTAGCCCTAGACCTAACCCTAACCCTAAACCTAACCAGAAATATAGCTCGTGCCCTAACCCGAACACTAACCCTAACCCTAGCCCTAGCCCTAGCCCTAACCCCAAACCTAACCCTAACCCTAAACCTAACTTAACCATAACCTTAACCCTACCCCTAACCCTAATCTTAACCATAGACCTAGACCTAACTCTAAACCTAACCTTAGCCCTAGCCCTGACCCTAACCCTTACCCTAACCTTAGCTGTAGCCTTAACCCCAACATTAACCAATACCCTAGCTCTAACCCTAACCATAACTCTAAACCTAACCCTAACCATAACCCTAACCCTAACCCTAATCTTAGCTGTAGCCTTAACCCCAGTATTAACCAATACCCTCGCTCTAACCCTAACCATAACTCTAAACCTAACCCTAAGCCTAACCCTAACCCTAACCCTAGCCCTAACCCTAACCCTAACCCTGGCCTAACCCTAACCCTAACCCATATCCTACCCCTAACCCTAACTCTAACCTTGAACCTAAGTCTAGCATTAAACCTAACCCTAACAATAACCCTAACCCTAGTACTAAGCCTAACAATAGCCCATGCCATAGCCCTTGCCCTAACACTAACCCTAACCCTAGTCCTAAAAATAAACCTAACCCTAACCCTAACCCTAGTACTAGCCCTAATCCTAACCCTAAAACTAACCCTAAACCTAGCCCTAACCCTAAACCTAATCCTGCAACTAACACTAACCCTAACACTTACCCTAGCCCTAACATAGACCTAGCCTTAACTCTACCCCTAAACCTAACTATAACCCTAACCCGAGCCTTAGCACTAACCCTATACCTAACCCTAAGCCTAACACTACCCTAGATCTAACCCTAACCCTAGCCCCAGCCCTAGCCCTAACCCTAGCCATAGTCCTTGCCCTAGCCCTAGCCCTAGCCCTAAACCTAAACCTAACTCTAATGCTAGCCCTAGACCTAGCCATAGCCTTAACCCTAACCCAAAACCTAGCCCTAGACCTAGCCCTAGCCGTAACCCCAACCCTAGACTTAAGCCTAACCCTAACCCTAGCCCTAGCTCTAACCCTAACCTAACCCTAGCCCTGACCCTAACCCTAAAGCCTTAACCCTAACCATAACCCTATCCCTATCCCTAACCCTAACCCTAACCCTAGCTCTAGCCCTAACCCTAGCACTAGACCTAACCCTAACCATAACCCTAGCTCTAACCTTAACCCTTACTCTAGCCCTAATCCTAACCCTAACCCTAGCCTTAGCACTAGTCCTAGCCCCAAAACTAATCCTAACACTAACCATAACCCTAATCCTAGTCATAGCCCTAGCCCTAACCCAAACTCTAACCCTAACCATAACCGTAACCCAACCCCCTAACCCTAACCCTAAATACAACTCGAATCCTAACCTTAGCCCTATCTCTAACCTTAACTCTAACCTTAGAACTAACCCTAACCCTAACATTAGCCATAACCCTAACCCTAGCCCTGGCCCTAACAAAAACCTTAACCCTAACCCTATCCCTAATGCTAACCCTAACCTTTGCCCTCACCCTCGCCTTAAACCTAGCACTAACCCTAATTATAACCCTAACTCTAAATCTAGCCCTAACCCTAACCCTAACCCTAACCCTAACCCTAACCCTAGGTCTACCCTATCCGTAACCCTAACAGTAATCCTAAACCTAACCCTAAACCTAACACTAACCCTAGCCGTAACCCTAACCCTAATCCTAACACTTGCCCTAGCTCTAACCCTAACCCTAGCCCTAGGCCTAGCACAAGCCCTAACCCTAAACTTAACCCTAACCCTAAACTTAACCCTAACCCTAAACATAGCCCTAGCCATAACCCTAGCCCTAACCCTAACCCTATCCCTATCCCTATCCCTATGCCTAGCCCTAGCCTTGCCCTAACCCCAACCCTAACCCTAGCCCTTAACCTAACCCTAACCCTTACCCTAGCCCTAACCCTAACCCTAACCCAAACTCTAATCTTAGCCCGAACCCTAACCATAACCCTAGACTTAGTCCCAACACTAACCCTAACCCTAGCCCTAGCAGTAGCCCTAGTACTAACCCTAACCCTAACCCTACCCCTAACGAAACCCTAACCCTAACATTAGCCCAAACCCTCACCCTAAGCGTAATGCTAACCCTAACACCTAACCCTAACCCTAACCCTAACCCTAACCTGTACAGTAACCCTAATCTTAGCCCTAACCCTAACCCAAGAACTAACCCTAACACTAACCCTAGTCTTAAACCTAACCCTAGCCCTAACCCTAGCCCTAATCCTAACCCAAACCCTAGCCCTAAACCTAAACCTAAACCTAACCCTGCCCCTGCCCCTAACCCTAACCCTAACCCTAGATCTTAGCCTATACCTAACCCTAACACTAAAACTAACCCTCGCCCTAACCCTCGCAATAACCCTAATGCTAACCCTGGCCCTAACCCTAACCCTAAACATAACCCTAACCATAGCCCTAATCCTAGCCCTAGCCCTAGCCCTAACCCTAACTCTAACTGTAAACCTAACCGTAGTCCTAGCCCTAGCCCTAACCCTAACCCTAACCCTAACCCTAGCCCTAACCCTAACCCTTACCCTGATCCTAACCCTAAATCCTTTTTTAAACTTTTATTTAATGAATATAAATTTCCAAAGTACGATTTATGGATTACAATGGCTCCCCCCCATACCATCCCTCCCACCCGCAACCCTCCCCTCTCCCACTCCCTCTCCCCTTTCATGAACATCAAGATTCATTTTCGATTCTCTTAATATACAGAAGATCAGCTTAGTATACATTAAGTAAAGATTTCAACAGTTTGCTCCCACACAGAAACATAAAGTGAAAAATAATAGATGATTTTTAAAATGATGATGAAATCAGATCAGACCTATTGTCATGTTTAATCCCAGTGAGAGTCACGTTGGGAATTGATAATTTCTTTTTTTTTTTTTTTTTTTTTACAGAAGATCAGTTTAGTATACATTAAGTAAAGATTTCAACAGTTTGCACCCACATAGAAAAACAAAGTGAAATATACTGTTTGAGTACTCATTATATCATTAAATCTCAATGTACAGCACATTAAGGACAGAGATCCTACATGAGGAGTAAGTGCACAGTGACTCCTGTTGTTGACTTTACAAATTGACACTCCTGTCTATGGCATCAGTAATCTCCCTATACTCCAGTCATGAGTTTCCAAGGCTATGGAAGCCCCTTGAGTTCTCCGACTCTTATTTTGTTTAGACAAGGTCATAGTCAAAGTGGAGGTTCTCTCCTCCCTTCAGAGAAAGGTACCTCCTTCTTTGAAGACCTGTTCTTTCCACTGGGATCTCACTCACAGAGATCTTTCCTTAGTTTGTTTGTTTGTTTTTATTTTTTTTTGTTTTTTTTTTTTGTTTGTTTTGTTTTTTTGCCAGAGTGTCTTGGCTTTCCATGCCTGAAATACTCTCATGGGCTTTTCAGCCAGATCGGAATGCCTTTAGGGCTGATTCTGAGGCCAGAGTGCTGTTTAGGACATCTGCCATTCTATGAGTCTGCTGAGTATCTTGCTTCCCATGTTGGATCACTCTCCCCTTTATTTATTCTATCGGTTAGTATTAGCAGGTACTAGACTTGTTTATGTGCTGCCTTTGACTCTTAGTCCTTTCATTATGATCAATTGTGAACTGAGATTGATCACTTGGACTAGTGAGATGGCATTGGTACATGCCACCTTGATGGGATTGAATTGGAGTCCCCTGGTATGTTTCTAACTGTACCATTTGGGGCAAGTCAGCTTGAGCATGTCCCAAATTGTACATATCCCATAATTTCTTTATCCAGTCTACTGTTGATGGGCATTTAGGTTGGTTCCAGGTCTTGGCCATTGTGAATTGTACTGCGATAAACATTAGGGTGCAGACCGCTTTTTTGTTTGCCAATTTAAATTCCTTTGGGTAAATTCCAAGAAGTGGGATGGCTGGGTCGAATGGTAGGGTTATATTCAGCTAACCCTAAATCTAAACACGACCCTGAGTTTGTTTCACCTCCTGCCTTCCCAAATTTTGTACTCTGATGCAATACAAACAAGAGTCTAGATAGAGTAGCCATTATGAAATAAAAAACACTACAAATTTGCATTTCATGCTTAGAAATCTACAGGCAACACGACCAAGAGGAGTTTTTGTGTTTTGGAAAATGAAATGGAACACTTTTTCTGGGAGTACATATATCAATTCCCTCCAAATCTAGTGTGAGTGTGATTTTCAGTTTAATTCAATCAGACTTCCACAGCCAGTCAGCTAGCAGGGGTGGATGAATCCAGAAGCAGCCGGTTTCCTTGGGAATAAATCAAGCCTGATATCCCTAAATCTCTTGGATTTCTTTGGATTTTTTCACATTTTTCTTCTTTATCATGGTTTGTAATGAATTTTCTGATGTGAGCTTTGGATTTGAGGCTTTAATATGGAGTTCAGGGCACAGGAGGAATGATCATTTTCAATCAGGGCTCAACTGTTGGCTTGCTCCAATTCTGGCTTTCTGTCATGGTGTTGGGTTTCTCAGGTGATTTTTGGTTTCTTGAGCGGCAATTTCCTAAAGGATTTCTGGGTCTGAGTTTGTTTTGCCTTCTTGCTTCCCAAATTTTGTATTCTGACACAATACAAACAAGAGTTTAGACAGAGTATCCATTATGGAATAAAAAACACAACATATTTTGTTTCATGCTTAGAAATCTACAGGCAACACGACCAAGAGGATTTTATGTGTTTTGGAAAATGAAATGGAACCCTTTTGCTGAGGGGACAGATATTAATTCCCTCCAAATCGAGAGTGAGTGTGATTTTCATGTTAATTCAATCAGAATTCCACAGCCAGACACCTGGGAGGGGTGGGTGAATCCGGAAACAGCCGGTTTCCATGTGAATAAATCAAGCCCAATATCACTAAGGACTCTTAGATTTCTTTGGCTTTTTTTCATACTTTTCTTCTTTATCATGTTTTTTAATGAATTTTCTGATATGAGCTTTGGATTTGAGGCTGGAATATGGAGTTCAGGGCACGGGTGGAATGGTCTTTTTCAATCAGGGCACAACTGTTGTCTTGCTTTAATTTTATTTTTTCTGTCATGGTTTTGGGTGCCTCAGCCGAGTTTTGGTTTCTTGAGCGGCAATTTCCTAAATGTTTTCTGGGCCTGAGTTGGTTTTGCCTTCTTCCTTCCCAAATTTTGTACTCTGACACAATAAAAGAAGAGTTTAGACAGAGTATCCATTAGGAAATAAAAAACACAACAATTTGGTGTTTCATGCTTAGAAATCAACAGGCAACACGACCAACAGGAGTTTATGTGTTTTGGAAAATGAAATGGAACCCATTTGCTGAGGGGACAGATATTAATTCCCTCTGAATAGAGTGTGAGTGTGATTTTCAGGTTACTTCAATCAGAATTCCACAGCCAGTCAGCTGGGAGGGGTGCATTCAGTCCCAGAACAGCCAGTTTCCATGTGAATAAATCAAGCCCAATATCACTAAGGACTCTTGGATTTCTTTGGCTTTTTTCACATTTTTCTTCTTTATCATGGTTTGTAATGAATTTTCTGATGTGAGCTTTGGATTTGAGGCTTTAATATGAAGTTCAGGGCACAGGAGGAATGGTCATTTTCAATCAGTGCTCAACTGTTGGCTTGTTCCAATTCTGGCTTTCTGTCATGGTTTTGGGTGGCTCAGGTTATTTTTGGTTTCTTGAGCGGCAATTTCCTAAATTGTTTCTGGGTCTGGGTTTGTTTAGCCTTCTTGCTTCCCAAATTTTGTACTCTGACGCAATAGAAACAAGAGTTTAGACAGAGTATCCATTAAGAAATAAAAAACACAACATATTTTGTTTCATGCTTAGAAATCTACATGCAACACCACCAAGAGGAGTTTTCGTGTTTTGGAAAATGAAATGGAACCCTTTTGTTAAGCGGACAGATATTAATTCCCTCCAAATCGAGAGTGAGTGTGATTTTCAGGTTACTTCAATCAGATTTCCACAGCCAGTCAGCTGGAGGGTTAGATGAATCTGGAAGCAGCCAGTTTCCTTGTGACTAAAAAAAGCCCAATATCACTAAGGACTCTTGGATTCCGTTGTCTTTTTTCACTTTTGTATTGTGCCAGAAAACACTAATTGGTTCCACATGGAGTCAAATCCTCCACACATTTCAGTTTTCTAGGCAGAAAGCTTCAGAAACCAGAGAAAACATGTTATTTCTGTTTATAAACATGACATTGGATGCACTTGCCAAACAGAAAGATTGTGCGTTTCTCCAAAACCACTTTGACAGTGAATTTTTGGTTAAATTTCACCCGATTCCAGAACAATTTGTCCGGATACACCTGGATGAAAGCAGAAATATCTGGTGTGTTGTGGCTATCTCAATCCCAGATCTTGCTACAGCCTCTGTGTTTGTGTTTTCTGGACATCATCTACGGACTTTATGGTTTTGAATGCATTTCAACATATAACATTTATTTTATGCTGGCAAACACTAATTGTTTCAACATGGAGTCAAAACCTCCACACATTCCAGTTTTCTAGGCAGAAAGCTTCAGAAAACTGAGAAAATGTGATATTTGTGTTTGTAAACATGGCATTGGATTCACTTGCCAAAGAGCAAGCTTGTGCTTTTCTCCAAAACCACTTTGACGGTGATTTCTTGGTTAAATTTGACCGAATTCCACAAGAATTTGCCTGTATATGCTGGAACGAAATATCTGCTGTGTTGTGACTATCTCAATCCCAGATCTTGCTACAGCCTTTGTGTTTGTTTGTGTTTTCTGGACTTTACCTATGGACTTTACGGTTTTGAATGCATTTTCGCATGTAGATTTTTGTTTTCTGCCGGCAAACACTAATTGGTTGCACATGGATTCAAATCCTCCACACATTCCAGTTTTCTAGGCAGAAACTTCAGAAACCCGAGAAAACATGATATTTGTGTTTGTAAACATGACATTGGATGCACTTGTCGAACAGAAAGTTTGTACTTTTCTCCAAAACTCGTTTGACAGGGATTTTTTGGTTAAATTTCACCTGAATTCCACAATAATTTTTCTGGATGCACCTGGATGAAAGGAAAAATATCTGGTGTGTTGTGGCTATCTCAATCCCAGATCTTGCTACAGGCTCTATTTTTGTTTGTGTATTCTGGACATTATCTACAGACTTTACAGTCTTGTGTTTTTTTTTTTTTTTTTTGCTTTCAAACTTTTATTTAATGAATATAAATTTCCAAAATACAGCGTATGGATTACAATGGCTTCCCCGCAATAACGTTCCTCCCACCCGCAACCCTCCCCTTTCCCAGTCCCTCTCCCCTTCCATTCACATCAAGATTCATTTTGAATTCTCTTTATATGTAGAAGATCAGTTTAGTTTACATTAAGTAAATATTTCAACAGTTTGCTCCCACACAGAAACATAAAGTGAAAAATACTGTTTGAGTACTAGTTCTAGCATTAAATCTCAATGTAATAGCACACTAAGCACAAAGATCCTACATGAGGAGTAAGTGCACAGTGACTCCTGTTGTTGACTTAACAAATTGACACTCTTGTGTATGGCCTCAGTAATCACCCTAGGCTCTTGTCATGAGCTGCCAAGTCTATGGAAGCCCCCTGAGTTCACTGACTCTGATCATATTTAGACAAGGTCATATTCAAAGTGGAAGTTCTCTCCTCCCTTCAGAGAAATGTACCTCCTTCTTTGATGACCCATTCTTTCCACTGGGATCTCACTTGCAGAGATCTTCCATTTAGCTTTTTTTTTTCCCAGAGTGTCTTGGCTTTCCATGCCTGAAATAGTCTCATGGGATTTTCAGCTGGATCCGCATGCCTTAAGGGCTGATTCTGAGGCCAGAGTGCTGTTTAGGACATCTGCCATTCTATGGGTCTGCTGAGTATCTCGCTTCCCATGTTGGACCATTCTCTCCCTTTTTTATTCTATCAGCTAGTATTTGCAGACACTATTCTTGTTTATGTGATCCCTTTGGTTCTTAGTCCTATCATTCTGATAAATTGTGAACAGAAATTGATCACTGGGACTAGTGAGATGGCATTGGTACATGCCACCTTGATGGGATTGAATTGTAATCCCCTGGTATGTTTCTAACTCTACCGTTTGAGGTAAGTCAGCTTGAGCATGTCCCGAATTGCACATCTCTTCCCTCTCTTATTCCCACTCTTACATTTAACAGTGATCACTTTTCAGTTAAGTTTCAGCACTTAAGAAGAATTGTGCATTGATTACAGTATTCAACCAAAGGTATTAAGAAGAACAGACAAAAAAATACTAAGAGGGATAACATATCAAGTTTTTCATCAACAGTCAGGGTCAGGGTTGATCAAGTCACCGTTTCTCATAGTGTTCATTTCACTTTAACAGGTTTCCTTTTTGGTGCTCAGTTAGTTGTCACCTATCAAGGAGAACAAGTGGTATTTGCGTTTTTTTATGAATTTTTACATGTACCTTCTGTTTTCCGCTGGCAAATGCTAATAGGTTCCACATGGAGTCAAATCATTCACACATTCGAGTTTTCTAGGCAGAAAGCTTCAGAAACCGGAGAGAACATGATATTTGTGTTTCTAAATATGACTTTGGATGCCTTTGCCGAAAAGAAAGATTGGGTTTTTCTCCAAAACTAGTTTGAAAGCTTCAGAAACCCGAACAGACATATTGGAGTTTGCAAACAGGATATTGGATCCACTTGCCAAAAAGAAAAATTGGGCTTTTCTCCAAAACCACTTTCATGGTGATTTTTTTGATTAAATTTTTCCTGAATTCCACAGCAAATTTCCAGATATGCCGGGAAGAAAGCAGAATATCTGGTGTTTTGTGGCTATCTCAACCCCAGATCGTGCTACAGCCTCTGTGTTTGTGTTTTGTTGACATTATCTTTGGACTTTACGGTTTTGAATGCATTGTAGCATGTAACATTTTGTTTTCTGCGGTAAAGCTAATTGGTTCCACATGGAGTCAAATCCTCCACACATTCGAGTTTTCTAGGCAGAAAGTTTCAGAAACCCAAGAAAACATGATATTTGTGCTTGTAAACAGGACATGGGATGCACTTGCTGAAAAGAAAGATTGTGCTTTTCTTCAAAATCACTTTGACAGTGATTTTTTGGTTAAATTTCACCCGAATTATGCAACAATTTTTCCGGATATTTCTGGATGAAAGCAAAAACATCTGGTGTGTTGTGGCTATCTCAACCCAAGTACTTGCTACAGCCTCTGTGTTTGTTTGTGTTTTCTGGACATTATCTACGGACTTTACGGTTTTGAATGCATTTTAGCATGTAAGTTTTTGTTTTCTGCTGGCAAATGCTAATTGGTTCCACATGGAGTCAAATCCTCCACACATTCGTGTTTTCTAGGCAGAAAGCTTTAGAAACCCGAGAAAACATCATATTTGTGTTTGTCAACATGACGTTTTATCCACGTGCTGAACAAAAAGATTGCGCTTTTCTCCAAAACCACTTTGACGGTGATTTTTCGGTTAAATTTCACATGAATTCCACAGCAGCTTTTCCAGATATGCCTGGATGAAAGCAAAAGAATATATGATGTGTTCTCAGTCACTGAACTTGTTACAGACTCAGGGTTTGTTTGTGATTTCTGGACATTATCTATGGACTTTACGGTTTTGAATGCATTTTAGCATGTAAGTTTTTGTTTTCTGCTGGCAAAAGCTAATTGGTTCCACATGGAGTCAAATCCCCCACACATTCGCGTTTTCTAGGCAGAAAGCTTCAGAAACCCAAGAAAACAAGATATTTGTGTTTGTATACATGACATTCGATGTATTTGTTGAACAGAAAGATTGTGCTTTTTTCCAAAACCACTTTGAAGGTGATTTTTTGGTTAAATTTCACACGAATTCCACAACAATTTGTCAAGATACTCCTGGATGAAAACAAAAATATCTGGTGTGCTGTGGCTATCTCAATCCCAGATCGTGCTACAGCCTCTGTGTTTGTTTGTGGTTTCTGGACATTTTCTACGGAATTTATGGTTTTGAATGCATTTTAGCATGTAAGGTTTTGTTTTCTGCTGGCAAACGATAATTGGTTCCACATGGAGTCAAATCCTCCACACATTCGCGTTTTCTAGGCAGAAAGCTTCAGAAACCTGAGAAAACATGATATTTGTGTTTGTAAACATGACATGGAATGCATTTGCTGAACAGAAAGATTGTGCTTTTCTCCAAAACCACTTTCACGGTGATTTTTTGGTTAATTTCACCCGAATTCCACAACAATTTGTCCGGATATGCTGGGATGCACTCAGAGATATCTGGTGTTTATGGTTATCTCAATCCCAGATCTTGCTATAGCCTCTGTGTTTGCTTGTGTTTTCTGGACATTTTCTACGGACTTTACAGTTCTGAATGCATTTTAGCATGTAAGTTTTTGTCTTCTCTGGCAAACTATAATTTTTACCACATGGATTCAAATCCTCCACACATTCAAGTTTTCTAGGTAGAAAGCTTCAAAAACCTGAGAAAAAATGATATTTGTGTTTGTAAACATGACATTGGATGCAGTTGCTGAACAGAAAGATTGTGCTTATCTCCAAAACCACTTTCACGGTGATTTTTTGGTTAAATTTCACCCAAAAACCACAACAATTTTTCCAGATACTCCTGGATGAAAACACAAATATCTGGTTTGTTGTGGCTATCTCAATCCCAGATCTTGCTACTGCCTCTGTGGTTGTTTGTGTTGTCTGCCGGCAAACGCTAATTGGTTCCACCTGGAGTCATATTCACCATACCTTCAGGTTTTCTATGCAGAAGGCTTCAGAAACCTGATTAAACATGATATTTGTGTTTTTAAACATGACATGGGATGCATTTGCCTAACAGAAAGATTGTTCTTTTCTCCAAAACCACTTTCACGGTGATTTTTTGGTTAAATTTCACCTGAAAACCACAACAACTTGGCCAGATACTCCTGGATGAAAACAAAAATATCTGGTGTGTTGTGGCTATCTCAATTCCAGATCATGCTACAGCCTCTCTGTTTGTTTTTGTTTTCTGGACATTCTCTATGGACTTTATGGTTTTGAATGCATTTTACATGTAAGTTTTTGTTTTCTGCTGGCAAATGCCAATTGGTTCCACCTGGAGTCAAATTCTCCACACATTCGAGTTTTCTAGGCAAAAGGCTTCAGAAACCAGATTAAACATGATATTTGTGTTTGTAAACATGAAATGGGATGCATTTGCTGAAAAGAAAGATTGTACTTTTCATCAAAACCACTTTCACGGTGATTTTTTGGTTAAATTCCACCTGAAATCCACAACAAATTTTCAGGATTTATCGGGATGAAAGCAGAAATATCTGGTGTATTGTGGGTATCTCATTCCAAGATGTTGCTACAGCCTCTGTTTGTTTGTGTTTTCTGGACATTCTCTATGGACTTTACGGTTTTGAATGCATTTTACATGTAAGTTTTTGTTGTCTGCCGGCAAATGCCAATTGGTTCCACCTGGAGTCAAATTCTCCACACATTCAAGTTTTTAGGCAGAAGCCTTCAGAAACATGAGAAAACATGATATTTGTGTTTGTAAACATGACATGGGATGCATTTGCCGAAAAGAAAGATTGTGCTTTTGTCCAAAACCACTTTCACGGTGATTTTTTGGTTAAATTCCACCCGAAAACCACAACAACTTGGCCAGATACTCCTGGATGAAAACAAAAATATCTGGTGTGTTGTGGCTATCTCAATCCCAGATCATGCTACAGCCTCTCTGTTTGTTTGTGTTTTCTGGACATTCTCTATGGACTTTACGGTTTTGAATGCATTTTACAAGTAAGTTTTTGTTTTCTGCCGGCAAATGCCAATTGGTTCCACCTGGAGTCCAATTCTCCACACATTCGAGTTTTCTAGGTAGAAGGCTTCAGAAACATGAGAAAACATGATATTTGTGTTTGTAAGCATGACATGGGACGCATTTGCCGAAAAGATAGATTGTGCTTTTCTCCAAAACCACTTTCACGGTGAATTTTTGGTTAAATTCCACCTGAAAAACACAACAAATTTTCAGGATTTATCGGGATGAAAGCAGAAATATCTGGTGTGTTGTGGCTATCTCATTCCAAGATGTTGCTGCAGCCTCTGTGTTTGTTTGTGTTTTCTGGACATTCTCTATGGACTTTACGGTTTTGAATGCATTTTAGCATGACACTTTTGTTTTCTGCCAGCAAACGCTAATTGGTTCCCCTTGGTGTCAAATCCTCCACACATTTGAGTTTTCTAGGCAGAAAGCTTCAGAAACCTGAGAAACATAATTGTGTTTGTAAACATGACATTGGATGCATTTGATGAACAGAAAGATTGTGCTTTTCTACAAAACCAGTTTAACGGTGGTTTTTTAGTTACATTTCACCCAAATTCCACAACAATTTGTCCAGATACTCCTGGATGAAAACAAAAATATCTGGTGTGTTGTGGCTATCCCAGTCCCAGATCTTGCTACAGCCTCTGTGTTTGTTTGTGTTTTCTGGA
The DNA here is from genome assembly GCF_051225735.1 of Oryctolagus cuniculus. Classification (NCBI taxonomy): domain Eukaryota; kingdom Metazoa; phylum Chordata; class Mammalia; order Lagomorpha; family Leporidae; genus Oryctolagus; species Oryctolagus cuniculus. The sequence goes on from NC_142879.1 coordinate 84,314,260, forward strand.
ATTCTCTAAGGACTTTGCGGCTTTAAATGCAGTTTAGAATGTAAGTTTTTATTTTTTGGTGACAAACGCTAACTGGTTCCCCTTGGTGTCAAATCCTCCACACATTCGAGTTTTCTAGGTAGAAAGCTTCAAAAACCCAAGAAAACATGATATTTGTGATTGTAAACATGACATTGGATGATTTGCCGAACAGAAAGATTGTGCTTTTCTCCAAAACCAACTTCAAGGAGGTTTTTTGGTTAAATTACACCGGAATTCCAAAACAATTTGTCCAGATACTCTTGGATGAAAAAAAAAAAAATCTGGTGTGTTGTGGCTATCTCAATCCCAGATCTTGCTACAGCCTCTGTGTGTGTTTGTGTTTTCTGGACATTCTCTAAGGACTTTACAGTTTTCAATGCATTTTAGCATGTAAGTTTTTGTTTTCTGCTGGCAAACGCTAATTGGTTCCACATGGAGTCAAATCCTCCACACATTCGAGTTTTCTAGGCAGAAAGCTTCAGAAACCTGAGAAAACATAATTGTGTTTGTAAACATGATATTGGATCCACTTGCCAAAAAGAAAGATTGTGCTTTTCTCCAAAACCACTTTGATGGTGTTTTTTTTTTTTTTTAATTTCACCTGAATTCCACAACAAATTTCAGGATTTTCTGGGATGAAAGCAGATATATCTGGCGTATTGTGGCTATCTGAGTTTCAGATCTTGCTACAGCCTCTGTGTTTGTTTGTGTTTTCTGGACATTCTCTAAGGACTTTACGGTTTTGAATGCAGTTTAGAATGTAAGGTTTTGTTTTTTTGCTGACAAACGCTAACTGGTTCCCCTTGGTGTCAAATCCTCCACACTTTTAAATTTTCTAGGCAGAATTCTTCAAAAACCCAATTAAACATGATATTTGTGATTGTAAACATGACATTGGATGCACTTGCTGAACAGAAGGTTTGTGCTTTTCTTCAAAACCACGTTCACGGTGAATTTTTGGTTAAATTTCACCCGAAAACCACATCAAATTTTCAGGATTTCCCGGGATGAAAGCAGAAATATCTGGTGTGTTGTGGCTATCTCAATCCCAGATCGTGCTACAGCCTCTGTGTTTGTTTGTGTTTTCTGGACATTCTCTATGGACTTTACGGTTTTGAATGCATTTTAGCATGACGCTTTTTGTTTTCTGCTCACAGACGCTAATTGGTTCCACCTGGAGTCAAATCCTGCACACATTCAGTGTACTAGGCAGAAAGCTTCAGAAACCTGTGAAAACATGATATTTGTTTTTGTAAACATGACATCTGATGCATTAGCCGAACAGAAAGATTGTGCTTTTCTCCAAAACCACTTTCACCGTGAATTTTTAGTTTAATTTCCCCGGAAAACCACAACAATTTTTCAGGATTTACCGGGATGTAAACACAAATATCTGGTGTGTTGTGGCTATCTGAATCCCAGGTCGTGCTATAGCCTCTGTGTTTGTTTGTGTTTTCTGGACATTCTCTACAGAGTTTACGGTTTTGAATGCAGTTTAGCATGCAAGCTTTTGTTTTCTGCCAGCAAACGCCAATTGGTACCACATGGAGTCAAATCCTCCACACATTCGAGTTTTCTAGGTAGAAAGCTACAAAAACCTGAGAAAACATGATATTTGTGTTTGTAAACATGACATTGGATGCAGTTGCCGAACAGAAAGATGGTGCTTATCTCCAAAACCACTTTCACGGTGATTTTTTGGTTAAATTTCACCCAAAAACCACAACAATTTTTCCAGATACTCCTGGATGAAAACACAAATATCTGGTGTGTTGTGGCTATCTCAATCCCAGATCTTGCTACAGCCTCTGTGGTTGTTTGTGTTGTCTGTTTGCAAACGCGAATTGGTTCCCCCTAGAGTCAAATTCAACACACATTCGCGTTTTCCAGGCAGAAAGCTTCAGAAACCAGATTAAACATGATATTTGTGTTTGTAAACATGACATGGAATGCATTTGCCGAACAGAAAGATTGTTCTTTTCTCCAAAACCACTTTCACGGTGATTTTTTTGGTTAAATTTCACCTGAAAAGCACAACAATTTGTCCAGATACTCCTGGATGAAAACAAAAATATCTGGTGTGCTGTGGCTATCTCAATCCCAGATCGTGCTACAGCCTCTGTATTTCTTTGTGTTTTCTGGACATTTTCTACGGACTTTACAGTTCTGAATGCATTTTAGCATGTAAGTTTTTTGTTTTCTGCTGGCAAATGCTAATTTTTACCACATGGATTCAAATCCATTACACATCCAAGTTTTCTAGGCAGAAAGCTTCAAAAACCCGAGAAAACATGATATTTGTGTTTGTAAACATGACATTGGATGCAATTGCCGAACAGAAAGATTGTGCTTATCTCCAAAACCACTTTCACGGTGATTTTTTGGTTAAATTTCACCCAATAACCACAACAAATTTTCAGAATTTCCCGGGATGAAAGCAGAAATATCTGGTGTGTTGTGGCTATCTCAATCCCAGATCGTGCTACAGCCTCTGTGTTTGTTTGTGTTTTCTGGACATTCTCTATGGACTTTACGGTTTTGAATGCATTTTAGCATGACGCTTTTTGTTTTCTGCTCACAGACGCTAATTGGTTCCACCTGGAGTCAAATCCTGCACACATTCGGTGTACTAGGCAGAAAGCTTCAGAAACCTGCGAAAACATGATATTTGTTTTTGTAAACATGACATCTGATGCATTAGCCGAACAGAAAGATTGTGCTTTTCTCCAAAACCACTTTCACGGTGAATTTTTAGTTTAATTTCCCCGGAAAACCACAACAATTTTTCAGGATTTACCGGGATGTAAACACAAATATCTGGTGTGTTGTGGCTATCTCAATCCCAGATCTTGCTACAGCCTCTGTGTTTGTTTGTGTTTTCTGGACATTTTCTACAGATTTTACAGTTCTGAATGCATTTTAGCATGTAAGTTTTCTGCTGGCAAATGCTAATTTTTACCACATGGATTCAAATCCTCCACGCATTTGAGTTTTCTAGGCAGAAAGCTTCAAAAACCCGAGAAAACATGATATTTTCCCCGGAAAACCACAAGAATTTTTATGATTTACTGGGATGTAAAAACAAATATCTGGTGTGTTGTGGCTATCTGAATCCCAGATCGTGCTATAGCCTCTGTGTTTCTTTGTGTTTTCTGGACATTCTCTATGGACTTGACGGTTTTGAATGCATTTTGGCATGTAAGTTTTTGTTTTCTGCCAGCAAATGCTAATTGGTTCCACATGGAGTCAAATCCTCCACACATTCGAGTTTTCTAGGCAGAAAGCTTCAGAAACCTGAGAAAACATAATTGTGTTTTTAAACATGACATTGGATGCATTTGCCGAACAGAAAGATTGTGCTTTTCTCCAAAACCACTTGACGGTGATTTTTTGGTTATATTTCACCTGAAAACCACAATTTTTCAGGATTTGCTGGGATGAAAAGCAAAATATATGGTGTGTTGTGGCTATCTCAATTCCAGATCGTGCTACAGCCTCTCTGTTTGTTTGTGTTTTCTGGACATTCTCTATGGACTTTACGGTTTTGAATGCATTTTAGCATGACACTTTTTGTTTTCTGCTAGCAAACGCTAATTGGTTCCACATGGAGTCAAATTCTCCACACATTCGCGTTTTCTAGGAAGAAGTCTTCAGAAACCCGAGAAAACATGATATTTGTGTTTGTAAACATGACATTGGATGCAGTTGCCGAACAGAAAGATTGTGCTTATCTCCAAAACCACTTTCACGGTGGTTTTTTGGTTAATTTCACCCAAAATCCACAACAATTTGTCCGGATATGCTGTCCGGACTCAGAGATATCTCGTGTGTTATGGCTATGTCAATCCCAGATCTTGCTACAGCCTCTGTGTTTGTTTGTGTTTTCTGGACATTTTCTACAGACTTTACAGTTCTGAATGCATTTTAGCATGTACGTTTTCTCTGGCAAACTATAATTTTTACCACATGGATTCAAATCCTCCACACATTCAAGTTTTCTAGGTAGAAAGCTTCAAAAACCCGAGAAAACATAATATTTGTATTCGTAAACATGACATTGGATGCAGTTGCTGAACAGAAAGATTGTGCTTATCTCCAAAACCACTTTCACGGTGATTTTTGGTTAAATTTCATCCAAAAACCACAACAATTGGTCCGGATATTCCTGGATGAAAACACAAATATCTGGTGTGTTGTGGCTATCTCAATCCCAGATCTTGCTACAGCCTCTGTGGTTGTTTGTGTTTTCTGTTTGCAAACGCGAATTGGTTCCACCTGGAGTCAAATTCACCATACATTCACGTTTTCTATGCAGAAGGCTTCAGAAACCAGATTAAACATGATATTTGTGTTTGTAAACATGACATGGAATGCATTTGCCGAACAGAAAGATTGTGCTTTTCTCCAAAACCAATTTGACGGTGATTTTTTGGTTAAATTTCACCTGAAAACCACAATTTTTCAGGATTTTCTGGGATGAAAAGCAAAATATCTGGTGTGTTGTGGCTATCTCAATCCCAGATCGTGCTACAGACTCTGTGTTTGTTTGTGTTTTCTGGACATTCTCTATGGACTTTACGGTTTTGAATGCATTTTAGCATGACACTTTTTGTTTTCTGCTGGCAAACGCTAATTGGTTCGACCTGGAGTCAAATCCTCCACACTTTCGAGTTTTCTTGGCAGAAATCTTCAGAAACATGAGAAAACATGATATTTGTGTTTGTAAGCATGACATGGGACGCATTTGCCGAAAAGATAGATTGTGCTTTTCTCCCAAACCACTTTCACGGTGATTTTTTGGTTAAATTTCACCTGAAAACCACAACAAATTTTCAGGATTTATCGGGATGAAAGCAGAAATATCTGGTGTGTTGTGGCTATCTCCTTCCAAGATGTTGCTGCAGCCTCTGTGTTTGCTTGTGTTTTCTGGACATTCTCTATGGACTTTACGTTTTTGAGTGCATTTTAGCATGACACTTTTGTTTTTTGCCAGCAAACGCTAATTGGTTCCCCTTGGTGTCAAATCCTCCACACATTTGAGTTTTCTAGGCAGAAAGCTTCAGAAACCTGAGAAACATAATTGTGTTTGTAAACATGACATTGGATGCATTTGATGAACAGAAAGATTGTGCTTTTCTACAAAACCAGTTTAACGGTGGTTTTTTAGTTACATTTCACCCAAATTCCACAACAATTTGTCCAGATACTCCTGGATGAAAACAAAAATATCTGGTGTGTTGTGGCTATCTCAGTCCCAGATCTTGCTACAGCCTCTGTGTTTGTTTGTGTTTTCTGGAATTCTCTAAGGACTTTGCGGCTTTAAATGCAGTTTAGAATGTAAGTTTTTATTTTTTGGTGACAAACGCTAACTGGTTCCCCTTGGTGTCAAATCCTCCACACATTCGAGTTTTCTAGGTAGAAAGCTTCAAAAACCCAAGAAAACATGATATTTGTGATTGTAAACATGACATTGGATGATTTGCCGAACAGAAAGATTGTGCTTTTCTCCAAAACCAACTTCAAGGAGGTTTTTTGGTTAAATTACACCGGAATTCCAAAACAATTTGTCCAGATACTCTTGGATGAAAAAAAAAAATCTGGTGTGTTGTGGCTATCTCAATCCCAGATCTTGCTACAGCCTCTGTGTGTGTTTGTGTTTTCTGGACATTCTCTAAGGACTTTACAGTTTTCAATGCATTTTAGCATGTAAGTTTTTGTTTTCTGCTGGCAAACGCTAATTGGTTCCACATGGAGTCAAATCCTCCACACATTCGAGTTTTCTAGGCAGAAAGCTTCAGAAACCTGAGAAAACATAATTGTGTTTGTAAACATGATATTGGATCCACTTGCCAAAAAGAAAGATTGTGCTTTTCTCCAAAACCACTTTGATGGTTTTTTTTTTTTTTAATTTCACCTGAATTCCACAACAAATTTCAGGATTTTCTGGGATGAAAGCAGATATATCTGGCGTATTGTGGCTATCTGAGTTTCAGATCTTGCTACAGCCTCTGTGTTTGTTTGTGTTTTCCGGACATTCTCTAAGGACTTTACGGTTTTGAATGCAGTTTACAATGTAAGGTTTTGTTTTTTTGCTGACAAACGCTAACTGGTTCCCCTTGGTGTCAAATCCTCCACACTTTTGAATTTTCTAGGCAGAATTCTTCAAAAACCCGATTAAACATGATATTTGTGATTGTAAACATGACATTGGATGCACTTGCTGAACAGAAGGTTTGTGCTTTTCTTCAAAACCACTTTCACGGTGAATTTTTGGTTAAATTTCCCCTGAAAACCACAACAATTTTTCAGGATTTCCCGGGATGAAAGCAGAAATATCTGGTGTGTTGTGGCTATCTCAGTCCCAGATCTTGCTACAGCCTCTGTGTTTGTTTGTGTTTTCTGGACATTCTCTATGGACTTTACGGTTTTGAATGCATTTTGGCATGACACTTTTTGTTTTCTGCCGGCAAACGCTAATTGGTTCCACCTGGAGTCAAATCCTGCACAGATTCGGTGTACTAGGCAGAAAGCTTCAGAATCCTGCGAAAACATGATATTTGTTTTTGTAAACATGACATCTGATGCATTAGCCAAACAGAAAGATTGTGCTTTTCTCCAAAACCACTTTCACGGTGAATTTTTAGTTAAATTTCCCCGGAAAACCACAACAATTTTTCAGGATTTACCGGGATGTAAACACAAATATCTGGTGTGTTGTGGCTATCTGAATTCCAGGTCGTGCTATAGCCTCTGTGTTTGTTTGTGTTTTCTGGACATTCTCTATGGACTTTACGGTTTTGAATGCATTTTAGCATGACACTTTTTGTTTTCTGCCGGCAAACGCTAATTGGTTCCACATGGAGTCAAATCCTCCACACATTCGAGTTTTCTAGGCAGAAAGCTTCAGAAACCTGAGAAAACTTAATTGTGGTTGTAAACATGACATTGGATGCATTTGTCGAACAGAAAGATTGTGCTTTTCTCCAAAACCACTTTGACAGTGATTTTTTGGTTAAATTTCACCTGAAAACCACAATTTTTCAGGATTTGCAGGGATGAAAAGCAAAATGTCTGGTGTGTTGTGGCTATCTCAATCCCAGATCGTGCTACAGCCTCTGTGTTTGTTTGTGTTTTCTGGACATTCTCTATGGACTTTACGGTTTTGAATGCATTTTAGCATGACACTTTTTGTTTTCTGCCGGCAAACGCTAATTGGTTCCACATGGAGTCAAATCCTCCACACATTCGCGTTTTCTAGGCAGAAAGCTTCAGAAACCTGAGAAAACATGACATTTGTGTTTGTAAACATGACATGGAATGCATTTGCTGAACAGAAAGATTGTGCTTTTCTCCAAAACCACTTTCACGGTGATGTTTTTGGTTAATTTCACCCCAATTCCACAACAATTTGTCCGGATATGCTGGGATGAACTCAGAGATATCTGGTGTGTTATGGCTATGTCATTCCCAGATCTTGCTACAGCCTCTGTGTTTGTTTCTGTTTTCTGGACATTTTCTACAGACTTTACAGTTCTGAATGCATTTTAGCATGTAAGTTTTTTGTGTTCTGCTGGCAAACGATAATTTTTACCACATGGATTCAAATCCTCCACACATTCGAGTTTTCTAGGTAGAAAGCTACAAAAACCCAAGTAAACATGATATTTGTGTTTGTAAACATGACATTGGATGCAGTTGCCGAACAGAAAGATTGTGCTTATCTCCAAAACCACTTTCACGGTGATTTTTTGGTTAAATTTCACCCAAAAACCACAACAATTTTTCCAGATACTCCTGGATGAAAACACAAATATCTGGTGTGTTGTGGCTATCTCAATCCCAGATCTTGCTACAGCCTCTGTGGTTGTTTGTGTTGTCTGTTTGCAAATGCGAATTGGTTCCACCTGGAGTCAAATTCACCACACATTCGCGTTTTCCAGGCAGAAAGCTTCAGAAACCAGATTAAACATGATATTTGTGTTTGTAAACATGACATGGAATGCATTTGCCGAACAGAAAGATTGTTCTTTTCTCCAAAACCACTTTCACGGTGATTTTTTTGGTTAAATTTCACCTGAAAAGCTCAACAATTTGTCCAGATACTCCTGGATGAAAACAAAAATATCTGGTGTGCTGTGGCTATCTCAATCCCAGATCGTGCTACAGCCTCTGTGTTTGTGTTTTCTGGACATTTTCTACGGACTTTACAGTTCTGAATGCATTTTAGCATGTAAGTTTTTTGTTTTCTGCTGGCAAATGCTAATTTTTACCACATGCATTCAAATCCATCACACATTCGAGTTTTCTAGGCAGAAAACTTCAAAAACCCGAGAAAACATGATATTTGTGTTTGTAAACATGACATTGGATGCAGTTGCCGAACAGAAAGATTGTGCTTATCTCCAAAACCACTTTCACGGGGATTTTTTGGTTAAATTTCACCCAAAAACCACGACAATTGGTCCGGATATGCCTGGATGAAAACAAAAATGTGGTGTATTGTGGCTATCTCAATCCCAGATCGTGCTACAGCCTCTGTGGTTGTTTGTGTTTTCTGCTGGCAAATGCCAATTGGTTCTACCTGGAGTCAAATTCTGCACACATTCGCCTTTTCTATGCAGAAGGGTTCAGAAACCAGATTAAACATGATATTTGTGTTTGTAAACATGAGATGGGATGCATTTGCCGAAAAGAAAGATTGTGCTTTTCTCCAAAACCACTTTCACGGTGATTTTTTGGTTAAATTTCACCCGAAAACCACATCAAATTTTCAGGATTTCCCGGGATGAAAGCAGAAATATCTGGTGTGTTGTGGCTATCTCATTCCAAGATCTTGCTACAGCCTCAGTGTTTGCTTGTGTTTTCTGGACATTTTCTATGGTCTTTATGGTTTTGAATGCATTTTAGCATGACGCTTTTTGTTTTCTGCTCACAGACGCTAATTGGTTCCACCTGGAGTCAAATCCTTCAAACATTCGGTGTACTAGGCAGAAAGCTTGAGAAACCCGAGAAAACATGATATTTGTGTTTGTAAACAAGACATGGAATGCATTCGCCGAACAGAAAGATTGTGCTTTTCTCCAAAACCACTTTCACGGTGGTTTTCTGGTTAAATTTCACCTGAATTCCACAAGAATTTGTCTGGATATGCTGGGATGAACTCAGAAATATCTGGTGTGTTGTGGCTATCTCAATCCCAGATCTTGCTACAGCCTCTGTGTTTGTTTGTGTTTTCTGGACATTTTCTACGGATTTTACAGTTCTGAATGCATTTTAGCATGTAAGTTTTCTGCTGGCAAATGCTAATTTTTACCACATGGATTCAAATCCTCCACGCATTCGTGTTTTCTAGGCAGAAAGCTTCAAAAACCCGAGAAAACATGATATTTTCCCCGGAAAACCACAAGAATTTTTAGGATTTACCGGGATGTAAACACAAATATCTGGTGTGTTGTGGCTATCTGAATCCCAGGTCGTGCTATAGCCTCTGTGTTTCTTTGTGTTTTCTGGACATTCTCTACAGAGTTTACGGTTTTGAATGCAGTTTAGCATGCAAGTTTTTGTTTTCTGCCAGCAAATGCTAATTGGTTCCACATGGAGTCAAATCCTCCACACATTCGAGTTTTCTAGGCAGAAAGCTTCAGAAACCTGAGAAAACATAATTGTGTTTTTAAACATGACATTGGATGCATTTGTCGAACAGAAAGATTGTGCTTTTCTCCAAAACCCCTTTGATGGTGATTTTTTGGTTATATTTCACCTGAAAACCACAATTTTTCAGGATTTGCTGGGATGAAAAGCAAAATATCTGGTGTGATGTGGCTATCGCAATCCCAGATCTTGCTACAGCCTCTGTGTTTGTTTGTGTTTTCTGGACATTCTCTATGGACTTTACAGTTTTGAATGCATTTTAGCATGACACTTTTTGTATTCTGCTAGCAAATGCAAATTTGTTCCACATGGAGTCAAATTCTCCACACATTCGCGTTTTCTAGGAAGAAGTCTTCAGAAACCCGAGAAAACATGATATTTGTATTTGTAAACATGACATTGGATGCAGTTGCCGAACAGAAAGATTGTGCTTATCTCCAAAACCACTTTCACGGTGATTTTTTGGTTAAATTTCACCCAAAAACCACGACAATTGGTCCGGATATGCCTGGATGAAAAGAAAAATATCTGGTGTGTTGTGGCTATGTCAATCCCAGATCTTGCTACAGCCTCTGTGGTTGTTTGTGTTGTCTGTCGGCAAACGCTAATTGGTTCCACCTGAAGTCAAATTCACCACACATTCACGTTTTCTATGCAGAAGGCTTCAGAAACCAGATTAAACATGATATTTGTGTTTGTAAACATGACATGGGATGCATTTGCCCAACAGAAAGATTGTGCTTTTCTCCAAAACCATTTTGATGGTGATTTTTTGGTTAAATTTCTCCCAAAACCAAACAATTTGTCCTGATACTCCTGGATGAAAACAAAAATATCTGGTGTGTTGTGGCTATCTGAATCCCAGATCGTGCTACAGCCTCTGTGTTTGTTTGTGTTTTCTGGACATTCTCTATGGACTTTACGGTTTTGAATGCATTTTAGCATGACACTTTTTGTTTTCTGCTGGCAAACGCCAATTGGTTCGACCTGGAGTCACATCCTCCACACATTCGAGTTTTCTTGGCAGAAATCTTCAGAAACGTGAGAAAACATGATATTTGTGTTTGTAAGCATGACAAGGAATGCATTTGCTGAACAGAAAGATAGTGCTTTTCTCCAAACCACTTTTATGGGTATTTTATGGTTAAATTTCACCCAAATTCAACAACAATTTGTCCAGATACTATTGGATGAAAACAAAAATATCTGGTGTGCTGTGGCTATCTCAATCCCAGATCTTGGTACAGCCTCTGTTTTTGTTTGTGTTTTCTGGAAATTCGCTTAGGACTTTACGGATTTGCATGCATTTTAGCATCACACTTTTTGTTTTCTGCCAGCAAACGCTAATTGGTTCCCCTTGGTGTCAAATCCTCCACACATTCGAATTTTCTTGGCAGAAAGCTTCAGAAGCCTGAAAAAACATGATATTTTTGTAAACATGACATTGGATGCATTTGCTGAAGAGAAAGATTGTGCTTTTCTCCAAAACCACTTTCATGGTGATTTTTTGGTTAAATTTCACCTGAGAAACACAACAAATTTTCAGGATTTCCCGGGATGAAAGCAGAAATATCTGGTTTGTTGTGACTATCTCATTCCAAGATCTTGCTACAGCCTGTGTGGTTTTTTTTTATGCTTTCTGAACATTCTCTATGGACTTTACAGTATTGAATGCATTTTAGCATGTAAGTTTTTGTTTTCTCCAGGCAAACGCTAATTGGTTCCCCTTGGTGTCAAATCTTCCACACATTCGAGTTTTCTAGGCAGCAAGCTTTAGAAAACTGAGAAAACATGACATTTGTGTTTGTAAACATGACATTGGATGAATTTGCCGAACAGAAAGATTGTCCTTTTCTCCAAAACAATTTTCACGGTGATATTTTGAATAATTTCACCCAAAAACCACAACAATTTGTCCAGATACTCTTGGATGAAAACAGAAATATCTGGTGGGTTGTGGCTATCTGAATCCCAGATCTTGCTACAGCCTCTGTGTTTGTTTGTGTTTTCTGGACATTCTCTATGGACTTTACAGTTTTGAATGCATTTTAGCATGTAAATTTTTGTTTTCTGCTGGGAAACTCTCATTGTTACCACATCTATTCAAATCCTCCACACATTTGAGTTTTCTAGGCAGAAAGCTTCAGAGACCTGAGAAAACATGATATTTGTGTTTGTAAACATGACATTGGATGCAGTTGCCGAACAGAAAGATTGCGTTTTTCTCCAAATCCACTTTCACGGTGAATTTTTGGTTAAATTTCACCAGAAAACCACAACAAATTTTCAGGATTTCCCGGGATGAAAGCAGAAATATCTGGTGTGTTGTGGCTATCTCATTCCAAGATGTTGCTACAGCCTCTGTGTTTGTTTGTGTTTTCTGGACATTCTCTATGGACTTGACGGTTTTGAATGCATTTTAGCATGTAAGTTTTTGTTTTCTGCCGGCTAACGATAATTGTTTCCACAGAGGGTCAAATCCTCCACACATTCGAGTTTTCTAGAAAAAAATCTTCAGAAACACAAGAAAACATGATATTTGTGTTTTAAACATGACGTGGGATGCTTTTGCTGAACAGAAAGATTGTGGTTTACTCCAAAACCACTTTCACGTAGATTTTTTGGTTTAATTTCACAGGAAAACCACAACAATTTGGCCAGATACTCCTGGTTGAAAACAAAAATATCTGGTGTGTTGTGGCTATCTCAATCCCAGATCTTGCTACAGCCTCTGTGTTTGTTTGTGTATTGTGGAGATTTTCTACGGACTTTACAGTTTTGCATGCATTTTAGCATATAAGTTTTTGTTTTCTGTTGGCAAACACTAATTGGTTCCACATGGAGTCAAATCCTCCACACATTCGCGATATCTAGGCAGAAGGCTTCAGAAACCCTAGAAAACATGATATTTGTGTTTGTAAACATGACATGCCATGCATTTGCTAAACAGAAAGATTGTGCTTTTCTCCAAAACCACTTTGACTCTGATTTTTTGGTTAAATTTCACCCAAAAACCACAATAATTTGTCCAGATACTACTGGATGAAAGCAGAAATATCTGGTGTGTTGTAGCTATCTCAATTCCAGATCTTACTACAAGCTCTGCGTTTGTTTGTGTTTTCTAGACATTTTCGTGGGACCTTACAATTTTGATTGCATTTTAGCATGACACTTTTTGTTTTCTGCTGGCAAACGCTAATTGGTTCCACATGGAGTCTAATCCTCCACACATTGGAGTTTCCTAGGCAGCGAGCTTCCGAAACCAGATTAAACATGATATTTGTGTTTGTAAACATGACATGGGATGCATTTGCCGAAAAGAAAGATTGTGCTTTTCTCCCAAACCACTTTGACGGTGATTTTTTGGTTAAATTTCACCTGAATTGCACAACAATTTGTCCGGATATGCTGGGATGTATGCAGAAATATCAGGTGTGTTGTGGCTATCTCAATCCCAGATCTTGCTACAGCCTCTGTGTTTGTTTGTGTTTTCTGGACATTGTCTACTATCTTTGGTTTTGAATGCATTTTAGCATGACACTTTTTATTTTCTGCTCACAGACGGTAATTGGTTCCACATGGAGTCAAATCCTCGACACATTCGAGTTTTTTAGGCAGAAAGCTTCAGAAACCTGAGAAAACATATTTGTGTTTGTAAACATGACATTGGATCCACTTGCCGAAAAGAAAGATTTTTCTTTTTTGCAAAACCACTTTGATTGTGTTTTATTTATTATTTTTTTAATTTCACCCAAATTCCACAACAATTTGTCAGGATTTTCCGGGATGAAAGCAGATATATCTGGTATGTTGTGGCTATCTCAATCCGAGATCTCGCTACAGTCTCTGTGTTTGTTTGTGTTTTCTGTACCTTCTTTATGGACTTTACGGTTTTGAATGCATTTTAGCATGTAAATTTTTGTTTTCTGCTGGGAAACTCTAATTGTTACCACATCTATTCAAATCCTCCACACATTCGAGTTTTCTAGGCAGAAAGCTTCAGAGACCTGAGAAAACATGATATTTGTTTTTGTAAACATGACATTGGATGCATTTGATGAACAGAAAGATTGTGCTTTTCTCCAAAACCACTTTGACTTTGATTTTTTGGTTAAATTTTCTCCCAAAACCAAACAATTTGTCCAGATACTCCTGGGTGAAAACAAAAATATCTGGTGTGTTGTGGCTATCTCAATCCCAGGTCTTCCTACATGCTCTGTGTTTGTTGGTGTTTTCTTTTTTTTTCTTTTTTTTTTGTTCTAAAACTGAGTGGCAGTTTATTCAATGGTGTCAATAATAATGAATACTGAGTAATTTTTCCAAAAGCTTCCATATTTTATGCCTTAATCGTTTAAAAATATTACACAACATAATTATTATAAATGGGAATTGGGCTACATTAATAAAATAGTGTTTGTTTTGTATTTGGAGTAGGAGGTAAGCCACATGAGTGTCCTGGAAAACACAGTTTATGCTAAAATGATTATTGCCCCAACTTTAATTTTGTCTATATTATAAAGCAGATGCAGTTAGTATTTGCTGATGAATTTATACCACTGAGAAGGTATTTGAAACCATACTAAAATACATATAATGACAATTTCAAGGAACTACATCCAGTACTTATGACAAATATAAAACAACTTAAGAAATACCATCCACGGAAGGATTTTCAGAAAATATTTGCTGTAAATACCTCATGAGAACTAAGAAAATTTCTTCCTACCTTTGCATTTGCTTGAGACATTCCTTATTAAAACAGTGCTAACATTGTCAAAAGATTGTTACCAGGATCCAAGCTAATATCATTTTAAAAAAGGGGTAGGGGAACCCAAATTGCTGACCAAAGTTTCTTTTTATCAAAGTAGCCATTACTTTACAGGAAAGATTTATACCAATTTATGATCAGCTATATGCTTTCATATGGTAGCATCACAAGTTTGAATTAGGATTAAATAACTTGATGATATACTAATACGTTTTTACATGATTGGAACAAAGCTGTTTGAAGGAAATAATTTTTATTAAATATTTGGTGAAATAAGGCAAATACTTTAATAGTCATGTGGCAACCACAAAAGAGTTGTTTTATAAAATAATCAGCATTTGCACAGCTTTATCAAAAACATATAAGAACTACATTTCATTTCCCAATTGCACTACGGTTGCTCTATTTGACTTACTGAAAAAGGAAATAAAAAGCAAGCTTATCTTTAAGATAGATCCTATTTTTGGTTATGAATTATTTAGATGTAATACTGTAAGTGCTGCTGGTTTATGAAAAGGGAGGGGAAAAAGTCTACTATGCAGATATGTTATTTCTGAGATACAGAATGTATTTAGAAAGTTAAAAAGAAGAAAAAAAAAGCTTGAGTTTTAGTATCAACACTTATAGGAGCAGAAGTACCTAATACAGAATTTGCTAACACATGTGCTTACTAATACATCAATTTTGAAGATGTAAATATAGTATTTTTATTATAAGAAGAGTCATATGTGTTTCTCTATTGTTTAATTAAGGTAAAGCTAGATCCTGAAACATGTATATTACATGTTTGTAAAGTCAATACAGTCAGCTACGGATTTTTATCAGTCTGAGGTACTTGAGGCCTTATCAAATTTGGATGATTCAAGGATACTACACATTCCAAAATATTTTACAGTTTTTTTTTATTTGACAGGTAGAGTTAGACAGTGAGGGAGATAAGAGAGAAAGGTCTTCCTTCTATTGGTTCACCCCCCAAATGGCCACCACAGCCGGAGCTACGCTGATCCAAAGCCAGGAGCCAGGTACTTCTTCCAGATCTCCCACATGGGTGCAGGCGCCCAAGCACTTGGGCCATCCCCCACTGCCTTCCCGGGCCACGGCAGAGAGCTGGACTGGAACAGGAGCAAATGGACAAGAACCCAGTGCCCATATGGGATGCCGGTGCTGCAGGTAGAGGATTAACCAAGTGAGCCACGGCTCCGGCCCAAACCCCAACAGTTTTAAGATCACTATTTAATGTTGGTTAGCTACTACTTAGCATCTTATTTAGAATTTAATTTTCCAACTTTGGAACTGGACAAGGATTCTTTTTCTAATATAAATTACACATATTATGTGTTACCTGCTGTTCTTTAACAGTAGCTTAAATAAATACAAAACATCTCGCAAACATAATAATTTCCTAGCAAAAAATTTTCAGAATGTAATTCTAACGTAAGGCACTTCCAATAATTTTCAAATAAAAGCCTCATAAAATTTTTTTTTGTATTCAAGTCTTTATAAGTTATACAGTAATGGTACTTCAAGTAAAGCTTTATTAATAATCAGCTTCAGCATAATTACCATAAATATCTTTGCCTCCAAAAAGAATGAAGATTGGACATCAAGTTCTGTGCAAGCTAAACTTCAGTGAAGGTGCCCTTCATCTGTGTTAGATTTAGATAACTGCCAGTGTTTTATCTTGTTGCTTTCCTTCAAGAATCTTAAAATCCTCCAAAGGAAGACTACTTAAGGCAGTTGGTAAAATGTGTTCTGATGTGCCCTTAGGTAATATGTTATTTGCTTCTAAATTCTTCACCAAGCACGTGGCTTGGATCCATCTACGAGTTGCTCTACGTTCTTTCTGTAGGCAGGTCTTCATTTTTCTTTTCAAGCTTGCAATTTCTTTTTCCAGCTTAATTATCCTCCTCTTTGCCTCCATTGGATTCCTAAAGGCATAACTGTGTTCAAGTAGTACTTGTTGAGTATTTAGGTTTGGTTTTAAATAAGACGGTCCAGATGGAGCACAACTGTTTTTTTTTTTTTTTTTCAAAAGATTCTTTGACTTGAGTTTCTGCTGGCCGCCCTCGGGGGCAACTCCTTGCCCAGCGCCAAAGACATCAAGAAGATCCTGGACAGCATGGGCATCGAGGCGGATGACGACCGGCTGAACAAGGTCATCAGTGAGCTGAACGGGAAGAAGATTGAGGACGTGATCGCGCAGGGTATTGGCAAGCTGGCGAGTGTGCCCGCCGGCACGGCTGTGGCCGTCTCTGCCACCCCGGGCTCCGTGGCCCCTGCTGCCAGATCAGCGCCCACCACCTGAACAGTCCCGAGCGGGCGGTAGGTGTGAGCCACAGGCCAGATGGACAAAGCTGCTGAGACTCACGCACCAACCTCTGAAATTGCATCACTTGCTTTTCTGTTTGTGTTTTCTGGACATTATCTATGGACTTTGGTTTTGAATACATTTTAGCATGACACTTTTTATTTTCGGCTCACAGAGGGTAATTGGTTCCACCTGGAATCAAATCCTTCACACATTCGAGTGTTCTGGGCAGAAAGCTTCAGAAACCCTAGAAAACATGATATTTGTGTTTGTGAACAAGACATGGGATGCATTTGCCGAACAGAAAGATTGTGTTTTTCTCTAAAACCACTTTCACGGTGATTTTTTTGGTTAAACTTCACCCGAATTCCACAACAATTTATCCGGATATACTGGGATGAACACAGAAATAACTGGTGAGTTATGGCAATCACAATAGCAGATCTTGCTAAAGCCTCTGTGTTTGTTTGTGTTTTCTGGACATTCTCTACGAACCTTAAGGTTTTGAATGCATTTTAGCATGACACTTTTTGTTTTCTGCCGGCAAACACTAATGGGTTCCACATGGAGTCAAATCCTCCACATATTCGAGTTTTTTAGGCAGAAAGCTTCAGAAACCTAGAAAACATGATTTTTGTTTTTGTAAACATGACATGGGATGCATTTACTGAACAGAAAGATTGTGCTTTTCTCCAAAACCACTTTGACGGTGATTCTTTGGTTAAATTTCACCTGAAAACCACAACAACTTGGCCAGATACTCCTGAATAAAAACAAATAGCTGGTGTGTTGTGGCTATCTCAATCCCAGATCATGCTACAGCCTCTCTGTTTGTTTGTGTTTTCTGGACATTCTCTATGGACTTTACGGTTTTGAATGCATTTTAGCATGTAAGTTTTTGTTTTCTGATGGTAAATGCTAATTGTTACCACATGGAATCATATCCTCAACACATTTGAGTTTTTTTGGCAGAAAGCTTCAGAAACCTGAGAAAACATGACATTTGTGTTTGTAAACATGGCAGTGGATGCATGTGCAGTGGATGCAGAACAGAAAGATTGTGCTTATCTCCAAAACCACTTTGATGGTGATTTTTTAGTTAAATTTCACACGAATTCCACAAGAATTTATCCAGATACTCCTGGATGAAAGCAGAAATATCTGGTGTGTTGTGGATATCACAATCCCAGATATTGGTACAGCCTCTATGTTTGTTTGTGTTTTCTGGATATTATCAATGGACTTTGGTTTTGAATGCATTTTAGCATGACACTTTTTATTTTCTGCTCACAGACAGTAATTGGTTCCACATGGAGGCAAATCCTTCACACATAAAATGTGTTCTATGCAGAAAGCTACAGAAACCAGATAACATAATATTTGTGTTTGTAAACATAACATTGGATCCACTTGCCAAAAAGAAAGATTTTGCTTTTCTCCAAAACAACTTTCGTGGTGATTTTTTGGTTAAATTTCACCTGAAAACCACAACCATTTGTCTGTATATGCTGGGATGAACGCAGTAATATCTGGTGTGTTATGGCTATCTCAATCCTACATCTTGCTACAGCCTCTGTGGTTTTTTTGTGTTTTCTGGACATTCTCTACAGACTTTACGGTTTGGAATGCATTTAACATGTAAGTTTTTGTTTTCTGCCGGCAAACGCTAATTGGTTCCACATGGAGTCAAATCCTCCACACATTCGCGATATCTAGGCAGAAGGCTTTAGAAACCCGGGGTAAACATGATATTTGCATTTGTAAACATGACATGGGATGCATTTGCTGAACAGAAAGATTGTGCTTTTCTCCAAAACCACTTTCAATGTGATTTTTTGGTTAAATTTACCTGAATTCCACAACAATTTGTGCAGATACTCCTGGATGAAAACAAAAAATTCTGGTGTGTTGTGGCTTTCTCAATCCCAGATCTTGCTACAGCCTGCTTGTTTCTTTGTGTTTTCTGGAATTCTCTACGGACTTTATGGTTTTGAATGCATTTTAGAATGACACTGTTTTCTGTTCACAGACTGTAATTGGTTCCACCTGGAGTCAAATTCTTCACACATTCGGTGTACTAGGCAGAAAGCTTCAGAAATTTGAGAAAACATGATATTTGTGTTTGTAAACATGACATGGGACGCATTTGTGAACAGAAAGATTGTGCTTTTCCCCAAAACCACTTTCACAGAGTTTTTTTGTTAAATTTCACCCAAAAACCACAACAATTTGTCCAGATATTCCTGGATGAACACCAAAATATCTGGTGTGTTGTGGCTATCTCAATCCCAGATCTTGCTACAGTCTCTGTGTTTGTTTGTGTTTTCTGGACATTCTCTATGGACTTTAAGTTTTTGAATGCATTTTAGCATGTAAGTTTTTGTTTTCTGCCGGCAAACGCTAATTGGTTCCACATGGAGTCAAATCCTCCACACATTCGAGTTTTCTATGCAGAAAGCTTCAGAAACCAGAGAAAACATAATTGTGTTTGTAAACATGACATTGGATGCATTTGTTGAACAGAAAGATTGTGCTTTTCTGAAAAACCACTTTCACGGTTGTTTTTTAGTTAAATTTCCCCTGAAAATCACAACAATTTGTCCGGATATGCTGGAATGAACTCAGAAATATCTGGTGTGTTGTGGCTATCTCAATCCCAGATCCTGCTACAGCCTCTGTGTTTGTTTGTGTTTTCTGGACATTCTCTACGGACTTGACGGTTTTGAATGCATTTTGGCATGTAAGTTTTTGTTTTCTGACGGCAAACACTAATTGGATCCACATGGTGTCAAATCCTACACACATTCGAGTTTTCTAGGCAGAAAGCTTCAGAAACCCGAGAAAGGATGATATTTGTGTTCGTAAACATGACATTGGATCCACTTGCGTACAGAAAGATCATGCTTTTCTCCAAAACCACTTTCTTGGTGGTTTTTTGGTTAAATTCCCCCCAATTCCACAACAATTTGTCCAGATACTCCTGGATGAAAACAAAAATATATGGTGTGCTGTGGCTATCTAAATCCCAGATCTTGCTACAGCTTCTGTGTTTGTTTGTGTTTTCTGGACATTCTCTACGGACTTGACGGTTTTGCATGCATTTTAGCATGTAAGTTTCTGTTTCTGCCGGCAAACGCTAATTGGTTCCACCTGGAGTCAAATCCTTCACAAATCGGTGTTCTAGGCAGAACGCTTCAGAAACCTGAGATAAATGATATTTGTGATTGTAAACATGACATTGGATGCATTTGCCAAAATGAAAGATTGTGCTTTTCTCCTAAACCACATTCACCGTTATTTTTTGGTTAAATTTCCCCTAAAAACAGCAACAATTTTTCAGGATTTGCCGGGATGTAAATAAAAAATATCTGGTGTGTTGTGGCTATCTCAATCCCAGAACTTGCTACAGTCTCTGTGTTTGTTTGTGTTTTCTGGAGATTCTCTACGGACTTTATGCTTTGGAATGCATTTTAGCATGACTCTTTTTGTTTTCTGCTGGCAAAAGCTAATTAGTACCACATGGAATCAAATCCTCCACACATTCGAGTTTTCTACGCAGAAAGCTTCAAAAGCCCAAGAATATATGATATTTGTGATTGTAAACATGACATTGGATGCATTTGCTGAACGAAAAGATTGTCCTTTACTCTGAAACCACTTTCACGGTGATTTTTTCCTTAAATGTCACCCAAAAACCACAACAATTTGTCCAGATACTCCTGCATGGAAACAAAAATATCTGGTGTGTTGTGGCTACCTCAATCCTAGATCACGCTACAGCCTCTGTGTTTCTTTGTGTTTTCTAGACATTCTCTAAGGACTTTACAGCTTTGAATGCATTTTAGCATGACACTTTTGGTTTTCTGCTCACAGACGGTAATTGGTTCCACCTGTAGTCCAATTCTTCACATATTCGGTGTTCTAGGCAGAAAGCTTCAGAAACCCGAGAAAACATGATATTTGTGATTGTAAACATGGCATGGGGGAGGGACGGTATGGGGGGGAAAGCCATTGTAACCCATGAGACGTACTTTGGAAATTTATATTCATTAAATAAAAGATAAAAAAAAAAAAACAAAACATGGCATGGGATGCATGTGCCAAACAGAAAGATTGTGCTTTTCTCCAAAACCACTTTTTGGTGTTTTTTTTTTTTTTTTTTTTTTTTTTAAATTTCACCCGAATTGTACAACAATTTGTCCAGATACTCCTACATGAAAACAAAAATATCTGGTGTGTTGTGGCTATCTCAATCCCAGATCTTGCTACAGCCTCTGTGTATGTTTGTGTTTTCTGGACATTATCAATGCAGTTTACGGTTTTGAATGCATTTAAACATGTAAGTTTCTGTTTCTGCTGGCAAACGCTAATTAGTACCACATGGAGTAAAATCCTGGAAACATTCGAGATTTCTAGGCAGACAACTTCAGAAATCCGAGAAAACATGATAGTTGTGTTTGTAAACATCACATGTGATGCATTTGTTGAACAGAAAGATTGTGCTTTTCTGAAAAACCACTTTCACGGTGATTTTTTTGGTTAAATTTCACCCGAAATCCACAACAATTTGTCTGGATATGCTGGGATGAAAGCAGAAATGTCTGGTGTGTTGTGGCTATCTCAATCCCAGACCTTGCTACAGCCTCTCTGTTTGTTTGTGTTTTCTGGACATTCTCTTCTGATATTACAGTTTTGAATGCATTTTAGCATGACACTTTTTGTTTTCTGCTGGCAAACGCTAATTGGTTCCACATGGGGTCAAATCCTCCAAACATTCACATTTTCTAGGCAGAAGGCTTCAGAAATCTGATTAAACATGATATTTCTGTTTCTAAACATGACATGGGATGCATTTGCCAAACAGAAAGATTGTGCTTTTCTCCAAAACCACTTTCACAGTGGTTTTTTGTTCAAATTTCACCCAAAAACCACAACAATTTGTCCAGATACTCCTGGATGAAAACAAAAATATCTGGTATGTTGTGGCTATCTCAATCCCAGATCTTGCTACAGCCTCTGTGTTTGTTTGTGTTTTCTGCACATTTTCTAGGGACTTTACAATTTTGAATGCATTTAAGCATGTAAGATTTTATTTTCTGCCAGCAAACACTAATTGGTTCCACATGGAGTCAAATCCTCCACACATTCCCGTTTTCTAGGCTGAAGGCTGCAGAAACCCGATTAAACATGATATTTGTGTTTATAAACATGACATTGGATCAACTTGCCAAACAGAAAGATTGTGCTTTTCCAAAACCACTTTGACAATGATTTTTTGGTTAAATTTCACCTGAATTCCAGAAGAATTTGTCCGGATATGCTTGGATGAACTCAGAAATATCTGATGTTTTGTGGCTATCTGAATCCCAGATCTTGCTACAGCCTCTGTGGTTGTTTGTGTTTTCTGCTGGCAAATGCTAATTGGTTCCACCTGGAGTCAAATTCTCCACACATTCGAGTTTTCTAGGCAGAAGGCTTCAGAAACCAGATTAAACATGATATTTGTGTATGTAAATATGACATGGGATGCATTTGCCAAACAGAAAGAAAGTGGTTTTCTCCAAAACCACTTTGGGGGTGGCTTTTTTTTTATTTCACCCAAATTCCACAACTATTTGTCCAGATACTCCTGGATGAAAACAAAAATATCTGGTATGTTGTGGCTATCTCAATCCCAGATCTTGCTACAGCCTCTGTGTTTGTTTGTGTTTTCTGGACATTCTCTATGGACTTTACGGTTTTGAATGCATTTTAGCATGTAAGTTTTTGTTTTCTGCTGGCAAACACTAATTAGTACCACATGGAGTCAAATCCTCCACACATTTGAGTTTTCTAGGCAGAAATCTTCAGAAACATGAGAAAACATGATATTTGTGTTTGTAAACCTGATATTGGATGCATTTTCCGAACAGAAATATAGTGCTTTTCTCAAACCACTTTGACGGTGACTTTTTGGTTAAATTTCACCCAAAAACCAGAACAGTTTGTCCAGATACTTTTGGATGAAAAGAAAAATATCTGGTGTGTTTTGGCTATCTGAATCCCAGATCTTGCTACAGCCTCTGTGGTTTTTTTGTGTTTTCTGGACATTCTCTACAGACTTTACGGTTTTGAATGCATTTAACATGTAAGTTTTTGTTTTCTGCCGGCAAACGTTAATTGGTTCCACATGGAGTCAATTCCTTCACACATTCGAGTTTTCTAGGCAGAAAGCTTCAGAAACCTGAGAAAACATGATCGTTGTGGTTGTAAATATGACAGTGGATGCACTTCTCGAACAGAAAGATTGCGCTTTTCTCCAAAACCACTTTGACGGTGATTTTTTTGTTAAATTTGATGTGAAAACCACAACAGATTTTCAGGATTATCCGGGATGAAAGCAGAAACATCTGGTGTGTTGTGGCTATCTCAATCCCAGACCTTGCTGCAGCCTCTGTGTTTGTTTTTGATTTCAGACATTCTCTACGGAATTTACTGTTTTGAATGCATTTTAGCATGACGCTTTTTGTTTTCTGCTCAAAGATGCTAATTGGTACCACCTGGAATCAAATCCTCCACACATTTGAGTTTTCCAGGCAGAAAGCTTTAGAAACCGAGAAAACATGATATTTGTGTTTGTAAATATGACATTGGATGCAATTGCCGAACAAAAAGATTGTGCTTTTCTCCAAAACCACTTTGACAGTGCTTTTTTTTTTAATTTCATCCGAATTCCACAAGTATTTGTCCAGATACTCCTGGATAAAAATAAAAATATCTGGTGTGTTGTGTCTATCTCAATCCCAGATGTTGCTACAGCCTTTGTGTTTGTTTGTGTTTTCTGGACATTATCTATGGACTTTACGGTAATAACCAGAATCTACAAACAGATCAAGAATCTGGAAAAAAAATGGTGCTGAAATTTATATGGAGACACAGGAGACCTCAAATAGCTAAAGCAATCTTCTACAACAAAAACAAAGCTGGAGGCATCCAAGTACCAGAGTTCAGGACATAGTACAGTGCAGTTGTTATCAAAACAGCATGGTACTGGTACAGAAACAGATGGATAGACCAATGTAATAGAATTGAAACACCAGAAATCAATTCAAACATCTACAGCCAACTCATATTTTATCAAGCATCCAAAAGCAATCCCTGGAGTTAGGGCAGTCTATTTTAAATAATGGTGCTATTTAAATTGGATTTCCACATGCAGAATCATGAAGCAAGACCCCTACCTTTCACCTTACACAAAAATCCACTCAACATGAATTAAAGACTTCAATCTATGATCTGACACCATCAAATTATTAGAGAGAATTGGAAAAACTCTGTAAGATATGGGTACCGGCAATGAGTTCTTGGAAAACACCCCAGAAGCACAGGAAGTCAAAGCCAAAATTAACATTTGGGATTGCATCAAATTGAGAAGTTTCTGTACTGCAAAAGAAACAGTCAGGAAAGTGAAGAGACAACTGACAGAATGGGAAAATATATTTGCAAACTATGAAACTGATAAAGGGTTGATAACCAGAATCTACAAAGAAATCAAGAAACTCCACAAGATCAAAACAAACAACCAACTTAAGAGATGGGCCAAGGACCTCAATAGACATTTTTCAAAAGAGGAAATCCAAATGGCCAACAGACACATGAAAAAATTTTCAAGATCACTAGCAATCAGGGAAATGCAAATCAAAACCACAATGAGGTTTCACCTCACCCCGGTTAGAATGGCTCACATTCAGAAATCTACCAATAATAGATGCTGGAGAGGAGGTGGGGAAAAAGGGGCACTAACGCACTGTTGGTGGGAATGCAAACTGGTGAAGCCACTGTGGAAGTCAGTCTGGAGATTCCTCAGAAACCTGAATATAACCCTACCATTCAACCCAGCCATCCCACTACTTGGAATTTACCCACAGTAACTGAAATTGGGAAACAAACAAGCAGTCTGCACCCTAATGTTTATTGCACCACAATTCACAATAGCCAAGACCTGGAACCAACCTAAATGCCCATCAATGGCAGACTGGATAAAGAAATTATGGGACATGTACTCTATAGAATACTATACAGCAGTAAAAAACAATGTAATCCAGTCATTTGCAACAAGATGGAGGAGTCTGAACACCATTTCGCCGAATGAACTAGGCCAGGCCCAAAGGAACTAATATTATATGGTATCCCTGATCGGCGACAAATAACTGAACACCAAGGGGAAACCTGTTGAAGTAAAATGGACACTAGGAGAAACTGTGACTTGATCAGCTCTTTTCATGACTGTTGATGTACAATGTAATACTTTATCCATGTTAGTATTTTTTTTCTAGTACTATTGGTTGAACTCTGTAATTAACACATATCATATCATATGTTCTCCCTGATTAGTGACAAATAACCGAGCACCAAAAATGAAATCTGTTAAAGAGAAATGAACACTATGAGAAATGGTGACTTGATCAGCCCTTGCCCTGACTGTTGGTGAACAACTTAATACGTTATCCCTCTTAGTAACTGTTTTGTTTGTATTTTGGTTGAATACTGTAATCAATACACAGATATTCTTAAGTGTTGAAACTTAACTGAAAAGTGATCGTTGTTAAACATAAGAGTGTGAATAAGAGAGGGAAGTGATGTACAATTCGGGACATGCTCAAGCTGACATACCTCAAATGGTCGAGTTAGAAACATACCAGGGGATTACAATTCAATCCCATCAAGGTGGCATGTGCCAATGCCATCTCACTAGTCCCAGTGATCAATTTCTGTTCACAATTGATCATAATGATGGGGCTAAGAGCCAAAGGGATCACATAAACAAGACTAGTGTCTGCAAATACTAGCTGATAGAATAAAAAAGGGAGAGAATGGTCCAACAAGGGAAGCGAGATACACAGCTGACCCATAGAATGGCAAATATCCTAAACAGCACTCTGGCCTCATAAGCAGCCCATAAATCATTTGGATCTGGCTGAAGAGCCGATGAGAGTATTTCAGGCATGGAAAGCCAAGACACTCTAGCAAAAAAAAAGGACCTAAATGAAAGATCTCTATGATTGAGATCCCAGTAGAAAAACAGGCCATCAAAGAAGAGGTGCCTTTCTCTTAAGGGAGGAGTGAACTTCCACTTTGAATATGACCTTGTCTAAATATGATCAGAGCCGGTGAACTCAAAGGAATTCCATAGCCTTGGCAGCTCATGACAAGAGCCTAGGGTGATTACTGATGCCATACACAAGAGTGTCAATTTGTTAAGTCAACAACAGGAATCACTGTGCACTTACTCCCCATGTAGGATCTCTGTCCTTAATTTGCTGTACATTGTGATTTAATGCTATAACTAGCACTCCAAAAGTATTTTTAACTTTGTGTTTCTGTGTGGGTGTAAACTGTTGAAATCTTTACTTAATATATACTAAATTGATCTCCTGTATATAAAGAGAATTGAAAATGAATCTTGATGTGAATGGAAGGGGAGAGGGAGCGGGAGATGGGAGGGTGGTGGGTGGTTGGGAATTTATGGGGGAAAAAGCCCTTTTAATCCATAAGCTGTACTTTTTTACTAAATAACAACAAAAAAAGATGTGTAACAACCGGGTCTCTAACTGGCACCCATTTGATGCCAGCACTTCAGGCCAGGGAATTAACCCACTGTGCCACAGTGCTGGCCACAACTTTTTACTAGTTCAGTGTATATTACTATGTTGGCACTAAACCACCTCTACTATATCATTGAAAAGACCAATAAATACAAATTCAGGCTTTATATTTTACAATAATTTAGGAGATCCTATGTTCCAATTTGAATAACATGATAAGTATGTTAACATTATAGCATCACAGAGACTAGAAACAAATTTGATATCAGGTTTGATATTTCTAATGCTTTATAATCATGACAACTTTATGTTGTCAAATATTTATTTCACGATTTTAATGAAATATACTCATAAAGCTGGTATATCACAATATAATGCAAACAAAAATAAACAACTTACTGTTGGTGTGTTCATTTTCTTTGGCCTAGGAAACATGTAGTGGGAATTAGGACTGTACCTGGATGAGAAGATAAATGGAAATGTGAGAGAACTGGTGTTATTTGCTCCTAGACTCAGAGCAATATCATTATAGAAGTGAATACAAAATACCAAATACATTAGCTGTAGAAAAGAACACCAATTAGCTTCCCTCAGTAGTAACAGTGCTTTACACATGACAAGGACCAAAGAAGATGTCCTTGAAAGAGCACCAACAGTGACTTGATTAGCTCTTGTCCTGATTGTTGATGTACAATGTAATACTTTATCCATGTTAGTATTTTTTTGTTCTAGTACTATTGGTTGAACTCTGTAATTAACACAATTATTCCTGGTGTTTAAATTTCAACTGAAAAGTGATCCCTGTTAGGAATTTGGAAAACATTATGCTGACTGAAATAAGCCAGTCCCAAAGGGACAAATATCATATGTTCTCCCTGATCGGTGACAACTAACTGAGCACCAAAAAGGAAACCTGTTAAAGAGAAATGAACACTACGAGAAACCGTGACTTGATCAGCCCTTGCCCTGACTGTTGGTGAACAACTTAATACGTTATCCCTCTTAGTAACTGTTTTGTTTGTGTTACTTAATACTTTTGGTTGAATACTGTAATCAATACACAGATATTCTTAAGTGTTGAAACTTAACTGAAAAGTGATCGTTGTTAAATATAAGAGTGTGAATAAGAGAGGGAAGTGATGTGCAATTCGGGACATGCTCAAGCTGACATACCTCAAATGGTCGAGTTAGAAACATACCAGGGGATTCCAATTCAATCCCATCAAGGTGGCATTTGCCAATGCCATCTCACTAGTCCCAGTGATCAATTTCTGTTCACAATTGTTCATAATGATGGGACTAAGAGCCAAAGGGATCACATAAACAAGACTAGTGTCTGCGAATAGTAGCTGATAGAATTAAAAGGGAGAGAATGGTCCAACATGGGAAGCGAGATACACAGCAGACCCATAGAATGGCAGATGTCCTAAACACTCTGGCCTCAGAATCATCCCTTAAAACACATGAATCTGGCTTTAAAGCCCATGAGAGTATTTCAGGCATGGAAAGCCAAGACACTCTGGCAAAAAAAAAAAGACATAAATGACATAAATGAAATATCTCCGTGATTGAGATCCCAGTGGAAAGAACAGGTCATTAAAGAAGGAAGTACCTTTCTCTGAAGGGAGGAGAGAAGTTCCACTTTGAATATGACCTTGTCTAAATATGATCAGAGCCGGTGAACTCAAAGGAATTCCATAGCCTTGGCAGCTCATGACAAGAGCCTAGGGTGATTACTGATGCCATACACAAGAGTGTTAATTTGTTAAGTGAACAACAGGAGTCACTGTGCACTTACCTTCATGTAGGATCTCTGTCCTTAATGTGCTGTACATTGTAATTTAATGCTATAACTAGTACTCAAACAGTGCTTTTCACTTTGTGTTTCTGTGTGGGTGCAAATTGTTGAAATCTTTACTTAATATATGCTAAACTGATCTTCTGTATAAAAAGAGAATTGAAAATGAATCTTGATGTGAATGGAAGGGGAGAGGGAGTAGGAAAGGGGAGGGTTGCAGGTGGGAGGGAAGTTATGGGGGAAAGCCATTGTACTCCATCAGCTCTACTTTGGAAATTTATATTCATTAAATAAAAGTTAAAATAAAGAAAGATCACCAACAATTATACTGATTGGCAGTGATAAGGCACACGTAATCTTTATGTCAAAAGAAACATGTACTTGCTACTTAATTTGTTTAAAATGTTACTGCCAAGAAGCAATTTTTTATTTTAAGAATGCTTGTGAGTCAAGTTGCAAAATACCACAGAAACAAATGCTGCCACTAAAATCTACCCTATAGAAAAATACTTGGGTGATGTTAACTATTGTTCTGTTGCTACAAATATACTTCATGGTACTTCATATTGTTAGTTTCACTAGAACATATTTTGATGTTACACACTGAAAATTCTATAGAATATATTCTGCTTGTAACCACGATATTTTTGTCCACAGCTGTGTAGAAAAATGAATATAATACACATTTATTATGCTATATCTTTATAGTAATTATTGCAAAAGACACCTCCCAGTTTCCAAATATTCATGTAGTTCTTCCCTAAAATGCTTCTTGGCATTCAGTGAATATAACACCAACATGATTTGAAAAGTTATATTATGAAGAAGCCTCAGAACTTCCTGTTGGAGATACAGGACCCAGGCAAAATTTCATAGCAAACCATCAGACTTGGGAATGTTAAATGTTGTGATGCAAGTTAGTCTGCTGCTTGGGAAATACTATATCTAATACCAACATGCCCAGATGCGTGATTGATATTCTGCATATTCAAGGCAGCACCCTGCTAAGATGTCTATGAGGCAGTAGTTGGCGCATAAGCACTTGGATTCCTACCACCCACACATTATTAAAGGATGGAGTCCTGTACCTGAACATATATGTTAATTTCTTCTGATTTAACTTTGCATGGAATTAAATTCTTCCCTTCTCATCAAGGTTATTAATATTTGATGTTGGACAAATCCAGATACATGTAAGCTCTCTTCCATTAGAAAACAATAATAGGGATCAGGGGCAAGATTGCAGAGTAGGGAGGGAGCTTGCTGCTCTATTCTTGGGGAAGATAGTCTTTAAAAAATGGAAAGAGTGCAGATTCAGGCAAGAGTTTTGGGTTAAAAAGCAGAGGAAGCTCTACATATTGGAGGGACAAAGTGGACCTACATGGAGGGATTCACAACTCAGAACTCCAGCAGCCAAGAGCCTCCACATCAGAGAGGAGAGTGTGGTGAGACCAGACTGCATAAGCCAAATCCATGGGTGAAAAAGCTGCAGGAAGAGCCTAGAGAGAATCTGACTTGGAGCCAATTGGGGGATAATGTACCTGCCAAACTAGAGGAGAAAAAAAAGAGGGGGCACATTTTCTCTGTCCATAGCACCCTGCAACTGCAACATGTAAGCAAGTGATATAGAACAAGTGCCATTTTGACACATATGACAGCTGTGCTAGCTTGTGTCAGCATCTTGAAAGCAGCCAAGCAGAGAATCCTGATCTGGTGGGGAGATCTGGCAGGGGGGTATGCTGCTTGAGACTGTGTGAGGCTTCTGTGCTAGGACTGTGTAAATACTGAGGTTGTGTGGGAGCAAAAAGGGAGTCACCGGGACTTTGAGCAGTCAGTGTGGGAGGCTCCACACAATCAGCATTCCCTGGTTACCAGGCAAGGGTCATTGCTGGAGAATCCAAACTTATACTGAAAACTGCACAGATCCTTTGTGTGGTCCTTGTGGCAGTGCCAATAAATAATATACCCTCTGGGGCTAGCACCCAGGCACTGGTCTCATTTGAGGAGAGGAGCTCAGATGAATCTACACCAACAGACAAGAAGAAACCTCCCCTCTAATAAAAAAAGAGATTTAAGATGCCAAAATTGGTGTGTCACTTCAGACACACCCTTCACTCTGAAGCAATGAACAGAGCTCCCTGGCTACAATCACCACATGCCTTTAGGTATTTCCTGAAAGCAGACAATCTGATGATGAACACAGACATAGTCCACAGATAAAAGCTGCAACAGCAAAAATAAAATGACTATGTCCACAAATACTAAATAACAAATGCACCAAACAAGAATACGGAAGACAAAATGATGCCCCCCGAAGAACACAACACTACAATAATAGATTGTGAAGATGATGAGATTAAAAATATCCAGAAGTAGAATTCAAAATATTGATCACAGGATTGCTTAAAAGTAATCAGAAGAAAATGCATGAACTAATAAAATCTATACATGACATGAAAGAAATTTTCTCCCATGAAATTGAGAACTTAAGGAGAAATCAAAATGAAATCTTGGAAATGAAGAAGTCAATAGAGCAAATTAGAAAATGCAGTGGAAAGCCTTAACAAAAGAATCTGTGAATCAAAAGAAAGAATATCTGACTTAGAAGACAAAAAAAAAGGAAATCATTCAGAGAGATCAAACATAAGAAGAAATTAGAAAGTTAAAATACACTGTTGGTAAATTATAGATACTATCAAATGACCCAACATAAAAGTTCTAGGAATTTATGAAGTTTTGGAAAGATGGGATGGATGAGAAGGTCTTTTTAGTGAAATAATTCCAGAAAACTTCCCTAATTTGGAGAAATAAAAGGACATTTAAGTCCGAGGAGCATATAGAACTCCTAAAAGAAATGACCAGAAAATATATTCACCATGATAGATTATAAGCAAACTTTCCACAGTAAAACATAAAGAAAAGATTCTAAAATCTTCACAAGAGAAACACTAGATTTATTTCAGGGATCTCCAGTTAGACTCAGAGTGGACTTCTCATCAGAAATCCTACACGCTAGGAGGGTATATCACTATTATAAATGCATATGCACCTAATTACAGGGCACCTGACTATTTAAAACAAACATTAAAGGAAGCAAAGGGAGACATAAATTCAAACATAATAGTAATGGAGGGCTTCAATACCCCACATTCAGGAATGGACAGATCCACAAGACAGAAATTCAGCAAGGAAACAGCAGAGGTAATCAACACTATAGACCAAATGGATCTAATAAATATCCACAGAAATTTTCACCTTACAGTTCCAGAATACATATTATTCTCAGGAGTGTATGGAACTTTTTCTAGGATTGACCACATACTAGACCATAAAGCTAACATCAGCAAATTCCAAAACCAAAAAAAAAAAAAAAATCAGAATCATACTACGCTTCTTCTCACACCACAATGGAATGATGCTGGAAATCAGCAACTTAACAATCTCTGAAACATATGCAAACATATGGAGACTGAACAATATGCTTCAGAATAAAGAGTGGGTCATAGAAGAAATAAAAGTTGAAATAAAAAATTTTGGGAAACAAATAAAGCAACAACAAAATATCAAACTTATGGTGTACAGCAAAAGCAATGTTAAGAGGAAAGTTTGTAACAATTGGTGCCTATATCAAGAAACTGGAAATACACCAAATAAATGAGCTATCAATGCATCTCAAGGATCTAGAAAATGAGCAAACCAAACCAAAACTAATAGGAGAAAAGAAATATCAAAATTAGAGAGGAAATTTTAAAAATGAATCCAAAAAAACAATATAAAATATCAGCAAAATAAAGAGCTGTGGCCGGCGCCGTGGCTCAATAGGCTAATCCTCTGCCTGGTGGCGCCAGCACACCGGGTTCTAGTCCCGGGCGGGGTGCCGGATTCTGTCCCGGTTACCCCTCTTCCAGGCCAGCTCTCTGCTGTGGCCAGGGAGTGCAGTGGAGGATGGACCAAGTGCTTGGGTCCTGCACCCCATGGGAGACCAGGATAAGCACCTGGCTCCTGCCTTCAGATCAGCATGGTGCGCCAGCTGCAGTGTGCCGGCCATGGCAGCCATTGGAGGGTGAACCAATCGCAAAGGAAGACCTTTCTCTCTGTCTCTCTCTCTCTCACTGTCCACTCTGCCTGTAAAAAAAGAGATTTTTTTTAAATAAAATTGACACATAATTGGGCAACTAACCCAAAAAAAGATGCAAATGAATAAAACTAGAGATGAAAAAGAAAATGTAACAACAGACACCATGAAGTGAATTACAAGAAATTAATACAAAGAGCTGCATGTCAACAAGCTGGAAACATAAATGAAATGGACAGGTTCCTGGAAACAAACAACCTAGCTACATGGAGCAATGAATACATAGAAAACCTAAACAGACAAATTTCCAAGATGAAAATTGAATCAGTAATAAAGACCCTCTTGACAAACAAAAGCTGAGGTCCCGATGTCTTCACTGCTGAATTTTAACAGAAATTTAAAAGAGAACTAATATCAATTCTTCTCAAGTTATTCAAAACAATTGAAAGAGAGGGAATTTTCACAAATCTTTCCCTGAAGCCAGCATCACCTTAATTTCTAAACACGGAAAAAGACACAATAGAGAAAGAGAACTACACACCAATTTCCCTAAATCAAATAGCGGCAAAATTCCTTAATAAAATTCTCGTCAATGGAATCCAACAACACATCTAAAGATCATTCACGCAGACCAAGTGGAATTTATCCTTGGAATGCATGGATGGTTCAATACTTACAAATCAATCAATGTGATACATCACATTAACAAATTTAAGAACAAAACCAAATGATTATCTCTATATGCAGAGAAAGCATTTGATAAAATACAACACCCTTTCATGATGAAAACTGAGCAAATTGAGTATAGAGGAAAATCTCTTGACACAATCAAGGAAATTTATGACAAATATAGTCAGCATCCCATTGAATGAGGAAAAGTTAGAAGCATTCTCACTGAGATCTGGAACTAGACAAGGATGCCCACGCTCAACATTGCTATTCAGTATAATCCTGGAAGATTTAACCAGAGCCATTAGCCAGAAAAAGAAATCAAGGGACACAAATTGGTAAAGAGAAAGTCAAACTATCTCTATGTGCAGATGACATCTCTATTTGCAGATGGATCCAAAAGACTCCTCCAAGAGATTATGTGAACTCATGGAAGAGTTTGGTAATGTAGGAGGATATACAACCAATACACAGACATTAAAACAGCCTTTGTATACACAGATTGCATACACAATGGCATGTTTCAGAAAGAATTTCTCAGATCATTCCCATTCACAATAGCATGGAGTAAATTTAACCAACAATGCCAAAGATCTTTATGATGTGAATTATAAAATATTAAAAAAGAAACAGAAGATAAAAATGAAAAAAAATCCATGTTCATGAATTATAAGAAGCAATATCATCAAAATGCCCATTATTCTAAAAGCAATTTACGAATTCAATGTGATACCAATCAAAATAGCAAAGACATTCTTCTAAGATCTAGAAAAATGATGAAGAAACACAGGAGACCTTGCATAGCTAAAGCAATATTATAGAACAAAAACAAAGCCAGAGGCATCACAATACAAGGTCTCAAGACATGCTTCAAGGCAGTTATAATAAAAGCAGCCTAGTAATTGTGAAAAAAAAAGATGGATGGACAAAATGAACAAACAAACAAACAAACAAACCACCAGAAGTCAATCCAAGCATCTTCAACCAACTTATATTCAACTAAAGAGCATAAACACACCCCTGGAGTAAGGACAGTCTCTTCAGCAAGTGGTGCTGGGAAAACTGGATTCCCACATGCAAAAATATGAAGCAAAACCCCTGCTTTACACCATACACAAAAATCCATTCAAAATGATCAAAGACATAAATCTATGAGCTGATAACACCATATTATTAAAGAACATTGGGGAAAGCCAGGAAGATAATTGGCTCAGGCAAAGAGTTCTTCGAAAAGAAACCAGAGGCACTGGCAATCAAAGCCATAATTAAGAAATGGGATTACACTCAGAAAGTGAAGAGGCTACTGATAGAATGGGAGAAATTATTTGTAAACTATGCAGCTGATGAAAGATTTATAACCAGGATATATAAAGAGGTCAAGAAACTCCACAACCATGAAACAAACAACCCAGTGAAGAAATGGGCCAAGCATTTAAATAGATGTTTTTCAAAATAGGAAATCCAGATGGCAAAGAGACAAATAAAAAATGTCTAGAATCACTAGCCATCAAGGAAATGCAATTTAAAACCACAGTTATGTGGTTGGCACTGTGGTGCAGTGGGTTAAATCCCTGGCCTGAAGTGCAGGCATCCCATATGGGTGCCAGTTCTAGTCCTAGCTGCTTCTCTTCCTATACAGCTCTCTGCTATGGCCTGGGAAAAAATAGAATATGGCCTAAGTCCTTGGGAACCTGCACCCATGTGGGAGACCCTGGAGAAGTTCCTGGCTTTGGATCAGCACTGCTGTAGGCATTGCAGCCATCTGGGGAGTGAACCATCAGGTGGAAGACCTCTATCTCTGTCTCTACCTCTCTCTGTAACTCTGTCTTTCAAATAAATTCAATAAATCTTTAAAAAGAACACAGTGAGGTTTCACCTCATTCCAGTTAGAATTGCTTTCATATAGAAATCAACAAGCAGCAAATGCTGATGAGAATGTGAGGCAAAAGGTACCCCAACCCATTGCTGGTGGGAATGTAAACTTGTAAAGCCACTATGAAAGACCGTTTGGAAATACCTCAGAAATCTGAATATAGACCTACCATAGGACCCAGCCATTTCACTCCTGGGAATTTACCCAATGGAAATGAAATCAGCAAATGAAAAATGTTATCTGTACCTCGATGTTTATGAAAGCTGCATTCACAATAGCTAAGACATGGAATTGACCTAAATGCCCTTCAACTAAAGACTGGATAAGGAAATTATGGAATATATACTCTATTGTATACTACACAATGGATAAAAACAATGAAATCCATTCATTTGCAACAAAATGAATGAATCTGGAAAACATACTGAGTGAAATAAGACAGTCCCAATATACTAATACCATAATAGTTAGTGACAACTAACAGAGCACCTAAAAGAAAATCCATAAAACTAAGATTGTCATTTTGAGAAGCAATGAGTTGAACAGCTTTGGTCTTGACTGTTGAGAAACAGTTTTTTTTTTCTGTACGTCATACTATTTGTAGAACTCTTTCTTAACATTGAGTTAATCATGTGTTTATCTTTTTATTTAATAAATGTGAATTTACAAAGTGCAACTTTTGTATTGTGGCTCCCCCCCAAACTCCCTCCCTCCTGTGACCCTTCCCTCTCCCACTCCCTCTCCCATCCTGCTCTTCATCGAGTTTCATTTTCAATTACCTTCATATACAGAAAGCAACTTAGTATATACTAAGCAATGATTTCAACATGCTGCCTTCACACAACCGCACAAGGTATAGGGTATTGTTCAACTAGTAATGTTGTCTTTAAGTTTCATAGTAAAGCACATTAAGGACAGAGATCCTACATGGGGAGCATGTACCCAGTGACTCCTGTTGTTGATTTAACAATTGGCACTCTTATTTATGATGTCAGCAATCACCCGAGGGAGCCCCTTGAGTTCACCAACTCTGAACTTGTTTAGTCAAGGCTGTATCACAGTGGAGGTTTATAAAGTCAATTGAAAATAAATCTCATTAAGCATAATGTTTGGAATAACACAGGAAGGAGGGATTTTGTAACTGTGAAGCTCTATTGTCCTGCATACTTTCCTACAGATTACTTCTAAAGGTACAATTTAAAATCTTGGTATGGGACCTCAAATCCCATCAAACTGGATAGTAAAAAATGCCATCTTAATTGTTAGAGTGAACATATTAAGTGTTAAATTGATAATATAGATAGGATTACATGTTAAATGGATCATATAAATAATATGAAATGTCTGGTAAAAATAAACAGAATTGAAAAGGAGAGAATATTCCAACATGGGAAGCAGTACACAGAGCAGACACATAGAATGAGAATCACATTAAAAAACACTCTGTCCTCAGAATCAGCCCATAAGGCATTCTGGTCAGGTTAAAGTCACATGAGAGCAAGTCAAGCATCAAAAGCCAAGACAATGTGGTACAAAATGTTCTACATAAAGGATCTCTGTGAGAGAGACCCCAGTGGAAAGAAGTGGTCATAAAAGAAGGATGTACTTTTGTCTGACAGGTGGAGAGTACTTCAACTTTGCTTGTGGACTTGTCTAGATACTGATGCAGATTTTGGATACAAAGGCTACTATAGCCTTTGTAGCTTCCATAACCTAGGCAGCTCATGATAAGAGTTTTGGGTGATCACTGATATCATACATAAGACTGTTATTTGTTACATTAACAACAGGAGTCACTGTGCGCATACTCTCCATAAAGGACTTCTGTCTGCAATGAATTGTATTATGAGAATTAACTGTAAAACTAGTTCTCGGTTTGTGTGTGTGTTTGTCTGTGTATGTTTGTTCGTATGTGTAAATTGTTGAAATCTACTTTGTAAAAGTTGGTCTTCTATGTATAAAGTTAAATAAAAATGTATCTTAAAGGATAATGGGACTTGGAATGAGCAAGGAAGGAGGAGTGGAGTGAGAGTGGAGGAGGGAGGGCAGCATAGTGAGAAGAATCACTATATTCCTAAAGTTGTACTGATGAGATCTGTACTCAATAAATAAAATGTTTCTTTGAAATATAAAAAGAAACAAGAAGAATGATTTGTATGTTTCCTGAGTAATCGCTTCACTCTCAACACAAAATGCATGATGCAAAAGAATTCATCTTCAACCACACACTAATGAAGTGGAACTCCAGTGGTTAAATTTTAGGGTTTCAAACTCATATTTGAAAGGCATGTGTCAAAAATAGATGAATTCTTATTTCAGCTCAATTCACAATAGCTAGAACCTGGAATCAACCCAAATGCCCATCAACAGTAGACTGGATAAAGAAATTATGGGTCATGTACTCCATAGAATACGATACAGCAGAAAAAAAAAACAACGAAATCCTGTCATTTGCAACAAAATGGAGCAATCTGGAAAACATCATGCTGAGTGAATTAAGCCAGTCCCAAAGGGACAAATATCATATGTTCTACCTGATTGGTGACAACTAACCGAGCACCAAAAAGGAAACATGGTGAAGTGAAATGGATACTATAAGAAACAGTGACTTGATCAGCCCTTGTCCTTACTGTTGATCTACAAGTTAAAACTTTATTATTTTTAGTATTTTTTGTTCTACTTAAAACTATTGGTTGAACTCTTTAATTAACACACAATTATTCTTAGGTATTTAAATTCAACTGAAAAGTGATCTCTGTTAAATGTAAGAGTGGGAATAAGAGAGGGAGGAGATGTACAATTTGGGACATGCTCAATTGGACTTGCCCCAAATGGTGGAGTTAGAAACGTGCCACGGGATTCCAATTCAATCCCATCAAGGTGACATGTACCCATGCCATCTCACTAGTCCAAGTGATCAACTTCAGTTTACAATTGATCATACTGATAGACCTACGAGTCAAAGGGATCACATAAACAAGATGAGTGTCTGCTAATACTAGCTGACAGAATCAAAAAGGGAGAGAACGATCCAACATGAGAAGCGGGATACACAGCAGACTCATAGAAAGGCAGATGTCCTAAACAGCACCCTGGCCTCAGAATCAGCCCTTAAGGCATTCGGACCTGGCTGAAGAGCCCATGCGAGTATTTTAGGCATGGAAAGCCAAGACACTCTGGCAAAAAAAAAAAAAAAACCCTAAAGGAAAGATCTCTGTGAGTGAGATCCCAGTGGAAAGAATGGGGCCATCAAAGAAGGAGGTACCTTTCTCTGAAGGGAGGAGAAAACTTCCACTTTGACTATGACCTTGTTGACATAAGATCAATGTCAGTGAACTCAAAATGCTTCCATAGCCTTGGCAACTCATGACTAGAGCCTAGGGAGATTACTGATGCCTTAAACAAGAGTGCCAATTTTTTAAGTTAACAACAGGAGTCACTGTGCACTTACTCCTCATGTAGGATCTCTGACCTTTATGTGTTGTTCAATGTGAACTAATGCTATAATTAGTACTCAAACAGTATTTTACACTTAATCGTTCTGTATGGGTGCAAACTGTTGAAATCTTTACTTAATATACACTAAAGTGATCTGTACATAAAGATAATTGAAAATGAATCTTGATGTGAATGGAATGGGAGAGGCAGCAGGAGATGGGAGGGTTGTGGGTGGGCGGGAATTTATGGGGGAAGCCATTGTAATGCATAAACTGTACTTTAGAAATTTATATTTACTAAATAAAGTTAAAAATGGATAAATTCAAATGTGGGAACAGGTTTTATGATGCTTATTATTTGTTTTCCCTTTGTTTTCAATTCTGATAATTATACTGTATTTCTAAACACACATCTGCTTATTACAGATACATGTATAAAATATGGAAAACATGATGCTATTCTACTTCAAGATACTTAAACAAGAAGCCAATATTCCTATGGCAACATATCTAATCCATCAAAAGATATTTGCTGTGACCTAATCAAATAATTAGTGTGTTATTCATGGGTAATATTCCAGAATTCAGAAAACTACTATAGTACATTTACTAGAATAAAATAATGAGCTTTACTGTGGGTGCATTTAAATTCATTGCACAAAACAAAAGTTCCAGTCTCTGGGAATTAATTCAAAACTCTTGAAATCCATTTCTCTATACATTCATCTGATGATCTATCAAATCTTTATTTATAGCTCTGAGAGTCAGATCTTAACTTTCTCTGTTCGCTAGTTTCTTCTATAAATCATGCAAGATGTCAACACAAGAATTACATAGAGCCTCTACTGCCACGTTGTTCTTCTCTAACAGGGAATGACTATGGCTAATATGAACTTCAGTGGGAGTAAGACAGTGTACTGGTTTTAGGCCCACAACCTCTCCCTGGTTTCCTTTATTGCACAGATATGATTTTCCCTGTTCAAATTCCTGTGTTTTCTCTATACTACCATTGTCCTAAGTGATATTGTACAAATGTGGGAACCTTAAACTTGAGCTTCCAAGCCTAAGTTCCCTCATCTCAGAGCTCAGAAACTAGTACATGATGAAAAAAAATAGGTCTTGGCTGGCACCGCCGCTCACTAGGCTAATCCTCTGCCTTGCAGTGCTGGCACACTGGGTTCTATTCCCGGTCTGGGCACCAGATTCTGTCCCGGTTGCCCCTCTTCCAGGCCAGCTCTCTGCGGTGGCCAGGGAGTGCAGTGGAGGATGGCCCAAGTGCTTGGGCCCTGCACCCCATGGGAGACCAGGATAAGTACCTGTCTCCTGCCTTCAGATCAGCGAGGTGCTCCAGCCGCAGTGTGCCGGCCATGGCGGCCATTGGAGGGTGAACAAATGGGAAAAGGAAGACCTTTCTCTCTGTCTCTCTCTCTCTCACTGTCCACTCTGCCTGTCAAAAAAATTTAAAAAAGAAAAAATAGGTCTCAATTTCATATTACTTGAGATAAAAATGAAATTTCAGGGATTAATGAGCTAGCTCAGCACCATGGGCTTTGTGAGTTTATATGTCCTTTCCAGGAATTTGCTCTCTTTGTTCATCACACACCTCTGCCAACAGGAGTTGTTCCTTCTGGGAATGGAGATATAGTTTCCAAGGGAAACTCCAATATGAGAAAAATTGTGAACATCATACTCACCAAAAATTGGCTAATCATAAGCCACTCCTTTGTCTGACTCTTCTGAGTCAATAAGGAAGCTATAGTGATTAATTTGTCGTGAATACAGAAGATTATATAGTCCAAGTGGTACAAATAAAGGGAGTGATGAGCAAAGAGTGAGTCTAGCGAATGAAAATAACCTCAAGGATTATTAACTGAATTTAGCCTTTTCTTTTTAAATATTTAATTATTTGCAAGGCAGAGAAATGAAAGACAAAAACAGAGACACTGACACATGAAGCATCTTTTTTCCTGGCTCACTTCCCAAGATGCTAAAATAAACAGGTTTTGGCGAGGACAGAGCCAGGAGCAAGTAATTTTATTTACATCTGCTATATGGGCACATTCCAAAGCATTTGGGTCATGTTCCATTGCCTTCCCAGGTTCATTAATAGAATATACACAAAGTAACACTACAATATAGGAGGCCAGCATTGCAAGCAGTGGCCAATCCCATTGCAAACTAATGTGTGCCACAAACACTAGTCATTTCAGATCCATCATTAAAATATTTAGTCATATACCTCTGTTGCCTCATCATGTATTTTTCTATTAATTTAGTTCATAATTTTATTGTTTAAAAAGACAAACAATATACACCTTGAAGTTTTAGACATAACCATTTGATAAGAAGAGGAAATCAAAGGGATACAAATTAAAAAGTGGGAATTCAGATTATTTCTATTTGAAAATGACATGGTTCTCAATATAGGGAAGCCAAAAGAGTCCACTTGTAAATGATTAGAATTCATAAAAAACTTTGTTAAAGTAGCATAATATAATAGTAACACGTAAAAGTCAATAGCCTTTCTATACCCAGACATTGCCATGGCCAAACATCTAAACAGAAAGATTTCCAATAAACAACCTAAGTATCCATCTCAAGAGTCCTAGAAAACAAGAATAAGCCAAATACAAGATGAAATGAATAGCATAGGTCATAAATGGAATGTTAACATTAAAGATAAGCGAAATAAAATTTTATTTTTAATAGAAGAAACAATCCTTTCGCTAGGTTATAAAAACTAGGTTCAAGTAAATAAAATCAAAGAAGGGGAAACTATAATGCATATCACAGATATAATAGGCATCACTAATTTATATTAAAAAGGATAAATGAAAAATTTTAAAAAATTGTTTATTTGTGGATACATATAACCTACCAAAACTGAGCCAAGTAGATATAACATATCTGAGAATCCAGGTCTCCCATGGGGCTGCGGCTTTGGGTGATGATCATTGTGAATGTTGTTCTTTAGCTACAGCCAACATGCTCTCGATGCAGGATGTTGGTCATAGAGGAAGCCACCTGCTAGCAAGAGGTAGGAAGTACACAGTGACCTTACTTTCTGCTTGCTGTCGCTGCCAATCTATAAATGCCCTTTAGAAGAAGCCTATTGGCAGCCAGTGGTGGTTACAAGATAGCAGAATAGGGAGGGAGCATATTTCTCTAGCCCAGGGGAAAATAGTTTTAAAAAAGTGGTAGTCTTGGGGAAGAGTTATGAAAAAAAGGCAGAGGAAACTCTATTACATGGAGGGCATGGGCTCGCATGGCTCAGGAC
Source organism: Oryctolagus cuniculus (assembly GCF_051225735.1). Classification (NCBI taxonomy): domain Eukaryota; kingdom Metazoa; phylum Chordata; class Mammalia; order Lagomorpha; family Leporidae; genus Oryctolagus; species Oryctolagus cuniculus. The sequence continues at coordinate 84,355,721 of NC_142879.1, forward strand.
TCCAATATCCAAGAGCCTATGCACCATTGCTGCAAAGTGAGGTGAGACAAGACGGCAGTAGCCTGAGACTCTGGTGAAAAAGCAGAAGGAAGACCCTAGAGGAAGTGAGGTTTGAAGCTATATGAGGGAAAGTGCACCAGCCTAACTGGAGGAGAGAGAAAAAAAAAAAAGAGGGTATGAACACATTTCTCTCTGATCACCTTACAAAGCCATACAAGCCAAGAGAGCAGGCACCAATTTGGACATACATAAAAGCTGCACCAACTCATTTCTGTGCCCAGCAATCAGCCGACTGGAGATTACTGACTCCAGTGGGGAGAAATAACAGAAGGTTAGGAGCTTGTGAATGTGTGAAGCTTCAGAACTGTGACTGTGGAAAAAAATGAGTGTGTGTGGAAGAACTCATGGTGTGCATGAGACTTTGAGCAGTCTCAGTGGGACACCACAAGCTCCAGAAGTCCTGGGCACCTGGTTAGAGACATTGCTGGAAAATCTTAACTTATACTGAGGATTGCACAGATCCTTTGTGTGATCCTTGGGACAGAGCAGAGGAATATTATATCCATTTTGGCTAGTGCTCAGGCACTGGACTCCATCAAGGAGAAGAGCTCAGCTGAGCAGAAATAATTCCATTCTGATTAAAAAAAGAGAGTGACGATTTACCATGTCAAACCTGAGAGTATCAACTTAGGCATGCCCTTAACTCTAGAGAACTGAACAGAGCTCTCTGGCTACATCCACTGCAAGCCTCTAGACATTCACTGAAAGCAGACATTCCACTTATCTATAGAGTCATAGTACAAGGATAAAAGATGCCAAAGTAGGGGAAAAAAAAAAGAAGAAACCAACGAGTACCTCCACAAATGCTGAACAACAAATGCAACAACCCAAAGGACAAGAATAAGGAAGACAACATCATGCTCCCAAAAGAACAGAACACTTCATTACAAGATTATGAAGATGATGAGATAGAAGAAATGCAAGAAATAGAATTCCAAAAATTAATGATAAGATTATACAGAAGTAATCAAAAGCAAAAGCATGGACTACTAAAATCCATGGAGAACATGAAAGAAAATCTCTCATGAAATTAAAATCCTTTTTTTATTTTTTTATTTAGTAAATATAAATTACCAAAGTACAGATTTTGGATTACATGTGCTCACCCCTTAACTTCCCTCCCATATGCACACCTCCCATCCCCCACTCCCTCTCCCATTCCATTCACATCAAGATTCATTTTTAATTATCTTTACATAAGAAGATCAATTCAGTATATATTAAGTAAAGGTTTCATCAGTTTACACCCACACAGAAACACAAAGTGTAAAAATACAGTTTCAATACTAGTTATAGCATTACTTCACATTGGACAACACACTAAGGACAGATCCCACATGAGAAGTAAGTACACAGTGACTCCTGTTGTTGACTTAACAATTTGACACTCACAAATGAACTCTCAAATTTATAAACCATTTTATAGCCAGCAGAATCTGATCTTCTGAGATATTCTCAAATGCTACAAGTTATCATTTGACTAAACCACATTTGGATGCATAATGCAACTACTGTGTGTTCAACAGTTTATTTGATTCTCAGTTCTTACACCAGTTAGCTTGGGGTTGGGGAGATTTTACTCTCCACACAAGGGTGTGAAGGCATTTAATCCCAATTAGGAGAGATTAATCATTGGGAACAGGTGGGACCCTAATGAAGTGATTAGGCTAAATCAATTCATGTGATTATTGAGTGACTGCTTATTCCCAGGTGTGTGCTATAGAAACTACTTCATATTTGAAGCTCCTGCAATTTCATTATTTTTCATTTGGTCTCTGTGCCACCCAAACCTCTGCCAACAAGATGACCCTCAACAGATACTGCCCTCCGACCTTTGGCCCAAACCAAGAGACAAATACCATTTCTTTCTAAATGACTGAGTCTGTACCATTCTGCTATTAGCATCAAACAAAACCTGACTCAGAACCTAGGAAGAGCTGTGCTGACAGCACTGAATTGTAAACTAGTGACCTCGTTTCTCAACCAAAGGATATCAGATCCCATGTGGAAGTTCATTTCCCCATGTGGATTCTGTAATCACCATCAATTTGGAAAGCTGTGAGGCCCCAGGGTTCACACAAACCCTTTTCCTTTAGACACAGGACAGGACACCAGGGTCCTGGCTACTGGCCCAGCTCCCCACCTGTGCCCATAGAATACTGGTCTCTGACACTCACCACTTTCCAGATTCCAATGAGTCCCAGCATCCTCCTGAGGGCTCCTGAGTGTGGTGAGGGAAGTTCACAGAGCAGCAATGGGTGAAACACCCGAGACCTCTCTCAGGAACTAAACCAGAATGCCTAACATTGGGATGCCAGAAAGGAAGACACTGTGTGGTTCAGCAGTGTTGCTTTGAACACCTGATTTTAAAGTCTGCCCTAACAATGAGCATGCATAACATCAGAGAACACACAGCCCATCCAAATGCTCCTAGCATGAGGGCCATAGCTTGGGGTTGTGGCAGGTGGGGGCAGAGAGGAACTCTGCTTGGTCTCAGGTCTGAAACTGCCTCATCTTTGCAGCTTGATCCTCCCAACAGCAGGGGCCACTCTCACCTCCCTGATGATCATGACATCAGAGCACTGTCCCTCCCTCCTTTTTACAGGACCCTATTAAAATCTTGTGACCCTTGGACTTTCAATAATGGTCTCGCGTGTAACAGAATGCTGAATCTTTCCGGTATTCTGGGTCTTTATATTATTTATATTCTTGGCTCCTTTTTAAGGTCATTTGACTTTCTTTAAAAAAATTGACTCCAGGACTATTTTAAGATAATAAAACATACATTACATAGATTGACCTCGCTTTCTCTTGTTTCTATTACAGATATTCACTTGTAGTTCTGTATTCTGTAATTTAATATTGTTGCCTGTTTCATTCTTACTGGCATGCATTGGGTTTATATATTGATCTTATACACAGTAATCCTGCATAATTCTCTGGTCAGTTTTTATTTGTTTTGAATTTTATGGGAGTATCGACGTATATAATAGTTTAATTAACATTTATTGATGGTTTTGCTGCTTAGAAGCATATCCTTATATATAAAATTTTCTGTTTTTTAAATTTCCTAACTGCACATCTAGGACATTGTTGAAGACAGAAAATAAAAGGAGAGCAGCTTATACAGCTGTGTTCTGAGGGAGATAGCTTTCAGTGTTCTATGACAATTATGCTTTATATTATAGGTGCATTGCAGCCCATCTTAGTTATAGTAAGTAGTAACTATTTTTACTGCTATACTTACAGTTTATGTTTGTGATTAGATGCTTAATTTTATTCAAAATGTTTCATCTTTTAATTGCAGTTACCGTGTGATTTTTTTGTGTTTCTCTTCCACATGAATTATTTACATGATTTATTTTGAAATGTTAAACACCTTGGCATCTTTGACTCTATCTTGCTTTTTTATTGATCTCTCGTGATTTCATAGTGTGCTCTATATTAACATGTTGCTTAAAATATTTGTACCTCATTTTATAAAGATATGTTCTTTAAGTACCTTTTTAGTTCATGTCTTGATCTGACAGTGCCATCAATGTAATACTGCATTCAGAAAAGAAATTAAATCAGAAGGCAAAAACAACTCAGACCCAGAAATCATTTAGGAAATTGCCGCTCAAGAAACCAAAACTCGGCTGAGGCACCCAAAACCATGACAGAAAGCCAGAATTGGAGCAAGCCAACAGCTGTGCCCTGATTGAAAAAGACCATTCCTTCCGGGTCTTGAACTCCATATTCCAGCCTCAAAATCAAAGCTCACATCAGAAAATTCATTACAAACCATGATAAAGAAGAAAAATGTGAAAAGAGCCAAAGAAATGCAAGAGTCCTTTTTGATAGTGGGCTTGATTTAGTCACAAGGAAACAGGCTGTGTCCGGATTCATCCACCCCTCCCAGCTGACTGGCTTTGGAAAACTCATTCAATTCACCTGAAAATCGTTGGCAAACTGATTTGGGGAATTAATGATCGTTCCCCTCTGCAAAAGGGTTCCATTTCTTTGTCCAAAACACAAAAACTCATGTTGGTCGTGCTACCTCTAGAATTCTAAGCATGACACACTAATTGGTTTTGTTTTTTCTTTCATAATGGATCTGCTGTCTAAACTCTTGTTTGTATTGCGTCAGAATACAAAATTTGGGAAGGAAGAAGGCAAAACCAACTCAGACCCAGAAATCATTTAGGAAATTGCCACTCAAGAAACCAAAACTCGGCTGAGGCACCCAAAAGCATGACAGAAAGCCAGAATTGGAGCAAGCCAACAGCTGTGCCCTGATTGAAAAAGACCATTCCTTCCGTGTCTTGAACTCAATATGCCAGACTCAAAATCAAAGCTCACATCAGAAAATTCATTACAAACCATGATAAAGAAGAAAACTGTGAAAAGAGCCAAAGAAATGGAAGAGTCCTTTTTGATAGGGGGCTTGATTTAGTCACAAGGAAACAGGCTGTTTCCGGATTCATCCACCCCTCCCAGCTGACTGGCTTTGGAAAACTCATTCAATTCACCTGAAAATCGCTGGCAAACTGATTTGAGGAATTAATTATCATTCCCCTCTGCAAAAGGGTTCCATTTCTTTTTCCAAAACACAAAAACTCATGTTGGTTGTGCTGCCTCTAGAAATCTAAGCATGACACGCTAATTGGTTTTGTTTTTTCTTTCATAATGGATCTGCTGTCTACACTCTTGTTTATATTGTGTCAGAATACAACATTTGGGAAGGAAGAAGGCAAAACCAACTCAGACCCAGAAATCATTTAGGATCTGCTGATAAACTCTTGTTTCTATTGCGTCAGAATACAAAATTTGGGAAGGAAGAAGGAAAAACCAACTCAGACCCGGAAATCATTTAGGAAATTGCCGCTCAAGAAACCAAAACTCGGCTGAGGCTCCCAAAACCATGACAGAAAGCCAGAATTGGAGCAAGCCAACAGCTGTGCCCTGATTGAAAAAGACCATTCCTTCCGTGTCTTGAACTCCATATTCCAGCCTCAAAATCAAAGCTCACATCAGAAAATTTATTACAAACCATGATAAATAAGAAAATGTGAAAAGAGCCAAAGAAATGGAAGAGTCCTTTTTGATAGTGGGCTTGATTTAGTCACAAGGAAACAGGCTGTTTCTGGATTCATCCAAGCCTCCCAGCTGACTGGCTTTGGAAAACTCATTCAATTCACCTGAAAATCGCTGGCAAACTGATTTGGGGAATTAATTATCGTCCCTCTCTGCAAAAGGGTTCCATTTCTTTTTCCAAAGCACAAAAACTCATGTTGGTCATGCTGCCTCTAGAATTCTAAGCATGACACGCTCATTGGTTTTGTGTTTTATTTCATAATGGATCTGCTGTCTAAACTCGTGTTTGTATTGCGTCAGAATACAAAATTTGGGAAGGAAGAAGGCAAAACCAATTCAGACCCAGAAATCCTTTAGGAAATTGCCGCTCAAGAAACCAAAACTCGGCTGAGGCACCCAAAAGCATGACAGAAAGCCAGAATTGGAGCAAGCCAACAGCTGTGCCCTGATTGAAAAAGACAATTCCTTCCGTGTCTTGAACTCCATATTCCAGCCTCAAAGTCAAAGCTCACATCAGAAAATTCATTACAAACCAGGAGAAAGAAGAAAACTGAAACGAGCCAAAGAAATGCAAGAGTCCTTTTTGATAGTGGGCTTGATTTAGTCACAAGGAAACAGGCTGTGTCCGGATTCATCCACCCCTCCCAGCTGACTGGCTTTGGAAAACTCATTCAATTCACCTGAAAATCGCTGGCAAACTGATTTGGGGAATTAATTATCGTCCCCCTCTGCAAAAGGGTTCCATTTCTTTGTCCAAAACAAAAAAACTCATGTTGGTCGTGCTGCCTCTAGAATTCTAAGCATGACACGCTCATTGGTTTTGTGTTTTATTTCATAATGGATCTGCTGTCTAAACTCGTGTTTGTATTGCGTCAGAATACAAAATTTGGGAAGGAAGAAGGCAAAACCAACTCAGACCCAGAAATCATTTAGGAAATTGCCGCTCAAGAAACCAAAACTCGGCTGAGGCACCCAAAACCATGACAGAAAGCCAGAATTGGAGCAAGCCAACAGCTGTGCCCTGATTGAAAAAGACCATTCCTTCCGGGTCTTGAACTCCATATTCCAGCCTCAAAATCAAAGCTCACATCAGAAAATTTATTACAAACCATGATAAATAAGAAAAATGTGAAAAGAGCCAAAGAAATGGAAGAGTCCTTTTTGATAGTGGGCTTGATTTAGTCACAAGGAAACAGGCTGTTTCTGGATTCATCCACCCCTCCCAGCTGACTGGCTTTGGAAAACTCATTCAATTCACCTGAAAATCGCTGGCAAACTGATTTGGGGAATTAATTATCATTCCCCTCTGCAAACGGGTTCCATTTCTTTTTCCAAAGCACAAAAACTCATGTTGGTCGTGCTGCCTCTAGAATTCTAAGCATGACACGCTCATTGGTTTTGTGTTTTATTTCATAATGGATCTGCTGTCTAAACTCGTGTTTGTATTGTGTCAGAATACAAAATTTGGGAAGGAAGAAGGCAAAACCAATTCAGACCCAGAAATCCTTTAGGAAATTGCCGCTCAAGAAACCAAAACTCGGCTGAGGCACCCAAAACCATGACAGAAAGCCAGAATTGGAGCAAGCCAACAGCTGTGCCCTGATTGAAAAAGACCATTCCTTCCGTGTCTTGAACTCCATATTCCAGCCTCAAAATCAAAGCTCACATCAGAAAATTTATTACAAACCATGATAAATAAGAAAAATGTGAAAAGAGCCAAAGAAATGGAAGAGTCCTTTTTGATAGTGGGCTTGATTTAGTCACAAGGAAACAGGCTGTTTCTGGATTCATCCACCCCTCCCAGCTGACTGGCTTTGGAAAACTCATTCAATTCACCTGAAAATCGCTGGCAAACTGATTTGGGGAATTAATTATCGTTCCCCTCTGCAAAAGGGTTCCATTTCTTTTTCCAAAGCACAAAAACTCATGTTGGTCGTGCTGCCTCTAGAATTCTAAGCATGACACGCTCATTGGTTTTGTGTTTTATTTCATAATGGATCTGCTGTCTAAACTCGTGTTTGTATTGCGTCAGAATACAACATTTGGGAAGGAAGAAGGCAAAACCAACTCAGACCCAGAAATCATTTAGGAAATTGCCGCTCAAGAAACCAAAACTCGGCTGAGGCACCCAAAACCATGACAGAAAGCCAGAATTGGAGCAAGCCAACAGCTGTGCCCTGATTGAAAAAGACCATTCCTTCCGTGTCTTGAACTCCATATTCCAGCCTCAAAATCAAAGCTCACATCAGAAAATTCATTATTAACCATGATAAAGAAGAAAACTGTGAAAAGAGCCAAAGAAATGGAGGAGTCCTTTTTGATAGTGGGCTTGATTTAGTCACAAGGAAACAGGCTGTTTCTGGATTCATCAACCCCTCCCAGCTGACTGGCTTTGGAAAACTCATTCAATTCACCTGAAAATCGCTGGCAAACTGATTTGGGGAATTAATTATCGTCCCCCTCTGCAAAAGGGTTCCATTTCTTTGTCCAAAACACAAAAACTCATGTTGGTCGTGCTGCCTCTAGAATTCTAAGCATGACACGCTCATTGGTTTTGTTTTTTATTTCATAATGGATCTGCTGTCTAAACTTGTGTTTGTATTGCGTCAGAATACAAAATTTGGGAAGGAAGAAGGCAAAACCAACTCAGACCCGGAAATCATTTAGGAAATTGCCACTCAAGAAACCAAAACTCGGCTGAGGCTCCCAAAACCATGACAGAAAGCCAGAATTGGAGCAAGCCAACAGCTGTGCCCTGATTGAAAAAGACCATTCCTTCCGTGTCTTGAACTCCATATTCCAGCCTCAAAATCAAAGCTCACATCAGAAAATTTATTACAAACCATGATAAATAAGAAAAATGTGAAAAGAGCCAAAGAAATGGAAGAGTCCTTTTTGATAGTGGGCTTGATTTAGTCACAAGGAAACAGGCTGTTTCTGGATTCATCCAAGCCTCCCAGCTGACTGGCTTTGGAAAACTCATGCAATTCACCTGAAAATCGCTGGCAAACTGATTTGGGGAATTAATTATCATTCCCCTCTGCAAAAGGGTTCCATTTCTTTTTCCTAAGCACAAAAACTCATGTTGGTCGTGCTGCCTCTAGAATTCTAAGCATGACACGCTCATTGGTTTTGTGTTTTATTTCATAATGGATCTGCTGTCTAAACTCGTGTTTGTATTGCGTCAGAATACAAAATTTGGGAAGGAAGAAGGCAAAACCAATTCAGACTCAGAAATCCTTTAGGAAATTGCCGCTCAAGAAACCAAAACTCGGCTGAGGCACCCAAAACCATGACAGAAAGCCAGAATTGGAGCAAGCCAACAGCTGTGCCCTCATTGAAAAAGACCATTCCTTCCGTGTCTTGAACTCCATATTCCAGCCTCAAAGTCAAAGCTCACATCAGAAAATTCATTACAAACCATGATAAAGAAGAAAACTGAAACGAGCCAAAGAAATGCAAGAGTCCTTTTTGATAGTGGGCTTGATTTAGTCACAAGGAAACAGGCTGTTTCCGGATTCATCTGCCCCTCCCAGCTGACTGGCTTTGGAAAACTCATTCAATTCACCTGAAAATCGCTGGCAAACTGATTTGGGGAATTAATTATCGTCCCCCTCTGCAAAAGGGTTCCATTTCTTTGTCCAAAACACAAAAACTCATGTTGGTTGTACTGCCTCTAGAATTCTAAGCATGACACGCTCATTGGTTTTGTGTTTTCTTTCATAATGGATCTGCTGTCTAAACTTGTGTTTGTATTGCGTCAGAATACAAAATTTGGGAAGGAAGAAGGCAAATCCAACTCAGACCCAGAAATCTTTAGGAAATTGCCGCTCAAGAAACCAAAACTTGGCTGAGGCTCCCAAAACCATGACAGAAAGCCAGAATTGGAGCAAGCCAACAGCTGTGCCCTGATTGAAAAAGACCATTCCTTCCGTGTCTTGAACTCCATATTCCAGCCTCAAAATCAAAGCTCACATCAGAAAATTCATTACAAACCATGATAAAGAAGAAAACTGTGAAAAGAGCCAAAGAAATGGAGGAGTCCTTTTTGATAGTGGGCTTGATTTATTCACAAGGAAACAGGCTGTTTCCGGATTCATCCACCCCTCCCAGCTGACTGGCTTTGGAAAACTCATTCAATTCACCTGAAAATCGCTGGCAAACTGATTTGGGGAATTAATTATCGTCCCCCTCTGCAAAAGGGTTCCATTTCTTTGTCCAAAACAAAAAAACTCATGTTGGTCGTGCTGCCTCTAGAATTCTAAGCATGACACGCTAATTGGTTTTGTTTTTTATTTCATAATGGATCTGCTATCTAAACTTGTGTTTGTATTGCGTCAGAATACAAAATTTGGGAAGGAAGAAGGCAAAACCAACTCAGACCCAGAAATCATTTAGGATCTGCTGATAAACTCTTGTTTCTATTGCGTCAGAATACAAAATTTGGGAAGGAAGAAGGAAAAACCAACTCAGACCCGGAAATCATTTAGGAAATTGCCGCTCAAGAAACCAAAACTCGGCTGAGGCTCCCAAAACCATGACAGAAAGCCAGAATTGGAGCAAGCCAACAGCTGTGCCCTGATTGAAAAAGACCATTCCTTCCGTGTCTTGAACTCCATATTCCAGCCTCAAAATCAAAGCTCACATCAGAAAATTTATTACAAACCATGATAAATAAGAAAATGTGAAAAGAGCCAAAGAAATGGAAGAGTCCTTTTTGATAGTGGGCTTGATTTAGTCACAAGGAAACAGGCTGTTTCTGGATTCATCCAAGCCTCCCAGCTGACTGGCTTTGGAAAACTTATTCAATTCACCTGAAAATCGCTGGCAAACTGATTTGGGGAATTAATTATCGTCCCTCTCTGCAAAAGGGTTCCATTTCTTTTTCCAAAGCACAAAAACTCATGTTGGTCATGCTGCCTCTAGAATTCTAAGCATGACACGCTCATTGGTTTTGTGTTTTATTTCATAATGGATCTGCTGTCTAAACTCGTGTTTGTATTGCGTCAGAATACAAAATTTGGGAAGGAAGAAGGCAAAACCAATTCAGACCCAGAAATCCTTTAGGAAATTGCCGCTCAAGAAACCAAAACTCGGCTGAGGCACCCAAAAGCATGACAGAAAGCCAGAATTGGAGCAAGCCAACAGCTGTGCCCTGATTGAAAAAGACAATTCCTTCCGTGTCTTGAACTCCATATTCCAGCCTCAAAGTCAAAGCTCACATCAGAAAATTCATTACAAACCAGGAGAAAGAAGAAAACTGAAACGAGCCAAAGAAATGCAAGAGTCCTTTTTGATAGTGGGCTTGATTTAGTCACAAGGAAACAGGCTGTGTCCGGATTCATCCACCCCTCCCAGCTGACTGGCTTTGGAAAACTCATTCAATTCACCTGAAAATCGCTGGCAAACTGATTTGGGGAATTAATTATCGTCCCCCTCTGCAAAAGGGTTCCATTTCTTTGTCCAAAACAAAAAAACTCATGTTGGTCGTGCTGCCTCTAGAATTCTAAGCATGACACGCTAATTGGTTTTGTGTTTTATTTCATAATGGATCTGCTGTCTAAACTTGTGTTTGTATTGCGTCAGAATACAAAATTTGGGAAGGAAGAAGGCAAAACCAACTCAGACCCAGAAATCCTTTAGGAAATTGCCGCTCAAGAAACCAAAACTCGGCTGAGGCACCCAAAACCATGACAGAAAGCCAGAATTGGAGCAAGCCAACAGCTGTGCCCTGATTGAAAAAGACCATTCCTTCCGTGTCTTGAACTCCATATTCCAGCCTCAAAATCAAAGCTCACATCAGAAAATTTATTACAAACCATGATAAATAAGAAAAATGTGAAAAGAGCCAAAGAAATGGAAGAGTCCTTTTTGATAGTGGGCTTGATTTAGTCACAAGGAAACAGGCTGTTTCTGGATTCATCCACCCCTCCCAGCTGACTGGCTTTGGAAAACTCATTCAATTCACCTGAAAATCGCTGGCAAACTGATTTGGGGAATTAATTATCATTCCCCTCTGCAAACGGGTTCCATTTCTTTTTCCAAAGCACAAAAACTCATGTTGGTCGTGCTGCCTCTAGAATTCTAAGCATGACACGCTCATTGGTTTTGTGTTTTATTTCATAATGGATCTGCTGTCTAAACTCGTGTTTGTATTGTGTCAGAATACAAAATTTGGGAAGGAAGAAGGCAAAACCAATTCAGACCCAGAAATCCTTTAGGAAATTGCCGCTCAAGAAACCAAAACTCGGCTGAGGCACCCAAAACCATGACAGAAAGCCAGAATTGGAGCAAGCCAACAGCTGTGCCCTGATTGAAAAAGACCATTCCTTCCGTGTCTTGAACTCCATATTCCAGCCTCAAAATCAAAGCTCACATCAGAAAATTTATTACAAACCATGATAAATAAGAAAAATGTGAAAAGAGCCAAAGAAATGGAAGAGTCCTTTTTGATAGTGGGCTTGATTTAGTCACAAGGAAACAGGCTGTTTCTGGATTCATCCACCCCTCCCAGCTGACTGGCTTTGGAAAACTCATTCAATTCACCTGAAAATCGCTGGCAAACTGATTTGGGGAATTAATTATCGTTCCCCTCTGCAAAAGGGTTCCATTTCTTTTTCCAAAGCACAAAAACTCATGTTGGTCGTGCTGCCTCTAGAATTCTAAGCATGACACGCTCATTGGTTTTGTGTTTTATTTCATAATGGATCTGCTGTCTAAACTCGTGTTTGTATTGCGTCAGAATACAACATTTGGGAAGGAAGAAGGCAAAACCAACTCAGACCCAGAAATCATTTAGGAAATTGCCGCTCAAGAAACCAAAACTCGGCTGAGGCACCCAAAACCATGACAGAAAGCCAGAATTGGAGCAAGCCAACAGCTGTGCCCTGATTGAAAAAGACCATTCCTTCCGTGTCTTGAACTCCATATTCCAGCCTCAAAATCAAAGCTCACATCAGAAAATTCATTATTAACCATGATAAAGAAGAAAACTGTGAAAAGAGCCAAAGAAATGCAAGAGTCCTTTTTGATAGTGGGCTTGATTTAGTCACAAGGAAACAGGCTGTTTCTGGATTCATCAACCCCTCCCAGCTGACTGGCTTTGGAAAACTCATTCAATTCACCTGAAAATCGCTGGCAAACTGATTTGGGGAATTAATTATCGTCCCCCTCTGCAAAAGGGTTCCATTTCTTTGTCCAAAACACAAAAACTCATGTTGGTCGTGCTGCCTCTAGAATTCTAAGCATGACACGCTCATTGGTTTTGTTTTTTATTTCATAATGGATCTGCTGTCTAAACTTGTGTTTGTATTGCGTCAGAATACAAAATTTGGGAAGGAAGAAGGCAAAACCAACTCAGACCCAGAAATCATTTAGGAAATTGCCACTCAAGAAACCAAAACTCGGCTGAGGCTCCCAAAACCATGACAGAAAGCCAGAATTGGAGCAAGCCAACAGCTGTGCCCTGATTGAAAAAGACCATTCCTTCCGTGTCTTGAACTCCATATTCCAGCCTCAAAATCAAAGCTCACATCAGAAAATTTATTACAAACCATGATAAATAAGAAAAATGTGAAAAGAGCCAAAGAAATGGAAGAGTCCTTTTTGATAGTGGGCTTGATTTAGTCACAAGGAAACAGGCTGTTTCTGGATTCATCCAAGCCTCCCAGCTGACTGGCTTTGGAAAACTCATGCAATTCACCTGAAAATCGCTGGCAAACTGATTTGGGGAATTAATTATCATTCCCCTCTGCAAAAGGGTTCCATTTCTTTTTCCTAAGCACAAAAACTCATGTTGGTCGTGCTGCCTCTAGAATTCTAAGCATGACACGCTCATTGGTTTTGTGTTTTATTTCATAATGGATCTGCTGTCTAAACTCGTGTTTGTATTGCGTCAGAATACAAAATTTGGGAAGGAAGAAGGCAAAACCAATTCAGACTCAGAAATCCTTTAGGAAATTGCCGCTCAAGAAACCAAAACTCGGCTGAGGCACCCAAAACCATGACAGAAAGCCAGAATTGGAGCAAGCCAACAGCTGTGCCCTCATTGAAAAAGACCATTCCTTCCGTGTCTTGAACTCCATATTCCAGCCTCAAAGTCAAAGCTCACATCAGAAAATTCATTACAAACCATGATAAAGAAGAAAACTGAAACGAGCCAAAGAAATGCAAGAGTCCTTTTTGATAGTGGGCTTGATTTAGTCACAAGGAAACAGGCTGTTTCCGGATTCATCTGCCCCTCCCAGCTGACTGGCTTTGGAAAACTCATTCAATTCACCTGAAAATCGCTGGCAAACTGATTTGGGGAATTAATTATCGTCCCCCTCTGCAAAAGGGTTCCATTTCTTTGTCCAAAACACAAAAACTCATGTTGGTTGTACTGCCTCTAGAATTCTAAGCATGACACGCTCATTGGTTTTGTGTTTTCTTTCATAATGGATCTGCTGTCTAAACTTGTGTTTGTATTGCGTCAGAATACAAAATTTGGGAAGGAAGAAGGCAAATCCAACTCAGACCCAGAAATCTTTAGGAAATTGCCGCTCAAGAAACCAAAACTTGGCTGAGGCTCCCAAAACCATGACAGAAAGCCAGAATTGGAGCAAGCCAACAGCTGTGCCCTGATTGAAAAAGACCATTCCTTCCGTGTCTTGAACTCCATATTCCAGCCTCAAAATCAAAGCTCACATCAGAAAATTCATTACAAACCATGATAAAGAAGAAAACTGTGAAAAGAGCCAAAGAAATGGAGGAGTCCTTTTTGATAGTGGGCTTGATTTATTCACAAGGAAACAGGCTGTTTCCGGATTCATCCACCCCTCCCAGCTGACTGGCTTTGGAAAACTCATTCAATTCACCTGAAAATCGCTGGCAAACTGATTTGGGGAATTAATTATCGTCCCCCTCTGCAAAAGGGTTCCATTTCTTTGTCCAAAACAAAAAAACTCATGTTGGTCGTGCTGCCTCTAGAATTCTAAGCATGACACGCTAATTGGTTTTGTTTTTTATTTCATAATGGATCTGCTATCTAAACTTGTGTTTGTATTGCGTCAGAATACAAAATTTGGGAAGGAAGAAGGCAAAACCAACTCAGACCCAGAAATCATTTAGGAAATTGCCGCTCAAGAAACCAAAACTCGGCTGAGGCTCCCAAAACCATGACAAAAAGCCAGAATTGGAGCAAGCCAACAGCTGTGCCCTGATTGAAAAAGACCATTCCTTCCGGGTCTTGAACTCCATATTCCAGCCTCAAAATCAAAGCTCACATCAGAAAATTCATTATAAACCATGATAAAGAAGAAAACTGTGAAAAGAGCCAAAGAAATGGAGGAGTCCTTTTTGATAGTGGGCTTGATGTAGTCACAAGGAAACAGGCTGTTTCCAGATTCATCCACCCCTCCCAGCTGACTGGCTTTGGAAAACTCATTCAATTCACCTGAAAATCGCTGGCAAACTGATTTGGGGAATTAATTATCGTTCCCCTCTGCAAAAGGGTTCCATTTCTTTTTCCAAAGCAGAAAAACTCATGTTGGTCGTGCTGCCTCTAGAATTCTAAGCATGACACGCTCATTGGTTTTGTGTTTTCTTTCATAATGGATCTGCTGTCTAAACTCGTGTTTGTATTGCGTCAGAATACAACATTTGGGAATGAAGAAGGCAAAACCAATTCAGACCCAGAAATCATTTAGGAAATTGCCACTCAAGAAACCAAAACTCGGCTGAGGCACCCAAAACCATGACAGAAAGCCAGAATTGGAGCAAGCCAACAGCTGTGCCCTGATTGAAAAAGACCATTCCTTCCGGGTCTTGAACTCCATATTCCAGCCTCAAAATCAAAGCTCACATCAGAAAATTTATTACAAACCATGATAAAGAAGAAAACTGTGAAAAGAGCCAAAGAAATGGAAGAGTCCTTTTTGATAGTGGGCTTGATTTAGTCACAAGGAAACAGGCTGTGTCCGGATTCATCCACCCCTCCCAGCTGACTGGCTTTGGAAAACTCATTCAATTCACCTGAAAATCGCTGGCAAACTGATTTGGGGAATTAATTATCGTTCCCCTCTGCAAAAGGGTTCCATTTCTTTTTCCTAAGCACAAAAACTCATGTTGGTCGTGCTGCCTCTAGAATTCTAAGCATGACACGCTCATTGGTTTTGTGTTTTATTTCATAATGGATCTGCTGTGTAAACTCGTGTTTGTATTGTGTCAGAATACAACATTTGGGAAGAAGGAAGGCAAAACCAACTCAGACCCAGAAATCATTTAGGAAATTGCCGCTCAAGAAACCAAAACTCGGCTGAGGCACCCAAAACCATGACAGAAAGCCAGAATTGGAGCAAGCCAACAGCTGTGCCCTGATTGAAAAAGACCATTCCTTCCGGGTCTTGAACTCCATATTCCAGCCTCAAAATCAAAGCTCACATCAGAAAATTCATTACAAACCATGATAAAGAAGAAAATTGTGAAAAGAGCCAAAGAAATGGAGGAGTCCTTTTTGATAGTGGGCTTGATTTAGTCACAAGGAAACAGGCTGTTTCTGGATTCATCTGCCCCTCCCAGCTGACTGGCTTTGGAAAACTCATTCAATTCACCTGAAAATCGCTGGCAAACTGATTTGGGGAATTAATTATCGTCCCCCTCTGCAAAAGGGTTCCATTTCTTTGTCCAAAACACAAAAACTCATGTTGGTCGTGCTGCCTCTAGAATTCTAAGCATGACACGCTCATTGGTTTTGTTTTTTATTTCATAATGGATCTGCTGTCTAAACTTGTGTTTGTATTGCGTCAGAATACAAAATTTGGGAAGGAAGAAGGCAAAACCAACTCAGACCCGGAAATCATTTAGGAAATTGCCGCTCAAGAAACCAAAACTCGGCTGAGGCACCCAAAACCATGACAGAAAGCCAGAATTGGAGCAAGCCAACAGCTGTGCCCTGATTGAAAAAGACCATTCCTTCCGTGTCTTGAACTCCATATTCCAGCCTCAAAATCAAAGCTCACATCAGAAAATTTATTACAAACCATGATAAATAAGAAAAATGTGAAAAGAGCCAAAGAAATGGAAGAGTCCTTTTTGATAGTGGGCTTGATTTAGTCACAAGGAAACAGGCTGTTTCTGGATTCATCCACCCCTCCCAGCTGACTGGCTTTGGAAAACTCATTCAATTCACCTGAAAATCGCTGGCAAACTGATTTGGGGTATTAATTATCGTTCCCCTCTGCAAAAGGGTTCCATTTCTTTGTCCGAAGCAGAAAATCTCATGTTGGTCGTGCTGCCTCTAGAATTCTAAGCATGACACGCTCATTGGTTTTGTGTTTTATTTCATAATGGATCTGCTGTCTAAACTCGTGTTTGTATTGCGTCAGAATACAAAATTTGGGAAGGAAGAAGGCAAATCCAACTCAGACCCAGAAATCTTTAGGAAATTGCCGCTCAAGAAACCAAAACTCGGCTGAGGCACCCAAAACCATGACAGAAAGCCAGAATTGGAGCAAGCCAACAGCTGTGCCCTGATTGAAAAAGACCATTCCTTCCGGGTCTTGAACTCCATATTCCAGCCTCAAAATCAAAGCTCACATCAGAAAATTCATTACAAACCATGATAAAGAAGAAAACTGTGAAAAGAGCCAAAGAAATGGAGGAGTCCTTTTTGATAGTGTGCTTGATTTAGTCACAAGGAAACAGGCTGTTTCCGGATTCATCCACCCCTCCCAGCTGACTGGCTTTGGAAAACTCATTCAATTCACCTGAAAATCGCTGGCAAACTGATTTGGGGAATTAATTATCGTTCCCCTCTGCAAAAGGGTTCCATTTCTTTTTCCTAAGCACAAAAACTCATGTTGGTCGTGCTGCCTCTAGAATTCTAAGCATGACACGCTCATTGGTTTTGTGTTTTATTTCATAATGGATCTGCTGTCTAAACTCGTGTTTGTATTGCGTCAGAATACAAAATTTGGGAAGGAGGAAGGCAAAACCGACTCAGACTCAGAAATCATTTAGGAAATTGCCGCTCAAGAAACCAAAACTCGGCTGAGGCACCCAAAAGCATGACAGAAAGCCAGAATTGGAGCAAGCCAACAGCTGTGCCCTGATTGAAAAAGACCATTCCTTCCGGGTCTTGAACTCCATATTCCAGCCTCAAAATCAAAGCTCACATCAGAAAATTCATTACAAACCATGATAAATACGAAAAATGAGAAAAAAGCCAAAGAAATGCAAGAATCCATAATGATATTGGGTTTGATTTTGCTACAAGGAAACCGGCTGTTCCCAGATTCATCCACCACTAAAGCTGACTGCCTGTGGAATTCTGACTGAATTAACCTGACAATCGCAGTGAAACTCAAGAAACCAAATTTCAGCTGAGGCACCCAAAACAAAGACAATACCCAGAATTGGAGCACACCAACAGCTGTGCCCTGTTTGAAAAAGACCATTCCTCCGGTGCCCTGAACTCCATATTGCAGCCTCAAAACCAAAGCTCACATCAGAAAATTCATTACAAACCATGATAAATAAGGGAAATGTGAAAAAGGCAAAGAAATGCAAGAGTCCTTTGTGATATTTGGCTGGATTTAGACACAAAGAAACTGGATGTTTCCAGATTCATGCCCCCCTTCCACAGACTGACTTTGGAATTCTGATTGAATTCACCTCAAAATCGCACTCACACTCATTTTGGAGGGAATTAGAATCTGTCCCCTCAGCAGAAGCGTTCTATGTCATTTTCCAAAACACAGAAACTCATCTTGGTCGTGTTGCCTGTAGATTTCTAATCCTGAAAGGGCAATGCGCCGTTTTTTTTTTTTTTCTTTCATAATGGCTACTCTCCAGAATCGTGCTTGTATTGCATCAGAATACAAAATTTGGGAATAAGAAGTGAAAACCGACTCAGACACAGAAAACATTTAGGAAATTGCCACTCAAGAAACCACAAATCAGCTGAGGCACCCAAAACCATGACAAAAAGCCAGAATTGGAGCAAGCCAACAGCTGTGCCCTGATTGAAAAAGACCATTCCTTCCGGGTCTTGAACTCCATATTCCAGCCTCAAAATCAAAGCTCACATCAGAAAATTCATTACAAACCATGATAAAGAAGATAAATGTGAAAAGAGCCAAAGAAATGGAAGAGTCCTTTTTAATAGTGGGCTTGATTTAGTCACAAGGAAACAGGCTGTTTCCGGATTCATCCACCCCTCCCAGCTGACTGGCTTTGGAAAACTCATTCAATTCACCTGAAAATTGCTGGCAAACTGATTTGGGGAATTAATTATCGTTCCCCTCTGCAAAAGGGTTCCATTTCTTTGTCCAAAACACAAAAACTCATGTTGGTCGTGCTGCCTCTAGAATTCTAAGTATGGCACGCTCATTGGTTTTGTTTTTTTTATTTCATAATGGATCTGCTGTCTAAACTCGTGTTTGTATTGCATCAGAATACAAAATTTGGGAAGGAAGAAGGCAAAACCAACTCAGACCCAGCAATCATTTAGGAAATTGCTGCTCAAGAAACCAAAACTCGACTGAGGCACCCAAAACCATGACAGAAAGCCAGAATTGGAGCAAGCCAACAGCTGTGCCCTGATTGAAAAAGGCCATTCCTTCCGGGTTTGAACTCCATATTCCAGCCTCAAAATCAAAGCTCACATCAGAAAATTCTTTACAAGCCATGATAAAGAAGAAAAATGTGAAAAGAGCCAAAGAAATGGAAGAGTCCTTTTTGATAGTGGGCTTGATTTAGTCACAAGGAAACAGGCTGTTTCTGGATTCATCCACCCCTCCCAGCTGACTGGCTTATTTGTTTTGTTTTTTATTTCATAATGGATCTGCTGTCTAAACTCTGGTTTGTATTGCGTCAGAATACAAAATTTGGGAAGGAAGAAGGCAAAACCAATTCAGACCCAGAAATCATTTAGGAAATTGCCACTCAAGAAACCAAAACTCGACTGAGGCACCCAAAACCATGACAGAAAGCCAGAATCGGAGCAAGCCAACAGCTGTGCCCTGATTGAAATGGGCTATTTCTTCCGTGTCTTGAACTCCATATTCCAGCCTCAAAATCAAAGCTCACATCAGAAAATTCATTACAAACCATGATAAAGAAGAAAACTGTGAAAAGAGCCAAAGAAATGGAAGAGTCCTTTTTGATAGTGGGCTTGATTTAGTCACAAGGAAACAGGCTGTTTCCGGATTCATCCACCCCTCCCAGCTGACTGGCTTTGAAATCTCATTCAATTCACCTGAAAATCGCTGGCAAACTGATTTGGGGAATTAATTATCGTTCCCCTCTGCAAAAGGCTTCCATTTCTTTTTTCCAAAACACAAAAACACATGTTGGTCTTGCTGCCTCTAGAATTCTAAGCATGACACGCTAATTGGTTTTGTTTTTTTTTATTTCATACTGGATCTGCTCCCTAAACTTGTGCTTGTATTGCGTCAGAATACAAAATTTGGGAAGGAAGAAGGCAAAACCGACTCAGACTCAGAAATCATTTAGGCCGGCGCCGTGGCTCAATAGGCTAATCCTCCAACTTGCGGCGCCGGCACACCGGGTTCTAGTCCCGGTCGGGGCGCCGGATTCTGTCCCGGTTGCCCCTCTTCCAGGCCAGCTCTCTGCTATGGCCAGGGAGTGCAGTGGAGGATGGCCCAGGTGCTTGGGCCCTGCACCCCATGGGAGACCAGGAAAAGCACCTGGATCCTGGCTCCTGCCATAGGATCAGCACGGTGCGCCGGCTGCAGCGGCGGCCATTGGAGGGTGAACCAACGGCAAAAGGAAGACCTTTCTCTCTCTGTCTCTCTCTCTCACTGTCCACTCTGCCTGCCCAAAAAAAAAAAAAAATCATTTAGGAAATTGCCGCTCAAGAAACCAAAACTCGGCTGAGGCACCCAAAACCATGACAGAAAGCCAGAATTGGAGCAAGCCAACAGCTGTGCCCTGATTGAAAAAGACCATTCCTTCCGGGTCTTGAACTCCATATTCCAGCCTCAAAATCAAAGCTCACATCAGAAAATTCATTATAAACCATGATAAAGAAGAAAACTGTGAAAAGAGCCAAAGAAATGGAAGAGTCCTTTTTGATAGTGGGCTTGATTTAGTCACAAGGAAACAGGCTGTTTCCGGATTCATCCACCCCTCCCAGCTGACTGGCTTGGGAAAACTCATTCAATTCACCTGAAAATCGCTGGCAAACTGATTTGGGGAATTAATTATCGTTCCCCTCTGCAAAAGGGTTCCATTTCTTTTTCCAAAGCACAAAAACTCATGTTGGTCGTGCTGCCTCTAGAATTCTAAGCATGACACGCTCATTGGTTTTGTGTTTTCTTTCATAATGGATCTGCTGTCTAAACTCGTGTTTGTATTGTGTCAGAATACAACATTTGGGAAGGAGGAAGGCAAAACCAACTCAGACCCAGAAATCATTTAGGAAATTGCCGCTCAAGAAACCAAAACTCGGCTGAGGCACCCAAAACCATGACAGAAAGCCAGAATTGGAGCAAGCCAACAGCTGTGCCCTCATTGAAAAAGACCATTCCTTCCGTGTCTTGAACTCCATATTCCAGCCTCAAAATCAAAGCTCACATCAGAAAATTCATTATTAACCATGATAAAGAAGAAAACTGTGAAAAGAGCCAAAGAAATGGAGGAGTCCTTTTTGATAGTGGGCTTGATTTAGTCACAAGGAAACAGGCTGTTTCTGGATTCATCTGCCCCTCCCAGCTGACTGGCTTTGGAAAACTCATTCAATTCACCTGAAAATCGCTGGCAAACTGATTTGGGGAATTAATTATCGTCCCCCTCTGCAAAAGGGTTCCATTTCTTTGTCCAAAACACAAAAACTCATGTTGGTCGTGCTGCCTCTAGAATTCTAAGCATGACACGCTAATTGGTTTTGTTTTTTATTTCATAATGGATCTGCTGTCTAAACTTGTGTTTGTATTGCGTCAGAATACAAAATTTGGGAAGGAAGAAGGCAAAACCAACTCAGACCCGGAAATCATTTAGGAAATTGCCGCTCAAGAAACCAAAACTCGGCTGAGGCTCCCAAAACCATGACAGAAAGCCAGAATTGGAGGAAGCCAACAGCTGTGACCTGATTGAAAAAGACCATTCCTTCCATGTCTTGAACTCCATATTCCAGCCTCAAAATCAAAGCTCACATCAGAAAATTTATTACAAACCATGATAAATAAGAAAAATGTGAAAAGAGCCAAAGAAATGGAAGAGTCCTTTTTGATAGTGGGCTTGATTTAGTCACAAGGAAACAGGCTGTTTCTGGATTCATCCACCCCTCCCAGCTGACTGGCTTTGGAAAACTCATTCAATTCACCTGAAAATCGCTGACAAACTGATTTGGGGTATTAATTATCGTTCCCCTCTGCAAACGGGTTCCATTTCTTTGTCCAAAGCAGAAAAACTCATGTTGGTCGTGCTGCCTCTAGAATTCTAAGCATGACACGCTCATTGGTTTTGTGTTTTCTTTCATAATGGATCTGCTGTCTAAACTCGTGTTTGTATTGCGTCAGAATACAAAATTTGGGAAGGAAGAAGGCAAATCCAACTCAGACACAGAAATCTTTAGGAAATTGCCGCTCAAGAAACCAAAACTCGGCTGAGGCACCCAAAACCATGACAGAAAGCCAGAATTGGAGCAAGCCAACAGCTGTGCCCTGATTGAAAAAGACCATTCCTTCTGGGTCTTGAACTCCATATTCCAGCCTCAAAATCAAAGCTCACATCAGAAAATTCATTACAAACCATGATAAAGAAGAAAACTGTGAAAAGAGCCAAAGAAATGGAGGAGTCCTTTTTGATAGTGGGCTTGATTTAGTCACAAGGAAACAGGCTGTTTCCGGATTCATCCACCCCTCCCAGCTGACTGGCTTTGGAAAACTCATTCAATTCACCTGAAAATCGCTGGCAAACTGATTTGGGGAATTAATTATCATTCCCCTCTGCAAACGGGTTCCATTTCTTTTTCCTAAGCACAAAAACTCATGTTGGTCGTGCTGCCTCTAGAATTCTAAGCATGACACGCTCATTGGTTTTGTGTTTTATTTCATAATGGATCTGCTGTCTAAACTCGTGTTTGTATTGCGTCAGAATACAAAATTTGGGAAGGAGGAAGGCAAAACTGACTCAGACTCAGAAATCATTTAGGAAATTGCCGCTCAAGAAACCAAAACCCGGCTGAGGCACCCAAAAGCATGACAGAAAGCCAGAATTGGAGCAAGCCAACAGCTGTGCCCTGATTGAAAAAGACCATTCCTTCCGGGTCTTGAACTCCATATTCCAGCCTCAAAATCAAAGCTCACATCAGAAAATTCATTACAAACCATGATAAATACGAAAAATGAGAAAAAAGCCAAAGAAATGCAAGAATCCATAATGATATTGGGTTTGATTTTGCTACAAGGAAACCGGCTGTTCCCAGATTCATTCACCACTAAAGCTGACTGCCTGTGGAATTCTGACTGAATTAACCTGACAATCGCAGTGAAACTCAAGAAACCAAATTTCAGCTGAGGTACCCAAAACAAAGACAATACCCAGAATTGGAGCACACCAACAGCTGTGCCCTGTTTGAAAAAGACCATTCCACCGGTGCCCTGAACTCCATATTGCAGCCTCAAAACCAAAGCTCACATCAGAAAATTCATTACAAACCATGATAAATAATGGAAATGTGAAAAAGGCATAGAAATGCAAGAGTCCTTTGTGATATTTGGCTGGATTTAGACACAAAGAAACTGGATGTTTCCAGATTCATGCCCCCCTTCCACAGACTGACTTTGGAATTCTGATTGAATTCACCTCAAAATTGCACTCACACTCATTTTGGAGGGAATTAGAATCTGTCCCCTCAGCAGAAGCGTTCTATGTCATTTTCCAAAACACAGAAACTCATCTTGGTCGTGTTGCCTGTAGATTTCTAATCCTGAAAGGGCAATGCGCCGTTTTTTTTTTTTTTCTTTCATAATGGCTACTCTCCAAAATCGTGCTTGTATTGCATCAGAATACAAAATTTGGGAATAAGAAGGGAAAACCGACCCAGACACCGAAAACATTTAGGAAATTGCCACTCAAGAAACCACAAATCAGCTGAGGCACCCAAAACCATGACAAAAAGCCAGAATTGGAGCAAGCCAACAGCTGTGCCCTGATTGAAAAAGACCATTCCTTCTGTGTCTTGAACTCCATATTCCAGCCTCAAAATCAAAGCTCACATCAGAAAATTCATTACAAACCATGATAAAGAAGATAAATGTGAAAAGAGCCAAAGAAATGGAAGAGTCCTTTTTGATAGTGGGCTTGATTTAGTCACAAGGAAACAGGCTGTTTCCGGATTCATCCACCCCTCCCAGCTGACTGGCTTTGGAAAACTCATTCAATTCACCTGAAAATTGCTGGCAAACTGATTTGGGGAATTAATTATCGTTCCCCTCTGCAAAAGGGTTCCATTTCTTTGTCCAAAACACAAAAACTCATGTTGGTCGTGCTGCCTCTAGAATTCTAAGTATGGCACGCTCATTGGTTTTGTTTTTTTTATTTCATAATGGATCTGCTGTCTAAACTCGTGTTTGTATTGCGTCAGAATACAAAATTTGGGAAGGAAGAAGGCAAAACCAACTCAGACCCAGCAATCATTTAGGAAATTGCTGCTCAAGAAACCAAAACTCGGCTGAGGCACCCAAAAGCATGACAGAAATCCAGAATTGGAGCAAGCCAACAGCTGTGCCCTGATTGAAAAAGACCATTCCTTCCGGGTCTTGAACTCCATATTCCAGCCTCAAAATCAAAGCTCCCATCAGAAAATCCATTACAAACCGTGATAAAGAAGAAAAATGTGAAAAGAGCCAAAGAAATGGAAGAGTCCTTTTTGATAGTGGGCTTGATTTAGTCACAAGGAAACAGGCTGTTTCTGGATTCATCCACCCCTCCCAGCTGACTGGCTTATTTGTTTTGTTTTTTATTTCATAATGGATCTGCTGTCTAAACTCTGCTTTGTATTGCGTCAGAATACAAAATTTGGGAATGAAGAAGGCAAAACCAATTCAGACCCAGAAATCATTTAGGAAATTGCCACTCAAGAAACCAAAACTCAGCTGAGGCACCCAAAACCATGACAGAAAGCCAGAATTGGAGCAAGCCAACAGCTGTGCCCTGATTGAAATGGGCTATTTCTTCCGTGTCTTGAACTCCATATTCCAGCCTCAAATTCAAAGCTCACATCAGAAAATTCATTACAAACCATGATAAAGAAGAAAACTGTGAAAAGAGCCAAAGAAATGGAAGAGTCCTTTTTGATAGTGTGCTTGATTTAGTCACAAGGAAACAGGCTGTTTCCGGATTCATCCACCCCTCCCAGCTGACTGGCTTTGAAATCTCATTCAATTCACCTGAAAATCGCTGGCAAACTGATTTGGGGAATTCATTATCGTTCCCCTCTGCAAAAGGCTTCCATTTCTTTTTTCCAAAACACAAAAACACATGTTGGTCTTGCTGCCTCTAGAATTCTAAGCATGACACGCTAATTGGTTTTGTTTTTTTTTATTTCATACTGGATCTGCTCCCTAAACTTGTGCTTGTATTGCGTCAGAATACAAAATTTGGGAAGGAAGAAGGCAAAACCGACTCAGACTCAGAAATCATTTAGGCCGGCGCCGTGGCTCAATAGGCTAATCCTCCAACTTGCGGCGCCGGCACACCGGGTTCTAGTCCCGGTCGGGGCGCCGGATTCTGTCCCGGTTGCCCCTCTTCCAGGCCAGCTCTCTGCTATGGCCAGGGAGTGCAGTGGAGGATGGCCCAGGTGCTTGGGCCCTGCACCCCATGGGAGACCAGGAAAAGCACCTGGATCCTGGCTCCTGCCATAGGATCAGCACGGTGCGCCGGCTGCAGCGGCGGCCATTGGAGGGTGAACCAACGGCAAAAGGAAGACCTTTCTCTCTCTGTCTCTCTCTCTCACTGTCCACTCTGCCTGCCCAAAAAAAAAAAAAATCATTTAGGAAATTGCCGCTCAAGAAACCAAAACTCGGCTGAGGCACCCAAAACCATGACAGAAAGCCAGAATTGGAGCAAGCCAACAGCTGTGCCCTGATAGAAAAAGACCATTCCTTCCGGGTCTTGAACTCCATATTCCAGCCTCAAAATCAAAGCTCACATCAGAAAATTCATTATAAACCATGATAAAGAAGAAAACTGTGAAAAGAGCCAAAGAAATGGAGGAGTCCTTTTTGATAGTGGGCTTGATTTAGTCACAAGGAAACAGGCTGTTTCCGGATTCATCCACCCCTCCCAGCTGACTGGCTTGGGAAAACTCATTCAATTCACCTGAAAATCGCTGGCAAACTGATTTGGGGAATTAATTATCGTTCCCCTCTGCAAAAGGGTTCCATTTCTTTTTCCTAAGCACAAAAACTCATGTTGGTCGTGCTGCCTCTAGAATTCTAATCATGACACGCTCATTGGTTTTGTGTTTTATTTCATAATGGATCTGCTGTCTAAACTCGTGTTTGTATTGCGTCAGAATACAACATTTGGGAAGGAGGAAGGCAAAACCAACTCAGACCCAGAAATCATTTAGGAAATTGCCACTCAAGAAACCAAAACTCGGCTGAGGCACCCAAAAGCATGACAGAAATCCAGAATTGGAGCAAGCCAACAGCTGTGCCCTGATTGAAAAAGACCATTCCTTCCGGGTCTTGAACTCCATATTCCAGCCTCAAAATCAAAGCTCACATCAGAAAATTCATTATTAACCATGATAAAGAAGAAAACTGTGAAAAGAGCCAAAGAAATGGAGGAGTCCTTTTTGATAGTGGGCTTGATTTAGTCACAAGGAAACAGGCTGTTTCCGGATTCATCCACCCCTCCCAGTTGACTGGCTTTGGAAAACTCATTCAATTCACCTGAAAATCGCTGGCAAACTGATTTGGGGAATTAATTATCGTTCCCCTCTGCAAAAGGGTTCCATTTCTTTTTCCTAAGCACAAAAACTCATGTTGGTCGTGCTGCCTCTAGAATTCTAAGCATGACACGCTCATTGGTTTTGTGTTTTATTTCATAATGGATCTGCTGTCTAAACTCGTGTTTGTATTGCGTCAGAATACAAAATTTGGGAAGGAAGAAGGCAAAACCGACTCAGACTCAGAAATCATTTAGGAAATTGCCGCTCAAGAAACCAAAACCCGGCTGAGGCACCCAAAAGCATGACAGAAAGCCAGAATTGGAGCAAGCCAACAGCTGTGCCCTGATTGAAAAAGACCATTCCTTCCGGGTCTTGAACTCCATATTCCAGCCTCAAAATCAAAGCTCACATCAGAAAATTCATTACAAACCATGATAAATACGAAAAATGAGAAAAAAGCCAAAGAAATGCAAGAATCCATAATGATATTGGGTTTGATTTTGCTACAAGGAAACCGGCTGTTCCCAGATTCATCCACCACTAAAGCTGACTGCCTGTGGAATTCTGACTGAATTAACCTGACAATCGCAGTGAAACTCAAGAAACCAAATTTCAGCTGAGGCACCCAAAACAAAGACAATACCCAGAATTGGAGCACACCAACAGCTGTGCCCTGTTTGAAAAAGACCATTCCTCCGGTGCCCTGAACTCCATATTGCAGCCTCAAAACCAAAGCTCACATCAGAAAATTCATTACAAACCATGATAAATAAGGGAAATGTGAAAAAGGCAAAGAAATGCAAGAGTCCTTTGTTATTTGGCTGGATTTAGACACAAAGAAACTGGCTGTTTCCAGATTCATACCCCCCTTCCACAGACTGACTTTGGAATTCTGATTGAATTCACCTCAAAATCGCACTCACACTCATTTTGGAGGGAATTAGAATCTGTCACCTCAGCAGAAGCGTTCCATGTCATTTTCCAAAACACAGAATCTGATCTTGGTTGTGTTGCCTATGGATTTCTAATCCTGAAAGGGCCATGCGCTGTGTTTTTTTTTTTCCTTTCATAATGGCTACTCTGTCCAAAATCTTGCTTGTATTGCATCAGAATACAAAATTTGGGAATAAGAGGGAAAACCAACTCAGACCCAGAAAACATTTAGGAAATTGCCGCTCAAGAAACCACAAATCAGCTGAGGCACCCAAAACAATGACAGCAAGCCAGAATTTGAGCACGCCAACAGCTGTGCCCTGATTGAAAAAGAACCTTCCTCTTGTGCCCTGAACTCAATATGCCAGCCTCAAAACCAAAGCTCACATCAGAAAATTCATTACAAACCATGATAAATAAGAAAAAAGAGAAAAAAGCCAAAAAAATGCAAGAATCCATAATGATATAGGGCTTGATTTAGTCGCTAGGAAACCGGCTGTTCCCGGATTCATCCACCCCTCCAGCTGACTGCCTGTGGAATTCTGACTGAATTAACCTGAAAATCGCAGTGAAACTCAGTTTGGAGGCAATTAATATCTGTCACCTCAGCCAAAGTGTTCCATTTTATTTTCATAAACACAAAAACTCACCTTGGTCATGTTACCTGTAGATTTCTAAGCTTCAAACGCCTATTTGTTGTGTTTTTTATTTCATAATGGCTATTCTGTACAAACTCTTCTTTGCATTGCATCAGAATACAAAATTTGGGAAGGAAGAAGGCAAAGCCAACTCAGACCCTGAAAACATTTGGGAAATTGCCACACAAGAAACCACAAATCGGCTGAGGCACTCAAAACAATGACAGCAAGCCAGAAGTGGAGCAGGCCAACAGCTGTGCCCTGATTGAAAAAGAACCATCCTCTTGTGCCCTGAACTCAATATGCCAGCCTCAAATCCAAAGCACACATCAGAAAATTCATTACAAAACATGATAAATAAGAAAAAAGAGAAAAAAGCCAAAGAAATGCAAGAATCCATAATGATATTGGGTTTGATTTAGCTGCAAGGAAACCGGCTGTTCCCAGATTCATCCACCACTAAAGCTGACTGCCTGTGGAATTCTGACTGAATTAACCTGACAATCACAGTGCAACTCAAGAAACCAAATTTCAGCTGAGGCACCCAAAAGAAAGACAATAGCCAGAATTGGAGCAAGCCAACAGCTGTGCCCTGTTTGAAAAAGACCATTCTTCCGGTGCCCTGAACTCTATATTGCAGCCTCAAAACCAAAGCTCACATCAGAAAATTCATTACAAACCATGATAAATAAGGGAAATGTGAAAAAGCCAAAGAAATGCAAGAGTCCTTTGTGATATTTGGCTGGATTTAGACACAAAGAAACTGGCTGTTTCCAGATTCATCCCCCCGTTCCACAGACTGACTTTGGAATTCTGATTGAATTCACCTCAAAATCGCACTCACACTCATTTTGGAGGGAATTAGAATCTGTCCCCTCAGCAGAAGCGTTCTATGTCATTTTCCAACACACAGAAACTCATCTTGCTCGTGTTGCCTGTAGATTTCTAATCCTGAAAGGGCAATGCGCTGTGTTTTTTTTTTTTCTTTCATAATGGCTACTCTGTCCAAAATCTTGCTTGTATTGCATCAGAATACAAAATTTGGGAAGGAAGAAGGCAAAACCAACTCAGACCCAGAAAACATTTAGGAAATGGCCACACAAGAAACCACAAATCAGCTGAGGCACCCAAAACCATGACAGCAAGCCAGAATTGGAGCAAGCCAACAGCTGTGCCCTGATTGAAAAAGAACCTTCCTCTTGTGCCCTGAACTCAATATGCCAGCCTCAAAATCAAAGCTCACATCAGAAAATTCATTACAAACCATGATAAATAAGAAAAAAGAGAAAAAAGCCAAAAAAATGCAAGAATCCATAATGATATAGGGCTTGATTTAGTCGCTAGGAAACTGGCTGTTCCCGGATTATCCACCCCTCCAGCTGACTGCCTGTGGAATTCTGACTGAATTAACCTGAAAATCGCAGTGAAACTCAGTTTGGAGGCAATTAATATCTGTCACCTCAGCCAAAGTGTTCCATTTCATTTTCATACACACAAAAACTAACCTTGGTCATGTTACCTGTAGATTTCTAAGCTTCAAACGCCTATTTGTTGTGTTTTTTATTTCATAATGGCTATTCTGTACAAACTCTTCTTTGCATTGCATCAGAATACAAAATTTGGGAAGGAAGAAGGCAAAGCCAACTCAGACCCTGAAAACATTTGGGAAATTGCCACACAAGAAACCACAAATCGGCTGAGGCACTCAAAACAATGACAGCAAGCCAGAAGTGGAGCAGGCCAACAGCTGTGCCCTGATTGAAAAAGAACCATCCTCTTGTGCCCTGAACTCAATATGCCAGCCTCAAACCAAAGCTCACATCAGAAAATTCATTAAAAACCATGATAAATAAGAAAAATGAGAAAAAAGCCAAAGAAATGCAAGAATCCATAATGATATTGGGTTTGATTTAGCTGCAAGGAAACCGGCTGTTCCCAGATTCATCCACCACTAAAGCTGACTGCCTGTGGAATTCTGACTGAATTAACCTGACAATCGCAGTGAAACTCAAGAAACCAAATTTCAGCTGAGGCACCCAAAAGAAAGACAATAGCCAGAATTGGAGCAAGCCAACAGCTGTGCCCTGTTTGAAAAAGACCATTCTTCCGGTGCCCTGAACTCTATATTGCAGCCTCAAAACCAAAGCTCACATCAGAAAATTCATTACAAACCATGATAAATAAGGGAAATGTGAAAAAGCCAAAGAAATGCAAGAGTCCTTTGTGATATTTGGCTGGATTTAGACACAAAGAAACTGGCTGTTTCCAGATTCATCCCCCCCTTCCACAGACTGACTTTGGAATTCTGATTGAATTCACCTCAAAATCGCACTCACACTCATTTTGGAGGGAATTAGAATCTGTCCCCTCAGCAGAAGCGTTCTATGTCATTTTCCAACACACAGAAACTCATCTTGCTCGTGTTGCCTGTAGATTTCTAATCCTGAAAGGGCAATGCGCTGTGTTTTTTTTTTTTTTTTCCTTTCATAATGGCTACTCTGTCCAAAATCTTGCTTGTATTGCATCAGAATACAAAATTTGGGAAGGAAGAAGGCAAAACCAACTCAGACCCAGAAAACATTTAGGAAATTGCCGCTCAAGAAATCACAAATCAGCTGAGGCACCCAAAACAATGACAGCAAGCCAGAATTGGAGCAAGCCAACAGCTGTGCCCTGATTGAAAAAGAACCTTCCTCTTGTGCCCTGAACTCAATATGCCAGCCTCAAAACCAAAGCTCACATCAGAAAATTCATTACAAACCATGATAAATAAGAAAAAAGAGAAAAAAGCCAAAAAAATGCAAGAATCCATAATGATATAGGGCTTGATTTAGTCGCTAGGAAACCGGCTGTTCCCGGATTCATCCACCCCTCCAGCTGACTGCCTGTGGAATTCTGACTGAATTAACCTGAAAATCGCAGTGAAACTCAGTTTGGAGGCAATTAATATCTGTCACCTCAGCCAAAGTGTTCCATTTTATTTTCATAAACACAAAAACTCACCTTGGTCATGTTACCTGTAGATTTCTAAGCTTCAAATGCCTATTTGTTGTGTTTTTTATTTCATAATGGCTATTCTGTACAAACTCTTCTTTGCATTGCATCAGAATACAAAATTTGGGAAGGAAGAAGGCAAAGCCAACTCAGACCCTGAAAACATTTGGGAAATTGCCACACAAGAAACCACAAATCGGCTGAGGCACTCAAAACAATGACAGCAAGCCAGAAGTGGAGCAAGCCAACAGCTGTGCCCTGATTGAAAAAGAACCATCCTCTTGTGCCCTGAACTCAATATGCCAGCCTCAAACCAAAGCTCACATCAGAAAATTCATTAAAAACCATGATAAATAAGAAAAAAGAGAAAAAAGCCAAAGAAATGCAAGAATCCATAATGATATTGGGTTTGATTTAGCTGCAAGGAAACCGGCTGTTCCCAGATTCATCCACCACTAAAGCTGACTGCCTGTGGAATTCTGACTGAATTAACCTGACAATCACAGTGAAACTCAAGAAACCAAATTTCAGCTGAGGCACCCAAAAGAAAGACAATAGCCAGAATTGGAGCAAGCCAACAGCTCTGCCCTGTTTGAAAAAGACCATTCCTCCGGTGCCCTGAACTCCATATTGCAGCCTCAAAACCAAAGCTCACATCAGAAAATTCATTACAAACCATGATAAATAAGGGAAATGTGAAAAAGCCAAAGAAATGCAAGAGTCCTTTGTGATATTTGGCTGGATTTAGACACGAAGAAACTGGCTGTTTCCAGATTCATCCCCCCCTTCCACAGACTGACTTTGGAATTCTGATTGAATTCACCTCAAAATCGCACTCACACTCATTTTGGAGGGAATTAGAATCTGTCCCCTCAGCAGAAGCGTTCTATGTCATTTTCCAAAACACAGAAACTCATCTTGGTCGTGTTGCCTGTAGATTTCTAATCCTGAAAGGGCAATGCGCTGTGTTTTTGTTTTTTTTTTCTTTCATAATGGCTACTCTCCAAAACTTGCTTGTATTGCATCAGAATACAAAATTTGGGAAAAAGAACGCAAAACCGACTCAGACCCACAAAACATTTAGGAAATTGCCACTCAAGAAACCACAAATCGGCTGAGGCAACCAAAACAATGACAGCAAGCCAGAATTGGAGCAAGCCAACAGCTGTGCCCTGATTGAAAAAGACCATTCCTCCAGTGCTCTGAACTCCATGTTTCAGCCTCAAAACCAAAGCTCACATCAGAAAATTCATTACAAACCATGATAAATAAGGGAAATGTGAAAAAGC
Organism: Oryctolagus cuniculus; assembly: GCF_051225735.1. NCBI lineage: Eukaryota > Metazoa > Chordata > Mammalia > Lagomorpha > Leporidae > Oryctolagus > Oryctolagus cuniculus. Next base: position 84,387,613 of record NC_142879.1, read on the forward strand.
CAAAGAAATGCAAGAGTCCTTTGTGATATTTGAAAGGATTTAGACACAAAGAAACTGGCTGTTTCCAGATTCATCCCCCCCTTCCACAGACTGACTTTGGAATTCTGATTGAATTCACCTCAAAATCGCTCTCACACTCCATTTGGAGGGAATTAGAATCTGTCACCTCAGCAGAAGCGTTCTATGTCATTTTCCAAAACACAGAAACTCATCTTGCTCGTGTTGCCTGTAGATTTCTAATCCTGAAAGGGCAATGTTCTGTGTTTTTTTTTTTTTTTCCTTTCATAATGGCTACTCTGTCCAAAATCTTGCTTGTATTGCATCAGAATACAAAATTTGGGAAGGAAGAAGGCAAAACCAACTCAGACCCAGAAAACATTTAGGAAATTGCCGCTCAAGAAACCACAAATCAGCTGAGGCACCCAAAACAATGACAGCAAGCCAGAATTGGAGCAAGCCAACAGCTGTGCCCTGATTGAAAAAGAACCTTCCTCTTGTGCCCTGAACTCAATATGCCAGCCTCAAAACCAAAGCTCACATCAGAAAATTCATTACAAACCATGATAAATAAGAAAAAAGAGAAAAAAGCCAAAAAAATGCAAGAATCCATAATGATATAGGGCTTGATTTAGTCGCTAGGAAACTGGCTGTTCCCGGATTCATCCACCCCTCCAGCTGACTGCCTGTGGAATTCTGACTGAATTAAGCTGAAAATCGCAGTGAAACTCAGTTTGGAGGCAATTAATATCTGTCACCTCAGCCAAAGTGTTCCATTTTATTTTCATAAACACAAAAACTCACCTTGGTCATGTTACCTGTAGATTTCTAAGCTTCAAATGCCTATTTGTTGTGTTTTTTATTTCATAATGGCTATTCTGTACAAACTCTTCTTTGCATTGCATCAGAATACAAAATTTGGGAAGGAAGAAGGCAAAGCCAACTCAGACCCTGAAAACATTTGGGAAATTGCCACACAAGAAACCACAAATCGGCTGAGGCACTCAAAACAATGACAGCAAGCCAGAAGTAGAGCAAGCCAACAGCTGTGCCCTGATTGAAAAAGAACCATCCTCTTGTGCCCTGAACTCAATATGCCAGCCTCAAAACCAAAGCTCACATCAGAAAATTCATTACAAACCATGATAAATAAGAAAAAAGAGAAAAAAGCCAAAGAAATGCAAGAATCCATAATGATATAGGGCTTGATTTAGTTGCTAGGAAACCGGCTGTTCCCGGATTCATCCACCCCTCCAGCTGACTGCCTGTGGAATTCTGACTGAATTAACCTGAAAATCGCAGTGAAACTCAGTTTGGAGGCAATTAATATCTGTCACCTCAGCCAAAGTGTTCCATTTTATTTTCATAAACACAAAAACTCACCTTGGTCATGTTACCTGTAGATTTCTAAGCTTCAAACGCCTATTTGTTGTGTTTTTCATTTCATAATGGCTATTCTGTACAAACTCTTCTTTGCATTGCATCAGAATACAAAATTTGGGAAGGAAGAAGGCAAAGCCAACTCAGACCCTGAAAACATTTGGGAAATTGCCACACAAGAAACCACAAATCGGCTGAGGCACTCAAAACAATGACAGCAAGCCAGAAGTGGAGCAAGCCAACAGCTGTGCCCTGATTGAAAAAGAACCATCCTCTTGTGCCCTGAACTCAATATGCCAGCCTCAAACCAAAGCTCACATCAGAAAATTCATTAAAAACCATGATAAATAAGAAAAAAGAGAAAAAAGCCAAAGAAATGCAAGAATCCATAATGATATTGGGTTTGATTTAGCTGCAAGGAAACCAGCTGTTCCCAGATTCATCCACCACTAAAGCTGACTGCCTGTGGAATTCTGACTGAATTAACCTGACAATCACAGTGAAACTCAAGAAACCAAATTTCAGCTGAGGCACCCAAAAGAAAGACAATAGCCAGAATTGGAGCAAGCCAACAGCTGTGCCCTGTTTGAAAAAGACCATTCCTCCGGTGCCCTGAACTCCATATTGCAGCCTCAAAACCAAAGCTCACATCAGAAAATTCATTACAAACCATGATAAATAAGGGAAATGTGAAAAAGCCAAAGAAATGCAAGAGTCCTTTGTGATATTTGGCTGGATTTAGATACGAAGAAACTGGCTGTTTCCAGATTCATCCCCCCCTTCCACAGACTGACTTTGGAATTCTGATTGAATTCACCTCAAAATCGCACTCACACTCATTTTGGAGGGAATTAGAATCTGTCCCCTCAGCAGAAGCGTTCTATGTCATTTTCCAAAACACAGAAACTCATCTTGGTCGTGTTGCCTGTAGATTTCTAATCCTGAAAGGGCAATGCGCTGTGTTTTTGTTTTTTTTTTTTTTTTCTTTCATAATGGCTACTCTCCAAAACTTGCTTGTATTGCATCAGAATACAAAATTTGGGAATAAGAAGGCAAATCCGACTCAGACCCACAAAACATTTAGGAAATTGCCACTCAAGAAACCACAAATCGGCTGAGGCAACCAAAACAATGACAGCAAGCCAGAATTTGAGCAAGCCAACAGCTGTGCCCTGATTGAAAAAGACCATTCCTCCGGTGCCCTGAACTCTATATTGCAGCCTCAAAACCAAAGCTCACATCAGAAAATTCATTACAAACCATGAAAAAAAGAAAAATGAGAAAAAAGCCAAAGAAATGCAAGAGTCCTTTGTGATATTTGGCTGGATTTAGACACAAGGAAACCAGCTGTTTCCGGATTCATCCACCCCTCCTAGCTGACTGGCTGTGGAATTCTGATTGAATTCACCTGAAAATCGCACTCACTCTCGATTTGGAGGAAATTAATATCTGCCCCTCAGTGGAAGGGTTCTATGTCATTTTCCAAAACCCAAAAACTCATCTTGGTCATGTTGCCTATGATTTCTAATCATCAAAACCCAGTATGTTCTGTTTTTCAATTTCATAATGGACCCTCGTTCTAAACCCTTGTTTGTATTGCATCAGAATACACAATTTGAAAAGGAAAAAGGCAAAACCAACTCAGACCAACAAAACATTTAGGAAAAAGTTGCTCAAAATGAAAAATTGGCTGAGGCACCCAAAGCAATGACAGAAAGCCAGAATTGGAGAGAGCCAACAGCTGTGCCCTAATTGAAAAAGACCATTCCTCTGGTTCCCTGAACTCCTTAAGCCAGCCTCAAAACCACAACCCACATTAGAAAATTTATTACAAACCATGATAAATAAGAAAATGTGAAAAATGCAAAAAAGAAAAAGAAATGTAAGAGTCCTTTGTGATATGGCGCTTGTTTTAGTACAAGGAAACCAGCTGTTTCTGGATTCATCCACCCCTCCCAGCTGACTGACTGTGGAATTCTGATTGTATTCACCTGAAAAGAGAGAACATTTATAAGTATATTGGGACTGTGGAACCTGTCATTTACCAATCACATGTTAGACTGAATCATAGACCAAATATAGGGAAGAAATCCTATGCATGTAAACCTTGTGGGAAGTCATTCAGTATTAAATTCTGCCATACCCTCCATCACAGCACTCATATTGTGGAAAACCCTCATGTGTGTAATGATTGTGTGGAAACCACTCACCAGAAGTCAGATCTCATTAGACATCAGAGAATTCACACAGGGTTGAAATCTTACAAATGTAATGACTGTGGGAAGTTCTTTGGCCAGAAGAAACACCTCATAAATCATCAGAGAATTCACACAGGTGAGAAACCTTATGAATGCAATGACTATGGAAAATCCTTTGGCCAGAAGGCAAACCTCATAAATCATCAGAGAATTCACAGAGGGGAGAAACCTTATGAATGCAATCATTGTGGAAAAGCCTTTGCTGAGAAATCAAAGCTCACAAAGCATCAGACAATTTGTACTGGGGGAAACCTTATGATTGCAACGACTGTGGAAAAACCTTTGCTGAGAAGTCAAACCTCAGAAAGTATCAGAGCCTTCACACCATGGAGAAAGCTTATAAATGAAATGACTGTGGAAAAGCCTTTGGTTCCATCCTTGCATACCAAGGATAAATCCCACTTGGTCTGGGTGGATGATCTTTCTGATGCATTGTTGGATTCAATTGGCCAGAATTCTGTTGCAGATCTTTGCATGTATGTTCATCAGGGAAATTGGTCTATAATTACTTTCTTTGTTGCACTTTTTTCAAGTTTAGGAATGAAGGTGATGTTGGCTTCATAGAAAGAATTTGGGAGAATCGCCTCTCTCTCAATTGTTTTGAATAACTTGAGAAGAATTGCAGTTAGTGCTTTAAATGTCTGTTAGAATTCAGCAGTGAAGCCTTCCAGTTTTGGGGTTTTCTTGGTAGTGATAGTCTTTATTACTGGTATCATTTCCATCTGGTTATGTGTGTGTTTACGTTTTCTATATCTTTGTTGCTCAATTTAGGTAGGTTTTATGGATGGAAGAATGGTGGAAAGCCTCTTTGCTGTACTTCATAACTCATAAGATATAAGAGTATCCACACAGGGAATTTTCTACTTGACCTTTTTGTGCAAGTTATATCTCATGAAATATTAGAGAATTCACCAAGGGGAGAAATGCATGAATATAATACATGTGAATAGCCTTTGTGGTGCAAATCAGACCTCATCAAACATAAAAGAATTCTCATGGGGAGCAATTTTATGAATGTAATGACTCAGAGCCTTTTACCATAATTCAGCCCTCATTGTACATCATCAAATTCATATAGGGAAAAACTCCTTTGAAAGTAAAATCCCTTTAATTAGAAGCCATACCTCATACGACAACAGGGAATTCACGTGGGAGAGAAACCTTATGGGTGTAATGAGTGTTGGAAAGCTCTGCCCAAATCTCTCCTTATATCAGAATGCACAACATATATATCTAATGAATGAAATAAATGTGAGAAAGTCATTTCACATAGGTAATGCCTCATAATCCATCATGGAATTTGAACAAGGGAGAGACCTTAACAATATAATGAAAGTGGAAGAGCTTTTCTCCAAAATTCATGTAAGTATTGTGACAAAACCTTTTGCTGGAAATCACATCCTATCCAACAGAGACTCATGTAAAGGAGAAAGCTTATAAATATTATTAGAGTCAGAAGTCAATGGTACATCAGAGAATTGACACAGGTGGTTTCTTAGGCGTATACTGATTGTGCAAAAGCATTTTCTTTATTTCAGGCTTGTATAGATACAGAATTCACAAAAGGTGATAGTCTTTGCATGCTGTAAATACAATAAAACCTTTAGCCAGAAATTAGACATCAACAGACTTCAGAGAATTCATAAGGAACAAAAGTCTATGCAATGAATTTGGAAAATGTATTTCTGCTATAAATCAGTCTTCAATTCCCATGAATAGACTCACAAATGAGAAAACATGCATGCATAGAAAAGTTTTGTACCATAAATTATCTCTAGATGGTAAACTAATAACTCACACAAAAGAAAAATCATGAGTGTAATGGAATTGGGAATCGCTTTGCTATAAGGCAGATTTCCAGAAAGCTTAGCAAGATTACAGAAAAGTCTCTGAAAATGTAACATGTCTGAAAGATTTGTTGGCATCACAAACTGGAGGATAGCTCAAGTGCATGTGTTTTTGTGCCTGGCATCCAAATTGATATCTCTTTTTCTTTGATGAATTCCATGTTTATTTATTTAGCAGATTTAGAGACAAAGGATTCCTGTCCATTGATTTACTACTATATGCCCACAATTGCCATGGTAAGGTATATGGCAAAAACTGAGTGCTGGGGTCTGTGAATCTGATTCATCACTGATAACATTGAAGACATTGGTTCCTGGTTCTTATGCTGCTATGCATGGAAATGTTTCTCTAATTTCATTTTCAAATAGTTCATTGTTAATATAAAGAAATGCTTCTAATTTTTAAAATTTCATTGAAATAATTTGTGATTAATGTGTCCTAGTCATGCATTATTACAGGGTGTAGTGCAATATTTGCACACATTTATGCAGTAAAAAGTGATCAAGCTAAGCAACTACAGTTTTATTAAGTTTTTAAAAAGTTATTTATTTGAAAGACAGAGTTACAGAGAGAAGTAGCAGCAGAGAGAGAGAGAGGTCTTCCTCTGCTGGTTCACTCCCCAGATGGCCACAATGGCCGGAGCTCTGCCAATCTGATTCCAGGAACCAGGAGCTTCTTCCAGATCTCCCACTTGGGTGCAGGGACCCAAGGACTTGGGCCATCTTCTACTGCTTTCCCAGGCCATAGCAGAGAGTTGGATCAGAAGAGGAGCAGCCAGGACTAGAACTGGTACCCACATGGGATGCTGGTGCTTCAGGCCAGGGTGTTAGCCCACTGTGCCACAATGCTGGCCCCCAAGCAACTACAGTTTCTAATTCTTCTCCATGATTTGAGACTACCAGCTCCTCTCTTTCAGTTCTTTACACAGAACCTAATATGGTTGAATGTAGTCATCTCATTATATTATGGGACACCAGAAGTTCTTTCTGCCTCTTTGTATTTTGTTACCTATTATCCAATCCCCCTCTATCCCTAGCTGCTTCCCTTCTCAGCCTCTAGTAATCACAGTTCTGTGTTCAGATCCATTATTTTCTTTCACTTCCACATGTGACAAGGACCAGGTGACATTTGTGTTCCTGCTTCTGGCTTATTTCAATTAATTTAATAATATTTTGTTCTTTTTTTGTATCTAAAAGAGGTTGCCCTGTCCATTGTTTTTCACTGATGGACAGCTAGATTGGTTTCAAATCCTGGCTGCAGTGAACTGTGTTATAGTGGCTGTGTTATGGGAAAATTGCTGTATCTTTGATATGCTCTCCTCCTTTCCTTCTAATAAAATTTCCTTATTCTATATAGCCAAGAGCAAGATAACTCTCACATGGTAGGTCAATTTTTATCTTAGTTTAATTTTTGTTATTTATTTGAAAGAGTTACAATAGAGGTAGAGACACAGAGAGGTCCTCCATTAGCTGGTTCACTCTACAGATGACTACAAAGGCCAGAGTTATGCCATTCTGAAACCTGGAGACAGGAGCTTCCTCTGGGTCTCCCACATGGGTGCATGGGCCCAAGGACTTGGGCCATCTACTGCTATCCCAGGAGATAGCAGAGAGCTGTATTGGAAGAAGAGCAGCTGGAACTAGAACTGGCACCCAAATGGGATGCTGGCCCTTCAGGCCAGGGCTTTAACTCATTGCACAACAGCGCCGGCCCCAATTTTTATCCTTTTTAAGGAATGACCATACTGTTCTGCATAACATCTGTACTAACTTGTGTTTTCACCCACCATATATGACGGTTTTCTTTTCCCATGTGCTCTCTAGCATTTGTTATTTTTTATCAGTTTGGCATAAAAATGATATAGTATTGTTCACGTTTTTGTGTATTTTGAAATCAGTTAATTTGTTTATTAAATCTTTATTATTTGAAAGGTGGATTTAGAGAGAGAGGGAAAGACATAGATAGCTTTCATCTGCTGGCTCACACCCCAGAGAGTTTCAACAGTTGAGCCTGGGGCATGCTGGAGTCAGGAGCTTCATCCAAGTCTCCCACATCAGTGGCAAGGACCCAAGTCCTTCGTCCATCTTCTGCTGGTTTCCCAGGTGTTTAGCAGTGAGCTAAATTGGAAGTGGAGATTCCTAAACTCAAAGTGGAACTCAGATGTTATGCTGGCCTCACAGATTGCAGCTTTCCCCACTTGGCCACAATGCCAGCCCCTCTATCAATTTAATTCCTCAAAAATAGCTCAGTAATGTTGGCATCTATCTCATTTTGTTTTTTCTCTGTTATTATTCAACTTATTGATGTCTTATTTTTGTTCACATTATTCCTCTCAATTGCTCTACCTGAGGTGAGTAGGGCTGCTGTGTTGCTTAAATGAAGTGTATGCTTTAGATTACTCATTTAATGAGTGCATGTCATTCACATAGCACTTCACTGAAGTTCTACTATGTCCCAAATCCTCTTCTAGGCACAGAATTTAGACCACTTTTCTCTTAGGCCCAGATCTTGCCTTTAACATACTACTTGGAATTTAGTAGCTCATGAAATCTGCAGACTGCATAAATGAATGAATATCTTAAGGGCTGTGCTTTTGTGGAGGAACTTCATAGGAGACTGAAGGAATAAAATAAATCAAAAGTATCCACAGTATATAGAATGTATACTATTTTACAAGTCACAGAGAAGAGGAAGAAGAAGGAAAGTAGTAAGACTAGAAAGTTTGTAGCAAGACTAACAGGCGCTGGTCAAGAACTTAATAAGCACATTAGGAAAGCAGTAAGGTTTCTTTTTTTTTTTGAGGAAAAGTTTTTATTTCTAGTGATGAAATTGGCAACAGAACATTATGAAAGTTTAAAAATACAAAGAGAAATTGTCTATAATTAATAGATTCAAAATTTGACAATCAGTGAATATCATTATTAGTCATTACCAACAACAGTTATTGATTTGAAAGGCAGAGTGACAGGAAGAGGGAACCACTGTTTCACTCCCCAGACACTTGCAATAGCCAAAGCTTGACCAAGCCAAAACCAGGAACTGGGAATTCATTCTGGATGTCCCATTTGGGTGCAGGGACCCAAGCACTTCTGCCATCTTCCGTCTCCTCCCAGGGTGCACACTAGCAGAAACTTGCCTCAAAGCAGAGAAGCTACCACTCAAGCCAGGCATTTGTATATGGGATGTGGGTGTGTGGTGGTGATAGCAAGCCCTTATAGATAAAAAAAAAAAAGACAAAGTTATTTCTATGCCAAGGAAATTACTCTGTAGTCTTTCTCTTATAAACTACGTATTGCTGAACCTAGATAATTTTTCCTTTATTTAACAATGACATGAAAATGTCAGTTGAGTTGGCTTTCCTGAAGACCTTGTTTCTTGAATATTAGTGGCTAGCTGAGATAAATTCTTTTCATCTCTTTCTCGCTTCGGCAGCACATGTGCTCGCTTTGGCAGCACATATACTAAAATTGGAACGATACAGAGAAGATTAGCATGCCCCTGCGCAGTAAGGTTTCTTTACCTCCCTGTAGACTCTGCTCTCCAGAGGTGAACAGGGTCCTCTAAACCCACTTGCTGCACACACAAACACCTGAGTGTTGTATTCTCCCACAGGTGTTGGAGACTGATATGGTGCTCTGATTTATATTTACATAATGGCTAGTGACATCGGGCATATTCACATGTTTTGACCATTTACATTTCTTCTGAGAAATGTCTATTCAGATGTTTCTTCACTGTATTTTTTGGAGTTTTTCCAATTCATGTAAATGTTCTGGAAATCTGTAAACATTCAGAGTTTTAATTTTTCCTGCCATCTGTTCATTGTATCTACACTCTGATGTTTACTTTGTTGTGAAGAAGTATCTTAGTTGGATATACTCAAATGTCTCTGTTTTTATTTTTGTGACTATTGCTATTGGAATCTTACTCAAAAGCTATTGTGTGTTGACAATATTTAGAGATCCCCTATGTTTACTTGGGTTTGGGTCTTATGATTACATTTTAATTCACTGTGAGTTCACTTTCACATAGTGTAAGAGATGTTGGAGTCTCTTTTCAGGCTTCTACATATGGATAATCAAGTTCCTCTGCACCACTTGTGAAATAGATTCTTCTTTCTCCAGTTCATTTTAGTTCCTTTGTTAAATATGAGTTGCTGGTAGAAATTTGGGTTTATTTCTATGCTACCAAGTCTTTTCCATTGAACTATGTGTCTGTTATTATATCAGTGCTAACACTTCTTCTTTTTTTTTTTTTGCAGTTTATTTATTTGAAAGGCAGAGTTACAGAGAGGTAGAGGCAGAGAGAGAGAGAGGTCTTCCATCCACTGGTTTACTCCCCAAATGGCCACAATGGCCGGAGCTCTGTTGATCTGAATCCAAGTGTCAGGAGCTTCTTCCAGGTCTCTATGCAGGTGCAGGGCCCCAAAGACTTTGGCCATTTTCTACTTTTTTCTCAGGCTATACCAGAGAGGGGTATAAGAAGTGGAGCAGCTGGGAAACATACTGGCACCCATATGAGATGCCGGCACTGCAGACGGTGACTTTACCTGCTTTGTCATAGTGCTGACCCCTGTAATATGTCTTAAAATATGGTGTGATGTCTCCAGCTTTTTTTTGCTTTATAATATTGCTTTAGATGTTAAGCATCTCTCATGTTTCTATGTGAATTTTAGCATCATTTTTTCTAGCTCTGAGAACATCGTTGGTATGTTGATTGGGATTGCATTGAATTTGCAAATTGCTTTTGGTAGTTTGGATATTTTGGTATTATTCTTCCCATTCACAAACATAAGTTTTCTGTGAGACTGTCAAAAAGCCTTGACAAAAATTGGACTTTATTACACAAAAATTCATCACTTTTTGGGATCATTTAAATCCATAATTTTGCACTAATATTTGATAAATAATTACAGACTTTGAGCATTTTAGTAGGAGAAATTAAAATATTTATCAATTTATTCAAATATTGTTTAGATGTGATATTCAAATATTGTTTAGAGCCATTGTCTGTATTCCCTCTAAATTAGGATCTTTTTGCTTTTTGCCTGTTAAACTTGTCCCTTGACTCAACAACCCTTTTTAATGTAATGTAAACTGAAAATGTCATTTCATAAGCTAAAAAAAATGACAAAGAAGGAAAAAGAAGGGAGGGAGGTTGAGTATATAATTATGTTCTCCGAATTTTTTCTATAAAACATATTGAATCATTTAAAAGCTAATTAAAATTAAACTCAAAATTGGACCATTATGACCAATATTTAAAACAAGTGATTAAAAACTGTAGATGTCTTCAATTTTGATTATCATTCTTCTTTAGAATATCTGAAAGAAATCCGGTTTCTCACTTTAAAATATACCAGTGTGTTAGAATTCAGTATTAAATGACTTTGTTTAAAAGTGTTATTTAATCTATTGCTTTAAGTGGTAATACTATGGCCATTGTAAAACAAAATCCTTATCATTTTCCATTAAACAGAAAGGGCCTTTAAAACATCATCACTAAAAATATTAAGAGACCTAAAATATAACATTCTTAAAACCCAAGTGATACCATTCAAAATTTTCAAATATGCAGGGATAGGTCGTGTCAAGTAACTAAATAATTGTTAAGTGTATATATGGAATAGCTTCTATAAATTCTTTTGGCAAGGGCTGGCACTGTGCCATAGTGGGTGAGGCTGCCACCTGCAGTGCTGGTATTCCATAGGGGCATCAGTTCAAGACCTGGCTGCTCCACTTCCTATCCAGCTCTCTGCTACGGCCTGGGAAAGCATTATAAAATGGTCCAAGTCCTTGGGCCCCTGCACCTGCATAGGAGACCAGGAAGAGGCTCCTGGCTCCTGCCTTCCAGTCAGCACAGCTCCAGCCATGGAGGCCAACTGTGGAGTGAACCAGTGAATGGAAGACCACTCTCTCTGCCTGTCCTACTCTCTCTGTGTAATTCTGACTTTCAAATAATATGAATAAATCTTCAAAAAATTCTTTTGGCAAATAGATGAAGCTACTTGTTATACATTTCAAATAAATAGCAAACATACTAGAAAAATATATTGAATAAAATTTAAGCAACTCATAGCTATACACAGAAATTTCTCACCATAACAACATAGCAACCACTAAATTTCCAAATTCAATTTTCCACAACTTAGAATCTTTAACTCCAGAAGGAGTACAAAATTGACAGAACAGTGGCCTATGTATCAGGATACCTAATGCTAATACAGAATTATCCCTGCCACAACTTACCTATGTGACCTTGAACAGTTCACTTTACTTCTCTGGGCTTGGCATTTAGCATCCTCATGTGATAAAGGAGGCTTGGATAAGATCAGTTGTACTCTATCTTGAGACTTCAATGATCTCTCAGTTTCCAAACAGGCACCTTAAGGGAAAGTAAACCTTTAGATCAAAGCTTACATTTTTAAATATAAATATATTTTAAACTGTCTCTACAACTAGTACAAAACAACACATTCAAATGTGTACCATGCCACTTTTCAATATTTGGGAATAATTAATGCATCATTTTAGAGCATTGTCTTGAGGCCAGTGCTGTGGTGTAGCTAGTAAAGCCACTGCATGCAGTGGGGGCATCCCATATGGAGGCCGGTTCAAGTCCAGGCTGCTCCACTTTCCATTCAGCTGTCTGCTATAGCCTGGGAGAGCAGTAGGAAGTTGGCCCAAGTCCTTGGGCCCCTGAATCTGCATGGGAGACCCTGAAGAGGTCCTGGCTCCTGGTTTCAGATTGGCATATCTCTGACCTTTTAGGCCATCTGGGGAGTGAACCAGCAGATGGAGGACCTCTCTCTCTCTCTCTCTCTTCCTCTTGTTCAATATCTGTGTAACTCTGACTTCCAAATAAATAAATAAATAAATCTTTTAAAAAATCAAAAGAATATTGTCTGGCACACAGCGAACCACTAAGTACAAGATATTATTAGTAATATTAGATTGAAATGTTGAAATAAACTAGGCAATAAGCCTTAAGATGCAAATTAATACCAAGAAATATAATCTCAAATTTCTGTGTTCAACAAGGTAGTCTCTTTTCACTACTAACTTTATACTAAATAAGATATTTTGATATTTTGTTAAGAGTAAATTTATCGGGGGCCAGCGCCGTGGCTCACTTGGTTAATTCTCCACCTGTGGTGCTGGTATCCCTTATGGGCAAAGTGTTCTAGTCCTGGTTGCTCCTCTTTCAGTCCAGCTTTCTGCTATGGCCCGGGAAGGCAGTGGAGGATGGCCCAAGTGCTTGGGCCCTGCACCCGGATGGGAAACCAGGAGAAAGCACCTGACTCCTGGCTTTGGATGGGCACAGCTCCAACTGTGGCAGCCATTTGGGGACTGAACCAATGGAAGGAAGACCTTTCTGATTTCTCACTGTATATAACTCTACCTGTCAAATAAAAAAATTATTAGTTTTTCATAAAAACTGCAGTATTGAAAAAGTTCTAAAATCCCTCTAATTCTAAATGTCTGTGACTGCTAACTCATTAGCACATATTGCATTCTTTACATCTGGGTAATCATGACAATTCACTTTTAAATGATTAACAGATCTGCTGTTATATATAAATACATGCTTTTCCGAAAATCATACAATAAGCAGGCTACATACTTTACTTCAAGTAAAACTGCCATATCCAGTCCTACAATTGTAAATAAGACAGTTTCAATTGTTCAGCATTATCAATTATAAATTCCAATCGTGTAGCAATACTCATAAGAATTTAGGGGGCCGATGCTGTGGAGTAGCAAGTAGAGCTGTGGCTTGCAGTGCTGACATTCCAATTGGGTGCCAGTTCAAGTCCTGGCTACTCAAATTACTATCCATCTTTTTAGGCAAGTAAGACTTACTATCCAGCAGTAGAGGATGGCCCAGGCCCTTGGGCTCCTGCACCTGCATAGGAGACCCAAAAGAAGCTGCTGGCTCCTGGCTTTGAATCGGCACAAATCCAGCCATTGTGGCCAAATGGGGAGTGAACCAGTGGTTGGAAGACTGCTCTCCCTCTCTCTCTCTCCTTCTCTGTGTAACTCTGACTTTCAAGTAAAATAAATGAAACTTTTTTTAAAAAGGATGAAATAAAAAGGAAGATGAAGATTACAAAATTGTTTAATTTTTTTAATAAATATAAATTTCCAAAGTACAGCTTTTGGATTACAGTGGCTTCCCCTCCCCAAAACATCCCTCCCACCCATAATCCTCCTATTTCCTGCTTCCTCTCCCATCCCAGAAGATTACAAAATTGTATGAAGGACATTTGTACAGTAAACAAATATACTGATTTCCAATGCAATATTTGAATACTTGAAGCAGGAACGCTAAGTACTTCTTTGCCAAAATAACATGTTTTGTCCAGTGTAAAACCCATTTGCCATCCCAATACACAAAGGGATTTGGGGCAAGAAGGAAAAAAGAAGTCCACACATGCAGAAATTTTAAGCAAAACAAAATAGAGAATGTATTTAGTTTCATGAAAATCACACAAGAATTAATAGTATTCCACCCATTTCCAACAAATATTTTTAACTTTAATGAATGAATAAATTTTCAGTTACATAGCAGAAAACTTCTACCCTCTCCCATAAAACTGAAAAAGAAACTTTTTAAAAGTAAAAACTGATGAAAGAATTCTGCAATACATGTTAATGTTAAGTAGCCCAGCAGAGTTTATTTAGAAATACAAACACACACACAGAAAATAAATACATTAAAATCTTACTGAATAGTCCAGTAATAGTTCAGGATCCAATATGTGTGCAAAAGATTCTGGATTTCCCAGTCACTTTGTATAGGAAATGATGTGCTTTGCTATGTAGCATGTACCTTTAGATTCCTGAACACCTCCACTTTGCTTCTTACCCTGAGTCCCAGCAAATACAGGAACACAGCTGTTGAGTCATTCATTTTCTGGATTTGGGAATATCAAAGAATTAATGAGTATAGAAAGTTGTACAGCAAAGACCAAGAATATCCAAGGGAGTTCAGGAAAATCAATTGAACAAGTCAAAATACTATGAATGTATACTGAATGCTCTGTTTTTAATATGTCTTACTTACCTAAAAAGACATGAGGGCTATTGCTCTCTCTCTTAATACAACTAAGGAGAAGATATCACCAATGCTCAAGAAAAATGAATACACAGCAGAGCTAATACAAAATCCCAAAATTCCAAAATAGAAAAACTGGATATGCACTCCTTACACACACCCTGAAGTGGCAATGAAGTAGAACAAATCTAAAATTAGAAAAAATTCTTTTTTTAAAAGATTTATTTATTTGTTTGAAAGTCAGAGTTGCACAGAGAGAGGCAGAGAAGAGAGAGGGGTCTTCCATTCACTGGTTCTCTCCCCAGTTGGCTGCAATGGCCAGAGTTGTGCCAATCCAAAGCCAGGAGCAAGGAGCTTCTTCCAGGTCTCCCACATGGGTGCAGGGGCCCAGGACTTGGGCCATCTTCTACTGCTTTCCCAGGCTTTAGCAGAGATCTGGATCCATATGAGCTGCCAGCACTGCAAGTGGTGGCTCTACCCACTATGCCACACCACTGGCCCTGAAAATTCTTGTCAAATTAAGAACATTTAACCTTTGTTTTAGAGTGCATTATTAAAATATCTAAACTGGGGGAATACATAATTTCTTTCTTTAGAAATCAGAAGAGAAAAAGAACACTTCAAGCCTACTGTGACACCACACAGAAGGAATGGAGAATCATGACCTCAATTAGCCTAGGGACAGAATAAAAGGGAGGGAAATAGGAACAACAGAATTAAGATGAATAAGCTTTGACAGCTGAGGGAATCTGAATGTAAAGAAAAGGCATGCAGTTAACTGAAACAATAGAGATAAGTCTGAGAGGAAAAAACATTGTTAAGTCATATTAATGGGGCCAGAGCTGTGACTTAGTAAAGTAAAAAAAAAATCTAAAATTTGTTTTTAAATTATATAATTAAAAAAGATTAAAAAAAGATGTTCAATCTTAAGTCTCTACAGCATAAGATATACATGAATTTTCCCAGGTTCTATTTGCATTAATTAACAAAGTTTCATGGGTATAATCACTAAAGTGGCTCCAATAAGTCTTTTTATAAAAATTATTTTTTATTTTGACAGGCAGAGTGGACAGTGAGAGAGACAGAGAGAAAGGTCTTCCTTTTTCTGTTGGTTTACCCCCTAGTGACCGCTGCTGCCAGTGTGCTGCGGCTGGCACACTGCGCTGATCCAAAGCCAGGAGCCAAGTGCTTCCTCCTGGTCTCCCATGCAGGAACGGGGCCCAAGCACTTTGGCCATCCTCCATTGCACTCCTGGGCCATAGCAGAGAGCTGGACTGGAAGAGGAGCAACTGGGACAGAATCTGGCTCTCCCAGCAGGACTAGAACTTGGTGTGCCTGCACCGCAGGTGGAGGATTAGCTTATTGAGCCATGGCGCCTGCCTCCAATAAGTCTTAACCTGGGATGCAACTAAATTTAACAAGGATACTCAATAGGAATTTTAGAAGAATTCCAAAATATGTATCAGAATAAAAATACTTTACTTGGTACATCTCATTTTAACTATACTATTGTCTAAATTTCCAAATGTCAGATGTACTAAAAAAATCCCCAAAGCAGCAGAGTTGGTCCGACATGATGAGGAATAAAATAAAGAAAATGAGAATTCACAGATCCCAGATTAAAATAACCAAGAAGGCCCAATAACAGAAAACTCAATGTCTTCATACACTAACATTTATTACCTCAGATTTATTTAACAAAAAGGTGATTATTCCAGCTACATCCCATTAGGTAGCCCAATTTTACCTGCTAAATCCATTTAAAAAAAGCACCTCATGATATATTACTAAAATCATATTGCTATATGCCATCCACCATGTCCACTGTACCTTATACCTAATGTTAACAGATTTGATGAAAATCAGTAGATAAATGATGTGTTTTAACCAAGTGTGGGAAATGTCTTTTGTTCAACGTTTTTCCAAAAACCCCTCAGTCTCAGTTTGCCTTCACATTGAAAAGACACTTCTGAGGTTTACTAATCAGTCCAGCTTCTTCGCGCCTCCCTCCAATGAAAGGGGCTAAAATCCATCAAAATAAACTCTAGGCACTGTCCTTGTGCTCCCTGTGACTTTTTCACTCTAGGGGCTCACAAACCTTCTAAATTCTTTAGATCACCTGTGATGTCCATTAGTTCTCAAAGACTATGATGCAAGTAATTTCCCCTCTTGGAACCTTGTTATTAACTGTGCTGTATGAGAAATGAAGTCTCCTACACACCTTGTGCTTACGATTCTCCAAACCATGTTGCCTGCTAGGACTTTGGCCATGAATATAGGACAGCAATACCTGAACATGATTACTGAGATCTCCTTAATAAAGGATAGACTGGGGCCAGCACTGTGGTGCAGTGGTGTAATCCTTTACCTGCAGTGCTGGCACCCCATATGAGCACCAGTTCTAGTCCCCATTTCTCCTTTTCCCATCCAGCTCTCTGCAATAGCCTGGGAAAGCAGTAGAAGCTGTTCCAAGTGCTTTGGTCCCTGCCAAAATGTGGGAGACCTGGAAGCTCCTAGCTCAGATTGGCCCAGCTGCAGACATTGCAGTCATTAGGGGAGTAAATGAGCATATGGAAGACCTTTCTCTCTGTCTCTTCCTTTCACTGTCTGTAAGTACACCTGTCAAATACGTAAATAAATTCTATATATATATATTTACATTTATTTATATATATTTATGTATATAAATATATTCATATATAAAATATATTATGCTTTATCATATAATATATTATATAATATATAATAATTATAAACAGATAATATTATATAATTTACTATAACTATTATATATATTATATATATATATTATTGAGATGACTTCAATAGCCAGAGTGTGGCCAGGTTGAAGCCAGGAGCTCCTCCTCCAATGTGTGTGGCAGCAACCCAGGCACTTGGACCATCTTTCACTGCTTTTTCAATCCATTGGTATGGAGCTGGATCAGAAATAATTATATATTTATATATAAATAAATTCATATATAATATTTATATAATTATATATTATATATTTATGATAATTATATGTAATTCCATATTATGTATAGAAATATATAATATATATTATAATATATAAATATATATACGATGGATCAAAATGCGGCATTCTCCATTTGGCAGAAGAGACAGGCTCCAATATCTACTGTCTATGTCAGTATGTCAGTATAATGCAGGAGGTAACCCCTCTACCAAATAAGAAAAGCTATTTCAGTTCAGCTGGACATCATTCTGCTGACTGTTGACCTTATTACTGTTAGTCTGGATGCTTTCATTGGTTGCAATCCAGAGACCCAATTTTCCCATAGATATAAACATCAGCAAACATGAAAATTTGGTAAGAAAAGCTTAAACTGATAGTTATGATCAATAACTATTTTAACAAAATTTCTCAGAAGCCATCTAATCCAAACCTTGGACAATTGGGAGCTGTTGTACTTAGCCCACCCATAATCAAAATGGATTCTAAATCCTTCAACTGCAAGGAGAGTATCATAGACATTAATGCTCCAAACGGATCCAGTTCCCTGCTAATGTGTCTGGAAAAGCAGCACAGGGTGACTCAAATATTGGGGCTCCTGCACCAATGTGAGAGACCTGGAAGAAGCCCCTGGCTCCTGATATCAGTCTGTCCTAGCCACAGTCATTGCAGCCATTTGAGGAGTGAACAAACCAGGAGGAAGATCCATCTCTCCCACTCTCTCTTTCTAGTGCTGCCTTTCAAATTCATAAATAGACCTTTAAGAAAGTCGATCACTTCAATAAATTTGCCATTGCTCAGTCATGATGACTTTTACTACCTTAAATTCTTTTTGAAAAGATTTATTTATTGGAAAGGCAGAAAGAGGAGCTGGTGGTTGTGGTGCAGTGGACAAAGTTGCTATCTGTTACATTGCCATCCTGTATGTGCACCAGTTCAAGTACCAGCTATTCCATTTCTGATCCAGCTCCTTACCAATGGACTGAAAAAGCAGGGAAAGTTGGCCCAAGTGCTGGGATGCTGCCACGCACATCGGAGGAAAAGCTCCTGGCTTCAACCTGGCCACACTCTGGCTATTAAAGTCATCTCAAAAATGAATTAGGTGGTGGAAGATTTCTGTCTCTCCCTCTCTCTGTAACTCTTTCAAATAAGTAATTAAATATTTTAATATGATAAAAAAGGCAGAGAGACACAGAGACAAAGAGAGAAGGAAAGAGAAGCAGAGAGATATCCCATCTGCTGGTTCACTTTCTATATGGCTACAACTGTGCAAGACCAGGTTTCAAGTCCCCATTGAGGTTACAGTTCTCCAAATTAGATGACAAGAAGGAAAGAATTTGAGCTATTATCCATTTCTTCCCAGGGATATTAACATGAAACTGATTTGGAAGTGGAGTACCCAAAACTCAGATTAGCACTGCAATATATGATGCGGGCATCTGTTGTGATGGTTAACAAATTGGAAAACCTAGAGGAAAAATCAACAGATTCAGGGACATACACAATATACCAAAATTGAGTCATGAAGACACATAGAAAAGCTAAACAAATCAAAAACCAAGACAGAGATTGGATGAGTAATAAAGACCCTCCCAAGAAAGAAAAGTCCAGGATCAGACAGCCTCACTATTGAATTCTACAAGTCTTTTAAAGAACGAATGCTTCTCAAACTATTCAACACAATTGAAAGAGAGACAATCCTCTCAAACTACTTCTATTAATCTGACAATGACTCATTCTATCATTTATTTATACATAATGTTGAGAAAATCAGAAGTATTTGTTAGGACTTCTGCTAAAATGCACTAGATTTATAATTTTTAAATACATCTTTCCTAGATGTAATGCAGTCCTTTGCTACTTTAGAGTATCGGAAATTTAAAATGTTGGACTGGTGCTGTGGTGGAGCAGGTTAACACCCTGGCCTGAAGCTCCAGCATCCCATATGGGGGCCGGTTCAATACTCAGCTGCTCCACTTCTGATCCTGCTCTCTGCTATGGCCTGGCAAAGTAGTACAAGATGGCCCAAGTCCTTGGGCCCCTGTACCGATCTGGGAGACCTGGAACTAGCTCCTGGCTCCTGGCTTCGGATCAGCACAGCTCTGGCAGTTGCAATCAATTAGGGAGTGAACATCAGATGGAAGACCTCTCTCTTTCTCTCTGGCTCTCCTCTCTGTCTGTAACTCAACTTGTAAATAAATAAATAAATAAATCTTTAAAACAATTAAGAAATTTAAAAAGGGAAAGATTTTTAAAAGATGTATTTATTTATTGTGAGGCAGAGTGACAGATATAGAGAGGAAGAGAAAGAGAGGTCTGCTATCCACTGGTTCACCCCTAAATGGCCAGAATGGCTGGAGCTGGGCCGATCTGAAGCCAGGTGCCAGAAGCCAGGAGTCAGCAGCTTCCTCCAGGTCTCTCACATGGGTGCAGGGGCCCAAGAACTCAGGGCATATTCCACTGCATTTCTAGGCCATTAGCAAAGAGCTGGATTGGAAGTGCAGGAGCAGGGACTCAAACTGGTGCCCATGTGGGATGCTGGTGCTGCAGGTGGATGCTTAATCTACTATGCCACAGAGTGGGCCCAGGGAAAGGTTTTAGGAAGACATCTTTCATGTAGACTAGGCTGCAATATTGCAAGGTAAGGTTTAGCTTTTATTTCCACACATCAGTATTCATCTTTTAGCAACTATAAATACTGAATATCATACATATAGACATAAATATAGGTAACTGCAGATTTTGTTGTCATTCTTTCTAATTCTCTTTTAATGTCTGCTAATAGGCCATCTTATGGATTATTATATTGATGTTACCTGTACACAACCATCAGGCATTTCCACTGTTGAATGTGTTTATGTGTACAGGTAGTTTTGTTTGTGTGTACATGAATGCACATTTGATGGAGATAGCACTGACAGTAATACTGTGAGAACTCCTAATGCTGATTTCACACTTTCTGTCCTCCGCAGAGATGGCTGTCATTGAAGTAGACCACAGGGCCCCTTTGCTGTTGTGGACTGAAATGTGCCTCCCTAAAACTCAAACACTGAAGTGCTAACCACCAACATGACTCTACCTGAAGAAAGTAGTTTTAAGCAGATCAAATGATAGATGTGTCTGTCACATCAGAGAAGGGCTTCTGGAAAAATCGAGCCTATTAGCACCTTGATCTGATATTTTCAAGCTCTACAACTCTGAGAAGTAAAATTCCATGATTTAAATCATATTCTCTGTGGTATTTTCTTAGCAAATTAATATATCCTCATTTCTGCTAGCATTTTCTGCTGTCATCTAGAAGGTCCTTGTGATTAGCAGAGAAATATAGAAAGTAAAAACTATGATTTTAGATTACCAAGTATCTACTAACACAAAAAAGATATCCCAGAAGCAACCTACTACCATCCTCCAGGACCCAGAAAAAAAAAAAAAAAAAAAAAAAAAAAAACAGGAATGAGTCAAGTTGTGGGGCAGTAGAAAAGTGAATAATGAAAGATCACAGCAGAAGTAAATAAGGAAGGGTTTGATGCTGTGGTGTAGTAGGTTAATGCCTTGTCCTGCTGTGCATGCATCCCATATGTTGTTGCTAGAAGACCAGGTTCTCCACTTCCAATCCAGCTCCCTACTAATGCACCTGGGAAATTGGTGGAAGATGGACCATGTTCTTGGGTGCTGGCACCCACATGAGAGACTTGGAAGAAGCATCTGGCCTTTCAAATAAAGAAATCTTAAAAAAATAGAAGCAGTGTTAGCACTGTTGGAAAAACAGACACATAGTTCAATGGAAAAAATAGGCAGCTGAAATAAACTGACTTTTCTACAGCCAACCCCTATTTAATAAAGGAAATAAAACAAACAGGAGAAAGAAGAATCCCTTTAGCAAATGGTTTAAAGGAAAGTGATTATCCATATGTAGAAGCCTGAAAAGATACCCCAACACCTCATACACTATGTAAAAGCAACTCAAGGTAAATTAAAAGTCTAAATATAAAACCAAAACCTTGAGAGCTTGTTTTGAGGTTCTAGCAGGGGAGTGCAGCTACTCGTATACCCTTGACCGAAGACCGGTCCTCCTCTAGCGGGGAAGGTCATCCTCTTCGACCGAGCACGCAGCTTCGGGAGGGATGCACATGGAGTGGTGAGGGAGGAAGGGGACACCCGTCTAGCCAGCCAGATCAGCTGAAGCAACCCTGGCGATCAATGGGGTGACAGATGTCGCAGCCAGATCGCCCTCACATACTGAGTTCATGCCGGAGCTGAGGGAAGGAAGCAATGCCGTTGGATCTGGCCGCTCTGCGGGAGTCTGAGGAACAACTTGCACCAGGTGGCCGCCGTTCCGTTGTCATGGGTAAAGGAGACCCCAACAAGCCGAGGGGCAAAATGTCCTCCTATGCCTTCTTCGTGCAGACGTGCCGGGAAGAGCACAAGAAGAAACACCCTGACTCTTCGGTCAATTTCGCAGAATTTTCTAAGAAATGCTCGGAGAGATGGAAGACCATGTATGCAAAGGAAAAGTCCAAGTTTGAAGATATGGCAAAAAGTGATAAAGCTCGTTATGACAGGGAGATGAAAAATTACGTTGCTCCCAAGGGTGATAAGAAGGGAAAGAAAAAGGATCCTAATGCTCCTAAAAGACCACCATCTGCCTTCTTTCTCTTTTGCTCTGAACATCGCCCAAAGATCAAAAGTGAACACCCTGGCCTGTCCATTGGGGACACTGCAAAAAAATTGGGTGAGATGTGGTCTGAACAGTCAGCCAAAGATAAACAACCATATGAACAGAAAGCAGCTAAGCTAAAGGAGAAATATGAAAAGGATATTGCTGCATACCGTGCCAAGGGCAAAAGTGAAGCGGGAAAGAAGGGCCCTGGTAGGCCCACAGGCTCAAAGAAGAAGAATGAACCTGAAGATGAGGAGGAAGAAGAGGAAGAGGAAGAAGATGAAGATGATGAGGAAGAGGATGAAGGTGAAGAATAAATGGCTATCCTGTAATGATGAGTGTGGAGTGTGCGTGTGTGCTCAGGCAGTTGTTTTGCTAAGAATGTGAATTCAAGTGCAGCTCAATATTAGCTTCAGTATAAAAAAACTGTACAGATTTTTGTATAGCTGATAAGATTCTTTGTAGAGAAAATACTTTTTTTAAAAAATGCAGGTTGTAGCTTTTTGAGGGGCTACTACATACAGTTAGATTTTAAAGCTTCTGATGTTGAATGTTCCTAAATATTTAATGGTTTCTTTAATTTCTTGACTTGTGTATGGTAGCACAGCAAAGTTGTAGGAATTAGTATCATTTGTAAATTTGGATTTTTTGTTAGGATGTTGCATTCTGTGTTGTTTTTTTTTTAAAAAAATTTGTAATAAAATCATGTATGTTAAAAAAAACCCAAAGCCTAAGTAAACCTATGAGAAACTGTAAAACATTAGCATAGACAACAGTTTTGGGTCAGATTCCAAAAGCACAAGTAACAAAATAAAATATACAAATTTGAGCATATCAAATTAAGATACATCTTCATAACAAAGTAATCAACAGAGTGAAGATACAATGGACAGAATGGCAGGAAACATTGAAAACTCTGACTATGACAAAACATTGATAGCCAGAACATACATATATAGAACTGGAAAAACTCCAAACAAGAAGCAAAATGTACACGTAAGAAATGGGCAATGATCAGAATAGATGTTTCTCAGAAGAAGAAATCTCAATGGTCAAGACATAGATGAACATGCCCAATATCACTAGCCATTAGGGAAATGTAAATCAAAACCAATAGCAGACTCCATCTGTGGGAGAAGACAATGCTTGGGTTTTCATTTGTGCAACAAGTGGGTTTAGAGGACCCTGTTCACCATAAGAGGGCAGAGTCTACATGGAAGTAAGGAAACCTTAATGTTTTCCTAATGGGCTTGTTAAATTCTTGACCAGTGCCTATTACCTTTGCCACAAACTTTCCAGTCTCACTACTTCCCTGCTTCTTCCTCTTCTCTGTGGCTTGTAAAAACAGTATACCTTCTATATATGGAGGATACTTTTGTTTTGTTTTATTCCTTCTGTCTCATGATGTTCCTCTAAGAAATCACAACCCTCCAAGTATTCATTCATTTATGCAGTCTGCAGTTTTCATGGGCTACTACATGGCAAAGTACTAGGTTAAAGGAAAGGTATAGGTCAGGAACTGAGCAAAGTTCACAATGATGAAGCCATTGGGGAAATGAACCTGATGGAAGACCTCTCTCTCTCTCTCTCTCTCTCTCTGCTTCTCCTTCTCTCTCTGTGTAGCTCTGATTTTCAAGTAAATAAATAAATCTTTAAAAACTAACTAAATAAATATACTAATAACCCGGTGGCAACACCTTTCTATCAGAACATGTGAAGCACTCAAATACAGTTTGTCCCAGAAAGTCAGCCATAGTTTTCAAGGGCACATCTTCTACTCCATTTGTGGATACCTCTGTGTGGCGTAAGGGGCACTTATTTCTTCCCTTCTTCTTTCTTACCACTCTCACAGTTATAACTTCTATCGATGCTTCCACAGACCAGTCTCTATGAAATTGTAGAACTAATATCCTCCCATGTCAAAAATGTCATGGGTTTAAACACAGAACCCAAAATAAGACAAGTAACTGACCTTCTTATTTACACAGTGTGGAAAGTAAGATTCTCAGTGGATCACTGGGTAACTGTAAAGTACTGCGCAGAGAAAAACTGTAACTTATCTGTATTTATGATGCTGTAATTCTCCACTTTATGCATACTCAGATTAAATGAGCTCCCGTTAGTGGGCAGCACTGTTGCATAGTGGGTAAAGCTACTGCCTGCAGTGTCAGCATCCTATATGGGTGCCGGTTGGGATCCTGGCTGCTGCACTTCCCATCCAGCTCTCTGCTGTGGCCTGGGAAAACAGTAGAAGATGGCCCAAATCCCTCATCTCCTGCACCCACCTATGAGACCTGGACAAAGCTCCTGGCTTCTGGTTTTGGATCCAAACAGCTCCAGCCATTGATCTCTGTTTCTGCCACTCTGTAACTCTGCCTTTCAATTAAATAAATAATTATTTCAAAAAGCAGCTTCATCCCAGAAGAAGCTCCTGGCTACAGGCTTCAGACTGGCACAGCTCCAGCTGTTGCTGCCAATTGGGGAGTGAACCATCGGACGGAAGACGTCTCTCTCTCTCTCTCTCTCTGTCTCTCTCCTCTCTCTGTGTAACTCTTTCAAATGAATAAATAAATCTTTAAAAATGTAGCTCCAGTTATTGACAACACAGTAGACTTGCATTAATTTTAGTTCCCTTCTCACTTTGCAAAGGGATCAGTGGCAGGTCAAAACAGTTGACAGCCTTGCTAACAGGAGAAGAGATAGCTGAAGACAGAAAATGAAAAGCAGCCAAATACATCATCAAAGAAAGAGAAGTGGACCCCATCCAACACAAACCTTTAAAAGTGGATGCTCACAATTAACGAGTGAAACAGCTGCCCACTGAAATCTTGTCTAGGGAGGGAAGATATCCTAAGTTCTGCTTCTGTAAACTCCAGTCATAAATCTGTCCTAATAAATCTGTCCCTGGCATCTCTTTTACAAACATACTGGACCCACTGACCATTGGAAATTGTGGTCCTAAGTCATGTAGGCTGCCATTTAAACCCACCAATGCTGTAACAGCTAAGAAACTTGAATTTGATGCTGAGTTCTCAGGAAATCATTCCAGCTGTGCCTAGGGCCATTAATAGAAACTCCTTGGATCCTCCACTGTCTCTGTGCCTGTTTGAAAGAAGGGAGTTTTCCCACCCCAGGTTTCTGGAACAGCTTCAAATTCCACATTGGGAAAATCTGATAATTAATACTTGAGAGGGATCAAGGCACAAAGCAGCTATTCACGCTTCACACTGCTCCCCACCAGGAAGATGAGGTGCAGGATGAGAGCAGTGGGGCAGATCCTTGTCAGATCCTCCTTCCCACCCCTCTGCTGCCCCAGGCTCCCTGCTGAAGACCATCCAGCCCCACCCTGCAGGAACCAGCCCAGGAAACATCAAGAGACCAGGCCAGACTGCATTCTGAAAACACCCACAGTGGGAACCCAGCTTATTTAACTGTAGAGAGTGGGAGTCTTTCTGCCTTTCTTCCCTGCATATGCAGGTTCCCAGAACGCTGCCCTCTCTCTCCTGTAACCACTAAATAAAGCACATTAGGGACAGTTTGGATGAGGTTCTGCAGGAGAGAGTCCAGGCACTGGGAGCCTGAGAAGCAGAGGTGGGAGACAGAACAGCCCAGGTCCCAGCCCTGACCTCAGGGGAAATTGCCAGGATGACTGGTGCCCTGGCACCCACCCTTCTCCCACACATGTCCCCACCCCTTACTGCATGTCAAATCTGCAGCAGAAAGTCCCTGGAGCAGGTACGCTTTCTTCTAGAAACATGGGGAGCGAAGCGGGCAGTGTGGGGAAGAGAGTCCCTGGTACATGGGACCCACAGGCAGAAGATGAAGAGGGAAGAAGCAGCAGGAGGCAGGCTCGGGTGAACACTTGGAAACTGCCTGGGATTGCACGTGCAGAGCAGGAGTTGCAGTAAATGCCAGAGAAGGAGCAGCACAGCCCCTAGGGCTGACCCTGATCAGGGAATGAACTCCCTCTGGTCCAACTCAGACCCCCAGGGACTGGCTGTTAGCAGGCACATGGGCACAGGCATTTGGAAGGCAGAATAGGTTGGAGCTCCTGGGAACTCTGGGAAATGGAGTCCAGGCTGCAGCATTCATAGAGACACCAGCTGGCCCTCCCCAAAGGCTGCAGTCGGGGGTGGGTGCCCACAACCAGAGGGCCTTTGCTTTTATTCAGTCCCTCCTTCCTTTCCTTCCCACACCAAAATCTCAGGGATCAGTTGCTATTCTTCCTTTCCTGAATCAAATCTGAAAGAGTGACACTCACTGCTGCTAACTGACCCCAAATCCTGGCTCCCTCATAACCTCTGTCTCTTCCAGAAAAATCTTATTTACTACTTTGGCCCTAGAAATCATAAATGACTATGATAGAATGTAACTTTTAACAGAGGTGTGGAAGGCATGGGTTAATATCCAGTTTTGAGAATACAATTTTCATTTGTATTTTATTGATGTTTATAGTTCTTTTAAGATTTATTGATTTATTTGGAAGTCAGAGTTACAGAGAAGGAGAGGCAGAGACAGAGAGAGAGAGAGAGGTGTTTTCCATCGGCTGGTTCACTCCCCAATTGGCAGCAGCACCACAGCACCGACTCCTTATAGTTCTTTTCAAATCATTTTACACTGTCTTTTTATTCATCTAGTACAGAGACAGAAGAATGGACACAGAGCTAACATAGCTGAGTATTCAAGGAGACAGGTTAAGGGGTTAAATGCCTCATATCATATCATTTATACCTTAGATTAATTCTGGGGACAGTATTATCTGGAGTTTACAAAGTAGAAACTGAATGGAAAGAGCTTAGAAAAATACGGTGTTTTTTAATATCATTAAAAAGGCCAATCAAGGGGCCAGCACTGTGAAATAGCAGGTAAAGCTACTGCCAGCATGGACATTCCATATGGGTGGAGGTTGAGCCCGGCTACTCTGCTTTCAATCCAACTCTCTGCTATGGCCAGGGAAAGCAGTGGAAGATGGCCCAAGTCCTTGGGCAGCTGCACCTGTGTGAGAGACCCAGAAGAAGCTCCTGGCTGCTGGCATTGGAGCTGTACAGCTCCAGCCATTGTAACCAATTGGTGGGTGAACCAAAAGATGGAAGATGTCTCTCTCTCTCTCTCTCTCTCGCCTTCTACTCTGTGTAACTCTGACTTTCAAATAAATAAATAAATCTTTTTTAGAGAGCCAATCAACATATAACACTAGCTTAAAAATCTTTCTTTTCTCTTGGGTCTCAGTTTTTAAAATCTGATTTCTCAAAGAGAAAAAATGTGAGAGAGATGAAGTATACCGACAAAAATAATTTACTGTAATTATTTACTGTAATTATTTACTGTAATGATGTACTGTAATTTACTGTAATAATTTGCTGTAAAGAACCATATAGGATTATAACTTGTCTAGAAAACAAAGGAGATTCAAAGTTGCTATTATTTCATGGTTATTTGTTCTTATTTTTAATATCAAGATAGTATATAAATATTATGCACTCCTAGGTATTTGTGTGTTGTTTGATGTTTTATTTTTAAGCAGAAATTCAAAGAGATAACTGGGTAACATGGAGTTCTGTGTTTCTGATTACTTCTCTCAATTAGAGATCATGGGATTAGAGGTGGTGCTAGATTAAGAATGCTTCAATCTTTATCCACTGACTTCACACCAGCATTTACTATGTTAAACAATATTCTTGGGGTAGATGGCTCTTTCTTGCCAGACTGTAAACTTCATGGGGTCTAGAAACATATTTGCTTTGACACTAAAACTCAGCATCTTGACAGTCAGTCTTTTAGTTGAATAAATACATGATATACAAAATAAATATTTCTGCCCCTCAAGAACTGCCTAAGAGAGAAGAAAATAGAAATCAATTTGATGACTCTCAGTATTAGGTGAATATATAATTTGTCATTCTGACATAAGCCTTGTCATAAAAAGGGCATATGAATAATCACACAGAGTTGAAGTGTATGAACACCTAGGGCCAAGTGGATTAAAAGTTCAGCCTAGCTATGTAAGGCATTCCATGTCAATAGGAGAGGAAGGAGGAAGAGGGGAGGGAGTGTAGGTGGGAAGGTGGTTACGGTGGGAAGAATCACCATGCTCATTACTTAGCAGCAAAGAGAGAATCTGTGATCATTTGTTGCTTAAGAAAGGGTGATAGGCATTATTTAATTAAAATGCAGGCATCACTGTTCTCCTGTCTCTGAAATAGGAAGTCTATAACTCAGAATTCCTTGCTGTTTCATCAAAAACAATTCAAAACAAAAACCTAATTAAGCATAAGTGGAAGTTGTGCATTAGAAGTCTATTCTAATCTCTAGGAGTTCAGGGGTTGGAAAATTCATCTAAAATCTTGCTGCCAAACATTGTCCCACACATTTTCCATGAACACTACCCTTAAGCATAAGCTTTTTTTAAAAAAAAGATTTATTTATTTGAAAGTCAGAATTACAGAGAGAGGAGAGGCAGAGAGAGAGAGAGAGAGAGAGAGAGAGAGAATCTTCCATCTGCTGGTTTACTCCCCAATTGGATGCAATGGCCAGAGCTGAGCTGATCCAAAGCCAGGAGCTAGGAGCTTCTTCCAGGTCTCCCATGTGGGTTCAGGGGTCCAAGGACATGGGACATTTTCTACTGCTTTCTCAGGCCACAGCACACCTGGATTGGAAGTGGAGCAGGCTGGACTCCAACCGGTGACCATATGGGATGCTGGCACTGCAGGAGGCAGCCTTACCTGCTATATCACAGCACCAGCCCCCATAAGCCCTATCTTCTGCAGAACCAGCACCCCAGACACCAGCCACCACATAGCATCCCATGGCACATTCAACCCTGGCAATGTTCTGCAGCTCTTGCTCCTCTCCACTTTCACTGGAAGAATCTGCAACTCCTTGTTTTCATGCAAGTAATTCTGATTCAGATGATGCCCCTGACACAATTGGCTGGCAAGTGCCATGGCATGTGTCCACGGCCTAGCTAAATGCAAAGCTGGAACATTTTAAACTTTTCACTGCCATGGTGAGACACGGACTCCATCTAATGAAGTAGGGGATTTTTCAGGGAGTCTAGAGAATCAAATATGACAAAATGACAAATCTTAACCAAAGAGTGCCATGGTACAGATGAAGAGAACCCAAAATGTATTTTTCTATCTTTTCTTTTCTGAGTTAAGTGCCTAAAAACAAAGCCAATGAGGGTTAAACAGACCCATTCTGAAAATTCCTTAACATCTTCATTTTCATCCAAATTAATATATTACTTGAAGGAAATAAATTTTACATAAATGAAAATGCAGTAACAAAAACAATTGTACAGAACATAGCCCTTCAGTTAGCTTCAAACCATCTGGGTCCATCAATGTGTTCTTCCAGAACCCAAGCTGCAGTACAATAGAACCACAGCCTCTGACATTCCTCCTCCACCCTGATGGATCTTGGGTTTTCCTCCCACCTCCCCTCTCCTGTGAATACATCAGTAGCAGGATAAATGGAATCCAAAGATACGATGATGTTATTTAACATGGAATAAACATAGTGTTTTAGTCAGTACAATCCTCAATACTACAATAATAATTCCGAGTTCACTGACTATGAAACTAAGTATATGAAATCTATTCCTAAGTAATCTACTATCGAGAGCTGAATGTAGACTTTCAGAGGGAAAGAAACAGAGAATTGTGTAGACATGTGTATCTCTATAATAGAGATTTACCGCTGTACTTTATAGACAGTACACTATGTTTGTATTTTCTTGTTTTTTTTTTGTTTTGTTTTGTTTTATTTTTTTTGCATTCTGGCATAGTTGATTACATCCAGCTTGTCACTTTGGAAATTTTATGATTAGACACTAATATACAACAAATTTTGAATCCTTACAGACAATATAGAGCACCCTAGGCCCTCCCAAGGGCAGAAAACAGACCAAGAGCTCATAGACTAGCTGCAACTGCAAGAAGCAGATGAAGATATCGTCAGAAAGATACATATTCCTGCAGTGTGGCTGCTGAGCAGTTCTGCCCTTATGGATCTCATCTCTGTTTCAGATGGTTAAAGAAAGTTACATGCTTTCTGACATTTCTAAAGATTTCAATAATGAGAATCTAATATATGTTCACTATGCTAAGAGCTTCAGAACAGCCCAAAGATGTGGGCCATCTATTGCTTTCCCAGGCCATAGCAGAGAGCTGGATCAGAAGAGGAGCAGCTGGGACTAGAACCGGAGCCCATATGGGATGCTGGCACTTCAGGCCAGTGCTTTAACCTGCTGTGCCACAGCACTGGCCACAACGTAGTATTTCTAATAGAAGAGATGGTTAAGTCATTAAATCCTCTAAAATACAAGTTAAGTATTAGTTTTGAAACTCTGATTCATTCATGAGAAAAACAAAAGGTTAATTTTCACTCTTTGCTTCTGGGTATGTAAATTTTCTTCTAAGAAATTAATCATGACTTTTACATCTCAGACCCTATTATGAGTAAGTAGAGAATATTGTGGGGTCATACACTCATTCTATCAAAGGAACATTTCTCCAATTAAAGAAAACATTATGGGCATCCCATATGGGCACTGGTTTGAGTCCTTGCTGCTCCACTTCTGATCTAGCTCCTGGCTATGTCCTGGGAAAGCAGTAGAAAATGGCCCAAGTGCTTGGGCCCATGCACATGCATGGGAGAACTTGAAGCTCTTAGCTCCTGGCTTCAGATCAGCGCAGCTCCAGCCATTGCAACCAGCTGGGGAGTAAACCATCAGATGGAAGACCTCTCTCTCTCTCTCTCTCTCTGTGTGTGTGTGTGTGGGTGGGTGTTTGTAACTCTTTCAAATAAATAAACAAATCTTTAAAAAAAAAAGCCAGGGGTCAGGGAAATTTCATCCAGGTCTCTCGCTTGGGTGCAAGACTCAAGGATTTCTACCATATTCTACGGCTTTCCCAGTATGTTTTCAGAGACCTGCATCAGAAGTAGAACATGCAATGGTGCCCATAGAGGATGCTAGTGCTGCAGGTGTTGCTATAACCCATTTTGCCACAGTGCTTGCCCCGTAACAATTTTTAATTCCTAGGAATTAACAGGGAAGAAAGAAGTATGGCAGGATACCTTTTTTAAAAAAATATTTTATTCATTTGAAAAAGTTATATGGAGAGGTAGAGAGTGAGCTGATCAGAAGCCAGGAGCCAGGAGCTTTTTCTGGGTCACCCACATGAGCAAAAGGGCCCAAGGACTTGGGCCATCCTCTACTGTTTTCCCAGGTGCATTAGCAGGAGGCTGGACTGGAAGTGGAGCAGCCGGAACTCTACCAGCACTCATATGGGATGCCTGTATTTCAGGCCAGGGCTTTAACCTGATGTGCCACAGTGCTGGCTCCAACAGGTGACCTTTTACTCTCAATAATCTCTTCTTGGTATTGGCAGCAGTTTGTAATTTTTTGTTTATTTGCCTTCTTCTTAATCTATATTTTTAAAAAAATTACAAAAAGTTCCAGCACCCTAAGAACCTCCATCACAAGGGCATACAATCAGATGTTTGTCCAGAAAAGGGTGGTGTAGATGCAAGGTGGAAAATGCAAGGTGAGTTGATTCATCTTTCTCAGGCTGTGGTTTCCATGGGCAACTTTTACAACCAACTGCCTTATTTGTTCCTCTTCCACAGAGTGGAAAACATGTTAAGTCATCCTATTTAGCCAAAAGCCAGTGGCAGCACTTCAATATGTCATCAATCCAGGGCCAGCATTGTGGCACAAAGGAGTAAGTTGCCAACTGCAACAGCAGCATGCCTTATGGCACTGCTTTGAGACTCACCTCCTTCACTTCTCGTCCAGCTCTTTGCTTGGGAAAGCAGCAAAGATTGCCCAAGAGTTTGGGTTCCTGCACCCCCATGGGGGACTGGGGCAGACTTCCAGGGTCCTGGCTTCGGCCTGGCTCACCCCAGCTATTGTGGCCATCTGGAAGTGAGCCAGCAGATGAAAGATAGATCGATCTCTCTCTCTCTCTCTCTCTCTTCCTTTTACCTAAACATACATTACATACATAAATGAAGATGCATCAATGTAGCAACTTTTTGAGGAAAAGTCTTCTGATTATTGCAGGTACTGTCTCAATGCATAAAAATATTCAGACACAAAAATTATAAACTGATTTATATTTAAATTTCTCAACCACATACTTTTCAGAAAAAATTGTCTGCCACTCAGCATCAGGTATCAGTCTGAAAGCATTCATTAAAAAATCAAGTAATTTAACTAAACACAAAAACATCTAGTATAGGCTGCATATAAACCAGTGGCTTCCATGGGTATACACAGATTGATTTTTGTTAATTTACAGGGATCACTGCACTTCCCTGGCACGGAGCTGTCTGAAGAGT
Source organism: Oryctolagus cuniculus (assembly GCF_051225735.1). NCBI lineage: Eukaryota > Metazoa > Chordata > Mammalia > Lagomorpha > Leporidae > Oryctolagus > Oryctolagus cuniculus. The sequence continues at coordinate 84,420,137 of NC_142879.1, forward strand.
TTAAACACTGATGGGTGTGGCATTATTTCTGATATTTGCTTATTATCCAGAGTGCATTTATTCAATATCTATCATGAACTCCACACTCTATATATAAATCTATTTTAAATATGTTGATATTTAATGGTACTGACACACTTAAAAACTGAGCTAATCCTCCTAACTTCTCTCTGGAATAGCTGTGCCTTTGACATTGCCTTTTTTCACACATATGGAAATGCATAATATGCTTCTGTATGGTACTTCAGAATTTATAAAAGGCTTTTCAGGTAAAATTTACATAACATCATGTGAAAGTGGCCAAAGGACACAGTCTTCTCATTACAGAGGGGAGAGGTATGAAGTGACTCTCCGAACAGTTACTCAGATTCTGTCAATCATGTTCAGAACCTTCTTAGGTATCAGATACACATCTAGATTTTTTCCCTACTGTCTCTTTGTCAGAATTCCCAGCTTATGAGTGAACTTCAGTCTGAATGAATGCTAATATTCAAGGTTCAAAGTGAAAAAGTTACTGAGGTTTGTATTGGTGAGTAAAGCATGTATCTAAATGTTACTTGTATTTAATAATAAGTATTGAATCATGAAACTGAATATAAGATTATGCAAATTTTTAAGATGAAGAGCATATATTTAAAACCACATTCTTACATTTTGCAAATGTGTTGAAACACCTTACTGGAGCATGTGTTTGTCATAGTGGTAAAGCCTTCCACATCCCAGTCAGAATGCCCAGGGCTCAAGCCCTAGCCCTGCTTCTGCTTCTGGCTTCCTGCTAACAGAACCCTGGGAGGCAGCAGCTGATGGCTCAAGTACTGGAGTCCCTGCCACCTGTGTGGGGGACCCACACTGAGTTCCTGGCTTCAGCCTGACCCAGCTCTGGTTGGTGCAGACATTTGAGGAATGAGCAATAAATGGAAGGGCTCTCTCTGCCTTGCAAATAAACAAAAATAAATATACAGACATTTACTTAAGGTGTCTTGTTCACATCTAAATGATTTCCCTTTTCACAGTAAAATGCCTAACTGTCCTCTTTAGTAACAATGCATGTTTTGCTCTCCATGTCCACTCCTGAGTTCCAAGTACTGGCAGCTCACCCTAGCATGCTGACTGGTTCCAATGTTCAAGTACTCATCTCCCATTCTCTTTTGGTGGGTCTACCGGAAAGAAAGGAGAGTATCTACAGTAGTTAATATCTTACTGTTGCTCTTGCTGTCCACCTGCAGGCCTGAAGGATGATCAGCTGAATACACACTGTGATGTTCTGGATGTAGTTTCCAAACTTCAGTCACTTTGCAGCGGAGGGACTCTGTCCTCGTCAATCACCTGAAAGCCTGCAGGAGTAGGGAGAAGCTGTGTTTGAAGAATTCACAAATACAGTGCATTGAAGCCAACCACTACCACCCCCACCACACCCCTACTTCAGGGTTCTGGCAAATCCCAAACCAGGAGTTTGGGACCAGCAGTGGTTCAGGAGGTGACCTCAACTCCTTACTCTGAACAGCTCCAAAGTGCCTGGTGCACCCAGCGGGAGCTCAGCGCCTCGACCTCCTGCCCTCCTGCCCTTGCCACCAGGACGCCCAGCTCCCAGAGCCTCCAGGAGGCCTGCAGCAGACCCGCAGGTCCAGGCGCACTGGGTTGTGCATCCAGAGCAAACCCAAAATACAGGCCCAGCTCAAGTGTCACCTCCCCACAAAGTCTCTGTCTCCTACTCCCTCCCGGAAGGCTGCGGGCCAGCACTCAGAACTGGGAGTCGCGGCATTTGGGGTTCACCCATGCTCCCATGAAGGAAGATGCCCCGTGGGAACCCCGCTCCACCTGTGGGCAGGGCTGGGGAAGGAGGGCCGAGTCAGCCTCCACCCTAGGACTGCAGCCTGGGAAAGTCCAGGGCCCCAGCGCCCTTGCCGGGCATGGGGTCTCACTAAGTGTGCTCTGAGCCAGGGCCTCAGCCATCAGCAGCTCTCTTGCTTCCAGAATCTGCTGCAGGACAGCTCAGGCTCCGCCCAGCGGGGGAACCTCGGGCCAATCCTTCCTGCCCTGGGGCAGGACCAGTGCTGCCAGACCCGCCCCATGTAGGCTGGCTATAAAGGCGGTGGTCATTGGTGGGCAGCTGGTAGTTGCGGTGTAGGCCGGTGATGTGGGTCGTTTAGCTTCTTGGCTGTTTTGTACCTTGGGGCTAGAATGCAGGTGGAGGCCCCAGAGTCAGGAGGGTCAGGAGAAGAAGAGACAGACCTGGTGAGTGCGACCGCCCACCTCTCTCGCCGGCCCTGCTGGCTGAGGCTTGCAGCACGTGCTGCACTTGGGGAAGTAATGAAGGCCAAGTCTCATCAAGAAAACCAAGTGTGCGGTGCTGATTTACTCACTGACACAGCATCTGTGTGGTCTGCATGGGCAGACAGGGGGAAAGGTTTCGTAGGAGGGCGCTGTTGGCACACTGGGCCGCATGCAGCTGCCTGCTATAGGCATCCAGGGCAGCAGAGTCCTGCAGGGTCCCTAGAGTCCTGGCCATGCTGTGCCTTCCATCATCCACCCTCCTGCACTGATGCTGGGGGAAGTGCTTCTGCGGTTGATATCTCATTTGAATCCATGGTCATTTTCTCATTATGGGATGATCTCACACAGTGACAATCATGGGACAAATCACTGTTCTGCGGCATCTTCCTACCAGGAGCATTGCAGGTAGACAGGGGGCAACGGGTGACCAATGGCACCTCCTGTGCATGGTCTCTGGCCCATCCAGGACCGAAGGTGGAAAGGAAAGGAGAGGAGCCGGCTCAAGGCAGTTCTGCTGTGGGTTCCATCAGGTGCAAAATGTCTCCCGATTGCGGTTAACCTTGCAGGGAAATTGTCTCCTTTTGTGGGCCAGAGACAGCATCTGCTTTATTAGCTGTGCAGTGTATTGATAATTAAAATTTGGGCAGTCCTATCTTTAGTCCTCAGAGCGTAGTTACATTCTGAGGAACTGATGAAACTGCTCAGTACTTCGGGGCTGAGTGTAATATTAGATGGGCAAGCCTGTTGTTGGCTTTTGGTTTATAGCTATTGGGCAACTTTATTTGGTAAAAATGCATTCAGGCTCAGTAGTGTATTCAAGGATAACCACTTAGTGAATTGTATTTTTTTTAAGAATAAGAGTATTGAAGACCAGGTTGAGCTACCTATGGCAAAACTCCACCATTCCTGGGAAGGCCACAATTGGCAAGAAAAGCAGGTAGCAAGCTTTCATCAAGTAAGTTGAGATTCCTGTGTTTGCAATCTGAAGAGCTCACTGCTGAGCTGGGAGGGGAACTGCTCTGAGCACAACTCATTAGAGAACTGCTCTTGCAGACCTTCCCCGAAGGAAGCACTGTTGTGGTCAGAAGCATTCCAGGAGCTGCTGGCCAGCAACTGTGAATTAGGCTTGAATTGAATCCATTGCAAGTATCACAAGAGTGCAGAAAGGCTGTGTCCTCAAATGAGCAGCTCACCAGGGAGAATTTGACTTAACCTAGAAGGTCTGTTTATCTCCATTTATTTCGCAGCATATTCACACCAGGTGGGGAAGATAAATCAGCCTTCAGCTCTGCAATGGCAGTGCTCTTGGTTGAGGCTGAGGATGCCTTTCATTGCGTGCAGTGTTTGCAAGAGACTTAGTTCCCTGAGGATTTATGCCTCTCCTGTAAATACATTTTTGGCACTAAAACAAACTGAAGTATTTCTGTTTTAGTACTATGGAACCAACTGAAGTATTTTGCCTACAGGCATCTTTGTCTTTAAAGAGCTAAATCCGCAGGATTACAGGGTTGAGTAAAAACTAGAGAATAGCTAATCCTAGTACTAGAAAAGCACAAGGGATTATTTGATCATTAGCTTCCTCATATTCCTCATGTTTCCTTTTATTTTTCTACCTTCTCTTCCCTACATACAGATGGTCTGGCTGTATTGGAGGCTTTTCTAAAAACTGAATTCTGTGAAGAAAATATAGGCTACTGGCTGGCTTGTGAAAACTTCCAAAAAAGATCCACCCACCCCAGAAGCCATCCTTATATGCAAGAAAAATATATACACTCTTCTTAGAAAAAGGCCCAAAAGAGGTAAGACACAATTCCTCATTTCAGCATAAAGAGTACACTCTTGACATCAAGATGCAGCAAAAGAAGTAAAGACATAAGACTAAAGCAAGGGCCAGGGAATCTGAAAAGCTTCCTCTCCTGGTGTCCTGTCTTTCAAATAAGTCTCCCCAGACCTGGCAGGTGGAGCTCATCACACATTACCACTTCTAATTTTCACTTTCAAAGAGCAGAGCCCCCTTCTCTAACAAAGGATAATGAGTGATCTTTGTCTCAGATGAACATGCTTTCAAACCAAAACTCTTATTATCCAAAATATAAGAGAAGCTATGACTCCCAGCTTTACAACTGCCTGGAAAAGGGTGTATTGCTTGATGGAGAATAACTTTTTGAAGTTGTATTTATTTGCAAGGCATAGTTACAGAGAGAAAAAGAGAGGGAAAGACAGAGGTCCATCTGCTGACTCACTCCCTAAATGGCCACAATGGCCAGGGCAGGGCCAGGCTGAAGCCAGCAGCTTCCTCCAGGTCTCCCATGTGGGGGCAGAGGACCAAGTGCTTGGGCCATTCTCTGCTGCTTTACCCAGCAAGGAGCTAGGGAAGAAGTAGAGCAGCTGGGAGTCAAACTGGCATCCATGTGGGATGTTAGTGCTGCAGGCAGCAGTGTAACTTGCTATGCCACAACACCAGCCCCCAGAAAGAACTCTTATCCCTGGTCTTTCTTTTGAGTCAGAATGCTACCAGGATTTGTGTTGAAAACCAGAGATCACCACAGAACCCCATGAGAAGAAAAAGGAGCCCCAGAGTAGAGGACATGTTCTGTTTCCTAAGGCAGAAGTTTTTGACTGCCAGAGACAAACATTCAGTTCAGCCTGGGTGTTTGGGAAACATCCCTCACAACTGTTGATTCCAGTTCAGGTAGTAAATCAGGAAGCTGGTGACTGTCCAGGAGATGCCTGTATCAGAACAGCTTCCACCACCGTGAAGACATAGGCAGGAAACACGTGGTGTATTTGGGGTGGGTCTCACTGGAAAAGCAGGACTCTGAGATGGAAGATAATGCAATGGAATGCTGTTGTTCTAGACTCACTTAAAATCAATAGGTCTGGGATTCTGTGGCCTTAGCTACCTAGCTCTACATCTTTCCTTAAATCCATCCATATTACCACATGGTTTTAATTCTAGGTTTTAAGTCCAAACTAATGTAACATGTTTATTATGTAGAATCATCCATTCTATTGCTGTGTATTACTGAAGCTGAAGTGATGTTTGAATTGTTAAATGGTATATAAAATAGTGAGTGCTCATGTGTAGAAAACCACAGTGGCTGTTCCAGTGTCAAAAACTCTTGAAGGCAGTTAAGCTTTGAAGTGGTCTTTGAATATTTGAATACATTTATTTTGATAACTAATGTCATTGAATACTCAGAGTCCAGGTGTGAGTTGATTTGATTTTGGTAACTGGAAATATGACCAACATAAGATCTTTGTAGTAGAGAAGAAGCATGCATTACTGAATCTGTTCAGGGATCACAAAGTGACCTGAATTGACCAGTTTGGGGTGGAAATCCCTAAGGCATGACTGGGCCTGGGCTGGGCTGCTGTGGGTGGGGCAGAAGGAGAGGGGAGGTGCCTGGGACCTGCTGGCCAAGGCTGCAGGTGTTCCTATTGGCCCCTGGTCACCCGTGGGGCCTCAGCCCCTCTCACAATGGAACCACACATGCACCTCAGATCGTTTTTACCCCTAATTCCACTTTAAAGAAAAGTTTATCAAGGCTGGCACCATGGTTTGGGGTGCAACCAGAACTGCAGGGCCTGCATCACAGTTGCTGATTCAAGTCCCTGCCGCCCAAATTCCTGTCCCACTCCAGCCAACAGGTGCAGTGGTGATGGACAGGTGCTTGGACCCCACACCACATGGGAGAACTGGAAGGGGGCTCATCAGCCTTCAGCCTCACCCAAACATTGGGGGATCAAACCAGCAGATGGAAGACCCCTGTCTCTATGCCTTTCAAATAAATCTCTTAAAATAAATAAAAAAGAAATGCAAAAATAAAAAAGAACCAGCTAAATAGAAGTGAACTGTATGGAGACAAACACCAATATTACATTACTCAACTCTCCACTGCTCCAATGAACAAAGAAGACAAATAAGAGGGATATAGGCCTCCCCTTTTTTGTTATGCTTCCCTTGGTTCTAACTAGCATGGGCTTGCAGAAAATGCACAAGGAATCCATTCTCTTCTGTGGTCAATACATGATCTCAGAATTTCCTTTATTCATTTGCCTAACAGATTTTGATTATGTTACTCTAAGGAAAGGGAAGGCAACAAAACTGCCCTTTTCCCCCATTTTAAAAATCTATTATTTATTTGAAAGGCAGAGTTACAGAGAAGTGGTAGAGACAGATCTTCCATCTGCTGGTTCACTTCCCAAATTGGCCTCAGCTGAGCCAATCTAAAGCCAGGTGCTTCTTCCAGGCCTCCCACATGAATGCAGTAGTTCAAGCACTTGGGCCACCTTCTGATGCTTTCCCAGGCACATTAGCAGGGAGCTAGATTGGAAGTGGAGCAGCTGGGACTTGAATCAGCACCCATATGGGATGCTGGCACAGCAGGCCATGGCTTTACCCACTGTGTTGGTACTGTGTGTGTGTGTGTATGTATTTTTATTTCAAAGACTCATTTATTTATTTGAAAGGCAAGGTTAGAGAGGGAGAGACATAAGAAGAGAGATCTTTCAACCTCTGGTTCACTCCCCAAATGTCCACAACAGCAGAGGCTGAGCCAAGCCAAAGCCTGGAGGCTGAACAGCAGATAATCTTAGTTATTAATTTAAAATGAATAGGCTGTAGCTGGTGCTGTGGCATATAAGGTGAAGCCACCACCTGCAGTGCTGGCATCCCCTATGGGCACTGGTTCATATCCCAGCTGCTCTGCTTCTAATCTAGCTCCCTGCTAATGTGCCGGGGAAAGCAGCAGGAGATGGCCCAAATACTTGGGCCCCTGAATCCATGTGGGAGACCTGGAAGAAGCACCTGGCTTTGGATTAGCCCAGCTCCAGCTGCTTGCAGCCATGTGGGGAGTAAAACAGCATACAGAACATCTCTGTCTATTTCTGTGTCTCTCTCTATAATTCTGTCTTTCAAATTAATAAATAAATCTTTAAAAAGGGTTTATTAACATATACTATAATCCAATCCAGGAACAGTAAGAGAAGCATTAAATATTGCTACCTATATTTTTATTTATTTTTTATTTTTTAATTTTTTAAACTTTTATTTAGTAAATATAATTTTCCAAAGTACAGTTTATGGATTACAAAGGCTTCCCCCCATAACTTCCCTCCCACCAGCACCCCTCCCATTTCCCACTCCCTCTCCCATTCCATTCATATCAAGATTAATTTTCAATTATCTTTATACACAGAAGATCGATTTAGTTTATATTAAGTTAAGATTTCATCAGTTTGCAGCACACAGAACATAAAGTGTAAAATACTGTTTGAGTACTAGTTATAGCATTACTTCACATTGGACAACACATTAAGGACAGAGATCCCACATAAGGAGTAAGCACACAGTGATTCCTGTTGTTGACTGAACAATCTGACACTCTTGTTTATGGCATCAGAAATCTCCCTGGGCTCTAGTCATGAGTTGCCAAGGCTATGGAAGCCTCTTGAGTTCACTGAGTTCGATCTTACTTAGACAAGGTCATAGTCAAAGGGGAAGTTCTCTCCTCCCTTCAGAGAAAGGTATCTCCTTCTTTGATGGCCTGTTCTTTCTACTGGGATCTCACTCACAGAGATCTTTTATTTAGGTCCTTTTTTTTTTTTCTTTTTTGCCAGAGTGGCTTTCTGCTGCTCCTCCGCACGCGGAGGAGCCACACCGGACCGGATGCTTGTTGTTCCCTTTTTTTACAAGTCCTTTCTATAGTAAAGTAAGAATAAGTAAACAGCAAACTCCCAAAGCAAGAATGAGTAGAGAGAAGTGAGAAAGAACGAAGTAACGAACTTCCCCGCGAACTCTCCAACGCACTCTCCAACCAACCCACACCACCATGCTGTCTCTCTCCTCCTATATAGTCCTCTCCACCAATCCATGCTCTGCTACCCACACGCCGAGCGCGCCGCTCTCCTCCAATCAGGAGCGGCTCTTGCAGCTTATGAAGTTGGTAAGGGGCAGCTGGGTAGAAGCTGTACGCTCCTCTCCCAGCGCCACATTGTGGGAGAGCAGATGCATAGAATAAGTCTTAATTCCAGTAACAGTATAGTCTGAGTTGCTCCCCACAGATCCCCCTTTCTTTTTATTTTTTTGGCGTTGATACGCGCCTGTGTAAAGTTCAGCGTGATCTTCATGCTATTGACTGTCTTGTTTGTCGTGCTACTTCAGAGTTCGTTGAAAAATGTCCCATATTCAAGATCCCAGGGATTGGTTATTCATTGTTTTTCTTCCTCAAATAGAGTTTTTTTCTTCTAGCTCTTCTGCTGGTAGGTTTACCAACCGAATTCTTCTCTCAGGGGTCCATATTGGTTGTGCCGCACCCTGTGGAAAAAAACAAACGGCGCCTCGTATTCTTCTGAGTAAGGGGAATGGGCCTTTCCATTGGTTGTCCTGTAAATCCTTCCACATTACCCACTGTATTGATTCCTTATCAGCTGATTGAGCATGCATTTCTGCAGGTGTTTTACCATTCTTTTTCTTGTTCAAAAAATTAATTGTATAAAGAGCTAGGGCCAAGGCATCCTTGTTGGATGTGGCCATTTCCCCTATTCCCCCTTTTTGTTTAATTATTAAATTTTTTAAATATAAGTGAGTGCGTTCTACCACAGCTTGCCCTTGTGGATTGTATGGAATACCGGTAATATGAGAGATTCCGAATTCTTTCAAAAATGCAGCAAAACGAGTTGATGTATACGCTGGGCCGTTATCCGTTTTGATCACATGAGGAACTCCCCAGGCTGCAAAAGCCTGCAAGCAGTGTTGGATTACTTGTTGTACTCCTTCTTTATTCATGGCTGTGGCCATAACTACACCTGAATATGTATCTACAGTGACGTGAACACAGCTTTGTCGCCCAAAAGAGGGGATATGTGTAACGTCCATCTGCCAGATATGTCCTGGTTTAAGGCCACGGGGATTGGCTCCCGCAGGAATCTTTGGAACTATGGTAACAACGCACTTTTCACAGGATCTAATAATATCTTCTGCTTGCTTGCGGGGAATATTAAATTTAAAACTTTAAGTGTGGGTGTTAACATGCCATTTAGAGTGATATTCTTTAGCTTGTTCCAAAGCGGTGCATGCAAGCAAGAATCTTGAATAATGATCTGCCATCATGTTTCCTCGAGTAAGTGGGCCAGGTAAATTAGAATGAGCTCTTATGTGGCCTATGTAAATAGCATGCTCTCTTTGATTTAATAACCCCTGATTTTCACTTAAATAAGAATAGACTGAGGAGGATTTAAGAATAAGGCACTGTGTAGCAAGCATCTGAACTGCATTCACCACATATGCACTATCAGACAAAATATTCATGGGTGCGCTCTCTCTGCGTAATACTGTTGCGATAATAGCTAATTCTGCATGTTGTGGAGAAGGGGATGCTGTTAAGACAAAATATCGTTGATTGTTAAATATAGCTGCTCCTGTTCCGCCTTTAGCTCCATCCGTAAATATGGTAACTGCCCCTTGAATTGGATCCCTTCGCACCTTCTGCACCCATTTTATTGAAACCTGTGTGCAGAAGTTAACAAATGGATGGCGAGGGTAGTGATTGTCAATCTCTATTTGTAGAATGAGAACTATGTATGCCCATTGCCAGCATTCCCTTGTAAAGGCTTCTACTGCCTCTTGAGCAAAGGGAACTACACATTGCTTTGGAGTCTTCCCCGCCATTTCTGTCACCTTTTTTATTGCTGTTAATATCAAATCAGCCACCGCTATGCCTTGGGTGTATAGTACACGCGGTGCATGTGAATGTGGGTATACAAACAACAAGGGTCCTCCTTGCCAAATGACTGCGAAGGGATACAGCTGTTCCATAAAAATTAATGTTTCTAGGGCTTGTTGTGGATCACATCTTTCCATCTGCATTGCTTTAATTTGTTTTTCGATTTTCTGTAACGCCAAGCGGGCTTCTTTTGTCAATCTACGAGGGGAATCAAGCTGGGCATCTCCTTCTAAAATATTGAATAATGGCATCATATCTTCGGTGGTTAATTTACAATAGGGCCTCAACCAATTTAAATTGCCACATAATTTTTGGAAGTCATTAAGGGTCTGCAACCCATCTATTGCAATTTCAAATTCTAATGGGGTCACCTTTTCAGAAGTTACTTAAAGCCCTAAGTACTGTACTACTTCCCCTTTTTGTATCTTCTCTGGCGCTACTTGTAACCCAACTTTTTCCAAATATAATAGCAGCAGCTTATATGCTTCCATAAGGTGACTTTCACTTTCAGCCGTTATTAACAAATCATCCATGTAGTGTAAAATTTGTACTTTTGGGCACTGTTGTCGAACCGGCTCTACTGCCTGGTCAACATATAGCTGGCATATGGCAGGACTGTTAGTCATTCCTTGGGGAAGTACCTTCCATTCATATCTTTTGTCGGGACCTTGATGATTAATGGAAGGTACGGTGAAAGCAAACCTCTGAATGTCTTGTTCATGTAGAGGTATGCTAAAAAAGCAGTCCTTCAGATCGAGTACTATTAATGGCCAATGCTTTGGGATCATAGTAGGAACCGGGAGTCCGGGTTGTAATGCCCCCATGGGTTGCATCTGCTGATTAACAGCCCGTAAATCATGCAACAACCGGTATTTCCCCGATTTTTTCTTTATCACGAATATTGGCGTATTCCATGGGGAGGTTGATGGTTGCAAATGGCCTGCCTCTAATTGTTGTAACACTATATCATTTACCGCAGCCAGCTTTTCCTGGGTAAGGGGCCACTGTGGTATCCACTTTGGCTTGTTGTCCAGCCATGACAATGGCAGCGGCTGCATCTCAGTGGCCCCCACGAAAAACCTGTGTCCTGTCTTTTAAAATCGCCTTTGGGCTGGGCTAGGTCCCTTCTGCCTTCTCTGGAGCCTAATCCTCTCTCCTGATATCCCTTTTTATACATAATACGCCGTCCTGTAGAACTCTCCAATTGGTCCTCATTTGTTAATGTCAGTCCCAATTGTTCTAAAATGTCTCTTCCCCATAATGTGATAGGGAGTGCACTAACATAAGGTTGCACATTTCCCTTGTTCCCTTCTTGATCCTGCCAATGAAGCACCTGAGCACTTCTTGATGGTGTCATGGCCGCACCTAGGCCTACTAAAGTATTATCTCCTGGCTGAAGGGGCCATGACTTCGGCCAATCATTTTCTGAAATTATACTTACATCTGCACCTGTATCTAGCAGGCCCTGAATCGACTTTCCTCTAATGGTTAAGGTCCACAGAGGTCGATCTGCTAAAGATAGGGACAAGGCTGCAAATTTCTCCCCTTGGGGTCCGTGAACATCCTGTGCTCCAATCATGATCAGCATTTGAGCCACAGGTTCTTCTGGCTTGATTTGAATAATACCCTTTGTAGATTGTATTAGCACTTTTAACTTATCAAAAGGTAATTGAATGACTCCGGTAATGACCATTAGGCCTCTTAAAGCATTTGTTTCTTTTCCTATGATTATTCCAAGTCCCTTATGCTCCACTGAAATTGTTTCTGCCCTCACCTCTATGGCTTGTGGCCCCATTTGAGGTGTTAGTACCGAATATTCGGTGTCTCGTAACTCTGCGCAGTAAATATTTGGTTTTTGTATTGTTGGGACCGTGGCACCCACCGATTGTTTTGGCCCCAGGGTGCAGGGGCCCACATTCCGTTTTTTTGCTGTTGTCCATATACACCTGATCTTCTTATGGGGCCCGGCTCATTTGGCATCCTCAGGGGATTGCCTGCGCTTTTCATTTTAAAGTAACATTCACTGACCCAATGATTCCCTCTTCTACAGCGTGGGCAAAGGCCTGGTCTTCTTGAGTTCTCTATGCCCTGCCGATCTCGGGCTGGAAATTTCGCCCTACATTCCCTCATTAGATGCCCTTCTCGACCACATCTAAAGCATTTTCGTCCCCTCATTTTCTGTCTAAATTGTCGGGTTACAGCTACTGCAGCATGTGATCCAGAAGCTACATCATCCATGACATCCCTACAGATTTTCAAAAAGGTAGGGATGTCTTTATGCTGCCATTTTCTAAGAGCTTCACGACATGTTTTATTGGCCTGTTCATACGCCAATCTTCTGACTAAGGGCATTGCTTCTTCCACAGTTTCAAAAATGTTTCCTGCTGCTTCCATTAATCTGTTCACGAAGTCAGCGTAAGGTTCAGTAGGGCCCTGTACTATCTTAGTTAGGCTGTGTCTTATTTCTCCTTTTCTGGGTATCACCTTCCAGGCTCTTCTTGCTATCTCTCTCACTTGTAAGAGGACAGCTGTTGGTAATCGGGCCTGCTCATCGGGATTGGCAAATCGCCCTTCTCCATTTAACATTTCCTCATCCCATGCTTGATTCCCTGCTTGATAGTTCTGCTTTGAATATTCTCGCGTGAATTCTTTATAAGCAGCTAACCATAAGAGGAAGTCACCCCCGCCCAACACCGCCTTTACTAAGTTTCTCCAATCCTCGGGTATTAGGCCTTGCTGCCCAATGTTATCAAGGATTGCCTGAGTGTAACTTGCATGGGGCCCATACAATTGTACTGATTGTTGCAACTCTTTAAGTAATTTATGGTCAAGAGGCGTCCAACCCCTGTTTCCCTGTTGATCCTGAATTACAGGAAACACCTGGCCTGGTTCCTGGTACTGCTCCCAAGCAGGTTTTCTATAAACAGCTCCCCTTTGCTTGCTTTCGGTTCTCGGCCTTTCTATCTCCTCCTGCATACCTACTCCCTCCATCACTCCTTTTTCCTCCTCCCACTCTTCTTCAATCTCATGTGGAAAAAAGGGGCTTTTCTTTACAGGAGGAAACTTTGGTAGTACTAATGGGCGATACCGGGGTGGTGATTCATCCTTTATGGTTGAATTTGCCAGCCTTGTAGGGCCAGGATATATTCTTGGCATCTCTCTCGGGGGCAAGGTTCCCTCTTCAGCTTCCTTCTCCCCCACGTAAGCTTCCTGGCTCTCTAAATCCTTCTTTGATTTTCTTCTCACCTGTTTGTTACAATAGCTACTCGCCTGGCTGCCCTGCCATAATTCTTCCTGCAATTCACTCCCCTCATTAAGCAACAACTCGATCCCTTCCGTGGGGTCCTGAAGCACCTGATCAACGAGTTGCCACAGCTTCAGCACTTCTATCGATTCCCCAGCCTCACGTAATTTCCGTCCCACCTGCCTCCACTGCTGTAGAAACCAGGGGGACGTCTCCACGACTGCTCTTACGAATGCATGAATTTTCCTGCCCCCTCGTTTCCCTCGCTTAGAAGAAAAGCTGCGAGGAGGTGGGGAGTAGGAAGAGAGAGAAACCACATTCAGCCCACAATGGATGATCTTTAGGGAGAAATAGAGAATGGTGCCTAGCAGGAGGAAGAGGTAGCCAGTGGGCAAAGAGTAGCCAAAGAACTCCATTGTCTGTACCGTCTGTGACATGTTGGAGCGGTGGGCGTAATGGAAGACTGAGTCTCCCAGACGTTCCCAGTTAATACCTCTTTCCTAGCTTCTAATTTTCTTCCCCCACGGCTTTTTTCCTGGGTTCTAACTAGCTTTTCACCGGCACTCTTTCCGTCCGGCCTTCCCCTAGGCTCTTTGCTAGTCTCTCTCTCCGGTAATTTCCCACTTCTTCCCATTTTTTGCCTCCTAGGTTTCCTATCTGAGTCACGGCACCATTTGCTGCTCCTCCGCACACGGAGGAGCCACACCGGACTGGACGCTTGTTGTTCCCTTTTTTTACAAGTCCTTTCTATAGTAAAGTAAGAATAAGTAAACAGCAAACTCCCAAAGCAAGAATGAGTAGAGAGAAGTGAGAAAGAATGAAGTAACGAACTTCCCTGCGAACTCTCCAACGCACTCTCCAACCAACCCACACCACCATGCCGTCTCTCTCCTCCTATATAGTCCTCTCCACCAATCTGTGCTCTGCTACCCACACGCCGAGCGCGCCGCTCTCCTCCAATCAGGAGTGGCTCTTGCAGCTTATCAAGTTGGTAAGGGGAAGCTGGGTAGAAGCTGTACGCTCCTCTCCCAGCGCCACATTGTGGGAGAGCAGATGCATAGAATAAGTCTTAATTCCATTAACGGTATAGTCCGAGTTGCTCCCCACAGCTTTCCATACCTAAAATACTCTCATGGGCTCTTCAGCCAGATCTGAGTGCCTTAAGGGCTGATTCTGAGGCCAGAGTGCTGTTTAGGACATCTGCCATTCTACAAGACTGCTGTGTATCGCACTTCCCATGCTACCTATATTTTATATAGTCTAAGTATTGTATAAACTAAAATATACAACACTAGGAGTATGCTATCAGTAATTACACTACCAATCTCAGTGATTATAAATAAGAATTTTAGCAACTATACTGATTCTGAACAGTGATTCAATGATTCTGTTTTTAAATTTAAAAATGCCCCTGAACTTGAATGTTTCTGTGTAGCTCCTCATAGAACTACAAGCTTTAGAATTTCTATGCTGTTTAGCATTTCATCTTCTGTGCCAACTTGATTTTTACACTGCCAGTTTATAAAACACTTCACAGTCATGTGAACCTTACCATAAGATAGGACTGTGTAGAATAAATCCTTTAACTACAAAGACAATCTTATCTCACAAGGGAGGAAGATCCAGAGGGGTCAAATGACTTGCTAATGTCACTTAGCTCTGTTGGCACAGAAACAAGGAAAGCTCTCAGCTTCCTGCCACCTCCCCTTACACCACCTGCCTCAACTAGATGAGCCTGTAATTTTAAGGACGCTCAGGCCCCATGAGTTTAAATGAATTTTTCAAGGTTACATGACAAGTACCAAAGCCAGAAGTAAAAATTATTGCTTCCATCTTTCTCTTCCTTGTCCACAATGGAAGTTTGATGTACACTTATGCATTATTCAAATATCATTTACAACCAAGAAGCATTATTTTTCCCCAAAAATAACAATGACACTACTTTTTCCATTGAGGAAGTTATTTTAATGGATCATGCAAACATACTTGTTTTGTTTTTTACTTTGAGATGCAAAGAAATGAACAAGCAGACAGAGAAGTGGTATTCACCCTCTAGTTCACTGCTGAAATGTCCACAGCAGTCAGGGCTGGCCCAGGAGCAGGGAACCTAATCATCTGAACCATCACTTGCTAGCTACCAGGGTCTACATTATCTGAAAGTTGGAGTCAGGGGCTGGAACCGGGAATCAAACCCAAAAACTCCAATGTGGGACACAGACATCTGAACCATAAGGCTGCACCCTGGCTTCCAGACTTGTTTTGTCACCAGTCCTCTGAAAATTAAAGTTAATTACAACCTGAAATCCAAGACTAAGTAGTCCTCAAGTGTGTGTGTCTATGCAAGTTTATGCATGAGAGTTACTTAGGTTGCCCAAGAGTCTGCAGTTTAGAGAGAACAGAAGAGTGAAACATGTGTCAGAGGATGTCAGCATTGGAGAGGTGGCTGTGCTCTAGTCAGAGGCTGAGGAGGACAAGTCCACAGAGAGCAGCAGCACCAAGGGAGAATGCTATACTAGCAAGTAAGGAGAAAAAATGTTGAAAAACAAATATGTGAAAAGGATTTATTTATCTGGAAGACGGAGTTATAAAGAAGGAGAGACAGGGAGGGGGAGAGAGAGATCTTCCATCTGCAGGTCAACCCACCAAATACTCACAATGGCTGGGACTGGGTCAGATCAAAGCCAGGATCTGGAACTCCACCCAAGTCTCCCTCATGGGTGGCAGGGACTCAAGAACTTGGGTTGTCTGCTGCTTTCTCAGATGCATTGGCAGAGAGCTGGATGGGAAGTACAGCAGCTGAGACACAAACAGTGGCCATATGGGATGCCAGCATCAGTGGCAACAGATTATCCTAATGCATCACAACACTGGCTCCAACAAATGAACTTAGGTAAACAAGTCCAAATGCCAGGGAAACATCACATAAAATGCCAAGGATGAGCATTGTGGTGCAGCAGGGTAAACCACTACTTAGGAGGCATACCTCATTCTTAAGTATGAGGATGTCTTTTAACCACTTTTGTACAAGAGAGTACAAGCCAGAACACCATAGCATCTTCCAGATTCGGCACTGCCTGTTCTCAGGGGGCCCCCTACAAACTCCTGTGCTTCCGCTGGGCAGTTTGTTTTGGCTGGAGCCAGCCAGAACCCTGGGGTCATTGGAGTAGGAAATGGGATTAAAGGATTTCATGCTGCAAAACTGCTCCAAGCCAGTTTTTTCACTGAGAGACAGAGACCCAGAATGACCTCCCCGGAGCTCACAAGACCATGCCTGGACACCTGGCAGGGAAAAAGTTGGAAAAAAAAAATCCAGATTCTGGAATCTTCTGGAGCATTCTAGAATATTCTAGAATTTTCCCAGAATGTCCTAGAGATTTTGTAGGATGTTCCAGAATGTTCCAAAATGCCACCTAGTGATCCTAGGGTTATTCCGGGATGCAGGTCTGAGTGGAAATTCCCCAGCCAGGTGCGGCGGGTGTCCTGGTGCTGTGCCCAGCCCGGCTATTTACACAGCGCACATAGCCTAAGCACCTGCACACATGGGAGGAGAGTCAATGGGGTGTGGCCACTCCAGGACATCCTGTGCTGATCTCTGGGGGCCGTAGTAATTTCCAGCCCATCAGAAGAGGTCCTCGGCCCCCCAAGATGGTCACCGGGCAATCTGGAATGTTCTAGGACATTCTACAAAAATCTAGAAATACTGAGAACATTCTAAAAAATTCCAGGACCCCCAAAGACTTTCACTGCATGTTCTGGGAACATTCTAGAAAATTCTGAGAATATTCACCATTGTTTCTAGAACATTTCTAAAACCCCAATGATGCCTACCTGGTGTTCAGGAAAAATTCCAAGAACATTCTGGAAACATTCTGGAAAAATTTCTGAGAGCATTCTTGAAAATTCTGAGTGTATTCTAGAACGTTTTAGTAAATTCTATGACCCCTGAAGACACTCAGCAGGTATTCTAGAAAAAGTTCTAAGAACATTCTAGAAAGTTCTAAAAAAACTCCATAAAATTCTAGAATATTCTAAGACCTGAGAAACACTCGCCTAGTGTCCTTGAAACATTCTAGAAAATTCTGGAAAATCCCTAGCCCCAGAGAATCCATAATGGAAGCTCCTGGAAGCTCCTGGAACATTCTGGAATGCCCCGGGACCTCATCCCATCCCAGTGCCAACCTGGATGTTTGCACAACCTCAGCCCTGCCCACTTCTCCCAAGGCCTGGCTATAAAGAGATGCCTGGTAGCAGCCGGTTCCAGACGACGAAAAGACGATGATGAAGGCTCTCATTCTTGCCCTTGTGGTGGGCGTGGCCTGTGCCCAGGTATCAATCACTCGCATCATTTGTGCAATGTTCCATAATGTCCTAGAATGTTCCAGAATGTTCCAGATGATTGCAATAGACTCTCTAGCAGGCCCTACGGGAGCAACTGGAATGTTCCAGAATATTCCAGGATGTTCTAGAACACATCCAGACAATTCCACAATGTTCTAGAATGTTCCAGAATCTAGCCAATTTTGTTTCTAACAATTCTAGGATGTTCTGGAATGTTCTAGAATCTCTCCCCCAGAATATTACAGAACATTCCGGAATGTTACAGACAGTCCCAGTAGACTCTAGCAGGCCCTAGGGAAGCATCCAGAGTGTTCCAGAAAAATTCCATAATGTTCTAGAATGTTCCAGAATGTTCTAGAAAATGCTTCTGGAACATCCCAGCATGCCCCAGGATGTCCCAGCATGCTCCACAATGCCCTGAAACATTCCACCATGTTCCAGCATGCCCTGGCACACCCTGAATGCCCACCTCTCCCCCTGAAGTTGAAGGCCAGAACTACTTCAAGTTCCTGGTGCAGGAGAATGGCCACATCTTCTTTCTCAATCAGAATGTGGGCACCGATGGCACTGCCACCTGCGTCACCCTTACTGCTGGTGAGCCCCCTGCACACACATGTGGATACAGCCAGCACCTGCTAGAAAGAGAGTCTGACCCTGACTGTATACACAGACCCTGAGTGTATGCAGCCAGTCCAGAGCTTGACCCTGACTGTATACATGGATCCTGAGTGTATACAGTCGGCTCCTACTAGAGACACACATTGCAACCTGAAAGCCTGACCCTGCTGTATTCAGTTAGCACCCACTAGAGAGAGATACATTCTGACCGTGACCGTATACAGTCAGTGCCTACTATGCAGAATAACTTTGACCCTGGTGCATCCTAGAGGGGCTTGGCCAGCTGTATACTGGTGGCACACACTAGAGAGAGAGCCTGACCCTGGCTGTGTTCAGGCAGCACCTACTAAATACAAGATCCTCAACCCCAGCACACCCTAGAGGGGGACTCGGCCAGCTGTATACAGTCAGTGCATA
This sequence comes from Oryctolagus cuniculus, assembly GCF_051225735.1. Lineage (NCBI taxonomy): Eukaryota > Metazoa > Chordata > Mammalia > Lagomorpha > Leporidae > Oryctolagus > Oryctolagus cuniculus. Next base: position 84,438,755 of record NC_142879.1, read on the forward strand.
CTAAGTAGATCCCATCCTGTCCGGGGTGGGCTTGGCTGACTGTATACAGTCAGCACCCACTAGATGGGGCAAGCACATACAGTCAGCACCTACTAGATATCTGGGGCAGGTTTTGCTGAATGTATACAGTCAGTGCTTACTGAACAGAACCATCCCAGCCCCATCCTATCCTGGGTGATTTTGGTTGACTGTATACAGTCAGCACACACTAGAAGGAGCCATCCTGACTGTGACTGTATACAGTTGGTGCAGACCCAGTGGTAGTTAGTGGGCACCCTCTAGACAGAGGCACCCTCGGTGTACACAGCACGGAGCCCATGCTGCCTGAGGTGCATCTGGCTGGCGGTATACAGTCAGCGCCCACTAGACAGGGCAAGTGTATACAGCTGGCGCCACCCACAGCCCAGGACCAGGAGCTGAGCGATGAGCACCTGGCACAGTTCTTGGTGTTAATGAAGGAGAACGGGATCCCCGGGAGAACATGGAGTGTGTGGCCAGCATGGGTGAGCTGGGGGTGTGGCCAGTGTGGAGGGTTCATGGCCAGGATGGGCATGGCTGTCATGAGTGAGCCAGGGGTGTGGCCAGGGTGGAGGCATGGCTGTGAGCTGGGGGCATGGCTGACATGGATGAGAATCAGGTGTGGTCTGGGTGGAGGGGAATGAACTGGTGGGTGTGGCCTGGGTGGAACATTCCAGGGGGTTCCAGAAAAATCTAGAAAACTCTAGAACGTTCCATGGAGCCACCAGGCCATCCTGTGCTGACTCAGCCAATTTCTCCTCCCTGACAGACACCTGTCCCCAGTGATGATGCTGACGCCCAGGTGAGCAGTGTGGTGCCAGCCAGTCCTCACACCTTCCCAGGGGAACATTCTAGAGTGTTTCCGAAATATCCCAGAATGTTCTAGATGTTCAGGCAACAGGAATATTCTGGAACATTCCAGAGCATTCTGCGACATTTCCAGAATGCTCCACATTTTTTTCTCATCCCCAACAGGTAAAAAGCCAACGTCTCCCTGCCCCTCACTTGCAATCTCTGCTGGAAGCTTCTGGAATGTTCTGGGATGTTTTCAGAATGTTCCAGAATGTTCTGGAATGTCCCATAAGCCTCTGTCCCCAGCTCGCTCTCAGTTTCTCTTTCTCATTGATGTCATAAACTGATTGCACACGACTGTGGATTCTGTGGTCTCTCTGGAATGCTCCCACATCTGGCTCCCAGAGGCCCTTGGGGCCCCCATGTCTGGCTCAGAATCCCCTGGGAGAAGCCACGCCCTCACTTCTGGCTCCCAGAAACCCCTAGGTCCCCTACTCCAGAGCCATCTTCCCCACCACCCACACCTTGTGGGAACATGGGGTTGGGGATCAGGACTATCAATCACCATAGCCCTGCCCATTTCCAGGCCCCAAGCCTGCACCAGGGGCTGCATTGGTGTCTCTAAAGCTCCATACAGGTCTCCATCTGGGTCTCAAAGGCTCCATATGGGTCCCCAGGGGCTCCATACGGGTCTCTAGGGCTTCATCCGGGTCTCCAGAGCTCTATCCAAGTCCCCATGGCTCCATCCATATCTCCAGGGGCTCCATCCAGATCTCTAAGGCTCCATCCAGGTCTCTAGCAGGTGCATGGGCCCACCAGGAGCTCCATCCAGGTCTCTAGGGCTCCATCTGGGTCTCGGGGGCTACAACCAGTTCTCTAACAGGTGCACAGGGCTCCATCCGGGTCCCCATGGCTCCATCCATATCTCTAGAGGCTCCATCTGAGTCTCTAGCAGGTGCCTGGGGCTCCCAGGAGCCCCATCTGGGTCTTTAGGGCTCCATCTGGGTCTCCAGGGGCTGCATCTGGGTCTCTAACAAGTGCACAGGGGCTCCATCTGAGTCTCTAGGGGCTCCATCTGGGTCTCCAGGGATCCATCCAGGTCTCTAAGGCTCCATCTGGGTCCCCAAGGCTCTACCCATATCTCTAGGGGCTCAATCTGGGTCTCTAGGGGCTCCATCCAGATCTCTAACAGGTGCATTGGGCCCCAAGGAGCTCCATCCAGGTCTCTAGGGCTCCATCTGGGTCTCTAGCAAGTGCCTGGGGCTCCCAGGAGCTCCATCCAGGTCTTTAAGGCTCCATCCGAGTCTGCAGGAGCTCCATCTGGGTCTCCAGGGATTCATCCAGGTCTCTAAGGCTCCATCTGGGTCCCCAAGGCTCTACCCATATCTCTAGGGGCTCCATCTGGGTCTCTAGAGGCTCCATCTGGGTCTCTAGCAGGTGCCGGGGCCTCCCAGGAGCTCCTTCCAGGTCTTTAGGGCTCCATCCAGGTCTCCAGGGGCTCCATCTGGGTATCTAGGGGCTCCATACAGGTCTCCAGGGCTCCATTGGGTCTCCAGGGGTTGCATCCAGGTCTCTAGCAAGTGCACCGGGCCTCCATCTGGGTCCCCAGGGCTTCATCCAGGTCCCCAGCAGGTGCCCAGGGCCCCCAGGAGCTCCATTTCCAGTCCAGCTGGAACCCTCCCCCCAAAGCTGGGGACCCCCAAGGCCCCTGGGCCAGAACCGTGGAAAATGCAGAGACTGTGGGAACATGGCTAGGCAACTCCATGAAGGCATCCTCCACGCCTCTGGCTTTCTCTCGTTGCTAGGCAACCCCGTGCAGGCTTGCCCGGGGCTGCGGGGCTTAACCCAGTTGCTAGGCAATCCCTCAAAGGTGCGTTCAGGGCCTCTGGCTTAAGCAAGTTGCTAGGCAATCCCACTCATGCACACTAATTATTTAATTATTTTTTAAATTAATTTTAAAAGAATTTTAATGAATTTTTTTTTAATTTTTTGACAGGCAGAGTGGGCAGTGAGAGAGCGAGACAGAGAGAAAGGTCTTCCTTTGCCATTGGTTCACCCTCCAATGGCTGCTGCCGCCAGCGCGCTGCGGCCGGCGCACCACGCTGATCCAATGGCAGGTGCCAGGTACTTCTCCTGGTCTCCCATGGGGTGCAGGGCCCAAGCACTTGGGCCATCCTCCACTGCACTCCTGGGCCACAGCAGAGAGATGGACTGGAAGAGGGGCAACTGGGACAGAATCCGGTGCCCCGACTGGGACTAGAACCCGGTGTGCTGGTGCTGAAAGGCGGAGGATCAGCCTAGTGTGCCGCGGCGCCGGCCAATTTTAATGAATTTTTAAATGGAATTTGAATGTCTTTTTACATTTTTAATTTTTACTTAATTTTTAATTTTTAATGAATTTTTAAATGAAATTTTTAAGAAATGTATTTTTAGATTTTCTGATGACAGCCATATTGGAGTCTGGCAAATTCTCGTTCTGACATCAGCAGCAGAATGTTGGATCCTGGCAAATTCTCATTATGACAGGAATGACAGGCATCTTGGAGGCTGGCAAATTTTTCTGACAGGAGTGGCAGCCATGTTGGAGTGTGGCAGTGTGTTTTCTGATGTCAGTGGTGGCCATCTTGGATTCTGGCAATTGTTTTGACAGGAGCTATAGCCATATTGGATCCTGACAAATTTTCTCTGACAAAAACTCAAGGGAGTCCCTGTAAGAAAAGGTGTCTTTCAGACCCAGGACCAATTTGCTGACAGAAACTTGTATGAGAATTAAAATGTTTTTCCTGAGTGACAGGTCTATTCTGAGTGATGGACAGGTTTCTGAGTGATGGACAAGGGTGACTGGGTGATGGACAGGTGTCCCCGCCAAGAGCCCTGGGACCCCCAGAGACCCTCAGAGACCCCCAGAGATGCTGAAAGACACTGAGAGAACCCCAGAGACAACTGGGACCCACAGAGACCCCCAGGGACCAACAGAGACCCTCTGGGAAGTGACTATAAGAACCTGGAAGTACACCAGAAGTACCCAAAAATGGGTATAAACAGAACCAAAGTGACTGAAAATGGGTATACAATGGCCGGAAGTGGACCGGAAGTGACTTAGGAACCCAGAAGTAGACTAAAGTGAGTCTGAGAACCCCGAAGTGACATAAATTAGCTGGAAGTTAGTGACTGTAGGAATCGGGAAGTTGACTGGAATTGACTCTGGGAATGCAGAAGTGGACTGGAAGTGGGTCTAGAATGACCAGAAGTGGGTTTAGGAAATTGAAAGTGGACCAGAAATGAATGCAAAGAGGGGAGGGAAGGAAGGAAGGGATGAGTCATGCTGAGACTCCTGCTGAGTCATCAGGAAATTCTGCTGAATCATCACTAGCACACACCTCGTGAGCCATCATTATACATACCCACTTAATCCTCATTATCCCAGACCTGGTGAGTCATTGAGAAACTTCTGCTGAGTCACCATTTTATACCTGCTGAGTCATCATTACCTACCAGGCATCCTTACCCACAAAGGTAGACAACTACACCTGCCAAGTCATACTCTTAGGCCAGTGAGTCGCACTTCTAAAATTGCCGAATCATGCTTCCAGACCTCCTGAGTCGTGCTTCTAAACTTGGTGAGTCATGCTTCAAACATGAACCCTAACCTGAATCCCATCCCCACCCTAACCTTGACATCAAACCTAACCTGCTGAGTCATGGCACCAGGCCAGCTGAGTCATGCTTCTACCCCTAAATCTAACCCAAGGTTGCAAGGAAGGAAGGAGGGGCCCCTTGCACCTGCTGGGACTGGATGGAGGTCCTGAGGACCCCATGCACCTGCTGGAAACCAGGATGGAGCCCCTGGGGACCCAAATTGAGCTCTGGAGACCCAGATGGAGCACTGGAGAACCAGATGGAGCCATGGAAACCCAGATGAGGCTCCTAGAGACTGTATGGATCCCTGTGCACCTGCTAGAGACCCGGATGGAGCCCTAGAGACCTGGATGGAGGCCCCGGTGCCTGGATGGAGGACCTGGGGACCTGGCTGGAGGCCTGGAGACCCAGATGGGGCAATGTATACCTGCTAGAGACCAGGATGGAGCTGCTGGGGACCACCCTATCTCTCAGGACCCCTTGACAGGGCTCAGGTCTCTAAAGAGAACATGTGGGGACCAGGTAGGTGGTAATGATGAGTCAGCAGAAATTTCATGATGACTCAGAAGGTATGGTAATGATGACCCAGCAGAAATTTCATGATGACTCAGCATAAATGGATGGTGCTGACTCAGGAGTGAGGAAATGGATGCACAGGAGGAAGTGGTGGCCCTTTGTGAACTTCTGGCTGTGGGAGACCCTGAGGAAGTGTGCTCCCAGCACTGAAGGATGCAGGATCTCTGTACTTGCGAACTCCAGATAGCTGGGTCTGGGGAGAGTGCAGGGGTGACCTGTGCAGGCCCTGCTGCAGCCACCCTGGGACCTTGAGGCCAACCCATGGGTGCCACAGGGCCCCTCAGGGTCTCTCCCAGCCAGTGCTGTGCCAATCCTCCCTTCTTATCTCTGGCTCTCAACTGATTCTGGGATTTTTCCAACCCGGAGGTGGGTCACCAGACCAGAGGTCAGGGAATGGTGGGGGGTGAGGGCCACCAGGTGCCCCGTGCACCCTGTGGGAGCCAACCCATGACCCCACCACATGGCTGTGGAGGAAGGCTGGCTGCAGGGTTTCTGGAGGCCCCAGGGCTGGGAGAAGCTGTGTTTGAAGAATTCACAAATACAGTGCATTGAAGCCAACCACTACCACCCCCACCACACCCCTACTTCAGGGTTCTGGCAAATCCCAAACCAGGAGTTTGGGACCAGGAGTGGTTCAGGAGGTGACCTCGACTCCTTACTCTGAACAGCTCCAAAGTGCCTGGTGCACCCAGCGGGAGCTCAGCGCCTTGACCTCCCATCCTCCTGCCCTTGCCACCAGGATGCCCAGCTCCCAGAGCCTCCAGGAGGCCTGCAGCAGACCCGCAGGTTCAGGCGCACTGGGTTGTGCATCCAGAGCTAACCCAAAATACAGGCCCAGCTCAAGTGTCACCTCCCCACAAAGTCTCTGTCTCCTACTCCCTCCCAGAAGGGCGCAGGCCAGCACCTGGCACTGGGAATCACCACATTTGCGGTAAACCTGCTCTCCCATGAAGGAAGGTGCCCCTGTGGGAACCCCACTCCACCTGTGAGCAGGGCTGGGGAAGAAGGCTGAACCAACCTCCACCCTAGGACTGCAGCCTGGGAAAGTCCAGGGCCCCAGCACCCTTGCCGAGCATGGAGTCTCCCTAAGTGTGCTCTGAGCCAGGGCCTCAGTCGTCAGCAGCTCCCTTGCTTCCAGAATCTGCTGCAGGGCAGCTCAGGCTCAGCCAATTGGAGGGCTTCGGGCCAATCCTCGCTTCCCTGGGGCAGGACCAGCGCTGCCAGAACACCAAACGCTGGGCTGATTATAAAGGTGGTGGTCATTGGTGGGCAGCTTGTAGTTGCAGTGTGTGCGGTTGACGTGTGTGCTGTTAGGTTCTTGTCCATTTTGTACCTTGGGGCTAGAATGCAGGTGATGGCCCGAGAGTCAGGAGGGGCAGGAGAAGAAGAGACAGACCTGGTGAGTGCGACCTTCCACCTCTTGCGCCAGCTGAGGCTTGCAGCACGTGCTGCAATTGGGGAAGCAATGAAGGCCGAGTCTCAGCAGGACAACCTAGTGCACAGTGCTTATTTGCTCACTGATGCAGCATCTATGTGGTCTGCATTGGCAGTCAGAAGGAAGGGTTTGGTAGGAGGGTGCTGGAGATGCACTGGGCCCTCATGCAGCTGCCTGCTGTAGGCATCCAGGGCAGCAGAGTCCTGCGGGGTCCCTAGAGATCCTGGCCATGCTGTGTCTCCATCATCCACCCTCCTGCACTGATGCTGGAGACAGTGCTTCTGCGGTTCATATCTCATTGGAATCCATGGTCATTTTCTCATGATGGGCTGATCTCACACAGTGACAATCATGGAACAAATCACTGTTCTGTGGCATCTGCCTCCCAGGAGCATTGCAGGTGGACAGGGGGAAACGGGTGACTGGTGGCACCTCCTGTGCATGGTCTCTGTCCCATCCTGGACCGAAGGTGGAAAGGGAAGGAGAGGAGCTGGCTCAAAGCAGTCCCGCTGCGGGTTCCATCAGGTGCAAAATGTCTCCCGATTGCGGTTAACCTTGCAGAGAAACTGTCTCCTTTTGTGGGCAAGAGACAGCATCTGCTTTATTAGCTGTGCAGTGTATTGATAATTAAAATTTGGGCATCCCTCTCTATAGTCCTCACAGCATAGTTACATTCTGAGGAACTGATGAAACTGCTCAGTACTTCGGGGCTGAGTGTAATATTAGGTGGGCAAGCCTGTTGTTGGCTTTTGGTTTATAGCTATTGGGCAACTTTATTTGGTAAAAATGCATTCAGGCTCAGTAGTGTATTCAAGGATGACCACTTAGTGAATTGTCTTTTCTTTTTTTTTTTTTTTTGTAAGAATAAGAGTATTGAAGACTGGGTTGAGCTACCTATGGCAAAACTCCACCATTCCTGGGAAGGCCACAATTGGCAAGAAAAGCAGGTAGCAAGCTTTCATCAAGTAAGTTGAGATTCCTGTGTTTGCAATCTGAAGAGCTCACTGCTGAGCTGGGAGGGGAACTGCTCTGAGCACAACTCATTAGAGAACTGCTCTTGCAGACCTTCCCCGAAGGAAGCACTGTTGTGGTCAGAAGCATTCCAGGAGCTGCTGGCCAGCAATTGTGAATTAGGCTTGAATTGAATCCATTGCAAGTATCACAAGAGTGCAGAAAGGCTGTGTCCTCAAATGAGCAGCTCACCAGGCAGAATTTGACTTAACCTAGAAGGTCTGTTTATCTCTGTTTATTTCGCAGCATATTCACACCAGGTGGGGAAGATAAATCAGCCTTAAGCTCTGTAATGGCAGTGCTCTTGGTTGAGGCTGAGGATGCTTTTCATTGCATGCAGTGTTTGCAAGAGACTTAGTTCCCTGAGGATTTATGCCTCTCCTGTAAATACATTTTTGGCACTAAAACAAACTGAAGTATTTCTGTTTTAGTAGTATGGAACCAACTTAAGTATTTTGCCTACAGGCATCTTTGTCTTTAAAGAGCTAAATCCGCAGGATTACAGGATTGAGTAAAAACGAGAATAGCTAATCCTAGTACTAGAAAAGCACAAGGGATTATTTGATCATTAGCTTCCTCATATTCCTCATGTTTCTTTTTAGTTTTCTACCTTCTCTTCCCTACCTACAGATGGTCTGGCTGTATTGGAGGTTTTTCTAAAAACTGAATTCTGTGAAGAAAATATAGGCTACTGGCTAGCTTGTGAAAACTTCCAAAAAAAAAATCCACCCACCCCAGAAGCTATCCTTATATCCAAGATAAATACATGCACTCTTCTTAGAAAAAGGCCCAAAAGAGGTTAGACACAATTCCTCATTTCAGCATAAAGTGTACACTCTTGACATCAAGAAGCAACAAAAGAAGTAAAGACATAAGACTAAAGCAAGGGCCAGGGAATCTGAAAAGCTTCCTCTCCTGGTGTCCTGTCTTTCAAATAAGTCTCCCCAGACCTGGCAGGTGGAGCTCATCACACATTACCACTTCTGATTTTCACTTTCCAAGAGCAGAGCCCCCTTCTCTAACAAAGGATAATGAGTGATCTTTGTTTCAGATGAACATGCTTTCAAACCAAAACTCTTATTATCCAAAATATACAAGAAGCCATGACTCCCAGCTTTACACTTGCCTGGAAAATGGTGTATTGCTTGATGGAGAATAACTTTTTGAAGTTGTATTTATTTGCAAGGCAGAGTTACAGAGAGAAAAAGAGAGGGAAAGACCGCTTCCTGCTTCCTTCCTTGGGCAGAGGTCAGGGATCACAAAGTGACCTAAAGTGACCAGTTCGAGGCAGAAATCCCAGAGGTGCCACTGGGGCCTGGGCCGGGATGCGGGCGGGGCACAAGCAGATGGGAGATGCCCAGGACCTGTGGGCCAAGGCTGCAGGTGTTTCTGTTGGCCCCCAGGCACCCGCAGGGCCTCAGCTGCTCTCATAATGGAACCGCACATGCACCAAACATTGGGGGATCAAACCAGCAGATGGAGGACTCTATGCCTTTCAAATAAATCTCTTAAAATAAATAAAAAAGAAATGCCAAAAAAAAAGAGCCAGCTAAATACAAGTGAACTGTATGGAGACAAACACCAATATTACATTACTCAACTCTCCACTGCTCCAATGAACAAAGAAGACAAATAAGAGGGATATAGGCCTCCCCTTTTTTGTTATCCTACCCTTGGTTCCAACTAGCATGGGCTTCCAGAAAATGTACAGGGAATACAATCTCTGCTGTGGTCAATACATGATCTCAGAATTTCCCTTATTCATTTGCCTAACAGATTTTGATTATGTTACTCTAGGTAAAGGGAAGGCAACAAAACTGCCCTTTTCCACCATTTTTAAAATCTATTATTTATTTGAAAGGCAGAGTTATAGAGAAGGGGTAGAGACAGATCTTCCATCTGCTGGTTCACTTCCCAAATTGGCCTCAGCTGAGCCAATCTAAAGCCAGGCGCTTCTGCCAGGCCTCCCACATGAATGCAGTGGTTCGAGCACTTGGGCCACCTTCTGATGCTTTCCCAGGCACATTAGCAGGGAGCTAGATTGGAAGTGGAGCAGCTGGGAGTTGAATCAGCACCCATATGGGATGCTGGCACAGCAGGCCATGGCTTTACCCACTGTGTTGGTACTGTGTTTGTGTGTGTGTCTGTGTATGTATGTATTTTTATTGCAAAGACACATTTATTTATTTGAAAGGCAAGGTTAGAGAGGGAGAGACATAAGAAGAGAGATCTTTCAACCTCTGGTTCACTCCCCAAATGTCCACAACAGCAGAGGCTGGGCCAAGCCAAAGCTTTGAGGCTGAACAGCAGATAATCTTTAGTTATTAATTTAAAATGAATAGGCTGTAGCTGGTGCTGTTGCATATAAGGTAAAGCCACCACATGCAGTGCTGGCAAACATTATGGGCACTGGTTCATGTCCCAGCTGCACTGCTTCTAATCTAACTCCCTGCTAATGTGCCTGGGAAAGCAGCAGGAGATGGCCCAAATACTTGGGTGCCTGAATCCATGTGGGAGACCTGGAAGAAGCACCTGGCTTTGGATTAGCCCAGCTCCAGCTGCTTGCAGCCACGTGGGGAGTAAAACAGCAGACAGAACATCTCTGTTTATTTATGTGTCTCTCTCTATAATTCTGTCTTTCAAATAAATAAATAAATCTTTAAAAAGGGTTTATTAACGTATACTATAATCCAATCCAGTAAAAGTAAGAGAAGTACTAAATATTACTACCTATATTATTTATTTTTTATGTTTTAATTTTTTAAACTTTTATTTAGTAAATATAATTTTCCTAAGTACAGTTTATGGATTACAAAGGCTTCCCCCCTTAACTTCCCTCCCACCAGCAGCCCGCCCATCTCCCACTCCCTCTCCCACTCCATTCACATCAAGATTAATTTTCAATCATCTTTATACACAGAAGATCGATTTAGTATATATTAAGTAAAGATTTCATCAGTTTGCAGCACACAGAACATAAAGTGTAAAATACTGTTTGAGTACTAGTTATAGCATTACTTCACATTGGAAAACATATTAAGGACAGAGATCCCACATAAGGAGAAAGCACACAGTGATTCCTGTTGTTGACTGAACAATCTGACACTCTTGTTTATGGCATCAGAAATCTCCCTGGGCTCTAGTCATGAGTTGCCAAGGCTATGGAAGCCTCTTGAGTTCACTGAGTTCGATCTTACTTAGACAAGGTCATAGTCAAAGGGGAAGTTCTCTCCTCCCTTCAGAGAAAGGTACCTCCTTCTTTGATGGCCCGTTCTTTCTACTGGGATCTCACTTACAGAGATCTTTTATTTAGGTCCTTTTTTTTTCTTTTTTGCCAGAGTGGCTTTCCATACCGAAAATACTCTCATGGGCTCTTCAGCCAGATCTGAGGGCCTTAGGGGCTGATTCTGAGGCCAGAGTGCTGTTTAGGACATCTGCCATTCTACGAGACTGCTGTGTATCGCACTTCCCATGCTACCTATATTTTATATAGTCTAAGTATTGTATAAACTAAAATATACAACACTAGGAGTATACTATCAGTAATTATACTACCAATCTCAGTGATTATAAATAAGAATTTTAGCAACTATACTGATTCTGAACAGTGATTCAATGATTCTGTTTTTAAATTTAAAAATGCCCCTGAACTTGAATGTTTCTGTGTAGCTCCTCATAGAACTACAAGCCTTAGAATTTCTATGCTGTTTAGCATTTCATCTTCGGTGCCAACTTGATTATTGCACTGCCAGTTTATAAAACACTTCACAGTCATGTGAACCTTACCATAAGATAGGACTATGTAGAATAAATCCTTTAACTATAAAGACAATCTTATCTCACAAGGGAGGAAGATCCAGAGGGGTCAAATGACTTGCTAATGTCACTTAGCTCTGTTGGCACAGAAACAAGGAAAGCTCTCAGCTTCCTGCCACCTCCCCTTACACCACCTGCCTCAACTAGATGAGCCTGTAATTTGAAGGACACTCAGGCACCATGAGTTTAAATGAATTTTTCAAGGTTACATGACAAGTACCAAAGCCAGAAGTAAAAATTATTGCTTCCATCTTTCTCTTCCTTGTCCACAATGGATGTCTGATGTACAGTTATGCATTATTCATATATCATTTACAACCAAGAAGCATTATTTTTCCCCAAATTTAACAATGAAACTCTTTTTTTCCATTGAGGAAGTTATTTTAATGGATGATACAAACATACTTGATTTGTTTTTTAATTTGAGATGCAAAGAAATGAACAAGGAGACAGAGAAGTGGTATTCACCCTCTAGTTCACTGCTGAAATATCCACAGTGGTCAGGGCTGTCCCAGGAGCAGGGAACCCAATCATCTGAGCCATCAGTTACTAGCTCCATGGTCTGCATTATCAGGAAGTTGGAGGCAGGGACTGGAACCAAACCCAAAATCTCCCATGTGGGACACAGGCATCTGAACCACAAGGCTACACCCTGGCTTCCAGACTTGTTTTTTCACCAGTCCTCTGAAAAGGAAAGTTAATTACAACCTGAAATCCAAGACTCTGGAGTCCTCAGGTGTGTGTATCTATGCACGTTTATCCATGATAGTTACTTATGTTGCCCAAGAGTCTGCAGTTTAGAGAGAACAGAAGAGTGAAATATGTGTCAGAGGATGTCAGCATTGGAGAGGTGGCTGTGCTCTAGTCAGAGGCTGAGGAGGACAAGTCCACAGGGAGCAGCAGCACCAAGGGAGAAAGCTATACTGGCAAGTAAGTAGAAAAATTGTTGAAAAATAAATATGGGAAAAGGATTTATTTATCTAGAAGGCAGAGTTATAAAGAAGGAGAGACAGGGAGGGGGAGGGAGAGATCTTCCATCTGCAGGTCAACCCACCAAATGCTCACAATGGCTGGGTCTGGGTCAGATCAAAGCCAGGATCTGGAACTCCACCCAAGTCTCCCTCATGGGTGGCAAGTGTGGGGAGCAGCTCGGACTAGACTAAGTTACTGGAATTAAGACTTATTCTATGCATCTGTTCTCCCACAATAAGGCGCTGGGAGAGGAGAAAACAGCTTCTACCCAGCTGCCTCCAGTTCAACCAATAAACAGCAGGACTTGCTCCTGATTGGAGGAGAGCAGCGTACTCGGCGTGTGGGCAGCCGAGTTGGGATTGGCAGAGGAGGACTATAAAGGAGGAGAGAGACGGCATGCACCAGGAACATCTAAGGGGAACATCTAAGGGGAACACCTGTGCAGCCCCCGAGAGAGCCGGCCGGCGGTGTGCCGCTCCCCTGCGGAAGTGGGGAATGTGGCCAGGGGGAACTGCCCTTCCACGCAGGTGGAAGGGACAGTAGCCAACCCGGGAAGAACCAGCAGCAAACCCGGGGAGGGCCGAGCAGACCAAAGAACAGCGCAGGGTCCTGTGTCGTTCCTCCACGAAGAGGGGGAGCGACATAATGGTGCCGTGACTCGGATAGGAAACTTAGGAGGGAAGAAACGGGAAGAACTGGGAAAATACCGGAGAGAGAGACTAGCAAACAGCCTTGGGAAAAGCCGGACGAAAAAGGTGCCGGAAGAAGCCTATTGAAAGCCTAGGCATAGACTCAGATACGGACTATGGGGGGAAGCTGGGAGAAATCTCTAAGGTCAAAGGTGAAAGTGAAAGCTAGAACAAACTCGGATGCGGACTGTGGGGAGAGGCCAGGAGAAATGAGGGAGGAGTATTGTTGGAGGAAAGCTTGGGGAAACATACCGGGTAGAGAAAAATGTTAGGGAAATTGAAGCTGCGGGGGGCAGGCCGAGGCGGAGACGAAAGCCACTTTGGGATTCTCAAGTTAGCCCGGGAATAGGGGGCGAAAAGTTGAAACCAGAAGCGGAAACGTAAGCCAGATTGGGATCCATCTGATTAGCCCGGGGAGCAAAGGACGGGAAGCCAAATCGTGGGGCGGAGACGTGAGCTGGGTTGAATTCATCAGGTTAGCCCGGGGAACTTGGATTGAATGCTAGTGGCGGAGACGTAAGCTACGCTGTGTGACTCGCGGAGGCTGCCGCGCGCAGAGAGAGCATGCGGGGCACAAGTAGATAGGGAACGCTGGGCTAGTGAGAGACCACGGAGTGTGCGCGCGAAGCGAAGCCACGCAGATAAGAGAAGCGGGCTGAAGCGGCTCAGCCGGGAAGCCGCCGAGAAGCAGCCTCGGGGCGGGCACCGGGAAGCCGCGGGGATAAGAGAAACAGAAGTTTAGAAGTAAAATGAGAGAAATAGGAATGTTGGCAGACAGAAGTAAAATGGGAGAAATAGGAATGCCCGGAGATAGAGAAATAGAGAAATAGAAAGGCCTCCCCACAATACTGCAATGAGAAGGCTTGGATTCGGTCTGCCTGATTAGTGAGGCGATGAGCACCTGCGGGCGGCTAGCAGCTTATGCGCCGCAGGTCACCGAAAACAGGCACGTTATCAACACCAATAAGTCACCCCACAACATGGCAATGAGAGAGCTTGGATTCGGTCTGCCTGATTAGGGCGGTAAGCACCAACAGGCGGCTCGACCAGAGTATGAGCTGCAGGTCACCGAAGATAGGCACGAATCAACACCAATAAGCCTCCCCACAATATGGCGCTGAGAAGGCTTGGATTCGGTTTGCCTGATTGCTAGGTTTTGTAAGCACCTGCAGGCAGAGCAGAGCATGCGCTGCAGGGCACCGAACACAGGCACACATCAGCGCCTAAAAACCTCCTCACAACATGGTGAAGAGAGGACCCGGATTCGGTTTGCCTGATTGATAGGACTTGTAAGAACCTGTGGCAACTCTAGCAAGCAGAGCAGAGTGTGTGCCGTGGGACACCGAAGACAGGCGCGTATCAACGCCAAAAAAAATAAAAAGAAAGGGGGATCTGTGGGGAGCAGCTCGGACTAGACTAAGATACTGGAATTAAGACTTATTCTATGCATCTGCTCTCCCACAATAAGGCGCTGGGAGAGGAGAAAACAGCTTCTACCCAGCTGCCTCGAGTTCAACCAATAAACAGCAGGACTTGCTCCTGATTGGAGGAGAGCAGCGTACTCGGCGTGTGGGCAGCCGAGTTGGGATTGGCAGAGGAGGACTATAAAGGAGGAGAGAGACGGCATGCACCAGGAACATCTAAGGGGAACATCTAAGGGGAACACCTGTGCAGCCCCCGAGAGAGCCGGCCGGCGGTGTGCCGCTCCCCTGCGGAAGTGGGGAATGTGGCCAGGGGGAACTGCCCTTCCACGCAGGTGGAAGGGACAGTAGCCAACCTGGGAAGAACCAGCAGCAAACCCGGGGATGGCCGAGCAGACCAAAGAACAGCGCAGGGTCCTGTGTCGTTCCTCCACGAAGAGGGGGAGCGACATAATGGTGCCGTGACTCGGATATGAAGCCTAGGCAGGGTTCAGTGTCGTTCCTCCACGAAGAGGGGGAGCGACAGCAAGGACTCAAGAACTTGTGTTGTCTGCTGCTTTCTCAGATGTATTGGCAGAGAGCTAGATGGGAAGTACAGCAGCTGAGACACAAACAGTGGCCATATGGGATGGGATTAATTTTTAATTTTAATGAATTTTTAATAAATTTTTAAATGAAATTTTTAAGAAATGTATTTTTAGATTTTCTGATGGCAGCCATATTGGAGTCTGGCAAATTCTCGTTCTGACATCAGCAGCAGAATGTTGGATCCTGGCAAATTCTCATTATGACAGGAATGACAGGCATCTTGGAGGCTGGTAAATTTTTCTGACAGGAGTGGCAGCCATGTTGGAGTGTGGCAGTGTGTTTTCTGATGTCAGTGGTGGCCATCTTGGATTCTGGCAATTGTTTTGACAGGAGCTATAGCCATATTGGATCCTGACATAATTTCTCTGACAAAACCTCAAGGGAGTCCCTGTAAGAAAAGGTGTCTTTTGGACCCAGGACCAATTTCCTGACAGAAACTTGTATGAGAATTAAAATGTTTTCCTGAGTGACAAGTCTATTCTGAGTGATGAACAGGTATCTTAGTGAAGGACAAGGGTGATGGGTGATGGACAGGTGTCCCCACCAAGAGCCCTGGGACCCCCAGAGATTCTCAGAGAACCCCAGAACCCCCAGAAAACCTGAGACCCCAGAGACCCTCAGAGACCCCCAGAGATGCTGAAAGACACTGAGAGAACCCCAGAGACAACTGGGACCCACAGAGACCCCCAGGGACCAACAGAGACCCTCTGGGAAGTGACTATACGAACCTGGAAGTACACCAGAAGTACCCAAAAATGGGTATAAACAGAACCAAAGTGACTGAAAATGGGTATACAATGGCCGGAAGTGGACCGGAAGTGACTTAGGAACCCAGAAGTAGACTAAAGTGAGTCTGAGAACCCCGAAGTGACATAAATTAGCTGGAAGTTAGTGACTGTAGGAATCGGGAAGTTGACTGGAATTGACTCTGGGAATGCAGAAGTGGACTGGAAGTGGGTCTAGAATGACCAGAAGTGGGTTTAGGAAATTGAAAGTGGACCAGAAATGAATGCAAAGAGGGGAGGGAAGGAAGGAAGGGATGAGTCATGCTGAGACTCCTGCTGAGTCATCAGGAAATTCTGCTGAATCATCACTAGCATACACCTCGTGAGCCATCATTATACATACCCACTTAATCCTCATTATCCCAGACCTGGTGAGTCATTGAGAAACTTCTGCTGAGTCACCATTTTATACCTGCTGAGTCATCATTACCTACCAGGCATCCTTACCCACAAAGGTAGACAACTACACCTGCCAAGTCATACTCTTAGGCCAGTGAGTCGCACTTCTAAAATTGCCGAATCATGCTTCCAGACCTCCTGAGTCGTGCTTCTAAACTTGGTGAGTCATGCTTCAAACATGAACCCTAACCTGAATCCCATCCCCACCCTAACCTTGACATCAAACCTAACCTGCTGAGTCATGGCACCAGGCCAGCTGAGTCATGCTTCTACCCCTAAATCTAACCCAAGGTTGCAAGGAAGGAAGGAGGGGCCCCTTGCACCTGCTGGGACTGGATGGAGGTCCTGAGGACCCCATGCACCTGCTGGAAACCAGGATGGAGCCCCTGGGGACCCAAATTGAGCTCTGGAGACCCAGATGGAGCACTGGAGAACCAGATGGAGCCATGGAAACCCAGATGAGGCTCCTAGAGACTGTATGGATCCCTGTGCACCTGCTAGAGACCCGGATGGAGCCCTAGAGACCTGGATGGAGGCCCCGGTGCCTGGATGGAGGACCTGGGGACCTGGCTGGAGGCCTGGAGACCCAGATGGAGACCAGATCTGTATGAAGGCCCTAGAGACTGAATGGAGCCCTGGGGACCCAGATGGGGCAATGTATACCTGCTAGAGACCAGGATGGAGCTGCTGGGGACCACCCTATCTCTCAGGACCCCTTGACAGGGCTCAGGTCTCTAAAGAGAACATGTGGGGACCAGGTAGGTGGTAATGATGAGTCAGCAGAAATTTCATGATGACTCAGCATAAATGGATGGTGCTGACTCAGGAGTGAGGAAATGGATGCACAGGAGGAAGTGGTGGCCCTTTGTGAACTTCTGGCTGTGGGAGACCCTGAGGAAGTGTGCTCCCAGCACTGAAGGATGCAGGATCTCTGTACTTGTGAACTCCAGATAGCTGGGTCTGGGGAGAGTGCAGGGGTGACCTGTGCAGGCCCTGCTGCAGCCACCCTGGGACCTTGAGGCCAACCCCGTGGGTGCCACTGGGCCCCTCTGGGTCTCTCCCAGCCAGTGCTGTGCCAATCCTCCCTTCTTATCTCTGGCTCTCAACTGATTCTGGGATTTTTCCAACCCGGAGGTGGGGGCACCAGACCAGAGGTCAGGGAATGGTGGGGGGTAAGGGCCACCAGGTGCCCCGTACACCCTGTGGGAGCCCACCCACGACCCCACCACATGGCTGTGGAGGAAGGCTGGCTGCAGGGTTTCTGGAGGCCCCAGGGCTGGGAGTGAACCCTGGTACACACGCCTGCTGGAGGGCACAGAGAATGCAGCTACTCCCCCTCAGTGTGGGGTGACCCTGACACTTCACTGCCAAGGGTGGAAGCAGATACTGAGCTAGTCTTAGAGCACTGCTCTCTCCAGTCCTGTTATCCATGGGTTCTCAGTCTGGGAAGACAGGTTTCAAAGTGTTTTCAGAAGACTTGGCATCCTAAGAACTGCTGGAAACTCACAGTCAGCAGTCAGTGTCACTCTAGAGCAAAGGTGCATTCGATGTGAATAACCAGGTTTGCGTTTTGAGTCTGCAATCCTTTCAGTCTATATGTTAGGTCCCTATGTTGTTACCTGTTTCCAAGTGATTGCAAGACATTGCTGTGAAAATTTTTAAAAAAAGAATTCATAGGAAATAAATTGAGATATTAAATTTTGTGTTTTTTATTTTTATTTTTTGGCAAAGTTAGACGGTGAGAGAGAGATATAGAGAAAAATCTTCCTTCCATTGGTTCACCACCCAAATGGCTGCTACGGCCGGTGTGCAGCACTGATCCAAATCCAGCTGCCAGGTACCTCCTCATGGCCTCCCATGTGGGTGCAGGGCCCAAGCAGTTGGGCCATCTTCCACTGCCTTCCTGGGCCACAGCGGAGAGCTGGACTGCAAGAGGAGTAGCCAGGACTAGAACCCAGTACCCATATAGGATGCTGGCACTACATGTGGAGGATTAACCAAGTGAGCCACGGCACTGGCCCCAATTTTGTGTTTTTCCACACCCCCTTGTCCCTCAGTCTTCCAGAGGCAGTCACAAATTTTTGTTATGATTATCTGTACTTCTTACTTCTAAAGTAGGCTTTACAGACACATATTAGCCTCAGAGACAAGGAGTCTGTCACGTGGCATCTTTAAATGGTGGTTGCTCAATGGAGGCTTTATCATGACAGACAGTGGAGAAGCAGAATTCTGATGCATGAACGGCCTCCCTAGACACAGTCTTATTCCATGTGCCTTCATAAGTCTCCATCCCCTGTGTCTCCAGCACCTCTTTTTAAAAAAGATTTATTTGAAATTATATAGAGGGCCAGTGCCATGGCTCACTAGGCTAATCCTCTGGCTGTGGCACTGGCACACTAGGTTCTAGTCCTGGTTGCTCCTCTTCCAGTCCAGTTCTCTGCTGTGGCCCGGGAAGGCAGTGGAGGATGGTTCAACTACTTGGACCCTGCACCCGCATGGAGACCAAGAGGGAACACCTGGCTCCTGGCTTTGGATTGCCACTATGCACTGGCCGTGGTAACCATTTGGGGTGTGAATCAATGGAAGGAAGATCTTTATCTCTCTCTCGCTGCCTAACTCTGTCCAAAAAAAACCCATGAAATTTAATATCTCAAGTTATTTCCTTATCACATAGAGGGAGAGACAGAGGCATAGAGAGACAGAAAGAGCTTCCATCCTCTGGCTCACTCCCCAATTGGTTGCAATGGCCAGGGTTGGGCCCATCTGAAGCCAGGAGCCAGGCCTTTGGAGCTTCTTCTGGGTCTCCTACGTGGGTGGCAGAGGACAAAACAGTAAGGCCATCTTCTACTGCTTTCCCAGGTCTTTGGCAGGGAGCTGGATCTGAACGGGAACAGCCAGCATACAAACCAGCACCCATATGGAATGCCAACATTATAGGCAGTGGTGTAACCCACTGCACCACAATGCCAGACCCTCCATCACATCTTTCCTTGAGTGTCCATCTGTGCCTGCATCCCAAGCCAGCTGTCAGGTCCTCCAGCCCCACTGCATGAAGCCGTGATCTCCCATCAGTTATCTGCATCTCTACTCCGGAGTATTATCCTGCTACCCTAGAGTGACTTCATTGCCTGTGACTTCAGCTCATGGCAGTCTTCAGATACCTCTCTGCCCTTTGCTTGAAGTTGTTGTCTTCCTTAGGCTTCTAGATCCCCTATGACTTCAGCCTTGGCTTTTCTCTTGTGTCCCCATGCTAAATGCCTATACCCTAAGCATCACATGTGTCTTCATCTCCTGTTCTCTTCCCAGGGTCTCCACGCACTTTGAAGGTTTGGTTATGTGGTTAACTGTTGAGGAACAATGTGGTTTTCTATGAGCTTTAGCCATTGTGAATAAAGCTGCTATATATATTTTCATGTCAGTTTTTATCAAGCCATACATTTTCACACCAGCTCTGTAAATATATTAGAACATGTATGGTGTATGGCACGGTGTTGGATTCCTAATAACATGCCAAGATGTCTGATAAAGCATCTGCCCCATGATGCATTCTCACCAGGAATGAATGAGATGTTCTGCTACTCTATCCTGAAAGCATTTGTAATGTGTGTTTTTAAGTGTAACCATCCTGATACACAGTGTATCCATCTTGGTGCTGTCTAAATGTGCTCTTCCTTTATGTACAGTACATTTCTTTTTCTCAGAATTCTCTAATATTCAGATTGGTTTATATGCTTTTTTATTTATTTGACAGATAGAGTTAGACAATGAGAAAGAAAGAGAGGGACAGAGAGAAAGGTCTTCCTTCCATTGGTGCACCCCCCAATGGCCACTATGGCTGGAACTATGCTGATCCGAAGCCAGGAGCCAGGTGCTTCCTCCTGGTCTCTGACGTGGGTGCAGAGCCCAAGCACTTGGGCCATCCTCCACTGCACTCCCAGGCCACAACAGAGAGCTGGACTGGAAGAGGAGCAACTGGGACTAGAACCCTGTGCCCATATGGGATGCCAGCACTACAAGTGGAGGATTAACCAAGTGAGCCATGGTGCCAGCCCCGTATATGTTTATTTTATTATGCATTTTACGTTGTCTCTATGTATTCTGGCAGTATTTAAATTTGAAGGCATTTATTTTCCTGTTACTGAGTTCTCCAAGTTTTTGTTAAATTTGCATACAATTCCTTCAAGTGTGTATTTTTCTTTTTTATAAGATTAATTTATTTATTTGAAAGGAACAGTTACAAAGAGAGAGACACATAGTGAGACAGAGACAGATCTTTCATCACTGGTTCACTCTACAAATGACCACAATGGCTGGTCTGTGCCAGACTGAAGCCAGAAGCCTGGAACTCCATCTGGGTCTCCCATGTGGATGACAGGGGCCCAAGCACTTGGGTCACCTTCTGCTGCTTCCCCAGACACATTAGCAGGGAGCTGGATGGGATGTGGAGTTGAACTAGTGCTCATATGGGATGCCAGTGTCACAGAGCATGGCTTAACCTGCTGTGTGACAATGCCAGCCACTGTTTTGTCTTTGATAATAAGCATTCTAACTGGAGTAACTTGGTGTCTAATTGTGGTTTTGATTTGTATTTCCCTGTTAATTAGTGATGCTGAACATTTTTCATGTACTTCTTGGCCATTTGTATGCCTTTCTTTGAAAAATGAGCATTTAGATCTAATGCCAATTTTAAAATCTGTTCATTTTTCATTGAGTTTTTAAAATGTCTTAAAGGGTGTATACACCTTAGTAGGTGTATATTTTCTAAGTATTTTCTCCAATTTCATATTGTCTCTTTGTTATGTTGATTATTTTGTTTCTTTGCAGAAGTTTTTTAATTTGGTAAAATTCCAGGGCCAGTGCCATGGCTCACTTGCTGCAGTGCTGGCATTCCATATGGGCGCTGGGTTCTAGTCCCAGTGGCTCCTCTTCCAGTCCAGCTCTCTGCTGCATCCCAGAATGGCAGTGGAGGATGGCCCAAGTGCTTGGGCCCTGCACCCATATGGGAGACCACAAGGAAGCACCTTGCTCCTGGCTTTGCATCGGCACAGCGCCAGCCATAGTGGCCATTTCTGGAGTGAACCAATGGAAGGGAGACCTTTCTCTTTGTCTCTGTCTCTCACTGTCTATAACTCTACCTGTTAAATAAATAAAAAAGTCCATTTGACTATTTTTGCTTTTTTTCTTCTAGTGCTTTGTTGTCGTATCCTTCAAATACTTACTCAATCCAATGTCCTGAAGCATTTTTTTTCCAGTAGTTTCAGGTCTTACATTTAAGTCTTTAAATAATTTTGAATTGAGTGTAAAATTATTTATTTGAGAGCAGATAAACAAAAAGAGAGAGCTCTCATGTTGATTGACTCCACAAATGCCCACAAAGGACAGGACTGGGCCAAACAGAAGCCAATAGTGTGGAATTCAACCCAGCTTTCCTGCATGGTGGAAGGAACCCAGTACTTGAGTTATCCCTACTCCCTCCCAGTATCTGCATTAGCAGGAAACTGGAGTCAGGAGTCAGAGCTGGGTATCTACTAGGTACTTTGATATGAGACACTAGCATCTTAACTGACATCTTAATGCCTAGGGTAAATGAACACCTTTGAGTTCAGTTTTGTATATGATGAGAGATAAAGTTTAAATCTTCTATGTGTGAATATTCAATATTCAAAGCACCATTCATTGAAAAGACTGTCCTTTCTGCAGTGAATATTCTTAGCATTTCTGTTGAAGATCAGCTCGTAGGAGATGTTTACCTTTAGGCTCTCCAAAATTTTTTTATTAATATAAAGAGAACAGATATCATGTATTTTATAAATACAATGCTAAGAAGATATCCATAGTCCCCTCACTCCCTCCATCAATCCCCATTCACCTTTCCTTTTTCTCTATAATTTTTGCAAAAAACATAAATTCAAAAAAACATAATTTCACAATTTTCTTTTGAACCTTGGGTTTAGTGCACCACTAACCATACTATTCAACAAATAAAAAAAATCCAAAACCACAGTTTGACTAGAGTATCCACAAGGGCTTAAAACAATAATCAAATCATAAGTCCATTTCATTCTTATCTACTCTTGTATCCTATATTAATCAGAACTTATCAGGGAAGAAATGACATTTATCTTTGTTGAATTGCTCATTTCAATAAGCATAATGGTTTCCAGTTGCATTCATGTATTGCAAGACAGGGTTTCATTCTTTTTTATGACTGAGCAGTATTCCATACTACTCATTTTCTTTTTCCAGACATCAGTTAATGGGAATCTGATTTGATTGCTTATCTTAATTATTGCCAATTGAGGTGCAGTAAACATGGGGGTTATAAGTAACTCTTTCAAAGCCTGATTTCATCTTGTTTGGGTAAATTCCCATGGGTGGGATGGCTGGGTCATATAGTAGATCTATTTTCAGATTTCTGAGGAATATCCTTACTGTCTTCCATAATGGTTGTACTACTTTACATTCCTATGAATAGCGTATAAGTGTGCCTTTTCTCCAACATCCTTACCAGCATTTATTATTTTTTCATTTTTGGATGATAGACATTCTAACTGGGATGAGATGAAACTTTATGGTTTTCTTTGCATTTCCCTGATGGTTAGTGATGCTGAGTATGTTTTCATTTGTCTGTAGGCCATTTGTATTGATTGCATCCTTTGAAAATTTTCTGTGCATGTCCTTTGCCCATTTCTTAACTGCATTATTTTGTTGAAGTTGAGTCTCTTAAGATCTTTATAAACATCAGATTGCTGTTTGTACCTGAGTGAGTGCGAACAAAAGAGCTCCACAGATTGATAAAATTTGGTGGTCCTTTATTGCAGGTGGTGGAGAGTGTGCTCATGCCCTAAAGAACTCTCGACCCTGAAGCCGAAAGCAACAGGGTTTATAAAGGCAAAAACCACAAAATTGGGAGGGGAATTCATGGTTGCTAGGAATAGGGGGGAATACATGGTTACTGGTTACTGGTTACTGACCTAAAACCTATGTGAAACTAGTATCAATTATAATCTAGTATCAATAAGCTAGTATCAATAAGCTAGTATCAATTATAATATTGACAATACCAGTTACAATCTTAACAATTCCAATTATAATGTTGACATTAATCCAGGTATTGGTTTTAATCATACATAGGACATAGACAAATTACATTTTTATCATTAACCCAGGTGTAGTCTATTCACTTCCAAGCTTGAGCGATCATACTATGGGGTTTCTGTGCTCTGCCAAGTGTGATGTAGTGGACTGCTATTATTCAACTGTTTTAGATCATAGTCTCAGACCAGAGTCTCATGGTGTGGAGTCCCTACTGTCAAGGTGTTACTTCAAGATATTAACCCTTTATCAGTTATATAGTTTGCAAATATTTTCTACCACTCTTCACTTTGCTTAGTGTTTCCTTTGCAGCACAAATCTTCTAAGCTTGATGTAATCCCTTTTGTCTCTTTCTGCTTTCATTGCCTGTGCTTCTGGGGTCTTTTCCAAGAAGTCTTTCCTATGCTAATGTCTTGCAGTTTTCCCAATATTTTCCACTAGTAATTTGTTGATATCAGGCCATAGATTTAGAGTCATGATCAGTTGTGAGTTGATTTTTGTATGGGTGTAAGTACAGGTTTTGTTTCATATGTCTGCATGTTGAGATCCAATTTTCCCAACACTATTTGTTGAAGAGACTGTCCTTTCTCCAGGGATTGATTTTAGCTCATTTGTCAAAGACTAGTTGGTTGTAGCTGCATGGATTAATTTTTTTGGTTTATATTTTGTTTCATTGGTATACATGTCTTTTTCTGTTCCAGTCCCAGGCTGTTTTGTTTGTAACTGCCCTGTAGTATGTCTTGAAATCTGGTCTTCTGATACTTCCAACTTTTTCTTGTTTAATGTTGCTTTAGTTATTTGGGGGTCTCTTGTGTTTCTACACAAATTTAAGCATTCTTTTTTCTAGATCTTAGAAGAATGTTCTTGGAGTTTTGATTGGGGTCTCATTGAATCTATAAATCGCTTTGGGTAGTATGAACATTTTGATGATATTATTTTTTCCAGTGCACAAACATGAAATATTTTTCCATTTTTGTGTGTGTTCTTCTATTTCTTCCTTTAATGTTTTGTAATTTTCATTGTGAAGATCTTTCAAATTCTTAAATTTATTCCAAGGTATTTAATTTTTCGTAGGTATTATGGTTGGTATTATACTTACAAGTTCTCAGCCTGAATTCATCAAATACAAATATATTTAGCTTATCCAATTCCCAAAGGATTCAAAGTTCACTTTTTTGGTACATTATAAAAATTGTTTAAGGAGTTGTTAATTATCCATCCCAGATAATAATTCCTGTCAGATCCTTCATAGAAAGATACAATTATAAATGTGGATGTTAGTTATAAGTGTAGGTGTTGATGAATCTGCCATAGTTTACTGTGGTATTTTTGGTTAAATTTTAAGTCATTCCTGATTACAAACTGATGAGTATCATAACATTTGTGGCAGTGAAGTGTGTTCATAACTTACATTCCTACTTTCTCTGAATTCTGAATGGTTCAAGCTGGACATGGAAAGAAGTCAAAATGTAAGCTTTCTAGCCCACAGAGTTGTTGGTCTTGGTGCTTAGCAACAAAAATTCCTTTCCATTGCCCTAGTACATTACATTGCATCCTTACCTAGTCACTTACAGAGCACAGGTTTTTTGCTAAATTTACAGTATAAAAAAGGGCAGACAAGAACCCATGTTCTCATAGGCATCCTAGAAAAGTGCTAAATAAAGAAAAGGGGGGTTGGTAGCTCATTGCCTCTTTCATCTCTCCATTCATGCAAGTCATTCATAAATCCCACATAGAGGAACAAGTGAGCAGGGGTCAGGAGCAGTGCTCTAATGTTTAGGCATTTTACTTTGTGGTGGGGGTTGTATCCTTGTCAGCCTACATTCAAAAAAGATACTCTGTCCCAGGAAAACAAGAAGACTAGGAAAGTCAGCATACCCAAATTGTTTCTTTTAATTTTAAAGACTCTCTTGTGTCCAACTGTGGTCACTATGCTAAAAGGAATATTTCGAAGACTGTGAACATTTTGAATGTTGAGCAAGGAGTTGCTCTTCTATGACATGGGTGAATCTATTGTAAGAACAATATGCATGAGTACATTCTTATAGAATATTTCTGCAGTGGTTTTTGAGTTCTTACAGATTTGAGTTTTATAAAATGATGCCAAATCATTATATTTACTTGTTTACTCAAGAGACACAAATATTTTTCTTTAAAGTGAAGAAACAAATTGTAAATGTTGAGAAGCAATTAATTTTGGGATGTGGTAATTTGCAATAACCAGTAAGGATGGCTAATATATATATATGTATATATATATATGTACAAATTTAAAATGCAAACCAAGAAGTGAAAAATGTTTTTGTTACTTTAAAAATGAACGTTATAAATTCTCTCGTTAAACTACATTTCACCGGGTACGTGGCTCACAAGGCTAATCCTCCGCCTGCAGTGCTGGCACCCCAGGTTCTAGTCCCGGTTGCTCCTCTTCCAGTCCATCTCTCTGCTGTGGCCCAGGAGAGCAATGGAGGATGGCCCAAGTGCTTGGGCCCTGCACCCACATGGGAGATCGGGAGGCCATGGTGGCCATTCGGTGGGTGAACCAATGGAAGGAAGACCTTTCTCTCTGTCTCTCTCACTGTCTAACTCTGTCTGGCAAAAAATAAATAAGTAAATATATAAATTTTGCCTTGTACACTCTCAGTTCTTATTCTGAAGATGTTAAAGTGTATCACATTTTTATTGAGAAGCAAAGAAAAATGTTCCATTTTAGAATATTGAAAACATACAATTTAAATTTTGCTGAACAGCTTGTAATAGTTGAATTTGTATTTTTAGGCATAAATATGTTTTCTTCTTGATGTATCATGACAGATATATTATTTTCATGGTAGTGGAATGTATGAGGTAAATGATCCAACAGATTTGTTTTCATTAGATCAAACTTTCCATGGGGTACCTAAACTTAGAATGAGTTTGATATCACAACACTATTTACATTCTCTGTAAGAAAAATAAAGGACATTTGTCCCTAGATTTCAAATCACAGAATGAGATAGTCCAATTTATTTTTGGTTCTCAGTGAGGTATTGCTCTGTTTTATAACACCATGCTTTCATGAAAAATAGATTTTTATTCAAAAGTTCACATTTGTACCACATTTTTTTTTCTGTAGGTCTAAAATTTTTCTAAAGGTCAATCTTTCTATAAAAAAGTTCATATGTGTTGCCTGATGTAATCAATTTCTTTTTTTCTAGATTTATTTTTATTTATTTGAAAGACAGAGTTATATAGAGAGGTAGAGACAGAGAGAAAAGTCTTCAATCTGCTGGTTCACTTCCCAATTGGCTGCAAAAGCCGGAGCTGAGCTGATCTGAAGCCCGGAGCCAGGAGCTTTTCTCAGGTCTCCCACACGGGTGCAGGAGCCCAAGGACTTGAGCCATCCTCTGATGCTTTCCCAGGTGCATTAGCAAGGAGCCAGATCAGAAGTGGAGCAACTGGAACTCAAACCAGCACCCATATGGGATGCTGGCACCCTAGGTTGGGGTTTTAACATGCTGTGCCACAGCACTGGCCCCTGTAATCAATTTCTAAAGTGTATACACTGACAAGAAGAATTACACAAAGTACACTCATCTAACAAGGCATATCTTTGCTAAATTTAAAGACAATGGCTTTACCTGCTACACGTAATGCTAGCCTCAAGTATTTGCTTTGGAGCAATACTCCTCTGCAGTTTTCATAGGTTTTATCAGAAAGTATCATTTGATAGTAAATCCTTTTAGTGAATATATGAAATAGATCAAACATTGAATTTGTGAAAAAAAATGGCTGCCATTCAGATCATGCCAAGTCTAAGGCTTTGCCACTTCATGATTATATATCCTTGGGCAAACCAGTTACTTACCTCTTCATGCCTCAGTTGCATTTTCTTTAAAGTTAAAATAACAGGAGCTACCTCCATTTTTCTGGAAACATAAAATTCAGGAAACATCACCTGGTATAAAATAAATGTTAGCAATTATTATTATTATCTATTCACATTTCCCTAAATAAAGGTATTTAAATATCTGTGCCTTTATGCTTAATGTTGTAGTGTACACATTTAGATACAACTCAAAATTTATTTGAAATTATATACATTCAAGTTTTGTAAAACTTCATATTTTGCTTGACATGGTAACTCAAACTAGATTCAATTCCTTTTAATTTGATGAGTGAGCCATTTCTTATCTGGATAATGTAACTTATTCACTCATTTGTGCTTTGCGATGATACCTGCCTCTTTGTCAAAACAGTAACTAAACTGCATCATTTTTGGTCAAAAATAAATCAATAGAGTAAATTGGTATTTAAAGAAAGGGACTATTCTTTGGCAGTAATCTTAAACTAGCACATTGATGCACTTTGGTAAATGCATTGGAGACTTGCTGATTGTGTATGTACATTTGTGAATGTATGTATGGTACATGGGTGTGTGTGTGTGTGTGTGTGTGTGCTCAATTTAAAGCTACAATAAAATTGTAGCATTATCCAAAGAAATAATTCTAGAAAATCATAGTTTGCAATGATTTTTGCTCTTTGGAGATTATGATGTTTAGATGATGCCTAAAGTTTCTGTGAATTTTTTTCAGAATTCTAGTAATATACAACACTGAAATTCATAAAGAAGGGGAAAATAGTTGGGTTCAAAGATATCATTAGACTACAGAACCAATCAGCCATAATTCAGGCCTCCAAATTAAACTACTTGTATGAGAAAATTTAAGTAGTTGTATTGATGTCACATATTGTTTGCAAACAAATGTATCTTTTTAAAAATTATTTATCTATTTACTTATTTATTTGAAAGCCAGAGTTACACAGAGAGAGAAGAAGAGGCAGAAAGAAGAGAGATAGGTCTTCCATCTGCTGGTTCACTCCCCAATTGGCTGCAATGACTAGAGCTGCACTGACCCAAAGCCAGGAGCCAGGAGCATCTTCTGGGTCCCCCATGTGAGTTCTGGGGCTCATGGACTTAGACCATCTTCCATTGCTTTCCCAGGCCTTAGCAGAGAGGTGGCTTAGAAATGGAGCAGCCGGGACTCAAACTGGCATCCATTTGGGATGCTAGCACTGCCAGGCTGCAGCTTTACCCGCTATGCCACAGTGCCAACCCCAAATGTATATTAATATTACTGTATTTGGTAAACACATAACATTAGTGTTGAAAGAATAAATAATTATAAACCTCAGTGAAGGCAATTTGTCATTAGGTAACAAAACCATGCAATGCATTCAATTGAATTCTAGTCCAGATATTTTTGCATAAAGAAATTTTAAACAAAATTATATTGATGCCAAAATATTCACAATAGAATGATTCCCTGAAGTGCAAACATATGGTAATCATTTACATTGGATGATTGCTTGATAAAATACATCGATAAATTTCATGTAGTCTATCATTTAATAAATCCTTTAAATTAATTGAATTAGTTTGAGGATATGCTTTGAAGAGTGTCTATAAAAAGTGTAGGGCAATAATTTATACTGACAATCATAACTTCCCCCACCCACCCATAACCCTCCTATTTCCTGCTCCCTCTCCCATCCCAGAAGATTACAAAATTGTATGAAGGACATTTGTACAGTAAACAAATATACTGATTTCTAATGCAATATTTGAATACTTGAAGCAGGAAGGCTAAGTACTTCTTTGCCAAAATAACATGTTTTCTCCAGTGTAAAACCCATTTGCCATCCCAATACACAAAGGGATTTGGGGCAAGAAGGAAAAAAGAAGTCCACACATGCAGAAATTTTAAGCAAAACAAAATAGAGAATGTATTTAGTTTCATGAAAATCACACAAGAATTAATAGTATTCCACCCATTTCCAACAAATATTTTTAACTTTAATGAATCAATGAATTTTCAGTTACATAGCGGAAAGCTTCTACCCTCTCCCATAAAACTGAAAGAGAAATTTTTTAAAAGTAAAAACTGATGAAAGAATTCTGCAATACATGTTAATGTTAAGTAGCCCAGCAGAGTTTATTTAGAAATACAAACACACACACAGAAAATAAATACATTAAAATCTTACTGAATAGTCCAGTAATAGTTCAGGATCCAATATGTGTGCAAAAGATTCTGGATTTCCCAGTCACTTTGTATAGGAAATGATGTGCTTTGCTATGTAGCATGTACCTTTAGATTCCTGAACACCTCCACTTTGCTTCTTACCCTGAGTCCCAGCAAATACAGGAACACAGCTGTTGAGTCATTCATTTTCTGGATTTGGGAATATCAAAGAATTAATGAGTATAGAAAGTTGTACAGCAGAGACCAAGAATGTCCAAGGGAGGTCACGTAAATCAATTGATCAAGTCAAACTACTATGAATGTATACTGAATGCTCTGTTTTTAATATGTCTTACTTACCTAAAAAGACATGAGGGCTATTGCTCTCTCTCTTAATACAACTAAGGAGAAGATATCACCAATGCTCGAGAAAAATGAATACACAGCAGAGCTAATACAAAATCCCAAAAATCCAAAATAGAAAAAGTGGATATGCACTCCTTACACACACCCTGAAGTGACAATGAAGGAGAAAAAATCTAAAATTAGAAAAACTTCTTTTTTTAAAGATTTATTTATTTATTTGAAAGTCAGAGTTACACAGAGAGAGGCAGAGAAGAGAGAGGGGTCTTCCATTCACTGGTTTACTGCCCAGTTGGCTGCAATGGCCAGAGTTGTGCCAATCCAAAGCCAGGAGCAAGGAGCTTCTTCCAGGTCTCCCACATGGGTGCAGGGGCCCAGGACTTGGGCCATCTTCTACTGCTTTCCCAGGCTATAGCAGAGATCTGGATCCATATGAGCTGCCAGCACTACAAGTGGTGGCTCTACCCACTATGCCACACCACTGGCCCTGAAAATTCTTGTCAAATTAAGAACATTTAACCTTTGTTTTAGAGTGCATTATTAAAATATCTAAACTGGGGGAATACATAATTTCTTTCTTTAGAAATCAGAAGAGAAAAAGAACACTTCAAGGCTACTGTGACACCACACAGAAGGAATGGAGAATCATGACCTCAATTAGCCTAGGGACAGAATAAAAGGGAGGGAAATAGGAACAACAGAATTAAGATGAATAAGCTTTGACAGCTGAGGGAATCTGAATGTAAAGAAAAGGCATGCAGTTAACTGAAACAATAGAGATAAGTCTGAGAGGAAAAAACATTGTTAAGTCATATTAATGGGGCCAGAGCTGTGACTTAGTAAAGTAAAAAAAAAATCTAAAATTTGTTTTTAAATTATATAATTAAAAAAGATAAAAAAGATGTTCAATCTTAAGTCTCTACAGCATAAGATATACATCAATTTTCCCAGGTTCTATTTGCATTAATTAACAAAGTTTCATGGGTATAATCACTAGAGTGGCTCCAATAAGTCTTTTTTATAAAAATTATTTTTTAGTTTGACAGGCAGAGTGGACAGTGAGAGAGAGAGACAGAGAGAAAGGTCTTCCTTTTTCTGTTGGTTTACCCCCCAAGTGGCCGCAGCGGCCAGTGTGCTGCGGCTGGCACACTGCGCTGATCCAAAAGCAGGAGCCAGGTGCTTCCTCCTGATCTCCCATGCAGGTGCAGGGCCCAAGCACTTGTGCATCCTCCACTGCACTCCTGGGCCATAGCAGAGAGCTGGACTGGAAGAGGAGCAACTGGGACAGAATCTGGCTCTCCCAGCAGGACTAGAACTCAGTGTGCCTGCGCCGCAGGTGGAGGATTAGCCTATTGAGCCATGGCACCTGTCTCCAATAAGTCTTAACCTGGGATGCAACTAAATTTAACAAGGATACTCAATAGGAATTTTAGAAAATATGTATCTGAATAAAAATAAGTACTTTACTTGGTACATCTCTTTTTAACTATACTATTGTCTAAATTTCCAATTGTCAGATGTACTAAAAAAATCCCAGAAGCAGCAGAGTTGGTCCAACATGATGAAGAATAAAATAAAATTTTTCAGTTAAAACTTGCCTAGAGAAAATGAGAATTCACAAATCCCAGATTAAAATAACCAAGAAGGCCCAATAACAGAAAACTCAATGTCATCATACACTAATATTTATTACCTCAGATTTATTTAGTAAAAAGGTGATTATTCCAGCTATATCCCATTAGGTAGCCCAATTTTACCTGCTAAATCCATTAAAAGAAAAAGCACCTCATGATATATTACTAAAATCATATTGCTATATGCCATCCACCATGTCCCCTGTACCTTATACTCAATGTTAACAGATCTGATGAAATCAATAAATAAATGATGTGTCTTAACCAAGTGTGGCAAATGCATTTTGTTCCAAGTTTTTCCAAAAACCCCTCAGTCTCAGTTTGCCTTCACCTTGAAAAGACACTTCTGCGGTTTACAAATCAGTCCAGCTTCATTGGGCCTCCCTCCAATGAAAGGGGCTAAAATCCATCAAAATAAACTCTAGGCACTGTCCTTGTGCTCCCAGCAGTCATTAAGGGAGTAAATGAGCATATGGAAGACCTTTCTCTGTCTCTTCCTCTCACTGTCTGTAAGTACACCTGTCAAATACATAAATAAATAATTTATATATATACATTTATTTATATATTTATGTATATAAATATATTCAATATAAAATATATTATAGTTTAACATACAATATATTATATAATATATAATAATTATAAACAGATATTATATAATTTATTATTAATATTATATATAATATACATATATATTATTGAGATGACTTCAAAAGCCAGCGTGTGTCCAGTTTGAAACCAGGAGTTTCTCCTCCGCTCTGTGTCACAGCAACCCAGGCACTTGAACCATCTTTCACGGCTTTTTCAATCCATTGGTAAGGAGCTGGATCAGAAATAATTATAGATTTATATATAAATAATAAATTCATATATAATTATATATTTATAATAATTATATGTAATTCTATATTATGTATAGAAATATATAATATAATATATATTATAATATATAAATATATATATGATGGACCAAAATGTAGTATTCTCCATTTGGCAGAAGGGACAGGCTCCAACATCTACTGTCTATGTCAGTATGTCAGCATAATGCAGGAGGTAACCCCTCTACCAAATAAGAAAAGCTATTTCAGTTCAGCTGGACATCATTCTGCTGACTGTTGACCTTATTACTGTTAGTCTGGATGCTTTCATTGGTTGCAATCCAGAGACCCAATTTTCCCATAGATATAAACATCAGCAAACACGAAAATTTGGTAAGAAAAGCTTAAACTGAGAGTTATGATTAATAACTATTTTAACAAAATTTCTCAGAACCCATCTAATCCAAACCTTGGACAATTGGGAGCTGTTGTACTTGGCCCACCCATAATCGAAATGGATTCTAAATCCTTCAACTGCAAGGAGAGTATCATAGACATTAATGCTCCAAACGGATCCAGTTCCCTGCTAATGTATCTGGAAAAGCAGCACAGGGTGACTCAAATATTGGGGCTCCTGCACACTTGTGAGAGACCTGAAAGAAGCCCCCGGCTCCTGGTATCAGTCTGGCCTAGCCACACTCATTGCAGCCATTTGAGGAGTGAACAAACCAGGAGGAAGATCCATCTCTCCCACTCTCTCTTTCTAGTGCTGCCTTTCAAATTCATAAAAGGATCTTTACGAAAATAGATCACTTCAATAAATTTGCCATTGCTCAGTCATGATGACTTTTACTACCTTCAGTTCTTTTTCAAAAGATTTATTTATTGGAAAGGCAGAAAGAGGAGCTGGTGGTTGTGGTGCAGTGGACAAAGCTGCTATCTGTTACATTGGCATCCTGTATGTGCACCAGTTCAAGTACTAGCTATTCCATTTCTGATCCAGCTCCTTACCAATGGACTGAAAAAGCAGGGAAAGATGGCCCAAGTGCCTGGGATGCTGCCACACACATCGGAGGAAAAGCTCCTGGCTTCAACCTGGCCACACTCTGGCTATTAAAGTCATCTCAAAAATGAATTAGGTGGTGGAAGATTTCTGTCTCTCCCTCTCTCTGTAACTCTTTCAAGTAAGTAATTAAATATTTTAATATGATAAAAAAGGCAGAGAGACACAGAGACAAAGAGAGAAGAAAAGAGAAGCAGAGAGGTCTCCCATCTGCTGGTTCACTTTCTATATGGCTACAACTGTGCAAGACCAGGTTCTCAAGTCCCCATTGAGGTTACAGTTCTCCAAATTAGATGACAGGAAGGAAAGAATTTGAGCTATTATCCGTTGCTTCCTAGGGGTATTAACATGAAATTGGTTTGGAAGTGGAGTACCCAAAACTCAGATTAGCACTGCAATATAGGATGTGGGCATCGGTTGTGATGGCTAACAAATCGGCAATCCTAGAGGAAAAATCAACAGATTCCTGGACATACACAATATACCAAAATTGAGTCATGAAGACACATAGAAAAGCTAAACAAACCAAAACCAAGACAGAGAGTGGATGAGTAATAAAGACCCTCCCAACAAGGAAAAGTCCAGGATCAGACAGCCTCACTATTGAATTCTACAGGACTTTTAAAGAACTAATTCCAATACTTCTCAAACTATTCAAAAGAATTGAAAGAGAGACAATCCTCTCAAACTCATTCGATTAATCCTGCATCACCTTAATTCTTCAACTAGAAAAAGATACAGTGGAGAGAGAGTACTATAGAAAAATATCCCTGATGGGGGCCAGTGCCGTGGCACACTGGGTTGATCCTCCACCCGTGGAGCTGGCATCCCCTATGGGTGCCAGTTCTGGTCCCGGTTGCTCCTCTTCCAGTCCAGCATTCTGCTCTGCACTGGGAGGGCAGTGGAGGATGGCCCAAGTGCCTGGGTCCCTGCACCCACTTGGGTGACCAGGGAGATGCTCCTAACTCTGGCTTCCGATTGGACCAGCACCACCTGTTGTGCCATATGGAGAATAAACAGGCAGATAAAATACTTCTGTCTCTCTGCCACTGCCTCTCCCTATAATTAACTCCACCTTTCAAATAAATAATTCTTTTGAAAAAGTCAACAAACAATAAAGGCTGGTGGAGAGGGAGAGAAAAATGTACCCTAACCCACTGTTGGTGGGAATGAAGCTAGTACAGCCATTATGGAAGGCAGTATCAAAGTTCCTCAGAAATCTGAAAACAAACATACCATATGATCCTGCCATCTGACTCCTAGGAATTTATCCACATGAAATGAAATAGAATATGCATAGGCATGAGTTATCTGTACCTCATGTTTATTACAACTCAATTCACAATAGCTAACATGGAATCAACCCAGAAGTCCATCAACTGGTGACTGGAAAAAGAATATGAGCTATAAATACAGTGTAAAATACTATTCAGCCATAATTGTGAATGAAATCCTATCTTTTGTAACTAAATGGATGAACTGGAAAAAAGTATGCTTCATGAAAGAAGCCAGTCCCCAAAAGACAAATACCATATGTTTTCTCTGACTGGTGGTTTTTAATATATAGACAACGAAAAGTAGCATATGAGTTAATATGACATTTTGAGATTTGAGTATTGTTCATAGCACGTTTCTGTACTCTTTGATAGAGTAAACAACATATACTCATTGATATTTCTTCTACTACTTGCTGAATTCTTTATTTTGTAGAGGGTTAAAGCTTGTGATTCTAAAATAAAATCAAAGCATGCAGCTGTCAAAATTAAAAGAAAATAAAACGAGAAGGAGCAAGTTGGAAATATGAGACCAAGGGAAGATAGGATAGGATGTTATCAGTTTGCTCTTCAAACTGTATATATAAATTACATGAAATTTGTTCACTTAATATGCATTTAAAAATGTAAACTTAACACTGGAAGAAAAAGACCTGAGATCTGTGTTTTCTGGATCACCACTTATAAAATTTAGTCTTCATTTATGTCTGACCATATTTAATTTCTTATTTATTTATTTTATAAGAAAATTAACATCACCCTTCCTAACAAGTCCATCCTGCTTCATCCATATCTATCAGTTCCCACGATGCTAATAATTTCTCATGAACTTAAATCCATATCATCTTAAAGAGATGCAATGTGGGGCAGGCGCTGTGGCATAGCAGATAAAGTTGCTGCCTGCAGTGCTGGCAAGCCATATGGGTGCCAGTTCAAGTTGTGGCTGCTCCACTTCTGAACCAGCTCTCTGCTATGGCCTGAGAAAGCAGTAGAAGGTGGCCCAAGTTCTTGGGGCCTTGCACACATGAGAGATCCGGAAGTAGCTCCTGGCTTCGGATTGACACAGACCAGCCATTGCGGCTAACTGGAAGTAAACCAGCAGATGGAAGACCTCTCTGTCTCTGTCTGTCTGTCTGTCTCTCTCTCTACCTCTCCTCTATTTGTGCAGCACTTTCAAATAAATAAATAAATCTTTAAGAAAAAAGCCTGATTCATGTTATTATTTATGTGTTTTAGAGGCTTTCCAGATGTTGATTACATGTGCCATGAAAACCCATTAAAATGCAAATCCTATAAGAGGCAACCTTATAGGTAAAATCCAGTGCATGTGTTGAGAAAAACACACTAGCAATACATTTCAAAAAGCTGTGAAATATTATAAGTGGCTGTCAAAAGCTAAAAATCTGACAATGACTCATTAAGTCATTTATTTAGTACATAATGCTGAGAAAATCAGAAGTATTTGTTAAAACTTCTGCTAAAATGCACTAGATTTATAATTTTTAAATGCATCTTTCCTAGATATAATGCAGTCCTTTGCTATTTTAGAGTATCAGAAATTTAAAATGTTGGACTGGTGCTGTGGTGGAGCAGGTTAACACCCTGGACTGAAGTGCCAGCATCCCATATGGGGGCCGGTTCAATACTCAGCTGCTCCACTTCTGATCCTGCTCTCTGCTATTGCCTGGCAAAGTAGTAGAAGATGGCCTTGGGCCTTGGGCCCCTGTACCCATCTGGGAGACCTGGAACTAGCTCCTGGCTCCTGGCTTCGGATCAGCACAGCTCTGGCAGTTGCAATCAATTAGGGAGTGAACATCAGATGGAAGACCTCTCTCTTTCTCTCTGGCTCTCCTCTCTGTCTGTAACTCGACTTGTAAATAAATAAATAAATAAATGAATCTTTAAAACAATTAAGAAATTTAAAATGTGAAAGGTTTTTAAAAAATGTATTTCTTTATTGTGAGGCAGAGTTACAGATATAGAGAGGAAGAGAAAGAGAGGTCTTCTATCGACTGGGTCACCCCTAAATGGCCAGAATGGCTGGAGCTGGGCCGTTTGGAAGCCAGGTGCCAGAAGCCAGGAGTCAGCAGCTTCCTCCAGGTCTCTCACATGGGTGCAGGGGCCCAAGCACTCAGGGCATATTCCACTGTTTTCCTAGGCCATTAGCAAAGAGCTGGATTGAAAGTGCAGGAGCAGGGACTCAAACTGGTGCCCATGTGGGATGCTGGTGCTGCAGGTGGATGCTTAATCTACTATGCCACAGAGTGGGCCCAGGGAAAGGTTTTAGGAAGACATCTTTCATGTAGACTAGGCTGCAATATTGCAAGGTAAGGTTTATCTTTAATTCCCACACATCAGTATTCATCTTTTAGCAACTATAAATACTGAATATCATACATATAGCCATAAATATAGGTAATTGCAGATTTTGTTGTCATTCTTTCTAATTCTTTTTTTAATGTCTGCTAATAGGCCATCTTATGGATTATTATATTGATGTTACCTGTACATAACCATCAGGCATTTCCACTGTTGAAAGTGTTTATGTGTACAGGTAGATTTGTTTGTGTGTACATGAATGCACATTTGATGGAGATAGCAGACATTAATACTGTGAGAATTCCTAACGCTGATTTTAAACTTTCTGTCCTCCGCAGAGATGGCTGTCACTGAAGTAGACCACAGGGCCCCTTTTGCTGTTGTGAACTGAAATGTGCCTCCCTAAAACTCAAACACTGAAGTGCTAACCACCAACATGACTCTACCTGAAGAAAGTGCTTTTAAGTAGATAAAATGATAGATGTGTCTGTCACATCGGAGAAAGGCTTCTGGAAGAATCGAGCCTATTTAAGCCCCTTGATCTACATTTTCAACCTCTACAACTCTGAGAAGTAAAATTCCATGATTTACATCATATTCTCTGTGGTATTTTCTTAGCAAATTAATATATCCTCATTTCTGCCAGCATTTTCTGCTGTCATCTAGAAGGTCCTTGTGATAGCAGAGAAATATAGAAACTAAAAACTGTGATTTTAGATAACCAAGTATCTACTAACACAAAAAAGATATCCCAGAAGCAACCTACTACCATCCTCCAGGACCCAGAAAGAAACAGGAATGAGTCAAGTTACAGGGCAGTAGAAAAAAGTGAATAATGAAAGATCACAGCAGAAGTAAATAAGGAAGGGTTTGGTGCTGTGGTGTAGTGGGTTAAAGCCTTGACCTGATGTGCATGCATCCCATATGTTGCTGCTAGGAGACCAGGTGCTCCACTTCCAATCCAGCTCCCTACTAATGCACCTGGGAAATTGGTGGAAGATGGACTGTGTTCTACGGTGCTGGCACCCACATGAGAGACTTGGAAGAAGCATCTGGCCTTTCCAATAAATAAATAAATCTTAAAAAAATAGAAGCAGTGTTAGCCCTGTTGCAAAAACAGACACATAGTTCAATGGTAAAGAATAGGCAGCTGAAATAAACCGACTTTTCTACAGGTAACTCCTATTTAACAATGGAAAGAAAACAAACAGGAGAAAGAAGAATCCCTTTAGCAAATGGTTGAAAGGAAAGTGATTATCCATATGTAGAAGCCTGAAAAGATACCCCAACACCTTATACACTATGTAAAAGCAACTCAAGGTGAATTAAAAGTCTAAATATAAAACCAAAAACTAAGTAAACATATGAGAAACTGTAAAATATTAGCATAGACAACAGTTTTGGGTCAGATTCCAAAAGCACAAGTAACAAAATAAAATATACAAATTTGAGCATATCAAATTAAGATACATCTTCACAACAAAGTATTCAACAGAGTGAAGATACAATGGACAGAATGGCAGGAAACATTGAAAACTCTGACTATGACAAAAGATTGATAGCCAGAACATACATATATAGAACTGGAAAATCTCCAAATAAGAAGCAAAATGTACAGCTAAGAAATGGGCAATGATCAGAATAGATGTTTCTCAGAAGAAGAAATCTCAATGGTCAA
This sequence comes from Oryctolagus cuniculus, assembly GCF_051225735.1. Taxonomy (NCBI): domain Eukaryota; kingdom Metazoa; phylum Chordata; class Mammalia; order Lagomorpha; family Leporidae; genus Oryctolagus; species Oryctolagus cuniculus. The sequence continues at coordinate 84,477,148 of NC_142879.1, forward strand.
GACATATATGAACATGCCCAATATCACTAGCCATTAGGGAAATGTAAATCAAAACCAATAGCAGACTCCATCTGTGGGAGAAGACAATGCTTGGGTTTTCATTTGTGCAACAAGTGGGTTTAGAGGACCCTGTTCACCATAAGAGGGCAGAGTCTACATGGAAGTAAGGAAACCTTAATGTTTTCCTAATGGGCTTGTTAAATTCTTGACCAGTGCCTATTACCTTTGCCACAAACTTTCCAGTCTCACTACTTTCCTGCTTCTTCCTCTTCGCTGTGGCTTGCAAAAACAGTATACCTTCTATATACGGAGGATACTTTTGTTTTGTTTTATTCCTTCTGTCTCATGATGTTCCTCTAAGAAATCACAACCCTCCAAGTATTCATTCATTTATGCAGCCTGCAGTTTTCATGGGCTACTACATGGCAAAGTACTAGGTTAAAGGAAAGGTATAGGTCAGGAACTGAGCAAAGTTCACAATGATGAAGCCATTGGGGAAATGAACCTGATGGAAGACCTCTCTCTCTTTCTCTCTCTCTGCCTCTCCTTCTCTCTCTGTGTAGCTCTGATTTTCAAATAAATAAATAAATCTTTAAAAACTAACTAAATAAATATACTAATAACCTGGTGGCAACACCTTTCTATCAGAACATGTGAAGCACTCAAACACAGTTTGTCCCAGAAAGTCAGCCATAGTTTTCAAGGGCACGTCTTCTACTCCATTTGTGGACACCTCTGTGTGGCGTAAGGGGCACTTATTTCTTCCCTTCTTCTTTCTTACCACTCTCACAGTTATAACTTCTATCGATGCTTCCACAGACCAGTCTCTATGAAATTGTAGAACTAATATCCTCCCATGTCAAAAATGTCATGGGTTTAAACACAGAACCCAAAATAAGACAAGTAACTGACCTTCTTATTTACACAGTGTGGAAAGTAAGATTCTCAGTGGATCACTGGGTAACTGTAAAGTACTGCGCAGAGAAAAACTGTAACTTATCTGTATTTATGATGCTGTAATTCTCCACTTTATGCATACTCAGATTAAATGAGCTCCCGTTAGTGGGCAGCACTGTTGCATAGTGGGTAAAGCTACTGCCTGCAGTGTCAGCATCCTATATGGGTGCCGGTTGGGATCCTGGCTGCTGCACTTCCCATCCAGCTCTCTGCTGTGGCCTGGGAAAACAGTAGAAGATGGCCCAAATCCCTCATCTCCTGCACCCACCTATGAGACCTGGACAAAGCTCCTGGCTTCTGGTTTTGGATCCAAACAGCTCCAGCCATTGATCTCTGTTTCTGCCACTCTGTAACTCTGCCTTTCAAATAAATAAATAATTATTTCAAAAAACAGCTTCATCCCAGAAGAAGTTCCTGGCTACAGGCTTCAGACTGGCACAGCTCCAGCTGTTGCTACCAATTGGGGAGGGAACAATCGGATGGAAGATGTCTCTCTCTCTCTCTCTCTGTCTCTCTCCTCTCTCTGTGTAACTCTTTCAAATGAATAAATAAATCTTTAAAATAGTAGCTCCAGTTATTGACAACACAGTAGACTTGCATTAATTTTAGTTCCCTTCTCACTTTGCAAAGGGATCAGTGGCAGGTCAAAACAGTTGACAGCCTTGCTAACAGGAGAAGAGATAGCTGAAGACAGAAAATGAAAAGCAGCCAAATACATCATCAAAGAAAGAGAAGTGGACCTCATCCAACACAAACCTTTAAAAGTGGATGCTCACAATTGACGAGTGAAACAGCTGCCCACTGAAATCTTATCTAGGGAGGGAAGATGTCCTAAGTTCTGCTTCTGTAAACTCCAGTCATAAATCTGTCCTAATAAATCTGTCCCCAGCATCTCTTTTACAAACATACTGGACCCACTGACCATTGGAAATTGTGGTCCTAAGTCATGTAGGCTGCCATTTAAACCCACCAATGCTGTAACAGCTAAGAAACTTGAATTTGGTGCTCAGTTCTCAGGAAATCATTCCAGCTGAGCCTAGGGCCATTAATAGAAACTCCTTGGATCCTCCACTGTCTCTGTGCCTGTTTGAAAGAAGAGAGTTTTCCCACCCCAGGTTTCTGGAACAGCTTCAAATTCCACATTGGAAAAATCTGATAATTAATATGAGAGGGATAAACACACAAAGCAACTATTCACGCTTCACACTGCTCCCCACCAGGAAGATGAGATGCAGGATGAGAGCAGTGGGGCAGATCCTAGTCAGATCCTTCTTCCCACCCCTCTGCTGCCACAGGCTCCCTGCTGAAGGCCATCCAGCCCCACCCTGCAGAAAGGAGCCCAGGAAACATCAAGAGGCCCAGCCCGACTGTATTCTGAGACCACCCACAGTGGGAACCCAGCTTATTTAACTGTGGAGAGTGGGAGTCTTTCCGCCTTCCTTCTCTGCGTGTGCAGGTTCCCAGAACGCTGCCCTCTCTCTCCTGTAACCACTAAATAAAGCACATTAGGGACAGTTTGGGTGAGGTTCTGCAGGAGAGAGTCCAGGCACTGGGAGCCTGAGAAGCAGAGGTGGGAGACAGAACAGCCCAGGTCCCAGCCCTGACCTTGGGGGAAACTGCCAGGATCGCTGGTGCCCTGGCACCCACCCTTCTCCCACACATGTCCCCACCCCTTCCTGCATGCCAAACCTGCAGCAGAAAGTCCCAGAGCAGGTACGCTTTCTTCCAGAAACGCGGGGAGCAAAGCAGGGAGTGTGGGGAACAGAGTCCCTGGTAACTGGGTCCCACAGGTGGACAATGAAGAGGGAAGAAGCAGCAGGAGGCAGGCTCGGGTGAGCACTTGGAAACTGCCTGGGATTGCACGTGCAGAGCAGGTGATGCAGTAAATGAGAGAGAAGGAGCACCACAGCCCCCAGGGCTGACCCTGATCAGGGAATGAACTCCCTCTGGTCCAACTCAGAGCCCCAGGGACTGGCAGTTTTACACACATGTGCACAGGCATTCGGGAAGCAGAATATGTTGGAGCTCCTGGGAACTCTGGGAAATGGAGTCCAGTCCGCAGCATCCCTAGAGACACCAGCTGGGCCTCCCCAAAGGCTGCAGTCGGGGGTGGGTGCCCACAACCAGAGGGCCTTTGCTTTTATTCAGTCCCTCCTTCCTTTCCTTCCCAACCCAAAATCTCAGGGATCAGTTGCTGTTCTTCCTTTCCTGAATCAAATCTGAAAGAGTGACACTCACTGCTGCTAACTGACCCCAAATCCTGGCTCCCTTATAACCTCTGTCTCTTCCAGAAAAATCTTATTTACTACTTTAGCCCTAGAAATCATAAATGACTATGATAGAATGTAGCTTTTAACAGAGGTGTAGAAGGCATGGTTTAATATCCAGTTTTGAGAATACAATTTTCATTTGTGTTTTATTGATGTTTATAGTTCTTTTAAGATTTATTGATTTATTTGGAAGTCAGAGTTACAGAGAAGGAGAGGCAGAGACAGAGAGAGAGAGAGAGAGGTGTTTTCCATCTGCTGGTTCACTCCCCAATTGGCAGCAGCACCACAGCGCTGACCCCTTATAGTTCTTTTCAAATCATTTTACACTGTCTTTTTATTCATCTAGTACAGAGACAGAAGAATGGACACAGAGCTAACATAGCTGAGTATTCAAGGAGACAGGTTAAGGGGTTAAATGCCTTATATCATAGCATTTATACCTTAGATTAATTCTGGGGACAGTATTATCTGGAATTTACAAAGTAGAAACTGAATGGAAAGAGCTTAGAAAAGCATGGTGTTTTTTAATATCATTAAAAAGTCTAAGATAAAGTCTAATCAAGGGGCCAGCACTGTGAAATAGCAGGTAAAGCTACTGCCAGCATGGACATTCCATATGGGTGGAGGTTGAGTCCCGGCTACTCTGCTTTTGATCCAACTCTCTGCTATGGCCAGGGAAAGTGGTGGAAGATGGCCGAAGTCCTTGGGAAGCTGCACCTGTGTGGGAGACCCAGAAGAAGCTCCTGGCTGCTGGCATTGGAGCTGTACAGCTCCAGCCATTGTGACCAACTGCTGACTGAGCCAAAAGATGGAAGATGTCTCTCTCTCTCGCCTTCTACTCTGTGTAACTCTGACTTTCAAATAAATAAATAAATCTTTTTTAGAGAGCCAATCAACATATAACACTAGCTTAAAAATCTTTCTTTTCTCTTGGGTCTCAGTTTTTATAATCTGATTTATCAAATGGAAAAATGTGAGAGAGATGAAGTGTACCTACAAAAATAATTTACTGTAATTATTTACTGTAGTTATTTACTGTAATGATGTACTGTAATTTACGGTAATAATTTACTGTAAAGAACCACATAGGATTATAACTTGTCTAGAAAACAAAGGAGATTCAAAGTTGCTATTATTTAATGGTTATTTTTTCTTATTTTTAATATCAAGATAGTATATAAATATTATGCACTCCTGGGTATTTGTGTGTTGTTTGATATGTTTTATTTTTTAATCAGAAATTCAAAGAGATAACTGGGTAACATGGAGTTCTGTGTTTCTGATTACTTCTCTCAATTAGAGATCATGGGATTAGAGGTGGTGCTAGATTAAGAATGCTTCAATCTTTATCCACTGGCTTCACACCAGCATTTACTATGTTAAACAATATTCTTTGGGTAGATTGCTCTTTCTTGTCAGACTGTAAACTTCATGGGGTCTAGAAACATATTTGCTTTGACACTAAAACTCACCATCTTGACAGTCAGTCTTTTAGTTGAATAAATACATGATATACAAAATAAATATTTCTGCCCCTCAAGAACTGCCTAAGAGAGAAGAAAATAGAAATCAATTTGATGACTCTCAGTATTAGGTGAATATATAATTTGTCGTTCTGACATAAGCTTGGTCATAAAAAGGGAATATGAATAATTACACACAGTTGAAGTGTATGAACACCTAGGGCCAGCGGGTTAAATGTTCACCCTAGCTATGTAAGGCATTCCATGTCAATAGGAGAGGAAGGAGGAAGAGGGGAGGGAGTGTAGGTGGGAAGGATCACCATGCTCATTACTTAGCAGCAAAGAGAGAATCTGTGATCATTTGTTGCTTAAGAAAGGGTGATAGGCATTATTTAATTATAATGCAGGCATCAGTGTTTTCCTCTCTGAAATAGGAAGTCTATAACTCAGAATTCCTTGCTGTTTCATCAAAAACAATTCAAAACAAAAACCTAATTAAGCATAACAGGAAGTTACGCATTAGAAGTCTATTCCAATCTCTAGGAGGTTCAGGGGTTGGAAAATTCATCCAAAATCTTGCTGCAAAATGTCCCATACATTTTCCATGACCACTACCCATCAGCATAAGCTATTTTAAAAAAAAGAAAGATTTATTTATTTGAAAGTCATAGTTACACAGAGAGAAGAGAGGCAGAGAGAGAGAGAGAGAGAGAGAGAATCTTCCATCTGCTGGTTTACTCCCCAATTGGATGCAATGGCCAGAGCTGAGCTGATCCAAACCCAGGAGTTAGGAGCTTCTTCCAGGTCTCCCATGTGGGTTCAGGAGTCCAAGGATGTGGGCAATCTTCTAATGCTGTCTCAGGCCATAGTAGAGCTGGATCAGAAATGGAGCAGCTGGACTTGAACCAGTGACCATATGGGATGCTGGCACTGCAGGAGGCAGACTTACCTGCTACACCACAGCACCAGCCCCCATAAGCCCTATCTTCTGCAGAACCAGCACCCCAGACACCAGCCACCACATGGCATCCCATGGCACACTCACCCCTGGCAATGTTCTGCAGCTCCTGCTCCTCTCCACTTTCACTGCAAGAATCTGCAACTCCTTGTTTTCATGCAAGTAATTCTGATTCAGATGATGCCCCTGACACAATTGGCTGGCAAGTGCCATGGCATGTGTCCATGGCCTAGCTAAATGCACAGCTGGGACATTTTAAACTTTTCACTGCCATGGTGAGACACAGACGCCATCTAATGAAGTAGGGGATTTTTCAGGGAGTCTAGAGAATCAAATATGACAAAATGATAAATCTTAACCAAAGAGTGCCGTGGTATAGATGAAGAGAACCCAAAATGTATTTTTCTATCTTTTCTTTTCTGAGTTAAGTGCCTAAAAACAAAGCCAATGAGGGTTAAACAGACCCATTCTGAAAATTCCTTAACATCTTCATTTTCATCCAAATTAATATATTACTTGAAGAAAATAAATTTTACATAAATGAAAATGCAGTACCACAGACAAGTGTACAGAACATAGGCCCTCAGTTAGCTTCAAACCATCTGGGTCCATTAATGTGTTCTTCCAGAACCCAAGCTGCAGTACAATAGAACCACAGCCTCTGACATTCCTCCTCCACCCCGATGGATCTTGGGTTTTCCTCCCACCTCCCCTCTCCTGTGAATACATCAGTAGCAGGACAAATGGAATCCAAAGATACGATGATGTTATTTAACATGGAATAAACATAGTGTTTTAGTCAGTACAATCCTCAATACTACAATAATAATTCCGAGTTCACTGATTATGAAAGTAAGTATATGAAATCTATTCCTAAGTAATCACACCATCGAGAGCTGAATGTAGACTTTCAGAGGGAAAGAAAGAGAGAATTGTGTAGAGATGTGTATCTCTATAATAGAGATTTACCGCTGTACTTTATAGACAGTACACCATGTTTGTATTTTTTTTTGTAGTCCTGCATATTTTATTACATGCAGCTTGTCACTTTGGAAATTTTATGATTAGACACTAATATACAACAAATTTTGAATCCTTACAGATAATATAGAGCACCCTAGGCCCTCCCAAGGGCAGAAAACAGACCAAAGCTCACAGATTGGCTGCAACTGCAAGAAGCAGATGAAGATATCGTCAGAAAGATACATATTCCTGCATTGTGGCTGCTGAGCAGTTCTGCCCTTATGGATCTCATCTCTGTTTCAGATCGTTAAAGAAAGTTACATGCTTTCTGACATTTCTAAAGATTTCACTAATGAGAATCTAAGATATCTTCACTACGCTAAGAGCCTCAGAACAGCCCAAAGACTTGGGCCATCTTCTACTGCTTTCCCAGGCCATAGCAGAGAGCTGGATCAGAAGAGTAGCAGCCGGGACTAGAACCGGAGCCCATATGGGATGCTGGCATTCAGGCCAGTGCTTTAACCTACTGTGCCACAGCACTGGCCACAACATAGTATTTCTAATAGAAGAGATGGTTAAGTCATTAACTCCTCTAAAATACAAGTTAAGTATTAGTTTTGAAACTCTGATTCAATCATGAGAAAAACAAAAGGTTAATTTTCTCTCTTTGCTTCTGGGTATGTAAATTTTCTTCTAAGAAATTAATCATGACTTTTACATCTCAGACCCTATTATGAGTAAGTAGAGAATATTGTGGGGTCATACGCTCATTCTATCAATGGAACATTTCTCCAATTAAAGAAAACATTATGGGCATCCCATTTGGGAACTGGTTTGAGTCCTTGCTCCTTGCTGCTCCACTTCTGATCCAGCTACTTGCTATGGCCTGGGAAAGCAGTAGAAAATGGCCCAAGTGCTTGGGCCCATGCACATGCATGGGAGGCCAGAGCTATGGCCCAGCAGATTAACACCCTGGCCTGAAGCACTGGCATCCCATAAGGGCGCTGGTTCAAGACCGGGCTGCTCAACTTCTGATCAAGCTTTCAGCTTATGGCCTGGGAAAGCAGTAGGAGAAGGCCCAAGTCCTTGGGCCCAAGCCTAAGTGGGAGACGTGGAAGAAGTTCCTCGTTCCTGGCTTCAGATCAGTGCAGCTCCAGCCATTACAACCAGTTGGGGAGTAAACCATCAGATGGAAGTCTTCCCTCCCTCTCTCTCTCTTTCTCTCTCTCTCTCTCTCTGTGTGTGTAACTCTTTCAAATAAATAAACAAATCTTTAAAAAAAAAAGCCAGGAGTCAGGGAAATTTCATCCAGGTCCCAGCTTGGGTGCAGGACCCAAGGATTTGTACCATATTCTGCTGCTTTCCCAGGTATGTTAGCAGGGAGCTGGATCAGAAGTAGAACATGCAATTGGTTCCCATAGAGGATGCTAGTGCTGCAGTTGTTGGTATAACCCATTTTGCCAAAGTGCTGGCCCCATAACAATTTATAATTCCTAGTAATTAACAGGGAAGAAAGAAGTATGGCAGGATATCTTTTTTTAGAAAAATTATTTTATTTATTTGAAAAAGTTATATAGATAGGGAGAGAGAGAGAGAGAGAGAGAGAGAGAGAGAGAGAGAGAGAATCTTCTATCTGCTGGTTCACTGCCCAAATGGCTACAATGGACAGAGCTGAGCTGAACTGAAGCCAGGAGCCAGGAGTTTCTTCTGGGTCTCCCACATGTGCAAAAGGTCTCAAGGACTTGGGCCATCCTCTACTGCTTTCCCAGGTGCATTAGCAGAAGGCTGGACTGGAAGTGGTGCAGCCGGAACTCTACCAGCACTCATATGGGATGCCTGTATTTCAGGCCAGGGCTTTAACCTGATGTGCCACAGTGCTGGCTCCAACAGGTGACCTTTTACTCTCAATAATCTCTTCTTGGTATTGGCAGCAGTTTGTAATTTTTTGTTTATTTGCCTTCTTCTTAATCTATATTTTTAAAAAATTACAAAATATTCCAGCACCCTGAGAACCTCCATCACAAGGGCATACAATCAGATGTTTGTCCAGAAAAGGGTGGTGTAGATGCAAGGTGGAAAATGCAAGGTGAGTTGATTCATCTTTCTCAGGCTGTGGTTTCCATGGGCAACTTTTACAACCAACTGCCTTATTTGTTCCTCTTCCACAGAGTGGAAAACATGTTAAGTCATCCTATTTAGCCAAAAGCCAGTGGCAGCACTTCAATATGTCATCAATCCAGGGACAGCATTGGGTACAAAGAGGTAAGTTGCCAACTGCAACAGCAGCATGCCTTATGGCACTGCTTTGAGACTCACCACCTTCACTTCTCATCCAGCTCTTTGCTTGGGAAAGCAGCAAAGATTGCCCAAGAGTTTGGGTTCCTGCACCCACATGGGGGACTGGGACAGAGTTCCAGGGTCCTGGCTTCAGCCTGGCTCAGCCCCAGCTATTGTGGCCATCTGGAAGTGAGCCAGCAGATGGAAGATAGAGATCTCTCTCTCTATTCCTTTTACCTAAACATACATTACATACATAAATGAAGATGCATCAATATAGCAACTTGTTGAGGAAAAGTCTTCTGATTATTGCAGGTTTTGTTTCAATGCAGAAAAATATTCAGACACAAAAATTATAAACTGATTTATATTTATATTTCTCAACCACATACTTTTCAGAAAAAATTGTCTGCCACTCAGCATCAGGTATGAGTCTGAAAGCATTCATTAAAAAATCAAGTAATTTTACTAAGCACAAAAACCTCTAGTATAGACTGCATATAAACCAGTGGCTTCCATGGGTATACACAGATTGATTTTTGTTAATTTACGGGGATCACTGCACTTCCCTGGCATGGAGCTGTCTGAAGAGTTTAAACACTGATGAGTGTGGCATTATTTCTGATATTTGCTTATTATCCAGAGTGCATTTATTCAATATCTATCTTGAACTCCACACTCTATAAATCTATTTCAAATATGTAGATATTTAATGGTACTTACACATTTACAAACTGAGCTAATCCTCCTAACTTCTCTCTGGAATAGCTATGCCTTTGACATTGCCTTTTTTCACACATATGGAAATGCATAATATGCTTCTGTATGGTACTTCAGAATTTATAAAAGGCTTTTCAGGTAAGATTTACATAACATCATGTGAAAGTGGCCAAAGGACACAGTCTTCTCATTACAGAGGGGAGAGGTATGAAGTGACTCTCTGAACAGTTACTGAGATTCTATCAGTCAGGTTCAGAATCTTACTAGGTATCAGCTACACATCTAGATTTTTTTCCCTACTGTCTCTGTCAGAATTCCCAGCCTATGAGTGAACTTCAGTCTGAATGAATGCTAATATTCAAGGTTCAAAGTGAAAAAATTACTGAGGTTTGTATTGGTGAGGAAAGCATGTGTCTAAATGTTACTTGTATTTAATAATAAGTATTGAATCATATGAAACTGAATATAAGATTATGCAAATTTTTAAGATGAACAGCATATATTTAAAACCACATTCTTACATTTTGCAAATGTGTTGAAACAGCTTACTGGAGCATGTGTTTGGCATAGTGGTAAAGCCTTCCACATCCCAGTCAGAATGCTCAGGGCTCAAGCCCTAGCCCTGCTTCTGCTTCTGGCTTCCTGCTAACAGAACCCTGGGAGGCAGCAGCTGATGGCTCAAGTACTTGAGTCCCTGCCACCTGTGTGGGAGACCCACACTGAGTTCCTGGCTTCAGCCTGACCCAGCTCTGGTTGGTGCAGACATTTGAGGAATGAGCAGTAAATGGAAGGGCTCTCTCTGCCTTGCAAATAAACAAAAATAACTATACAGACCTTTTCTTAAGGTGTCTTGTTCACATCTAAATGATTTCCCTTTTCACAGTAAAATGCCTAACTGTCCTCTTTAGTAACAATGCATGTTTTGCTCTCCATGTCCACTCCTGAGCTCCAAGTACTGGCAGCTCACCCTAGCATGCTGACTGGTTCCAATGTTCAAGTACTCATCTCCCATTCTCTTTTGGTGGGTCTACCGGAAAGAAAGGAGAGTATCTACAGTAGTTAATATCTTACTGTGGCTCTTGCTGTCCACCTGCAGGCCTGAAGGATGACCACCTGAATATACACTGTGAAGTTCTGGACGTAGTTTCCAAACTTCAGTCACTTTGTAGCTGAGGGACTCTGTCCTCGTCAATCACTTGAAAGCCTGCAGGAGTAGGGAGAAGCTGTGTTTGAAGAATTCACAAATACAGTGCATTGAAGCCAACCACTACCACCCCCACCACACCCCTACTTCAGGGTTCTGGCAAATCCCAAACCAGGAGTTTGGGACCAGGAGTGGTTCAGGAGGTGACCTCGACTCCTTACTCTGAACAGCTCCAAAGTGTCTGGTGCACCCAGCGGGAGCTCAGCACCTCGAACTCCCACCCTCCTGCCCTTGCCACCAGGATGCCCAGCTCCCAGAGCCTCCAGGAGGCCTGCAGCAGACCCGCAGGTCCAGGTGCACTGGGATGTGCATCCAGAACTAACCCAAAATACAGGCCCAGCTTAAGTGTCACCTCCCCACAAAGTCACTGTCACCTACTCCCTCCCGGAAGGCTGCAGGCCAGCACCCAGCACCGGGAGTCATGGCATTTGGAGTTCACCCGCTCTCCCTCGAAGGAAGATTCCCCCGTGAGAACCCCGCTCCACCTGCGGCAGGGCTGGGGGAGGAAAGGCCAAGCCAGCCTCCACCCTAGGACTGCAGCCTGGGAAAGTCCAGGGCCCCAGTGCCCTTGCCAGGCATAGGGTCTCTCTAAGTGTACTCTGAGCCAGGGCCTCAGCCATCAGCAGCTCTCTTGCTTCCAGAATCTGCTGCAGGGCAGTTCAGGCTCAGTCCAGCAGGGGGCCACAGGACAATCCTTGCTGCCCTGAGGCAGGACCAGTGCTGCCAGACCCGCCCCATGCTAGGCTGGCTATAAAGTTGGTGGACATTGGTGGGCAGCTGGTATTTGCAGTGTGTGCGCATGACATGGGTGGTGTTAGGTTCTTGGCCGTCCCGTTTCGTGCCTTGGGGCTAAAATGCCGGCGGTGGCCCCTGAGTCAGGAGGGGCAGGAGAAGAAGAGACAGACCTGGTGAGTGCGACTGCACACCTCTCCTGCCAGCCCTGCTGGCTGAGGCTTGCAGCACGTGCTGCACTTGGGGAAGCAATGAAGGCCAAGTCTCATCAGGAAAACCAAGTGTGTGGTGCTGATTTACTCACTGACACAGCATCTGTGTGGTCTGCATGGGCAGACAGGGGGAAGGGTTTGGTAGAAGGGTGCTGGAGGTGCACTGGGCCTTTGTGCTGCTGCCTGCTGTAGGCATCCAGGGCAGCAGAGTCCTGCGGGGTCCCTAGAGATCCTGGCCATGCTGTGCCTTCCATCATCCACCCTCCTGTACTGATGCTGGGGACAGTGCTTCTGCGGTTCATATCTCATTGGAATCCATGGTCATTTTCTCATGATGGGCTGATCTCACACAGTGACAATCATGGAACAAATCACTGTTTTGTGGCATCTGCCTCCCAGGAGCATTGCAGGTGGACAGGGGGAAACGGGTGACTGGTGGCACCTCCTGTGCATGGTCTCTGTCCCATCCTGGACCAAAGGTGGAAAGGGAAGGAGAGGAGCTGGCTCAAAGCAGTCCCGCTGCGGGTTCCATCAGGTGCAAAATGTCTCCCCATTGCGGTTAACCTTGCAGAGAAACTGTCTCCTTTTGTGGGCAAGAGACAGCATCTGCTTTATTAGCTGTGCAGTGTATTGATAATTAAAATTTGGGTATCCCTATCTGTAGTCCTCACAGCGTAGTTACATTCTGAGGAACTGATGAAACTGCTCAGTACTTCGGGGCTGAGTGTAATATTAGGTGGGCAAGCCTGTTGTTGGCTTTTGGTTTATAGCTATTGGGCAACTTTATTTGGTAAAAATGCATTCAGGCTCAGTAGTGTATTCAAGGATGACCACTTAGTGAATTGTCTTTTCTTTTTTTTTTTTTTGTAAGAATAAGAGTATTGAAGACTGGGTTGAGCTACCTATGGCAAAACTCCACCATTCCTGGGAAGGCCACAATTGGCAAGAAAAGCAGGTAGCAAGCTTTCATCAAGTAAGTTGAGATTCCTGTGTTTGCAATCTGAAGAGCTCACTGCTGAGCTGGGAGGGGAACTGCTCTGAGCACAACTCATTAGAGAACTGCTCTTGCAGACCTTCCCCGAAGGAAGCACTGTTGTGGTCAGAAGCATTCCAGGAGCTGCTGGCCAGCAATTGTGAATTAGGCTTGAATTGAATCCATTGCAAATATCACAAGAGTGCAGAAAGGCTGTGTCCTCAAATGAGCAGCTCACCAAGGAGAATTTGACTTAACCTAGAAGGTCTGTTTATCTCTGTTTATTTCGCAGCATATTCACACCAGGTGGGGAAGATAAATCAGCCTTAAGCTCTGTAATGGCAGTGCTCTTGGTTGAGGCTGAGGATGCTTTTCATTGCATGCAGTGTTTGCAAGAGACTTAGTTCCCTGAGGATTTATGCCTCTCCTGTAAATACATTTTTGGCACTAAAACAAACTGAAGTATTTCTGTTTTAGTAGCATGGAACCAACTTAAGTATTTTGCCTACTGGCATCTTTGTCTTTAAAGAGCTAAATCCACAGGATTACAGGATTGAGTAAAAACAAGAGAATAGCTAATCCTAGTACTAGAGAAGCACAAGGGAATGTTTGATCATTAGCTTCCTCATATTCCTCATGTTTCTTTTTATTTTTCTGCCTGCTCTTCCCTACCTACAGATGGTCTGGCTGTATTGGAAGCTTTTTTAAAAACTGAATTCTGTGAAGAAAATATAGGCTACTGGCTAGCTTGTGAAAACTTCCAAAAAAATCCACCCACCCCAGAAGCTATCCTTATATGCAAGAAAAATATATACACTCTTCTTAGAAAAAGGCCCAAAAGAGGTTAGACACAATTCCTCATTTCAGCATAAAGTGTACACTCTTGACATCAAGAAGCAACAAAAGAAGTAAAGACATAAGACTAAAACAAGGGCCAGGGAATCTGAAAAGCTTCCTCTCCTGATGCCCTGTCTTTCAAATAAGTCTCCCCAGACCTGGCAGGTGGAGCTCATCACACATTACAGCTTCTGATTTTCACTTTCAAAGAGCAGAGCCCCCTTCTCTAACAAAGGATAATGAGTGATCTTTGTTTCAGATGAACATGCTTTCAAAACAAAACTCTTATTATCCAAAATATAAGAGAAGCTATGACTCCCAGCTTTACAACTGCCTGGAAAAGGGTGTATTGCTTGATGGAGAATAACTTTTTGAAGTTGTATTTATTTGCAAGGCAGAGTTACAGAGAGAAAAAGAGAGGGAAAGACAGCGGTCCATCTGCTGGCTCACTCCCTAAATGGCCACAATGGCCAGGGCTGGGCCAGGCTGAAGCCAGCAGCTTCCTCCAGGTCTCCCATGTCGGGGCAGAGGACCAAGTGCTTGGGCCATTCTCTGCTGCTTTACCCAGCAAGGAGTTGTGGAAGAAGTAGAGCAGCTGGGAGTCAAACCGGCATCCATGTGGGTTGTTAGTGCTGCAGGCAGCAGTGTAACTTGCTATGCCACAACACCAGCCCCCAGAAAGAACTCTTATCCCTGGTCTTTCTTTTGAGTCAGAATGCTCCCAGACTTGTGTTGAAAACCAGAGATCACCACAGAACCCCATGAGAAGAAAAAGGAGCCCCAGAGTAGAGGACATGTTCTGTTTCCTAAGGCAGAAGTTTTTGACTGCCAGAGACGAACATTCAATTCAGCCTGGGTGTTTGGGAAATATACCTCGCAACTGGGGATTCCAGTTCAGGTAGTAAATCAGGAAGCTGGTGCCTGTCCAGGAGATGCCTGTATGAGAACAGCTTCCACCACCGTGAAGACACAGGCAGGAAATACGTGGTCTGAGTGGCGTGGGTCTCACTGGAAAAGCAGGACTCTGAGATGGAAGATAATGCAATGGAATGCTGTTGTTCCAGACTCACTTAAAATCAATAGGTCTGGGATTCTGTAGCCTTAGCTACCTAGCTATACATCTTTCCTTAAATCCATCCATATTACCACATGGTTTTAATTCTAGGTTTTAAGTCCAAACTAATGTAACATGTTTATTATGTAGAATCATCCATTCTATTGTTGTGTATTGCTGAAGCTGAAGTGATGTTTGAATTGTTAAGTGGTATATAAAATAGTGAGTGCTCATGTGTAGAAAACCACAGTGGCTGTTCCAAGTGCCAAACACTCTTGAAGGCAGTTAAGCTTTGAAGTGGTCTTCGAATATTTGAATACATTTATTTTGATAACTAATGTCATTGAATACTCAGAGTCCAGGTGTGAGTTGATTTGATTTTGGTAACTGGAAATATGACCAACATAAGATCTTTGTAGTAGAGAAGAAGCATGCATTACTGAATCTGTGCAGGGAGAACTGACAGCCCCCAGAGCTGAGATGAGGGTGGCAAGGAAGATGCTCTTTTCTAAACCTAAGTCACAGCACATCTTTAGAACGACCCAGGGTTAAAATTACTAACAGAATCTTTAATTAAACATTAAGGTCTTTGATGAGAATAGAACATTGACCTAAATCCCTTCTTGAGGATTAAGAACCAGCTAAATAGGAGGCTGCGGTGGTGACCTCGAAGGGGTTGGAGCCTGGGGTCAGGGGTCGTGGGTCCCAATGGCTGGTCCAGAATCATCACGGGCTCCCTGGGTCGTGGGCCGGCACCATGGCTCGGGGCTCCAGAGGTCGGGGGAAGCCTGCTGGGCCCCTTCTTGCTTCCTTCTTTGGGCAGAAGTCAGGCATCACAAAGTGACCTAAAGTGAACAGTTTGGTGCCGAAATCCCTGAGGCACCACTGGAGCCCGGGGCCAGGCCTGCAGGCAGGGCAGAAGCAGAGGGGAGAAACCGGGACCTGGGGGCCAAGGCTTCAGGTGTTTCTGTTGGCCCCCAGGCACCCACGGGGCCTCAGCCTCTCTCACAACAGAAACGTGCATGCACCTCAGACAATTTTTACCCCTAATTCCACTTTAAAGAAAGGTTCATCGAGGACGGACTCATGGCATGGGGGTGCAACCACAGCCTGCATGGCCCACATCATGGGCACCAGTTCCATTCCCTGACGCCCTACTTCCTCTCCAACTCCAGCCAACGAGTGCAGTGGTGATGGACAGGTGCTTGGACCCCACACGACATGGAGATGGGAGGGGGCTCATGGGCCTTCAGCCTCACCCAAACATTGGGGAATCAAACCAGCAGATCGAAGACCCCTGTCTCTATGCCTTTCAAATAAATCTCTTAAAATAAATAAAAAAGAAATGCAAATAAAAAGAACCAGCTAAATAGACATGAACTGTATGGAGACAAACACCAATATTACATTACTCAACTCTCCACTGCTCCAATGAACAAAGAAGACAAATAAGAGGGATATAGGCCTCCCCTTTTTTGTTATCCTACCCTTGGTTCCAACTAGCATGGGCTTCCAGAAAATGCGCAAGGAATCCATTCTCTTCTATGGTCAATATATGATCTCAGAATTTCCCTTATTCTTTGCCTAACAGATTTTGATTATGTTACTCTAGGTAAAGGGAAGGCAACAAAACTGCCCTTTTCCCCCATTTTTAAAATCTATTATTTATTTGAAAGGCAGAGTTATAGAGAAGGGGTAGAGACAGATCTTCCATCTGCTGGTTCACTTCCCAAATTGGCCTCAGCTGAGCCAATCTAAAGCCAGGCGCTTCTGCCAGGCCTCCCACATGAATGCAGTGGTTCGAGCACTTGGGCCACCTTCTGATGCTTTCCCAGGCACATTAGCAGGGAGCTAGATTGGAAGTGGAGCAGCTGGGAGTTGAATCAGCACCCATATGGGATGCTGGCACAGCAGGCCATGGCTTTACCCACTGTGTTGGTACCGTGTGTGTGTGTGTATGTGTGTGTGTGTATTTATGCATGTATTTTTATTTCAAAGACTCATTTATTTATTTGAAAGGCAAGGTTAGAGAGGGAGAGACATAAGAAGAGAGATCTTTCAACCTCTGGTTCACTCCCCAAATGTCCACAACAGCAGAGGCTGGGCCAAGCCAAAGCCTTGAGGCTGAACAGCAGATAATCTTTAGTTATTAATTTAAAATGAATAGGCTGTAGATGGTGCTGTGGCATATAAGGTAAAGCCACCACCTGCAGTGCTGGCATTCCCTATGGGCACTGGTTCATGTCCCAGCTGCTCTGCTTCTAATCTAGCTCCCTGCTAATGTGCCTGGGAAAGCAGCAGGAGGTGGCCCAAATACTTGGGTGCCTGAATCCATGTGAGAGAGCTGGAAGAAGCACCTGGCTTTGGATTAGCCCAGCTCCAGCTGCTTGCAGCCACGTGGGGATTAAAACAGCAGACAGATCATCTCTATTTATGTGTCACTCTCTATAATGCTGTCTTTCAAATAAATAAATAAATAAATCTTTAAAAAAGGTTTATTAATGTATGCTACAATCCAATCCAGGAACAGTAAGAGAAGCATTAAATATTGCTACCTATATTTTTATTTTTTAATATTTTTAAACTTTTATTTAGTGAATATAATTTTCCAAAGTACAGTGTATGGATTACAAAGGCTTCCCCCCATAACTCCCCTCCCACCAGCACCCCGCCCATCTCCCACTCCCTCTCCCATTCCATTTACATCAAGATTCTTTTTCAATCATCTTTATACAAAGAAGATCGATTTAGTTTATATTAAGTTTTCATCAGTTTGCAGCACACAGAACATAAAGTGTAAAATACTGTTTGAGTACTAGTTATAGCATTACTTCACATTGGACAACACATTAAGGACAGAGATCCCACAAAAGGAGTAAGCACACAGTGATTCCTGTTGTTGACTGAACAATCTGACACTCTTGTTTATGGCATCAGAAATCTCCCTGGGCTCTAGTCATGAGTTGCCAAGGCTATGGAAGCCTCTTGAGTTCACTGACTTCCATCTTATTTAGACAAGGTCATAGTCAAAGTGGAAGTTCTCTCCTCCCTTCAGAGAAAGGTACCTCCTTCTTTGATGGCCCGTTCTTTCTACTGGGATCTCACTCACAGAGATCTTTTATTTAGGTCCTTTTTTTTCTTTTTTGCCAGAGTGGCTTTCCATACCTAAAATACTCTCATGGGCTCTTCAGCTAGATCTGAGTGCCTTAAGGGCTGATTCTGAGGCCAGAGTGCTGTTTAGGACATCTGCCATTCTACAAGACTGCTGTGTATCGCACTTCCCATGCTACCTATATTTTATATAGTCTAAGTATTGTATAAACTAAAATATACAACACTAGGAGTATGCTATCAGTAATTACACTGCCAATCTCAGTGATTATAAATAAGAATTTTAGCAACTATACTGATTCTGAACAGTGATTCAATGATTCTGTTTTTAAATTTAAAAATGCCCATGAACTTGAATGTTTCTGTGTAGCTCCTCATAGAACTACAAGCTTTAGAATTTCTATGCTGTTTAGCATTTCATCTTCAGTGCCAACTTGATTATTATACTGCCAGTTTATAAAACACTTCACAGTCATGTGAGCCTAACCATAAGATAGGACTGTGTAGAATAAATCCTTTAACTATAAAGACAATCTTATCTCACAAGGGAGGAAGATCCAGAGGGGTCAAATGACTTGCTAATGTCACTTAGCTCTGTTGGCACAGAAACAAGGAAAGCTCTCAGCTTCCTGCCACCTCCCCTTACACCACCTGCCTCAACTAGATGAGCCTGTAATTTTAAGGACACTCAGGCACCATGAGTTTAAATGAATTTTTCAAGGTTACATGACAAGTACCAAAGCCAGAAATAAAAATTATTGCTTCCATCTTTCTCTTCCTTGTCCACAATGGATGTCCGATGTACAGTTATGCATTATTCTAATATCACAACCAAGAAGCATTATTTTTCCCCAAATTTAACAATGAAACTCTTTTTTTCCATTGAGGAAGTTATTTTAATGGATGATACAAACATACTTTTTTGTTTTTTAATTGGAGATGCAAAGAAATGAACAAGTAGACAGAGAAGTAGTATTCACCCTCTAGTTCACTGCTGAAATGTCCCCAGTGGCCAGGGCTGTCCCAGGAGTAGGGAACCCAATCATCTGAGCCATTTCTTGCTAGCTCCCAGGGTCTACATTATCAGGAATTTGGAGGCAGGTACTGGAACCAGGAATCAAACCAAGAAACTCCAATATGAGACATAGGCATTTGAACCACAAGGCTACACCCTGGCTTCCAGACTTGTTTTTTCACCAGTCCTCTGAAAAGGAAAGTTAATTACAACCTGAAATCCAAGACTCTGGAGTCCTCAGGTGTGTGCTTCTATGCAAGTTGATGCATTAGAGTTACATATGTTGCCCAAGAGTCTGCAGTTTAGAGAGAACAGAAGAGTGAAACATGTGTCAGAGGATGTCAACATTGGAGAGGTGGCTGTGCTCTAGTCAGAGGCTGAGGAGGACAGGTCCACAGGGAGCAGCAGCTTGATTTAGTCACAAGGAAACCGGCTGTTTCTGGATTCATCCACCCCTCCCAGCTGACTGGCTGTGGAATTCTGAATGAATTCACCTGAAAATCCCACTCCCACTCGATTTGGAGGGAATTAATATCTGTCCCCTAAGTAAAAGGGTTCCATTTCTTTTTCCAAACCACAAAAACTCATGTTGGTTGCGTTGCCTGTAAATTTCTAAGCATGAAACACCTTTTTTTTTTTATTTCATAATAGCTACTCTGTCTGAACTCTTGTTTGTATTGCATCAGAATACAAAATTTTGGGAGGAAGAAGGCAAAACCAACTCAGACCCAGAAAACATTTAGAAAATTGCTGCTTAAGTACCAAAATTAGCAGAGGCACACAAAACAGTGACAGAAAGCCAGAATTGGAGCAAGCCAACAACTATGCCCTGATTCAAAAAGACGATTCCTGCTGTACCCTGAACTCCTTATTCCAGCCTCCAAACCAAAGCTAACATCAGAAAATTCATTACAAACCATGATAAATAAGAAAACTGTGAAAAAAGCCAAAGAAATGCAAGAGTCCTTAGTGATATTGGGCTTGATTTAGTCACAAGGAAACAGGCTGTTTCCGGATTCATCCACCCCTCCCAGCTGACTTGCTGTGGAATTCTGATTGAATATTCCTGAAAATCACAGTCAAACTCGATTTGGAGGGAATTAATATCTGTCCCCACAGCAAATTGGTTCCATTTCATTTTCCAAAACACAAAAATTCATCTTAGTCATCCTGCCTGTAGATTTCTAAGCCTGAAAAGCCAATTTATTGTGTTTTTTTTTTTTATTTCATAATGGATCCTCTGTCTAACTTCTTGTTTGTACTACGTCAGAATACAAAATTTGGGATGGAAGAAGGCAAAAGAAACTCAGACCAAGAAAACATTTAGAAAATTGCTGCTCAAAACCAAAAATTGGCTGAGGCACCCAAAACAATGACAGCAAGCCAGAATTGGAGCAAGCCAACATCTGTGCCCTGAATGAAAAAGACCATTCCTCCCGTGCCCTGGGCTCCATATTCCAGTCTGAAAACTAAAGCTCACATCAGAAAATTCATTACAAATCATGATAAATAAGACAAATGTGAAAAAAGCCAAAGAAATGCAAGAGTCCTTTGTGATATTAGGCTTGATTTAGTCCCATGTAAACTGGCTGTTTCTGGATTCATCCACCCCTCCCAGCTGAATGGCTGTGGAATTCTGATTGAATTCACCTGAAAATCGCACTCACACCTGATTTGGTGGGAATTAATATCTGGTGGTGGTTCTGCGGACTGGGGCTTTAACCCACCGTGCGATAGCACTGGCCCCTGTAAGTGGTTTTCTTAATTATTCCCAGCTTTCTGTCTGTTTTGTTTTTAGATTTATAATAATTTATTAATGAAAATGGATGTAGGAAGGTAAATTTTATTCTCAGGGAATATATAGAAACAAGATGTATGATGAATTTGTCATGACTATCAATCATTGCATTTATCCAAGAAAAGGCAATGTCATCTCTCATTTTCTGTTGCCATAGCAAAATATATATTTGTTATATGATTTCAATTGAAGTCAAGGACAATATTCTAAATTTTGGGGTCATAATGTCCAACACATTCTTTAGTGTTATACAGATGATGTAGTGGGCAGTGTTTTAGTTCCACCCTGGAAATAAACACTTAGCATTCTGCAAGAGAATTACTTACCTAGGGCTAAACCACAAATCAGTGACATTTATTATTTTTTTTTGGCAGGCAGAGTGGACAGTGAGAGAGAGAGAGACAGAGAGAAAGGTCTTCCTTTGCCGTTGGTTCACCCTCCAATGGCCACCATGGCTGGTGCACTGCAGCCAGCCCACTATGCTGATCTGATGGCAGGAACCAGGTACTTCTCCTGGTCTCCCATGGGGTGCAGGGCCCAAGGACTTGGGCCATCCTCCACTGCACTCCCTGGTCACAGCAGAGAGCTGGCCTGGAAGAGGGGCAACTGGGACAGAATCTGGCAACCCGACTGGGACTAGAATGAAGTGTGCCAGCGCCACAAGGCGGAGGATTAGCCTAGTGAGCCACGGAGCTGGCTGCATTTATTTTTTTAATTGTTAGAGTAATGCAGTCCTTAATAGTTTGAGGAGATGAACTTGATTCCCAGCTAGAGTAAGAACACAGTGGGGAAAATAATCTACTGCATGTTCTTTCAGGTTTTAAGATTGTATTTAACAATTTATTTATTTATTTAAAAGAGTTACACAGAGAGAGGAGAGGCAGAGAGAAAGAGACAGAGGAGAGATCTTTCATTCAACATTTCACTCTCCAATTGGCTGCACTGGCCGGTCTGCACCCATCTAAAGCCAGGAGGTTTTTCTGGGTCTCCCACACAGCTACAAAGGGCCAAATCCGTGGGCCTTCTTCTACTGCTTTCCCAGGTCATAGCAGAGAGCTGGATCAAAATTAGAGCAGCTGGGTCTTGAAACGGTGCCCATATGGGATGCTGGTGCTTTAGGCCAGGGCATTAACCCACTGTGCCACAGTGCCAGCCCCAAGGTTTATTTATTAACTTATTTGAAAGGCAGAGTAATAGAGATAGGGAGAGATGGGTAGTGAGAAAGAGATATCTTCCATCTGCTGGTTCATTCAACAAATGGCCACAATGGTTGGCCAGGCCAAAGCCAGGAGTCTGGAACTCTATCTGGGTCTCCCATATTTGTGG
This sequence comes from Oryctolagus cuniculus, assembly GCF_051225735.1. Classification (NCBI taxonomy): domain Eukaryota; kingdom Metazoa; phylum Chordata; class Mammalia; order Lagomorpha; family Leporidae; genus Oryctolagus; species Oryctolagus cuniculus. Next base: position 84,499,018 of record NC_142879.1, read on the forward strand.
AATTGGCCCAAATACTCAGGCCATCTTTCACTGCTCTTTCAGCCACTTTAGCAGGGAACTCAATTGGAAGTGGAGCACTAAGGACTCAAATTGTCTGTCCACATGGGATGCCTGAATTGCAGGTGGAGACTTACCTGCTGTACCACAATGCTGGTGCCTACTGCAGGTTCTCAAAGCTCTCTGTATTTCCCTCAGTCACAAATGCAGATTATAGTACAGAATTTCTCAGGTTCTGTTCTTGGGTAAATAACTCCATAGCTTTTACTTTAATTTGTTATCATGTTATTTCAGTTCTTTGAATGTTTATGAGTAGAATAATTATAGAAAAAGCAAAAGCTACTTTCTATTCTTTCTTGAATCTCCTCCCTTACTTAAAATATTTATGAGCCTGATAGAGAAAGAAATTGATGGAGTGAGAGAAAGCTAGAAAGCTCCCATGCACTTCTTCACTGCCTAAATAAAAATATCAAGCAGAGGTGGGGCACAACTGAAGCCAAGAGTCAGGAATGGAATCTAGGCCTCCCTCTTGGTTGGCATCACCATTGCTTCCCCTGGTCTGCATTAGCTGGGAGCTGGAAACTGGAGCTGGCACTGAAATCCAACTTTGGAAATTTGATGCAGAGAGAGAGTATCTGAGCTGGCATCATAAACACTAAGTTAAATGCCTACTGTCTCTTTTAAAAATTTTTTTCTCTGCCATAATTGCATTGACTGTGTACAGTGTTTTTCTGGAAATTCTTCGCTGTTCAATCCCTTCATAACTTCCCTGATGGTTTCTTGTCTTTTTTCCTGAATACTTCTACATTCTTCTGAACACTGCTCATTCCAGAGTGACTCTTGTCCCCCTTTCAGCCTACTGTGCAATTGCCCTTGACATAGTCTGGCCTTTGTGAACAGAAATTCCTGTTTCCCTCCAGCTTGGGCAATTTTCACAGCCTTTATACCATAGGTTTGATCCCCTGTTGAATGCTTCTGTGTGGCTGCCCAAATGCTCACAAATCTGAAATGAAATGGCATTCTTGCTTCTTCATCCATACCCATGTAGAAGATATACAACTGCCATTGTTTGTTAGGTGACAGAGTTGACATGTTGACCAGGAGTGTTCTGTCACAGGGGATGATAGCATTTGAAGACCTGGCTGTGTACTTTACCTGGGAGGAATGGCAGAACATGAACCAAGCTCAGAAAATCCTGTACAGGGATGTGATGCTGGAGACCTACAGCAGCCTGTTCTCCCTGGGTGAGTGACACTCATCACATGCCCAATGGTAACATTTTCTTGCTATTTGACAACTAAGTGAGCACTATTCATAAAGTTGAATGAGGGACAGGTATAGAATTTGAGTCCATGAAGAATCTGAATATCTACCACCTGGGAAGGATTTCACATTGGAACATTTGTTGCATAGCTCCTGGACCAAGCTGTACTCCTTTCATTAACCCAAGATAGTGATTTCACAAAGTCTATATTGTTTCCATTAGTAGGGCACTGCAGGACCAAACCTGACTTGATCTTCAAGTTGGAGCAAGGAGCAGAGCCATGGATGGGGGAAGAATGCCTACATCAGAGCCTTCCATATCAGTGTGTACATAACGGGCAGGGAGGCCAAAGCAGAAGCAGTGCAACAGATATTGACTGGTGTTCTTTCCACGAGTTTTTCCCAAGTCTTACTCCTGAAGACAGCTTGTCCTGTGATTCAGACACAGACATTCTACAGTATCTATGGAGATCAGTATCTCTAGTAAAGGCAAAGGAAATGAAGTTTTCTGTGAAAATCAACAAACCTCCAGAAACTCAAATTATCATAGAGGAGTGTTTATAGAAAGAAACAAGAGGAGGTAACCAGGGCTGACGTCTTCACAATGAGTTAGGAATCAATTTTCAATAATTGAGCAGACTCTGGGTTGCAGGAATAAATTATTTCAACTGGTGGGAATGTATAGCCAAGGTGGTATATTGGAACTTTCTGTAACTGTTGTAGTTCTAAGAAGATTAGGATGTCAGGTTTCCTTAGAAATATGGGGAAACTATAATAGTGCAGATAAAACAGAGATTTTCATTAGAAAAATCCCACAAATGCTGTTTGCCTGGGAAGACAGAACACAAGACAACCACATATTCAAATCTTGTCCCATGAATGTGATCCTGCTTAGAGTATAGACACATTTCACTCTTTACCTTCAAGGAAATGATCTAGTAAAACTTCCCCATATTTATGGTTGAAATAGCACAGAAGTACAAAACCCACAATTTTTTAAAAATGAATTGAAAAAGGGGCTGGCGCCGTGGCTCACATGGTTAATCCTCCCCCTGCAGCACCAGCATCCCATATGGGCCCCGGGTTCTAGTCCTGGTTGCTCCTCTTCCAGTCCAGCTCTCTGCTGTGGCCCGGGAGGGCAGTGGAGGATGGCCCAAATGCTTGGGCCCCTGCACCTACAATGGAGATAAGGAGGAAGCACCTGGCTCCTGGATTTGGATTGGCATAGATCCAAATGTATTTGCCATTTGAGGGGTGAGCCAATGGAAGGAAGATCTTTGTCTCTGTCTCTCACAGTCTAACTCTCACAAATAAAGAAATAAAAATACATTAAAAAATGAACTGAAGAAGTGGACAGGGAAAAATTGGTTTCTAGATTACAGGTGAATATATTTATCAAATATTAGTCCATTCTGTGAAGCCTTATTCATTTTTGTGAAAGTAGAAAGTGAGAGAGAAACAGTGAGGAATAGATTTTCTATTAACTCTCTCCCCAAATACTATCAACAGTTATGACTAATCTGAAGCCAGAAGCCTGGAATTTCACCTACTCATCTCTATCACAGGGTCCCAAGCACATGAACCATTATCTGCTGCTTTCCAGTATCTATTATCTCAGAGCTGTATTGGAAGCAGAGTAGCCTCGGCTTAAACTGGCACTGTTTTGAGATACAGGCATCCCAAGCAGTGACTTAAGACATCTTACCACAAAAACCATTCAATCATACTTGGAAAAAATTCTGGTAGTAAACAGGATCATGGATGAACATTGGAAAATCTATGGATACAATTTAATATATTAATGTATAATGGAGAAAACCTGTATATTCATAAATATGTATCTTCTAATCATTTTTTGAAAATCTTATGATGGAACGAGGATATAAGCCTGAGCCATTCTCCCTCATTGCCCAAAGTAGATAAACTTTGGAATGTATTCCTTGCCCTTGAAACTCAATTGGGTCTCACAGCCTATTGCCTTCATACCCCACCCTGCATTATTTTCCAGGTTCCTAAGGCCCCCACCCAGTTCCTGGAATTCCCCTCCACTGCTGCCCCCTACCCTCATGCCCAGCCTTAGCCCTCCTCAAAAAGGTCTGGCCCCTGGGAATTGGGGCCTTCATGCTCCATCTTGTACAGACAGGCAGTTGGTCACCCACCTCTGTGGATTAATTTTCTCTGAATAAATTCTGTCTGGCTGTAAATTCATACACTTTCTCCTCTATTCTACAACTCTTTTCCTAACATTTTGGTGCCCTGTGTGAGGAGGCACAAATGCAGAACTTTTCCTAACATCTTATCCCTCTTAAATACAAGTAACTTCATTCCTTTTACACGAGTATGCTAGAAGAAACAATTATATTTGATGTAGTGACATCATTTTTTTCCTCACTTCAGTTGCCATGAAACTGGATGAACTGATTAAGACCAACCAGAACAGTCTGGAGAAAAATCTGAATCAGGATGTTATGACTAACATGAATTCAGAAAAACACTTAATTTAAGTATAAGCCATATTCCAAAACTGAGTATTAAAAAGAGAAACTATTCAGGAATAAAACCTGAAGAATGCAGTATATGTCACAATATGTGTCCCCATTGTGGGCCTGATCAACTACAAGCTGGAGAGAAATTTTGTGCCACTAAGGTACCTAGGAACACTCTCCAGTTCTGTGAACCTCTTAATCAACAGCACAATATTCAGACCATGGAGCAGGCACTTGAACAAATTGGACAAGGGAAAGTCTTCAAAAGCAAGAATATATTCTGTGAATCTGAGAAGCTTTTTATGGTAGAAACCTGTAATAAGTCAATTGCCACTATTGGCAAGACAACTCAAATAGTACAAGATTTCCATAAGAATTCTAACCTCAGTATACATCAACAAAGTCCCAAAAGAGAGAACGTTTATAAGTATATTGGGCCTGTGGAACCTGTTATTTACCAATCACATGTTAGACTGAATCATAGACCAAATATAGGGAAGAAATCCTATGCATGTAAACCTTGTGGGAAGTCATTCAGTATTAAATTCTGCCATACCCTCCATCACAGCACTCATATAAGTGGAAAACCCTCATGTGTGTAATGATTGTGGAGAAACCACTCACCAGAAGTCAGATCTCATTAGACATCAGAGAATTCACACAGGGTTGAAATCTTATAAATGTAATGACTGTGGGAAGTTCTTTGGCCAGAAGAAACACCTCATAAATCATCAGAGAATTCACACAGGTGAGAAACCTTATGAATGTAATGACTGTGGAAAATCCTTTGGCCAGAAGGCAAACCTCCTAAATCATCAGAGAATTCACACAGGGGAGAAACCTTATGAGTGTAATCATTGTGGAAAAGCTTTTGGCCAGAAATCAACACTCACAAATCATCAGAGAAGTCACACAGGGGAGAAACCTTATGAATGCAATGACTGTGGAAAAACCTTGGGCCAGAAGTCAAACCTCATAAATCATCAGAGAAGTCACACAGGGGATAAGCGTTTATGAGTGCAATGACTATGTAAAACTCTTTGGCCAGAAGCCACACCTCATAAATCATCAGATAATTCACACAGGGGATATGCCTTATGAATGCAATGACTGTGGAAAAGCCTTTGGCCAGAACGCAAACCTCAGAAAGCATCAGAGAATTCACACAGGGGAGAAAGCTTATGAATGCAATGACTGTGGAAAAACCTTAGGCCAGAATTCAAACCTCAGAAAGCATCAGAGAATTCACACAGAAGACAAGCATTATGAATGCAATGCCTGCGGAAAAAGCTTTGGCCAGAAATCACAACTCAAAATGCATCAGAGAAGTCACACAGGGGAGAAACCTTATGAATGCAATCATTGTGGAAATGCCTTTGCTGAGAAATCAAAGCTCACAAAGCATCAGACAATTTGTACTGGGGGAAACCTTATGAGTGCAATGACTGTGGAAAAACCTTTGCTGAGAAGTCAAACCTCAGAAAGTATCAGAGCCTTCACACCATGGAGAAAGCTTATACAGGAAATGACTGTGGAAATGCCTTTGGTCCCATCCTCGCATACCAAGGATAAATCCCACTTGGTCTGGGTGGATGATCTTTCTGATGCATTGTTGGATTCAATTGGCCAGAATTCTGTTGCAGATCTTTGCATGTATGTTCATCAGGGAAGTTGGTCTATAATTACTTTCTTTGTTGCACTTTTTTCAGGTTTAGGAATGAAGGTGATGCTGGCTTCATAGAAAGAATTTGGGAGAATCGCCTCTCTCTCAATTGTTTTGAATAACTTGAGAAGAATTGCAGTTAGTGCTTTAAATGTCTGTTAGAATTCAGCAGTGAAGCCATCCAGTCTTGGGGTTTTCTTGGCGGCGAGGGTCTTTATTACTGATATCATTTCCATCCGGTTATGTGTGTGTTTACGTTTTCTATATCTTTGTTGCTCAATTTAGGTAGGTTTTATGGATGGAAGGATGGTGGAAAGCCTCTTTGCTGTACTTCATAACTCATAAGATATCAGAGAATCCACACAAGGAATTTTCTACATGACCTTTTTGTGCAAGTTATATCTCATGAAATATTAGAGAATTCACCAAGGGGAGAAATGCATGAATGTAATACATGTGAATAAGCCTTTGTGGTGCAAATCAGACCTCATCAAACATAAAAGAATTCTCATGGGGAGCAATTTTATGAATGTAATGACTCAGAGCCTTTTACCATAATTCAGCCCTCATTGTACATCATCAAATTCATATAGGGAAAAACTCCTTTGAAAGTAAAATCCCTTTAATTAGAAGCCATACCTCATACGACAACAGGGAATTCACGTGGGAGAGAAACCTTATGGGTGTAATGAGTGTTGGAAAGCTCTGCCCAAATCTCTCCTTATACCAGAATGCACAACATATATATCTAATGAATGAAATAAATGTGAGAAAGTCATTTCACATAGGTAATGCCTCATAATCCATCATGGAATTTGAACAAGGGAGAGACCTTAACAATATAATGAATGTGGAAGAGCTTTTCTCCAAAATTCATGTAAGTATTGTGACAAAACCTTTTGCTGGAAATCACATCCTATCCAACAGAGACTCATGTAAAGGAGAAAGCTTATAAATATTATTAGTGTGAAAAGGTTGTTTGTCAGAAGTCAATGGTACATCAGAGAATTGACACAGGTGGTTTCTTAGGAGTATACTGATTGTATAAAAACATTTTCTTTGTTTCAGGCTTGTATAGATACAGAATTCACAAAAGGTGGTACTCTTTGCATGCTGTAAATACGATAAAACCTTTAGCCAGAAATTAGACATCAACAGATTTCAGAGAATTCATAAGGAACAAAAGTCTATGCAATGAATTTGGAAAATGTATTTCTGCTATAAATCAGTCTTCAATTCCCATGAATAGACTCACAAATGAGAAAACATGCATGCATAGAAAAGTTTTGTACCATAAATTATCTCTAGATGGTAAACTAATAACTCACACAAAAGAAAAATCATGAGTGTAATGGAATTGGGAATCGCTTTGCTATAAGGCAGATTTCCAGAAAGCTTAGCAAGATTACAGAAAAGTCTCTGAAAATGTAACATGTCTGAAAGATTTGTTGGCATCACAAACTGGAGGATAGCTCAAGTGCATGTGTTTTTGTGACCTGGCATCCAAATTGATATCTCTTTTTCTTTGATGAATTCCTTGTTTATTTATTTAACAGATATAGAGACAAAGGATTCCTGTCCATTGATTTACTACTATATGCCCACAATTGCCATGGTAAGGTCTATGGCAAAAACTGAGTGCTGGGGGCTGTGAATCTGATTCATCACTGATAACATTGAAGACATTGGTTCCTGGTTCTTATGCTGCTATGCATGGAAATGTTTCTCTAATTTCATTTTCAAATAGTTCATTGTTAATATAAAGAAATGCTTCTAATTTTTAAAATTTCATTGAAATAATTTGTGATTAATGTGTCCTAGTCATGCATTATTACAGGGTGTAGTGCAATATTTGCACACATTTATGCAGTAAAAAGTGATCAAGCTAAGCAACTACAGTTTTATTAATTTTTTAAAGATTTATTTATTTGAAAGACAGAGTTACAGAGAGAAGTAGCAGCAGAGAGAGAGAGAGGTCTTCCTATGCTGGTTCACTCCCCAGGTGGCCGCAATGGCCGGAGCTCTGCCAATCTGATGCCAGGAACCAGGAGCTTCTTCTAGATCTCCCACTTGGGTGCAGGGACCCAAGGACTTGGGCCATCTTCTACTGCTTTCCCAGGCCATAGCAGAGAGTTGGATCAGAAGAGGAGCAGCCAGGACTAGAACTGGTACCCACAGGGGATGCTGGTGCTTCAGGCCAGGGTGTTAGCCTACTGTGCCATAATGCTGGCCCCCAAGCAACTACAGTTTCTAATTCTTCTCCATGATTTGAGACTACCAGCTCCTCTCTTTCAGTTCTTTACACAGAACCTAATATGGTTGAATGTAGTCATCTCATTATATTATGGGACACCAGAAGTTCTTTCTGCCTCTTTGTATTTTGTTACCTATCATCCAATCCCCCTCTATCCCTAGCTGCTTCCCTTCTCAGCCTCTAGTAATCACAGTTCTGTGTTCAGATCCATTATTTTCTTTCACTTCCACATGTGACAAGGACCAGGTGACATTTGTGTTCCTGCTTCTGGCTTATTTCAATTAATTTAATAATATTTTGTTCTTTTTTTGTATCTAAATGAAGTTCCCCTGTCCATTTTTTTCATTGATGGATAGCTAGATTGGTTTCAAATCCTGGCTGCAGTGAACTGTGTTATAGTGGCTGTGTTATGGGAAAATTGCTGTATCTTTGATATGCTCTTCTCCTTTCCTTCTAATAAAAGTTCCTTATTATATATAGCCAAGAGCAAGATAACTCTCAAATGGTAGGTCAATTTTTATCTTATTTTAAATTTTTGTTATTTATTTGAAAGAGTTACAATAGAGATAGGGACACAGAGAGGTCCTCCATTAGCTGGTTCGCTCTACAGATGACTACAAAGGCCAGAGTTATGCCATTCTGAAACCTGGAGACAGGAGCTTCCTCTGGGTCTCCCACATGGGTGCATGGGCCCAAGGACTTGGGCCATCTTCTACTGCTATCCCAGGAGATAGCAGAGAGCTGTATTGGAAGAAGAGCAGCTGGAACTAGAACTGGCACCCAAATGGGATGCTGGCCCCTCAGGCGCTGCACAACAGCGCCGGCCCAATTTTTATCCTTTTTAAGGAATGGCCATACTGTTCTGCATAACATCTGTACTAACTTGTGTTTTCACCCACCATATATGACGGTTTTCTTTTCCCATGTGCTCTCTAGCATTTGTTATTTTTTATCAGTTTGGCATCAAGATGATATAGTATTGTTCATGTTTTTGTGTATTTTGAAATCAGTTAATTTGTTTATTAAATCTTTGTTTATTTGAAAAGTGGATTTAGAGAGAGGGGGAAAGACAGAGATAGCTTTCATCTGCTGGCTCACACCCCAGAGAGTTTCAACAGTTGAGCCTGGGGCATGCTGAAGTCAGGAGCTTCATCCAAGTCTCCCACATCAGTGGCAAGGACCCAAGTCCTTCGTCCATCTTCTGCTGGTTTCCCAGGTGTTTAGCAGTGAGCTAAATTGGAAGTGGAGATTCCTAAGCTCAAAGTGGAACTCACATGATATGCTGGCCTCACAGATTGCAGCTTACCCCACTTAGCCACAATGCCAGCCCCTCTATCAATTTAATTCCTCAAAAATAGGTCAGTAATGTTGGCATCTATCTCATTTTGTTTTTTCTCTGTTATTATTCAACTTATTGATGTCTTATTTTTGTTCACATTATTCCTCTCAATTGCTCTACCTGAGGTGAGTAGGGCTGCTGTGTTGCTTGAATGCAGTGTATGCTTTAGATTACTCATTTACTGAGTGCATGTCATTCACATAGCACTTCACCGAAATTCTACTATGTCCCAAATCCTCTTCTAGGCACAGAATTCAGACCACTTTTCTCTTAGGCCTAGATCTTGCCTTTAATATACTATTTGGAATTTAGTAGCTCATGAAATCTGCAGACTGCATAAATGAATGAATATTTTGAGGGCTGTGTTTTTGTGGAGGAACTTCATAGGAGACCGAAGGAATAAAATAAATCTAAAGTATCCACAGCATACAGAATGTATACTATTTTACAAGTCACAGAGAAGAGGAAGAAGAAGGAAAGTAGTGAGACTAGAAAGTTTGTGGCAAGACTAACAGGCGCTGGTCAAGAACTTAATAAGCCCATTAGGAAAGCAGTAAGGTTTCTTTGTCTCCCCGTAGACTCTGCTCTCCAGAGGTGAACAGGGTCCTCTAAACCCACTTGCTGCACACACAAACACCTGAGTGTTGTATTCTCCCACAGGTGTTGGAGACTGATATGGTGTTCTGATTTATATTTACATAATGGCTAGTGACATCGGGCATATTCACATGTTTTGACCATTTACATTTCTTCTGAGAAATGTCTATTCAGATCCTTGCCTGTTTCTTCACTGTATTTTTTGGAGTTTTTCCAATTCATGTAAATGTTCTGGAAATCTGTAAACATTCAGAGTTTTAATTTTTCCTGCCATCTGTTCATTGTATCTACACTTTGATGTTTACTTTGTTGTGAATAAGTATCTTAGTTGGATATACTCAGATGTCTCTGTTTTTATTTTTGTGACTATTGCTATTGGAATCTTACCGAAAAGCTATTGTGTGTTGACAATATTTAGAGTTTCCCTATGTTTACTTGGGTTTGGGTCTTATGATTAGATTTTTCATTCACTGTGAGTTCACTTTCACATAGTGTAAGTGATGTTGGAGTTTATTTTCAGGCTTCTACATTTGGATCATCAAGTTCCTCTGCACCACTTGTGAAAGAGATTCTTCTTTCTCCAGTTCATTTTAGTTCCTTTGTTAAATATGAGTTGCTGGTAGAAATTTGGGTTTATTTCTATGCTACCTAGTTTTTTCCATTGAACTATGTGTCTGTTATTATATCAGTGCTAACACTTCTTCTTTTTGTGTTTTTTTTTTTTTTGCAGTTTATTTATTTATTTGAAAGGAAGGGTCACAGAGAGGTAGAGGCAGAGAGAGAGAGAGGTCTTCCATTCACTGGTTTACTCCCCAAATGGCCACAATGGCCGGAGCTCTGTTGATCTGAATCCAAGTGTCAGGAGCTTCTTCCAGGTCTCTATGCAGGTGCAGGGGCCCAAAGACTTTGGCCATTTTCTACTTTTTTCTCAGGCTATACCAGAGAGGGGTATAAGAAGTGGAGCAGCTGGGAAACATACTGGCACCCATATGAGATGCCGGCACTGCAGACGGTGACTTTACCTGCTTTGTCATAGTGCTGACCCCTGTAATATGTCTTAAAATATGGTGTGATGTCTCCAGCTTTTTTTTTTGTTTTATAATATTTCTTTAGATGTTAAGCATCTCTCATGTTTCTATATGAATTTTAGCATCATTTTTTCTAGCTCTGAGAACATCGTTGGTATGTTGATTGGAATTGCATTGAATTTGCAAATTGCTTTTGGTAGTATGGACATTTTGATATTATTCTTCCCATTCACAAACATAAGTTTTCTGTGAGACTGTCAAAAAGCCTTGACAAAAATTGGACTTTATTACACAAAAATTATCACTTTTTGGGATCATTTAAATCCATATTTTTGCACTAATATTTGATAAATAATGAAAGACTTTCTCTGAGCATTTTAGTAGGAGAAATTAAAATATTTATTTTATCAATTTCTTCAAATATTGTTTAGATGTGATATTCAAATATTGTTTAGAGCCATTGTCTGTATTCCCTCTAAATTACGATCTTTCTGCTTTTTGCCTGTTAAACTTGTCCCTTGATTCAACACCCTTTTTTAATGTAATGTAAATGGAAAATGTCATATCATAAGCTAAAAAAAATGACAAAGAAGGAAAAAGAAGGGAGGGAGGTTGAGTATATAATTATGTTCTCTTAATTTTTTCTATAAACCGTACTGAATCTTTTAAAAGCTAATGAAAATTAAAACTCTAAATTGGACCATTATGATTAATATTTAAAACAAGTGATTAAAAACTGTAGATGTCTTCAATTTTGATTATCATTCTTATTTAGAATATCTGAAAGAAATCCGGCTTCTCACTTAAAATATACCAGTGTTTTAGAATTCAGTATTAAATGACTTTGTTTAAAAGTGTTATTTAATCTATTGCTTTAAGTGGTAATACTATGGCCATTGTAAAACAAAATCCTTATCATTTTCCATTAAACAGAAAGGGCCTTTAAAACATCATCACTAAAAATATTAAGAGACCTAAAATATAACATTCTTAAAACCCAAGTGATACCATTCAAAATTTTCAAATATGCAGGGATAGTTCGTGTCAAGTAACTAAATAATTGTGAAGTGTATATATGGAATAGCTTCTATAAATTCTTTTGGCAAGGGCTGGCACTGTGCCATAGTGGGTGAGGCTGCCACCTGCAGTGCTGGTATTCCATAGGGGCATCAGTTCAAGACCTGGCTGCTCCACTTCCTATCCAGCTCTCTGCTACGGCCTGGGAAAGCACTATAAAATGGTCCAAATCCTTGGGCCCCTGCACCTGCATAGGAGACCAGGAAGAGGCTCCTGGCTCCTGCCTTCCAGTCGGCACAGCTCCAGCCATGGAGGCCAACTGTGGAGTGAACCAGTGAATGGAAGACCACTCTCTCTGCCTCTCCTTCTCTCTCTGTGTAATTCTGATTTTCAAATAATATAAATAAATCTTTAAAAAATTCTTTTGGCAAATAGATGAAGCTATTTGTTATACATTTCAAATAAATAGCAAACATACTAGAAAAATATATTGAATAAAATTTAAGCAACTCATAGCTATACACAGAAATTTCTCACCATAACAACATAGCAACCACTAAATTTCCAAACTTAATTTTCCACAACTTAGAATCTTTAACTCCAGAAGGAGTACGAAATTGACAGAATAGTGGCCTATGTATCAGGATACCTAATGCTAATACAGAATTATCCCTGCTACAACTTACCTATGTGACCTTGAACAATTCACTTTACTTCTCTGGGCCTTGGCATTTAGCATCCTCATGTGATAAAGGAGGCTTGGATAAGATCAGTTGTACTCTATCTTGAGACTTCAACGATCTCTCAGTTTCCGAACAGGCACCTTAGGGGAAAGTAAACCTTTAGATCAAAGCTTACATTTTTAAATCTAAATATATTTTAAACTCTTTCTACAACTAGTACAAAACAACACATTCAAATGTGTACCATGCCACTTTTCAATATTTGGGAATAATTAATGCATCATTTTAGAGCATTGTCTTGAGGCCAGTGCTGTGGTGTAGCCAGTAAAGCCACTGCATGCAGTGGGGGCATCCCATATGGAGGCTGGTTCAAGTCCCAGCTGCTCCACTTTCCATTCAGCTGTCTGCTATAGCCTGGGAGAGCAGTAGGAAGTTGGCCCAAGTCCTTGGGCCCCTGAATCTGCATGGGAGACCCTGAAGAGATCCTGGCTCCTGGCTTCAGATTGGCATATCTCTGACCTTTTAGGCCATCTGGGGAGTGAACCAGCAGATGGAGGACCTCTCTCTCTCTCTTCCTCTTGTTCACTATCTGTGTAACTCTGACTTCCAAATAAATAAATAAATCTTTTAAAAAATCAAAAGAATATTGTCTGGCACACAGTGAACCACTAAGTACAAGATATTATTAGTAATATTAGATGGAAATGTTGAAATAAACTAGGCAATAAGCCTTAAGATGCAAATTAATACCAAGAAATATAATCTCAAATTTCTGTGTTCAACAAGGTAGTCTCTTTTTCACTACTAACTTTATACTGAATAAGATATTTTGATATTTTGTTAAAAGTAAATTTATCGGAGGCCAGCGCCATGGCTCACTTGGTTAATTCTCTGCCTGTAGTGCGCGTATCCCATATGGGCAAAGGGTTCTAGTCCTGGTTGCTCCTCTTTCAGTCCAGCTCTCTGCTATGGCCCAGGAAGGCAGTGGAGGATGGCCCAAGTGCTTGGGCCCTGCACCCGGATGGGAGACCAGGAGAAAGCACCTGACTCCTGGCTTTGGATGGGCACAGCTCCAACTGTGGCAGCCATTTGGGGAGTGAACCAATGGAAGGAAGACCTTTCTGTCTTTCTCACTGTCTATAACTCTACCTGTCAAATAAAAAAATTATTAGTTTTTCATAAAAACTGCAGTATTGAAAAGGTTCCAAAATCCCTCTAATTCTAAATGTCTGTGACTGCTAACTCATTAGCACATATTGCATTCTTTACATCTGGGTAATCATGATAATTCACTTTTAAATGATTAACAGATCTGCTGTTATATATAAATACATGCTTTTCCAAAAATCATACAATAAGCAGGCTAAATAATTTACTTCAAGTAAAATTGCCATATCCAGTCCTACAATTGTAAATAAGACAGTTTCAATTGTTCAGCATTATCAATTATAAATTCCAATAGTGTAGCAATAGTCATAAGAATAAAGGATCCGATGCTGTGGAGTAGCAAGTAAAGCTGTGGCTTGCAGTGCTGACATCCCACATGGGTGCCAGTTCAAGTCCTGGCTACTCAAATTACTATCCATCTTTTTAGGCAAGTAAGACTTACTATCCAGCAGTAGAGGATGGCCCAGGCCCTTGGGCTCCTGCACCTGCATAGGAGACCCAAAAGATGCTGCTAGCTCCTGGCTATGGATCGGCACAGCTCCAGCCATTGTGGCCAAATGGGGAGTGAACTAGTGGTTGGAAGACTGCTCTCTCTCTCTCTCTCCTTCTCTGTGTGTGTAACACTGACTTTCAAGGAAAATAAATGAATCTTTTTTTAAAAAAAGGACGAAATAAAAAGGAAGATGAATATTATAAAATTGTTTAATAAATATAAATTTCCAAAGTACAGCTTTTGGATTACAGTAGGTTCCCCTACCCCATAACTTCCCTCCCACCCATAACCCTCCTATTTCCTGCTCCCTCTCATATCCCAGAAGATTACAAAATTGTATAAAAGACATTTGTACAGTAAACAAATTTACTGATTTCTAATGTAATATTTGAATACTTGAAGCAGGAAGGCTAAGTACTTCTTTGCCAAAATAACATGTTTTCTCCAGTGTAAAACCCATTTGCCATCGCAATACACAAAGGGATTTGGGGCAAGAAGGAAAAAAGAAGTCCACACATGCAGAAATTTTAAGCAAAACAAAATAGAGAATGTATTTAGTTTCATGAAAATCACACAAGAATTAATAGTATTCCACTCATTTCCAACAAATATTTTTAAGTTTAATGAATGAATGAATTTTCAGTTACATAGCAGAAAACTTCTACCCTCTCCCATAAAACTGAAAGAGAAACTTTTTAAAAGTAAAAGCTGATGAAAGAATTCTGCAATACATGTTAATGTTAAGTAGCCCAGCAGAGTTTATTTAGAAATACAAACACACACACAGAAAATAAATACATTAAAATCTTACTGAATAGTCCAGTAATAGTTCAGGATCCAATATAGTGTGCAAAAGATTCTGGATTTCCCAGTCACTTTGTATAGGAAATGATGTGCTTTGCTATGTAGCATGTACCTGTAGATTCCTGAACACCTCCACTTTGCTTCTTACCCTGAGTCCTAGCAAATACAGGAACACAGCTGTTGAATCATTCATTTTCTGGATTTGGAAATATCAAAGAATTAATCAGTATAGAAAATTGTACAGCAGAGACCAAATATCCAAGGGAGTTCAGGAAAATCAATTGAACAAGTCAAACTACTATGAATGTATACTGAATGCTCTGTTTTTAATATGTCTTACTTACCTAAAAAGACATGAGGGCTATTGCTCTCTCTCTCTTAATACAACTAAGGAGAAGATATCACCAATGCTCAAGAAAAATTAATAGACAGCAGAGCTAATACAAAATCCCAAAAATCTAAAATAGAAAAACTGGATATACACTCTTTACACACACCCTGAAGTGACAATGAAGTAGAACAAATCTAAAATTAGAAAAACTTCTTTTTTTAAAGATTTATTTATTTATTTGAAAGTCAGAGTTACACAGAGAGAGGCAGAGAAGAGAGAGGGGTCTTCCATTCACTGGTTTACTGCCCAGTTGGCTGCAATGGCCAGAGTTGTGCCAATCCAAAGCCAGGAGCAAGGAGCTTCTTCCAGGTCTCCCACATGGGTGCAGGGGCCCAGGACTTGGGCCATCTTCTACTGCTTTCCCAGGCTATAGCAGAGATCTGGATCCATATGAGATGCCAGCACTGCAAGTGGTGGCTCTACCCACTACGCCACACCGCTGGCCCTAAAAATTCTTGTCAAATTAAGAACATTTAACCTTTGTTTTGGAATGAATTATTAAAATATCTAAACTGGGTGAATACATAATTTCTTTCTTTAGAAATCAGAAGAGAAAAAGAACACTTCAAGCCTACTGTGACACCACACAGAAGGAATGGAGAATCATGACCTCAATTAGCCTAGGGACAGAATAAAAGGGAGGGAAATAGGAACAACAGAATTAAGATGAATAAGCTTTGACAGCTGAGAGAATCTGAATCTAAAGAAAAGACATGCAGTTAACTGAACCAATAGAGATAAGTCTGAGAGGAAAAAAACATTGTTAAGACATATTAATGGGGCCAGAGCTGTGACTTAGTAAAGTCAAAAAAAAATCAAAAATTTGTTTTTAAATTATATAATTAAAAAAGATAAAAAAAAGATGTTCAATCTTAAGTCTATATAGCATAAGATATACATCAATTTTCCCAGGTGCTATTTGCATTTATTAACAAAGTTACATGGGTATAATCACTACAGTGACTCCAATAAGTCTTTTTATAAAAATTATTTTTTATTTTGACAGGCAGAATGGATAGTGAGAGAGACAGAGAGAAAGGTCTTCCTTTTTCTGTTGGTTTACCCCCCAGTGGCTGCTGCAGCCAGTTTGCTGGACTTGAAGAGGAGCAACTGGGACAGAATCTGGCACTCCCAGCAGGACTAGAACTCGGTGTGCCTGTGCTGCAGGTGGAGGATTAGCCTATTGAGCCATGGCGCCAGCCTCCAATAACTCTTAACCTGAGATGCAACTAAATTTAACAAGGATACTCAATAGGAATTTTAGAAGAATTCAAAAATATGTATCAGAATAAAAATAAATACTTTACTTGGTACATCTCTTTTTAACTATACTATTGTCCAAATTTCCAATTGTCAGATGTACTAAAAAAATCCCAGAAGCAGCAGAGTTGGTCCGACATGATGAGGAATACAATTAAGTTTTTCAGTTACAACTTACCTAGAGAAAATGAGAATTCTCAGATCCGAGATTAAAATAACCAAGAAGGCCCAATAAAAGAAAACTCAATGTCTTCATACACTAACATTTATTACCTCAGATGTGTTTAACAAAAAGGTGATTATTCCAGCTATATCCCATTAGGTAACCCAATTTTAGCTGCTAAATCCAATTAAAAAAAAAGCACCTCATGATATATTACTAAAATCATACTGCTATATACCATCCACAATGTCCACTGAACCTTATACCTAATGTTAACAGATCTGATGAAAATCAATAGATAAATGATGTGTCTTAACCAAGTGTGGCAAATGCGTTTTGTTCAAAGTTTTTCCAAAAATCCTGAGTCTCAGTTTGCCTTCACCTTGAAAAGACACTTTTGAGGTTTACAAATCAGTCCAGCTTCTTTGGGCCTCCCTCCAATGAAAGGGGCTAAAATCCATCAAAATAAACTCTAGGCACTGTCCTTGTGCTCCCAGTGACTTTTTCACTCTAGGGGCTCACAAACCTTCTAAATTCTTTAGATCACCTGTGATGTCCATTAGTTCTCAAAGACTATGATACAAGTAATTTCCCCTCTTGGAACCTTGTTATTAACTGTGCTGTATGAGAAATGAAGTCTCCTACACACCTTGTGCTTATGATTCTCCAAACCATGTTGCCTGCTAGGACTTTGGCCATGAATATAGGACAGCAATACCTGAACATGATTACTGAGATCTCCTTAATAAAGGATAGACTGGGGCCAGCACTGTGGTGCAGTGGTGTAAT
Organism: Oryctolagus cuniculus; assembly: GCF_051225735.1. Lineage (NCBI taxonomy): Eukaryota > Metazoa > Chordata > Mammalia > Lagomorpha > Leporidae > Oryctolagus > Oryctolagus cuniculus. The sequence continues at coordinate 84,516,412 of NC_142879.1, forward strand.
CCTTTACCTGCAGTGCTGGCACCCCATATGAGCACCAGTTCTAGTCCCCATTTCTCCTTTTCCCATCCAGCTCTCTGCAATAGCCTGGGAAAACAGTAGAAGCTGTTCCAAGTGCTTTGGTCCCTGCCGAAATATGGGAGACCTGGAAGCTCCTAGCTCAGATTGGCCCAGCTGCAGACATTGCAGTCATTAGGGGAGTAAATGAGCATATGGAAGACCTTTCTCTCTGTCTCTTCCTCTCACTGTCTGTAAGTACACCTGTCAAATACATAAATAAATTCTTTATATATATATTTACATTTATTCATATATATTTATGTATATAAATATATTCATATATAAAATATATTATAATTTAGCATATAATATATTATATATGTTAATTAAAAACAGATAATATTATATAATTTATTATAAGTATTATATATAATATATATTTTTTAATAACTATTTTAACAAAATGTATCAGAACCCATCTAATCCAAACCTAGGACAATTGGAAGACATTGTACTTGGCCCACCCATAATTGAAATGGATTCTAAATCCTTCAACTGCAAGGAGAGTATCATAGACATTAATGCTCCAAATGGATCCAGTTCCCTGCTAATGTGTCTGGAAAAGCAGCACAGGGTGACTCAAATATTGGGGCTCCTGCACCCATGTGAGAGACCTGGAAGAAGCCCCTGGCTCCTGATATCAGTCTGGCCTAGCCACAGTCATTGCAGCCATTTGAGGAGTGAACAAACCAGGAGGAAGATCCATCTCTCCCACTCTCTCTTTCTAGTGCTGCCTTTCAAATTCATAAATAGATCTTTAAGAAAATAGATCACTTCAATAAATTTGCCATTGCTCAGTCATGATGACTTTTACTACCTTCAGTTCTTTTTCAAAAGATTTATTTATTGGAAAGGCAGATAGAGGAGCTGGTGGTTGTGGTGCAGTGGACAAAGCTGCTATCTGTTACATTGCCATCCTCTCCATGCACCAGTTGAAGTACCAGCTATTCCATATCTGATCCAGCTTCTTACCAATGGACTGAAAAAGCAGGGAAAGATGGCCCAAGTGCCTGGGATGCTGCCACACACATCAGAGGAAAAGCTCCTGGCTTCAACCTGGCCACACTCTGGCTATTAAAGTCATCTCAAAAATGAATTAGGTGGTGGAAGATTTCTGTCTATCCCTCTCTCTATAACTCTTTCAAATAAGTAATTAAATATTTTAATATGATTAAAAAAAGGCAGAGAGACACATAGATAAAGAAAGAAGGAAAGAGAAGCAGAGAGATATCCCATCTGCTGGTTCACTTTCTATATGGCTACAACTGTGCAAGACCAGGTTTCAAGTCCCCATTGAGGTTACAGTTCTCCAAATTAGATGACAAGAAGGAAAGAATTTGAGCTATTATCCATTGCTTCCTAGGGGTATTAACATGAAATTGGTTTGGAAGTGGAGTACCCAAAAATCAGATTAGCACTGCAATATAGGATGTGGGCATCTGTTGTGACTGCTAACAAATTGGAAATCCTAGAGGAAAAATCAACAGATTCCTGGACATACACAATATACCAAAATTGAGTCATGAAGACACATAGAAAAGCTAAACAAATCAAAAACCAAGACAGAGATTGGATGAGTAATAAAGACCCTCCCAACAAGGAAAAGTCCAGGATCAGACAGCCTCACTATTGAATTCTACAGGACTTTTAAAGAACTAATGCTTCTCAAACTATTCAACACAATTGAAAGAGAGACAATCCTCTCAAACTCCTTCGATTAATCCTGCATCACCCTAATTCTTAAACTAGAAAAAGATACAGTGGATAGAGAGTACTATAGAAAAATATCCCTGATGGGGGCCAGTGCCGTGGCACACTGGGTTGATCCTCCACCCGTGGAGACGGCATCCCATATGGGTGCCAGTTCTGGTCCCGGTTGCTCCTCTTCCAGTCCAGCTTTCTGCTCTGCACTGGGAGGGCAGTGGAGGATGGCCCAAGTGCCTGGGTCCCTGCACCCACTTGGGTGACCAGGGAGATGCTCCTAACTCTGGCTTCCGATTGGACCAGCACCACCTGTTGTGCCATATGGAGAATAAACAAGCAGATAAAATAATTATGTCTCTCTGCCACTGCCTCTCCCTATAATTAACTCCACCTTTCAAATAAATAATTCTTTTGAAAAAGTCAACAAACAATAAAGGCTGGTGGAGAGGGAGAGAAAAAGGTACCCTAACCCACTGTTGGTGGGAATGAAGCCATTATGGAAGGCAGTATCAAAGTTCCTCAGAAATCTGAAAACAAACATACCATATGATCCTGCCATCTGACTCCTAGGAATTTATCCACATGAAATGAAATAGAATATGCATAGGCATGAGTTATCTGTACCCTCATGTTTATTACAGCTCAATTCATAATAGCTAACATGGAATCAACCCAGAAGTCCATCAACTGGTGACTGGAAAAAGAATATGAGCTATATATACAGTGTAAAATACTATTCAGCCATAATTGTGAATGAAATCCCATCTTCTGTAACTAAATGGATGAACTGGAAACAAGTATGCTTCATGAAAGAAGCCAGCCCCCAAAAGACAAATACCATATGTTTTCTCTGACTCGTGGTAATTAAGATATAGACAACAAAAAGTAGTATATGAGTTAAATTGATATTTTGAGATTTGAGTATTGTTCATAGCACTTTTCTGAACTCTTTGATAGAGTACACAACATATACTCATTGATATTTCTGCTACTACTTGCTGAATTCTTTATTTTGTAGAGGGTTAAAGCTTGTGATTCTAAAATAAAATCAAAGCATGAAGCTGTCAAAATTAAAAGAAAATAAAACGAGAAGGAGGGAGTTGGAAATATGAGACCAAGGGAAGTTAGGGTAGGATGTTATCAGTTAGCTCTTCAATCTGTATATATAAATTACATGAAGTTTGTTCACTTAATATGCATTTAAAAATATAAACTTAACACTGGAAGAAAAAGACCTGAGATCAGTGTTTTCTGGATCACCATAAAAAAAATTTAGTCTTCATTTATGTCTGATCATATTTAATTTCTTATTTATTTATTTTATAAGAAAATTAACATCACCATTCCTAACAAGTCCATCCTGCTTCATCCATGTCTATCAGTTCCCACTATGCTAATAATTTCTCATGAACTTAAATCCATATCATCTTAAAAAGATGCAATGTGGGGCAGGCGCTGTGGCATAGCAGATAAAGTTGCTTCCTGCAATGCTGGCAAGCCATGTGGGTGCCAGTTCAAGACGTGGCTGCTCCACTTCTGAACCATCTCTCTGCTATGGCCTTGGAAAGCAGTAGAAGGTGGCCCAAGTCCTTGGGGCCTTGCACACATGAGAGATCTGGAAGTAGCTCCTGGCTTCGGATCGACACAGACCACCCATTGCGGCCAACTGGGAGTAAACCAGCAGATGGAAGACCTCTCTGTTTCTGTCTGTCTCTCTCTCTCTCTACCTCTCCCCTATTTGTGCAACTCTTTCAAATAAATAAATCTTTAAGAAAAAAGCCTGAATCATGTCATTATTTATGTGTTTTAGAGGCTTTGCAGATGTTGATTACATGTGCCATGAAAACCCATCAAAATGCAAATCCTATAAGAGGCAACTCCATGTGCACTAAACTGATAAAATCCAGTGCGTGTTGAGAAAAACACAGTAGCAATACATTTCAAAAAGCTGTGAAATATTATAAGTGGCTGTCAAAAGCTAAAAATCTGACAATGACTCATTATGTCATTTATTTATACATAATGCTGAGAAAATCAGAAGTATTTGTTAAAAATTCTGCTAAAATGCACTAGATTTATAATTTTTAAATGCATCTTTCCTAGATGTAATGCAGTGCTGTGCTATTTTAGAGTATCAGAAATTTAAAATGCTGGACTTGTGCTGGGGTGGAGCAGGTTAACTCCCTGGCCTGAAGCACCAGCATCCCATATGGGGGCCGGTTCAATACTCAGCTGCTCCACTTCTGATCCTGCTCTCTGCTATGGCCTGGCAAAGTAGTACAAGATGGCCCAAGTTCTTGGGCCCCTGTACCGATCTGGGAGACCTGGAACTAGCTCCTGGCTCCTGGCTTCGGATCAGCACAGCTCTGGCAGTTGCAATCAATTAGGGAGTGAACATCAGATGGAAGACCTCTCTCTTTCTCTCTGGCTCTCCTCTCTGTCTGTAACTCGACTTGTAAATAAATAAATAAATGAATCTTTAAAACAATTAAGAAATTTAAAATGTGAAAGGTTTTTAAAAATGTATTTATTTATTGTGAGTTAGAGTTACAGATATAGAGAGGAAGAGAAGGAGAGGTCTTCTATCGACTGGTTCACCCCTAAGTGGCCAGAATGGCTGGAGCTGGGCCATTTGGAAGCCAGGTGCCAGAAGCCAGGAGTCAGCAGCTTCCTCCAGGTCTCTCACATGGGTGCAGGGGCCCAAGCACTCAGGGCATATTCCACAGCTTTCCTAGGCCATTAGTAAAGAGCTGGATTGGAAGTGCAGGAGCAGGGACTCAAACTGGTGCCCATGTGGGATGCTGGTGCTGCAGGTGGATGCTTAATCTACTATGCCACAGAGTGGGCCCAGGGAAAGGTTTTAGGAAGACATCTTTCATGTAGACTAGGCTGCAATATTGCAAGGTAAGGTTTAGCTTTTATTCCCACACATCAGTATTCATCTTTTAGCAACTATAAATACTGAATATCATACATATAGACATAAATATAGGTAACTGCAGATTTTGTTGTCATTCTTTCTAATTCTCTTTTTAATGTCTGCTAATAGGCCATCTTATGGATTATTATATTGATGTTACCTGTACACAACCATCAGGCATTTCCACTGTTGAATGTGTTTATGTGTACAGGTAGTTTTGTTTGTGTGTACATGAATGCACATTTGATGGCGATAGCACTGACAGTAATACTGTGAGAATTCCTAACGCTGATTTCAAACTTTCTGTCCTCCGCAGAGATGGCTGTCATTGAAGTAGACCACAGGGCCCCTTTTGCTGTTGTGAACTGAAATGTGCCTCCCTAAAACTCAAACACTGAAGTGCTAATCACCAACATGACTTTACCTGAAGAAAGTAGTTTTAAGCAGATGAAATGATAGATGTGTCTGTCACATCGGAGAAAGGCTTCTGGAAAACTCGAGCCTATTAGCACCTTGATGTGATATTTTCAACCTCTACAACTATGATGTAAATCATATTCTCTGTGGTATTTTCTTAGCAAATTAATATATCCTCATTTCTGCCAGCATTTTCTGCTGTCATCTAGAAGGTCCTCGTGATTAGCAGAGAAATATAGAAACTAATAACTATGATTTTTGATTACCAGTTATCTACTAACACAAAAAAGATATCCCAGAAGCAACCTACTACCATCCTCCAGGACCCAGAAAAAAAAAAAAAAGGAATGAGTCAAGATGCAGGGCAGTAGAAAAAAGTGAATAATGAAAGATCACAGCAGAAGTAAATAAGGAAGGGTTTGGTTCTGTGGTGTAGTGGGTTAAAGCCTTGACCTGCTGTGCATGCATCCCATATGTTGCTGCTAGGAGACCAGGTGCTCCACTTCCAATCCAGCTCCCTACTAATGCACCTCAGAAATTGGTGGAAGATGGACCGTGTTCTACGGTGCTGGCACCCACATGAGAGACTTGGAAGAAGCATCTGGCCTTGCAAATAAATAAATAAATCTTAAAAAAAAATAGAAGCAGTGTTAGCACTATTGGAAAACAGACACATAGTTCAATGGAAAAGAATAGGCAGCTGAAATTTACCGACTTTTCTACAGGCAACTCCTATTTAACAAAGTAAAGAAAATAAACAGGAAAAAGAAGAATCCCTTTAGCAAATGGTTTAAAGGAAAGTGATTATCCATATGTATAAGCCTGAAAATATACCCAACACCTCATACAATATGTAAAAGCAACTCATGGTGAATTTAAAGTCTAAATATAAAACCAAAAACTAAGTAAACATATGAGAAACTGGAAAACATTAGCAGAGACAACAGTTTGCGTAAGATTCCAAAAGCACAAGTAAAAAAAATAAAATATAGAAATTTGAGCATATCAAATTAAGATACATCTTCACAACAAAGTATTCAACAGAGTGAAGATACAATGGACAGAATGGCAGGAAACATTGAAAACTCTGACTATGACAAAAGATTGATAGCCAGAACATACATATATAGAACTGGAAAATCTCCAAATAAGAAGCAAAATGTACACGTAAGAAATGGGCAATGATCAGAATAGATGTTTCTCAGAAGAAGAAATCTCAATGGTCAAGACATAGATGAACATGCCCAATATCACTAGCCATTAGGGAAATGTAAATCAAAACCAATAGCAGACTCCATCTGTGGGAGAAGACAATGCTTGGGTTTTCATTTGTGCAACAAGTGGGTTTAGAGGACCCTGTTCACCATAAGAGGGCAGAGTCTACATGGAAGTAAGGAAACCTTAATGTTTTCCTAATGGGCTTGTTAAATTCTTGACCAGTGCCTATTACCTTTGCCACAAACTTTCCAGTCTCACTACTTCCCTGCTTCTTCCTCTTCTCTGTGGCTTGTAAAAACAGTATACCTTCTATATATGGAGGATACTTTTGTTTTGTTTTATTCCTTCTGTCTCATGATGTTCCTCTAAGAAATCACAACCCTCCAAGTATTCATTCATTTATGCAGCCTGCAGTTTTCATGGGCTACTACATGGCAAAGTACTAGGTTAAAGGAAAGGTATAGGTCAGGAACTGAGCAAAGTTCACAATGATGAAGCCATTGGGGAAATGAACCTGATGGAAGACCTCTCTCTCTCTCTCTCTCTCTCTGCTTCTCCTTCTCTCTCTGTGTAGCTCTGATTTTCAAATAAATAAATAAATCTTTAAAAACTAACTAAATAAATATACTAAAAACCTGGTGGCAACACCTTTCTATCAGAACATGTGAAGCACTCAAACACAGTTTGTCCCAGAAAGTCAGCCATAGTTTTCAAGGGCACATCTTCTACTCCATTTGTGGATACCTCTGTGTGGCGTAAGGGGCACTTATTTCTTCCCTTCTTCTTTCTTACCACTCTCACAGTTATAACTTCTATCGATGCTTCCACAGACCAGTCTCTATGAAATTGTAGAACTAATATCCTCCCATGTCAAAAATGTCATGGGTTTAAACACAGAACCCAAAATAAGACAAGTAACTGACCTTCTTATTTACACAGTGTGGAAAGTAAGATTCTCAGTGGATCACTGGGTAACTGTAAAGTACTGCGCAGAGAAAAACTGTAACTTATCTGTATTTATGATGCTGTAATTCTCCACTTTATGCATACTCAGATTAAATGAGCTCCCGTTAGTGGGCAGCACTGTTGCATAGTGGGTAAAGCTACTGCCTGCAGTGTCAGCATCCTATATGGGTGCCGGTTGGGATCCTGGCTGCTGCACTTCCCATCCAGCTCTCTGCTGTGGCCTGGGAAAACAGTAGAAGATGGCCCAAATCCCTCATCTCCTGCACCCACCTATGAGACCTGGACAAAGCTCCTGGCTTCTGGTTTTGGATCCAAACAGCTCCAGCCATTGATCTCTGTTTCTGCCACTCTGTAACTCTGCCTTTCAATTAAATAAATAATTATTTCAAAAAGCAGCTTCATCCCAGAAGAAGCTCCTGGCTACAGGCTTCAGACTGGCACAGCTCCAGCTGTTGCTGCCAATTGGGGAGTGAACCATCGGACGGAAGACGTCTCTCTCTCTCTCTCTCTCTGTCTCTCTCCTCTCTCTGTGTAACTCTTTCAAATGAATAAATAAATCTTTAAAAATGTAGCTCCAGTTATTGACAACACAGTAGACTTGCATTAATTTTAGTTCCCTTCTCACTTTGCAAAGGGATCAGTGGCAGGTCAAAACAGTTGACAGCCTTGCTAACAGGAGAAGAGATAGCTGAAGACAGAAAATGAAAAGCAGCCAAATACATCATCAAAGAAAGAGAAGTGGACCCCATCCAACACAAACCTTTAAAAGTGGATGCTCACAATTAACGAGTGAAACAGCTGCCCACTGAAATCTTGTCTAGGGAGGGAAGATATCCTAAGTTCTGCTTCTGTAAACTCCAGTCATAAATCTGTCCTAATAAATCTGTCCCTGGCATCTCTTTTACAAACATACTGGACCCACTGACCATTGGAAATTGTGGTCCTAAGTCATGTAGGCTGCCATTTAAACCCACCAATGCTGTAACAGCTAAGAAACTTGAATTTGATGCTGAGTTCTCAGGAAATCATTCCAGCTGTGCCTAGGGCCATTAATAGAAACTCCTTGGATCCTCCACTGTCTCTGTGCCTGTTTGAAAGAAGGGAGTTTTCCCACCCCAGGTTTCTGGAACAGCTTCAAATTCCACATTGGGAAAATCTGATAATTAATACTTGAGAGGGATCAAGGCACAAAGCAGCTATTCACGCTTCACACTGCTCCCCACCAGGAAGATGAGGTGCAGGATGAGAGCAGTGGGGCAGATCCTTGTCAGATCCTCCTTCCCACCCCTCTGCTGCCCCAGGCTCCCTGCTGAAGACCATCCAGCCCCACCCTGCAGGAACCAGCCCAGGAAACATCAAGAGACCAGGCCAGACTGCATTCTGAAAACACCCACAGTGGGAACCCAGCTTATTTAACTGTAGAGAGTGGGAGTCTTTCTGCCTTTCTTCCCTGCATATGCAGGTTCCCAGAACGCTGCCCTCTCTCTCCTGTAACCACTAAATAAAGCACATTAGGGACAGTTTGGATGAGGTTCTGCAGGAGAGAGTCCAGGCACTGGGAGCCTGAGAAGCAGAGGTGGGAGACAGAACAGCCCAGGTCCCAGCCCTGACCTCAGGGGAAATTGCCAGGATGACTGGTGCCCTGGCACCCACCCTTCTCCCACACATGTCCCCACCCCTTACTGCATGTCAAATCTGCAGCAGAAAGTCCCTGGAGCAGGTACGCTTTCTTCTAGAAACATGGGGAGCGAAGCGGGCAGTGTGGGGAAGAGAGTCCCTGGTACATGGGACCCACAGGCAGAAGATGAAGAGGGAAGAAGCAGCAGGAGGCAGGCTCGGGTGAACACTTGGAAACTGCCTGGGATTGCACGTGCAGAGCAGGAGTTGCAGTAAATGCCAGAGAAGGAGCAGCACAGCCCCTAGGGCTGACCCTGATCAGGGAATGAACTCCCTCTGGTCCAACTCAGACCCCCAGGGACTGGCTGTTAGCAGGCACATGGGCACAGGCATTTGGAAGGCAGAATAGGTTGGAGCTCCTGGGAACTCTGGGAAATGGAGTCCAGGCTGCAGCATTCATAGAGACACCAGCTGGCCCTCCCCAAAGGCTGCAGTCGGGGGTGGGTGCCCACAACCAGAGGGCCTTTGCTTTTATTCAGTCCCTCCTTCCTTTCCTTCCCACACCAAAATCTCAGGGATCAGTTGCTATTCTTCCTTTCCTGAATCAAATCTGAAAGAGTGACACTCACTGCTGCTAACTGACCCCAAATCCTGGCTCCCTCATAACCTCTGTCTCTTCCAGAAAAATCTTATTTACTACTTTGGCCCTAGAAATCATAAATGACTATGATAGAATGTAACTTTTAACAGAGGTGTGGAAGGCATGGGTTAATATCCAGTTTTGAGAATACAATTTTCATTTGTATTTTATTGATGTTTATAGTTCTTTTAAGATTTATTGATTTATTTGGAAGTCAGAGTTACAGAGAAGGAGAGGCAGAGACAGAGAGAGAGAGAGAGGTGTTTTCCATCGGCTGGTTCACTCCCCAATTGGCAGCAGCACCACAGCACCGACTCCTTATAGTTCTTTTCAAATCATTTTACACTGTCTTTTTATTCATCTAGTACAGAGACAGAAGAATGGACACAGAGCTAACATAGCTGAGTATTCAAGGAGACAGGTTAAGGGGTTAAATGCCTCATATCATATCATTTATACCTTAGATTAATTCTGGGGACAGTATTATCTGGAGTTTACAAAGTAGAAACTGAATGGAAAGAGCTTAGAAAAATACGGTGTTTTTTAATATCATTAAAAAGGCCAATCAAGGGGCCAGCACTGTGAAATAGCAGGTAAAGCTACTGCCAGCATGGACATTCCATATGGGTGGAGGTTGAGCCCGGCTACTCTGCTTTCAATCCAACTCTCTGCTATGGCCAGGGAAAGCAGTGGAAGATGGCCCAAGTCCTTGGGCAGCTGCACCTGTGTGAGAGACCCAGAAGAAGCTCCTGGCTGCTGGCATTGGAGCTGTACAGCTCCAGCCATTGTAACCAATTGGTGGGTGAACCAAAAGATGGAAGATGTCTCTCTCTCTCTCTCTCTCTCGCCTTCTACTCTGTGTAACTCTGACTTTCAAATAAATAAATAAATCTTTTTTAGAGAGCCAATCAACATATAACACTAGCTTAAAAATCTTTCTTTTCTCTTGGGTCTCAGTTTTTAAAATCTGATTTCTCAAAGAGAAAAAATGTGAGAGAGATGAAGTATACCGACAAAAATAATTTACTGTAATTATTTACTGTAATTATTTACTGTAATGATGTACTGTAATTTACTGTAATAATTTGCTGTAAAGAACCATATAGGATTATAACTTGTCTAGAAAACAAAGGAGATTCAAAGTTGCTATTATTTCATGGTTATTTGTTCTTATTTTTAATATCAAGATAGTATATAAATATTATGCACTCCTAGGTTTTTGTGTGTTGTTTGATATGTTTTATTTTTAAGCAGAAATTCAAAGAGATAACTGGGTAACATGGAGTTCTGTGTTTCTGATTACTTCTCTCAATTAGAGATCATGGGATTAGAGGTGGTGCTAGATTAAGAATGCTTCAATCTTTATCCACTGACTTCACACCAGCATTTACTATGTTAAACAATATTCTTGGGGTAGATGGCTCTTTCTTGCCAGACTGTAAACTTCATGGGGTCTAGAAACATATTTGCTTTGACACTAAAACTCAGCATCTTGACAGTCAGTCTTTTAGTTGAATAAATACATGATATACAAAATAAATATTTCTGCCCCTCAAGAACTGCCTAAGAGAGAAGAAAATAGAAATCAATTTGATGATTCTCAGTATTAGGTGAATATATAATTTGTCGTTCTGACATAAGCTTGGTCATAAAAAGGGAATATGAATAATTACACACAGTTGAAGTGTATGAACACCTAGGGCCAAGCGGGATAAATGTTCACCCTAGCTATGTATGGCACTCCATGTCAATAGGAGAGGAAGGAGGAAGAGGGGAGGGAGTGTAGGTGGGGAGGTGGTTATGGAGGGAAGAATCACCATGCTCATTACTTAGCAGCAAAGAGGGAATCTGTGATCATTTGTTGCTTAAGAAAGGGTGATAGGCATTATTTAATTAAAATGCAGGCATCAGTGTTCTCCTGTCTCTGAAATAGGAAGTCTATAACTCAGAATTCCTTGCTGTTTCATCAAAAACAATTCAAAACAAAAACCTAATTAAGCATAAGAGGAAGTTATGCATTAGAAGTCTATTCTAATCTCTAGGAGGTTCAGGGGTTGGAAAATTCATCCAAAATCTTGCTGAAAAATGTCCCATACATTTTCCATGACCACTATCCATAAGCATAAGCTCTTTAAAAAAAGATTTATTTATTTGAAAGTCAGAGTTACACAGAGAGAGGAGAGGCACAGAGAGAGAGAGAGAGAGAGAGAGAGAGAGAGAGAATCTTCCATCTGCTGGTTTACTCCCCAATTGGATGCAATGGCCAGAGCTGAGCTGATCCAAAGCCAGGAGCTAGGAGTTTCTTCCAGGTCTCCCATGTGGGTTCAGGGGTGCAAAGACGTGGGTCATCTTATATTGCTTTCTCAGGCCATAGCAGAGCTGGATCATAAGAGGAGCAGCTGGGACTTGAACCAGTGACCATATGGGATGCTGGCACTGCAGGAGGCAGCCTTACCTGCTACACCACAGCACCAGCCCCCATAAGCCCTATCTTCTGCAGAACCAGCACCCCAGACACCAGCCACCACATGGCATCCCATGGCACACTCACCCCTGGCAATGTTCTGCAGCTCCTGCTCCTCTCCACTTTCACTGCAAGAATCTGCAACTCCTTGTTTTCATGCAAGTAATTCTGATTCAGATGATGCCCCTGACACAATTGGCTGGCAAGTGCCATGGCATGTGTCCATGACCTAGCTAAATGCACAGCTGGAACATTTTAAACTTTTCACTGCCATGGTGAGACACGGACTCCATCTAATGAAGTAGGGGATTTTTCAGGGAGTCTAGAGAATCAAATATGACAAAATGACAAATCATAACCAAAGAGTGCCATGGTACAGATGAAGAGAACCCAAAATGTATTTTTCTATCTTTTCTTTTCTGAGTTAAGTGCCTAAAAACAAAGCCAATGAGGGTTAAACAGACCCATTCTGAAAATTCCTTAACATCTTCATTTTCATCCAAATTAATATATTGCTTGAAGAAAATAAATTTTACATAAATGAAAATGCAGTACCACAGACAAGTGTACAGAACATAGGCCCTCAGTTAGCTTCAAACCATCTGGGTCCATTAATGTGTTCTTCCAGAACCCAAGCTGCAGTACAATAGAACCACAGCCTCTGACATTCCTCCTCCACCCTGATGGATCTTGGGTTTTCCTCCCACCTCCCCTCTCCTGTGAATACATCAGTAGCAGAACAAATGGAATCCAAATATACGATGATGTTATTTAACATGGAATAAACATAATGTTTTAGTCAGTACAATCCTCAATACTACACTAATATTTCGGAGTTCACTGATTATGAAAGTAAGTATAAGAAATCTCTTCCTAAGTAATCATAACATCGAGAGCTGAATGTAGACTTTCAAATTGAAAGAAAGAGAGAATAGTGTAGAGATGTGTATCTCTATAATAGAGATTTACCGCTGTACTTTATAGACAGTACACCATGTTTGTATTTTTTTTTTGGCAGTCTGGCATAGTTTATTATATCCAGCTTGTCACTTTGGAAATTTTATGATTAGACACTAATATACAACAAATTTTGAATCCTTACAGATAATATAGAGCATCCTAGGTCCTCCCAAGGGCAGAAAACTGACCAAGAGCTCATAGACTGGCTGCAACTGCAAGAAGCAGATGAAGATATCATCAGAAAGATACATATTCCTGCAGTGTGGCTGCTGAGCAGTTCTGCCCTTATGGATCTCATCTCTGTTTCAGATCATTAAAGAAAGTTGATGCTTTATGAAATTTCTAAAGATTTCACTAATGAGAATCTAAAATATCTTCACTATGCTAAGAGCCTCAGAACAGCCCAAAGACTTGGGCCATCTTCTACTGCTTTCCCAGGCCATAGCAGAGAGCTGGATCAGAAGAGGAGCAGCCGGGACTAGAGCCGGAGCCCATATGGGATGCTGACACTTCAGGCCAGTGCTTTAACCCACTGTGCCACAGCACTGGCCACAATGTAGTATTTCTAATAGAAGAGTTGGTTAAGTCATTAACTCCTCTAAAATACAAGTTAAGTATTAGTTTTGAAACTCTGATTCATTCATGAGAAAAACAAAAGGTTAATTTTCACTCTTTGCTTCTGGGTATGTAAATTTTCTTCTAAGAAATTAATCATGACTTTTACATCTCAGACCCTATTATGAGTAAGTAGAGAATATTGTGGGGTCATACACTCATTCTATCAAAGGAACATTTCTCCAATTAAAGAAAACATTATGGGCATCCCATATGGGCACTGGTTGGAGTCCTTGCTGCTCCACTTCTAATGCAGCTCCTTGCTATGGCCTGGGAAAGCAGTAGAAAATGGCCCAAGTGCTTGGGCCCATGCACATGCATGGGAGACCTTGAAGCTCCTGGCTCTTGGCTTCGGATGAGCCCAGCTCCAGCTGTTGCAGCCAACTGGAAAGTGAACCAGCAGATGGAAGACTTCTCTCTCTCTATGCAACTCTGCCTTTCAAATAAATAAATCAATCTTTGGGAAAAAAAAGATGTCCAAGTCTTACATCAGAGTACTGGGCTTCAGTGCCTAGCTCTGGTTCCTAACTCCAGCTTCATGCAAATACTGATCCTATAAGGCAGCACTGATGGCTCAAGTATTCAGGTTTCTGCCCACACATGGGAGAATAAGAATGAGTTCATGGGCTGGCGCAATGGCTCACTTGGTAAATCCTCTGCCTGCAGCACCAGCATTCCATTTGTGTGCCGTGTTCTAGTCCTGGTTATTCTTCTTCCAGTCCAACTCTCTGCTGTGGCATGGGAGGGCAGTGGAGGATGGCCCAAGTGCTTGGGCTCCTGCACCTTCATGGAAAACCAGGAAGAAGCACCTGGCTCCGGGCTTTGAATTGGCATAATGCCAGCTGTAGTGGCCATTTGGGGAATGAACCAGCAGATGGAAGGCCTTTCTTTCTGTTTCTCTCACTGTCTTTATCTCTACCTGTCAAATAATCAAAAAAATTGAGTTCACACTCCTGGCTTCAGCCTGACCCAGTTCTGGCTGTTGCAGGCATTTTGGGGAGTAAAGCAGAGAATCAGAGTGCATTTTCATTCTCTCTCCCTCTGCCTCCTAATTAAGTAAAAAAAAAATTAAAGACACTCAAACTGGACTAAAGGAAATAATATAGGTAAGTGTCCCACTTCTTTCATATGACCAACAACTAGGTACTAAAAGTTTTCAGTTTTTCCACTCACCACATCCTTTGCCCATGGCATTTAATTTCCTAGGTTTTAATTTTTCTTTTCCCTAGGTAAAATGTGACCACTTGGTGCCAGTGCTGTAGCATGAGGTAAGACACTGCCTGCAATGTGGGTATCCCATATGGGTGCTAGCTGAGTCCCAGCAGCTCCCCTTCCAATCCGGCTTCCTGCTAATGGTCCCAGAAAAGCAACAGAAGATAACTGGGGCCCTGCCACCCAATGGGACACCCAGATGAAGTTCCTGTCTTCAGTCTGGCCCAGCCCAGGCCACTGCAGCCACCTGAGGAGTACACCAGCAGATAGATAATCTGTCTCTTCCACTCTGCTACATTTTCAAATATATGCATCAATCTTCCTTTAAAAAATAAAAACGAAAACCATTTAAGCTTTCAAAGGTATACAAGAAAGAAGTATACAGCACTGATAAATTCAGGACCTAAACCATCTTCATGAGTGAAAAAAGCAAAGCAAAGAGCAATATACAGAATGATACTGAGTGGGTTTTCAAAAGCATATATTTTGATCCCTAAATTTCTAAACCATGAACATGATTATTACATAAATATATTTATATATTTTTAAGAATTGTTTTATTTACTTGAGAAAGGTCTTCCATCTGTGGCTTCACTCCCCAACTTACTGAAAACCTGGGGCTGGGCCAGGGCAAAGCCAGGAGTAGGGGCCAATGCTATGGCACAGCAGATTTACAACCTTAGCTTGAAGCACTGGCTCCCATAAGGGTGCTGGTGAAAGACGGGGCTGCTCCACTTCTGATCAAGCTTACAGCTTATGGTCTGGGAAAGCAGTAGGAGATGGCCCAAGTCCTTGGGCCCCTGCACCTAAGTGGGAGACCTGGAAGAAGCTCCTGGTTCCTGGCTTCAGATCAGCACAGCTCCAGCCATTGCAACCAGTTGGGGGTAAACCATCAGATGGAAGACCTCTCTCTCTCTCTCTCTCTCTCTCTCTCTCTGTATGTGTGTGTGTGTGTGTGTCTGTAACTCTTTCAAATAAATAAACAAATCTTTAAAAAAAAAAGCCAGGAGTCAGGGAAATTTCATCCAGGTCCCTCGCTTGGGTGCAGGACCCAAGGATTTGTACCATATTCTGCTGCTTTCCCAGGTATGTTAGCAGGGAGCTGGATCAGAAGTAGAACATGCAATTGGTTCCCATAGAGTATGCTAGTGCTGCAGCTGTTGGTATAACCCATTTTTGCCACAGTGCTGGCCCCGACAATTTTTAATTCCTAGGAATTCACAGGGATGAAAGAAGTATGGCAGGATACCTTTTTATTAGAAAAAATATTTTATTTATTTGAAAATGTTATATAGAGATGTAGAGAGAGAGAGAGAGAAAGAGAGAGAGAATCTTCTGTCTGCTGGTTCACTGCCCAAATGGCTACAATGGACAGAGCTGAGCTGATCTGAAGCCAGGAGCCAGGAGCTTCTTCTGGGTCTCCCACATGAGCAAAAGGGCCCAAGGACTTGGGCCATCCTCTACTGCTTTCCCAGGTGCATTAGCAGGAGGCTGGACTGGAAGTGGAGCAGCCGGAACTCTACCAGCACTCATATGGGATGCCTGTATTTCAGGCCAGGGCTTTAACCTGATGTGCCACAGTGCTGGCTCCAACAGGTGACCTTTTACTCTCAATAATCTCTTCTTGGTATTGGCAGCAGTTTGTAATTTTTTGTTTATTTGCCTTCTTCTTAATCTATATTTTTAAAAAAATTACAAAAAGTTCCAGCACCCTGAGAACCTCCATCACAAGGGCATACCATCAGATGTTTGTCCAGAAAAGGGTGGTGTAGATGCAAGGTGGAAAATGCAAGGTGAGTTGATTCATCTTTCTCAGGCTGTGGTTTCCATGGGCAACTTTTACAACCAACTGCCTTATTTGTTCCTCTTCCACAGAGTGGAACACATGTTAAGTCATCCTATTTAGCCAAAAGCCAGTGGCAGCACTTCAATATGTCATCAATCCAGGGCCAGCATTGTGGCACAAAGGAGTAAGTTGCCAACTGCAACAGCAGCATGCCTTATGGCACTGCTTTGAGACTCACCACCTTCACTTCTCATCCAGCTCTTTGCTTGGAAAAGGAGCAAAGATTGCCCAAGAGTTTGGGTTCCTGCACCCACATGGGGGACTGGGACACAGTTCCAGGGTCCTGGCCTCAGACTGGCTAGCCCCAGCTATTGTGGCCATCTGGAAGTGAGCCAGCAGATGAAAGATAGAGATCTCTCTCTCTCCCTCTCTCTCTCTCTCTTCCTTTTACCTAAGCATACATTACATACATAAATGAAGATGCATCAATATAGCAACTTGTTGAGGAAAAGTCTTCTGATTATTGCAGGTATTGTCTCAATGCATAAAAATATTCAGACACAAAAATTATAAACTGATTTATATTTATATTTCTCAACCACATACTTTTCAGAAAAAATTGTCTGCCACTCAGCATCAGGTATCAGTCTGAAAGCATTCATTAAAAAATCAAGTTATTTTACTAAACACAAAAACCTCTAGTATAGACTGCATATAAACCAGTGGCTTCCATGGGTATACACAGATTGATTTTTGTTAATTTACAGGGATCACTGCACTTCCCTGGCATGGAGCTGTCTGAAGAGTTTAAACACTGATGGGTGTGGCATTATTTCTGATATTTGCTTATTATCCAGAGTGCATTTATTCAATATCTATCATGAACTCCACACTCTATAAATCTATTTCAAATATGTAGATATTTAATGGTACTTACACACTTACAAACTGAGCTAATCCTCCTAACTTCACTCTGGAAAAGCTATGCCTTTGACATTGCTTTTTTTCACTCATATGGAAATGCATAATATGCTTCTGTATGGTACTTCAGAATTTATAAAAGGCTTTTCAGGTAAGATTTACATAACATCATGTGAAAGTGGCCAAAGGACACAGTCTTCTCATTACAGAGGGGAGAGGTATGAAGTCACTCTCTGAACAGTTACTCAGATTCTGTCAGTCAGGTTCAGAATCTTGTTAGGTATCAGATACACATCTAGATTTTTTTTCCCTACTGTCTCTGTCATAATTCCCAGCCTGTGAGTGAACTTTAGTCTGAATGAATGCTGATACTCAAGGTTCTAAGTGAAAAAATTACTGAGGTTTGTATTGGTGAGGAAAACATGTGTCTAAATGTTACTTGTATTTAATAATAAGTATTGAATCACATGAAACTGAATATAAGATTATGCAAATTTTTAAGATAAAGAGCATATATTTAAAACCACATTCTTACATTTTGCAAACGTGTTGAAACACCTTACTGGAGCATGTGTTTGGCATAGTGGTAAAGCCTTCCACATCCCAGTCAGAATGCCCAGGGCTCAAGCCCTAGCCCTGCTTCTGCTTCTGGCTTCCTGCTAACAGAACCCTGGGAGGCAGCAGCTGATGGCTCAAGTACTTGAGTCTCTGCCACCTGTGTGGGAGACCCACACTGAGTTTCTGGCTTCAGCCTGACCCAGCTCTGGTTGGTGCAGACATTTGAGGAATGAGCAGTAAATGGAAGGGCTCTCTCTGCCTTGCAAATAAACAAAAATAACTATACAGACCTTTTCTTAAGGTGTCTTGCTCACTTCTAAATGATTTCCCTTTTCACAATAAAATACCTAACTGTCCTCTTTAGTAACAGTGCATGTTTTGCTCTCCATGTCCACTCCTGAGCTCCCAGTACTGGCAGCTCACCCTAGTAAACTGACTGGTTCCAATGTTCAAGTACTCATCTCCCATTCTCTTTTGGTGGGTCTACCGGAAAGAAAGGAGTGTATCTACAGTAATAAATATCTTACTGTTGCTCTTGCTGTCCACTTGCATGCCTGAAGGATGACCAGCTGAATACACACTGAAGTTCTGGACGTAGTTTCCAAACTTCAGTCACTTTGCAGCAGAGGGACTCTGTTCTCGTCAATCACCTGAAAGCCTGCAGGAGTAGGGAGAAGCTGTGTTTGAAGAATTCACAAATACAGTGCATTGAAGCCAACCACTACCACCCCCACCACACCCCTACTTCAGGGTTCTGGCAAATCCCAAACCAGGAGTTTGGGACCAGCAGTGGTTCAGGAGGTGACCTCGACTCCTTACTCTGAACAGCTCCAAAGTGCCTGGTGCACCCAGCGGGAGCTCAGCGCCTCGACTTCCCGCCCTCCTGCCCTCCCCACCAGGAATTCGGCTCCCAGAGCCTCCAGGAAGCCTGCAACAGACCTGCAGACTGGAATGTGTGTCCAGAGCTAACCCAAAATACAGGCCCAGCTCAAGTGTCACTTCCCCACAAAGTCACTGTCTTCTACTCCCTCCCGGAAGGGTGTAGGCCAGCACCCAGCACTCGCAGTTGCGGCATTTGGGGTTCACCCGTTCTCCCACGAGGGATGATGCCCCCGTGGGAACCCCGCTCCACCTGCGGGAAGGGCTGGGGGAAGAAGGGCTGAGCCAGCCTCCACCCTAGGAAAGTCCAGAGCCCCAGCGCCCTTGCCGGTCATGGGTTCTCCCTAAGTGTGCTCTGAGCCAGGGCCACAGCCATCAGCAGCTCTCTTGCTTCCAGAATCTGATGCAGGGCAGCTCAGGCTCAGCCCAGCAGGGGGCATCAGGCCAATCATTGCTGCCCTGGGGCAGGACTAGAGCTGCAAGACCCACCCCATGATAGGCTGGCTATAAAGGCGGTGGTCATTGGTGGGCAGCTAGTAGTTGTGGTGTGTGTGGGTGATGTGGGTGGTGTTAGGTTCTTGGCCGTCCCATTTTGTACCTTGTGGCTAGAATGCAGGTGGTGGCCCGAGAGTCAGGAGGGGCAGGAGAAGAAGAGAGAGACCTGGTGAGTGCAACTGCCCACCTCTCCCACCAGCCCTGCTGGCTGAGGCTTGCAGCACGTGCTGCAGTTGGGGAAGCAATGAAGGCTGAGTCTCAGCAGGAAAACCAAGTGTGTGGTGCTAATTTGCTCACTGACGCAGCATCTATGTGGTCTGCATGGGCAGACAGGGGGAAGCGTTTGGTAGGAGGGTGCTGGAGGCACACTGGGCCCTTGTGCAGCAGGGGGGTGGTAGCTCATTGCCTCTTTCATCTCTCCATTCATGCAAGTCATTCATAAATCCCACATAGAGGAACAAGTGAGCAGGGGTCAGGAGCAGTGCTCTAATGTTTAGGCATTTTACTTTGTGGAGGGGATTGTATCCTTGTCAGCCTACATTCAAAAAAGATACTCTGTCCCAGGAAAACAAGAAGACTAGGAAAGTCAGCATACCCAAATTGTTTCTTTTAATTTTAAAGACTCTCTTGTGTCCAACTGTGGTCACTATGCTAAAAGGAATATTTCGAAGACTGTGAACATTTTGAATGTTGAGCAAGGAGTTGCTCTCCTATGACATGGGTGAATCTATTGTAAGAACAATATGCATGAGTACATTCTTATAGAATATTTCTGCAGTGGTTTTTGAGTTCTTACAGATTTGAGTTTTATAAAATGATGCCAAATCATTATATTTACTTGTTTACTCAAGAGACACAAATATTTTTCTTTAAAGTGAAGAAACAAATTGTAAATGTTGAGAAGCAATTAATTTTGGGATGTGGTAATTTGCAATAACCAGTAAGGATGGCTAATATATATATATATATATATATATGTACAAATTTAAAATGCAAACCAAGAAGTGAAAAATGTTTTTGTTACTTTAAAAATGAACGTTATAAATTCTCTCATTAAACTATATTTCACCGGGTACGTGGCTCACAAGGCTAATCCTCCGCCTGCAGTGCTGGCACCCCAGGTTCTAGTCCCGGTTGCTCCTCTTCCAGTCCATCTCTCTGCTGTGGCCCAGGAGAGCAATGGAGGATGGCCCAAGTGCTTGGGCCCTGCACCCACATGGGAGATCAGGAGGCCATGGTGGCCATTTGGTGGGTGAACCAATGGAAGGAAGACCTTTCTCTCTGTCTCTCTCACTGTCTAACTCTGCCTGGCAAAAAATAAATAAATAAATAAATAAATAAATAAATTTTGCCTTGTACACTCTCAGTTCTTATTCTGAAGATGTTAAAGTGTATCACATTTTTATTGAGAAGCAAAGAAAAATGTTCCATTTTAGAATATTGAAAACATACAATTTAAATTTTGCTGAACAGCTTGTAATAGTTGAATTTGTATTTTTAGGCATAAATATGTTTTCTTCTTGATGTATCATGACAGATATATTATTTTCATGGTAGTGGAATGTATGAGGTAAATGATCCAACAGATTTGTTTTCATTAGATCAAACTTTCCATGGGGTACCTAAACTTAGAATGAGTTTGATATCACAACACTATTTACATTCTCTGTAAGAAAAATAAAGGACATTTGTCCCTAGATTTCAAATCACAGAATGAGATAGTCCAATTTATTTTTGGTTCTCAGTGAGGTATTGCTCTGTTTTATAACACCATGCTTTCATGAAAAATAGATTTTTATTCAAAAGTTCACATTTGTACCACATTTTTTTTTCTGTAGGTCTAAAATTTTTCTAAAGGTCAATCTTTCTATAAAAAAGTTCATATGTGTTGCCTGATGTAATCAATTTCTTTTTTTCTAGATTTATTTTTATTTATTTGAAAGACAGAGTTATATAGAGAGGTAGAGACAGAGAGAAAAGTCTTCAATCTGCTGGTTCACTTCCCAATTGGCTGCAAAAGCCGGAGCTGAGCTGATCTGAAGCCCGGAGCCAGGAGCTTTTCTCAGGTCTCCCACACGGGTGCAGGGGCCCAAGGACTTGAGCCATCCTCTGATGCTTTCCCAGGTGCATTAGCAAGGAGCCAGATCAGAAGTGGAGCAACTGGAACTCAAACCAGCACCCATATGGGATGCTGGCACCTTACGTTGGGGTTTTAACATGCTGTGCCACAGCACTGGCCCCTGTAATCAATTTCTAAAGTGTATACACTGACAAGAAGAATTACACAAAGTACACTCATCTAACAAGGCATATCTTTGCTAAATTTAAAGACAATGGCTTTACCTGCTACACGTAATGCTAGCCTCAAGTATTTGCTTTGGAGCAATACTCCTCTGCAGTTTTCATAGGTTTTATCAGAAAGTATCATTTGATAGTAAATCCTTTTAGTGAATATATGAAATAGATCAAACATTGAATTTGTGAAAAAAAATGGCTGCCATTCAGATCATGCCAAGTCTAAGGCTTTGCCACTTCATGATTATATATCCTTGGGCAAACCAGTTACTTACCTCTTCATGCCTCAGTTGCATTTTCTTTAAAGTTAAAATAACAGGAGCTACCTCCATTTTTCTGGAAACATAAAATTCAGGAAACATCACCTGGTATAAAATAAATGTTAGCAATTATTATTATTATCTATTCACATTTTCCTAAATAAAGGTATTTAAATATCTGTGCCTTTATGCTTAATGTTGTAGTGTACACATTTAGATACAACTCAAAATTTATTTGAAATTATATACATTCAAGTTTTGTAAAACTTCATATTTTGCTTGACATGGTAACTCAAACTAGATTCAATTCCTTTTAATTTGATGAGTGAGCCATTTCTTATCTAATTCCCTGGATAATGTAACTTATTCACTCATTTGTGCTTTGTGATGATACCTGCCTCTTTGTCAAAACAGTAACTAAACTGCATCATTTTTGGTCAAAAATAAATCAATAGAGTAAACTGGTATTTAAAGAAAGGGACTATTCTTTGGCAGTAATCTTAAACTAGCACATTGATGCACTTTGGTAAATGCATTGGAGACTTGCTGATTGTGTATGTACATTTGTGAATGTATGTATGGTACATGGGTGTGTGTGTGTGTGTGTGTGTGTGCTCAATTTAAAGCTACAATAAAATTGTAGCATTATCCAAAGAAATAATTCTAGAAAATCATAGTTTGCAATGATTTTTGCTCTTTGGAGATTATGATGTTTAGATGATGCCTAAAGTTTCTGTGAATTTTTTTCAGAATTCTAGTAATATACAACACTGAAATTCATAAAGAAGGGGAAAATAGTTGGGTTCAAAGATATCATTAGACTACAGAACCAATCAGCCATAATTCAGGCCTCCAAATTAAACTACTTGTATGAGAAAATTTAAGTAGTTGTATTGATGTCACATATTGTTTGCAAACAAATGTATCTTTTTAAAAATTATTTATCTATTTACTTATTTATTTGAAAGCCAGAGTTACACAGAGAGAGAAGAAGAGGCAGAAAGGAGAGAGGGAGGTCTTCCATCTGCTGGTTCACTCCCCAATTGGCTGCAATGACTAGAGCTGCACCGACCCAAAGCCAGGAGCCAGGAGCATCTTCTGGGTCCCCCATGCGAGTTCTGGGGCTCATGGACTTGGACCATCTTCCAGTGCTTTCCCAGGCCTTAGCAGAGAGGTGGCTTAGAAATGGAGCAGCTGGGACTCAAACTGGCATCCATTTGGGATGCTAGCACTGCCAGGCTGCAGCTTTACCTGCTATGCCACAGTGCCAACCCCAAATGTATATTAACATTACTGTATTTGGTAAATACATAACATTAGTGTTGAAAGAATAAATAATTATAAACCTCAGTGAAGGCAATTTGTCATTAGGTAACAAAACCATGCAATGCATTCAATTGAATTCTAGTCCAGATATTTTTTCATAAAGAAATTTTAAACAAAATTATATTGATGCCAAAATATTCACAATAGAATGATTCCCTGAAGTGCAAACATATGGTAATCATTTACATTGGATGATTGCTTGATAAAATACATCGATAAATTTCATGTAGTCTATCATTTAATAAATCCTTTAAATTAATTGAATTAGTTTGAGGATATGCTTTGAAGAGTGTCTATAAAAAGTGTAGGGCAATAATTTATACTGACAATCATAACTTCCCCCCCACCCATAACCCTCCTATTTCCTGCTCCCTCTCCCATCCCAGAAGATTACAAAATTGTATGAAGGACATTTGTACAGTAAACAAATATACTGAATTCTAATGCAATATTTGAATACTTGAAGCAGAAAGGCTAAGTACTTCTTTGCCAAAATAACATGTTTTCTCCAGTGTAAAACCCATTTGCCATCCCAATACACAAAGGGATTTGGGGCAAGAAGGAAAAAAGAAGTCCACACATGCAGAAATTTTAAGCAAAACAAAATAGAGAATGTATTTAGTTTCATGTAAATCACACAAGAATTAATAGTATTCCACCCATTTCCAACAAATATTTTTAACTTTAATGAATCAATGAATTTTCAGTTACATAGCAGAAAACTTCTACCCTCTCCCATAAAACTGAAAGAGAAACTTTTTAAAAGTAAAAACTGATGAAAGAATTCTGCAATACATGTTAATGTTAAGTAGCCCAGCAGAGTTTATTTAGAAATACAAACACACACACAGAAAATAAATACATTAAAATCTTACTGAATAGTCCAGTAATAGTTCAGGATCCAATATGTGTGCAAAAGATTCTGGATTTCCCAGTCACTTTGTATAGGAAATGATGTGCTTTGCTATGTAGCATGTAACTTTAGATTCCTGAACACCTCCACTTTGCTTCTTACCCTGAGTCCCAGCAAATACAGGAACACAGCTGTTGAGTCATTTATTTCCTGGATTTGGGAATATCAAAGAATTAATGAGTATACAAACTTGTACAGCAAAAACCAAGAATGTCCAAGGGAGGTCACGTAAATCAATTGAACAAGTCAAACTACTATGAATGTATACTGAATGCTCTGTTTTTAATATGTCTTACTTACCTAAAAAGACATGAGGGCTATTGCTCTCTCTCTTAATACAACTAAGGAGAAGATATCACCAATGCTCGAGAAAAATGAATACACAGCAGAGCTAATACAAAATCCCAAAAATCTAAAATAGAAAAACTGGATATGCACTCTTTACACATACAATGAAGTGGCAATGAATTAGAACAAATCTAAAATTAGAAAAACTTCTTTTTTTAAAGATTTATTTATTTATTTGAAAGTCAGAGTTACACAGAGAGAGGCAGAGAAGAGAGAGGGGTCTTCCATCCACTGGTTCACTCCCCAGTTGGCTGCAATGGCTAGAGTTGGGCCGATCCAAAGCCAGGAGCAAGGAGCTTCTTCCAGGTCTCCCACATGGGTGCAGGGGCCAAGGACTTGGGCCATCTTCTACTGCTTTCCCAGACTTTAGCAGAGAACGGGATGCATATGAGCTGCCAGCACTACAAGTGGTGGCTCTACCCACTATGCCACACCACTGGCCCCAAAAATTCTTGTCAAATTAAGAACATTTAACCTTTGTTTTGGAATGAATTATTAAAATATCTAAACTGGGTGAATACATTATTTCTTTCTTTAGAAATCAGAAGAGAAAAAGAACACTTCAAGGCTACTGTGACACCACACAGAAGGAATGGAGAATCATGACCTCAATTAGCCTAGGGACAGAATAAAATGGAGGGAAATAGGAACAACAGAATTAAGATGAATAAGCTTTGACAGCTGAGAGAATCTGAATCTAAAGAAAAGGCATGCAGTTAACTGAACCAATAGAGATAAGTCTGAGAGGAAAAAACATTGTTAAGACATATTAATGGGGCCAGAGCTGTGGCTTAGTAAAGTGAAAAAAAAATCTCAAATTTGTTTTTAAATTATATAATTAAAAAAGATAAAAAAAGATGTTCAATCTTAAGTCTCTACAGCATAAGATATACATCAATTTTCCCAGGTTCTATTTGCATTAATTAACAAAGTTTCATGGGTATAATCACTAGAGTGGCTCCAATAAGTCTTTTTATAAAAATTATTTTTTAGTTTGACAGGCAGAGTGGACAGTGAGAGAGAGAGACAGAGAGAAAGGTCTTCCTTTTTCTGTTGGTTTACCCCCCAGTGGCCGCTGCGGCCAGTGTGCTGCGGCCGGCACACTGCGCTGATCCAAAAGCAGGAGCGGGGTGCTTCCTCCTGATCTCCCATGCAGGTGCAGGGCCCAAGCACTTGGGCCATCCTCCACTGCACTCCTGGGCCATAGCAGAGAGCTGGACTGGAAGAGGAGCAACTGGGACAGAATCTGGTGCTCCCACCAGGACTAGAACTGGGTGTGCCTACACCGCAGGTGGAGGATTAGCCTATTGAGCCATGGCACCTGTCTCCAATAAGTCTTAACCTGGGATGCAACTAAATTTAACAAGGATACTCAATAGGAATTTTAGAAGAATTCCCAAAATATGTTATCTGAATAAAAATAAGTACTTTACTTGGTACATCTCATATTAACTATACTATTGTCTAAATTTCCAATTGTCAGGTGTACTAAAAAAATCCCAGAAGCAGCACAGTTGGTCCAACATGATGAAGAATAAAATAAAGATTTTCAGTTACAACTTACCTAGAGAAAATGAGAATTCTCAGATCCGAGATTAAAATAGCCAAGAAGGCCCAATAAAAGAAAACTCAATGTATTCATATACTAACATTTATTACCTCAGATTTATTTAACAAAAAGGTGATTATTCCAGCTATATCCCATTAGGTAGCCCAATTTTACCTGCTAAATCCATTAAAAGAAAAAAGCACCTCATGATATGTTACTAAAATCATATTGCTATATGAAATCCACCATGTCCCCTGTACCTTATATTTAATGTTAACAGATCTGATGAAAATCAATAGATAAATGATGTGTCTTAACCAAGTGTGCAAATGCATTTTGCTCCAAGTTTTTCCAAAAACCCCTCAGTCTTAAGTTTGCCTTCACCTTGAAAAGACACTTCTGAGGTTTACAAATCAGTCCAGCTTCTTTGGGCCTCCCTCCAATGAAAGGGGCTAAAATCCATCAAAATAAACTCTAGGCACTGTCCTTGTGCTCCCAGTGACTTTTTCACTCTAGGGGCTCACAAACCTTCTAAATTCTTTAGATCACCTGTGATGTCCATTAGTTCTCAAAGACTATGATGCAAGTAATTTCCCCTCTTGGAACCTTGTTATTAACTGTGCTGTATGAGAAATGAAGTCTCCTACACACCTTGTGCTTACGATTCTCCAAACCATGTTGCCTGCTAGGACTTTGGCCATGAATATAGGACAGCAATACCTGAACATGATTACTGAGATCTCCTTAATAAAGGATAGACTGGGGCCAGCACTGTGGTGCAGTGGTGTAATCCTTTACCTGCAGTGCTGGCACCCCATATGAGCACCAGTTCTAGTCCCCATTTCTCCTTTTCCCATCCAGCTCTCTGCAATAGCCTGGGAAAGCAGTAGAAGCTGTTCCAAGTGCTTTGGTCCCTGCCAAAATGTGGGAGACCTGGAAGCTCCTAGCTCAGATTGGCCCAGCTGCAGACATTGCAGTCATTAGGGGAGTAAATGAGCATATGGAAGACCTTTCTCTCTGTCTCTTCCTCTCACTGTCTGTAAGTACACCTGTCAAATACGTAAATAAATTCTATATATATATATATTTACATTTATTTATATATATTTATGTATATAAATATATTCATATATAAAATATATTATGCTTTATCATATAATATATTATATAATATATAATAATTATAAACAGATAATATTATATAATTCATTATAACTATTATATATATTATATATATATTATTGAGATGACTTCAATAGCCAGAGTGTGGCCAGGTTAAAGCCAGGAGCTCCTCCTCCAATGTGTGTGGCAGCAACCCAGGCACTTGGACCATCTTTCACTGCTTTTTCAATCCATTGGTATGGAGCTGGATCAGAAATAATTATATATTTATATATAAATAAATTCATATATAATGTTTATATATAATTATATATTATATATTTATGATAATTATATGTAATTCTATATTATGTATAGAAATATATAATATATATTATAATATATAAATATATATATGATGGATCAAAATGCGGCATTCTCCATTTGGCAGAAGAGACAGGCTCCAATATCTACTGTCTATGTCAGTATGTCAGCATAATGCAGGAGGTAACCCCTCTACCAAATAAGAAAAGCTATTTCAGTTCAGCTGGACATCATTCTGCTGACTGTTGACCTTATTACTGTTAGTCTGGATGCTTTCATTGGTTGCAATCCAGAGACCCAATTTTCCCATAGATATAAACATCAGCAAACATGAAAATTTGGTAAGAAAAGCTTAAACTGAGAGTTATGATTAATAACTATTTTAACAAAATTTCTCAGAACCCATCTAATCCAAACCTTGGACAATTGGAAGACATTGTACTTGGCCCACCCATAATCAAAATGGATTCTAAATCCTTCAACTGCAAGGAGAGTATCATAGACATTAATGCTCCAAACGGATCCAGTTCCCTGCTAATGTGTCTGGAAAAGCAGCACAGGGTGACTCAAATATTGGGGCTCCTGCACCCTTGTGAGAGACCTGGAAGAAGCCCCTGGCTCCTGATATCAGTCTGGCCTAGCTGCAGCCATTGCAGCCATTTGAGGAGTGAACAAACCAGGAGGAAGATCCATCTCTCCCACTCTCTCTTTCTAGTGCTGCCTTTCAAATTCATAAAAGGATCTTTAAGAAAATAGATCACTTCAATAAATTTGCCATTGCTCAGTCATGATGACTTTTACTACCTTCAGTTCTTTTTCAAAAGATTTATTTATTGGAAAGGCAGATAGAAGAGCTGGTGGTTGTGGTGCAGTGGACAAAGCTGCTATCTGTTACATTGCCATCCTCTCCATGCACCAGTTCAAGTACCAGCTATTCCATTTCTGATCCAGCTCCTTACCAATGGACTGAAAAAGCAGGGGAAGATGGCCCAAGTGCCTGGGATGCTGCCACGCACATTGCAGGAAAAGCTCCTTGCTGCCATGCACATCGGAGGGAAAGCTCCTGGCTTCAACCTGGCCACACTCTGGCTATTAAAGTCATCTCAAAAATGAATTAGGTGGTGGAAAATTTCTGTCTCTCCCTCTCTCTGTAACTCTTTCAAGTAAGTAATTAAATATTTTAATATGATAAAAAAGGCAGAGAGACACAGAGACAAAGAGAGAAGGAAAGAGAAGCAGAGAGATCTCCCATCTGCTGGTTCACTTTCTATATGGCTACCACTGTGCAAGACCAGGTTCTCAAGTCCCCATATAGGTTACAGTTCTCCAATTTGACGACAGGAATGAAAGAATTTGAGCTATTATACATTGCTTTCCAGGGATATTAACATAAAGCTGATTTGGAAGTGTAGTACCCAAAACTCAGATTAGCACTGCAATATAGGATGTGGGCATCTGTTGTGACTGCTAACAAATTGGAAATCCTAGAGGAAAAATCAACAGATTCCTGGACATACACAATATACCAAAATTGAGTCATGAAGACACATAGAAAAGCTAAACAAATCAAAAACCAAGACAGAGATTGGATGAGTAATAAAGACCCTCCCAACAAGGAAAAGTCCAGGATCAGACAGCCTCACTATTGAATTCTACAGGACTTTTAAAGAACTAATGCTTCTCAAACTATTCAACACAATTGAAAGAGAGACAATCCTCTCAAACTCCTTCGATTAATCCTGCATCACCTTAATTCTTCAACTAGAAAAAGATACAGTTGAGAGAGAGTACTATAGAAAAATATCCCTGATGGGGGCCAGTGCCATAGCACACTGGGTTGATCCTCCACCCGTGGAGACGGCATCCCATATGGGTGCCAGTTCTGGTCCCGGTTGCTCCTCTTCCAGTCCAGCTTTCTGCTCTGCACTGGGAGGGCAGTGGAGGATGGCCCAAGTGCCTGGATCCCTGCACCCGCATGGGTGACCAGGGAGATGCTCCTGACTCTGGCTTCCGATTGGACCAGCACTACCTGTTGGGCCATATCGAGCATAAACAAGCAGATAAAATACTTATGTCTCTCTGCCTCTGCCTCTCCATCTCTGTAACTCAATCTTTCAAATAAATAATTCTTTTGAAAAGGTCAACAAACAATAAAGGCTGGTGGAGAGGGAGAGAAAAAGGTACCCTAACCCACTGTTGGTGGGAATGAAGCTAGTGCAACCATTATGGAAGGCAGTATCAAAGTTCCTCAGAAATCTGAAAACAAACATACCATGTGATCCTGCCATCTGACTACTGGGAATTTATCCGCATGAAATGAAATAGAATATGCACAGGCATGAGTTATCTGTACCCTCATGTTTATTACAGCTCAATTCACAATAGCTAACATGGAATCAACCCAGATGTCCATCAGCTGGTGACTGGAACAAAAATATGAGCTATATATACAGTGTAAAATACTATTCAGCCATAATTGAGAATGAAATCCCATCTTCTGTAACTAAATGGATGAACTGGAAACAAGTATGCTTCATGAAAGAAGCCAGTCCCCAAAAGACAAATACCATATTGTCGCTCCCCCTCTTCATGGAGGAACGACACTAAGTCCTGCCTAGGCTTCATATCCGAGTCACGGCACCATTATGTCGCTCCCCGTCTTCGTGGAGGAATGAGACAGTACCCTGCGCTGTTCTTTCGTCTGCTCGGCCCTCCCCGGGTTTGCTGCTGGTTCTTCCCGGGTTGGCTACCGTCCCTTCCACCTCCGTGGAAGGGCGGTTCCCCCTGCCACCTTCCCCACTTCCGTGGGGGAGCGGCACACCACCGGCCGGCTCTCTCTGGGGCTGCACAGGTGTTCCCCTTAGATGTTCCCCTTAGATGTTCCTGGTGCATGCCGTCTCTCTCCTCCTTTATAGTCCTCCTCTGCCAATCCCAACTTGGCTGCCCACACGCCGAGTACGCTGCTCTCCTCCAATCAGGAGCAAGTCCTACAGTTTATTGGCTGAACTGGAGGCAGCTGTGTAGAAGCTGTTTTCTCCTCTCCCAGCGCCATATTGTGGGAGAGCAGATGCATAGAATAAGTCTTAATTCCAGTAACTTAGTCTAGTCCAAGTTGCTCCCCACACCATATGTTTTCTCTGACTGGTGGTAATTAATATATAGACAACAAAAAGCAGCATATGAGTTAAATTGACATTTTGAGATTTGAGTATTGTTCATAGCACTTTTCTGTACTCTTTGATAGAGTACACAACATATACTCATTGATATTTCTGCTACTACTTGCTGAATTCTTTATTTTGTAGAGGGTTAAAGCTTGTGATTCTAAAATAAAATCAAAGCATGCAGCTGTCAAAATTAAAAGAAAATAAAACAAGAAGGAGGGAGCTGGAAATATGAGAACAAGGGAAGATAGGATAGGATGTTATCAGTTTGCTCTTCAATCTGTATATATAAATTACATGAAATTTGTTCACTTAATATGCATTTAAAAATATAAACTTAACACTGGAAGAAAAAGACCAGAGATCAGTGTTTTCTGGATTACCACTAATAAAATTTAGTCTTCATTTATGTCTGACCATATTTAATTTCTTATTTATTTTATAAAAAAATTAACATCACCATTCCTAACAAGTCCATCCTGCTTCATCCATATCTATCAGTTCCCACTATGCTAATAATTTCTCATGAACTTAAATCCATATCATCTTAAAAAGATGCAATGTGGGGCTGGCGCTGTGGCATAGCAGATAAAGTTGTTGCCTGCAGTGCTGGCAAGCCATATGGGTGCCAGTTCAAGTTGTGGCTGCTCCACTTCTGAACCAGCTCTCTGCTATGGCCTGGGAAAGCAGTAGAAGGTGGCCCAAGTCCTTGGGGCCTTGCACACATGTGAAAGACCCTGAAGAAGCTCCTGGCTTCAGATTGACACAGACCACCCATTGCGGCCAACTGGGAGTAAACCAGCAGATGGAAGACCTCTCTGTCTCTGTCTGTCTGTCTCTCTCTCTCTACCTCTCCTCTATTTGTGCAACTCTTTCAAATAAATAAATTAATATTTAAGAAAAAAGCCTGATTCATGTTATTATTTATGTGTTTTAGAGGCTTTCCAGATGTTGATTACATGTGCCATGAAAACCCATTAAAATGCAAATCCTATAAGAGGCAACCTTATAGGTAAAATCCAGTGCATGTGTTGAGAAAAACACACTAGCAATACATTTCAAAAAGCTGTGAAATATTATAAGTGGCTGTCAAAAGCTAAAAATCTGACAATGACTCATTATGTCATTTATTTATATATAATGCTGAGAAAATCAGAAGTATTTGTTAAAACTTCTGCTAAAATGCACTAGATTTATAATTTTTAAATGCATCTTTCCTAGATGTAATGCAGTCCTGTACTACTTTAGAGTATCAGAAATTTAAAATGTTGGACTGGTGCTGTGGTGGAGCAGGTTAACTCCCTGGTCTGAAGCACCAGCATCCCATATGGGGGCCGGTTCAATACTCAGCTGCTCCACTTCTGATCCTGCTCTCTGCTATGGCCTGGCAAAGTAGTGCAAGATGGCCCAAGTCTTTGGGCCCCTGTACCCATCTGGGAGACTGGGAACTAGCTCCTGGCTCCTGGCTTCGGATCAGCACAGCTCTGGCAGTTGCAATCAATTAGGGAGTGAACATCAGATGGAAGACCTCTCTCTTTCTCTCTGGCTCTCCTCTCTGTAACTCGACTTGTACATAAATAAATAAATCTTTAAAACAATTAAGAAATTTAACATGTGAAAGGTTTTTAAAAAATGTATTTCTTTATTGTGAGGCAGAGTTACAGATATAGAGAGGAAGAGAAAGAGAGGTCTTCTATCGACTGGTTCACCCCTAAATGGCCAGAATGGCTGGAGCTGGGCCGATCTGAAGCCAGGTGTCAAAAGCCAGGAGTCAGCAGCTTCCTGCAGGTCTCTCACATGGGTGCAGGGGCCCAAGCACTCAGGGCATATTGCACTGCTTTCCTAGGCCATTAGTAAAGAGCTGGATTGGAAGTGCAGGAGCAGGGACTCAAACTGGTGCCCATGTGGGATGCTGGTGCTGCAGGTGGATGCTTAATCTACTATGCCACAGAGTGGGCCCAGTGAATGGTTTTAGGAAGACATCTTTCATGTAGACTAGGCTGCAATATTGCAAGGTAAGGTTTAGCTTTTATTCCCACACATCAGTATTCATCTTTTAGCAACTATAAATACTGAATATCATACATATAGACATAAATATAGGTAACTGCAGATTTTGTTGTCATTCTTTCTAATTCTCTTTTTAATGTCTGCTAATAGGCCATCTTATGGATTATTATATTGATGTTACCCGTACACAACCATCAGGCATTTCCACTGTTGAATGTGTTTATGAGTACAGGTAGATTTGTGTGTACATGAATGCACATTTGATGGAGATAGCACTGACACTAATACTGTGAGAAATCCTAACGCTGATTCCAAACTTTGTGTCCTCCACAGAGATGGCTGTCATTGAAGTAGACCACAGGGTCCCTTTTGCTGTTATGGACTGAAATGTGCCTCCCTAAAACTCTAACATGGAAGTGCTAACCAGCAACATGACTCTACCTGAAGAAAGTGCTTTTAAGTAGATCAAATGGTAGATGTGTCTGTCACATCGGAGAAAGGCTTCTGGAAAAATCGAGCCTATTTAAGCACCTTGATCTGATATTTTCAAGCTCTACAACTCTGAGAAGTAAAATTCCATGATTTAAATCATATTCTCTGTGGTATTTTCTTAGCAAATTAATATATCCTCATTTCTGCCAGCATTTTCTATTGTCATCCAGAAGGTCCTAGTGATTAGCAGAGAAATATAGAAACTAAAAACTGTGATTTTAGATTACCAAGTATCTACTAACACAAAAAGATATCCCAGAAGCCACCTACTACCATCCTCCAGGACCCAGAAAAAAAACAGGAAGGAGTCAAGATGCAGGGCAGTAGAAAAAAGTGAATAATGAAAGATCACAGCAGAAGTAAATAAGGAAGGGTTTGGTTCTGTGGTGTAGTGGGTTAAAGCCTTGATCTGCCGTGCATGCGTCCCATATGTTGCTGCTAGGAGACCAGGTGCTCCACTTCCAATCCAGCTCCCTACTAATGCACCTGGGAAATTGGTGGAAGATGGATTGTGTTCTACGGTGCTGGCACCCACATGAGAGACTTGGAAGAAGCATCTGGCCTTTCCAATAAATAAATAAATCTTAAAAATATAGAAACAATGTTAGCACTGTTGGAAAACAGACTCATAGTTCAATGTAAAAGTATAGGCAGCTGAAATAAACCGACTTTTCTACAGGCAACTCCTATATAACAAAGAAAGAAAACAAACAGGAGAAAGAAGAACCCCTTTAGCAAATGGTTTAAAGGAAAGTGATTATACATATGTATAAGCCTGAAAATATACCCAACAGCTCATACACTATGTAAAAGCAACTCAAGGTGAATTAAAAGTCTAAATAGAAAACCAGAAACTAAGTAAACATATGAGAAACTATAAAACATAAGCATAGACAACAGTTTTGGATAAGATTCCAAATCACAAGTAAAAAAAATAAAATATAGAAATTTGAGCATATCATATTAAGATACATCTTCACAACAAAGTAATCAACAGAGTGAACATACAATGGACAGAATGGCAGGAAACATTGAAAACTCTGATTATGACAAAAGATTGATAGCCAGAACATACATATATAGAACTGGGAAAATCTCCAAATAAGAAGCAAAATGTACAGCTAAGAAATGGGCAAGGATCAAAACAGATGTTTCTCAGAAGAAGAAATCTCAATGGTCAAGACATATATGAACATGCCCAATATCACTAGCCATTAGGGAAATGTAAATCAAAACCAATAGCAGACTCCATCTGTGGGAGAAGACAATGCTTGGGTTTTCATTTGTGCAACAAGTGGGTTTAGAGGACCCTGTTCACCATAAGAGGGCAGAGTCTACATGGAAGTAAGGAAACCTTAATGTTTTCCTAATGGGCTTGTTAAATTCTTGACCAGTGCCTATTACCTTTGCCACAAACTTTCCAGTCTCACTACTTCCCTGCTTCTTCCTCTTCTCGGTGGCTTGTAAAAACAGTATACCTTCTATATATGGAGGATACTTTTGTTTTGTTTTATTCCTTCTGTCTCATGATGTTCCTCTAAGAAATCACAACCCTCCAAGTATTCATTTATTTATGCAGTCTGCAGTTTTCATGGGCTACTACATGGCAAAGTACTAGGTTAAAGGAAAGGTATAGGTCAGGAACTGAGCAAAGTTCACAATGATGAAGCCATTGGGGAAATGAACCTGATGGAAGACCTCTCTCTCTCTCTCTCTCTCTCTCTGCCTCTCCTTCTCTCTCTGTGTAACTCTGATTTTCAAATAAATAAATAAATCTTTAAAAACTAACTAAATAAATATACTAAAAACCTGGTGGCAACACCTTTCTATCAGAACATGTGAAGCACTCAAACACAGTTTGTCCCAGAAAGTCAACCATAAGGCCATATCTTCTACTGCACTTGTGGACATCTCTGTGGGGGGTAAGGGGCACTTATTTCTTCCCCTCTTCTTTCTTACCACTCTCACAGTTATAACTTCTATCGATGCTTCCACAGAGCAGTCTCTATGAAATTGTAGAACTAATATCCTCCCATGTCAAAAGTGTCATGGGTTTAAACACAGAACCCAAAATAAGATAAGTAACTGGCCTTCTTCATTACACAGTGTGAAATGTAAGATTCTCAGTGGAGCACTGGGTAATGTAAAGTGCTGGGCAGAGAAAAACTGTTACTTATCTGTATTTATGATGCTGTAATTCTTCTCTTTATGCAAACTCAGATTAAAAGAGCTCCCGTTAGTGGGCAGCACTATTGCATAGTGGGTAAAGCTACTGCCTGCCTTGTCATCATCCTATATGGGTGCCGGTTGGGATCCTGGCTGCTGCACTTCCCATCCAGCTCTCTGCTGTGGACTGGGAAAACAGTAGAAGTTGGCCCAAATCCCTCAATTCCTGCACCCACCTATGAGACCTGGACAAAGTACTGCCTTTCAAATAAATAAATAATTATTTAAAAAAACAGCTTCATCTCCGAAGGAGCTCCTGGCTACTGGCTTCAAATTGGCATACCTCCAGCTATTGCTGCCAATTGGGGAATGAACCATCGGATGGAAGACCTCTCTCTCTTTCTCTCTCTCTCTCTCTCCTCTCTCTGTGTAACTCTTTCAAATGAATAAATAAATCTTTAAAAAAGTAGCTCCAGTTATTGACAACACAGTAGACTTGCATTAATTTTGGTTCCCTTCTCACTTTGCAAAGGGATCAGTGGCAGGTCAAAACAGTTGACAGCCTTGCTAACAGGAGAAGTGATAGCTGAAGACAGAAAATGAAAAGCAGCCAAATACATCATCAAAGAAAGAGAAGTGGACCCCATCCAACACAAACCTTTAAAAGTGGATGCTCACAATTAATGAGTGAAACAGCTGCCCACTGAAATCTTGTCTAGGGAGGGAAGATGTCCTAAGTTCTGCTTTTGTAAACTCCAGTCATAAATCTGTCCTAATAAATCCATATGTAGAAGCCTGAAAATATACCCAAAACCTCATACACTATGTAAAAGCAACTCAAGGTGAATTAAAAGTCTAAATATAAAACCAGAAACTAAGTAAACATATGAGAAACTATAAAACATAAGCATAGACAACAGTTTTGGGTAAGATTCCAAATCTCTTTTACAAACATACTGGACCCATTGACCATTGGAAATGTGGTTCTAATCATGTAGGCTGCCATTTAAACCCACCAATGCTGTAACAGCTAAGAAACTTGAATTTGATGCTCAATTCTCAGGAAATCATTCCAGCTGAGCCTAGGGCCATTAATAGAAACTCCTTTGATCCTCCACTGTCTCTGTGCCTGTTTGAAAGAAGGGAGTTTTCCCACCCCAGGTTTCTGGAACAGCTTCAAATTCCACATTGGAAAAACTTGATAATTAATACTTGAGAGGGATCAACACACAAAGCAGCTATTCACGCTTCACACTGATCCCCACCAGGAAGATGAGGTGCAGGATGAGAGCAGTGGGGCAGATCCTAGACAGATCCTCCTTCCCACCCCTCTGCTGCCCCAGGCTCCCTCCTGAGGGCCATCCAGCCCCACCCTGCAGGAACCAGCCCAGGAAACATCAAGAGACCAGGCCAGACTGCATTCTGAAAACACCCACAGTGGGAACCTGGCTTATTTAACTGTGGAGATCAGGAGTCTTTCTGCCTTCCTTCCCTGTGAGTGCAGGTTCCCAGAACGCTGCCCCCTCTCTCCTGTAACCACTAAATAAAGTGCATTAGGGACAGTTTAGGTGAGGTTCTGCAGGAGAGAGTCTGGGCACTTTGAGCCTGGGAAATAGAGGTGGGAGACAGAGCAGCCTGGGTCCCAGCCCTGACCTCGGGAGAAGCTGCCAGGATCGCTGGCACACTTCTCCCACATGTGTCTCCGCCCCTTCCTGCATGCCAAACCTGCAGCAGAAAGTCCCTGGAGCAGGTACGCTTTCTTCCGGACACACGGGGAGTGAAATTGGGAGTGTGGGGAAGAGAGGCCCTGACATGTGGGACCCACAGTTGGTGGATGAAGAGGGAAGAAGCAGCAGGAGGCAGGCTCAGGGTGAGCACTTGGAAACTGCCTGGGATCGCACATGCAGAGCAGGAGTTGCAGTAAATGCCAGAGAAGGAGCAGCACAGCCCCCAGGGCTGACACTGATCAAGGAATGAACTCCCCTGGTCCAACTCTGAGCCCCAGGGACTGGCAGTGGCAGGTGCATGCCCACAGGTATTTGGAAAGCAGAATACCTCGGAGCTACTTGGAACTCTGGGAAATGGAGTCCAGGCTGCAGCATTCATAGAGACACCAGCTGTTCCTCCGAAAAGCTGCAGTCAGGGGTGGGTGCCCACAACCAGAGGGCATTTGCTTTTGTTAAGTCCCTCCTTCCTTTCCTTCCCACACCAAAATCTCAGGGATCAGTTGCTGTTCCTTTCCTGCATCAAATCTGAAAGAGTGACACTCACTTCTGCTAACTGACCCCAAATCCTGGCTCCCTCATAACCTCTTTCTCTTCCAGAAAAATCTTATTTACTACTTTGGCCCTAGAAATCATAAATGACTATGATAGAATGTAACTTTTAACAGAGGTGTAGAAGGCATGGTTTAATATCCAGTTTTGAGAATACAATTTTCATTTGTGTTTTATTGATGTTTATACTTCCTTTAAGATTCATTTATTTATTTGGAAGTCAGAGTTACAGGGAAGGAGAGGCACAGAGAGAGAGAGAGAGAGAGGGAGAGGTGTTTTCCATCTGCTGGTTCACTCCCCAATTGGCAGCAGCACCACAGCGCCGACCCCTTATAGTTCTTTTCAAATCATTTTACATTGTCTTTTTATTCATCTAGTGCAGAGACAGAAGAATGGACACAGAGCTAACTCTATCCAAAATCTTGCTTGTATTGCATCAGAATACAAAATTTGGGAAAGAAGAAGGCAAAACCGACTCAGACCCAGAAAACATGTAGGAAATTGACGCTCAAGAAACCAAAAGTCACCTGAGGCACCCAAAACAACGACAGCAAGCCAGAATTGGAGCAAGCAAACAGCTGTGCCCTGATTGAAAAAGACCATTACTCTTGTGCCCTGAACTCAATATTGCCGCCTCAAAACCAAAGCTCACATCAGAAAATTCATTACAAACCATGATACATAAGAAAAAAGAGAAAAAATCCAAAGAAATGCAAGAATCCATAATGTTATTGGGCTTGATTTAGTCGCAGGGAAACCGACCGTTCCCGGATTCATACACCGCTCCAGCTGACTGCCTGTGGAATTCTGACTGAATTAACCTGAAAATCACAGTGAAACTCAATTTGGAGGCAATTAATATCTGTCACCTCAGCCAAAGTGTTCCATTTGATTTTCCAAAACACAAAAGCTCACCTTGGTCGTGTTACCTGTAGATTCCTAAGCTTCAAACGCCTATTTGTTGTGTTTTTTATTTCATAATGGCTACTCTGTCCAAACTCTTGTTTGTATTGTGTCAGAATACAAAATTTGGGAAGGAAGATGGCAAAACCAACTCAGACCCAGAAAACATTTAGGAAATTGCTGCTCAAGAAACCAAAATCAGCTGAGGCACCCAAAACAATGACAGAAAGCCAGAATTGGAGCAAGCCAACAGCTGTGCCCTGTTTGAAAAAGACCATTCTTCCCATGTCCTGAACTCCATATTCCAGCTTCAAAACCAAAGCTCACATCACAAAATTCATTACAAACCATGATAAATAAGGGAAATGTGAAAAAAACCAAAGAAATGCAAGAGTCCTTTGTAATATTTGATTGGATTTAGACACAAGGAAACTGGCTGTTTTCAGATTCGTCCCCCTTCCACAGACTGATTTTGGAATCTGATTGAATTCACCTGAAAATCGCACTCACACTCAATTTGGAGGGTATTAGTATCTGTCCCCTCAGCAGAAGGGTTCCAAGTCATTTTGCAAAACACAGAAACTCATCTTGGTCGTGTTGCCTGTAGATTTCTAATCCTAAAAGGCCAATATATTGTGTTTTTTTCTTCTTTCCTAATGGCTACTCTGTCCAAAATCTTGCTTGTATTGCATCAGAATACACAATTTGGGAATAAGAAGGCAAAACCGACTCAGACCCAGAAAATATGTAGGAAATTGCCACTCAAGAAACCACAAATCGGCTGAGGCACCCAAAACAATGACAGCAACCCAGAATTGGTGTAAGCCAACAGCTGTGCCCTGATTGAAAAAGAACCTTCCTCTTGTGCCCTGAACTCCATATTGCAGCCTCAAAACCAAAGCTCACATCAGAAAATTCATTACAAACCATGATAAATAAGAAAAAAGAGAAAAAAGCCAAAGAAATGCAAGAATCCATAATGATATTGGACTTGATTTAGTCGCAAGGAATCCAGCCATTCCCGGATTCATCCACCCCTCCGGCTGATTGCCTGTGGAATTCTGATTGAATTAACCTGAAAATCGCAGGGAAGCTCAGTTTGGAGGCAATAAATATCTATCACCTCAGCCAAAGTGTTCCATTTTATTTTCCAAAACACAAAAACACCTTGGTCGGGTTACCTGTAGATTTCTAAGCTTCAAACACCTATTTGTTGTGTTTTTTATTTCATAATGGCTACTCTGTCCAAACTCTTGTTTGTATTGCATCAGAATACAAAATTTGGGAATAAGAAGGCAAGAACCGACTCAGACCCAGAAAACATGTAGGAAATTGCCACTGAAGACACCACAAATCCGCTGAGGCATCCAAAACAGTGACAGCAAGCCAGAATTGGAGCAAGCCAACAGCTGTGCCATGATTGAAAAATAAGCTTCTCTTGTGCCATGAACTCAATATGCCAGCCTCAAAACCAAAGCTCACATCAGAAAATTCATTACAAACCATGATAAATAAGGGAAATGTGAAAAAGCCAAAGAAATGCAAGAGTTCTTTGTGATATTTGGCTGGATTTAGACACAAGGAAACTGGCTGTTTCCAGATTCATTGCCCCCTTCCTCAGACTGACTTTGGAATTCTGAGTGAATTCACCTCAAAATCACACTCACACTCAATTTTTAGGGAGTTAGAATTTGTCCCCTCAGGAAAAGGGTTCCATGTCATTTCCCAAAAACAGAAACTCATCTTGGTCGTGTTGCCTGTAGATTTTTAATCCCGAAAGGGCAATTTGCTGTGTTTTTTTTTTTTTCTTTCCTAATGGCTACTCTGTCCAAAATCTTGCTTGTATTGAATCAGAATACAAAATTTGAGAATAAGAATGCAAAACCGACTCAGACCCAGAAAACTTGTAGGAAATTGCTGCTCAAGAAACCAAAAGTCAGCTGAGGCACCCAAAACAATGACAGCAAGCCAGAATTGGAGCAAGCCAAAAGCTGTGACCTGTTTCAAAAAGACAATTCATCCAGTGCCCTAAACTCCATATTGCAGCCTCAAAACCAAAGCTCACATCATAAAATTCATTACAAACCATGATACATAAGAAAAAGGAGAAAAAAGCCAAAGAAATGCAAGAATCCATAATGATATTGGGCTGGATTTAGTAGCATGGAAACCGGCTGTTCCCAGATGCATCCACACCTCCCAGCTGACTGCCTGTGGAATTCTGACTGAATTAACCTGAAAATCGCAGTGAAACTCAGTTTGGAGGCAATTAATATCTGCCACCTCAGCCAAAGTGTTCCATTTGATTTTCCAAAACACAAAAACTCACCTTGGTCGTGTTACCTGTAGATTTCTAAGCTTCAAACGCCTATTTGTTGTGTTTTTTATTTCATAATGGCTACTCTGCCAAAACTCTTGTTTGTATTGCATCAGAATACAAAATTTGGGAAGGAAGGAGGCAAAACAAACTCAGACCCAGAAAACATTTAGGAAATTGCCGCTGAAGAAACCAATAATCGGCTGAGGCCCACAAAACCATGACAGCAAGCCAGAATTGGAGCAGGCCAACAGCTGTGCCCAGTTTGAAAAAGACCATTCCTCCGGTGCCCTGAACTCAATATGCCAGCCTCAAAACCAAAGCTCACATCTGAAAATTCATTACAAACCATGATAAATAAGAAAAAAGAGAAAAAAGCCAAAGAAATGCAAGAATCCATAATGATATTGGGCTTGATTTAGTCGCAAGGAAACTGGCTGTTCCAGGATTCATCCACCCCTCCAGCTGACTGCCTGTGGAATTCTGACTGAATTAACCTGAAAATCGCAGTGAAACTCAGTTTGGAGTCAATTACTATCTGTCACCTCAGCCAAAGTGTTCCATTTGATTTTCCAAAACACAAAAACTCACCTTGGTTGTGTTACCTGTAGATGTATAAGCTTCAAATGCATATTTGTTGTGTTTTTTAATTCATAATGGCTACTGTGTCCAAACTCTTGCTTGTATTGGGTCAGAATGCAAAATTTGGGAAGGAAGAAGGTAAAACCATCTCAGAACCAGAAAACATTTAGGAAATTGACGCTCAAGGAACCAGAAGTCAGCTGAGACACCCAAAACAATGACAGCAAGCCAGAATTGGAGCAGGCCAACAGGTGTGCCCTGATTGAAAAAGTGACCTGAACTCAATATGCCAGCCTCAAAACCAAAGCTCACATCAGAAAATCCATTAACAACCATGAAAAATAACAAAACGGAGAAAAAAGCGAAAGAAATGCAAGAATCCATAATGATATTGGGCTTGATTTAGTCGCAAGGAAACCGGCTGTTCCCGGATTCATCCACCCCTCCAGCTGACTGCCTGTGGAATTTTGACTGAATTAACCTGAAAATCGCAGTGAAACTCAGTTTGGAGGCAATTAATATCTGTCACCTCAGCCAAAGTGTTCCATTTGATTTTCCAAACACAAAAACTCACCTTGGTCGTGTTACCTGTAGATTTCTACGCTTCAAAATCCTATTGGTTGTGTTTTTTATTTCATAATGGAAACTCTGCCCAAACTCTTGTTTGTATTGCATCAGAATACAAAATTTGGGAAGGAAGAAGGCAAAACCAACTCAGACCCAGAAAACATTTAGGAAATTGCCACTCAAGGAACCACAAATCAGCTGAGGCACTCAAAACAATGACAGCAAGCCAGAATTGGAGCAGGCCAACAGCTGTAGCTGTTT
This sequence comes from Oryctolagus cuniculus, assembly GCF_051225735.1. Taxonomy (NCBI): domain Eukaryota; kingdom Metazoa; phylum Chordata; class Mammalia; order Lagomorpha; family Leporidae; genus Oryctolagus; species Oryctolagus cuniculus. The sequence goes on from NC_142879.1 coordinate 84,558,695, forward strand.
GAAAAAGACCATTCCTCCGGTGCCCTGAACTCGATATTGCAGCCTCAAAACCAAAGCTCACATCAGAAAATTCATTACAATCCATGATACATAGGAATATGAGAAAAAAGCCAAAGAAATGCAAGAATCCATAATGATATTGGGCTTGATTTAGTCACAAGGAAACCGGCTGTTCCCGGATTCATCCACCCCTCCAGCTGACTGCCTGTGGAATTCTGACGGAATTGACCTGAAAATCGCAGTGAAACTCATTTTGGAGGCAATTAATATCTGCAACCTCAGCCAAAGTGTCCCACTTTATTTTCCAAAACACAAAAACTCACCTTGGTCGTGTTACCTGTAGATATCAAAGCTTCAAATGCCTATTTGTTGTGTTTTTTATTTCATAATGGCTACTCTGCCGAAACTCTTGTTTGTATTGCGTCAGAATACAAAATTTGGGAAGCAAGAAGGCAAAACCAACTCAGATCCAGAAAACATTTAGGAATTTGCTGCTCAAGAAACCAAAAGTCAGCTGAAGCACCCAAAATAATGACAGCAAGCCAGAATTGGAGCTGACCAACAGCTGTGCCCTGTTTGAAAAAGACCAATCCCCCGGTACCCTGAACTCCATATTGCAGCCTGAAAACCAAAGCTCACATCAGAAAATTCATTACAAAACATGATAAATAAGAAAAAGGAGAAAAAAGCCAAAGAAATGCAAGAATCCATAATGATATTGGGCTTGATTCAGTCGCAAGGAAACCGGCTGTTCCCGGATTCATCCACCCCTCCTGCTGACTGCCTGTGGAATTCGGACAGAATTAACCTGAAAATCGCAGTGAAACTCATTTTGGAAGCAATTAATATCTGTCACCTCAGCCAAAGTGTTCCATTTGATTTTCCAAAACACAAAAACTCACCTTGGTTGTGTTACCTGTAGATTTCTAAGCTTCAAATGCCTATTTGTTTTTTTTTTTTTTTATTTAATAATGGCTACTCTGCCAAAACTCTTGTTTGTATTGCGTCAGAATACAAAATTTGGGAAGGAAGAAGGCAAAACCAACTCAGACCCAGAAAACATTTAGGAAATTGCCGCTCAAGAAATGCATAATCGGCTGTGGCCCACAAAACCATGACAGCAAGCCAGAATTGGAGCAGGCCAACAGCTGTGCCCAGTTTGAAAAAGACCATTCCTCCGGTGCCCTGAACTCAATATGCCAGCCTCAAAACCAAAGCTTACATCAAAAAATTCATTACAAACCATGATACATAAGAATATGAGAAAAAAGCCAAAGAAATGCAAGAATCCATAATGATATTCGGCTTCATTTAGTCGCAAGGAAACCGGCTGTTCCCGGATTCATCCACCCCTCCAGCTGACTGCCTGTGGAATTCTGACGGAATTGACCAGAAAATCGCAGTGAAACTCATTGTGGAGGCAATTAATATCTGCAACCTGAGCCAAAGTGTTCCACTTTATTTTCCAAAACACTAAAACTCACCTTGGTCATGTTACCTGTAGATTTCTAAGCTTCAAACGCCTATTTGTTGTGTTTTTTATTTCATAATGGCTACTCTGCCCAAACTCTTGTTTGTATGGCGTCAGAATACAAAATTTGGGAAGGAAGGAGGCAAAACCAACTCAGACCCAGAAAACATTTAGGAAATTGCCACTCAAGAAACCAATAATCGGCTGAGGCACTCAAAACAATGACAGCAAGCCAGAATTGGAGCAGGCCAACGGCTGTGCCCTGATTGAAAAAGAACCTTCCTCTTGTTCCCTGAACTCCATATTGCAGCCTCAATACCAAAGCTCACATCTGAAAATTCATTACAAACCATGGTAAATAAGAAAAAAGAGAAAAAAGCCAAAGAAATGCAAGAATCCATAATGATGTTAGGCTGGATTTAGTCACAAGAAACCTGCTGTTCCCAGATTTATCCACCCCTCCAGCTGACTGCCTGTTGAATTCTGACTGAATTAACCTGAAAATCGCAGTGAAACTCAGTTTGGAGGATATTAATATCTGTCACCTCAGCCAAAGTGTTCCATTTGATTTTCCAAAACACAAAAACTCACCTTGGTTGTGTTACCTGTAGTTGTATAAGCTTCAAATGCATATTTGTTGTGTTTTGTAATTCATAATGGCTACTGCGTCCAAACTCTTGTTTGTATTGGGTCAGAATACAAAATTTGGGACGGAAGAAGGTAAAACCAATTCAGAACCAGAAAACATTCAGGAAAGTGACGCTCAAGGAAGCAGAAGTCAGCTGAGACACCCAAAACAATGACAGCAAGCCAGAATTGGAGCAAGCAAACAGCTGTGCCCTGATGGAAAAAGTGACCTGAACTCAATATGCCAACCTTAAAACCAAAGCTCACATCAGAAAATTCATTACAAACCATGATAAATAAGAAAGATGAGAAAAAAGGCAAAGAAATGCAAGAATCCATAATGATATTGGGCTGGATTTAGTAGCATGGAAACCGGCTGTTCCCAGATGCATCCACACCTCCCAGCTGACTGCCTGTGGAATTCTGACTGAATTAACCTGAAAATCGCAGTGAAACTCAGTTTGGAGGCGATTAATATCTGTCACCTCAGCCAAAGTGTTCCATTTGATTTTCCAAAACACAAAAACTCACCTTGGTTGTGTTACCTGTAGATTTCTAAGCTTCAAACGCCTATTTGTTGTGTTTTTTATTTCATAATGGCTACTCTGCAGAAACTCTTGTTTCTATGGCGTCAGAATATAAAATTTGGGAAGGAAGAAGGCAAAACCAACTCAGACCCAGAAAACATTTAGGAAATTGCTGCTCAAGAAACCACAAATCGGCTGAGGCACTCAAAACAATGACAGCAAGCCAGAATTGGAGCAGGCCAACAGCTGTGCCCTGTTTGAAAAAGACCATTCCCCTGGTGCCCTGAACTCCTTATTGCAGCCTCAAAACCAAAGCTTACATCTGAAAATTCATTACAAACCATGATAAATAAGAAAAATATGAAAAAAGAGAAAGAAATGCAAGAAACCATAATGATATTGGCCTTGATTCAGTCGCAAGGAAACCGACTGTTCCCGGATTCATCCACCCCTCCAGCTGACTGCCTGTGGAATTCGGACTGAATTAACCTGAAAATCGCAGTGAAACTCAGTTTGGAGGCAATTAATATCTGCAACCTGAGCCAAAGTGTTCCACTTTATTTTCCAAAACACTAAAACTCACCTTGGTCGTGTTACCTGTAGATTTCTAAGCTTCAAACGCCTATTTGTTGTGTTTTTTATTTCATAATGGCTACTCTGCCCAAACTCTTGTTTGTATGGCGTCAGAATACAAAATTTGGGAAGGAAGGAGGCAAAACCAACTCAGACCCAGAAAACATTTAGGAAATTGCCGCTCAAGAAACCACAAATCGCTGAGGCACTCAAAACAATGACAGCAAGCCAGAATTGGAGCAGGCCAATGGCTGTGCCCTGATTGAAAAAGAACCTTCCTCTTGTTCCCTGAACTCCGTATTGCAGCCTCAATACCAAAGCTCACATCTGAAAATTCATTACAAACCATGGTAAATGAGAAAAAAGAGAAAAAAGCCAAAGAAATGCAAGAGTCCATAATGATGTTAGGCTGGATTTAGTCACAAGAAACCTGCTGTTCCCAGATTCATCCACCCCTCCAGCTGACTGCCTGTTGAATTCTGACTGAATTAACCTGAAAATCGCAGTGAAACTCAGTTTGGAGGATATTAATATCTGTCACCTCAGCCAAAGTGTTCCATTTGATTTTCCAAAACACAAAAACTCACCTTGGTTGTGTTACCTGTAGTTGTATAAGCTTCAAATGCATATTTGTTGTGTTTTGTAATTCATAATGGCTACTGTGTCCAAACTCTTGTTTGTATTGGGTCAGAATACAAAATTTGGGAAGGAAGAAGGTAAAACCAACTCAGAACCAGAAAACATTCAGGAAATTGACGCTCAAGGAAGCAGAAGTCAGCTGAGACACCCAAAACAATGACAGCAAGCCAGAATTGGAGCAAGCAAACAGCTGTGCCCTGATGGAAAAAGTGACCTGAACTCAATATGCCAACCTCAAAAGCAAAGCTCACATCAGAAAATTCATTACAAACCATGATAAATAAGAAAGATGAGAAAAAAGCCAAAGAAATGCAAGAATCCATAATGATATTGGGCTTGATTTAGTAGCATGGAAAACGGCTGTTCCCAGATGCATCCACACCTCCCAGCTGACTGCCTGTGGAATTCTGACTGAATTAACCTGAAAATTGCAGTGCAACTCAGTTTGAAGGCAATTAATATCTCACCTCAGCCAAAGTGCTCGATTTGATTTTCCAAAACACAAAAACTCACCTTGGTTGTGTTACCTGTAGATTTCTAAGCTTCAAACGCCTATTTGTTTTGTTTTTTATTTCATAATGTCTACTCTGACAAAACTCTTTTTTGTATTTTTCAGAATACAAAATTTGGGAAGGAAGAAGGCAAAACCAACTCAGACCCAGAAAACATGTAAGAAATTGCCGGTCAAGAAACCAATAATCGGCTGAGGCCCACAAAACCATGACAGCAAGCCAGAATTGGAGCACGCCAACAGCTGTGCCCTGTTTGAAAAAGAGCATTCCTGTGGTGCCCTGAACTCCATATTGCAGCCTCAAAACCAAAACTCACATTAGAAAATTCATTAAAAACCATGATAAATAAGAATAAGTGGAAAAAAGCCAAAGAAATGCAAGAATCCGTAATGATATTGGGCTTGATTTAATCGAAAGGAAACCGGCTGTTCTCGGATTAATCCACCCCTCCAGCTGACTGCCTGTGGAATTCGGACTGAATTAACCTGAAAATCGCAGTGAAACTCAGTTTGGAGGCAATTACTATCTGTCACCTCAGCCAAAGTGCTCCATTTGATTTTCCAAAACACAAAAACTCACCTTGGTTGTGTTACCTGTAGATGTATAAGCTTCAAACGCCTATTTGTTTTGTTTTTTTATTTCATAATGTCTACTCTGCCAAAACTCTTGTTTGTATTGCATCAGAAAACAAAATTTGGGAAGGAAGAAGGCAAAACCAACTCAGATCCAGAAAACATTTAGGAAATTGCTGCTCAAGAAACCAAAAGTGCTGAAGCACCCAAAAGAATGACAGCAAGCCAGAATTGGAGCAGGCCAACAGCTGTGCCCTGTTTGAAAAAGACCTTTCCCCTGGTGCCCTGAACTCCATATTGCAGCCTCAAAACCAAAGCTCACATCAGAAAATTCATTACAAACCATGATAAATAAGAAAAATGAGAAAAAAGAGAAAGAAATGCAAGAAACCATAATGATATTGGCCTTGATTCAGTCGCAAGGAAACCGGCTGTTCCTGGATTCATCCACCCCTCCAGCTGACTGCCTGTGGAATTCGGACAGAAGTAACCTGAAAATCGCAGTGAAACTCAGTTTGCAGGCAATTAATATCTGTCACCTCCGCCAAATTGTTACATTTGATTTTCCAAAACACAAAAACTCACCTAGGTCGTGTTACCTGTAGATATCAAAGCTTCAAATGCCTATATGTTGTGTTTTTTATTTCATAATGGCTACTCTGCAGAAACTTTGTTTTCATGCCGTCAGAATACAAAATTTGGAAAGGAAGAAGGCAAAACCAACTCGGACCCAGAAAACATTTAAAATTTCCGCTCAAGAAACCAAAAGTCAGCTGAAGCACCCAAAACAATGACAGCAAGCCAGAATTGGAGCAGGCCAACAGCTGTGCCCTGTTTGAAAAAGACCATTCCCCCGGTGCCCTGAACTCCATATTGCAGCCTCAAAACCAAAACTCACATTAGAAAATTCATTACAAACCATGATAAATAACAAAACAGAGAAAAAAGCCAAATAAATTCTAGAATCCATAATGATATTGGGCTTGATTTAGTCGCAAGGTAACTGGCTGTTCCCAGATTCATCCACCCCTCCAGCTGACTGCCTGTGGAATTCCGACTGAATTAACCTGAAAATCGCAGTGAAACTCAGTTTGGAGGAAATTAATATCTGTCACCTCAGCCAAAGTGTTCCATTTGATTTTCCAAAACACAAAAACTCACCTTGGTCGTGTTACCTGTAGATGTATAAGCTTCAAACGCTTATTGGTTGTGTTTTTTATTTCATAATGGAAACTGCCCAAACTCTTGTTTGTATTGCGTCAGAATACAAAATTTGGGAAGGAAGAAGGCAAAACCAACTCAGACCCAGAAAACATTTAGGAAATTACCACTCAAGGAAACACAGATCGGCTGAGGCACTCAAAACAATGACAGCAAGCCAGAATTGGAGCAGGCCAACAGCTGTGACTGTTTGAAAAAGACGATTCCTCCGGTGCCCTGAACTCCATATTGCAGCCTCAAAATCAAAGTTCACATCAGAAAATTCATTACAAACCATGGTAAATAAGAAAAATGAGAAAAAAGCCAAAGAAATGCAAGAATCTATAATGATATTGGGCTTGATTTAGTCGCAAGGTAACTGGCTGTTCCCGGATTCATCCACCCCTCCAGCTGACTGCCTGTGGAATTCCGACTGAATTAACCTGAAAATCGCAGTGAAACTCAGTTTGGAGGAAATTAATATCTGTCACCTCAGCCAAAGTGTTCCATTTGATTTTCCAAAACACAAAAACTCACCTTGGTCGTGTTACCTGTAGATTTCTAAGCTTCAAAAGCCTATTTGTTGTGTTTTTTATTTCATAATGGCTACTCTGCCCAAACTCTTGTTTCTATGGCGTCAGAATATAAAATTTGGGAAGGAAGAAGGCAAAACCAACTCAGACCCAGAAAACATTTAGGAAATTGCTGCTCAACAAACCAAAAGTCAGCTGAGGCACTCAAAACAATGACAGCAAGCCAGAATTGGAGCAAGCCAACAGCTGTGGCTGTTTGAAAAAGACCATTCCTTCCGGTGCCCTGAACTCCATATTGCAGCATCAAAATCAAAGTTCACATCAGAAAATTCATTACAAACCATGGTAAATAAGAAAAATGAGAAAAAAGCCAAAGAAATGCAAGAATCCATAATGATATTGGGCTTGATTTAGTCGAAAGGAAACCGGGTGATCCCGGATTCATCCACCCCTCCAGCTGACTGCCTGTGGAATTCTGACTGAATTCAGCTGATAATCGCAGTGAAACTCAGTTTGGAGGTAATTAATATCTGTCACCTCAGCCAAAGTGTTCCATTTGATTTTCCAAAACACAAAAACTCACCTTGGTTGTGTTACCTGTACATGTATAAGCTTCAAATGCATATTTGTTGTGTTTTTTATTTCATAATGGCTACTGTGTCCAAACGTTTGTATTGCGTCAGAATACAAAATTAGGGAAGGAAGCAGGTAAAACCAACTCAGAACCAGAAAACATTTAGGAAATTGATGCTCAAGGAACTAGAAGTCAGCTGAGACACCCAAAACAATGACAGCAAGCCAGAATTGGAGCAAGCAAACAGCTGTGCCCTGATGGAAAAAGTGACCTGAACTCAATATGCCAACCTTAAAACCAAAGCTCACATCAGAAAATTCATTACAAACCATGATAAATAAGAAAGATGAGAAAAAAGGCAAAGAAATGCAAGAATCCATAATGATATTGGGCTGGATTTAGTAGCATGGAAACCGGCTGTTCCCAGATGCATCCACACCTCCCAGCTGACTGCCTGTGGAATTCTGACTGAATTAACCTGAAAATCGCAGTGAAACTCAGTTTGGAGGCAATTAATATCTGTCACCTCAGCCAAAGTGTTCCATTTGATTTTCCAAAATACAAAAACTCACCTTGGTTGTGTTACCTGTAGATTTCTAAGCTTCAAATGCCTATTTGTTGTGTTTTTTATTTCATAATGGCTACTCTGCCCAAACTCTTGTTTGTATTGCGTGAGAATACAAAATTTGGGAAGGAAGAAGGCAAAACCAACTCAGACCCAGAAAACATTTAGGAAATTGCTGCTCAAGAAACCAAAAGTCAGGTGAGGCACTCAAAACAATGACAGCAAGCCAGAATTGGAGCACGCCAACAGCTGTGCCCTGTTTGGAAAAGAGCATTCCTGCGGTGCACTGAACTCCATATTACAGCCTCAAAACCAAAGCTCACATCAGAAAATTCATTACAAACCAGGGTAAATAAGAAAGTTGAGAAAAAAGCCAAAGAAATGCAAGAATCCATAATGATATTGGGCTTGATTTAGATGCAAGGAAACTAGCTGTTCCTGGATTCATCCACCCCTCCAGCTGACTGCCCATAGAATTCGGATTGAATTAACCTGAAAATCGCAGTGAAACTCAGTTTGGGGGCAATTAATATCTGTCACCTCAGCCAAAGTGTTCCATTTGATTTTCCAAAACACAAAAACTCACCTTGGTTGTGTAACGTGTAGATTTCTACGCTTCAAACGCCTATTGGTTGTGTTTTTTATTTCATAATGGAAACTCTGCCCAAACTCTTGTTTGTATTGCATCAGAATACAAAATTTGGGAAGGAAGAAGGCAAAACCAACTCAGACCCAGGAAACATTTAGGAAATTACCACTCAAGGAACCACAAATCGGCTGAGGCACTCAAAACAATGACAGCAAGCCAGAATTGGAGCAGGCCAACAGCTGTGCCTGTTTGAAAAAGACCATTCCCCTGGTGCCCTGAACTCCATATTGCAGCCTCAAAACCAAAGCTCACATCAGAAAATTCATTACAAACCAGGGTAAATAAGAAAAATGAGAAAAAAAGAAAGAAATGCAAGAATCCATAATGATATTGGGCTTGATTCAGTCGCAAGGAAACCGGCTGTTCCCGGATTCATCCACCCCTCCAGCTGACTGCCTGTGGAATTCGGACAGAATTAACCTGAAAATCGCAGTGAAACTCAGTTTGGAGGCAATTAATATCTGTCACCTCAGCCAAAGTGTTCCATTTGATTTTCGAAAACACAAAAACTCACCTTGGTCGTGTTACCTGTAGATGTATAATCTTCAAATGCCTATTTGATGTGTTTTTTATTTCATAATGGCTACTCTGCAGAAACTCTTGCTTGTATTGCGTCAGAATACAAAATTTGGGAAGGAAGAAGGCAAAACCAACTCAGACCCAGAAAACATGTAGGAAATTGCCGCACAAGAAACTGCAAATCGGCTGAGGCGCACTCAAAACAATGACAGCAAGCCAGAATTGGAGTAGGCCAACAGCTGTGCCTTGTTTGAAAAAGACCATCCCCCCGGTGCCTTGAACTCCATATTGCAGCCTCAAAACCAAAGCTCACATCAGAAAATTCATTACAAACCATGATACATAAGAATATGAGAAAAAAGCCAAAGAAATGCAAGAATCCATAATGATATTTGGCTTGATTTAGTCACAAGGAAACCGGCTGTTCCCGGATTCATCCACCCCTCCTACTGACTGCCTGTGGAATTCGGACTGAATTAACCTGAAAATCGCAGTGAAACTCAGTTTGGAGGCAATTACTATCTGTCACCTCAGCCAAAGTGTTCCTTTTGATTTTCCAAAACACAAAAACTCACCTTGGTCGTGTTACCTGTAGATTTCTAAGCTTCAAACGCCTATTTGTTGTGTTTTTTATTTCATAATGGGTACTCTGTCCAAACTCTTGTTTGTATTGCGTGAGAATACAAAATTTGGGAAGGATCAAGGCAAAACCAACTCAGACCCAGAAAACATTTAGGAAATTGCTGCTGAAGAAACCAAAAGTCAGCTGAAGCACCCAAAACAATGACAGCAAGCCAGAATTGGAGCAAGCAAACAGCTGTGCCCTGTTTGAAAAAGACCTTTCCCCTGGTGCCCTGAACTCCATATTGCAGCCTCAAAACCAAAGCTCATATCAGAAAATTCATTACAAACCAGGGTAAATAAGAAAAATGAGAAAAAAGAGAAAGAAATGCAAGAATCCATAATGATATTGGGCTTGATTCAGTCGCAAGGAAACCGGCTGTTCCCGGATTCATACACCCCTCCAGCTGACTGCCTGTGGAATTCGGACTGAATTAACCTGAAAATCGCAGTGAAACTCAGTTTGGAGGCAATTAATATCTGCAACCTGAGCCAAAGTGTTCCACTTTATTTTCCAAAACACTAAAACTCACCTTGGTCGTGTTACCTGTAGATGTATAAGCTTCAAATGCCTATTTGTTGTGTTTTTTTTTTTCATAATGGCTACTCCACCAAACCTCTTGTTTGTATTGCGTCAGAATACAAAATTTGGGAAAGAAGAAGTCAAAACCAACTCAGACCCAGAAAACATGTAGGAAATTGCTGCACAAGAAACCACAAATCGGCTGAGGCACTCAAAACAATGACAGCAAGTCAGAATTGGAGCAGGCCAACAGCTGTGCCCTGTTTGAAAAAGAACATTCCCCCGGTGCCTTGAACTCCATATTGCAGCCTCAAAACCAAAGCTCACATCAGAAAATCCATTACAAACCATGATACATAAGAATATGAGAAAAAAAGCCAAAGAAATGCAAGAATCCATAATGATATTTGGCTTCATTTAGTCGCAAGGAAACCGGCTATTCCCGGATTCATCCACCCATCCAGCTGACTGCCTCTGGAATATTGAGTGAATTAACCTGAACGGAGGCAGTTAATATCTGTCACCTCAGCCAACGTGTTCCATTTGATTTTCCAAAACACAAAAACTCACTTGTCGTGTTACCTGTAGATTTCAAAGCTTCAAATGCCTATTTGTTGTGTTTTTTATTTCATAATTGCTACTCTGTCCAAACTCTTGTTTGTATTGCGTCAGAATACAAAATTTGGGAAGGAAGAAGGTAAAACCGACTCAGACCCAGAAAACGTTTAGATAATTGCTGTTCAAGAACCCAAAATTCAGCTGAGGCACCCAAAACAATGACAGCAAGCCAAAATTGGAGCTAGCCAACAGCTGTGCCCTGATTGAATAAGAACCTTCCTCTTATGCCCTGAAGTCCATATGGCAGCCTCAAATCCAAAGCTCACATCAGAAAATTCATTACAAACCATGAAAAATAAGAAAAATGAGAAAAAAGCCAAAGAAATGCAAGAATCCATGATGATATTGGCCTGGATTTAGTCGCAAGGAAACCGGCTGTTCCCAGATGCATCCACTCCTCCAGCTGACTGCCTGTGGAATTCTGACTGAATTAACCTGAAAATTGCAGTGAAACTGAGTTTGGAGGCAGTTAATATCTGTCACCACAGCAAGAGTGTTCCATTTTATTTTCCAAAACAAAAAATCTCACCTTGGTCATGTTACCTGTAGCTTCAAAAGCCTATTTGTTGTTTTTTTTTTATTTCATAATGGCTATTCTGTTCAAACTCTTGTTTGTATTGGGTCAGAATACAAAATTTGGGAAGGAAGAAGGCAAAATCAACTGAGACTCAGAAAACATTTAGGAAATTGCCACACTAGAAACCACAAATTGGCTGAGGCATCCAAAACAATGACAGCAAGCCAGAATTGGAGCAAGCCAGCAGCTGTGCCCTGATTGAAAAAGAACCTTCCTCTTGTGCCTTGAACTCGATATTGCAGCCTCAAAACCAAAGCTCACATCATAAAATTCATTACAAACCATGATAAATAAGAAAAATGAGAAAAAAGCCAAAGAAACGCAAGAATCCATAATGATATTGGGCTTGATTTAGACGCAAGGAAACCGGATGTTCCCAGATTCATCCAACCCTCCTGCTGAGTTCCTGTGGAATTCTGACTGAGTTAACCTGAAAATCGCAGTGAAACTCAGTTTGGAGGCAATTAATATCTGCCACCTCAGCCAAAGTGTTCCATTTGATTTTCCAAAACACAAAAACTCACCTTGGTCGTGTTACCTGTAGATTTCTAAGCTTCAAATGCCTATTTGTTGTGTTTTTTGTTTCATAATGGCTACTCTGCCCAAACTCTTGTTTGTATTTGGGCAGAATACAAATTTTGGGAAGGAAGAAGGCAAAACCAACTCAGACCCAGAAAACATTTAGGAAATTGCCGCTCAAGAAACAAAGGGCCGTGGAGGCATCCAAAACCTTGAAAGCAAGCCAGAATTGGAGCAAGCCAACAGCTGTGCCCTGATTGAAAAAGAACCTTCCTCTTGTGCCCTGAACTCGATATTGCAACCTCAAAACCAAACCTCACATCAGGAAATTCATTACAAACCATGATAAATAAGAAAAATCAGAAAAAATCCAAAGAAATGCAGGAGTTCTTAGTGATATTGGGCTTGATTTACTCCCTTATTAATGTTTGTTTCCAGATTCTTCCACACCTCCCAGCTGAGTGTCTGTGGTTTCTGACTGAATTAAAATGAAATTCGCAGTGAAACTCGGTTTGGCGGCAATTAATATCTGTCACCTCAGCCAAAGTGTTCCATGTCTTTTTCCAAAACACAGAAACTCATCTTGGTCATGTTACCTGTAGATTTCTTTTTTTTTTTTTTTTTTTTTTTTTTTTTTTGACAGGCAGAGTGGACAGTGAGAGAGAGACAGAGAGAGAAAGGTCTTCCTTTGCCGCTGGTTCACCCTCCAATGGCCGCCGCTGCAGCCGGCGCACCGCGCTGATCCTGGCAGGAGCCAGGAGCCAGGTGCTTTTCCTGGTCTCCCATGGGGTGCAGGGCCCAAGCACCTGGGCCATCCTCCACTGCACTCCCTGGCCATAGCAGAGAGCTGGCCTGGAAGAGGGGCAACCGGGACAGAATCCGGCGCCCCAACCGGGACTAGAACCCGGTGTGCCGGCGCCGCAAGGTGGAGGATTAGCCTATTGAGCCACGGCGCCGGCTCACCTGTAGATTTCTACTCCTGAAAGGGCAATTTTTTTTTCTTTCATAATGGTACTCTGTCCAAAGTCTTGTTTGTATTGCATCAGAATACAACATTTGGCAAGGAAGAAGGCAAAACCAACTCAGACCCAGAAAACATTTAGGAAATTGCCGCTCAAGAAACGAATAATTGGCTGAGGCCCACAAAACCATGACAGCAAGCCAGAATTGGAGCAGGCCAACACCTGTGCCCAGTTTGAAAAAGACCATTCCTCCGGTGCCCTGAACTCAATATGCCAGCCTCAAAACCAAAGCTCACATCAGAAAATTCATTACAAACCATGATACATAAGAATATGAGAAAAAAGCCAAAGAAATGCAAGAATCCATAATGATATTGGGCTGGATTTAGTCGCAAGGAAACCGGCTGTTCCCGGATTCATCCACCCCTCCAGCTGACTGCCTGTGGAATTCTGACTGAATTAACCTGAAAATCGCAGTGAAACTCAGTTTGGAGGCAATTAATATCTGCAACCTGAGCCAAAGTGTTCCATTTGATTTTCCAAAACACAAAAACTCACCTTCGTCGTGTTACCTGTAGATTTCTAAGCTTCAAACGCCTATTTGTTGTGTTTTTTATTTCATAATGGCTACTCTGTCCAAACTCTTGTTTGCATGGCGTCAGAATACAAAATTTGGGAAGGAAGAAGGCAAAACCAACTCAGACCCAGAAAACATTTAGGAAATTGCCGCTCAAGAAACCAAAATTCAGCTGAGGCACCCAAAACAATGACAGCAAGCCAGAATTAGAGCAAGCCAACAGCTGTGCCCTGATTGAAAGAACCTTTCTCTTGTGCCCTGAGCTCCATATGCCAGCCTCAAAACCAAAGCTCACATCAGAAAATTAATTAGAAACCACGATAAATAAGAAAAATGAGAAAAAAGCCAAAGAAATGCAAGAATCCATAATGATATTGGGCTTGATTCAGTCGCAAGGAAACCGGCTGTTCCCGGATTCATCCACCCCTCCAGCTGACTGCCTGTGGAATTTTGACTGAATTAACCTGAATATCGCAGTTAAACTCAGTTTGGAGTCAATTACTATCTGTCACCTCAGCCAAAGTGTTCCATTTGATTTTCCAAAACACAAAAACTCACCTTGGTCATGTTACCTGTAGATTTCTAAGCTTCAAAAGCCTATTTGTTGTGTTTTTTATTTCATAATGGCTACTCTGTCCAAACTCTTGTTTGTATTGCGTCAGAATAGAAAATTTGGGAAGGAAGAATGCAAAACCAACTCAGAACCAGAAAACATTTAAGAAATTGCCGCTCAAGAAACCAAAATCGGCTGAGGCACTCAAAACAATGACAGCAAGCCAGAATTGGAGCAGGCCAACACCTGTGCCCTGATTGAAAAAGAACCTTCCTCTTGTTCCTGAACTACATATTGCAGCCTCAAAACCAAAGCTCACATCTGAAAATTCATTACAAACCATGGTAAATAAGAAAAAAGAGAAAAAAGCCAAAGAAATGCAAGAATCCATAATGATGTTAGGCTGGATTTAGTCACAAGAAACCTGCTGTTCCCGGATTCATCCACCCCTCCAGCTGACTGCCTGTGGAATTCTGACTGAATTAACCTGAAAATCGCAGTGAAACTCAGTTTGGAGTCAATTACTATCTGTCACCTCAGCCAAAGTGTTCCATTTGATTTTCCAAAACACAAAAACTCACCTTGGTTGTGTTACCTGTAGATGTATAAGCTTCAAATGCATATTTGTTGTGTTTTCTAATTCATAATGGCTCCTGTGTCTAAACTCTTGTTTGTATTGTGTCAAAATACAAAATTTGGGAAGGAAGAAGGTAAAACCAACTCAGAACCAGAAAACATTCAGGAAAGTGACGCTCAAGGAAGCAGAAGTCAGCTGAGACACCCAAAACAATGACAGCAAGCCAGAATTGGAGCAAGCAAACAGCTGTGCCCTGATGGAAAAAGTGACCTGAACTCAATATGCCAACCTCAAAAGCAAAGCTCACATCAGAAAATTCATTACAAACCATGATAAATAAGAAAGATGAGAAAAAAGCCAAAGAAATGCAAGAATCCATAATGATATTGGGCTGGATTTAGTAGCATGGAAACCGGCTGTTCCCAGATGCATCCACACCTCCCAGCTGACTGCCTGTGGAATTTGGACAAAATTAATCTGAAAATCGCAGTGAAACTCAGTTTGGAGGCAATTACTATCTGTCACCTCAGCCAAAGTGTTCCAATTTATTTTCCAAAACACAAAAACTCACCTAGGTCGTGTGACCTGTAGATTTCAAAGCTTCAAATGCCTATTTGTTGTGTTTTTTATTTCATAATGGCTACTCTGCAGAAACTTCGTTTGTATGCCGTCAGAATAAAAAATTTGGAAAGGAAGAAGGCAAAACCAACTCAGACCCAGAAAACATTTAAAATTTCCACTCAAGAAATCAAAAGTCAGCTGAAGCAGCCAAAACAATGACAGCAAGCCAGAATTGAGCAGGCCAACAGCTATGCCCTGTTTGGAAAAGAGCATTCCCCCGGTGCCCTGAACTCCATATTGCAGCCTCAAAACCAAAACTCTCATTAGAAAATTCATTACAAACCATGATAAATAACAATACGGAGAAAAAAGCCAAAGAAATTCAAGAATCCATAATGATATTGGGCTTGATTTAGTCGCAAGGAAACTGGCTGTTCCAGGATTCATCCACCCCTCCAGCTGACTGCCCGTAGAATTCCGACTGAATTAACCTGAAAATCGCAGTGAAACTCAGTTTGGAGGCAATTAATATCTGTCACCTCAGCCAAAGTGTTCCATTTGATTTTCCAAAACACAAAAACTCACCTTGGTCGTGTTACCTGTAGATGTATAAGCTTCAAACGCCTATTTGTTGTGTTTTTTATTTCATAATGGAAACTCTGCCCAAACTCTTGTTTGTATTGCATCAGAATACAAAATTTGGGAAGGAGGAAGGCAAAACCAGATCAGACCCAGAAAACATTTAGGAAATTGCTGCTCAAGGAAACACAGATCGGCTGAGGCACTCAAAACAATGACAGCAAGCCAGAATTGGAGCAGGCCAACAGCTGTGGCTGTTTGAAAAAGACGATTCCTCCGGTGCCCTGAACTCCATATTACAGCCTCAAAACCAAAGTTCGCATCAGAAAATTCATTACAAACCATGGTAAATGAGAAAAAAGAGAAAAAAGCCAAAGAAATGCAAGAATCCATAATGATATTGGGCTTGATTCAGTCGCAAGGAAACCGGCTGTTCCCGGATTCATCCACCCCTCCAGCTGACTGCCTGTGGAATTCTGACTGAATTAACCTGAAAATCGCAGTGAAACTCAGTTTGGAGTCAATTACTATCTGTCACCTCAGCCAAAGTGTTCCACTTTATTTTCCAAAACACAAAAACTCACCTTGGTCATGTTACCTGTAGATTTCTAAGCTGCAAACGCCTATTTGTTGTGTTTTTTATTTCATAATGGCTACTCTGTCCAAACTCTTGTTTCTATTGCATCAGAATACAAAATTTGGGAAGGAGGAAGGTAAAACCAACTCAGAACCAGAAAACATTTAGGAAATTGCTGCTCAACAAACCAAAAGTCAGCTGAGGCACTCAAAACAATGACAGCAAGCCAGAATTGGAGCAAGCCAACAGCTGTGCCCTGATTGAAAAAGAACATTCCTCTTGTGCACTGAACTCAATATGCCAGCCTCAAAACCAAAGCTCACATCAGAAAATTCATTACAAACAATGATAAATAAGAAAAATGAGAAAAAAGCCAAAGAAATGCAAGAATCCATAATGATATTGGGCTTGATTTAGTCGCAAGGAAACCGGCTATTCCCGGATTCATCCACCCATCCAGCTGACTGCCTCTGGAATATTGACTGAATTAACCTGAACGGAGGCAGTTAATATCTGTCACCTCAGCCAACGTGTTCCATTTGATTTTCCAAAACACAAAAACTCACTTGGTCGTGTTACCTGTAGATTTCAAACCTTCAAATGCCTATTTGTTGTGTTTTTTTATTTCATAATTGCTACTCTGTCCAAACTCTTGTTTGTATTGCGTCAGAATACAAAATTTGGGAAGGAAGAAGGCAAAACCGACTCAGACCCAGAAAACGTTTAGATAATTGCTGTTCAAGAACCCAAAAGTCAGCTGAGACACCCAAAACAATTACAGCAAGCCAAAATTGGAGCTAGCCAACAGCTGTGCCCTGATTGAATAAGAACCTTCCTCTTATGCCCTGAAGTCCATATGGCAGCCTCAAATCCAAAGCTCACATCAGAAAATTCATTACAAACCACGAAAAATAAGAAAAATGAGAAAAAAGCCAAAGAAATGCAAGAATCCATGATGATATTGTGCTGGATTTAGTCGCAAGGAAACCGGCTGTTCCCAGATGTATCCACTCCTCCAGCTGACTGCCTGTGGAATTCTGACTGAATTAACCTGAAAATTGCAGTGAAACTGAGTTTGGAGGCAGTTAATATCTGTCACCACAGCAAGAGTGTTCCATTTTATCTTCCAAAACAAAAAATCTCACCTTGGTCATGTTACCTGTAGCTTCAAAAGCCTATTTGTTGTTTTTTTCATTTCATTATGGCTATTCTGTTCCAACTCTTGTTTGTATCGGGTCAGAATACAAAACTTGGGAAGGAAGAAGGCAAAATCAACTGAGACTCAGAAAACATTTAGGAAATTGCCACACTAGAAACCACAAATTGGCTGAGGCATCCAAAACAATGACAGCAAGCCAGAATTGGAGCAAGCAAACAGCTGTGCCCTGATTGAAAAAGAACCTTCCTCTTGTGCCTTGAACTCGATATTGCAGCCTCAAAACCAAAGCTCACATCAGAAAATTCATTACAAACCTTGATAAATAAGAAAAATGAGAAAAAAGCCAAAGAAATGCAAGAATCCATAATGATATTGGGCTTGATTTAGACGTAAGGAAACCGGATGTTCCCAGATTCATCCAACCCTCCTGCTGAGTTCCTGTGGAATTCTGACTGAATTAACCTGAAAATCGCAGTGAAACTCAGTTTGGAGGCAATTAATATCTGCCACCTCAGCCAAAGTGTTCCATTTGATTTTCCAAAACACAAAAACTCACCTTGGTTGTGTTACCTGTAGATTTCTAAGCTTCAAATGCCTATTTGTTGTGTTTTTTGTTTCATAATGGCTACTCTGCCCAAACTCTTGTTTGTATTTGGGCAGAATACAAATTTTGGGAAGGAAGAAGGCAAAACCAACTCAGACCCAGAAAACATTTAGGAAATTGCCGCTCAAGAAACAAAGGGCCGTGGAGGCATCCAAAACCTTGAAAGCAAGCCAGAATTGGAGCAAGCCAACAGCTGTGCCCTGATTGAAAAAGAACCTTCCTCTTGTGCCCTGAACTCGATATTGCAACCTCAAAACCAAACCTCACATCAGGAAATTCATTACAAACCATGATAAATAAGAAAAATCAGAAAAAATCCAAAGAAATGCAGGAGTTCTTAGTGATATTGGGCTTGATTTACTCCCTTGTTAATGTTTGTTTCCAGATTCTTCCACACCTCCCAGCTGAGTGTCTGTGGTTTCTGACTGAATTAAAATGAAATTCGCAGTGAAACTCGGTTTGGAGGCAATTAATATCTGTCACCTCAGCCAAAGTGTTCCATGTCTTTTTCCAAAACACAGAAACTCATCTTGGTCATGTTACCTGTAGATTTCTACTCCTGAAAGGGCAATTTTTTTTTTCTTTCATAATGGTACTCTGTCCAAAGTCTTGTTTGTATTGCATCAGAATACAACATTTGGGAAGGAAGAAGGCAAAACCAACTCAGACCCATAAAACATTTAGGAAATTGCCGTTCAAGAAACTAAAAGTCAGCTGAGGCACCCAAACCGATGACAGCAAGCCAGAATTGGAGCAAGCCAACAGCTGTGCCCTGTTTGAAAAAGACCATTCCTCCGGTGCCCTGAACTCCATATTGCAGCCTCAAAACCAAAGCTCACATCAGAAAATTCATTACAAACCATGATAAATAAGAAAAAAGAGAAAAAAGCCAAAGAAATGCAAGAATCCATAATGATATTGGGCTGGATTTAGTCGCAAGGAAACCGGCTGTTCCCGGATTCATCCACCCCTCCAGCTGACTGCCTGTGGAATTCTGACTGAATTAACCTGAATAGAGGCAGTTAATATCTGTTACCTCAGCCAACGTGTTCATTTTATTTTCCAAAACACAAAATGTCACCTTGTTCGTGTTACCTGTAGCTTCAAAAGCCTATTTGATGTTTTTTTTTTTTTTTCATAATGGCTAGTCTGTCCAAACTCTTGTTTGTATTGCGTCAGAATACAAAATTTGGAAAGTAAAGAAGGCAAAACCAACTGAGACTCAGAAAACGTTTAGGAAATTGCCACTCAAGAAACCTCAAATCGGCGGAGGCACCCAAAACAATGACAGCAAGCCAGAATTGGAGCAAGCCTACAGCTGTGCTCTGATTGAAAAAGACCATTACTCCGGTGCCCTGAACTCCATATTGAAGCCTCAAAACCAAAGCTCACATCAGAAAATTCATTACAAACCATGATAAATAAGAAAAATCAGAATAAACCCAAAGAAATGCAAGAATCCATAATTATATTGGGCTTAATTTAGTCGCAAGGAAACAGGCTATTCCCGGATTCATCCACCCATCCAGCTGACTGCCTGTGGAATTCTGACTGAATTAACCTGAACGGAGGCAGTTAATATCTGTCACCACAGAAAACGTGTTCCATTTTATTTTCCAAAACACAAAATGTCACATGTTCGTGTTACCTGTAGCTTCAAATGCCTATTGGTTGTGTTTTTTATTTCATAATGGCTACTCTGCCCAAACTCTTGTTTCTATTGCGTCAGATTACAAAATTTGGGAAGGAAGAAGGAAAACCAACTGAGACTCATGAAATATTTAGCAAATTCATGCTCAAGAAACCGCAAATCAGCGGAGGCACCCAAAACAATGACAGCAAGCCATATTTGTAGCAAGCTAGCAGCTGTGCCCTGATTGAATAAGAACCTTCCTCTTGTGCCCTGAACACCATATTCCAGCCTCAAAACCAAAGCTCACATCAGAAAATTCATTACAAACCACGATAAATAAGAAAAATGAGAGAAAAGCCAAAGAAATGCAAGAATCCATAATGATATTGGGATTGATTTAGTCGAAAGGAAGACGGCTATTCCCAGATTCATCCACCCCTCCAGCTGACTGCCTGAGGAATATTGACTGAATTAACCTGAACGGAGGCAGTTAATATCTGTCACCACAGCCAAAGTGTTCCATTTTATTATCCAAAACAAAATCTCACCTTGGTCGTGTTACCTGTAGCTTTCAAAAGCCTATTTGATGTGTTTTTTATTTCCTAATGGCTATTCTGCCCAAACTCTTGTTTCTATTGCATCAGAACACAAAATTTGGGAAGGAAGAGGACAAAACCAACTCAGACTAAGAAAACGTTTAGGAAATTGCCACTCAAGAAACCTCAAATCGGCAGAGGCACCCAAAACAATGACAGCAAGCCAGAATTGGAGCAAGCCAACAGCTGTGCCCTGATTGAATAAGAACCTTCCTCTTATGCCCTGAACTCCATATGCCAGCCTCAAATCCAAAGCTCACATCAGAAAATTCATTACAAACCACGATAAATAAGAAAAATGAGAAAAAAGCCAAAGAAATGCAAGAATCCATGATGATATTGGGCTGGATTTAGTCGCAAGGAAACCGGCTGTTCCCAGATGCATCCACCCCTCCAGCTGACTGCCTGTGGAATTCTGACTGAATTAACCTGAAAATTGCAGTGAAATTGAGTTTGGAGGCAATTAATATCTGTCACCTCAGCCAAAGTGTTCCATTTTATTTTCCAAAAAACAAAAACTCACCTTGCTCGTGTTACCTGTAGATGTATAAGCTTCAAACGCTTATGTGTTGTGTTTTTTATTTCATAATGGCTACTCTGTCCAAACTCTTGTTTGTATTGTGTCAGAATACAAAATTTGGGAAGGATCAAGGCAAAACCAATTCAGACCCAGAAAACATTAAGGAAATTGCCACTCAAGAAACCAAAGGTCAGCTGAGGCACCCAAAGCAATGAAAGGAAGCCAGAATTGGAGCAAGCCAACAGCTGTGCACTGATTGAAAAAGAACATCCCTCTTGTGCACTGAACTCAATATGCCAGCCTCAAAACCAAAGCTCACATCAGAAAATTCAATACAAACCAAGATAAATAAGAGAAATGAGAAAAAAGCCAAAAATTCAAGAATCCATAATGATATTGGGCTTGATTTAGTCGCAAGGAAAGCGGCTATTCCCTGATTCATCCACCCCTTCAGCTGACTACCTGTGGAATATTGACTGAAATAACCTGAACGGAGGCAATTACTATCTGTCACCACAGCCAAAGTGTTCCATTTTATTTTCCAAAACAAAAAATCTCACATTGGTCATGTTACTTGTAGCTTCAAATGTTGTTCGTGCTGCCTCTAGAATTCTAAGCATGACACGCTAATTGGTTTTGGTTCTTTTTTCATAATGGATCTGCTGTCTAAACTCGTGTTTGTATTGTGTCAGAATACAAAATTTGGGAAGGAAGAAGGCAAAACCAACTCAGACCCAGAAATCATTTAGGAAATTGCCGCTCAAAAACCAAAACTCGGCCGAGGCACCCAAAACCATGACAGAAAGCCAGAATTGGAGCAAGCCAACAGCTGTGCCCTGATTGAAAAAGACCATTCCTTCCGGGTCTTGAACTCCATATTCCAGCCTCAAAATCAAAGCTCACATCAGAAAATTCATTACAAACCATGATAAAGAAGAAAAATGTGAAAAGAGCCAAAGAAATGGAAGAGTCCTTTTTGAGAGTGGGCTTGATTTAGTCCCAAGGAAACAGGCTGTTTCCGGATTCATCCACCCCTCCCAGCTGACTGGCTTTGGAAAACTCATTCAATTCACCTGAAAATCGCTGGCAAACTGATTTGGGGAATGAATTATCGTTCCCCTCTGCAAAAGGGTTCCATTTCTTTGTCCAAAACACAAAACCTCATGTTGGTCGTGCTGCCTCTAGAATTCTAAGCATGACACGCTAATTGGTTTTGTTTTTTTTTATTTCATAATGGATCTGCTGTCTAAACTCGTGTTTGTATTGCGTCAGAATACAAAATTTGGGAAGGAAGAAGGCAAAACCAACTCAGACCCAGAAATCCTTTAGGAAATTGCCGCTCAAGAAACCAAGACTCGGCTGAGGCACCCAAAACCATGACAGAAAGCCTGAATTGGAGCAAGCCAACAGCTGTGCCCTGATTGAAAAAGACCATTCCTTCCGTGTCTTGAACTCAATATTCCAGCCTCAAAATCAAAGCTCACATCAGAAAATTCATTACAAACCATGATAAAGAAGAAAAATGTGAAAAGGGCCAAAGAAATGCAAGAGTGCTTTTTGATAGTGGGCTTGATTTAGTCACAAGGAAACAGGCTGTTTCCGGATTCATCCACCCCTCCCAGCTGACTGACTTTGGAAAACTCATTCAATTCACCTGAAAATCGCTGGCAAACTGATTTTGGGAATTAATGATCGTTCCCCTCTGCAAAAGGGTTCCATTTCTTTGTCCAAAACACAAAAACTCATGTTGGTCGTGCTGCCTCTAGAATTCTAAGCATGCACGCTAATTGGTTTTGGTTTTTTATGTATTTCATAATGGATCTGCTGTCTAAACTCGTGTTTGTATTGTGTCAGAATACAAAATTTGGGAAGGAAGAAGGCAAAACCAACTCAGACCCAGAAATCATTTAGGAAATTGCCGCTCAGGAAACCAAAACTCGGATGAGGCACCCAAAACCATGACAGAAAGCCTGAATTGGAGCAAGCCAACAGCTGTGCCCTGATTGAAAAAGACCATGCCTTCCGTGTCTTGAACTCCATATTCCAGCCTCAAAATCAAAGCTCACATCAAAAAATTCATTACAAACCATGATAAAGAAGAAAAATGTGAAAAGAGCCAAAGAAATGCAAGAGTCCTTTTTGACAGTGGGCTTGATTTAGTCACAAGGAAACAGGCTTTTTCCGGATTCATCCACCCCTCCCAGCTGACTGGCTTTGGAAAACTCATTCAATTCACCTGAAAATCGCTGGCAAACTGATTTGGGGAATTAATTATGGTTCTTCTCTGCAAAAGGGTTCCATTTCTTTGTCCAAAACACAAAAACTCATGTTGGTCGTGCTGCCTCTAGAATTCTAAGCATGACAAGCTAATTGGTATTGTTTCTTTTCTTTCATAATGGATCTGCTGTCTAAACTCGTGTTTGTATTGCGTCAGAATACAAAATTTGGGAAGGAAGAAGGCAAAACCAACTCAGACCCAGAAATCCTTTAGGAAATTGCCGCTCAAGAAACCAAGACTCGGCTGAGGCACCCAAAACCATGACAGGAAGCCTGAATTGGAGCAAGCCAACAGCTGTGCCCTGATTGAAAAAGACCATTCCTTCCGTGTCTTGAACTCCATATTCCAGCCTCAAAATCAAAGCTCACATCAGAAAATTCATTACAAACCATGATAAAGAAGAAAAATGTGAAAAGAGCCAAAGAAATGGAAGAGTCCTTTTTGATAGTGGGCTTGATTTAGTCACAAGGAAACAGGCTGTTTCCGGATTCATCCACCCCTCCCAGCTGACTGGCTTTGGAAAACTCATTCAATTCACCTGAAAATCGCTGGCAAACTGATTTGGGGAATTAATAATCGTTCCCGTCTGCAAAAGGGTTCCATTTCTTTGTCCAAAACACAAAACCTCATGTTGGTCGTGCTGCCTCTAGAATTCTAAGCATGACATGCTAATTCATTTTGTTTTTTTTTTCTTTCATAATGGATCTGCTGTCTAAACTCGTGTGTGTATTGCGTCAGAATACAAAATTTGGGAAGGAAGAAGGCAAAACAAACTCAGACCCAGAAATCCTTTAGGAAATTGCCGCTCAAGAAACCAAAACTCGGCTGAGGCACCCAAAACCATGACAGAAAGCCTGAATTGGAGCAAGCCAACAGCTGTGCCCTGATTGAAAAAGACCTCATTCCGTGTCTTGAACACCATATTCCTGCCTCAAAATCAAAGCTCACATCAGAAAATCATTACAAACCATGATAAAGAAGAAAAATGTGAAAAGAGCCAAAGAAATGCAAGAGTCCTTTTTGAGAGTGGGCTTGATTTAGTCACAAGGAAACATGCCATTTCCGGATTCATCCACCCCTCCCAGCTGACTGGCTTTGGAAAACTCATTCAATTCACCTGAAAATCGCTGGCAAACTGATTTGGGGAATTAATTATCGTTCCCCTCTGCAAAAGGGTTCCATTTCTTTGTCCAAAACACAAAACCTCATGTTGGTCGTGCTGCCCTTAGAATTCTAAGCATGACACGCTCATTGGTTTTGTTTTTTTTTTATTTCATAATGGATCTGCTGTCTAAACTCGTGTTTGTATTGCGTCAGAATACAAAATTTGGGAAGGAAAAAGGCAAAACCAACTCAGACCCAGAAATCCTTTAGGAAATTGCCGCTCAAGAAACCAAAACTCGGCTGAGGCACCCAAAACCATGACAGAAAGCCAGAATTGGAGCAAGCCAACAGCTGTGCCCTGATTGAAAAAGACCATTCCTTCCGTGTCTTGAACTCCATATTCCAGCCTCAAAATCAAAGCTCACATCAGAAAATTCATTACAAACCATGATAAAGAAGAAAAATGTGAAAAGAGCCAAAGAAATGCAAGAGTCCTTGTTGATAGTGGGCTTGATTTAGTCACAAGGAAACAGGCTGTTTCCGGATTCATCCACCCCTCCCAGCTGACTGGCTTTGGAAAACTCATTCAATTCACCTGAAAATCGCTGGCAAACTGATTTGGGGAATTAATGATCGTTCCCCTCTGCAAAAGGGTTCCATTTATTTGTCCAAAACACAAAACCTCATGTTGGTCGTGCTGCCTCTAGAATTCTAAGCATGACACGCTAATTGGTTTTGTTTTTTTTTATTCCATAATGGATCTGCTGTCTAAACTCGTGTTTGTATTGCGTCAGAATACAAAATTTGGGAAGGAAGAAGGCAAAACCAACTCAGACCCAGAAATCATTCAGGAAATTGCCGCTCAAGAAACCAAGACTCGGATGAGGCACCCAAAACCATGACAGGACGCCTGAATTGGAGCAAGCCAACAGCTGTGCCCTGATTGAAAAAGACCATTCCTTCCGTGTCTTGAACTCCATATTCCAGCCTCAAAATCAAAGCTCACATCAGAAAATTCATTACAAACCATGATAAAGAAGAAAAATGTGAAAAGAGCCAAAGAAATGCAAGAGTGCTTTTTGATAGTGGGCTTGATTTAGTCACAAGGAAACAGGCTGTTTCCGGATTCATCCACCCCTCCCAGCTGACTGGCTTGGGAAAACTCATTCAATTCACCTGAAAATCGCTGGCAAACTGATTTTGGGAATTAATGATCATTCCCCTCTGCAAAAGGGTTCCATTTCTTTGTCCAAAACACAAAAACTCATGTTGGTCGTGCTGCCTCTAGAATTCTAAGCATGCACGCTAATTGGTTTTGGTTTTTTATGTATTTCATAATGGATCTGCTGTCTAAACTCGTGTTTGTATTGCGTCAGAATACAAAATTTGGGAAGGAAGAAGGCAAAACCAACTCAGACCCAGAAATCATTTAGGAAATTGCCGCTCAGGAAACCAAAACTCGGATGAGGCACCCAAAACCATGACAGAAAGCCTGAATTGGAGCAAGCCAACAGCTGTGCCCTGATTGAAAAAGACCATGCCTTCCGTGTCTTGAACTCCATATTCCAGCCTCAAAATCAAAGCTCACATCAGAAAATTCATTACAAACCATGATAAAGAAGAAAAATGTGAAAAGAGCCAAAGAAATGGAAGAGTCCTTTTTGACAGTGGGCTTGATTTAGTCACAAGGAAACAGGCTGTTTCCGGATTCATCCACCCCTCCCAGCTGACTGGCTTTGGAAAACTCATTCAATTCACCTGAAAATCGCTGGCAAACTGATTTGGGGAATTAATTATGGTTCCCCTCTGCAAAAGGGTTCCATTTCTTTGTCCAAAACACAAAAACTCATGTTGGTCGTGCTGCCTCTAGAATTCTAAGCATGACAAGCTAATTGGTTTTGTTTCTTTTCTTTCATAATGGATCTGCTGTCTAAACTCGTGTTTGTATTGCGTCAGAATACAAAATTTGGGAAGGAAGAAGGCAAAACCAACTCAGACCCAGAAATCCTTTAGGAAATTGCCGCTCAAGAAACCAAGACTCGGCTGAGGCACCCAAAACCATGACAGGAAGCCTGAATTGGAGCAAGCCAACAGCTGTGCCCTGATTGAAAAAGACCATTCCTTCCGTGTCTTGAACTCCATATTCCAGCCTCAAAATCAAAGCTCACATCAGAAAATTCATTACAAACCATGATAAAGAAGAAAAATGTGAAAAGAGCCAAAGAAATGCAAGAGTGCTTTTTGATAGTGGGCTTGATTTAGTCACAAGGAAACAGGCTGTTTCCGGATTCATCCACCCCTCCCAGCTGACTGGCTTTGGAAAACTCATTCAATTCACCTGAAAATCGCTGGCAAACTGATTTGGGGAATTAATGATCGTTCCCCTCTGCAAAAGGGTTCCATTTATTTGTCCAAAACACAAAAACTCATGTTGGTCGTGCTGCCTCTAGAATTCTAAGCATGACACGCTAATTGGTTTTGGTTTTTTATTTATTTCATAATGGATCTGCTGTCTAAACTCGTGTTTGTATTGCATCAGAATACAAAATTTGGGAAGGAAGAAGGCAAAACCAACTCAGACCCAGAAATCCTTTAGGAAATTGCCGCTCAAGAAACCAAAACTCGGCTGAGGCACCCAAAACCATGACAGAAAGCCTGAATTGGAGCAAGCCAACAGCTGTGCCCTGATTGAAAAAGACCATTCCTTCCGTGTCTTGAACTCCATATTCCAGCCTCAAAATCAAAGCTCACATCAGAAAATTCATTACAAGCCATGATAAAGAAGAAAAATGTGAGAAGAGCCAAAGAAATGGAAGAGTGCTTTTTGATAGTGGGCTTGATTTAGTCACAAGGAAACAGGCTGTTTCCGGATTCATCCACCTCTCCCAGCTGACTGGCTTTGGAAAACTCATTCAATTCACCTGAAAATCGCTGGCAAACTGATTTGGGGAATTAATTATCATTCCCCTCTGCAAAAGGGTTCCATTTCTTTGTCCAAAACACAAAACCTCATGTTGGTCGTGCTGCCTCTAGAATTCTAAGCATGACACGCTAATTCATTTTGTATTTTTTTTTATTTCATAATGCATCTGCTGTCTAAACTCGTGTGTGTATTGCGTCAGAATACAAAATTTGGGAAGGAAGAAGGCAAAACAACTCAGACCCAGAAATCATTTAGGAAATTGCCGCTCAAGAAACCAAATCTCGGCTGAGGCACCCAAAACCATGACAGAAATCCAGAATTGGAGCAAGCCAACAGCTGTGCCCTGACTGAAAAAGACCATTCCTTCTGCGTCTTGAACTCCATATTCCAGCCTCAAAATCAAAGCTCACATCAGAAAATTCATTACAAACCATGATAAAGAAGAAAAATGTGAAAAGAGCCAAAGAAATGCAAGAGTCCTTTTTGATAGTGGGCTTGATTTAGTCACAAGTGTCGCTCCCCCTCTTCGTGGAGGAACGACACAGGACCCTGCGCTGTTCTTTCGTCTGCTCTGCCCTCCCCGGGTTTGATGCTGGTTCTTCCCGGGTTGGCTATTGTCCCTTCCACCTCCGTGGAAGGGCAGTTCCTCCTGGCCACATTCCCCACTTCCGCAGGGGATCGGCACACCGCTGGCCGGCTCTCTCGGGGGCTGCATGGTGTTCCCTTAGATGTTCCCCATAGATGTTCCTGGTGCATGCCGTCTCTCTCCTCCTTTATAGTCCTCCTCCGCCAATCCCAACTCGGCTGCCCACACGCCGAGTACGCTGCTCTCCTCCAATCAGGAGCAAGTCCTACAGTTTATTAGTTGAACTCGAGGCAGCTGTGCGGAAGCTGTTTGCTTCTCTCCCATCGCCATATTGTGGGAGAGCAGATGCATAGAATAAGTCTTAATTCCAGTAACTCAGTCTAGTCCGGTTTGCTCCCCACAGATCCCCCTTTCTTTTTATTTTTTGGCGTTGATACGTGCCTGTCTTCGGTGTCCCGCGGCACACACTCTGCTCTACTTGCTAGAGTTGCCACAGGCTCTTACAAGTCCTATCAATCAGGCAAACCGAATCCGGGTCCTCTCTTCGCCATGTTGTGAGGAGGTTTTTAGGCGCTGATGCATGCCTGTGTTCGGTGCCCTGCAGCGCATGCTCTGCTCTGCTAGAACTGCTTGCAGGTGCTTACAAAACCTATCAGGCAAACCGAATCCAAGCCTTCTCATTGCCGTATTGTGGGGGAGACTTATTAGTGTTGGTTTGTACCCATCTTCGGTGACCTGCAGCTCATACTCTGGTCAAGCTGCTTGCTGGCGCTTACCACCTTAATCAGGCAGACCGAATCCAAGCCTCCTAATTGTTGCATTGTGGGGAAGCCTTACTGATGTTAATTCGTGCCTGTCTTCGGTGACCTGCAGTGCATAAGCTGCTAGCCGCCCAGGTGCTCATCGCCTCACTTAATCAGGCAGACCGAATCCAAGCTCTCACACTGCAGTGTTGTAGGGAGGCCTTTCTATTTCTCTATTTCTCTATCTCCGGGCATTCTGATTTCTCCCATTTTACTTCTGTCTGCCAACATTCCTATTTCTCTCACTTTACTTCTAAACTTCTGTTTCTCTTATCCCCGCAGCTTCCCGCTGCCCGCCCCGAGGCTGCTTCTCGGCGGCTTCCCGGCTGAGCCGCTTCAGCCGGCGCCTCTCTCATCTGCGCAGCTTCCCGGCTTTGCGCGGCTTGGCTTCGCGCGCTCCGCGGTCTCCACGCCCTTCGCGTCTGCACCATGGCCTCGCTCCAGCCCCGTTCCCTATCTATTCACGCCCCGTGCTCTCTCTGCATGCGGCGGCTTCCGCGAGTAACACAGCGTAGCTTACGTGTCCGCCACTAACATTCAATCTAAGTTCCCCGGGCTAGCCTGGCGAATTTAACCCAGCATACGTCTCCGCCCCACGATTTGGCTTCCCGTCCTTTGCTCCCCGGGCTAATCAGACGGATCCCAATCTGGCTTACGTTTCAGCTTCTGGTTTCAACTTTTCGCCCCCCATTCCCGGGCTAACTTGAGAATCCCAAAGTGGCTTTCGTATCCGCCTCGGCCTGCCCCCCGCGGCTTCAATTTCACTAACATTTTTCTCTACCCGGTATGTTTCCCCAAGCTTTCCTCCAACCATATTCCTCCCTCATTTCTCCTGGCCTCTCCCCACAGTCCGCGTCCGAGTCTGTTTGTTCTAGCTTTCACTTTTGCTTTCGACCTTAGAGATTTCTCCCAGCTTCCCCCCGTAGTCCGTATCCGAGTCTATGCCTAGGCTTTCAATAGCTTCTTCCGGCACCTTTTTCGTCCGGCTTTTCCCTAGGCTATTTGCTAGTCTCTCTCTCCGATATTTTCCCTAGGCTGTTTGCTAGACTCTCTCTCCGATATTTTCCCAGTTCTTCCCGTTTCTTCCCTCCTAAGTTTGCTATCTGTCCTAGGTTTCCTATCCGAGTCACGGCACCATTATGTCGCTCCCCCTCTTCGTGGAGGAACGACACAGGACCCTGCGCTGTTCTTTCGTCTGCTCGGCCCTCCCCGGGTTTGCTGCTGGTTCTTCCCGGGTTGGCTACTGTCCCTTCCACCTCCGTGGAAGGGCAGTTCCCCCTGGCCACATTCCCCACTTCCGCAGGGGAGCGGCACACCGCTGGCCGGCTCTCTCGGGGGCTGCACAGGTGTTCCCTTAGATGTTCCCCATAGATGTTCCTGGTGCATGCCGTCTCTCTCCTCCTTTATAGTCCTCCTCCGCCAATCCCAACTCGGCTGCCCACACGCAGAGTACGCTGCTCTCCTCCAATCAGGAGCAAGTCCTACAGTTTATTAGTTGAACTCGAGGCAGCTGTGCGGAAGCTGTTTACTTCTCTCCCAGCGCCACATTGTGGGAGAGCAGATGCATAGAATAAGTCTTAATTCCAGTAACTCAGTCTAGTCCGGTTTGCGCCCCACAACAAGAAAACAGGTTGTTTCCGGATTCATCCACCCCTCCCAGCTGACTGGCTTTGGAAAACTCATTCAATTCACCTGAAAATCGCTGGCAAACTGATTTGGGGAATTAATTATCGTTCCCCTCTGCAAAAGGGTTCCATTTCTTTGTCCAAAACACAAAACCTCATGTTGGTCGTGCTGCCTCTAGAATTCTAAGCATGACACGCTAATTCGTTTTGTTTTTTTTTTTATTTCATAATGGATCTGCTGTCTAAACTCGTGTTTGTATTGCGTCAGAATACAAAATTTGGGAAGGAAGAAGGCAAAACCAACTCAGACCCAGAAATCCTTTAGGAAATTACCGCTCAAGAAACCAAGACTCGGCTGAGGCACCCAAAACCATGACAGGAAGCCTGAATTGGAGCAAGCCAACAGCTATGCCCTGATTGAAAAAGACCATTCCTTCCGTGTCTTGAACTCCATATTCCAGCCTCAAAATCAAAGCTCACATCAGAAAATTCATTACAAACCATGATAAAGAAGAAAAATGTGAAAAGAGCCAAAGAAATGGAAGAGTCCTTTTTGATAGTGGGCTTGATTTAGTCACAAGGAAACAGGCTGTTTCCGGATTCATCCACCCCTCCCAGCTGACTGGCTTTGGAAAACTCATTCAATTCACCTGAAAATCGCTGGCAAACTGATTTGGGGAATTAATTATTGTTCCCCTCTGCAAAAGGGTTCCATTTCTTTGTCCAAAACACAAAACTTCATGTTGGTCGTGCTGCCTCTAGAATTCTAAGCATGACATGCTAATTGGTTTTGTTTTTTTTTTTATTTCATAATGGATCTGCTGTCTAAACTCGTGTTTGTATTGCGTCAGAATACAAAATTTGGGAAGGAAGAAGGCAAAACCAACTCAGACCCAGAAATCCTTTAGGAAATTGCCGCTCAAGAAACCAAAACTCGGCTGAGGCACCCAAAACCATGACAGAAAGCCAGAATTGGAGCAAGCCAACAGCTGTGCCCTGATTGAAAAAGACCATTCCTTCCGTGTCTTGAACTCCATATTCCAGCCTCAAAATCAAAGCTCACATCAGAAAATTCATTACAAACCATGAGAAATAAGAAAAATGAGAAAAAAGCCAAAGAAATGCAAGAGTCCTTTTTGATAGTGGGCTTGATTTAGTCCCAAGGAAACAGGCTGTTTCCGGATTCATCCACCCCTCCCAGCTGACTGGCTTGGGAAAACTCATTCAATTCACCTGAAAATCGCTGGCAAACTGATTTGGGGAATTCATTATCGTTCCCCTCTGCAAAAGGGTTCCATTTCTTTTTCCAAAACACAAAACCTCATGTTGCTCGTGCTGCCTCTAGAATTCTAAGCATGACACACTAATTGTTTTTTTTTTTTTTTTCATAATGCATCTGCTGTCTAAGCTCGTGTTTGTATTGCGTCAGAATACAAAATTTGGGAAGGAAGAAGGCAAAACCAACTCAGACCCAGAAATCCTTTAGGAAATTGCCGCTCAAGAAACCAAAACTCGGCTGAGGCACCCAAAACCATGACAGAAAGCCAGAATTGGAGCAAGCCAACAGCTGTGCCCTGATTGAAAAAGACCATGCCTTCCGGGTCTTGAACTCCATATTGCAGCCTCAAAATCAAAGCTCACATCAGAAAATTCATTACAAACCATGATAAAGAAGAAAAATGTGAAAAGAGACAAAGAAATGCAAGAGTGCCTTTTGATAGTGGGCTTGATTTAGTCACAAGGAAACAGGCTGTTTCCGGATTCATCCACCCCTCCCAGATGACTGGCTTTGGAAAACTCATTCAATTCACCTGAAAATCGCTGGCAAACTGATTTGGGGAATTAATGATCGTTCCCCTCTGCAAAAGGGTTCCATTTCTTTTTCCAAAACACAAAAACTCATGTTGGTCGTGCTGCCTCTAGAATTCTAAGCATGACACGCTAATTCATTTTGTATTTTTTTTTATTTCATAATGCATCTGCTGTCTAAACTCGTGTGTGTATTGCGTCAGAATACAAAATTTGGGAAGGAAGAAGGCAAAACCAACTCAGACCCAGAAATCATTTAGGAAATTGCCAGTCAAGAAACCAAAACTCGGCTGAGGTACCCAAATCCATGACAGAAAGCCTGAATTGGAGCAAGCCAACAGCTGTGCCATGATTGAAAATGACCATGCCTTCCGTGTCTTGAACTCCATATTCCAGCCTCAAAATCAAAGCTCACATCAGAAAATTCATTACAAACCATGATAAAGAAGAAAAATGTGAAAAGAGCCAAAGAAATGGAAGAGTCCTTTTTGAGAGTGGGCTTGATTTCGTCACAAGGAAACAGGCTGTTTCCGGATTCATCCACCCCTCCCAGCTGACTGGCTTTGGAAAACTCATTCAATTCACCTGAAAATTGCTGGCAAACTGATTTGGGGAATTAATTATCGTTCCCCTCTGCAAAAATGGTTGCATTTCTTTGTCCAAAACACAAAAACTCTTGTTGGTCGTGCTGCCTCTAGAATTCTAAGCATGACACGCTAATTGGTTTTGTTTTTTTTTTTCTTTCATAATGGATCTGCTGTCTAAACTCGTGTTTGTATTGCGTCAGAATACAAAATTTGGGAAGGAAGAAGGCAAAACCAACTCAGACCCAGAAATCCTTTAGGAAATTGCCGCTCAAGAAACCAAAACTTGGCTGAGGCACCCAAAACCATGACAGAAAGCCAGAATTGGAGCAAGCCAACAGCTGTGCCCTGATTGAAAAAGACTATTCCTTCCGTGTCTTGAACTCCATATTCCAGCCTCAAAATCAAAGCTCACATCAGAAAATTCATTACAAACCATGATAAAGAAGAAAAATGTGAAAAGAGCCAAAGAAATGCAAGAGTCCTTTTTGATAGTGGGCTTGATTGAGTCACAAGGAAACAGGCTGTTTCCGGATTCATCCACCCCTCCCAGCTGACTGGCTTTGGAAAACTCATTCAATTCACCTGAAAATCACTGGCAAACTGATTTGGGGAATTCATTATCGTTCCCCTCTGCAAAAGGGTTCCATTTCTTTTTCCAAAACACAAAACCTCATGTTGGTCGTGCTGCCTCTAGAATTCTAAGCATGACACGCTAATTGGTTTTGTTTTTCTTATTTCATAATGGATCTGCTGTCTAAACTCGTGTGTGTGTTGCGTCAGAATACAAAATTTGGGAAGGAAGAAGGCAAAACCAACTCAGACCCAGAAATCCTTTAGGAAATTGCCGCTCAAGAAACCAAAACTCGGCTGAGGCACCCAAAACCATGACAGAAAGCCAGAATTGGAGCAAGCCAACAGCTGTGCCCTGATTGAAAAAGACCATTCCTTCCGTGTCTTGAACTCCTTATTCCAGCCTCAAAATCAAAGCTCACATCAGAAAATTCATTACAAACCATGATAAAGAAGAAAAATGTGAAAAGAGACAAAGAAATGCAAGAGTCCTTTTTGAGAGTGGGCTTGATTTAGTCACAAGGAAACAGGCTGTTTCTGGATTCATCCACCCCTCCCAGCTGACTGGCTTTGGAAAACTCATTCAATTCACCTGAAAATCGCTGGCAAACTGGTTTGGGGAATTAATTATCGTTCCCCTCTGTAAAAGGGTTCCATTTCTTTATCCAAAACACAAAAACTCATGTTGGTCGTGCTGCCTCTAGAATTCTAAGCATGACACGCTAATTGGTTTTGTTTTTCTTATTTCATAATGGATCTGCTGTCTAAACTCGTGTGTGTATTGCGTCAGAATACAAAATTTGGGAAGGAAGAAGGCAAAACCAACTCAGACCCAGAAATGCTTTGGGAAATTGCCACTCAAGAAACCAAAACTCGGCTGAGGCACCCAAAACCATGACAGAAAGCCAGAATTGGAGCAAGCCAACAGCTGTGCCCTGATTGAAAAAGACCATGCCTTCCGGGTCTTGAACTCCATATTCCAGCCTCAAAATCAAAGCTCACATCAGAAAATTCATTACAAACCATGATAAAGAAGAAAAATGTGAAAAGAGCCAAAGAAATGCAAGAGTCCTTTTTGAGAGTAGGCTTGATTTAGTCACAAGGAAACAGGCTGTTTCCGGATTCATCCGCCCCTCCCAGCTGACTGGCTTTGGAAAACTCATTCAATTCACCTGAAAATCGCTGGCAAACTGATTTGGGGAATTAATGATCGTTCCCCTCTGCAAAAGGGTTCCATTTCTTTGTCCAAAACACAAAAACTCATGTTGGTCGTGCTGCCTCTAGAATTCTAAGCATGACACGCTAATTCGTTTTTTTTTTTTTTTTTATTTCATAATGGATCTGCTGTCTAAACTCGTGTGTGTATTCTGTCAGAATACAATATTTGGGAAGGGAGAAGGCAAAACCAACTCAGACCCAGAAATCCTTTAGGAAATTGCCGCTCAAGAAACCAAAACTCGGCTGAGGCACCCAAAACCATGACAGAAAGCCAGAATCGGAGCAAGCCAACAGCTGTGCCCTGATTGAAAAAGACCATGCCTTCCGTGTCTTGAACTCCATATTCCAGCCTCAAAATCAAAGCTCACATCAGAAAATTCATTACAAACCATGATAAAGAAGAAAAATGTGAAAAGAGCAAAAGAAATGGAAGAGTCCTTTTTGAGAGTGGGCTTGATTTAGTCACAAGGAAACAGGCTGTTTCCGGATTCATCCACCCCTCCCAGCTGACTGGCTTTGGAAAACTCATTCAATTCACCTGAAAATCGCTGGCAAACTGATTTGGGGAATTAATTATCGTTCCGCTCTGCAAAAGGGTTCCATTTCTTTGTCTAAAACACAAATCTCATGTTGGTCGTGCTGCCTCTACAATTCTAAGCATGACACGCTAATTGGTTTTGTTTTTTTTATTTCATAATGGATCTGCTGTCTAAACTCGTGTATGTATTGCGTCAGAATACAGAATTTGGGAAGGAAGAAGGCAAAACCAACTCAGACCCAGAAATCCTTTAGGAAATTGCCGCTCAAGAAACCAAAACTCGGCTGAGGCACCCAAAGCCGTGACAAGAAAGCCAGAATCGGAGCAAGCCAACAGCTGTGCCCTGATTGAAAAAGACCATTCCTTCCGTGTCTTGAACTCCATATTCCATCCTCAAAATCAAAGCTCACATCAGAAAATTCATTACAAACCATGATAAAGAAGAAAAATGTGAAAAGAGCCAAAGAAATGCAAGAGTCCTTTTTTATAGTGGGCTTGATTTAGTCCCAAGGAAACAGGCTGTTTCCGGATTCATCCACCCCTCCCAGCTGACTGGCTTTGGAAAACTCATTCAATTCCCCTGAAAATCGCTGGCAAACTGATTTGGGGAATTAATGATCGTTCCGCTCTGCAAAAGGGTTCCGTTTCTTTGTTCAAAACACAAAAACTCATGTTGGTCGTGCTGCCTCTAGAATTCTAAGCATGACACGCTAATTGGTTTTGTTTTTCTTATTTCATAATGGATCTGCTGTCTAAACTCGTGTGTGTATTGCGTCAGAATACAAAATTTGGGAAGGAAGAAGGCAAAACCAACTCAGACCCAGAAATCCTTTAGGAAATTGCCGCTCAAGAAACCAAAACTCGGCTGAGGCACCCAAAACCATGACAGAAAGCCAGAATTGGAGCAAGCCAACAGCTGTGCCCTGATTGAAAAAGACCATTCCTTCCGGGTCTTGAACTCCATATTCCAGCCTCAAAATCAAAGCTCACATCAGAAAATTCATTACAAACCATGATAAAGAAGAAAAATGTGAAAAGAGCCAAAGAAATGCAAGAGTCCTTTTTGAGAGTGGGCTTGATTTAGTCACAAGGAAACAGGCTGTTTCTGGATTCATACACCCCTCCCAGCTGACTGGCTTTGGAAAACTCATTCAATTCACCTGAAAATCGCTGGCAAACTGATTTGGGGAATTAATGATCGTTCCCCTCTGCAAAAGGGTTCCATTTCTTTGTCCAAAACACAAAAACTCATGTTGGTCGTGCTGCCTCTAGAATTCTAAGCATGACACGCTGGTTGGTTTTGTTTTTTTTATTTCATAATGGATCTGCTGTCTAAACTCGTGTGTTTATTGCATCAGAATACAAAATTTGGGAAGGAAGAAGGCAAAACCAACTCAGACCCAGAAATCCTTTAGGAAATTGCCGCTCAGTAAACCAAAACTCGGCTGAGGCACCCAAAACCATGACAGAAAGCCAGAATTGGAGCAAGCCAACAGCTGTGCCCTGATTGAAAAAGACCATTCCTTCCGGGTCTTGAACTCCATATTCCAGCCTCAAAATCAAAGCTCACATCAGAAAATTCATTACAAACCATGATAAAGAAGAAACATGTGAAAAGAGCCAAAGAAATGGAAGAGTTCTTTTTGATAGTGGGCTTGATTTAGTTACAAGGAAACAGGATGTTTCCGGATTCATGCACCTCTCCCAGCTGACTGGCTAATTTGTTTTCTTTTTTATTTCATAATGGATCTTCTTTCTTAACTCTTGTTTGTATGGCGTCAGAATACAAAATTTGGGAAGGAAGAAGGCAGAACCAACTCAGACCCAGAAATCATTTAGGAAATTGCCGCTCAAGAAACCAAAACTCGGATGAGGCACCCAAAACCATGACAGAAAGCCAGAATTGGAGCAAGCCAACAGCTGTGCCCTGATTGAAAAAGACCATTCCTTCCGTGTCTTGAACTCCATATTCCAGCCTCAAAATCAAAGCTCACATCAGAAAATTCATTACAAACCATGATAAAGAAGAAAAATGTGAAAAGAGCCAAAGCAATGGAAGAGTCCTTTTTGATAGTGGGCTTGATTTAGTCACAAGCAAACAGGCTGTTTCCGGATTCATCCACCCCTCCCAGCTGACTGGCTTTGGAAAACTCATTCAATTCACCTGAAAATCGCTCGCAAACTGATTTGGGGAGTTAATTATCATTCCCCTCTGCAAAAGGGTTCCATTTCTTTTTCCAAAACACAAAAACTCATGTTGGTCATGCTGCCTCTAGAATTCTAAGCATGACACGCTAATTGGTTTTGTTTTTTTTTAATTTCATAATGGATCTGCCGTCTAAACTCGTGTTTGTATTGCGTCAGAATAAAAAATTTGGGAAGGAAGAAGGCAAAACCAACTCAGACCCACAAATCCTTTAGGAAACTGCCGCTCAAGAAACCAAAACTCGGCTGAGGCATCCAAAACCATGACAGAAAGCCAGAATTGGAGCAGGCCAACAGCTGTGCCCTGATTGAAAAAGACCATTCCTTCCGTGTCTTGAACTCCATATTCCAGCCTCAAAATCAAAGCTCACATCAGAAAATTCATTACAAACCATGATAAAGAAGAAAAATATGAAAAGAGCCAAAGAAATGGAAGAGTCCTTTTTGAGAGTGGGCTTGATTTAGTCACAAGGAAACAGGCTGTTTCCGGATATATCCACCCCTCCAAGGTGACTGGCTTATTTGTTTTGTTTTTTATTTCATAATGGATCTGCTGTCTAAACTCATGTGTGTATTGCGTCAGAATACAATATTGGGAAGGAAGAAGGCAAAACCAACTCAGACCCAGAAGTCCTTTAGGAAATTGCCGCTCAAGAAACCAAAACTCGGCTGAGGCACCCAAAACCATGACAGAAAGCCAGAATTGGAGCAAGCCAACAGCTGTGCCATGATTGAAAAAGACCATGCCTTCCGTGTCTTGAACTCCATATTCCAGCCTCAAAATGAAAGCTCACATCAGAAAAATCACTACAAACCATGATAAAGAAGAAAAATGTGAAAAGAGCCAAAGAAATGGAAGAGTCCTTTTTGAGAGTGGGCTTGATTTAGTCACAAGGAAACAGGCTGTTTCCGGATTCATCCACCCCTCCCAGCTGACTGGCTTTGGAAAACTCATTCAATTCACCTGAAAATCGCTGGCAAACTGATTTGGGGAATTAATGATCGTTCCCCTCTGCAAAAGGGTTCCATTTCTTTGTCCAAAACACAAAAACTCATGTTGGTCGTGCTGCCTCTAGAATTCTAAGCATGACACGCTAGTTGGTTTTGGTTTTTTTATTTCATAATGGATCTGCTGTCTAAACTCGTGTGTGTATTGCATCAGAATACAAAATTTGGGAAGGAAGAAGGCAAAACCTACTCAGACCCAGAAATCATTTAGGAAATTGCCGCTCAAGAAACCAAAACTCGGCTGAGGCACCCAAAACCATGACAGAAAGCCAGAAATAGGGCAAGCCAACAGCTGTGCCCTGATTGAAAAAGACCATTCCTTCCGTGTCTTGAACTCCATATTCCAGCCTCAAAATCAAATTCACATCAGAAAATTCATTACAAACCATGATAAAGAAGAAAAATGTGAAAAGAGCCAAAGAAATGGAAGAGTAATTTTGGATAGTGGGCTTGATTTAGTCACAAGGAAACATGCTTTTTCCAGATTCATCCACCCCTCCCAGATGACTGGCTTTGGAAAACTCATTCAATTCACCTGAAAATCGCTGGCAAACTGATTTGGGGATTTCATTATCGTTCCCCTCTGCAAAAGGGTTCCATTTCTTTGTCCAAAACACAAAAACTCATGTTGGTCGTACTGCCTCTAGAATTCTAAGCATGACACGCTAATTGGTTTTCTTTTTTATTTCATAATGTATCTGCTGTCTAAACTCGTGTGTGTATTGCGTCAGAATACAACATTTGGGAAGGAAGAAGGCAAAACCAACTCAGACCCAGAAATCCTTTAGGAAATTGCCGCTCAAGAAACCAAAACTCGGCTGAGGCACCCAAAACCATGACAGAAAGCCAGAATTGGAGCAAGCCAACAGCTGTGCCCTGATTGAAAAAGACCATTCCTTCCGTGTCTTGAACTCCATATTCCAGCCTCAAAATGAAAGCTCATATCAGAAAATTCATTACAAACCATGATAAAGAAGAAAAATGTGAAAAGAGCCAAAGAAATGGAAGAGTCCTTTTGGATAGTGGGCTTGATTTAGTCACAAGCAAACAGGTTGTTTCCGGATTCATCCACCCCTCCCAGCAGACTGGCTTATTTGTTTTGTTTTTTCTTTCATAATGGATCTGCTGTCTAAACTCATGTTTGTATTGCGTCAGAATACAAAATTTGGGAAGGAAGAAGGCAAAACCAACTCAGACCCAGAAATCCTTTAGGAAATTGTCGCTCAAGAAACCAAAACTCGGCTAAGCCACCCAAAACCATGACAGAAAGCCTGAAATAGGGCAAGCCAACAGCTGTGCCCTGATTGAAAAAGACCATTCCTTCCGTGTCTTGAACTCCATATTCCAGCCTCAAAATCAAAGCTCACATCAGAAAATTCACTACAAACCATGATAAAGAAGAAAAATGTGAAAACAGCCAAAGAAATGGAGGAGTCCTTTTTGATAGTGGGCTTGATTTAGTCACAAGGAAACAGGCTTTTTCCGGATTCATCCACCCCTCCCAGCTGACTGGCTTTGGAAAACTCATTCAATTCACCTGAAAATCGCTGGCAAACTGATTTGGGGAATTAATGATCGTTCCCCTCTGCAAAAGGGTTCCATTTCTTTGTCCAAAACACAAAAACTCATGTTGGTCGTGCTGCCTCTAGAATTCTAAGCATGACACGCTAATTGGTTTTGTTTTTTTTTTTTTTCTTTCATAATGGATCTGCTGTCTAAGCTCGTGTTTGTATTGCGTCAGAATACAAAATTTGGGAAGGAAGAAGGCAAAACCAACTCAGACCCAGAAATCATTTAGGAAATTGCCGCTCAAGAAACCAAAACTCGGCTGAGGCACCCAAAACCATGACAGAAAGCCAGAATTGGAGCAAGCCAACACCTGTGCCCTGATTGAAAAAGACCATGCCTTCCGTGTCTTGAACTCCATATTCCAGCCTCAAAATCAAAGCTCACATCAGAAAATTCATTACAAACCATGATAAAGAAGAAAAATGTGAAAAGAGCCAATGAAATGCAAGAGTCCTTTTGGATAGTGGGCTTGATTTAGTCACAAGGAAACTGGCTGTTTCTGGATTCATCCACCCCTCCCAGCTGACTGGCTTTGGAAAACTCATTCAATTCCCCTGAAAATCACTGGCAAACTGATTTGGGGAATTCATTATCGTTCCCCTCTGCAAAAGGGTTCCATTTCTTTTTCCAAAACACAAAAACTCATGTTGGTCGTGCTGCCTCTAGAATTCTAAGCACGACACGCTAATTGGTTTTTTTTTTTTTTATTTCATAATGGATCTGCTGTCTAAACTCGTGTTTGTATTGCGTCAGAATACAAAATTTGGGAAAGAAGAAGGCAAAACCAACTCAGACACAGAAATCCTTTAGGAAATTGCCGCTCAAGAAACCAAACCTCGGCTGAGGCACCCAAAACCATGACAGAAAGCCAGAATAGGAGCAAGCCAACAGCTGTGCCCTGATTGAAAAAGACCATGCCTTCCGTGTCTTGAACTCCATATTCCAGCCTCAAAATCAAAGCTCACATCAGAAAATACATTACAAACCATGATAAAGAAGAAAAATGTGAAAAGAGCCAAAGAAATTGAAGAGTCCTTTTTGATAGTGGGCTTGATTTAGTCACAAGGAAACAGGCTGTTTCCGGATTCATCCACCCCTCCCAGCTGACTGGCTTTGGAAAACTCATTCAATTCACCTGAAAATCACTGGCAAACTGATTTGGGGAATTAATTATCATTCCCCTCTGCAAAAGGGTTCAATTTCTTTGTCCAAAACACAAAAACTCATGTTGGTCGTGCTGCCTCTAGAATTCTAAGCATGACACGCTAATTGGTTTTGTTTTTTTTTTTTCTTTCATAATGCATCTGCTATCTAAGCTCGTGTTTGTATTGCGTCAGAATACAAAATTTGGGAAGGAAGAAGACAAAACCAACTCAGACCCAGAAATCCTTTAGGAAATTGCCGCTCAAGAAACCAACACTTGGCTGAGGCACCCAAAACCATGACAGAAAGCCAGAATTGGAGCAAGCCAACAGCTGTGCCCTGATTGAAAAAGACCATTGCTTCCATGTCTTGAACTCCATATTCCAGCCTCAAAATCAAAGCTCACATCAGAAAATTCATTACAAACCATGATAAAGAAGAAAAATGTGAAAAGAGCCAAAGAAATGGAAGAGTCCTTTTTGAGAGTGGGCTTGATTTAGTCACAAGGAAACAGGCTGTTTCCGCATTCATCTACCCCTCGCAGCTGACTGGCTTTGGAAAACTCATTCAATTCACCTGAAAATCACTGGCAAACTGATTTGCGGATTTAATTATCGTTCCCCTCTGCAAAAGGGTTCCATTTCTTTTTCCAAAACACAATAACTCATGTTGGTCGTGCTGCCTCTAGAATTCTAAGCCTGACACGATAATTTGTTTTGTTTTTAATTTCATAATGGATCTGCTGTCTAAACTCGTGTTTGTATTGCGTCAGAATACAAAATTTGGAAGGAAGAAGGCAAAACCAACTCAGACCCAGAAATCCTTTAGGAAATTGCCGCTCAAGAAACCAAAATTCAGCTGAGGCACCCAAAACCATGACAGAAAGCCAGAAATGGGGCAAGCCAACAGCTGTGCCCTGATTGAAAAAGACCATGGTTCCGGGTCTTAAACTCCATATTCCAGCCTCAAAATCAAAGCTCACATCAGAAAATTCATTAGAAAGCATGATAAAGAAGAAAACTTTGAAAAGAGCCAAAGAAATGGAGGAGTCCTTTTTGATAGTGGGCTTGATTTAGTCACAAGGCAACAGGCTGTTTCCGGATACATCCACCACTCCCAGCTGACTGGCTTTGGAAAACTCATTCAATTCACCTGAAAATCGCTGGCAAACAGATTTGGGCAATTAATTATCGTTCCCCTCTGCAAAAGGGGTCCATTTCTTTGTCCAAAACACAAAAACTCATGTTGGTCGTGCTGCCTCTAGAATTCTAAGCATGACACGCTAATTGGTTTTGGTTTTTATTTCATAATGGATCTGCTGTCTAAACTCGTGTGTGTATTGCGTCAGAATACAACATTTGGGAAGGAAGAAGACAAAACCAACTCAGACCCAGAAATCCTTTAGGAAATTGCCGCTCAAGAAACCAACACTTGGCTGAGGCACCCAAAACCATGACAGAAAGCCAGAATTGGAGCAAGCCAACAGCGGTGCCCTGATTGAAAAAGACCATTCCTTCCGTGTCTTGAACTCCATATTCCAGCCTCAAAATCAAAGCTCTCATCAGAAAATTCACAACTAACCATGATAAAGAAGAAAAATGTGAAAAGAGCCAAAGAAATGCAAGAGTCCTTTTTAACAGTGGGCTTGATTTAGTCACAAGGAAACAGGCTGTTTCCGGATTCATCCACCCCTCCCAGCTGACTGGCTTTGGAAAACTCATTCAATTCACCTGAAAATCGCTGGCAAACTGATTTGGGGAATGAATTATCGTTCCCCTCTGCAAAAGGGTTCCATTTCTTTGTCCAAAACAGAAAAACTCATGTTGGTCGTGCTGCCTCTAGAATTCTAAGCATGACACGCTAATTGGTTTTTTTTTTTTTTCTTTCATAATGGATCTGCTGTCTAAGCTCGTGTTTGTATTGCGTCAGAATACAAAATTTGGGAAGGAAGAAGGCAAAACCAACTCAGACCCAGAAATCATTTAGGAAATTGCCGCTCAAGAAACCAAAACTCGGCTGAGGCACCCAAAACCATGACAGAAAGCCAGAATTGGAGCAAGCCAACAGCTGTGCCCTGATTGAAAAAGACCATTCCTTCCGGGTCTTGAACTCCATATTCCAGCCTCAAAATCAAAGCTCACATCAGAAAATTCATTACAAACCATGATAAAGAAGAAAAATGTGAAAAGAGCCAAAGAAATGGAAGAGTCCTTTTTGAGAGTGGGCTTGATTTAGTCACAAGGAAACAGGCTGTTTCCGGATTCATCCACCCCTCCCAGCTGATTGACTTATTTGTTTTGTTTTTTCTTTCATAATGGATTTGCTGTCTAAACTCGTGTGTGTATTGCGTCAGAATACAACATTTGGGAAGGAAGAAGGCAAAACCAACTCAGACCCAGAAATCATTTAGGAAATTGCCGCTCAAGAAACCAACACTTGGCTGAGGCACCCAAAACCATGACAGAAAGCCAGAATTGGAGCAAGCCAACAGCTGTGCCCTGATTGAAAAAGACCATTCCTTCCGTGTCTTGAACTCCATATTCCAGCCTCAAAATCAAAGCTCACATCAGAAAATTCATTACAAACCATGACAAAGAAGAAAACTGTGAAAAGAGCCAAAGAAATGGAAGAGTCCTTTTTGATAGTGGGCTTGATTTAGTCACAAGGAAACAGGCTGTTTCCGGATTCATCCACCCCTCCCAGCAGACTGGCTTATTTGTTTTGTTTTTTTCTTTCATAATGGATCTGCTGTCTAAACTCGTGTTTGTATTGCGTCAGAATACAAAATTTGGGAAGGAAGAAGGCAAAACCAACTCAGACCCAGAAATCCTTTAGGAAATTGCCGCTCAAGAAACCAAAACTCGGCTGAGGCACCCAAAATCATGACAGAAAGCCAGAATTGGAGCAAGCCAACAGCTGTGCCCTGATTGAAAAAGACCATTCCTTCCGTGTCTTGAACTCCATATTCCAGCCTCAAAATCAAAGCTCACATCAGAAAATTCATTACAAACCATGATAAAGAAGAAAAATGTGAAAAGAGCCAAAGAAATTGAAGAGTCCTTTTTGAGAGTGGGCTTGATTTAGTCACAAGGAAACAGGCTGTTTCTGGATTCATCCACCCCTCCCAGCTGACTGGCTTTGGAAAACTCATTCAATTCACCTGAAAATCACTGGCAAACTGATTTGGGGAATTAATTATCGTTCCCCTCTGCAAAAGGGTTCCATTTCTTTGTCCAAAACACAAAAACTCATGTTGGTCGTGCTGCCTCTAGAATTCTAAGCATGACACGCTAATTGGTTTTGTTT
The DNA here is from genome assembly GCF_051225735.1 of Oryctolagus cuniculus. Lineage (NCBI taxonomy): Eukaryota > Metazoa > Chordata > Mammalia > Lagomorpha > Leporidae > Oryctolagus > Oryctolagus cuniculus. The sequence goes on from NC_142879.1 coordinate 84,602,684, forward strand.
TTTTCATTTCATAATCGATCTGCTGTCTAAGCTCCTGTTTGTATTGCGTCAGAATACAAAATTTGGGAAGGAAGAAGGCAAAACCAACTCAGACCCAGAAATCCTTTAGGAAATTGCCGCTCAAGAAACCAAAACTCGGCTGAGGCACCCAAAACCATGACAGAAAGCCAGAATTGGAGCAAGCCAACAGCTGTGCCCTGATTGAAAAAGACCATTCCTTCCGTGTCTTGAACTCCATATTCCAACCTCAAAATCAAAGCTCACATCAGAAAATTCATTACAAACCATGATAAAGAAGAAAACTGTGAAAAGAGCCAAAGAAATGCAAGAGTCCTTTTTGATAGTGGGCTTGATTTAGTCACAAGGAAACAGGCTGTTTCCGGATTCATCCACCCCTCCCAGCTGACTGGCTTTGGAAAACTCATTCAATTCACCTGAAAATCACTGGCAAACTGATTTGGGGAATTAATGATCGTTCCCCTCTGCAAAAGGGTTCCATTTCTTTGTCCAAAACACAAAAACTCATATTGGTCGTGCTGCCTCTTGAATTCTAAGCATGACACGCTAATTGGTTTTGTTTTTTTTTTTTCTTTCATAATGCATCTGCTATCTAAGCTCGTGTTTGTATTGCGTCAGAATACAAAATTTGGGAAGGAAGAAGACAAAACCAACTCAGACCCAGAAATCCTTTAGGAAATTGCCGCTCAAGAAACCAACACTTGGCTGAGGCACCCAAAACCATGACAGAAAGCCAGAATTGGAGCAAGCCAACAGCTGTGCCCTGATTGAAAAAGACCATTGCTTCCATGTCTTGAACTCCATATTCCAGCCTCAAAATCAAAGCTCACATCAGAAAATTCATTACAAACCATGATAAAGAAGAAAAATGTGAAAAGAGCCAAAGAAATGGAAGAGTCCTTTTTGAGAGTGGGCTTGATTTAGTCACAAGGAAACAGGCTGTTTCCGCATTCATCTACCCCTCGCAGCTGACTGGCTTTGGAAAACTCATTCAATTCACCTGAAAATCACTGGCAAACTGATTTGCGGATTTAATTATCGTTCCCCTCTGCAAAAGGGTTCCATTTCTTTTTCCAAAACACAATAACTCATGTTGGTCGTGCTGCCTCTAGAATTCTAAGCCTGACACGATAATTTGTTTTGTTTTTAATTTCATAATGGATCTGCTGTCTAAACTCGTGTTTGTATTGCGTCAGAATACAAAATTTGGAAGGAAGAAGGCAAAACCAACTCAGACCCAGAAATCCTTTAGGAAATTGCCGCTCAAGAAACCAAAATTCAGCTGAGGCACCCAAAACCATGACAGAAAGCCAGAAATGGGGCAAGCCAACAGCTGTGCCCTGATTGAAAAAGACCATGGTTCCGGGTCTTAAACTCCATATTCCAGCCTCAAAATCAAAGCTCACATCAGAAAATTCATTACAAACCATGATAAAGAAGAAAACTTTGAAAAGAGCCAAAGAAATGGAGGAGTCCTTTTTGATAGTGGGCTTGATTTAGTCACAAGGCAACAGGCTGTTTCCGGATACATCCACCACTCCCAGCTGACTGGCTTTGGAAAACTCATTCAATTCACCTGAAAATCGCTGGCAAACAGATTTGGGCAATTAATTATCGTTCCCCTCTGCAAAAGGGGTCCATTTCTTTGTCCAAAACACAAAAACTCATGTTGGTCGTGCTGCCTCTAGAATTCTAAGCATGACACGCTAATTGGTTTTGGTTTTTATTTCATAATGGATCTGCTGTCTAAACTCGTGTGTGTATTGCGTCAGAATACAACATTTGGGAAGGAAGAAGACAAAACCAACTCAGACCCAGAAATCCTTTAGGAAATTGCCGCTCAAGAAACCAACACTTGGCTGAGGCACCCAAAACCATGACAGAAAGCCAGAATTGGAGCAAGCCAACAGCGGTGCCCTGATTGAAAAAGACCATTCCTTCCGTGTCTTGAACTCCATATTCCAGCCTCAAAATCAAAGCTCTCATCAGAAAATTCACAACTAACCATGATAAAGAAGAAAAATGTGAAAAGAGCCAAAGAAATGCAAGAGTCCTTTTTAACAGTGGGCTTGATTTAGTCACAAGGAAACAGGCTGTTTCCGGATTCATCCACCCCTCCCAGCTGACTGGCTTTGGAAAACTCATTCAATTCACCTGAAAATCGCTGGCAAACTGATTTGGGGAATGAATTATCGTTCCCCTCTGCAAAAGGGTTCCATTTCTTTGTCCAAAACAGAAAAACTCATGTTGGTCGTGCTGCCTCTAGAATTCTAAGCATGACACGCTAATTGTTTTTTTTTTTTTTTTCTTTCATAATGGATCTGCTGTCTAAGCTCGTGTTTGTATTGCGTCAGAATACAAAATTTGGGAAGGAAGAAGGCAAAACCAACTCAGACCCAGAAATCATTTAGGAAATTGCCGCTCAAGAAACCAAAACTCGGCTGAGGCACCCAAAACCATGACAGAAAGCCAGAATTGGAGCAAGCCAACAGCTGTGCCCTGATTGAAAAAGACCATTCCTTCCGGGTCTTGAACTCCATATTCCAGCCTCAAAATCAAAGCTCACATCAGAAAATTCATTACAAACCATGATAAAGAAGAAAAATGTGAAAAGAGCCAAAGAAATGGAAGAGTCCTTTTTGAGAGTGGGCTTGATTTAGTCACAAGGAAACAGGCTGTTTCCGGATTCATCCACCCCTCCCAGCTGATTGACTTATTTGTTTTGTTTTTTCTTTCATAATGGATTTGCTGTCTAAACTCGTGTGTGTATTGCGTCAGAATACAACATTTGGGAAGGAAGAAGGCAAAACCAACTCAGACCCAGAAATCATTTAGGAAATTGCCGCTCAAGAAACCAACACTTGGCTGAGGCACCCAAAACCATGACAGAAAGCCAGAATTGGAGCAAGCCAACAGCTGTGCCCTGATTGAAAAAGACCATTCCTTCCGTGTCTTGAACTCCATATTCCAGCCTCAAAATCAAAGCTCACATCAGAAAATTCATTACAAACCATGACAAAGAAGAAAACTGTGAAAAGAGCCAAAGAAATGGAAGAGTCCTTTTTGATAGTGGGCTTGATTTAGTCACAAGGAAACAGGCTGTTTCCGGATTCATCCAACCCTCCCAGCAGACTGGCTTATTTGTTTTGTTTTTTTCTTTCATAATGGATCTGCTGTCTAAACTCGTGTTTGTATTGCGTCAGAATACAAAATTTGGGAAGGAAGAAGGCAAAACCAACTCAGACCCAGAAATCCTTTAGGAAATTGCCACTCAAGAAACCAAAACTCGGCTGAGGCACCCAAAATCATGACAGAAAGCCAGAATTGGAGCAAGCCAACAGCTGTGCCCTGATTGAAAAAGACCATTCCTTCCGTGTCTTGAACTCCATATTCCAGCCTCAAAATCAAAGCTCACATCAGAAAATTCATTACAAACCATGATAAAGAAGAAAAATGTGAAAAGAGCCAAAGAAATGCAAGAGTCCTTTTTGATAGTGGGCTTGATTTAGTCACAAGGAAACAGGCTGTTTCCGGATTCATCCACCCCTCCCAGCTGACTGGCTTTGGAAAACTCATTCAATTCACCTGAAAATCACTGGCAAACTGATTTGGGGAATTAATGATCGTTCCCCTCTGCAAAAGGGTTCCATTTCTTTGTCCAAAACACAAAAACTCATATTGGTCGTGCTGCCTCTTGAATTCTAAGCATGACACGCTAATTGGTTTTGTTTTTTTTTTTTTCTTTCATAATGGATCTGCTGTCTAAGCTCGTGTTTGTATTGCGTCAGAATACAAAATTTGGTAGGAAGAAGGCAAAACCTACTCAGACCCAGAAATCCTTTAGGAAATTGCCGATCAAGAAACCAAAACTCGGCTGAGGCACCCAAAACCATGACAGAAAGCCAGAATAGGAGCAAGCCAACACCTGTGCCCTGATTGAAAAAGACCATTCCTTCCGTGTCTTGAACTCCATATTCCAGCCTCAAAATCAAAGCTCACATCAGAAAATTCATTACAAACCATGATAAAGAAGAAACATGTGAAAAGAGCCAAAGAAATGGAAGAGTCCTTTTTGATAGTGGGCTTGATTTAGTCACAAGGAAACAGGCTGTTTCTGGATTCATCCACCCCTCCCAGCAGACTGGCTTATTTGTTTTGTTTTTTCTTTCATAATGGATCTGCTGTCTAAACTCGTGTTTGTATTGCGTCAGAATACAAAATTTGGGAAGGAAGAAGGCAAAACCAACTCAGACCCAGAAATCCTTTAGGAAATTGCCGCTCAAGAAACCAAAACTCGGCTGAGGAACCCAAAATCATGACAGAAAGCCAGAATTGGAGCAAGCCAACAGCTGTGCCCTGATTGAAAAAGACCATTCCTTCCGGGTCTTGAACTCCATATTCGAACCTCAATATCAAAGCTCACATCAGAAAATTCATTACAAACCATGATAAAGAAGAAAAATGTGAAAAGAGCCAAAGAAATGGAAGAGTCCTTTTTGATAGTGGGCTTGATTTAGTCACAAGCAAACAGGCTGTTTCCGGATTCATCCACCCCTCCCAGCAGACTGGCTTATTTGTTTTGTTTTTTCCTTCATAATGGATCTGCTGTCTAAACTCGTGTTTGTATTGCATCAGAATACAAAATTTGGGAAGGAAGAAGGCAAAACCAACTCAGACCCAGAAATCATTTAGGCAATTGCCGCTCAAGAGACCAAAACTCGGCTGAGGCACCCAAAACCATGACAGAAAGCCAGAATTGGAGCAAGCCAACAGCTGTGCCCTGATTGAAAAAGATCATTCCTTCCGGGTCTTGAACTCCATATTCCAGCCTCAAAATCAAAGCTCACATCAGAAAATTCATTACAAACCATGATAAAGAAGAAAAATGTGAAAAGAGCCAAAGAAATGGAAGAGTCCTTGTTGATAGTGGGCTTGATTTAGTCACAAGGAAACAGGCTGTTTCCAGATTGATCCACCCCTCCCAGCTGACTGGCTTTGGAAAACTCATTCAATTCCCCTGAAAATCACTGGCAAACTGATTTGGGGAATTCATTATCGTTCCCCTCTGCAAAAGGGTCCCATTTCTTTGTCCAAAACACAAAAACTCATGTTGGTCGTGCTGCCTCTAGAATTCTAAGCATGACACGCTAATTGGTTTTGTTTTTTTCATTTCATAATGGATCTGCTGTCAAAACTCGTGTTTGTATTGCGTCAGAATACAAAATTTGGGAAGGAAGAAGGCAAAACCAACTCAGACCCAGAAATCCTTTAGGAAATTGCCGCTCAAGAAACCAAAACTCGGCTGAGGAACCCAAAATCATGACAGAAAGCCAGAATTGGAGCAAGCCAACAGCTGTGCCCTGATTGAAAAAGACCATTCCTTCCGGGTCTTGAACTCCATATTCGAACCTCAATATCAAAGCTCACATCAGAAAATTCATTACAAACCATGATAAAGAAGAAAAATGTGAAAAGAGCCAAAGAAATGGAAGAGTCCTTTTTGATAGTGGGCTTGATTTAGTCACAAGCAAACAGGCTGTTTCCGGATTCATCCACCCCTCCCAGCAGACTGGCTTATTTGTTTTGTTTTTTCCTTCATAATGGATCTGCTGTCTAAACTCGTGTTTGTATTGCATCAGAATACAAAATTTGGGAAGGAAGAAGGCAAAACCAACTCAGACCCAGAAATCATTTAGGCAATTGCCGCTCAAGAGACCAAAACTCGGCTGAGGCACCCAAAACCATGACAGAAAGCCAGAATTGGAGCAAGCCAACAGCTGTGCCCTGATTGAAAAAGACCATTCCTTCCGTGTCTTGAACTCCATATTCCAGCCTCAAAATCAAAGCTCACATCAGAAAATTCATTACAAACCATGATAAAGAAGAAAAATGTGAAAAGAGCCAAAGAAATGGAAGAGTCCTTGTTGATAGTGGGCTTGATTTAGTCACAAGGAAACAGGCTGTTTCCGGATTCATCCACCCCTCCCAGCTGACTGGCTTTGGAAAACTCATTCAATTCACCTGAAAATCGCTGGCAAACTGATTTGGGGAATTAATTATCGTTCCCCTCTGCAAAAGGGTTCCATTTCTTTGTCCAAAACACAAAAACTCATGTTGGTCGTGCTGCCTCTAGAATTCTAAGCATGACACGCTAATTGGTTTTGTTTTTTTTCTTTCATAATGGATCTGCTGTCTAAACTCGTGTGTGTATTGCGTCAGAATACAAAATTTGGGAAGGAAGAAGGCAAAAGCAACTCAGACCCAGAAATCCTTTAGGAAACTGCCGCTCAAGAAACCAAAACTCGGCTGAGGCACCCAAAACCATGACAGAAAGCCAGATATAGCGCAAGCCAACAGCTGTGCCCTGATTGAAAAAGACCATTCCTTCCGTGTCTTGAACTCCATATTCCAGCCTCAAAATCAAAGCTCACATCAGAAAATTCATTACAAACCATGATAAAGAAGAAAAATGTGAAAAGAGCCAAAGAAATGGAAGAGTCCTTTTTGATAGTGGGCTTGATTTCGTCACAAGGAAACAGGCTGTTTCCGGATTCATCCACCCCTCCCAGCTGACTGGCTTTGGAAAACTTTATTCAATTTACCTGAAAATCGCTGGCAAACTGATTTGGGGAATTAATTATCGTTCCCCTCTGCAAAAGGGTTCCATTTCTTTGTCCAAAACACAAAAACTCATGTTGGTCGTGCTGCCTCTAGAATTCTAAGCATGACACGCTAATTGGTTTTGTTTTTTTTTCTTTTTATTTCACAATGGATCTGCTGTCTAAACTCGTGTTTGTATTGCGTCAGAATACAAAATTTGGGAAGGAAGAAGGCAAAACCAACTCAGACCCAGAAATCATTTAGAAAATTGCCGCTCAAGAAACTAAAACTTGGCTGAGGCACCCAAAACCATGACAGAAAGCCAGAATTGGAGCAAGCCAACAGCTGTGCCCTGATTGAAAAAGACCATTCCTTCCGGGTCTTGAACTCCATATTCCAGCCTCAAAATCAAAGCTCACATCAGAAAATTCATTACAAACCATGATAAAGAAGAAAAATGTGAAAACAGACAAAGAAATGCAAGAGTCCTTTTTGAGAGTGGGCTTGATTTAGTCACAAGGAAACAGGCTGTTTCCGGATTCATCCACCCCTCCCAGCTGACTGGCTTTGGAAAACTCATTCAATTCACCTGAAAATTGCTGGCAAACTGATTTGGGGAATTCATTATCGTTCCCCTCTGCAAAAGGGTTCCATTTCTTTGTCCAAAACACAAAAACTCATGTTGGTCGTGCTGCCTCTAGAATTCTAAGCATGGCACGCTAATTGGTTTTGTTTTTTTTCTTTCATAATGCATCTGCTGTCTAAACTCGTGTTTGTATTGCGTCAGAATACAAAATTTGGGAAGGAAGAAGGCAAAACCTACTCAGACCCAGAAATCATTTAGGAAATTGCCGCTCAAGAAACCAAAACTCGGCTGAGGCACCCAAAACCATGACAGAAAGCCAGAAATAGGGCAATCCAACAGCTGTGCCCTGATTGAAAAAGACCATTCCTTCCGTGTCTTGAACTCCATATTCCAGCCTCAAAATCAAATTCACATCAGAAAATTCATTACAAACCATGATAAAGAAGAAAAATATGAAAAGAGCCAAAGAAATGGAAGAGTCCTTTTTGAGAGTGGGCTTGATTTAGTCACAAGGAAACAGGCTTTTCCAGATTCATCCACCCCTCCCAGCTGACTGGCTTTGGAAAACTCATTCAATTCCCCTGAAAATCACTAGCAACTGATTTGGGGAATTCCTTATCGTTCCCCTCTGCAAAAGGGTCCTATTTCTTTGTCCAAAACACAAAAACTCATGTTGGTCGTGCTGCCTCTAGAATTCTAAGCATGACACGCTAATTGGTTTTGTTTTTTTCATTTCATAATCGATCTGCTGTCAAAACTCGTGTTTGTATTGCGTCAGAATACAAAATTTGGGAAGGAAGAAGGCAAAACCAACTCAGACCCAGAAATCCTTTAGGAAATTGCCGCTCAAGAAACCAAAACTCGGCTGAGGCACCCAAAACCATGACAGAAAGCCAGAAATAGGGCAATCCAACAGCTGTGCCCTGATTGAAAAAGACCATTCCGTCCGGGTCTTGAACTCCATATTCCAGCCTCAAAATCAAAGCTCACATCAGAAAATTCATTACAAACCATGATAAAGAAGAAAAATGTGAAAAGAGCCAAAGAAATGGAAGAGTCCTTTTTGATAGTGGGCTTGATTTAGTCACAAGGAAACAGGCTGTTTCCGGATTCATCCACCCCTCCCAGCTGACTGGCTTTGGAAAACTCATTCAATTCACCTGAAAATCACTGGCAAACTGATTTGGGGAATTAATTATCGTTCCCCTCTGCAAAAGGGTTCCATTTCTTTTTCCAAAACACAAAAACTCATGTTGCTCATGCTGCCTCTAGAATTCTAAGCATGACACGCTAATTGGTTTTGTTTTTTTTATTTCATAATGGATCTGCTGTCTAAACTCGTGTTTGTATTGCGTCAGAATACAAAATTTGGGAAGGAAGAAGGCAAAACCAACTCAGACCCAGAAATCATTTAGAAAATTGCCGCTCAAGAAACTAAAACTTGGCTGAGGCACCCAAAACCATGACAGAAAGCCAGAATTGGAGCAAGCCAACAGCTGTGCCCTGATTGAAAAAGACCATTCCTTCCGTGTCTTGAACTCCATATTCCAGCCTCAAAATCAAAGCTCACATCAGAAAATTCATTACAAACCATGATAAAGAAGAAAAATGTGAAAAGAGCCAAAGAAATGGAAGAGTCCTTTTTGAGAGTGGGCTTGATTTAGTCACAAGGAAACAGGCTGTTTCCGGATTCATCCACCCCTCCCAGCTGACTGGCTTATTTGTTTTGTTTTTTCTTTCATAATGGATCTGCTGTCTAAACTCGTGTGTGTATTGCGTCAGAATACAACATTTGGGAAGGAAGAAGGCAAAACCAACTCAGACCCAGAAATCCTTTAGGAAATTGCCGCTCAAGAAACCAAAACTCGGCTGAGGCACCCAAAACCATGACAGAAAGCCAGAATTGGAGCAAGCCAACAGCTGTGCCCTGATTGAAAAAGACCATTCCTTCCGTGTCTTGAACTCCATATTCCAGCCTCAAAATCAAAGCTCACATCAGAAAATTCATTACAAACCATGATAAAGAAGAAAAATGTGAAAAGAGCCAAAGAAATGCAAGAGTCCTTTTTGATAGTGGGCTTGATTTAGTCACAAGGAAACAGGCTGTTTCCGGATTCATCCACCCCTCCCAGCTGACTGGCTTTGGAAAACTCATTCAATTCACCTGAAAATCGCTGGCAAACTGATTTGGGGAATTAATTATCGTTCCCCTCTGCAAAAGGGTTCCATTTCTTTGTCCAAAACACAAAAACTCATGTTGGTCGTGCTGCCTCTAGAATTCAAATCATGACACGCTAATTGGTTTTGTTTTTTTTCTTTCATAATGGATCTGCTGTCTAAACTCGTGTGTGTATTGCGTCAGAATACAAAATTTGGGAAGGAAGAAGGCAAAAGCAACTCAGACCCAGAAATCCTTTAGGAAATTGCCGCTCAAGAAACCAAAACTCGGCTGAGGCACCCAAAACCATGACAGAAAGCCAGAAATAGGGCAAGCCAACAGCTGTGCCCTGATTGAAAAAGACCATTCCTTCCGTGTCTTGAACTCCATATTCCAGCCTCAAAATCAAAGCTCACATCAGAAAATTCATTACAAACCATGATAAAGAAGAAAAATGTGAAAAGAGCCAAAGAAATGGAAGAGTCCATTTTGATAGTGGGCTTGATTTCGTCACAAGGAAACAGGCTGTTTCCGGATTCATCCACCCCTCCCAGCTGACTGGCTTTGGAAAACTTTATTCAATTTACCTGAAAATCGCTGGCAAACTGATTTGGGGAATTCATTATCGTTCCCCTCTGCAAAAGGGTTCCATATCTTTGTCCAAAACACAAAAACTCATGTTGGTCGTGCTGCCTCTAGAATTCTAAGCATGACACGCTAATTGGTTTTGTTTTTTTTTCTTTTTATTTCACAATGGATCTGCTGTCTAAACTCGTGTTTGTATTGCGTCAGAATACAAAATTTGGGAAGGAAGAAGGCAAAACCAACTCAGACCCAGAAATCATTTAGAAAATTGCCGCTCAAGAAACTAAAACTTGGCTGAGGCACCCAAAACCATGACAGAAAGCCAGAATTGGAGCAAGCCAACAGCTGTGCCCTGATTGAAAAAGACCATTCCTTCCGTGTCTTGAACTCCATATTCCAGCCTCAAAATCAAAGCTCACATCAGAAAATTCATTACAAACCATGATAAAGAAGAAAAATGTGAAAAGAGCCAAAGAAATGGAAGAGTCCTTTTTGAGAGTGGGCTTGATTTAGTCACAAGGAAACAGGCTGTTTCCGGATTCATCCACCCCTCCCAGCTGACTGGCTTTGGAAAACTCATTCAATTCACCTGAAAATCGCTGGCAAACTGATTTGGGGAATTAATTATCGTTCCCCTCTGCAAAAGGGTTCCATTTCTTTGTCCAAAACACAAAAACTCATGTTGGTCGTGCTGCCTCTAGAATTCTAAGCATGACACGCTAATTGGTTTTGTTTTTTTTCTTTCATAATGGATCTGCTGTCTAAACTCGTGTGTGTATTGCGTCAGAATACAAAATTTGGGAAGGAAGAAGGCAAAAGCAACTCAGACCCAGAAATCCTTTAGGAAATTGCCGCTCAAGAAACCAAAACTCGGCTGAGGCACCCAAAACCATGACAGAAAGCCAGATATAGCGCAAGCCAACAGCTGTGCCCTGATTGAAAAAGACCATTCCTTCCGTGTCTTGAACTCCATATTCCAGCCTCAAAATCAAAGCTCACATCAGAAAATTCATTACAAACCATGATAAAGAAGAAAAATGTGAAAAGAGCCAAAGAAATGGAAGAGTCCTTTTTGATAGTGGGCTTGATTTCGTCACAAGGAAACAGGCTGTTTCCGGATTCATCCACCCCTCCCAGCTGACTGGCTTTGGAAAACTTTATTCAATTTACCTGAAAATCGCTGGCAAACTGATTTGGGGAATTAATTATCGTTCCCCTCTGCAAAAGGTTTCCATTTCTTTGTCCAAAACACAAAAACTCATGTTGGTCATGCTGCCTCTAGAATTCTAAGCATGACACGCTAATTGGTTTTGTTTTTTTTTCTTTTTATTTCACAATGGATCTGCTGTCTAAACTCGTGTTTGTATTGCGTCAGAATACAAAATTTGGGAAGGAAGAAGGCAAAACCAACTCAGACCCAGAAATCATTTAGAAAATTGCCGCTCAAGAAACTAAAACTTGGCTGAGGCACCCAAAACCATGACAGAAAGCCAGAATTGGAGCAAGCCAACAGCTGTGCCCTGATTGAAAAAGACCATTCCTTCCGGGTCTTGAACTCCATATTCCAGCCTCAAAATCAAAGCTCACATCAGAAAATTCATTACAAACCATGATAAAGAAGAAAAATGTGAAAACAGACAAAGAAATGCAAGAGTCCTTTTTGAGAGTGGGCTTGATTTAGTCACAAGGAAACAGGCTGTTTCCGGATTCATCCACCCCTCCCAGCTGACTGGCTTTGGAAAACTCATTCAATTCACCTGAAAATTGCTGGCAAACTGATTTGGGGAATTCATTATCGTTCCCCTCTGCAAAAGGGTTCCATTTCTTTGTCCAAAACACAAAAACTCATGTTGGTCGTGCTGCCTCTAGAATTCTAAGCATGGCACGCTAATTGGTTTTGTTTTTTTTCTTTCATAATGCATCTGCTGTCTAAACTCGTGTTTGTATTGCGTCAGAATACAAAATTTGGGAAGGAAGAAGGCAAAACCTACTCAGACCCAGAAATCATTTAGGAAATTGCCGCTCAAGAAACCAAAACTCGGCTGAGGCACCCAAAACCATGACAGAAAGCCAGAAATAGGGCAATCCAACAGCTGTGCCCTGATTGAAAAAGACCATTCCTTCCGTGTCTTGAACTCCATATTCCAGCCTCAAAATCAAATTCACATCAGAAAATTCATTACAAACCATGATAAAGAAGAAAAATATGAAAAGAGCCAAAGAAATGGAAGAGTCCTTTTTGAGAGTGGGCTTGATTTAGTCACAAGGAAACAGGCTTTTCCAGATTCATCCACCCCTCCCAGCTGACTGGCTTTGGAAAACTCATTCAATTCCCCTGAAAATCACTAGCAACTGATTTGGGGAATTCCTTATCGTTCCCCTCTGCAAAAGGGTCCTATTTCTTTGTCCAAAACACAAAAACTCATGTTGGTCGTGCTGCCTCTAGAATTCTAAGCATGACACGCTAATTGGTTTTGTTTTTTTCATTTCATAATCGATCTGCTGTCAAAACTCGTGTTTGTATTGCGTCAGAATACAAAATTTGGGAAGGAAGAAGGCAAAACCAACTCAGACCCAGAAATCCTTTAGGAAATTGCCGCTCAAGAAACCAAAACTCGGCTGAGGCACCCAAAACCATGACAGAAAGCCAGAAATAGGGCAATCCAACAGCTGTGCCCTGATTGAAAAAGACCATTCCGTCCGGGTCTTGAACTCCATATTCCAGCCTCAAAATCAAAGCTCACATCAGAAAATTCATTACAAACCATGATAAAGAAGAAAAATGTGAAAAGAGCCAAAGAAATGGAAGAGTCCTTTTGGATAGTGGGCTTGATTTAGTCACAAGGAAACAGGCTGTTTCCGGATTCATCCACCCCTCCCAGCTGACTGGCTTTGGAAAACTCATTCAATTCACCTGAAAATCACTGGCAAACTGATTTGGGGAATTAATTATCGTTCCCCTCTGCAAAAGGGTTCCATTTCTTTTTCCAAAACACAAAAACTCATGTTGCTCATGCTGCCTCTAGAATTCTAAGCATGACACGCTAATTGGTTTTGTTTTTTTTATTTCATAATGGATCTGCTGTCTAAACTCGTGTTTGTATTGCGTCAGAATACAAAATTTGGGAAGGAAGAAGGCAAAACCAACTCAGACCCAGAAATCATTTAGAAAATTGCCGCTCAAGAAACTAAAACTTGGCTGAGGCACCCAAAACCATGACAGAAAGCCAGAATTGGAGCAAGCCAACAGCTGTGCCCTGATTGAAAAAGACCATTCCTTCCGTGTCTTGAACTCCATATTCCAGCCTCAAAATCAAAGCTCACATCAGAAAATTCATTACAAACCATGATAAAGAAGAAAAATGTGAAAAGAGCCAAAGAAATGGAAGAGTCCTTTTTGAGAGTGGGCTTGATTTAGTCACAAGGAAACAGGCTGTTTCCGGATTCATCCACCCCTCCCAGTTGACTGGCTTATTTGTTTTGTTTTTTCTTTCATAATGGATCTGCTGTCTAAACTCGTGTGTGTATTGCGTCAGAATACAACATTTGGGAAGGAAGAAGGCAAAACCAACTCAGACCCAGAAATCCTTTAGGAAATTGCCGCTCAAGAAACCAAAACTCGGCTGAGGCACCCAAAACCATGACAGAAAGCCAGAATTGGAGCAAGCCAACAGCTGTGCCCTGATTGAAAAAGACCATTCCTTCCGTGTCTTGAACTCCATATTCCAGCCTCAAAATCAAAGCTCACATCAGAAAATTCATTACAAACCATGATAAAGAAGAAAAATGTGAAAAGAGCCAAAGAAATGCAAGAGTCCTTTTTCATAGTGGGCTTGATTTAGTCACAAGGAAACAGGCTGTTTCCGGATTCATCCACCCCTCCCAGCTAACTGGCTTTGGAAAACTCATTCAATTCACCTGAAAATCACTGGCAAACTGATTTGGGGAATTCATTATCGTTCCCCTCTGCAAAAGGGTTCCATTTCTTTTTCCAAAACACAAAAACTCATGTTGGTCGTGCTGCCTCTAGAATTCTAAGCATGACACGCTAAGTGGTTTTGTTTTTTTTATTTCATAATGGATCTGCTGTCTAAACTCGTGTTTGTATTGCGTCAGAATACAAAATTTGGGAAGGAAGAAGGCAAAACCAACTCAGACCCAGAAATCCTTTAGGAAATTGCCGCTCAAGAAACCAAAACTCGGCTGAGGCACCCAAAACCATGACAGAAAGCCAGAATTGGAGCAAGCCAACAGCTGTGCCCTGATTGAAAAAGACCATTCCTTCCGTGTCTTGAACTCCATATTCCAGCCTCAAAATCAAAGCTCACATCAGAAAATTCATTACAAACCATGATAAAGAAGAAAAATGTGAAAAGAGCCAAAGAAATGCAAGAGTCCTTTTTGATAGTGGGCTTGATTTAGTCACAAGGAAACAGGCTGTTTCCGGATTCATCCACCCCTCCCAGCTGACTGGCTTTGGAAAACTCATTCAATTCACCTGAAAATCGCTGGCAAACTGATTTGGGCAATTCATTATCGTTCCCCTCTGCAAAAGGGTTCCATTTCTTTGTCCAAAACACAAAACCTCATGTTGGTCGTGCTGCCTCTAGAATTCTAAGCATGACACGCTAATTCGTTTAGTTTTTTATTTCATAATGGATCTGCTGTCTAAACTCGTGTTTGTATTGCGTCAGAATACAAAATTTTTGAAGGAAGAAGGCAAAACCAACTCAGACCCAGAAATCATTCAGGAAATTGCCACTCAAGAAACCAAAACTCGGCTGAGGCACCCAAAACCATGACAGAAAGCCAGATATAGCGCAAGCCAACAGCTGTGCCCTGATTGAAAAAGACCATTCCTTCCGTGTCTTGAACTCCATATTCCAGCCTCAAAATCAAAGCTCACATCAGAAAATTCATTACAAACCATGATAAAGAAGAAAAATGTGAAAAGAGCCAAAGAAATGGAAGAGTCCTTTTGGATAGTGGGCTTGATTTAGTCACAAGGAAACAGGCTGTTTCCGGATTCATCCACCCCTCCCAGCTGACTGGCTTTGGAAAACTCATTCAATTCCCCTGAAAATCACTGGCAAACTGATTTGGGGAATTCATTATCGTTCCCCTCTGCAAAAGGGTTCCATTTCTTTTTCCAAAACACAAAAACTCATGTTGGTCGTGCTGCCTCTAGAATTCTAAGCATGACACGCTAATTGGTTTTGTTTTTTTTATTTCAAAATGGATCTGCTGTCTAAACTCGTGTTTGTATTGCGTCAGAATACAAAATTTGGGAAGGAAGAAGGCAAAACCAACTCAGACCCAGAAATCATTTAGAAAATTGCCGCTCAAGAAACCAAAAATTGGCTGAGGCACCCAAAACCATGACAGAAAGCCAGAATTGGAGCAAGCCAACAGCTGTGCCCTGATTGAAAAAGACCATTCCATCCGGGTCTTGAACTCCATATTCCAGCCTCAAAATCAAAGCTCACATCAGAAAATTCATTACAAACCATGATAAAGAAGAAAAATGTGAAAAGAGCCAAAGAAATGGAAGAGTCCTTTTGGATAGTGGGCTTGATTTAGTCACAAGGAAACAGGCTGTTTCCGGATTCATCCACCCATCCCAGCTGACTGGCTAATTTTTTTGTTTTTTCTTTCATAATGGATCTGCTGTCTAAACTCATGTGTGTATTGCGTCAGAATACAACATTTGGGAAGGAAGAAGGCAAAACCAACTCAGACCCAGAAATCCTTTAGGAAATTGCCGCTCAAGAAACCAAAACTCGGCTGAGGCACCCAAAACCATGACAGAAAGCCAGAATTGGAGCAAGCCAACAGCTGTGCCCTGATTGAAAAAGACCATTCCTTCCGTGTCTTGAACTCCATATTCCAGCCTCAAAATCAAAGCTCACATCAGAAAATTCATTACAAACCATGATAAAGAAGAAAAAAGTGAGAAGAGCCAAAGAAATGCAAGAGTCCTTTTTGATAGTGGGCTTGATTTAGTCACAAGGAAACAGGCTGTTTCCGGATTCATCCACCCCTCCCAGCTGACTGGCTTTGGAAAACTCATTCAATTCACCTGAAAATCGCTGGCAAACTGATTTGGGGAATTCATTATCGTTCCCCTCTGCAAAAGGGTTCCATTTCTTTGTCCAAAACACAAAAACTCATGTTGGTCGTGCTGCCTCTAGAATTCTAAGCATGACACGCTAATTGGTTTTGTTTTTTTTCTTTCATAATGTATCTGCTGTCTAAACTCGTGTTTGTATTGCGTCAGAATACAAAATTTGGGAAGGAAGAAGGCAAAACCAACTCAGACCCAGAAATCATTTAGGAAATTGCCGCTCAAGAAACCAAAACTCGGCTGAGGCATGCAAAACCATGACAGAAAGCCAGAAATAGGGCAAGCCAACAGCTGTGCCCTGATTGAAAAAGACCATTCCTTCCGTGTCTTGAACTCCATATTCCAGCCTCAAAATCAAATTCACATCAGAAAATTCATTACAAACCATGATAAAGAAGAAAAATATGAAAAGAGCCAAAGAAATGGAAGAGTCCTTTTTGAGAGTGGGCTTGATTTAGTCACAAGGAAACAGGCTTTTTCCAGATTCATCCACCCCTCCCAGCTGACTGGCTTTGGAAAACTCATTCAATTCACCTGAAAATCACTGGCAAACTGATTTGCGGATTTAATTATCGTTCCCCTCTGCAAAAGGGTTCCATTTCTTTGTCCAAAACACAAAAACTCATGTTGGTCATGCTGCCTCTAGAATTCTAAGCATGACACGCTAATTGGTTTTGTTTTTTATTTCATAATGTATCTGCTTTCTAAACTCGTGTTTGTATTGCGTCAGAATACAACATTTGCGAAGGAACAAGGCAAAACCAACTCAGACCTAGAAATCATTTAGGAAATTGCCGCTCAAGAAACCAAAACTCGGCTGAGGCACCCAAAACCATGACAGAAAGCCAGAATTGGAACAAGCCAACAGCTGTGCCCTGATTGAAAAAGACCATTCCTTCCGGGTCTTGAACTCCATATTCCAGCCTCAAAATCAAAGCTCACATCAGAAAATTCATTACAAACCAAGATAAAGAAGAAAAATGTGAAAAGAGCCGAAGAAATGGAAGAGTCCTTTTGGATAGTGGGCTTGATTTAGTCACAAGGAAACAGGCTGTTTCCGGAATCATCCACCCCTCCCAGCTGACTGGCTTATTTGTTTTGTTTTTTCTTTCATAATGGATCTGCTGTCTAAACTCGTGTGTGCATTGCGTCAGAATACAACATTTGGGAAGGAAGAAGGCAAAACCAACTCAGACCCAGAAATCCTTTAGGAAATTGCCGCTCAAGAAACCAAAACTCGGCTGAGGCACCCAAAACCATGACAGAAAGCCAGAATTGGAGCAAGCCAACAGCTGTGCCCTCATTGAAAAAGACCATTCCTTCCGGGTCTTGAACTCCATACTCCAGCCTCAAAATCAAAGCTCACATCAGAAAATTCATTACAAACCATGATAAAGAAGAAAAAAGTGAGAAGAGCCAAAGAAATGGAAGAGTCCTTTTTGATAGTGGGCTTGATTTAGTCACAAGGAAACAGGCTGTTTCCGGATTCATCCACCCCTCCCAGCTGACTGGCTTTGGAAAACTCATTCAATTCACCTGAAAATCGCTGGCAAACTGATTTGGGGAATTAATTATCGTTCCCCTCTGCAAAAGGGTTCCATTTATTTGTCCAAAACACAAAAACTCATGTTGGTCGTGCTGCCTCTAGAATTCTAAGCATGACACGCTAATTGGTTTTGTTTTTTTTATTTCATAATGGATCTGCTGTCTAAACTCGTGTTTGTATTGCGTCAGAATACAAAATTTGGGAAGGAAGAAGGCAAAACCAACTCAGACCCAGAAATCCTTTAGGAAATTGCCGCTCAAGAAACCAAAACTCGGCTGAGGCACCCAAAACCATGACAGAAAGCCAGAATTGGAGCAAGCCAACAGCTGTGCCCTGATTGAAAAAGACCATTCCTTCCGTGTCTTGAACTCCATATTCCAGCCTCAAAATCAAAGCTCACATCAGAAAATTCATTACAAACCATGATAAAGAAGAAAAATGTGAAAAGAGCCAAAGAAATGGAAGAGTCCTTTTGGATAGTGGGCTTGATTTAGTCACAAGGAAACAGGCTGTTTCCGGATTCATCCACCCCTCCCAGCTGACTGGCTTTGGAAAACTCATTCAATTCACCTGAAAATCGCTGGCAAACTGATTTGGGGAATTCATTATCGTTCCCCTCTGCAAAAGGGTTCCATTTCTTTTTCCAAAACACAAAACCTCATGTTGGTCGTGCTGCCTCTAGAATTCTAAGCATGACACGCTAATTGGTTTTGTTTTTTTTATTTCATAATGGATCTGCTGTCTAAACTCGTGTTTGTATTGCGTCAGAATACAACATTTGGGAAGGAAGAAGGCAAAACCAACTCAGACCCAGAAATCCTTTAGGAAATTGCCGCTCAAGAAACCAAAACTTGGCTGAGGCACCCAAAACCATGACAGAAAGCCAGAATTGGAGCAAGCCAACAGCTGTGCCCTGATTGAAAAAGACCATTCCTTCCGGGTCTTGAACTCCATATTCCAGCCTCAAAATCAAAGCTCACATCAGAAAATTCATTACAAACCATGATAAAGAAGAAAAATGTGAAAAGAGCCAAAGAAATGGAAGAGTCCTTTTTGATAGTGGGCTTGATTTAGTCACAAGGAAACAGGCTGTTTCCGGATCCATCCACCCCTCCCAGCTGACTGGCTTATTTGTTTTGTTTTTTATTTCATAATGGATCTGCTGTCTAAACTCTGGTTTGTATTGCGTCAGAATACAAAATTTGGGAAGGAAGAAGGCAAAACCAACTCAGACCCAGAAATCATTTAGGAAATTGCCGCTCAAGATGCCAAAGCTCGGCTGAGGCACCCAAAACCATGACAGAAAGCCAGAATTGGAGCAAGCCAACAGCTGTGCCCTGATTGAAAAAGAACCTTCCTCTTGTGCCCTGAACTCAATATGCCAGCCTCAAAACCAAAGCTCACATCAGAAAATTCATTACCAACCATGATAAATAAGAAAAAAGAGAAAAAAGCCAAAAAAATGCAAGAATCCATAATGATATAGGGCTTGATTTAGTCGCTAGGAAACCGGCTGTTCCCGGATTCATCCACCCCTCCAGCTGACTGCCTGT
Organism: Oryctolagus cuniculus; assembly: GCF_051225735.1. Classification (NCBI taxonomy): domain Eukaryota; kingdom Metazoa; phylum Chordata; class Mammalia; order Lagomorpha; family Leporidae; genus Oryctolagus; species Oryctolagus cuniculus. The sequence goes on from NC_142879.1 coordinate 84,621,854, forward strand.
GGAATTCTGACTGAATTAACTGAATTAACCTGAAAATCGCAGTGAAACTCAGTTTGGAGGCAATTAATATCTGTCACCTCAGCCAAAGTGTTCCATTTTATTTTCATAAACACAAAAACACACCTTGATCATGTTACCTGTAGTTTTCTAAGCTTCAAACGCCTATTTGTTGTGTTTTTTATTTCATAATGGCTATTCTGTACAAACTCTTCTTTGCATTGCATCAGAATACAAAATTTGGGAAGGAAGAAGGCAAAGCCAACCCAGACCCAGAACACATTTAGGAAATTGCCACACAAGAAACCACAAATTAGCTGAGGCACCCAAAACAATGACAGCAAGCCAGAAGTGGAGCAAGCCAACAGCTGTGCCCTGATTGAAAAAGAACCATCCTCTTGTGCCCTGAACTCAATATGCCAGCCTCAAAACCAAAGCTCACATCAGAAAATTCATTACAAACCATGATAAATAAGGGAAATGTGAAAAAGCCAAAGAAATGCAAGAGTCCTTTGTGATATTTGAAAGGATTTAGACACAAAGAAACTGGCTGTTTCCAGATTCATCCCCCCCTTCCACAGACTGACTTTGGAATTCTGATTGAATTCACCTCAAAATCGCTCTCACACTCCATTTGGAGGGAATTAGAATCTGTCACCTCAGCAGAAGCGTTCCATGTCATTTTCCAAAACACAGAATCTCATCTTGGTTGTGTTGCCTATGGATTTCTAATCCTGAAAGGGCAATGCGCTGTGTTTTTTATTTTTTCTTTCATAATGGCTACTCTGTCCAAAATCTTGCTTGTATTGCATCAGAATACAAATTTTGGGAATAAGAAGGAAAAACCGACTCAGACCCAGAAAACATTTTGGAAATTCCTGCTCAATAAACCAAAAGTCAGCTGAAACACCCAAAACAATGACAGCAAGCCAGAATTTGAGCAAGCCAACAGCTGTGCCGTGATTGAAAAAGAACCTTCGTCTTGTACCCTGAACTCCATATTGCAGCCTCAAAACCAAAGCTCACATCAGAAAATTCATAACAAACCATGAAAAAAAGAAAAAGGAGAAAAAAGCCAAAGAAATGCAAGAATCCATAATGATATTGGGCTTGATTTATTCACAAGGAAACCAGCTGTTCCCGGATTCATCCACCCCTCCAGCTGACTGCCTGTGGAATTCTGACTGAATTAACCTGACAATCGTAGTGAAACTCAAGAAACCAAATTTCAGCTGAGGCACCCAAAACAATGACAGCAAGGCAGAATTGGAGCAAGCCAACAGCTGTGCCCTGTTTGAAAAAGACCATTCCTCCAGTACCCTGAACTCCATATTGCAGCCTCAAAACCAAAGCTCACAGCAGAAAATTCATTACAAACCATGATAAATAAGGGAAATGTGAAAAAGCCAAAGAAATGCAAGCCTGTGGAATCCTAACTGAATTAACTGAATTAACCTGAAAATCGCAGTGAAACTCAGTTTGGAGGCAATTAATATCTGTCACCTCAGCCAAAGTGTTCCATTTTATTTTCCAAAACACAAAAACTCACCTTGGTCATGTTACCTGTAGATTTGTAAGCTTCAAACACCTATTTGTTGTGTTTTTTCTTTCATAATGGCTACTCTGTCCAAACTCTTGTTTGTATTGCGTCAGAATACAAAATTTGGGAAGGAAGAAGGCAAAGCCAACCCAGACCCAGAACACATTTAGGAAATTGCCACACAAGAAACCACAAATCAGCTGAGGCACCCAAAACATTGACAGCAAGCCAGAATTGTTGGAGCAAGCCAACAGCTGTACCCTGTTTGAAAAAGACCATTCCTCCAGTGCCCTGAACTCCATATTGCAGTCTCAAAACCAAAGCTCACATCAGAAAATTCATTACAAACCATGATAAATAACGGAAATGTGAAAAAGCCAAAGAAATGCAAGACTCCTTTGTGATATTTGGCAGGATTTAGACACAAGGAAACTGGCTGTTTCCAGATTCATCCCCCACTTCCACAGACTGACTTTGGAATTCTGATTGAATTCAACTCAAAATCGCTCTGACACTCCATTTGGAGGGAATTAGAATCTGTCACCTCAGCAGAAGCTTTCCATGTCATTTTCCAAAACACAGAATCTCATCTTGGTTGTGTTGCCTATGGATTTCTAATCCGGAAAGGGCAATTTGCTGTCTTTTTTTTTTTTTCTTTCATAATGGCTACTCTGTCCAAAATCTTGCTTGTATTGCATCAGAATACAAAATTTGGGAATAAGAAGGCAAAACCAACTCAGACCCAGAAAACATTTAGGAAATTGCCACACAAGAAACCACAAATCAGCTGAGGCACCCAAAACAATGACAGCAAGCCAGAATTGGAGCAAGCCAACAGCTGTGCCCTGATTGAAAAAGACCATTCCTCCAGTGCCCTGAACTCAATATGCAAGCCTCAAAACCAAAGCTCACATCAGAAAATTCATTACAAACCATGATAAATAAGAAAAAAGAGAAAAAAGCCAAAAAATGCAAGAATCCATAATGATATAGGGCTTGATTTAGTCGCTAGGAAACCGGCTGTTCCCGGATTCATCCACCCCTCCAGCTGACTGCCTGTGGAATTCTGACTGAATTAACCTGAAAATCACAGTGAAACTCAGTTTGGAGGCAATTAATATCTGTCACCTCAGCCAAAGTGTTCCATTTTATTTTCATAAACACAAAAACTCACCTTGGTCATGTTACCTGTAGATTTCTAAGCTTCAAACACCTATTTGTTGTGTTTTTTATTTCATAATGGCTATTCTGTACAAACTCTTCTTTGCATTGCATCAGAATACAAAATTTGGGAAGGAAGAAGGCAAAGCCAACTCAGACCCTGAAAACATTTGGGAAATTGCCACACAAGAAACCACAAATCGGCTGAGGCACTCAAAACAATGACAGCAAGCCAGAAGTGGAGCAAGCCAACAGCTGTGCCCTGATTGAAAAAGAACCATCCTCTTGTGCCCTGAACTCAATATGCCAGCCTCAAAACCAAAGCTCACATCAGAAAATTCATTACAAACCATGATAAATAAGGGAAATGTGAAAAAGCCAAAGAAATGCAAGAGTCCTTTGTGATATTTGAAAGGATTTAGACACAAAGAAACTGGCTGTTTCCAGATTCATCCCCCCCTTCCACAGACTGACTTTGGAATTCTGATTGTATTCACCTCAAAATCGCTCTCACACTCCATTTGGAGGGAATTAGAATCTGTCACCTCAGCAGAAGCGTTCCATGTCATTTTCCAAAACACAGAATCTCATCTTGGTTGTGTTGCGTATGGATTTCTAATCCTGAAAGGGCAATGCGCTGTCTTTTTTTTTTTCTTTCATAATGGCTACTCTGTCCAAAATCTTGCTTGTATTGCATCAGAATACAAAATTTGGAAATAAGAAGGCAAAACCAACTCAGACCCAGAAAACATTTTGGAAATTCCTGCTCAAGAAACCAAAAGTCAGCTGAAACACCCAAAACAATGACAGCAAGCCAGAATTTGAGCAAGCCAACAGTTGTGCCCTGATTGAAAAAGAACGTTCGTCTTGTACCCTGAACTCCATATTGCAGCCTCAAAACCAAAGTTCACATCAGAAAATTCATTACAAACCATGATAAATAAGTAAAAAGTGAAAAAAGCCAAAAAAATGCAAGAATCCATAATGATATTGGGCTTGATTTATTCACAAGGAAACCAGCTGTTCCCGGATTCATCCACCCCTCCAGCTGACTGCCTGTGGAATTCTGACTGAATTAACCTGAAAATCACAGTGAAACTCAAGAAACCAAATTTCAGCTGAGGCACCCAAAACAATGACAGCAAGGCAGAATTGGAGCAAGCCAACAGCTGTGCCCTGTTTGAAAAAGACCATTCCTCCAGTACCCTGAACTCCATATTGCAGCCTCAAAACCAAAGCTCACAGCAGAAAATTCATTACAAACCATGATAAATAAGGGAAATGTGAAAAAGCCAAAGAAATGCAAGCCTGTGGAATCCTAACTGAATTAACTGAATTAACCTGAAAATCGCAGTGAAACTCAGTTTGGAGGCAATTAATATCTGTCACCTCAGCCAAAGTGTTCCATTTTATTTTCCAAAACACAAAAACTCACCTTGGTCATGTTACCTGTAGATTTCTAAGCTTCAAACGCCTATTTGTTGTGTTTTTTATTTCATAATGGCTACTCTGTCCAAACTCTTGTTTGTATTGCGTCAGAATACAAAATTTGGGAAGGAAGAAGGCAAAGCCAACCCAGACCCAGAACACATTTAGGAAATTGCCACACAAGAAACCACAAATCAGCTGAGGCACCCAAAACAATGACAGCAAGCCAGAATTGTTGGAGCAAGCCAACAGCTGTACCCTGTTTGAAAAAGACCATTCCTCCAGTGCCCTGAACTCCATATTGCAGTCTCAAAACCAAAGCTCACATCAGAAAATTCATTACAAACCATGATAAATAAGGGAAATGTGAAAAAGCCAAAGAAATGCAAGACTCCTTTGTGATATTTGAAAGGATTTAGACACAAGGAAACTGGCTGTTTCCAGATTCATCCCCCACTTCCACAGACTGACTTTGGAATTCTGATTGAATTCACCTCAATATCGCACTCACACTCAATATGGAGAGAAGTAGAATCTGTCACCTCAGCAGAAGCGTTCCATGTCATTTTCCAAAACACAGAAAATCATCTTGGTTGTGTTACCTATGGGTTTCTAATCCTGAAAGCGCAATGCGCTGTCTTTTTTTTTTTTTTCTTTCATAATGGCTACTCTGTCCAAAGTCTTGCTTGTATTGCATCAGAATACAAAATTTGGGAATAAGAAGCAAAACCGACTCAGACCCAGAAATCATTTTAGAAATTGCTGCTCAAGAAACCAAAAGTCAGCTGAAGCACCCAAAGCAATGACAGCAAGCCAGAATTGGAGCACGCCAACAGCTGTGCCCTGATTGAAAAAGAACCTTCCTCTTGTGCCCTGAACTCAATATGCCAGCCTCAAAACCAAAGCTCACATCAGAAAATTCATTACAAACCATAATAAATAACAAAAAAGAGAAAAAAGCCAAAGAAATGCAAGAATCCATAATGATATTTGGCTTGATTTAGTTGCAAGGAAACTGGCTGTTCCCAGATTCATCCACCCCTCCAGCTGACTGCCTGTGGAATTTTGACTGAATTAACCTGAAAATCACAGTGAAACTCAGTTTGGAGGCAATTAATATCTGTCACCTCAGCCAAAGTGTTCCACTGTATTTTTCAAAACACAAAAACTCACCTTGGACATGTTACCTATAGATTTATAAGCTTCAAATGCCTATTTGCTCTGTTTTTTATTTCATAATGGCTACTCTGTCCAAACTCTTCTTTGCATTGCATCAGAATACAAAATTGGGAAGGAAGAAGACAAAACCAACTCAGACCCAGAAAACATTTGGGAAATTGCCACACAAGAAACCACAAATCAGCTGAGGCACCCAAAACAATGACAGCAAGCCAGAAGTGGAGCAAGCCAACAGCTGTGCCCTGATTGAAAAAGACCATGCCTTCCGTGTCTTGAACTCCGTATTCCAGCCTCAAAATCAAAGCTCACATCAGAAAATTCATTACAAACCATGATAAATAAGGGAAATGTGAAAAAGCCAAAGAAATGCAAGAGTCCTTTTTGATATTTGGCTGGATTTAGACACAAGGAAACTGGCTGTTTCCAGATTCATCCCCCCCTTCCACAGACTGACTTTGGAATTCTGATTGAATTCAACTCAAAATCGCTCTCACACTCCATTTGGAGGGAATTAGAATCTGTCCCCTCAGCAGAAGCTTTCCATGCCATTTTCCAAAACATAGAAACTCATCTTGGTCGTGTTGCCTATAGATTTCTAATCCTGAAAGGGCAATTTGCTGTGTTTTTTTTTTCTTTCATAATGGCTGCTCTGTCCAAAATCTTGCTTGTATTGCATCAGAATACAAAATTTGGGAATAAGAAGGCAAAACCGACTGAGACCCAGAAATCATTTAGGAAATTGCCACTCAAGAAACCAAAAGTTAGCTGAGGCACCCAAAACAATGACAAAAGCCAGAATTGGAGCACGCCAACAGCTGTGCCGTGTTTCAAAAAGACCATTCCTCCGGTGCCCTGAACTCTATATTGCAGCCTCAAAACCAAAGCTCACATCGAAAATTCATTACAAACCATGAAAAAAAGAAAAATGAGAAAAAAGCCAAAGAAATGCAAGAGTCCTTTGTGATATTCGGCTGCATTTAGACACAAGGAAACCAGCTGTTTCCGGATTCATCCACCCCTCCTAGCTGACTGGCTGTGGAATTCTGATTGAATTCACCTGAAAATCGCACTCACTCTCGATTTGGAGGAAATTAATATCTGCCCCTCAGTGGAAGGGTTCTATGTCATTTTCCAAAACCCAAAAACTCATCTTGGTCATGTTGCCTATGATTTCTAATCATCAAAACCCAGTATGTTCTGTTTTTCAATTTCATAATGGATCCTCGTTCTAAACCCTTGTTTGTATTGCATCAGAATACACAATTTGAAAAGGAAAAAGGCAAAACCATCTCAGACCAACAAAACATTTAGGAAAAAGTTGCTCAAAACGAAAAATTGGCTGAGGCACCCAAAGCAATGACAGAAAGCCAGAATTGGAGAGAGCCAACAGCTGTGCCCTAATTGAAAAAGACCATTCCTCTGGTTCCCTGAACTCCTTAAGCCAGCCTCAAAACCACAACCCACATCAGAAAATTTATTACAAACCATGATAAATAAGAAAATGTGAAAAATGCAAAAAAGAAAAAGAAATGTAAGAGTCCTTTGTGATATGGCGCTTGTTTTAGTACAAGGAAACCAGCTGTATCCAGATTCATCCACCCCTCCCAGCTGACTGACTGTGGAATTCTGATTGTATTCACCTGAAAAGAGAGAACATTTATAAGTATATTGGGACTGTGGAACCTGTCATTTACCAATCACATGTTAGACTGAATCATAGACCAAATATAGGGAAGAAATCCTATGCATGTAAACCTTGTGGGAAGTCATTCAGTATTAAATTCTGCCATACCCTCCATCACAGCACTCATATTGTGGAAAACCCTCATGTGTGTAATGATTGTGTGGAAACCACTCACCAGAAGTCAGATCTCATTAGACATCAGAGAATTCACACAGGGTTGAAATCTTATAAATGTAATGACTGTGGGAAGTTCTTTGGCCAGAAGAAACACCTCATAAATCATCAGAGAATTCACACAGGTGAGAAACCTTATGAATGCAATGACTATGGAAAATCCTTTGGCCAGAAGGCAAACCTCATAAATCATCAGAGAATTCACAGAGGGGAGAAACCTTATGAATGCAATCATTGTGGAAAAGCCTTTGCTGAGAAATCAAAGCTCACAAAGCATCAGACAATTTGTACTGGGGGAAACCTTATGATTGCAACGACTGTGGAAAAACCTTTGCTGAGAAGTCAAACCTCAGAAAGTATCAGAGCCTTCACACCATGGAGAAAGCTTATAAAGGAAATGACTGTGGAAAAGCCTTTGGTCCCATCCTTGCATACCAAGGATAAATCCCACTTGGTCTGGGTGGATGATCTTTCTGATGCATTGTTGGATTCAATTGGCCAGAATTCTGTTGCAGATCTTTGCATGTATGTTCATCAGGGAAATTGGTCTATAATTACTTTCTTTGTTGCACTTTTTTCAAGTTTAGGAATGAAGGTGATGTTGGCTTCATAGAAAGAATTTGGGAGAATCGCCTCTCTCTCAATTGTTTTGAATAACTTGAGAAGAATTGCAGTTAGTGCTTTAAATGTCTGTTAGAATTCAGCAGTGAAGCCTTCCAGTTTTGGGGTTTTCTTGCTAGTGATGGTCTTTATTACTGGTATCATTTCCATCTGGTTATGTGTGTGTTTACGTTTTCTATATCTTTGTTGCTCAATTTAGGTAGGTTTTATGGATGGAAGGATGGTGGAAAGCCTCTTTGCTGTACTTCATAACTCATAAGATATCAGAGTATCCACACAGGGAATTTTCTACATGACCTTTTTGTGCAAGTTATATCTCATGAAATATTAGAGAATTCACCAAGGGGAGAAATGCATGAATGTAATACATGTGAATAGCCTTTGTGGTGCAAATCAGACCTCATCAAACATAAAAGAATTCTCATGGGGAGCAATTTTATGAATGTAATGACTCAGAGCCTTTTACCATAATTCAGCCCTCATTGTACATCATCAAATTCATATAGGGAAAAACTCCTTTGAAAGTAAAATCCCTTTAATTAGAAGCCATACCTCATACGACAACAGGGAATTCACGTGGGAGAGAAACCTTATGGGTGTAATGAGTGTTGGAAAGCTCTGCCCAAATCTCTCCTTATATCAGAATGCACAACATATATATCTAATGAATGAAATAAATGTGAGAAAGTCATTTCACATAGGTAATGCCTCATAATCCATCATGGAATTTGAACAAGGGAGAGACCTTAACAATATAATGAATGTGGAAGAGCTTTTCTCCAAAATTCATGTAAGTATTGTGACAAAACCTTTTGCTGGAAATCACATCCTATCCAACAGAGACTCATGTAAAGGAGAAAGCTTATAAATATTATTAGAGTCAGAAGTCAATGGTACATCAGAGAATTGACACAGGTGGTTTCTTAGGTGTATACTGATTGTGCAAAAACATTTTCTTTATTTCAGGCTTGTATAGATACAGATTTCACAAAAGGTGATAGTCTTTGCATGCTGTAAATACGATAAAACCTTTAGCCAGAAATTAGACATCAACAGACTTCAGAGAATTCATAAGGAACAAAAGTCTATGCAATGAATTTGGAAAATGTATTTCTGTTATAAATCAGTCTTCAATTCCCATGAATAGACTCACAAATGAGAAAACATGCATGCATAGAAAAGTTTTGTACCATAAATTATCTCTAGATGGTAAACTAATATATCACACAAAAGAAAAATCATGAGTGTAATGGAATTGGGAAACCCTTTGCTATAAGGCAGATTTCCAGAAAGCTTAGCAAGATTACAGAAAAGTCTCTGAAAATGTAACATGTCTGAAAGATTTGTTGGCATCACAAACTGGAGGATAGCTCAAGTGCATGTGTTTTTGTGCCTGGCATCCAAATTGATATCTCTTTTTCTTTGATGAATTCCATGTTTATTTATTTAGCACATTTAGAGACAAAGGATTCCTGTCCATTGATTTACTACTATATGCCCACAATTGCCATGGTAAGGTCTATGGCAAAAACTGAGTGCTGGGGTCTGTGAATCTGATTCATCACTGATAACATTGAAGACATTGGTTCCTGGTTCTTATGCTGCTATGCATGGAAATGTTTCTCTAATTTCATTTTCAAATAGTTCATTGTTAATATAAAGAAATGCTTCTAATTTTTAAAATTTCATTGAAATAATTTGTGATGAATGTGTCCTAGTCATGCATTATTACAGGGTGTAGTGCAATATTTGCACACATTTATGCAGTAAAAAGTGATCAAGCTAAGCAACTACAGTTTTATTAAGTTTTTAAAGAGTTATTTATTTGAAAGACAGAGTTACAGAGAGAAGTAGCAGCAGAGAGAGAGAGAGGTCTTCCTCTGCTGGTTCACTCCCCAGATGGCCACAATGGCCGGAGCTCTGCCAATCTGATGCCAGGAACCAGGAGCTTCTTCCAGATCTCCCACTTGGGTGCAGGGACCCAAGGACTTGGGCCATCTTCTACTGCTTTCCCAGGCCATAGCAGAGAGTTGGATCAGAAGAGGAGCAGCCAGGACTAGAACTGGTACCCACATGGGATGCTGGTGCTTCAGGCCAGGGTGTTAGCCCACTGTGCCACAATGCTGGCCCCCAAGCAACTACAGTTTCTAATTCTTCTCCATGATTTGAGACTACCAGCTCCTCTCCTTCAGTTCTTTACACAGAACCTAATATGGTTGAATGTAGTCATCTCATTATATTATGGAACACCAGAAGTTCTTTCTGCCTCTTTGATTTTTGATACCTATTATCCAATCCCCCTCTATCCCTAGCTGCTTCCCTTCTCAGCCTCTAGTAATCACAGTTCTGTGTTCAGATCCATTATTTTCTTTCACTTCCACATGTGACAAGGACCAGGTGACATTTGTGTTCCTGCTTCTGGCTTATTTCAATTAATTTAATAATATTTTGTTCTTTTTTTGTATCTAAAAGAGGTTGCCCTGTCCATTGTTTTTCACTGATGGACAGCTAGATTGGTTTCAAATCCTGGCTGCAGTGAACTGTGTTATAGTGGCTGTGTTATGGGAAAATTGCTGTATCTTTGATATGCTCTCCTCCTTTCCTTCTAATAAAATTTCCTTATTCTATATAGCCAAGAGCAAGATAACTCTCACATGGTAGGTCAATTTTTATCTTAGTTTAATTTTTGTTATTTATTTGAAAGAGTTACAATAGAGGTAGAGACACAGAGAGGTCCTCCATCAGCTGGTTCACTCTACAGATGACTACAAACGCCAGAGTTATGCCATTCTGAAACCTGGAGACAGGAGCTTCCTCTGGGTCTCCCACATGGGTGCATGGGCCCAAGGACTTGGGCCATCTTCTACTGCTATCCCAGGAGATAGCAGAGAGCTGTATTGGAAGAAGAGCAGCTGGAACTAGAACTGGCACCCAAATGGGATGCTGGCCCTTCAGGCCAGGGCTTTAACTCACTGCACAACAGCACCGGCCCAATTTTTATCCTTTTTAAGGAATGACCATACTGTTCTGCATAACATCTGTACTAACTTGTGTTTTCACCCACCATATATGACGGTTTTCTTTTCCCATGTGCTCTCTAGCATTTGTTATTTTTTATCAGTTTGGCATAAAAATGATATAGTATTGTTCATGTTTTTGTGTATTTTGAAATCAGTTAATTTGTTTATTAAATCTTTATTATTTGAAAGGTGGATTTAGAGAGAGAGGGAAAGACATAGATAGCTTTCATCTGCTGGCTCACACCCCAGAGAGTTTCAACAGTTGAGCCTGGGGCATGCTGGAGTCAGGAGCTTCATCCAAGTCTCCCACATCAGTGGCAAGGACCCAAGTCCTTCGTCCATCTTCTGCTGGTTTCCCAGGTGTTTAGCAGTGAGCTAAATTGGAAGTGGAGATTCCTAAACTCAAAGTGGAACTCAGATGTTATGCTGGCCTCACAGATTGCAGCTTTCCCCACTTGGCCACAATGCCAGCCCCTCTATCAATTTAATTCCTCAAAAATAGCTCAGTAATGTTGGCATCTATCTCATTTTGTTTTTTCTCTGTTATTATTCAACTTATTGATGTCTTATTTTTGTTCACATTATTCCTCTCAATTGCTCTACCTGAGGTGAGTAGGGCTGCTGTGTTGCTTAAATGAAGTGTATGCTTTAGATTACTCATTTAATGAGTGCATGTCATTCACATAGCACTTCACTGAAGTTCTACTATGTCCCAAATCCTCTTCTAGGCACAGAATTTAGACCACTTTTCTCTTAGGCCCAGATCTTGCCTTTAACATACTACTTGGAATTTAGTAGCTCATGAAATCTGCAGACTGCGTAAATGAATGAATATCTAAGGGCTGTGCTTTTGTGGAGGAACTTCATAGGAGACTGAAGGAATAAAATAAATCAAAAGTATCCACAGTATATAGAATGTATACTATTTTACAAGTCACAGAGAAGAGGAAGAAGAAGGAAAGTAGTGAGACTAGAAAGTTTGTGGGAAGACTAACAGGCCCTGGTCAAGAACTTAATAAGCCCATTAGGAAAGCAGTAAGGTTTCTTTTTTTTTGAGGAAATGTTTTTATTTCTAGTGATGAAATTGGCAACAGAACATTATGAAAGTTTAAAATTACAAAGAGAAATTGTCTATAATTAATAGATTCAAAATTTGACAATCAGTGAATATCATTATTAGTCATTACCAACAACAGTTATTGATTTGAAAGGCAGAGTGACAGGAAGAGGGAACCACTGTTTCACTCCCCAGACACTTGCAATAGCCAAAGCTTGACCAAGCCAAAACCAGGAACTGGGAATTCATTCTGGATGTCCCATTTGGGTGCAAGGACCCAAGCACTTCTGCCATCCTCCATCTCCTCCCAGGGTGCACACTAGCAGAAACTTGCCTCAAAGCAGAGAAGCTACCACTCAAGCCAGGCATTTGTATATGGGATGTGGGTGTGTGGTGGTGATAGCAAGCCCTCATAGATAAAAAAAAAAAGACAAAGTTATTTCTATGCCAAGGAAATTACTCTGTAGTCTTTCTCTTATAAACTACGTATTGCTGAACCTAGATAATTTTTCCTTTATTTAACAATGACATGAAAATGTCAGTTGAGTTGGCTTTCCTGAAGACCTTGTTTCTTGAATATTAGTGGCTAGCTGAGATAAATTCTTTTCATCTCTTTCTCGCTTCGGCAGCACATGTGCTCGCTTCGGCAGCACATATACTAAAATTGGAATGATACAGAGAAGATTAGCATGCCCCTGCAGAGTAAGGTTTCTTTACCTCCCTGTAGACTCTGCTCTCCAGAGGTGAACAGGGTCCTCTAAACCCACTTGCTGCACACACAAATACCTGAGTGTTGTATTCTCCCACAGGTGTTGGAGACTGATATGGTGCTCTGATTTATATTTACATAATGGCTAGTGACATCGGGCATATTCACATGTTTTGACCATTTACATTTCTTCTGAGAAATGTCTATTCAGATGTTTCTTCACTGTATTTTTTGGAGTTTTTCCAATTCATGTAAATGTTCTGGAAATCTGTAAACATTCAGAGTTTTAATTTTTCCTGCCATCTGTTCATTGTATCTACACTCTGATGTTTACTTTGTTGTGAAGAAGTATCTTAGTTGGATATACTCAAATGTCTCTGTTTTTATTTTTGTGACTATTGCTATTGGAATCTTACCCAAAAGCTATTGTGTGTTGACAATATTTAGAGTTCCCCTATGTTTACTTGGGTTTGGGTCTTATGATTACATTTTAATTCACTATGAGTTCACTTTCACATAGTGTAAGAGATGTTGGAGTCTCTTTTCAGGCTTCTACATATGGATCATCAAGTTCCTCTGCACCACTTGTGAAAGAGATTCTTCTTTCTCCAGTTCATTTTAGTTCCTTTGTTAAATATGAGTTGCTGGTAGAAATTTGGGTTTATTTCTATGCTACCAAGTCTTTTCCATTGAACTATGTGTCTGTTATTATATCAGTGCTAACACTTCTTTTTTTTTTTTTTTTTGCAGTTTATTTATTTGAAAGGCAGAGTTACAGAGAGGTAGAGGCAGAGAGAGAGAGAGGTCTTCCATCCACTGGTTTACTCCCCAAATGGCCACAATGGCCGGAGCTCTGTTGATCTGAATCCAAGTGTCAGGAGCTTCTTCCAGGTCTCTATGCAGGTGCAGGGGCCCAAAGACTTTGGCCATTTTCTACTTTTTTCTCAGGCTATACCAGAGAGGGGTATAAGAAGTGGAGCAGCTGGGAAACATACTGGCACCCATATGAGATGCCGGCACTGCAGACGGTGACTTTACCTGCTTTGTCATAGTGCTGACCCCTGTAATATGTCTTAAAATATGGTGTGATGTCTCCAGCTTTTTTTTGCTTTATAATATTTCTTTAGATGTTAAGCATCTCTCATGTTTCTATGTGAATTTTAGCATCATTTTTTCTAGCTCTGAGAACATCGTTGGTATGTTGATTGGGATTGCATTGAATTTGCAAATTGTTTTTGGTAGTATGGATATTTTGGTATTATTCTTCCCATTCACAAACATAAGTTTTCTGTGAGACTGTCAAAAAGCCTTGACAAAAATTGGACTTTATTACACAAAAATTCATCAATTTTTGGGATCATTTAAATCCATAATTTTGCACTAATATTTGATAAATCATTAAAGACTTTGAGCATTTTAGTAGGAGAAATTAAAATATTTATCAATTTCTTCAAATATTGTTTAGATGTGATATTCAAATATTGTTTAGAGCCATTGTCTGTATTCCCTCTAAATTAGGATCTTTTTGCTTTTTGCCTGTTAAACTTGTCCCTTGACTCAACAACCCTTTTTAATGTAATGTAAACTGAAAATGTCATTTCATAAGCTAAAAAAAATGACAAAGAAGGAAAAAGAAGGGAGGGAGGTTGAGTATATAACTATGTTCTCCGAATTTTTTCTATAAAACATATTGAATCATTTAAAAGCTAATTAAAATTAAACTCAAAATTGGACCATTATGACCAATATTTAAAACAAGTGATTAAAAACTGTAGATGTCTTCAATTTTGATTATCATTCTTCTTTAGAATATCTGAAAGAAATCCGGTTTCTCACTTTAAAATATACCAGTGTGTTAGAATTCAGTATTAAATGACTTTGTTTAAAAGTGTTATTTAATCTATTGCTTTAAGTAGTAATACTATGGCCATTGTAAAACAAAATCCTTATCATTTTTCATAAAACAGAAAGGGCCTTTAAAACATCATCACTAAAAATATTAAGAGACCTAAAATATAACATTCTTAAAACCCAAGTGATACCATTCAAAATTTTCAAATATGCAGGGATAGTTCGTGTCAAGTAACTAAATAATTGTGAAGTGTATATATGGAATAGCTTCTATAAATTCTTTTGGCAAGGGCTGGCACTGTGCCATAGTGGGTGAGGCTGCCACCTGCAGTGCTGGTATTCCATAGGGGCATCAGTTCAAGACCTGGCTGCTCCACTTCCTATCCAGCTCTCTGCTATGGCCTGGGAAAGCATTATAAAATGGTCCAAGTCCTTGGGCCCCTGCACCTGTATAGGAGACCAGGAAGAGGCTCCTGGCTCCTGCCTTCCAGTCAGCACAGCTCCAGCCATGGAGGCCAATTGTGGAGTGAACCAGTGAATGGAAGACCACTCTCTCTGCCTGTCCTACTCTCTCTGTGTAATTCTGACTTTCAAATAATATAAATAAATCTTCAAAAAATTCTTTTGGCAAATAGATGAAGCTACTTGTTATACATTTCAAATAAATAGCAAACATACTAGAAAAATGTATTGAATAAAATTTAAGCAACTCATAGCTATACACAGAAATTTCTCACCATAACAACATAGCAACCACTAAATTTCCAAATTCAATTTTCCACAACTTAGAATCTTTAACTCCAGAAGGAGTACAAAATTGACAGAACAGTGGCCTATGTATCAGGATACCTAATGCTAATACAGAATTATCCCTGCCACAACTTACCTATGTGACCTTGAACAGTTCACTTTACTTCTCTGGGCTTGGCATTTAGCATCCTCATGTGATAAAGGAGGCTTGGATAAGATCAGTTGTACTCTATCTTGAGACTTCAATGATCTCTCAGTTTCCAAACAGGCACCTTAAGGGAAAGTAAGCCTTTAGATCAAAGCTTACATTTTTAAATACAAATATATTTTAAACTGTTTCTACAACTAGTACAAAACAACACATTCAAATGTGTACCATGCCACTTTTCAATATTTGGGAATAATTAATGCATCATTTTAGAGCATTGTCTTGAGGCCAGTGCTGTGGTGTACCTAGTAAAGCCACTGCATGCAGTGGGGGCATCCCATATGGAGGCCGGTTCAAGTCCAGGCTGCTCCACTTTCCATTCAGCTGTCTGCTATAGCCTGGGAGAGCAGTAGGAAGTTGGCCCAAGTCCTTGGGCCCCTGAATCTGCATGGGAGACCCTGAAGAGGTCCTGGCTCCTGGTTTCAGATTGGCATATCTCTGACCTTTTAGGCCATCTGGGGAGTGAACCAGCAGATGGAGGACCTCTCTCTCTCTCTCTTCCTCTTGTTCAATATCTGTGTAACTCTGACTTCCAAATAAATAAATAAATAAATCTTTAAAAAATCAAAAGAATATTGTCTGGCACACAGTGAACCACTAAGTACAAGATATTATTAGTAATATTAGATTGAAATATTGAAATAAACTAGGCAATAAGCCTTAAGATGCAAATTAATACCAAGAAATATAATCTCAAATTTCTGTGTTCAACAAGGTAGTCTCTTTTTCACTACTAACTTTATACTAAATAAGATATTTTGATATTTTGTTAAGAGTAAATTTATCGGGGGCCAGCACTGTGGCTCACTTGGTTAATTCTCCACCTGTGGTGCTGGTATCCCTTATGGGCAAAGTGTTCTAGTCCTGGTTGCTCCTCTTTCAGTCCAGCTCTCTGCTATGGCCCAGGAAGGCAGTGGAGGATGGCCCAAGTGCTTGGGCCCTGCACCCGGATGGGAGACCAGGAGAAAGCACCTGACTCCTGGCTTTGGATGGGCACAGCTCCAACTGTGGCAGCCATTTGGGGACTGAACCAATGGAAGGAAGACCTTTCTGATTTCTCACTGTATATAACTCTACCTGTCAAATAAAAAAAATATTAGTTTTTCATAAAAACTGCAGTATTGAAAAAGTTCTAAAATCCCTCTAATTCTAAATGTCTGTGACTGCTAACTCATTAGCACATATTGCATTCTTTACATCTGGGTAATCATGACAATTCACTTTTAAATGATTAACAGATCTGCTGTTATATATAAATACATGCTTTTCCGAAAATCATACAATAAGCAGGCTACATACTTTACTTCAAGTAAAACTGCCATATCCAGTCCTACAATTGTAAATAAGACAGTTTCAATTGTTCAGCATTATCAATTATAAATTCCAATCGTGTAGCAATACTCATAAGAATTTAGGGGTCTGATGCTGTGGAGTAGCAAGTAGAGCTGTGGCTTGCAGTGCTGACATTCCAATTGGGTGCCAGTTCAAGTCCTGGCTACTCAAATTACTATCCATCTTTTTAGGCAAGTAAGACTTACTATCCAGCAGTAGAGGATGGCCCAGGCCCTTGGGCTCCTGCACCTGCATAGGAGACCCAAAAGAAGCTGCTGGCTCCTGGCTTTGTATTGGCAGAGCTCCAGCCATTGTGGCCAAATGGGGAGTGAACCAGTGGTTTGAAGACTGCTCTCCCTCTCTCTATCTCCTTCTCTGTGTAACTCTGACTTTCAAGTAAAATAAATGAATCTTTTTTTAAAAAGGATGAAATAAAAAGGAAGATGAAGATTACAAAATTGTTTAATTTTTTTAATAAATATAAATTTCCAAAGTACAGCTTTTGGATTACAGTGGCTTCCCCTCCCCAAAACATCCCTCCCACCCATAATCCTCCTATTTCCTGCTTCCTCTCCCATCCCAGAAGATTACAAAATTGTATGAAGGACATTTGTACAGTAAACAAATATACTGATTTCCAATGCAATATTTGAATACTTGAAGCAGGAACGCTAAGTACTTCTTTGCCAAAATAACATGTTTTGTCCAGTGTAAAACCCATTTGCCATCCCAATACACAAAGGGATTTGGGGCAAGAAGGAAAAAAGAAGTCCACACATGCAGAAATTTTAAGCAAAACAAAATAGAGAATGTATTTAGTTTCATGAAAATCACACAAGAATTAATAGTATTCCACCCATTTGCAACAAATATTTTTAAGTTTAATGAATGAATAAATTTTCAGTTACATAGCAGAAAACTTCTACCCTCTCCCATAAAACTGAAAAAGAAACTTTTTAAAAGTAAAAACTGATGAAAGAATTCTGCAATACATGTTAATGTTAAGTAGCCCAGCAGAGTTTATTTAGAAATACAAACACACACACAGAAAATAAATACATTAAAATCTTACTGAATAGTCCAGTAATAGTTCAGGATCCAATATGTGTGCAAAACATTCTGGATTTCCCAGTCACTTTGTATAGGAAATGATGTGCTTTGCTATGTAGCATGTACCTGTAGATTCCTGAACACCTCCACTTTGCTTCTTACCCTGAGTCCCAGCAAATACAGGAACACAGCTGTTGAGTCATTCATTTTCTGGATTTGGGAATATCAAAGAATTAATGAGTATAGAAAGTTGTACAGCAAAGACCAAGAATATCCAAGGGAGTTCAGGAAAATCAATTGAACAAGTCAAAATACTATGAATGTATACTGAATGCTCTGTTTTTAATATGTCTTACTTACCTAAAAAGACATGAGGGCTATTGCTCTCTCTCTTAATACAACTAAGGAGAAGATATCACCAATGCTCAAGAAAAATGAATACACAGCAGAGCTAATACAAAATCCCAAAAATCTAAAATAGAAAAACTGGATATGCACTCCTTACACACACCCTGAAGTGGCAATGAAGTAGAACAAATCTAAAATTAGAAAAAAATTCTTTTTTTAAAGATTTATTTATTTATTTTAAAGTCAGAGTTGCACAGAGAGAGGCAGAGAAGAGAGAGGGGTCTTCCATCCACTGGTTCTCTCCCCAGTTGGCTGCAATGGCCAGAGTTGTGCCAATCCAAAGCCAGGAGCAAGGAGCTTCTTCCAGGTCTCCCACATGGGTGCAGGGGCCCAGGACTTGGGCCATCTTCTACTGCTTTCCCAGGCTTTAGCAGAGATCTGGATCCATATGAGCTGCCAGCACTGCAAGTGGTGGCTCTACCCACTATGCCACACCACTGGCCCTGAAAATTCTTGTCAAATTAAGAACATTTAACCTTTGTTTTAGAGTGCATTATTAAAATATCTAAACTGGGGGAATACATAATTTCTTTCTTTAGAAATCAGAAGAGAAAAAGAACACTTCAAGCCTACTGTGACACCACACAGAAGGAATGGAGAATCATGACCTCAATTAGCCTAGGGACAGAATAAAAGGGAGGGAAATAGGAACAACAGAATTAAGATGAATAAGCTTTGAGAGCTGAGGGAATCTGAATGTAAAGAAAAGGCATGCAGTTAACTGAAACAATAGAGATAAGTCTGAGATGAAAAAACATTGTTAAGTCATATTAATGGGGCCAGAGCTGTGACTTAGTAAAGTAAAAAAAAAATCTCAAATTTGTTTTTAAATTATATAATTAAAAAAGATTAAAAAAAAGATGTTCAATCTTAAGTCTCTACAGCATAAGATATACATCAATTTTCCCAGGTTCTATTTGCATTTATTAACAAAGTTTCATGGGTATAATCACTAAAGTGGCTCCAATAAGTCTTTTTATAAAAATTATTTTTTATTTTGACAGGCAGAGTGGACAGTGAGAGAGACAGAGAGAAAGGTCTTCCTTTTTCTGTTGATTTACCCCCTAGTGACCGCTGCCACCAGTGTGCTGCGGCTGGCACATGGCGCTGATCCAAAGCCAGGAGCCAAGTGCTTCCTCCTGGTCTCCCATGCAGGTACGGGGCCCAAGCACTTTGGCCATCCTCCATTGCACTCCTGGGCCATAGCAGAGAGCTGGACTGGAAGAGGAGCAACTGGGACAGAATCTGGCTCTCCCAGCAGGACTAGAACTTGGTGTGCCTGCACCTCAGGTGGAGGATTAGCTTATTGAGCCATGGTGCCTGCCTCCAAGAAGTCTTAACCTGGGATGCAACTAAATTTAACAAGGATACTCAATAGGAATTTTAGAAGAATTCCAAAATATGTATCAGAATAAAAATACTTTACTTGGTACATCTCATTTTAACTATACTATTGTCTAAATTTCCAAATGTCAGATGTACTAAAAAAATCCCCAAAGCAGCAGAGTTGGTCCGACATGATGAGGAATAAAATAAAGAAAATGAGAATTCGCAGATCCCAGATTAAAATAACCAAGAAGGCCCAATAACAGAAAACTCAATGTCTTCATACACTAACATTTATTACCTCAGATTTATTTAACAAAAAGGTGATTATTCCAGCTACATCCCATTAGGTAGCCCAATTTTACCTGCTAAATCCATTTAAAAAAAGCACCTCATGATATATTACTAAAATCATATTGCTATATGCCATCCACCATGTCCACTGTACCTTATACCTAATGTTAACAGATTTGATGAAAATCAGTAGATAAATGATGTGTTTTAACCAAGTGTGGGAAATGTCTTTTGTTCAACGTTTTTCCAAAAACCCCTCAGTCTCAGTTTGCCTTCACATTGAAAAGACACTTCTGAGGTTTACTAATCAGTCCAGCTTCTTCGGGCCTCCCTCCAATGAAAGGGGCTAAAATCCATCAAAATAAACTCTAGGCACTGTCCTTGTGCTCCCAGTGACTTTTTCACTCTAGGGGCTCACAAACCTTCTAAATTCTTTAGATCACCTGTGATGTCCATTAGTTCTCAAAGACTATGATGCAAGTAATTTCCCCTCTTGGAACCTTGTTATTAACTGTGCTGTATGAGAAATGAAGTCTCCTACACACCTTGTGCTTACGATTCTCCAAACCATATTGCCTGCTAGGACTTTGGCCATGAATATAGGACAGCAATACCTGAACATGATTACTGAGATCTCCTTAATAAAGGATAGACTGGGGCCAGCACTGTGGTGCAGTGGTGTAATCCTTTACCTGCAGTGCTGGCACCCCATATGAGCACCAGTTCTAGTCCCCATTTCTCCTTTTCCCATCCAGCTCTCTGCAATAGCCTGGGAAAGCAGTAGAAGCTGTTCCAAGTGCTTTGGTCCCTGCCAAAATGTGGGAGACCTGGAAGCTCCTAGCTCAGATTGGCCCAGCTGCAGACATTGCAGTCATTAGGGGAGTAAATGAGCATATGGAAGACCTTTCTCTCTGTCTCTTCCTTTCACTGTCTGTAAGTACACCTGTCAAATACGTAAATAAATTCTATATATATATATATATTTACATTTATTTATATATATTTATGTATATAAATATATTCATATATAAAATATATTATGCTTTATCATATAATATATTATATAATATATAATAATTATAAACAGATAATATTATATAATTTACTAAAACTATTATATATATTATATATATATATTATTGAGATGACTTCAATAGCCAGAGTGTGGCCAGGTTGAAGCCAGGAGCTCCTCCTCCAATGTGTGTGGCAGCAACCCAGGCACTTGGACCATCTTTCACTGCTTTTTCAATCCATTGGTATGGAGCTGGATCAGAAATAATTATATATTTATATATAAATAAATTCATATATAATATTTATATATAATTATATATTATATATTTATGATAATTATATGTAATTCCATATTATGTATAGAAATATATAATATATATTATAATATATAAATATATATACGATGGATCAAAATGCGGCATTCTCCATTTGGCAGAAGAGACAGGCTCCAATATCTACTGTCTATGTCAGTATGTCAGTATAATGCAGGAGGTAACCCCTCTACCAAATAAGAAAAGCTATTTCAGTTCAGCTGGACATCATTCTGCTGACTGTTGACCTTATTACTGTTAGTCTGGATGCTTTCATTGGTTGCAATCCAGAGACCCAATTTTCCCATAGATATAAACATCAGCAAACATGAAAATTTGGTAAGAAAAGCTTAAACTGAGAGTTATGATTAATAACTATTTTAACAAAATTTCTCAGAACCCATCTAATCCAAACCTTGGACAATTGGGAGCTGTTGTACTTAGCCCACCCATAATCAAAATGGATTCTAAATCCTTCAACTGCAAGGAGAGTATCATAGACATTAATGCTCCAAACGGATCCAGTTCCCTGCTAATGTGTCTGGAAAAGCAGCACAGGGTGACTCAAATATTGGGGCTCCTGCACCCATGTGAGAGACCTGGAAGAAGCCCCTGGCTCCTGATATCAGTCTGGCCTAGCCACAGTCATTGCAGCCATTTGAGGAGTGAACAAACCAGGAGGAAGATCCATCTCTCCCACTCTCTCTTTCTAGTGCTTCCTTTCAAATTCATAAATAGACCTTTAAGAAAGTTGATCACTTCAATAAATTTGCCATTGCTCAGTCATGATGACTTTTACTACCTTAAGTTCTTTTTCAAAAGATTTATTTATTGGAAAGGCAGAAAGAGGAGCTGGTGGTTGTGGTGCAGTGGACAAAGTTGCTATCTGTTACATTGCCATCCTGTATGTGCACCAGTTCAAGTACCAGCTATTCCATTTCTGATCCAGCTCCTTACCAATGGACTGAAAAAGCAGGGAAAGTTGGCCCAAGTGCTGGGATGCTGCCACGCACAGCGGAGGAAAAGCTCCTGGCTTCAACCTGGCCACACTCTGGCTATTAAAGTCATCTCAAAAATGAATTAGGTGGTGGAAGATTTCTGTCTCTCCCTCTCCCTGTAACTCTTTCAAATAAGTAATTAAATATTTTAATATGATAAAAAATGGCAGAGAGACACAGAGACAAAGAGAGAAGGAAAGAGAAGCAGAGAGATATCCCATCTGCTGGTTCACTTTCTATATGGCTACAACTGTGCAAGACCAGGTTTCAAGTCCCCATTGAGGTTACAGTTCTCCAAATTAGATGACAAGAAGGTAAGAATTTGAGCTATTATCCATTGCTTCCCAGGGATATTAACATGAAACTGATTTGGAAGTGGAGTACCCAAAACTCAGATTAGCACTGCAATATATGATGCGGGCATCTGTTGTGATGGTTAACAAATTGGAAAACCTAGAGGAAAAATCAACAGATTCCTGGACATACACAATATACCAGAATTGAGTCATGAAGACACATAGAAAAGCTAAACAAATCAAAAACCAAGACAGAGATTGGATGAGTAATAAAGACCCTCCCAAGAAAGAAAAGTCCAGGATCAGACAGCCTCACTATTGAATTCTACAAGTCTTTTAAAGAACGAATGCTTCTCAAACTATTCAACACAATTGAAAGAGAGACAATCCTCTCAAACTACTTCTATTAATCTGACAATGACTGATTCTATCATTTATTTATACATAATGTTGAGAAAATCAGAAGTATTTGTTAGGACTTCTGCTAAAATGCACTAGATTTATAATTTTTAAATACATCTTTCCTAGATGTAATGCAGTCCTTTGCTACTTTAGAGTATCAGAAATTTAAAATGTTGGACTGGTGCTGCGGTGGAGCAGGTTAACACCCTGGCCTGAAGCTCCAGCATCCCATATGGGGGCCGGTTCAATACTCAGCTGCTCCACTTCTGATCCTGCTCTCTGCTATGGCCTGGCAAAGTAGTAGAAGATGGCCCAAGTCCTTGGGCCCCTGTACCGATCTGGGAGACCTGGAACTAGCTCCTGGCTCCTGGCTTCGGATCAGCACAGCTCTGGCAGTTGCAATCAATTAGGGAGTGAACATCAGATGGAAGACCTCCCTCTTTCTCTCTGGCTCTCCTCTCTGTCTGTAACTCAACTTGTAAATAAATAAATAAATAAATCTTTAAAACAATTAAGAAATTTAAAAAGGGAAAGATTTTTAAAAGATGTATTTATTTATTGTGAGGCAGAGTGACAGATATAGAGAGGAAGAGAAAGAGAGGTCTGCTATCCACTGGTTCACCCCTAAATGGCCAGAATGGCTGGAGCTGGGCGGATCTGAAGCCAGGTGCCAGAAGCCAGGAGTCAGCAGCTTCCTCCAGGTCTCTCACATGGGTGCAGGGGCCCAAGCACTCAGGGCATATTCCACTGCATTCCTAGGCCATTAGCAAAGAGCTGGATTGGAAGTGCAGGAGCAGGGACTCAAACTGGTGCCCATGTGGGATGCTGGTGCTGCAGGTGGATGCTTAATCTACTATGCCACAGAGTGGGCCCAGGGAAAGGTTTTAGGAAAACATCTTTCATGTAGACTAGGCTGCAATATTGCAAGGTAAGGTTTAGCTCTTATTTCCACACATCAGTATTCATCTTTTAGCAACTATAAATACTGAATATCATACATATAGACATAAATATAGGTAACTGCAGATTTTGTTGTCATTCTTTCTAATTCTCTTTTAATGTCTGCTAATAGGCCACCTTATGGATTATTATATTGATGTTACCTGTACACAACCATCAGGCATTTCCACTGTTGAATGTGTTTATGTGTACAGGTAGTTTTGTTTGTGTGTACATGAATGCACACTTGATGGAGATAGCACTGACAGTAATACTGTGAGAACTCCTAATGCTGATTTCAAACTTTCTGTCCTCCGCAGAGATGGCTGTCATTGAAATAGACCACAGGGCCCCTTTGCTGTTGTGGACTGAAATGTGCCTCCCTAAAACTCAAACACTGAAGTGCTAACCACCAACATGACTCTACCTGAAGAAAGTGCTTTTAAGCAGATCAAATGATAGATGTGTCTGTCACATCAGAGAAGGGCTTCTGGAAAAATCGAGCCTATTAGCATCTTGATCTGATATTTTCAAACTCTACAACTCTGAGAAGTAAAATTCCATGATTTAAATCATATTCTCTGTGGTATTTTCTTAGCAAATTAATATATCCTCATTTCTGCTAGCATTTTCTGCTGTCATCTAGAAGGTCCTTGTGATTAGCAGAGAAATATAGAAAGTAAAAACTATGATTTTAGATTACCAAGTATCTACTAACATAAAAAAGATATCCCAGAAGCAACCTACTACCATCCTCCAGGACCCAGAAAAAAAAAAAAAAACAGGAATGAGTCAAGTTGTGGGGCAGTAGAAAAGTGAATAATGAAAGATCACAGCAGAAGTAAATAAGGAAGGGTTTGATGCTGTGGTGTAGTAGGTTAATGCCTTGTCCTGCTGTGCATGCATCCCATATGTTGTTGCTAGAAGACCAGGTTCTCCACTTCCAATCCAGCTCCCTACTAATGCACCTGGGAAATTGGTGGAAGATGGACCATGTTCTTGGGTGCTGGCACCCACATGAGAGACTTGGAAGAAGCATCTGGCCTTTCAAATAAAGAAATCTTAAAAAAATAGAAGCAGTGTTAGCACTGTTGGAAAAACAGGCACATAGTTCAATGGAAAAAATAGGCAGCTGAAATAAACTGACTTTTCTACAGCCAACCCCTATTTAATAAAGGAAATAAAACAAACAGGAGAAAGAAGAATCCCTTTAGCAAATGGTTTAAAGGAAAGTGATTATCCATATGTAGAAGCCTGAAAAGATACCCCAACACCTCATACACTATGTAAAAGCAACTCAAGGTAAATTAAAAGTCTAAATGTAAAACCAAAACCTTGAGAGCTTGTTTTGAGGTTCTAGCAGGGGAGCGCAGCTACTCGTATACCCTTGACCGAAGACCAGTCCTCCTCTAGCGGGGAAGGTCGTCCTCTTCGACCGAGCACGCAGCTTCGGGAGGGACGCACATGGAGTGGTGAGGGAGGAAGGGGACACCCGCCTAGCCAGCCAGATCAGCCGAAGCAACCCTGGCGATCAATGGGGTGACAGATGTCGCAGCCAGATCGCCCTCACATCCTGAGTTCATGCCTGAGCTGAGGGAAGGAAGCAATGCCGTCGGATCTGGCCGCTCTGCGGGAGTCTGAGGAACAACTTGCACCAGGTGGCCGCCGTTCCGTTGTCATGGGTAAAGGAGACCCCAACAAGCCGAGGGGCAAAATGTCCTCCTATGCCTTCTTCGTGCAGACGTGCCGGGAAGAGCACAAGAAGAAACACCCTGACTCTTCGGTCAGTTTCACAGAATTCTCTAAGAAATGCTCGGAGAGATGGAAGACCATGTCTGCAAAGGAAAAGTCCAAGTTTGAAGATATGGCAAAAAGTGATAAAGCTCGTTATGACAGGGAGATGAAAAATTACGTTCCTCCCAAGGGTGCTAAGAAGGGAAAGAAAAAGGATCCTAATGCTCCTAAAAGACCACCATCTGCCTTCTTTCTCTTTTGCTCTGAACATCGCCCAAAGATCAAAAGTGAACACCCTGGCCTGTCCATTGGGGACACTGCAAAAAAATTGGGTGAGATGTGGTCTGAACAGTCAGCCAAAGATAAACAACCATATGAACAGAAAGCAGCTAAGCTAAAGGAGAAATATGAAAAGGATATTGCTGCATACCGTGCCAAGGGCAAAAGTGAAGCGGGAAAGAAGGGCCCTGGTAGGCCCACAGGCTCAAAGAAGAAGAATGAACCTGAAGATGAGGAGGAAGAAGAGGAAGAGGAAGAAGATGAAGATGATGAGGAAGAGGATGAAGATGAAGAATAAATGGCTATCCTGTAATGATGAGTGTGGAGTGTGCGTGTGTGCTCAGGCAGTTGTTTTGCTAAGAATGTGAATTCAAGTGCAGCTCAATATTAGCTTCAGTATAAAAAAAACTGTACAGATTTTTGTATAGCTGATAGATTCTTTGTAGAGAAAATACTTTTTTTAAAAAATGCAGGTTGTAGCTTTTTGAGGGGCTACTACATACAGTTAGATTTTAAAGCTTCTGATGTTGAATGTTCCTAAATATTTAATGGTTTCTTTAATTTCTTGACTTGTGTATGGTAGCACAGCAAAGTTGTAGGAATTAGTATCATTTGTAAATTTGGATTTTTTGTTAGGATGTTGCATTCTGTGTTTTTTTTTAAAAAAATTTTGTAATAAAATTATGTATGTTAAAAAAAACCCAAAACCTAAGTAAACATATGAGAAACTGTAAAACATTAGCATAGACAACAGTTTTGGGTCAGATTCCAAAAGCACAAGTAACAAAATAAAATATACAAATTTGAGCATATCAAATTAAGATACATCTTCATAACAAAGTAATCAACAGAGTGAAGATACAATGGACAGAATGGCAGGAAACATTGAAAACTCTGACTATGACAAAACATTGATAGCCAGAACATACATATATAGAACTGGAAAAACTCCAAACAAGAAGCAAAATGTACACGTAAGAAATGGGCAATGATCAGAATAGATGTTTCTCAGAAGAAGAAATCTCAATGGTCAAGACATAGATGAACATGCCCAATATCACTAGCCATTAGGGAAATGTAAATCAAAACCAATAGCAGACTCCATCTGTGGGAGAAGACAATGCTTGGGTTTTCATTTGTGCAGCAAGTGGGTTTAGAGGACCCTGTTCACCATTAGAGGGCAGAGTCTACATGGAAGTAAAGAATCCTTAATACTTTCCTAATGGGCTTGTTGAATTCTTGACTAGTGCCTATTACCTTTGCCACAACCTTTCCAGTCTCACTACTTTCCTTCTTCTTCCTCTTCTCTATAGCTTGCAAAAACAGTATATCTTCTATATACGGAGGATACTTTTGTTTTGTTTTATTCCTTCTGTCTCATGATGTTCCTCTAAGAAATCACAACCCTCCAAATATTCATTCATTTATGCAGTCTGCAGTTTTCATGGGCTACTACATGGCAAAGTACTAGGTTAAAGGAAAGGTATAGGTCAGGAACTGAGCAAAGTTCACAATGATGAAGCCATTGGGGAAATGAACCTGATGGAAGACCTCTCTCTCTCTCTCTCTCTCTGCCTCTCCTTCTCTCTCTGTGTAGCTCTGATTTTCAAATAAATAAATAAATCTTTAAAAACTAAATAAATAAATATACTAATAACCTGGTGGCAACACCTTTCTATCAGAACATGTGAAGCACTCAAACACAGTTTGTCCCAGAAAGTCAGCCATAGTTTTCAAGGGCACATCTTCTACTCCATTTCTGGACATCTCTGTGTGGCGTAAGGGGTACTTATTTCTTCCATTCTTCTTTCTTACCACTCTCACAGTTATAACTTCTATTGATGCTTCCACAGAGCAGTCTTTATGAAATTGTAGAACTAATATCCTCCCATTTCAAAAATGTCATGGGTTTAACCACAGAACCCAAAATAAGACAAGTAACTGGCCTTCTTAATTACACAGTGTGGAATGTAAGATTCTCAGTGGATCACTGGGTAACTGTAAAGTACTGGGCAGAGAAAAAGATGTTACTTATATGTATTTATGATGCTGTAATTCTCCACTTTATGCAAACTCAGATTAAAAGGGCTCCAGTTAGTGGGCAACACTGTTGCATAGTGGGTAAAGCTACTGCCTGCAGTGTCAGCATCCTATATGGGTGCCGGTTGGGATCCTGGCTGCTGCACTTCCCATCCAGCTCTCTGCTGTGGCCTGGGAAAACAGTAGAAGATGGCCCAAATCCCTCATCTCCTGCACCCACCTATGAGACCTGGACAAAGCTCCTGGCTTCTGGTTTTGGATCCAAACTGCTCCAGCCATCCATCTCTGCTTCTACCACTCTGTAACTCTGCCTTTCAAATAAATAAATAATTATTTTAAAAACCAGCTTCATCCCAGAAGAAGCTCCTGGCTTCAGACTGGCACAGCTCCAGCTGTTGCTGCCAATTGGGGAGTGAACCATTGGACAGAAGACGTCTCTCTCTCTTTCTCTCTCTCTCCTCTCTCTGTGTAACTCTTTCAAATGAATAAATAAATCTTTAAAAAAGTAGCTCCAGTTATTGACAACACAGTAGACTTGCATTAATTTTAGTTCTCTTCTTATTTTGCAAAGGGATCAGTGGCAGGTCAAAACAGTTGACAGCCTTGCTAACAGGAGAAGAAATAGCTGAAGACAGAATATGAAAAGCAGCCAAATACATCATCAAAGAAAGAGAAGTGGACCCCATCCAACACAAACCTTTAAAAGTGGATGCTCACAATTAACGAGTGAAACAGCTGCCCACTGAAATCTTATCTAGGGAGGGAAGATGTCCTAAGTTCTGCTTCTGTAAACTCCAGTCATAAAGCTATCCTAATAAATCTGTCCCCAGCATCTCTTTTACAAACATACTGGACCCCCTGACCATTGGAAATGTGGACCTAAGTCATGAAGGCTGCCATTTAAACCCACCAATGCTGTAACAGCTAAGAAACTTGAATTTGATGCTCAGTTCTCAGGAAATCATTCCAGCTGAGCCTAGGGCCATTAATAGAAACTCCTTGGATCCTCCACTGTCTCTGTGTCTGTTTGAAAGAAGGGAGTTTTCCCACCCCAGGTTTCTGGAACAGCTTCAAATTCCACATTGGAAAAATCTGATAATTAATATGAGAGGGATCAATGCACACTTCACACTGCTCCCCACCAGGAAGATGAGGTGCAAGATGAGAGCAGTGGGGCAGATCCTAGTCAGATCCTTCTGCCCACCCCTCTGCTGCCCCAGGCTCCCTGCTGAAGGCCACCCAGCCCCACCCTGCAGGAACCAGCCCAGGAAACATCAAGAGGCCCAGCCCGACTGCATTCTGAGACCACCCACAGTGGGAACCCAGCTTATTTAACTGTGGAGATCAGGAGTCTTTCTGCCTTCCTTCCCTGCGTGTGCATGTTCCCAGAATGCTGCCCCCTCTCTCCTGTAACCACTAAATAAAGCACATTAGGGACAGTTTGGGTGAGGTCCTGCAGGAGAGATTCCAGGCACTGGGAGCCTGGGAAGTGGAGGTGGGAGACAGAACAGCCCGGGTCCCAGTCCTGACCTCGGGGGAAGCTGCCATGATCGATGGCACCCTGGCACCCACCCTTCTCCCACACATGTCCCCGCCCCTTCCTGCATGCCAAACCTGCAGCAGAAAGTCCCTGGAGCAGGTACCCTTTCTTCCGGACACGCGGGGAGCGATTCGGGGAGTGGCGGGAAGAGACTCCCTGGTAAGTGGGACCCACAGGTGGAGGATGAAGAGGGAAGACGCAGCAGGAGGCAGGCTTAGGGTGAGCACTTGGAAACTGCCTGGGATCGCACGTGCAGAGCAGCAAATGGAGTAAATGCCAGAGAAGGAGAAGCACAGCCCCCAGGGCTGACCCTGATCAGGGAATGAACTCCCTCTGTTCCAACTCAGGCCCCAGGGAATGGCAGCAGCACACGCATGTGCACAGGCATTCAGAAGGCATAATACATCTGAGCTCCTGGGAACTCTGGGAAATGGAGTACAGGCCGCAGCATCCCTAGAGACACCAGCTGACCCTCCCAAAGGCTGTAGTCAGGGCTGGGTGCCCACAACCAGAGGGCCTTTGCTTTTATTCAGTCCCTCCTTCCTTTCCTTCCCCCCACCAAAATCTCAGGGATCAGTTGCTTTCTTCCTTTCCTGAATCAAATCTGAAAGAGTGACACTCACTGCTGCTAACTGACCCCAAATCCTGGCTCCCTCATAACCTCTGTCTCTTCCAGAAAAATCTTATTTACTACTTTGGCCCTAGAAATCATAAATGACTATGATAGAATGTAGCTTTTAACAGAGGTGTAGAAGGCATGGTTTAATATCCAGTTTTGAGAATACAATTTTCATTTGTGTTTTATTGATGTTTATAGTTCTTTTAAGATTTATTGATTTATTTGGAAGTCAGAGTTACAGAGAAGGAGAGGCAGAGACAGAGAGAGAGAGAGAGGTTTACCATCTACTGGTTCACTCCCCAATTGGCAGCAGCAGCACAGCACCGACCCCTTATAGTTCTTTTCAAATCATTTTAAACTGTCTTTTTATTCATCTAGTACAGAGACAGAAGAATGGACACAGAGCTAACATAGCTGCGTATTCAAAGAGACAGGTTAAGGGGTTAAATGCCTTATATCATAGCATTTATACCTTAGATTAATTCTGGGGACAGTATTATCTGGAGTTTACAAAATAGAAACTGAATGGAAAGAGCTTAGAAAAGCATGGTGTTTTTTAATATCATAAAAAAGTCTAAGTTAAAGGCCAATCAAGGGGCCAGCACTGTGGCATAGCATGTAAAGCATTGACATTCCATATGGGTGGAGGTTGAACCCGGCTACTCTGCTTTCGATCCAACTCTCTGCTATGGCCAGGGAAAGCGGTGGAAGATGGCCCAAGTCCTTGGGCAGCTGCATCTGTGTGGGAGACCCAGAAGAAGCTCCTGGCTGCTGGCATCAGATCAGTACAGCTCGAGCCATTGTGACCAATTGGTGGGTGAACCAAAAGATGGAAGATGTCTCTCTGTCTCTCTCTCCCCTTCTACTCTGTGTAACTCTGACTTTCAAATAAATAAATAAATCTTTTTTAGAGAGCCAATCAACATATAACACTAGCTTAAAAATCTTTCTTTTCTCTTGGGTCTCAGTTTTTAAAATCTGATTTATCAAAAGGAAAAAATGTGAGTGAGATGAAGAGTACCTACAAAAATAATTTAATGTAATTACTTACTGTAATAATTTACTGTAATGATGTACTGTAATTTACTGTAATATTTTACTATAAAGAACCACATAGGATTATAACTTGTCTAGAAAACAAAGGAGATTCAAAGTTGCTATTATTTCATGGTTATTTTTTCTTATTTTTAATATCAAGATAGTATATAAATATTATGCACTCCTAGGTATTTGTGTGTTGTTTGATATGTTTTATTTTTTAATCAGAAATTCAAAGAGATAACTGGGTAACATGGAGTTCTGTGTTTCTGATTACTTCTCTCAATTAGAGATCATGGGATTAGAGTTAGTGCTAGATTAAGAATGCTTCAATCTTTATCCACTGACTTCACACCAGCATTTACTATGTTAAACAATATTCTTTGGGTAGATGGCTCTTTCTTGCCAGACTGTAAACTTCATGGGGTCTAGAAACATATTTGCTTTGACACTAAAACTCAGCATTTTGACAGTCAGTCTTTTAGTTGAATAAATACATGATATACAAAATAAATATTTCTGCCCCTCAAGAACTGCCTAAGAGAGAAGAAAATAGAAATCAATTTGATGACTCTCAGTATTAGGTGAATATATAATTTGTCATTCTGACATAAGCCTTGTCATAAAAAGGGCATATGAATAATCACACAGAGTTGAAGTGCATGAACACCTAGGGCCAAGTGGATTAAATGTTCAGCCTAGCTATGTAAGGCATTCCATGTCAATAGGAGAGGAAGGAGGAAGAGGGGAGGGAGTGTAGGTGGGAAGGTGGTTATGGTGGGAAGAATCACCATGCTCATTACTTAGCAGCAAAGAGAGAATCTGTGATCATTTGTTGCTTAAGAAAGGGTGATAGGCATTATTTAATTAAAATGCAGGCATCACTGTTCTCCTGTCTCTGAAATAGGAAGTCTATAACTCAGAATTCCTTGCTGTTTCATCAAAAACAATTCAAAACAAAAACCTAATTAAGCATAAGTGGAAGTTGTGCATTAGAAGTCTATTCTAATCTCTAGGAGGTTCAGGGGTTGGAAAATTCATCTAAAATCTTGCTGAAAAATGTCCCACACATTTTCCATGAACACTACCCTGAAGCATAAGCTTTTTAAAAAAAAGATTTATTTATTTGAAAGTCAGAATTACAGAGAGAGGAGAGGCAGAGAGAGAGAGAGAGAGAGAGAGAGAGAGAATCTTCCATCTGCTGGTTTACTCCCCAATTGGATGCAATGGCCAGAGCTGAGCTGATCCAAAGCCAGGAGCTAGGAGTTTCTTCCAGGTCTCCCATGTGGGTTCAGGGGTCCAAGGACATGGGCCATTTTCTACTGCTTTCTCAGGCCACAGCACACCTGGATTGGAAGTGGAGCAGGCTGGACTCCAACCGGTGACCATATGGGATGCTGGCACTGCAGGAGGCAGCCTTACCTGCTATATCACAGCACCAGCCCCCATAAGCCCTATCTTCTGCAGAACCAGCACCCCAGACACCAGCCACCACATGGCATCCCATGGCACATTCAACCCTGGCAATGTTCTGCAGCTCTTGCTCCTCTCCACTTTCACTGCAAGAATCTGCAACTCCTTGTTTTCATGCAAGTAATTCTGATTCAGATGATGCCCCTGACACAATTGGCTGGCAAGTGCCATGGCATGTGTCCATGGCCTAGCTAAATGCAAAGCTGGAACATTTTAAACTTTTCACTGCCATGGTGAGACACGGACTCCATCTAATGAAGTAGGGGATTTTTCAGGGAGTCTAGAGAATCAAATATGACAAAATGACAAATCATAACCAAAGAGTGCCATGGTACAGATGAAGAGAACCCAAAATGTATTTTTCTATCTTTTCTTTTCTGAGTTAAGTGCCTAAAAACAAAGCCAATGAGGGTTAAACAGACCCATTCTGAAAATTCCTTAACATCTTCATTTTCATCCAAATTAATATATTACTTGAAGGAAATAAATTTTACATAAATGAAAATGCAGTACCACAGACAATTGTACAGAACATAGCCCTTCAGTTAGCTTCACACCATCTGGGTCCATTAATGTGTTCTTCCAGAACCCAAGCTGCAGTACAATAGAACCACAGCCTCTGACATTCCTCCTCCACCCTGATGGATCTTGGGTTTTCCTCCCACCTCCCCTCTCCTGTGAATACATCAGTAGCAGGATAAATGGAATCCAAAGATACGATGATGTTATTTAACATGGAATAAACATAGTGTTTTAGTCAGTACAATCCTCAATACTACAATAATAATTCCGAGTTCACTGATTATGAAACTAAGTATATGAAATCTATTCCTAAGTAATCGTACTATCGAGAGCTGAATGTAGACTTTCAGAGGGAAAGAAACAGAGAATTGTGTAGACATGTGTATCTCTATAATAGAGATTTACCGCTGTACTTTATAGACAGTACACTATGTTTGTATTTTCTTGTTTTTTTTTTTTTTTTTCAGTCTGGAATAGTTTATTACATCCAGCTTGTCACTTTGGAAATTTTATGATTAGACACTAATATACAACAAATTTTGAATCCTTACAGACAATATAGAGCACCCTAGGCCCTCCCAAGGGCAGAAAACAGACCAAGAGCTCATAGACTAGCTGCAACTGCAAGAAGCAGATGAAGATATCGTCAGAAAGATACATATTCCTGCAGTGTGGCTGCTGAGCAGTTCTGCCCTTATGGATCTCATCTCTGTTTCAGATCGTTAAAGAAAGTTACATGCTTTCTGACATTTCTAAAGATTTCAATAATGAGAATCTAATATATGTTCACTATGCTAAGAGCTTCAGAACAGCCCAAAGATGTGGGCCATCTATTGCTTTCCCAGGCCATAGCAGAGAGCTGGATCAGAAGAGGAGCAGCTGGGACTAGAACCGGAGCCCATATGGGATGCTGGCACTTCAGGCCAGTGCTTTAACCTGCTGTGCCACAGCACTGGCCACAACGTAGTATTTCTAATAGAAGAGATGGTTAAGTCATTAACTCCTCTAAAATACAAGTATTAGTTTTGAAACTCTGATTCATTCATGAGAAAAACAAAAGGTTAATTTTCACTCTTTGCTTCTGGGTATGTAAATTTTCTTCTAAGAAATTAATCATGACTTTTACATCTCAGACCCTATTATGAGTAAGTAGAGAATATTGTGGGGTCATACGCTCATTCTATCAAAGGAACATTTCTCCAATTAAAGAAAACATTATGGGCATCCCATATGGGCACTGGTTTGAGTCCTTGCTGCTCCACTTCTGATCTAGCTCCTGGCTATGTCCTGGGAAAGCAGTAGAAAATGGCCCAAGTGCTTGGGCCCATGCACATGCATGGGAGAACTTGAAGTTCTTAGCTCCTGGCTTCAGATCAGCGCAGCTCCAGCCATTGCAACCAGCTGGGGAGTAAACCATCAGATGGAAGACCTCTCTCTCTCTCTCTCTCTCTCTCTCTCTCTCTCTGTGGGTGGGTGTTTGTAACTCTTTCAAATAAATAAACAAATCTTTAAAAAAAAAGCCAGGGGTCAGGGAAATTTCATCCAGGTCTCTCGCTTGGGTGCAAGACTCAAGGATTTCTACCATATTCTACTGCTTTCCCAGTATGTTTTCAGAGACCTGCATCAGAAGTAGAACATGCAATGGGGCCCATAGAGGATGCTAGTGCTGCAGGTGTTGCTATAACCCATTTTGCCACAGTGCTTGCCCCGTAACAATTTTTAATTCCTAGGAATTAACAGGGAAGAAAGAAGTATGGCAGGATACCTTTTTTAAAAAAATTTTATTCATTTGAAAAAGTTATATGGAGAGGTAGAGAGTGAGCTGATCAGAAGCCAGGAGCCAGGAGCTTTTTCTGGGTCACCCACATGAGCAAAAGGGCCCAAGGACTTGGGCCATCCTCTACTGTTTTCCCAGGTGCATTAGCAGGAGGCTGGACTGGAAGTGGAGCAGCTGGGACTCTACCAGCACTCATATGGGATGCCTGTATTTCAGGCCAGGGCTTTAACCTGATGTGCCACAGTGCTGGCTCCAACAGGTGACCTTTTACTCTCAATAATCTCTTCTTGGTATTGGCAGCAGTTTGTAATTTTTTGTTTATTTGCCTTCTTCTTAATCTATATTTTTAAAAAAATTACAAAAAGTTCCAGCACCCTGAGAACCTCCATCACAAGGGCATACAATCAGATGTTTGTCCAGAAAAGGGTGGTGTAGATACAAGGTGGAAAATGCAAGGTGAGTTGATTCATCTTTCTCAGGCTGTGGTTTCCATGGGCAACTTTTACAACCAACTGCCTTATTTGTTCCTCTTCCACAAAGTGGAAAACATGTTAAGTCATCCTATTTAGCCAAAAGCCAGTGGCAGCACTTCAATACGTCATCAATCCAGGGCCAGCATTGTGGCACAAAGGAGTAAGTTGCCAGCTGCAACAGCAGCATGCCTTATGGCACTGCTTTGAGACTCACCTCCTTCACTTCTCGTCCAGCTCTTTGCTTGGGAAAGCAGCAAAGATTGCCCAAGAGTTTGGGTTCCTGCACCCACATGGGGGACTGGGACAGAGTTCCAGGGTCCTGGCTTCGGCCTGGCTCACCCCAGCTATTGTGGCCATCTGGAAGTGAGCCAGCAGATGAAAGATAGATCTCTCTCTCTCTCTCTCTCTCTCTCTCTCTCTCTCTCTTCCTTTTACCTAAACATACATTACATACATAAATGAAGATGCATCAATGTAGCAACCTTTTGAGGAAAAGTCTTCTGATTATTGCAGGTACTGTCTCAATGCATAAAAATATTCAGACACAAAAATTATAAACTGATTTATATTTATATTTCTCAACCACATACTTTTCAGAAAAAATTGTCTGCCACTCAGCATCAGGTATCAGTCTGAAAGCATTCATTAAAAAATCAAGTAATTTAACTAAACACAAAAACCTCTAGTATAGGCTGCATATAAACCAGTGGCTTCCATGGGTATACACAGATTGATTTTTGTTAATTTACAGGGATCACTGCACTTCCCTGGCATGGAGCTGTCTGAAGAGTTTAAACACTGATGGGTGTGGCATTATTTCTGATATTTGCTTATTATCCAGAGTGCATTTATTCAATATATATCATGAACTCCACACTCTATATATAAATCTATTTCAAATATGTAGATATTTAATGGTACTTACACACTTAAAAACTGAGCTAATCCTCCTAAATTCTCTCTGGAATAGCTATGCCTTTGACATTGCCTTTTTTCACACATATGGAAATGCATAATATGCTTCTGTATGGTACTTCAGAATTTATAAAAGGCTTTTCAGGTTAGATTTACATAACATCATGTGAAAGTGGCCAAAGGACACAGTCTTCTCATTACAGAGGGGAGAGGTATGAAGTGACTCTCTGAACAGTTACTCAGATTCTGTCAATCAGGTTCAGAACCTTCTTAGGTATCAGATACACATCTAGATTTTTTCCCTACTGTCTCTTTGTCAGAATTCCCAGCTTATGAGTGAACTTCAGTCTGAATGAATGCTATTATTCAAGGTTCTAAGTGAAAAAGTTACTGAGGTTTGTATTGGTGAGTAAAGCATGTATCTAAATGTTACTTGTATTTAATAATAAGTATTGAATCATGAAACTGAATATAAGATTATGCAAATTTTTAAGATGAAGAGCATATATTTAAAACCACATTCTTACATTTTGCAAACGTGTTGAAACACCTTACTGGAGCATGTGTTTGGCATAGTGGTAAAGCCTTCCACATCCCAGTCAGAATGCCCAGGGCTCAAGCCCTAGCCCTGCTTCTGCTTCTGGCTTCCTGCTAACAGAACCCTGGGAGGCAGCAGCTGATGGCTCAAGTACTTGAGTCCCTGCCACCTGTGTGGGAGACCCACACTGAGTTCCTGGCTTCAGCCTGACCCAGCTCTGGTTGGTGCAGACATTTGAGGAATGAGCAATAAATGGAAGGTCTCTCTCTGCCTTGCAAATAAACAAAAATAAATATACAGACATTTACTTAAGGTGTCTTGTTCACATCTAAATGATTTCCCTTTTCACAGTAAAATGCCTAACTGTCCTCTTTAGTAACAATGCATGTTTTGCTCTCCATGTCCACTCCTGAGCTCCAAGTACTGGCAGCTCACCCTAGCATGCTGACTGGTTCCAATGTTCAAGTACTCATCTCCCATTCTCTTTTGGTGGGTCTACCGGAAAGAAAGGAGAGTATCTACAGTAGTTAATATCTTACTGTTGCTCTTGCTGTCCACCTGCAGGCCTGAAGGATGATCAGCTGAGTACACACTGTGATGTTCTGGATGTAGTTTCCAAACTTCAGTCACTTTGCAGCGGAGGGACTCTGTCCTCGTCAATCACCTGATAGCCTGCAGGAGTAGGGAGAAGCTGTGTTTGAAGAATTCACAAATACAGTGCATTGAAGCCAACCACTACCACCCCCACCACACCCCTACTTCAGGGTTCTGGCAAATCCCAAACCAGGAGTTTGGGACCAGGAGTGGTTCAGGAGGTGACCTCAACTCCTTACTCTGAACAGCTCCAAAGTGCCTGGTGCACCCAGCGGGAGCTCAGCGCCTCGACCTCCCGCCCTCCTGCCCTTGCCACCAGGACGCCCGGCTCCCAGAGCCTCCAGAAGGCCTGCAGCAGACCCGCAGGTCCAGGCGCACTGGGTTGTGCATCCAGAGCAAACCCAAAATACAGGCCCAGCTCAAGTGTCACCTCCCCACAAAGTCTCTGTATCCTACTCCCTCCCGGAAGGCTGCGGGCCAGCACTCAGAACTGGGAGTCGCGGCATTTGGGGTTCACTCATGCTCCCATGAAGGAAGATGCCCCATGGGAACCCCGCTCCACCTGTGGGCAGGGCTGGGGAAGGAGGGCCGAGTCAGCCTCCACCCTAGGACTGCAGCCTGGGAAAGTCCAGGGCCCCAGCGCCCTTGCCGGGCATGGGGTCTCACTAAGTGTACTCTGAGCCAGGGCCTCAGCCATCAGCAGCTCTCTTGGTTCCAGAATCTGCTGCAGGACAGCTCAGGCTCCGCCCAGCGGGGGAACCTCGGGCCAATCCTTCCTGCCCTGGGGCAGGACCAGTGCTGCCAGACCCGCCCCATGTAGGCTGGCTATAAAGGCGGTGGTCATTGTTGGGCAGCTGGTAGTTGCAGTGTAGGCCGGTGATGTGGGTCGTTTAGCTTCTTGGCTGTTTTGTACCTTGGGGCTAGAATGCAGGTGGAGGCCCCAGAGTCAGGAGGATCAGGAGAAGAAGAGACAGACCTGGTGAGTGCGACTGCCCACCTCTCCCACCGGCCCTGCTGGCTGAGGCTTGCAGCACGTGCTGCACTTGGGGAAGTAATGAAGGCCAAGTCTCATCAGGAAAACCAAGTGTGCGGTGCTGATTTACTCACTGACACAGCATCTGTGTGGTCTGCATGGGCAGACAGGGGGAAAGGTTTCGTAGGAGGGCGCTGTTGGCACACTGGGCCGCATGCAGCTGCCTGCTATAGGCATCCAGGGCAGCAGAGTCCTGCAGGGTCCCTAGAGTCCTGGCCATGCTGTGCCTTCCATCATCCACCCTCCTGCACTGATGCTGGGGGAAGTGCTTCTGCGGTTCATATCTCATTGGAATCCATGGTCATTTTCTCATGATGGGATGATCTCACACAGTGACAATCATGGGACAAATCACTGTTCTGCGGCATCTTCCTACCAGGAGCATTGCAGGTAGACAGGGGGCAACGGGTGACCAATGGCACCTCCTGTGCATGGTCTCTGGCCCATCCAGGACCGAAGGTGGAAAGGAAAGGAGAGGAGCCGGCTCAAGGCAGTTCTGCTGTGGGTTCCATCAGGTGCAAAATGTCTCCTGATTGCGGTTAACCTTGCAGGGAAATTGTCTCCTTTTTTGGGCCAGAGACAGCATCTGCTTTATTAGCTGTGCAGTGTATTGATAATTAAAATTTGGGCAGTCCTATCTTTAGTCCTCAGAGCGTAGTTACATTCTGAGGAACTGATGAAACTGCTCAGTACTTCGGGGCTGAGTGTAATATTAGATGGGCAAGCCTGTTGTTGGCTTTTGGTTTATAGCTATTGGGCAACTTTATTTGGTAAAAATGCATTCAGGCTCAGTAGTGTATTCAAGGATAACCACTTAGTGAATTGTATTTTTTTTAAGAATAAGAGTATTGAAGACCAGGTTGAGCTACCTATGGCAAAACTCCACCATTCCTGGGAAGGCCACAATTGGCAAGAAAAGCAGGTAGCAAGCTTTCATCAAGTAAGTTGAGATTCCTGTGTTTGCAATCTGAAGAGCTCACTGCTGAGCTGGGAGGGGAACTGCTCTGAGCACAACTCATTAGAGAACTGCTCTTGCAGACCTTCCCCTAAGGAAGCACTGTTGTGGTCAGAAGCATTCCAGGAGCTGCTGGCCAGCAATTGTGAATTAGGCTTGAATTGAATCCATTGCAAGTATCACAAGAGTGCAGAAAGGCTGTGTCCTCAAATCAGCAGCTCACCAGGGAGAATTTGACTTAACCTAGAAGGTCTGTTTATCTCTGTTTATTTCTCAGCATATTCACATCAGGTGGGGAAGATAAATCAGCCTTCAGCTCTGCAATGGCAGTGCTCTTGGTTGAGGCTGAGGATGCTTTTCATTGCATGCAGTGTTTGCAAGAGACTTAGTTCCCTGAGGATTTATGCCTCTCCTGTAAATACATTTTTGGCACTAAAACAAACTGAAGTATTTCTGTTTTAGTACTATGGAATCAACTGAAGTATTTTACCTACAGGCATCTTTGTCTTTAAAGAGCTAAATCCGCAGGATTACAGGGTTGAGTAAAAACTAGAGAATAGCTAATCCTAGTACTAGAAAAGTACAAGGGATTATTTGATCATTAGCTTCCTCATATTCCTCATGTTTCTTTTTATTTTTCTACCTTCTCTTCCCTACATACAGATGGTCTGGCTGTATTGGAGGCTTTTCTAAAAACTGAATTCTGTGAAGAAAATATAGGCTACTGGCTGGCTTGTGAAAACTTCCAAAAAAGATCCACCCACCCCAGAAGCCATCCTTATATCCAAGATAAATATATACACTCTTCTTAGAAAAAGGCCCAAAAGAGGTAAGACACAATTCCTCATTTCAGCATAAAGAGTACACTCTTGACATCAAGATGCAGCAAAAGAAGTAAAGAGATAAGACTAAAGCAAGGGCCAGGGAATCTGAAAAGCTTCCTCTCCTGGTGTCCTGTCTTTCAAATAAGTCTCCCCAGACCTGGCAGGTGGAGCTCATCACACATTACAGCTTCTGATTTTCACTTTCCAAGAGCAGAGCCCCCTTCTCTAACAAAGGATAATGAGTGATCTTTGTTTCAGATGAACATGCTTTCAAACCAAAACTCTTATTATCCAAAATATACAAGAAGCTATGACTCCCAGCTTTACAACTGCCTGGAAAAGGGTGTATTGCTTGATGGAGAATAACTTTCTGAAGTTGTATTTATTTGCAAGGCATAGTTACAGAGAGAAAAAGAGAGGGAAAGACAGCGGTCCATCTGCTGACTCACTCCCTAAATGGCCACAATGGCCAGGGCAGGGCCAGGCTGAAGCCAGCAGCTTCCTCCAGGTCTCCCATGTGGGGGCAGAGGACCAAGTGCTTGGGCCATTCTCTGCTGCTTTACCCAGCAAGGAGCTAGGGAAGAAGTAGAGCAGCTGGGAGTCAAACTGGCATCCATGTGGGATGTTAGTACTGCAGGCAGCAGTGTAACTTGCTATGCCACAACACCAGCCCCCAGAAAGAACTCTTATCCCTGGTCTTTCTTTTGAGTCAGAATGCTCCCAGGACTTGTGTTGAAAACCAGAGATCACCACAGAACCCCATGAGAAGAAAAAGGAGCCCCAGAGTAGAGGACATGTTCTGTTTCCTAAGGCAGAAGTTTTTGACTGCCAGAGACAAACATTCAGTTCAGCCTGGGTGTTTGGGAAACATCCCTCACAACTGTTGATTCCAGTTCAGGTAGTAAATCAGGAAGCTGGTGACTGTCCAGGAGATGCCTGTATGAGAACAGCTTCCACCACCGTGAAGACACAGGCAGGAAATACGTGGTCTGAGTGGGGTGGGTCTCACTGGAAAAGCAGGACTCTGAGATGGAAGATAATGCAATGGAATGCTGTTGTTCTAGACTCACTTAAAATCAATAGGTCTGGGATTCTGTGGCCTTAGCTACCTAGCTCTACATCTTTCCTTAAATCCATCCATATTACCACATGGTTTTAATTCTAGGTTTTAAGTCCAAACTAATGTAATATGTTTATTATGTAGAATCATCCATTCTATTGTTGTGTATTGCTGAAGCTGAAGTGATGTTTGAATTGTTAAATGGTATATAAAATAGTGAGTGCTCATGTGTAGAAAACCACAGTGGCTGTTCCAGTGTCAAAAACTCTTGAAGGCAGTTAAGCTTTGAAGTGGTCTTTGAATATTTGAATACATTTATTTTGATAACTAATGTCATTGAATACTCAGAGTCCAGGTGTGAGTTGATTTGATTTTGGTAACTGGAAATATGACCAACATAAGATCTTTGTAGTAGAGAAGAAGCATGCATTACTGAATCTGTTCAGGGATCACAAAGTGACCTGAATTGACCAGTTTGGGGTGGAAATCCCTAAGGCACGACTGAGCCTGGGCCGGGCTGCTGTCGGTGGGGCAGAAGGAGAGGGGAGATGCCTGGGACCTGTGGGCCAAGGCTGCAGGTGTTCCTATTGGCCCCTGGTCACCCGTGGGGCCTCAGCCCCTCTCACAATGGAACCGCACATGCACCTCAGATCGTTTTTACCCCTAATTCCACTTTAAAGAAAAGTTTATCAAGGCTGGCACCATGGTTTGGGGGTGCAACCAGAACTGCAGGACCTGCATCACAGTTGCTGATTGAAGTCCTTGCCGCCCAAATTCCTGTCCCACTCCAGCCAACAGGTGCAGTGGTGATGGACAGGTGCTTGGACCCCACACCACATGGGAGAACTGGAAGGGGGCTCATCGGCCTTCAACCTCACCCAAACATTGGGGGATCAAACCAGCAGATCGAAGACCCCTGTCTCTATGCCTTTCAAATAAATCTCTTAAAATAAATAAAAAAGAAATGCAAAAATAAAAAGAACCAGCTAAATAGAAGTGAACTGTATGGAGACAAACACCAATATTACATTACTCAACTCTCCACTGCTCCAATGAACAAAGAAGACAAATAAGAGGGATATAGGCCTCCCCTTTTTTGTTATGCTTCCCTTGGTTCTAACTAGCATGGGCTTGCAGAAAATGCACAAGGAATCCATTCTCTTCTGTGGTCAATACATGATCTCAGAATTTCCCTTATTCATTTGCCTAACAGATTTTGATTATGTTACTCTAGGTAAAGGGAAGGCAACAAAACTGCCCTTTTCCCCCATTTTAAAAATCTATTATTTATTTGAAAGGCAGAGTTACAGAGAAGTGGTAGAGACAGATCTTCCATCTGCTGGTTCACTTCCCAAATTGGCCTCAGCTGAGCCAATCTAAAGCCAGGTGCTTCTGCCAGGCCTCCCACATGAATGCAGTAGTTCAAGCACTTGGGCCACCTTCTGATGCTTTCCCAGGCGCATTAGCAGGGAGCTAGATTGGAAGTGGAGCAGCTGGGACTTGAATCAGCACCCATATGGGATGCTGGCACAGCAGGCCATGGCTTTCCCCACTGTGTTGGTACTGTGTGTGTGTGTGTGTGTGTGTGTATGTATTTTTATTTCAAAGACTCATTTATTTATTTGAAAGGCAAGGTTAGAGAGGGAGAGACATAAGAAAAGAGATCTTTCAACCTCTGGTTCACTCCCCAAATGTCCACAACAGCAGAGGCTGGGCCAAGCCAAAGCCTTGAGGCTGAACAGCAGATAATCTTTAGTTATTAATTTAAAATGAATAGGCTGTAGCTGGTGCTGTGGCATATAAGGTGAAGCCACCATCTGCAGTGCTGGCATCCCCTATGGGCACTGGTTCATATCCTAGCTGCTCTGCTTCTAATCTAGCTCCCTGCTAATGTGCCGGGGAAAGCAGCAGGAGATGGCCCAAATACTTGGGCCCCTGAATCCATGTGGGAGACCTGGAAGAAGCACCTGGCTTTGGATTAGCCCAGCTCCAGCTGCTTGCAGCCATGTGGGGAGTAAAACAGCATACAGAACATCTCTGTCTATTTCTGTGTCTCTCTCTATAATTCTGTCTTTCAAATTAATAAATAAATCTTTAAAAAGGGTTTATTAACATATACTATAATCCAATCCAGGAACAGTAAGAGAAGCATTAAATATTGCTACC
Organism: Oryctolagus cuniculus; assembly: GCF_051225735.1. NCBI lineage: Eukaryota > Metazoa > Chordata > Mammalia > Lagomorpha > Leporidae > Oryctolagus > Oryctolagus cuniculus. The sequence goes on from NC_142879.1 coordinate 84,665,183, forward strand.
TATATTTTTATTTATTTTTTATTTTTTAATTTTTTAAACTTTTATTTAGTAAATATAATTTTCCAAAGTACAGTTTATGGATTACAAAGGCTTCCCCCCCATAACTTCCCTCCCACCAGCACCCCTCCCATTTCCCACTCCCTCTCCCATTCCATTCATATCAAGATTAATTTTCAATTATCTTTATACACAGAAGATCGATTTAGTTTATATTAAGTTAAGATTTCATCAGTTTGCAGCACACAGAACATAAAGTGTAAAATACTGTTTGAGTACTAGTTATAGCATTACTTCACATTGGACAACACATTAAGGACAGAGATCCCACATAAGGAGTAAGCACACAGTGATTCCTGTTGTTGACTGAACAATCTGACACTCTTGTTTATGGCATCAGAAATCTCCCTGGGCTCTAGTCATGAGTTGCCAAGGCTATGGAAGCCTCTTGAGTTCACTGAGTTCGATCTTACTTAGACAAGGTCATAGTCAAAGGGGAAGTTCTCTCCTCCCTTCAGAGAAAGGTATCTCCTTCTTTGATGGCCTGTTCTTTCTACTGGGATCTCACTCACAGAGATCTTTTATTTAGGTCCTTTTTTTTTTCTTTTTTGCCAGAGTGGCTTTCTGCTGCTCCTCCGCATGCGGAGGAGCCACACCGGACCGGATGCTTGTTGTTCCCTTTTTTTACAAGTCCTTTCTATAGTAAAGTAAGAATAAGTAAACAGCAAACTCCCAAAGCAAGAATGAGTAGAGAGAAGTGAGAAAGAACAAAGTAACGAACTTCCCCGCGAACTCTCCAACGCACTCTCCAACCAACCCACACCACCATGCCATCTCTCTCCTCCTATATAGTCCTCTCCACCAATCCGTGCTCTGCTACCCACACGCCAAGCGCGCCGCTCTCCTCCAATCAGGAGCGGCTCTTGCAGCTTATCAAGTTGGTAAGGGGCAGCTGGGTAGAAGCTGTACACTCCTCTCCCAGCACCACATTGTGGGAGAGCAGATGCATAGAATAAGTCTTAATTCCAGTAACAGTATAGTCTGAGTTGCTCCCCACAGATCCCCCTTTCTTTTTATTTTTTTGGCGTTGATACGCGCGTGTGTAAAGTTTAGCGTGATCGTCATGCTATTGACTGTCTTGTTTGTCGTGCTACTTCAGAGTTCATTGAAAAATGTCCCATATTCAAGATCCCAGGGATTGGTTATTCATTGTTTTTCTTCCTCAAATAGAGTTTTTTTTTTTCTCACTTTTTTTTTATTTATTTATTTTTATTTTTGACAGGCAGAGTGGACAGTGAGAGAGAGAGACAGAGAGAAAGGTCTTCCTTTGCCGTTGGTTCACCCTCCAATGGCCGCCGCTGCAGCCGGCGCACCGCGCTGATCCGATGGCAGGAGCCAGGATCCAGGTGCTTTTCCTGGTCTCCCATGGGGTGCAGGGCCCAAGCACCTGGGCCATCCTCCACTGCACTCCCTGGCCATAGCAGAGAGATGGCCTGGAAGAGGGGCAACCGGGACAGAATCCGGCGCCCCAACTGGGACTAGAACCCGGTGTGCCGGCGCCGCTAGGTGGAGGATTAGCCTATTGAGCCACGGCGCTGGCTCGAGTTTTTTTCTTCTAGCTCTTCTGCTGGTAGGTTTACCAACCGAATTCTTCTCTCAGGGGTCCATATTGGTTGTGCCGCACCTGTGGAAAAAAACAAACGGCGCCTCGTATTCTTCTGAGTAAGGGGAATGGGCCTTTCCATTGGTTGTCCTGTAAATCCTTCCACATTACCCACTGTATTGATTCCTTATCAGCTGATTGAGCATGCATTTCTGCAGGTGTTTTACCGTTCTTTTTCTTGTTCAAAAAATTAATTGTATAAAGAGCTAGGGCCAAGGCATCCTTGTTGGATGTGGCCATTTCCCCTATTCCCCCTTTTTGTTTAATTATTAAATTTTTTAAATATAAGTGAGTGCGTTCTACCACAGCTTGCCCTTGTGGATTGTATGGAATACCGGTAATATGGGAGATTCCGAATTCTTTCAAAAATGCAGCAAAACGAGTTGATGTATATGCTGGGCCGTTATCCGTTTTGATCACATGAGGAACTCCCCAGGCTGCAAAAGCCTGCAAGCAGTGTTGGATTACTTGTTGTACTCCTTCTTTATTCATGGCTGTGGCCATAACTACACCTGAATATGTATCTACAGTGACGTGAACACAGCTTTGTCGCCCAAAAGAGGGGATATGTGTAACGTCCATCTGCCAGATATGTCCTGGTTTAAGGCCACGGGGATTGGCTCCCGCAGGAATCTTTGGAACTATGGTAACAACGCACTTTTCACAGGATCTAATAATATCTTCTGCTTGCTTGCGGGGAATATTAAATTTAAAACTTAAAGTGTGGGTGTTAACATGCCATTTAGAGTGATATTCTTTAGCTTGTTCCAAAGCGGTGCATGCAAGCAAGAATCTTGAATAATGATCTGCCATCATGTTTCCTCGAGTAAGTGGGCCAGGTAAATTAGAATGAGCTCTTACGTGGCCTATGTAAATAGCATGCTCTCTTTGATTTAATAACCCCTGATTTTCACTTAAATAAGAATAGACTGAGGAGGATTTAAGAATAAGGCACTGTGTAGCAAGCATCTGAACTGCATTCACCACATATGCACTATCAGACAAAATATTCATGGGTGCGCTCTCTCTGCGTAATACTGTTGCGATAATAGCTAATTCTGCATGTTGTGGAGAAGGGGATGCTGTTAAGACAAAATATCGTTGATTGTTAAATATAGCTGCTCCTGTTCCGCCTTTAGCTCCATCCGTAAATATGGTAACTGCCCCTTGAATTGGATCCCTTCGCACCTTCTGCACCCGTTTTATTGAAACCTGTGTGCAGAAGTTAACAAATGGATGGCGAGGGTAGTGATTGTCAATCTCTATTTGTAGAATGAGAACTATGTATGCCCATTGCCAGCATTCCCTTGTAAAGGCTTCTACTGCCTCTTGAGCAAAGGGAACTACACATCGTTTTGGAGTCTTCCCCACCATTTCTGTCACCTTTTTTATTGCTGTTAATATCAAATCAGCCACCGCTATGCCTTGGGTGTATAGTACACGCGGTGCATGTGAATGTGGGTATACAAACAACAAGGGTCCTCCTTGCCAAATGACTGTGAAGGGATACAGCTGTTCCATAAAAATTAATATTTCTAGGGCTTGTTGTGGATCACATCTTTCCATCTGCATTGCTTTAATTTGTTTTTTGATTTTCTGTAACGCCAAGCGGGCTTCTTTTGTCAATCTACGAGGGGAATCAAGCTGGGCATCTCCTTCTAAAATATTGAATAATGGCATCATATCTTCGGTGGTTAATTTACAATAGGGCCTCAACCAATTTAAATTGCCACATAATTTTTGGAAGTCATTAAGGGTCTGCAACCCATCTATTGCAATTTCAAATTCTAATGGGGTCACCTTTTCAGAAGTTACTTAAAGCCCTAAGTACTGTACTACTTCCCCTTTTTGTATCTTCTCTGGCGCTACTTGTAACCCAACTTTTTCCAAATATAATAGCAGCAGCTTATATGCTTCCATAAGGTGACTTTCACTTTCAGCCGTTATTAACAAATCATCCATGTAGTGTAAAATTTGTACTTTTGGGCACTGTTGTCGAACCGGCTCTACTGCCTGGTCAACATATAGCTGGCATATGGCAGGACTGTTAGTCATTCCTTGGGGAAGCACCTTCCATTCATATCTTTTGTCGGGACCTTGATGATTAATGGAAGGTACGGTGAAAGCAAACCTCTGAATGTCTTGTTCATGTAGAGGTATGCTAAAAAAGCAGTCCTTCAGATCGAGTACTATTAATGGCCAATGCTTTGGGATCATAGTAGGAACCGGGAGTCCGGGTTGTAATGCCCCCATGGATTGCATTTGCTGATTAACAGCCCGTAAATCATGCAACAACCGGTATTTCCCCGATTTTTTCTTTATCACGAATATTGGTGTATTCCATGGGGAGGTTGATGGTTGCAAATGGCCTGCCTCTAATTGTTGTAACACTATATCATTTACCGCAGCCAACTTTTCATGGGTAAGGGGCCACTGTGGTATCCACTTTGGCTTGTTGTCCAGCCATGACAATGGCAGCGGCTGCATCTCAGTGGCCCCCACGAAAAACCCGTGTCCTGTCTTTTAAAATCGCCTTTGGGCTGGGCTAGGTCCCTTCTGCCTTCTCTGGAGCCTAATCCTCTCTCCTGATATCCCTTTTTATACATAATACGCCGTCCTGTAGAACTCTCCAATTGGTCCTCATTTGTTAATGTCAGTCCCAATTGTTCTAAAATGTCTCTTCCCCATAATGTGATGGGGAGTGCACTAACATAAGGTTGCACATTTCCCTTGTTCCCTTCTTGATCCTGCCAATGAAGCACCTGAGCACTTCTTGATGGTGTCATGGCCGCACCTAGGCCTACTAAAGTATTATCTCCTGGCTGAAGGGGCCATGACTTCGGCCAATCATTTTCTGAAATTATACTTACATCTGCACCTGTATCTAGCAGGCCCTGAATCGACTTTCCTCTAATGGTTAAGGTCCACAGAGGTCGATCTGCTAAAGATAGGGACAAGGCTGCAAATTTCTCCCCTTGGGGTCCGTGAACATCCTGTGCTCCAATCATGATCAGCATTTGAGCCACAGGTTCTTCTGGCTTGATTTGAATAATACCCTTTGTAGATTGTATTAGCACTTTTAACTTATCAAAAGGTAATTGAATGACTCCGGTAATGACCATTAGACCTCTTAAAGCATTTGTTTCTTTTCCTATGATTATTCCAAGTCCCTTATGCTCCACTGAAATTGTTTCTGCCCTCACCTCTATGGCTTGTGGCCCCATTTGAGGTGTTAGTACCGAATATTCGGTGTCTCGTAACTCTGCGCAGTAAATATTTGGTTTTTGTATTGTTGGGACCGTGGCACCCACCGATTGTTTTGGCCCCAGGGTGCAGGGGCCCACATTCCGTTTTTTTGCTGTTGTCCATATACACCTGATCTTCTTATGGGGCCCGGCTCATTTGGCATCCTCAGGGGATTGCCTGCGCTATTCATTTTAAAGTAACATTCACTGACCCAATGATTCCCTCTTCTACAGCGTGGGCAAAGGCCTGGTCTTCTCGAGTTCTCTATGCCCTGCCGATCTCGGGCTGGAAATTTCGCCCTACATTCCCTCATTAGATGCCCTTCTCGACCACATCTAAAGCATTTTCGTCCCCTCATGTTCTGTCTAAATTGTCGGGTTACAGCTACTGCAGCATGTGATCCAGAAGCTACATCATCCATGACATCCCTACAGATTTTCAAAAAGGTAGGGATGTCTTTATGCTGCCATTTTCTAAGAGCTTCACGACATGTTTTATTGGCCTGTTCATACGCCAATCTTCTGACTAAGGGCATTGCTTCTTCCACAGTTTCAAAAATGTTTCCTGCTGCTTCCATTAATCTGTTCACGAAGTCAGCATAAGGTTCAGTAGGGCCCTGTACTATCTTAGTTAGGCTGTGTCTTATTTCTCCTTTTCTGGGTATCACCTTCCAGGCTCTTCTTGCTATCTCTCTCACTTGTAAGAGGACAGCTGTTGGTAATCGGGCCTGCTCATCGGGATTGGCAAATCGCCCTTCTCCATTAAACATTTCCTCATCCCATGCTTGATTCCCTGCTTGATAGTTCTGCTTTGAATATTCTCGCGTGAATTCTTTATAAGCAGCTAACCATAAGAGGAAGTCACCCCCGCCCAACACCGCCTTTACTAAGTTTCTCCAATCCTCGGGTATTAGGCCTTGCTGCCCAATGTTATCAAGGATTGCCTGAGTGTAACTTGCATGGGGCTCATACAATTGTACTGATTGTTGCAACTCTTTAAGTAATTTATGGTCAAGAGGCGTCCAACCCCTGTTTCCCTGTTGATCCTGAATTACAGGAAACACCTGGCCTGGTTCCTGGTACTGCTCCCAAGCAGGTTTTCTATAAACAGCTCCCCTTTGCTTGCTTTCGGTTCTCGGCCTTTCTATCTCCTCCTGCAAAACTACTCCCTCCATCACTCCTTTTTCCTCCTCCCACTCTTCTTCAATCTCATGTGGAAAAAAGGGGCTTTTCTTTACAGGAGGAAACTTTGGTAGTACTAATGGGCGATACCGGGGTGGTGATTCATCCTTTATGGTTGAATTTGCCAGTCTTGTAGGGCCAGGATATATTCTTGGCATCTCTCTCGGGGGCAAGGTTCCCTCTTCAGCTTCCTTCTCCCCCACGTAAGCTTCCTGGCTCTCTAAATCCTTCTTTGATTTTCTTCTCACCTGTTTGTTACAATAGCTGCTCGCCTGGCTGCCCTGCCATAATTCTTCCTGCAATTCACTCCCCTCATTAAGCAACAACTCGATCCCTTCCGTGGGGTCCTGAAGCACCTGATCAATGAGTTGCCACAGCTTCAGCACTTCTATCGATTCCCCAGCCTCACGTAATTTCCGTCCCACCTGCCTCCACTGCTGTAGAAACCAGGGGGACATCTCCACGACTGCTCTTACGAATGCATGAATTTTCCTGCCCCCTCGTTTCCCTCGCTTAGAAGAAAAGCTGCGAGGAGGTGGGGAGTAGGAAGAGAGAGAAACCACATTCAGCCCACAATGGATGATCTTTAGGGAGAAATAGAGAATGGTGCCTAGCAGTTGGAAGAGGTAGCCAGTGGGCAAAGAGTAGCCAAAGAACTCCATTGTCTGTACCGTCTGTGACATGTTGGAGCGGTGGGCGTAATGGAAGACTGAGTCTCCCAGACGTTCCCAGTTAATACCTCTTTCCTAGCTTCTAATTTTCTTCCCCCATGGCTTTTTTCCTGGGTTCTAACTAGCTTTTCACCGGCACTCTTTCCGTCCGGCCTTCCCCTAGGCTCTTTGCTAGTCTCTCTCTCCGGTAATTTCCCACTTCTTCCCGTTTTTTCCCTCCTAGGTTTCCTATCTGAGTCACGGCACCATTTGCTGCTCCTCCGCACACGGAGGAGCCGCACCAGACTGGACGCTTGTTGTTCCCTTTTTTTACAAGTCCTTTCTATAGTAAAGTAAGAATAAGTAAACAGCAAACTCCCAAAGCAAGAATGAGTAGAGAGAAGTGAGAAAGAATGAAGTAACGAACTTCCCTGCGAACTCTCCAACGCACTCTCCAACCAACCCACACCACCATGCCGTCTCTCTCCTCCTATATAGTCCTCTCCACCAATCCGTGCTCTGCTACTCACACACCGAGCGCGCCGCTCTCCTCCAATCAGGAGCGGCTCTTGCAGCTTATCAAGTTGGTAAGGGGCAGCTGGGTAGAAGCTGTACGCTCCTCTCCCAGCACCACATTGTGGGAGAGCAGATGCATAGAATAAGTCTTAATTCCATTAACGGTATAGTCCGAGTTGCTCCCCACAGCTTTCCATACCTAAAATACTCTCATGGGCTCTTCAGCCAGATCTGAGTGCCTTAAGGGCTGATTCTGAGGCCAGAGTGCTGTTTAGGACATCTGCCATTCTACAAGACTGCTGTGTATCGCACTTCCCATGCTACCTATATTTTATATAGTCTAAGTATTGTATAAACTAAAATATACAACACTAGGAGTATGCTATCAGTAATTACACTACCAATCTCAGTGATTATAAATAAGAATTTTAGCAACTATACTGATTCTGAACAGTGATTCAATGTTTCTGTTTTTAAATTTAAAAATGCCCCTGAACTTGAATGTTTCTGTGTAGCTCCTCATAGAACTACAAGCCTTAGAAGTTCTATGCTGTTTAACATTTCATCTTCAGTGCCAACTTGATTTTTACACTGCCAGTTTATAAAACACTTCACAGTCATGTGAACCTTACCATAAGATAGGACTGTGTAGAATAAATCCTTTAACTACAAAGACAATCTTATCTCACAAGGGAGGAAGATCCAGAGGGGTCAAATGACTTGCTAATGTCACTTAGCTCTGTTGGCACAGAAACAAGGAAAGCTCTCAGCTTCCTGCCACCTCCCCTTACACCACCTGCCTCAACTAGAGGAGCCTGTAATTTTAAGGATGCTCAGGTCCCATGAGTTTAAATGAATTTTTCAAGGTTACATGACAAGTACCAAAGCCAGAAGTAAAAATTATTGCTTCCATCTTTCTCTTCCTTGTCCACAATGGAAGTTTGATGTACACTTATGCATTATTCAAATATCATTTACAACCAAGAAGCATTATTTTTCCCCAAAAATAACAATGACACTACTTTTTCCATTGAGGAAGTTATTTTAATGGATCATGCAAACATACTTGTTTTGTTTTTTACTTTGAGATGCAAAGAAATGAACAAGTAGACAGAGAAGTGGTATTCACCCTCTAGTTAACTGCTGAAATGTCCACAGCAGTCAGGGCTGGCCCAGGAGCAGGGAACCTAATCATCTGCTAGCTACCAGGGTCTACATTATCTGAAAGTTGGAGTCAGGGGCTGGAACCGGGAATCAAACCCAAAAACTCCAATGTGGGACACAGACATCTGAACCATAAGGCTGCACCCTGGCTTCCAGACTTGTTTTGTCACCAGTCCTCTGAAAATTAAAGTTAATTACAACCTGAAATCCAAGACTAAGTAGTCCTCAAGTGTGTGTGTCTATGCAAGTTTATGCATGAGAGTTACTTAGGTTGCCCAAGAGTCTGCAGTTTAGAGAGAACAGAAGAGTGAAACATGTGTCAGAGGATGTCAGCATTGGAGAGGTGGCTGTGCTCTAGTCAGAGGCTGAGGAGGACAAGTCCACAGAGAGCAGCAGCACCAAGGGAGAATGCTATACTAGCAAGTAAGGAGAAAAAATGTTGAAAAACAAATATGTGAAAAGGATTTATTTATCTGGAAGACGGAGTTATAAAGAAGGAGAGACAGGGAGGGGGAGAGAGAGATCTTCCATCTGCAGGTCAACCCACCAAATACTCACAATGGCTGGGACTGGGTCAGATCAAAGCCAGGATCTGGAACTCCACCCAAGTCTCCCTCATGGGTGGCAGGGACTCAAGAACTTGGGTTGTCTGCTGCTTTCTCAGATGCATTGGCAGAGAGCTGGATGGGAAGTACAGCAGCTGAGACACAAACAGTGGCCATATGGGATGCCAGCATCAGTGGCAACAGATTATCCTAATGCATCACAACACTGGCTCCAACAAATGAACTTAGGTAATCAAGTCCAAATGCCAGGGAAACATCAGATAAAATGCCAAGGATGAGCATTGTGGTGCAGCAGGGTAAACCACTACTTAGGAGGCATACCTCATTCTTAAGTATGAGGATGTCTTTTAACCACTTTTGTACAAGAGAGTACAAGCCAGAACACCATAGCATCTTCCAGATTCGGCACTGCCTGTTCTCAGGGGGCCCCCCACAAACTCCTGTGGTTCCCCTGGGCAGTTTGTTTTGGCTGGAGCCAGCCAGAACCCTGGGGTCATTGGAGTAGGAAATGGGATTAAAGGATTTCATGCTGCAAAACTGCTCCAAGCCAGTTTTTTCACTGAGAGACAGAGACCCAGAATGACCTCCCCGGAGCTCACAAGACCATGCCTGGTCACCTGGCAGGGAAAAAGTTGGAAAAAAAAAATCCAGATTCTGGAATCTTCTGGAGCATTCTAGAATATTCTAGAATTTTCCCAGAATGTCCTAGAGATTTTGTAGGATGTTCCAGAATGTTCCAAAATGCCACCTAGTGATCCTAGGGTTATTCTGGGATGCAGGTCTGAGTGGAAATTCCCCAGCCAGGTGCGGCGGGTGTCCTGGTGCTGTGCCCAGCCCGGCTGACATTTACACAGCGCACATAGCCTAAGCACCTGCACACATGGGAGGAGAGTCAAGGGGGTGTGGCCACTCCAGGACATCCTGTGCTGATCTCTGGGGGCCGTAGTAATTTCCAGCCCATCAGAAGAGGTCCTCGGCCCCCCAAGATGGTCACCGGGCAATCTGGAATGTTCTAGGACATTCTACAAAAATCTAGAAATACTGAGAACATTCTAAAAAATTCCAGGACCCCCAAAGACTTTCACTGCATGTTCTGGGAACATTCTAGAAAATTCTGAGAATATTCACCATTGTTTCTAGAACATTTCTAAAACCCCAATGATGCCTACCTGGTGTTCAGGAAAAATTCCAAGAACATTCTGGAAACATTCTGGAAAAATTTCTGAGAGCATTCTTGAAAATTCTGAGTGTATTCTAGAACGTTTTAGTAAATTCTATGATCCCTGAAGACACTCAGCAGGTATTCTAGAAAAAGTTCTAAGAACATTCTAGAAAGTTCTAAAAAAACTCCATAAAATTCTAGAATATTCTAAGACCTGAGAAACACTCGCCTAGTGTCCTTGAAACATTCTAGAAAATTCTGGAAAATCCCTAGCCCCAGAGAATCCATAATGGAAGCTCCTGGAAGCTCCTGGAACATTCTGGAATGCCCCGGGACCTCATCCCATCCCAGTGCCAACCTGGATGTTTGCACAACCTCAGCCCTGCCCACTTCTCCCAAGCCCTGGCTATAAAGAGATGCCTGGTAGCAGCCGGTTCCAGACGACGAAAAGACGATGATGAAGGCTCTCATTCTTGCCCTTGTGGTGGGCGTGGCCTGTGCCCAGGTATCAATCATTCGCATCTTTTGTGCAATGTTCCATAATGTCCTAGAATGTTCCAGAATGTTCCAGATGATTGCAATAGACTCTCTAGCAGGCCCTACGGGAGCAACTGGAATGTTCCAGAATATTCCAGGATGTTCTAGAACACATCCAGACAATTCCACAATGTTCTAGAATGTTCCAGAATCTATCCAATTTTGTTTCTAACAATTCTAGGATGTTCTGGAATGTTCTAGAATCTCTCCCCCAGAATATTACAGAACATTCCGGAATGTTACAGACAGTCCCAGTAGACTCTAGCAGGCCCTAGGGAAGCATCCAGAGTGTTCCAGAAAAATTCCATAATGTTCTAGAATGTTCCAGAATGTTCTAGAAAATGCTTCTGGAACTTCCCAGCATGCCCCAGGATGTCCCAGCATGCTCCACAATGCCCTGAAACATTCCACCATGTTCCAGCATGCCCTGGCACACCCTGAATGCCCACCTCTCCCCCTGAAGTTGAAGGCCAGAACTACTTCAAGTTCCTGGTGCAGGAGAATGGCCACATCTTCTTTCTCAATCAGAATGTGGGCACCGATGGCACTGCCACCTGCGTCACCCTTACTGCTGGTGAGCCCCCTGCACACACATGTGGATACAGCCAGCACCTGCTAGAAAGAGTCTGACCCTGACTGTATACACAGACCCTGAGTGTATGCAGCCAGTCCAGAGCTTGACCCTGACTGTATACATGGATCCTGAGTGTATACAGTCGGCTCCTACTAGAGACACACATTGCAACCTGAAAGCCTGACCCTGCTGTATACAGTTAGCACCCACTAGAGAGAGATACATTCTGACCGTGACCGTATACAGTCAGTGCCTACTATGCAGAATAACTTTGACCCTGGTGCATCCTAGAGGGGCTTGGCCAGCTGTATACTGGTGGCACACACTAGAGAGAGAGCCTGACCCTGGCTGTGTTCAGGCAGCACCTACTAAATACAAGATCCTCAACCCCAGCACACCCTAGAGGGGGGCTCAGCCAGCTGTATACAGTCAGTGCATACTAAGTAGATCCCATCCTGTCCGGGGTGGGCTTGGCTGACTGTATACAGTCAGCACCCACTAGATGGGGCAAGCACATACAGTCAGCACCTACTAGATATCTGGGGCAGGTTTTGCTGAATGTATACAGTCAGTGCTTACTGAACAGAACCATCCCAGCCCCATCCTATCCTGGGTGATTTTGGTTGACTGTATACAGTCAGCACACACTAGAAGGAGCCATCCTGACTGTGACTGTATACAGTTGGTGCAGACCCAGTGGTAGTTAGTGGGCACCCTCTAGACAGAGGCACCCTCGGTGTACACAGCACGGAGCCCATGCTGCCTGAGGTGCGTCTGGCTGGCTGTATACAGTCAGCGCCCACTAGACAGGGCAAGTGTATACAGCTGGCGCCACCCACAGCCCAGGACCAGGAGCTGAGCGATGAGCACCTGGCACAGTTCTTGGTGTTAATGAAGGAGAACGGGATCCCCGGGAGAACATGGAGTGTGTGGCCAGCATGGGTGAGCTGGGGGTGTGGCCAGTGTGGAGGGTTCATGGCCAGGATGGGCATGGCTGTCATGAGTGAGCCAGGGGTGTGGCCAGGGTGGAGGCATGGCTGTGAGCTGGGGGCATGGCTGACATGGATGAGAATCAGGTGTGGTCTGGGTGGAGGGGAATGAACTGGTGGGTGTGGCCTGGGTGGAACATTCCAGGGGGTTCCAGAAAAATCTAGAAAACTCTAGAACGTTCCATGGAGCCACCAGGCCATCCTGTGCTGACTCAGCCAATTTCTCCTCCCTGACAGACACCTGTCCCCAGTGATGATGCTGACGCCCAGGTGAGCAGTGTGGTGCCAGCCAGTCCTCACACCTTCCCAGGGGAACATTCTAGAGTGTTTCCAAAATATCCCAGAATGTTCTAGATGTTCAGGCAACAGGAATATTCTGGAACATTCCAGAGCATTCTGCGACATTTCCAGAATGCTCCACATTTTTTTTCTCATCCCCAACAGGTAAAAAGCCAACGTCTCCCTGCCCCTCACTTACAATCTCTGCTGGAAGCTTCTGGAATGTTCTGGGATGTTTTCAGAATGTTCCAGAATGTTCTGGAATGTCCCATAAGCCTCTGTCCCCAGCTCGCTCTCAGTTTCTCTTTCTCATTGATGTCATAAACTGATTGCACATGACTGTGGATTCTGTGGTCTCTCTGGAATGCTCCCACATCTGGCTCCCAGAGGCCCTTGGGGCCCCCATGTCTGGCTCAGAATCCCCTGGGAGAAGCCACGCCCTCACTTCTGGCTCCCAGAAACCCCTAGGTCCCCTACTCCAGAGCCATCTTCCCCACCACCCACACCTTGTGGGAACATGGGGTTGGGGATCAGGACTATCAATCACCATAGCCCTGCCCATTTCCAGGCCCCAAGCCTGCACCAGGGGCTGCATTGGTGTCTCTAAAGCTCCATACAGGTCTCCATCTGGGTCTCAAAGGCTCCATATGGGTCCCCAGGGGCTCCATACGGGTCTCTAGGGCTTCATCCGGGTCTCCAGAGCTCTATCCAAGTCCCCATGGCTCCATCCATATCTCCAGGGGCTCCATCCAGATCTCTAAGGCTCCATCCAGGTCTCTAGCAGGTGCATGGGCCCACCAGGAGCTCCATCCAGGTCTCTAGGGCTCCATCTGGGTCTCGGGGGCTACAACCAGTTCTCTAACAGGTGCACAGGGCTCCATCCGGGTCCCCATGGCTCCATCCATATCTCTAGAGGCTCCATCTGAGTCTCTAGCAGGTGCCTGGGGCTCCCAGGAGCCCCATCTGGGTCTTTAGGGCTCCATCTGGGTCTCCAGGGGCTGCATCTGGGTCTCTAACAAGTGCACAGGAGCTCCATCTGAGTCTCTAGGGGCTCCATCTGGGTCTCCAGGGATCCATCCAGGTCTCTAAGGCTCCATCTGGGTCCCCAAGGCTCTACCCATATCTCTAGGGGCTCGATCTGGGTCTCTAGGGGCTCCATCCAGATCTCTAACAGGTGCATTGGGCCCCAAGGAGCTCCATCCAGGTCTCTAGGGCTCCATCTGGGTCTCTAGCAAGTGCCTGGGGCTCCCAGGAGTTCCATCCAGGTCTTTAAGGCTCCATCCGAGTCTGCAGGAGCTCCATCTGGGTCTCCAGGGATTCATCCAGGTCTCTAAGGCTCCATTTGGGTCCCCAAGGCTCTACCCATATCTCTAGGGGCTCCATCTGGGTCTCTAGAGGCTCCATCTGGGTCTCTAGCAGGTGCCGGGGCCTCCCAGGAGCTCCTTCCAGGTCTTTAGGGCTCCATCCAGGTCTCCAGGGGCTCCATCTGGGTATCTAGGGGCTCCATACAGGTCTCCAGGGCTCCATTGGGTCTCCAGGGGTTGCATCCAGGTCTCTAGCAAGTGCACCGGGCCTCCATCTGGGTCCCCAGGGCTTCATCCAGGTCCCCAGCAGGTGCCCAGGGCCCCCAGGAGCTCCATTTCCAGTCCAGCTGGAACCCTCCCCCCAAAGCTGGGGACCCCCAAGGCCCCTGGGCCAGAACCGTGGAAAATGCAGAGACTGTGGGAACATGGCTAGGCAACTCCATGAAGGCATCCTCCACGCCTCTGGCTTTCTCTCGTTGCTAGGCAACCCCGTGCAGGCTTGCCCGGGGCTGCGGGGCTTAACCCAGTTGCTAGGCAATCCCTCAAAGGTGCGTTCAGGGCCTCTGGCTTAAGCAAGTTGCTAGGCAATCCCACTCATGCACACTAATTATTTAATTATTTTTTAAATTAATTTTAAAAGAATTTTAATGAATTTTTTTTTTAATTTTTTGACAGGCAGAGTGGGCAGTGAGAGAGCGAGACAGAGAGAAAGGTCTTCCTTTGCCATTGGTTCACCCTCCAATGGCTGCTGCCGCCAGCGCGCTGCGGCCGGCACACCACGCTGATCCGATGGCAGGCGCCAGGTACTTCTCCTGGTCTCCCATGGGGTGCAGGGCCCAAGCACTTGGGCCATCCTCCACTGCACTCCTGGGCCACAGCAGAGAGATGGACTGGAAGAGGGGCAACTGGGACAGAATCCGGTGCCCCGACTGGGACTAGAACCCGGTGTGCTGGTGCTGAAAGGCGGAGGATCAGCCTAGTGTGCTGCGGCGCCGGCCAATTTTAATGAATTTTTAAATGGAATTTGAATGTCTTTTTACATTTTTAATTTTTACTTAATTTTTAATTTTTAATGAATTTTTAAATGAAATTTTTAAGAAATGTATTTTTAGATTTTCTGATGACAGCCATATTGGAGTCTGGCAAATTCTCGTTCTGACATCAGCAGCAGAATGTTGGATCCTGGCAAATTCTCATTATGACAGGAATGACAGGCATCTTGGAGGCTGGCAAATTTTTCTGACAGGAGTGGCAGCCATGTTGGAGTGTGGCAGTGTGTTTTCTGATGTCAGTGGTGGCCATCTTGGATTCTGGCAATTGTTTTGACAGGAGCTATAGCCATATTGGATCCTGACAAATTTTCTCTGACAAAAACTCAAGGGAGTCCCTGTAAGAAAAGGTGTCTTTCAGACCCAGGACCAATTTGCTGACAGAAACTTGTATGAGAATTAAAATGTTTTTCCTGAGTGACAGGTCTATTCTGAGTGATGGACAGGTTTCTGAGTGATGGACAAGGGTGATTGGGTGATGGACAGGTGTCCCCGCCAAGAGCCCTGGGACCCCCAGAGACCCTCAGAGACCCCCAGAGATGCTGAAAGACACTGAGAGAACCCCAGAGACAACTGGGACCCACAGAGACCCCCAGGGACCAACAGAGACCCTCTGGGAAGTGACTATAAGAACCTGGAAGTACACCAGAAGTACCCAAAAATGGGTATAAACAGAACCAAAGTGACTGAAAATGGGTATACAATGGCCGGAAGTGGACCGGAAGTGACTTAGGAACCCAGAAGTAGACTAAAGTGAGTCTGAGAACCCCGAAGTGACATAAATTAGCTGGAAGTTAGTGACTGTAGGAATCGGGAAGTTGACTGGAATTGACTCTGGGAATGCAGAAGTGGACTGGAAGTGGGTCTAGAATGACCAGAAGTGGGTTTAGGAAATTGAAAGTGGACCAGAAATGAATGCAAAGAGGGGAGGGAAGGAAGGAAGGGATGAGTCATGCTGAGACTCCTGCTGAGTCATCAGGAAATTCTGCTGAATCATCACTAGCACACACCTCGTGAGCCATCATTATACATACCCACTTAATCCTCATTATCCCAGACCTGGTGAGTCATTGAGAAACTTCTGCTGAGTCACCATTTTATACCTGCTGAGTCATCATTACCTACCAGGCATCCTTACCCACAAAGGTAGACAACTACACCTGCCAAGTCATACTCTTAGGCCAGTGAGTGGCACTTCTAAAATTGCCGAATCATGCTTCCAGACCTCCTGAGTTGTGCTTCTAAACTTGGTGAGTCATGCTTCAAACATGAACCCTAACCCGAATCCCATCCCCACCCTAACCTTGACATCAAACCTAACCTGCTGAGTCATGGCACCAGGCCAGCTGAGTCATGCTTCTACCCCTAAATCTAACCCAAGGTTGCAAGGAAGGAAGGAGGGGCCCCTTGCACCTGCTGGGACTGGATGGAGGTCCTGAGGACCCCATGCACCTGCTGGAAACCAGGATGGAGCCCCTGGGGACCCAAATTGAGCTCTGGAGACCCAGATGGAGCACTGAAGAACCAGATGGAGTCATGGAAACCCAGATGAGGCTCCTAGAGACTGTATGGATCCCTGTGCACCTGCTAGAGACCCAGATGGAGCCCTAGAGACCTGGATGGAGGCCCCGGCACTTGGATGGAGGACCTGGGGACCTGGCTGGTGGCCTGGAGACCCGGATGGAGACCAGGAGATCTGTATGAAGGCCCTAGAGACTGAATGGAGCCCTGGGGACCCAGATGGGGCAATGTATACCTGCTAGATACTAGGATGGAGCTGCTGGGGACCACCCTATCTCTCAGGACCCCTTGACAGGGCTCAGGTCTCTAAAGAGAACATGTGGGGACCAGGTAGGTGGTAATGATGAGTCAGCAGAAATTTCATGATGACTCAGAAGGTATGGTAATGATGACCCAGCAGAAATTTCATGATGACTCAGCATAAATGGATGGTGCTGACTCAGGAGTGAGGAAATGGATGCACAGGAGGAAGTGGTGACCCTTTGTGAACTTCTGGCTGTGGGAGACCCTGAGGAAGTGTGCTCCCAGCACTGAAGGATGCAGGATCTCTGTACTTGCGAACTACAGATAGCTGGGTCTGGGGAGAGTGCAGGGGTGACCTGTGCAGGCCCTGCTGCAGCCACCCTGGGACCTTGAGGCCAACCCATGGGTGCCACAGGGCCCCTCAGGGTCTCTCCCAGCCAGTGCTGTGCCAATCCTCCCTTCTTATCTCTGGCTCTCAACTGATTCTGGGATTTTTCCAACCCGGAGGTGGGGGCACCAGACCAGAGGTCAGGGAATGGTGGGGGGTGAGGGCCACCAGGTGCCCCGTGCACCCTGTGGGAGCCAACCCATGACCCCACCACATGGCTGTGGAGGAAGGCTGGCTGCAGGGTTTCTGGAGGCCCCAGGGCTGGGAGTGAACCCTAGTACACACGCCTGCTGGAGGGCACAGAGAATGCAGCTACTCCCCCTCAGTGTGCCTGCCAAGGGTGGAAGCAGATGCTGAGCTAGTCTTAGAGCACTGCTCTCTCCAGTCCTGTTATCCATGGGTTCTCAGTCTGGGAAGACAGGTTTCAAATTGTTTTCAGAAGACTTGGCATCCTAAGAACTGCTGGAAACTCACAGTCAGCAGTCAGTGTCATTCTAGAGCAAAGGTGCATTCGATGTGAATAACCAGGTTTGTGTTTTGAGTCTGCAATCCTTTCAGTCTATATGTTAGGTCCCTATGTTGTTACCTGTTTCCAAGTGATTGCAAGACATTGCTGTGAAAATTAAAAAAAAAAAAGAAGTGATAGGAAATAAATTGAGATATTAAATTTTGTGTTTTTTATTTTTATTTTTTGGCAAAGTTAGACAGTGAGAGAGAGACAGAAAAATCTTCCTTCCATTGGTTCACCCCCCAAATGGCTGCTACAGCCAGTGTGCAGCACTGATCCAAATCCAGCTGCCAGATACCTCCTCATGGTCTCTCATATGGGTGCAGGGCCCAGGCAGTTCGGCCATCTTCCACTGCCTTCCCAGGCCACAGCAGAGAGCTGGACTGCAAGAGGAGCAGCCAGGACTAGAACCCGGTGCCCATATAAGATGCTGGCACTACATGTGGAGGATTAACCAAGTGAGCCACGGCACTGGCCCCAATTTTGTGTTTTTCCACACCCCCTGGTCCCTCAGTCTTCCAGAGGCAGTCACAGATTTTGTTATGATTATCTGTACTTCTTACTTCTAAAGTAGGCTTTACGGACACATATTAGCCTCAGAGACAAGGAGTCTGTCACGTGGCATCTTTAAATGGTGGTTGCTCAAAGGGAGGCTTTATCATGACAAACAGACAGTGGAGAAGTAGAATTCTGATGCCTGAATGGCCTCCCTAGACACAGTCTTATTCCATGTGCCTTCATAAGTCTCCATCCCCTGTGTCTCCAGCACCTCTTTTTAAAAAAGATTTATTTGAAAATTACATAGAGGGCCAGTGCCATGGCTCACTAGGCTAATCCTCTGGCTGTGGCACTGGCACTCTAGGTTCTAGTCCTGGTTGCTCCACTTCCAGTCCATTTCTCTGCTGTGGCCCGGGAAGGCAGTGGAGGATGCTCAACTTACTTGGACCCTGCACCCGCATGGAGACCAGGAGGGAACACCTGGCTCCTGGCTTTGGATTGCCACTATGCACTGGCCGTGGCAACCATTTGGGGTGTGAATCAATGGAAGGAAGATCTTTATCTCTCTGTCGCTGCCTAACTCTGTCCAAAAAAACCCCATGAAATTTAATATCTCAAGTTATTTCCTTATCACATAGAGGGAGAGACAGAGGCATAGAGAGACAGAAAGGGCTTCCATCCTCTGGCTCACTCCCCAATTGGTTGCAATGGCCAGGGTTGGGCCCATCTGAAGCCAGGAGTCAGGCCTTTGGAGCTTCTTCTGGGTCTCCTACGTGGGTGGCAGAGGACAAAACAGTAAGGCAATCTTCCACTGCTTTCCCAGGTCTTTCGCAGGGAGCTGGATCTGAACGGGAACAGCCAGCATACAAACCAGCACCCATATGGAATGCCAACATTATAGGCAGTGGTGTAACCCACTGCACCACAATGCCAGACCCTCCATCACATCTTTCCTTGAGTGTCCATCTGTGCCTGCATCCCAAGCCAGCTGTCAGGTCCTCCAGCCCCTCTGCATGAAGCCGTGATCTCCCATCAGTTATCTGCATCTCTACTCCGGAGTATTATCCTGCTACCCTGGAGTGACTTCATAGCCTGAGCCTTCAGCTCATGGCAGCCTTCAGATACCTCTCTGCCCTTTGCTTGAAGTCATTGTCTTCCTTGGGCTTCTAGATCCCCTATGACTTCAGCCTCGGCTTTTTTCTTGTGTCCCCATGCTAAATGCCTGCACCCTAAACATCTCATGTGTCTTCATCTCCTGTTCTCTTCCCAGGGTCTCCATGCACTTTGAAGGTTTGGTTATGTGGTTAACTGTTGAGGAACAATGTGGTTTTCTATGAGATTTAGCCATTGTGAATAAAGCTGCTATATATATTTTCATGTCAGCTTTTATCAAGGCATACATTTTCACACCAGCTCTGTAAATATATTAGAACATGTATGGTGTATGACACGGTGTTGGATTCCTAATAACATGCCAAGATGTCTGATAAAGCATCTACCCCATGATGCATTCTCACCAGGAATGAATGAGATGTCCTGCTACTCTATCCTTGAAAGCATTTTTAATGTGTGTTTTTAAGTGTAACCATCCTGATACACAGTGTATCCATCTTGTTGCTGTCTAAATGTGCTCTTCCTTTATGTACAGTACATTTCTTTTTCTCAGAATTCTCTAATATTCAGATTGGTTTATATGCTTTTTTATTTATTTGACAGATAGAGTTAGACAGTGAGAAAGAAAGAGAGAGACAGAGAGAAAGGTCTTCCTTCCATTGGTGCATCTTCCAATGGCCACTATGGCTGGAACTATGCTGACCCGAAGCCAGGAGCCAGGTGCTTCCTCCTGGTCTCTGATGTGGGTGCAGAGCCCAAGCACTTGGGCCATCCTCCACTGCACTCCCAGGCCACAACAGAGAGCTGGACTGGAAGAGGAGCAACTGGGACTAGAACCCTGTGCCCATATGGGATGCCAGCACTACAAGTGGAGGATTAACCAAGTGAGCCATGGTGCCAGCCCCGTATATGTTTATTTTATTATGCATTTTACGTGTGTCTCTATGTATTCTGGCAGTATTTAAATTTGAAGGCATTTATTTTCCTGTTACTGAGTTCTCCAAGTTTTTGTTAAATTTGCATACAATTCCTTCAAGTGTGTATTTTTCTTTTTTATACGATTAATTTATTTATTTGAAAGGAACAGTTACAAAGAGGGAGACACATAGTGAGACAGAGAGACAGATCTTTCATCACTGGTTCACTCTAAAAATGACCACAATGGCTGGTCTGTGCCAGACTGAAGCCAGAAGCCTGGAACTCCATCTGGGTCTCCCATGTGGATGACAGGGGCCCAAGCACTTGGGTCACCTTCTGCTGCTTCCCCAGACACATTAGCAGGGAGCTGGATGGGATGTGGAGTTGAACTAGTGCTCATATGGGATGCCAGTGTCACAGAGCATGGCTTAACCTGCTGTGTGACAATACCAGCCACTGTTTTGCCTTTGATAATAGGCATTCTAACTGGAGTAACTTGGTGTCTAATTGTGGTTTTGATTTGTATTTTTATTTCCCTGTTAATTAGTGATGCTGAACATTTTTCATGTACTTCTTGGCCATTTGTATGCCTTTCTTTGACAAATGAGCATTTAGATCTAATGCCAATTTTAAAATCTGTTCATTTTTCATTGAGTTTTTAAAATGTCTTAAAGGGTGTATACACCTTAATAGGTGTATATTTTCTAAATATTTTCTCCAATTTCATATTGTCTCTTTGTTATGTTGATTATTTTGTTTCTTTGCAGAAGTTTTTTAATTTGGTAAAATTCCAGGGCCAGTGCCGTGGCTCACTTGCTGCAGTGCCGGCATTCCATATGGGCACTGGGTTCTAGTCCCAGTTGCTCCTCTTCCAGTCCAGCTCTCTGCTGCATCCCAGAATGGCAGTGGAGAATGGCCCAAGTGCTTGGGCCCTGCACCCATATGGGAGACCACAAGGAAGCACCTTGCTCCTGGCTTTGCTCCTGGCACGGCGCCAGCCATAGTGGCCATTTGGGGAGTGAACCAATGGAAGGAAGACCTTTCTCTTTGTCTTTGTCTCTCACTGTCTATAACTCTACCTGTTAAATAAATAAAAAAGTCCATTTGACTATTTTTGCTTTTTTCTTCTAGTGCTTTGTTGTCGTATCCTTCAAATACTTACTCAATCCAATGTCCTGAAGCATTTTTTTCCTAGTACTTTCAGATCTTACATTTAAGTCTTTAAATAATTTTGAATTGAGTGTAAAATTATTTATTTGAGAGCAGATAAACAAAAAGAGAGAGCTCTCATATTGATTGACTCCACAAATGCCCACAAAGGACAGGACTGGGCCAAACAGAAGCCAATAGTGTGGAATTCAACCCAGCTTTCCTGCATGGTGGAAGGAACCCAGTACTTGAGTTATCCCTACTCCCTCCCAGTATCTGCATTAGCAGGAAACTGGAGTCAGGAGTCAGAGCTGGGTATCTACTAGGTACTTTGATATGAGACACTAGCATCTTAACTGACATCTTAATGCCTAGGGTAAATGAACACCTTTGAGTTCAGTTTTGTATATGATGAGAGATAAAGTTTAAATCTTCTATGTGTGAATATTCAATATTCAAAGCACCATTCATTGAAAAGACTGTCCTTTCTGCAGTGAATATTCTTAGCATTTCTGCTGAAGATCAGCTCGTAGGAGATGTTTACCTTTAGGCTCTCCAAAATTTTTTATTAATATAAAGAGAACAGATATCATGTATTTTATAAATACAATGCTAAGAAGATATCCATAGTCCCCTTACTCCCTCCATCAATCCCCACTCACCTTTCCTTTTTCTCTATAAGTTTTGCAAAAACATAAATTCAAAAAAACATGATTTCACAATTTTCTTTTGAACCTTGGGTTTAGTGCACCACTAACCATACTATTCAACAAATAAAAAAAAATCCAAAACCACAGTTTGACTAGAGTATCCACAAGGGCTTAAAACAATAATCAAATCATCAATCCATTTCATTCTTATTTATTCTTGTATCCTATATTAATCAGAACTTATCAGGGAAGAAATGACATTTATCTTTCTTGAATTGCTCATTTCAATAAGCATAATGGTTTGCAGTTGCATTCATGTATTGCAAAGACAGGGTTTCATTCTTTTTTATGACTGAGCAGTATTCCATACTACTCATTTTCTTTTTCCAGACATCAGTTAATGGGAATCTGATTTGATTGCTTATCTTAATTATTGCCAATTGAGGTGCAGTAAATATGGGGGTTATAAATAACTCTTCCAAAGCCTGATTTCATCTTGTTTGGGTAAATTCCCATGGGTGGGATTGCTGGGTCATATAGTAGATCTATTTTCAGATTTCTGAGGAATATCCTTACTGTCTTCCATAATGGTTGTACTACTTTACATTCCTATGAACAGCGTATAAGTGTGCCTTTTCTCCAACATCCTTACCAGCATTTATTATTTTTTTCATTTTTGGATGATAGACATTCTAACTGGGATGAGATGAAACTTTATGGTGTTTTTGCATTTCCCTGATGGTTAGTGATGTTGAGTATCTTTTCATGTGTCTGTAGGCCATTTGTATTGATTGCATCCTTTGAAAATTTTCTGTGCATGTCCTTTGCCCATTTCTTAACTGCATTATTTTATTGAAGTTGAGTCTCTTAAGATCTTTATGAACATCAGATTGTTGTACCTGAGTGAGTGCAAACAAAAGAGCTCCACAGATTGATAAAATTTGGTGGTCCTTTATTGCGGGTGGTGGAGAGTGGGCTCATGCCCTAAAGAACTCTCGACCCTGAAGCCCAAAGCAACAGGGTTTACAAAGGCAAAAACCACAAAATCGGGAGGGGAATTCATGGTTGCTAGGAATAGGGGGGAATACATGGTTACTGGTTACTGGTTACTGACCTAAAACCTATGTGAAACTAGTATCAATTATAATCTAGTATCAATAAGCTAGTATCAATAAGCTAGTATCAATTATAATATTGACAATACCAGTTACAATCTTAACAATTCCAATTATAATCTTGACATTAATCCAGGTATTGGTTTTAATCATACGTAGGACTTAGACAAATTACATTTTTTATCATTAACCCAGGTGTAGTCTATCCACTTCCAAGCTTGAGCGATCATGCTAGGGGGTTTCTGTGCTCTGCCAAGTGAGATGTAGTGGACTGCTATTATTCAACTGTTTTAGATCATAGTCTCAGACCAGAGTCTCATGGTGTGGGGGGGGCACCTTCCCAGAATGGAGTCTCAAGTGCTCCAAAATGGAGTCCCTACTGTCAAGGTGTTACTTCAAGATATTAACCCTTTATCAGTTATATAGTTTGCAAATATTTTCTACCACTCTTCACTTTGCTTAGTGTTTCCTTTGCAGCACAAATCTTCTAAGCTTGATGTAATCCCTTTTGTCTCTTTCTGCTTTCATTGCCTGTGCTTCTGTGGTCTTTACCAAGAAGTCTTTCCTATGATAATATCTTGCAGTTTTCCCAATATTTTCCTCTAGTAATTTGTTGATATCAGGCCATAGATTTAGAGTCATGATCAGTTGTGAGTTGATTTTTGTATGGGTGTAAGTACAGGTTTTGTTTCATATGTCTGCATGTTGAGATCCAATTTTCCCAACACTATTTGTTGAAGAGACTGTCCTTTCTCCAGGGATTGATTTTAGCTCATTTGTCAAAGACTAGTTGGTTGTAGCTGCATGGATTAATTTTTTTGGTTTATATTTTGTTTCATTGGTATACATGTCTTTTTCTGTTCCAGTCCCAGGCTGTTTTGTTTGTAACTGCCCTGTAGTATGTCTTGAAATCTGGTCTTCTGATACTTCCAACTTTTTCTTGTTTAATGTTGCTTTAGTTATTTGGGGGTCTCTTGTGTTTCTACACAAATTTAAGCATTCTTTTTTTCTAGATCTGAGAAGAATGTTCTTGGAGTTTTGATTGGGGTCTCATTGAATCTATAAATCGCTTTGGGTAGTATGAACATTTTGATGATATTATTTTTTCCAGTGCACAAACATGAAATATTTTTCCATTTTTGTGTGTGTTCTTCTATTTCTTCCTTTAATATTTTGTAATTTTCATTGTGAAGATCTTTCAAATTCTTAGTTAAATTTATTCCAAGGTATTTAATTTTTTAGTAGGTATTATGGTTGGTATTATACTTACAAGTTCTCAGCCTGAATTCATCAAATACAAATATATTTAGCTTATCCAATTCCCAAAGGATTCAAAGTTCACTTTTTTGGTACATTATAAAAATTGTATAAGGAGTTGTTAATTATCTATCCCAGATAATAATTCCTGTCAGATCCTTCATAGAAAGATACAATTATAAATGTGGATGTTAGTTATAAGTGTAGGTGTTGATGAATCTGCCATAGTTTACTGTGGTATTTTTGGTTAAATTTTAAGTCATTCCTGATTACAAACTGATGAGTATCATAACATTTGTGGCAGTGAAGTGTGCTCATAACTTACATTCCTACTTTCTCTGAATTCTGAATGGTTCAAGCTGGACATGGAAAGAAGTCAAAATGTAAGCTTTCTAGCCCACAGAGTTGTTGGTCTTGGTGCTTAGCAACAAAAATTCCTTTCCATTGCCCTAGTACATTACATTGCATCCTTACCTAGTCACTTACAGAGCACAGGTTTTTTGCTAAATTTACAGTATAAAAAAGGGCAGACAAGAACCCATGTTCTCATAGGCATCCTAGAAAAGTGCTAAATAAAGAAAAAGGGGGGTGGTAGCTCATTGCCTCTTTCATCTCTCCATTCATGCAAGTCATTCATAAATCCCACATAGAGGAACAAGTGAGCAGGGGTCAGGAGCAGTGCTCTAATGTTTAGGCATTTTACTTTGTGGTGGGGGTTGTATCCTTGTCAGCCTACATTCAAAAAAGATACTCTGTCCCAGGAAAACAAGAAGACTAGGAAAGTCAGCATACCCAAATTGTTTCTTTTAATTTTAAAGACTCTCTTGTGTCCAACTGTGGTCACTATGCTAAAAGGAATATTTCGAAGACTGTGAACATTTTGAATGTTGAGCAAGGAGTTGCTCTCCTATGACATGGGTGAATCTATTGTAAGAACAATATGCATGAGTACATTCTTATAGAATATTTCTGCAGTGGTTTTTGAGTTCTTACAGATTTGAGTTTTATAAAATGATGCCAAATCATTATATTTACTTGTTTACTCAAGAGACACAAATATTTTTCTTTAAAGTGAAGAAACAAATTGTAAATGTTGAGAAGCAATTAATTTTGGGATGTGGTAATTTGCAATAACCAGTAAGGATGGCTAATATATATATATATATATATATATGTACAAATTTAAAATGCAAACCAAGAAGTGAAAAATGTTTTTGTTACTTTAAAAATGAACGTTATAAATTCTCTCTTTAAACTATATTTCACCGGGTACGTGGCTCACAAGGCTAATCCTCCGCCTGCAGTGCTGGCACCCCAGGATCTAGTCCCGGTTGCTCCTCTTCCAGTCCATCTCTCTGCTGTGGCCCAGGAGAGCAATGGAGGATGGCCCAAGTGCTTGGGCCCTGCACCCACATGGGAGATCGGGAGGCCATGGTGGCCATTTGGTGGGTGAACCAATGGAAGGAAGACCTTTCTCTCTGTCTCTCTCACTGTCTAACTCTGTCTGGCAAAAAATAAATAAGTAAATAAATAAATTTTGCCTTGTACACTCTCAGTTCTTATTCTGAAGATGTTAAAGTGTATCACATTTTTATTGAGAAGCAAAGAAAAATGTTCCATTTTAGAATATTGAAAACATACAATTTAAATTTTGCTGAACAGCTTGTAATAGTTGAATTTGTATTTTTAGGCATAAATATGTTTTCTTCTTGATGTATTATGACAGATATATTATTTTCATGGTAGTGGAATGTATGAGGTAAATGATCCAACAGATTTGCTTTCATTAGATCAAACTTTCCATGGGGTACCTAAACTTAGAATGAGTTTGATATCACAACACTATTTACATTCTCTGTAAGAAAAATAAAGGACATTTGTCCCTAGATTTCAAATCACAGAATGAGATAGTCCAATTTATTTTTGGTTCTCAGTGAGGTATTGCTCTGTTTTATAACACCATGCTTTCATGAAAAATAGATTTTTATTCAAAAGTTCACATTTGAACCACATTTTTTTTTCTGTAGGTCTAAAATTTTTCTAAAGGTCAATCTTTCTAAAAAAAAGTTCATATGTGTTGCCTGATGTAATCAATTTCTTTTTTTCTAGATTTATTTTTATTTATTTGAAAGACAGAGTTATATAGAAAGGTAGAGACAGAGAGAAAAGTCTTCAATCTGCTGGTTCACTTCCCAATTGGCTGCAAAAGCCAGAGCTGAGCTGATCTGAAGCCTGGAGCCAGGAGCTTTTCTCAGGTCTCCCACACGGGTGCAGAGGCCCAAGGACTTGAGCCATCCTCTGATGCTTTCCCAGGTGCATTAGCAAGGAGCCAGATCAGAAGTGGAGCAACTGGAACTCAAACCAGCACCCATATGGGATGCTGGCACCCTAGGTTGGGGTTTTAACATGCTGTGCCCTGTAATCAATTTCTAAAGTGTATACACTGACAAGAAGAATTACACAAAGTACACTCATCTAACAAGGCATATCTTTGCTAAATTTAAAGACAATGGCTTTACCTGCTACACGTAATGCTAGCCTCAAGTATTTGCTTTGGAGCAATACTCCTCTGCAGTTTTCATAGGTTTTATCAGAAAGTATCATTTGATAGTAAATCCTTTTAGTGAATATATGAAATAGATCAAACATTGAATTTGTGAAAAAAAATGGCTGCCATTCAGATCATGCCAAGTCTAAGGCTTTGCCACTTCATGATTATATATCCTTGGGCAAACCAGTTACTTACCTCTTCATGCCTCAGTTGCATTTTCTTTAAAGTTAAAATAACAGGAGCTACCTCCATTTTTCTGGAAACATAAAATTCAGGAAACATCACCTGGTATAAAATAAATGTTAGCAATTATTATTATTATCTATTCACATTTTCCTAAATAAAGGTATTTAAATATCTGTGCCTTTATGCTTAATGTTGTAGTGTACACATTTAGATACAACTCAAAATTTATTTGAAATTATATACATTCAAGTTTTGTAAAACTTCATATTTTGCTTGACATGGTAACTCAAACTAGATTCAATTCCTTTTAATTTGATGAGTGAGCCATTTCTTATCTAATTCCCTGGATAATGTAACTTATTCACTCATTTGTGCTTTGTGATGATACCTGCCTCTTTGTCAAAACAGTAACTAAACTGCATCATTTTTGGTCAAAAATAAATCAATAGAGTAAATTGGTATTTAAAGAAAGGGACTATTCTTTGGCAGTAATCTTAAACTAGCACATTGATGCACTTTGGTAAATGCATTGGAGACTTGCTGATTGTGTATGTACATTTGTGAATGTATGTATGGTACATGGGTGTGTGTGTGTGTGTGTGTGTGTGCTCAATTTAAAGCTACAATAAAATTGTAGCATTATCCAAAGAAATAATTCTAGAAAATCATAGTTTGCAATGATTTTTGCTCTTTGGAGATTATGATGTTTAGATGATGCCTAAAGTTTCTGTGAATTTTTTTCAGAATTCTAGTAATATACAACACTGAAATTCATAAAGAAGGGGAAAATAGTTGGGTTCAAAGATATCATTAGACTACAGAACCAATCAGCCATAATTCAGGCCTCCAAATTAAACTACTTGTATGAGAAAATTTAAGTAGTTGTATTGATGTCACATATTGTTTGCAAACAAATGTATCTTTTTAAAAATTATTTATCTATTTACTTATTTATTTGAAAGCCAGAGTTACACAGAGAGAGAAGAGGCAGAAAGGAGAGAGGGAGGTCTTCCATCTGCTGGTTCACTCCCCAATTGGCTGCAATGACTAGAGCTGCACCGACCCAAAGCCAGGAGCCAGAAGCATCTTCTGGGTCCCCCATGCGAGTTCTGGGGCTCATGGACTTGGACCATCTTCCAGTGCTTTCCCAGGCCTTAGCAGAGAGGTGGCCCAGAAATGGAGCAGCTGGGACTCAAACTGGCATCCATTTGGGATGCTAGCACTGCCAGGCTGCAGCTTTACCCGCTATGCCACAGTGCCAACCCCAAATGTATATTAACATTACTGTATTTGGTAAACACATAACATTAGTGTTGAAAGAATAAATAATTATAAACCTCAGTGAAGGCAATTTGTCATTAGGTAACAAAACCATGCAACGCATTCAATTGATTTCTAGTCTAGATATTTTTTCATAAAGAAATTTTAAACAAAATTATATTGATGCCAAAATATTCACAATAGAATGATTCCCTGAAGTGCAAACATATGGTAATCATTTACATTGGATGATTGCTTGATAAAATACATCGATAAATTTCATGTAGTCTATCATTTAATAAATCCTTTAAATTAATTGAATTAGTTTGAGGATATGCTTTGAAGAGTGTCTATAAAAAGTGTAGGGCAATAATTTATGCTGACAATCATAACTTCCCCCCCACCCATAACCCTCCTATTTCCTGCTCCCTCTCACATCCCGGAATATTACAAAATTGTATGAAGGACATTTGTACAGTAAACAAATATACTGATTTCTAATGCAATATTTGAATACTTGAAGCAGGAAGGCTAAGTACTTCTTTGCCAAAATAACATGTTTTCTCCAGTGTAAAACCCATTTACCATCCCAATACACAAAGAGATCTGGGGCAAGAAGGAAAAAAGAAGTCCACACATGCAGAAATTTTAAGCAAAACAAATTAGAGAATGTATTTAGTTTCATGAAAATCACACAAGAATTAATAGTATTCCACCCATTTCCAACAAATATTTTTACTTTAATGAATGAATGAATTTTCAGTTACATAGCAGAAAGCTTCTACCCTCTCCCATAAAACTGAAAGAGAAATTTTTTAAAAGTGAAAACTGATGAAAGAATTCTGCAATACATGTTAATGTTAAGTAGCCCAGCAGAGTTTATTTAGAAATACAAACACAAACACAGAAAATAAATACAATAAAATCTTACTGAATAGGTCAGTAATAGTTCAGGATCCAATATAGTATGCAAAAGATTCTGGATTTCCCAGTCACTTTGTATAGGAAATGATGTGCTTTGCTATGTAGCATGTACCTTTAGATTCCTGAACACCTCCACTTTGCTTCTTACCCTGAGTCCCAGCAAATACAGGAACACTGCTGTTGAATAATTCATTTTCTGGATTTGGGAATATCAAAGAATTAATGAGTATAGAAAGTTGTACAGCAGAGACCAAGAATGTCCAAGGGAGGTCACGTAAATCAATTGAACAAGTCAAACTACTATGAATGTATACTGAATGCTCTGTTTTTAATATGTCTTACTTACCTAAAAAGACATGAGGGCTATTGCTCTCTCTCTTAATACAACTAAGGAGAAGATATCACCAATGCTCGAGAAAAATGAATACACAGCAGAGCTAATACAAAATCCCAAAAATCCAAAATAGAAAAACTGGATATGCACTCTTTACACACACCCTGAAGTGACAATGAAGGAGAACAATTCTAAAATTAGAAAAAATTCTTTTTTTAAAGATTTATTTATTTATTTTAAAGTCAGAATTACACAGAGAGAGGCAGAGAAGAGAGAGGGGTCTTCCATCCACTGGTTCACTCCCCAGTTGGCTGCAATGGCCAGAGTTGTGCCAATCCAAAGCCAGGAGCAAGGAGTTTCTTCCAGGTCTCCCACATGGGTGCAGGGGCCCAGGACTTGGGCCATCTTCTACTGCTTTCTCAGGCTTTATTAGAGATCTGGATCCATATGAGCTGCCAGCACTGCAAGTGGTGGCTCTACCCACTATGCCACACCACTGGCCCTGAAAATTCTTGTCAAATTAAGAACATTTAACCTTTGTTTTAGAGTGCATTATTAAAATATCTAAACTGGGGGAATACATAATTTCTTTCTTTAGAAATCAGAAGAGAAAAAGAGGCAACACACTGTGCACTAAACTGGTAAAATCCAGTGCATGTGTTGAGAAAAACACACTAGCAATACATTTCAAAAAGCTGTGAAATATTATAAGTGGCTGTCAAAAGCTAAAAATCTGACAGTGACTCATTATGTCATTTATTTATACATAATGCTGAGAAAATCAGAAGTATTTGTTAAAACTTCTGCTAAAATGCACTAGATTTATAATTTTACATGCACCTTTCCTAGATATAATGTTGTCCTGTGCTACTTTAGAGTATCAGAAATTTAAAATGTTGGACTGGTGCTGTGGTGGAGCAGGTTAACACCCTGGACTGAAGTGCCAGCATCCCATATGGGGGCCGGTTCAATACTCAGCTGCTCCACTTCTGATCCTGCTCTCTGCTATGGCCTGGCAAAGTAGTACAAGATGGCCCAAGTCTTTGGGCCCCTGTACCCATCTGGGAGACCTGGAACTAGCTCCTGGCTCCTGGCTTCGGATCAGCACAGCTCTGGCAGTTGCAATCAATTAGGGAGTGAACATCAGATGGAAGACCTCTCTCTTTCTCTCTGGCTCTCCTCTCTGTAACTCGACTTGTAAATAAATAAATAAATGAATCTTTAAAACAATTAAGAAATTTAAAATGTGAAAGGTTTTTAAAAAATGCATGTATTTATTGTGAGGCAGAGTGACAGATATAGAGAGGAAGAGAAAGAGAGGTCTTCTATCGACTGGTTCACCCCTAACTGGCCAGAATGGCTGGAGCTGGGCTGATCTGAAGCCAGGTGCCAGAAGCCAGGAGTCAGCAGCTTCCTCCAGGTCTCTCACATGGGTGCAGGGGCCCAAGAACTCAGGGCATATTCCACAGCTTTCCTAGGCCATTAGCAAAGAGCTGAATTGGAAATGCAGGAGCAGGGACTCAAACTGGTGCCCATGTGGGATGCTGGTGCTGCAGGTGGATGCTTAATCTACTATGCCACAGAGTGGGCCCAGGGAAAGGTTTTAGGAAAACATCTTTCATGTAGACTAGGCTGCAATATTGCAAGGTAAGGTTTAGCTCTTATTTCCACACATCAGTATTCATCTTTTAGCAACTATAAATACTGAATATCATACATATAGACATAAATATAGGTAACTGCAGATTTTGTTGTCATTCTTTCTAATTCTCTTTTTAATGTCTGCTAATAGGCCACCTTATGGATTATTATATTGATGTTACCTGTACACAACCATCAGGCATTTCCACTGTTGAATGTGTTTATGTGTACAGGTAGTTTTGTTTGTGTGTACATGAATGCACATTTGATGGAGATAGCAGACAGTAATACTGTGAGAACTCCTAATGCTGATTTCAAACTTTCTGTCCTCCGCAGAGATGGCTGTCATTGAAGTAGACCACAGGGACCCTTTTGCTGTTGTGGACTGAAATGTGCCTCCCTAAAACTCAAACACTGAAGTGCTAACCACCAACATGACTCTACCTGAAGAAAGTACTTTTAAGTAGATCAAATGATAGATGTGTCTGTCACATCGGAGAAACCCTTCTGGAAAAATCGAGCCTATTTAAGCACCTTGATCTGATATTTTCAAGCTCTACAACTCTGAGAAGTAAAATTCCATGATTTACATCATATTCTCTGTGGTATTTTCTTAGCAAATTAATATATCCTCATTTCTGCCAGCATTTTCTGCTGTCATCTAGAAGGTCCTTGTGATAGCAGAGAAATATAGAAACTAAAAACTGTGATTTTAGATAACCAAGTATCTACTAACACAAAAAAGATATCCCAGAAGCAACCTACTACCATCCTCCAGGACCCAGAAAGAAACAGGAATGAGTCAAGATGCAGGGCAGTAGAAAAAAGTGAATAATGAAAGATCACAGCAGAAGTAAATAAGGAAGGGTTTGGTGCTGTGGTGTAGTGGGTTAAAGCCTTGACCTGCTGTGCATGCATCCCATATGTTGCTGCTAGGAGACCAGGTGCTCCACTTCCAATCCAGCTCCCTACTAATGCACCTGGGAAATTGGTGGTAGATGGACTGTGTTCTACGGTTTTGGCACCCACATGAGAGACTTGGAAGAAGCATCTGGCTTTGCAAATAAATAAATAAATCTTAAAAAAAATAGAAGCAGTGTTAGCACTGTTGGAAAAAAAGACACATAGTTCAATGGAAAAGAATAGGCAGCTGAAATAAACCGACTTTTCTACAGGCAACTCCTATTTAACAAAGGAAAGAAAACAAACAGGAAAAAGAAAAATCCCTTTAGCAAATGGTTTAAAGGAAAGTGATTATCCATATGTAGAAGCCTGAAAAGATACCCCAACACCTCATACACTATGTAAAAGCAACTCAAGGTGAATTAAAAGTCTAAATATAAAACCAAAAACTAAGTAAACATATGAGAAACTGTAAAACATTAGCAGAGACAACAGTTTTGGGTCAGATTCCAAAAGCACAAGTAACAAAATAAAATATACAAATTTGAGCATATCAAATTAAGATACACCTTCACAACAAAGTAATCAACAGAGTGAACATACAATGGACGCAATGGCAGGAAACATTGAAAACTCTGACTATGACAAAAGATTGATAGCCAAAACATACTTATATAGAACTGGAAAAACTCCAAACAAGAAGCAAAATGTACAGTTCAGAAATGGAGAATGATCTGAATAGATGTTTCTCAGAAGAAGAAATCTCAATGGTCAAGACATAGATGAACATGCCCAATATCACTAGCCATTAGGGAAATGTAAATCAAAACCAATAGCAGACTCCATCTGTGGGAGAAGACAATGCTTGGGTTTTCATTTGTGCAACAAGTGGGTTAAGAGGACGCCGTTTAACATTATAGTGCAGAGTCTACATGGAAGTAAGGAAACCTTAATATTTCCTAATGGGCTTGTTAAATTCTTGACCAGTGCCTATTTCCTTTGCCGCAAACTTTCCAGTCTCACTACTTTCCTTCTTCTTCCTCTTCTCTGTGGCTTGTAAAAACAGTATACCTTCTATACACGGAGGATACTTTTGTTTTGTTTTATTCCTTCTGTCTCATGATGTTCCTCTAAGAAATCACAACCCTCCAAGTATTCATTCATTTATGCAGTCTGCAGTTTTCATGGGCTACTACATGGCAAAGTACTAGGTTAAAGGAAAGGTATAGGTCAGGAACTGAGCAAAGTTCACAATGATGAAGCCATTGGGGAAATGAACCTGATGGAAGACCTCTCTCTCTCTCTCTCTCTCTCTGCCTCTCCTTCTCTCTCTGTGAAACTTTGATTTTCAAATACATAAATAAATCTTTAAAAACTAAATATACTAATAACCTGGTGGCAACACCTTTCTATCAGAACATGTGAAGCACTCAAACACAGTTTGTCCCAGAAAGTCAGCCATAGTTTTCAAGGGCACATCTTCTATTCCATTTGTGGACACCTCTGTGTGGCGTAAGGGGTACTTATTTCTTCCATTCTTCTTTCTTACCACTCTCACAGTTATAACTTCCATCGATGCTTCCACAGACCAGTCTCTATGAAATTGTAGAACTAATATCCTCCCATTTCAAAAATGTCATGGGTTTAAACACAGAACCCAAAATAAGACAATTAACTGACCTTCTTAATTACACAGTGTGGAAAGTAAGATTCTCAGTGGATCACTGGGTAACTGTAAAGTACTGGGCAGAGAAAAACTGTAACTTATATGTATTTATGATGCTGTAATTCTCCACTTTATGCATACTCAGATTAAAAGAGCTCCCGTTAGTGGGCAGCACTGTTGCATAGTGGGTAAAGCTACTGCCTGCAGTGTCAGCATCCTATATGGGTGCCGGTTATGATCCTGGCTGCTGCACTTCCCATCCAGCTCTCTGCTGTGGCCTGGGAAAACAGTAGAAGATGGCCCAAATCCCTCATCTCCTGCACCCACCTATGAGACCTGGACAAAGCTCCTGGCTTCTGGTTTTGGATCCAAACAGCTCCAGCCATTAATTTCTGTTTCTGCCACTCTGTAACTCTGCCTTTCAAATAAATAAATAATTATTTAAAAAAACAGCTTCATCCCAGAAGAAGCTCCTGGCTACTGGCTTCAGACTGGCACAGCTCCAACTGTTGCTACCAATTGGGGAGGGAACAATCGGATGGAAGGTGTCTCTCTCTTTCTCTCTCTCTCTCTCTCTCTCCTCTCTCTGTGTAACTCTTTCAAATGAATAAATCTTTAAAAAAGTAGCTCCAGTTATTGACAACACAGTAGACTTGCATTAATTTTAGTTCCCTTCTCACTTTGCAAAGGGATCAGCGTCAGGTAAAAACAGTTGAGAGCCTTGCTAACAGGAGAAGAAATAGCTGAAGACAGAAAATGAAAAGCAGCCAAATACATCATCAAAGAAAGAGAAGTGGACCTCATCCAACACAAACCTTTAAAAGTGGATGCTCACAATTAATGAGTGAAACAGCTGCCCACTGAAATCTTATCTAGGGAGGGAAGATGTCCTAAGTTCTGCTTCTGTAAACTCCAGTCATAAATCTGTCCTAATAAATCTGTCCCCGGCATCTCTTCTACAAACATACTGGACCCACTGACCATTGGAAATGTGGTCCTGAAGGGTTAAAAAGTTAAAAGCCGCTCCCCCCACCAACCTCCTCTGGTGAGCTTTCCTGACCTCCTTAGACTTGCTCTGCATAGCCATTCTCTATAAAGTTAATTAGTCAGTAAATTACCCCAATGTGAGCGTAACCTTAGTTTCACCTAAGTAAGATAGAAGAAGTCACCATATATCTCTTTGCCTCCTGGACCCCTGACCCCACCATGTGTCCCTTATCGCCATTCAGCTGCATTCCTAGGTATCATCAAGGCAGTTCCTGCAACCTTGTTATGTTTGTTGTGTGGCCCTCCCTTTTGGCAATAGGAGGCTTTTTGATACTCCCTGTATAGGCCATATGGTTCTCTGAGGTCTAATCGGGCCCTTACTCGATATCCTGTACTCCCTGTATTCATAAATCAACTGGTTGTAAAATCACTTAACTTGTATCAATTGTTTACTCTATACCTCTGTCTGATCTATGCAATGATTGAATTTCTTTGTTTAAACATGTATAAAAACCCTAACCCAAGACTATTTGGGGCCGCTCGCCTGTACTGGGACGGGGGCCCCGACATGTCAGATCATCAATAAACCTTACCCTTTGTTAATTGCATGAGAGAAGGTCTCTTGGAGCGTTTTGGGGGTGGCAAGAGCAATCCAAGGCTAACATTTGGAGGCCCTAGCGAGACAGCTCTGCTGCCCACGGACATCTCCAACGGACATCTCTTGGGGTAAGTAAAGGCGCCTAAAGGATAGGGACTCTGTGCACGTGCGTTTCTGTTTCTGTATCTGGTTGGGTTCAGGCCTGAAGTGGTTTCGGTTTGGGCTGGCATGGTAGACGTTTGGGCTGGCAGAGGTGGCTGGAAGCCACAACGCTACAGCCCTGAGGGACGCCTCAGGAGGATTGGGAGACTGAGGAAGCTCAGGGAAAACTCCCATTGGGAATTCCCGTGGTTGGGAATTTGGTGCCAGCATCAGTGTTCGTCCTTTCTCTTTCTGGTTTTTTTCTATTGCATAAACTGTTTTCAGACTCATGTTTTGTTTGTACTGCTGAGATTTTGGTATCTGATCAAGCTAGTTGGTCTTTTGCATTTGTTAAGGTACTTTGTTGGTTGTCTGGCTGTTTGTTGATTGTATTCTCTTGTTATTTAGCATTTGTATGGGACGCCGGGATGGCTCCCATTTGGTAGGTTTAGAATCTGCATATGTATTGCCAGCATTGTTGTGAGGCTCTGAAGTGGTCCTGGAGTCTGCTAGACCAGTAGCTTATCTCAGATTCTTTGTAGACACTTTGTGTGGTCGTTGTGTGCTGATTTTCTACACTGTTTGTTCGTGTATATCGTGTTGACTGCTAATATGGGCCAGACTGTGTCTGCACCTTTGTCTCTAACTTTGAATCATTGGTTGGAGGTAAGCAGCCGGGCCCATGACCTCTCTTTGACAGTCAAGAAGGCGAAACTGATCAAGCTCCTTGGTCTTTTGCATTTGTTAAGGTACTTTGTTGGTTGTCTTGCTGTTTGTTGATTGCCAGCATTGTCGCGAGACTCTGAAGTGGTCCCAGAGTCTGCATTTGTAGGTTCTGAAGTGGTTCCGGAACTTGCATTCGTATTGCCAGCATCCTCACAGGGCTCTGAGGCAGTTCCAGAGTCTGTGTTTGTAGGTCTTTGTGTGTTGATCTCCATCATTGTCTCTCTATTCGGTATATTGTGCTGTCAGCCTGCGATCTGTGTCTGTGTGTCAGTGTGGTTCTTGGACCCCATCTGGGACTCTGTAGGGGGCCAGGCTCCCCACCTCTGTAGGAAGGAAGCGGGTTGCTCCGCAGTGCGGCGTGAGGCCGACGTTCCATTTTTGTCTTTTTTTGTTTTGTTCAGTGCCTTTTTGTGAGTCTCTTTGGTATTTGTTTTTGGCTATTTGTATTTCCTTTCTGAAATTCAGACAATGGGACAGATTTAGACAACTCTTAGAAAGGGAGACTAACCACCCTTTGTTCTGCAGATTGGCCTACCTTTGAAGTAGGGTGGGTGCCTGAGGGCACCCTTGACATCCTGGTCTGGCAAGATCTGGTAAAAACTCCCTTTCCTGGTTAAAGCCTTTTTTACTCCCTCAGAAACAGCCTTAAAAAAGATTTTAGTTGTCCAGGACTGTCCCAGCAAAGCAGATAAAACAAACTAAGACTTCAGCCTCGATGCCGCTCTATTCTGTTTTACAGGGCGACTCTGAAGATTTGATTTTCCCTCCTCCCTACCAGCCGCCCGGCCCTGGCTGTGGGGCCGGCAGCGGGGGCCACAGGAGAGGGTACAAGAAGCAGCTCCCCAAGGGCCAGCAGATCCCTCCACTCTCACTTCACAGGCAGCAGGGAAACCCCTGCTGTGCCATTAGCAAGTGCTGAAACCCCCTGTGTGTTCAAACAAAGCTGGCCCTTTGAGCCTCAACCTGCAGGACTCAGCTGGAGCCCAGGAACGGCAGGCGGAGGATGGGAAGGCATGCCTCCTGACTTATTCCTCAGGATCCTAACTCCCCAAGCCATACCCGTCCCCCCAGACTGACTCCCCATGGCCAACCAAATGGGGCAAATGGATGGATCTCCTGGACTTCAGGACCCGGTAAGTCACCCTGGGGCACTCAGTACTCAGGCCCGCCTTTGTGTGGAAGGGGGGTGCTTCTGTTGCCCCTCTACCAGGGACCTGCCTGGTGTCTGCAATGGAAAAGAGCTTGTGTGTGGTGTAAATGTGTTTGTGGCTCCACGGCCCTGCAGCTACAGAGTCTAAATGGGCCTTAACCTGCAGCTCCATGTTCACCAGGCGGGCGAAGCAATCTCACTCCGGATCAGTGCCTGTCCCGGAGGTCTTTATCTCTTGTTTTGTACAACCAAGGGGGACACATTATGGGAAAATTCCATTCAGAACCAACTGTTCTAAACTGTATGATAAAAACTTTAAAAATGTTGTCTTAATTTAACAATTCTTAACAGGTTATTCCAAAATGTAAATGGGTTTTTATCAGCTCTTTTCTGTGATGCTGTCCCTGACTTAGCTGATAAGAGTTTCATTTGTCTTGAAGGTTTCATGTTTTTCTATTTGTAGTACTGAGACTATGTTGTTTATCTGTTTTTAATGTTTGAGTGATTACCCAACTAATCAAAAATGTACTAATTTTGGCTAAATGGTTTGACTCTGACAGCTTAAATTCTAAATCGAGTCTTCCAACTTTGGACTTCCAGTTGGATCCCTAGAACTCTCAAAGGATGAGACTCTGAATTTGTTAAAGTAACAGCTGCTTGAGTCAATTCAGATTATGTAA
Organism: Oryctolagus cuniculus; assembly: GCF_051225735.1. NCBI lineage: Eukaryota > Metazoa > Chordata > Mammalia > Lagomorpha > Leporidae > Oryctolagus > Oryctolagus cuniculus. The sequence continues at coordinate 84,703,167 of NC_142879.1, forward strand.
AATGTATTAAAATATTATAAATGGTGTCAGACCTATGCTGTATTCATGTTTTTGCTTTCCAGCTAAAATGGTCTTATAAAAATAAGAGTAAATTCTGTGTATACAAGCCTTTATGTTGTTAACTAAAGTAAGCCAATGCAGATTGGTTCAGAAAATTGAGGTAATGCAAATACCCTTCGGTTTGCTCAGTGGCTTGCTTGCTCAGTTTTACATTTCTTTACATGTCTAGTTTACATCTAGGCATCAGTACTAAGTAAAACTTGTGAGAGTGTATTATGTGTACTTTTAACATCTCAAATTCGATAAGATAGACTGTTTGAGTTTGTTAGCATGTATTCTCATAGGTTGTCCACACATGACAATTCAAGGCTATATAAAAGTAACTACGGGTGTAAAGTTTCCAAAGGTGTGAACAAGTCATAAAAAGTTTTAAAATGTTTAAAAATGGTCTAAATCATAAACCTTAAAATCTGTTTTCACAAAAACTGTAATGTCTATTTTAACAGTGTCTGCTTAATCGGCTACCCTGCCATTTCTAAAATTAGATCCTGTAAGCTCTTTTTGACTCCGTTAAATTATTCTGAGTTATGTGATAATTTTGTGTACTAACTCTAATGTTCAGGGTTTTTATTTCTGGTTTATTCGACAACAAGAGACATAGAATTCATGTTCTGCCTAAGTAATTTATTGTGTAACAACCAGGCATTGCTAGTTCAAATGTAGATCAAATGGAGGTCTAGCCAAAAGGGAAAAAGTGTGCCAAAAGAGACTTAGAGACGACGGGAGATGGTTATGTGGCAAATGCTAGAAAACTGGGTTCCAGGAGCCCAAAAAGGCTCTAGTGTCCACAGACTACACGGTGAAAACCCAGAAACCCAGGCCCATAACCCACTGGCTTCACGGTAAATATCTGGAGGCCAAAGGATGGCAGAGACCTCTGCCACAATTTCTCCTCTAAGTCAGGCTACGCAGTAAGCACTGGTTAAACACTGGTTAAATCTGAAAGCCCAGGAAGTCAGGCTAGAGACCCGACTCGCTGCCTCACTTCTCCTCTTTTCTTTTCCAGAAGGGAAGTTACCACTGTTCTGCAGGACTCTCCACAGTGATATACAGTTTGATCCCCAGACCTTATGTAAGGGATGACTGACCATTTCTATAATAATGCCTGGTCACAGTATAGAGGACCAAACAACATAGCCAGAATAAGAGGTTAAAATGTGACAGCTAGATTGATTTTTCAGTGCACACAGCAAATGGGCAGAACTCCCCTTTTAAACCAAACTGAGAAATAGATAAAAAGTTACACTAGTAATCTCAAAGTATACAAGCAGGTCACCACAGTGAATCTTACCTAAATGGTCATAGTTCTCATGGGCATGGTCTTAACTCACAGAAAAATACTAAGTGTCAGAATTTGCCCATGACCATAGTTTTTCTAGCTCACCCTAAAATGAAATAAAATAAAAAAAAAACTCCAAAAATCAGGGACGGGGTTGAGCACCCCCTTGACTGACATCATAGAGGCTGCCTCCTTGGTCCACTTTATTAGAGACCAGGGAAATGAGGAGCAAGCTAGCAGCAGGAGCGATGTAAGGATGGGCAACAGGCCAATCAGTGGCTGCTTTACACGGTGATCCACTGTCAAGGAAACCCAGCAAAGCCAATGCACCCCAAATGGTGCCTGTTGCATTGGGCAAGCAGCTGTTGTAACAGCGACTGCCTTCTGTCAGCTCTGCCAAGAGCACGGTCACTGGACATGGAACTGCCCTGGGTGTCGAAGGACTCCTGGTTCAGAACCACAGACCCTGTGGCCCCGAGCTAAAAAGCCTTTGGCTCTGCCCAGCTTCCAGCTCCAGCCACTGCTATTGGGGATGGCCTAGGGTCAGTAAAATGCAAGTTGCCTATTTCTATCAGCCTCCTATTCAGCTCTCCTCCTAGTCCAGCCATATAATGCAAGTCAACAGGGTGCCTCCCTTAAGGGAGATTTGCATCTCTTACAATTCTCTTAACAGCACCCCATGGATAGGTCTGGGCCTCACACACCCAGCCAGGCCTTAAAAGTCCATCCAATAGTATTAAACTTAAAAAGCCCTCCCTGCCAGTTCCAGGGGAAAGTGGTCCCTTCCACTCCTGTACTGAGACTATAGACTTGATCTATGCCAGCAGAAGGGACCCAAGAGACAACCCCTGACTAACGCAGATGAGGTTTGAGTCACAGATGGAAGCAGCTTTGTCAGACTGGACCTGCTTCTCAGGGTATGCAATAGTTATGGCATGGCACGTTAGCTATTTGTGCCATGTTCCAGGAAAAATGTTGTCTCTGGGTCAATCAGACTAGACAGGTACAAATCCAAATTCGTACTTTTCCTGGAAAAAGCCAAACAGCTCCAGGAGCAGGCAAAGCAGGGCTGGGATTTCTGGCCTGATATCTGGTCACAGAAATCCTGGCTGTTTCCTCTCCTTGGCCCAATAACTTCTGCAATCTTGATGCTTCTCTTTGCACTGTGTGTTTTTAATGCCCTTGTTTGTTTTGTCTCTAACAGACTAAAAGCTGTTAAACTCCAAATGGTCATCAGGCAAGGCTTCCAGCCCATTCCACTGGACTACCTGAACAGCCCTCTGGACCGAGCGGCACCGTCTTTCCAAGGCCACTGTTGCACACCATAAGACAGGTAGCAAGAGGAAATACCTAAACCCCCCTCGACGCCCACATGCCAGCTTCGAAGAAGTTACAGAAAACGGAACTCCATCCATAATCCCAAAGAAGAATTTTGGGTATTACCTCTTGAGGGAAAAATATTAGGCAGAAAGTCAGTTATGAGCTTATGTGTGTGTGACATAAAGGCCTAATGTGTCCAGCATATGCATCTGCACCTCAGTCATCCTGACAATGTTTCACTGGAAGCCCAGCCTTTGCATCCTGCCTTGCCCCCTTCTACCTGATAACCTGCCAGGTGGAGATCCCCACCCCTTCTGCCTGACAAATCTTCTACAACCTCCCAGATACAGCCCAGTATCTGCATTTCAGTATTGCAGAACAGGCGGGGGGTTGGATCTCATTTTCATAGAGGAGGGGGGGTTATGCGCAGCCCTTAAGGAGGAATGCTGCTTCTATGTAGACAAGACAGGGGTGGCGAGGGACAACATGGCTCAACTATGTAAACGCTTAGAGGAAAGACAGTGGGACAGACTTCAGCAACAGGGATGGTTTGAGTCGTGGTTCACTAAGTCTCCCTAGCTGACTACGTTATTATCAGCACTGGCAGGTCCACTAGTTGTACTGCTCCTAATTATTACTATAGGACCCTGTATATTAAATAGGCTTGTCACATTTCTTCGAAAGCAAGTTAAAAATGATAAACTCATGGTAATTCGTCAACAATATGTAACACACAGGGAAGGGGAAACAGATGGTCTCTAAGATTAGAGACCCTGGCCTAAGAGGAGTGGGGAATGAAGGGTAAAAAAGTTAAAAGCCGCTCCCCCCACCAACCTCCTCTGGTGAGCTTTCCTGACCTCCTTAGACTTGCTCTGCATAGCCATTCTCTATAAAGTTAATTAGTCAGTAAATTACCCCAATGTGAGCGTAACCTTAGTTTCACCTAAGTAAGATAGAAGAAGTCACCATATATCTCTTTGCCTCCTGGACCCCTGACCCCACCATGTGTCCCTTATCGCCATTCAGCTGCATTCCTAGGTATCATCAAGGCAGTTCCTGCAACCTTGTTATGTTTGTTGTGTGGCCTCCCTTTTGGCAATAGGAGGCTTTTTGATACTCCCTGTATAGGCCATATGGTTCTCTGAGGTCTAATCGGGCCCTTACTTGATATCCTGTACTCCCTGTATTCATAAATCAACTGGTTGTAAAATCACTTAACTTGTATCAATTGTTTACTCTATACCTCTGTCTGATCTATGCAATGATTGAATTTCTTTGTTTAAACATGTATAAAAACCCTAACCCAAGACAATTTGGGGCCGCTCGCCTGTACTGGGACGGGGGCCCCGACATGTCAGATCATCAATAAACCTTACCCTTTGTTAATTGCATGAGAGAAGGTCTCTTGGAGCATTTTGGGGGTGGCAAGAGCAATCCAACTCTAACAGTCCTAAGTCATGTAGGCTGCCATTTAAACCCACCAATGCTGTAACAGCTAAGAAACTTGAATTTGATGCTCAGTTCTCAGGAAATCATTCCAGCTGAGCCTAGGGCCATTAATAGAGACTCCTTGGATCCTCCCCTGTCTCTGTGCCTGTTTGAAAGAAGGGAGTTTTCCCACCCCAGGTTTCTGGAACAGCTTCAAATTCCACATTGGAAAAGTCTGATAATTAATACTTGAGAGGGATCAATGCACAAAGCAGCTATTCACGCTTCACACTGCTCCCCACCAGGAAGATGAGGTGCAGGATGAGAGCAGTGGGGCAGATCCTTGTCAGATCCTTCTTCCCACCCCTCTGCTGCCACAGGCTCCCTGCTGAAGGCCATACAGCCCCACCCTGCAGGAACCAACAGCCCAGAAAACATCAAGAGGCCCAGCCCGACTGCATTCTGAGACCACCCACAGTGGGAACCCAGCTTATTTAACTGTGGAGAGTGGGAGTCTTTCCGCCTTCCTTCTCTGCATGTGCAGGTTCCCAGAACGCTGCCCTCTCTCTCCTGTAACCACTAAATAAAGCACATTAGTGACAGTTTGGGTAAGGTTCTGCAGGAGAGAGTCCAGGCACTGGGAGCCTGGGAAGCAGAGGTGGGAGACAGAGCAGCCCAGGTCCCAGCCCTGACCTCGGGGGAAACTGCCAAGATCTCTGGTGCCCTGGCACCCACCCTTCTCCCACACATGTTGCCGCCCCTTCCTGCATTCCAAACCTGCAGCAGAAAGTCCCAGAGCAGGTACACTTTCTTCCAGAAACACGGGGAGCAAAGCAGGGAGTGTGGGGAACAGAGTCCCTGGTAACTGGGACCCACAGGTGGACAATGAAGAGGGAAGAAGCAGCAGGAGGCAGGCTCGGGGTGAGCACTCAGAAACTGCCTGGGATTGCACGTGCAGAGCAGGAGATGCAGTAAATGAGAGAGAAGGAGCAGCACAGCCCCCAGGGCTGACCCTGATCAGGGAATGAACTCCCTCTGGTCCAACTCAGAGCCCCAGGGACTGGCTGTAGCAGGCGAATGGGCACAGCCATTCAGAAGGCAGAATATGTTGGAGCTCCTGGGAACTCAGGGAAACTGAGTCCAGGCCGCAACATCCATAGAGACACCAGCTGGCCCTCCCCAAAGGCTGCAGTCAGGGGTGGGTGCCCACAACCAGAGGGCCTTTGCTTTTATTCAGTCCCTCCTTCCTTTCCTTCCCAACCCAAAATCTCAGGGATCAGTTGCTGTTCTTCCTTTCCTGAATCAAATCTGAAAGAGTGACACTCACTGCTGCTAACTGACCCCAAATCCTGGCTCCCTCATAACCTCTGTCTCTTCCAGAAAAATCTTATTTACTACTTTGGCCCTAGAAATCATAAATGACTATGATAGAATGTAACTTTTAACAGAGGTGTAGAAGGCATGGTTTAATATCCAGTTTTGAGAATACAATTTTCATTTGTGTTTTATTGATGTTTATAGTTCTTTTAAGATTTATTGATTTATTTGGAAGTCAGAGTTACAGAGAAGGAGAGGCAGAGAGAGAGAGAGAGAGAGAGAGAGAGAGGTGTTTTCCATCTGCTGGTTCACTCCCCAATTGGCAGCAGCACCACAGTACTGACCCCTTATAGTTCTTTTCAAATCATTTTACACTGTCTTTTTATTCATCTAGTACAGAGACAGAAGAATGGACACAGAGCTAACATAGCTGAGTATTCAAGGAGACAGGTTAAGGGGTTAAATGCCTTATATCATATCATTTATACCTTAGATTAATTCTGGGGACAGTATTATCTGGAATTTACAAAGTAGAAACTGAATGGAAAGAGCTTAGAAAAATACGGTGTTTTTTAATATCATTAAAAAGTCTAAGATAAAGGCTAATCAAGGGTCTAGCACTGTGGCATAGCAGGTAAAGCTACTGCCAGCATGGACATTCCATATGGGTGGAGGTTGAGTCCCGGCTACTCTTCATTTGACCCAACTCTCTGCTATGGCCAGGGAAAGTGGTGGAAGATGGCCCAAGTCCTTGGGCAGCTGCACCTGTGTGGGAGACCCAGAAGAAGTTCCTGGCTGCTGGCATTGGAGCAGTACAGCTCCAGCCATTGTGACCAATTGGTGAGTGAACCAAAAGATGGAAGATGTCTCTCTCTCTCTCTCGCCTTCTACTCTGTGTAACTCTGACTTTCAAATAAATAAATAAATCATTTTTAGAGAGCCAATCAACATATAACACGAGCTTAAAAATCTTTCTTTTCTCTTGGGTCTCAGTTTTTAAAATCTGATTTATCAAATGGAAAAATGTGAGAGAGATGAAGTTTACCTACAAAGGTAATTTACTATAGTTACTTACTGTAATAATTTACTGTAATGATGTACTGTAATTTACTATAATAATTTACTGTATAGAACCACATAGGATTATAACTTGTCTAGAAAACAAAGGAGATTCAAAGTTGCTATTTTTCATGGTTATTTGTTCTTATTTTTAATATCAAGATAGTATATAAATATTATGCACTCCTAGGTATTTGTGTGTTGTTTGATATGTTTTATTTTTTAATCAGAAATTCAAAGAGATAACTGGGTAACATGGAGTTCTGTGTTTCTGATTACTTCTCTCAATTAGAGATCATGGGATTAGAGTTGGTGCTAGATTAAGAATGCTTCAATCTTTATCCACTGACTTCACACCAGCATTTACTATGTTAAACAATATTCTTTGGGTAGATTGCTCTTTCTTGCCAGACTGTAAACTTCATGGGGTCTAGAAACATATTTGCTTTGACACTAAAACTCAGCATCTTGACAGTCAGTCTTTTAGTTGAATAAATACATGATATACAAATAAATATTTCTGCCCCTCAAGAACTGCCTAAGAGAGAAGAAAATAGAAATCAATTTGATGACTCTCAGTATTAGGTGAATATATAATTTGTCGTTCTGACATAAGCTTGGTCATAAAAAGGGCATATGAATAATAACACAGAGTTGAAGTGTATGAACACCTAGGGCCAGTGGGTTAAATGTTCACCCTAGCTATGTAAGGCATTCCATGTCAATAGGAGAGGAAGGAGGAAGAGGGGAGGGAGTGTAGGTGGGAAGGTGGTTATGGAGGGAAGAATCACCATACTCATTACTTAGCAGCAAAGAGAGAATCTGTGATCATTTGTTGCTTAAGAAAGGGTGATAGGCATTATTTAATTATAATGCAGGCATCAGTGTTCTTCTGTCTCTGAAATAGGAAGTCTATAACTCAGAATTCCTTGCTGTTTCATCAAAAACAATTCAAAACAAAAACCTAATTAAGCATAAGAGGAAGTTACGCATTAGAAGTCCATTCCAATCTCTAGGAGGTTCAGGGGTTGGAAAATTCATTCAAAATCTTGCTGAAAAATGTCCCATACATTTTCCATGACCACTATCCATCAGCATAAGCTATTTTAAAAAAAGAAAGATTTATTTATTTGAAAGTCAGAGTTACACAGAGAGAGGAGAGGCAGAGAGAGAGAGAGAGAGAGAGAGAGAGAGAGAGAGAGAATATTCCATCGGCTGGTTTACTCCCCAATTGGATGCAATGGCCAGAGCTGAGCTGATCCAAAGCCAGGAGTTAGGAGCTTCTTCCAGGTCTCCCATGTGGGTTCAGGAGTCCAAGGATGTGGGCAATCTTCTAATGCTGTCTCAGGCCATAGTACAGCTGGATCAGAAATGGAGCAGCAGGACTTGAACCAGTGACCATATGGGATGCTGGCACTGCAGGCGGCAGACTTACCTGCTACACCACAGCACCAGCCCCCATAAGCCCTATCTTCTGCAGAACCAGCACCCCAGACACCAGCCACCACATGGCATCCCATGGCACACTCAACCCCGGCAATGTTCTGCAGCTCCTGCTCCTCTCCACTTTCACTGCAAGAATCTGCAACTCCTTGTTTTCATGCAAGTAATTCTGATTCAGATGATGCCCCTGACACAATTGGCTGGCAAGTGTCATGGCATGTGTCCACGGCCTAGCTAAATGCAAAGCTGGAACATTTTAAACTTTTCACTGCCATGGTGAGACACGGACTCCATCTAATAAAGTAGGGGATTTTTCAGGGAGTCTAGAGAATCAAATATGACAAAATGACAAATCTTAACCAAAGAGTGCCGTGGTACAGATGAAGAGAACCCAAAATGTATTTTTCTATCTTTTCTTTTCTGAGTTAAGTGCCTAAAAACAAAGCCAATGAGGGTTAAACAGACCCATTCTGAAAATTCCTTAACATCTTCATTTTCATCCAAATTAATATATTGCTTGAAGAAAATAAATTTTACATAAATGAAAATGCAGTACCACAAACAAGTGTACAGAACATAGGCCCTCAGTTAGCTTCAAACCATCTGGGTCCATTAATGTGTTCTTCCAGAACCCAAGCTGCAGTACAATAGAACCACAGCCTCTGACATTCCTCCTCCACCCTGATGGATCTTGGGTTTTCCTCCCACCTCCCCTCTCCTGTGAATACATCAGTAGCAGGACAAATGGAATCCAAAGATAGAATGATGTTATTTAACATGGAATAAACATAGTGTTTTAGTCAGTACAATCCTCAATACTACAATAATAATTCCGAGTTCACTGATTATGAAAGTAAGTATATGAAATCTATTCCTAAGTAATCACACCATCGAGAGCTGAATGTAGACTTTCAGAGGGAAAGAAACAGAGAATAGTGTAGAGATGTGTATCTCTATAATGCAGATTTACCGCTGTACTTTATAGACAGTACACCATGTTTGCATTTTTTTTTTTTGCAGTCTGGCATAGTTTATTACATCCAGCTTGTCAGTTTGGAAATTTTATGATTAGACACTAATATACAACAAATTTTGAATCCTTACAGACAATATAGAGCACCCTAGGCCCTCCCAAGGGCAGAAAACAGACCAAGAGCTCACAGATTGGCTGCAACTGCAAGAAGCAAATGAAGATATCGTCAGAAAGATACATATTCCTGCAGTGTGGCTGCTGAGCAGTTCTGCCCTTATTTATCTCATCTCTGTTTCAGATCGTTAAAGAAAGTTACATGCTTTCTGACATTTCTAAAGATTTCACTAATGAGAATCTAAGATATCTTCACTACGTTAAGAGCCTCAGAACAGCCCAAAGACTTGGGCCATCTTCTACTGCTTTCCCAGGCCATAGCAGAGAGCTGGATCAGAAGAGGAGCAGCCGGGACTTGAGCCGGAGCCCATATGGGATGCTGACACTTCAGGCCAGTGCTTTAACCCACAGTGCCACAGCACTGGCCACAATGTAGTATTTCTAATAGAAGAGTTGGTTAAGTCATTAACTCCTCTAAAATACAAGTTAAGTATTAGTTTTGAAACTCTGATTCATTCATGAGAAAAACAAAAGGTTAATTTTCACTCTTTGCTTCTGGGTATGTAAATTTTCTTCTAAGAAATTAATCATGACTTTTACATCTCAGACCCTATTATGAGTAAGTAGAGAATATTGTGGGGTCATACACTCATTTTATCAAAGGAACATTTCTCCAATTAAAGAAAACATTATGGGCATCCCATATGGGCACTGGTTTGAGTCCTTACTGCTCCACTTCTGATCCAGATCCTTGCTATGGCCTGGGAAAGCAGTAGAAAATGTCCCAAGTGCTTGGGCCCATGCACATGCATGGGAGGCCAGAGCTATGGCCCAGCAGATTTACAACCTGGCCTGAAGCACTGGCATCCCATAAGGGTGCTGGTTCAAGACCGGGCTGCTCCACTTGTGATCAAGCTTTCAGCTTATGGCCTGGGAAAGCAGTAGGAGATGGCCCAAGTCCTTGGGCCCCTGCCTAAGTGGGAGACGTGGAAGAAGCTCCTCGTTCCTGGCTTCAGATCAGTGCAGCTCCAGCCATTACAACCAGTTGGAGAGAACCATCAGATGGAAGACTTCCCTTTCTCCCTCTCTCTCTCTCTCTCTCTCTGTGTGTGTGTGTGTGTGTAACTCTTTCAAAGAAATAAGCAAATCTTTAAAAAAAAAGCCAGGAGTCAGGGAAATTTCATCCAGGTCCCAGCTTGGGTGCAGGACCCAAGGATTTGTACCATATTCTGCTGCTTTCCCAGGTATGTTAGCAGGGAGCTGGATCAGAAGTAGAACATGCAATTGGTGCCCATAGAGAATGCTAGTACTGCAGATGTTGGTATAACCCATTTTGCCACAGTGCTGGCCCTGACAATTTTTAATTCCTAGGAATTAACAGGAAAGAAAGAAGTATGGCAGGATACCTTTTTTAAAAAAAAATTATTTTATTTATTTGAAAAAGTTATATAGAGAGGTAGAGAGTGAGGTAGGGAGAGAGAGAGAGAGAGAGAGAGAGAGAGAGAGAATCTTCTGTCTGCTGGTTCACTGCCCAAATGGCTACAATGGACAGAGCTGAGCTGATCTGAAGCCAGGAGCCAGGAGCTTCTTCTGGGTCTCCCACATGAGCAAAATGGTCCTTGGGCCATCCTCTACTGTTTTCCCAGGTGCATTAGCAAGAGGCTGGACTGGAGGTGGAGCAGCTGGAACTCTACCAGCACTCATATGGGATGCCTGTATTTCAGGCCAGGGCTTTAACCTGATGTGCCACAGTGCTGGCTCCAACAGGTGACCTTTTACTCTCAATAATCTCTTCTTGGTATTGGCAGCAGTTTGTAATTTTTTGTTTATTTGCCTTCTTCTTAATCTATATTTTTAAAAAATTACAAAAGGTTCCAGCACCCTGAGAACTTCCATCACAAGGGCATACAATCAGATGTTTGTCCAGAAAAGGGTGGTGTAGATGCAAGGTGGAAAATGCAAGGTGAGTTGATTCATCTTTCTCAGGCTGTGGTTTCCATGGGCAACTTTTACAACCAACTGCCTTATTTGTTCCTCTTCCACAGAATGGAAAACATGTTAAGTTATCCTATTTAGCCAAAAGCCAGTGGCAGCACTTAAACATGTCATCAATCTAGGGCCAGCATTGCGGTACAAAGAGGTAAGTTGCCAACTGCAACAGCAGCATGCCTTATGGCACTGTTTGAGACTCACCTGCTTCACTTCTCGTCCAGCTCTTTGCTTGGGAAAGCAGCAAAGATTGCCCAAGTGTTTGGGTTCCTGCACCCACATGGGGGACTGGGACAGAGTTCCAGGTTCCTGGCTTCAGCCTGGCTCAGCCCCAGCTTTTGTGGCCATCTGGAACTGAGCCAGCAGATGAAAGATAAAGATTTCTCTCTCTCTTCCTTTTACCTAAACATACATTACATACATAAATGAAGATGCATCAATGTAGCAACTTTTTGAGGAAAAGTCTTCTGATTATTGCAGGTATTGTCTCAATGCATAAAAATATTCAGACACAAAAATTATAAACTGATTTATATTTATATTTCTCAACCACATGCTTTTCAGAAAAAAATGTCTGCCACTCAGCATCAGGTATGAGTCTGAAAGCATTCATTAAAAAATCAAGTAATTTTACTAAGCACAAAAACCTCTAGTATAGACTGCATATAAACCAGTGGCTTCCATGGGTATACACAGATTGATTTTTGTTAATTTACAGGGATCACTGCACTTCCCTGGCATGGAGCTGTCTGAAGAGTTTAAACACTGATGGGTGTGGCATTATTTCTGATATTTGCTTATTATCCAGAGTGCATTTATTCAATATCTATCATGAACTCCACACTCTATAAATCTATTTCAAATATGTAGATATTTAATGGTACTTACACATTTACAAACTGAGCTAATCCTCCTAACTTCTCTCTGGAATAGCTATGCCTTTGACATTGCCTTTTTTCACACATATGGAAATGCATAATATGCTTCTGTATGGTACTTCAGAATTTATAAAAGGCTTTTCAGGTTAGATTTACATAACATCATGTGAAAGTGGCCAAAGGACACAGTCTTCTCATTACAGAGGGGAGAGGTATGAAGTGACTCTCTGAACAGTTACTGAGATTCTGTCAGTCAGGTTCAGAATCTTACTAGGTATCAGCTACACATCTAGATTTTTTCCCTACTGTCTCTTTGTCAGAATTCCCAGCCTATGAGTGAACTTCAGTCTGAATGAATGCTAATATTCAAGGTTCTAAGTGAAAAAATTACTGAGGTTTGTATTGGTGAGGAAAGCATGTGTCTAAATGTTACTTGTATTTAATAATAAGTATTGAATCATATGAAACTGAATATAAGATTATGCAAATTTTTAAGATGAAGAGCATATATTTAAAACCACATTCTTACATTTTGCAAACGTGTTGAAACACCTTACTGGAGCATGTGTTTGGCATAGTGGTAAAGCCTTCCACATCCCAGTCAGAATGCCCAGGGCTCAAGCCCTAGCCCTGCTTCTGCTTCTGGCTTCCTGCTAACAGAACCCTGGGAGGCAGCAGCTGATGGCTCAAGTACTTGAGTCCCTGCCACCTGTGCAGGGGACCCACACTGAGTTCCTGGCTTCAGCCTGACCCAGCTCTGGTTGGTGCAGACATTTGAGGAATGAGCAGTAAATGGAAGGGCTCTCTCTGCCTTGCAAATAAACAAAAATAAATATACAGACATTTACTTAAGGTGTCTTGCTCACATCTAAATGATTTCCCTTTTCACAGTAAAATGCCTAACTGTCCTCTTTAGTAACAATGCATGTTTTGCTCTCCATGTCCACTCCTGAGCTCCAAGTACTGGCAGCTCACCCTAGCATGCTGACTGGTTCCAATGTTCAAGTACTCATCTCCCATATTCTTTTGGTGGGTCTACCGGAAAGAAAGGAGAGTATCTACAGTAATTAATATCTTACTGTTGCTCTTGCTGTCCACCTGCATGCCTCAAGGATGACCACCTGAATACACATTGTGAAGTTCTGGACGTAGTTTCCAAACTTCAGTCACTTTGCAGTGGAGGGACTCTGTCCTCGTCAATCACTTGAAAGCCTGCAGGAGTAGGGAGAAGCTGTGTTTGAAGAATTCACAAATACAGTGCATTGAAGCCAACCACTACCACCCCCACCACACCCCTAATTCAGGGTTCTGGCAAATCCCAAATCAGGAGTTTGGAACCAGGAGTGGTTCAGGAGGTGACCTCGACTCCTTACTCTGAACAGCTCCAAAGTGCCTGGTGCGCCCAGTGGGAGCTCAGCGCCTCGACCTCCCACCCTCCTGCCCTTGCCACCAGGACGCCCAGCTCCCAGAGCCTCCAGGAGGCCTGCAGCAGACCCGCAGGTCCAGGTGACTGGGATGTGCATCTAGAACTAACCCAAAAATACAGGCCCAGCTCAAGTGTCACCTCCCCACAAAGTCACTGTCACCTACTCCCTCCCGGAAGGCTGCAGGCCAGCACCCGGCACCGGGAGTCATGGCATTTGGGGTTTACCCGCTCTCCCACGAAGGAAGATGCCCCCGTGGGAACCCTGCTCCACCTGCGGGCAGGGCTGAGGAAGGAAGGGCCGAGCCAGCCTCCACCCTAGGACTGCAGCCTGGGAAAGTCCAGGGCCCCGGTGCCCTTGCCAGGCATAGGGTCTCTCTAAGTGTACTCTGAGCCAGGGCCTCAGCCATCAGCAGCTCTCTTGCTTCCAGAATCTGCTGCAGGGCAGTTCAGGCTCATTCCAGCAGGGGGCCTCAGGACAATCTTTGCTGCCCTGAGGCAGGACCAGTGCTGCAAGACCCGCCCCATGCCAGGCTGCCTATAAAGTCGGTGGTCATTGGTGGGCAGCTGGTAGTTGCAGTGTGTGCGTGTGACATGGGTGGTGTTAGGTTCTTGGCCGTCCCGTTTCGTGCCTTGGGGCTAAAATGCCATCGGTGGCCCCTGAGTCAGGAGGGGCAGGAGAAGAAGAGACAGACCTGGTGAGTGCGACTGCTCACCTCTCCTGCCAGCCCTGCTGGCTGAGGCTTGCAGCAATGCTGCACTTGGGGAAGTAATGAAGGCCAAGTCTCAGCAGGACAACCTAGTGCACAGTGCTGATTTACTCACTGACACAGCATCTGTGTGGTCTGCATGGGCAGACAGGGGGAAGGGTTTGGTAGAAGGGTGCTGGAGGTGCACTGGGCCCTCGTGCAGCTGCCTGCTGTAGGCATCCAGGGCAGCAGAGTCCTGCGGGGTCCCTAGGGATCCTGGCCATGTTGTGCCTTCCATCATCCACCCTCCTGCACTGCTGTTGGTGGCAGTGCTTCTGTGGTTGATATCTCATTGGAGTCCATGGTCATTTTCTCATGGTGGGCTGATCTCACACGGTGACAATCATGGAACAAATCACTGTTCTGCGGCATCTGCCTCCCAGGAGCATTGCAGGTGGACAGGGGGAAACGGGTGACTGGTGGCACCTCCTGTGCATGGTCTCTGTCCCATCCTGGACCGAAAGTGGAAAGGGAAGGAGAGGAGCTGGCTCAAAGCAGTCCCGCTGTGGGTTCCATCAGGTGCAAAATGTCTCCCGATTGCGGTTAACCTTGCAGGGAAACTGTCTCCTTTTGTGGGCCAGAGACAGCATCTGCTTTATTAGCTGTGCAGTGTATTGATAATTAAAATTTGGGTATCCCTATCTGTAGTCCTCACAGCGTAGTTACATTCTGAGGAACTGATGAAACTGCTCAGTACTTCGGGGCTGAGTGTAATATTAGGTGGGCAAGCCTGTTGTTGGCTTTTGGTTTATAGCTATTGGGCAACTTTATTTGGTAAAAATGCATTCAGGCTCAGTAGTGTATTCAAGGATGACCACTTAGTGAATTGTCTTTTTTTTTTTTTTTTTGTAAGAATAAGAGTATTGAAGACTGGGTTGATCTACCTATGGCAAAACTCCACCATTCCTGGGAAGGCCACAATTGGCAAGAAAAGCAGGTAGCAAGCTTTCATCAAGTAAGTTGAGATTCCTGTGTTTGCAATCTGAAGAGCTCACTGCTGAGCTGGGAGGGGAACTGCTCTGAGCACAACTCATTAGAGAACTGCTCTTGCAGACCTTCCCTGAAGGAGGCACTGTTTTGGTCAGAAGCATTCCAGGAGCTGCTGGCCAGCAATTGTGAATTAGGCTTGAATTGAATCCATTGCAAGTATCACTAGAGTGCAGAAAGGCTGTGTCCTCAAATGAGCAGCTCACCAAGGAGAATTTGACTTAACCTAGAAGGTCTGTTTATCTCCGCTTATTTCGCAGCATATTCATACCAGGTGGGGAAGATAAATCAGCCTTCAGCTCTGCAATGGCAGTGCTCTTGGTTGAGGCTGAGGATGCTTTTCATTGCATGCAGTGTTTGCAAGAGACTTAGTTCCCTGAGGATTTATGCCTCTCCTGTAAATACATTTTTGGCACTAAAACAAACTGAAGTATTTCTGTTTTAGTACTATGGAATCAACTGAAGTATTTTGCCTACAGGCATCTTTGTCTTTAAAGAGCTAAATCCGCAGGATTACAGGATTGAGTAAAAACGAGAATAGCTAATCCTAGTACTAGAAAAGCACAAGGGATTATTTGATCATTAGCTTCCTCATATTCCTCATGTTTCTTTTTATTTTTCTGCCTGCTCTTCCCTACCTACAGATGGTCTGGCTGTATTGGAGGCTTTTCTAAAAACTGAATTCTGTGAAGCAAATATAGGCTACTGGCTAGCTTGTGAAAACTTCCAAAAAAATCCACCCACCCCAGAAGCTATCCTTATATGCAAGAAAAATATATACATTCTGCTTAGAAAAAGGCCCAAAAGAGGTTAGACACAATTCCTCATTTCAGCATAAAGTGTACACTTTTGACATCAAGAAGCAACAAAAGAAGTAAAGACATAAGACTAAAGCAAGGGCCAGGGAATCTGAAAAGCTTCCTCTCCTGGTGTCCTGTCTTTCAAATAAGTCTCCCCAGACCTGGCAGGTGGAGCTCATCACACATTACAGCTTCTGATTTTCACTTTCCAAGAGCAGAGCCCCCTTCTCTAACAAAGGATAATGAGTGATCTTTGTTTCAGATGAACATGCTTTCAAACCAAAACTCTTATTATCCAAAATATACAAGAAGCTATGACTCCCAGCTTTACAACTGCCTGGAAAAGGGTGTATTGCTTGATGGAGAATAACTTTCTGAAGTTGTATTTTTTTGCAAGGCAGAGTTACAGAGAGAAAAAGAGAGGGAAAGACAGCGGTCCATCTGCTGGCTCACTCCCTAAATGGCCACAATAGCCAGGGCTGGGCCAGGCTGAAGCCAGCAGCTTCCTCCAGGTCTCCCATGTGGGGGCAGAGGACCAAGCGCTTGGGCCATTCTCTGCTGCTTTACCCAGCAAGGAGTTGTGGAAGAAGAAGAGCAGCTGGGAGTCAAACCAGCATTCATGTGGGATGTTAGTGCTGCAGGCAGCAGTGTAACTTGCTATGCCACAACACCAGCCCCCAGAAAGAACTCATCCCTGGTCTTTCTTTTGAGTCAGAATGCTCCCAGGACTTGTGTTGAAAACCACAGATCACCACAGAACCCCATGAGAAGAAAAAGGAGCCCCAGAGTAGAGGACATGTTCTGTTTCCTAAGGCAGAAGTTTTTGACTGCCAGAGACGAACATTCAGTTCAGCCTGGGTGTTTGGGAAATATACGTCGCAACTGGGGATTCCAGTTCAGGTAGTAAATCAGGAAGCTGGTGACTGTCCAGGAGATGCCTGTATGAGAACAGCTTCCACCACCGTGAAGACACAGGCAGGAAATACGTGGTCTGAGTGGGGTGGGTCTCACTGGAAAAGCAGGACTCTGAGATGGAAGATAATGCAATGGAATGCTGTTGTTCCAGACTCACTTAAAATCAATAGGTCTGGGATTCTGTAGCATTAGCTACCTAGCTATACATCTTTCCTTAAATCCATCCATGTTGCCGCATGGTTTTAATTCTAGTTTTTAAGTCAAAACTAATGTAACATGTTTATTATGTAGAATCATCCATTCTATTGTTGTGTATTGCTGAAGCTGAAGTGATGTTTGAATTGTTAAGTGGTATATAAAATAGTGAGTACTCATGTGTAGAAAACCACAGTGGCTGTTCCAAGTGCCAAACACTCTTGAAGGCAGTTAAGCTTTGAAGTGGTCTTTGAATATTTGAATACATTTATTTTGATAACTAATGTCATTGAATACTCAGAGTCCAGGTGTGAGTTGATTTGATTTTGGTAACTGGAAATATGATCAACATAAGATCTTTGTAGTAGAGAAGAAGCATGCATTACTGAATCTGTGCAGGGAGAACTGACAGCCCCCAGAGCTGAGATGAGGGTGGCAAGGAAGATGCTCTTTTCTAAACCTAAGTCACAGCACATCTTTAGAATGACCCAGGGTTAAAATTACTAACAGAATCTTTAATTAAACATAAAGGTCTTTAATGAGAATAGAACATTGACCTAAATCCCTTCTTGAGGATTAAGAACCAGCTAAATAGGAGGCTGCGGTGGTGACCTCGAAGGGGTTGGAGCCTGGGGTCAGGGGTCGTGGGTCCCAATGGCTGGTCCAGAATCATCACGGGCTCCCTGGGTCGTGGGCCGGCACCATGGCTCGGGGCTCCAGAGGTCAGGGGAAGCCTGCTGGGCCCCTTCTTGCTTCCTTCTTTGGGCAGAAGTCAGGCATCACAAAGTGACCTAAAGTGAACAGTTTGGTGCTGAAATCCCTGAGGCACCACTGGAGCCTGGGCCGGGCCTGCATGCAGGGCAGAAACAGAGGGGAGACACCGGGACCTGGGGGCCAAGGCTGCAGGTGTTCCTGTTGGCCCCCAGGCACCCACGGGGCCTCAGCCTCTCTCACAACAGAAACGCACATTCACCTCAGACCATTTTTACCCCTAATTCCACTTTAAAGAAAGGTTTATCGAGGACGGCACCGTGGCATGGGGGTGCAACCACAGCCTGCAGGGCCCGCATCATGGGCACCAGTTCCATTCCATGATGCCCTACTTCCTCTCCCACTCCAGCCAACGAGTGCAGTGGTGATGGACAGGTGGTTGGACCCCACAGGACATGGGAGATGGGAGGGGGCTCATGGGCCTTCAGCCTCACCCAAACATTGGGGAATCAAACCAGCAGATCGAAGACCCCTGTCTCTATGCCTTTCAAATAAATCTCTTAAAATAAATAAAAAAGAAATGCAAATAAAAAGAACCAGCTAAATAGACATGAACTGTATGGAGACAAACACCAATATTACATTACTCAACTCTCCACTGCTCCAATTAACAAAGAAGACAAATAAGAGGGATATAGGCCTCCCCTTTTTTGTTATGCTTCCCTTGGTTCCAACTAGCATGGGCTTGCAGAAAATGCACAAGGAATCCATTCTCTTCTGTGGTCAATACATGATCTCAGAATTTCCCTTATTCATTTGCCTAACAGATTTTGATTATGTTACTCTAGGTAAAGGGAAGGCAACAAAACTGCCCTTTTCCCCCATTTTAAAAATCTATTATTTATTTGAAAGGCAGAGTTATATAGAAGGGGTAGAGACAGATCTTGCATCTGCTGGTTCACTTCCCAAATTGGCCTCAGCTGAGCCAATCTAAAGCCAGGTGCTTCTGCCAGGCCTCCCACATGAATGCAGTGGTTCAAGCACTTGGGCCACCTTCTGATGCTTTCCCAGGCACATTAGCAGGGAGCTAGATTGGAAGTGGAGCAGCTGGGACTTGAATCAGCACCCATATGGGATGCTGGCACAGCAGGCCATGGCTTTACCCACCATGTTGGTACTGTGTGTGTGTGTGTGTGTGTGTGTCTGTGTATTTATGCATGTATTTTTATTTCAAAGACTCATTTATTTATTTGAAAGGCAAGGTTAGAGAGGGAGAGACATAAGAAGAGAGATCTTTCAACCTCTGGTTCACTCCCCAAATGTCCACAACAGCAGAGGCTGGGCCAAGCCAAAGCCTTGAGGCTGAACAGCAGATAATTTTTAGTTATTAATTTAAAATGAATAGGCTGTAGCTGGTGCTGTTGCATAAAAGGTAAAGCCACCACCTGCAGTGCTGGCATCCCCTATGGGCACTGGTTCATGTCCCAGCTGCTCTGCTTCTAATCTAGCTCCCTGCTAATGTGCCGGGGAAAGCAGCAGGAGGTGGCCCAAATACTTGGGCCCCTGAATCCATGTGAGAGAGCTGGAAGAAGCACCGGGCTTTGGATTAGCCCAGCTGCAGCTGCTTGCAGCCACTTGGGGAGCAAAACAGCAGACAGATCATCTCTATTTATGTGTCTCTCTCTATAATGCTGTCTTTCAATTAAATAAATCTTTAAAAAAGGTTTATTAATGTATGCTATAATCCAATCCAGGAACAGTAAGAGAAGCATTAAATATTGCTACCTATATTTTTATTTTTTAATATTTTTAAACTTTTATTTAGTGAATATAATTTTCCAAAGTACAGTGTATGGATTACAAAGGCTTCCCCCCATAACTCCCCTCCCACCAGCACCCCGCCCATCTCCCACTCCCTCTCCCATTCCATTTACATCAAGATTCTTTTTCAATCATCTTTATACAAAGAAGATCGATTTAGTTTATATTAAGTTTTCATCAGTTTGCAGCACACAGAACATAAAGTGTAAAATACTGTTTGAGTACTAGTTATAGCATTACTTCACATTGGACAACACATTAAGGACAGAGATCCCACAAAAGGAGTAAGCACACAGTGATTCCTGTTGTTGACTGAACAATCTGACACTCTTGTTTATGGCATCAGAAATCTCCCTGGGCTCTAGTCATGAGTTGCCAAGGCTATGGAAGCCTCTTGAGTTCACTGACTTCCATCTTATTTAGACAAGGTCATAGTCAAAGTGGAAGTTCTCTCCTCCCTTCAGAGAAAGGTACCTCCTTCTTTGATGGCCCGTTCTTTCTACTGGGATCTCACTCACAGAGATCTTTTATTTAGGTCCTTTTTTTTCTTTTTTGCCAGAGTGGCTTTCCATACCTAAAATACTCTCATGGGCTCTTCAGCTAGATCTGAGTGCCTTAAGGGCTGATTCTGAGGCCAGAGTGCTGTTTAGGACATCTGCCATTCTACAAGACTGCTGTGTATCGCACTTCCCATGCTACCTATATTTTATATAGTCTAAGTATTGTATAAACTAAAATATACAACACTAGGAGTATGCTATCAGTAATTACACTGCCAATCTCAGTGATTATAAATAAGAATTTTAGCAACTATACTGATTCTGAACAGTGATTCAATGATTCTGTTTTTAAATTTAAAAATGCCCCTGAACTTGAATGTTTCTGTGTAGCTCCTCATAGAACTACAAGCTTTAGAATTTCTATGCTGTTTAGCATTTCATCTTCAGTGCCAACTTGATTATTGCACTGCCAGTTTATAAAACACTTCACAGTCATGTGAACCTTACCATAAGATAGGACTGTGTAGAATAAATCCTTTAACTATAAAGACAATCTTCTCTCACAAGGGAGGAAGATCCAGAGGGGTCAAATGACTTGCTAATGTCACTTAGCTCTGTGAGCACAGAAACAAGGAAAGCTCTCAGCTTCTTGCCACCTCCCCTTACACCACCTGCCTCAGCTAGATGAGCCTGTAATTTTAAGGACACTCAGGCCCCATGAGTTTAAATGAATTTTTCAAGGTTACATGACAAGTACCAAAACCAGAAGCAAAAATTATTGCTTCCATCTTTCTCTTCCTTGTCCACAATGGAAGTCCGATGTACAGTTATGCATTATTCTAATATCACAACCAAGAAGCATTATTTTTCCCCAAATTTAACAATGAAACTCTTTTTTTCCATTGAGGAAGTTATTTTAATGGATGATACAAACATACTTGATTTGTTTTTTAATTTGAGATGCAAAGAAATGAACAAGTAGATAGAGAAGTGGTATTCACCCTCTAGTTCACTGCTGAAATGTCCCCAGTGGCCAGGGCTGTCCCAGGAGTAGGGAACCCAATCATCTGAGCCATTACTTGCTAGCTCCCAGGGTCTATATTATCAGGAATTTGGAGGCAAGTACTGGAACCAGGAATCAAACCAAGAAACTCCAAAGTGGGACATAGGAATTTGAACCACAAGGCTACACCCTGGCTTCCAGACTTGTTTTTTCACAAGTCCTCTGAAAAGGAAAGTTAATTACAACCTGAAATCCAAGACTCTGGAGTCCTCCGGTGTGTGTGTCTATGCAAGTTGATGCATTAGATTTACTTATGTTGCCCAAGAGTCTGCAGTTTAGAGAGAACATAAGAGTGAAACATGTGTCAGAGGATGTCAGCATTGGAGAGGTGGGTGTGCTCTAGTCAGAGGTTGAGGAGGACAAGTCCACAGGGAGCAGCAGCTTGATTTAGTCACAAGGAAACCGGCTGTTTCTGGATTCATCCACCCCTCCCAGCTGACTGGCTGTGGAATTCTGATTGAATTCACCTGAAAATCTCACTCCCACTTGATTTGGAGGGAATTAATATCTGTCCCCTCAGTAAAAGGGTTCCATTTCTTTTTCCAAACCACAAAAACTCATGTTGGTTGCGTTGCCTGTAAATTTCTAAGCATGAAACACCAATTTGGATTTTTTTTTTTATTTCTTACTAGCTACTCTGTCTGAACTTTTGTTTGTATTGCATCAGAATACAAAATCTGGGGAGGAAGAAGGCAAAACCAAATCAGACCCAGAAATCCTTTAGGAAATTGCTGCATAAGAAACCAAAATTAGCAGAGGCACACAAAACAGTGACAGAAAGCCAGAATTGGAGCAAGCCAACAGCTGTGCCCTGATTCAAATGACGATTCCTGCTGTACCCTGAACTCCTTATTCCAGCCTCCAAACCAAAGCTCACATCAGAAAATTCATTACAAATCATGATAAATAAGAAAACTGTGAAAAAAGCCAAAGAAATGCAAGAGTCCTTGGTGATATTGGGCTTGATTTTGTCACAAGGAAACCAGCTGTTTCTGGATACATCCAGCCCTCCCAGCTGACTGGCTGTGGAATTCTGATGGAATTAACCTGAAAATCGCAGTCAAACTCGATTTGGAGGGAATTAATATCTGTCCCCACAGCAAATTGGTTCCATTTCATTTTCCAAAACACAAAAATTCATCTTGGTCATCCTGCCTGTAGATTTCTAAGCCTGAAAGGCCAATTTATTGTGTTTTTATTTCATAATGGATCCTCTGTCTAACTTCTTGTTTGTACTGCGTCAGAATACAAAATTTGGGATGGAAGAAGGCAAAAGAAACTCAGACCAAGAAAATATTTAGAAAATTGCTGCTCAAAACCACAAATCGGCTGAGGCACCCAAAACAATGACAGCAAGCCAGAATTGGAGCAAGCCAACATCTGTGCCCTGATTGAAAGAGACCATTCCTCCGGGGCCCTGAACTCCATATTCCAGTCTGAAAACTAAAGCTCACATCAGAAAATTTATTACAAATCATGATAAATAAGACAAATGTGAAAAAAGCCAAAGAATTTTATTGATTTGGGTCTTTTCTCTTCTTTTTTTAGTTAGTTGGGCCAATGGGGTGTCAATTTTGTTTATTTTTTCAAAAAACCAGCTCCTCGTTTGGCTGATTTTTTGGAATGTTTTTCTTGATTCAATCCTGTTGATTTCTTCTCTGATTTTAATTATTTCTCTTCTCCTACTAGATTTGGGTCTGGTTTGCTGTAGGTTTTCTAGATCCTTGAGGTGAATAGAAAGCTCATCTATTTGGTGCCTTTCCAATTTCTTGATGTAGGCACCTATTGATATAAACTTTCCTCTTAACACTGCTTTTGCTGCGTCCCATAAGTTTTGGTATGTTGTGCTGTTATCCTCATTTACTTCCAGAAAGTTTTTGATTTCTCTTTTGATTTCTTCTATGACCCATTGTTCATTCAGGAGCATGTTGTTCAATCTCCATGTGTTTGCGTATGCTCTAGGGATTCCTGAGTTGTTCATTTCCAACTTCATTCCTTTATGGTCTGAGAAGCTGCATGGTATGATTCTAATTCTTTTGAATTTGCTGAGACTTGCTTTATGGCCTAGTATGTGGTCAATCCTAGAGAAGGTTCCATGTACTGCTGAGAAGAATGTATAATCTTTAGCTGTAGGATTGAAAGTTCTGTAGATATCTGTTAGATCCATTTGGGCTATAGTGTCGTTTAAATCTACTGTATCCTTGTTGATCTTCTGTCCTATTGATCTGTCTATTTCTGAGAGTGGAGTATTGAAGTCCCCCAGTACTATTGTATTGGGGTCTAAGTCTCCCTTTAAGTCCGTTAACAAATCTTTTAGATAAACCGGTGCCCTGTAGTTAGGTGCATATACATTGATAATTGTTATATCTTCCTGTTGAATTGATCCCTTAATCATTATGTAGTGTCCCTCTTTGTCTCTCTTAACGGTTTTTGTGGTAAAGTTTATGGTGTCTGATATTAAGATGGCTACGCCTGCTCTTTTTTCATTTCTGTTGGCATGGTATATCTTTTTCCAGCCTTTCACTTTCAGTCTGTATGGATCTTTGTTGGAAAGATGTGTTTCTTGTAAGCAGCAAATAGATGGGTTTTGTTTTTTAACCCAATCAGCCAAACGGTGTCTTTTAACTGGACAGTTCAGGCCATTCACGTTCAATGTGACTAATGATAAGTGGTAACTTTGCCCTGCCATTTGCCAAAGATAAGTTCTAATATATGCTTTGAATTCCCTGTGATCTTTTGCTGTGAACTTTCCTTCCTTGGTTTCCTTCCTTTACCTTCTTTCATATTGATGACCGTGTTTCTTTGTTTCTGTGTGTAACACATCTTTAAGCATCTTTTGCAGGGCTGGACGAGTGGCAACAAATTCTTTCAATTTCTGTTTGTTATGAAAAGTCTTTATTTCACCTTCATTCACAAATGATAGCTTTGCAGGATATAATATTCTGGGCTGGCAGTTGTTCTCTCTTAGTACCTGGGCTATATCTCGCCATTCCCTCCTAGCTTGTAGAGTTTCTGATGAGAAGTCAGCTGTGAGTCTGATTGGAGATCCTCTGAGAGTAATCTGACGTTTCTCTCTTGCACATTTTAGGATCTTTTCTTTATGTTTCACTGTGGAGAGTTTAATTACAACGTGTCGTGGTGAGGGTCTCTTTTGGTCATGTTTATTAGGGGTTCTGTGAGCTTCCTGTACTAGGATTTCTCTGTCCTTCTCCAAACCTGGGAAATTTTCTGCTAATATCTCACTAAAAAGGCCTTCTAATCCTTTCTCCCTCTCCATGCCTTCAGGAACTCCTAGAACCCGAATGTTGGGTTTTTTAATAGTATCCTGAAGATTCCCGACAATATGTTTTAGATTTCTAATTTCCTCGTCTTTTCTTTGGTCTGACTGTATCCTTTCCTGTTCTCTGTCTTCTAAGTCCGATATTCTCTCTTCTGCTTCACCCATTCTGTTTGTAAGGCTCTCTATTGTGTTTTTCATTTGATCTATTGAATTCTTCACTTCAGTCACTATCCCAGTTTCCTGTTGTACTAGTTGTTTCGTTTCATTTTGATTCCTCCTTAATATTTCATTTTCACGAGAGAGATTTTCTATCTTGTCCATTAAGGATTTCTGTAGTTCAAGAATTTGTTTTTGAGAACTTCTTAATGTTCTTATCAATTTTTTGAGATCTGCTTCTTGCATTTCTTCTATGTCATCATCCTCATAATCTTGAATTGGGGTGTCTTTTTCATTTGAGGGCTTCATGGTGACTTCCTTGTTTTTATTACCTTGGTTTTTGTGTTTGTTATTTGGCATATTGGAGATATTTGGTTTCTTCACTGTGGTGCTTTTTCTTGTTATACTATGACTCTAGATTAAGTGGACTATCTGTTTTTGATGGAGCCTTAGGGCTTGAGATGGGTGTGGCCTAAGAGCTCTGTTTGGTGTGCCAAAGGTGACACTCCCAGGTTAGGCGTGGTAAACCTCTCTCTCTCTCTCTCTCTCTCTCTCTCTCTCTTTTTGATTCAAAAGGGAAGTTATTCTGCACAGCTGAACGAAGTTGGAGGTAGTTAGCAGGCAAATGATATACCCACAGGAGCCAGAGATCAGAAGCTCTTTCCCAAGGACCACACAGGGAATCTGTTCGGCCCTTAGAGTGGGCTCAAATTCTCCTTCAGACTCCCACTGGGTTGCCAAAGTTACGGAATTGTAGCGTCTCTGGAGAGTGCTCACGTGAATTCCGTGAGTTCTCTCCCCCACCGTCTTTTTTTTCACAGTCTCAGTTCAGTAGCACCATAAATTTACTAGGTCCTAATCTCCTGTTAATTCGCCCCACCCAAAGTCAGGTTTTACTGCTAGGCTCAGGGCCGGTGCAGACCTGAGGTCGCTCTGCTTATGACGTATGTCCAAGATGGCGCCTGCTCTTTGTCTTGCTCGCCCTTGAGAGGTGAGCGGAGAGAGAGAAACCCGTGTCCGTACCAGTCACCTTTTTTTTTTTCCCTCTCTCTCTCTTCCAGTTAGCTTGGTGAAGTCCCCCCCGCCCCGGGGGTCGTTCCCTCTAGTCTCCTCTCTCCGCTTGCCTGCTGGTGTCTCGGGTTATTGAGGTTCGGCTCACCTCGCGTTCCAGCGCTGGTGTGTTGAGTCTGCCTCTGGTGTCCCGAACTGTGGGCTCCCACGCTCTCCACACAGGTCTGCTCCCCTTCCAGCGCCGATGTGTGGACTCGGAGCCCTGGACGTCCCAAGTTTCCCCGCTGTTGCACTCCCCTTTGAGCACTTGCGCGCAGACCCTGCAGCTTGCACAGCTCAGTCCCGCGGCTCGGCTTCCGCGGCTCAGTCCCGCGGCTCGGTCCTGCGGCTCGGCTTTCGCACGCGGTGGGCGACCTTGTTCTCCCAGTAGGTCCTCCGATTCACGCCCACTGGATCCAGAAGAGTTTTGTCTGCAATATTTTCCTGGTTCTTTTTTCTGAGGCTACCGTAACTCCCCTTTTATTAAACTAAATTTTCCCGGACTGTCACTGTGCACTTACTCCTCATGTAGGATCTCTGTCCTTAATGTGCTGTGCATTGAGATTTAATGCTATAACGAGTACTCAAATAATATATTTCACTCTGTGTTTCTATGGGGGTGCAAACTGTTGAAATCTTTACTTAATGCATACTAAACTGATCCTCTGTAAAAAAAAAAAAAAAAAAAAAAAGAAAAGAAAAGAAACTATCAACTCCCAACTTGACTCTCACTGGGATTAAACATGACAATAGGTCTGATCTGATTTCATCATCATTAAAAAAAAATCATCTATTATTTTTCACTTTATGTTTCTGTGTGGGAGCAAACTGTTGAAATCCTTACTTAATGTATACTAAGCTGATCTTCTGTATATTAAGATAATCGAAAATGAATCTTGATGTGAATGGAAGGGGAGAGGGAGTGGGAAAGGGGAGGGTTGTGGGTGGGAGGGACGGTACGGGGGGGAAGCCATAGTAATCCTTTATTCGTACTTTGGAAAAGTATATTCATTAAATAAAAGATAAAAATAAAAAAAAATAAAAAAAAAGAAAAAAGCCAAAGAAATGCAAAAGTCCTTTGTGATATTAGGCTTGATTTAGTCCCATGTAAACTGGCTGTTTCTGGATTCATCCACCCCTCCCAGCTGAATGGCTGTGGAATTCTGATTGAATTCACCTGAAAATCGCACTCACACCTGATTTGGTGGGAATTAATATCTGGTGCTGGTTCTGCGGGCTGGAGTTTTAACCCACTGTGCGATAGCACTGGCCCCTGTAAGTGGTTTTCTTAATTATTCCCAGCTTTCTGTCTGTTTTGTTTTTAGATTTATAATAATTTATTAATGAAAATGGATGTAGGAAGGTAAATTTTATTCTCAGGGAATATATAGAAACAAGATGTATGATGAATTTGTCATGACTATCAATCATTGCATTTATCCAAGAAAAGGCAATGTCATCTCTCATTTTCTGTTGCCATAGCAAAATATATATTTGTTATATGATTTCAATTGAAGTCAAGGACAATATTCTAAATTTTGGGGTCATAATGTCCAACACATTCTTTAGTGTTATACAGATGATGTAGTGGGCAGTGTTTTAGTTCCACCCTGGAAATAAACACTTAGCATTCTGCAAGAGAATTACTTACCTAGGGCTAAACCACAAATCAGTGACATTTATTATTTTTTTTGACAGGCAGAGTGGACAGTGAGAGAGAGAGAGAGACAGAGAGAAAGGTCTTCCTTTGCCGTTGGTTCACCTTCCAATGGCCACCATGGCCGGTGCACTGCAGCTGGCACACTGTGCTGATCTGATGGCAGGAACCAGGTACTTCTCCTGGTCTCCCATGGGGTGCACGGCCCAAGGACTTGGGCCATCCTCCACTGCACTCCCTGGTCACAGCAGAGAGCTGGCCTGGAAGAGGGGCAACTGGGACAGAATCTGGCACCCTGACTGGGACTAGAACCAAGTGTGCCAGCGCCACAGGCGGAGGATTAGCCTAGTGAGCCGCGGGGCCAGCCGCATTTATTTTTTTAATTGTTAGAGTAATGCAGTCCTTAATAGTTTGAGGAGATGAACTTGATTCCCAGCTAGAGTAAGAACACTGTGGGGAAAATAATCTACTGCATGTTCTTTCACGTTTTAAGATTGTATTTAACAATTTATTTATTTGAAAGAGTTACACAGAGAGAGGAGAGGCAGAGAGAAAGAGAGAGAGGAGAGATCTTTCATTCAACATTTCACTCTCCAATTGGCTGCACTGGCCGGGCTGCACCCATCTAAAGCCAGGAGCCAGGAGGTTTTTCTGGGTCTCCCACACAGCTACAAAGGCCCAAATCCATGGGCCTTCTTCTACTGCTTTCCCAGGTCATAGCAGAGAGCTGGATCAAAAGTAGAGCAGCTGGGTCTTGAAACGGTGCCCATATGGGATGCTGGTGCTTTAGGCCAGGGCATTAGCCTGCTGTGCCACAGTGCCAGCCCCAAGGTTTATTTATTAACTTATTTGAAAGGCAGAGTAATAGAGATAGGGAGAGATGGGTAGTGAGAAAGAGATATCTTCCATCTGCTGGTTCATTCAACAAATGGCCACAATGGTTGGCCAGGCCAAAGCCAGGAGTCTGGAACTCTATCTGGGTCTCCCATATTTGTGGAATTGGCCCAAATACTCAGGCCATCTTTCACTGCTCTTTCAGCCACTTTAGCAGGGAACTCAATTGGAAGTGGAGCACTAAGGACTCAAATTGTCTGTCCACATGGGATGCCTGAATTGCAGGTGGAGACTTACCTGCTGTACCACAATGCTGGTGCCTACTGCAGGTTCTCAAACAAAGCTCTCTGTATTTCCCTCAGTCACAAATGCAGATTACAGTACAGAATTTCTCAGGTTCTGTTCTTGGGTAAATAACTCCATAGCTTTTACTTTAATTTGTTATCATGTTATTTCAGTTCTTTAAATGTTTATGAGTAGAATAATTATAGAAAAAGCAAAAGCTACTTTCTATTCTTTCTTGAATCTCCTCCCTTACTTAAAATATTTATGAGCCTGATAGAGAAAGAAATTGATGCAGTGAGAGAAATCTAGAAAGCTCCCATGCACTTCTTCACTGCCTAAATAAAAATATCAAGCAGAGGTGGGGCACAACTGAAGCCAAGAGTCAGGAATGGAATCTAGGCCTCCCTCTTGGTTGGCATCACCATTGCTTCCCCTGGTCTGCATTAGCTGGGAGCTGGAAACTGGAGCTGGCACTGAAATCCAACTTTGGAAATTTGATGCAGAGAGAGAGTATCTGAGCTGGCATCATAAACACTAAGTTAAATGCCTACTGTCTCTTTTAAAAAAATTTTTTTTCTGCCATAATTGCAAATCCCTGCATAACTTCCCAGATGGTTTCTTGTCTTTTTCCCTGAATACTTCTACATTCTTCTGAACATTGCTCATTCCAGAGTGACTCTTGTCCCCCTTTCAGCCTACTGTGCAATTGCCCTTGATATAGTCTGGCCTTTGTGAACAGAAATTCCTGTTTCCCTCCAGCTTGGGCAATTTTCACAGCCTTTATACCATAGGTTTGATCCCCTGTTGAATGCTTCTGTGTGGCTGCCCAAATGCTCACAAATCTGAAATGAAATGGCATTCTTGCTTCTTCATCCATACCCATGTAGAAGATATACAACTGCCATTGTTTGTTAGGTGACAGAGTTGACATGTTGACCAGGAGTGTTCTGTCACAGGGGATGATAGCATTTGAAGACCTGGCTGTGTACTTTACCTGGGAGGAATGGCAGAACATGAACCAAGCTCAGAAATTCCTGTACAGGGATGTAA
Source organism: Oryctolagus cuniculus (assembly GCF_051225735.1). Taxonomy (NCBI): domain Eukaryota; kingdom Metazoa; phylum Chordata; class Mammalia; order Lagomorpha; family Leporidae; genus Oryctolagus; species Oryctolagus cuniculus. The sequence continues at coordinate 84,732,503 of NC_142879.1, forward strand.
TGCTGGAGACCTACAGCAGCCTGTTCTCCCTGGGTGAGTGACACTCATCGCATGCCCAATGGTAACATTTTCTTGCTATTTGACAACTAAGTGAGCACTATTCATAAAGTTGAATGAGGGACAGGTATAGAATTTGAGTCCATGAAGAATCTGAATATCTACCACCTGGGAAGGATTTCACATTGGAACATTTGTTGCATAGCTCCTGGACCAAGCTGTACTCCTTTCATTAACCCAAGATAGTGATTTCACAAAGTCTATATTGTTTCCATTAGTAGGGCACTGCAGGACCAAACCTGACTTGATCTTCAAGTTGGAGCAAGGAGCAGAGCCCTGGATGGGGAAATAATGCCTACCAGGTCAGTGTGTACATAACGGGCAGGGAGGCCAAAGTAGAAGCAGTGCAACAGATATTGACTGGTGTTCTTTCCATGAGTTTTTCCCAAGTCTTACTCCTGAAGACAGCTGGTCCTGTGATTCAGACACAGACATTCTACAGTATCTATGGAGATCAGTATCTCTGGTAAAGGCAAAGGAAATGAAGTTTTCTGTGAAAATCAACAACTGATCAAAAACCTCCAGAAACTCAAATTATCACAGAGGAGTGTTTATAGAAAGAAACAAGAGGAGGTAACCAGGGCTGACGTCTTCACAATGAGTTAGAAATCAATAATTGAGCAGACTCTGGGTTGCAGAAACAAATTATTTCAACTGGTGAGAATGCATAGCCAAGGTGGTATATTGGGACTTTCTGTAACTGTTGTAGTTCTAAGAAGATTAGGATGTCAGGTTTCCTTAGAAATATGGGGAAACTGTAAGAGTGCAGATAAAACAGAGATTTTCATCAAAAAATCCCACAAATGCTGTTTGCCTGGGAAGACAGAACACAAGACAACCACATATTCAAATCTTGTCCCATGAATGTGATCCTGCTTAGAGTATAGACACATTTCACTCTTTACCTTCAAGGAAATGATCTAGTAAAACTTCCCCATATTTATGGTTGAAATATCACAGAAGTACAAAACCCACAATTTTTCTAAAAATGAATTGAAAAAGGGGCTGGCGCCATGGCTCACTTGGTTAATCCTTCCCCTGCAGCGCCAGCATCCCATATGGGCCCCGGGTTCTAGTCCTGGTTGCTCCTCTTCCAGTCTAGCTCTCTGCTGTGGCCCAGGAGGGCAGTGGAGGATGGCCCAAATGCTTGGGCCCCTGCACCTACAATGGAGATAAGGAGGAAGCACCTGGCTCCTGGATTTGGATTGGCATAGTTCCAAGCATATTTGCCATTTGAGGGGTGAGCCAATGGAAGGAAGATCTTTGTCTCTGTCTCTCACAGTCTAACTCTCACAAATAAATAAAGAAATAAAAATACATTAAAAATGAACTGAAAAAATGGACAGGGAAAAATTGGTTTCTAGATTACAGGTGAATATATTTATCAAATATTAGTCCATTCTGTGAAGTCTTATTCATTTTAGTGAAAGTAGAAAGTGAGAGAGAAACAGTGAGGAATAGATTTTCTATTAACTCTCTCCCCAAATACTATCAACAGTTATGACTAATCTGAAGCCAGAAGCCTGGAATTTCACCTACTCATCTCTATCACAGGGTCCCAAGCACATGAACCATTATCTGCTGCTTTCCAGTATCTATTATCTCAGAGCTGTATTGGAAGCAGAGTAGCCTCGGCTTAAACTGGCACTGTTTTGAGATACAGGCATCCCAAGCAGTGACTTAAGACATCTTACCACAAAAACCATTCAATCATACTTGGAAAAAATTCTGGTAGTAAACAGGATCATGGATGAACATTGGAAAATCTATGGATACAATTTAATATATTAATGTATAATGGAGAAAACCTGTATATTCATAAATATGTATCTTCTAATCATTTTTTGAAAATCTTATGATGGAATGAGGATATAAGCCTGAGCCATTCTCCCTCATTGCCCAAAGTAGATAAACTTTGGAATGTATTCCTTGCCCTTGAAACTCAATTGGGTCTCACAGCCTATTGCCTTCATACCCCACCCTGCATTATTTTCCAGGTTCCTAAGGCCCCCACCCAGTTCCTGGAATTCCCCTCCACTGCTGCCCCCTACCCTCGTGCCCAGCCTTAGCCCTCCTTAAAAAGGTCTGGCCCCTGGGAATTGGGGCCTTCATGCTCCATCTTGTACAGACAGGCAGTTGGTCACCCACCTCTGTAGATTAATTTTCTCTGAATAAATTCTGTCTGACTGTAAATTCATACACTTTCTCCTCTATTCTACAACTCTTTTCCTAACATTTTGGTGCCCTGTGTGAGGTGGCACAAATGCAGAACTTTTCCTAACATCTTATCCCTCTTAAATACAAGTAACTTCATTCCTTTTACACGAGTATGCTAGAAGAAACAATTATATTTGATGTAGTGACATCATTTTTTTCCTCACTTCAGTTGCCATGAAACTGGATGAACTGATTAAGACCAACCAGAACAGTCTGGAGAAAAATCTGAATCAGGATGTTATGACAAATAATAAGACATTATCTCCCAAGGGAGTTGAATTCAGAAAAACACTTAATTTAAGTATAAGCCATATTCCAAAACTGAGCATCAAAAAGAGAAACTATTCAGGAATAAAACCTGAAGAATGCAGTATATGTCACAATATGTGTCCCCATTGTGGGCCTGATCAACTACAAGCTGGAGAGAAATTTTGTGCTACTAAGGTACCTGGGAACACTCTCCAGTTCTGTGAACCTCTTAATCAACAGCACAATATTCAGACCATGGAGCAGGCACTTGAACAAATTGGACAAGGGAAAGTCTTCAAAAGCAAGAATATATTCTGTGAATCTGAGAAGCTTTTTATGGTAGAAACCTGTAATAAGTCAATTGCCACTATTGGCAAGACAACTCAAATAGTACAAGATTTCCATAAGAATTCTAACCTCAGTATACATCAACAAAGTCCCAAAAGAGAGAACGTTTATAAGTATATTGGGCCTGTGGAACCTGTTATTTACCAATCACATGTTAGACTGAATCATAGACCAAATATAGGGAAGAAATCCTATGCATGTAAACCTTGTGGGAAGTCATTCAGTATTAAATTCTGCCATACCCTCCATCACAGCACTCATATAAGTGGAAAACCCTCATGTGTGTAATGATTGTGGAGAAACCACTCACCAGAAGTCAGATCTCATTAGACATCAGAGAATTCACACAGGGTTGAAATCTTATAAATGTAATGACTGTGGGAAGTTCTTTGGCCAGAAGAAACACCTCATAAATCATCAGAGAATTCACACAGGTGAGAAACCTTATGAATGTAATGACTGTGGAAAATCCTTTGGCCAGAAGGCAAACCTCCTAAATCATCAGAGAATTCACACAGGGGAGAAACCTTATGAGTGTAATCATTGTGGAAAAGCTTTTGGCCAGAAATCAACACTCACAAATCATCAGAGAAGTCACACAGGGGATAAGCGTTTATGAGTGCAATGACTGTGGAAAAACCTTGGGCCAGAAGTCAAACCTCATAAATCATCAGAGAAGTCACACAGGGGATAAGCGTTTATGAGTGCAATGACTATGTAAAACTCTTTGGCCAGAAGCCACACCTCATAAATCATCAGATAATTCACACAGGGGATATGCCTTATGAATGCAATGACTGTGGAAAAGCCTTTGGCCAGAAGCAAACCTCATAAATAATCAAAGAATTCACACAGGGGAGAAAGCTTATGAATGCAATGACTGTGGAAAAACCTTAGGCCAGAATTCAAACCTCAGAAAGCATCAGAGAATTCACACAGAAGACAAGCATTATGAATGCAATGCCTGCGGAAAAAGCTTTGGCCAGATATCAAAACTCAAAATGCATCAGAGAAGTCACACAGGGGAGAAACCTTATGAATGCAATCATTGTGGAAAAGCCTTTGCTGAGAAGTCAAAACTCACAAAGCATCAGACAATTTGTACTGGGGGGAAACCTTATGAGTGCAATGACTGTGGAAAAACCTTTGCTGAGAAGTCAAACCTCAGAAAGTATCAGAGCCTTCACACCATGGAGAAAGCTTATAAATGAAATGACTGTGGAAAAGCCTTTGGTCCCATCCTTGCATACCAAGGATAAATCCCACTTGGTCTGGGTGGATGATCTTTCTGATGCATTGTTGGATTCAATTGGCCAGAATTCTGTTGCAGATCTTTGCATGTATGTTCATCAGGGAAATTGGTCTATAATTACTTTCTTTGTTGCACTTTTTTCAGGTTTAGGAATGAAGGTGATGTTGGCTTCATAGAAAGAATTTGGGAGAATCGCTTCTCTCTCAATTGTTTTGAATAACTTGAGAAGAATTGCAGTTAGTGCTTTAAATGTCTGTTAGAATTCAGCAGTGAAGCCTTCCAGTTTTGGGGTTTTCTTGCTAGTGATGGTCTTTATTACTGGTATCATTTCCATCTGGTTATGTGTGTGTTTACGTTTTCTATATCTTTGTTGCTCAATTTAGGTAGGTTTTATGGATGGAAGGATGGTGGAAAGCCTCTTTGCTGTACTTCATAACTCATAAGATATCAGAGAATCCACACAGGGAATTTTCTACATGACCTTTTTGTGCAAGTTATATCTCATGAAATATTAGAGAATTCACCAAGGGGAGAAATGCATGAATGTAATACATGTGAATAGCCTTTGTGGTGCAAATCAGACCTCATCAAACATAAAAGAATTCTCATGGGGAGCAATTTTATGAATGTAATGACTCAGAGCCTTTTACCATAATTCAGCCCTCATTGTACATCATCAAATTCATATAGGGAAAAACTCCTTTGAAAGTAAAATCCCTTTAATTAGAAGCCATACCTCATACGACAACAGGGAATTCACGTGGGAGAGAAACCTTATGGGTGTAATGAGTGTTGGAAAGCTCTGCCCAAATCTCTCCTTATATCAGAATGCACAACATATATATCTAATGAATGAAATAAATGTGAGAAAGTCATTTCACATAGGTAATGCCTCATAATCCATCATGGAATTTGAACAAGGGAGAGACCTTAACAATATAATGAATGTGGAAGAGCTTTTCTCCAAAATTCATGTAAGTATTGTGACAAAACCTTTTGCTGGAAATCACATCCTATCCAACAGAGACTCATGTAAAGGAGAAAGCTTATAAATATTATTAGTGTGAAAAGGTTGTTTGTCAGAAGTCAATGGTACATCAGAGAATTGACACAGGTGGTTTCTTAGGAGTATACTGATTGTATAAAAACATTTTCTTTGTTTCAGGCTTGTATAGATACAGAATTCACAAAAGGTGGTACTCTTTGCATGCTGTAAATACGATAAAACCTTTAGCCAGAAATTAGACATCAACAGACTTCAGAGAATTCATAAGGAACAAAAGTCTATGCAATGAATTTGGAAAATGTATTTCTGCTATAAATCAGTCTTCAATTCCCATGAATAGACTCACAAATGAGAAAACATGCATGCATAGAAAAGTTTTGTACCATAAATTATCTCTAGATGGTAAACTAATAACTCACACAAAAGAAAAATCATGAGTGTAATGGAATTGGGAATCGCTTTGCTATAAGGCAGATTTCCAGATAGCTTAGCAAGATTACAGAAAAGTCTCTGAAAATGTAACATGTCTGAAAGATTTGTTGGCATCACAAACTGGAGGATAGCTCAAGTGCATGTGTTTTTGTGACCTGGCATCCAAATTGATATCTCTTTTTCTTTGATGAATTCCTTGTTTATTTATTTAACAGATATAGAGACAAAGGATTCCTGTCCATTGATTTACTACTATATGCCCACAATTGCCATGGTAAGGTCTATGGTAAAAACAGTGCTGAGGGCTGTGAATCTGATTCATCACTGATAACACTGAAGACATTGGTTCCTGGTTCTTATGCTGCTATGCATGGAAATGTTTTTCTAATTTCATTTTCAAATAGTTCATTGTTAATATAAAGAAATGCTTCTAATTTTTAAAATTTCATTGAAATAATTTGTGATTAATGTGTCCTAGTCATGCATTATTACAGGGTGTAGTGCAATATTTGCACACATTTATGCAGTAAAAAGTGATCAAGCTAAGCAACTATAGTTTTATTAATTTTTTAAAGAGTTATTTATTTGAAAGACAGAGTTACAGAGAGAAGTAGCAGCAGAGAGAGAGAGAGGTCTTCCTCTGCTGGTTCACTCCCCAGATGGCCGCAATGGCCGGAGCTCTGCCAATCTGATGCCAGGAACCAGGAGCTTCTTCCAGATCTCCCACTTGGGTGCAGGGACCCAAACTTGGGCCATCTTATACTGCTTTCCCAGGCCATGGCAGAGAGTTGGATCAGAAGAGGAGCAGCCAGGACTAGAACTGGTACCCACATGGGATGCTGGTGCTTCAGGCCAGGGCGTTAGCCCACTGTGCCATAATGCTGGCCCCCAAGCAACTACAGTTTCTAATTCTTCTCCATGATTTGAGACTACCAGCTCCTCTCTTTCAGTTCTTTACACAGAACCTAATATGGTTGAATGTAGTCATCTCATTATATTATGGGACACCAGAAGTTCTTTCTGCCTCTTTGTATTTTGTTACCTATTATCCAATCCCCCTCTATCCCTAGCTGCTTCCCTTCTCAGCCTCTAGTAATCACAGTTCTGTGTTCAGATCCATTATTTTCTCTCACTTCCACATGTTACAAGGACCAGGTGACATTTGTGTTCCTGCTTCTGGCTTATTTCAATTAATTTAATAATATTTTGTTCTTTTTTGTATCTAAATGAAGTTCCCCTGTCCATTTTTTTCATTGATGGACAGCTAGATTGGTTTCAAATCCTGGCTGCAGTGAACTATGTTATGGTAAAATTGATGTATCTTTGATATGCTCTCCTCCTTTCCTTCTAATAAAATTTCCTTATTCTATATAGCCAAGAGCAAGATAACTCTCACATGGTAGGTCAATTTTTATCTTATTTTAAATTTTTGTTATTTATTTGAAAGAGTTACAATAGAGGTAGAGACACAGAGAGGTCCTCCATTAGCTGGTTCACTCTACAGATAACTACAAAGGCCAGAGTTATGCCATTCTGAAACCTGGAGACAGGAGCTTCCTCTGGGTCTCCCACATGGGTGCATGGGCCCAAGGACTTGGGCCATCTATGCTATCCCAGGAGATAGCAGAGAGCTGTATTGGAAGAAGAGCAGCTGGAACTAGAACTGGCACCCAAATGGGATGCTGGCCCTTCAGGCCAGGGCTTTAACTCATTGCACAACAGCGCCGGCCCCAATTTTTATCCTTTTTAAGGAATGACCATACTGTTCTGCATAACATCTGTACTAATTTGTGTTTTCACCCACCATATATGACGGTTTTCTTTTCCCATATGCTCTCTAGCATTTGTTATTTTTTATCATTTTGGCATAAAGATGATATAGTATTGTTCATGTTTTTGTGTATTTTGAAATCAGTTAATTTCTTTATTAAATCTTTATTTGAAAGGTGGATTTAGAGAGAGAGGGAAAGACAGAGATAGCTTTCATCTGCTGGCTCACACCCCAGAGAGTTTCAACAGTTGAGCCTGGGACATGCTGAAGTCAGGAGCTTCATCCAAGTTTCCCACATCAGTGGCAAGGACCCAAGTCCTTCGTCCATCTTCTGCTGGTTTCCCAGGTGTTTAGCAGTGAGATAAATTGGAAGTGGAGATTCCTAAGCTCAAAGTGGAACTCACATGATATGCTGGCCTCACAGATTGCAGCTTACCCCACTTAGCCACAATGCCAGCCCCTCTATCAATTTAATTCCTCAAAAATAGGTCAGTAATGTTGGCATCTATCTCATTTTGTTTTTTTCTCTGTTATTATTCAACTTATTGATGTCTTATTTTTCTTCACATTATTCCTCTCAGTTGCTCTACCTGAGGTGAGTAGGGCTGCTGTGTTGCTTAAATGCAGTGTATGCTTTAGATTACTCATTTAATGAGTGCATGTCATTCACATAGCACTTCACTGAAGTTCTACTATGTCCCAAATCCTCTTCTAGGCACAGAATTCAGACCACTTTTCTCTTAGGCCTAGATCTTGCCTTTAACATACTATTTGGAATTTAGTAGCTCATGAAATCTGCAGACTGCATAAATGAATGAATATCTAAGGGCTGTGCTTTTGTGGAGGAACTTCATAGGAGACTGAAGGAATAAAATAAATCAAAAGTATCCACAGTATATAGAATGTATACTATTTTACAAGTCACAGAGAAGAGGAAGAAGAAGGAAAGTAGTGAGACTAGAAAGTTTGTGGGAAGACTAACAGGCACTGGTCAAGAACTTAATAAGCCCATTAGGAAAGCAGTAAGGTTTCTTTGTCTCCCTGTAGACTCTGCTCTCCAGAGGTGAACAGGGTCCTCTAAACCCACTTGCTGCACACACAAACACCTGAGTGTTGTATTCTCCCACAGGTGTTGGAGACTGATATGGTGTTCTGATTTATATTTACATAATGGCTAGTGACATTGGGCATATTCACATGTTTTGACCATTTACATTTCTTCTGAGAAATGTCTATTCAGATCCTTGCCTGTTTCTTCACTGTATTTTTTGGAGTTTTTCCAATTCATGTAAATGTTCTGGAAATCTGTAAACATTCAGTGTTTTAATTTTTCCTGCCATCTGTTCATTGTATCTACACTCTGATGTTTACTTTGTTGTGAAGAAGTATCTTAGTTGGATATACTCAAATGTCTCTGTTTTTATTTTTGTGACTATTGCTATTGGAATCTTACCGAAAAGCTATTGTGTGTTGACAATATTTAGAGTTTCCCTATGTTTACTTGGGTTTGGGTCTTATGATTAGATGTTTAATTCACTGTGAGTTCAGTTTCAGATAGTGTAAGAGATGTTGGAATCTCTTTTCAGGCTTCTACATATGGATAATCAAGATCCTCTGCACCACTTGTGAAAGAGATTCTTCTTTCTCCAGTTCATTTTAGTTCCTTTGTTAAATATGAATTGCTGGTAGAAATTTGGGTTTATTTCTATGCTACCTAGTCTTTTCCATTGAACTATGTGTCTGTTATTATGTCAGTGCTAACACTTCCTCTTCATAGGGGCATCAGTTCAAGACCTGGCTGCTCCACTTCCTATCCAGCTCTCTGCTATGGCCTGGGTAAGCACTATAAAATGGTCCAAATCCTTGGGCCCCTGCACCTGCATAGGAGACCAGGAAGAGGCTCCTGGCTCCTGCCTTCCAGTCGGCACAGCTCCAGCCATGGAGGCCAACTGTGGAGTGAACCAGTGAATGGAAGACCACTCTCTCTGCCTCTCCTTCTCTTTCTGTGTAATTCTGACTTTCAAATAATATAAATAAATCTTCAAAAAATTCTTTTGGCAAATAGATGAAGCTATTTGTTATACATTTCAAATAAATTGCAAACATACTAGAAAAATATATTGAATAAAATTTAAGCAACTCATAGCTATACACAGAAATTTCTCACCATAACAACATAGCAACCACTAAATTTCCAAACTTAATTTTCCACAACTTAGAATCTTTAACTCCAGAAGGAGTACAAAATTGACAGAATAGTGGCCTATGTATCAGGATACCTAATGCTAATACAGAATTATCCCTGCTACAACTTACCTATGTGACCTCGAACAATTCACTTTACTTCTCTGGGCCTTGGCATTTAGCATCCTCATGTGATAAAGGAGGCTTGGATAATATCAATTGTACTCTAACTTGAGACTTCAACGATCTCTCAGTTACCAAACAGGCACCTTAGGGGAAAGTAAAACTTTAGATCATAGCTTACATTTTTAAATACAAATATATTTTAAACTGTTTCTACAACTAGTACAAAACAACACATTCAAATGTGTACCATGCCACTTTTCAATATTTGGGAATAATTAATGCATCATTTTAGAGCATTGTCTTGAGGCCAGTGCTGTGGTGTAGCCAGTAAAGCCACTGCATGCAGTGTGGGCATCCCATATGGAGACCAGTTCAAGTCCCGGCTTCTCCACTTTCCATCCAGCTCTCTGCTATAGCCTGGGAGAGCAGTAGGAAGTTGGCCCAAGTCCTTGGGCCCCTGAATCTGCATGGGAGACCCTGAAGAGGTCCTGGCTCCTGGTTTCAGATTGGCATATCTCTGACCTTTTAGGCCATCTGGGGAGTGAACCAGCAGATGGAGGACCTCTCTCTCTCTCTCTCTTCCTCTTGTTCACTATCTGTGTAACTCTGACTTCCAAATAAATAAATAAATAAATAAATCTTTTAAAAAATCAAAAGAATATTGTCTGGCACACAGTGAACCACTAAGTACAAGATATTATTAGTAATATTAGATGGAAATGTTGAAATAAACTAGGCAATAAGCCTTAAGATGCAAATTAATACCAAGAAATATAATCTCAAATTTCTGTGTTCAACAAGGTAGTCTCTTTTTCACTACTAACTTTATACTGAATAAGATATTTTGATATTTTGTTAAGAGTAAATTTATTGGGGGCCAGTGCCATGGCTCACTTGGTTAATTCTCCACCTGTGGTGCTGGTATCCCATATGGGCAAAGGGTTCTAGTCCTGGTTACACCTCTTTCAGTCCAGCTCTCTGCAATGGCCCGGGAAGGCAGTTGAGGATGGCCCAAATGCTTGGGCCCTGCACCCGGATGGGAGACCAGGAGAAAGCACCTGACTCCTGGCTTTGGATGGGCACAGCTCCAACTGTGGCAGCCATTTGGGGAGTGAACCAATGGAAGGAAGACCTTTCTGTCTTTCTCACTGTCTATAACTCTACCTGTCAAATAAAAAAATTATTAGTTTTTCATAAAAACTGCAGTATTGAAAAGGTTCCAAAATCCCTCTAATTCTAAATGTCTGTGACTGCTAACTCATTAGCACATATTGCATTCTTTACATCTGGGTAATCATGATAATTCACTTTTAAATGATTACAGGTCTGCTGTTGTATATAAATACATGCTTTTCCAAAAATCATACAATAAGCAGGCTACATACTGTACTTCAAGTAAAACTGCCATATCCAGTCCTACAATTGTAAATAAGACAGTTTCAATTGTTCAGCATTATCAATTATAAATTCCAATAGTGTAGCAATAGTCATAAGTATTTAGGGGGCTGATGCTGTGGAGTAGCAAGTAAAGCTGTGGCTTGCAGTGCTGACTTTCCAAAAGGGTGCCAGTTCAAGTCCTGGCTACTCAAATTATTATCCAGCTTTTTAGGCAAGTATCCAGCAGTAGAGGATGGCCCAGCCCTTGGGCTCCTGCACCTGCATAGGAGACCCAAAAGAAGCTGCTGGCTCCTGGCTTTGTATTGGCAGAGCTCCAGCCATTGTGGCCAAATGGGGAGTGAACCAGTGGTTGGAAGACTGCTCTCCCTCTCTCTCTCTCCTTCTCTGTGCATGTAACTCTGACTTTAAAGAAAAATAAATGAATCTTTTTTAAAAAAGGAAAAAATAAAAAGGAAGATGGAGATTACAAAATTGTTTAACTTTTATTTAATAAATATAAATTTCCAAAGTACAGCTTTTGGATTACAGTGGTTTCCTCTCCCCCCAAACTTCCTTCCCACCCATAAAACTCCTATTTCCTGCTTCCTCTCACATTCCAGAATATTACAAAATTGTATGAAGGACATTTGTACAGTAAACAAATTTACTGATTTCTCATGTAATATTTGAATACTTGAAGCCAGAAGGCTAAGTACTTCTTAGCCAAAATAACATGTTTTGTCCAGTGTAAAACCCATTTGCCATCCCAATACACAAAGGGATTTGGGGCAAGAAGGAAAAAAGAAGTCCACACATGCAGAAATTTTAAGCAAAACAAAATAGAGAATGTATTTAGTTTCATGAAAATCACACAAGAATTAATAGTATTCCACCCATTTCAAACAAATATTTTAAGTTTAATGAATGAATGAATTTTCAGTTACATAGCAGAAAACTTCTACCCTCTCCCATAAAACTGAAAGAGAAACTTTTTAAAAGTAAAAACTGATGAAAGAATTCTGCAATACATGTTAATGTTAAGTAGCCCAGCAGAGTTTATTTAGAAATACAAACACACACACAGAAAATAAATACATTAAAATCTTACTGAATAGTCCAGTAATAGTTCAGGATCCAATATGTGTGCAAAAGATTCTGGATTTCCCAGTCACTTTGTATAGGAAATGATGTGCTTTGCTATGTAGCATGTACCTTTAGATTCCTGAACACCTCCACTTTGCTTCTTACCCTGAGTCCCAGCAAATACAGGAACACAGCTGTTGAGTCATTCATTTTCTGGATTTGGGAATATCAAAGAATTAATGAGTATAGAAAGTTGTACAGCAGAGACCAAGAATGTCCAAGGGAGGTCACGTAAATCAATTGAACAAGTCAAACTACTATGAATGTATACTGAATGCTCTGTTTTTAATATGTCTTACTTACCTAAAAAGACATGAGGGCTATTGCTCTCTCTCTTAATACAACTAAGGAGAAGATATCACCAATGCTCGAGAAAAATGAATACACAGCAGAGCTAATACAAAATCCCAAAAATCCAAAATAGAAAAACTGGATATGCACTCCTTACACACACCCTGAAGTGACAATGAAGGAGAACAATTCTAAAATTAGAAAAAATTCTTTTTTTAAAGATTTATTTATTTATTTTAAAGTCAGAATTACACAGAGAGAGGCAGAGAAGAGAGAGGGGTCTTCCATCCACTGGTTCACTCCCCAGTTGGCTGCAATGGCCAGAGTTGTGCCAATCCAAAGCCAGGAGCAAGGAGCTTCTTCCAGGTCTCCCACATGGGTGCAGGGGCCAAGGACTTGGGCCATCTTCTACTGCTTTCTCAGGCTTTAGCAAAGATCTGGATCCATATGAGCTGCCAGCACTGCAAGTGGTGGCTCTACCCACTATGCTACACCACTGGCCCTGAAAATTCTTGTCAAATTAAGAACATTTAACCTTTGTTTTAGAATGAATTATTAAAATATCTAAACTGGGGGAATACATAATTTCTTTCTTTAGAAATCAGAAGAGAAAAAGAACACTTCAAGCCTACTGTGACACCACACAGAAGGAATGGAGAATCATGACCTCAATTAGCCTAGGGACAGAATAAAATGGAGGGAAATAGGAACAACAGAATTAAGATGAATAAGCTTTGAGAGCTGAGAGAATCTGAATGTAAAGAAAAGGCATGCAGTTAACTGAACCAATAGAGATAAGTCTGAGAGGAAAAAACATTGTTAAGACATATTAATGGGGCCAGAGCTGTGGCTTAGTAAAGTGAAAAAAAATCTAAAATTTGTTTTTAAATTATATAATTAAAAAAGATTAAAAAAAAGATGTTCAATCTTAAGTCTCTACAGCATAAGATATACATCAATTTTCCCAGGTGCTATTTGCATTTATTAACAAAGTTTCATGTGTATAATCACTAGAGTGGCTCCAATAAGTCTTTTTATAAAAATTATTTTTTATTTTGACAGGCAGAGTGGACAGTGAGAGAGAGAGACAGACAGAAAAGTCTTCCTTTTTCTATTGGTTTACCCCCCAGTGGCTGCTGTGGCCAGTGTGCTTCAGCCGGTACACTGCGCTGATCCAAAGCAGGAGCCAGGTTCTTCCTCCAGGTCTCCCATGGAGGTGCAGGGCCCAAGCACTTGGGCCATCCTCCACTGCACTCCTGGACCATAGCAGAGAGCTGGACTGGAAGAGGAGCAACTGGGACAGAATCTGGTGCTTCCAGCAGGACTAGAACTCGGTGTGCCTGCACTGCAGCTGGAGGATTAGCCTATTGAGCCTTGGCGCCTGCCTCCAATAAATCTTAACCTGGGATGCAACTAAATTTAACAAGGATACTCAATAGGAATTTTAGAAGAATTCCAAAATATGTATCAGAATAAATATAAATACTTTATTGGTACATCTCTTTTTAACTATACTATTGTCTAAATTTCCAATTGTCAGATGTACTAAAAATCCCGGAAGCAGCAGAGTTGGTCGGAAATGATGAGGAATAAAATAAAATTTTTCAGTTGCAAATTGCCTAGAGAAAATGAGAATTCGCAGATCCCAGATTAAAATAACCAAGAAGGCCCAATAAAAGAAAACTCAATGTCTTCATTAACTAACATTTGTTACCTCAGATTTATTTAACAAAAAGGTGATTATTCCAGCTATATCCCATTAGGTAGCCCAATTTTACCTGCTAAATCCACTAAAAATAAAAGCACCTCATGATATATTACTAAAATCATATTGTTATATGCCAACCACCATGTCCACTGTACCTTATACCTAATGCTAACAGATCTGATGAAAATCAATAGATAAATGATGTATCTTAACCAAGTGTGGCTAATGCATTTTGTTCAGTTTTTCCAAAAACCCCTCAGTCTAAGTTTGCCTTCATCTTGAAAAGACACTTCTGAGGTTTACAAATCAGTCCAGCTTCTTCAGGCCTCCCTCCAATGAAAGGGGCTAAAATCCATCAAAATAAACTCTAGGCACTGTCCTTGTGCTCCCAGTGACTTTTTCACTCTAGGGGCTCACAAACCTTCTAAATTCTTTAGATCACCTGTGATGTCCAATAGTTCTCAAAGACTAAGATGCAACTAATTTCCCCTCTTGGAACCTTGTTATTAACTGTGCTGTATGAGAAATGAATTCTCCTACACACCTTGTGCTTACGATTCTCCAAACCATGTTGCCTGCTAGGACTTTGGCCATGAATATAGGACAGCAATACCTGAACATGATTACTGAGATCTCCTTAATAAAGGATAGACTGGGGCCAGCACTGTGGTGCAGTGGTGTAATCCTTTACCTGCAGTGCTGGCACCCCATATGAGTACCAGTTCTGGTCCCCATTTCTCCTTTTCCCATCCAGCTCTCTGCAATAGCCTGGGAAAGCAGTAGAAGCTGTTCCAAGTGCTTCTGTCCCTGCCAAAATGTGGGAGACCTGGAAGCTCCTAGCTCAGATTGGCCCAGCTGCAGACATTGCAGTCATTAGGGGAGTAAATGAGCATATGGAAGACCTTTCTGTGTCTCTTCTTCTCACTCTCTGTAAGTAAACCTGTCAACTACATAAATAAATTCTTTATATATATATTTACATTTATTTATATATTTATGTATATAAATATAATAATTATAAACAGATAATATTATATAATTTATTGTATTATATATTATATATATATTATTGAGATGACTTCAATAGCCAGAGTGTGTCCAGGTTGAAGCCAGGAGCTTCTCCTCCGATGTGTGTCCCAGCAACCCAGGTACTTGGAGCATCTTTCACTGCTTTTTCAATCCATTGGTAAGGAGCTGGATCAGAAATAATTATATATTTTATATAAATAATAAATTCATATATAATAATTATATAATTATATATTTATAATAATTATATGTAATTCTATATTATGTATAGAAATATATAATATAATATATTATAATATATAAATGTATATATGATGAACCAAAATATGGTATTCTCCATTTGGCAGAAGGGACAGGCTCCAATATCTACTGTCTATGTCAGTATGTCAGTATAATGCAGGAGGTAACCCCTCTACCAAAGAAGAAAAGCTATTTCAGTTCAGCTGGACATCATTCTGCTGACTGTTGACCTTATTACTGTTAGTCTGGATGCTTTCATTGGTTGCAATCCAGAGACCCAATTTTCCCATAGATATAAACATCAGCAAACACGAAAATTTGGTAAGAAAAGCTTAAACTGAGAGTTATGATTAATAACTATTTTAACAAAATTTCTCAGAACCCATCTAATCCAAACTTTGGACAATTGGGAGCTGTTGTACTTGGCCCACCCATAATCGAAATGGATTCTAAATCCTTCAACTGCAAGGAGAGTATCATAGACATTAATGCTCCAAACGGATCCAGTTCCCTGCTAATGTGTCTGGAAAAGCAGCACAGGGTGACTCAAATATTGGGGCTCCTGCACACTTGTGAGAGACCTGAAAGAAGCCCCCGGCTCCTGGTATCAGTCTGGCCTAGCCACACTCATTGCAGCCATTTGAGGAGTGAACAAACCAGGAGGAAGATCCATCTCTCCCACTCTCTCTTTCTAGTGCTGCCTTTCAAATTCATAAAAGGATCTTTAAGAAAATAGATCACTTCAATAAATTTGCCATTGCTCAGTCATGATGACTTTTACTACCTTAAGTTCTTTTTCAAAAGATTTATTTATTGGAAAGGCAGAAAGAGGAGCTGGTGGTTGTGGTGCAGTGGACAAAGCTGCTGTCTGTTACATTGGCATCCTGTATGTGCACCAGTTCAAGTACCAGCTATTCCATTTCTGATCCAGCTCCTTACCAATGGACTGAAAAAGCAGGGAAAGATGGCCCAAGTGCCTGGGATGCTGCCACACACATCGGAGGAAAAGCTCCTGGCTTCAACCTGGCCACACTCTGGCTATTAAAGTCATCTCAAAAATGAATTAGGTGGTGGAAGATTTCTGTCTCTCCCTCTCTCTGTAACTCTTTCAAGTAAGTAATTAAATATTTTAATATGATAAAAAAGGCAGAGAGACACAGAGACAAAGAGAGAAGGAAAGAGAAGCAGAGAGATCTCCCATCTGCTGGTTCACTTTCTATATGGCTACAACTGTGCAAGACCAGGTTCTCAAGTCCCCATTGAGGTTGCAGTTCTCCAAATTAGATGACAGGAAAGAAAGAATTTGAGCTATTATCTATTGCTTCCTAGGGATATTAACATGAAATTGATTTGGAAGTGGAGTACCCAAAACTCAGATTAGCACTGCAATATAGGATGTGGGCATCTGTTGTGACTGTTAACAAATTGGAAAACCTAGAGGAAAAATCAACAGATTCCTGGACATACACAATATATCAAAATTGAGTCATGAAGACACATAGAAAAGCTAAACAAACCAAAAACCAAGACAGAGATTGGATGAGTAATAAAGACCCTCCCAACAAAGAACAGTCCAGGATCAGACAGGCTCAGTATTGAATTCTACAGGATGTTTAAAGAACTAATCCCAATTCTTCTCAAACTATTCAAAAGAATTGAAAGAGAGACAATCCTCTCAAACTCCTTCGATTAATCCTGCATCACCTTAATTCTTCAACTAGAAAAAGATACAGTGGAGAGAGGGAACTATAGAAAAATATCCCTGATGGGGGCCAGTGCCGTGGCACACTGGGTTGATCCTCCACCCATGGAGCCGGCATCCCATATGGGTGCCAGTTCTGGTCCCGGTTGCTCCTCTTCCAGTCCAGCTTTATGCACTGGACTGGGAGGGCAGTGGAGGATGGCCCAAGTGCCTGGGTCCCTGCACCCACTTGGGTGACAAGGGAGATGCTCCTAACTCTGGCTTCCGATTGGACCAGCACCACCTGTTGTGCCATATGGAGAATAAACAAGCAGATAAAATACTTATGTCTCTCTGCCTCTGCCTCTGTCTCTCCCTCTCTGTAACTCCACCTTTCACAAAAATAATTCTTTTGAAAATGTCAACAAACAATAAAGGCTGGTGGAGAGGGAGAGAAAAAGGTACCCTAACCCACTGTTGGTGGGAATGAAGCTAGTACAACCATTATGGAAGGTAGTATCAAAGTTCCTCAGAAATCTGAAAACAAACATACCATATGATCCTGTCATCTGACTCCTGAGAATTTATCCACATTAAATGAAATAGAATATGCATAGGCATGAGTTATCTGTACCCTTATGTTTATTACAGCTGAATTCACAGTAGATAACATGGAATCAACCCAGATATCCATCAACTGGTGACTAGAAAAAAAATATGAGCTATATATACAGTGTAAAATACTATTCAGCCATACTTGAGAATGAAATCCCATCTTCTGTAACTAAATGGATGAACTGGAAACAAGTATGCTTCATGAAAAAAGCTAGCCCCCAAAAGACAAATACCATATGTTTTCTCTGACTGGTGGTAATTAATATATAGACAACGAAAAGTAGCATATGAGTTAAATGGACATTTTGAGATTTGAGTATTGTTCATAGCACTTTTCTGTACTCTTTGATAGAGTACACAACATATACTCATTGATATTTCTACTACTACTTGCTGAATTCTTTATTTTGTAGAGGGTTAAAGCTTGTGATTCTAAAATAAAATCAAAGCATGCAGCTGTCAAAATTAAAAGAAAATAAAATGAGAAGGAGCGAGTTGGAAATATGAGACCAAGGGAAGATAGGATAGGATGTTATCAGTTTGCTCTTCAAACTGTATATATAAATTACATGAAATTTGTTCACTTTATATGCCTGTAAAAATATAAACTTAACACTGGAAGAAAAAGACCTGAGATCAGTGTTTTCTGGATCACCACTAATAAAATTTAGTCTTCATTTATGTCTGACCATATTTAATTTCTTATTTATTTATTTTATAAGAAAATTAACATCACCCTTCCTAACAAGTCCATCCTGCTTCATCCATATCTATCAGTTCCCACGATGCTAATAATTTCTCATGAACTTAAATCCATATCATCTTAAAGAGATGCAATGTGGGGCAGGCGCTGTGGCATAGCAGATAAAGTTGCTGCCTGCAGTGCTGGCAAGCCATATGGGTGCCAGTTCAAGTCGTGGCTGCTCCACTTCTGAACCAGCTCTCTGCTATGGCCTGAGAAAGCAGTAGAAGGTGGCCCAAGTCCTTGGGGCCTTGCACACATGTGAGAGACCGGAAGAAGCTCCTAGCTTCGGATCAACACAGACCAGCCATTGCAGCCAACTGGGAGTAAACCAGCAGATGGAAGACCTCTCTGTCTGTCTGTCTCTCTTTCTCTACCTCTCCTCTATTTGTGCAACTCTTTCAAATAAATAAATGAATCTTTAAGAAAAAAGCCTGATTCATGTTATTATTTATGTGTTTTTGAGGCTTTGCAGATGTTGATTACATGTGCCATGAAAACCCATCAAAATACAAATCCTATAAGAGGCAACACACTGTGCCCTAAACTGGTAAAATCCAGTGCATGTGTTGAGAAAAACACACTAGGAATAAATTTCAAAAAGCTGTGAAATATTATAAGTGGCTGTCAAAAGCTAAAAATCTGACAATGACTCATTATCTCATTTATTTATACATAATGCTGAGAAAATCAGAAGTATTTGTTAAAACTGCTGAAATGCACTAGATTTATAATTTTTAAATGCATCTTTCCTAGATGTAATGTAGTCCTGTGCTACCTTAGAGTATCAGAAATTTAAAATGTTGGACTGGTGCTGTGGTGGAGCAGGTTAACACCCTGGCCTGAAGCTCCAGCATCCCATATGGGGGCCGGTTCAATACTCAGCTGCTCCACTTCTGATCCTGGTCTCCACTATGACCTGGGAAAGTAGTAAAAGATGGCCCAAGCCCTTGGGCCCCTGTACCCATCTGGGAGACCTGGAACTGGCTCCTGGCTCCTGGCTTCAGATCAGCACAGCTCTAGCAGTTGCAATTAGGGAGTGAACATCAGATGGAAGACCTCTTTCTTTCTCTCTGGCTCTCCTCTCTGTCTGTAACTCGACTTGTAAATAAATAAATAAATGAATCTTTAAAACAATTAAGAAATTTAAAATGTGAAAGGTTTTTAAAAAATGTATTTCTTTATTGTGAGGCAGAGTTACAGATATAGAGAGGAAGAGAAAGAGAGGTTTTCTATCGACTGGTTCACCCCTAAATGGCCAGAATGGCTGGAGCTGGGCTGATCTGAAGCCAGGTGCCAGAAGCCAGGAGTCAGCAGCTTCCTCCAGGTCTCTCACATGGGTGCAGGGGCCCAAGCACTCAGGGCATATTCCACTGTTTTCCTAGGCCATTAGCAAAGAGCTGGATTGGAAGTGCAGGAGCAGGGACTCAAACTGGTGCCCATGTGGGATGCTGGTGCTGCAGGTGGATGCTTAATCTACTATGCCACAAAGTGGGCCCAGTGAAAGGTTTTAGGAAGACATCTTTCATATAGACTAGGCTGCAATATTGCAAGGTAAGGTTTAGCTTTTATTCCCACACATCAGTATTCATCTTTTAGCAACTATAAATACTGAATATCATACATATAGACATAAATATAGGTAACTGCAGATTTTGTTGTCATTCTTTCTAATTCTCTTTTTAATGTCTGCTAATAGGCCATCTTATGGATTATTATATTGATGTTACCTGTACACAACCATCAGGCATTTCCACTGTTGAATGTGTTTATGTGTACAGGTAGTTTTGTTTGTGTGTACATGAATGCACATTTGATGGAGATAGCACTGACAGTAATACTGTGAGAACTCCTAATGCTGATTTCAAACTTTCTGTCCTCCGCAGAGATGGCTGTATTTGAAGTAGACCACAGGGCCCCTTTGCTGTTGTGGACTGAAATGTGCCTCCCTAAAACTCAAACACTGAAGTGCTAACCACCAACATGACTCTACCTGAAGAAAGTAGTTTTAAGCAGATCAAATGATAGATGTTTCTGTCACATCAGAGAAGGGCTTCTGGAAAAATCAAGCCTATTAGGACCTTGATCTGATATTTTCAACCTCTACAACTATGAGAAGTAAAATTCAATGATTTACATCATATTCTCTGTGGTATTTTCTTAGCAAATTAATATATCCTCATTTCTGCCAGCATTTTCTGCTGTCATCTAGAAGGTCCTCATGATTAGCAGAGAAATATAGAAACCAAATCTGTGATTTTAGATTACCAAGTATCTACTAACACAAAAAAGATATCCCAGAAGCAACCTACTGGCATCCTCCAGAACCCAGAAAAAAACAGGAATGATTCAAGTTACAGGGCAGTAGAAAAAAGTGAATAATGAAAGATCACAGCAGAAGTAAATAAGGAAGGGTTTGATGCTGTGGTGTAGTGGGTTAAAGCCTTGACCTGCTGTGCATGCATCCCATATGTTATTGCTAGAAGACCAGGTACTCCACTTCCAATCCAGCTCCCTACTAATGCACCTGGGAAATTGGTGAAAGATGGACCATGTTCTAGGGTGCTGGCACCCACATGAGAGACTTGGAAGAAGCATCTGGCCTTTCCAATAAATAAATAAATCTTAAAAAAATAGAAGCAGTGTTAGCACTGTAGGAAAACAGACACATAGTTCAATGGAAAAGAATAGGCAGCTGAAATTTACCGACTTTTCTACAGGCAACTCCTATTTAACAAAGGAAAGAAAACAAACAGGAAAAAGAAGAATCCCTTTCGCAAATGGTTTAAAGGAAAGTGATTATCCATATGTATAAGCCTGAAAATATACCCAACACCTCATACACTATGTAAAAGCAACTCAAGGTGAATTAAAAGTCTAAATATAAAACCAAAAACTAAGTAAACATATGAGAAACTGTAAAACATTAGCAGAGACAACAGTTTGCGTAAGATTCCAAAAGCACAAGTAACAAAAATAAAATATAGAAATTTGAGCATATCAAATTAAGATACATCTTCACAACAAAGTAATCAACAGAGTGAAGATACAATGGACAGAATGGCAGGAAACATTGAAAACTCCGACTATGACTAAAGATTGATAGCCAGAACATACATATATAGAACTGGAAAAACTCCAAACAAGAAGCAAAATGTACACGTAAGAAATGGGCAATGATCAGAATAGAGGTTTCTCAGAAGAGGAAATCTCAATGGTCAAGACATAAATGAACATGCCCAATATCACTAGCCATTAGGGAAATGCAAATCAAAACCAATAGCAGACTCCATCTGTGGGAGAAGACAATGATTGGGTTTTCATTTGTGCAACAAGTGGGTTTAGAGGACCCTGTTCACCATAAGAGGGCAGAGTCTACATGGAAGTAAAGAATCCTTAATACTTTCCTAATGGGCTTGTTGAATTCTTGACTAGTGCCTATTACCTTTGCCACAAACTTTCCAGTCTCACTACTTTCCTTCTTCTTCCTCTTCTCTGTGGCTTTCAAAAACAGTGTACCTTCTATACACGGAGGATATTTTTGTTTTGTTTTATTCCTCCTGTCTCATGATGTTCCTCTAAGGAGTCACAACCCTCCAAGTATTCATTTATTTATGCAGTCTGCAGTTTTCATGGGCTACTACATGGCAAAGTACTAGGTTAAAGGAAAGGTATAGGTCAGGAACTGAGCAAAGTTCACAATGATGAAGCCATTGGGGAAATGAACCTGATGGAAGACCTCTCTCTCTCTCTCTCTCTCTCTCTCTCTGCCTCTCCTTCTCTCTCTGTGTAGCTCTGATTTTCAAATAAATAAATAAATCTTTAAAAACTAACTAAATAAATATACTAATAACCTGGTGGCAACACCTTTCTATCAGAACATGTGAAGCACTCAAACACAGTTTGTCCCAGAAAGTCAGCCATAGTTTTCAAATGCACATCTACTCCATTTGTGGACATCTCTGTGGGGGGTAAGGGGCACTTATTTCTTCCCCTCTTCTTTCTTACCACTCTCACAGTTATAACTTCTATCGATGCTTCCACAGACCAGTCTCTATCAAATTGTAGAGCTAATATCCTCCCATTTCAAAAATGTCATGGGTTTAAACATAGAACCCAAAATAAGACAAGTATCTGACCTTCTTAATTTCACAGTGTGGAATGTTAGATTCTCAGTGGATCAGTGGGTAACTGTAAAGTACTGGGCAGAGAAAAAGTTGTTACTTATCTGTATTTATGATGCTGTAATTCTCCACTTTATGCAAACTCAGATTAAAAGAGCTCCAGTTAGTGGGCAGCACTGTTGCATAGTGGGTAAAGCTACTGCCTGCAGTGTCAGCATCCTATATGGGTGCCGGTTGGGATCCTGGCTGCTGCACTTCCCATCCAGCTCTCTGCTGTGGCCTGGGAAAACAGTAGAAGATGGCCCAAATCCCTCATCTCCTGCACCCACCTATGAGACCTGGACAAAGCTCCTGGCTTCTGGTTTTGGATCCAAGCAGCTCCAGCCATCTATCTCTGTTTCTGCCACTCTGTAACTCTGCCTTTAAAATAAATAAATAATTATTTAAAAAAACAGCTTCATCCCAGAAGAAGCTCCTGGCTACTTGCTTCAGACTGGCACAGCTCCAGCTGTTGCTGCCAATTGGGGAGTGAACCATCCAATGGAAGACGTCTCTCTCTCTCTCTCTCTGTCTCTCTCCTCTCTCTGTGTAACTCTTTCAAATGAATAAATAAATCTTTAAAAAAGTAGTTCCAGTTATTGACAACACAGTAGACTTGCATTAATTTTAGTTCCCTTCTCACTTTGCAAAGGGATCAGTGGCAGTTAAAAACATTTGAGAGCCTTGCTAACAGGAGAAGAAATAGCTGAAGACAGAAAATGAAAAGCAGCCAAATACATCATCAAAGAAAGAGAAGTGGACCTCATCCAACACAAACCTTTAAAAGTGGATGCTCACAATTAATGAGTGAAACAGCTACCCACTGAAATCTTATCTAGGGAGGGAAGATGTCCTAAAATCTGTTTCTGTAAACTCCTGTCATAAATCTGTCCTAATAAATCTGTCCCCAGCATCTCTTTTACAAACATACTGGACCCACTGACCATTGGAAAAGTGGCCCTAAGTCATGTAGGCTGCCATTTAAACCCACCAATGCTGTAACAGCTAAGAAATTTGAATTTGATGCTCAATTCTCAGGAAATCATTCCAGCTGAGCCTAGGGCCATTAATAGAAACTCCTTGGATCCTCCACTGTCTCTGTGCCTGTTTGAAAGAAGGGAGTTTTCCCACCCCAGGTTTCTGGAACAGCTTCAAATTCCGCATTGGAAAAGTCTGATAATTAATACTTGAGAGGGATCAATGCGCAAAGCAGCTATTCACGCTTCACACTGCTCCCCACCAGGAAGATGAGGTGCAGGATGAGAGCAGTGGGGCAGATCCTAGTCAGATCCTCCTTCCCACCCCTCTGCTGCCCCAGGCTCCCTGCTGAAGGCCACCCAGCCCCACCCTGCAGGAACCAGCCCAGGAAACATCAAGAGACCAGGCCAGACTGTATTCTGAGACCACCCACAGTGGGAACCCGGCTTATTTAACTGTGGAGAGCAGGGGTCTTTCTGCCTTCTTTCCCTGTGTGTGCATGTTCCCAGAACGCTGCCCCCTCTCTCCTGTAACCACTAAATAAAGCACATTAGGGACAGTTTGGGTGAGGTTCTGCAGGAGAGAGTCCAGGCACTGGGAGCCTGGGAAGCGGAGGTGGGAGACAGAACAGACCGGGTCCCAGTCCTGACCTCAGGGGAAGCTGCCATGATCACTGGTGCCCTGGCACTCACCCTTCTCCCACACATGTCCCTGCCCCTTCCTGCATGCCAAACCTGTAGCAGAAAGTCCCTGGAATAGGTACCCATTCTTCCGGACACACAGTGAGTGAAGCGGGGAGTGCGGGGAAGAGAGTCCCTGGCACATGGGACCCACAGGAGGACAATGAAGAGGGAAGAAGCAGCAGGAGGCAGGCTCAGGGTGAGCACTCGGAAACTGCCTGGGATTGCACGTGCAGAGCAGGAGATGCAGTAAATGCCAGAGTAGGAGCAGGACAGCCCTCAGGGCTGACCCTGATCAGGGAATGAACTCCCTCTGGTCCAACTCAGACCCCCAGGGACTGGCAGTGGCATGAGCATGCTCACAGGCATTTGGAAGGCAGAATATGTCAGAGCTCCTGGGAACTTTGGGAAATGGAGTCCAGGCCGCAGCAATCCTAGAGACACCAGCTGGCCCTCGCAAAGGCTGCAGTCAGGGGTGGGTGCCCACAACCAGAGGGCCTTTGCTTTTGTTAAGTCCCTCCTTCCTTTCCTTCTCACACCAAAATCTCAGGGATCAGTTGCTGTTCCTTTCCTGCATCAAATCTGAAAGAGTGACACTCACTGCTGCTAACTGACCCCAAATCCTGGCTCCCTCATAACCTCGGTCTCTTCCAGAAAAATCTTATTTACTACTTTGGCCCTAGAAATCATAAATGACTGATAGAATGTAACTTTTAACAGAGGTGTAGAAGGCATGGTTTAATATCCAGTTTTGAGAATACAATTTTCATTTGTGTTTTATTGATGTTTATAGTTCTTTTAAGATTTATTGATTTATTTGGAAGTCAGAGTTACAGAGAAGGAGAGGCAGAGACAGAGAGAGAGAGAGAGGTTTTCCATTTGTTGGTTCAGTCCCCAATTGGCAGCAGCACCACGGCACCGACTCCTTATAGTTCTTTTCAAATCATTTTACACTGTCTTTTTTTTTTTTTTGACAGGCAGAGTGGACAGTGAGAGAGAGAGACAGAGAGAGAAAGGTCTTCCTTTGCCGTTGGTTCACCCTCCAATGGCCGCCGCTGCAGCCGGCGCACCGCGCTGATCCTGGCAGGAGCCAGGAGCCAGGTGCTTTTCCTGGTCTCCCATGGGGTGCAGGGCCCAAGCACCTGGGCCATCCTCCACTGCACTCCCTGGCCATAGCAGAGAGCTGGCCTGGAAGAGGGGCAACCGGGACAGAATCCGGCGCCCCAACCGGGACTAGAACCCGGTGTGCCGGCGCCGCAAGGTGGAGGATTAGCCTATTGAGCCACGGCGCCGGCTTTACACTGTCTTTTTATTCATCTAGTACAGAGACAGAAGAATGGACACAGAGCTAACATAGCTGAGTATTCAAGGAGACGGGTTAAGGGGTTAAATGCCTTATATCATATCATTTATACCTTAGATTAATTCTGGGAACAGTATTATCTGGAGTTTACAAAGTAGAAACTGAATGGAAAGAGCTTAGAAAAGCATGGTGTTTTTTAATATCATTAAAAAGTCTAAGTTAAAGGCCAATCAAGGGGCCAGCACTGTGGCATAGCAGGTAAAGCTACCACCAGCTTTGACATTCCATATGGGTGGAGGTTGAGTCCCGGCTACTCTTCATTTGACCCAACTCTCTGCTATGGCCAGGGAAAGTGGTGGAAGATGGCCCAAGTCCTTGGGCAGCTGCATCTGTGTGGGAGACCCAGAAGAAGCTCCTGGCTGCTGGCATTGGAGCTGTACAGCTCCAGCAATTGTGACCAATTGGTGGGTGAACCAAAAGATGGAAGATGTTTCTCTCTCTCTCTCTCTCTCCCCTTCCTCTCTGTGTAACTGTGACTTTCAAATAAATAAATGTTTTTTAGAATGTCAATCAATATATAATACCTGCTTAAAGATATTTCTTTTGTCTTGTGTCTCAGTTTTTAAAATCTGATTTATCAAATGGAAAAATGTGAGAAAGATGAAGAGTACCTACAAAAATAATTTACTGTAATTATTTACTGTAATAATTTACTGTAATGATGTACTGTAATTTACGGTAATAATGTACTGTAAAGAACCACATAGGATTATAACTTGTCTAGAAAACAAAGGAGATTCAAAGTTTTTATTTTTCATGGTTATTTGTTCTTATTTTTAATATCAAGATAGTATATAAATATTATGCACTCCTAGGTATTTGTGTGTTGTTTGATATGTTTTATTTTTAATCAGAAATTCAAAGAGATAACTGAGTAACATGGAGTTCTGTGTTTCTGATTACTTCTCTCAATTAGAGATCATGGGATTAGAGGTGGTGCTAGATTAAGAATGCTTCAATCTTTATCCACTGGCTTCACACCAGCATTTACTATGTTAAACAATATTCTTGGGGTAGATGGCTCTTTCTTGCCAGACTGTAGACTTCATGGGGTCTAGAAACATATTTGCTTTGACACTAAAAATCAGCATCTTGACAGTCAGTCTTTTAGTTGAATAAATACATGATACACAAAATAAATATTTCTGCTCCTCAAGAACTGCCTAAGAGAGAAGAAAATAAAAATCAATTTGATGACTCTCAGTATTAGGTGAATATATAATTTGTCATTCTGACATAAGCTTGGTCATAAAAAGGGCATATGAATAATTACACAGAGTTGAAGTGTATGAACACTTAGGGCCAAGCGGGATAAATGTTCAACCTAGCTATGTAAGGCATTCCATGTCAATAGGAGAGGAAGGAGAAAGAGGGGAGGGAGTGTAGGTGGGAAGGTGGTTACGGTGGGAAGAATCACCATGCTCATTACTTAGCAGCAAAGAGAGAATCTGTGATCATTTGTTGCTTAAGAAAGGGTGATAGGCATTATTTAATTAAAATGCAGGCATCAGTGTTCTCCTATCTCTGAAATAGGAAGTCTATAACTCAGAATTCCTTGCTGTTTCATCAAAAACAATTCAAAACAAAAACCTAATTAAGCATAAGAGGAAGTTACGCATTAGAAGTCTATTCTAATCTCTAGGAGGTTCAGGGGTTGGAAAATTCATCCAAAATCTTGCTGCAAAATGTCCCATACATTTTCCATGACCACTACCCATCAGCATAAGCTCTTTTAAAAAAGATTTATTTATTTGAAAGTCAGAATTACAGAGAGAGAGGAGAGGCACACACAGAGAGAGAGAGAGAGAGAGAGAGAGAGAGAATCTTCCATCTGCTGGTTTACTCCCCAATTGGATGCAATGGGCAGAGTGAGCTGATCCAAAGCCAGGAGCTAGGAGCTTCTTCCAGGTCTCCCATGTGGTTTCAGGGGTTCAAGGATATGGGCCATCTTCTACTGGTTTCTCAGGCCATAGCACAGCTGGATCGGAAATGGAGCAGCCGGGAATCGAACCGGTGACCATATGGGATGCTGGCACTGCAGGAGGCAGCCTTACCTGCTACACCACAGCACCAGCCCCCATAAGCCCTATCTTCTGCAGAACCAGCACCCCAGACACCAGCCACCACATGGCATCCCATGGCACACTCACCCCTGGCAATGTTCTGCAGCTCCTGCTCCTCTCCACTTTCACTGCAAGAATCTGCAACTCCTTGTTTTCATGCAAGTAATTCTGATTCAGATGATGCCCCTGACACAATTGGCTGGCAAGTGCCATGGCATGTGTCCATGACCTAGCTAAATGCACAGCTGGGACATTTTAAACTTTTCACTGCCATGGTGAGACACGGACTCCATCTAATAAAGTAGGGGATTTTTCAGGGAGTCCAGAGAATCAAATATGATAAAATGACAAATCTTAACCAGAGAGTCCCGTGGTACAGATGAAGAGAACCCAAAATGTATTTTTCTATCTTTTCTTTTCTGAGTTAAGTGCCTAAAAACAAAGCCAATGAGGGTTAAACAGACCCATTCTGAAAATTCCTTAACATCTTCATTTTCATCCAAATTAATATATTGCTTGAAGAAAATAAATTTTACATAAATGAAAATGCAGTACCACAAACAAGTGTACAGAACATAGGCCCTCAGTTAGCTTCAAACCATCTGGGTCCATTAATGTGTTCTTCCAGAACCCAAGATGCAGTACAATAGAACCACAGCCTCTGACATTCCTCCTCCACCCTGATGGATCTTGGGTTTTCCTCCCACCTCCCCTCTCCTGTGAATACATCAGTAGCAGGACAAATGGAATCCAAAGATACGATGATGTTATTTAACATGGAATAAACATAGTGTTTTAGTCAGTACAATCCTCAATACTACAATAATAATTCCGAGTTCACTGATTACGAAAGTAAGTATAAGAAATCTATTCCTAAGTAATCATAACATCGAGAGCTGAATGTAGACTTTCAGAGAGAAAGAAAGAGAGAATTGTGTAGAGATGTGTATCTCTATAATACAGATTTACCGCTGTATTTTATAGACAGTACACCCTGTTTGTATTTTTTTTTTTTGCATTCTGGCATAGTTTATTACATCCAGCTTTTCACTTTGGAAATTTTATGATTAGACACTAATATACAACAAATTTTGAATCCTTACAGACAATATAGAGCACCCTAGGCCCTCCCAAGGGCAGAAAACAGACCAAGAGCTCACAGATTGTTGCAACTGCAAGAAGCAGATGAAGATATCGTCAGAAAGATACATATTCCTGCATTGTGGCTGCTGAGCAGTTCTGCCCTTATGGATCTCATCTCTGTTTCAGATCGTTAAAGAAAGTTACATGCTTTCTGACACTTCTAAAGATTTCACTAATGAGTATCTAAGATATCTTCACTATGTTAAGAGCCTCAGAACAGCCCAAAGACTTGGGCCATCTTCTACTGCTTTCCCAGGCCATAGCAGAGAGCTGGATCAGAAGAGGAGCAGCTGGGACTAGAACCGGAACCCATATGGGATGCTGGCACTTCAGGCCAGTGCTTTAACCCACTGTGCCACAGCACTGGCCACAACGTAGTATTTCCAATAGAAGAGTTGGTTAAGTCATTAACTCCTCTAAAATACAAGTTAAGTATTAGTTTTGAAACTCTGATTCATTCATTAGAACAACAAAATTTTCTCTCTTTGCTTGTGGGTATGTAAATTTTCTTCTAAGAAATTAATCATGACTTTTACATCTCAGACCCTATTATGAGTAAGTAGAGAATATTGTGGGGTCATATGCTCATTCTATCAAAGGAACATTTCTCCAATTAAAGAAAACATTATGGGCATCCCATATGGGCACTGGTTTGAGTCTTGCTGCTCCACTTCTTATCTAGCTCCTGGCTATGGCCTGGGAAAGCAGTAGAAAATGGCCCAAGTGCTTGGGCCCATGCACATGCATGGAAGACCTTGAAGCTCCTGGCTCTTGGCTTCGGATGAGCCCAGCTCCAGCTGTTGCAGCCAACTGGAAAGTGAACTAGCAGATGGAAGACTTCTCTCTCTCTATGCAACTCTGCCTTTCAAATAAATAAATAAATCTTTGAAAAAAAAAAAAGATGTCCAAGTCTTACATCAGAGTACTGGGGTTCAGTGCCTAGCTCTGGTTCCTAACTCCAGCTTCCTGCAAATACCGATCCTATAAGGCAGCACTGATGGCTCAAGTATTCAGGTTTCTGCCCACACATGGAAGATTAAGATTGAGTTCATGGGCTGGTGCCATGGCTCACTTGGTTAATCCTCTGCCTGTAGCACCAGCATCCCATTTGGGTGCCGTGTTCTAGTCCTGGTTATTCTTCTTCCAGTCCAGCTCACTGCTGTGGCCCGGAAGGGCAGTGGAGGATGGCCCAAGTGCTTGGGCTCCTGCAACTTCATGGGAGACCAGGAAGAAGCACCTGGCTCCGGGCTTTGAATTGGCATAGTGCCAGCTGTAGTGGCCATTTGGGGAATGAACCAGCAGATGGAAGACCTTTCTTTCTGTTTTTCTCACTATCTTTATCTCTACCTGTCAAATAATTAAAAAAAAATTAAGTTCACACTCCTGGCTTCAGCCTGACCCAGTTCTGGCTGTTGCAGGCATTTTGGGGAGTAAAGTAAATCAGAGTGCATTTTCATTCTCTCTCCCTCTGCCTCCCAATTAAGTAAAAAAAAATTAAAGAAACACCAACTGGACTAAAGGAAATAATATAGGTAAGTGTCCCACTTCTTTCATATGACCAACAACTAGGTACTAAAAGTTTTCAGTTTTTCCACTCACCACATCCTTTGCCCATGGGATTTAATTTCCTAGGTTTTAATTTTTCTTTTCCCTAGGTAAAATGTGACCACTTGGTGCCAGTGCTGTAGCATGAGGTAAGACACTGCCTGCAATGTGGGTATCCCATATGGGTGCTAGCTGAGTCCCAGCAGCTCCCCTTCCAATCCGGCTTCCTGCTAATGGTCCCAGAAAAGCAACAGAAGATAACTGGGGCCCTGCCACCCACATGAGACACCCAGATGAAGTTCCTGTCTTCAGTCTGGCCCAGCCCAGGCCACTGCAGCCACCTGAGGAGTACACCAGCAGATAGATAATCTGTCTCTTCCACTCTGCTACATTTTCAAATACATGCATCAACCTTCCTTTACAAAATAAAAATAAAAACCACTTAATCTGTCAAAGGTATAGAATAAAAAAGCTTACAGGACTGATAAATTCAAGATCTAAAACATCTTCATGATAGAAAACAGCAAAGCAAAGAATGATACTGAGTGGGTTTTCAAAAGCATGTATTTTGGTCCCTAAATTTCTAAACCATGAACATGATTATTACATAAATATATTTATATATTTTTAAGATTTGTTCATTTACATGAGAAAGTTCTTCCATCTGCTGGTTCACTCCCCAAATTACTGAAAACCTGGGGCTGGGCCAGGGTAAAGCAAGGAGTAGGGACCAGTGCAATGCACAGCAGATTAACACCCTGGCCTGAAGCACTGGCATCCCATAAGGGCGCTGGTTCAAGTCCCGGCTGCTCCACTGCTGATCAAGCTTTCAGCTTATGGACTGGGAAAGCAGTAGGAGATGGCCCAAGTCCTTGTACCCCTGCACCTAAGTGGGAGACCTGGAAGAAGCTCCTGGTTCCTGGCCTCAGATCAGCACAGCTCCTGCCATTGCAACAAGTTGGGGAGTAGACCGTCAGATGGAAGACCTCCCTCCCTCTCTCTCTCTCTCTCTCTCTGTGTGTGTGTGTAACTCTTTCAAATAAATAAACAAATCTTTTAAAAAAAGCCAGGGGTCAGGGAAGTATCATCCAGTTCTCTCGCTTGGGTGCAGGACCCAAGGATTTGTACCATATTCTGCTGCTTTCCCAGGTATGTTAGCAGGGAGCTGGATCAGAAGTAGAACATGCAATTGGTGCCCATAGAGGATGCTAGTGCTGCAGATGTTGGTATAACCCATTTTGCCACAGTGCTGGCCCTGACAATTTTTAATTCCTAGGAATTAACAGGAAAGAAAGAAGTATGGCAGGATACCTTTTTTTAAAAAAAAATTATTTTATTTATTTGAAAAAGTTATATAGAGAGGTAGAGAGTGAGGTAGGGAGAGAGAGAGAGAGAGAGAGAGAGAGAGAGAGAGAGAGAGAGAGAATCTTCTGTCTGCTGGTTCACTGCCCAAATGGCTACAATGGACAGAGCTGAGCTGATCTGAAGCCAGGAGCCAGGAGCTTCTTCTGGGTCTCCCACATGAGCAAAATGGTCCTTGGGCCATCCTCTACTGTTTTCCCAGGTGCATTAGCAAGAGGCTGGACTGGAGGTGGAGCAGCTGGAACTCTACCAGCACTCATATGGGATGCCTGTATTTCAGGCCAGGGCTTTAACCTGATGTGCCACAGTGCTGGCTCCAACAGGTGACCTTTTACTCTCAATAATCTCTTCTTGGTATTGGCAGCAGTTTGTAATTTTTTGTTTATTTGCCTTCTTCTTAATCTATATTTTTAAAAAATTACAAAAGGTTCCAGCACCCTGAGAACCTCCATCACAAGGGCATACAATCAGATGTTTGTCCAGAAAAGGGTGGTGTAGATGCAAGGTGGAAAATGCAAGGTGAGTTGATTCATCTTTCTCAGGCTGTGGTTTCCATGGGCAACTTTTACAACCAACTGCCTTATTCGTTCCTCTTCCACAGAGTGGAACACATGTTAAGTCATCCTATTTAGCCAAAAGTCAGTGGCAGCACTCAAATATGTCATCAATCCAGGGCCAGCATTGTGGCACAAAGGAGTAAGTTGCCTACTGTAACAGCAGGATGCCTTATGGCACTGCTTTGAGACTCACTTCCTTCACTTCTCATCCAGCTCTTTGCTTGGGAAAGGAGCAAAGATTGCCCAAGAGTTTCGGTTCCTGCACCCACATGGGGGACTGGCTTCAGCCTGGCTCAGCCCCAGCTATTGTGGCCATCTGGAAGTGAGCCAGCAGATGAAAGATAGATCTCTCTCTCTCTCTCTCTCTCTTCCTTTTACCTAAGCATACATTACATACATAAATGAAGATGCATCAATATAGCAACTTTTTGAGGAAAAGTCTTCTGATTATTGCAGGTATTGTCTCAATGTATAAAAATATTCAGACACAAAAATTATAAACTGGTTTATATTTATATTTCTCAACCACATACTTTTCAGAAAAAATTGTCTGCCACTCAGCATCAGGTATCAGTCTGAAAGCATTCATTAAAAAATCAAGTTATTTTACTAAACACAAAAACCTCTAGTATAGGCTGCATATAAACCAGTGGCTTCCATGGGTATACACAGATTGATTTTTGTTAATTTACAGGGATCACTGCACTTCCCTGGCATGGAGCTGTCTGAAGAGTTTAAACACTGATGGGTGTGGCATTATTTCTGATATTTGCTTATTATCCTGAGTGAATTTATTCAATATCTATCATGAACTCCACACTCTCTATATAAATCTCTTTCAAATATGTTGATATTTATGGTACTTACACACTTACTAACTGAGCTAATCCTCCTAACTTCTCTCTGGAAAAGCTATGCCTTTGACATTGCCTTTTTTCACACATATGGAAATGCATAATATGCTTCTGTATGGTACTTCAGAATTTATAAAAGGCTTTTCAGGTAAGATTTACATAGCATCATGTGAAAGTGGCCAAAGGACACAGTCTTCTCATTACAGAGGGGAGAGGTATGAAGTCACTCTCTGAACAGTTACTCAGATTCTGTCAGTCAGGTTCAGAATCTTATTAGGTATCAGATACACATCTAGATTTTTTTCCCTACTGTCTCTTTGTCAGAATTCCCAGCCTATGAGTGAACTTCAGTCTGAATGAATGCTAATATTCAAGGTTCTAAGTGAAAAAATTACTGAGGTTTGTATTGGTGAGGAAAGCATGTGTCTAAACATTACTTGTATTTAATAATAAGTATTGAATCACATGAAACTGAATATAAGATTATGCAAATTTTTAAGATAAAGAGCATATATTTAAAACCGCATTCGTACATTTTGCAAATGTGTTGAAACACCTTACTGCAGCATGCGTTTGGCATAGTGGTAAAGCCTTCCACATCCCAGTCAGAATGCCCAGGGCTCAAGCCCTAGCCCTGCTTCTGCTTCTGGCTTCCTGCTAACAGAACCCTGGGAGGCAGCAGCTGATGGCTCAAGTACTTGAGTCCCTGCCACCTGTGTGGAGACCCATGCTGAGTTCCTGGCTTCAGCCTTACCCAGCTCTGGTTGGTGCAGACATTTGAGGAATGAGCAATAAATGGAAGGGCTCTCTCTGCCTTGCAAATAAACAAAAATAACTATACAGACCTTTTCTTAAGGTGTCTTGCTCACTTCTAAATAATTTCCCTTTTCACAGTAAAATACCTAACTGTCCTCTTTAGTAACAGTGCATGTTTTGCTCTCCATGTTCACTCCTGAGCTCCAAGTACTGGCAGCTCACCCTAGTAAACTGACTGGTTCCAAGTTCAAGTACTCATCTCCCATATTCTTTTGGTGGGTCTACTGGAAAGAAAGGAGAGTATCTACAGTAATTAATATCTTACTGTTGCTCTTGGTGTCCACCTGCAGGCCTGAAGGATGACCACCTGAATACACACTGTGATGTTCTGGAGGTAGTTTCCAAACTTCAGTCACTTTGCAGTGGAGGGACTCTGTCCTCGTCAATCACCTGAAAGCCTGCAGGAGTAGGGAGAAGCTGTGTTTGAAGAATTCACAAATACAGTGCATTGAAGCCAACCACTACCACCCCCACCACACCCCTACTTCAGGGTTCTGGCAAATCCCAAACCAGGAGTTTGGGACCAGGAGTGGTTCAGGAGGTGACCTCGACTCCTTACTCTGAACAGCTCCAAAGTGCCTGGTGCACCCAGCGGGAGCTCAGCGCCTTGACCTCCCATCCTCCTGCCCTTGCCACCAGGATGCCCAGCTCCCAGAGCCTCCAGGAGGCCTGCAGCAGACCCGCAGGTTCAGGCGCACTGGGTTGTGCATCCAGAGCTAACCCAAAATACAGGCCCAGCTCAAGTGTCACCTCCCCACAAAGTCTCTGTCTCCTACTCCCTCCCAGAAGGGCGCAGGCCAGCACCTGGCACTGGGAATCACCGCATTTGCGGTAAACCTGCTCTCCCATGAAGGAAGGTGCCCCTGTGGGAACCCCACTCCACCTGTGAGCAGGGCTGGGGAAGAAGGCTGAGCCAGCCTCCACCCTAGGACTGCAGCCTGGGAAAGTCCAGGGCCCCAGCACCCTTGCCGAGCATGGAGTCTCCCTAAGTGTGCTCTGAGCCAGGGCCTCAGCCGTCAGCAGCTCCCTTGCTTCCAGAATCTGCTGCAGGGCAGCTCAGGCTCAGCCAATTGGAGGGCTTCGGGCCAATCCTCGCTTCCCTGGGGCAGGACCAGCGCTGCCAGAACACCAAACGCTGGGCTGATTATAAAGGTGGTGGTCATTGGTGGGCAGCTTGTAGTTGCAGTGTGTGCGGTTGATGTGTGTGCTGTTAGGTTCTTGTCCATTTTGTACCTTGGGGCTAGAATGCAGGTGATGGCCCGAGAGTCAGGAGGGGCAAGAGAAGAAGAGACAGACCTGGTGAGTGCGACCTTCCACCTCTCCCGCCAGCTGAGGCTTGCAGCACGTGCTGCACTTGGGGAAGCAATGAAGGCCGAGTCTCAGCAGGACAACCTAGTGCACAGTGCTTATTTGCTCACTGATGCAGCATCTATGTGGACTGCATTGGCAGTCAGAAGGAAGGGTTTGGTAGGAGGGTGCTGGAGATGCACTGGGAGCTCATGCAGCTGCCTGCTGTAGGCATCCAGGGCAGCAGAGTCCTGCGGGGTCCCTAGAGATCCTGGCCATGCTGTGCCTCCATCATCCACCCTCCTGCACTGATGCTGGGGACAGTGCTTCTGCGGTTCATATCTCATTGGAATCCATGGTCATTTTCTCATGATGGGCTGATCTCACACAGTGACAATCATGGAACAAATCACTGTTCTGTGGCATCTGCCTCCCAGGAGCATTGCAGGTGGACAGGGGGAAACGGGTGACTGGTGGCACCTCCTGTGCATGGTCTCTGTCCCATCCTGGACCGAAGGTGGAAAGGGAAGGAGAGGAGCTGGCTCAAAGCAGTCCCGCTGCGGGTTCCATCAGGTGCAAAATGTCTCCCGATTGCGGTTAACCTTGCAGAGAAACTGTCTCCTTTTGTGGGCAAGAGACAGCATCTGCTTTATTAGCTGTGCAGTGTATTGATAATTAAAATTTGGGCATCCCTCTCTATAGTCCTCACAGCATAGTTACATTCTGAGGAACTGATGAAACTGCTCAGTACTTCGGGGCTGAGTGTAATATTAGGTGGGCAAGCCTGTTGTTGGCTTTTGGTTTATAGCTATTGGGCAACTTTATTTGGTAAAAATGCATTCAGGCTCAGTAGTGTATTCAAGGATGACCACTTAGTGAATTGTCTTTTTTTTTTTTTGTAAGAATAAGAGTATTGAAGACTGGGTTGAGCTACCTATGGCAAAACTCCACCATTCCTGGGAAGGCCACAATTGGCAAGAAAAGCAGGTAGCAAGCTTTCATCAAGTAAGTTGAGATTCCTGTGTTTGCAATCTGAAGAGCTCACTGCTGAGCTGGGAGGGGAACTGCTCTGAGCACAACTCATTAGAGAACTGCTCTTGCAGACCTTCCCTGAAGGAGGCACTGTTGTGGTCAGAAGCATTCCAGGAGCTGCTGGCCAGCAATTGTGAATTAGGCTTGAATTGAATCCATTGCAAGTATCACAAGAGTGCAGAAAGGCTGTGTCCTCAAATGAGCAGCTCACCAAGGAGAATTTGACTTAACCTAGAAGGTCTGTTTATCTCTGTTTATTTCTCAACATATTCACACCAGGTGGGGAAGATAAATCAGCCTTAAGCTCTGTAATGGCAGTGCTCTTGGTTGAGGCTGAGGATGCTTTTCATTGCATGCAGTGTTTGCAAGAGACTTAGTTCCCTGAGGATTTATGCCTCTCCTGTAAATACATTTTTGGCATTAAAACAAACTGAAGTGTTTCTGTTTTAGTAGTATGGAACCAACTTAAGTATTTTGCCTACAGGCATCTTTGTCTTTAAAGAGCTAAATCCGCAGGATTACAGGATTGAGTAAAAACAAGAGAATAGCTAATCCTAGTACTAGAAAAGCACAAGGGATTATTTGATCATTAGCTTCCTCATATTCCTCATGTTTCTTTTTATTTTTCTACCTTCTCTTCCCTACCTACAGATGCTCTGGCTGTATTGGAGGCTTTTCTAAAAACTGAATTCTGTGAAGAAAATATAGGCTACTGGATGGCTTGTGAGAACTTCCAAAAAAAAAAAAAATCCACCCACCCCAGAAGCTATCCTTATATCCAAGATAAATATATGCACTCTTCTTAGAAAAAGGCCCAAAAGAGGTAAGACACAATTCCTCATTTCAGCATAAAGTGTACACTCTTGACATCAAGAAGCAACAAAAGAAGTAAAGACATAAGACTAAAGCAAGGGCCAGGGAATCTGAAAAGCTTCCTCTCCTGGTGTCCTGTCTTTCAAATAAGTCTCCCCAGACCTGGCAGGTGGAGCTCATCACACATTACCACTTCTGATTTTCACTTTCCAAGAGCAGAGCCCCCTTCTCTAACAAAGGATAATGAGTGATCTTTGTTTCAGATGAACATGCTTTCAAACCAAAACTCTTATTATCCAAAATATACAAGAAGCCATGACTCCCAGCTTTACACTTGCCTGGAAAATGGTGTATTGCTTGATGGAGAATAACTTTTTGAAGTTGTATTTATTTGCAAGGCAGAGTTACAGAGAGAAAAAGAGAGGGAAAGACCACTTCCTGCTTCCTTCCTTGGGCAGAGGTCAGGGATCACAAAGTGACCTAAAGTGACCAGTTCGAGGCAGAAATCCCAGAGGTGCCACTGGGGCCTGGGCTGGGATGCGGGCGGGGCACAAGCAGATGGGAGATGCCCAGGACCTGTGGGCCAAGGCTGCAGGTGTTTCTGTTGGCCCCCAGGCACCCGCAGGGCCTCAGCTGCTCTCATAATGGAACCGCACATGCACCAAACATTGGGGGATCAAACCAGCAGATGGAGGACTCTATGCCTTTCAAATAAATCTCTTAAAATAAATAAAAAAGAAATGCCAAAAAAAAAGAGCCAGCTAAATACAAGTGAACTGTATGGAGACAAACACCAATATTACATTACTCAACTCTCCACTGCTCCAATTAACAAAGAAGACAAATAAGAGGGATATAGGCCTCCCCTTTTTTGTTATCCTACCCTTGGTTCCAACTAGCATGGGCTTCCAGAAAATGTACAGGGAATACAATCTCTGCTGTGGTCAATACATGATCTCAGAATTTCCCTTATTCATTTGCCTAACAGATTTTGATTATGTTGCTCTAGGTAAAGGGAAGGCAACAAAACTGCCCTTTTCCCCCATTTTTAAATATATTATTTATTTGAAAGGCAGAGTTATAGAGAAGGGGTAGAGACAGATCTTGCATCTGCTGGTTCACTTCCCAAATTGGCCTCAGCTGAGCCAATCTAAAGCCAGGCGCTTCTTCCAGGCCTCCCACATGAATGCAGTGGTTCAAGCACTTGGGCCACCTTCTGATGCTTTCCCAGGCACATTAGCAGGGAGCTAGATTGGAAGTGGAGCAGCTGGGACTTGAATCAGCACCCATATGGGATGCTGGCACAGCAGGCCATGGCTTTACCCACTGTGTTGGTACCGTGTTTGTGTGTGTGTCTGTGTATGTATGTATTTTTATTGCAAAGACACATTTATTTATTTGAAAGGCAAGGTTAGAGAGGGAGAGACATAAGAAGAGAGATCTTTCAACCTCTGGTTCACTCCCCAAATGTCCACAACAGCAGAGGCTGGGCCAAGCCAAAGCCTTGAGGCTGAACAGCAGATAATCTTTAGTTATTAATTTAAAATGAATAGGCTGTAGCTGGTGCTGTTGCATATAAGGTAAAGCCACCACATGCAGTGCTGGCAAACATTATGGGCGCTGGTTCATGTCCCAGCTGCACTGCTTCTAATCTAACTCCCTGCTAATGTGCCTGGGAAAGCAGCAGGAGATGGCCCAAATACTTGGGTGCCTGAATCCATGTGGGAGACCTGGAAGAAGCACCTGGCTTTGGATTAGCCCAGCTCCAGCTGCTTGCAGCCACGTGGCGAGTAAAACAGCAGACAGAACATCTCTGTTTATTTATGTGTCTCTCTCTATAATTCTGTCTTTCAAATAAATAAATAAATCTTTAAAAAGGGTTTATTAACGTATACTATAATCCAATCCAGTAAAAGTAAGAGAAGTACTAAATATTACTACCTATATTATTATTTATTTTTTATGTTTTAATTTTTTTAAACTTTTATTTAGTAAATATAATTTTCCAAAGTACAGTGTATGGATTACAAAGGCTTCCCCCCTTAACTTCCCTCCCACCAGCACCCCTCCCATCTCCCACTCCCTCTCCCACTCCATTTACATCAAGATTAATTTTCAATTATCTTTATACACAGAAGATCGATTTAGTATATATTAAGTAAAGATTTCATCAGTTTGCAGCACACAGAACATAAAGTGTAAAATACTGTTTGAGTACTAGTTATAGCATTACTTCACATTGGAAAACATATTAAGGACAGAGATCCCACATAAGGAGTAAGCACACAGTGATTCCTGTTGTTGACTGAACAATCTGACACTCTTGTTTATGGCATCAGAAATCTCCCTGGGCTCTAGTCATGAGTTGCCAAGGCTATGGAAGCCTCTTGAGTTCACTGAGTTCGATCTTACTTAGACAAGGTCATAGTCAAAGGGGAAGTTCTCTCCTCCCTTCAGAGAAAGGTACCTCCTTCTTTGATGGCCCGTTCTTTCTACTGGGATCTCACTTACAGAGATCTTTTATTTAGGTCCTTTTTTTTTTCTTTTTTGCCAGAGTGGCTTTCCATACCGAAAATACTCTCATGGGCTCTTCAGCCAGATCTGAGGGCCTTAAGGGCTGATTCTGAGGCCAGAGTACTGTTTAGGACATCTGCCATTCTACGAGACTGCTGTGTATCGCACTTCCCATGCTACCTATATTTTATATAGTCTAAGTATTGTATAAACTAAAATATACAACACTAGGAGTATACTATCAGTAATTATACTACCAATCTCAGTGATTATAAATAAGAATTTTAGCAACTATACTGATTCTGAACAGTGATTCAATGTTTCTGTTTTTAAATTTAAAAATGCCCCTGAACTTGAATGTTTCTGTGTAGCTCCTCATAGAACTACAAGCCTTAGAAGTTGTATGCTGTTTAGCATTTCATCTTCAGTGCCAACTTGATTATTACACTGCCAGTTTATAAAACACTTCACAGTCATGTGAACCTTACCATAAGATAGGACTGTGTAGAATAAATCCTTTAACTACAAAGACAATCTTATCTCACAAGGGAGGAAGATCCAGAGGGGTCAAATGACTTGCTAATGTCACTTAGCTCTGTTGGCACAGAAACAAGGAAAGCTCTCAGCTTCCTGCCACCTCCCCTTACACCACCTGCCTCAACTAGATGAGCCTGTAATTTTAAGGACACTCAGGCCCCATGAGTTTAAATGAATTTTTCAAGGTTACATGACAAGTACCAAAGCCAGAAGTAAAAATTATTGCTTCCATCTTTCTCTTCCTTGTCCACAATGGAAGTCTGATGTACAGTTATGCATTATTCATATATCATTTACAACCAAGAAGCATTATTTTTCCCCAAATTTAACAATGAAACTACTTTTTTCCACTGAGGAAGTTATTTTAATGGATGATACAAACATACTTGATTTGTTTTTTAATTTGAGATGCAAAGAAATGAACAAGGAGACAGAGAAGTGGTATTCACCCTCTAGTTCACTGCTGAAATATCCACAGTGGTCAGGACTGTCCCAGGAGCAGGGAACCCAATCATCTGAGCCATCAGTTACTAGCTCCATGGTCTGCATTATCAGGAAGTTGGAGGCAGGGACTGGAACCAAACCCAAAATCTCCCATGTGGGACACAGGCATCTGAACCACAAGGCTACACCCTGGCTTCCAGACTTGTTTTTTCACCAGTCCTCTGAAAAGGAAAGTTAATTACAACCTGAAATCCAAGACTCTGGAGTCCTCAGGTGTGTGTATCTATGCACGTTTATCCATGATAGTTACTTATGTTTCCCAAGAGTCTGCAGTTTAGAGAGAACAGAAGAGTGAAATATGTGTCAGAGGATGTCAGCATTGGAGAGGTGGCTGTGCTCTAGTCAGAGGCTGAGGAGGACAAGTCCACAGG
Source organism: Oryctolagus cuniculus (assembly GCF_051225735.1). Taxonomy (NCBI): domain Eukaryota; kingdom Metazoa; phylum Chordata; class Mammalia; order Lagomorpha; family Leporidae; genus Oryctolagus; species Oryctolagus cuniculus. The sequence goes on from NC_142879.1 coordinate 84,773,553, forward strand.
GAGCAGCAGCACCAAGGGAGAAAGCTATACTAGCAAGTAAGTAGAAAAATTGTTGAAAAATAAATATGGGAAAAGGATTTATTTATCTAGAAGGCAGAGTTATAAAGAAGGAGAGACAGGGAGGGGGAGGGAGAGATCTTCCATCTGCAGGTCAACCCACCAAATGCTCACAATGGCTGGGTCTGGGTCAGATCAAAGCCAGGATCTGGAACTCCACCCAAGTCTCCCTCATGGGTGGCAAGTGTGGGGAGCAGCTCGGACTAGACTAAGTTACTGGAATTAAGACTTATTCTATGCATCTGCTCTCCCACAATAAGGCGCTGGGAGAGGAGAAAACAGCTTCTACCCAGCTGCCTCCAGTTCAACCAATAAACAGCAGGACTTGCTCCTGATTGGAGGAGAGCAGCGTACTCGGCGTGTGGGCAGCCGAGTTGGGATTGGCAGAGGAGGACTATAAAGGAGGAGAGAGACGGCATGCACCAGGAACATCTAAGGGGAACATCTAAGGGGAACACCTGTGCAGCCCCCGAGAGAGCCGGCCGGCGGTGTGCCGCTCCCCTGCGGAAGTGGGGAATGTGGCCAGGGGGAACTGCCCTTCCACGGAGGTAGAAGGGTCAGTAGCCAACCCGGGAAGAACCAGCAGCAAACCCGGGGAGGGCCGAGCAGACGAAAGAACAGCGCAGGGTCCTGTGTCGTTCCTCCACGAAGAGGGGGAGCGACATAATGGTGCCGTGACTCGGATATGAAGCCTAGGCAGGGTTCAGTGTCGTTCCTCCACGAAGAGGGGGAGCGACATAATGGTGCCGTGACTCGGATATGAAGCCTAGGCAGGGTTCAGTGTCGTTCCTCCACAAAGAGGGGGAGCGACATAATGGTGCCGTGACTCGGATATAAAGCCTAGGCAGGGTTTAGTGTCGTTCCTTCACGAAGAGGGGGAGCGACATAATGGTGCCGTGACTCGGATAGGAAACTTAGGAGGGAAGAAACGGGAAGAACTGGGAAAATACCGGAGAGAGAGACTAGCAAACAGCCTAGGGAAAAGCCGGACGAAAAAGGTGCCGGAAGAAGCTATTGAAAGCCTAGGCATAGACTCAGATACGGACTACGGGGGGAAGCTGGGAGAAATCTCTAAGGTCAAAGGTGAAAGTGAAAGCTAGAACAAACTCGGATGCGGACTGTGGGGAGAGGCCAGGAGAAATGAGGGAGGAGTATTGTTGGAGGAAAGCTTGGGGAAACATACCGGGTAGAGAAAAATGTTAGGGAAATTGAAGCCGCGGGGGGCAGGCCGAGGCGGAGATGAAAGCCACTTTGGGATTCTCAAGTTAGCCCGGGAATAGGGGGCTAAAAGTTGAAACCAGAAGCGGAAACGTAAGCCAGATTGGGATCCATCTGATTAGCCCGGGGAGCAAAGGACGGGAAGCCAAATCGTGGGGCGGAGACGTAAGCTGGGTTGAATTCGTCAGGTTAGCCCGGGGAACTTGGATTGAATGCTAGTGGCGGAGACGTAAGCTACGCTGTGTGACTCGCGGAGGCTGCCGCGCGCAGAGAGAGCGTGCGGGGCACAAGTAGATAGGGAACGCTGGGCTAGTGAGAGACCACGGAGTGTGCGCGCGAAGCGAAGCCACGCAGATAAGAGAAGCGGGCTGAAGCGGCTCAGCCGGGAAGCCGCTGAGAAGCAGCCTTGGGGCGGGCGCCGGGAAGCTGCGGGGATAAGAGAAACAGAAGTTTAGAAGTAAAATGAGAGAAATAGGAATGTTGGCAGACAGAAGTAAAATGGGAGAAATAGGAATGCCCGGAGATAGAGAAATAGAGAAATAGAAAGGCCTCCCCACAATACTGCAATGAGAAGGCTTGGATTCGGTCTGCCTGATTAGTGAGGCGATGAGCACCTGCGGGCGGCTAGCAGCTTATGCGCCGCAGGTCACCGAAAACAGGCACGTTATCAACACCAATAAGTCACCCCACAACATGGCAATGAGAGAGCTTGGATTCGGTCTGCCTGATTAGGGTGGTAAGCACCAACAGGCGGCTCGACCAGAGTATGAGCTGCAGGTCACCGAAGATAGGCACGAATCAACACCAATAAGCCTCCCCACAATATGGCGCTGAGAAGGCTTGGATTCGGTTTGCCTGATTGCTAGGTTTTGTAAGCACCTGCAGGCAGAGCAGAGCATGCGCTGCAGGGCACCGAACACAGGCACGCATCAGCGCCTAAAAACCTCCTCACAACATGGCGAAGAGAGGGCCCGGATTCGGTTTGCCTGATTGATAGGACTTGTAAGAACCTGTGGCAACTCTAGCAAGCAGAGCAGAGTGTGTGCCGCGGGACACCAAAGACAGGCGCGTATCAACGCCAAAAAAAATAAAAAGAAAGGGGGATCTGTGGGGAGCAGCTCGGACTAGACTAAGTTACTGGAATTAAGACTTATTCTATGCATCTGCTCTCCCACAATAAGGCGCTGGGAGAGGAGAAAACAGCTTCTACCCAGCTGCCTCCAGTTCAACCAATAAACAGCAGGACTTGCTCCTGATTGGAGGAGAGCAGCGTACTCGGCGTGTGGGCAGCCGAGTTGGGATTGGCAGAGGAGGACTATAAAGGAGGAGAGAGACGGCATGCACCAGGAACATCTAAGGGGAACATCTAAGGGGAACACCTGTGCAGCCCCCGAGAGAGCCGGCCGGCGGTGTGCCGCTCCCCCACGGAAGTGGGGAAGGTGGCAGGGGGAACTGCCCTTCCACGGAGGTGGAAGGGACAGTAGCCAACCCGGGAAGAACCAGCAGCAAACCCGGGGAGGGCCGAGCAGACCAAAGAACAGCGCAGGGTCCTGTGTCGTTCCTCCACGAAGAGGGGGAGCGACATAATGGTGCCGTGACTCGGATATGAAGCCTAGGCAGGGTTCAGTGTCGTTCCTCCACGAAGAGGGGGAGCGACATAATGGTGCCGTGACTCAGATATGAAGCCTAGGCAGGGTTCAGTGTCATTCCTCCATGAAGAGGGGGAGTGACAGCAAGGACTCAAGAACTTGTGTTGTCTGCTGATTTCTCAGATGTATTGGCAGAGAGCTAGATGGGAAGAAGAGCAGCTGAGACACAAACAGTGGCCATATGGGATGGGATTAATTTTTAATTTTAATGAATTTTTAATAAATTTTTAAATGAAATTTTTAAGAAATGTATTTTTAGATTTTCTGATGGCAGCCATATTGGAGTCTGGCAAATTCTCGTTCTGATGTCAGCAGCAGAATGTTGGATCCTGGCAAATTCTCATTATGACAGGAATGACAGGCATCTTGGAGGCCGGTAAATTTTTCTGACAGGAGTGGCAGCCATGTTGGAGTCTGGCAGTGTGTTTTCTGATGTCAGTGGTGGCCATCTTGGATTCTGGCAATTGTTTTGACAGGAGCTATAGCCATATTGGATCCTGACAAAATTTCTCTGACAAAACCTCAAGGGAGTCCCTGTAAGAAAAGGTGTCTTTTGGACCCAGGACCAATTTCCTGACAGAAACTTGTATGAGAATTAAAATGTTTTCCTGAGTGACAAGTCTATTCTGAGTGATGGACAGGTATCTTAGTGAAGGACAAGGGTGATGGGTGATGGACAGGTGTCCCCACCAAGATCCCTGGGACCCCCAGAGATTCTCAGAGAACCCCAGAACCCCCAGAAAACCTGAGACCCCAGAGACCCTCAGAGACCCCCAGAGATGCTGAAAGACACTGAGAGAACCCCAGAGACAACTGGGACCCACAGAGACCCCCAGGGACCAACAGAGACCCTCTGGGAAGTGACTATAAGAACCTGGAAGTACACCAGAAGTACCCAAAAATGGGTATAAACAGAACCAAAGTGACTGAAAATGGGTATACAATGGCCGGAAGTGGACCGGAAGTGACTTAGGAACCCAGAAGTAGACTAAAGTGAGTCTGAGAACCCCGAAGTGACATAAATTAGCTGGAAGTTAGTGACTGTAGGAATCGGGAAGTTGACTGGAATTGACTCTGGGAATGCAGAAGTGGACTGGAAGTGGGTCTAGAATGACCAGAAGTGGGTTTAGGAAATTGAAAGTGGACCAGAAATGAATGCAAAGAGGGGAGGGAAGGAAGGAAGGGATGAGTCATGCTGAGACTCCTGCTGAGTCATCAGGAAATTCTGCTGAATCATCACTAGCACACACCTCGTGAGCCATCATTATACATACCCACTTAATCCTCATTATCCCAGACCTGGTGAGTCATTGAGAAACTTCTGCTGAGTCACCATTTTATACCTGCTGAGTCATCATTACCTACCAGGCATCCTTACCCACAAAGGTAGACAACTACACCTGCCAAGTCATACTCTTAGGCCAGTGAGTGGCACTTCTAAAATTGCCGAATCATGCTTCCAGACCTCCTGAGTTGTGCTTCTAAACTTGGTGAGTCATGCTTCAAACATGAACCCTAACCCGAATCCCATCCCCACCCTAACCTTGACATCAAACCTAACCTGCTGAGTCATGGCACCAGGCCAGCTGAGTCATGCTTCTACCCCTAAATCTAACCCAAGGTTGCAAGGAAGGAAGGAGGGGCCCCTTGCACCTGCTGGGACTGGATGGAGGTCCTGAGGACCCCATGCACCTGCTGGAAACCAGGATGGAGCCCCTGGGGACCCAAATTGAGCTCTGGAGACCCAGATGGAGCACTGGAGAACCAGATGGAGCCATGGAAACCCAGATGAGGCTCCTAGAGACTGTATGGATCCCTGTGCACCTGCTAGAGACCCGGATGGAGCCCTAGAGACCTGGATGGAGGCCCCGGTGCCTGGATGGAGGACCTGGGGACCTGGCTGGAGGCCTGGAGACCCAGATGGAGACCAGATCTGTATGAAGGCCCTAGAGACTGAATGGAGCCCTGGGGACCCAGATGGGGCAATGTATACCTGCTAGAGACCAGGATGGAGTTGCTGGGGACCACCCTATCTCTCAGGACCCCTTGACAGGGCTCAGGTCTCTAAAGAGAACATGTGGGGACCAGGTAGGTGGTAATGATGAGTCAGCAGAAATTTCATGATGACTCAGCATAAATGGATGGTGCTGACTCAGGAGTGAGGAAATGGATGCACAGGAGGAAGTGGTGGCCCTTTGTGAACTTCTGGCTGTGGGAGACCCTGAGGAAGTGTGCTCCCAGCACTGAAGGATGCAGGATCTCTGTACTTGTGAACTCCAGATAGCTGGGTCTGGGGAGAGTGCAGGGGTGACCTGTGCAGGCCCTGCTGCAGCCACCCTGGGACCTTGAGGCCAACCCCGTGGGTGCCACTGGGCCCCTCTGGGTCTCTCCCAGCCAGTGCTGTGCCAATCCTCCCTTCTTATCTCTGGCTCTCAACTGATTCTGGGATTTTTCCAACCCGGAGGTGGGGGCACCAGACCAGAGGTCAGGGAATGGTGGGGGGTAAGGGCCACCAGGTGCCCCGTACACCCTGTGGGAGCCCACCCACGACCCCACCACATGGCTGTGGAGGAAGGCTGGCTGCAGGATTTCTGGAGGCCCCAGGGCTGGGAGTGAACCCTGGTACACACGCCTGCCGGAGGGCACAGAGAATGCAGCTACTCCCCCTCAGTGTGGGGTGACCCTGACACTTCACTGCCAAGGGTGGAAGCAGATACTGAGCTAGTCTTAGAGCACTGCTCTCTCCAGTCCTGTTATCCATGGGTTCTCAGTCTGGGAAGACAGGTTTCAAAGTGTTTTCAGAAGACTTGGCATCCTAAGAACTGCTGGAAACTCACAGTCAGCAGTCAGTGTCACTCTAGAGCAAAGGTGCATTCGATGTGAATAACCAGGTTTGCGTTTTGAGTCTGCAATCCTTTCAGTCTATATGTTAGGTCCCTATGTTGTTACCTGTTTCCAAGTGATTGCAAGACATTGCTGTGAAAATTTTTAAAAAAAGAATTCATAGGAAATAAATTGAGATATTAAATTTTGTGTTTTTTATTTTTATTTTTTGGCAAAGTTAGACGGTGAGAGAGAGATATAGAGAAAAATCTTCCTTCCATTGGTTCACCACCCAAATGGCTGCTACGGCCGGTGTGCAGCACTGATCCAAATCCAGCTGCCAGGTACCTCCTCATGGCCTCCCATGTGGGTGCAGGGCCCAAGCAGTTGGGCCATCTTCCACTGCCTTCCTGGGCCACAGCGGAGAGCTGGACTGCAAGAGGAGTAGCCAGGACTAGAACCCAGTACCCATATAGGATGCTGGCACTACATGTGGAGGATTAACCAAGTGAGCCACGGCACTGGCCCCAATTTTGTGTTTTTCCACACCCCCTTGTCCCTCAGTCTTCCAGAGGCAGTCACAAATTTTTGTTATGATTATCTGTACTTCTTACTTCTAAAGTAGGCTTTACATACACATATTAGCCTCAGAGACAAGGAGTCTGTCACGTGGCATCTTTAAATGGTGGTTGCTCAATGGAGGCTTTATCATGACAGACAGTGGAGAAGCAGAATTCTGATGCATGAACGGCCTCCCTAGACACAGTCTTATTCCATGTGCCTTCATAAGTCTCCATCCCCTGTGTCTCCAGCACCTCTTTTTTTTTTTTTTTTTTTGACAGGCAGAGTGGACAGTGAGAGAGAGAGACAGAGAGAAAGGTCTTCCTTTGCCGTTGGTTCACCCTCCAATGGCCGCCGCTGCAGCCGGCGCACCGCGCTGATCCTGGCAGGAGCCAGGAGCCAGGTGCTTTTCCTGGTCTCCCATGGGGTGCAGGGCCCAAGCACCTGGGCCATCCTCCACTGCACTCCCTGGCCATAGCAGAGAGCTGGCCTGAAAGAGGGGCAACCGGGACAGAATCCAGCGCCCCAACCGGGACTAGAACCCGGTGTGCCGGCGCCGCAAGGTGGAGGATTAGCCTATTGAGCCACGGCGCCGGCTCAGCACCTCTTTTTAAAAAAGATTTATTTGAAAATTATATAGAGGGCCAGTGCCATGGCTCACTAGGCTAATCCTCTGGCTGTGGCACTGGCACACTAGGTTCTAGTCCTGGTTGCTCCTCTTCCAGTCCAGTTCTCTGCTGTGGCCTGGGAAGGCAGTGGAGGATGGCTCAACAACTTGGACCCTGCACCCGCATGGAGGCCAGGAGGGAACACCTGGCTCCTGGCTTTGGATTGCCACTATGCACTGGCCATGGTAACCATTTGGGGTGTGAATCAATGGAAGGAAGATCTTTATCTCTCTCTCATTGCCTAACTCTGTCCAAAAAAAACCCATGAAATTTAATATCTCAAGTTATTTCCTTATCACATAGAGGGAGAGACAGAGGCATAGAGAGACAGAAAGAGCTTCCATCCTCTGGCTCACTCCCCAATTGGTTGCAATGGCCAGGGTTGGGCCCATCTGAAGCCAGGAGCCAGGCCTTTGGAGCTTCTTCTGGGTCTCCTACGTGGGTGGCAGAGGACAAAACAGTAAGGCCATCTTCTACTGCTTTCCCAGGTCTTTCGCAGGGAGCTGGATCTGAACGGGAACAGCCAGCATACAAACCAGCACCCATATGGAATGCCAACATTATAGGCAGTGGTGTAACCCACTGCACCACAATGCCAGACCCTCCATCACATCTTTCCTTGAGTGTCCATCTGTGCCTGCATCCCAAGCCAGCTGTCAGGTCCTCCAGCCCCACTGCATGAAGCCGTGATCTCCCATCAGTTATCTGCATCTCTACTCCGGAGTATTATCCTGCTACCCTAGAGTGACTTCATTGCCTGTGACTTCAGCTCATGGCAGTCTTCAGATACCTCTCTGCCCTTTGCTTGAAGTTGTTGTCTTCCTTAGGCTTCTAGATCCCCTATGACTTCAGCCTCGGCTTTTCTCTTGTGTCCCCATGCTAAATGCCTATACCCTAAGCATCACATGTGTCTTCATCTCCTGTTCTCTTCCCAGGGTCTCCACGCACTTTGAAGGTTTGGTTATGTGGTTAACTGTTGAGGAACAATGTGGTTTTCTATGAGCTTTAGCCATTGTGAATAAAGCTGCTATATATATTTTCATGTCAGTTTTTATCAAGCCATACATTTTCACACCAGCTCTGTAAATATATTAGAACATGTATGGTGTATGACACGGTGTTGGATTCCTAATAACATGCCAAGATGTCTGATAAAGCATCTGCCCCATGATGCATTCTCACCAGGAATGAATGAGATGTTCTGCTACTCTATCCTGAAAGCATTTGTAATGTGTGTTTTTAAGTGTAACCATCCTGATACACAGTGTATCCATCTTGGTGCTGTCTAAATGTGCTCTTCCTTTATGTACAGTACATTTCTTTTTCTCAGAATTCTCTAATATTCAGATTGGTTTATATGCTTTTTTATTTATTTGACAGATAGAGTTAGACAATGAGAAAGAAAGAGAGGGACAGAGAGAAAGGTCTTCCTTCCATTGGTGCACCCCCCAATGGCCACTATGGCTGGAACTATGCTGATCCGAAGCCAGGAGCCAGGTGCTTCCTCCTGGTCTCTGATGTGGGTGCAGAGCCCAAGCACTTGGGCCATCCTCCACTGCACTCCCAGGCCACAACAGAGAGCTGGACTGGAAGAGGAACAACTGGGACTAGAACCCTGTGCCCATATGGGATGCCAGCACTACAAGTGGAGGATTAACCAAGTGAGCCATGGTGCCAGCCCCGTATATGTTTCTTTTATTATGCATTTTACGTTGTCTCTATGTATTCTGGCAGTATTTAAATTTGAAGGCATTTATTTTCCTGTTACTGAGTTCTCCAAGTTTTTGTTAAATTTGCATACAATTCCTTCAAGTGTGTATTTTTCTTTTTTATAAGATTAATTTATTTATTTGAAAGGAACAGTTACATAGAGAGAGACACATAGTGAGACAGAGACAGATCTTTCATCACTGGTTCACTCTACAAATGACCACAATGGCTGGTCTGTGCCAGACTGAAGCCAGAAGCCTGGAACTCCATCTGGGTCTCCCATGTGGATGACAGGGGCCCAAGCACTTGGGTCACCTTCTGCTGCTTCCCCAGACACATTAGCAGGGAGCTGGATGGGATGTGGAGTTGAACTAGTGCTCATATGGGATGCCAGTGTCACAGAGCATGGCTTAACCTGCTGTGTGACAATGCCAGCCACTGTTTTGTCTTTGATAATAAGCATTCTAACTGGAGTAACTTGGTGTCTAATTGTGGTTTTGATTTGTATTTCCCTGTTAATTAGTGATGCTGAACATTTTTCATGTACTTCTTGGCCATTTGTATGCCTTTCTTTGAAAAATGAGCATTTAGATCTAATGCCAATTTTAAAATCTGTTCATTTTTCATTGAGTTTTTAAAATGTCTTAAAGGGTGTATACACCTTAGTAGGTGTATATTTTCTAAGTATTTTCTCCAATTTCATATTGTCTCTTTGTTATGTTGATTATTTTGTTTCTTTGCAGAAGTTTTTTAATTTGGTAAAATTCCAGGGCCAGTGCCATGGCTCACTTGCTGCAGTGCCAGCATTCCATATGGGCACTGGGTTCTAGTCCCAGTCTCCTCTTCCAGTCCAGCTCTCTGCTGCATCCCAGAATGGCAGTGGAGGATGGCCCAAGTGCTTGGGCCCTGCACCCATATGGGAGACCACAAGGAAGCACCTTGCTCCTGGCTTTGCATCGGCACAGCGCCAGCCATAGTGGCCATTTCTGGAGTGAACCAATGGAAGGGAGACCTTTCTCTTTGTCTCTGTCTCTCACTGTCTATAACTCTACCTGTTAAATAAATAAAAAAGTCCATTTGACTATTTTTGCTTTTTTTCTTCTAGTGCTTTGTTGTCGTATCCTTCAAATACTTACTCAATCCAATGTCCTGAAGCATTTTTTTTCCAGTAGTTTCAGGTCTTACATTTAAGTCTTTAAATAATTTTGAATTGAGTGTAAAATTATTTATTTGAGAGCAGATAAACAAAAAGAGAGAGCTCTCATGTTGATTGACTCCACAAATGCCCACAAAGGACAGGACTGGGCCAAACAGAAGCCAATAGTGTGGAATTCAACCCAGCTTTCCTGCATGGTGGAAGGAACCCAGTACTTGAGTTATCCCTACTCCCTCCCAGTATCTGCATTAGCAGGAAACTGGAGTCAGGAGTCAGAGCTGGGTATCTACTAGGTACTTTTATATGAGACACTAGCATCTTAACTGACATCTTAATGCCTAGGGTAAATGAACACCTTTGAGTTCAGTTTTGTATATGATGAGAGATAAAGTTTAAATCTCCTATGTGTGAATATTCAATATTCAAAGCACCATTCATTGAAAAGACTGTCCTTTCTGCAGTGAATATTCTTAGCATTTCTGTTGAAGATCAGCTCGTAGGAGATGTTTACCTTTAGGCTCTCCAAAATTTTTTTATTAATATAAAGAGAACAGATATCATGTATTTTATAAATACAATGCTAAGAAGATATCCATAGTCCCCTCACTCCCTCCATCAATCCCCATTCACCTTTCCTTTTTCTCTATAATTTTTGCAAAAAACATAAATTCAAAAAAACATAATTTCACAATTTTCTTTTGAACCTTGGGTTTAGTGCACCACTAACCATACTATTCAACAAATAAAAAAAAATCCAAAACCACAGTTTGACTAGAGTATCCACAAGGGCTTAAAACAATAATCAAATCATAAGTCCATTTCATTCTTATCTACTCTTGTATCCTATATTAATCAGAACTTATCAGGGAAGAAATGACATTTATCTTTCTTGAATTGCTCATTTCAATAAGCATAATGGTTTCCAGTTGCATTCATGTATTGCAAAGACAGGGTTTCATTCTTTTTTATGACTGAGCAGTATTCCATACTACTCATTTTCTTTTTCCAGACATCAGTTAATGGGAATCTGATTTGATTGCTTATCTTAATTATTGCCAATTGAGGTGCAGTAAACATGGGGGTTATAAGTAACTCTTTCAAAGCCTGATTTCATCTTGTTTGGGTAAATTCCCATGGGTGGGATGGCTGGGTCATATAGTAGATCTATTTTCAGATTTCTGAGGACTATCCTTACTGTCTTCCATAATGGTTGTACTACTTTACATTCCTATGAATAGCGTATAAGTGTGCCTTTTCTCCAACATCCTTACCAGCATTTATTATTTTTTCATTTTTGGATGATAGACATTCTAACTGGGATGAGATGAAACTTTATGGTTTTCTTTGCATTTCCCTGATGGTTAGTGATGCTGAGTATGTTTTCATTTGTCTGTAGGCCATTTGTATTGATTGCATCCTTTGAAAATTTTCTGTGCATGTCCTTTGCCCATTTCTTAACTGCATTATTTTGTTGAAGTTGAGTCTCTTAAGATCTTTATAAACATCAGATTGCTGTTTGTACCTGAGTGAGTGCGAACAAAAGAGCTCCACAGATTGATAAAATTTGGTGGTCCTTTATTGCAGGTGGTGGAGAGTGTGCTCATGCCCTAAAGAACTCTCGACCCTGAAGCCGAAAGCAACAGGGTTTATAAAGGCAAAAACCACAAAATCGGGAGGGGAATTCATGGTTGCTAGGAATAGGGGGGAACACATGGTTACTGGTTACTGGTTACTGACCTAAAACCTATGTGAAACTAGTATCAATTATAATCTAGTATCAATAAGCTAGTATCAATAAGCTAGTATCAATTATAATATTGACAATACCAGTTACAATCTTAACAATTCCAATTATAATGTTGACATTAATCCAGGTATTGGTTTTAATCATACATAGGACATAGACAAATTACATTTTTATCATTAACCCAGGTGTAGTCTATTCACTTCCAAGCTTGAGCGATCATACTATGGGGTTTCTGTGCTCTGCCAAGTGTGATGTAGTGGACTGCTATTATTCAACTGTTTTAGATCATAGTCTCAGACCAGAGTCTCATGGTGTGGAGTCCCTACTGTCAAGGTGTTACTTCAAGATATTAACCCTTTATCAGTTATATAGTTTGCAAATATTTTCTACCACTCTTCACTTTGCTTAGTGTTTCCTTTGCAGCACAAATCTTCTAAGCTTGATGTAATCCCTTTTGTCTCTTTCTGCTTTCATTGCCTGTGCTTCTGGGGTCTTTTCCAAGAAGTCTTTCCTATGCTAATGTCTTGCAGTTTTCCCAATATTTTCCTCTAGTAATTTGTTGATATCAGGCCATAGATTTAGAGTCATGATCAGTTGTGAGTTGATTTTTGTATGGGTGTAAGTACAGGTTTTGTTTCATATGTCTGCATGTTGAGATCCAATTTTCCCAACACTATTTGTTGAAGAGACTGTCCTTTCTCCAGGGATTGATTTTAGCTCATTTGTCAAAGACTAGTTGGTTGTAGCTGCATGGATTAATTTTTTTGGTTTATATTTTGTTTCATTGGTATACATGTCTTTTTCTGTTCCAGTCCCAGGCTGTTTTGTTTGTAACTGCCCTGTAGTATGTCTTGAAATCTGGTCTTCTGATACTTCCAACTTTTTCTTGTTTAATGTTGCTTTAGTTATTTGGGGGTCTCTTGTGTTTCTACACAAATTTAAGCATTCTTTTTTTCTAGATCTGAGAAGAATGTTCTTGGAGTTTTGATTGGGGTCTCATTGAATCTATAAATCGCTTTGGGTAGTATGAACATTTTGATGATATTATTTTTTCCAGTGCACAAACATGAAATATTTTTCCATTTTTGTGTGTGTTCTTCTATTTCTTCCTTTAATGTTTTGTAATTTTCATTGTGAAGATCTTTCAAATTCTTAAATTTATTCCAAGGTATTTAATTTTTCGTAGGTATTATGGTTGGTATTATACTTACAAGTTCTCAGCCTGAATTCATCAAATACAAATATATTTAGCTTATCCAATTCCCAAAGGATTCAAAGTTCACTTTTTTGGTACATTATAAAAATTGTTTAAGGAGTTGTTAATTATCCATCCCAGATAATAATTCCTGTCAGATCCTTCATAGAAAGATACAATTATAAATGTGGATGTTAGTTATAAGTGTAGGTGTTGATGAATCTGCCATAGTTTACTGTGGTATTTTTGGTTAAATTTTAAGTCATTCCTGATTACAAACTGATGAGTATCATAACATTTGTGGCAGTGAAGTGTGTTCATAACTTACATTCCTACTTTCTCTGAATTCTGAATGGTTCAAGCTGGACATGGAAAGAAGTCAAAATGTAAGCTTTCTAGCCCACAGAGTTGTTGGTCTTGGTGCTTAGCAACAAAAATTCCTTTCCATTGCCCTAGTACATTACATTGCATCCTTACCTAGTCACTTACAGAGCACAGGTTTTTTGCTAAATTTACAGTATAAAAAAGGGCAGACAAGACCCATGTTCTCATAGGCATCCTAGAAAAGTGCTAAATGAAAAGGGGGGTTGGTAGCTCATTGCCTCTTTCATCTCTCCATTCATGCAAGTCATTCATAAATCCCACATAGAGGAACAAGTGAGCAGGGGTCAGGAGCAGTGCTCTAATGTTTAGGCATTTTACTTTGTGGTGGGGGTTGTATCCTTGTCAGCCTACATTCAAAAAAGATACTCTGTCCCAGGAAAACAAGAAGACTAGGAAAGTCAGCATACCCAAATTGTTTCTTTTAATTTTAAAGACTCTCTTGTGTCCAACTGTGGTCACTATGCTAAAAGGAATATTTCGAAGACTGTGAACATTTTGAATGTTGAGCAAGGAGTTGCTCTCCTATGACATGGGTGAATCTATTGTAAGAACAATATGCATGAGTACATTCTTATAGAATATTTCTGCAGTGGTTTTTGAGTTCTTACAGATTTGAGTTTTATAAAATGATGCCAAATCATTATATTTACTTGTTTACTCAAGAGACACAAATATTTTTCTTTAAAGTGAAGAAACAAATTGTAAATGTTGAGAAGCAATTAATTTTGGGATGTGGTAATTTGCAATAACCAGTAAGGATGGCTAATATATATATATATATATATATATATATGTACAAATTTAAAATGCAAACCAAGAAGTGAAAAATGTTTTTGTTACTTTAAAAATGAACGTTATAAATTCTCTCTTTAAACTATATTTCACCGGGTACGTGGCTCACAAGGCTAATCCTCCGCCTGCAGTGCTGGCACCCCAGGATCTAGTCCCGGTTGCTCCTCTTCCAGTCCATCTCTCTGCTGTGGCCCAGGAGAGCAATGGAGGATGGCCCAAGTGCTTGGGCCCTGCACCCACATGGGAGATCGGGAGGCCATGGTGGCCATTTGGTGGGTGAACCAATGGAAGGAAGACCTTTCTCTCTGTCTCTCTCACTGTCTAACTCTGTCTGGCAAAAAATAAATAAGTAAATAAATAAATTTTGCCTTGTACACTCTCAGTTCTTATTCTGAAGATGTTAAAGTGTATCACATTTTTATTGAGAAGCAAAGAAAAATGTTCCATTTTAGAATATTAAAAACATACAATTTAAATTTTGCTGAACAGCTTGTAATAGTTGAATTTGTATTTTTAGGCATAAATATGTTTTCTTCTTGATGTATTATGACAGATATATTATTTTCATGGTAGTGGAATGTATGAGGTAAATGATCCAACAGATTTGTTTTCATTAGATCAAACTTTCCATGGGGTACCTAAACTTAGAATGAGTTTGATATCACAACACTATTTACATTCTCTGTAAGAAAAATAAAGGACATTTGTCCCTAGATTTCAAATCACAGAATGAGATAGTCCAATTTATTTTTGGTTCTCAGTGAGGTATTGCTCTGTTTTATAACACCATGCTTTCATGAAAAATAGATTTTTATTCAAAAGTTCACATTTGTACCACATTTTTTTTTCTGTAGGTCTAAAATTTTTCTAAAGGTCAATCTTTCTATAAAAAAGTTCATATGTGTTGCCTGATGTAATCAATTTTTTTTTCTAGATTTATTTTTATTTGTTTGAAAGACAGAGTTATATAGAGAGGTAGAGACAGAGAGAAAAGTCTTCAATCTGCTGGTTCACTTCCCAATTGGCTGCAAAAGCCGGAGCTGAGCTGATCTGAAGCCCGGAGCCAGGAGCTTTTCTCAGGTCTCCCACACGGGTGCAGGAGCCCAAGGACTTGAGCCATCCTCTGATGCTTTCCCAGGTGCATTAGCAAGGAGCCAGATCAGAAGTGGAGCAACTGGAACTCAAACCAGCACCCATATGGGATGCTGGCACCCTAGGTTGGGGTTTTAACATGCTGTGCCACAGCACTGGCCCCTGTAATCAATTTCTAAAGTGTATACACTGACAAGAAGAATTACACAAAGTACACTCATCTAACAAGGCATATCTTTGCTAAATTTAAAGACAATGGCTTTACCTGCTACACGTAATGCTAGCCTCAAGTATTTGCTTTGGAGCAATACTCATCTGCAGTTTTCATAGGTTTTATCAGAAAGTATCATTTGATAGTAAATCCTTTTAGTGAATATATGAAATAGATCAAACATTGAATTTGTGAAAAAAAAAATGGCTGCCATTCAGATCATGCCAAGTCTAAGGCTTTGCCACTTCATGATTATATATCCTTGGGCAAACCAGTTACTTACCTCTTCATGCCTCTGTTGCATTTTCTTTAAAGTTAAAATAACAGGAGCTACCTCCATTTTTCTGGAAACATAAAATTCAGGAAACATCACCTGGTATAAAATAAATGTTAGCAATTATTATTATTATCTATTCACATTTTCCTAAATAAAGGTATTTAAATATCTGTGCCTTTATGCTTAATGTTGTAGTGTACACATTTAGATACAACTCAAAATTTATTTGAAATTATATACATTCAAGTTTTGTAAAACTTCATATTTTGCTTGACATGGTAACTCAAACTAGATTCAATTCCTTTTAATTTGATGAGTGAGCCATTTCTTATCTAATTCCCTGGATAATGTAACTTATTCACTCATTTGTGCTTTGCGATGATACCTGCCTCTTTGTCAAAACAGTAACTAAACTGCATCATTTTTGGTCAAAAATAAATCAATAGAGTAAATTGGTATTTAAAGAAAGGGACTATTCTTTGGCAGTAATCTTAAACTAGCACATTGATGCACTTTGGTAAATGCATTGGAGACTTGCTGATTGTGTATGTACATTTGTGAATGTATGTATGGTACATGGGTGTGTGTGTGTGTGTGTGTGTGTGTGCTCAATTTAAAGCTACAATAAAATTGTAGCATTATCCAAAGAAATAATTCTAGAAAATCATAGTTTGCAATGATTTTTGCTCTTTGGAGATTATGATGTTTAGATGATGCCTAAAGTTTCTGTGAATTTTTTTCAGAATTCTAGTAATATACAACACTGAAATTCATAAAGAAGGGGAAAATAGTTGGGTTCAAAGATATCATTAGACTACAGAACCAATCAGCCATAATTCAGGCCTCCAAATTAAACTACTTGTATGAGAAAATTTAAGTAGTTGTATTGATGTCACATATTGTTTGCAAACAAATGTATCTTTTTAAAAATTATTTATCTATTTACTTATTTATTTGAAAGCCAGAGTTACACAGAGAGAGAAGAAGAGGCAGAAAGGAGAGAGGGAGGTCTTCCATCTGCTGGTTCACTCCCCAATTGGCTGCAATGACTAGAGCTGCACCGACCCAAAGCCAGGAGCCAGGAGCATCTTCTGGGTCCCCCATGTGAGTTCTGGGGCTCATGGACTTAGACCATCTTCCAGTGCTTTCCCAGGCCTTAGCAGAGAGGTGGCTTAGAAATGGAGCAGCCGGGACTCAAACCGGCATCCATTTGGGATGCTAGCACTGCCAGGCTGCAGCTTTACCCGCTATGCCACAGTGCCAACCCCAAATGTATATTAATATTACTGTATTTGGTAAACACATAACATTAGTGTTGAAAGAATAAATAATTATAAACCTCAGTGAAGGCAATTTGTCATTAGGTAACAAAACCATGCAATGCATTCAATTGAATTCTAGTCCAGATATTTTTTCATAAAGAAATTTTAAACAAAATTATATTGATGCCAAAATATTCACAATAGAATGATTCACTGAAGTGCAAACATATGGTAATCATTTACATTGGATGATTGCTTGATAAAATACATCGATAAATTTCATGTAGTCTATCATTTAATAAATCCTTTAAATTAATTGAATTAGTTTGAGGATATGCTTTGAAGAGTGTCTATAAAAAGTGTAGGGCAATAATTTATGCTGACAATCATAACTTCCCCCACCCACCCATAACCCTCCTATTTCCTGCTCCCTCTCCCATCCCAGAAGATTACAAAATTGTATGAAGGACATTTGTACAGTAAACAAATATACTGATTTCTAATGCAATATTTGAATACTTGAAGCAGGAAGGCTAAGTACTTCTTTGCCAAAATAACATGTTTTCTCCAGTGTAAAACCCATTTGCCATCCCAATACACAAAGGGATTTGGGGCAAGAAGGAAAAAAGAAGTCCACACATGCAGAAATTTTAAGCAAAACAAAATAGAGAATGTATTTAGTTTCATGAAAATCACACAAGAATTAATAGTATTCCACCCATTTCCAACAAATATTTTTAACTTTAATGAATCAATGAATTTTCAGTTACATAGCGGAAAGCTTCTACCCTCTCCCATAAAACTGAAAGAGAAATTTTTTAAAAGTAAAAACTGATGAAAGAATTCTGCAATACATGTTAATGTTAAGTAGCCCAGCAGAGTTTATTTAGAAATACAAACACACACACAGAAAATAAATACATTAAAATCTTACTGAATAGTCCAGTAATAGTTCAGGATCCAATATGTGTGCAAAAGATTCTGGATTTCCCAGTCACTTTGTATAGGAAATGATGTGCTTTGCTATGTAGCATGTACCTTTAGATTCCTGAACACCTCCACTTTGCTTCTTACCCTGAGTCCCAGCAAATACAGGAACACAGCTGTTGAGTCATTCATTTTCTGGATTTGGGAATATCAAAGAATTAATGAGTATAGAAAGTTGTACAGCAGAGACCAAGAATGTCCAAGGGAGGTCACGTAAATCAATTGAACAAGTCAAACTACTATGAATGTATACTGAATGCTCTGTTTTTAATATGTCTTACTTACCTAAAAAGACATGAGGGCTATTGCTCTCTCTCTTAATACAACTAAGGAGAAGATATCACCAATGCTCGAGAAAAATGAATACACAGCAGAGCTAATACAAAATCCCAAAAATCCAAAATAGAAAAACTGGATATGCACTCTTTACACACACCCTGAAGTGACAATGAAGGAGAACAAATCTAAAATTAGAAAAACTTCTTTTTTTAAAGATTTATTTATTTATTTGAAAGTCAGAGTTACACAGAGAGAGGCAGAGAAGAGAGAGGGGTCTTCCATCGACTGGTTCACTCCCCACTTGGCTGCAATGGCCAGAGTTGTGCCAATCCAAAGCCAGGAGCAAGGAGCTTCTTCCAGGTCTCCCACATGGGTGCAGGGGCCCAGGACTTGGGCCATCTTCTACTGCTTTCCCAGGCTTTAGCAGAGATCTGGATCCATATGAGCTGCCAGCACTACAAGTGGTGGCTCTACCCACTATGCCACACCACTGGCCCTGAAAATTCTTGTCAAATTAAGAACATTTAACCTTTGTTTTAGAATGAATTATTAAAATATCTAAACTGGGGGAATACATAATTTCTTTCTTTAGAAATCAGAAGAGAAAAAGAACACTTCAAGCCTACTGTGACACCACACAGAAGGAATGGAGAATCATGACCTCAATTAGCCTAGGGACAGAATAAAAGGGAGGGAAATAGGAACAACAGAATTAAGATGAATAAGCTTTGACAGCTGAGAGAATCTGAATCTAAAGAAAAGACATGCAGTTAACTGAACCAATAGAGATAAGTCTGAGAGGAAAAAACATTGTTAAGACATATTAATGGGGCCAGAGCTGTGGCTTAGTAAAGTAAAAAAAAAATCTAAAATTTGTTTTTAAATTATATAATTAAAAAAGATAAAAAAGATGTTCAATCTTAAGTCTCTACAGCATAAGATATACATCAATTTTCCCAGGTTCTATTTGCATTAATTAACAAAGTTTCATGGGTATAATCACTAGAGTGGCTCCAATAAGTCTTTTTTATAAAAATTATTTTTTATTTTGACAGGCAGAGTGGACAGTGAGAGAGAGAGACAGAGAGAAAGGTCTTCCTTTTTCTGTTGGTTTACCCCCAGTGGCCGCTGCGGCCAGTGTGCTGCGGCTGGCACACTGCGCTGATCCAAAAGCAGGAGCCAGGTGCTTCCTCCTGATCTCCCATGCAGGTGCAGGGCCCAAGCACTTGTGCATCCTCCACTGCACTCCTGGGCCATAGCAGAGAGCTGGACTGGAAGAGGAGCAACTGGGACAGAATCTGGCTCTCCCAGCAGGACTAGAACTCAGTGTGCCTGCGCCGCAGGTGGAGGATTAGCCTATTGAGCCATGGCACCTGTCTCCAATAAGTCTTAACCTGGATGCAACTAAATTTAACAAGGATACTCAATAGGAATTTTAGAAAATATGTATCTGAATAAAAATAAGTACTTTACTTGGTACATCTCTTTTTAACTATACTATTGTCTAAATTTCCAATTGTCAGATGTACTAAAAAAATCCCAGAAGCAGCAGAGTTGGTCCAACATGATGAAGAATAAAATAAAATTTTTCAGTTAAAACTTGCCTAGAGAAAATGAGAATTCACAAATCCCAGATTAAAATAACCAAGAAGGCCCAATAACAGAAAACTCAATGTCATCATAACCTAATATTTATTACCTCAGATTTATTTAGTAAAAAGGTGATTATTCCAGCTATATCCCATTAGGTAGCCCAATTTTACCTGCTAAATCCATTAAAAGAAAAAGCACCTCATGATATATTACTAAAATCATATTGCTATATGCCATCCACCATGTCCCCTGTACCTTATACTCAATGTTAACAGATCTGATGAAATCAATAAATAAATGATGTGTCTTAACCAAGTGTGGCAAATGCATTTTGTTCCAAGTTTTTCCAAAAACCCCTCAGTCTCAGTTTGCCTTCACCTTGAAAAGACACTTCTGAGGTTTACAAATCAGTCCAGCTTCATTGGGCCTCCCTCCAATGAAAGGGGCTAAAATCCATCAAAATAAACTCTAGGCACTGTCCTTGTGCTCCCAGCAGTCATTAGGGGAGTAAATGAGCATATGGAAGACCTTTCTCTGTCTCTTCCTCTCACTGTCTGTAAGTACACCTGTCAAATACATAAATAAATAATTTATATATATATACATTTATTTATATATTTATGTATATAAATATATTCAATATAAAATATATTATAGTTTAACATACAATATATTATATAATATATAATAATTATAAACAGATATTATATAATTTATTATTAATATTATATATAATATACATATATATTATTGAGATGACTTCAAAAGCCAGCGTGTGGCCAGTTTGAAACCAGGAGCTTCTCCTCCGCTCTTTGTCACAGCAACCCAGGCACTTGAACCATCTTTCACGGCTTTTTCAATCCATTGGTAAGGAACTGGATCAGAAATAATTATAGATTTATATATAAATAATAAATTCATATATAATTATATATTTATAATAATTATACGTAATTCTATATTATGTATAGAAATATATAATATAATATATATTATAATATATAAATATATATATGATGGACCAAAATGTAGTATTCTCCATTTGGCAGAAGGGACAGGCTCCAACATCTACTGTCTATGTCAGTATGTCAGCATAATGCAGGAGGTAACCCCTCTACCAAATAAGAAAAGCTATTTCAGTTCAGCTGGACATCATTCTGCTGACTGTTGACCTTATTACTGTTAGTCTGGATGCTTTCATTGGTTGCAATCCAGAGACCCAATTTTCCCATAGATATAAACATCAACAAACACGAAAATTTGGTAAGAAATGCTTAAGCTCAGAGTTATGATTAATAACTATTTTAACAAAATTTCTCAGATCCCATCTAATCCAAACCTTGGACAATTGGAAGCTGTTGTACTTGGCCCACCCATAATTGAAACGGATTCTAAATCCTTCAACTGCAAGGAGAGTATCATAGACATTAATGCTCCAAACGGATCCAGTTCCCTGCTAATGTGTCTGGAAAAGCAGCACAGGGTGACTCAAATATTGGGGCTCCTGCACCCATGTGAGAGACCTGGAAGAAGCCCCCAGCTCCTGATATCAGTCTTGCCTAGCCACAGTCATTGCAGCCATTTGAGGAGTGAACAAACCAGGAGGAAGATCCATCTCTCCCACTCTCTCTTTCTAGTGCTGCCTTTCAAATTCATAAATAGATCTTTAAGAAAATAGATCACTTCAATAAATTTGCCATTGCTCAGTCATGATGACTTTTACTACCTTAAGTTCTTTTTCAAAAGATTTATTTATTGGAAAGGCAGAAAGAGGAGCTGGTGGTTGTGGTGCAGTGGACAAAGTTGCTATCTGTTACATTGGCATCCTGTATGTGCACCAGTTCAAGTACCAGCTATTCCATTTCTGATCCAGCTCCTTACCAATGGACTGAAAAAGCAGGGAAAGATGGCCCAAGTGCCTGGGATGCTGCCACACACATCGGAGGAAAAGCTCCTGGCTTCAACCTGGCCACACTCTGGCTATTAAAGTCATCTCAAAAATGAATTAGGTGGTGGAAGATTTCTGTCTCTCCCTCTCTCTGTAACTCTTTCAAGTAAGTAATTAAATATTTTAATATGATAAAAAAGGCAGAGAGACACAGAGACAAAGAGAGAAGGAAAGAGAAGCAGAGAGGTCTCCCATCTGCTGGTTCACTTTCTATATGGCTACAACTGTGCAAGACCAGGTTCTCAAGTCCCCATTGAGGTTACAGTTCTCCAAATTAGATGACAAGAAGGAAAGAATTTGAGCTATTATCTATTGCTTCCTAGGGGTATTAACATGAAATTGGTTTGGAAGTGGAGTACCCAAAACTCAGATTAGCACTGCAATATAGGATGTGGGCATCGGTTGTGATGGCTAACAAATTGGAAATCCTAGAGGAAAAATCAACAGATTCCTGGACATACACAATATATCAAAATTGAGTCATGAAGACACATAGAAAAGCTAAACAAACCAAAAACCAAGACAGAGATTGGATGAGTAATAAAGACCCTCCCAACAAGGAAAAGTCCAGGATCAGACAGCCTCACTATTGAATTCTACAGGACTTTTAAAGAACTAATTCCAATACTTCTCAAACTATTCAAAAGAATTGAAAGAGAGACAATCCTCTCAAACTCCTTCGATTAATCCTGCATCACCTTAATTCTTCAACTAGAAAAAGATACAGTGGAGAGAGAGTACTATAGAAAAATATCCCTGATGGGGGCCAGTGCCGTGGCACACTGGGTTGATCCTCCACCCGTGGAGACGGCATTCCATATGGGTGCCAGTTCTGGTCCCGGTTGCTCCTCTTCCAGTCCAGCTTTCTGCTCTGCACTGGGAGGGCAGTGGAGGATGGCCCAAGTGCCTGGGTCCCTGCACCCACTTGGGTGACCAGGGAGATGCTCCTAACTCTGGCTTCCGATTGGACCAGCACCACCTGTTGTGCCATATGGAGAATAAACAGGCAGATAAAATACTTCTGTCTCTCTGCCACTGCCTCTCCCTATAATTAACTCCACCTTTCAAATAAATAATTCTTTTGAAAAAGTCAACAAACAATAAAGGCTGGTGGAGAGGGAGAGAAAAATGTACCCTAACCCACTGTTGGTGGGAATGAAGCTAGTACAGCCATTATGGAAGGCAGTATCAAAGTTCCTCAGAAATCTGAAAACAAACATACCATATGATCCTGCCATCTGACTCCTAGGAATTTATCCACATGAAATGAAATAGAATATGCATAGGCATGAGTTATCTGTACCTCATGTTTATTACAACTCAATTCACAATAGCTATCATGGAATCAACCCAGAAGTCCATCAACTGGTGACTGGAAAAAGAATATGAGCTATATATACAGTGTAAAATACTATTCAGCCATAATTGTGAATGAAATCCCATCTTCTGTAACTAAATGGATGAACTGGAAACAAGTATGCTTCATGAAAGAAGCCAGTCCCCAAAAGACAAATACCATGTTTTCTCTGACTGGTGGTAATTAATATATAGACAACGAAAAGTAGCATGAGTTAATATGACATTTTGAGATTTGAGTATTGTTCATAGCACTTTTCTGTACTCTTTGATAGAGTAAACAACATATACTCATTGATATTTCTACTACTACTTGCTGAATTCTTTATTTTGTAGAGGGTTAAAGCTTGTGATTCTAAAATAAAATCAAAGCATGCAGCTGTCAAAATTAAAAGAAAATAAAACGAGAAGGAGCAAGTTGGAAATATGAGACCAAGGGAAGATAGGATAGGATGTTATCAGTTTGCTCTTCAAACTGTATATATAAATTACATGAAATTTGTTCACTTAATATGCATTTAAAAATGTAAACTTAACACTGGAAGAAAAAGACCTGAGATCTGTGTTTTCTGGATCACCACTAATAAAATTTAGTCTTCATTTATGTCTGACCATATTTAATTTCTTATTTATTTATTTTATAAGAAAATTAACATCACCCTTCCTAACAAGTCCATCCTGCTTCATCCATATCTATCAGTTCCCACGATGCTAATAATTTCTCATGAACTTAAATCCATATCATCTTAAAGAGATGCAATGTGGGGCAGGCGCTGTGGCATAGCAGATAAAGTTGCTTCCTGCAATGCTGGCAAGCCATATGGGTGCCAGTTCAAGTTGTGGCTGCTCCACTTCTGAACCAGCTCTCTGCTATGGCCTGGGAAAGCAGTAGAAGGTGGCCCAAGTCCTTGGGGCCTTGCACACATGAGAGATCCGGAAGTAGCTCCTGGCTTCGGATTGACACAGACCAGCCATTGCGGCTAACTGGAAGTAAACCAGCAGATGGAAGACCTCTCTGTCTCTGTCTGTCTGTCTGTCTCTCTCTCTACCTCTCCTCTATTTGTGCAGCACTTTCAAATAAATAAATAAATCTTTAAGAAAAAAGCCTGATTCATGTTATTATTTATGTGTTTTAGAGGCTTTCCAGATGTTGATTACATGTGCCATGAAAACCCATTAAAATACAAATCCTATAAGAGGCAACCTTATAGGTAAAATCCAGTGCATGTGTTGAGAAAAACACACTAGCAATACATTTCAAAAAGCTGTGAAATATTATAAGTGGCTGTCAAAAGCTAAAAATCTGACAATGACTCATTATGTCATTTATTTAGTACATAATGCTGAGAAAATCAGAAGTATTTGTTAAAACTTCTGCTAAAATGCACTAGATTTATAATTTTTAAATGCATCTTTCCTAGATATAATGCAGTCCTGTGCTATTTTAGAGTATCAGAAATTTAAAATGTTGGACTGGTGCTGTGGTGGAGCAGGTTAACACCCTGGACTGAAGTGCCAGCATCCCATATGGGGGCCGGTTCAATACTCAGCTGCTCCACTTCTGATCCTGCTCTCTGCTATGGCCTGGAAAAGTAGTACAAGATGGCCTTGGGCCTTGGGCCCCTGTACCCATCTGGGAGACCTGGAACTAGCTCCTGGCTCCTGGCTTCAGATCAGCACAGCTCTGGCAGTTGCAATCAATTAGGGAGTGAACATCAGATGGAAGACCTCTCTCTTTCTCTCTGGCTCTCCTCTCTGTAACTCGACTTGTAAATAAATAAATAAATGAATCTTTAAAACAATTAAGAAATTTAAAATGTGAAAGGTTTTTAAAAAATGTATTTCTTTATTGTGAGGCAGAGTTACAGATATAGAGAGGAAGAGAAAGAGAGGTCTTCTATCGACTGGTTCACCCCTAAATGGCCAGAATGGCTGGAGCTGGGCCGTTTGGAAGCCAGGTGCCAGAAGCCAGGAGTCAGCAGCTTCCTCCAGGTCTCTCACATGGGTGCAGGGGCCCAAGCACTCAGGGCATATTCCACTGTTTTCCTAGGCCATTAGCAAAGAGCTGGATTGGAAGTGCAGGAGCAGGGACTCAAACTGGTGCCCATGTGGGATGCTGGTGCTGCAGGTGGATGCTTAATCTACTATGCCACAGAGTGGGTCCAGGGAAAGGTTTTAGGAAGACATCTTTCATGTAGACTAGGCTGCAATATTGCAAGGTAAGGTTTAGCTTTAATTCCCACACATCAGTATTCATCTTTTAGCAACTATAAATACTGAATATCATACATATAGCCATAAATATAGGTAATTGCAGATTTTGTTGTCATTCTTTCTAATTCTTTTTTTAATGTCTGCTAATAGGCCATCTTATGGATTATTATATTGATGTTACCTGTACATAACCATCAGGCATTTCCACTGTTGAATGTGTTTATGTGTACAGGTAGTTTTGTTTGTGTGTACATGAATGCACATTTGATGGAGATAGCAGACATTAATACTGTGAGAATTCCTAACGCTGATTTTAAACTTTCTGTCCTCCGCAGAGATGGCTGTCACTGAAGTAGACCACAGGGACCCTTTTGCTGTTGTGAACTGAAATGTGCCTCCCTAAAACTCAAACACTGAATGCTAACCACCAACATGACTCTACCTGAAGAAAGTGCTTTTAAGTAGATAAAATGATAGATGTGTCTGTCACATCGGAGAAAGGCTTCTGGAAGAATCGAGCCTATTTAAGCCCCTTGATCCACATTTTCAACCTCTACAACTCTGAGAAGTAAAATTCCATGATTTACATCATATTCTCTGTGGTATTTTCTTAGCAAATTAATATATCCTCATTTCTGCCAGCATTTTCTGCTGTCATCTAGAAGGTCCTTGTGATAGCAGAGAAATATAGAAACTAAAAACTGTGATTTTAGATTACCAAGTATCTACTAACACAAAATAGATATCCCAGAAGCAACCTACTACCATCCTCCAGGACCCAGAAAGAAAAAAAAAAAGGAATGAGTCAAGATGCAGGGCAGTAGAAAAAAGTGAATAATGAAAGATCACAGCAGAAGTAAATAAGGAAGGGTTTGGTGCTGCTGTGCATGCATCCCATATGTTGCTGCTAGGAGACCAGGTGCTCCACTTCCAATCCAGCTCCCTACTAATGCACCTGGGAAATTGGTGGAAGATGGACTGTGTTCTACGGTGCTGGCACCCACATGAGAGACTTGGAAGAAGCATCTGGCCTTTCCAATAAATAAATAAATCTTAAAAAAATAGAAGCAGTGTTAGCCCTGTTGCAAAAACAGACACATAGTTCAATGGTAAAGAATAGGCAGCTGAAATAAACCGACTTTTCTACAGGTAACTCCTATTTAACAATGGAAAGAAAACAAACAGGAGAAAGAAGAATCCCTTTAGCAAATGGTTTAAAGGAAAGTGATTATCCATATGTAGAAGCCTGAAAAGATACCCCAACACCTTACACACTATATAAAAGCAACTCAAGGTGAATTAAAAGTCTAAATATAAAACCAAAAACTAAGTAAACATATGAGAAACTGTAAAATATTAGCATAGACAACAGTTTTGGGTCAGATTCCAAAAGCACAAGTAATAAAATAAAATATACAAATTTGAGCATATCAAATTAAGATACATCTTCACAACAAAGTATTCAACAGAGTGAAGATACAATGGACAGAATGGCAGGAAACATTGAAAACTCTGACTATGACAAAAGATTGATAGCCAGAACATACATATATAGAACTGGAAAATCTCCAAATAAGAAGCAAAATGTACAGCTAAGAAATGGGCAATGATCAGAATAGATGTTTCTCAGAAGAAGAAATCTCAATGGTCAAGACATATATGAACATGCCCAATATCACTAGCCATTAGGGAAATGTAAATCAAAACCAATAGCAGACTCCATCTGTGGGAGAAGACAATGCTTGGGTTTTCATTTGTGCAACAAGTGGGTTTAGAGGACCCTGTTCACCATAAGAGGGCAGAGTCTACATGGAAGTAAGGAAACCTTAATGTTTTCCTAATGGGCTTGTTAAATTCTTGACCAGTGCCTATTACCTTTGCCACAAACTTTCCAGTCTCACTACTTTCCTGCTTCTTCCTCTTCGCTGTGGCTTGCAAAAACAGTATACCTTCTATATACGGAGGATACTTTTGTTTTGTTTTATTCCTTCTGTCTCATGATGTTCCTCTAAGAAATCACAACCCTCCAAGTATTCATTTATTTATGCAGTCTGCAGTTTTCATGGGCTACTACATGGCAAAGTACTAGGTTAAAGGAAATGTATAGGTCAGGAACTGAGCAAAGTTCACAATGATGAAGCCATTGGGGAAATGAACCTGATGGAAGACCTCTCTCTCTCTCTCTCTCTCTGCCTCTCCTTCTCTCTCTGTGTAGCTCTGATTTTCAAATAAATAAATAAATCTTTAAAAACTAACTAAATAAATATACTAATAACCTGGTGGCAACACCTTTCTATCAGAACATGTGAAGCACTCAAACACAGTTTGTCCCAGAAAGTCAGCCATAGTTTTCAAGGGCACGTCTTCTACTCCATTTGTGGACACCTCTGTGTGGCGTAAGGGGCACTTATTTCTTCCCTTCTTCTTTCTTACCACTCTCACAGTTATAACTTCTATCGATGCTTCCACAGACCAGTCTCTATGAAATTGTAGAACTAATATCCTCCCATGTCAAAAATGTCATGGGTTTAAACACAGAACCCAAAATAAGACAAGTAACTGACCTTCTTATTTACACAGTGTGGAAAGTAAGATTCTCAGTGGATCACTGGGTAACTGTAAAGTACTGCGCAGAGAAAAACTGTAACTTATCTGTATTTATGATGCTGTAATTCTCCACTTTATGCATACTCAGATTAAATGAGCTCCCGTTAGTGGGCAGCACTGTTGCATAGTGGGTAAAGCTACTGCCTGCAGTGTCAGCATCCTATATGGGTGCCGGTTATGATCCTGGCTGCTGCACTTCCCATCCAGCTCTCTGCTGTGGCCTGGGAAAACAGTAGAAGATGGCCCAAATCCCTCATCTCCTGCACCCACCTATGAGACCTGGACAAAGCTCCTGGCTTCTGGTTTTGGATCCAAACAGCTCCAGCCATTGATCTCTGTTTCTGCCACTCTGTAACTCTGCCTTTAAAATAAATAAATAATTATTTCAAAAAACAGGTTCATCCCAGAAGAAGTTCCTGGCTACAGGCTTCAGACTGGCACAGCTCCAGCTGTTGCTACCAATTGGGGAGGGAACAATCGGATGGAAGATGTCTCTCTCTCTCTCTCTCTCTCTCTCTCTCTCTGTCTCTCTCCTCTCTCTGTGTAACTCTTTCAAATTAATAAATAAATCTTTAAAAATGTAGCTCCAGTTATTGACAACACAGTAGACTTGCATTAATTTTAGTTCCCTTCTCACTTTGCAAAGGGATCAGTGGCAGGTCAAAACAGTTGACAGCCTTGCTAACAGGAGAAGAGATAGCTGAAGACAGAAAATGAAAAGCAGCCAAATACATCATCAAAGAAAGAGAAGTGGACCTCATCCAACACAAACCTTTAAAAGTGGATGCTCACAATTGACGAGTGAAACAGCTGCCCACTGAAATCTTATCTAGGGAGGGAAGATGTCCTAAGTTCTGCTTCTGTGAACTCCAGTCATAAATCTGTCCTAATAAATCTGTCCCCAGCATCTCTTTTACAAACATACTGGACCCACTGACCATTGGAAATTGTGGTCCTAAGTCATGTAGGCTGCCATTTAAACCCACCAATGCTGTAACAGCTAAGAAACTTGAATTTGATGCTCAGTTCTCAGGAAATCATTCCAGCTGAGCCTAGGGCCATTAATAGAAACTCCTTGGATCCTCCACTGTCTCTGTGCCTGTTTGAAAGAAGAGAGTTTTCCCACCCCAGGTTTCTGGAACAGCTTCAAATTCCACATTGGAAAAATCTGATAATTAATATGAGAGGGATAAACACACAAAGCAACTATTCACGCTTCACACTGCTCCCCACCAGGAAGATGAGATGCAGGATGAGAGCAGTGGGGCAGATCCTTGTCAGATCCTTCTTCCCACCCCTCTGCTGCCACAGGCTCCCTGCTGAAGGCCATCCAGCCCCACCCTGCAGAAACGAGCCCAGGAAACATCAAGAGGCCCAGCCCGACTGTATTCTGAGACCACCCACAGTGGGAACCCAGCTTATTTAACTGTGGAGAGTGGGAGTCTTTCCGCCTTCCTTCTCTGCGTGTTCCCAGAACGCTGCCCTCTCTCTCCTGTAACCACTAAATTAAACACATTAGGGACAGTTTGGGTGAGGTTCTGCAGGAGAGAGTCCAGGCACTGGGAGCCTGAGAAGCAGAGGTGGGAGACAGAACAGCCCAGGTCCCAGCCCTGACCTCGGGGGAAACTGCCAGGATCGCTGGTGCCCTGGCACCCACCCTTCTCCCACACATGTCCC
Organism: Oryctolagus cuniculus; assembly: GCF_051225735.1. Taxonomy (NCBI): domain Eukaryota; kingdom Metazoa; phylum Chordata; class Mammalia; order Lagomorpha; family Leporidae; genus Oryctolagus; species Oryctolagus cuniculus. Next base: position 84,803,016 of record NC_142879.1, read on the forward strand.
CACCCCTTCCTGCATGCCAAACCTGCAGCAGAAAGTCCCAGAGCAGGTACGCTTTCTTCCAGAAACACGGGGAGCAAAGCAGGGAGTGTGGGGAACAGAGTCCCTGGTAACTGGGTCCCACAGGTGGACAATGAAGAGGGAAGAAGCAGCAGGAGGCAGGCTTGGGTGAGCACTTGGAAACTGCCTGGGATTGCATGTGCAGAGCAGGTGATGCAGTAAATGAGAGAGAAGGAGCACCACAGCCCCCAGGGCTGACCCTGATCAGGGAATGAACTGGTCCAACTCAGAGCCCCAGGGACTGGCTGTTTTACACACATGTGCACAGGCATTCGGGAAGCAGAATATGTTGGAGCTCCTGGGAACTCTGGGAAATGGAGTCCAGTCCGCAGCATCCCTAGAGACACCAGCTGGGCCTCCCCAAAGGCTGCAGTCGGGGGTGGGTGCCCACAACCAGAGGGCCTTTGCTTTTATTCAGTCCCTCCTTCCTTTCCTTCCCAACCCAAAATCTCAGGGATCAGTTGCTGTTCTTCCTTTCCTGAATCAAATCTGAAAGAGTGACACTCACTCCTGCTAACTGACCCCAAATCCTGGCTCCCTCATAACCTCTGTCTCTTCCAGAAAAATCTTATTTACTACTTTGGCCCTAGAAATCATAAATGACTATGATAGAATGTAACTTTTAACAGAGGTGTAGAAGGCATGGGTTAATATCCAGTTTTGAGAATACAATTTTCATTTGTGTTTTATTGATGTTTATAGTTCTTTTAAGATTTATTGATTTATTTGGAAGTCAGAGTTACAGAGAAGGAGAGGCAGAGACAGAGAAAGAGAGAGAGAGGTGTTTTCCATCTGCTGGTTCACTCCCCAATTGGCAGCAGCACCACAGCGCTGACCCCTTATAGTTCTTTTCAAATCATTTTACACTGTCTTTTTATTCATCTAGTACAGAGACAGAAGAATGGACACAGAGCTAACATAGCTGAGTATTCAAGGAGACAGGTTAAGGGGTTAAATGCCTTATATCATAGCATTTATACCTTAGATTAATTCTGGGGACAGTATTATCTGGAATTTACAAAGTAGAAACTGAATGGAAAGAGCTTAGAAAAGCATGGTGTTTTTTTAATATCATTAAAAAGTCTAAGATAAAGTCTAATCAAGGGTCCAGCACTGTGGCATAGCAGGTAAAGCTACTGCCAGCATGGACATTCCATATGGGTGGAGGTTGAGCCCGGCTACTCTGCTTTTGATCCAACTCTCTGCTGTGGCCAGGGAAAGTGGTGGAAGATGGCCGAAGTCCTTGGGAAGCTGCACCTGTGTGGGAGACCCAGAAGAAGCTCTGGCTGCTGGCATTGGAGCAGTACAGCTCCAGCCATTGTGACCAACTGCTGAGTGAGCCAAAAGATGGAAGATGTCTCTCTCTCGCCTTCTACTCTGTGTAACTCTGACTTTCAAATAAATAAATAAATCTTTTTTAGAGAGCCAATCAACATATAACACGAGCTTAAAAATCTTTCTTTTCTCTTGGGTCTCAGTTTTTATAATCTGATTTATCAAATGGAAAAATGTGAGAGAGATGAAGTGTACCTACAAAAATAATTTACTATAGTTATTTACTGTAATAATTTACTGTAATATGTACTGTAATTTACTGTAATAATTTACTGTAAAGAACCACATAGGATTATAACTTGTCTAGAAAACAAAGGAGATTCAAAGTTGCTATTATTTAATGGTTAGTTTTTCTTATTTTTAATATCAAGATAGTATATAAATATTATGCACTCCTAGGTATTTGTGTGTTGTTTGATATGTTTTATTTTTTAATCAGAAATTCAAAGAGATAACTGGGTAACATGGAGTTCTGTGTTTCTGATTACTTCTCTCAATTAGAGATCATGGGATTAGAGTTGGTGCTAGATTAAGAATGCTTCAATCTTTATCCACTGGCTTCACACCAGCATTTACTATGTTAAACAATATTCTTTGGGTAGATTGCTCTTACTTGTCAGACTGTAAACTTCATGGGGTCTAGAAACATATTTGCTTTGACACTAAAACTCAGCATCTTGACAGTCAGTCTTTTAGTTGAATAAATACATGATATACAAAATAAATATTTCTGCCCCTCAAGAACTGCCTAAGAGAGAAGAAAATAGAAATCAATTTGATGACTCTCAGTATTAGGTGAATATATAATTTGTCGTTCTGACATAAGCTTGGTCATATAAAGGGAATATGAATAATTACACACAGTTGAAGTGCATGAACACCTAGGGCCAGCGGGTTAAATGTTCACCCTAGCAATGTAAGGCATTCCATGTCAATAGGAGAGGAAGGAGGAAGAGGGGAGGGAGTGTAGGTGGGAAGGTGGTTATGGAGGGAAGAATCACCATGCTCATTACTTAGCAGCAAAGAGAGAATCTGTGATCATTTGTTGCTTAAGAAAGGGTGATAGGCATTATTTAATTATAATGCAGGCATCAGTGTTTTCCTCTCTGAAATAGGAAGTCTATAACTCAGAATTCCTTGCTGTTTCATCAAAAACAATTCAAAACAAAAACCTAATTAAGCATAAGAGGAAGTTACGCATTAGAAGTCTACTCCAATCTCTAGGAGGTTCAGGGGTTGGAAAATTCATCCAAAATCTTGCTGCAAAATGTCCCATACATTTTCCATGACCACTACCCATCAGCATAAGCTATTTTAAAAAAAAGAAAGATTTATTTATTTGAAAGTCAGAGTTACACAGAGAGAAGAGAGGCAGAGAGAGAGAGAGAGAGAGAGAGAGAGATAATTTTCCATCTGCTGGTTTACTCCCCAATTGGATGCAATGGCCAGAGCTGAGCTGATCCAAAGCCAGGAGTTAGGAGCTTCTTCCAGGTCTCCCATGTGGGTTCAGGAGTCCAAGGATGTGGGCAATCTTCTAATGCTGTCTCAGGCCATAGTAGAGCTGGATCAGAAATGGAGCAGCGGGACTTGAACCAGTGACCATATGGGATGCTGGCACTGCAGGCGGCAGACTTACCTGCTACACCACAGCACCAGCCCCCATAAGCCCTATCTTCTGCAGAACCAGCACCCCAGACACCAGCCACCACATGGCATCCCATGGCACACTCACCCCTGGCAATGTTCTGCAGCTCCTGCTCCTCTCCACTTTCACTGCAAGAATCTGCAACTCCTTGTTTTCATGCAAGTAATTCTGATTCAGATGATGCCCCTGACACAATTGGCTGGCAAGTGCCATGGCAGGTGTCCATGGCCTAGCTAAATGCACAGCTGGAACATTTTAAACTTTTCACTGCCATGGTGAGACACGGACTCCATCTAATGAAGTAGGGGATTTTTCAGGGAGTCTAGAGAACCAAATATGACAAAATGATAAATCTTAACCAAAGAGTGCCGTGGTATAGATGAAGAGAACCCAAAATGTATTTTTCTATCTTTTCTTTTCTGAGTTAAGTGCCTAAAAACAAAGCCAATGAGGGTTAAACAGACCCATTCTGAAAATTCCTTAACATCTTCATTTTCATCCAAATTAATATATTGCTTGAAGAAAATAAATTTTACATAAATGAAAATGCAGTACCACAGACAAGTGTACAGAACATAGGCCCTCAGTTAGCTTCAAACCATCTGGGTCCATTCATGTGTTCTTCCAGAACCCAAGCTGCAGTACAATAGAACCACAGCCTCTGACATTCCTCCTCTACCCTGATGGATCTTGGGTTTTCCTCCCACCTCCCCTCTCCTGTGAATACATCAGTAGCAGGACAAATGGAATCCAAAGATAGGATGATGTTATTTAACATGGAATAAACATAGTGTTTTAGTCAGTACAATCCTCAATACTACAATAATAATTCCGAGTTCACTGATTATGAAAGTAAGTATATGAAATCTATTCCTAAGTAATCACACCATCGAGAGCTGAATGTAGACTTTCAGAGGGAAAGAAAGAGAGAATTGTGTAGAGATGTGTATCTCTATAATAGAGATTTACCGCTGTAATTTATAGACAGTACACCATGTTTGTATTTTTTTTTGTAGTCCTGCATATTTTATTACATGCAGCTTGTCACTTTGGAAATTTTATGATTAGACACTAATATACAACAAATTTTGAATCCTTACAGATAATATAGAGCACCCTAGGCCCTCCCAAGGGCAGAAAACAGACCAAAGCTCACAGATTGGCTGCAACTGCAAGAAGCAGATGAAGATATCGTCAGAAAGATACATATTCCTGCATTGTGGCTGCTGAGCAGTTCTGCCCTTATGGATCTCATCTCTGTTTCAGATCGTTAAAGAAAGTTACATGCTTTCTGACATTTCTAAAGATTTCACTAATGAGAATCTAAGATATCTTCACTACGCTAAGAGCCTCAGAACAGCCCAAAGACTTGGGCCATCTTCTACTGCTTTCCCAGGCCATAGCAGAGAGCTGGATCAGAAGAGTAGCAGCCGGGACTAGAACCGGAGCCCATATGGGATGCTGGCATTCAGGCCAGTGCTTTAACCTACTGTGCCACAGCACTGGCCACAACATAGTATTTCTAATAGAAGAGATGGTTAAGTCATTAACTCCTCTAAAATACAAGTTAAGTATTAGTTTTGAAACTCTGATTCAATCATGAGAAAAACAAAAGGTTAATTTTCTCTCTTTGCTTCTGGGTATGTAAATTTTCTTCTAAGAAATTAATCATGACTTTTACATCTCAGACCCTATTATGAGTAAGTAGAGAATATTGTGGGGTCATATGCTCATTCTATCAAAGGAACATTTCTCCAATTAAAGAAAACATTATGGGCATCCCATTTGGGAACTGGTTTGAGTCCTTGCTCCTTGCTGCTCCACTTCTGATCCAGCTACTTGCTATGGCCTGGGAAAGCAGTAGAAAATGCCCCAAGTGCTTGGGCCCATGCACATGCATGGGAGGCCAGAGCTATGGCCCAGCAGATTAACACCCTGGCCTGAAGCACTGGCATCCCATAAGGGCGCTGGTTCAAGACCGGGCTGCTCAACTTCTGATCAAGCTTTCAGCTTATGGCCTGGGAAAGCAGTAGGAGAAGGCCCAAGTCCTTGGGCCCAAGCCTAAGTGGGAGATGTGGAAGAAGTTCCTCGTTCCTGGCTTCAGATCAGTGCAGCTCCAGCCATTACAACCAGTTGGGGAGTAAACCATCAGATGGAAGTCTTCCCTCCCTCTCTCTCTCTTTCTCTCTCTCTCTCTCTCTGTGTGTGTAACTCTTTCAAATAAATAAACAAATCTTTAAAAAAAAAGCCAGGAGTCAGGGAAATTTCATCCAGGTCCCAGCTTGGGTGCAGGACCCAAGGATTTGTACCATATTCTGCTGCTTTCCCAGGTATGTTAGCAGGGAGCTGGATCAGAAGTAGAACATGCAATTGGTGCCCATAGAGGATGCTAGTGCTGCAGATGTTGGTATAACCCATTTTGCCACAGTGCTGGCCCCATAACAATTTATAATTCCTAGTAATTAACAGGGAAGAAAGAAGTATGGCAGGATACCTTTTTTTAGAAAAATTATTTTATTTATTTGAAAAAGTTATATAGATAGGGAGAGAGAGAGAGAGAGAGAGAGAGAGAGAGAGAGAATCTTCTATCTGCTGGTTCACTGCCCAAATGGCTACAATGGACAGAGCTGAGCTGAACTGAAGCCAGGAGCCAGGAGTTTCTTCTGGGTCTCCCACATGTGCAAAAGGTCTCAAGGACTTGGGCCATCCTCTACTGCTTTCCCAGGTGCATTAGCAGAAGGCTGGACTGGAAGTGGTGCAGCCGGAACTCTACCAGCACTCATATGGGATGCCTGTATTTCAGGCCAGGGCTTTAACCTGATGTGCCACAGTGCTGGCTCCAACAGGTGACCTTTTACTCTCAATAATCTCTTCTTGGTATTGGCAGCAGTTTGTAATTTTTTGTTTATTTGCCTTCTTCTTAATCTATATTTTTAAAAAATTACAAAAAGTTCCAGCACCCTGAGAACCTCCATCACAAGGGCATACAATCAGATGTTTGTCCAGAAAAGGGTGGTGTAGATGCAAGGTGGAAAATGCAAGGTGAGTTGATTCATCTTTCTCAGGCTGTGGTTTCCATGGGCAACTTTTACAACCAACTGCCTTATTTGTTCCTCTTCCACAGAGTGGAAAACATGTTAAGTCATCCTATTTAGCCAAAAGCCAGTGGCAGCACTTCAATATGTCATCAATCCAGGGACAGCATTGTGGTACAAAGAGGTAAGTTGCCAACTGCAACAGCAGCATGCCTTATGGCACTGCTTTGAGACTCACCACCTTCACTTCTCATCCAGCTCTTTGCTTGGGAAAGCAGCAAAGATTGCCCAAGAGTTTGGGTTCCTGCACCCACATGGGGGACTGGGACAGAGTTCCAGGGTCTGGGCTTCAGCCTGGCTCAGCCCCAGCTTTTGTGGCCATCTGGAAGTGAGCCAGCAGATGGAAGATAGAGATCTCTCTCTCTATTCCTTTTACCTAAACATACATTACATACATAAATGAAGATGCATCAATATAGCAACTTGTTGAGGAAAAGTCTTCTGATTATTGCAGGTTTTGTTTCAATGCAGAAAAAAATTCAGACACAAAAATTATAAACTGATTTATATTTATATTTCTCAACCACATACTTTTCAGAAAAAATTGTCTGCCACTCAGCATCAGGTATGAGTCTGAAAGCATTCATTAAAAAATCAAGTAATTTTACTAAGCACAAAAACCTCTAGTATAGACTGCATATAAACCAGTGGCTTCCATGGGTATACACAGATTGATTTTTGTTAATTTACAGGGATCACTGCACTTCCCTGGCATGGAGCTGTCTGAAGAGTTTAAACACTGATGGGTGTGGCATTATTTCTGATATTTGCTTATTATCCAGAGTGCATTTATTCAATATCTATCTTGAACTCCACACTCTATAAATCTATTTCAAATATGTAGATATTTAATGGTACTTACACATTTACAAACTGAGCTAATCCTCCTAACTTCTCTCTGGAATAGCTATGCCTTTGACATTGCCTTTTTTCACACATATGGAAATGCATAATATGCTTCTGTATGGTACTTCAGAATTTATAAAAGGCTTTTCAAGGTTAGATTTACATAACATCATGTGAAAGTGGCCAAAGGACACAGTCTTCTCATTACAGAGGGGAGAGGTATGAAGTGACTCTCTGAACAGTTACTGAGATTCTATCAGTCAGGTTCAGAATCTTATTAGGTATCAGATACACATCTAGATTTTTTTCCCTACTGTCTCTGTCAGAATTCCCAGCCTATGAGTGAACTTCAGTCTGAATGAATGCTAATATTCAAGGTTCTAAGTGAAAAAATTACTGAGGTTTGTATTGGTGAGGAAAGCATGTGTCTAAATGTTACTTGTATTTAATTATAAGTATTGAATCATATGAAACTGAATATAAGATTATGCAAATTTTTAAGATGAAGAGCATATATTTAAAACCACATTCTTACATTTTGCAAATGTGTTGAAACAGCTTACTGGAGCATGTGTTTGGCATAGTGGTAAAGCCTTCCACATCCCAGTCAGAATGCTCAGGGCTCAAGCCCTAGCCCTGCTTCTGCTTCTGGCTTCCTGCTAACAGAACCCTGGGAGGCAGCAGCTGATGGCTCAAGTACTTGAGTCCCTGCCACCTGTGTGGGAGACCCACACTGAGTTCCTGGCTTCAGCCTGACCCAGCTCTGGTTGGTGCAGACATTTGAGGAATGAGCAGTAAATGGAAGGGCTCTCTCTGCCTTGCAAATAAACAAAAATAACTATACAGACCTTTTCTTAAGGTGTCTTGTTCACATCTAAATGATTTCCCTTTTCACAGTAAAATGCCTAACTGTCCTCTTTAGTAACAATGCATGTTTTGCTCTCCATGTCCACTCCTGAGCTCCAAGTACTGGCAGCTCACCCTAGCATGCTGACTGGTTCCAATGTTCAAGTACTCATCTCCCATTCTCTTTTGGTGGGTCTACCAGAAAGAAAGGAGAGTATCTACAGTAATTAATATCTTACTGTGGCTCTTGGTGTCCACCTGCAGGCCTGAAGGATGACCACCTGAATACACACTGTGAAGTTCTGGACGTAGTTTTCAAACTTCAGTCACTTTGCAGCTGAGGGACTCTGTCCTCGTCAATCACTTGAAAGCCTGCAGGAGTAGGGAGAAGCTGTGTTTGAAGAATTCACAAATACAGTGCATTGAAGCCAACCACTACCACCCCCACCACACCCCTACTTCAGGGTTCTGGCAAATCCCAAACCAGGAGTTTGGGACCAGGAGTGGTTCAGGAGGTGACCTCGACTCCTTACTCTGAACAGCTCCAAAGTGTCTGGTGCACCCAGCGGGAGCTCAGCACCTCGAACTCCCACCCTCCTGCCCTTGCCACCAGGATGCCCAGCTCCCAGAGCCTCCAGGAGGCCTGCAGCAGACCCGCAGGTCCAGGTGCACTGGGATGTGCATCCAGAACTAACCCAAAATACAGGCCCAGCTTAAGTGTCACCTCCCCACAAAGTCACTGTCACCTACTCCCTCCCGGAAGGCTGCAGGCCAGCACCCGGCACCGGGAGTCATGGCATTTGGGGTTCACCCACTCTCCCTCGAAGGAAGATGCCCCCGTGAGAACCCCGCTCCACCTGCGGCAGGGCTGGGGGAGGAAAGGCCAAGCCAGCCTCCACCCTAGGACTGCAGCCTGGGAAAGTCCAGGGCCCCAGTGCCCTTGCCAGGCATAGGGTCTCTCTAAGTGTACTCTGAGCCAGGGCCTCAGCCATCAGCAGCTCTCTTGCTTCCAGAATCTGCTGCAGGGCAGTTCAGGCTCAGTCCAGCAGGGGGCCACAGGACAATCTTTGCTGCCCTGAGGCAGGACCAGTGCTGCCAGACCCGCCCCATGCTAGGCTGGCTATAAAGTTGGTGGACATTGGTGGGCAGCTGGTATTTGCAGTGTGTGCGCATGACATGGGTGGTGTTAGGTTCTTGGCCGTCCCGTTTCGTGCCTTGGGGCTAAAATGCCGGCGGTGGCCCCTGAGTCAGGAGGGGCAGGAGAAGAAGAGACAGACCTGGTGAGTGCGATTGCCCACCTCTCCTGCCAGCCCTGCTGGCTGAGGCTTGCAGCACGTGCTGCACTTGGGGAAGCAATGAAGGCCAAGTCTCATCAGGAAAACCAAGTGTGTGGTGCTGATTTACTCACTGACACAGCATCTGTGTGGTCTGCATGGGCAGACAGGGGGAAGGGTTTGGTAGAAGGGTGCTGGAGGTGCACTGGGCCTTTGTGCTGCTGCCTGCTGTAGGCATCCAGGGCAGCAGAGTCCTGCGGGGTCCCTAGAGATCCTGGCCATGCTGTGCCTTCCATCATCCACCCTCCTGCACTGCTGTTGGTGGCAGTGCTTCTGTGGTTGATATCTCATTGGAGTCCATGGTCATTTTCTCATGGTGGGCTGATCTCACACAGTGACAATCATGGAACAAATCACTGTTTTGTGGCATCTGCCTCCCAGGAGCATTGCAGGTGGACAGGGGGAAACGGGTGACTGGTGGCACCTCCTGTGCATGGTCTCTGTCCCATCCTGGACCGAAGATGGAAAGGGAAGGAGAGGAGCTGGCTCAAAGCAGTCCCGCTGCGGGTTCCATCAGGTGCAAAATGTCTCCCGATTGCGGTTAACCTTGCAGGGAAACTGTCTCCTTTTGTGGGCAAGAGACAGCATCTGCTTTATTAGCTGTGCAGTGTATTGATAATTAAAATTTGGGTATCCCTATCTGTAGTCCTCACAGCGTAGTTACATTCTGAGGAACTGATGAAACTGCTCAGTACTTCAGGGCTGAGTGTAATATTAGGTGGGCAAGCCTGTTGTTGGCTTTTGGTTTATAGCTATTGGGCAACTTTATTTGGTAAAAATGCATTCAGGCTCAGTAGTGTATTCAAGGATGACCACTTAGTGAATTGTCTTTTTTTTTTGTAAGAATAAGAGTATTGAAGACTGGGTTGAGCTACCTATGGCAAAACTCCACCATTCCTGGGAAGGCCACAATTGGCAAGAAAAGCAGGTAGCAAGCTTTCATCAAGTAAGTTGAGATTCCTGTGTTTGCAATCTGAAGAGCTCACTGCTGAGCTGGGAGGGGAACTGCTCTGAGCACAACTCATTAGAGAACTGCTCTTGCAGACCTTCCCCGAAGGAAGCACTGTTTTGGTCAGAAGCATTCCAGGAGCTGCTGGCCAGCAATTGTGAATTAGGCTTGAATTGAATCCATTGCAAATATCACAAGAGTGCAGAAAGGCTGTGTCCTGAAATGAGCAGCTCACCAAGGAGAATTTGACTTAACCTAGAAGGTCTGTTTATCTCCGCTTATTTCTCAACATATTCACACCAGGTGGGGAAGATAAATCAGCCTTAAGCTCTGTAATGGCAGTGCTCTTGGTTGAGGCTGAGGATGCTTTTCATTGCATGCAGTGTTTGCAAGAGACTTAGTTCCCTGAGGATTTATGCCTCTCCTGTAAATACATTTTTGGCACTAAAACAAACTGAAGTATTTCTGTTTTAGTAGTATGGAACCAACTTAAGTATTTTCCCTACTGGCATCTTTGTCTTTAAAGAGCTAAATCCGCAGGATTACAGGATTGAGTAAAAACAAGAGAATAGCTAATCCTAGTACTAGAAAAGCACAAGGGAATGTTTGATCATTAGCTTCCTCATATTCCTCATGTTTCTTTTTATTTTTCTGCCTGCTCTTCCCTACCTACAGATGGTCTGGCTGTATTGGAAGCTTTTTTAAAAACTGAATTCTGTGAAGAAAATATAGGCTACTGGCTAGCTTGTGAAAACTTCCAAAAAAATCCACCCACCCCAGAAGCTATCCTTATATGCAAGAAAAATATATACACTCTTCTTAGAAAAAGGCCCAAAAGAGGTTAGACACAATTCCTCATTTCAGCATAAAGTGTACACTCTTGACATCAAGAAGCAACAAAAGAAGTAAAGACATAAGACTAAAGCAAGGGCCAGGGAATCTGAAAAGCTTCCTCTCCTGATGCCCTGTCTTTCAAATAAGTCTCCCCAGACCTGGCAGGTGGAGCTCATCACACATTACAGCTTCTGATTTTCACTTTCAAAGAGCAGAGTCCCCTTCTCTAACAAAGGATAATGAGTGATCTTTGTTTCAGATGAACATGCTTTCAAAACAAAACTCTTATTATCCAAAATATAAGAGAAGCTATGACTCCCAGCTTTACAACTGCCTGGAAAAGGGTGTATTGCTTGATGGAGAATAACTTTCTGAAGTTGTATTTTTTTGCAAGGCAGAGTTACAGAGAGAAAAAGAGAGGGAAAGACAGCGGTCCATCTGCTGGCTCACTCCCTAAATGGCCACAATGGCCAGGGCTGGGCCAGGCTGAAGCCAGCAGCTTCCTCCAGGTCTCCCATGTGGGGGCAGAGGACCAAGCGCTTGGGCCATTCTCTGCTGCTTTACCCAGCAAGGAGTTGTGGAAGAAGTAGAGCAGCTGGGAGTCAAACCGGCATCCATGTGGGTTGTTAGTGCTGCAGGCAGCAGTGTAACTTGCTATGCCACAACACCAGCCCCCAGAAAGAACTCTTATCCCTGGTCTTTCTTTTGAGTCAGAATGCTCCCAGACTTGTGTTGAAAACCAGAGATCACCACAGAACCCCATGAGAAGAAAAAGGAGCCCCAGAGTAGAGGACATGTTCTGTTTCCTAAGGCAGAACTTTTTGACTGCCAGAGACGAACATTCAATTCAGCCTGGGTGTTTGGGAAATATACCTCGCAACTGGGGATTCCAGTTCAGGTAGTAAATCAGGAAGCTGGTGACTGTCCAGGAGATGCCTGTATGAGAACAGCTTCCACCACCGTGAAGACACAGGCAGGAAATACGTGGTCTGAGTGGGGTGGGTCTCACTGGAAAAGCAGGACTCTGAGATGGAAGATAATGCAATGGAATGCTGTTGTTCTAGACTCACTTAAAATCAATAGGTCTGGGATTCTGTAGCCTTAGCTACCTAGCTATACATCTTTCCTTAAATCCATCCATATTACCACATGGTTTTAATTCTAGGTTTTAAGTCCAAACTAATGTAACATGTTTATTATGTAGAATCATCCATTCTATTGTTGTGTATTGCTGAAGCTGAAGTGATGTTTGAATTGTTAAGTGGTATATAAAATAGTGAGTGCTCATGTGTAGAAAACCACAGTGGCTGTTCCAAGTGCCAAACACTCTTGAAGGCAGTTAAGCTTTGAAGTGGTCTTCGAATATTTGAATACATTTATTTTGATAACTAATGTCATTGAATACTCAGAGTCCAGGTGTGAGTTTATTTGATTTTGGTAACTGGAAATATGACCAACATAAGATCTTTGTAGTAGAGAAGAAGCATGCATTACTGAATCTGTGCAGGGAGAACTGACAGCCCCCAGAGCTGAGATGAGGGTGGCAAGGAAGATGCTCTTTTCTAAACCTAAGTCACAGCACATCTTTAGAACGACCCAGGGTTAAAATTACTAACAGAATCTTTAATTAAACATTAAGGTCTTTGATGAGAATAGAACATTGACCTAAATCCCTTCTTGAGGATTAAGAACCAGCTAAATAGGAGGCTGCGGTGGTGACCTCGAAGGGGTTGGAGCCTGGGGTCAGGGGTCGTGGGTCCCAATGGCTGGTCCAGAATCATCACGGGCTCCCTGGGTCGTGGGCCGGCACCATAGCTCGGGGCTCCAGAGGTCGGGGGAAGCCTGCTGGGCCCCTTCTTGCTTCCTTCTTTGGGCAGAAGTCAGGCATCACAAAGTGACCTAAAGTGACCAGTTTGGTGCCGAAATCCCTGAGGCACCACTGGAGCCCGGGGCCAGGCCTGCAGGCAGGGCAGAAGCAGAGGGGAGAAACCAGGACCTGGGGGCCAAGGCTTCAGGTGTTTCTGTTGGCCCCCAGGCACCCACGGGGCCTCAGCCTCTCTCACAACAGAAACGTGCATGCACCTCAGACAATTTTTACCCCTAATTCCACTTTAAAGAAAGGTTCATCGAGGACGGACTCATGGCATGGGGGTGCAACCACAGCCTGCATGGCCCACATCATGGGCACCAGTTCCATTCCATGATGCCCTACTTCCTCTCCAACTCCAGCCAACGAGTGCAGTGGTGATGGACAGGTGCTTGGACCCCACACGACATGGAGATGGGAGGGGGCTCATGGGCCTTCAGCCTCACCCAAACATTGGGGAATCAAACCAGCAGATCGAAGACCCCTGTCTCTATGCCTTTCAAATAAATCTCTTAAAATAAATAAAAAAGAAATGCAAATAAAAAGAACCAGCTAAATAGACATGAACTGTATGGAGACAAACACCAATATTACATTACTCAACTCTCCACTGCTCCAATGAACAAAGAAGACAAATAAGAGGGATATAGGCCTCCCCTTTTTTGTTATCCTTCCCTTGGTTCCAACTAGCATGGGCTTCCAGAAAATGCACAAGGAATCCATTCTCTTCTATGGTCAATACATGATCTCAGAATTTCCCTTATTCTTTGCCTAACAGATTTTGATTATGTTACTCTAGGTAAAGGGAAGGCAACAAAACTGCCCTTTTCCCCCATTTTAAAAATCTATTATTTATTTGAAAGGCAGAGTTATAGAGAAGGGGTAGAGACAGATCTTCCATCTGCTGGTTCACTTCCCAAATTGGCCTCAGCTGAGCCAATCTAAAGCCAGGCGCTTCTGCCAGGCCTCCCACATGAATGCAGTGGTTCGAGCACTTGGGCCACCTTCTGATGCTTTCCCAGGCACATTAGCAGGGAGCTAGATTGGAAGTGGAGCAGCTGGGAGTTGAATCAGCACCCATATGGGATGCTGGCACAGCAGGCCATGGCTTTACCCACTGTGTTGGTACCGTGTGTGTGTGTGTATGTGTGTGTGTGTATTTATGCATGTATTTTTATTGCAAAGACACATTTATTTATTTGAAAGGCAAGGTTAGAGAGGGAGAGACATAAGAAGAGAGATCTTTCAACCTCTGGTTCACTCCCCAAATGTCCACAACAGCAGAGGCTGGGCCAAGCCAAAGCCTTGAGGCTGAACAGCAGATAATCTTTAGTTATTAATTTAAAATGAATAGGCTGTAGATGGTGCTGTGGCATATAAGGTAAAGCCACCACCTGCAGTGCTGGCATCCCCTATGGGCACTAGTTCATGTCCCAGCTGCTCTGCTTCTAATCTAGCTCCCTGCTAATGTGCCTGGGAAAGCAGCAGGAGGTGGCCCAAATACTTGGGTGCCTGAATCCATGTGAGAGAGCTGGAAGAAGCACCGGGCTTTGGATTAGCCCAGCTCCAGCTGCTTGCAGCCACGTGGGGATTAAAAGAGCAGACAGATCATCTCTATTTATGTGTCACTCTCTATAATGCTGTCTTTCAAATAAATAAATAAATAAATCTTTAAAAAAGGTTTATTAATGTATGCTATAATCCAATCCAGGAACAGTAAGAGAAGCATTAAATATTGCTACCTATATTTTTATTTTTTAATATTTTTAAACTTTTATTTAGTGAATATAATTTTCCAAAGTACAGTGTATGGATTACAAAGGCTTCCCCCCATAACTCCCCTCCCACCAGCACCCCGCCCATCTCCCACTCCCTCTCCCATTCCATTTACATCAAGATTCTTTTTCAATCATCTTTATACAAAGAAGATCGATTTAGTTTATATTAAGTTTTCATCAGTTTGCAGCACACAGAACATAAAGTGTAAAATACTGTTTGAGTACTAGTTATAGCATTACTTCACATTGGAAAACACATTAAGGACAGAGATCCCACAAAAGGAGTAAGCACACAGTGATTCCTGTTGTTGACTGAACAATCTGACACTCTTGTTTATGGCATCAGAAATCTCCCTGGGCTCTAGTCATGAGTTGCCAAGGCTATGGAAGCCTCTTGAGTTCACTGACTTCAATCTTATTTAGACAAGGTCATAGTCAAAGTGGAAGTTCTCTCCTCCCTTCAGAGAAAGGTACCTCCTTCTTTGATGGCCCGTTCTTTCTACTGGGATCTCACTCACAGAGATCTTTTATTTAGGTCCTTTTTTTTCTTTTTTGCCAGAGTGGCTTTCCATACCTAAAATACTCTCATGGGCTCTTCAGCTAGATCTGAGGGCCTTAAGGGCTGATTCTGAGGCCAGAGTGCTGTTTAGGACATCTGCCATTCTACGAGACTGCTGTGTATCGCACTTCCCATGCTACCTATATTTTATATAGTCTAAGTATTGTATAAACTAAAATATAGAACACTAGGAGTATGCTATCAGTAATTACACTGCCAATCTCAGTGATTATAAATAAGAATTTTAGCAACTATACTGATTCTGAACAGTGATTCAATGATTCTGTTTTTAAATTTAAAAATGCCCCTGAACTTGAATGTTTCTGTGTAGCTCCTCATAGAACTACAAGCTTTAGAATTTCTATGCTGTTTAGCATTTCATCTTCAGTGCCAACTTGATTATTACACTGCCAGTTTATAAAACACTTCACAGTCATGTGAGCCTAACCATAAGATAGGACTGTGTAGAATAAATCCTTTAACTATAAAGACAATCTTATCTCACAAGGGAGGAAGATCCAGAGGGGTCAAATGACTTGCTAATGTCACTTAGCTCTGTTGGCACAGAAACAAGGAAAGCTCTCAGCTTCCTGCCACCTCCCCTTACACCACCTGCCTCAACTAGATGAGCCTGTAATTTTAAGGACACTCAGGCCCCATGAGTTTAAATGAATTTTTCAAGGTTACATGACAAGTACCAAAGCCAGAAATAAAAATTATTGCTTCCATCTTTCTCTTCCTTGTCCACAATGGATGTCCGATGTACAGTTATGCATTATTCTAATATCACAACCAAGAAGCATTATTTTTCCCCAATTTAACAATGAAACTCTTTTTTTCCATTGAGGAAGTTATTTTAATGGATGATACAAACATACTTTTTTGTTTTTTAATTGGAGATGCAAAGAAATGAACAAGTAGACAGAGAAGTAGTATTCACCCTCTAGTTCACTGCTGAAATGTCCCCAGTGGCCAGGGCTGTCCCAGGAGTAGGGAACCCAATCATCTGAGCCATTTCTTGCTAGCTCCCAGGGTCTACATTATCAGGAATTTGGAGGCAGGTACTGGAACCAGGAATCAAACCAAGAAACTCCAATATGAGACATAGGCATTTGAACCACAAGGCTACACCCTGGCTTCCAGACTTGTTTTTTCACCAGTCCTCTGAAAAGGAAAGTTAATTACAACCTGAAATCCAAGACTCTGGAGTCCTCAGGTGTGTGCTTCTATGCAAGTTGATGCATTAGAGTTACATATGTTGCCCAAGAGTCTGCAGTTTAGAGAGAACAGAAGAGTGAAACATGTGTCAGAGGATGTCAACATTGGAGAGGTGGCTGTGCTCTAGTCAGAGGCTGAGGAGGACAAGTCCACAGGGAGCAGCAGCTTGATTTAGTCACAAGGAAACTGGCTGTTTCTGGATTCATCCACCCCTCCCAGCTGACTGGCTGTGGAATTCTGATTGAATTCACCTGAAAATCCCACTCCCACTCGATTTGGAGGGAATTAATATCTGTCCCCTAAGTAAAAGGGTTCCATTTCTTTTTCCAAACCACAAAAACTCATGTTGGTTGCGTTGCCTGTAAATTTCTAAGCATGAAACACCAATTTTTTTTTTTTATTTCATAATAGCTACTCTGTCTGAACTCTTGTTTGTATTGCATCAGAATACAAAATTTTGGGAGGAAGAAGGCAAAACCAACTCAGACCCAGAAAACATTTAGAAAATTGCTGCTTAAGTACCAAAATTAGCAGAGGCACACAAAACAGTGACAGAAAGCCAGAATTGGAGCAAGCCAACAGCTATGCCCTGATTCAAAAAGACGATTCCTGCTGTACCCTGAACTCCTTATTCCAGCCTCCAAACCAAAGCTAACATCAGAAAATTCATTACAAACCATGATAAATAAGAAAACTGTGAAAAAAGCCAAAGAAATGCAAGAGTCCTTAGTGATATTGGGCTTGATTTAGTCACAAGGAAACCGGCTGTTTCTGGATACATCCACCCCTCCCAGCTGACTTGCTGTGGAATTCTGATTGAATATTCCTGAAAATCACAGTCAAACTCGATTTGGAGGGAATTAATATCTGTCCCCACAGCAAATTGGTTCCATTTCATTTTCCAAAACACAAAAATTCATCTTAGTAATCCTGCCTGTAGATTTCTAAGCCTGAAAAGCCAATTTATTGTGTTTTTTTTTTTTTTTATTTCATAATGGATCCTCTGTCTAACTTCTTGTTTGTACTGCGTCAGAATACAAAATTTGGGATGGAAGAAGGCAAAAGAAACTCAGACCAAGAAAACATTTAGAAAATTGCTGCTCAAAACCAAAAATTGGCTGAGGCACCCAAAACAATGACAGCAAGCCAGAATTGGAGCAAGCCAACATCTGTGCCCTGAATGAAAAAGACCATTCCTCCCGTGCCCTGGGCTCCATATTCCAGTCTGAAAACTAAAGCTCACATCAGAAAATTCATTACAAATCATGATAAATAAGACAAATGTGAAAAAAGCCAAAGAAATGCAAGAGTCCTTTGTGATATTAGGCTTGATTTAGTCCCATGTATACTGGCTGTTTCTGGATTCATCCACCCCTCCCAGCTGAATGGCTGTGGAATTCTGATTGAATTCACCTGAAAATCGCACTCACACCTGATTTGGTGGGAATTAATATCTGGTGGTGGTTCTGCGGACTGGGGCTTTAACCCACTGTGCGATAGCACTGGCCCCTGTAAGTGGTTTTCTTAATTATTCCCAGCTTTCTGTCTGTTTTGTTTTTAGATTTATAATAATTTATTAATGAAAATGGATGTAGGAAGGTAAATTTTATTCTCAGGGAATATATAGAAACAAGATGTATGATGAATTTGTCATGACTATCAATCATTGCATTTATCCAAGAAAAGGCAATGTCATGTCTCATTTTCTGTTGCCATAGCAAAATATATATTTGTTATATGATTTCAATTGAAGTCAAGGACAATATTCTAAATTTTGGGGTCATAATGTCCAACACATTCTTTAGTGTTATACAGATGATGTAGTGGGCAGTGTTTTAGTTCCACCCTGGAAATAAACACTTAGCATTCTGCAAGAGAATTACTTACCTAGGGCTAAACCACAAATCAGTGACATTTATTATTTTTTTTGACAGGCAGAGTGGACAGTGAGAGAGAGAGAGACAGAGAGAAAGGTCTTCCTTTGCCGTTGGTTCACCTTCCAATGGCCACCATGGCTGGTGCACTGCAGCCGGCCCACTGTGCTGATCTGATGGCAGGAACCAGGTACTTCTCCTGGTCTCCCATGGGGTGCAGGGCCCAAGGACTTGGGCCATCCTCCACTGCACTCCCTGGTCACAGCAGAGAGCTGGCCTGGAAGAGGGGCAACTGGGACAGAATCTGGCAACCCGACTGGGACTAGAATGAAGTGTGCCAGCGCCACAAGGCGGAGGATTAGCCTAGTGAGCCACGGAGCTGGCTGCATTTATTTTTTTAATTGTTAGAGTAATGCAGTCCTTAATAGTTTGAGGAGATGAACTTGATTCCCAGCTAGAGTAAGAACACAGTGGGGAAAATAATCTACTGCATGTTCTTTCAGGTTTTAAGATTGTATTTAACAATTTATTTATTTATTTAAAAGAGTTACACAGAGAGAGGAGAGGCAGAGAGAAAGAGACAGAGGAGAGATCTTTCATTCAACATTTCACTCTCCAATTGGCTGCACTGGCCGGTCTGCACCCATCTAAAGCCAGGAGGTTTTTCTGGGTCTCCCACACAGCTACAAAGGGCCAAATCCGTGGGCCTTCTTCTACTGCTTTCCCAGGTCATAGCAGAGAGCTGGATCAAAATTAGAGCAGCTGGGTCTTGAAACGGTGCCCATATGGGATGCTGGTGCTTTAGGCCAGGGCATTAACCCACTGTGCCACAGTGCCAGCCCCAAGGTTTATTTATTAACTTATTTGAAAGGCAGAGTAATAGAGATAGGGAGAGATGGGTAGTGAGAAAGAGATATCTTCCATCTGCTGGTTCATTCAACAAATGGCCACAATGGTTGGCCAGGCCAAAGCCAGGAGTCTGGAACTCTATCTGGGTCTCCCATATTTGTGGAATTGGCCCAAATACTCAGGCCATCTTTCACTGCTCTTTCAGCCACTTTAGCAGGGAACTCAATTGGAAGTGGAGCACTAAGGACTCAAATTGTCTGTCCACATGGGATGCCTGAATTGCAGGTGGAGACTTACCTGCTGTACCACAATGCTGGTGCCTACTGCAGGTTCTCAAACAAAGCTCTCTGTATTTCCCTCAGTCACAAATGCAGATTACAGTACAGAATTTCTCAGGTTCTGTTCTTGGGTAAATAACTCCATAGCTTTTACTTTAATTTGTTATCATGTTATTTCAGTTCTTTAAATGTTTATGAGTAGAATAATTATAGAAAAAGCAAAAGCTACTTTCTATTCTTTCTTGAATCTCCTCCCTTACTTAAAATATTTATGAGCCTGATAGAGAAAGAAATTGATGGAGTGAGAGAAAGCTAGAAAGCTCCCATGCACTTCTTCACTGCCTAAATAAAAATATCAAGCAGAGGTGGGGCACAACTGAAGCCAAGAGTCAGGAATGGAATCTAGGCCTCCCTCTTGGTTGGCATCACCATTGCTTCCCCTGGTCTGCATTAGCTGGGAGCTGGAAACTGGAGCTGGCACTGAAATCCAACTTTGGAAATTTGATGCAGAGAGAGAGTATCTGAGCTGGCATCATAAACACTAAGTTAAATGCCTACTGTCTCTTTTAAAAAATTTTTTCTCTGCCATAATTGCATTGACTGTGTATAGTGTTTTTTCTGGAAATTCTTCACTGTTCAATCCCTTCATAACTTCCCTGATGGTTTCTTGTCTTTTTCCCTGAATACTTCTACATTCTTCAGAACATTGCTCATTCCAGAGTGACTCTTGTCCCCCTTTCAGCCTACTGTGCAATTGCCCTTGACATAGTCTGGCCTTTGTGAACAGAAATTCCTGTTTCCCTCCAGCTTGGGCAATTTTCACAGCCTTTATACCATAGGTTTGATCCCCTGTTGAATGTTTCTGTGTGGCTGCCCAAATGCTCACAAATCTGAAATGAAATGGCATTCTTGCTTCTTCATCCATACCCATGTAGAAGATATACAACTGCCATTGTTTGTTAGGTGACAGAGTTGACATGTTGACCAGGAGTGTTCTGTCACAGGGGATGATAGCATTTGAAGACCTGGCTGTGTACTTTACCTGGGAGGAATGGCAGAACATGAACCAAGCTCAGAAAATCCTGCACAGGGATGTGATGCTGGAGACCTACAGCAGCCTGTTCTCCCTGGGTGAGTGACACTCATCGCATGCCCAATGGTAACATTTTCTTGCTATTTGACAACTAAGTGAGCACTATTCATAAAGTTGAATGAGGGACAGGTATAGAATTTGAGTCCATGAAGAATCTGAATATCTACCACCTGGGAAGGATTTCACATTGGAACATTTGTTGCATAGCTCCTGGACCAAGCTGTACTCCTTTCATTAACCCAAGATAGTGATTTCACAAAGTCTATATTGTTTCCATTAGTAGGGCACTGCAGGACCAAACCTGACTTGATCTTCAAGTTGGAGCAAGGAGCAGAGCCATGGATGGGGGAAGAATGCCTACATCAGAGCCTTCCATATCAGTGTGTACATAACGGGCAGGGAGGCCAAAGCAGAAGCAGTGCAACAGATATTGACTGGTGTTCTTTCCACGAGTTTTTCCCAAGTCTTACTCCTGAAGACAGCTGGTCCTGTGATTCAGACACAGACATTCTACAGTATCTATGGAGATCAGTATCTCTGGTAAAGGCAAAGGAAATGAAGTTTTCTGTGAAAATCAACAAACCTCCAGAAACTCAAATTATCATAGAGGAGTGTTTATAGAAAGAAACAAGAGGAGGTAACCAGGGCTGACGTCTTCACAATGAGTTAGAAATCAATTTTCAATAATTGAGCAGACTCTGGGTTGCAGGAATAAATTATTTCAACTGGTGGGAATGTATAGCCAAGGTGGTATATTGGAACTTTCTGTAACTGTTGTAGTTCTAAGAAGATTAGGATGTCAGGTTTCCTTAGAAATATGGGGAAACTATAATAGTGCAGATAAAACAGAGATTTTCATTAGAAAAATCCCACAAATGCTGTTTGCCTGGGAAGACAGAACACAAGACAACCACATATTCAAATCTTGTCCCATGAATGTGATCCTGCTTAGAGTATAGACATATTTCACTCTTTACCTTCAAGGAAATGATCTAGTAAAACTTCCCCATATTTATGGTTGAAATAGCACAGAAGTACAAAACCCACAATTTTTTAAAAATGAATTGAAAAAGGGGCTGGCGCCGTGGCTCACATGGTTAATCCTCCCCCTGCAGCACCAGCATCCCATATGGGCCCCGGGTTCTAGTCCTGGTTGCTCCTCTTCCAGTCCAGCTCTCTGCTGTGGCCCGGGAGGGCAGTGGAGGATGGCCCAAATGCTTGGGCCCCTGCACCTACAATGGAGATAAGGAGGAAGCACCTGGCTCCTGGATTTGGATTGGCATAGATCCAAATGTATTTGCCATTTGAGGGGTGAGCCAATGGAAGGAAGATCTTTGTCTCTGTCTCTCACAGTCTAACTCTCACAAATAAAGAAATAAAAATACATTAAAAAATGAACTGAAGAAGTGGCAGGGAAAAATTGGTTTCTAGATTACAGGTGAATATATTTATCAAATATTAGTCCATTCTGTGAAGCCTTATTCATTTTTGTGAAAGTAGAAAGTGAGAGAGAAACAGTGAGGAATAGATTTTCTATTAACTCTCTCCCCAAATACTATCAACAGTTATGACTAATCTGAAGCCAGAAGCCTGGAATTTCACCTACTCATCTCTATCACAGGGTCCCAAGCACATGAACCATTATCTGCTGCTTTCCAGTATCTATTATCTCAGAGCTGTATTGGAAGCAGAGTAGCCTCAGCTTAAACTGGCACTGTTTTGAGATACAGGCATCCCAAGCAGTGACTTAAGACATCTTACCACAAAAACCATTCAATCATACTTGGAAAAAATTCTGGTAGTAAACAGGATCATGGATGAACATTGGAAAATCTATGGATACAATTTAATATATTAATGTATAATGGAGAAAACCTGTATATTCATAAATATGTATCTTCTAATCATTTTTTGAAAATCTTATGATGGAATGAGGATATAAGCCTGAGCCATTCTCCCTCATTGCCCAAAGTAGATAAACTTTGGAATGTATTCCTTGCCCTTGAAACTCAATTGGGTCTCACAGCCTATTGCCTTCATACCCCACCCTGCATTATTTTCCAGGTTCCTAAGGCCCCCACCCAGTTCCTGGAATTCCCCTCCACTGCTGCCCCCTACCCTCATGCCCAGCCTTAGCCCTCCTCAAAAAGGTCTGGCCCCTGGGAATTGGGGCCTTCATGCTCCATCTTGTACAGACAGGCAGTTGGTCACCCACCTCTGTGGATTAATTTTCTCTGAATAAATTCTGTCTGGCTGTAAATTCATACACTTTCTCCTCTATTCTACAACTCTTTTCCTAACATTTTGGTGCCCTGTGTGAGGAGGCACAAATGCAGAACTTTTCCTAACATCTTATCCCTCTTAAATACAAGTAACTTCATTCCTTTTACACGAGTATGCTAGAAGAAACAATTATATTTGATGTAGTGACATCATTTTTTTCCTCACTTCAGTTGCCATGAAACTGGATGAACTGATTAAGACCAACCAGAACAGTCTGGAGAAAAATCTGAATCAGGATGTTATGACTAATATGAATTCAGAAAAACACTTAATTTAAGTATAAGCCATATTCCAAAACTGAGTATCAAAAAGAGAAACTATTCAGGAATAAAACCTGAAGAATGCAGTATATGTCACAATATGTGTCCCCATTGTGGGCCTGATCAACTGCAAGCTGGAGAGAAATTTTGTGCTACTAAGGTACCTGGGAACACTCTCCAGTTCTGTGAACCTCTTAATCAACAGCACAATATTCAGACCATGGAGCAGGCACTTGAACAAATTGGACAAGGGAAAGTCTTCAAAAGCAAGAATATATTCTGTGAATCTGAGAAGCTTTTTATGGTAGAAACCTGTAATAAGTCAATTGCCACTATTGGCAAGACAACTCAAATAGTACAAGATTTCCATAAGAATTCTAACCTCAGTATACATCAACAAAGTCCCAAAAGAGAGAACGTTTATAAGTATATTGGGCCTGTGGAACCTGTTATTTACCAATCACATGTTAGACTGAATCATAGACCAAATATAGGGAAGAAATCCTATGCATGTAAACCTTGTGGGAAGTCATTCAGTATTAAATTCTGCCATACCCTCCATCACAGCACTCATATAAGTGGAAAACCCTCATGTGTGTAATGATTGTGGAGAAACCACTCACCAGAAGTCAGATCTCATTAGACATCAGAGAATTCACACAGGGTTGAAATCTTATAAATGTAATGACTGTGGGAAGTTCTTTGGCCAGAAGAAACATCTCATAAATCATCAGAGAATTCACACAGGTGAGAAACCTTATGAATGTAATGACTGTGGAAAATCCTTTGGCCAGAAGGCAAACCTCCTAAATCATCAGAGAATTCACACAGGGGAGAAACCTTATGAGTGTAATCATTGTGGAAAAGCTTTTGGCCAGAAATCAACACTCACAAATCATCAGAGAAGTCACACAGGGGAGAAACCTTATGAATGCAATGACTGTGGAAAAACCTTGGGCCAGAAGTCAAACCTCATAAATCATCAGAGAAGTCACACAGGGGATAAGCGTTTATGAGTGCAATGACTATGTAAAACTCTTTGGCCAGAAGCCACACCTCATAAATCATCAGATAATTCACACAGGGGATATGCCTTATGAATGCAATGACTGTGGAAAAGCCTTTGGCCAGAAGGCAAACCTCAGAAAGCATCAGAGAATTCACACAGGGGAGAAAGCTTATGAATGCAATGACTGTGGAAAAACCTTAGGCCAGAATTCAAACCTCAGAAAGCATCAGAGAATTCACACAGAAGACAAGCATTATGAATGCAATGCCTGCGGAAAAAGCTTTGGCCAGAAATCACAACTCAAAATGCATCAGAGAAGTCATACAGGGGAGAAACCTTATGAATGCAATCATTGTGGAAATGCCTTTGCTGAGAAGTCAAAGCTCACAAAGCATCAGACAATTTGTACTGGGGGAAACCTTATGAGTGCAATGACTGTGGAAAAACCTTTGCTGAGAAGTCAAACCTCAGAAAGTATCAGAGCCTTCACACCATGGAGAAAGCTTATAAAGGAAATGACTGTGGAAATGCCTTTGGTCCCATCCTTGCATACCAAGGATAAATCCCACTTGGTCTGGGTGGATGATCTTTCTGATGCATTGTTGGATTCAATTGGCCAGAATTCTGTTGCAGATCTTTGCATGTATGTTCATCAGGGAAGTTGGTCTATAATTGCTTTCTTTGTTGCACTTTTTTCAGGTTTAGGAATGAAGGTGATGCTGGCTTCATAGAAAGAATTTGGGAGAATCGCCTCTCTCTCAATTGTTTTGAATAACTTGAGAAGAATTGCAGTTAGTGCTTTAAATGTCTGTTAGAATTCAGCAGTGAAGCCATCCAGTTCTGGGGTTTTCTTGGCGGCGAGGGTCTTTATTACTGATATCATTTCCATCCGGTTATGTGTGTGTTTACGTTTTCTATATCTTTGTTGCTCAATTTAGGTAGGTTTTATGGATGGAAGGATGGTGGAAAGCCTCTTTGCTGTACTTCATAACTCATAAGATATCAGAGAATCCACACAGGGAATTTTCTACATGACCTTTTTGTGCAAGTTATATCTCATGAAATATTAGAGAATTCACCAAGGGGAGAAATGCATGAATGTAATACATGTGAATAAGCCTTTGTGGTGCAAATCAGACCTCATCAAACATAAAAGAATTCTCATGGGGAGCAATTTTATGAATGTAATGACTCAGAGCCTTTTACCATAATTCAGCCCTCATTGTACATCATCAAATTCATATAGGGAAAAACTCCTTTGAAAGTAAAATCCCTTTAATTAGAAGCCATACCTCATACGACAACAGGGAATTCACGTGGGAGAGAAACCTTATGGGTGTAATGAGTGTTGGAAAGCTCTGCCCAAATCTCTCCTTATATCAGAATGCACAACATATATATCTAATGAATGAAATAAATGTGAGAAAGTCATTTCACATAGGTAATGCCTCATAATCCATCATGGAATTTGAACAAGGGAGAGACCTTAACAATATAATGAATGTGGAAGAGCTTTTCTCCAAAATTCATGTAAGTATTGTGACAAAACCTTTTGCTGGAAATCACATCCTATCCAACAGAGACTCATGTAAAGGAGAAAGCTTATAAATATTATTAGTGTGAAAAGGTTGTTTGTCAGAAGTCAATGGTACATCAGAGAATTGACACAGGTGGTTTCTTAGGAGTATACTGATTGTATAAAAACATTTTCTTTGTTTCAGGCTTGTATAGATACAGAATTCACAAAAGGTGGTACTCTTTGCATGCTGTAAATACGATAAAACCTTTAGCCAGAAATTAGACATCAACAGACTTCAGAGAATTCATAAGGAACAAAAGTCTATGCAATGAATTTGGAAAATGTATTTCTGCTATAAATCAGTCTTCAATTCCCATGAATAGACTCACAAATGAGAAAACATGCATGCATAGAAAAGTTTTGTACCATAAATTATCTCTAGATGGTAAACTAATAACTCACACAAAAGAAAAATCATGAGTGTAATGGAATTGGGAATCGCTTTGCTATAAGGCAGATTTCCAGATAGCTTAGCAAGATTACAGAAAAGTCTCTGAAAATGTAACATGTCTGAAAGATTTGTTGGCATCACAAACTGGAGGATAGCTCAAGTGCATGTGTTTTTGTGACCTGGCATCCAAATTGATATCTCTTTTTCTTTGATGAATTCCTTGTTTATTTATTTAACAGATATAGAGACAAAGGATTCCTGTCCATTGATTTACTACTATATGCCCACAATTGCCATGGTAAGGTCTATGGCAAAAACTGAGTGCTGGGGTCTGTGAATCTGATTCATCACTGATAACATTGAAGACATTGGTTCCTGGTTCTTATGCTGCTATGCATGGAAATGTTTCTCTAATTTCATTTTCAAATAGTTCATTGTTAATATAAAGAAATGCTTCTAATTTTTAAAATTTCATTGAAATAATTTGTGATGAATGTGTCCTAGTCATGCATTATTACAGGGTGTAGTGCAATATTTGCACACATTTATGCAGTAAAAAGTGATCAAGCTAAGCAACTACAGTTTTATTAAGTTTTTAAAGAGTTATTTATTTGAAAGACAGAGTTACAGAGAGAAGTAGCAGCAGAGAGAGAGAGAGGTCTTCCTCTGCTGGTTCACTCCCCAGGTGGCCGCAATGGCCGGAGCTCTGCCAATCTGATGCCAGGAACCAGGAGCTTCTTCCAGATCTCCCACTTGGGTGCAGGGACCCAAGGACTTGGGCCATCTTCTACTGCTTTCCCAGGCCATAGCAGAGAGTTGGATCAGAAGAGGAGCAGCCAGGACTAGAACTGGTACCCACAGGGGATGCTGGTGCTTCAGGCCAGGGCGTTAGCCCACTGTGCCATAATGCTGGCCCCCAAGCAACTACAGTTTCTAATTCTTCTCCATGATTTGAGACTACCAGCTCCTCTCTTTCAGTTCTTTACACAGAACCTAATATGGTTGAATGTAGTCATCTCATTATATTATGGGGCACCAGAAGTTCTTTCTGCCTCTTTGTATTTTGTTACCTATTATCCAATCCCCCTCTATCCCTAGCTGCTTCCCTTCTCAGCCTCTAGTAATCACAGTTCTGTGTTCAGATCCATTATTTTCTTTCACTTCCACATGTGACAAGGACCAGGTGACATTTGTGTTCCTGCTTCTGGCTTATTTCAATTAATTTAATAATATTTTGTTCTTTTTTGTATCTAAATGAAGTTCCCCTGTCCATTTTTTTCATTGATGGACAGCTAGATTGGTTTCAAATCCTGGCTGCAGTGAACTGTGTTATAGTGGCTGTGTTATTGGAAAATTGCTGTATCTTTGATATGCTCTTCTCCTTTCCTGCTAATAAAAGTTCCTTATTATATATAGCCAAGAGCAAGATAACTCTCAAATGGTAGGTCAATTTTTATCTTATTTTAAATTTTTGTTATTTATTTGAAAGAGTTACAATAGAGATAGGGACACAGAGAGGTCCTCCATTAGCTGGTTCGCTCTACAGATGACTACAAAGGCCAGAGTTATGCCATTCTGAAACCTGGAGACAGGAGCTTCCTCTGGGTCTCCCACATGGGTGCATGGGCCCAAGGACTTGGGCCATCTTCTACTGCTATCCCAGGAGATAGCAGAGAGCTGTATTGGAAGAAGAGCAGCTGGAACTAGAACTGGCACCCAAATGGGATGCTGGCCCCTCAGGCGCTGCACAACAGCGCCGGCCCAATTTTTATCCTTTTTAAGGAATGGCCATACTGTTCTGCATAACATCTGTACTAACTTGTGTTTTCACCCACCATATATGACGGTTTTCTTTTCCCATGTGCTCTCTAGCATTTGTTATTTTTTATCAGTTTGGCATCAAGATGATATAGTATTGTTCATGTTTTTGTGTATTTTGAAATCAGTTAATTTGTTTATTAAATCTTTGTTTATTTGAAAAGTGGATTTAGAGAGAGGGGGAAAGACAGAGATAGCTTTCATCTGCTGGCTCACACCCCAGAGAGTTTCAACAGTTGAGCCTGGGGCATGCTGAAGTCAGGAGCTTCATCCAAGTCTCCCACATCAGTGGCAAGGACCCAAGTCCTTCGTCCATCTTCTGCTGGTTTCCCAGGTGTTTAGCAGTGAGCTAAATTGGAAGTGGAGATTCCTAAGCTCAAAGTGGAACTCACATGATATGCTGGCCTCACAGATTGCAGCTTACCCCACTTAGCCACAATGCCAGCCCCTCTATCAATTTAATTCCTCAAAAATAGGTCAGTAATGTTGGCATCTATCTCATTTTGTTTTTTCTCTGTTATTATTCAACTTATTGATGTCTTATTTTTGTTCACATTATTCCTCTCAATTGCTCTACCTGAGGTGAGTAGGGCTGCTGTGTTGCTTGAATGCAGTGTATGCTTTAGATTACTCATTTACTGAGTGCATGTCATTCACATAGCACTTCACCGAAATTCTACTATGTCCCAAATCCTCTTCTAGGCACAGAATTCAGACCACTTTTCTCTTAGGCCTAGATCTTGCCTTTAATATACTATTTGGAATTTAGTAGCTCATGAAATCTGCAGACTGCATAAATGAATGAATATTTTGAGGGCTGTGTTTTTGTGGAGGAACTTCATAGGAGACCGAAGGAATAAAATAAATCTAAAGTATCCACAGCATACAGAATGTATACTATTTTACAAGTCACAGAGAAGAGGAAGAAGAAGGAAAGTAGTGAGACTAGAAAGTTTGTGGCAAGACTAACAGGCACTGGTCAAGAACTTAATAAGCCCATTAGGAAAGCAGTAAGGTTTCTTTGTCTCCCCGTAGACTCTGCTCTCCAGAGGTGAACAGGGTCCTCTAAACCCACTTGCTGCACACACAAACACCTGAGTGTTGTATTCTCCCACAGGTGTTGGAGACTGATATGGTGTTCTGATTTATATTTACATAATGGCTAGTGACATCGGGCATATTCACATGTTTTGACCATTTACATTTCTTCTGAGAAATGTCTATTCAGATCCTTGCCTGTTTCTTCACTGTATTTTTTGGAGTTTTTCCAATTCATGTAAATGTTCTGGAAATCTGTAAACATTCAGAGTTTTAATTTTTCCTGCCATCTGTTCATTGTATCTACACTTTGATGTTTACTTTGTTGTGAAGAAGTATCTTAGTTGGATATACTCAGATGTCTCTGTTTTTATTTTTGTGACTATTGCTATTGGAATCTTACCGAAAAGCTATTGTGTGTTGACAATATTTAGAGTTTCCCTATGTTTACTTGGGTTTGGGTCTTATGATTAGATTTTTCATTCACTGTGAGTTCACTTTCACATAGTGTAAGTGATGTTGGAGTTTATTTTCAGGCTTCTACATTTGGATCATCAAGTTCCTCTGCACCACTTGTGAAAGAGATTCTTCTTTCTCCAGTTCATTTTAGTTCCTTTGTTAAATATGAGTTGCTGGTAGAAATTTGGGTTTATTTCTATGCTACCTAGTTTTTTCCATTGAACTATGTGTCTGTTATTATATCAGTGCTAACACTTCTTCTTTTTGTGTTTTTTTTTTTTTGCAGTTTATTTATTTATTTGAAAGGCAGGGTCACAGAGAGGTAGAGGCAGAGAGAGAGAGAGGTCTTCCATCCACTGGTTTACTCCCCAAATGGCCACAATGGCCGGAGCTCTGTTGATCTGAATCCAAGTGTCAGGAGCTTCTTCCAGGTCTCTATGCAGGTGCAGGGGCCCAAAGACTTTGGCCATTTTCTACTTTTTTCTCAGGCTATAACAGAGAGGTGTATAAGAAGTGGAGCAGCTGGGAAACATACTGGCACCCATATGAGATGCCGGCACTGCAGACGGTGACTTTACCTGCTTTGTCATAGTGCTGACCCCTGTAATATGTCTTAAAATATGGTGTGATGTCTCCAGCTTTTTTTTTCTTTTATAATATTTCTTTAGATGTTAAGCATCTCTCATGTTTCTATATGAATTTTAGCATCATTTTTTCTAGCTCTGAGAACATCGTTGGTATGTTGATTGGAATTGCATTGAATTTGCAAATTGCTTTTGGTAGTATGGACATTTTGATACTATTCTTCCCATTCACAAACACAAGTTTTCTGTGAGACTGTCAAAAAGCCTTGACAATAATTGGACTTTATTACACAAAAATTATCACTTTTTGGGATCATTTAAATCCATATATTTGCACTAATATTTGATAAATAATGAAAGACTTTCTCTGAGCATTTTAGTAGGAGAAATTAAAATATTTATTTTATCAATTTCTTCAAATATTGTTTAGATGTGATATTCAAATATTGTTTAGAGCCATTGTCTGTATTTCCTCTAAATTACGATCTTTCTGCTTTTTGCCTGTTAAACTTGTCCCTTGATTCAACACCCTTTTTTAATGTAATGTAAATGGAAAATGTCATATCATAAGCTAAAAAAAAATGACAAAGAAGGAAAAAGAAGGGAGGGAGGTTGAGTATATAATTATGTTCTCTTAATTTTTTCTATAAACCGTGCTGAATCTTTTAAAAGCTAATGAAAATTAAAACTCTAAATTGGACCATTATGACTAATATTTAAAAGAAGTGATTAAAAACTGTAGATGTCTTCAATTTTGATTATCATTCTTATTTAGAATATCTGAAAGAAATCCGGCTTCTCACTTAAAATATACCAGTGTTTTAGAATTCAGTATTAAATGACTTTGTTTAAAAGTGTTATTTAATCTATTGCTTTAAGTGGTAATACTATGGCCATTGTAAAACAAAATCCTTATCATTTTTCATAAAACAGAAAGGGCCTTTAAAACATCATCACTAAAAATATTAAGAGACCTAAAATATAACATTCTTAAAACCCAAGTGATACCATTCAAAATTTTCAAATATGCAGGGATAGTTCGTGTCAAGTAACTAAATAATTGTGAAGTGTATATATGGAATAGCTTCTATAAATTCTTTTGGCAAGGGCTGGCACTGTGCCATAGTGGGTGAGGCTGCCACCTGCAGTGCTGGTATTCCATAGGGGCATCAGTTCAAGACCTGGCTGCTCCACTTCCTATCCAGCTCTCTGCTACGGCCTGGGAAAGCACTATAAAATGGTCCAAATCCTTGGGCCCCTGCACCTGCATAGGAGACCAGGAAGAGGCTCCTGGCTCCTGCCTTCCAGTCGGCACAGCTCCAGCCATGGAGGCCAACTGTGGAGTGAACCAGTGAATGGAAGACCACTCTCTCTGCCTCTCCTTCTCTCTCTGTGTAATTCTGATTTTCAAATAATATAAATAAATCTTTAAAAAATTCTTTTGGCAAATAGATGAAGCTATTTGTTATACATTTCAAATAAATAGCAAACATACTAGAAAAATATATTGAATAAAATTTAAGCAACTCATAGCTATACACAGAAATTTCTCACCATAACAACATAGCAACCACTAAATTTCCAAACTTAATTTTCCACAACTTAGAATCTTTAACTCCAGAAGGAGTATGAAATTGACAGAACAGTGGCCTATGTATTAGGATACCTAATGCTAATACAGAATTATCCCTGCTACAACTTACCTATGTGACCTTGAACAATTCACTTTACTTCTCTGGGCCTTGGCATTTAGCATCCTCATGTGATAAAGAAGGCTTGGATAAGATCAGTTGTACTCTATCTTGAGACTTCAACGATCTCTCAGTTTCCGAACAGGCACCTTAGGGGAAAGTAAACCTTTAGATCAAAGCTTACATTTTTAAATCTAAATATATTTTAAACTCTTTCTACAACTAGTACAAAACAACACATTCAAATGTGTACCATGCCACTTTTCAATATTTGGGAATAATTAATGCATCATTTTAGAGCATTGTCTTGAGGCCAGTGCTGTGGTGTAGCCAGTAAAGCCACTGCATGCAGTGGGGGCATCCCATATGGAGGCTGGTTCAAGTCCCAGCTGCTCCACTTTCCATCCAGCTGTCTGCTATAGCCTGGGAGAGCAGTAGGAAGTTGGCCCAAGTCCTTGGGCCCCTGAATCTGCATGGGAGACCCTGAAGAGATCCTGGCTCCTGGCTTCAGATTGGCATATCTCTGACCTTTTAGGCCATCTGGGGAGTGAACCAGCAGATGGAGGACCTCTCTCTCTCTCTTCCTCTTGTTCACTATCTGTGTAACTCTGACTTCCAAATAAATAAATAAATCCTTTAAAAAATCAAAAGAATATTGTCTGGCACACAGTGAACACTAAGTACAAGATATTATTAGTAATATTAGATTGAAATGTTGAAATAAACTAGGCAATAAGCCTTAAGATGCAAATTAATACCAAGAAATATAATCTCAAATTTCTGTGTTCAACAAGGTAGTCTCTTTTTCACTACTAACTTTATACTGAATAAGATATTTTGATATTTTGTTAAAAGTAAATTTATCGGAGGCCAGCGCCATGGCTCACTTGGTTAATTCTCCGCCTGTAGTGCGGGTATCCCATATGGGCAAAGGGTTCTAGTCCTGGTTGCTCCTCTTTCAGTCCAGCTTTCTGCTATGGCCCAGGAAGGCAGTGGAGGATGGCCCAAGTGCTTGGGCCCTGCACCCAGATGGGAGACCAGGAGAAAGCACCTGACTCCTGGCTTTGGATGGGCACAGCTCCAACTGTGGCAGCCATTTGGGGAGTGAACCAACGGAAGGAAGACCTTTCTGTCTTTCTCACTGTCTATAACTCTACCTGTCAAATAAAAAAATTATTAGTTTTTCATAAAAACTGCAGTATTGAAAAGGTTCCAAAATCCCTCTAATTCTAAATGTCTGTGACTGCTAACTCATTAGCACATATTGCATTCTTTACATCTGGGTAATCATGACAATTCACTTTTAAATGATTAACAGATCTGCTGTTATATATAAATACATGCTTTTCCAAAAATCATACAATAAGCAGGCTACATACTGTACTTCAAGTAAAATTGCCATATCCAGTCCTACAATTGTAAATAAGACAGTTTCAATTGTTCAGCATTATCAATTATAAATTCCAATAGTGTAGCAATAGTCATAAGAATAAAGGATCCAATGCTGTGGTGTAGCAAGTAAAGCTGTGGCTTGCAGTGCTGACATCCCACATGGGTGCCAGTTCAAGTCCTGGCTACTCAAATTACTATCCATCTTTTTATGCAAGTAAGACTTACTATCCAGCAGTAGAGGATGGCCCAGGCCCTTGGGCTCCTGCACCTGCATAGGAGACCCAAAAGATGCTGCTAGCTCCTGGCTATGGATTGGCACAGCTCCAGCCATTGTGGCCAAATGGGGAGTGAACTAGTGGTTGGAAGACTGCTCTCTCTCTCTCTCTCCTTCTCTGTGTGTGTAACACTGACTTTCAAGGAAAATAAATGAATCTTTTCTAAAAAAAAGGACAAAATAAAAAGGAAGATGAATATTATAAAATTGTTTAATAAATATAAATTTCCAAAGTACAGCTTTTGGATTACAGTAGGTTCCCCTACCCCATAACTTCCCTCCCACCCATAACCCTCCTATTTCCTGCTCCCTCTCATATCCCAGAATATTACAAAATTGTATAAAAGACATTTGTACAGTAAACAAGTTTACTGATTTCTAATGTAATATTTGAATACTTGAAGCAGGAAGGCTAAGTACTTCTTTGCCAAAATAACATGTTTCCTCCAGTGTAAAACCCATTTGCCATCCCAATACACAAAGGGATTTGGGGCAAGAAGGAAAAAAGAAGTCCACACATGCAGAAATTTTAAGCAAAACAAAATAGAGAATGTATTTAGTTTCATGAAAATCACACAAGAATTAATAGTATTCCACTCATTTCCAACAAATATTTTTAAGTTTAATGAATGAATGAATTTTCAGTTACATAGCAGAAAACTTCTACCCTCTCCCATAAAACTGAAAGAGAAACTTTTTAAAAGTAAAAGCTGATGAAAGAATTCTGCAATACATGTTAATGTTAAGTAGCCCAGCAGAGTTTATTTAGAAATACAAACACACACACAGAAAATAAATACATTAAAATCTTACTGAATAGTCCAGTAATAGTTCAGGATCCAATATAGTGTGCAAAAGATTCTGGATTTCCCAGTCACTTTGTATAGGAAATGATGTGCTTTGCTATGTAGCATGTACCTGTAGATTCCTGAACACCTCCACTTTGCTTCTTACCCTGAGTCCTAGCAAATACAGGAACACAGCTGTTGAATCATTCATTTTCTGGATTTGGAAATATCAAAGAATTAATCAGTATAGAAAATTGTACAGCAGAGACCAAATATCCAAGGGAGTTCAGGAAAATCAATTGAACAAGTCAAACTACTATGAATGTATACTGAATGCTCTGTTTTTAATATGTCTTACTTACCTAAAAAGACATGAGGGCTATTGCTCTCTCTCTCTTAATACAACTAAGGAGAAGATATCACCAATGCTCAAGAAAAATTAATAGACAGCAGAGCTAATACAAAATCCCAAAAATCTAAAATAGAAAAACTGGATATACACTCTTTACACACACCCTGAAGTGACAATGAAGTAGAACAAATCTAAAATTAGAAAAACTTCTTTTTTTAAAGATTTATTTATTTATTTGAAAGTCAGAGTTACACAGAGAGAGGCAGAGAAGAGAGAGGGGTCTTCCATTCACTGGTTTACTGCCCAGTTGGCTGCAATGGCCAGAGTTGTGCCAATCCAAAGCCAGGAGCAAGGAGCTTCTTCCAGGTCTCCCACATGGGTGCAGGGGCCCAGGACTTGGGCCATCTTCTACTGCTTTCCCAGGCTATAGCAGAGATCTGGATCCATATGAGATGCCAGCACTGCAAGTGGTGGCTCTACCCACTACGCCACACCGCTGGCCCTAAAAATTCTTGTCAAATTAAGAACATTTAACCTTTGTTTTGGAATGAATTATTAAAATATCTAAACTGGGTGAATACATAATTTCTTTCTTTAGAAATCAGAAGAGAAAAAGAACACTTCAAGGCTACTGTGACACCACACAGAAGGAATGGAGAATCATGACCTCAATTAGCCTAGGGACAGAATAAAAGGGAGGGAAATAGGAACAACAGAATTAAGATGAATAAGCTTTGACAGCTGAGAGAATCTGAATCTAAAGAAAAGACATGCAGTTAACTGAACCAATAGAGATAAGTCTGAGAGGAAAAAAACATTGTTAAGACATATTAATGGGGCCAGAGCTGTGACTTAGTAAAGTAAAAAAAAAATCAAAAATTTGTTTTTAAATTATATAATTAAAAAAGATAAAAAAAAGATGTTCAATCTTAAGTCTCTATAGCATAAGATATACATCAATTTTCCCAGGTTCTATTTGCATTTATTAACAAAGTTACATGGGTATAATCACTACAGTGACTCCAATAAGTCTTTTTATAAAAATTATTTTTTATTTTGACAGGCAGAATGGATAGTGAGAGAGACAGAGAGAAAGGTCTTCCTTTTTCTGTTGGTTTACCCCCCAGTGGCTGCTGCAGCCAGTTTGCTGGACTTGAAGAGGAGCAACTGGGACAGAATCTGGCACTCCCAGCAGGACTAGAACTCGGTGTGCCTGTGCTGCAGGTGGAGGATTAGCCTATTGAGCCATGGCGCCAGCCTCCAATAACTCTTAACCTGAGATGCAACTAAATTTAACAAGGATACTCAATAGGAATTTTAGAAGAATTCAAAAATATGTATCAGAATAAAAATAAATACTTTACTTGGTACATCTCTTTTTAACTATACTATTGTCCAAATTTCCAATTGTCAGATGTACTAAAAAAATCCCAGAAGCAGCAGAGTTGGTCCGACATGATGAGGAATACAATTAAGTTTTTCAGTTACAACTTACCTAGAGAAAATGAGAATTCTCAGATCCGAGATTAAAATAACCAAGAAGGCCCAATAAAAGAAAACTCAATGTCTTCATACACTAACATTTATTACCTCAGATATGTTTAACAAAAAGGTGATTATTCCAGCTATATCCCATTAGGTAACCCAATTTTAGCTGCTAAATCCAATTAAAAAAAAAGCACCTCATGATATATTACTAAAATCATACTGCTATATACCATCCACAATGTCCACTGAACCTTATACCTAATGTTAACAGATCTGATGAAAATCAATAGATAAATGATGTGTCTTAACCAAGTGTGGCAAATGCGTTTTGTTCAAAGTTTTTCCAAAAATCCTGAGTCTCAGTTTGCCTTCACCTTGAAAAGACACTTTTGAGGTTTACAAATCAGTCTAGCTTCTTCGGGCCTCCCTCCAATGAAAGGGGCTAAAATCCATCAAAATAAACTCTAGGCACTGTCCTTGTGCTCCCAGTGACTTTTTCACTCTAGGGGCTCACAAACCTTCTAAATTCTTTAGATCACCTGTGATGTCCATTAGTTCTCAAAGACTATGATGCAAGTAATTTCCCCTCTTGGAACCTTGTTATTAACTGTGCTGTATGAGAAATGAAGTCTCCTACACACCTTGTGCTTACGATTCTCCAAACCATGTTGCCTGCTAGGACTTTGGCCATGAATATAGGACAGCAATACCTGAACATGATTACTGAGATCTCCTTAATAAAGGATAGACTGGGGCCAGCACTGTGGTGCAGTGGTGTAATCCTTTACCTGCAGTGCTGGCACCCCATATGAGCACCAGTTCTAGTCCCCATTTCTCCTTTTCCCATCCAGCTCTCTGCAATAGCCTGGGAAAGCAGTAGAAGCTGTTCCAAGTGCTTTGGTCCCTGCCAAAATATGGGAGACCTGGAAGCTCCTAGCTCAGATTGGCCCAGCTGCAGACATTGCAGTCATTAGGGGAGTAAATGAGCATATGGAAGACCTTTCTCTCTGTCTCTTCCTCTCACTGTCTGTAAGTACACCTGTCAAATACATAAATAAATTCTTTATATATATATTTACATTTATTCATATATATTTATGTATATAAATATATTCATATATAAAATATAATTTAGCATATAATATATTATATATGTTAATTAAAAACAGATAATATTATATAATTTATTATAAGTATTATATATAATATATATTTTTTAATAACTATTTTAACAAAATTTATCAGAACCCATCTAATCCAAACCTAGGACAATTGGAAGACATTGTACTTGGCCCACCCATAATCAAAATGGATTCTAAATCCTTCAACTGCAAGGAGAGTATCATAGACATTAATGCTCCAAATGGATCCAGTTCCCTGCTAATGTGTCTGGAAAAGCAGCACAGGGTGACTCAAATATTGGGGCTCCTGCACCCTTGTGAGAGACCTGGAAGAAGCCCCTGGCTCCTGATATCAGTCTGTCCTAGCCACAGTCATTGCAGCCATTTGAGGAGTGAACAAACCAGGAGGAAGATCCATCTCTCCCACTCTCTCTTTCTAGTGCTGCCTTTCAAATTCATAAATAGATCTTTAAGAAAATAGATCACTTCAATAAATTTGCCATTGCTCAGTCATGATGACTTTTACTACCTTCAGTTCTTTTTCAAAAGATTTATTTATTGGAAAGGCAGATAGAGGAGCTGGTGGTTGTGGTGCAGTGGACAAAGCTGCTATCTGTTACATTGCCATCCTCTCCGTGCACCAGTTGAAGTACCAGCTATTCCATATTTGATCCAGCTCCTTACCAATGGACTGAAAAAGCAGGGGAAGATGGCCCAAGTGCCTGGGATGCTGCCACACACATCAGAGGAAAAGCTCCTGGCTTCAACCTGGCCACACTCTGGCTATTAAAGTCATCTCAAAAATGAATTAGGTGGTGGAAGATTTCTGTCTATCCCTCTCTCTGTAACTCTTTCAAATAAGTAATTAAATATTTTAATATGATTAAAAAAAAGGCAGAGAGACACATAGATAAAGAAAGAAGGAAAGAGAAGCAGAGAGATATCCCATCTGCTGGTTCACTTTCTATATGGCTACAACTGTGCAAGACCAGGTTTCAAGTCCCCATTGAGGTTACAGTTCTCCAAATTAGATGACAAGAAGGAAAGAATTTGAGCTATTATCCATTGCTTCCTAGGGGTATTAACATGAAATTGGTTTGGAAGTGGAGTACCCAAAAATCAGATTAGCACTGCAATATAGGATGTGGGCATCTGTTGTGACTGCTAACAAATTGGAAATCCTAGAGGAAAAATCAACAGATTCCTGGACATACACAATATACCAAAATTGAGTCATGAAGACACATAGAAAA
The DNA here is from genome assembly GCF_051225735.1 of Oryctolagus cuniculus. NCBI lineage: Eukaryota > Metazoa > Chordata > Mammalia > Lagomorpha > Leporidae > Oryctolagus > Oryctolagus cuniculus. The sequence goes on from NC_142879.1 coordinate 84,841,253, forward strand.
GCTAAACAAATCAAAAACCAAGACAGAGATTGGATGAGTAATAAAGACCCTCCCAACAAGGAAAAGTCCAGGATCAGACAGCCTCACTATTGAATTCTACAGGACTTTTAAAGAACTAATGCTTCTCAAACTATTCAACACAATTGAAAGAGAGACAATCCTCTCAAACTCCTTCGATTAATCCTGCATCACCCTAATTCTTAAACTAGAAAAAGATACAGTGGATAGAGAGTACTATAGAAAAATATCCCTGATGGGGGCCAGTGCCATAGCACACTGGGTTGATCCTCCACCCATGGAGACGGCATCCCATATGGGTGCCAGTTCTGGTCCCGGTTGCTCCTCTTCCAGTCCAGCTTTCTGCTCTGCACTGGGAGGGCAGTGGAGGATGGCCCAAGTGCCTGGGTCCCTGCACCCACTTGGGTGACCAGGGAGATGCTCCTAACTCTGGCTTCCGATTGGACCAGCACCACCTGTTGTGCCATATGGAGAATAAACAAGCAGATAAAATACTTATGTCTCTCTGCCACTGCCTCTCCCTATAATTAACTCCACCTTTCAAATAAATAATTCTTTTGAAAAAGTCAACAAACAATAAAGGCTGGTGGAGAGGGAGAGAAAAAGTTACCCTAACCCACTGTTGGTGGGAATGAAGCCATTATGGAAGGCAGTATCAAAGTTCCTCAGAAATCTGAAAACAAACATACCATATGATCCTGCCATCTGACTCCTAGGAATTTATCCACATGAAATGAAATAGAATATGCATAGGCATGAGTTATCTGTACCCTCATGTTTATTACAGCTCAATTCATAATAGCTAACATGGAATCAACCCAGAAGTCCATCAACTGGTGACTGGAAAAAGAATATGAGCTATATATACAGTGTAAAATACTATTCAGCCATAATTGTGAATGAAATCCCATCTTCTGTAACTAAATGGATGAACTGGAAACAAGTATGCTTCATGAAAGAAGCCAGCCCCCAAAAGACAAATACCATATGTTTTCTCTGACTCGTGGTAATTAAGATATAGACAACAAAAAGTAGTATATGAGTTAAATTGATATTTTGAGATTTGAGTATTGTTCATAGCACTTTTCTGAACCCTTTGATAGAGTATACAACATATACTCATTGATATTTCTGCTACTACTTGCTGAATTCTTTATTTTGTAGAGGGTTAAAGCTTGTGATTCTAAAATAAAATCAAAGCATGCAGCTGTCAAAATTAAAAGAAAATAAAACGAGAAGGAGGGAGTTGGAAATATGAGACCAAGGGAAGTTAGGGTAGGATGTTATCAGTTAGCTCTTCAATCTGTATATATAAATTACATGAAGTTTGTTCACTTAATATGCATTTAAAAATATAAACTTAACACTGGAAGAAAAAGACCTGAGATCAGTGTTTTCTGGATCACCATTAAAAAATTTAGTCTTCATTTATGTCTGATCATATTTAATTTCTTATTTATTTATTTTATAAGAAAATTAACATCACCATTCCTAACAAGTCCATCCTGCTTCATCCATGTCTATCAGTTCCCACTATGCTAATAATTTCTCATGAACTTAAATCCATATCATCTTAAAGTGATGTAATGTGGGGCAGGCGCTGTGGCATAGCAGATAAAGTTGCTTCCTGCAATGCTGGCAAGCCATGTGGGTGCCAGTTCAAGACGTGGCTGCTCCACTTCTGAACCATCTCTCTGCTATGGCCTTGGAAAGCAGTAGAAGGTGGCCCAAGTCCTTGGGGCCTTGCACACATGAGAGATCTGGAAGTAGATCCTGGCTTCAGATCGACACAGACCACCCTTTGCGGCCAACTGGGAGTAAACCAGCAGATGGAAGACCTCTCTGTTTCTGTCTGTCTCTCTCTCTCTCTACCTCTCCCCTATTTGTGCAACTCTTTCAAATAAATAAATCTTTAAGAAAAAAGCCTGAATCATGTCATTATTTATGTGTTTTAGAGGCTTTGCAGATGTTGATTACATGTGCCATGAAAACCCATCAAAATACAAATCCTATAAGAGGCAACTCCATGTGCACTAAACTGATAAAATCCAGTGTGTGTTGAGAAAAACACACTAGCAATACATTTCAAAAAGCTGTGAAATATTATAAGTGGCTGTCAAAAGCTAAAAATCTGACAATGACTCATTATGTCATTTATTTATACATAATGCTGAGAAAATCAGAAGTATTTGTTAAAACTGCTGAAATGCACTAGATTTATAATTTTTAAATGCATCTTTCCTAGATGTAATGCAGTGCTGTGCCATTTTAGAGTATCAGAAATTTAAAATGCTGGACTTGTGCTGGGGTGGAGCAGGTTAACTCCCTGGCCTGAAGCACCAGCATCCCATATGGGGGCCGGTTCAATACTCAGCTGCTCCACTTCTGATCCTGCTCTCTGCTATGGACTGGGAAAGTAGTAGAAGGTGGCCCAAGTTCTTGGGCCCCTGTACCCATCTGGGAGACCTGGAACTAGCTCCTGGCTCCTGGCTTCGGATCAGCACAGCTCTGGCAGTTGCAATCAATTAGGGAGTGAACATCAGATGGAAGACCTCTCTCTTTCTCTCTGGCTCTCCTCTCTGTCTGTACTCGACTTGTAAATAAATAAATAAATGAATCTTTAAAACAATTAAGAAATTTAAAATGTGAAAGGTTTTTAAAAATGTATTTCTTTATTGTGAGGCAGAGTTACAGATATAGAGAGGAAGAGAAAGAGAGGTCTGCTATCCACTGGTTCACCCCTAAGTGGCCAGAATGGCTGGAGCTGGGCCGTTTGGAAGCCAGGTGCCAGAAGCCAGGAGTCAGCAGCTTCCTCCAGGTCTCTCACATGGGTGCAGGGGCCCAAGCACTCAGGGCATATTCCACAGCTTTCCTAGGCCATTAGTAAAGAGCTGGATTGGAAGTGCAGGAGCAGGGACTCAAACTGGTGCCCATGTGGGATGCTGGTGCTGCAGGTGGATGCTTAATCTACTATGCCACAGAGTGGGCCCAGGGAAAGGTTTTAGGAAGACATCTTTCATGTAGACTAGGCTGCAATATTGCAAGGTAAGGTTTAGCTTTTATTCCCACACATCAGTATTCATCTTTTAGCAACTATAAATACTGAATATCATACATATAGACATAAATATAGGTAACTGCAGATTTTGTTGTCATTCTTTCTAATTCTCTTTTTAATGTCTGCTAATAGGCCATCTTATGGATTATTATATTGATGTTACCTATACACAACCATCAGGCATTTCCCCTGTTGAATGTGTTTATGTGTACAGGTAGTTTTGTTTGTGTGTACATGAATGCACATTTGATGGCGATAGCACTGACAGTAATACTGTGAGAATTCCTAACGCTGATTTCAAACTTTCTGTCCTCCGCAGAGATGGCTGTCATTGAAGTAGACCACAGGGCCCCTTTTGCTGTTGTGAACTGAAATGTGCCTCCCTAAAACTCAAACACTGAAGTGCTAATCACCAACATGACTTTACCTGAAGAAAGTAGTTTTAAGCAGATGAAATGATAGATGTGTCTGTCACATCGGAGAAAGGCTTCTGGAAGAATCGAGCCTATTTAAGCCCCTTGATCCACATTTTCAACCTCTACAACTATGATGTAAATCATATTCTCTGTGGTATTTTCTTAGCAAATTAATATATCCTCATTTCTGCCAGCATTTTCTGCTGTCATCTAGAAGGTCCTCGTGATTAGCAGAGAAATATAGAAACTAATAACTATGATTTTTGATTACCAATTATCTACTAACACAAAAAAGATATCCCAGAAGCAACCTACTACCATCCTCCAGGACCCAGAAAAAAAAAAAAAAGGAATGAGTCAAGATGCAGGGCAGTAGAAAAAAGTGAATAATGAAAGATCACAGCAGAAGTAAATAAGGAAGGGTTTGGTTCTGTGGTGTAGTGGGTTAAAGCCTTGACCTGCTGTGCATGCATCCCATATGTTGCTGCTAGGAGACCAGGTGCTCCACTTCCAATCCAGCTCCCTACTAATGCACCTCGGAAATTGGTGGAAGATGGACCATGTTCTACGGTGCTGGCACCCACATGAGAGACTTGGAAGAAGCAAATGGCCTTTCCAATAAATAAATAAATCTTAAAAAAAAATAGAAGCAGTGTTAGCACTATTGGAAAACAGACACATAGTTCAATGGAAAAGAATAGGCAGCTGAAATTTACCGACTTTTCTACAGGCAACTCCTATTTAACAAAGGAAAGAAAACAAACAGGAAAAAGAAGAATCCCTTTAGCAAATGGTTTAAAGGAAAGTGATTATCCATATGTATAAGCCTGAAAATATACCCAACACCTCATACAATATGTAAAAGCAACTCATGGTGAATTAAAAGTCTAAATATAAAACCAAAAACTAAGTAAACATATGAGAAACTGTAAAACATTAGCAGAGACAACAGTTTGCGTAAGATTCCAAAAGCACCAGTAAAAAAAAATAAAATATAGAAATTTGAGCATATCAAATTAAGATACATCTTCACAACAAAGTATTCAACAGAGTGAAGATACAATGGACAGAATGGCAGGAAACATTGAAAACTCTGACTATGACAAAAGATTGATAGCCAGAACATACATATATAGAACTGGAAAATCTCCAAATAAGAAGCAAAATGTACAGCTAAGAAATGGGCAATGATCAGAATAGATGTTTCTCAGAAGAAGAAATCTCAATGGTCAAGACATATATGAACATGCCCAATATCACTAGCCATTAGGGAAATGTAAATCAAAACCAATAGCAGACTCCATCTGTGGGAGAAGACAATGCTTGGGTTTTCATTTGTGCAACAAGTGGGTTTAGAGGACCCTGTTCACCATAAGAGGGCAGAGTCTACATGGAAGTAAGGAAACCTTAATGTTTTCCTAATGGGCTTGTTAAATTCTTGACCAGTGCCTATTACCTTTGCCACAAACTTTCCAGTCTCACTACTTTCCTGCTTCTTCCTCTTCGCTGTGGCTTGCAAAAACAGTATACCTTCTATATACGGAGGATACTTTTGTTTTGTTTTATTCCTTCTGTCTCATGATGTTCCTCTAAGAAATCACAACCCTCCAAGTATTCATTCATTTATGCAGTCTGCAGTTTTCATGGGCTACTACATGGCAAAGTACTAGGTTAAAGGAAATGTATAGGTCAGGAACTGAGCAAAGTTCACAATGATGAAGCCATTGGGGAAATGAACCTGATGGAAGACATCTCTCTCTCTCTCTCTCTCTCTCTCTCTCTCTCTGCCTCTCCTTCTCTCTCTGTGTAGCTCTGATTTTCAAATAAATAAATAAATCTTTAAAAACTAACTAAATAAATATACTAATAACCTGGTGGCAACACCTTTCTATCAGAACATGTGAAGCACTCAAACACAGTTTGTCCCAGAAAGTCAGCCATAGTTTTCAAGGGCACGTCTTCTACTCCATTTGTGGACACCTCTGTGTGGCGTAAGGGGCACTTATTTCTTCCCTTCTTCTTTCTTACCACTCTCACAGTTATAACTTCTATCGATGCTTCCACAGACCAGTCTCTATGAAATTGTAGAACTAATATCCTCCCATGTCAAAAATGTCATGGGTTTAAACACAGAACCCAAAATAAGACAAGTAACTGACCTTCTTATTTACACAGTGTGGAAAGTAAGATTCTCAGTGGATCACTGGGTAACTGTAAAGTACTGGGCAGAGAAAAACTGTAACTTATCTGTATTTATGATGCTGTAATTCTCCACTTTATGCATACTCAGATTAAATGAGCTCCCGTTAGTGGGCAGCACTGTTGCTTAGTGGGTAAAGCTACTGCCTGCAGTGTCAGCATCCTATATGGGTGCCGGTTGGGATCCTGGCTGCTGCACTTCCCATCCAGCTCTCTGCTGTGGCCTGGGAAAACAGTAGAAGATGGCCCAAATCCCTCATCTCCTGCACCCACCTATGAGACCTGGACAAAGCTCCTGGCTTATGGTTTTGGATCCAAACAGCTCCAGCCATTGATCTCTGTTTCTGCCACTCTGTAACTCTGCCTTTCAATTAAATAAATAATTATTTCAAAAAGCAGCTTCATCCCAGAAGAAGCTCCTGGCTACAGGCTTCAGACTGGCACAGCTCCAGCTGTTGCTGCCAATTGGGGAGTGAACCATCGGACGGAAGACGTCTCTCTCTCTCTCTCTCTGTCTCTCTCCTCTCTCTGTGTAACTCTTTCAAATTAATAAATAAATCTTTAAAAATGTAGCTCCAGTTATTGACAACACAGTAGACTTGCATTAATTTTAGTTCCCTTCTCACTTTGCAAAGGGATCAGTGGCAGGTCAAAACAGTTGACAGCCTTGCTAACAGGAGAAGAGATAGCTGAAGACAGAATATGAAAAGCAGCCAAATACATCATCAAAGAAAGAGAAGTGGACCCCATCCAACACAAACCTTTAAAAGTGGATGCTCACAATTAACGAGTGAAACAGCTGCCCACTGAAATCTTGTCTAGGGAGGGAAGATATCCTAAGTTCTGCTTCTGTAAACTCCAGTCATAAATCTGTCCTAATAAATCTGTCCCTGGCATCTCTTTTACAAACATACTGGACCCACTGACCATTGGAAATTGTGGTCCTAAGTCATGTAGGCTGCCATTTAAACCCACCAATGCTGTAACAGCTAAGAAACTTGAATTTGATGCTGAGTTCTCAGGAAATCATTCCAGCTGTGCCTAGGGCCATTAATAGAAACTCCTTGGATCCTCCACTGTCTCTGTGCCTGTTTGAAAGAAGGGAGTTTTCCCACCCCAGGTTTCTGGAACAGCTTCAAATTCCACATTGGAAAAATCTGATAATTAATACTTGAGAGGGATCAATGCACAAAGCAGCTATTCACGCTTCACACTGCTCCCCACCAGGAAGATGAGGTGCAGGATGAGAGCAGTGGGGCAGATCCTTGTCAGATCCTCCTTCCCACCCCTCTGCTGCCCCAGGCTCCCTGCTGAAGACCATCCAGCCCCACCCTGCAGGAACCAGCCCAGGAAACATCAAGAGACCAGGCCAGACCGCATTCTGAAAACACCCACAGTGGGAACCCAGCTTATTTAACTGTAGAGAGTGGGAGTCTTTCTGCCTTTCTTCCCTGCATATGCAGGTTCCCAGAACGCTGCCCTCTCTCTCCTGTAACCACTAAATAAAGCACATTAGGGACAGTTTGGATGAGGTTCTGCAGGAGAGAGTCCAGGCACTGGGAGCCTGAGAAGCAGAGGTGGGAGACAGAACAGCCCAGGTCCCAGCCCTGACCTCAGGGGAAATTGCCAGGATGACTGGTGCCCTGGCACCCACCCTTCTCCCACACATGTCCCCACCCCTTACTGCATGTCAAATCTGCAGCAGAAAGTCCCTGGAGCAGGTACGCTTTCTTCCAGAAACATGGGGAGTGAAGCGGGCAGTGTGGGGAAGAGAGTCCCTGGTACATGGGACCCACAGGCAGAAGATGAAGAGGGAAGAAGCAGCAGGAGGCAGGCTCGGGTGAACACTTGGAAACTGCCTGGGATTGCACGTGCAGAGCAGGAGTTGCAATAAATGCCAGAGAAGGAGCAGCACAGCCCCTAGGGCTGACCCTGATCAGGGAATGAACTCCCTCTGGTCCAACTCAGACCCCCAGGGACTGGCTGTTAGCAGGCACATGGGCACAGGCATTTGGAAGGCAGAATAGGTTGGAGCTCCTGGGAACTCTGGGAAATGGAGTCCAGGCTGCAGCATTCATAGAGACACCAGCTGGCCCTCCCCAAAGGCTGCAGTCGGGGGTGGGTGCCCACAACCAGAGGGCCTTTGCTTTTGTTAAATCCCTCCTTCCTTTCCTTCCCAACCCAAAATCTCAGGGATCAGTTGCTATTCTTCCTTTCCTGAATCAAATCTGAAAGAGTGACACTCACTGCTGCTAACTGACCCCAAATCCTGGCTCCCTCATAACCTCTGTCTCTTCCAGAAAAATCTTATTTACTACTTTGGCCCTAGAAATCATAAATGACTATGATAGAATGTAACTTTTAACAGAGGTGTGGAAGGCATGGGTTAATATCCAGTTTTGAGAATACAATTTTCATTTGTATTTTATTGATGTTTATAGTTCTTTTAAGATTTATTGATTTATTTGGAAGTCAGAGTTACAGAGAAGGAGAGGCAGAGACAGAGAGAGAGAGAGAGGTGTTTTCCATCGGCTGGTTCACTCCCCAATTGGCAGCAGCACCACAGCACCGACTCCTTATAGTTCTTTTCAAATCATTTTACACTGTCTTTTTATTCATCTAGTACAGAGACAGAAGAATGGACACAGAGCTAACATAGCTGAGTATTCAAGGAGACAGGTTAAGGGGTTAAATGCCTCATATCATATCATTTATACCTTAGATTAATTCTGGGGACAGTATTATCTGGAGTTTACAAAGTAGAAACTGAATGGAAAGAGCTTAGAAAAATACGGTGTTTTTTAATATCATTAAAAAGGCCAATCAAGGGGCCAGCACTGTGAAATAGCAGGTAAAGCTACTGCCAGCATGGACATTCCATATGGGTGGAGGTTGAGCCCGGCTACTCTGCTTTCAATCCAACTCTCTGCTATGGCCAGGGAAAGCAGTGGAAGATGGCCCAAGTCCTTGGGCAGCTGCACCTGTGTGAGAGACCCAGAAGAAGCTCCTGGCTGCTGGCATTGGAGCTGTACAGCTCCAGCCATTGTAACCAATTGGTGGGTGAACCAAAAGATGGAAGATGTCTCTCTCTCTCTCTCTCTCCCTTTCTACTCTGTGTAACTCTGACTTTCAAATAAATAAATAAATCTTTTTTAGAGAGCCAATCAACATATAACACTAGCATAAAAATCTTTCTTTTGTCTTGGGTCTCAGTTTTTAAAATCTGATTTCTCAAAGGGAAAAAATGTGAGAGAGATGAAGTATACCGACAAAAATAATTTACTGTAATTATTTACTGTAATTATTTACTGTAATGATGTACTGTAATTTACTGTAATAATTTGCTGTAAAGAACCATATAGGATTATAACTTGTCTAGAAAACAAAGGAGATTCAAAGTTGCTATTATTTCATGGTTATTTGTTCTTATTTTTAATATCAAGATAGTATATAAATATTATGCACTCCTAGGTATTTGTGTGTTGTTTGATATGTTTTATTTTTAATCAGAAATTCAAAGAGATAACTGGGTAACATGGAGTTCTGTGTTTCTGATTACTTCTCTCAATTAGAGATCATGGGATTAGAGGTGGTGCTAGATTAAGAATGCTTCAATCTTTATCCACTGGCTTCACACCAGCATTTACTATGTTAAACAATATTCTTGGGGTAGATGGCTCTTTCTTGCCAGACTGTAGACTTCATGGGGTCTAGAAACATATTTGCTTTGACACTAAAACTCAGCATCTTGACAGTCAGTCTTTTAGTTGAATAAATACATGATATACAAAATAAATATTTCTGCCCCTCAAGAACTGCCTAAGAGAGAAGAAAATAGAAATCAATTTGATGATTCTCAGTATTAGGTGAATATATAATTTGTCGTTCTGACATAAGCTTGGTCATAAAAAGGGAATATGAATAATTACACACAGTTGAAGTGTATGAACACCTAGGGCCAAGCGGGATAAATGTTCACCCTAGCTATGTATGGCACTCCATGTCAATAGGAGAGGAAGGAGGAAGAGGGGAGGGAGTGTAGGTGGGGAGGTGGTTACGGAGGGAAGAATCACCATGCTCATTACTTAGCAGCAAAGAGGGAATCTGTGATCATTTGTTGCTTAAGAAACGGTGATAGGCATTATTTAATTATAATGCAGGCATCAGTGTTCTCCTGTCTCTGAAATTGGAAGTCTATAACTCAGAATTCCTTGCTGTTTCATCAAAAACAATTCAAAACAAAAACCTAATTAAGCATAAGAGGAAGTTACGCATTAGAAGTCTATTCTAATCTCTAGGAGGTTCAGGGGTTGGAAAATTCATCCAAAATCTTGCTGAAAAATGTCCCATACATTTTCCATGACCACTATCCATAAGCATAAGCTCTTTAAAAAAAGATTTATTTATTTGAAAGTCAGAGTTACACAGAGAGAGGAGAGGCACAGAGAGAGAGAGAGAGAGAGAGAGAGAGAGAATCTTCCATCTGCTGGTTTACTCCCCAATTGGATGCAATGGCCAGAGCTGAGCTGATCCAAAGCCAGGAGCTAGGAGTTTCTTCCAGGTCTCCCATGAGGGTTCAGGGGTGCAAAGACGTGGGTCATCTTATATTGCTTTCTCAGGCCATAGCACAGCTGGATCATAAGAGGAGCAGCTGGGACTTGAACCAGTGACCATATGGGATGCTGGCACTGCAGGAGGCAGCCTTACCTGCTACACCACAGCACCAGCCCCCATAAGCCCTATCTTCTGCAGAACCAGCACCCCAGACACCAGCCACCACATGGCATCCCATGGCACACTCACCCCTGGCAATGTTCTGCAGCTCCTGCTCCTCTCCACTTTCACTGCAAGAATCTGCAACTCCTTGTTTTCATGCAAGTAATTCTGATTCAGATGATGCCCCTGACACAATTGGCTGGCAAGTGCCATGGCATGTGTCTATGACCTAGCTAAATGCACAGCTGGAACATTTTAAACTTTTCACTGCCATGGTGAGACACGGACTCCATCTAATAAAGTAGGGGATTTTTCAGGGAGTCTAGAGAATCAAATATGACAAAATGACAAATCTTAACCAGAGAGTCCCGTGGTACAGATGAAGAGAACCCAAAATGTATTTTTCTATCTTTTCTTTTCTGAGTTAAGTGCCTAAAAACAAAGCCAATGAGGGTTAAACAGACCCATTCTGAAAATTCCTTAACATCTTCATTTTCATCCAAATTAATATATTGCTTGAAGAAAATAAATTTTACATAAATGAAAATGCAGTACCACAGACAAGTGTACAGAACATAGGCCCTCAGTTAGCTTCAAACCATCTGGGTCCATTCATGTGTTCTTCCAGAACCCAAGCTGCAGTACAATAGAACCACAGCCTCTGACATTCCTCCTCCACCCCGATGGATCTTGGGTTTTCCTCCCACCTCCCCTCTCCTGTGAATACATCAGTAGCAGAACAAATGGAATCCAAATATACGATGATGTTATTTAACATGGAATAAACATAGTGTTTTAGTCAGTACAATCCTCAATACTACACTAATATTTCGGAGTTCACTGATTATGAAAGTAAGTATAAGAAATCTCTTCCTAAGTAATCATAACATCGAGAGCTGAATGTAGACTTTCAAATTGAAAGAAAGAGAGAATAGTGTAGAGATGTGTATCTCTATAATAGAGATTTACCGCTGTAATTTATAGACAGTACACCATGTTTGTATTTTTTTTTTGGCAGTCTGGCATAGTTTATTATATCCAGCTTGTCACTTTGGAAATTTTATGATTAGACACTAATATACAACAAATTTTGAATCCTTACAGATAATATAGAGCACCCTAGGTCCTCCCAAGGGCAGAAAACTGACCAAGAGCTCATATACTGGCTGCAACTGCAAGAAGCAGATGAAGATATCATCAGAAAGATACATATTCCTGCAGTGTGGCTGCTGAGCAGTTCTGCCCTTATTTATCTCATCTCTGTTTCAGATCATTAAAGAAAGTTGATGCTTTATGAAATTTCTAAAGATTTCACTAATGAGAATCTAAAATATCTTCACTATGCTAAGAGCCTCAGAACAGCCCAAAGACTTGGGCCATCTTCTACTGCTTTCCCAGGCCATAGCAGAGAGCTGGATCAGAAGAGGAGCAGCCGGGACTAGAGCCGGAGCCCATATGGGATGCTGACACTTCAGGACAGTGCTTTAACCCACTGTGCCACAGCACTGGCCACAATGTAGTATTTCTAATAGAAGAGTTGGTTAAGTCATTAACTCCTCTAAAATACAAGTTAAGTATTAGTTTTGAAACTCTGATTCATTCATGAGAAAAACAAAAGGTTAATTTTCACTCTTTGCTTCTGGGTATGTAAATTTTCTTCTAAGAAATTAATCATGACTTTTACATCTCAGACCCTATTATGAGTAAGTAGAGAATATTGTGGGGTCATACGCTCATTCTATCAAAGGAACATTTCTCCAATTAAAGAAAACATTATGGGCATCCCATATGGGCACTGGTTGGAGTCCTTGCTGCTCCACTTCTAATGCAGCTCCTTGCTATGGCCTGGGAAAGCAGTAGAAAATGGCCCAAGTGCTTGGGCTCATGCACATGCATGGGAGACCTTGAAGCTCCTGGCTCTTGGCTTCGGATGAGCCCAGCTCCAGCTGTTGCAGCCAACTGGAAAGTGAACCAGCAGATGGAAGACTTCTCTCTCTCTATGCAACTCTGCCTTTCAAATAAATAAATCAATCTTTGGGAAAAAAAAGATGTCCAAGTCTTACATCAGAGTACTGGGGTTCAGTGCCTAGCTCTGGTTCCTAACTCCAGCTTCATGCAAATACTGATCCTATAAGGCAGCACTGATGGCTCAAGTATTCAGGTTTCTGCCCACACATGGGAGATTAAGAATGAGTTCATGGGCTGGCGCAATGGCTCACTTGGTAAATCCTCTGCCTGCAGCACCAGCATTCCATTTGTGTGCCGTGTTCTAGTCCTGGTTATTCTTCTTCCAGTCCAGCTCTCTGCTGTGGCATGGGAGGGCAGTGGAGGATGGCCCAAGTGCTTGGGCTCCTGCACCTTCATGGAAAACCAGGAAGAAGCACCTGGCTCCGGGCTTTGAATTGGCATAATGCCAGCTGTAGTGGCCATTTGGGGAATGAACCAGCAGATGGAAGGCCTTTCTTTCTGTTTCTCTCACTGTCTTTATCTCTACCTGTCAAATAATCAAAAAAATTGAGTTCACACTCCTGGCTTCAGCCTGACCCAGTTCTGGCTGTTGCAGGCATTTTGGGGAGTAAAGCAGAGAATCAGAGTGCATTTTCATTCTCTCTCCCTCTGCCTCCTAATTAAGTAAAAAAAAAATTAAAGACACTCAAACTGGACTAAAGGAAATAATATAGGTAAGTGTCCCACTTCTTTCATATGACCAACAACTAGGTACTAAAAGTTTTCAGTTTTTCCACTCACCACATCCTTTGCCCATGGCATTTAATTTCCTAGGTTTTAATTTTTCTTTTCCCTAGGTAAAATGTGACCACTTGGTGCCAGTGCTGTAGCATGAGGTAAGACACTGCCTGCAATGTGGGTATCCCATATGGGTGCTAGCTGAGTCCCAGCAGCTCCCCTTCCAATCCGGCTTCCTGCTAATGGTCCCAGAAAAGCAACAGAAGATAACTGGGGCCCTGCCACCCAATGGGACACCCAGATGAAGTTCCTGTCTTCAGTCTGGCCCAGCCCAGGCCACTGCAGCCACCTGAGGAGTACACCAGCAGATAGATAATCTGTCTCTTCCACTCTGCTACATTTTCAAATATATGCATCAATCTTCCTTTAAAAAATAAAAACGAAAACCATTTAAGCTTTCAAAGGTATACAAGAAAGAAGTATACAGCACTGATAAATTCAGGACCTAAACCATCTTCATGAGTGAAAAAAGCAAAGCAAAGAGCAATATACAGAATGATACTGAGTGGGTTTTCAAAAGCATATATTTTGATCCCTAAATTTCTAAACCATGAACATGATTATTACATAAATATATTTATATATTTTTAAGAATTGTTTTATTTACTTGAGAAAGGTCTTCCATCTGTGGCTTCACACCCCAACTTACTGAAAACCTGGGGCTGGGCCAGGGCAAAGCCAGGAGTAGGGGCCAATGCTATGGCACAGCAGATTTACAACCTTAGCTTGAAGCACTGGCTCCCATAAGGGTGCTGGTGAAAGACGGGGCTGCTCCACTTCTGATCAAGCTTACAGCTTATGGTCTGGGAAAGCAGTAGGAGATGGCCCAAGTCCTTGGGCCCCTGCACCTAAGTGGGAGACCTGGAAGAAGCTCCTGGTTCCTGGCTTCAGATCAGCACAGCTCCAGCCATTGCAACCAGTTGGGGGTAAACCATCAGATGGAAGACCTCTCTCTCTCTCTCTCTCTCTCTCTCTGTGTGTGTGTGTGTGTCTGTAACTCTTTCAAATAAATAAACAAATCTTTAAAAAAAAAAGCCAGGAGTCAGGGAAATTTCATCCAGGTCCCTCGCTTGGGTGCAGGACCCAAGGATTTGTACCATATTCTGCTGCTTTCCCAGGTATGTTAGCAGGGAGCTGGATCAGAAGTAGAACATGCAATTGGTGCCCATAGAGGATGCTAGTGCTGCAGCTGTTGGTATAACCCATTTTTGCCACAGTGCTGGCCCCGACAATTTTTAATTCCTAGGAATTCACAGGGATGAAAGAAGTATGGCAGGATACCTTTTTATTAGAAAAAATATTTTATTTATTTGAAAATGTTATATAGAGATGTAGAGAGAGAGAGAGAGAAAGAGAGAGAGAATCTTCTGTCTGCTGGTTCACTGCCCAAATGGCTACAATGGACAGAGCTGAGCTGATCTGAAGCCAGGAGCCAGGAGCTTCTTCTGGGTCTCCCACATGAGCAAAAGGGCCCAAGGACTTGGGCCATCCTCTACTGCTTTCCCAGGTGCATTAGCAGGAGGCTGGACTGGAAGTGGAGCAGCCGGAACTCTACCAGCACTCATATGGGATGCCTGTATTTCAGGCCAGGGCTTTAACCTGATGTGCCACAGTGCTGGCTCCAACAGGTGACCTTTTACTCTCAATAATCTCTTCTTGGTATTGGCAGCAGTTTGTAATTTTTTGTTTATTTGCCTTCTTCTTAATCTATATTTTTAAAAAATTACAAAAAGTTCCAGCACCCTGAGAACCTCCATCACAAGGGCATACCATCAGATGTTTGTCCAGAAAAGGGTGGTGTAGATGCAAGGTGGAAAATGCAAGGTGAGTTGATTCATCTTTCTCAGGCTGTGGTTTCCATGGGCAACTTTTACAACCAACTGCCTTATTTGTTCCTCTTCCACAGAGTGGAAAACATGTTAAGTCATCCTATTTAGCCAAAAGCCAGTGGCAGCACTTCAATATGTCATCAATCCAGGGCCAGCATTGTGGCACAAAGGAGTAAGTTGCCAACTGCAACAGCAGCATGCCTTATGGCACTGCTTTGAGACTCACCACCTTCACTTCTCATCCAGCTCTTTGCTTGGAAAAGGAGCAAAGATTGCCCAAGAGTTTGGGTTCCTGCACCCACATGGGGGACTGGGACAGAGTTCCAGGGTCCTGGCCTCAGACTGGCTAGCCCCAGCTATTGTGGCCATCTGGAACTGAGCCAGCAGATGAAAGATAGAGATCTCTCTCTCTCCCTCTCTCTCTCTCTCTCTTCCTTTTACCTAAGCATACATTACATACATAAATGAAGATGCATCAATATAGCAACTTTTTGAGGAAAAGTCTTCTGATTATTGCAGGTATTGTCTCAATGCATAAAAATATTCAGACACAAAAATTATAAACTGATTTATATTTATATTTCTCAACCACATACTTTTCAGAAAAAATTGTCTGCCACTCAGCATCAGGTATCAGTCTGAAAGCATTCATTAAAAAATCAAGTTATTTTACTAAACACAAAAACCTCTAGTATAGGCTGCATATAAACCAGTGGCTTCCATGGGTATACACAGATTGATTTTTGTTAATTTACAGGGATCACTGCACTTCCCTGGCATGGAGCTGTCTGAAGAGTTTAAACACTGATGGGTGTGGCATTATTTCTGATATTTGCTTATTATCCAGAGTGCATTTATTCAATATCTATCATGAACTCCACACTCTATAAATCTATTTCAAATATGTAGATATTTAATGGTACTTACACACTTACAAACTGAGCTAATCCTCCTAACTTCTCTCTGGAAAAGCTATGCCTTTGACATTGCTTTTTTTCACTCATATGGAAATGCATAATATGCTTCTGTATGGTACTTCAGAATTTATAAAAGGCTTTTCAGGTAAGATTTACATAACATCATGTGAAAGTGGCCAAAGGACACAGTCTTCTCATTACAGAGGGGAGAGGTATGAAGTCACTCTCTGAACAGTTACTCAGATTCTGTCAGTCAGGTTCAGAATCTTATTAGGTATCAGATACACATCTAGATTTTTTTTCCCTACTGTCTCTGTCAGAATTCCCAGCCTGTGAGTGAACTTTAGTCTGAATGAATGCTAATATTCAAGGTTCTAAGTGAAAAAATTACTGAGGTTTGTATTGGTGAGGAAAACATGTGTCTAAATGTTACTTGTATTTAATAATAAGTATTGAATCACATGAAACTGAATATAAGATTATGCAAATTTTTAAGATAAAGAGCATATATTTAAAACCACATTCTTACATTTTGCAAACGTGTTGAACCACCTTACTGGAGCATGTGTTTGGCATAGTGGTAAAGCCTTCCACATCCCAGTCAGAATGCTCAGGCCTCAAGCCCTAGCCCTGCTTCTGCTTCTGGCTTCCTGCTAACAGAACCCTGGGAGGCAGCAGCTGATGGCTCAAGTACTTGAGTCTCTGCCACCTGTGTGGGAGACCCACACTGAGTTCCTGGCTTTAGCTTGAACCAGCTCTGGTTGGTGCAGACATTTGAGGAATGAGCAGTAAATGGAAGGGCTCTCTCTGCCTTGCAAATAAACAAAAATAACTATACAGACCTTTTCTTAAGGTGTCTTGCTCACTTCTAAATGATTTCCCTTTTCACAATAAAATACCTAACTGTCCTCTTTAGTAACAGTGCATCTTTTGCTCTCCATGTCCACTCCTGAGCTCCCAGTACTGGCAGCTCACCCTAGTAAACTGACTGGTTCCAATGTTCAAGTACTCATCTCCCATTCTCTTTTGGTGGGTCTACCGGAAAGAAAGGAGTGTATCTACAGTAATAAATATCTTACTGTTGCTCTTGCTGTCCACTTGCATGCCTGAAGGATGACCAGCTGAATACACACTGAAGTTCTGGACGTAGTTTCCAAACTTCAGTCACTTTGCAGTGGAGGGACTCTGTCCTCGTCAATCACCTGAAAGCCTGCAGGAGTAGGGAGAAGCTGTGTTTGAAGAATTCACAAATACAGTGCATTGAAGCCAACCACTACCACCCCCACCACACCCCTACTTCAGGGTTCTGGCAAATCCCAAACCAGCAGTTTGGGACCAGCAGTGGTTCAGGAGGTGACCTCGACTCCTTACTCTGAACAGCTCCAAAGTGCCTGGTGCACCCAGCGGGAGCTCAGCGCCTCGACTTCCCGCCCTCCTGCCCTCCCCACCAGGAATTCGGCTCCCAGAGCCTCCAGGAAGCCTGCAACAGACCTGCAGACTGGAATGTGTGTCCAGAGCTAACCCAAAATACAGGCCCAGCTCAAGTGTCACTTCCCCACAAAGTCACTGTCTTCTACTCCCTCCCGGAAGGGTGTAGGCCAGCACCCAGCACTCGCAGTTGCGGCATTTGGGGTTCACCCGTTCTCCCACGAGGGATGATGCCCCCGTGGGAACCCCGCTCCACCTGCGGGCAGGGCTGGGGGAAGAAGGGCTGAGCCAGGCTCCACCCTAGGAAAGTCCAGAGCCCCAGCGCCCTTGCCGGTCATGGGTTCTCCCTAAGTGTGCTCTGAGCCAGGGCCACAGCCATCAGCAGCTCTCTTGCTTCCAGAATCTGCTGCAGGGCAGCTCAGGCTCAGCCCAGCAGGGGGCATCAGGCCAATCATTGCTGCCCTGGGGCAGGACTAGAGCTGCAAGACCCACCCCATGATAGGCTGGCTATAAAGGCGGTGGTCATTGGTGGGCAGCTAGTAGTTGTGGTGTGTGTGGGTGATGTGGGTGGTGTTAGGTTCTTGGCCGTCCCATTTTGTACCTTGTGGCTAGAATGCAGGTGGTGGCCCAAGAGTCAGGAGGGGCAGGAGAAGAAGAGAGAGACCTGGTGAGTGCAACTGCCCACCTCTCCCACCAGCCCTGCTGGCTGAGGCTTGCAGCACGTGCTGCAGTTGGGGAAGCAATGAAGGCTGAGTCTCAGCAGGAAAACCAAGTGTGTGGTGCTAATTTGCTCACTGACGCAGCATCTATGTGGTCTGCATGGGCAGACAGGGGGAAGCGTTTGGTAGGAGGGTGCTGGAGGCACACTGGGCCCTTGTGCAGCAGGGGGGTGGTAGCTCATTGCCTCTTTCATCTCTCCATTCATGCAAGTCATTCATAAATCCCACATAGAGGAACAAGTGAGCAGGGGTCAGGAGCAGTGCTCTAATGTTTAGGCATTTTACTTTGTGGAGGGGGTTGTATCCTTGTCAGCCTACATTCAAAAAAGATACTCTGTCCCAGGAAAACAAGAAGACTAGGAAAGTCAGCATACCCAAATTGTTTCTTTTAATTTTAAAGACTCTCTTGTGTCCAACTGTGGTCACTATGCTAAAAGGAATATTTCGAAGACTGTGAACATTTTGAATGTTGAGCAAGGAGTTGCTCTCCTATGACATGGGTGAATCTATTGTAAGAACAATATGCATGAGTACATTCTTATAGAATATTTCTGCAGTGGTTTTTGAGTTCTTACAGATTTGAGTTTTATAAAATGATGCCAAATCATTATATTTACTTGTTTACTCAAGAGACACAAATATTTTTCTTTAAAGTGAAGAAACAAATTGTAAATGTTGAGAAGCAATTAATTTTGGGATGTGGTAATTTGCAATAACCAGTAAGGATGGCTAATATATATATATATATATATATATATGTACAAATTTAAAATGCAAACCAAGAAGTGAAAAATGTTTTTGTTACTTTAAAAATGAACGTTATAAATTCTCTCCTTAAACTATATTTCACTGGGTACGTGGCTCACAAGGCGAATCCTCCGCCTGCAGTGCTGGCACCCCAGGTTCTAGTCCCGGTTGCTCCTCTTCCAGTCCATCTCTCTGCTGTGGCCCAGGAGAGCAATGGAGGATGGCCCAAGTGCTTGGGCCCTGCACCCACATGGGAGATCGGGAGGCCATGGTGGCCATTTGGTGGGTGAACCAATGGAAGGAAGACCTTTCTCTCTGTCTCTCTCACTGTCTAACTCTGCCTGGCAAAAAATAAATAAATAAATAAATAAATAAATTTTGCCTTGTACACTCTCAGTTCTTATTCTGAAGATGTTAAAGTGTATCACATTTTTATTGAGAAGCAAAGAAAAATGTTCCATTTTAGAATATTGAAACCATACAATTTAAATTTTGCTGAACAGCTTGTAATAGTTGAATTTGTATTTTTAGGCATAAATATGTTTTCTTCTTGATGTATCATGACAGATATATTATTTTCATGGTAGTGGAATGTATGAGGTAAATGATCCAACAGATTTGTTTTCATTAGATCAAACTTTCCATGGGGTACCTAAACTTAGAATGAGTTTGATATCACAACACTATTTACATTCTCTGTAAGAAAAATAAAGGACATTTGTCCCTAGATTTCAAATCACAGAATGAGATAGTCCAATTTATTTTTGGTTCTCAGTGAGGTATTGCTCTGTTTTATAACACCATGCTTTCATGAAAAATAGATTTTTATTCAAAAGTTCACATTTGTACCACATTTTTTTTTCTGTAGGTCTAAAATTTTTCTAAAGGTCAATCTTTCTATAAAAAAGTTCATATGTGTTGCCTGATGTAATCAATTTCTTTTTTTCTAGATTTATTTTTATTTATTTGAAAGACAGAGTTATATAGAGAGGTAGAGACAGAGAGAAAAGTCTTCAATCTGCTGGTTCACTTCCCAATTGACTGCAAAAGCCGGAGCTGAGCTGATCTGAAGCCCGGAGCCAGGAGCTTTTCTCAGGTCTCCCACACAGGTGCAGGGGCCCAAGGACTTGAGCCATCCTCTGATGCTTTCCCAGGTGCATTAGCAAGGAGCCAGATCAGAAGTGGAGCAACTGGAACTCAAACCAGCACCCATATGGGATGCTGGCACCCTAGGTTGGGGTTTTAACATGCTGTGCCACAGCACTGGCCCCTGTAATCAATTTCTAAAGTGTATACACTGACAAGAAGAATTACACAAAGTACACAAAGGCAAAACCAACTCAGACCCAGAAATCCTTTAGGAAATTGCCGCTAAAGAAACCAAAACTCGGCTGAGGCACCCAAAACCATGACAGAAAGCCAGAATCGGAGCAAGCCAACAGCTGTGCCCTGATTGAAAAAGACCATGCCTTCCGTGTCTTGAACTCCATATTCCAGCCTCAAAATCAAAGCTCACATCAGAAAATTCATTACAAACCATGATAAAGAAGAAAAATGTGAAAAGAGCCAAAGAAATGGAAGAGTCCTTTTTGATAGTGGGCTTGATTTAGTCACAAGGAAACAGGCTGTTTCCGGATTCATCCACCCCTCCCAGCTGACTGGCTTTGGAAAACTCATTCAATTCACTTGAAAATCGCTGGCAAACTGATTTGGGGAATGAATTATCGTTCCCCTCTGCAAAAGGGTTCCATTTCTTTGTCCAAAACACAAAAACTCATGTTGGTCGTGCTGCCTCTAGAATTCTAAGCATGACACGCTAATTGGTTTTGTTTTTTATTTCAAAATGGATCTGCTGTCTAAACTCGTGTTTGTATTGCGTCAGAATACAAAATTTGGGAAGGAAGAAGGCAAAACCAACTCAGACCCAGAAATCCTTTAGGAAATTGCCGCTCAAGAAACCAAAACTCGGCTGAGGCACCCAAAACCATGACAGAAAGCCAGAATCGGAGCAAGCCAACAGCTGTGCCCTGATTGAAAAAGACCATGCCTTCCGTGTCTTGAACTCCATATTCCAGCCTCAAAATCAAAGCTCACATCAGAAAATTCATTACAAACCATGATAAAGAAGAAAAATGTGAAAAGAGCCAAAGAAATGGAAGAGTCCCTTTTGAGAGTGGGCTTGATTTAGTCACAAGGAAACAGGCTGTTTCCGGATTCATCCACCCCTCCCAGCTGACTGGCTTTGGAAAACTCATTCAATTCACCTGAAAATCGCTGGCAAACTGATTTGGGGAATGAATTATCGTTCCCCTCTGCAAAAGGGTTCCATTTCTTTGTCCAAAACACAATAACTCATGTTGGTCGTGCTGCCTCTAGAATTCTAAGCATGACACGCTAATTGGTTTTGTTTTTTTTTTTTTATTTCATAATGGAGCTGCTGTCTAAACTCGTGTTTGTATTGCGTCAGAATACAAAATTGGGGAAGGAAAAAGGCAAAACCAACTCAGACCCAGAAATCCTTTAGGAAATTGCCGCTCAAGAAACCAAAACTCGGCTGAGGCACCCAAAACCATGACAGAAAGCCAGAATCGGAGCAAGCCAACAGCTGTGCCCTGATTGAAAAAGACCATTCCTTCCGGGTCTTGAACTCCATATTCCAGCCTCAAAATCAAAGCTCACATCAGAAAATTCATTACAAACCATGAGAAAGAAGAAAAATGTGAAAAGAGCCAAAGAAATGGAAGAGTCCTTGTTGATAGTGGGCTTGATTTAGTCACAAGGAAACAGGCTGTTTCCGGATTCATCCACGCCTCCCAGCTGACTGGCTTTGGAAAACTCATTCAATTCACCTGAAAATCGCTGGCAAACTGATTTGGGGAATGAATTATCGTTCCCCTCTGCAAAAGGGTTCCATTTCTTTGTCCAAAACACAAAAACTCATGTTGGTCGTGCTGCCTCTAGAATTCTAAGCATGACACGCTAATTGGTTTTGTTTTTTATTTCAAAATGGATCTGCTGTCTAAACTCGTGTTTGTATTGCGTCAGAATACAAAATTTGGGAAGGAAGAAGGCAAAACCAACTCAGACCCAGAAATCCTTTAGGAAATTGCCGCTCAAGAAACCAAAAGTCGGCTGAGGCACCCAAAACCATGACAGAAAGCCAGAATCGGAGCAAGCCAACAGCTGTGCCCTGATTGAAAAAGACCCTGCCTTCCGTGTCTTGAACTCCATATTCCAGCCTCAAAATCAAAGCTCACATCAGAAAATTCATTACAAACCATGATAAAGAAGAAAAATGTGAAAAGAGCCAAAGAAATGGAAGAGTCCCTTTTGAGAGTGGGCTTGATTTAGTCCCAAGGATACAGGCTGTTTCCGGATTCATCCACCCCTCCCAGCTGACTGGCTTTGGAAAACTCATTCAATTCACCTGAAAATCGCTGGCAAACTGATTTGGGGAATGAATTATCGTTCCCCTCTGCAAAAGGGTTCCATTTCTTTGTCCAAAACACAAAAACTCATGTTGGTCGTGCTGCCTCTAGAATTCTAAGCATGACACGCTAATTTGTTTTGTTTTTTTTTTTTTTATTTCATAATGGAGCTGCTGTCTAAACTCGTGTTTGTATTGCGTCAGAATACAAAATTTGGGAAGGAAGAAGGCAAAACCAACTCAGACCCAGAAATCCTTTAGGAAATTGCCGCTCAAGAAACCAAAACTCGGCTGAGGCACCCAAAACCATGACAGAAAGCCAGAATCAGAGCAAGCCAACAGCTGTGCCCTGATTGAAAAAGACCATGCCTTCCGTGTCTTGAACTCCATATTCCAGCCTCAAAATCAAAGCTCACATCAGAAAATTCATTACAAACCATGATAAAGAAGAAAAATGTGAAAAGAGCCAAAGAAATGGAAGAGTCCTTTTTGATAGTGGGCTTGATTTAGTCACAAGGAAACAGGCTGTTTCCGGATTCATCCACCCCTCCCAGCTGACTGGCTTTGGAAAACTCATTCAATTCACCTGAAAATCGCTGGCAAACTGATTTGGGGGAATTAATTATCGTTCCCCTCTGCAAAAGGGTTCCATTTCTTTGTCCAAAACACAAAAACTCATGTTGGTCGTGCTGCCTCAAGAATTCTAAGCATGACACGCTAATTGGTTTTGTTTGTTATTTCAAAATGGATCTGCTGTCTAAACTCGTGTTTGTATTGCGTCAGAATACAAAATTTGGGAAGGAAGAAGGCAAAACCAACTCAGACCGAGAAATCCTTTAGGAAATTGCCACTCAAGAAACCAAAAGTCGGCTGAGGCACCCAAAACCATGACAGAAAGCCAGAATCGGAGCAAGCCAACAGCTGTGCCCTGATTGAAAAAGACCATGCCTTCCGTGTCTTGAACTCCATATTCCAGCCTCAAAATCAAAGCTCACATCAGAAAATTCATTACAAACCATGATAAAGAAGAAAAATGTGAAAAGAGCCAAAGAAATGGAAGAGTCCTTTTTGATAGTGGGCTTGATTTAGTCACAAGGAAACAGGCTGTTTCCGGATTCATCCACCCCTCCCATCTGACTGGCTTTGGAAAACTCATTCAATTCACCTGAAAATCGCTGGCAAACTGATTTGGGGGAATTAATTATCGTTCCCCTCTGCAAAAGGGTTCCATTTCTTTGTCGAAAACATAAAAACTCATGTTGGTCGTGCTGCCTCTAGAATTCTAAGCATGACACGCTAATTGGTTTTGTTTTTTATTTCAAAATGGATCTGCTGTCTAAACTCGTGTTTGTATTGCGTCAGAATACAAAATTTGGGAAGGAAGAAGGCAAAACCAACTCAGACCCAGAAATCCTTTAGGAAATTGCCGCTCAAGAAACCAAAACTCGGCTGAGGCACCCAAAACCATGACAGAAAGCCAGAATCAGAGCAAGCCAACAGCTGTGCCCTGATTGAAAAAGACCATGCCTTCCGTGTCTTGAACTCCATATTCCAGCCTCAAAATCAAAGCTCACATCAGAAAATTCATTACAAATCATGATAAAGAAGAAAAATGTGAAAAGAGCCAAAGAAATGGAAGAGTCCTTTTTGATAGTGGGCTTGATTGAGTCACAAGGAAACAGGCTGTTTCCGGATTCATCCACCCCTCCCAGCTGACTGGCTTTGGAAAACTCATTCAATTCACCTGAAAATCGCTGGCAAACTGATTTGGGGAATGAATTATCATTCCCCTCTGCAAAAGGGTTCCATTTCTTTGTCGAAAACATAAAAACTCATGTTGGTCGTGCTGCCTCTAGAATTCTAAGCATGACACGCTAATTGGTTTTGTTTTTTATTTCAAAATGGATCTGCTGTCTAAACTCGTGTTTGTATTGCGTCAGAATACAAAATTGGGGAAGGAAGAATGCAAACCCAACTCAGACCCAGAAATCATTTAGGAAATTGCCGCTCAAGAAACCAAAACTCGGCTGAGGCACCCAAAACCATGACAGAAAGCCAGAATTGGAGCAAGCCAACAGCTGTGCCCTGATTGAAAAAGACCATGCCTTCCGTGTCTTGAACTCCATATTCCAGCCTCAAAATCAAAGCTCACATCAGAAAATTCATTACAAACCATGATAAAGAAGAAAAATGTGAAAAGAGCCAAAGAAATGGAAGAGTCCTTTTTGATAGTGGGCTTGATTTAGTCACAAGGAAACAGGCTGTTTCCGGATTCATCCACCCCTCCCAGCTGACTGGCTTTGGAAAACTCATTCAATTCACCTGAAAATCGCTGGCAAACTGATTTGGGGGAATTAATTATCGTTCCCCTCTGCAAAAGGGTTCCATTTCTTTGTCCAAAACACAAAAACTCATGTTGGTCATGCTGCCTCTAGAATTCTAAGCATGACACGCTAATTGGTTTTGTTTTTTATTTCATAATGGATCTGCTGTCTAAACTCGTGTTTGTATTGCGTCAGAATACAAAATTTGGGAAGGAAGAAGGCAAAACCAACTCAGACCGAGAAATCCTTTAGGAAATTGCCGCTCAAGAAACCAAAACTCGGCTGAGGCACCCAAAACCATGACAGAAAGCCAGAATTGGAGCAAGCCAACAGCTGTGCCCTGATTGAAAAAGACCATTCCTTCCGTGTCTTGAACTCCATATTCCAGCCTCAAAATCAAAGCTCACATCAGAAAATTCATTACAAACCATGATAAAGAAGAAAAATGTGAAAAGAGCCAAAGAAATGGAAGAGTCCCTTTTGAGAGTGGGCTTGATTTAGTCCCAAGGAAACAGGCTGTTTCCGGATTCATCCACCCCTCCCAGCTGACTGGCTTTGGAAAACTCATTCAATTCACCTGAAAATCGCTGGCAAACTGATTTGGGGAATGAATTATCGTTCCCCTCTGCAAAAGGGTTCCATTTCTTTGTCCAAAACACAAAAACTCATGTTGGTCGTGCTGCCTCTAGAATTCTAAGAATGACACGCTCATTGGTTTTGTTTTTTTTTTTTTTATTTCATAATGGAGCTGCTGTCTAAACTCGTGTTTGTATTGCGTCAGAATACAAAATTGGGGAAGGAAAAAGGCAAAACCAACTCAGACCCAGAAATCCTTTAGGAAATTGCCGCTCAAGAAACCAAAACTCGGCTGAGGCACCCAAAACCATGACAGAAAGCCAGAATCGGAGCAAGCCAACAGCTGTGCCCTGATTGAAAAAGACCATTCCTTCCGTGTCTTGAACTCCATATTCCAGCCTCAAAATCAAAGCTCACATTAGAAAATTCATTACAAACCATGATAAAGAAGAAAAATGTGAAAAGAGCCAAAGAAATGGAAGAGTCCTTTTTGATAGTGGGCTTGATTTAGTCACAAGGAAACAGGCTGTTTCCGGATTCATCCACCCCTCCCAGCTGACTGGCTTTGGAAAACTCATTCAATTCACCTGAAAATCGCTGGCAAACTGATTTGGGGAATGAATTATCGTTCCCCTCTGCAAAAGGGTTCCATTTCTTTGTCCAAAACACAAAAACTCATGTTGGTCGTGCTGCCTCTAGAATTCTAAGCATGACACGCTCATTGGTTTTGTTTTTTATTTCAAAATGGATCTGCTGTCTAAACTCATGTTTGTATTGCGTCAGAATACAAAATTTGGGAAGGAAGAAGGCAAAACCAACTCAGACCCAGAAATCCTTTAGGAAATTGCCGCTCAAGAAACCAAAACTCGGCTGAGGCACCCAAAACCATGACAGAAAGCCAGAATCGGAGCAAGCCAACAGCTGTGCCCTGATTGAAAAAGACCATGCCTTCCGTGTCTTGAACTCCATATTCCAGCCTCAAAATCAAAGCTCACATCAGACAATTCCTTACAAACCATGATAAAGAAGAAAAATGTGAAAAGAGCCAAAGAAATGGAAGAGTCCTTGTTGATAGTGGGCTTGATTTAGTCACAAGGAAACAGGCTGTTTCCGGATTCATCCACCCCTCCCAGCTGACTGGCTTTGGAAAACTCATTCAATTCACCTGAAAATCGCTGGCAAACTGATTTGGGGAATTAATTATCATTCCCCTCTGCAAAAGGGTTCCATTTCTTTGTCCAAAACACAAAAACTCATGTTGGTCGTGCTGCCTCTAGAATTCTAAGCATGACACGCTAATTGGTTTTGTTTTTTATTTCAAAATGGATCTGCTGTCTAAACTCGTGTTTGTATTGCGTCAGAATACAAAATTTGGGAAGGAAGAATGCAAACCCAACTCAGACCCAGAAATCATTTAGGAAATTGCCGCTCAAGAAACCAAAACTTGGCTGAGGCAGCCAAAACCATGACAGAAAGCCAGAATTGGAGCAAGCCAACAGCTGTGCCCTGATTGAAAAAGACCATGCCTTCCGTGTCTTGAACTCCATATTCCAGCCTCAAAATCAAAGCTCACATTAGAAAATTCATTACAAACCATGATAAAGAAGAAAAATGTGAAAAGAGCCAAAGAAATGGAAGAGTCCTTTTTGATAGTGGGCTTGATTTAGTCACAAGGAAACAGGCTGTTTCCGGATTCATCCACCCCTCCCAGCTGACTGGCTTTGGAAAACTCATTCAATTCACCTGAAAATCGCTGGCAAACTGATTTGGGGAATGAATTATCGTTCCCCTCTGCAAAAGGGTTCCATTTCTTTGTCCAAAACACAAAAACTCATGTTGGTCGTGCTGCCTCTAGAATTCTAAGCATGACACGCTCATTGGTTTTGTTTTTTATTTCAAAATGGATCTGCTGTCTAAACTCATGTTTGTATTGCGTCAGAATACAAAATTTGGGAAGGAAGAAGGCAAAACCAACTCAGACCCAGAAATCCTTTAGGAAATTGCCGCTCAAGAAACCAAAACTCGGCTGAGGCACCCAAAACCATGACAGAAAGCCAGAATCGGAGCAAGCCAACAGCTGTGCCCTGATTGAAAAAGACCATGCCTTCCGTGTCTTGAACTCCATATTCCAGCCTCAAAATCAAAGCTCACATCAGACAATTCCTTACAAACCATGATAAAGAAGAAAAATGTGAAAAGAGCCAAAGAAATGGAAGAGTCCTTGTTGATAGTGGGCTTGATTTAGTCACAAGGAAACAGGCTGTTTCCGGATTCATCCACCCCTCCCAGCTGACTGGCTTTGGAAAACTCATTCAATTCACCTGAAAATCGCTGGCAAACTGATTTGGGGGAATTAATTATCATTCCCCTCTGCAAAAGGGTTCCATTTCTTTGTCCAAAACACAAAAACTCATGTTGGTCGTGCTGCCTCTAGAATTCTAAGCATGACACGCTAATTGGTTTTGTTTTTTATTTCAAAATGGATCTGCTGTCTAAACTCGTGTTTGTATTGCGTCAGAATACAAAATTTGGGAAGGAAGAATGCAAACCCAACTCAGACCCAGAAATCATTTAGGAAATTGCCGCTCAAGAAACCAAAACTTGGCTGAGGCAGCCAAAACCATGACAGAAAGCCAGAATTGGAGCAAGCCAACAGCTGTGCCCTGATTGAAAAAGACCATGCCTTCCGTGTCTTGAACTCCATATTCCAGCCTCAAAATCAAAGCTCACATCAGAAAATTCATTACAAACCATGATAAAGAAGAAAAATGTGAAAAGAGCCAAAGAAATGGAAGAGTCCCTTTTGAGAGTGGGCTTGAATTAGTCCCAAGGAAACAGGCTGTTTCCGGATTCATCCACCCCTCCCAGCTGACTGGCTTTGGAAAACTCATTCAATTCACCTGAAAATCGCTGGCAAACTGATTTGGGGAATGAATTATAGTTCCCCTCTGCAAAAGGGTTCCATTTCTTTGTCCAAAACACAAAAACTCATGTTGGTCGTGCTGCCTCTAGAATTCTAAGCATGACACGCTCATTGGTTTTGTTTTTTTTTTTTTTTATTTCATAATGGAGCTGCTGTCTAAACTCGTGTTTGTATTGCGTCAGAATACAAAATTGGGGAAGGAAAAAGGCAAAACCAACTCAGACCCAGAAATCCTTTAGGAAATTGCCGCTCAAGAAACCAAACCTCGGCTGAGGCACCCAAAACCATGACAGAAAGCCAGAATCGGAGCAAGCCAACAGCTGTGCCCTGATTGAAAAAGACCATTCCTTCCGTGTCTTGAACTCCATATTCCAGCCTCAAAATCAAAGCTCACATTAGAAAATTCATTACAAACCATGATAAAGAAGAAAAATGTGAAAAGAGCCAAAGAAATGGAAGAGTCCTTGTTGATAGTGGGCTTGATTTAGTCACAAGGAAACAGGCTGTTTCCGGATTCATCCACCCCTCCCAGCTGACTGGCTTTGGAAAACTCATTCAATTCACCTGAAAATCGCTGGCAAACTGATTTGGGGAATGAATTATCGTTCCCCTCTGCAAAAGGGTTCCATTTCTTTGTCCAAAACACAAAAACTCATGTTGGTCGTGCTGCCTCAAGAATTCTAAGCATGACACGCTCATTGGTTTTGTTTTTTATTTCAAAATGGATCTGCTGTCTAAACTCGTGTTTGTATTGCGTCAGAATACAAAATTTGGGAAGGAAGAAGGCAAAACCAACTCAGACCGAGAAATCCTTTAGGAAATTGCCGCTCAAGAAACCAAAACTCGGCTGAGGCAGCCAAAACCATGACAGAAAGCCAGAATCGGAGCAAGCCAACAGCTGTGCCCTGATTGAAAAAGACCATGCCTTCCGTGTCTTGAACTCCATATTCCAGCCTCAAAATCAAAGCTCACATCAGACAATTCCTTACAAACCATGATAAAGAAGAAAAATGTGAAAAGAGCCAAAGAAATGGAAGAGTCCTTGTTGATAGTGGGCTTGATTTAGTCACAAGGAAACAGGCTGTTTCCGGATTCATCCACCCCTCCCAGCTGACTGGCTTTGGAAAACTCATTCAATTCACCTGAAAATCGCTGGCAAACTGATTTGGGGAATGAATTATCATTCCCCTCTGCAAAAGGGTTCCATTTCTTTGTCCAAAACACAAAAACTCATGTTGGTCGTGCTGCCTCTAGAATTCTAAGCATGACACGCTAATTGGTTTTGTTTTTTATTTCAAAATGGATCTGCTGTCTAAACTCGTGTTTGTATTGCGTCAGAATACAAAATTTGGGAAGGAAGAATGCAAACCCAACTCAGACCCAGAAATCATTTAGGAAATTGCCGCTCAAGAAACCAAAACTTGGCTGAGGCAGCCAAAACCATGACAGAAAGCCAGAATTGGAGCAAGCCAACAGCTGTGCCCTGATTGAAAAAGACCATGCCTTCCGTGTCTTGAACTCCATATTCCAGCCTCAAAATCAAAGCTCACATCAGAAAATTCATTACAAACCATGATAAAGAAGAAAAATGTGAAAAGAGCCAAAGAAATGGAAGAGTCCCTTTTGAGAGTGGGCTTGAATTAGTCCCAAGGAAACAGGCTGTTTCCGGATTCATCAACCCCTCCCAGCTGACTGGCTTTGGAAAACTCATTCAATTCACCTGAAAATCGCTGGCAAACTGATTTGGGGAATGAATTATAGTTCCCCTCTGCAAAAGGGTTCCATTTCTTTGTCCAAAACACAAAAACTCATGTTGGTCGTGCTGCCTCTAGAATTCTAAGCATGACACGCTCATTGGTTTTGTTTTTTTTTTTTTTATTTCATAATGGAGCTGCTGTCTAAACTCGTGTTTGTATTGCGTCAGAATACAAAATTTGGGAAGGAAAAAGGCAAAACCAACTCAGACCCAGAAATCCTTTAGGAAATTGTCGCTCAAGAAACCAAAACTCGGCTGAGGCACCCAAAACCATGACAGAAAGCCAGAATCGGAGCAAGCCAACAGCTGTGCCCTGATTGAAAAAGACCATTCCTTCCGTGTCTTGAACTCCATATTCCAGCCTCAAAATCAAAGCTCACATCAGAAAATTCATTACAAACCATGATAAAGAAGAAAAATGTGAAAAGAGCCAAAGAAATGGAAGAGTCCTTGTTGATAGTGGGCTTGATTTAGTCACAAGGAAACAGGCTGTTTCCGGATTCATCCACCCCTCCCAGCTGACTGGCTTTGGAAAACTCATTCAATTCACCTGAAAATCGCTGGCAAACTGATTTGGGGAATGAATTATAGTTCCCCTCTGCAAAAGGGTTCCATTTCTTTGTCCAAAACACAAAAACTCATGTTGGTCGTGCTGCCTCTAGAATTCTAAGCATGACACGCTAATTGGTTTTGTTTTTTATTTCATAATGGATCTGCTGTCTAAACTCGTGTTTGTATTGCGTCAGAATACAAAATTTGGGAAGGAAGAAGGCAAAACCAACTCAGACCGAGAAATCCTTTAGGAAATTGCCGCTCAAGAAACCAAAACTCGGCTGAGGCACCCAAAACCATGACAGAAAGCCAGAATTGGAGCAAGCCAACAGCTGTGCCCTCATTGAAAAAGACCATTCCTTCCGTGTCTTGAACTCCATATTCCAGCCTCAAAATCAAAGCTCACATCAGAAAATTCATTACAAACCATGATAAAGAAGAAAAATGTGAAAAGAGCCAAAGAAATGGAAGAGTCCCTTTTGAGAGTGGGCTTGATTTAGTCCCAAGGAAACAGGCTGTTTCCGGATTCATCCACCCCTCCCAGCTGACTGGCTTTGGAAAACTCATTCAATTCACCTGAAAATCGCTGGCAAACTGATTTGGGGAATGAATTATCGTTCCCCTCTGCAAAAGGGTTCCATTTCTTTGTCCAAAACACAAAAACTCATGTTGGTCGTGCTGCCTCTAGAATTCTAAGCATGACACGCTCATTGGTTTTGTTTTTTTTTTTTTTTTTATTTCATAATGGAGCTGCTGTCTAAACTCGTGTTTGTATTGCGTCAGAATACAAAATTGGGGAAGGAAAAAGGCAAAACCAACTCAGACCCAGAAATCCTTTAGGAAATTGCCGCTCAAGAAACCAAAACTCGGCTGAGGCACCCAAAACCATGACAGAAAGCCAGAATCGGAGCAAGCCAACAGCTGTGCCCTGATTGAAAAAGACCATTCCTTCCGTGTCTTGAACTCCATATTCCAGCCTCAAAATCAAAGCTCACATTAGAAAATTCATTACAAACCATGATAAAGAAGAAAAATGTGAAAAGAGCCAAAGAAATGGAAGAGTCCTTTTTGATAGTGGGCTTGATTTAGTCACAAGGAAACAGGCTGTTTCCGGATTCATCCACCCCTCCCAGCTGACTGGCTTTGGAAAACTCATTCAATTCACCTGAAAATCGCTGGCAAACTGATTTGGGGAATGAATTATCGTTCCCCTCTGCAAAAGGGTTCCATTTCTTTGTCCAAAACACAAAAACTCATGTTGGTCGTGCTGCCTCTAGAATTCTAAGCATGACACGCTAATTGGTTTTGTTTTTTATTTCAAAATGGATCTGCTGTCTAAACTCATGTTTGTATTGCGTCAGAATACAAAATTTGGGAAGGAAGAAGGCAAAACCAACTCAGACCCAGAAATCCTTTAGGAAATTGCCGCTCAAGAAACCAAAACTCGGCTGAGGCACCCAAAACCATGACAGAAAGCCAGAATCGGAGCAAGCCAACAGCTGTGCCCTGATTGAAAAAGACCATTCCTTCCGTGTCTTGAACTCCATATTCCAGCCTCAAAATCAAAGCTCACATTAGAAAATTCATTACAAACCATGATAAAGAAGAAAAATGTGAAAAGAGCCAAAGAAATGGAAGAGTCCTTTTTGATAGTGGGCTTGATTTAGTCACAAGGAAACAGGCTGTTTCCGGATTCATCCACCCCTCCCAGCTGACTGGCTTTGGAAAACTCATTCAATTCACCTGAAAATCGCTGGCAAACTGATTTGGGGAATGAATTATCGTTCCCCTCTGCAAAAGGGTTCCATTTCTTTGTCCAAAACACAAAAACTCATGTTGGTCGTGCTGCCTCTAGAATTCTAAGCATGACACGCTAATTGGTTTTGTTTTTTATTTCAAAATGGATCTGCTGTCTAAACTCATGTTTGTATTGCGTCAGAATACAAAATTTGGGAAGGAAGAAGGCAAAACCAACTCAGACCCAGAAATCCTTTAGGAAATTGCCGCTCAAGAAACCAAAACTCGGCTGAGGCACCCAAAACCATGACAGAAAGCCAGAATCGGAGCAAGCCAACAGCTGTGCCCTGATTGAAAAAGACCATGCCTTCCGTGTCTTGAACTCCATATTCCAGCCTCAAAATCAAAGCTCACATCAGACAATTCCTTACAAACCATGATAAAGAAGAAAAATGTGAAAAGAGCCAAAGAAATGGAAGAGTCCTTGTTGATAGTGGGCTTGATTTAGTCACAAGGAAACAGGCTGTTTCCGGATTCATCCACCCCTCCCAGCTGACTGGCTTTGGAAAACTCATTCAATTCACCTGAAAAGCGCTGGCAAACTGATTTGGGGAATGAATTATCATTCCCCTCTGCAAAAGGGTTCCATTTCTTTGTCCAAAACACAAAAACTCATGTTGGTCGTGCTGCCTCTAGAATTCTAAGCATGACACGCTAATTGGTTTTGTTTTTTATTTCAAAATGGATCTGCTGTCTAAACTCGTGTTTGTATTGCGTCAGAATACAAAATTTGGGAAGGAAGAAGGCAAAACCAACTCAGACCCAGAAATCATTTAGGAAATTGCCGCTCAAGAAACCAAAACTTGGCTGAGGCAGCCAAAACCATGACAGAAAGCCAGAATTGGAGCAAGCCAACAGCTGTGCCCTGATTGAAAAAGACCATGCCTTCCGTGTCTTGAACTCCATATTCCAGCCTCAAAATCAAAGCTCACATCAGAAAATTCATTACAAACCATGATAAAGAAGAAAAATGTGAAAAGAGCCAAAGAAATGGAAGAGTCCTTTTTGATAGTGGGCTTGATTTAGTCACAAGGAAACAGGCTGTTTCCGGATTCATCCACCCCTCCCAGCTGACTGGCTTTGGAAAACTCATTCAATTCACCTGAAAATCGCTGGCAAACTGATTTGGGGGAATTAATTATCGTTCCCCTCTGCAAAAGGGTTCCATTTCTTTGTCCAAAACACAAAAACTCATGTTGGTCATGCTGCCTGTAGAATTCTAAGCATGACACGCTAATTGGTTTTGTTTTTTATTTCATAATGGATCTGCTGTCTAAACTCGTGTTTGTATTGCGTCAGAATACAAAATTTGGGAAGGAAGAAGGCAAAACCAACTCAGACCGAGAAATCCTTTAGGAAATTGCCGCTCAAGAAACCAAAACTCGGCTGAGGCACCCAAAACCATGACAGAAAGCCAGAATTGCAGCAAGCCAACAGCTGTGCCCTGATTGAAAAAGACCATTCCTTCCGTGTCTTGAACTCCATATTCCAGCCTCAAAATCAAAGCTCACATCAGAAAATTCATTACAAACCATGATAAAGAAGAAAAATGTGAAAAGAGCCAAAGAAATGGAAGAGTCCCTTTTGAGAGTGGGCTTGAATTAGTCCCAAGGAAACAGGCTGTTTCCGGATTCATCAACCCCTCCCAGCTGACTGGCTTTGGAAAACTCATTCAATTCACCTGAAAATCGCTGGCAAACTGATTTGGGGAATGAATTATAGTTCCCCTCTGCAAAAGGGTTCCATTTCTTTGTCCAAAACACAAAAACTCATGTTGGTCGTGCTGCCTCTAGAATTCTAAGCATGACACGCTAATTCTTTTTGTTTTTTTTTTTTTTATTTTATAATGGAGCTGCTGTCTAAACTCGTGTTTGTATTGCGTCAGAATACAAAATTGGGGAAGGAAGAAGGCAAAACCAACTCAGACCCAGAAATCCTTTAGGAAATTGCCGCTCAAGAAACCAAAACTCGGCTGAGGCACCCAAAACCATGACAGAAAGCCAGAATCGGAGCAAGCCAACAGCTGTGCCCTGATTGAAAAAGACCATTCCTTCCGTGTCTTGAACTCCATATTCCAGCCTCAAAATCAAAGCTCACATTAGAAAATTCATTACAAACCATGATAAAGAAGAAAAATGTGAAAAGAGCCAAAGAAATGGAAGAGTCCTTGTTGATAGTGGGCTTGATTTAGTCACAAGGAAACAGGCTGTTTCCGGATTCATCCACCCCTCCCAGCTGACTGGCTTTGGAAAACTCATTCAATTCACCTGAAAATCGCTGGCAAACTGATTTGGGGAATGAATTATCGTTCCCCTCTGCAAAAGGGTTCCATTTCTTTGTCCAAAACACAAAAACTCATGTTGGTCGTGCTGCCTCAAGAATTCTAAGCATGACACGCTAATTGGTTTTGTTTTTTATTTCAAAATGGATCTGCTGTCTAAACTCATGTTTGTATTGCGTCAGAATACAAAATTTGGGAAGGAAGAAGGCAAAACCAACTCAGACCCAGAAATCCTTTAGGAAATTGCCGCTCAAGAAACCAAAACTCGGCTGAGGCACCCAAAACCATGACAGAAAGCCAGAATCGGAGCAAGCCAACAGCTGTGCCCTGATTGAAAAAGACCATGCCTTCCGTGTCTTGAACTCCATATTCCAGCCTCAAAATCAAAGCTCACATCAGACAATTCCTTACAAACCATGATAAAGAAGAAAAATGTGAAAAGAGCCAAAGAAATGGAAGAGTCCTTGTTGATAGTGGGCTTGATTTAGTCACAAGGAAACAGGCTGTTTCCGGATTCATCCACCCCTCCCAGCTGACTGGCTTTGGAAAACTCATTCAATTCACCTGAAAATCGCTGGCAAACTGATTTGGGGAATGAATTATCATTCCCCTCTGCAAAAGGGTTCCATTTCTTTTTCCAAAACACAAAAACTCATGTTGGTCGTGCTGCCTCTAGAATTCTAAGCATGACACGCTAATTGGTTTTGTTTTTTATTTCAAAATGGATCTGCTGTCTAAACTCGTGTTTGTATTGCGTCAGAATACAAAATTTGGGAAGGAAGAATGCAAACCCAACTCAGACCCAGAAATCATTTAGGAAATTGCCGCTCAAGAAACCAAAACTCGGCTGAGGCAGCCAAAACCATGACAGAAAGCCAGAATCGGAGCAAGCCAACAGCTGTGCCCTGATTGAAAAAGACCATGCCTTCCGTGTCTTGAACTCCATATTCCAGCCTCAAAATCAAAGCTCACATCAGAAAATTCATTACAAACCATGATAAAGAAGAAAAATGTGAAAAGAGCCAAAGAAATGGAAGAGTCCTTGTTGATAGTGGGCTTGATTTAGTCACAAGGAAACAGGCTGTTTCCGGATTCATCCACCCCTCCCAGCTGACTGGCTTTGGAAAACTCATTCAATTCACCTGAAAATCGCTGGCAAACTGATTTGGGGGAATGAATTATCGTTCCCCTCTGCAAAAGGGTTCCATTTCTTTGTCCAAAACACAAAAACTCATGTTGGTCATGCTGCCTCTAGAATTCTAAGCATGACACGCTAATTGGTTTGGTTTTTTATTTCATAATGGATCTGCTGTCTAAACTCGTGTTTGTATTGCGTCAGAATACAAAATTTGGGAAGGAAGAAGGCAAAACCAACTCAGACCCAGAAATCCTTTAGGAAATTGCCGCTCAAGAAACCAAAACTCGGCTGAGGCACCCAAAACCATGACAGAAAGCCAGAATTGGAGCAAGCCAACAGCTGTGCCCTGATTGAAAAAGACCATTCCTTCCGTGTCTTGAACTCCATATTCCAGCCTCAAAATCAAAGCTCACATCAGAAAATTCATTACAAACCATGATAAAGAAGAACAATGTGAAAAGAGCCAAAGAAATGGAAGAGTCCTTGTTGATAGTGGGCTTGATTTAGTCACAAGGAAGCAGGCTGTTTCCGGATTCATCCACCCCTCGCAGCTGACTGGCTTTGGAAAACTCATTCAATTCACCTGAAAATCGCTGGCAAACTGATTTGGGGAATGAATTATCGTTCCCCTCTGCAAAAGGGTTCCATTTCTTTGTCCAAAACACAAAAACTCATGTTGGTCGTGCTGCCTCTAGAATTCTAAGCATGACACGCTAATTCGTTTTGTTTTTTTTTTTTTTTATTTCATAATGGAGCTGCTGTCTAAACTCGTGTTTGTATTGCGTCAGAATACAAAATTGGGGAAGGAAAAAGGCAAAACCAACTCAGACCCAGAAATCCTTTAGGAAATTGTCGCTCAAGAAACCAAAACTCGGCTGAGGCACCCAAAACCATGACAGAAAGCCAGAATCGGAGCAAGCCAACAGCTGTGCCCTGATTGAAAAAGACCATGCCTTCCGTGTCTTGAACTCCATATTCCAGCCTCAAAATCAAAGCTCACATCAGAAAATTCATTACAAACCATGATAAAGAAGAAAAATGTGAAAAGAGCCAAAGAAATGGAAGAGTCCTTTTTGATAGTGGGCTTGATTTAGTCACAAGGAAACAGGCTGTTTCCGGATTCATCCACCCCTCCCAGCTGACTGGCTTTGGAAAACTCATTCAATTCACCTGAAAATCGCTGGCAAACTGATTTGGGGAATGAATTATCATTCCCCTCTGCAAAAGGGTTCCATTTCTTTGTCCAAAACACAAAAACTCATGTTGGTCGTGCTGCCTCTAGAATTCTAAGCATGACACGCTAATTGGTTTTGTTTTTTATTTCAAAATGGATCTGCTGTCTAAACTCGTGTTTGTATTGCGTCAGAATACAAAATTTGGGAAGGAAGAAGGCAAAACCAACTCAGACCCAGAAATCCTTTAGGAAATTGCCGCTCAAGAAACCAAAACTCGGCTGAGGCAGCCAAAACCATGACAGAAAGCCAGAATCGGAGCAAGCCAACAGCTGTGCCCTGATTGAAAAAGACCATGCCTTCCGTGTCTTGAACTCCATATTCCAGCCTCAAAATCAAAGCTCACATCAGACAATTCCTTACAAACCATGATAAAGAAGAAAAATGTGAAAAGAGCCAAAGAAATGGAAGAGTCCTTGTTGAGTGTGGGCTTGATTTAGTCACAAGGAAACAGGCTGTTTCCGGATTCATCTACCCCTCCCAGCTGACTGGCTTTGGAAAACTCATTCAATTCACCTGAAAATCGCTGGCAAACTGATTTGGGGAATGAATTATCATTCCCCTCTGCAAAAGGGTTCCATTTCTTTGTCCAAAACACAAAAACTCATGTTGGTCGTGCTGCCTCTAGAATTCTAAGCATGACACGCTAATTGGTTTTGTTTTTTATTTCAAAATGGATCTGCTGTCTAAACTCGTGTTTGTATTGCGTCAGAATACAAAATTTGGGAAGGAAGAAGGCAAAACCAACTCAGACCCAGAAATCCTTTAGGAAATTGCCGCTCAAGAAACCAAAACTCGGCTGAGGCACCCAAAACCATGACAGAAAGCCAGAATCGGAGCAAGCCAACAGCTGTGCCCTGATTGAAAAAGACCATGCCTTCCGTGTCTTGAACTCCATATTCCAGCCTCAAAATCAAAGCTCACATCAGAAAATTCATTACAAACCATGATAAAGAAGAAAAATGTGAAAAGAGCCAAAGAAATGGAAGAGTCCTTGTTGATAGAGGGCTTGATTTAGTCACAAGGAAACAGGCTGTTTCCGGATTCATCCACCCCTCCCAGCTGACTGGCTTTGGAAAACTCATTCAATTCACCTGAAAATCGCTGGCAAACTGATTTGGGGAATGAATTATCATTCCCCTCTGCAAAAGGGTTCCATTTCTTTTTCCAAAACACAAAAACTCATGTTGGTCGTGCTGCCTCTAGAATTCTAAGCATGACACGCTAATTGGTTTTGTTTTTTATTTCAAAATGGATCTGCTGTCTAAACTCGTGTTTGTATTGCGTCAGAATACAAAATTTGGGAAGGAAGAATGCAAACCCAACTCAGACCCAGAAATCATTTAGGAAATTGCCGCTCAAGAAACCAAAACTCGGCTGAGGCAGCCTAAACCATGACAGAAAGCCAGAATCGGAGCAAGCCAACAGCTGTGCCCTGATGGAAAAAGACCATGCCTTCCGTGTCTTGAACTCCATATTCCAGCCTCAAAATCAAAGCTCACATCAGAAAATTCATTACAAACCATGATAAAGAAGAAAAATGTGAAAAGAGCCAAAGAAATGGAAGAGTCCTTGTTGATAGTGGGCTTGATTTAGTCACAAGGAAACAGGCTGTTTCCGGATTCATCCACCCCTCCCAGCTGACTGGCTTTGGAAAACTCATTCAATTCACCTGAAAATCGCTGGCAAACTGATTTGGGGGAATGAATTATCGTTCCCCTCTGCAAAAGGGTTCCATTTCTTTGTCCAAAACACAAAAACTCATGTTGGTCATGCTGCCTCTAGGATTCTAAGCATGACACGCTAATTGGTTTTGTTTTTTATTTCATAATGGATCTGCTGTCTAAACTCGTGTTTGTATTGCGTCAGAATACAAAATTTGGGAAGGAAGAAGGCAAAACCAACTCAGACCGAGAAATCCTTTAGGAAATTGCCGCTCAAGAAACCAAAACTCGGCTGAGGCACCCAAAACCATGACAGAAAGCCAGAATTGGAGCAAACCAACAGCTGTGCCCTGATTGAAAAAGACCATGCCTTCCGTGTCTTGAACTCCATATTCCAGCCTCAAAATCAAAGCTCACATCAGAAAATTCATTACAAACCATGAGAAAGAAGAAAAATGTGAAAAGAGCCAAAGAAATGCAAGAGTCCTTTTGAGAGTGGGCTTGATTTAGTCCCAAGGAAACAGGCTGTTTCCGGATTCATCAACCCCTCCCAGCTGACTGGCTTTGGAAAACTCATTCAATTCACCTGAAAATCGCTGGCAAACTGATTTGGGGAATGAATTATCGTTCCCCTCTGCAAAAGGGTTCCATTTCTTTGTCCAAAACACAAAAACTCATGTTGGTCGTGCTGCCTCTAGAATTCTAAGCATGACACGCTAA
Source organism: Oryctolagus cuniculus (assembly GCF_051225735.1). Classification (NCBI taxonomy): domain Eukaryota; kingdom Metazoa; phylum Chordata; class Mammalia; order Lagomorpha; family Leporidae; genus Oryctolagus; species Oryctolagus cuniculus. The sequence goes on from NC_142879.1 coordinate 84,880,435, forward strand.
TTCGTTTTGTTTTTTTTTTTTTATTTCAAAATGGATCTGCTGTCTAAACTCGTGTTTGTATTGCGTCAGAATACAAAATTGGGGAAGGAAGAAGGCAAAACCAACTCAGACCCAGAAATCCTTTAGGAAATTGCCGCTCAAGAAACCAAAACTCGGCTGAGGCACCCAAAACCATGACAGAAAGCCAGAATCGGAGCAAGCCAACAGCTGTGCCCTGATTGAAAAAGACCATTCCTTCCGTGTCTTGAACTCCATATTCCAGCCTCAAAATCAAAGCTCACATCAGAAAATTCATTACAAACCATGATAAAGAAGAAAAATGTGAAAAGAGCCAAAGAAATGGAAGAGTCCTTTTTGATAGTGGGCTTGATTTAGTCACAAGGAAACAGGCTGTTTCCGGATTCATCCACCCCTCCCAGCTGACTGGCTTTGGAAAACTCATTCAATTCACCTGAAAATCGCTGGCAAACTGATTTGGGGAATGAATTATCATTCCCCTCTGCAAAAGGGTTCCATTTCTTTGTCCAAAACACAAAAACTCATGTTGGTCGTGCTGCCTCTAGAATTCTAAGCATGACACGCTAATTGGTTTTGTTTTTTATTTCAAAATGGATCTGCTGTCTAAACTCGTGTTTGTATTGCGTCAGAATACAAAATTTGGGAAGGAAGAAGGCAAAACCAACTCAGACCCAGAAATCCTTTAGGAAATTGCCGCTCAAGAAACCAAAACTCGGCTGAGGCACCCAAAACCATGACAGAAAGCCAGAATCGGAGCAAGCCAACAGCTGTGCCCTGATTGAAAAAGACCATGCCTTCCGTGTCTTGAACTCCATATTCCAGCCTCAAAATCAAAGCTCACATCAGAAAATTCATTACAAACCATGATAAAGAAGAAAAATGTGAAAAGAGCCAAAGAAATGGAAGAGTCCCTTTTGAGAGTGGGCTTGATTTAGTCCCAAGGAAACAGGCTGTTTCCGGATTCATCCACCCCTCCCAGCTGACTGGCTTTGGAAAACTCATTCAATTCACCTGAAAATCGCTGGCAAACTGATTTGGGGGAATGAATTATCGTTCCCCTATGCAAAAGGGTTCCATTTCTTTGTCCAAAACACAAAAACTCATGTTGGTCGTGCTGCCTCTAGAATTCTAAGCATGACACCCTAATTCGTTTTGTTTTTTTTTTTTATTTCATAATGGAGCTGCTGTCTAAACTCGTGTTTGTATTGCGTCAGAATACAAAATTTGGGAAGGAAGAAGGCAAAACCAACTCAGAACGAGAAATCCTTTAGGAAATTGCCGCTCAAGAAACCAAACCTCGGCTGAGGCACCCAAAACCATGACAGAAAGCCAGAAATGGAGCAAGCCAACAGCTGTGCCCTGATTGAAAAAGACCATTCCTTCCGTGTCTTGAACTCCATATTCCAGCCTCAAAATCAAAGCTCACATCAAAAAATTCATTACAAACCATGATAAAGAAGAAAAATGTGAAAAGAGCCAAAGAAATGGAAGAGTCCCTTTTGAGAGTGGGCTTGATTTAGTCCCAAGGAAACAGGCTGTTTCCGGATTCATCAACCCCTCCCAGCTGACTGGCTTTGGAAAACCCATTCAATTCACCTGAAAATCGCTGGCAAACTGATTTGGGGAATGAATTATCGTTCCCCTCTGCAAAAGGGTTCCATTTCTTTGTCCAAAACACAAAAACTCATGTTGGTCGTGCTGCCTCTAGAATTCTAAGCATGACACCCTAATTCGTTTTGTTTTTTTTTTTTTATTTCATAATGGAGCTGCTGTCTAAACTCGTGTTTGTATTGCGTCAGAATACAAAATTGGGGAAGGAAGAAGGCAAAACCAACTCAGACCCAGAAATCCTTTAGGAAATTGCCGCTCAAGAAACCAAAACTCGGCTGAGGCAGCCAAAACCATGACAGAAAGCCAGAATCGGAGCAAGCCAACAGCTGTGCCCTGATTGAAAAAGACCATTCCTTCCGGGTCTTGAACTCCATATTCCAGCCTCAAAATCAAAGCTCACATCAGAAAATTCATTACAAACCATGATAAAGAAGAAAAATGTGAAAAGAGCCAAAGAAATGGAAGAGTCCTTTTTGATAGTGGGCTTGATTTAGTCACAAGGAAACAGGCTGTTTCCGGATTCATCCAACCCTCCCAGCTGACTGGCTTTGGAAAACTCATTCAATTCACCTGAAAATCGCTGGCAAACTGATTTGGGGAATGAATTATCATTCCCCTCTGCAAAAGGGTTCCATTTCTTTGTCCAAAACACAAAAACTCATGTTGGTCGTGCTGCCTCTAGAATTCTAAGCATGACACGCTAATTGGTTTTGTTTTTTATTTCAAAATGGATCTGCTGTCTAAACTCGTGTTTGTATTGCGTCAGAATACAAAATTTGGGAAGGAAGAAGGCAAAACCAACTCAGACCCAGAAATCCTTTAGGAAATTGCCGCTCAAGAAACCAAAACTCGGCTGAGGCAGCCAAAACCATGACAGAAAGCCAGAATCGGAGCAAGCCAACAGCTGTGCCCTGATTGAAAAAGACCATGCCTTCCGTGTCTTGAACTCCATATTCCAGCCTCAAAATCAAAGCTCACATCAGACAATTCCTTACAAACCATGATAAAGAAGAAAAATGTGAAAAGAGCCAAAGAAATGGAAGAGTCCTTGTTGATAGTGGGCTTGATTTAGTCACAAGGAAACAGGCTGTTTCCGGATTCATCCACCCCTCCCAGCTCACAGGCTTTGGAAAACTCATTCAATTCACCTGAAAATCGCTGGCAAACTGATTTGGGGAATGAATTATCATTCCCCTCTGCAAAAGGGTTCCATTTCTTTGTCCAAAACACAAAAACTCATGTTGGTCGTGCTGCCTCTAGAATTCTAAGCATGACACGCTAATTGGTTTTGTTTTTTATTTCAAAATGGATCTGCTGTCTAAACTCGTGTTTGTATTGCGTCAGAATACAAAATTTGGGAAGGAAGAAGGCAAAACCAACTCAGACCCAGAAATCCTTTAGGAAATTGCCGCTCAAGAAACCAAAACTCGGCTGAGGCAGCCAAAACCATGACAGAAAGCCAGAATCGGAGCAAGCCAACAGCTGTGCCCTGATTGAAAAAGACCATGCCTTCCGTGTCTTGAACTCCATATTCCAGCCTCAAAATCAAAGCTCACATCAGACAATTCCTTACAAACCATGATAAAGAAGAAAAATGTGAAAAGAGCCAAAGAAATGGAAGAGTCCTTGTTGAGTGTGGGCTTGATTTAGTCACAAGGAAACAGGCTGTTTCCGGATTCATCTACCCCTCCCAGCTGACTGGCTTTGGAAAACTCATTCAATTCACCTGAGAATCGCTGGCAAACTGATTTGGGGAATGAATTATCATTCCCTTCTGCAAAAGGGTTCCATTTCTTTGTCCAAAACACAAAAACTCATGTTGGTCGTGCTGCCTCTAGAATTCTAAGCATGACACGCTAATTGGTTTTGTTTTTTATTTCAAAATGGATCTGCTGTCTAAACTCGTGTTTGTATTGCGTCAGAATACAAAATTTGGGAAGGAAGAAGGCAAAACCAACTCAGACCCAGAAATCCTTTAGGAAATTGCCGCTCAAGAAACCAAAACTCGGCTGAGGCACCCAAAACCATGACAGAAAGCCAGAATCGGAGCAAGCCAACAGCTGTGCCCTGATGGAAAAAGACCATGCCTTCCGTGTCTTGAACTCCATATTCCAGCCTCAAAATCAAAGCTCACATCAGAAAATTCATTACAAACCATGATAAAGAAGAAAAATGTGAAAAGAGCCAAAGAAATGGAAGAGTCCTTGTTGATAGTGGGCTTGATTTAGTCACAAGGAAACAGGCTGTTTCCGGATTCATCCACCCCTCCCAGCTGACTGGCTTTGGAAAACTCATTCAATTCACCTGAAAATCGCTGGCAAACTGATTTGGGGGAATTAATTATCGTTCCCCTCTGCAAAAGGGTTCCATTTCTTTGTCCAAAACACAAAAACTCATGTTGGTCATGCTGCCTCTAGAATTCTAAGCATGACACGCTAATTGGTTTTGTTTTTTATTTCATAATGGATCTGCTGTCTAAACTCGTGTTTGTATTGCGTCAGAATACAAAATTTGGGAAGGAAGAAGGCAAAACCAACTCAGACCGAGAAATCCTTTAGGAAATTGCCGCTCAAGAAACCAAAACTCGGCTGAGGCACCCAAAACCATGACAGAAAGCCAGAATTGCAGCAAGCCAACAGCTGTGCCCTGATGGAAAAAGACCATGCCTTCCGTGTCTTGAACTCCATATTCCAGCCTCAAAATCAAAGCTCACATCAGAAAATTCATTACAAACCATGATAAAGAAGAAAAATGTGAAAAGAGCCAAAGAAATGGAAGAGTCCCTTTTGAGAGTGGGCTTGATTTAGTCCCAAGGAAACAGGCTGTTTCCGGATTCATCAACCCCTCCCAGCTGACTGGCTTTGGAAAACTCATTCAATTCACCTGAAAATCGCTGGCAAACTGATTTGGGGAATGAATTATCGTTCCCCTCTGCAAAAGGGTTCCATTTCTTTGTCCAAAACACAAAAACTCATGTTGGTCGTGCTGCCTCTAGAATTCTAAGCATGACACGCTAATTCGTTTTGTTTTTTTTTTTTTTTCTTTCACAATGGATCTGCTGTCTAAACTCGTGTTTGTATTGCGTCAGAATACAAAATTTGGGAAGGAAGAAGGCAAAACCAACTCAGACCCAGAAATCCTTTAGGAAATTGCCGCTCAAGAAACCAAAACTCGGCTGAGGCACCCAAAACCATGACAGAAAGCCAGAATCGGAGCAAGCCAACAGCTGTGCCCTGATTGAAAAAGACCATTCCTTCCGGGTCTTGAACTCCATATTCCAGCCTCAAAATCAAAGCTCACATCAGAAAATTCATTACAAACCATGATAAAGAAGAAAAATGTGAAAAGAGCCAAAGAAATGGAAGAGTCCTTGTTGATAGTGGGCTTGATTTAGTCACAAGGAAACAGGCTGTTTCCGGATTCATCCAACCCTCCCAGCTGACTGGCTTTGGAAAACTCATTCAATTCACCTGAAAATCGCTGGCAAACTGATTTGGGGAATGAATTATCATTCCCCTCTGCAAAAGGGTTCCATTTCTTTGTCCAAAACACAAAAACTCATGTTGGTCGTGCTGCCTCTAGAATTCTAAGCATGACACGCTAATTGGTTTTGTTTTTTATTTCAAAATGGATCTGCTGTCTAAACTCGTGTTTGTATTGCGTCAGAATACAAAATTTGGGAAGGAAGAAGGCAAAACCAACTCAGACCCAGAAATCCTTTAGGAAATTGCCGCTCAAGAAACCAAAACTCGGCTGAGGCAGCCAAAACCATGACAGAAAGCCAGAATCGGAGCAAGCCAACAGCTGTGCCCTGATTGAAAAAGACCATGCCTTCCGTGTCTTGAACTCCATATTCCAGCCTCAAAATCAAAGCTCACATCAGAAAATTCATTACAAACCATGATAAAGAAGAAAAATGTGAAAAGAGCCAAAGAAATGGAAGAGTCCCTTTTGAGAGTGGGCTTGATTTAGTCCCAAGGAAACAGGCTGTTTCCGGATTCATCCACCCCTCCCAGCTGACTGGCTTTGGAAAACTCATTCAATTCACCTGAAAATCGCTGGCAAACTGATTTGGGGGAATTAATTATCGTTCCCCTCTGCAAAAGGGTTCCATTTCTTTGTCCAAAACACAAAAACTCATGTTGGTCGTGCTGCCTCTAGAATTCTAAGCATGACACGCTAATTCGTTTTGTTTTTTCTTTCATAATGGATCTGCTGTCTAAACTCGTGTTTGTATTGCGTCAGAATACAAAATTTGGGAAGGAAGAAGGCAAAACCAACTCAGAACGAGAAATCCTTTAGGAAATTGCCGCTCAAGAAACCAAACCTCGGCTGAGGCACCCAAAACCATGACAGAAAGCCAGAAATGGAGCAAGCCAACAGCTGTGCCCTGATTGAAAAAGACCATGCCTTCCGTGTCTTGAACTCCATATTCCAGCCTCAAAATCAAAGCTCACATCAGAAAATTCATTACAAACCATGATAAAGAAGAAAAATGTGAAAAGAGCCAAAGAAATGGAAGAGTCCCTTTTGAGAGTGGGCTTGATTTAGTCCCAAGGAAACAGGCTGTTTCCGGATTCATCAACCCCTCCCAGCTGACTGGCTTTGGAAAACTCATTCAATTCACCTGAAAATCGCTGGCAAACTGATTTGGGGAATGAATTATCGTTCCCCTCTGCAAAAGGGTTCCATTTCTTTGTCCAAAACACAAAAACTCATGTTGGTCGTGCTGCCTCTAGAATTCTAAGCATGACACGCTAATTCGTTTTGTTTTTTTTTTTTTTTATTTCATAATGGAGCTGCTGTCTAAACTCGTGTTTGTATTGCGTCAGAATACAAAATTGGGGAAGGAAAAAGGCAAAACCAACTCAGACCCAGAAATCCTTTAGGAAATTGCCGCTCAAGAAACCAAAACTCGGCTGAGGCACCCAAAACCATGACAGAAAGCCAGAATCGGAGCAAGCCAACAGCTGTGCCCTGATTGAAAAAGACCATGCCTTCCGTGTCTTGAACTCCATATTCCAGCCTCAAAATCAAAGCTCACATCAGAAAATTCATTACAAACCATGATAAAGAAGAAAAATGTGAAAAGAGCCAAAGAAATGGAAGAGTCCTTGTTGATAGTGGGCTTGATTTAGTCACAAGGAAACAGGCTGTTTCCGGATTCATCCACCCCTCCCAGCTGACTGGCTTTGGAAAACTCATTCAATTCACCTGAAAATCGCTGGCAAACTGATTTGGGGGAATTAATTATCGTTCCCCTCTGCAAAAGGGTTCCATTTCTTTGTCCAAAACACAAAAACTCATGTTGGTCGTGCTGCCTCTAGAATTCTAAGCATGACACACTAATTCGTTTTGTTTTTTATTTCATAATGGATCTGCTGTCTAAACTCGTGTTTGTATTGCGTCAGAATACAAAATTTGGGAAGGAAGAAGGCAAAACCAACTCAGACCCAGAAATCCTTTAGGAAATTGCCGCTCAAGAAACCAAACCTCGGCTGAGGCACCCAAAACCATGACAGAAAGCCAGAATTGGAGCAAGCCAACAGCTGTGCCCTGATTGAAAAAGACCATTCCTTCCGTGTCTTGAACTCCATATTCCAGCCTCAAAATCAAAGCTCACATCAGAAAATTCATTACAAACCATGATAAAGAAGAAAAATGTGAAAAGAGCCAAAGAAATGGAAGAGTCGTTTTTGATAGTGGGCTTGATTTAGTCACAAGGAAACAGGCTGTTTCCGGATTCATCCACCCCTCCCAGCTGACTGGCTTTGGAAAACTCATTCAATTCACCTGAAAATCGCTGGCAAACTGATTTGGGGAATGAATTATCGTTCCCCTCTGCAAAAGGGTTCCATTTCTTTGTCCAAAACACAAAAACTCATGTTGGTCGTGCTGCCTCTAGAATTCTAAGGAAGACACGCTAATTGGTTTTGTTTGTATTTTTTTATTTCATAATGGATCTGCTGTCTAAACTCGTGTTTGTATTGCGTCAGAATACAAAATTTGGGAATGAAGAAGGCAAAACCAACTCAGACCCAGAAATCCTTTAGGAAATTGCCGCTCAAGAAACCAAAACTCGGCTGAGGCACCCAAAACCATGACAGAAAGCCAGAATCGGAGCAAGCCAACAGCTGTGCCCTGATTGAAAAAGACCATTCCTTCCGGGTCTTGAACTCCATATTCCAGCCTCAAAATCAAAGCTCACATCAGAAAATTCATTACAAACCATGATAAAGAAGAAAAATGTGAAAAGAGCCAAAGAAATGGAAGAGTCGTTTTTGATAGAGGGCTTGATTTAGTCACAAGGAAACAGGCTGTTTCCGAATTCATTCACCCCTCCCAGCTGACTGGCTTTGGAAAACTCATTCAATTCACCTGAAAATCGCTGGCAAACTGATTTGGGGGAATTAATTATCGTTCCCCTCTGCAAAAGGGTTCCATTTCTTTGTCCAAAACACAAAAACTCATGTTGGTCGTGCTGCCTCTAGAATTCTAAGCATGACACGCTAATTCGTTTTGTTTTTTCTTTCATAATGGATCTGCTGTCTAAACTCGTGTTTGTATTGCGTCAGAATACAAAATTTGGGAAGGAAGAAGGCAAAACAAACTCAGACCCAGAAATCCTTTAGGAAATTGCCGCTCAAGAAACCAAAACTCGGCAGAGGCACCCAAAACCATGACAGAAAGCCAGAATTGGAGCAAGCCAACAGCTGTGCCCTGATTGAAAAAGACCATTCCTTCCGTGTCTTGAACTCCATATTCCAGCCTCAAAATCAAAGCTCACATCAGAAAATTCATTACAAACCATGATAAAGAAGAAAAATGTGAAAAGAGCCAAAGAAATGGAAGAGTCGTTTTTGATAGTGGGCTTGATTTAGTCACAAGGAAACAGGCTGTTTCCGGATTCATCCACCCCTCCCAGCTGACTGGCTTTGGAAAACTCATTCAATTCACCTGAAAATCGCTGGCAAACTGATTTGGGGGAATTAATTATCGTTCCCCTCTGCAAAAGGGTTCCATTTCTTTGTCCAAAACACAAAAATTCATGTTGGTCGTGCTGCCTCTAGAATTCTAATCATGACACGCTATTTGTTTTTTTTTTTTTATTTCATAATGGATCTGCTGTCTAAACTCGTGTTTGTATTGTGTCAGAATACAAAATTTGGGAAGGAAGAAGGCAAAACCAACTCAGACCCAGAAATCCTTTAGGAAATTGCCGCTCAAGAAACCAAAACTCGGCTGAGGCACCCAAAACCATGACAGAAAGCCAGAATCGGAGCAAGCCAACAGCTGTGCCCTGATTGAAAAAGACCATTCCTTCCGTGTCTTGAACTCCATATTCCAGCCTCAAAATCAAAGCTCACATCAGAAAATTCATTACAAACCATGATAAAGAAGAAAAATGTGAAAAGAGCCAAAGAAATGGAAGAGTCCCTTTTTAGAGTGGGCTTGATTTAGTCACAAGGAAACAGGCTGTTTCCGGATTCATCCACCCCTCCCAGCTGACTGGCTTTGGAAAACTCATTCAATTCACCTGAAAATCGCTGGCAAACTGATTTGGGGAATGAATTATCGTTCCCCTCTGCAAAAGGCTTCCATTTCTTTGTCCAAAACACAAAAACTCATGTTGGTCGTGCTGCCTCTAGAATTCTAAGCATGACACGCTAATTCGTTTTGTTTTTTCTTTCATAATGGATCTGCTGTCTAAACTCGTGTTTGTATTGCTTCAGAATACAAAATTTGGGAAGGAAGAAGGCAAAACCAACTCAGACCCAGAAATCCTTTAGGAAATTGCCGCTCAAGAAACCAAAACTCGGCTGAGGCACCCAAAACCATGACAGAAAGCCAGAATCGGAGCAAGCCAACAGCTGTGCCCTGATTGAAAAAGACCATTCCTTCCGGGTCTTGAACTCCATATTCCAGCCTCAAAATCAAAGCTCACATCAGAAAATTCATTACAAACCATGATAAAGAAGAAAAATGTGAAAAGAGCCAAAGAAATGGAAGAGTCCCTTTTGAGAGTGGGCTTGATTTAGTCACAAGGAAACAGGCTGTTTCCGGATTCATCCACCCCTCCCAGCTGACTGGCTTTGGAAAACTCATTCAATTCACCTGAAAATCGCTGGCAAACTTATTTGGGGGAATTAATTATCGTTCCCCTCTGCAAAAGGGTTCCATTTCTTTGTCCAAAACACAAAAACTCATGTTGGTCGTGCTGCCTCTAGAATTCTAAGCATGACACGCTAATTGGTTTTGTTTTTTCTTTCATAATGGATCTGCTGTCTAAACTCGTGTTTGTATTGCGTCAGAATACAAAATTTGGGAAGGAAGAAGGCAAAACCAACTCAGACCCAGAAATCCTTTAGGAAATTGCCGCTCAAGAAACCAAAACTCGGCTGAGGCATCCAAAACCATGACAGAAATCCAGAATTGGAGCAAGCCAACAGCTGTGCCCTGATTGAAAAAGACCATTCCTTCCGTTTCTTGAACTCCATATTCCAGCCTCAAAATCAAAGCTCACATCAGAAAATTCATTACAAACCATGATAAAGAAGAAAAATGTGAAAAGAGCCAAAGAAATGGAAGAGTCCTTTTTGAGAGTGGGCTTGATTTAGTCACAAGGAAACAGGCTGTTTCCGCATTCATCCACCCCTCCCAGCTGACTGGCTCTGGAAAACTCATTCAATTCACCTGAAAATCGCTGGCAAACTGATTTGGGGGAATTAATTATCGTTCCCCTCTGCAAAAGGGTTCCATTTCTTTGTCCAAAACACAAAAACTAATGTTGGTCGTGCTGCCTCTAGAATTCTAAGCATGACACGCTAATTGGTTTTGTTATTTTTATTTCAAAATGGATCTGCTGTCTAAACTCGTGTTTGTATTGCGTCAGAATACAAAATTTGCGAAGGAAGAAGGCAAAACCAACTCAGACCCAGAAATCCTTTAGGAAATTGCCGCTCAAGAAACCAAACCTCGGCTGAGGCACCCAAAACCATGACAGAAAGCCAGAATCGGAGCAAGCCAACAGCTGTGCCCTGATTGAAAAAGACCATTCCTTCCGTGTCTTGAACTCCATATTCCAGCCTCAAAATCAAAGCTCACATCAGAAAATTCATTACAAACCATGATAAAGAAGAAATATGTGAAAAGAGCCAAAGAAATGGAAGAGTCCTTGTTGATAGTGGGCTTGATTTAGTCACAAGGAAACAGGCTGTTTCCGGATTCATCCACCCCTCCCAGCTGACTGGCTTTGGAAAACTCATTCAATTCACCTGAAAATCGCTGGCAAACTGACTTGGGGAATTAATTATCGTTCCCCTCTGCAAAAGGGTTCCATTTCTTTGTCCAAAACACAAAAACTCATGTTGGTCGTGCTGCCTCTAGAATTCTAAGCATGACACGCTATTTGGTTTTTTTTTTTTTTTTTTTTTTATTTCATAATGGATCTGCTGTCTAAACTCATGTTTGTATTGCGTCAGAATACAAAATTTGGGAAGGAAGAAGGCAAAACCAACTCAGACCCAGAAATCCTTTAGGAAATTGCCGCTCAAGAAACCAAAACTCGGCTGAGGCACCCAAAACCATGACAGAAAGCCAGAATTGGAGCAAGCCAACAGCTGTGCCCTGATTGAAAAAGACCATGCCTTCCGGGTCTTGAACTCCATATTCCAGCCTCAAAATCAAAGCTCACATCAGAAAACTCATTACAAACCATGATAAAGAAGAAAAATGTGAAAAGAGCCAAAGAAATGCAAGAGTCCTTTTTGAGAGTGGGCTTGATTTAGTCACAAGGAAACAGGCTGTTTCCAGATTCATCCACCCCTCCCAGCTGACTGGCTTTGGAAAACTCATTCAATTCACCTGAAAATCGCTGGCAAACTGATTTGGGGAATTAATTATCGTTCCCCTCTGCAAAAGTCTTCCATTTCTTTGTCCAAAACACAAAAACTCATGTTGGTCGTGCTGCCTCTAGAATTCTAAGCATGACACGCAAATTGGTTTTGTTTTTTATTTCTTTCATAATGGATCTGCTGTGTAAACTCGTGTTTGTATTGCGTCAGAATACAAAATTTGCGAAGGAAGAAGGCAAAACCAACTCAGACCCAGAAATCCTTTAGGAAATTGCCGCTCAAGAAACCAAAACTCGGCTGAGGCACCCAAAACCATGACAGAAAGCCAGAATTGGAGCAAGCCAACAGCTGTGCCCTGATTGAAAAAGACCATTCCTTCCGTGTCTTGAACTCCATATTCCAGCCTCAAAATCAAAGCTCACATCAGAAAATTCATTACAAACCATGATAAAGAAGAAAAATGTGAAAAGAGCCAAAGAAATGGAAGAGTCCTTTTTGATAGTGGGCCTGATTTAGTCACAAGGAAACAGGCTGTTTCCGGATTCATCCACCCCTCCCAGCTGACTGGCTTTGGAAAACTCATTCAATTCACCTGAAAATCGCTGGCAAACTGATTTGGGGAATTAATTATCGTTCCCCTCTGCAAAAGGGTTCCATTTCTTTGTCCAAAACACAAAAACTCATGTTGGTCGTGCTGCCTCTAGAATTCTAAGCATGACACGCTAATTGGTTTTGTTTTTTATTTCATAATGGATCTGCTGTCTAAACTCATGTTTGTATTGCGTCAGAATACAAAATTTGGGAAGGAAGAAGGCAAAACCAACTCAGACCCAGAAATCCTTTAGGAAATTGCCGCTCAAGAAACCAAATCTCGGCTGAGGCACCCAAAACCATGACAGAAAGCCAGAATTAGAGCAACCCAACAGCTTTGCCATGATTGAAAAAGACCATGCCTTCCGTGTCTTGAACTCCATATTCCAGCCTCAAAATCAAAGCTCACATCAGAAAATTCATTACAAACAATGATAAAGAAGAAAAATGTGAAAAGAGCCAAAGAAATGGAAGAGTCCTTTTTGATAGTGGGCTTGATTTAGTCCCAAGGAAACAGGCTGTTTCCGCATTCATCCACCCCTCCCAGCTGACTGGCTTTGGAAAACTCATTCAATTCCCCTGAAAATCGCTGGCAAACTGATTTGGGGGAATTAATTATCGTTCCCTTCTGCAAAAGGGTTCCATTTCTTTGTCCAAAACACAAAAACTCATGTTGGTCGTGCTGCCTCTAGAATTCTAAGCATGACACGCTAATCCGTTTTTTTTTTTTTTTTTTTTTTTATTTCATAATGGAGCTGCTGTCTAAACTCGTGTTTGTATTGCATCAGAATACAAAATTTGGGAAGAAAGAAGGCAAAACCAACTCAGACCCAGAAATCCTTTAGGAAATTGCCGCTCAAGAAACCAAAACTCGGCTGAGGCACCCAAAACCATGACAGAAAGCCAGAATTGGAGCAAGCCAACAGCTGTGCCCTGATTGAAAAAGACCATTCCTTCCGTGTCTTGAACTCCATATTCCAGCCTCAAAATCAAAGCTCACATCAGAAAATTCATTACAAACCATGATAAAGAAGAAAAATGTGAAAAGAGCGAAAGAAATGGAAGAGTCCTTTTTGATAGTGGGCTTGATTTAGTCCCAAGGAAACAGGCTGTTTCCGGATTCATCCACCCCTCCCAGCTGACTGGCTTTGGAAAACTCATTCAATTCACCTGAAAATCGCTGGCAAACTGATTTGGGGAATTAATTATCGTTCCCCTCTGCAAAAGGGTTCCATTTCTTTGTCCAAAACACAAAAACTCATGTTGGTCGTGCTGCCTCTAGAATTCTAAGCATGACACGCTAATTCGTTTTGTTTTTTTTTTTTTTATTTCATAATGGATCTGCTGTCTAAACTCATGTTTGTATTGCGTCAGAATACAAAATTTGGGAAGGAAGAAGGCAAAACCAACTCAGACCCAGAAATCCTTTAGGAAATTGCCGCTCAAGAAACCAAAACTCGGCTGAGGCACCCAAAACCATGACAGAAAGCCAGAATTGGAGCAAGCCAACAGCTGTGCCCTGATTGAAAAAGACCATTCCTTCCGTGTCTTGAACTGCATATTCCAGCCTCAAAATCAAAGCTCACATCAGAAAATTCATTACAAACCATGATAAAGAAGAAAAATGTGAAAAGAGCCAAAGAACTGGAAGAGTCCTTTTTGATAGTGGCCTTGATTTAGTCACAAGGAAACAGGCTGTTTCCGGATTCATCCACCCCTCCCAGCTGACTGGCTTTGGAAAACTCATTCAATTCCCCTGAAAATCGCTGGCAAACTGATTTGGGGAATTAATTATCGTTCCCCTCTGCAAAAGTCTTCCATTTCTTTGTCCAAAACACAAAAACTCATGTTGGTCGTGCTGCCTCTAGAGTTCTAAGCATGACACGCTAATTGGTTTTGTTTTTTATTTCTTTCATAATGGATCTGCTGTCTAAACTCGTGTTTGTATTGCATCAGAATACAAAATTTGGGAAGGAAGAAGGCAAAACCAACTCAGACCCAGAAATCCTTTAGGAAATTGCCGCTCAAGAAACCAAAATCGGCTGAGGCACCCAAAACCATGACAGAAAGCCAGAATTGGAGCAAGCCAACAGCTGTGCCCTGATTGAAAAAGACCATTCCTTCCGGGTCTTGAACTCCATATTCCAGCCTCAAAATCAAAGCTCACATCAGAAAATTCATTACAAACCATGATAAAGAAAAACGTGAAAAGAGCCAAAGAAATGGAAGAGTCGTTTTTGATAGTGGGCCTGATTTATTCACAAGGAAACAGGCTGTTTCCGGATTCATCCACCCCTCCCAGCTGACTGGCTTTGGAAAACTCATTCAATTCACCTGAAAATCGCTGGCAAACTGATTTGGGGAATTAATTATCGTGCCCCTCTGCAAAAGGGTTCCATTTCTTTGTCCAAAACACAAAAACTCATGTTGGTCGTGCTTCCTCTAGAATTCTAATTCTGATACGCTAATTGATTTTGTTTTTTCGTTCATCATGGATCTGCTGCCTAAACTCATGTTTGTATTGCGTCAGAATACAAAATTTGGGAAGGAAGAAGGCAAAACCAACTCAGACCCAGAAATCCTTTAGGAAATTGCCGCTCAAGAAACCAAAACTCGGCTGAGGCACCCAAAACCATGACAGAAAGCCAGAATTGGAGCAAGCCAACAGTTGTGCCCTGATTGAATAAGACCATGCCTTCCGTGTCTTGAACTCCATATTCCAGCCTCAAAATCAAAGCTCACATCAGAAAATTCATTACAAACCATGATAAAGAAGAAAAATGTGAAAAGAGCCAAAGAAATGGAAGAGTCCTTTTTGAGAGTGGGCTTGATTTAGTCACAAGGAAACAGGCTGTTTCCGGATTCATCCACCCCTCCCAGCTGACTGGCTTTGGAAAACTCATTCAATTCACCTGAAAATCGCTGGCAAACTGATTTGGGGAATTAATTATCGTGCCCCTCTGCAAAAGGGTTCCATTTCTTTGTCCAAAACACAAAACCTCATGTTGGTCGTGCTGCCTCTAGAATTCTAAGCATGACACGCTAATTGGTTTTGTTTTTTCTTTCATAATGGATCTGCTGTCTAAACTCATGTTTGTATTGCATCAGAATACAAAATTTGGGAAGGAAGAAGGCAAAACCAACTCAGACCCAGAAATCCTTTAGGAAATTGCCGCTCAAGAAACCAAAACTCGGCTGAGGCACCCAAAACCATGACTGAAAGCCAGAATTGGAGCAAGCCAACAGCTGTGCCCTGATTGAAAAAGACCATGACTTCTGTGTCTTCAACTCCATATTCCAGCCTCAAAATCAAAGCTCACATCAGAAAATTCATTACAAACCATGATAAAGAAGAGAAATGTGAAAAGAGCCAAAGAAATGGAAGAGTCCCTTTTGAGAGTGGGCTTGATTTAGTCACAAGGAAACAGGCTGTTTCCGCATTCATCCACCCCTCCCAGCTGACTGGCTTTGGAAAACCCATTCAATTCACCTGAAAATCGCTGGCAAACTGATTTGGGGAATTAATTATCGTTCCCCTCTGCAAAAGGGTTCCATTTCTTTGTCCAAAACACAAAAACTCATGTTGGTCGTGCTGCCTCTAGAATTCTAATTCTGATACGCTAATTGATTTTGTTTTTTCGTTCATCATGGATCTGCTGCCTAAACTCATGTTTGTATTGCGTCAGAATACAAAATTTGGGAAGGAAGAAGGCAAAACCAACTCAGACCCAGAAATCCTTTAGGAAATTGCCGATCAAGAAACCAAAACTCGGCTGAGGCACCCAAAACCATGACAGAAAGCCAGAATTGGAGCAAGCCAACAGCTGTGCCCAGATTGAAAAAGACGTTTCCTTCCGCGTCTTGAACTCCATATTCCAGCCTCAAAATCAAAGCTCACATCAGAAAATTCATTACAAACCATGATAAAGAAGAAAAATGTGAAAAGAGCCAAAGAAATGGAAGAGTCCTTTTTGATAGTGGGCTTGATTTAGTCCCAAGGAAACAGGCTGTTTCCGCATTCATCCACCCCTCCCAGCTGACTGGCTTTGGAAAACTCATTCAATTCACCTGAAAATCGCTGGCAAACTGATTTGGGGAATTAATTATCGTGCCCCTCTGCAAAAGGGTTCCATTTCTTTGTCCAAAACACAAAAACTCATGTTGGTCGGGCTGCCTCTAGAATTCTAAGCATGACACTCTAATTGGTTTTGTTTTTTTTTTTTTTTATTTCATAATGGATCAGCTGTCTAAACTCATGTTTGTATTGCATCAGAATACAAAATTTGGGAATGAAGAAGGCAAAACCAACTCAGACCCAGAAATCCTTTAGGAAATTGCCGCTCAGGAAACCAAAACTCGGCTGAGGCACCCAAAACCATGACAGAAAGCCAGAATTGGAGCAAGCCAACAGCTGTGCCCTGATTGAAAAAGACCTTTCCTTCCGTGTTTGACCTCCATATTCCAGCCTCAAAATCAAAGCTCACATCAGAAAATTCATTACAAACCATGATAAAGAAGAAAAATGTGAGAAGAGCCAAAGAAATGGAAGAGTCCTTGTTGATAGTGGGCTTGATTTAGTCACAAGGAAACAGGCTGTTTCCGCATTCATCCACCCCTCCCAGCTGACTGGCTTTGGAAAACTCATTCATTTCACCTGAAAATCGCTGGCAAACTGATTTGGGGAATTAAATATCGTTCCCCTCTGCAAAAGGGTTCCATTTCTTTGTCCAAAACACAAAAACTCATGTTGGTCGTGCTGCCTCTAGAATTCTAAGCATGACACGCTAATTCGTTTTGTTTTTTCTCTCATAATGGATCTGCTGTCTAAACTCGTGTTTGTATTGCGTCAGAATACAAAATTTGGGAAGGAAGAAGGCAAAACCAACTCAGACCCAGAAATCCTTTAGGAAATTGCCACTCAAGAAACCAAAACTCGGCTGAGGCACCCAAAACCATGACAGAAAGCCAGAATTGGAGCAAGCCAACAGCTGTGCCCTGATTGAAAAAGACCATTCCTTCCGGGTCTTGAACTCCATATTCCAGCCTCAAAATCAAAGCTCACATCAGAAAACTCATTACAAACCATGATAAAGAAGAAAAATGTGAGAAGAGCCAAAGAAATGGAAGAGTCGTTTTTGATAGTGGGCTTGATTTAGTCACAAGGAAACAGGCTGTTTCCGGATTCATCCACCCCTCCCAGCTGACTGGCTTTGGAAAACTCATTCAATTCACCTGAAAATCGCTGGCAAACTGATTTGGGGAATTAATTATCGTGCCCCTCTGCAAAAGGGTTCCATTTCTTTGTCCAAAACACAAAAACTCATGTTGGTCGTGCTGCCTCTAGAATTCTAAGCATGACACGCTAATTCGTTTTGTTTTTTATTTCATAATGGATCTGCTGTCTAAACTCGTGTTTGTATTGCATCAGAATACAAAATTTGGGAAGGAAGAAGGCAAAACCAACTCAGAGCCAGAAATCCTTTAGGAAATTGCCACTCAAGAAACCAAAACTCGGCTGAGGCACCCAAAACCATGACAGAAAGCCAGAATTGGAGCAAGCCAACAGCTGTACCCTCATTGAGAAACACCATGCCTTCCGGGTCTTGAACTCCATATTCCAGCCTCAAAATCAAAGCTCACATCAGAAAATTCATTACAAACCATGATAAAGAAGAACAATGTGAAAAGAGCCAAAGAAATGGAAGAGTCCTTGTTGATAGTGGGCTTGATTTAGTCACAAGGAAACAGGCTGTTTCCGCATTCATCCACCCCTCCCAGCTGACTGGCTTTGGAAAACTCATTCAATTCACCTGAAAATCGCTGGCAAACTGATTTGGGGAATTAATTTTCATCCCCCTCTGCAAAAGGGTTCCATTTCTTTGTCCAAATCACAAAAACTCATGTTGGTCGTGCTGCCTCTAGAATTCTAAGCATGACACGCTAATTGGTTTTGTGTTTTATTTCATAATGGATCTGCTGTCTAAACTCGTGTTTGTATTGCGTCAGAATACAAAATTTGGGAAGGAAGAAGGCAAAACCAACTCAGACCCAGAAATCATTTAGGAAATTGCCGCTCAAAACCAAAACTCGGCTGAGGCTCCCAAAACCATGACAGAAACCAGAATTGGAGCAAGCCAACAGCTGTGCCCTGATTGAAAAAGACCATTCCTTCCGTGTCTTGAACTCCATATTCCAGCCTCAAAATCAAAGCTCACATCAGAAAATTCATTACAAACCATGATAAAGAAGAACAATGTGAAAAGAGCCAAAGAAATGGAAGAGTCCTTGTTGATAGTGGGCTTGATTTAGTCACAAGGAAGCAGGCTGTTTCCGGATTCATCCACCCCTCGCAGCTGACTGGCTTTGGAAAACTCATTCAATTCACCTGAAAATCACTGGCAAACTGATTTGGGGAATTAATTATCGTCCCCCTCTGCAAAAGGGTTCCATTTCTTTTTCCAAAACACAAAAACTCATGTTGGTCGTGCTGCCTCTAGAATTCTAAGCATGACACGCTAATTGGTTTTGTTTGTTCTTTCCTAATGGATCTGCTGTCTAAACTCGTGTTTGTATTGCGTCAGAATACAAAATTTGGGAAGGAAGAAGGCAAAACCAACTCAGACGCAGAAATCCTTTAGGAAATTGCCGCTCAAGAAACCAAAACTTGGCTGAGGCACCCAAAACCATGACAGAAAGCCAGAATTGGAGCAAGCCAACAGCTGTGCCCTGATTGAAAAAGACCTTTCCTTCCGTGTCTTGAACTCCATATTCCAGCCTCAAAATCAAAGCTCACATCAGAAAATTCATTACAAACCATGATAAAGAAGAACAATGTGAAAAGAGCCAAAGAAATGGAAGAGTCCTTGTTGATAGTGGGCTTGATTTAGTCACAAGGAACAGGCTGTTTCCGGATTCATCCACCCCTCCCAGCTGACTGGCTTTGGAAAACTCATTCAATTCACCTGAAAATTGCTGGCAAACTGATTTGGGGAATTAATTATCATTCCCCTCTGCAAAAGGGTTCCATTTCTTTGTCCAAAACACAAAAACTCATGTTGGTCGTGCTGCCTCTAGAATTCTAAGCATGACACGCTGATTGGTTTTGTTTGTTCTTTCAAAATGGATCTGCTGTCTAAACTCGTGTTTGTACTGCGTCAGAATACAAAATTTGGGAAGGAAGAAGGCAAAACCAACTCAGACCCAGAAATCCTTTAGGAAATTGCCGCTCAAGAAACCAAAACTCGGCTGAGGCACCCAAAACCATGACAGAAAGCCAGAATTGGAGCAAGCCAACAGCTGTGCCCTGATTGAAAAAGACCATGCCTTCCGTGTCTTGAACTCCATATTCCAGCCTCAAAATCAAAGCTCACATCAGAAAATTCATTACAAACCATGATAAAGAAGAAAAATGTGAAAAGAGCCAAAGAAATGGAAGAGTCCTTGTTGATAGTGGGCTTGATTTCGTCACAAGGAAACAGGCTGTTTCCGGATTCATCCACCCCTCCCAGCTCACAGGCTTTGGAAAACTCATTCAATTCACCTGAAAATCGCTGGCAAACTGATTTGGGGAATTAATTATCGTCCCCCTCTGCAAAAGGGTTCCATTTCTTTGTCCAAAACACAAAAACTCATGTTGGTCGTGCTGCCTCTAGAATTCTAAGCATGACACACTCATTGGTTTTGTTTTTTATTTCATAATGGATCTGCTGTCTAAACTCGTGTTTGTATTGCATCAGAATACAAAATTTGGGAAGGAAGAAGGCAAAACCTACTCAGACTCAGAAATCCTTTAGGGAATTGCCGATCAAGAAACCAAAACTCGGCTGAGGCACCCAAAACCATGACAGAAAGCCAGAATTGGAGCAAGCCAACAGCTGTGCCCTGATTGAAAAAGACCATGCCTTCCGTGTCTTGAACTCCATATTCCAGGCTCAAAATCAAAGCTCACATCAGAAAATTCATTACAAACCATGATAAAGAAGAACAATGTGAAAAGAGCCAAAGAAATGGAAGAGTCCTTTTTGATAGTGGGCTTGATTGAGTCACAAGGAAACAGGCTGTTTCCGGATTCATCCACCCCTCCCAGCTGACTGGCTTTGGAAAACTCATTCAATTCACCTGAAAATCGCTGGCAAACTGATTTGGGGAATTAATGATCGTTCCCCTGTGCAAAAGGGTTCCATTTCTTTGTCCAAAACACAAAAACTCATGTTGGTCATGCTGCCTCTAGAATTCTAAGCATGACACGCTGATTGGTTTTCTTTGTTCTTTCCTAATGGATCTGCTGTCTAAACTCGTGTTTGTATTGCGTCAGAATACAAAATTTGGGAAGGAAGAAGGCAAAACCAACTCAGACCCAGAAATCCTTTAGGAAATTGCCGCTCAAGAAACCAAAACTCGGCTGAGGCACCCAAAACCATGACAGAAATCCAGAATTGGAGCAAGCCAACAGCTGTGCCCTGATTGAAAAAGACCATTCCTTCCGTGTCTTGAACTCCATATTCCAGCCTCAAAATCAAAGCTCACATCAGAAAATTCATTACAAACCATGATAACGAAGAAAAATGGGAAAAGAGCCAAAGAAATGGAAGAGTCCTTTTTGATAGTGGGCTTGATTTAGTCACAAGGAAGCAGGCTGTTTCCGGATTCATCCACCCCTCCCAGCTGACTGGCTTTGGAAAACTCATTCAATTCACCTGAAAATCGCTGGCAAACTGATTTGGGGAATGAATTATCGTTCCTCTCTGCAAAAGGGTTCCATTTCTTTTTCCAAAACACAAAAACTCATGTTGGTCGTGCTACCTCTAGAA
Source organism: Oryctolagus cuniculus (assembly GCF_051225735.1). NCBI lineage: Eukaryota > Metazoa > Chordata > Mammalia > Lagomorpha > Leporidae > Oryctolagus > Oryctolagus cuniculus. The sequence goes on from NC_142879.1 coordinate 84,901,319, forward strand.
TTCTAAGCATGACACGCTAATTGGTTTTGTTTTTTATTTCATAATGGATCTGCTGTCTAAACTCGTGTTTGTATTGCGTCAGAATACAAAATTTGGGAAGGAAGAAGTCAAAACCAACTCAGACCCAGAAATCATTTCGGAAATTGCCACTCAGGAAACCAAAACTCGGCTGAGGCACCCAAAACCATGACAGAAAGCCAGAATTGGAGCAAGCCAACAGCTGTGCCCTGATTGAAAAAGACCATTCCTTCCGTGTCTTGAACTCCATATTCCAGCCTCAAAATCAAAGCTCACATCAGAAAATTCATTACAAACCATGATAAAGAAGAGAAATGTGAAAAGAGCCAAAGAAATGGAAGAGTCCTTTTTGATAGTGGGCTTGATTTAGTCACAAGGAAACAGGCTGTTTCCGGATTCATCCACCCCTCTCAGCTGACTGGCTTATTTGTTTTGTTTTTTATTTCATAATGGATCTGCTGTCTAAACTCTGGTTTGTATTGGGTCAGAATACAAAATTTGGGAAGGAAGAAGGCAAAACCAACTCAGACCCAGAAATCCTTTAGGAAATTGCCGCTCAAGAAACCAAAACTCGGCTGAGGCACCCAAAACCATGACAGAAAGCCAGAATTGGAGCAAGCCAACAGCTGTGCCCTGATTGAAAAAGACCATGCCTTCCGTGTCTTGAACTCCATATTCCAGCCTCAAAATCAAAGCTCACATCAGAAAATTCATTACAAACCATGATAAAGAAGAAAAATGTGAAAAGAGCCAAAGAAATGGAAGAGTCCTTGTTGATAGTGGGCTTGATTTCGTCACAAGGAAACAGGCTGTTTCCGGATTCATCCACCCCTCCCAGCTCACAGGCTTTGGAAAACTCATTCAATTCACCTGAAAATCGCTGGCAAACTGATTTGGGGAATTAATTATCGTCCCCCTCTGCAAAAGGGTTCCATTTCTTTGTCCAAAACACAAAAACTCATGTTGGTCGTGCTGCCTCTAGAATTCTAAGCATGACACACTCATTGGTTTTGTTTTTTATTTCATAATGGATCTGCTGTCTAAACTCGTGTTTGTATTGCGTCAGAATACAAAATTTGGGAAGGAAGAAGTCAAAACCAACTCAGACCCAGAAATCATTTAGGAAATTGCCGCTCAAGAAACCAAAACTCGGCTGAGGCACCCAAAACCATGACAGAAAGCCAGAATTGGAGCAAGCCAACAGCTGTGCCCTGATTGAAAAAGACCATTCCTTCCGTGTCTTGAACTCCATATTCCAGCCTCAAAATCAAAGCTCACATCAGAAAATTCATTACAAACCATGATAAAGAAGAAAAATGTGAAAAGAGCCAAAGAAATGGAAGAGTCCTTTTTGATAGTGGGCTTGATTTAGTCACAAGGAAACAGGCTGTTTCCGGATTCATCCACCCCTCTCAGCTGACTGGCTTATTTGTTTTGTTTTTTATTTCATAATGGATCTGCTGTCTAAACTCTGGTTTGTATTGGGTCAGAATACAAAATTTGGGAAGGAAGAAGGCAAAACCAACTCAGACGCAGAAATCATTTAGGAAATTGGCGCTCAAAAAACCAAAACTCGGCTGAGGCACCCAAAACCATGACAGAAATCCAGAATTGGAGCAAGCCAACAGCTGTGCCCTGATTGAAAAAGAACCATCCTCCTGTGCCCTGAACTCAATATGCCAGCCTCAAAAACAAAGCTCACATCAGAAAATTCATAACAAACCATGAAAAAAAGAAAAAAGAGAAAAAAGCCAAAGAAATGCAAGAATCCATAATGATATTGGGCTTGATTTAGTTGCAAGGAAACTGGCTGTTCCCAGATTCATCCACCACTAAAGCTGACTCCCTGTGGATTTCTGACTGAATTAACCTGACAATCGTAGTGAAACTCAAGAAACCAAATTTCAGCTGAGGCACCCAAAACAATGACAGCAAGCCAGAACTGGAGCAAGCCAACAGCTGTGCCCTGATTGAAAAAGACCATTCCTCCAGTACCCTGAACTCCATATTGCAGCCTCAAAATCAAAGCTCACATCAGAAAATTCATTACAAACCATGATAAATAAGGGAAATGTGAAAAAGCCAGAGAAATGCAAGCCTGTGGAATCCTAACTGAATTAACTGAATTAACCTGAAAATCGCAGTGAAACTCAGTTTGGAGGCAATTAATATCTGTCACCTCAGCCAAAGTGTTCCATTTTATTTTCATAAACACAAAAACTCACCTTGGTCATGTTACCTGTAGATTTGTAAGCTTCAAACACCTATTTGTTGTGTTTTTTATTTCATAATGGCTATTCTGTACAAACTCTTCTTTGCATTGCATCAGAATACAAAATTTGGGAAGGAAGAAGGCAAAGCCGACTCAGAACCAGAGAACATTTAGGAAATTGCCACACAAGAAACCAAAATCGGCTGAGGAACCCAAAACAATGACAGCAAGCCAGAATTGCAGCAAGCCAACAACTGTACCCTCTTTGAAAAAGACCATTCCTCCAGTACCCTGAACTCCATATTGCAGCCACAAAACCAAAGCTCACATCAGAAAATTCATTACAAACCATGATAAATAAGGGAAATGTGAAAAAGCCAAAGAAATGCAAGAGTCCTTTGTGATATTTGAAAGGATTTAGACACAAAGAAACTGGCTGTTTCCAGATTCATACCCCCCTTCCACAGACTGACTTTGGAAGTCTGATTGAATTCACCTCAAAATCACTCTCACACTCCATTTGGAGGGAATTAGAATCTGTCACCTCAGCAGAAGCGTTCCATGTCATTTTCCAAAACACAGAATCTCATCTTGGTTGTGTTGCCTATGGATTTCTAATCCTGAAAGGGCAATTTGCTGTGTTTTTTTTTTCTTTCATAATGGCTATTCGGTCTAAATCTTGCTTGTATTGCATCAGAATACGAAATTTGGGAAGGAAGAAGGCAAAGCCAACTCAGACCCTGAAAACATTTGGGAAATTGCCACACAAGAAACCACAAATCGGCTGAGGCACTCAAAACAATGACAGCAAGCCAGAAGTGGAGCAAGCCAACAACTGTGCCCTGATTGAAAAAGAACCATCCTCTTGTGCCCTGAATTCAATATGCCAGCCTCAAAACCAAAGCTGACATCAGAAAATTCATTACAAACCATGATAAATAAGAAAAAAGAGAAAAAAGCCAAAGAAATGCAAGAATCCATAATGATATTGGGTTTGATTTAGCTGCAAGGAAACCGGCTGTTCCCAGATTCATCCACCACTAAAGCTGACTGCCTGTGGAATTCTGACTGAATTAACCTGACAATCGCAGTGAAACTCAAGAAACCAAATTTCAGCTGAGGCACCCAAAACAAAGACAATAGCCAGAATTGGAGCAAGCCAACAGCTGTGCCCTGTTTGAAAAGAACATTCCTCCGGTGCCCTGAACTCTATATTGCAGCCTCAAAACCAAAGCTCACATCAGAAAATTCTTTACAAACCATGATAAATTAGGGAAATGTTTAAAAGCCAAGAAATGCAACAGTTCTTTTTGATATTTGGCTGGATTTAGACACAAAGAAACTGGCTGTTTCCAGATTCATCCCCCCCTTCCACAGACTGACTTTGGAAGTCTGATTGAATTCACCTCAAAATCGCACTCACACTCATTTTGGAGGGAATTAGAATCTGTCCCCTCAGAAGAAGCGTTCTATGTCATTTTCCAAAACACAGAAACTCATCTTGGTCGTGTTGCCTGTAGATTTCTAATCCTGAAAGGGCAATGCGAAGTGTTTTTTTTTTTCTTTCATAATGGCTACTCTCCAAAATCTTGCTTGTATTGCATCAGAATACAAAATTTGGGAATAAGAAGGCAAAACCGACTCAGACCCAGAAAACATTTAGGAAATTGCTACTCAAGAAACCACAAATCGGCTGAGGCACCCAAAACAATGACAGCAAGCCAGAATTGGAGCAAGCGAACAGCTGTGCCCTGATTGAAAAAGAACCTTCCTCTTGTGCCCTGAACTCAATATGCCAGCCTCAAAACCAAAGCTCACATCAGAAAATTCATTGCAAACCATGATAAATAAGGGAAATGTGAAAAAGCCAAAGAAATGCAAGAGTCCTTTGTGATATTTGAAGGATTTAGACACAAAAAACTTGCTGTTTCCAGATTCATCCCCCCCTTCCACAGACTGACTTTGGAAGTCTGATTGAATTCACCTCAAAATCGCTCTCACACTCCATTTGAAGGGAATTAGAATCTGTCACCTCAGCAGAAGCGTTCCATGTCATTTTCCAAAACACAGAATCTCATCTTGGTTGTGTTGCCTATGGATTTCTAATCCTGAAAGGGCAATGAGCTGTGTTTTTTTTTTTCTTTCATAATGGCTATTCTGTCCAAAATCTTGCTTGTATTGCATCAGAATACAAAATTTGGGAAGGAAGAAGGCAAAATCAACTCAGACCCAGAAAACATTTAGGAAATTGCCACACAAGAAACCACAAATCAGCTGAGGCACCCAAAACAATGACAGCAAGCCAGAATTGGAGCAAGCCAACAGCTGTGCCCTGATTGAAAAAGAACCTTCCTCTTGTGCCCTGAACTCCATATTGCAGCCTCAAAACCAAAGCTGACATCAGAAAATTCATTACAAACCATGATAAATAAGAAAAAAGAGAAAAAAGCCAAAAAAATGCAAGAATCCATAATGATATAGGGCTTGATTTAGTCGCTAGGAAACCGGCTGTTCCCGGATTCATCCACCCCTCCAGCTGACTGCCTGTGGAATTCTGACTGAATTAACCTGAAAATCGCAGTGAAACTCAGTTTGGAGGCAATTAATATCTGTCACCTCAGCCAAAGTGTTCCATTTTATTTTCATAAACACAAAAACTCACCTAGGTCATGTTACCTGTAGATTTCTAAGCTTCAAACGCCTATTTGTTGTGTTTTTTATTTCATAATGGCTATTCTGTACAAACTCTTCTTTGCATTGCATCAGAATACAAAATTTGGGAAGGAAGAAGGCAAAGCCAACTCAGACCCTGAAAACATTTGGGAAATTGCCACACAAGAAACCACAAATCGGCTGAGGCACTCAAAACAATGACAGCAAGCCAGAAGTGGAGCAAGCCAACAGCTGTGCCCTGATTGAAAAAGAACCATCCTCTTGTGCCCTGAACTCAATATGCCAGCCTCAAAACCAAAGCTCACATCAGAAAATTCATTACAAACCATGATAAATAAGGGAAATGCGAAAAAGCCAAAGAAATGCAAGAGTCCTTTGTGATATTTGGCTGGATTTAGACACAAAGAAACTGGCTGTTTCCAGATTCATCCCCCCCTTCCACAGACTGACTTTGGAAGTCTGATTGAATTCACCTCAAAATCGCTCTCACACTCCATTTGGAGGGAATTAGAATCTGTCACCTCAGCAGAAGCGTTCCATGTCATTTTCCAAATCACAGAATCTCATCTTTGTTGTGTTGCCTATGGATTTCTAATCCTGAAAGGGCAATTTGCTGTGTTTTCTTTTTTTCTTTCATAATGGCTACTCTGTCCAAAATCTTGCTTGTATTGCATCAGAATACCAAATTTGGGAAGGAAGATGGCAAAACCAACTCAGACCCAGAAAACATTTAGGAAATTGCCACACAAGAAACCACAAATCAGCTGAGGCACCCAAAACAATGACAGCAAGCCAGAATTGGAGCAAGCCAACAGCTGTGCCCTGATTGAAAAAGAACCTTCCTCTTGTGCCCTGAACTCCATATTGCAGCCTCAAAACCAAAGCTGACATCAGAAAATTCATTACAAACCATGATAAATAAGAAAAAAGAGAAAAAAGCCAAAAAAATGCAAGAATCCATAATGATATAGGGCTTGATTTAGTCGCTAGGAAACCGGCTGTTCCCGGATTCATCCACCCCTCCAGCTGACTGCCTGTGGAATTCTGACTGAATTAACCTGAAAATCGCAGTGAAACTCAGTTTGGAGGCAATTAATATCTGTCACCTCAGCCAAAGTGTTCCATTTTATTTTCATAAACACAAAAACTCACCTAGGTCATGTTACCTGTAGATTTCTAAGCTTCAAACGCCTATTTGTTGTGTTTTTTATTTCATAATGGCTATTCTGTACAAACTCTTCTTTGCATTGCATCAGAATACAAAATTTGGGAAGGAAGAAGGCAAAGCCAACTCAGACCCTGAAAACATTTGGGAAATTGCCACACAAGAAACCACAAATCGGCTGAGGCACTCAAAACAATGACAGCAAGCCAGAAGTGGAGCAAGCCAACAGCTGTGCCCTGATTGAAAAAGAACTATCCTCTTGTGCCCTGAACTCAATATGCCAGCCTCAAAACCAAAGCTCACATCAGAAAATTCATTACAAACCATGATAAATAAGAAAAAAGAGAAAAAAGCCAAAAAAATGCAAGAATCCATAATGATATAGGGCTTGATTTAGTCGCTAGGAAACCGGCTGTTCCCGGATTCATCCACCCCTCCAGCTGACTGCCTGTGGAATTCTGACTGAATTAACCTGAAAATCGCAGTGAAACTCAGTTTGGAGGCAATTAATATCTGTCACCTCAGCCAAAGTGTTCCATTTTATTTTCATAAACACAAAAACTCACCTAGGTCATGTTACCTGTAGATTTCTAAGCTTCAAACGCCTATTTGTTGTGTTTTTTATTTCATAATGGCTATTCTGTACAAACTCTTCTTTGCATTGCATCAGAATACAAAATTTGGGAAGGAAGAAGGCAAAGCCAACTCAGACCCTGAAAACATTTGGGAAATTGCCACACAAGAAACCACAAATCGGCTGAGGCACTCAAAACAATGACAGCAAGCCAGAAGTGGAGCAAGCCAACAGCTGTGCCCTGATTGAAAAAGAACCATCCTCTTGTGCCCTGAACTCAATATGCCAGCCTCAAAACCAAAGCTCACATCAGAAAATTCATTACAAACCATGATAAATAAGGGAAATGCGAAAAAGCCAAAGAAATGCAAGAGTCCTTTGTGATATTTGGCTGGATTTAGACACAAAGAAACTGGCTGTTTCCAGATTCATCCCCCCCTTCCACAGACTGACTTTGGAAGTCTGATTGTATTCACCTCAAAATCGCTCTCACACTCCATTTGGAGGGAATTAGAATCTGTCCCCTCAGCAGAAGCGTTCCATGTCATTTTCCAAATCACAGAATCTCATCTTTGTTGTGTTGCCTATGGATTTCTAATCCTGAAAGGGCAATTTGCTGTGTTTTCTTTTTTTCTTTCATAATGGCTACTCTGTCCAAAATCTTGCTTGTATTGCATCAGAATACAAAATTTGGGAAGGAAGAAGGCAAAACCAACTCAGACCCAGAAAACATTTAGGAAATTGCCACACAAGAAACCACAAATCAGCTGAGGCACCCAAAACAATGACAGCAAGCCAGAATTGGAGCAAGCCAACAGCTGTGCCCTGATTGAAAAAGAACTATCCTCTTGTGCCCTGAACTCAATATGCCAGCCTCAAAACCAAAGCTCACATCAGAAAATTCATTACAAACCATGATAAATAAGAAAAAAGAGAAAAAAGCCAAAGAAATGCAAGAGTCCATAATGATATTGGGTTTGATTTAGCTGCAAGGAAACCGGCTGTTCCCAGATTCATCCAGCACTAAAGCTGACTGCCTGTGGAATTCTGACTGAATTAACCTGACAATCGCAGTGAAACTCAAGAAACCAAATTTCAGCTGAGGCACCCAAAACAAAGACAATAGCCAGAATTGGAGCAAGCCAACAGCTGTGCCCTGTTTGAAAAAGACCATTCCTCCGGTGCCCTGAACTCTATATTGCAGCCTCAAAACCAAAGCTCACATCAGAAAATTCATTACAAACCATGATAAATAAGGGAAATGCGAAAAAGCCAAAGAAATGCAAGAGTCCTTTGTGATATTTGGCTGGATTTAGACACAAAGAAACTGGCTGTTTCCAGATTCATCCCCCCCTTCCACAGACTGACTTTGGAAGTCTGATTGAATTCACCTCAAAATCGCACTCACACTCATTTTGGAGGGAATTAGAATCTGTCCCCTCAGAAGAAGAGTTCTATGTCATTTTCCAAAACACAGAAACTCATCTTGGTCGTGTTGCCTGTAGATTTCTAATCCTGAAAGGGCAATGCGCTGTGTTTTTTTTTTTTTTTTCTTTCATAATGGCTACTCTCCAAAATCTTGCTTGTATTGCATCAGAATACAAAATTTGGGAATAAGAAGGCAAAACCGACTCAGACCCAGAAAACATTTAGGAAATTGCTACTCAAGAAACCACAAATCGGCTGAGGCACCCAAAACAATGACAGCAAGCCAGAATTGGAGCAAGCCAACAGCTGTGCCCTGATTGAAAAAGAACCATCCTCTTGTGCCCTGAACTCAATATGCCAGCCTCAAAACCAAAGCTCACATCAGAAAATTCATTACAAACCATGATAAATAAGGGAAATGTGAAAAAGCCAAAGAAATGCAAGAGTCCTTTGTGATATTTGAAAGGATTTAGACACAAAGAAACTGGCTGTTTCCAGATTCATCCCCCCCTTCCACAGACTGACTTTGGAATTCTGATTGAATTCACATCAAAATCGCTCTCACACTCCATTTGAAGGGAATTAGAATCTGTCCCCTCAGCAGAAGTGTTCCATGTCATTTTCCAAAACACAGAATCTCATCTTTGTTGTGTTGCCTATGGATTTCTAATCCTGAAAGGGCAATGAGCTGTGTTTTCTTTTTTTCTTTCATAATGGCTACTCTGTCCAAAATCTTGCTTGTATTGCATCAGAATACAAAATTTGGGAAGGAAGAAGGCAAAACCAACTCAGACCCAGAAAACATTTAGGAAATTGCCACACAAGAAACCATAAATCAGCTGAGGCACCCAAAACAATGACAGCAAGCCAGAATTGGAGCAAGCCAACAGCTGTGCCCTGATTGAAAAAGAACCTTCCTCTTGTGCCCTGAACTCCATATTGCAGCCTCAAAACCAAAGCTGACATCAGAAAATTCATTACAAACCATGATAAATAAGAAAAAAGAGAAAAAAGCCAAAAAAATGCAAGAATCCATAATGATATAGGGCTTGATTTAGTCGCTAGGAAACCGGCTGTTCCCGGATTCATCCACCCCTCCAGCTGACTGCCCGTGGAATTCTGACTGAATTAACCTGAAAATCGCAGTGAAACTCAGTTTGGAGGCAATTAATATCTGTCACCTCAGCCAAAGTGTTCCATTTTATTTTCATAAACACAAAAACTCACCTAGGTCATGTTACCTGTAGATTTCTAAGCTTCAAACGCCTATTTGTTGTGTTTTTTATTTCATAATGGCTATTCTGTACAAACTCTTCTTTGCATTGTATCAGAATACAAAATTTGGGAAGGAAGAAGGCAAAGCCAACTCAGACCCTGAAAACATTTGGGAAATTGCCACACAAGAAACCACAAATCGGCTGAGGCACTCAAAACAATGACAGCAAGCCAGAAGTGGAGCAAGCCAACAGCTGTGCCCTGATTGAAAAAGAACCATCCTCTTGTGCCCTGAACTCAATATGCCAGCCTCAAAACCAAAGCTCACATCAGAAAATTCATTACAAACCATGATAAATAAGGGAAATGTGAAAAAGCCAAAGAAATGCAAGAGTCCATAATGATATTGGGTTTGATTTAGCTGCAAGGAAACCGGCTGTTCCCAGATTCATCCAGCACTAAAGCTGACTGCCTGTGGAATTCTGACTGAATTAACCTGACAATCGCAGTGAAACTCAAGAAACCAAATTTCAGCTGAGGCACCCAAAACAAAGACAATAGCCAGAATTGGAGCAAGGCAACAGCTGTGCCCTGTTTGAAAAAGACCATTCCTCCGGTGCCCTGAACTCTATATTGCAGCCTCAAAACCAAAGCTCACATCAGAAAATTCATTACAAACCCTGATAAATAAGGGAAATGTGAAAAAGCCAAAGAAATGCAAGAGTCCTTTGTGATATTTGGCTGGATTTAGACACAAAGAAACTGGCTGTTTCCAGATTCATCCCCCCCTTCCACAGACTGACTTTGGAAGTCTGATTGAATTCACCTCAAAATCGCACTCACACTCATTTTGGAGGGAATTAGAATCTGTCCCCTCAGAAGAAGCGTTCTATGTCATTTTCCAAAACACAGAAACTCATCTTGGTCGTGTTGCCTGTAGATTTCTAATCCTGAAAGGGCAATGCGCTGTGTGTTTTTTTTTTTTTCTTTCATAATGGCTACTCTCCAAAATCTTGCTTGTATTGCATCAGAATACAAAATTTGGGAATAAGAAGGCAAAACCGACTCAGACCCAGAAAACATTTAGGAAATTGCTACACAAGAAACAACAAATCGGCTGAGGCACCCAAAACAATGACAGCAAGCCAGAATTGGAGCAAGCCAACAGCTGTGCCCTGATTGAAAAAGAACCATCCTCTTGTGCCCTGAACTCAATATGCCAGCCTCAAAACCAAAGCTCACATCAGAAAATTCATTACAAACCATGATAAATAAGGGAAATGTGAAAAAGCCAAAGAAATGCAAGAGTCCTTTGTGATATTTGAAAGGATTTAGACACAAAGAAACTTGCTGTTTCCAGATTCATCCCCCCCTTCCACAGACTGACTTTGGAATTCTGATTGAATTCACATCAAAATCGCTCTCACACTCCATTTGAAGGGAATTAGAATCTGTCACCTCAGCAGAAGCGTTCCATGTCATTTTCCAAAACACAGAATCTCATCTTTGTTGTGTTGCCTATGGATTTCTAATCCTGAAAGGGCAATGAGCTGTGTTTTCTTTTTTTCTATCATAATGGCTACTCTGTCCAAAACTTGCTTGTATTGCATCAGAATACAAAATTTGGGAAGGAAGAAGGCAAAACCAACTCAGACCCAGAAAACATTTAGGAAATTGCCACACAAGAAACCACAAATCAGCTGAGGCACCCAAAACAATGACAGCAAGCCAGAATTGGAGCAAGCCAACAGCTGTGCCCTGATTGAAAAAGAACCTTCCTCTTGTGCCCTGAACTCCATATTGCAGCCTCAAAACCAAAGCTGACATCAGAAAATTCATTACAAACCATGATAAATAAGAAAAAAGAGAAAAAAGCCAAAAAAATGCAAGAATCCATAATGATATAGGGCTTGATTTAGTCGCTAGGAAACCGGCTGTTCCCGGATTCATCCACCCCTCCAGCTGACTGCCTGTGGAATTCTGACTGAATTAACCTGAAAATCGCAGTGAAACTCAGTTTGGAGGCAATTAATATCTGTCACCTCAGCCAAAGTGTTCCATTTTATTTTCATAAACACAAAAACTCACCTAGGTCATGTTACCTGTAGATTTCTAAGCTTCAAACGCCTATTTGTTGTGTTTTTTATTTCATAATGGCTATTCTGTACAAACTCTTCTTTGCATTGCATCAGAATACAAAATTTGGGAAGGAAGAAGGCAAAGCCAACTCAGACCCTGAAAACATTTGGGAAATTGCCACACAAGAAACCACAAATCGGCTGAGGCACTCAAAACAATGACAGCAAGCCAGAAGTGAAGCAAGCCAACAGCTGTGCCCTGATTGAAAAAGAACCATCCTCTTGTGCCCTGAACTCAATATGCCAGCCTCAAAACCAAAGCTCACATCAGAAAATTCATTACAAACCATGATAAATAAGGGAAATGTGAAAAAGCCAAAGAAATGCAAGAGTCCTTTGTGATATTTGAAAGGATTTAGACACAAAGAAACTGGCTGTTTCCAGATTCATCCCCCCCTTCCACAGACTGACTTTGGAATTCTGATTGAATTCACCTCAAAATCGCTCTCACACTCCATTTGGAGGGAATTAGAATCTGTCACCTCAGCAGAAGCGTTCCATGTCATTTTCCAAAACACAGAATCTCATCTTGGTTGTGTTGCCTATGGATTTCTAATCCTGAAAGGGCAATTTGCTGTGTTTTCTTTTTTTCTTTCATAATGGCTACTCTGTCCAAAATCTTGCTTGTATTGCATCAGAATACAAAATTTGGGAAGGAAGAAGGCAAAACCAACTCAGACCCAGAAAACATTTAGGAAATTGCCACACAAGAAACCACAAATCAGCTGAGGCACCCAAAACAATGACAGCAAGCCAGAATTGGAGCAAGCCAACAGCTGTGCCCTGATTGAAAAAGAACCTTCCTCTTGTGCCCTGAACTCCATATTGCAGCCTCAAAACCAAAGCTGACATCAGAAAATTCATTACAAACCATGATAAATAAGAAAAAAGAGAAAAAAGCCAAAAAAATGCAAGAATCCATAATGATATAGGGCTTGATTTAGTCGCTAGGAAACCGGCTGTTCCCGGATTCATCCACCCCTCCAGCTGACTGCCTGTGGAATTCTGACTGAATTAACCTGAAAATCGCAGTGAAACTCAGTTTGGAGGCAATTAATATCTGTCACCTCAGCCAAAGTGTTCCATTTTATTTTCATAAACACAAAAACTCACCTAGGTCATGTTACCTGTAGATTTCTAAGCTTCAAACGCCTATTTGTTGTGTTTTTTATTTCATAATGGCTATTCTGTACAAACTCTTCTTTGCATTGCATCAGAATACAAAATTTGGGAAGGAAGAAGGCAAAGCCAACTCAGACCCTGAAAACATTTGGGAAATTGCCACACAAGAAACCACAAATCGGCTGAGGCACTCAAAACAATGACAGCAAGCCAGAAGTGAAGCAAGCCAACAGCTGTGCCCTGATTGAAAAAGAACCATCCTCTTGTGCCCTGAACTCAATATGCCAGCCTCAAAACCAAAGCTCACATCAGAAAATTCATTACAAACCATGATAAATAAGGGAAATGTGAAAAAGCCAAAGAAATGCAAGAGTCCTTTGTGATATTTGAAAGGATTTAGACACAAAGAAACTGGCTGTTTCCAGATTCATCCCCCCCTTCCACAGACTGACTTTGGAATTCTGATTGAATTCACCTCAAAATCGCTCTCACACTCCATTTGGAGGGAATTAGAATCTGTCACCTCAGCAGAAGCGTTCCATGTCATTTTCCAAATCACAGAATCTCATCTTGGTTGTGTTGCCTATGGATTTCTAATCCTGAAAGGGCAATTTGCTGTGTTTTCTTTTTTTCTTTCATAATGGCTACTCTGTCCAAAATCTTGCTTGTATTGCATCAGAATACAAAATTTGGGAAGGAAGAAGGCAAAACCAACTCAGACCCAGAAAACATTTAGGAAATTGCCACACAAGAAACCACAAATCAGCTGAGGCACCCAAAACAATGACAGCAAGCCAGAATTGGAGCAAGCCAACAGCTGTGCCCTGATTGAAAAAGAACCTTCCTCTTGTGCCCTGAACTCCATATTGCAGCCTCAAAACCAAAGCTGACATCAGAAAATTCATTACAAACCATGATAAATAAGAAAAAAGAGAAAAAAGCCAAAAAAATGCAAGAATCCATAATGATATAGGGCTTGATTTAGTCGCTAGGAAACCGGCTGTTCCCGGATTCATCCACCCCTCCAGCTGACTGCCTGTGGAATTCTGACTGAATTAACCTGAAAATCGCAGTGAAACTCAGTTTGGAGGCAATTAATATCTGTCACCTCAGCCAAAGTGTTCCATTTTATTTTCATAAACACAAAAACTCACCTAGGTCATGTTACCTGTAGATTTCTAAGCTTCAAACGCCTATTTGTTGTGTTTTTTATTTCATAATGGCTATTCTGTACAAACTCTTCTTTGCATTGCATCAGAATACAAAATTTGGGAAGGAAGAAGGCAAAGCCAACTCAGACCCTGAAAACATTTGGGAAATTGCCACACAAGAAACCACAAATCGGCTGAGGCACTCAAAACAATGACAGCAAGCCAGAAGTGGAGCAAGCCAACAGCTGTGCCCTGATTGAAAAAGAACCATCCTCTTGTGCCCTGAACTCAATATGCCAGCCTCAAAACCAAAGCTCACATCAGAAAATTCATTACAAACCATGATAAATAAGGGAAATGCGAAAAAGCCAAAGAAATGCAAGAGTCCTTTGTGATATTTGGCTGGATTTAGACACAAAGAAACTGGCTGTTTCCAGATTCATCCCCCCCTTCCACAGACTGACTTTGGAAGTCTGATTGTATTCACCTCAAAATCGCTCTCACACTCCATTTGGAGGGAATTAGAATCTGTCCCCTCAGCAGAAGCGTTCCATGTCATTTTCCAAATCACAGAATCTCATCTTTGTTGTGTTGCCTATGGATTTCTAATCCTGAAAGGGCAATTTGCTGTGTTTTCTTTTTTTCTTTCATAATGGCTACTCTGTCCAAAATCTTGCTTGTATTGCATCAGAATACAAAATTTGGGAAGGAAGAAGGCAAAACCAACTCAGATCCAGAAAACATTTAGGAAATTGCCACACAAGAAACCACAAATCAGCTGAGGCACCCAAAACAATGACAGCAAGCCAGAATTGGAGCAAGCCAACAGCTGTGCCATGATTGAAAAAGAACTATCCTCTTGTGCCCTGAACTCAATATGCCAGCCTCAAAACCAAAGCTCACATCAGAAAATTCATTACAAACCATGATAAATAAGAAAAAAGAGAAAAAAGCCAAAGAAATGCAAGAATCCATAATGATATTGGGTTTGATTTAGCTGCAAGGAAACCGGCTGTTCCCAGATTCATCCAGCACTAAAGCTGACTGCCTGTGGAATTCTGACTGAATTAACCTGACAATCGCAGTGAAACTCAAGAAACCAAATTTCAGCTGAGGCACCCAAAACAAAGACAATAGCCAGAATTGGAGCAAGCCAACAGCTGTGCCCTGTTTGAAAAAGACCATTCCTCCGGTGCCCTGAACTCTATATTGCAGCCTCAAAACCAAAGCTCACATCAGAAAATTCATTACAAACCCTGATAAATAAGGGAAATGTGAAAAAGCCAAAGAAATGCAAGAGTCCTTTGTGATATTTGGCTGGATTTAGACACAAAGAAACTGGCTGTTTCCAGATTCATCCCCCCCTTCCACAGACTGACTTTGGAAGTCTGATTGAATTCACCTCAAAATCGCACTCACACTCATTTTGGAGGGAATTAGAATCTGTCCCCTCAGAAGAAGCGTTCTATGTCATTTTCCAAAACACAGAAACTCATCTTGGTCGTGTTGCCTGTAGATTTCTAATCCTGAAAGGGCAATGCGCTGTGTGTTTTTTTTTTTTCTTTCATAATGGCTACTCTCCAAAATCTTGCTTGTATTGCATCAGAATACAAAATTTGGGAATAAGAAGGCAAAACCGACTCAGACCCAGAAAACATTTAGGAAATTGCTACTCAAGAAACCACAAATCGGCTGAGGCACCCAAAACAATGACAGCAAGCCAGAATTGGAGCAAGCCAACAGCTGTGCCCTGATTGAAAAAGAACCATCCTCTTGTGCCCTGAACTCAATATGCCAGCCTCAAAACCAAAGCTCACATCAGAAAATTCATTACAAACCATGATAAATAAGGGAAATGTGAAAAAGCCAAAGAAATGCAAGAGTCCTTTGTGATATTTGAAAGGATTTAGACACAAAGAAACTGGCTGTTTCCAGATTCATCCCCCCCTTCCACAGACTGACTTTGGAAGTCTGATTGAATTCACCTCAAAATCGCACTCACACTCATTTTGGAGGGAATTAGAATCTGTCCCCTCAGAAGAAGCGTTCTATGTCATTTTCCAAAACACAGAAACTCATCTTGGTCGTGTTGCCTGTAGATTTCTAATCCTGAAAGGGCAATGCGCTGTGTTTTTTTTTTTTTTTTCTTTCATAATGGCTACTCTCCAAAATCTTGCTTGTATTGCATCAGAATACAAAATTTGGGAATAAGAAGGCAAAACCGACTCAGACCCAGAAAACATTTAGGAAATTGCTACTCAAGAAACCACAAATCGGCTGAGGCACCCAAAACAATGACAGCAAGCCAGAATTGGAGCAAGCCAACAGCTGTGCCCTGATTGAAAAAGAACCATCCTCTTGTGCCCTGAACTCAATATGCCAGCCTCAAAACCAAAGCTCACATCAGAAAATTCATTACAAACCATGATAAATAAGGGAAATGTGAAAAAGCCAAAGAAATGCAAGAGTCCTTTGTGATATTTGAAAGGATTTAGACACAAAGAAACTGGCTGTTTCCAGATTCATCCCCCCCTTCCACAGACTGACTTTGGAATTCTGATTGAATTCACATCAAAATCGCTCTCACACTCCATTTG
The DNA here is from genome assembly GCF_051225735.1 of Oryctolagus cuniculus. Taxonomy (NCBI): domain Eukaryota; kingdom Metazoa; phylum Chordata; class Mammalia; order Lagomorpha; family Leporidae; genus Oryctolagus; species Oryctolagus cuniculus. The sequence goes on from NC_142879.1 coordinate 84,917,612, forward strand.
AAGGGAATTAGAATCTGTCCCCTCAGCAGAAGTGTTCCATGTCATTTTCCAAAACACAGAATCTCATCTTTGTTGTGTTGCCTATGGATTTCTAATCCTGAAAGGGCAATGAGCTGTGTTTTCTTTTTTTCTTTCATAATGGCTACTCTGTCCAAAATCTTGCTTGTATTGCATCAGAATACAAAATTTGGGAAGGAAGAAGGCAAAACCAACTCAGACCCAGAAAACATTTAGGAAATTGCCACACAAGAAACCATAAATCAGCTGAGGCACCCAAAACAATGACAGCAAGCCAGAATTGGAGCAAGCCAACAGCTGTGCCCTGATTGAAAAAGAACCTTCCTCTTGTGCCCTGAACTCCATATTGCAGCCTCAAAACCAAAGCTGACATCAGAAAATTCATTACAAACCATGATAAATAAGAAAAAAGAGAAAAAAGCCAAAAAAATGCAAGAATCCATAATGATATAGGGCTTGATTTAGTCGCTAGGAAACCGGCTGTTCCCGGATTCATCCACCCCTCCAGCTGACTGCCTGTGGAATTCTGACTGAATTAACCTGAAAATCGCAGTGAAACTCAGTTTGGAGGCAATTAATATCTGTCACCTCAGCCAAAGTGTTCCATTTTATTTTCATAAACACAAAAACTCACCTAGGTCATGTTACCTGTAGATTTCTAAGCTTCAAACGCCTATTTGTTGTGTTTTTTATTTCATAATGGCTATTCTGTACAAACTCTTCTTTGCATTGTATCAGAATACAAAATTTGGGAAGGAAGAAGGCAAAGCCAACTCAGACCTTGAAAACATTTCGGAAATTGCCACACAAGAAACCACAAATCGGCTGAGGCACTCAAAACAATGACAGCAAGCCAGAAGTGGAGCAAGCCAACAGCTGTGCCCTGATTGAAAAAGAACCATCCTCTTGTGCCCTGAACTCAATATGCCAGCCTCAAAACCAAAGCTCACATCAGAAAATTCATTACAAACCATGATAAATAAGGGAAATGTGAAAAAGCCAAAGAAATGCAAGAGTCCATAATGATATTGGGTTTGATTTAGCTGCAAGGAAACCGGCTGTTCCCAGATTCATCCAGCACTAAAGCTGACTGCCTGTGGAATTCTGACTGAATTAACCTGACAATCGCAGTGAAACTCAAGAAACCAAATTTCAGCTGAGGCACCCAAAACAAAGACAATAGCCAGAATTGGAGCAAGCCAACAGCTGTGCCCTGTTTGAAAAAGACCATTCCTCCGGTGCCCTGAACTCTATATTGCAGCCTCAAAACCAAAGCTCACATCAGAAAATTCATTACAAACCCTGATAAATAAGGGAAATGTGAAAAAGCCAAAGAAATGCAAGAGTCCTTTGTGATATTTGGCTGGATTTAGACACAAAGAAACTGGCTGTTTCCAGATTCATCCCCCCCTTCCACAGACTGACTTTGGAAGTCTGATTGAATTCACCTCAAAATCGCACTCACACTCATTTTGGAGGGAATTAGAATCTGTCCCCTCAGAAGAAGCGTTCTATGTCATTTTCCAAAACACAGAAACTCATCTTGGTCGTGTTGCCTGTAGATTTCTAATCCTGAAAGGGCAATGCGCTGTGTTTTTTTTTTTTTTTCTTTCATAATGGCTACTCTCCAAAATCTTGCTTGTATTGCATCAGAATACAAAATTTGGGAATAAGAAGGCAAAACCGACTCAGACCCAGAAAACATTTAGGAAATTGCTACACAAGAAACAACAAATCGGCTGAGGCACCCAAAACAATGACAGCAAGCCAGAATTGGAGCAAGCCAACAGCTGTGCCCTGATTGAAAAAGAACCATCCTCTTGTGCCCTGAACTCAATATGCCAGCCTCAAAACCAAAGCTCACATCAGAAAATTCATTACAAACCATGATAAATAAGGGAAATGTGAAAAAGCCAAAGAAATGCAAGAGTCCTTTGTGATATTTGAAAGGATTTAGACACAAAGAAACTGGCTGTTTCCAGATTCATCCCCCCCTTCCACAGACTGACTTTGGAATTCTGATTGAATTCACATCAAAATCGCTCTCACACTCCATTTGAAGGGAATTAGAATCTGTCACCTCAGCAGAAGCGTTCCATGTCATTTTCCAAAACACAGAATCTCATCTTTGTTGTGTTGCCTATGGATTTCTAATCCTGAAAGGGCAATGAGCTGTGTTTTCTTTTTTTCTATCATAATGGCTACTCTGTCCAAAATCTTGCTTGTATTGCATCAGAATACAAAATTTGGGAAGGAAGAAGGCAAAACCAACTCAGACCCAGAAAACATTTAGGAAATTGCCACACAAGAAACCACAAATCAGCTGAGGCACCCAAAACAATGACAGCAAGCCAGAATTGGAGCAAGCCAACAGCTGTGCCCTGATTGAAAAAGAACCTTCCTCTTGTGCCCTGAACTCCATATTGCAGCCTCAAAACCAAAGCTGACATCAGAAAATTCATTACAAACCATGATAAATAAGAAAAAAGAGAAAAAAGCCAAAAAAATGCAAGAATCCATAATGATATAGGGCTGGATTTAGTCGCTAGGAAACCGGCTGTTCCCGGATTCATCCACCCCTCCAGCTGACTGCCTGTGGAATTCTGACTGAATTAACCTGAAAATCGCAGTGAAACTCAGTTTGGAGGCAATTAATATCTGTCACCTCAGCCAAAGTGTTCCATTTTATTTTCATAAACACAAAAACTCACCTAGGTCATGTTACCTGTAGATTTCTAAGCTTCAAACGCCTATTTGTTGTGTTTTTTATTTCATAATGGCTATTCTGTACAAACTCTTCTTTGCATTGCATCAGAATACAAAATTTGGGAAGGAAGAAGGCAAAGCCAACTCAGACCCTGAAAACATTTGGGAAATTGCCACACAAGAAACCACAAATCGGCTGAGGCACTCAAAACAATGACAGCAAGCCAGAAGTGAAGCAAGCCAACAGCTGTGCCCTGATTGAAAAAGAACCATCCTCTTGTGCCCTGAACTCAATATGCCAGCCTCAAAACCAAAGCTCACATCAGAAAATTCATTACAAACCATGATAAATAAGGGAAATGTGAAAAAGCCAAAGAAATGCAAGAGTCCTTTGTGATATTTGAAAGGATTTAGACACAAAGAAACTGGCTGTTTCCAGATTCATCCCCCCCTTCCACAGACTGACTTTGGAATTCTGATTGAATTCACCTCAAAATCGCTCTCACACTCCATTTGGAGGGAATTAGAATCTGTCACCTCAGCAGAAGCGTTCCATGTCATTTTCCAAATCACAGAATCTCATCTTGGTTGTGTTGCCTATGGATTTCTAATCCTGAAAGGGCAATTTGCTGTGTTTTCTTTTTTTCTTTCATAATGGCTACTCTGTCCAAAATCTTGCTTGTATTGCATCAGAATACAAAATTTGGGAAGGAAGAAGGCAAAACCAACTCAGACCCAGAAAACATTTAGGAAATTGCCACACAAGAAACCACAAATCAGCTGAGGCACCCAAAACAATGACAGCAAGCCAGAATTGGAGCAAGCCAACAGCTGTGCCCTGATTGAAAAAGAACCTTCCTCTTGTGCCCTGAACTCCATATTGCAGCCTCAAAACCAAAGCTGACATCAGAAAATTCATTACAAACCATGATAAATAAGAAAAAAGAGAAAAAAGCCAAAAAAATGCAAGAATCCATAATGATATAGGGCTTGATTTAGTCGCTAGGAAACCGGCTGTTCCCGGATTCATCCACCCCTCCAGCTGACTGCCTGTGGAATTCTGACTGAATTAACCTGAAAATCGCAGTGAAACTCAGTTTGGAGGCAATTAATATCTGTCACCTCAGCCAAAGTGTTCCATTTTATTTTCATAAACACAAAAACTCACCTAGGTCATGTTACCTGTAGATTTCTAAGCTTCAAACGCCTATTTGTTGTGTTTTTTATTTCATAATGGCTATTCTGTACAAACTCTTCTTTGCATTGCATCAGAATACAAAATTTGGGAAGGAAGAAGGCAAAGCCAACTCAGACCCTGAAAACATTTGGGAAATTGCCACACAAGAAACCACAAATCGGCTGAGGCACTCAAAACAATGACAGCAAGCCAGAAGTGAAGCAAGCCAACAGCTGTGCCCTGATTGAAAAAGAACCATCCTCTTGTGCCCTGAACTCAATATGCCAGCCTCAAAACCAAAGCTCACATCAGAAAATTCATTACAAACCATGATAAATAAGGGAAATGTGAAAAAGCCAAAGAAATGCAAGAGTCCTTTGTGATATTTGAAAGGATTTAGACACAAAGAAACTGGCTGTTTCCAGATTCATCCCCCCCTTCCACAGACTGACTTTGGAATTCTGATTGAATTCACCTCAAAATCGCTCTCACACTCCATTTGGAGGGAATTAGAATCTGTCACCTCAGCAGAAGCGTTCCATGTCATTTTCCAAATCACAGAATCTCATCTTGGTTGTGTTGCCTATGGATTTCTAATCCTGAAAGGGCAATTTGCTGTGTTTTCTTTTTTTCTTTCATAATGGCTACTCTGTCCAAAATCTTGCTTGTATTGCATCAGAATACAAAATTTGGGAAGGAAGAAGGCAAAACCAACTCAGACCCAGAAAACATTTAGGAAATTGCCACACAAGAAACCACAAATCAGCTGAGGCACCCAAAACAATGACAGCAAGCCAGAATTGGAGCAAGCCAACAGCTGTGCCCTGATTGAAAAAGAACCTTCCTCTTGTGCCCTGAACTCCATATTGCAGCCTCAAAACCAAAGCTGACATCAGAAAATTCATTACAAACCATGATAAATAAGAAAAAAGAGAAAAAAGCCAAAAAAATGCAAGAATCCATAATGATATAGGGCTTGATTTAGTCGCTAGGAAACCGGCTGTTCCCGGATTCATCCACCCCTCCAGCTGACTGCCTGTGGAATTCTGACTGAATTAACCTGAAAATCGCAGTGAAACTCAGTTTGGAGGCAATTAATATCTGTCACCTCAGCCAAAGTGTTCCATTTTATTTTCATAAACACAAAAACTCACCTAGGTCATGTTACCTGTAGATTTCTAAGCTTCAAACGCCTATTTGTTGTGTTTTTTATTTCATAATGGCTATTCTGTACAAACTCTTCTTTGCATTGCATCAGAATACAAAATTTGGGAAGGAAGAAGGCAAAGCCAACTCAGACCCTGAAAACATTTGGGAAATTGCCACACAAGAAACCACAAATCGGCTGAGGCACTCAAAACAATGACAGCAAGCCAGAAGTGAAGCAAGCCAACAGCTGTGCCCTGATTGAAAAAGAACCATCCTCTTGTGCCCTGAACTCAATATGCCAGCCTCAAAACCAAAGCTCACATCAGAAAATTCATTACAAACCATGATAAATAAGGGAAATGTGAAAAAGCCAAAGAAATGCAAGAGTCCTTTGTGATATTTGAAAGGATTTAGACACAAAGAAACTGGCTGTTTCCAGATTCATCCCCCCCTTCCACAGACTGACTTTGGAATTCTGATTGAATTCACCTCAAAATCGCTCTCACACTCCATTTGGAGGGAATTAGAATCTGTCACCTCAGCAGAAGCGTTCCATGTCATTTTCCAAATCACAGAATCTCATCTTGGTTGTGTTGCCTATGGATTTCTAATCCTGAAAGGGCAATTTGCTGTGTTTTCTTTTTTTCTTTCATAATGGCTACTCTGTCCAAAATCTTGCTTGTATTGCATCAGAATACAAAATTTGGGAAGGAAGAAGGCAAAACCAACTCAGACCCAGAAAACATTTAGGAAATTGCCACACAAGAAACCACAAATCAGCTGAGGCACCCAAAACAATGACAGCAAGCCAGAATTGGAGCAAGCCAACAGCTGTGCCCTGATTGAAAAAGAACCTTCCTCTTGTGCCCTGAACTCCATATTGCAGCCTCAAAACCAAAGCTGACATCAGAAAATTCATTACAAACCATGATAAATAAGAAAAAAGAGAAAAAAGCCAAAAAAATGCAAGAATCCATAATGATATAGGGCTTGATTTAGTCGCTAGGAAACCGGCTGTTCCCGGATTCATCCACCCCTCCAGCTGACTGCCTGTGGAATTCTGACTGAATTAACCTGAAAATCGCAGTGAAACTCAGTTTGGAGGCAATTAATATCTGTCACCTCAGCCAAAGTGTTCCATTTTATTTTCATAAACACAAAAACTCACCTAGGTCATGTTACCTGTAGATTTCTAAGCTTCAAACGCCTATTTGTTGTGTTTTTTATTTCATAATGGCTATTCTGTACAAACTCTTCTTTGCATTGCATCAGAATACAAAATTTGGGAAGGAAGAAGGCAAAGCCAACTCAGACCCTGAAAACATTTGGGAAATTGCCACACAAGAAACCACAAATCGGCTGAGGCACTCAAAACAATGACAGCAAGCCAGAAGTGGAGCAAGCCAACAGCTGTGCCCTGATTGAAAAAGAACCATCCTCTTGTGCCCTGAACTCAATATGCCAGCCTCAAAACCAAAGCTCACATCAGAAAATTCATTACAAACCATGATAAATAAGGGAAATGTGAAAAAGCCAAAGAAATGCAAGAGTCCTTTGTGATATTTGAAAGGATTTAGACACAAAGAAACTGGCTGTTTCCAGATTCATCCCCCCCTTCCACAGACTGACTTTGGAATTCTGATTGAATTCACCTCAAAATCGCTCTCACACTCCATTTGGAGGGAATTAGAATCTGTCACCTCAGCAGAAGCGTTCCATGTCATTTTCCAAATCACAGAATCTCATCTTGGTCGTGTTGCCTATGGATTTCTAATCCTGAAAGGGCAATTTGCTGTGTTTTCTTTTTTTCTTTCATAATGGCTACTCTGTCCAAAATCTTGCTTGTATTACATCAGAATACAAAATTTGGGAAGGAAGAAGGCAAAACCAACTCAGACCCAGAAAACATTTAGGAAATTGCCACACAAGAAACCACAAATCAGCTGAGGCACCCAAAACAATGACAGCAAGCCAGAATTGGAGCAAGCCAACAGCTGTGCCCTGATTGAAAAAGAACCATCCTCTTGTGCCCTGAACTCCATATTGCAGCCTCAAAACCAAAGCTGACATCAGAAAATTCATTACAAACCATGATAAATAAGAAAAAAGAGAAAAAAGCCAAAGAAATGCAAGAGTCCATAATGATATTGGGTTTGATTTAGCTGCAAGGAAACCGGCTGTTCCCAGATTCATCCAGCACTAAAGCTGACTGCCTGTGGAATTCTGACTGAATTAACCTGACAATCGCAGTGAAACTCAAGAAACCAAATTTCAGCTGAGGCACCCAAAACAAAGACAATAGCCAGAATTGGAGCAAGCCAACAGCTGTGCCCTGTTTGAAAAAGACCATTCCTCCGGTGCCCTGAACTCTATATTGCAGCCTCAAAACCAAAGCTCACATCAGAAAATTCATTACAAACCCTGATAAATAAGGGAAATGTGAAAAAGCCAAAGAAATGCAAGAGTCCTTTGTGATATTTGGCTGGATTTAGACACAAAGAAACTGGCTGTTTCCAGATTCATCCCCCCCTTCCACAGACTGACTTTGGAAGTCTGATTGAATTCACCTCAAAATCGCACTCACACTCATTTTGGAGGGAATTAGAATCTGTCCCCTCAGAAGAAGCGTTCTATGTCATTTTCCAAAACACAGAAACTCATCTTGGTCGTGTTGCCTGTAGATTTCTAATCCTGAAAGGGCAATGCGCTGTGTTTTTTTTTTTTTTTTCTTTCATAATGGCTACTCTCCAAAATCTTGCTTGTATTGCATCAGAATACAAAATTTGGGAATAAGAAGGCAAAACCGACTCAGACCCAGAAAACATTTAGGAAATTGCTACTCAAGAAACCACAAATCGGCTGAGGCACCCAAAACAATGACAGCAAGCCAGAATTGGAGCAAGCCAACAGCTGTGCCCTGATTGAAAAAGAAACTTCCTCTTGTGCCCTGAACTCAATATGCCAGCCTCAAAACCAAAGCTGACATCAGAAAATTCATTACAAACCATGATAAATAAGAAAAAAGAGAAAAAAGCCAAAAAATGCAAGAATCCATAATGATATAGGGCTTGATTTAGTCGCTAGGAAACCGGCTGTTCCCGGATTCATCCACCCCTCCAGCTGACTGCCTGTGGAATTCTGACTGAATTAACCTGAAAATCGCAGTGAAACTCAGTTTGGAGGCAATTAATATCTGTCACCTCAGCCAAAGTGTTCCATTTTATTTTCATAAACACAAAAACTCACCTAGGTCATGTTACCTGTAGATTTCTAAGCTTCAAACGCCTATTTGTTGTGTTTTTTATTTCATAATGGCTATTCTGTACAAACTCTTCTTTGCATTGCATCAGAATACAAAATTTGGGAAGGAAGAAGGCAAAGCCAACTCAGACCCTGAAAACATTTGGGAAATTGCCACACAAGAAACCACAAATCGGCTGAGGCACTCAAAACAATGACAGCAAGCCAGAAGTGAAGCAAGCCAACAGCTGTGCCCTGATTGAAAAAGAACCATCCTCTTGTGCCCTGAACTCAATATGCCAGCCTCAAAACCAAAGCTCACATCAGAAAATTCATTACAAACCATGATAAATAAGGGAAATGTGAAAAAGCCAAAGAAATGCAAGAGTCCTTTGTGATATTTGAAAGGATTTAGACACAAAGAAACTGGCTGTTTCCAGATTCATCCCCCCCTTCCACAGACTGACTTTGGAATTCTGATTGAATTCACCTCAAAATCGCTCTCACACTCCATTTGGAGGGAATTAGAATCTGTCACCTCAGCAGAAGCGTTCCATGTCATTTTCCAAATCACAGAATCTCATCTTGGTTGTGTTGCCTATGGATTTCTAATCCTGAAAGGGCAATTTGCTGTGTTTTCTTTTTTTCTTTCATAATGGCTACTCTGTCCAAAATCTTGCTTGTATTGCATCAGAATACAAAATTTGGGAAGGAAGAAGGCAAAACCAACTCAGACCCAGAAAACATTTAGGAAATTGCCACACAAGAAACCACAAATCAGCTGAGGCACCCAAAACAATGACAGCAAGCCAGAATTGGAGCAAGCCAACAGCTGTGCCCTGATTGAAAAAGAACCTTCCTCTTGTGCCCTGAACTCCATATTGCAGCCTCAAAACCAAAGCTGACATCAGAAAATTCATTACAAACCATGATAAATAAGAAAAAAGAGAAAAAAGCCAAAAAAATGCAAGAATCCATAATGATATAGGGCTTGATTTAGTCGCTAGGAAACCGGCTGTTCCCGGATTCATCCACCCCTCCAGCTGACTGCCTGTGGAATTCTGACTGAATTAACCTGAAAATCGCAGTGAAACTCAGTTTGGAGGCAATTAATATCTGTCACCTCAGCCAAAGTGTTCCATTTTATTTTCATAAACACAAAAACTCACCTAGGTCATGTTACCTGTAGATTTCTAAGCTTCAAACGCCTATTTGTTGTGTTTTTTATTTCATAATGGCTATTCTGTACAAACTCTTCTTTGCATTGCATCAGAATACAAAATTTGGGAAGGAAGAAGGCAAAGCCAACTCAGACCCTGAAAACATTTGGGAAATTGCCACACAAGAAACCACAAATCGGCTGAGGCACTCAAAACAATGACAGCAAGCCAGAAGTGGAGCAAGCCAACAGCTGTGCCCTGATTGAAAAAGAACCATCCTCTTGTGCCCTGAACTCAATATGCCAGCCTCAAAACCAAAGCTCACATCAGAAAATTCATTACAAACCATGATAAATAAGGGAAATGTGAAAAAGCCAAAGAAATGCAAGAGTCCTTTGTGATATTTGAAAGGATTTAGACACAAAGAAACTGGCTGTTTCCAGATTCATCCCCCCCTTCCACAGACTGACTTTGGAATTCTGATTGAATTCACCTCAAAATCGCTCTCACACTCCATTTGGAGGGAATTAGAATCTGTCACCTCAGCAGAAGCGTTCCATGTCATTTTCCAAATCACAGAATCTCATCTTGGTCGTGTTGCCTATGGATTTCTAATCCTGAAAGGGCAATTTGCTGTGTTTTCTTTTTTTCTTTCATAATGGCTACTCTGTCCAAAATCTTGCTTGTATTACATCAGAATACAAAATTTGGGAAGGAAGAAGGCAAAACCAACTCAGACCCAGAAAACATTTAGGAAATTGCCACACAAGAAACCACAAATCAGCTGAGGCACCCAAAACAATGACAGCAAGCCAGAATTGGAGCAAGCCAACAGCTGTGCCCTGATTGAAAAAGAACCATCCTCTTGTGCCCTGAACTCCATATTGCAGCCTCAAAACCAAAGCTGACATCAGAAAATTCATTACAAACCATGATAAATAAGAAAAAAGAGAAAAAAGCCAAAGAAATGCAAGAGTCCATAATGATATTGGGTTTGATTTAGCTGCAAGGAAACCGGCTGTTCCCAGATTCATCCAGCACTAAAGCTGACTGCCTGTGGAATTCTGACTGAATTAACCTGACAATCGCAGTGAAACTCAAGAAACCAAATTTCAGCTGAGGCACCCAAAACAAAGACAATAGCCAGAATTGGAGCAAGCCAACAGCTGTGCCCTGTTTGAAAAAGACCATTCCTCCGGTGCCCTGAACTCTATATTGCAGCCTCAAAACCAAAGCTCACATCAGAAAATTCATTACAAACCCTGATAAATAAGGGAAATGTGAAAAAGCCAAAGAAATGCAAGAGTCCTTTGTGATATTTGGCTGGATTTAGACACAAAGAAACTGGCTGTTTCCAGATTCATCCCCCCCTTCCACAGACTGACTTTGGAAGTCTGATTGAATTCACCTCAAAATCGCACTCACACTCATTTTGGAGGGAATTAGAATCTGTCCCCTCAGAAGAAGCGTTCTATGTCATTTTCCAAAACACAGAAACTCATCTTGGTCGTGTTGCCTGTAGATTTCTAATCCTGAAAGGGCAATGCGCTGTGTTTTTTTTTTTTTTTTCTTTCATAATGGCTACTCTCCAAAATCTTGCTTGTATTGCATCAGAATACAAAATTTGGGAATAAGAAGGCAAAACCGACTCAGACCCAGAAAACATTTAGGAAATTGCTACTCAAGAAACCACAAATCGGCTGAGGCACCCAAAACAATGACAGCAAGCCAGAATTGGAGCAAGCCAACAGCTGTGCCCTGATTGAAAAAGAAACTTCCTCTTGTGCCCTGAACTCAATATGCCAGCCTCAAAACCAAAGCTCACATCAGAAAATTCATTACAAACCATGATAAATAAGAAAAAAGAGAAAAAAGCCAAAAAATGCAAGAATCCATAATGATATAGGGCTTGATTTAGTCGCTAGGAAACCGGCTGTTCCCGGATTCATCCACCCCTCCAGCTGACTGCCTGTGGAATTCTGACTGAATTAACCTGAAAATCGCAGTGAAACTCAGTTTGGAGGCAATTAATATCTGTCACCTCAGCCAAATTGTTCCATTTTATTTTCCAAAACACAAGAAATCACCTTGGTCATGTTACCTGTAGATTTCTAAGCTTCAAACGCCTATTTGTTGTGTTTTTTATTTCATAATGGCTACTCTGTCCAAACTCTTTTTTGTATTGCGTCAGAATACAAAATTTGGGAAGGAAGAAGGCAACGCCAACACAGACTCAGAAAACATCTAGGAAATTGCCACACAAGAAACCACAAATCAGCTGAGGCACCCAAAACAATGACAGCAAGCCAGAATTGGAGCAAGCCAACAGCTGTACCCTGTTTGAAAAAGACCATTCCTCCAGTGCCCTGAACTCCATATTGCAGCCTCAAAACCAAAGCTCACATCAGAAAATTCATTACAAACCATGATAAATAAGGGAAATGTGAAAAAGCCAAGGAAATGCAAGACTCCTTTGTGATATTTGGCAGGATTTAGACACAAGGAAACTGGCTCTTTCCAGATTCATCCCCCCCTTCCACAGACTGACTTTGGAATTCTGATTGAATTCACCTCAAAATCGCACTCACACTCAATATGGAGAGAATTAGAATCTGTCACCTCAGCAGAAGCGTTCCATGTTTTTTTTAAAAACACAGAAAATCATCTTGGTTATGTTGCCTATAGATTTCTAATCCTGAAACGGCAATTTGCTGTGTTTTTTTTTTTTTTCTTTCATAATGGCTACTCTGTCCAAAGTCTTGCTTGTATTGCATCAGAATACAAAATTTGGGAATAAGGAGCAAAACCAACTCAGACCCAGAAATCATTTTAGAAATTGCTGCTCAAGAAACCAAAAGTCAGCTGAAGCACCCAAAACAATGAGAGCAAGCCAGAATTGGAGCATGCCAACAGCTGTGCCCTGATTGAAAAAGAAGCTTCCTCTTGTGCCCTGAACTCAATATGCCAGCCTCAAAACCAAAGCTCACATCAGAAAATTCATTACAAACCATGATAAATAAGAAAAAAGAGAAAAAAGCCAAAAAAAATACAAGAATCCATAATGATATTGGGCTTGATTTACTTGCAAGGAAACCAGCTGTTCCCAGATTCATCCACCCCTCCAGCTGACTGCCTGTGGAAGTCTGACTGAATTAACCTGACAATCGCAGTGAAACTCAGTTTGGAGGCAATTAATATCTGTCACCTCTGCCAAAGTGTTCCACTGTATTTTCCAAAACACAAAAACTCACCTTGGTCATGTTACCTATAGATTTCTAAGCTTCAAACGCCTATTTGTTGTGTTTTTTATTTCATAATGGCTACTCTGTCCAAACTCTTCTTTGCATTGCATCAGAATACAAAATTGGGAAGGAAGAAGGCAAAGCCAACTCAGACCTAGAAAACATTTAGGAAATTGCCACACAAGAAACCACAAATCAGCTGAGGCACCCAAAAAAATGACAGCAAGCCAGAATTGGAGCATGCCAACAGCTGTGCCCTGATTGAAAAAGAACCTTCCTCTTGTGCCCTGAACTCAATATGCCAGCCTCAAAACCAAAGCTCACATCAGAAAATTCATTACAAACCATGATGAATAAGAAAAAAAGAGAAAAAAGCCAAAAAAATACAAGAATCCATAATGATACTGGGCTTGATTTACTTGCAAGGAAACCAGCTGTTCCCGGATTCATCCACCCCTCCAGCTGACTGCCTGTGGAAATCTGACTGAATTAACCTGAAAATCGCAGTGAAACTCAAGAAACCAAATTTCAGCTGAGGCACCCAAAACAATGACAGCAAGCCAGATTTGGAGCAAGCCAACAGCTGTGCCCTGTTTGAAAAAGACCATTCCCCCGGTGCCCTGAACTGTATATTGCAGCCTCAAAACCAAAGCTCACATCAGAAAATTCATTGCAAACCATGATAAATAAGGGAAATGTGAAAAAGCCAAAGAAATGCAAGAGTCCTTTTTGATATTTGGCTGGATTTAGACACAAGGAAACTGGCTGTTTCCAGATTCATCCCCCCCCCTTCCACAGACTGACTTTGGAATTCTGATTGAATTCACCTCAAAATCGCTCTCACACTCAATTTGGAGGGAATTAGAATCTGTCCCCTCAGCAGAAGCTTTCCATGCCATTTTCCAAAACACAGAAACTCATCTTGGTCGTGTTGCCTATAGATTTCTAATCCTGAAAGGGCAATTTGCTGTGTTTTTTTTTTTTTCTTTCATAATGGCTACTCTGTCCAAAATCTTGCTTGTATTGCATCAGAATACAAAATTTGGGAATAAGAAGGCAAAACCGACTCAGACCCAGAAAACATTTAGGAAATTGCCGCTCAAGAAACCACAAATCAGCTGAGGCACCCAAAACAATGACAGCAAGCCAGAATTGGAGCACGCCAACAGCTGTGCCCTGATTGAAAAAGAAGCTTTCTCTTGTGCCCTGAACTCAATATGCCAGCCTCAAAACCAAAGCTCACATCAGAAAATTCATTACAAACCATGATAAATAAGAAAAAAGAGAAAAAAGCCAAAAAAAATACAAGAATCCATAATGATATAGGGCTTGATTTAGTCGCTAGGAAACCGGCTGTTCCCGGATTCATCCACCCCTCCAGCTGACTGCCTGTGGAATTCTGACTGAATTAACCTGAAAATCGCAGTGAAACTCAGTTTGGAGGCAATTAATATCTGTCACCTCTGCCAAAGTGTTCCACTGTATTTTCCAAAACACAAAAACTCACCTCAGTCATGTTACCGATAGATTTATAAGCTTCAAATGCCTATTTGCTCTGTTTTTTATTTCATAATGGCTACTCTGTCCAAACTCTTCTTTGCATTGCATCAGAATACAAAATTGGGAAGTAAGAAGGAAAAACCAACTCAGACCCAGAAAACATTTAGGAAATTGCCACACAAGAACCCACAAATCAGCTGAGGCACCCAAAACCATGACAGAAAGCCAGAATTTGAGCAAGCCAACAGCTGTGCCCTGATTGAAAAAGAACCTTCCTCTTGTGCCCTGAACTCAATATGCCAGCCTCAAAACCAAAGCTCACATCAGAAAATTCATTACAAACCATGATAAATAAGAAAAAAAGAGAAAAAAGCCAAAGAAATGCAAGAATCCATAATGATATTGGGCTTGATTTAGTTGCAAGGAAACTGGCTGTTCCGAGATTCATCCACCCCTCCATGTGACTGCCTGTGGAAATCTGACTGAATTAACCTGAAAATCGCAGTGAAACTCAAGAAACCAAATTTCAGCTGAGGCACCCAAAACAATGACAGCAAGCCAGAATTGGAGCAAGCCAACAGCTGTGCCCTGTTTGAAAAAGACCATTCCTCCGGTGCCCTGAACTCTATATTGCAGCCTCAAAACCAAAGCTCAAATCAGAAAATTCATTACAAACCATGATAAATAAGGGAAATGTGAAAAAGCCAAAGAAATGCAAGAGTCCTTTTTGATATTTGGCTGGATTTAGACACAAGGAAACTGGCTGGTACCAGATTCATCCCCCCCCCTTCCACAGACTGACTTTGGAATTCTGATTGAATTCACCTCAAAATCGCTCTCACACTCAATTTGGAGGGAATTAGAATCTGTCCCCTCAGCAGAAGCTTTCCATGCCATTTTCCAAAACACAGAAACTCATCTTGGTCGTGTTGCGTATAGATTTCTAATCCTGAAAGGGCAATTTGCTGCGTTTTTTTTTTTTTTCTTTCATAATGGCTACTCTGTCCAAAATCTTGCTTGTATTGCATCAGAATACAAAATTTGGGAATAAGAAGGCAAAACCGACTGAGACCCAGAAATCATTTAGGAAATTGCCACTCAAGAAACCAAAAGTTACTGAGGCACCCAAAACAATGACCAAAGCCAGAATTGGAGCACGCCAACAGCTGTGCCATGTTTCAAAAAGACCATTCCTCCGGTGCCCTGAACTCTATATTGCAGCCTCTAAACCAAAGCTCACATCAGAAAATTCATTACAAACCATGAAAAAAAGAAAAATGAGAAAAAAGCCAAAGAAATGCAAGAGTCCTTTGTGATATTTGGCTGGATTTAGACACAAGGAAACCAGCTGTTTCCGGATTCATCCACCCCTGCTAGCTGACTGGCTGTGGAATTCTGATTGAATTCACCTGAAAATCGCACTCACTCTCGATTTGGAGGAAATTAATATCTGCCCCTCAGTGGAAGGGTTCTATGTCATTTTCCAAAACCCAAAAACTCATCTTGGTCATGTTGCCTATGATTTCTAATCATCAAAACCCAGTATGTTCTGTTTTTCAATTTCATAATGGATCCTCGTTCTAAACCCTTGTTTGTATTGCATCAGAATACACAATTTGAAAAGGAAAAAGGCAAAACCAACTCAGACCAACAAAACATTTAGGAAAAAGTTGCTCAAAACGAAAAATTGGCTGAGGCACCCAAAGCAATGATAGAAAGCCAGAATTGGAGAGAGCCAACAGCTGTGCCCTAATTGAAAAAGACCATTCCTCTGGTTCGCTGAACTCCTTAAGCCAGCCTGAAAACCACAACCCACATCAGAAAATTTATTACAAACCATGATATATAAGAAAATGTGAAAAATGCAAAAAAGAAAAAGAAATGTAAGAGTCCTTTGTGATATGGCGCTTGTTTTAGTACAAGGAAACCAGCTGTTTCTGGATTCATCCACCCCTCCCAGCTGACTGACTGTGGAATTCTGATTGTATTCACCTGAAAAGAGAGAACATTTATAAGTATATTGGGACTGTGGAAACTGTCATTTACCAATCACATGTTAGACTGAATCATAGACCAAATATAGGGAAGAAATCCTATGCATGTAAACTTTGTGGGAAGTCATTCAGTATTAAATTCTGCCATACCCTCCATCACAGCACTCATATTGTGGAAAACCCTCATGTGTGTAATTATTGTGTGGAAACCACTCACCAGAAGTCAGATCTCATTAGACATCAGAGAATTCACACAGGGTTGAAATCTTACAAATGTAATGACTGTGGGAAGTTCTTTGGCCAGAAGAAACACCTCATAAATCATCAGAGAATTCACACAGGTGAGAAACCTTATGAATGCAATGACTGTGGAAAATCCTTTGGCCAGAAGGCAAACCTCATAAATCATCAGAGAATTCACAGAGGGGAGAAACCTTATGAATGCAATCATTGTGGAAAAGCCTTTGCTGAGAAATCAAAGCTCACAAAGCATCAGACAATTTGTACTGGGGGAAACCTTATGAGTGCAATGACTGTGGAAAAACCTTTGCTGAGAAGTCAAACCTCAGAAAGTATCAGAGCCTTCACACCATGGAGAAAGCTTATAAATGAAATGACTGTGGAAAAGCCTTTGGTCCCATCCTTGCATACCAAGGATAAATCCCACTTGGTCTGGGTGGATGATCTTTCTGATGCATTGTTGGATTCAATTGGCCAGAATTCTGTTGCAGATCTTTGCATGTATGTTCATCAGGGAAGTTGGTCTATAATTACTTTCTTTGTTGCACTTTTTTCAGGTTTAGGAATGAAGGTGATGTTGGCTTCATAGAAAGAATTTGGGAGAATCGCCTCTCTCTCAATTGTTTTGAATAACTTGAGAAGAATTGCAGTTAGTGCTTTAAATGTCTGTTAGAATTCAGCAGTGAAGCCTTCCAGTTTTGGGGTTTTCTTGCTAGTGATGGTCTTTATTACTGGTATCATTTCCATCTGGTTATGTGTGTGTTTACGTTTTCTATATCTTTGTTGCTCAATTTAGGTAGGTTTTATGGATGGAAGGATGGTGGAAAGCCTCTTTGCTGTACTTCATAACTCATAAGATATCAGAGTATCCACACAGGGAATTTTCTACTTGACCTTTTTGTGCAAGTTATATCTCATGAAATATTAGAGAATTCACCAAGGGGAGAAATGCATGAATGTAATACATGTGAATAGCCTTTGTGGTGCAAATCAGACCTCATCAAACATAAAAGAATTCTCATGGGGAGCAATTTTATGAATGTAATGACTCAGAGCCTTTTACCATAATTCAGCCCTCATTGTACATCATCAAATTCATATAGGGAAAAACTCCTTTGAAAGTAAAATCCCTTTAATTAGAAGCCATACCTCATACGACAACAGGGAATTCACGTGGGAGAGAAACCTTATGGGTGTAATGAGTGTTGGAAAGCTCTGCCCAAATCTCTCCTTATATCAGAATGCACAACATATATATCTAATGAATGAAATAAATGTGAGAAAGTCATTTCACATAGGTAATGCCTCATAATCCATCATGGAATTTGAACAAGGGAGAGACCTTAACAATATAATGAATGTGGAAGAGCTTTTCTCCAAAATTCATGTAAGTATTGTGACAAAACCTTTTGCTGGAAATCACATCCTATCCAACAGAGACTCATGTAAAGGAGAAAGCTTATAAATATTATTAGAGTCAGAAGTCAATGGTACATCAGAGAATTGACACAGGTGGTTTCTTAGGCATATACTGATTGTGCAAAAACATTTTCTTTATTTCAGGCTTGTATAGATACAGAATTCACAAAAGGTGGTACTCTTTGCATGCTGTAAATACGATAAAACCTTTAGCCAGAAATTAGACGTCAACAGACTTCAGAGAATTCATAAGGAACAAAAGTCTATGCAATGAATTTGGAAAATGTATTTCTGCTATAAATCAGTCTTCAATTCCCATGAATAGACTCACAAATGAGAAAACATGCATGCACAGAAAAGTTTTGTACCATAAATTATCTCTAGATGGTAAACTAATATATCACACAAAAGAAAAATCATGAGTGTAATGGAATTGGGAAACCCTTTGCTATAAGGCAGATTTCCAGAAAGCTTAGCAAGATTACAGAAAAGTCTCTGAAAATGTAACATGTCTGAAAGATTTGTTGGCATCACAAACTGGAGGATAGCTCAAGTGCATGTGTTTTTGTGCCTGGCATCCAAATTGATATCTCTTTTTCTTTGATGAATTCCATGTTTATTTACTTAGCAGATTTAGAGACAAAGGATTCCTGTCCATTGATTTACTACTATATGCCCACAATTGCCATGGTAAGGTCTATGGCAAAAACTGAGTGCTGGGGGCTGTGAATCTGATTCATCACTGATAACATTGAAGACATTGGTTCCTGGTTCTTATGCTGCTATGCATGGAAATGTTTCTCTAATTTCATTTTCAAATAGTTCATTGTTAATATAAAGAAATGCTTCTAATTTTTAAAATTTCATTGAAATAATTTGTGATGAATGTGTCCTAGTCATGCATTATTACAGGGTGTAGTGCAATATTTGCACACATTTATGCAGTAAAAAGTGATCAAGCTAAGCAACTACAGTTTTATTAAGTTTTTAAAGAGTTATTTATTTGAAAGACAGAGTTACAGAGAGAAGTAGCAGCAGAGAGAGAGAGAGGTCTTCCTCTGCTGGTTCACTCCCCAGATGGCCACAATGGCCGGAGCTCTGCCAATCTGATTCCAGGAACCAGGAGCTTCTTCCAGATCTCCCACTTGGGTGCAGGGACCCAAGGACTTGGGCCATCTTCTACTGCTTTCCCAGGCCATAGCAGAGAGTTGGATCAGAAGAGGAGCAGCCAGGACTAGAACTGGTACCCACATGGGATGCTGGTGCTTCAGGCCAGGGTGTTAGCCCACTGTGCCACAATGCTGGCCCCCAAGCAACTACAGTTTCTAATTCTTCTCCATGATTTGAGACTACCAGCTCCTCTCCTTCAGTTCTTTACACAGAACCTAATATGGTTGAATGTAGTCATCTCATTATATTATGGAACACCAGAAGTTCTTTCTGCCTCTTTGATTTTTGATACCTATTATCCAATCCCCCTCTATCCCTAGCTGCTTCCCTTCTCAGCCTCTAGTAATCACAGTTCTGTGTTCAGATCCATTATTTTCTTTCACTTCCACATGTTACAAGGACCAGGTGACATTTGTGTTCCTGCTTCTGGCTTATTTCAATTAATTTAATAGTTGCCCTGTCCATTGTTTTTCACTGATGGACAGCTAGATTGGTTTCAAATCCTGGCTGCAGTGAACTGTGTTATAGTGGCTGTGTTATGGGAAAATTGCTGTATCTTTGATATGCTCTCCTCCTTTCCTTCTAATAAAATTTCCTTATTCTATATAGCCAAGAGCAAGATAACTCTCACATGGTAGGTCAATTTTTATCTTAGTTTAATTTTTGTTATTTATTTGAAAGAGTTACAATAGAGGTAGAGACACAGAGAGGTCCTCCATTAGCTGGTTCACTCTACAGATGACTACAAAGGCCAGAGTTATGCCATTCTGAAACCTGGAGACAGGAGCTTCCTCTGGGTCTCCCACATGGGTGCATGGGCCCAAGGACTTGGGCCATCTTCTACTGCTATCTCAGGAGATAGCAGAGAGCTGTATTGGAAGAAGAGCAGCTGGAACTAGAACTGGCACCCAAATGGGATGCTGGCCCTTCAGGCCAGGGTTTTAACTCACTGCACAATAGTGCCGGCCCCAATTTTTATCCTTTTTAAGGAATGACCATACTGTTCTGCATAACATCTGTACTAACTTGTGTTTTCACCCACCGTATATGACGCTTTTCTTTTCCCATGTGCTCTCTAGCATTTGTTATTTTTTATCAGTTTGGCATAAAAATGATATAGTATTGTTCATGTTTTTGTGTATTTTGAAATCAGTTAATTTGTTTATTAAATCTTTATTATTTGAAAGGTGGATTTAGAGAGAGAGGGAAAGACATAGATAGCTTTCATCTGCTGGCTCACACCCCAGAGAGTTTCAACAGTTGAGCCTGGGGCATGCTGGAGTCAGGAGCTTCATCCAAGTCTCCCACATCAGTGGCAAGGACCCAAGTCCTTCGTCCATCTTCTGCTGGTTTCCCAGGTGTTTAGCAGTGAGCTAAATTGGAAGTGGAGATTCCTAAACTCAAAGTGGAACTCAGATGTTATGCTGGCCTCACAGATTGCAGCTTTCCCCACTTGGCCACAATGCCAGCCCCTCTATCAATTTAATTCCTCAAAAATAGCTCAGTAATGTTGGCATCTATCTCATTTTGTTTTTCTCTGTTATTATTCAACTTATTGATGTCTTATTTTTGTTCACATTATTCCTCTCAATTGCTCTACCTGAGGTGAGTAGGGCTGCTGTGTTGCTTAAATGAAGTGTATGCTTTAGATTACTCATTTAATGAGTGCATGTCATTCACATAGCACTTCACTGAAGTTCTACTATGTCCCAAATCCTCTTCTAGGCACAGAATTTAGACCATTTTTCTCTTAGGCCCAGATCTTGCCTTTAACATACTACTTGGAATTTAGTAGCTCATGAAATCTGCAGACTGCATAAATGAATGAATATCTTAAGGGCTGTGCTTTTGTGGAGGAACTTCATAGGAGACTGAAGGAATAAAATAAATCAAAAGTATCCACAGTATATAGAATGTATACTATTTTACAAGTCACAGAGAAGAGGAAGAAGAAGGAAAGTAGTAAGACTAGAAAGTTTGTAGCAAGACTAACAGGCGCTGGTCAAGAACTTAATAAGCACATTAGGAAAGCAGTAAGGTTTCTTTTTTTTTTTGAGGAAAAGTTTTTATTTCTAGTGATGAAATTGGCTACAGAACATTATGAAAGTTTAAAATTACAAAGAGAAATTGTCTATAATTAATAGATTCAAAATTTGACAATCAGTGAATATCATTATTAGTCATTACCAACAACAGTTATTGATTTGAAAGGCAGAGTGACAGGAAGAGGGAACCACTGTTTCACTCCCCAGACACTTGCAATAGCCAAAGCTTGACCAAGCCAAAACCAGGAACTGGGAATTCATTCTGGATGTCCCATTTGGGTGCAGGGGCCCAAGCACTTCTGCCATCCTCCGTCTCCTCCCAGGGTGCACACTAGCAGAAACTTGCCTCAAAGCAGAGAAGCTACCACTCAAGCCAGGCATTTGTATATGGGATGTGGGTGTGTGGTGGTGATAGCAAGCCCTCATAGATTAAAAAAAAAAGAAGACAAAGTTATTTCTATGCCAAGGAAATTACTCTGTAGTCTTTCTCTTATAAACTACGTATTGCTGAACCTAGATAATTTTTCCTTTATTTAACAATGACATGAAAATGTCAGTTGAGTTGGCTTTCCTGAAGACCTTGTTTCTTGAATATTAGTGGCTAGCTGAGATAAATTCTTTTCATCTCTTTCTCGCTTCGGCAGCACATGTGCTCGCTTCGGCAGCACATATACTAAAATTGGAACGATACAGAGAAGATTAGCATGCCCCTGCGCAGTAAGGTTTCTTTACCTCCCTGTAGACTCTGCTCTCCAGAGGTGAACAGGGTCCTCTAAACCCACTTGCTGCACACACAAACACCTGAGTGTTATATTCTCCCACAGGTGTTGGAGACTGATATGGTGTTCTGATTTATATTTACATAATGGCTAGTGACATCGGGCATATTCACATGTTTTGACCATTTACATTTCTTCTGAGAAATGTCTATTCAGATGTTTCTTCACTGTATTTTTTGGAGTTTTTCCAATTCATGTAAATGTTCTGGAAATCTGTAAACATTCAGAGTTTTAATTTTTCCTGCCATCTGTTCATTGTATCTACACTCTGATGTTTACTTTGTTGTGAAGAAGTATCTTAGTTGGATATACTCAAATGTCTCTGTTTTTATTTTTGTGACTATTGCTATTGGAATCTTACCCAAAAGCTATTGTGTGTTGACAATATTTAGAGTTCCCCTATGTTTACTTGGGTTTGGGTCTTATGATTACATTTTAATTCACTGTGAGTTCACTTTCACATAGTGTAAGAGATGTTGGAGTCTCTTTTCAGGCTTCTACATATGGATAATCAAGTTCCTCTGCACCACTTGTGAAAGAGATTCTTCTTTCTCCAGTTCATTTTAGTTCCTTTGTTAAATATGAGTTGCTGGTAGAAATTTGAGTTTATTTCTATGCTACCAAGTCTTTTCCATTGAACTATGTGTCTGTTATTATATCAGTGCTAACACTTCTTCTTTTTTTTTTTGCAGTTTATTTATTTGAAAGGCAGAGTTACAGAGAGGTAGAGGCAGAGAGAGAGAGAGGTCTTCCATCCACTGGTTTACTCCCCAAATGGCCACAATGGCCGGAGCTCTGTTGATCTGAATCCAAGTGTCAGGAGCTTCTTCCAGGTCTCTATGCAGGTGCAGGGGCCCAAAGACTTTGGCCATTTTCTACTTTTTTCTCAGGCTATACCAGAGAGGGGTATAAGAAGTGGAGCAGCTGGGAAACATACTGGCACCCATATGAGATGCCGGCACTGCAGACGGTGACTTTACCTGCTTTGTCATAGTGCTGACCCCTGTAATATGTCTTAAAATATGGTGTGATGTCTCCAGCTTTTTTTTGCTTTATAATATTGCTTTAGATGTTAAGCATCTCTCATGTTTCTATGTGAATTTTAGCATCATTTTTTCTAGCTCTGAGAACATCGTTGGTATGTTGATTGGGATTGCATTGAATTTGCAAATTGCTTTTGGTAATATGGATATTTTGGTATTATTCTTCCCATTCACAAACATAAGTTTTCTGTGAGACTGTCAAAAAGCCTTGACAAAAATTGGAATTTATTACACAAAAATTCATCACTTTTTGGGATCATTTAAATCCATAATTTTGCACTAATATTTGATAAATAATTAAAGACTTTGAGCATTTTAGTAGGAGAAATTAAAATATTTATCAATTTATTCAAATATTGTTTAGATGTGATATTCAAATATTGTTTAGAGCCATTGTCTGTATTCCCTCTAAATTAGGATCTTTTTGCTTTTTGCCTGTTAAACTTGTCCCTTGACTCAACAACCCTTTTTAATGTAATGTAAACTGAAAATGTCATTTCATAAGCTAAAAAAAATGACAAAGAAGGAAAAAGAAGGGAGGGAGGTTGAGTATATAATTATGTTCTCCGAATTTTTTCTATAAAATATATTGAATCATTTAAAAGCTAATTAAAATTAAACTCAAAATTGGACCATTATGACCAATATTTAAAACAAGTGATTAAAAACTGTAGATGTCTTCAATTTTGATTATCATTCTTCTTTAGAATATCTGAAAGAAATCCGGTGTCTCACTTTAAAATATACCAGTGTGTTAGAATTCAGTATTAAATGACTTTGTTTAAAAGTGTTATTTAATTTATTGCTTTAAGTAGTAATACTATGGCCATTGTAAAACAAAATCCTTATCATTTTTCATAAAACAGAAAGGGCCTTTAAAACATCATCACTAAAAATATTAAGAGACCTAAAATATAACATTCTTAAAACCCAAGTGATACCATTCAAAATTTTCAAATATGCAGGGATAGTTCGTGTCAAGTAACTAAATAATTGTGAAGTGTATATATGGAATAGCTTCTATAAATTCTTTTGGCAAGGGCTGGCACTGTGCCATAGTGGGTGAGGCTGCCACCTGCAGTGCTGGTATTCCATAGGGGCATCAGTTCAAGACCTGGCTGCTCCACTTCCTATCCAGCTCTCTGCTATGGCCTGGGAAAGCATTATAAAATGGTCCAAGTCCTTGGGCCCCTGCACCTGCATAGGAGACCAGGAAGAGGCTCCTGGCTCCTGCCTTCCAGTCAGCACAGCTCCAGCCATGGAGGCCAACTGTGGAGTGAACCAGTGAATGGAAGACCACTCTCTCTGCCTCTCCTTCTCTCTCTGTGTAATTCTGACTTTCAAATAATATAAATAAATCTTCAAAAAATTCTTTTGGCAAATAGATGAAGCTACTTGTTATACATTTCAAATAAATAGCAAACATACTAGAAAAATATATTGAATAAAATTTAAGCAACTCATAGCTATACACAGAAATTTCTCACCATAACAACATAGCAACCACTAAATTTCCAAATTCAATTTTCCACAACTTAGAATCTTTAACTCCAGAAGGAGTACAAAATTGACAGAACAGTGGCCTATGTATCAGGATACCTAATGCTAATACAGAATTATCCCTGCCACAACTTACCTATGTGACCTTGAACAGTTCACTTAACTTCTCTGGGCTTGGCATTTAGCATCCTCATGTGATAAAGGAGGCTTGGATAAGATCAGTTGTACTCTATCTTGAGACTTCAATGATCTCTCAGTTTCCAAACAGGCACCTTAAGGGAAAGTAAACCTTTAGATCAAAGCTTACATTTTTAAATCTAAATATATTTTAAACTGTTTCTACAACTAGTACAAAACAACACATTCAAATGTGTACCATGCCACTTTTCAATATTTGGGAATAATTAATGCATCATTTTAGAGCATTGTCTTGAGGCCAGTGCTGTGGTGTACCTAGTAAAGCCACTGCATGCAGTGGGGGCATCCCATATGGAGGCCGGTTCAAGTCCAGGCTGCTCCACTTTCCATTCAGCTGTCTGCTATAGCCTGGGAGAGCAGTAGGAAGTTGGCCCAAGTCCTTGGGCCCCTGAATCTGCATGGGAGACCCTGAAGAGGTCCTGGCTCCTGGTTTCAGATTGGCATATCTCTGACCTTTTAGGCCATCTGGGGAGTGAACCAGCAGATGGAGGACCTCTCTCTCTCTCTCTCTTCCTCTTGTTCAATATCTGTGTAACTCTGACTTCCAAATAAATAAATAAATCCTTTAAAAAATCAAAAGAATATTGTCTGGCACACAGTGAACCACTAAGTACAAGATATTATTAGTAATATTAGATTGAAATATTGAAATAAACTAGGCAATAAGCCTTAAGATGCAAATTAATACCAAGAAATATAATCTCAAATTTCTGTGTTCAACAAGGTAGTCTCTTTTCACTACTAACTTTATACTAAATAAGATATTTTGATATTTTGTTAAGAGTAAATTTATCGGGGGCCAGCGCCGTGGCTCACTTGGTTAATTCTCCACCTGTGGTGCTGGTATCCCTTATGGGCAAAGTGTTCTAGTCCTGGTTGCTCCTCTTTCAGTCCAGCTTTCTGCTATGGCCCGGGAAGGAAGTGGAGGATGGCCCAAGTGCTTGGGCCCTGCACCCGGATGGGAGACCAGGAGAAAGCACCTGACTCCTGGCTTCGGATGGGCATAGCTCCAACTGTGGCAGCCATTTGGGGACTGAACCAATGGAAGGAAGACCTTTTTGATTTCTCACTGTATATAACTCTACCTGTCAAATAAAAAAATTATTAGTTTTTCATAAAAACTGCAGTATTGAAAAAGTTCTAAAATCCCTCTAATTCTAAATGTCTGTGACTGCTAACTCATTAGCACATATTGCATTCTTTACATCTGGGTAATCATGACAATTCACTTTTAAATGATTAACAGATCTGCTGTTATATATAAATACATGCTTTTCCGAAAATCATACAATAAGCAGGCTACATACTTTACTTCAAGTAAAACTGCCATATCCAGTCCTACAATTGTAAATAAGACAGTTTCAATTGTTCAGCATTATCAATTATAAATTCCAATCGTGTAGCAATACTCATAAGAATTTAGGGGGCCGATGCTGTGGAGTAGCAAGTAGAGCTGTGGCTTGCAGTGCTGACATTCCAATTGGGTGCCAGTTCAAGTCCTGGCTACTCAAATTACTATCCATCTTTTTAGGCAAGTAAGACTTACTATCCAGCAGTAGAGGATGACCCAGGCCCTTGGGCTCCTGCACCTGCATAGGAGACCCAAAAGAAGCTGCTGGCTCCTGGCTTTGGATTGGCAGAGCTCCAGCCATTGTGGCCAAATGGGGAGTGAACCAGTGGTTGGAAGACTGCTCTCCCTCTCTCTCTCTGCTTCTCTGTGTAACTCTGACTTTCAAGTAAAATAAATGAATCTTTTTTTTAAAAAGGATGAAATAAAAAGGAAGATGAAGACTACAAAATTGTTTAATTTTTTTAATAAATATAAATTTCCAAAGTACAGCTTTTGGATTACAGTGGCTTCCCCTCCCCAAAACATCCCTCCCACCCATAACCCTCCTATTTCCTGCTTCCTCTCCCATCCCAGAAGATTACAAAATTGTATGAAGGACATTTGTACAGTAAACAAATATACTGATTTCCAATGCAATATTTGAATACTTGAAGCAGGAAGGCTAAGTACTTCTTTGCCAAAATAACATGTTTTGTCCAGTGTAAAACCCATTTGCCATCCCAATACACAAAGGGATTTGGGGCAAGAAGGAAAAAAGAAGTCCACACATGCAGAAATTTTAAGCAAAACAAAATAGAGAATGTATTTAGTTTCATGAAAATCACACAAGAATTAATAGTATTCTACCAATTTGCAACAAATATTTTTACTTTAATGAATGAATGAATTTTCAGTTACATAGCAGAAAACTTCTACCCTCTCCCATAAAACTGAAAAAGAAATTTTTTAAAAGTAAAAACTGATGAAAGAATTCTGCAATATATGTTAATGTTAAGTAGCCCAGCAGAGTTTATTTAGAAATACAAACACACACACAGAAAATAAATACATTAAAATCTTACTGAATAGTCCAGTAATAGTTCAGGATCCAATATGTGTGCAAAAGATTCTGGATTTCCCAGTCACTTTGTATAGGAAATGATGTGCTTTGCTATGTAGCATGTACCTGTAGATTCCTGAACACCTCCACTTTGCTTCTTACCCTGAGTCCCAGCAAATACAGGAACACAGCTGTTGAGTCATTCATTTTCTGGATTTGGGAATATCAAAGAATTAATGAGTATAGAAAGTTGTACAGCAAAGACCAAGAATATCCAAGGGAGTTCAGGAAAATCAATTGAACAAGTCAAAATACTATGAATGTATACTGAATGCTCTGTTTTTAATATGTCTTACTTAACTAAAAAGACATGAGGGCTATTGCTCTCTCTCTTAATACAACTAAGGAGAAGATATCACCAATGCTCAAGAAAAATGAATACACAGCAGAGCTAATACAAAATCCCAAAATTCCAAAATAGAAAAACTGGATATGCACTCCTTACACACACCCTGAAGTGACAATGAAGGAGAACAAATCTAAAATTAGAAAAAATTCTTTTTTTAAAGATTTATTTATTTATTTGAAAGTCAGAATTACACAGAGAGAGGCAGAGAAGAGAGAGGGGTCTTCCATCCACTGGTTCACTCCCCAGTTGGCTGCAATGGCCAGAGTTGTGCCAATCCAAAGCCAGGAGCAAGGAGCTTCTTCCAGGTCTCCTACATGGGTGCAGGGGCCAAGGACTTGGGCCATCTTCTACTGCTTTCCCAGGCTTTAGCAGAGATCTGGATCCATATGAGCTGCCAGCACTGCAAGTGGTGGCTCTACCCACTATGCCACACCACTGGCCCTGAAAATTCTTGTCAAATTAAGAACATTTAACCTTTGTTTTAGAGTGCATTATTAAAATATCTAAACTGGGGGAATACATAATTTCTTTCTTTAGAAATCAGAAGAGAAAAAGAACACTTCAAGCCTACTGTGACATCACACAGAAGGAATGGAGAATCATGACCTCAATTAGCCTAGGGACAGAATAAAAGGGAGGGAAATAGGAACAACAGAATTAAGATGAATAAGCTTTGAGAGCTGAGGGAATCTGAATGTAAAGAAAAGGCATGCAGTTAACTGAAACAATAGAGATAAGTCTGAGAGGAAAAAACATTGTTAAGTCATATTAATGGGGCCAGAGCTGTGACTTAGTAAAGTAAAAAAAAAATCTAAAATTTGTTTTTAAATTATATAATTAAAAAGATTAAAAAAAGATGTTCAATCTTAAGTCTCTACAGCATAAGATATACATCAATTTTCCCAGGTTCTATTTGCATTTATTAACAAAGTTTCATGGGTATAATCACTGAAGTGGTTCCAATAAGTCTTTTTATAAAAATTATTTTTTATTTTGACAGGCAGAGTGGACAGTGAGAGAGACAGAGAGAAAGGTCTTCCTTTTTCTGTTGGTTTACCCCCTAGTGACCGCTGCCGCCAGTGTGCTGCGGCTGGCACATGGTGCTGATCCAAAGCCAGGAGCCAAGTACTTCCTCCGGGTCTCCCATGCAGGTACAGGGCTCAAGCACTTTGGCCATCCTCCATTGCACTCCTGGGCCATAGCAGAGAGCTGGACTGGAAGAGGAGCAACTGGGACAGAATCTGGCTCTCCCAGCAGGACTAGAACTTGGTGTGCCTGCACCGCAGGTGGAGGATTAGCTTATTGAGCCATGGCGCCTGCCTCCAATAAGTCTTAACCTGGGATGCAACTAAATTTAACAAGGATACTCAATAGGAATTTTAGAAGAATTCCAAAATATGTATCAGAATAAAAATACTTTACTTGGTAGATCTCTTTTTAACTATACTATTGTCTAAATTTCCAAATGTCAGATGTACTAAAAAAATCCCCAAAGCAGCAGAGTTGGTCCGACATGATGAGGAATAAAATAAAGAAAATGAGAATTCGCAGATCCCAGATTAAAATAACCAAGAAGGCCCAATAACAGAAAACTCAATGTCTTCATACACTAACATTTATTACCTCAGATTTATTTAACAAAAAGGTGATTATTCCAGCTACATCCCATTAGGTAGCCCAATTTTACCTGCTAAATCCATTTAAAAAAAGCACCTCATGATATATTACTAAAATCATATTGTTATATGCCGACCACCATGTCCACTGTACCTTATACCTAATGTTAACAGATTTGATGAAAATCAGTAGATAAATGATGTGTTTTAACCAAGTGTGGGAAATGTCTTTTGTTCAACGTTTTTCCAAAAACCCCTCAGTCTCAGTTAGCCTTCACATTGAAAAGACACTTCTGAGGTTTACTAATCAGTCCAGCTTCTTCGGGCCTCCCTCCAATGAAAGGGGCTAAAATCCATCAAAATAAACTCTAGGCACTGTCCTTGTGCTCCCAGTGACTTTTTCACTCTAGGGGCTCACAAACCTTCTAAATTCTTTAGATCACCTGTGATGTCCATTAGTTCTCAAAGACTATGATGCACGTAATTTCCCCTCTTGGAACCTTGTTATTAACTGTGCTGTATGAGAAATGAAGTCTCCTACACACCTTGTGCTTACGATTCTCCAAACCATGTTGCCTGCTAGGACTTTGGCCATGAATATAGGACAGCAATACCTGAACATGATTACTGAGATCTCCTTAATAAAGGATAGACTGGGGCCAGCACTGTGGTGCAGT
This sequence comes from Oryctolagus cuniculus, assembly GCF_051225735.1. Classification (NCBI taxonomy): domain Eukaryota; kingdom Metazoa; phylum Chordata; class Mammalia; order Lagomorpha; family Leporidae; genus Oryctolagus; species Oryctolagus cuniculus. The sequence goes on from NC_142879.1 coordinate 84,947,284, forward strand.
GGTGTAATCCTTTACCTGCAGTGCTGGCACCCCATATGAGCACCAGTTCTAGTCCCCATTTCTCTTTTTCCCATCCAGCTCTCTGCAATAGCCTGGGAAAGCAGTAGAAGCTGTTCCAAGTGCTTTGGTCCCTGCCAAAATGTGGGAGACCTGGAAGCTCCTAGCTCAGATTGGCCCAGCTGCAGACATTGCAGTCATTAGGGGAGTAAATGAGCATATGGAAGACCTTTCTCTCTGTCTCTTCCTCTCACTGTCTGTAAGTACACCTGTCAAATACGTAAATAAATTCTATATATATATATATTTACAATTATATATATATATATTTATGTATATAAATATATTCATATATAAAATATATTATGCTTTATCATATAATATATTATATAATACAGAATAATTATAAACAGATAATATTATATAATTTACTATAACTATTATATACATTATATATATATATATATATATATTATTGAGATGACTTCAATAGCCAGAGTGTGGCCAGGTTGAAGCCAGGAGCTCCTCCTCCAATGTGTGTGGCAGCAACCCAGGCACTTGGACCATCTTTCACTGCTTTTTCAATCCATGGGAAGGAGCTGGATCAGAAATAATTATATATTTATATATAAATAAATTCATATATAATATTTATATATAATTACATATTATATATTTATGATAATTATATGTAATTCTATATTATGTATAGAAATATATAATATATATTATAATATATAAATATATATATGATGGATCAAAATGCGGCATTCTCCATTTGGCAGAAGAGACAGGCTCCAATATCTACTGTCTATGTCAGTATGTCAGTATAATGCAGGAGGTAACCCCTCTACCAAATAAGAAAAGCTATTTCAGTTCAGCTGGACATCATTCTGCTGACTGTTGACCTTATTACTGTTAGTCTGGATGCTTTCATTGGTTGCAATCCAGAGACCCAATTTTCCCATAGATATAAACATCAGCAAACATGAAAATTTGGTAAGAAAAGCTTAAGCTCAGAGTTATGATTAATAACTATTTTAACAAAATTTCTCAGAACCCATCTAATCCAAACCTTGGACAATTGGGAGCTGTTGTACTTAGCCCACCCATAATCAAAATGGATTCTAAATCCTTCAACTGCAAGGAGAGTATCATAGACATTAATGCTCCAAACGGATCCAGTTCCCTGCTAATGTGTCTGGAAAAGCAGCACAGGGTGACTCAAATATTGGGGCTCCTGCACCCATGTGAGAGACCTGGAAGAAGCCCCCGGCTCCTGATATCAGTCTGTCCTAGCCACAGTCATTGCAGCCATTTGAGGAGTGAACAAACCAGGAGGAAGATCCATCTCTCCCACTCTCTCTTTCTAGTGCTGCCTTTCAAATTCATAAATAGACCTTTAAGAAAGTCGATCACTTCAATAAATTTGCCATTGCTCAGTCATGATGACTTTTACTACCTTAAATTCTTTTTCAAAAGATTTATTTATTGGAAAGCCAGAAAGAGGAGCTGGTGGTTGTGGTGCAGTGGACAAAGTTGCTATCTGTTACATTGGCATCCTGTATGTGCACCAGTTCAAGTACCAGCTATTCCATTTCTGATCCAGCTCCTTACCAATGGACTGAAAAAGCAGGGAAAGATGGCCCAAGTGCTGGGATGCTGCCACGCACATCGGAGGAAAAGCTCCTGGCTTCAACCTGGCCACACTCTGGCTATTAAAGTCATCTCAAAAATGAATTAGGTGGTGGAAGATTTCTGTCTCTCCCTCTCTCTGTAACTCTTTCAAATAAGTAATTAAATATTTTAATATGACAAAAAAAAGGCAGAGAGACACAGAGACAAAGAGAGAAGGAAAGAGAAGCAGAGAGATATCCCATCTGCTGGTTCACTTTCTATATGGCTACAACTGTGCAAGACCAGGTTTCAAGTCCCCATTGAGGTTACAGTTCTCCAAATTAGATGACAAGAAGGAAAGAATTTGAGCTATTATCCATTTCTTCCCAGGGATATTAACATGAAACTGATTTGGAAGTGGAGTACCCAAAACTCAGATTAGCACTGCAATATATGATGCGGGCATCTGTTGTGATGGTTAACAAATTGGAAATCCTAGAGGAAAAATCAACAGATTCCTGGACATACACAATATACCAAAATTGAGTCATGAAGACACATAGAAAAGCTAAACAAATCAAAAACCAAGAAAGAGATTGGATGAGTAATAAAGACCCTAACAAGAAAGAAAAGTCCAGGATCAGACAGCCTCACTATTGAATTCTACAAGTCTTTTAAAGAACTAATGCTTCTCAAACTATTCAACACAATTGAAAGAGAGACAATCCTCTCAAACTCCTTCTATTAATCTGACAATGACTCATTCTATCATTTATTTATACATAATGTTGAGAAAATCAGAAGTATTTATTAGGACTTCTGCTAAAATGCACTAGATTTATAATTTTTAAATACATCTTTCCTAGATGTAATGTAGTCCTGTGCTACTTTAGAGTATCAGAAATTTAAAATGTTGGACTGGTGCTGTGGTGGAGCAGGTTAACACCCTGGACTGAAGTGCCAGCATCCCATATGGGGGCTGGTTCAATACTCAGCTGCTCCACTTCTGATCCTGCTCTCTGCTATTGCCTGGCAAAGTAGTAGAAGATGGCCCAAGTCCTTGGGCCCCTGTACCGATCTGGGAGATCTGGAACTAGCTCCTGGCTCCTGGCTTCGGATCAGCAGAGCTCTGGCAGTTGCAATCAATTAGGGAGTGAACATCAGATGGAAGACCTCCCTCTTTCTCTCTGGCTCTCCTCTCTGTCTGTAACTCGACTTGTAAATAAATAAATAAATAAATCTTTAAAACAATTAAGAAATTTAAAAAGGGAAAGATTTTTAAAAGATGTGTTTATTGTGAGGCAGAGTGACAGATATAGAGAGGAAGAGAAAGAGAGGTCTGCTATCCACTGGTTCACCCCTAAATGGCCATAATGACTGGAGCTGGGCCGATCTGAAGCCAGGTGCCAGAAGCCAGGAGTCAGCAGCTTCCTCCAGGTCTCTCACATGGGTGCAGGGGCCCAAGCACTCAGGGCATGTTCCACTGCATTCCTAGGCCATTAGCAAAGAGCTGGATTGGAAGTGCAGGAGCAGGGACTCAAACTGGTGCCCATGTGGGATGCTGGTGCTGCAGGTGGATGCTTAATCTACTATGCCACAGAGTGGGCCCAGGGAAAGGTTTTAGGAAGACATCTTTCATGTAGACTAGGCTGCAATATTGCAAGGTAAGGTTTAGCTTTTATTTCCACACATCAGTATTCATCTTTTAGCAACTATAAATACTGAATATCATACATATAGACATAAATATAGGTAACTGCAGATTTTGTTGTCATTCTTTCTAATTCTCTTTTAATGTCTGCTAATAGGCCATCTTATGGATTATTATATTGATGTTACCTGTACACAACCATCAGGCATTTCCACTGTTGAATGTGTTTATGTGTACAGGTAGTTTTGTTTGTGTGTACATGAATGCACATTTGATGGAGATAGCAGACAGTAATACTGTGAGAACTCCTAATGCTGATTTCAAACTTTCTATCCTCCGCAGAGATGGCTGTCATTGAAGTAGACCACAGGGCCCCTTTGCTGTTGTGGACTGAAATGTGCCTCCCTAAAACTCAAACACTGAAGTGCTAACCACCAACATAACTCTACCTGAAGAAAGTGCTTTTAAGCAGATCAAATGATAGATGTTTCTGTCACATCAGAGAAGGGCTTCTGGAAAAATTGAGCCTATTAGCACCTTGATCTGATATTTTCAAGCTCTACAACTCTGAGAAGTAAAATTCCATGATTTAAATCATATTCTCTGTGGTATTTTCTTAGCAAATTAATATATCCTCATTTCTGCTAGCATTTTCTGCTGTCATCTAGAAGGTCCTTGTGATTAGCAGAGAAATATAGAAAGTAAAAACTATGATTTTAGATTACCAAGTATCTACTAACATAAAAAAGATATCCCAGAAGCAACCTACTACCATCCTCCAGGACCCAGAAAAAAAAAAAAAAACAGGAATGAGTCAAGTTGTGGGGCAGTAGAAAAGTGAATAATGAAAGATCACAGCAGAAGTAAATAAGGAAGGGTTTGATGCTGTGGTGTAGTAGGTTAATGCCTTGTCCTGCTGTGCATGCATCCCATATGTTGTTGCTAGAAGACCAGGTTCTCCACTTCCAATCCAGCTCCCTACAAATGCACCTGGGAAATTGGTGGAAGATGGACCATGTTCTTGGGTGCTGGCACCCACATGAGAGACTTGGAAGAAGCATCTGGCCTTTCAAATAAAGAAATCTTAAAAAAATAGAAGCAGTGTTAGCACTGTTGGAAAAACAGACACATAGTTCAATGGAAAAAATAGGCAGCTGAAATAAACTGACTTTTCTACAGCCAACCCCTATTTAATAAAGGAAATAAAACAAACAGGAGAAAGAAGAATCCCTTTAGCAAATGGTTTAAAGGAAAGTGATTATCCATATGTAGAAGCCTGAAAAGATACCCCAACACCTCATACACTATGTAAAAGCAACTCAAGGTAAATTAAAAGTCTAAATATAAAACCAAAACCTTGAGAGCTTGTTTTGAGGTTCTAGCAGGGGAGCGCAGCTACTCATATACCCTTGACCGAAGACCGGTCCTCCTCTAGCGGGGAAGGTCGTCCTCTTCGACCGAGCATGCAGCTTCGGGAGGGACGCACGTGGATTGGTGAGGGAGGAAGGGGACACCCGCCTAGCCAGCCAGATCAGCCGAAGCAACCCTGGCGATCAATGGGGTGACAGATGTCGCAGCCAGATCGCCCTCACATCCTGAGTTCACGCCGGAACTGAGGGAAGGAAGCAATGCCATCGGATCTGGCCGCTCTGCGGGAGTCTGAGGAACAACTCGCACCAGGTGGCCGCCGTTCTGTTGTCATGGGTAAAGGAGACCCCAACAAGCCGAGGGGCAAAATGTCCTCCTATGCCTTCTTTGTGCAGACGTGCCGGGAAGAGCACAAGAAGAAACACCCTGACTCTTCGATCAATTTCGCAGAATTCTCTAAGAAATGCTCGGAGAGATGGAAGACCATGTCTGCAAAGGAAAAGTCCAAGTTTGTAGATATGGCAAAAAGTGATAAAGCTCTTTATGTCAGGGAGATGAAAAATTACGTTCCTCCCAAGGGTGCTAAGAAGGGAAAGAAAAAGGATCCTAATGCTCCTAAAAGACCACCATCTGCCTTCTTTCTCTTTTGCTCTGAACATTGCCCAGAGATCAAAAGTGAACACCCTGGCCTGTCCATTGGGGACACTGCAAAAAAATTGGGTGAGATGTGGTCTGAACAGTCAGCCAAAGATAAACAACCATATGAACAGAAAGCAGCTAAGCTAAAGGAGAAATATGAAAAGGATATTGCTGCATACCGTGCCAAGGGCAAAAGTGAAGCGGGAAAGAAGGGCCCTGGTAGGCCCACAGGCTCAAAGAAGAAGAATGAACCTGAAGATGAGGAGGAAGAAGAGGAAGAGTAAGAAGATGAAGATGATGAGGAAGAGGATGAAGATGAAGAATAAATGGCTATCCTGTAATGATGAGTGTGGAGTGTGCGTGTGTGCTCAGGCAGTTGTTTTGCTAAGAATGTGAATTCAAGTGCAGCTCAATATTAGCTTCAGTATAAAAAAACTGTACAGATTTTTGTATAGCTGATAAGATTCTTTGTAGAGAAAATACTTTTTTTTAAAAAATGCAGGTTGTAGCTTTTTGAGGGGCTACTACATACAGTTAGATTTTAAAGCTTCTGATGTTGAATGTTCCTAAATATTTAATGGTTTCTTTAATTTCTTGACTTGTGTATGGTAGCACAGCAAAGTTGTAGGAATTAGTATCATTTGTAAATTTGGATTTTTTGTTAGGATGTTGCATTCTGTGTTGTTTTTTTAAAAAAATTTGTAATAAAATTATGTATGTTAAAAAAACCCAAAACCTAAGTAAACATATGAGAAACTGTAAAACATTAGCATAGACAACAGTTTTGGGTCAGATTCCAAAAGCACAAGTAACAAAATAAAATATACAAATTTGAGCATATCAAATTAAGATACATCTTCACAACAAAGTAATCAACAGAGTGAAGATACAATGGACGGAATGGCAGGAAACATTGAAAACTCTGACTATGACAAAAGATTGATAGCCAAAACATACTTATATAGAACTGGAAAAACTCCAAACAAGAAGCAAAATGTACAGTTCAGAAATGGAGAATGATCTGAATAGATGTTTCTCAGAAGAGGAAATCTCAATGGTCAAGACATAGATGAACATGCCCAATATCACTAGCCATTAGGGAAATGTAAATCAAAACCAATAGCAGACTCCATCTGTGGGAGAAGACAATGCTTGGGTTTTCATTTGTGCAACAAGTGGGTTTAGAGGACCCTGTTCACCATTAGAGGGCAGAGTCTACATGGAAGTAAAGAATCCTTAATACTTTCCTAATGGGCTTGTTGAATTCTTGACTAGTGCCTATTACCTTTGCCACACCCTTTCCAGTCTCACTACTTTCCTTCTTCTTCCTCTTCTCTATAGCTTGCAAAAACAGTATATCTTCTATATACGGAGGATACTTTTGTTTTGTTTTATTCCTTCTGTCTCATGATGTTCCTCTAAGAAATCACAACCCTCCAAATATTCATTCATTTATGCAGTCTGCAGTTTTCATGGGCTACTACATGGCAAAGTACTAGGTTAAAGGAAAGGTATAGGTCAGGAACTGAGCAAAGTTCACAATGATGTAGCCATTGGGGAAATGAACCTGATGGAAGACATCTCTCTCTCTCTCTCTCTCTCTCTCTCTCTCTCTCTGTCTCTCCTTCTCTCTCTGTGTAGCTCTGATTTTCAAATAAATAAATAAATCTTTAAAAACTAACTAAATAAATATACTAATAACCTGGTGGCAACACCTTTCTATCAGAACATGTGAAGCACTCAAACACAGTTTGTCCCAGAAAGTCAGCCATAGTTTTCAAGGGCACATCTTCTACTCCATTTGTGGACATCTCTGTGTGGCGTAAGGGGTACTTATTTCTTCCATTCTTCTTTCTTACCACTCTCACAGTTATAACTTCTATTGATGCTTCCACAGAGCAGTCTTTATGAAATTGTAGAACTAATATCCTCCCATTTCAAAAATGTCATGGGTTTAACCACAGAACCCAAAATAAGACAAGTAACTGGCCTTCTTAATTACACAGTGTGGAATGTAAGATTCTCAGTGGAGCACTGGGTAACTGTAAAGTACTGGGCAGAGAAAAAGATGTTACTTATCTGTATTTATGATGTTGTAATTCTCCACTTTATGCAAACTCAGATTAAAAGGGCTCCAGTTAGTGGGCAACACTGTTGCTTAGTGGGTAAAGCTACTGCCTGCAGTGTCAGCATCCTATATGGGTGCCGGTTGGGATCCTGGCTGCTGCACTTCCCATCCAGCTCTCTGCTGTGGCCTGGGAAAACAGTAGAAGATGGCCCAAATCCCTCATCTCCTGCACCCACCTATGAGACCTGGACAAAGCTCCTGGCTTCTGGTTTTGGATCCAAACAGCTCCAGCCATCCATCTCTGCTTCTACCACTCTGTAACTCTGCCTTTCAAATAAATAAATAATTATTTTAAAAACCAGCTTCATCCCAGAAGAAGCTCCTGGCTTCAGACTGGCACAGCTCCAGCTGCTGCTGCCAATTGGGGAGTGAACCATCGGACAGAAGACGTCTCTCTCTCTTTCTCTCTCTCTCCTCTCTCTGTGTAACTCTTTCAAATGAATAAATAAATCTTTAAAAAAGTAGCTCCAGTTATTGACAACACAGTAGACTTGCATTAATTTTAGTTCTCTTCTTATTTTGCAAAGGGATCAGTGGCAGGTAAAAAGAGTTGACAGCCTTGCTAACAGGAGAAGAAATAGCTGAAGACAGAATATGAAAAGCAGCCAAATACATCATCAAAGAAAGAGAAGTGGACCCCATCCAACACAAACCTTTAAAAGTGGATGCTCACAATTAATGAGTGAAACAGCTGCCCACTGAAATCTTATCTAGGGAGGGAAGATGTCCTAAGTTCTGCTTCTGTAAACTCCAGTCATAAAGCTATCCTAATAAATCTGTCCCTGGCATCTCTTTTACAAACATACTGGACCCCCTGACCATTGGAAATGTGGACCTAAGTCATGAAGGCTGCCATTTAAACCCACCAATGCTGTAACAGCTAAGAAACTTGAATTTGATGCTCAGTTCTCAGGAAATCATTCCAGCTGAGCCTAGGGCCATTAATAGAAACTCCTTGGATCCTCCACTGTCTCTGTGCCTGTTTGAAAGAAGGGAGTTTTCCCACCCAGGGTTTCTGGAACAGCTTCAAATTCCACATTGGAAAAATCTGATAATTAATATGAGAGGGATCAATGCACACTTCACACTGCTCCCCACCAGGAAGATGAGGTGCAAGATGAGAGCAGTGGGGCAGATCCTAGTCAAATCCTCCTTCCCACCCCTCTGCTGCCCCAGGCTCCCTGCTGAAGGCCACCCAGCCCCACCCTGCAGGAACCAGCCCAGGAAACATCAAGAGACCTGGCCAGACTGCATTCTGAGACCACCCACAGTGGGAACCCAGCTTATTTAACTGTGGAGAGCCGGAGTCTTTCTGCCTTCCTTCCCTGCGTGTGCATGTTCCCAGAATGCTGCCCCCTCTCTCCTGTAACCACTAAATAAAGCACATTAGGGACAGTTTGGGTGAGGTCCTGCAGGAGAGATTCCAGGCACTGGGAGCCTGGGAAGTGGAGGTGGGAGACAGAACAGCCCGGGTCCCAGTCCTGACCTCGGGGGAAGCTGCCATGATCGATGGCACCCTGGCACCCACCCTTCTCCCACACATGTCCCCGCCCCTTCCTGCATGCCAAACCTGCAGCAGAAAGTCCCTGGAGCAGGTACCCTTTCTTCCGGACATGCGGGGAGCAATTCGGGAGTGGCGGGAAGAGACTCCCTGGTAAGTGGGACCCACAGGTGGAGGATGAAGAGGGAAGACGCAGCAGGAGGCAGGCTTAGGGTGAGCACTTGGAAACTGCCTGGGATCGCACGTGCAGAGCAGGAAATGGAGTAAATGCCAGAGAAGGAGAAGCACAGCCCCCAGGGCTGACCCTGATCAGGGAATGAACTCCCTCTGTTCCAACTCAGGCCCCAGGGAATGGCAGCAGCACACGCATGTGCACAAGCATTCAGAAGGCATAATACATCCAAGCTCCTGGGAACTCTGGGAAATGGAGTACAGGCCGCAGCATCAGTAGAGACACCAGCTGACCCTCCCAAAGGCTGTAGTCAGGGCTGGGTGCCCACAACCAGAGGGCCTTTGCTTTTATTCAGTCCCTCCTTCCTTTCCTTCCCCCCACCAAAATCTCAGGGATCAGTTGCTTTCTTCCTTTCCTGAATCAAATCTGAAAGAGTGACACTCACTGCTGCTAACTGACCCCAAATCCTGGCTCCCTCATAACCTCTGTCTCTTCCAGAAAAATCTTATTTACTACTTTGGCCCTAGAAATCATAAATGACTATGATAGAATGTAGCTTTTAACAGAGGTGTAGAAGGCATGGTTTAATATCCAGTTTTGAGAATACAATTTTCATTTGTGTTTTATTGATGTTTATAGTTCTTTTAAGATTTATTGATTTATTTGGAAGTCAGAGTTACAGAGAAGGAGAGGCAGAGACAGAGAGAGAGAGAGAGGTTTACCATCTGCTGGTTCACTCCCCAATTGGCAGCAGCAGCACAGCACCGACCCCTTATAGTTCTTTTCAAATCATTTTAAACTGTCTTTTTATTCATCTAGTACAGAGACAGAAGAATGGACACAGAGCTAACATAGCTGCGTATTCAAAGAGACAGGTTAAGGGGTTAAATGCCTTATATCATAGCATTTATACCTTAGATTAATTCTGGGGACAGTATTATCTGGAGTTTACAAAATAGAAACTGAATGGAAAGAGCTTAGAAAAGCATGGTGTTTTTTAATATCATAAAAAAGTCTAAGTTAAAGGCCAATCAAGGGGCCAGCACTGTGGCATAGCATGTAAAGCATTGACATTCCATATGGGTGGAGGTTGAGTCCCGGCTACTCTGCTCTCGATCCAACTCTCTGCTATGGCCAGGGAAAGCGGTGGAAGATGGCCCAAGTCCTTGGGCAGCTGCATCAGTGTGGGAGACCCAGAAGAAGCTCCTGGCTGCTGGCATCAGATCAGTACAGCTCGAGCCATTGTGACCAATTGGTGGGTGAACCAAAAGATGGAAGATGTCTCTCTGTCTCTCTCTCCCCTTCTACTCTGTGTAACTCTGACTTTCAAATAAATAAATAAATCATTTTTAGAGAGCCAATCAACATATAACACTAGCTTAAAAATCTTTCTTTTCTCTTGGGTCTCAGTTTTTAAAATTTGATTTATCAAAAGGAAAAAATGTGAGTGAGATGAAGAGTACCTACAAAAATAATTTACTGTAATTATTTACTGTAATAATTTACTGTAATGATGTACTGTAATTTACTGTAATATTTTACTATAAAGAACCACATAGGATTATAACTTGTCTAGAAAACAAAGGAGATTCAAAGTTGCTATTATTTCATGGTTATTTGTTCTTATTTTTAATATCAAGATAGTATATAAATATTATGCACTCCTAGGTATTTGTGTGTTGTTTGATATGTTTTATTTTTTAATCAGAAATTCAAAGAGATAACTGGGTAACATGGAGTTCTGTGTTTCTGATTACTTCTCTCAATTAGAGATCATGGGATTAGAGTTGGTGCTAGATTAAGAATGCTTCAATCTTTATCCACTGACTTCACACCAGCATTTACTATGTTAAACAATATTCTTTGGGTAGATGGCTCTTTCTTGCCAGACTGTAACCTTCATGGGGTCTAGAAACATATTTGCTTTGACACTAAAACTCAGCATCTTGACAGTCAGTCTTTTAGTTGAATAAATACATGATATACAAAATAAATATTTCTGCCCCTCAAGAACTGCCTAAGAGAGAAGAAAATAGAAATCAATTTGATGACTCTCAGTATTAGGTGAATATATAATTTGTCGTTCTGACATAAGCCTTGTCATAAAAAGGGCATATGAATAATCACACAGAGTTGAAGTGTATGAACACCTAGGGCCAAGTGGATTAAAAGTTCAGCCTAGCTATGTAAGGCATTCCATGTAAATAGGAGAGGAAGGAGGAAGAGGGGAGGGAGTGTAGGTGGGAAGGTGGTTACGGAGGGAAGAATCACCATGCTCATTACTTAGCAGCAAAGAGAGAATCTGTGATCATTTGTTGCTTACGAAAGGGTGATAGGCATTATTTAATTAAAATGCAGGCATCACTGTTCTCCTGTCTCTGAAATAGGAAGTCTATAACTCAGAATTCCTTGCTGTTTCATCAAAAACAATTCAAAACAAAAACCTAATTAAGCATAAGTGGAAGTTGTGCATTAGAAGTCTATTCTAATCTCTAGGAGGTTCAGGGGTTGGAAAATTCATCTAAAATCTTGCTGCCAAATGTCCCACACATTTTCCATGAACACTACCCTTAAGCATAAGCTTTTTTTAAAAAAAGATTTATTTATTTGAAAGTCAGAATTACAGAGAGAGGAGAGGCAGAGAGAGAGAGAGAGAGAGAGAGAGAGAATCTTCCATCTGCTGGTTTACTCCCCAATTGGATGCAATGGCCAGAGCTGAGCTGATCCAAAGCCAGGAGCTAGGAGCTTCTTCCAGGTCTCCCATGTGGGTTCAGGGGTCCAAGGACATGGGCCATTTTCTACTGCTTTCTCAGGCCACAGCACACCTGGATTGGAAGTGGAGCAGGCTGGACTCCAACCGGTGACCATATGGGATGCTGGCACTGCAGGAGGCAGCCTTACCTGCTATATCACAGCACCAGCCCCCATAAGCCCTATCTTCTGCAGAACCAGCACCCCAGACACCAGCCACCACATAGCATCCCATGGCACATTCAACCCTGGCAATGTTCTGCTGCTCTTGCTCCTCTCCACTTTCACTGGAAGAATCTGCAACTCCTTGTTTTCATGCAAGTAATTCTGATTCAGATGATGCCCCTGACACAATTGGCTGGCAAGTTCCATGGCAGGTGTCCACGGCCTAGCTAAATGCAAAGCTGGAACATTTTAAACTTTTCACTGCCATGGTGAGACACGGACTCCATCTAATGAAGTAGGGGATTTTTCAGGGAGTCTAGAGAATCAAATATGACAAAATGATAAATCTTAACCAAAGAGTGCCATGGTACAGATGAAGAGAACCCAAAATGTATTTTTCTATCTTTTCTTTTCTGAGTTAAGTGCCTAAAAACAAAGCCAATGAGGGTTAAACAGACCCATTCTGAAAATTCCTTAACATCTTCATTTTCATCCAAATTAATATATTACTTGAAGGAAATAAATTTTACATAAATGAAAATGCAGTACCACAGACAAGTGTACAGAACATAGCCCTTCAGTTAGCTTCACACCATCTGGGTCCATTAATGTGTTCTTCCAGAACCCAAGCTGCAGTACAATAGAACCACAGCCTCTGACATTCCTCCTCCACCCTGATGGATCTTGGGTTTTCCTCCCACCTCCCCTCTCCTGTGAATACATCAGTAGCAGGATAAATGGAATCCAAAGATACGATGATGTTATTTAACATGGAATAAACATAGTGTTTTAGTCAGTACAATCCTCAATACTACAATAATAATTCCGAGTTCACTGATTATGAAAGTAAGTATAAGAAATCTATTCCTAAGTAATCATAACATCGAGAGCTGAATGTAGACTTTCAGAGGGAAAGAAACAGAGAATTGTGTAGACATGTGTATCTCTATAATAGAGATTTACCGCTGTACTTTATAGAGAGTACACTATGTTTGTATTTTCTTGTTTTTTTTTTTTTTTTTTTTTTTTTTTTTTTTTTTCAGTCTGGAATAGTTTATTACATCCAGCTTGTCACTTTGGAAATTTTATGATTAGACACTAATATACAACAAATTTTGAATCCTTACAGACAATATAGAGCACCCTAGGCCCTCCCAAGGGCAGAAAACAGACCAAGAGCTCATAGACTAGCTGCAACTGCAAGAAGCAGATGAAGATATCGTCAGAAAGATACATATTCCTGCAGTGTGGCTGCTGAGCAGTTCTGCCCTTATGGATCTCATCTCTGTTTCAGATCGTTAAAGAAAGTTACATGCTTTCTGACATTTCTAAAGATTTCAATAATGAGAATCTAATATATGTTCACTATGCTAAGAGCTTCAGAACAGCCCAAAGATGTGGGCCATCTATTGCTTTCCCAGGCCATAGCAGAGAGCTGGATCAGAAGAGGAGCAGCTGGGACTAGAACCGGAGCCCATATGGGATGCTGGCACTTCAGGCCAGTGCTTTAACCTGCTGTGCCACAGCACTGGCCACAACGTAGTATTTCTAATAGAAGATATGGTTAAGTCATTAACTCCTCTAAAATACAAGTTAAGTATTAGTTTTGAAACTCTGATTCATTCATGAGAAAAACAAAAGGTTAATTTTCACTCTTTGCTTCTGGGTATGTAAATTTTCTTCTAAGAAATTAATCATGACTTTTACATCTCAGACCCTATTATGAGTAAGTAGAAAATATTGTGGGGTCATACGCTCATTCTATCAAAGGAACATTTCTCCAATTAAAGAAAACATTATGGGCATCCCATATGGGCACTGGTTTGAGTCCTTGCTGCTCCACTTCTGATCTAGCTCCTGGCTATGGCCTGGGAAAGCAGTAGAAAATGGCCCAAGTGCTTGGGCCCATGCACATGCATGGGAGAACTTGAAGCTCTTAGCTCCTGGCTTCAGATCAGCGCAGCTCCAGCCATTGCAATCAGCTGGGGAGTAAACCATCAGATGGAAGACCTCTCTCTCTCTCTCTCTCTCTGTGTGTGTGGGTGGGTGTTTGTAACTCTTTCAAATAAATAAACAAATCTTTAAAAAAAAAAAGCCAGGGGTCAGGGAAATTTCATCCAGGTCTCTCGCTTGGGTGCAAGACTCAAGGATTTCTACCATATTCTACTGCTTTCCCAGTATGTTTTCAGAGACCTGCATCAGAAGTAGAACATGCAATGGTGTCAATAGAGGATGCTAGTGCTGCAGGTGTGGCTATAACCCATTTTGCCACAGTGCTTGCCCCGTAACAATTTTTAATTCCTAGGAATTAACAGGGAAGAAAGAAGTATGGCAGGATACCTTTTTTAAAAAAAATATTTTATTCATTTGAAAAAGATATATGGAGAGGTAGAGAGTGAGCTGATCAGAAGCCAGGAGCCAGGAGCTTGTTCTGGGTCACCAACATGAGCAAAAGGGCCCAAGGACTTGGGCCATCCTCTACTGTTTTCCCAGGTGCATTAGCAGGAGGCTGGACTGGAAGTGGAGCAGCTGGGACTCTACCAGCACTCATATGGGATGCCTGTATTTCAGGCCAGGGCTTTAACCTGATGTGCCACAGTGCTGGCTCCAACAGGTGACCTTTTACTCTCAATAATCTCTTCTTGGTATTGGCAGCAGTTTGTAATTTTTTGTTTATTTGCCTTCTTCTTAATCTATATTTTTAAAAAAATTACAAAAAGTTCCAGCACCCTGAGAACCTCCATCACAAGGGCATACAATCAGATGTTTGTCCAGAAAAGGGTGGTGTAGATGCAAGGTGGAAAATGCAAGGTGAGTTGATTCATCTTTCTCAGGCTGTGGTTTCCATGGGCAACTTTTACAACCAACTGCCTTATTTGTTCCTCTTCCACAGAGTGGAAAACATGTTAAGTCATCCTATTTAGCCAAAAGCCGGTTGCAGCACTTCAATATGTCATCAATCCAGGGCCAGCATTGTGGCACAAAGGAGTAAGTTACCAACTGCAACAGCAGCATGCCTTATGGCACTGCTTTGAGACTCACCTCCTTCACTTCTCGTCCAGCTCTTTGCTTGGGAAAGCAGCAAAGATTGCCCAAGAGTTTGGGTTCCTGCACCCACATGGGGGACTGGGACAGAGTTCCAGGGTCCTGGCTTCAGCCTGGCTCAACCCAGCTATTGTGGCCATCTGGAAATGAGCCAGCAGATGAAAGATAGATCTCTCTCTCTCTCTCTCTCTCTCTTCCTTTTACCTAAATATACATTACATACATAAATGAAGATGCATCAATGTAGCAACTTTTTGAGGAAAAGTCTTCTGATTATTGCAGGTACTGTCTCAATGCATAAAAATATTCAGACACAAAAATTATAAACTGATTTATATTTATATTTCTCAACCACATACTTTTCAGAAAAAATTGTCTGCCACTCAGCATCAGGTATCAGTCTGAAAGCATTCATTAAAAATCAAGTAATTTTACTAAACACAAAAACCTCTAGTATAGGCTGCATATAAACCAGTGGCTTCCATGGGTATACACAGATTGATTTTTGTTAATTTACAGGGATCACTGCACTTCCCTGGCACGGAGCTGTCTGAAGAGTTTAAACACTGATGGGTGTGGCATTATTTCTGATATTTGCTTATTATCCAGAGTGCATTTATTCAATATCTATCATGAACTCCACACTCTATATATAAATCTATTTTAAATATGTTGATATTTAATGGTACTTACACACTTAAAAACTGAGCTAATCCTCCTAACTTCTCTCTGGAATAGCTGTGCCTTTGACATTGCCTTTTTTCACACATATGGAAATGCATAATATGCTTCTGTATGGTACTTCAGAATTTATAAAAGGCTTTTCAGGTAAAATTTACATAACATCATGTGAAGGTGGCCAAAGGACACAGTCTTCTCATTACAGAGGGGAGAGGTATGAAGTGACTCTCCGAATAGTTACTCAGATTCTGTCAATCAGGTTCAGAACCTTCTTAGGTATCAGATACACATCTAGATTTTTTCCCTACTGTCTCTTTGTCAGAATTCCCAGCTTATGAGTGAACTTCAGTCTGAATGAATGCTAATATTCAAGGTTCAAAGTGAAAAAGTTACTGAGGTTTGTATTGGTGAGGAAAGCATGTATCTAAATGTTACTTGTATTTAATAATAAGTATTGAATCATGAAACTGAATATAAGATTATGCAAATTTTTAAGATGAAGAGCATATATTTAAAACCACATTCTTACATTTTGCAAACGTGTTGAAACACCTTACTGGAGCATGTGTTTGGCATAGTGGTAAAGCCTTCCACATCCCAGTCAGAATGCTCAGGGCTCAAGCCCTAGCCCTGCTTCTGCTTCTGGCTTCCTGCTAACAGAACCCTGGGAGGCAGCAGCTGATGGCTCAAGTACTTGAGTCTCTGCCACCTGTGTGGGAGACCCACACTGAGTTCCTGGCTTCAGCCTGACCCAGCTCTGGTTGGTGCAGACATTTGAGGAATGAGCAGTAAATGGAAGGGCTCTCTCTGCCTTGCAAATAAACAAAAATAAATATACAGACATTTACTTAAGGTGTCTTGTTCACATCTAAATGATTTCCCTTTTCACAGTAAAATGCCTAACTGTCCTCTTTAGTAACAATGCATGTTTTGCTCTCCATGTCCACTCCTGAGCTCCAAGTACTGGCAGCTCACCCTAGCATGCTGACTGGTTCCAATGTTCAAGTACTCATCTCCCATTCTCTTTTGGTGGGTCTACCGGAAAGAAAGGAGAGTATCTACAGTAGTTAATATCTTACTGTTGCTCTTGCTGTCCACCTGCAGGCCTGAAGGATGACCACCTGAATACACACTGTGAAGTTCTGGACGTAGTTTCCAAACTTCAGTCACTTTGCAGTGGAGGGACTCTGTCCTCGTCAATCACCTGAAAGCCTGCAGGAGTAGGGAGAAGCTGTGTTTGAAGAATTCACAAATACAGTGCATTGAAGCCAACCACTACCACCCCCACCACACCCCTACTTCAGGGTTCTGGCAAATCCCAAACCAGGAGTTTGGGACCAGGAGTGGTTCAGGAGGTGACCTCGACTCCTTACTCTGAACAGCTCCAAAGTGCCTGGTGCACCCAGCGGGAGCTCAGTGCCTCGACCTCCCGCCCTCCTGCCCTTGCCACCAGGACGCCAGGCTTCCAGAGCCTCCAGGAGGCCTGCAGCAGACCCGCAGGTCCAGGCGCACTGGGTTGTGCATCCAGAGCAAACCCAAAATACAGGCCCAGCTCAAGTGTCACCTCCCCACAAAGTCTCTGTATCCTACTCCCTCCCGGAAGGCTGCGGGCCAGCACTCAGAACTGGGAGTCGCGGCATTTGGGGTTCACCCATGCTCCCATGAAGGAAGATGCCCCATGGGAACCCCGCTCCACCTGTGGGCAGGGCTAGGGAAGGAGGGCCGAGTCAGCCTCCACCCTAGGACTGCAGCCTGGGAAAGTCCAGAGCCCCAGCGCCCTTGCCGGGCATGGGGTCTCACTAAGTGTGCTCTGAGCCAGGGCCTCAGCCATCAGCAGCTCTCTTGGTTCCAGAATCTGCTGCAGGACAGCTCAGGCTCCGCCCAGCGGGGGAACCTCGGGCCAATCCTTCCTGCCCTGGGGCAGGACCAGTGCTGCCAGACCCGCCCCATGTAGGCTGGCTATAAAGGCGGTGGTCATTGGTGAGCAGCTGGTAGTTGCGGTGTAGGCTGGTGATGTGGGTCGTTTAGCTTCTTGGCTGTTTTGTACCTTGGGGCTAGAATGCAGGTGGAGGCCCCAGAGTCAGGAGGGTCAGGAGAAGAAGAGACAGACCTGGTGAGTGCGACTGCCCACCTCTCCCACCGGCCCTGCTGGCTGAGGCTTGCAGCACGTGCTGAACTTGGGGAAGTAATGAAGGCCAAGTCTCATCAGGAAAACCAAGTGTGCGGTGCTGATTTACTCACTGACACAGCATCTGTGTGGTCTGCATGGGCAGACAGGGGGAAAGGTTTCGTAGGAGGGTGCTGTTGGCACACTGGGCCGCATGCAGCTGCCTGCTATAGGCATCCAGGGCAGCAGAGTCCTGCAGGGTCCCTAGAGTCCTGGCCATGCTGTGCCTTCCATCATCCACCCTCCTGCACTGATGCTGGGGGAAGTGCTTCTGTGGTTGATATCTCATTTGAATCCATGGTCATTTTCTCATGATGGGATGATCTCACACAGTGACAATCATGGGACAAATCACTGTTCTGCAGCATTTTCCTACCAGGAGCATTGCAGGTAGAGAGGGGGCAACGGGTGACCAATGGCACCTCCTGTGCATGGTCTCTGGCCCATCCAGGACCGAAGGTGGAAAGGAAAGGAGAGGAGCCGGCTCAAGGCAGTTCTGCTGTGGGTTCCATCAGGTGCAAAATGTCTCCTGATTGCAGTTAACCTTGCAGGGAAATTGTCTCCTTTTGTGGGCCAGAGACAGCATCTGCTTTATTAGCTGTGCAGTGTATTGATAATTAAAATTTGGGCAGTCCTATCTTTAGTCCTCAGAGCGTAGTTACATTCTGAGGAATTGATGAAACTGCTCAGTACTTCGGGGCTGAGTGTAATATTAGATGGGCAAGCCTGTTGTTGGCTTTTGGTTTATAGCTATTGGGCAACTTTATTTGGTAAAAATGCATTCAGGCTCAGTAGTGTATTCAAGGATAACCACTTAGTGAATTGTCTTTTTTTTTAAGAATAAGAGTATTGAAGACCAGGTTGAGCTACCTATGGCAAAACTCCACCATTCCTGGGAAGGCCACAATTGGCAAGAAAAGCAGGTAGCAAGCTTTCATCAAGTAAGTTGAGATTCCTGTGTTTGCAATCTGAAGAGCTCACTGCTGAGCTGGGAGGGGAACTGCTCTGAGCACAACTCATTAGAGAACTGCTCTTGCAGACCTTCCCCGAAGGAAGCACTGTTGTGGTCAGAAGCATTCCAGGAGCTGCTGGCCAGCAACTGTGAATTAGGCTTGAATTGAATCCATTGCAAGTATCACAAGAGTGCAGAAAGGCTGTGTCCTCAAATGAGCAGCTCACCAGGGAGAATTTGACTTAACCTAGAAGGTCTGTTTATCTCCGCTTATTTCGCAGCATATTCATACCAGGTGGGGAAGATAAATCAGCCTTCAGCTCTGCAATGGCAGTGCTCTTGGTTGAGGCTGAGGATGCTTTTCATTGCATGCAGTGTTTGCAAGAGACTTAGTCCCTGAGGATTTATGCCTCTCCTGTAAATACATTTTTGGCACTAAAACAAACTGAAGTATTTCTGTTTTAGTACTATGGAATCAACTGAAGTATTTTACCTACAGGCATCTTTGTCTTTAAAGAGCTAAATCCGCAGGATTACAGGGTTGAGTAAAAACTAGAGAATAGCTAATCCTCGTACTAGAAAAGTACAAGGGATTATTTGATCATTAGCTTCCTCATATTCCTCATGTTTCTTTTTATTTTTCTACCTTCTCTTCCCTACATACAGATGGTCTGGCTGTATTGGAGGCTTTTCTAAAAACTGAATTCTGTGAAGAAAATATAGGCTACTGGCTGGCTTGTGAAAACTTCCAAAAAAGATCCACCCACCCCAGAAGCCATCCTTATATGCAAGAAAAATATATACACTCTTCTTAGAAAAAGGCCCAAAAGAGGTAAGACACAATTCCTCATTTCATCATAAAGAGTACACTCTTGACATCAAGAAGCAACAAAAGAAGTAAAGACATAAGACTAAAGCAAGGGCCAGGGAATCTGAAAAGCTTCCTCTCCTGGTGTCCTGTCTTTCAAATAAGTCTCCCCAGACCTGGCAGGTGGAGCTCATCACACATTACCGCTTCTAATTTTCACTTTCAAAGAGCAGAGCCCCCTTCTCTAACAAAGGATAATGAGTGATCTTTGTCTCAGATGAACATGCTTTCAAACCAAAACTCTTATTATCCAAAATATAAGAGAAGCTATGACTCCCAGCTTTACAACTGCCTCGAAAAGTGTTTATTGCTTGATGGAGAATAACTTTCTGAAGTTGTATTTTTTTGCAAGGCAGAGTTACAGAGAGAAAAAGAGAGGGAAAGACAGAGGTCCATCTGCTGACTCACTCCCTAAATGGCCACAATGGCCAGGGCTGGGCCAGGCTGAAGCCAGCAGCTTCCTCCAGGTCTCCCATGTGGGGGCAGAGGACCAAGTGCTTGGGCCATTCTCTGTTGCTTTACCCAGCAAGGAATAAGGGAAGAAGAAGAGCAGCTGGGAGTCAAACTGGCATCCATGTGGGATGTTAGTGCTGCAGGCAGCAGTGTAACTTGCTATGCCACAACACCAGCCCCCAGAAAGAACTCTTATCCCTGGTCTTTCTTTTGAGTCAGAATGCTCCCAGGACTTGTGTTGAAAACCAGAGATCACCACAGAACCCCATGAGAAGAAAAAGGAGCCCCAGAGTAGAGGACATGTTCTGTTTCCTAAGGCAGAAGTTTTTGACTGCCAGAGACAAACATTCAGTTCAGCCTGGGTGTTTGGGAAACATCCCTCACAACTGTTGATTCCAGTTCAGGTAGTAAATCAGGAAGCTGGTGACTGTCCAGGAGATGCCTGTATCAGAACAGCTTCCACCACCGTGAAGACATAGGCAGGAAATACGTGGTCTGAGTGGGGTGGGTCTCACTGGAAAAGCAGGACTCTGAGATGGAAGATAATGCAATGGAATGCTGTTGTTCTAGACTCACTTAAAATCAATAGGTCTGGGATTCTGTGGCCTTAGCTACATAGCTCTACATCTTTCCTTAAATCCATCCATATTACCACATGGTTTTAATTCTAGTTTTTAAGTCCAAACTAATGTAACATGTTTATTATGTAGAATCATCCATTCTATTGTTGTGTATTGCTGAAGCTGAAGTGATGTTTGAATTGTTAAATGGTATATAAAATAGTGAGTGCTCATGTGTAGAAAACCACAGTGGCTGTTCCAGTGCCAAAAACTCTTGAAGGCAGTTAAGCTTTGAAGTGGTCTTTGAATATTTGAATACATTTATTTTGATAACTAATGTCATTGAATACTCAGAGTCCAGGTGTGAGTTGATTTGATTTTGGTAACTGGAAATATGACCAACATAAGATCTTTGTAGTAGAGAAGAAGCATGCATTACTGAATCTGTTCAGGGATCACAAAGTGACCTGAATTGACCAGTTTGGGGTGGAAATCCCTAAGGCGCGACTGGGCCTGGGCCGGGCTGCTGTCGGTGGGGCAGAAGGAGAGGGGAGATGCCTGGGACCTGCGGGCCAAGGCTGCAGGTGTTCCTATTGGCCCCTGGTCACCCGTGGGGCCTCAGCCCCTCTCACAATGGAACCGCACATGCACCTCAGATCGTTTTTACCCCTAATTCCACTTTAAAGAAAAGTTTATCAAGGCTGGCACCATGGTTTGGGGGTGCAACCAGAACTGCAGGGCCTGCATCACAGTTGCTGATTGAAGTCCTTGCCACCCAAATTCCTGTCCCACTCCAGCCAACAGGTGCAGTGGTGATGGACAGGTGCTTGGACCCCACACCACATGGGAGAACTGGAAGGGGGCTCATCGGCCTTCAACCTCACCCAAACATTGGGGAATCAAACCAGCAGATCGAAGACCCCTGTCTCTATGCCTTTCAAATAAATCTCTTAAAATAAATAAAAAAGAAATGCAAAAATAAAAAGAACCAGCTAAATAGAAGTGAACTGTATGGAGACAAACACCAATATTACATTACTCAACTCTCCACTGCTCCAATGAACAAAGAAGACAAATAAGAGGGATATAGGCCTCCCCTTTTTTGTTATGCTTCCCTTGGTTCTAACTAGCATGGGCTTGCAGAAAATGCACAAGGAATCCATTCTCTTCTGTGGTCAATACATGATCTCAGAATTTCCCTTATTCATTTGCCTAACAGATTTTGATTATGTTACTCTAAGGAAAGGGAAGGCAACAAAACTGCCCTTTTCCCCCATTTTAAAAATCTATTATTTATTTGAAAGGCAGAGTTACAGAGAAGTGGTAGAGACAGATCTTCCATCTGCTGGTTCACTTCCCAAATTGGCCTCAGCTGAGCCAATCTAAAGCCAGGTGCTTCTGCCAGGCCTCCCACATGAATGCAGTAGTTCAAGCACTTGGGCCACCTTCTGATGCTTTCCCAGGCACATTAGCAGGGAGCTAGATTGGAAGTGGAGCAGCTGGGAGTTGAATCAGCACCCATATGGGATGCTGGCACAGCAGGCCATGGCTTTACCCACTGTGTTGGTACTGTGTGTGTGTGTGTGTGTGTGTGTATGTATTTTTATTTCAAAGACTCATTTATTTATTTGAAAGGCAAGGTTAGAGAGGGAGAGACATAAGAAAAGAGATCTTTCAACCTCTGGTTCACTCCCCAAATGTCCACAACAGCAGAGGCTCGGCCAAGCCAAAGCCTGGAGGCTGAACAGCAGATAATCTTTAGTTATTAATTTAAAATGAATAGGCTGTAGCTGGTGCTGTGGCATATAAGGTGAAGCCACCACCTGCAGTGCTGGCATCCCCTATGGGCACTGGTTCATATCCCAGCTGCTCTGCTTCTAATCTAGCTCCCTGCTAATGTGCCGGGGAAAGCAGCAGGAGATGGCTCAAATACTTGGGCCCCTGAATCCATGTGGGAGACCTGGAAGAAGCACCTGGCTTTGGATTAGCCCAGCTCCAGCTGCTTGCAGCCATGTGGGGAGTAAAACAGCATACAGAACATCTCTGTCTATTTCTGTGTCTCTCTCTATAATTCTGTCTTTCAAATTAATAAATAAATCTTTAAAAAGGGTTTATTAACATATACTATAATCCAATCCAGGAACAGTAAGAGAAGCATTAAATATTGCTACCTATATTTTTATTTATTTTTTATTTTTTAATTTTTTAAACTTTTATTTAGTAAATATAATTTTCCAAAGTACAGTTTATGGATTACAAAGGCTTCCCCCCCATAACTTCCCTCCCACCAGCACCCCTCCCATTTCCCACTCCCTCTCCCATTCCATTCATATCAAGATTAATTTTCAATTATCTTTATACACAGAAGATCGATTTAGTTTATATTAAGTTAAGATTTCATCAGTTTGCAGCACACAGAACATAAAGTGTAAAATACTGTTTGAGTACTTGTTATAGCATTACTTCACATTGGACAACACATTAAGGACAGAGATCCCACATAAGGAGTAAGCACACAGTTATTCCTGTTGTTGACTTAACAATCTGACACTCTTGTTTATGGCATCAGAAATCTCCCTGGGCTCTAGTCATGAGTTGCCAAGGCTATGGAAGCCTCTTGAGTTCACTGAGTTCGATCTTACTTAGACAAGGTCATAGTCAAAGTGGAAGTTCTCTCCTCCCTTCAGAGAAAGGTACCTCCTTCTTTGATGGCCTGTTCTTTCTACTGGGATCTCACTCACAGAGATCTTTTATTTAGGTCCTTTTTTTTTTTCTTTTTTGCCAGAGTGGCTTTCTGCTGCTCCTCTGCACGCGGAGGAGCCACACCGGACCGGATGCTTGTTGTTCCCTTTTTTTACAAGTCCTTTCTATAGTAAAGTAAGAATAAGTAAACAGCAAACTCCCAAAGCAAGAATGAGTAGAGAGAAGTGAGAAAGAACGAAGTAACGAACTTCCCCGCGAACTCTCCAACGCACTCTCCAACCAACCCACACCACCATGCTGTCTCTCTCCTCCTATATAGTCCTCTCCACCAATCCGTGCTCCGCTACCCACATGCCGAGCGCGCCGCTCTCCTCCAATCAGGAGCAGCTCTTGCAGCTTATCAAGTTGGTAAGGGGCAGCTGGGTAGAAGCTGTACGCTCCTCTCCCAGCGCCACATTGTGGGAGAGCAGATGCATAGAATAAGTCTTAATTCCAGTAACAGTATAGTCCGAGTTGCTCCCCACAGATCCCCCTTTCTTTTTATTTTTTTGGCGTTGATACGCGCCTGTGTAAAGTTCAGCGTGATCTTCATGCTTCTGACTGTCTTGTTTGTCGTGCTACTTCAGAGTTCGTTGAAAAATGTCCCATATTCAAGATCCCAGGGATTGGTTATTCATTGTTTTTCTTCCTCAAATAGAGTTTTTTTCTTCTAGCTCTTCTGCTGGTAGGTTTACCAACCGAATTCTTCTCTCAGGGGTCCATATTATTTGTGCCGCACCCTGTGGAAAAAAACAAACGGCGCCTCGTATTCTTCTGAGTAAGGGGAATGGGCCTTTCCATTGGTTGTCCTGTAAATCCTTCCACATTACCCACTGTATTGATTCCTTATCAGCTGATTGAGCATGCATTTCTGCAGGTGTTTTACCGTTCTTTTTCTTGTTCAAAAAATTAATTGTATAAAGAGCTAGGGCCAAGGCATCCTTGTTGGATGTGGCCATTTCCCCTATTCCCCCTTTTTGTTTAATTATTAAATTTTTTAAATATAAGTGAGTGCGTTCTACCACAGCTTGCCCTTGTGGATTGTATGGAATACCGGTAATATGGGAGATTCCGAATTCTTTCAAAAATGCAGCAAAACGAGTTGATGTATACGCTGGGCCGTTATCCGTTTTGATCACATGAGGAACTCCCCAGGCTGCAAAAGCCTGCAAGCAGTGTTGGATTACTTGTTGTACTCCGTCTTTATTCATGGCTGTGGCCATAACTACACCTGAATATGTATCTACAGTGACGTGAACACAGCTTTGTCGCCCAAAAGAGGGGATATGTGTAACGTCCATCTGCCAGATATGTCCTGGTTTAAGGCCATGGGGATTGGCTCCCACAGGAATCTTTGGAACTATGGTAACAACGCACTTTTCACAGGATCTAATAATATCTTCTGCTTGCTTGCGGGGAATATTAAATTTAAAACTTAAAGTGTGGGTGTTAACATGCCATTTAGAGTGATATTCTTTAGCTTGTTCCAAAGCGGTGCATGCAAGCAAGAATCTTGAATAATGATCTGCCATCATGTTTCCTCGAGTAAGTGGGCCAGGTAAATTAGAATGAGCTCTTATGTGGCCTATGTAAATAGCATGCTCTCTTTGATTTAATAACCCCTGATTTTCACTTAAATAAGAATAGACTGAGGAGGATTTAAGAATAAGGCACTGTGTAGCAAGCATCTGAACTGCATTCACCACATATGCACTATCAGACAAAATATTCATGGGTGCACTCTCTCTGCGTAATACTGTTGCGATAATAGCTAATTCTGCATGTTGTGGAGAAGGGGATGCTGTTAAGACAAAATATCGTTGATTGTTAAATATAGCTGCTCCTGTTCCGCCTTTAGCTCCATCCGTAAATATGGTAACTGCCCCTTGAATTGGATCCCTTCGCACCTTCTGCACCCGTTTTATTGAAACCTGTGTGCAGAAGTTAACAAATGGATGGCGAGGGTAGTGATTGTCAATCTCTATTTGTAGAATGAGAACTATGTATGCCCATTGCCAGCATTCCCTTGTAAAGGCTTCTACTGCCTCTTGAGCAAAGGGAACTACACATCGCTTTGGAGTCTTCCCCGCCATTTCTGTCACCTTTTTTTATTGCTGTTAATAGCAAATCAGCCACCGCTATGCCTTGGGTGTATAGTACACGCGGTGCATGTGAATGTGGGTATACAAACAACAAGGGTCCTCCTTGCCAAATGACTGCGAAGGGATACAGCTGTTCCATAAAAATTAATATTTCTAGGGCTTGTTGTGGATCACATCTTTCCATCTGCATTGCTTTAATTTGTTTTTCGATTTTCTGTAACGCCAAGTGGGCTTCTTTTGTCAATCTACGAGGGGAATCAAGCTGGGTATCTCCTTCTAAAATATTGAATAATGGCATCATATCTTCGGTGGTTAATTTACAATAGGGCCTCAACCAATTTAAATTGCCACATAATTTTTGGAAGTCATTAAGGGTCTGCAACCCATCTATTGCAATTTCAAATTCTAATGGGGTCACCTTTTCAGAAGTTACTTAAAGCCCTAAGTACTGTACTACTTCCCCTTTTTGTATCTTCTCTGGCGCTACTTGTAACCCAACTTTTTCCAAATATAATAGCAGCAGCTTATATGCTTCCATAAGGTGACTTTCACTTTCAGCCGTTATTAACAAATCATCCATGTAGTGTAAAATTTGTACTTTTGGGCACTGTTGTCGAACCGGCTCTACTGCCTGGTCAACATATAGCTGGCATATGGCAGGACTGTTAGTCATTCCTTGGGGAAGTACCTTCCATTCATATCTTTTGTCGGGACCTTGATGATTAATGGAAGGTACGGTGAAAGCAAACCTCTGAATGTCTTGTTCATGTAGAGGTATGCTAAAAAAGCAGTCCTTCAGATCGAGTACTATTAATGGCCAATGCTTTGGGATCATAGTAGGAACCGGGAGTCCGGGTTGTAATGCCCCCATGGGTTGCATCTGCTGATTAACAGCCCGTAAATCATGCAACAACTGGTATTTCCCCGATTTTTTCTTTATCACGAATATTGGCGTATTCCATGGGGAGGTTGATGGTTGCAAATGGCCTGCCTCTAATTGTTGTAACACTATATCATTTACCGCAGCCAGCTTTTCCTGGGTAAGGGGCCACTGTGGTATCCACTTTGGCTTGTTGTCCAGCCATGACAATGGCAGCGGCTGCATCTCAGTGGCCCCCACGAAAAACCTGTGTCCTGTCTTTTAAAATCGCCTTTGGGCTGGGCTAGGTCCCTTCTGCCTTCTCTGGAGCCTAATCCTCTCTCCTGATATCCCTTTTTATACATAATACGCCGTCCTGTAGAACTCTCCAATTGGTCCTCATTTGTTAATGTCAGTCCCAATTGTTCTAAAATGTCTCTTCCCCATAATGTGATAGGGAGTGCACTAACATAAGGTTGCACATTTCCCTTGTTCCCTTCTTGATCCTGCCAATGAAGCACCTGAGCACTTCTTGATGGTGTCATGGCCGCACCTAGGCCTACTAAAGTATTATCTCCTGGCTGAAGGGGCCATGACTTCGGCCAATCATTTTCTGAAATTATACTTACATCTGCACCTGTATCTAGCAGGCCCTGAATCGACTTTCCTCTAATGGTTAAGGTCCACAGAGGTCGATCTGCTAAAGATAGGGACAAGGCTGCAAATTTCTCCCCTTGGGGTCCGTGAACATCCTGTGCTCCAATCATGATCAGCATTTGAGCCACAGGTTCTTCTGGCTTGATTTGAATAATACCCTTTGTAGATTGTATTAGCACTTTTAACTTATCAAAAGGTAATTGAATGACTCCGGTAATGACCATTAGGCCTCTTAAAGCATTTGTTTCTTTTCCTATGATTATTCCAAGTCCCTTATGCTCCACTGAAATTGTTTCTGCCCTCACCTCTATGGCTTGTGGCCCCATTTGAGGTGTTAGTACCGAATATTCGGTGTCTCGTAACTCTGCGCAGTAAATATTTGGTTTTTGTATTGTTGGGACCGTGGCACCCACCGATTGTTTTGGCCCCAGGGTGCAGGGGCCCACATTCCGTTTTTTTGCTGTTGTCCATATACACCTGATCTTCTTATGGGGCCCGGCTCATTTGGCATCCTCAGGGGATTGCCTGCGCTTTTCATTTTAAAGTAACATTCACTGACCCAATGATTCCCTCTTCTACAGCGTGGGCAAAGGCCTGGTCTTCTTGAGTTCTCTATGCCCTGCCGATCTCGGGCTGGAAATTTCGCCCTACATTCCCTCATTAGATGCCCTTCTCGACCACATCTAAAGCATTTTCGTCCCCTCATTTTCTGTCTAAATTGTCGGGTTACAGCTACTGCAGCATGTGATCCAGAAGCTACATCATCCATGACATCCCTACAGATTTTCAAAAAGGTAGGGATGTCTTTATGCTGCCATTTTCTAAGAGCTTCACGACATGTTTTATTGGCCTGTTCATACGCCAATCTTCTGACTAAGGGCATTGCTTCTTCCACAGTTTCAAAAATGTTTCCTGCTGCTTCCATTAATCTGTTCACGAAGTCAGCGTAAGGTTCAGTAGGGCCCTGTACTATCTTAGTTAGGCTGTGTCTTATTTCTCCTTTTCTGGGTATCACCTTCCAGGCTCTTCTTGCTATCTCTCTCACTTGTAAGAGGACAGCTGTTGGTAATCGGGCCTGCTCATCGGGATTGGCAAATCGCCCTTCTCCATTTAACATTTCCTCATCCCATGCTTGATTCCCTGCTTGATAGTTCTGCTTTGAATATTCTCGCGTGAATTCTTTATAAGCAGCTAACCATAAGAGGAAGTCACCCCCGCCCAACACCGCCTTTACTAAGTTTCTCCAATCCTCGGGTATTAGGCCTTGCTGCCCAATGTTATCAAGGATTGCCTGAGTGTAACTTGCATGGGGCCCATACAATTGTACTGATTGTTGCAACTCTTTAAGTAATTTATGGTCAAGAGGCGTCCAACCCCTGTTTCCCTGTTGATCCTGAATTACAGGAAACACCTGGCCTGGTTCCTGGTACTGCTCCCAAGCAGGTTTTCTATAAACAGCTCCCCTTTGCTTGCTTTCGGTTCTCGGCCTTTCTATCTCCTCCTGCATACCTACTCCCTCCATCACTCCTTTTTCCTCCTCCCACTCTTCTTCAATCTCATGTGGAAAAAAGGGGCTTTTCTTTACAGGAGGAAACTTTGGTAGTACTAATGGGCGATACCGGGGTGGTGATTCATCCTTTATGGTTGAATTTGCCAGCCTTGTAGGGCCAGGATATATTCTTGGCATCTCTCTCGGGGGCAAGGTTCCCTCTTCAGCTTCCTTCTCCCCCACGTAAGCTTCCTGGCTCTCTAAATCCTTCTTTGATTTTCTTCTCACCTGTTTGTTACAATAGCTACTCGCCTGGCTGCCCTGCCATAATTCTTCCTGCAATTCACTCCCCTCATTAAGCAACAACTCGATCCCTTCCGTGGGGTCCTGAAGCACCTGATCAACGAGTTGCCACAGCTTCAGCACTTCTATCGATTCCCCAGCCTCACGTAATTTCCGTCCCACCTGCCTCCACTGCTGTAGAAACCAGGGGGACGTCTCCACGACTGCTCTTACGAATGCATGAATTTTCCTGCCCCCTCGTTTCCCTCGCTTAGAAGAAAAGCTGCGAGGAGGTGGGGAGTAGGAAGAGAGAGAAACCACATTCAGCCCACAATGGATGATCTTTAGGGAGAAATAGAGAATGGTGCCTAGCAGGAGGAAGAGGTAGCCAGTGGGCAAAGAGTAGCCAAAGAACTCCATTGTCTGTACCGTCTGTGACATGTTGGAGCGGTGGGCGTAATGGAAGACTGAGTCTCCCAGACGTTCCCAGTTAATACCTCTTTCCTAGCTTCTAATTTTCTTCCCCCATGGCTTTTTTCCTGGGTTCTAACTAGCTTTTCACCGGCACTCTTTCCGTCCGGCCTTCCCCTAGGCTCTTTGCTAGTCTCTCTCTCCGGTAATTTCCCACTTCTTCCCGTTTTTTCCCTCCTAGGTTTCCTATCTGAGTCACGGCACCATTTGCTGCTCCTCCGCACACGGAGGAGCCGCACCGGACTGGACGCTTGTTGTTCCCTTTTTTTACAAGTCCTTTCTATAGTAAAGTAAGAATAAGTAAACAGCAAACTCCCAAAGCAAGAATGAGTAGAGAGAAGTGAGAAAGAATGAAGTAACGAACTTCCCTGCGAACTCTCCAACGCACTCTCCAACCAACCCACACCACCATGCCGTCTCTCTCCTCCTATATAGTCCTCTCCACCAATCTGTGCTCTGCTACCCACACGCCGAGCGCGCCGCTCTCCTCCAATCAGGAGTGGCTCTTGCAGCTTATCAAGTTGGTAAGGGGAAGCTGGGTAGAAGCTGTACGCTTCTCTCCCAGCGCCACATTGTGGGAGAGCAGATGCATAGAATAAGTCTTAATTCCAGTAACAGTATAGTCCGAGTTGCTCCCCACAGCTTTCCATACCTAAAATACTCTCATGGGCTCTTCAGCCAGATCTGAGTGCCTTAAGGGCTGATTCTGAGGCCAGAGTGCTGTTTAGGACATCTGCCATTCTACAAGACTGCTGTGTATCGCACTTCCCATGCTACCTATATTTTATATAGTCTAAGTATTGTATAAACTAAAATATACAACACTAGGAGTATGCTATCAGTAATTACACTACGAATCTCAGTGATTATAAATAAGAATTTTAGCAACTATACTGATTCTGAACAGTGATTCAATGTTTCTGTTTTTAAATTTAAAAATGCCCATGAACTTGAATGTTTCTGTGTAGCTCCTCATAGAACTACAAGCCTTAGAAGTTCTATGCTGTTTAACATTTCATCTTCGGTGCCAACTTGATTTTTACACTGCCAGTTTATAAAACACTTCACAGTCATGTGAACCTTACCATAAGATAGGACTGTGTAGAATAAATCCTTTAACTACAAAGACAATCTTATTTCACAAGGGAGGAAGATCCAGAGGGGTCAAATGACTTGCTAATGTCACTTAGCTCTGTTGGCACAGAAACAAGGAAAGCTCTCACCTTCCTGCCACCTCCCCTTACACCACCTGCCTCAACTAGATGAGCCTGTAATTTTAAGGATGCTCAGGTCCCATGAGTTTAAATGAATTTTTCAAGGTTACATGACAAGTACCAAAGCCAGAAGTAAAAATTATTGCTTCCATCTTTCTCTTCCTTGTCCACAATGGAAGTTTGATGTACACTTATGCATTATTCAAATATCATTTACAACCAAGAAGCATTATTTTTCCCCAAAAATAACAATGACACTACTTTTTCCATTGAGGAAGTTATTTTAATGGATCATGCAAACATACTTGTTTTGTTTTTTACTTTGAGATGCAAAGAAATGAACAAGTAGACAGAGAAGTGGTATTCACCCTCTAGTTAACTGCTGAAATGTCCACAGCAGTCAGGGCTGGCCCAGGAGCAGGGAACCTAATCATCTGAACCATCACTTGCTAGCTACCAGGGTCTACATTATCTGAAAGTTGGAGTCAGGGGCTGGAACCGGGAATCAAACCCAAAAACTCCAATGTGGGACACAGACATCTGAACCATAAGGCTGCACCCTGGCTTCCAGACTTGTTTTTTCACCAGTCCTCTGAAAATTAAAGTTAATTACAACCTGAAATCCAAGACTAAGTAGTCCTCAAGTGTGTGTGTCTATGCAAGTTTATGCATGAGAGTTACTTAGGTTGCCCAAGAGTCTGCAGTTTAGAGAGAACAGAAGAGTGAAACATGTGTCAGAGGATGTCAGCATTGGAGAGGTGGCTGTGCTCTAGTCAGAGGCTGAGGAGGACAAGTCCACAGAGAGCAGCAGCACCAAGGGAGAATGCTATACTAGCAAGTAAGGAGAAAAAATGTTGAAAAACAAATATGTGAAAAGGATTTATTTATCTGGAAGATGGAGTTATAAAGAAGGAGAGACAGGGAGGGGGAGAGAGAGATCTTCCATCTGCAGGTCAACCCACCAAATACTCACAATGGCTGGGACTGGGTCAGATCAAAGCCAGGATCTGGAACTCCACCCAAGTCTCCCTCATGGGTGGCAGGGACTCAAGAACTTGGGTTGTCTGCTGCTTTCTCAGATGCATTGGCAGAGAGCTGGATGGGAAGTACAGCAGCTGAGACACAAACAGTGGCCATATGGGATGCCAGCATCAGTGGCAACAGATTGTCCTAATGCATCACAACACTGGCTCCAACAAATGAACTTAGGTAAACAAGTCCAAATGCCAGGGAAACATCAGATAAAATGCCAAGGATGAGCATTGTGGTGCAGCAGGGTAAACCACTACTTAGGAGGCATACCTCATTCTTAAGTATGAGGATGTCTTTTAACCACTTTTGTACAAGGGAGTACAAGCCAGAACACCATAGCATCTTCCAGATTCGGCACTGCCTGTTCTCAGGGGGCCCCCCACAAACTCCTGTGGTTCCCCTGGGCAGTTTGTTTTGGCTGGAGCCTGCCAGAACCCTGGGGTCATTGGAGTAGGAAATGGGATTAAAGGATTTCATGCTGCAAAACTGCTCCAAGCCAGTTTTTTCACTGAGAGACAGAGACCCAGAATGACCTCCCCGGAGCTCACAAGACCATGCCTGGACACCTGGCAGGGAAAAAGTTGGAAAAAAAAAATCCAGATTCTGGAATCTTCTGGAGCATTCTAGAATATTCTAGAATTTTCCCAGAATGTCCTAGAGATTTTGTAGGATGTTCCAGAATGTTCCAAAATGCCACCTAGTGATCCTAGGGTTATTCTGGGATGCAGGTCTGAGTGGAAATTCCCCAGCCAGGTGCGGCGGGTGTCCTGGTGCTGTGCCCAGCCCGGCTGACATTTACACAGCGCACATAGCCTAAGCACCTGCACACATGGGAGGAGAGTCAAGGGGGTGTGGCCACTCCAGGACATCCTGTGCTGATCTCTAGGGGCTGTAGTAATTTCCAGCCCATCAGAAGAGGTCCTCGGCCCCCCAAGATGGTCACCGGGCAATCTGGAATGTTCTAGGACATTCTACAAAAATCTAGAAATACTGAGAACATTCTAAAAAATTCCAGGACCCCCAAAGACTTTCACTGCATGTTCTGGGAACATTCTAGAAAATTCTGAGAATATTCACCATTGTTTCTAGAACATTTCTAAAACCCCAATGATGCCTACCTGGTGTTCAGGAAAAATTCCAAGAACATTCTGGAAACATTCTGGAAAAATTTCTGAGAGCATTCTTGAAAATTCTGAGTGTATTCTAGAACGTTTTAGTAAATTCTATGATCCCCGAAGACACTCAGCAGGTATTCTAGAAAAAGTTCTAAGAACATTCTAGAAAGTTCTAAAAAAAACTCCATAAAATTCTAGAATATTCTAAGACCTGAGAAACACTCGCCTAGTGTCCTTGAAACATTCTAGAAAATTCTGGAAAATCCCTAGCCCCAGAGAATCCATAATGGAAGCTCCTGGAAGCTCCTGGAACATTCTGGAATGCCCCGGGACCTCATCCCATCCCAGTGCCAACCTGGATGTTTGCACAACCTCAGCCCTGCCCACTTCTCCCAAGCCCTGGCTATAAAGAGATGCCTGGTAGCAGCCGGTTCCAGACGACGAAAAGACGATGATGAAGGCTCTCATTCTTGCCCTTGTGGTGGGCGTGGCCTGTGCCCAGGTATCAATCACTCGCATCATTTGTGCAATGTTCCATAATGTCCTAGAATGTTCCAGAATGTTCCAGATGATTGCAATAGACTCTCTAGCAGGCCCTACGGGAGCAACTGGAATGTTCCAGAATATTCCAGGATGTTCTAGAACACATCCAGACAATTCCACAATGTTCTAGAATGTTCCAGAATCTATCCAATTTTGTTTCTAACAATTCTAGGATGTTCTGGAATGTTCTAGAATCTCTCCCCCAGAATATAACAGAACATTCCGGAATGTTACAGACAGTCCCAGTAGACTCTAGCAGGCCCTAGGGAAGCATCCAGAGTGTTCCAGAAAAATTCCATAATGTTCTAGAATGTTCCAGAATGTTCTAGAAAATGCTTCTGGAACGTCCCAGCATGCCCCAGGATGTCCCAGCATGCTCCACAATGCCCTGAAACATTCCACCATGTTCCAGCATGCCCTGGCACACCCTGAATGCCCACCTCTCCCCCTGAAGTTGAAGGCCAGAACTACTTCAAGTTCCTGGTGCAGGAGAATGGCCACATCTTCTTTCTCAATCAGAATGTGGGCACCGATGGCACTGCCACCTGCGTCACCCTTACTGCTGGTGAGCCCCCTGCACACACATGTGGATACAGCCAGCACCTGCTAGAAAGAGAGTCTGACCCTGACTGTATACACAGACCCTGAGTGTATGCAGCCAGTCCAGAGCTTGACCCTGACTGTATACATGGATCCTGAGTGTATACAGTCGGCTCCTACTAGAGACACACATTGCAACCTGAAAGCCTGACCCTGCTGTATACAGTTAGCACCCACTAGAGGGAGATACATTCTGACTGTGACCGTATACAGTCAGTGCCTACTATGCAGAATAACTTTGACCCTGGTGCATCCTAGAGGGGCTTGGCCAGCTGTATACTGGTGGCACACACTAGAGAGAGAGCCTGACCCTGGCTGTGTTCAGGCAGCACCTACTAAATACAAGATCCTCAACCCCAGCACACCCTAGAGGGGGGCTCGGCCAGCTGTATACAGTCAGTGCATACTAAGTAGATCCCATCCTGTCCAGGGTGGGCTTGGCTGACTGTATACAGTCAGCACCCACTAGATGGGGCAAGCACATACAGTCAGCACCTACTAGATATCTGGGGCAGGTTTTGCTGAATGTATACAGTCAGTGCTTACTGAACAGAACCATCCCAGCCCCATCCTATCCTGGGTGATTTTGGTTGACTGTATACAGTCAGCACACACTAGAAGGAGCCATCCTGACTGTGACTGTATACAGTTGGTGCAGACCCAGTGGTAGTTAGTGGGCACCCTCTAGACAGAGGCACCCTCGGTGTACACAGCACGGAGCCCATGCTGCCTGAGGTGCGTCTGGCTGGCTGTATACCGTCAGCGCCCACTAGACAGGGCAAGTGTATACAGCTGGCGCCACCCACAGCCCAGGACCAGGAGCTGAGCGATGAGCACCTGGCACAGTTCTTGGTGTTAATGAAGGAGAACGGGATCCCCGGGAGAACATGGAGTGTGTGGCCAGCATGGGTGAGCTGGGGGTGTGGCCAGTGTGGAGGGTTCATGGCCAGGATGGGCATGGCTGTCATGAGTGAGCCAGGGGTGTGGTCAGGGTGGAGGCATGGCTGTGAGCTGAGGGCATGGCTGACATGGATGAGAATCAGGTGTGGTCTGGGTGGATGGGAATGAACTGGTGGGTGTGGCCTGGGTGGAACATTCCAGGGGGTTCCAGAAAAATCTAGAAAACTCTAGAACGTTCCAGGGAGCCACCAGGCCATCCTGTGCTGACTCAGCCAATTTCTCCTCCCTGACAGACACCTGTCCCCAGTGATGATGCTGACGCCCAGGTGAGCAGTGTGGTGCCAGCCAGTCCTCACACCTTCCCAGGGGAACATTCTAGAGTGTTTCCGAAATATCCCAGAATGTTCTAGATGTTCAGGCAACAGGAATATTCTGGAACATTCCAGAGCATTCTGCGACATTTCCAGAATGCTCCACATTTTTTTCTCATCCCCAACAGGTAAAAAGCCAACGTCTCCCTGCCCCTCACTTGCAATCTCTGCTGGAAGCTTCTGGAATGTTCTGGGATGTTTTCAGAATGTTCCAGAATGTTCTGGAATGTCCCATAAGCCTCTGTCCCCAGCTCGCTCTCAGTTTCTCTTTCTCATTGATGTCATAAACTGATTGCACACGACTGTGGATTCTGTGGTCTCTCTGGAATGCTCCCACATCTGGCTCCCAGAGGCCCTTGGGGCCCCCATGTCTGGCTCAGAATCCCCTGGGAGAAGCCACGCCCTCACTTCTGGCTCCCAGAAACCCCTAGGTCCCCTACTCCAGAGCCATCTTCCCCACCACCCACACCTTGTGGGAACATGGGGTTGGGGATCAGGACTATCAATCACCATAGCCCTGCCCATTTCCAGGCCCCAAGCCTGCACCAGGGGCTGCATTGGTGTCTCTAAAGCTCCATACGGGTCTCCATCTGGGTCTCAAAGGCTCCATATGGGTCCCCAGGGGCTCCATACGGGTCTCTAGGGCTTCATCCGGGTCTCCAGAGCTCTATCCAAGTCCCCATGGCTCCATCCATATCTCCAGGGGCTCCATCCAGATCTCTAAGGCTCCATCCAGGTCTCTAGCAGGTGCATGGGCCCACCAGGAGCTCCATCCAGGTCTCTAGGGCTCCATCTGGGTCTCGGGGGCTACGACCAGTTCTCTAACAGGTGCACAGGGCTCCATCCGGGTCCCCATGGCTCCATCCATATCTCTAGAGGCTCCATCTGAGTCTCTAGCAGGTGCCTGGGGCTCCCAGGAGCCCCATCTGGGTCTTTAGGGCTCCATCTGGGTCTCCAGGGGCTGCATCTGGGTCTCCAGGGATCCATCCAGGTCTCTAAGGCTCCATCTGGGTCCCCAAGGCTCTACCCATATCTCTAGGGGCTTGATCTGGGTCTCTAGGGGCTCCATCCAGATCTCTAACAGGTGCATTGGGCCCCAAGGAGCTCCATCCAGGTCTCTAGGGCTCCATCTGGGTCTCTAGCAAGTGCCTGGGGCTCCCAGGAGCTCCATCCAGGTCTTTAAGGCTCCATCCGAGTCTGCAGGAGCTCCATCTGGGTCTCCAGGGATTCATCCAGGTCTCTAAGGCTCCATCTGGGTCCCCAAGGCTCTACCCATATCTCTAGGGGCTCCATCTGGGTCTCTAGAGGCTCCATCTGGGTCTCTAGCAGGTGCCGGGGCCTCCCAGGAGCTCCTTCCAGGTCTTTAGGGCTCCATCCAGGTCTCCAGGAGCTCCATCTGGGTATCTAGGGGCTCCATACAGGTCTCCAGGGCTCCATTGGGTCTCCAGGGGTTGCATCCAGGTCTCTAGCAAGTGCACCGGGCCTCCATCTGGGTCCCCAGGGCTTCATCCAGGTCCCCAGCAGGTGCCCAGGGCCCCCAGGAGCTCCATTTCCAGTCCAGCTGGAACCCTCCCCCCAAAGCTGGGGACCCCCAAGGCCCCTGGGCCAGAACCGTGGAAAATGCAGAGACTGTGGGAACATGGCTAGGCAACTCCATGAAGGCATCCTCCACGCCTCTGGCTTTCTCTCGTTGCTAGGCAACCCCGTGCAGGCTTGCCCGGGGCTGTGGGGCTTAACCCAGTTGCTAGGCAATCCCTCAAAGGTGCGTTCAGGGCCTCTGGCTTAAGCAAGTTGCTAGGCAATCCCACTCATGCACACTAATTATTTAATTATTTTTTAAATTAATTTTAAAAGAATTTTAATGAATTTATTTTTTATTTTTTGACAGGCAGAGTGGGCAGTGAGAGAGCGAGACAGAGAGAAAGGTCTTCCTTTGCCATTGGTTCACCCTCCAATGGCTGCTGCCGCCAGCGCGCTGCGGCCGGCGCACCACGCTGATCCGATGGCAGGCGCCAGGTACTTCTCCTGGTCTCCCATGGGGTGCAGGGCCCAAGCACTTGGGACATCCTCCACTGCACTCCTGGGCCACAGCAGAGAGATGGACTGGAAGAGGGGCAACTGGGACAGAATCCGGTGCCCCGACTGGGACTAGAACCCGGTGTGCTGGTGCTGAAAGGCGGAGGATCAGCCTAGTGTGCCGCGGCGCCGGCCAATTTTAATGAATTTTTAAATGGAATTTGAATGTCTTTTTACATTTTTAATTTTTACTTAATTTTTAATTTTTAATGAATTTTTAAATGAAATTTTTAAGAAATGTATTTTTAGATTTTCTGATGACAGCCATATTGGAATCTGGCAAATTCTCATTCTGACATCAGCAGCAGAATGTTGGATCCTGGCAAATTCTCATTATGACAGGAATGACAGGCATCTTGGAGGCTGGCAAATTTTTCTGACAGGAGTGGCAGCCATGTTGGAGTGTGGCAGTGTGTTTTCTGATGTCAGTGGTGGCCATCTTGGATTCTGGCAATTGTTTTGACAGGAGCTATAACCATATTGGATCCTGACAAATTTTCTCTGACAAAAACTCAAGGGAGTCCCTGTAAGAAAAGGTGTCTTTCAGACCCAGGACCAATTTGCTGACAGAAACTTGTATGAGAATTAAAATGTTTTTCCTGAGTGACAGGTCTATTCTGAGTGATGGACAGGTTTCTGAGTGATGGACAAGGGTGACTGGGTGATGGACAGGTGTCCCCGCCAAGAGCCCTGGGACCCCCAGAGACCCTCAGAGACCCCCAGAGATGCTGAAAGACCCTGAGAGAACCCCAGAGACAACTGGGACCCACAGAGACCCCCAGGGACCAACAGAGACCCTCTGGGAAGTGACTATAAGAACCTGGAAGTACACCAGAAGTACCCAAAAATGGGTATAAACAGAACCAAAGTGACTGAAAATGGGTATACAATGGCCGGAAGTGGACCGGAAGTGACTTAGGAACCCAGAAGTAGACTAAAGTGAGTCTGAGAACCCCGAAGTGACATAAATTAGCTGGAAGTTAGTGACTGTAGGAATCGGGAAGTTGACTGGAATTGACTCTGGGAATGCAGAAGTGGACTGGAAGTGGGTCTAGAATGACCAGAAGTGGGTTTAGAAAATTGAAAGTGGACCAGAAATGAATGCAAAGAGGGGAAGGAAGGAAGGAAGGGATGAGTCATGCTGAGACTCCTGCTGAGTCATCAGGAAATTCTGCTGAATCATCACTAGCACACACCTCGTGAGCCATCATTATACATACCCACTTAATCCTCATTATCCCAGACCTGGTGAGTCATTGAGAAACTTCTGCTGAGTCACCATTTTATACCTGCTGAGTCATCATTACCTACCAGGCATCCTTACCCACAAAGGTAGACAACTACACCTGCCAAGTCATACTCTTAGGCCAGTGAGTCGCACTTCTAAAATTGCCGAATCATGCTTCCAGACCTCCTGAGTTGTGCTTCTAAACTTGGTGAGTCATGCTTCAAACATGAACCCTAACCCGAATCCCATCCCCACCCTAACCTTGACATCAAACCTAACCTGCTGAGTCATGGCACCAGGCCAGCTGAGTCATGCTTCTACCCCTAAATCTAACCCAAGGTTGCAAGGAAGGAAGGAGGGGCCCCTTGCACCTGCTGGGACTGGATGGAGGTCCTGAGGACCCCATGCACCTGCTGGAAACCAGGATGGAGCCCCTGGGGACCCAAATTGAGCTCTGGAGACCCAGATGGAGCACTGAAGAACCAGATGGAGCCATGGAAACCCAGATGAGGCTCCTAGAGACTGTATGGATCCCTGTGCACCTGCTAGAGACCCAGATGGAGCCCTAGAGACCTGGATGGAGGCCCCGGCACTTGGATGGAGGACCTGGGGACCTGGCTGGTGGCCTGGAGACCCGGATGGAGACCAGGAGATCTGTATGAAGGCCCTAGAGACTGAATGGAGCCCTGGGGACCCAGATGGGGCAATGTATACCTGCTAGATACTAGGATGGAGCTGCTGGGGACCACCCTATCTCTCAGGACCCCTTGACAGGGCTCAGGTCTCTAAAGAGAACATGTGGGGACCAGGTAGGTGTTAATGATGAGTCAGCAGAAATTTCATGATGACTCAGAAGGTATGGTAATGATGACCCAGCAGAAATTTCATGATGACTCAGCATAAATGGATGGTGCTGACTCAGGAGTGAGGAAATGGATGCACAGGAGGAAGTGGTGGCCCTTTGTGAACTTCTGGCTGTGGGAGACCCTGAGGAAGTGTGCTCCCAGCACTGAAGGATGCAGGATCTCTGTACTTGCGAACTCCAGATAGCTGGGTCTGGGGAGAGTGCAGGGGTGACCTGCGCAGGCCCTGCTGCAGCCACCCTGGGACCTTGAGGCCAACCCATGGGTGCCACAGGGCCCCTCAGGGTCTCTCCCAGCCAGTGCTGTGCCAATCCTCCCTTCTTATCTCTGGCTCTCAACTGATTCTGGGATTTTTCCAACCCGGAGGTGGGGGCACCAGACCAGAGGTCAGGGAATGGTGGGGGGTGAGGGCCACCAGGTGCCCCGTACACC
This sequence comes from Oryctolagus cuniculus, assembly GCF_051225735.1. Lineage (NCBI taxonomy): Eukaryota > Metazoa > Chordata > Mammalia > Lagomorpha > Leporidae > Oryctolagus > Oryctolagus cuniculus. Next base: position 84,986,975 of record NC_142879.1, read on the forward strand.
CTGTGGGAGCCAACCCATGACCCCACCACATGGCTGTGGAGGAAGGCTGGCTGCAGGGTTTCTGGAGGCCCCAGGGCTGGGAGTGAACCCTGGTACACATGCCTGCTGGAGGGCACAGAGAATGCAGGTACTCCCCCTCAGTGTGCCTGCCAAGGGTGGAAGCAGATGCTGAGCTAGTCTTAGAGCACTGCTCTCTCCAGTCCTGTTATCCATGGGTTCTCAGTCTGGGAAGACAGGTTTCAAAGTGTTTTCAGAAGACTTGGCATCCTAAGAACTGCTGGAAACTCACAGTCAGCAGTCAGTGTCATTCTAAAGCAAAGGTGCATTCGATGTGAATAACAAGGTTTGTGTTTTGAGTCTGCAATCCTTTCAGTCTATATGTTAGGTCCCTATGTTGTTACCTGTTTCCAAGTGATTGCAAGACATTGCTGTGAAAATTAAAAGAAAAAAAAGAAGTGATAGGAAATAAATTGAGATATTAAATTTTGTGTTTTTTATTTTTATTTTTTGGCAAAGTTAGACAGTGAGAGAGAGACAGAAAAATCTTCCTTCCATTGGTTCACCCCCCAAATGGCTGCTACAGCCAGTGTGCAGCACTGATCCAAATCCAGCTGCCAGATACCTCCTCATGGTCTCTCATATGGGTGCAGGGCCCAGGCAGTTCGGCCATCTTCCACTGCCTTCCCAGGCCACAGCAGAGAGCTGGACTGCAAGAGGAGCAGCCAGGACTAGAACCCGGTGCCCATATAAGATGCTGGCACTACATGTGGAGGATTAACCAAGTGAGCCACGGCACTGGCCCCAATTTTGTGTTTTTCCACACCCCCTGGTCCCTCAGTCTTCCAGAGGCAGTCACAGATTTTGTTATGATTATCTGTACTTCTTACTTCTAAAGTAGGCTTTACGGACACATATTAGCCTCAGAGACAAGGAGTCTATCACGTGGCATCTTTAAATGGTGGTTGCTCAATGGAGGCTTTATCATGACAAACAGACAGTGGAGAAGTAGAATTCTGATGCCTGAATGGCCTCCCTAGACACAGTCTTATTCCATGTGCCTTCATAAGTCTCCATCCCCTGTGTCTCCAGCACCTCTTTTTAAAAAAGATTTATTTGAAAATTACATAGAGGGCCAGTGCCATGGCTCACTAGGCTAATCCTCTGACTGTGGCACTGGCACTCTAGGTTCTAGTCCTGGTTGCTCCACTTCCAGTCCAGTTCTCTGCTGTGGCCCGGGAAGGCAGTGGAGGATGGCTCAACTTACTTGGACCCTGCACCCGCATGGAGACCAGGAGGGAACACCTGGCTCCTGGCTTTGGATTGCCACTATGCACTGGCCGTGGCAACCATTTCGGGTGTGAATCAATGGAAGGAAGATCTTTATCTCTCTCTCGCTGCCTAACTCTGTCCAAAAAAACCCCATGAAATTTAATATCTCAAGTTATTTCCTTATCACATAGAGGGAGAGACAGAGGCATAGAGAGACAGAAAGGGCTTCCATCCTCTGGCTCACTCCCCAATTGGTTGCAATGGCCAGGGTTGGGCCCATCTGAAGCCAGGAGTCAGGCCTTTGGAGCTTCTTCTGGGTCTCCTACGTGGGTGGCAGAGGACAAAACAGTAAGGCCATCTTCCACTGCTTTCCCAGGTCTTTGGCAGGGAGCTGGATCTGAACGGGAACAGCCAGCATACAAACCAGCACCCATATGGAATGCCAACATTATAGGTAGTGGTGTAACCCACTGCACCACAATGCCAGACCCTCCATCACATCTTTCCTTGAGTGTCCATCTGTGCCTGCATCCCAAGCCAGCTGTCAGGTCCTCCAGCCCCTCTGCATGAAGCCGTGATCTCCCATCAGTTATCTGCATCTCTACTCCGGAGTATTATCCTGCTACCCTGGAGTGACTTCATAGCCTGAGCCTTCAGCTCATGGCAGCCTTCAGATACCTCTCTGCCCTTTGCTTGAAGTCATTGTCTTCCTTGGGCTTCTAGATCCCCTATGACTTCAGCCTCGGCTTTTTTCTTGTGTCCCCATGCTAAATGCCTGCACCCTAAACATCTCATGTGTCTTCATCTCCTGTTCTCTTCCCAGGGTCTCCATGCACTTTGAAGGTTTGGTTATGTGGTTAACTGTTGAGGAACAATGTGGTTTTCTATGAGATTTAGCCATTGTGAATAAAGCTGCTATATATATTTTCATGTCAGCTTTTATCAAGGCATACGTTTTCACACCAGCTCTGTAAATATATTAGAACATGTATGGTGTATGACACGGTGTTGGATTCCTAATAACATGCCAAGATGTCTGATAAAGCATCTACCCCATGATGCATTCTCACCAGGAATGAATGAGATGTCCTGCTACTCTATCCTTGAAAGCATTTGTAATGTGTGTTTTTAAGTGTAACCATCCTGATACACAGTGTATCCATCTTGTTGCTGTCTAAATGTGCTCTTCCTTTATGTACAGTACATTTCTTTTTCTCAGAATTCTCTAATATTCAGATTGGTTTATATGCTTTTTTATTTATTTGACAGATAGAGTTAGACAGTGAGAAAGAAAGAGAGAGACAGAGAGAAAGGTCTTCCTTCCATTGGTGCATCCCCCAATGGCCACTATGGCTGGAACTATGCTGATCCGAAGCCAGGAGCCAGGTGCTTCCTCCTGGTCTCTGATGTGGGTGCAGAGCCCAAGCACTTGGGCCATCCTCCACTGCACTCCCAGGCCACAACAGAGAGCTGGACTGGAAGAGGAGCAACTGGGACTAGAACCCTGTGCCCATATGGGATGCCAGCACTACAAGTGGAGGATTAACCAAGTGAGCCATGGTGCCAGCCCCGTATATGTTTATTTTATTATGCATTTTACGTGTGTCTCTATGTATTCTGGCAGTATTTAAATTTGAAGGCATTTATTTTCCTGTTACTGAGTTCTCCAAGTTTTTGTTAAATTTGCATACAATTCCTTCAAGTGTGTATTTTTCTTTTTTATACGATTAATTTATTTATTTGAAAGGAACAGTTACAAAGAGGGAGACACATAGTGAGACAGAGAGACAGATCTTTCATCACTGGTTCACTCTAAAAATGACCACAATGGCTGGTTCTGTGCCAGACTGAAGCCAGAAGCCTGGAACTCCATCTGGGTCTCCCATGTGGATGACAGGGTCCCAAGCACTTGGGTCACCTTCTGCTGCTTCCCCAGACACATTAGCAGGGAGCTGGATGGGATGTGGAGTTGAACTAGTGCTCATATGGGATGCCAGTGTCACAGAGCATGGCTTAACCTGCTGTGTGACAATACCAGCCACTGTTTTGCCTTTGATAATAGGCATTCTAACTGGAGTAACTTGGTGTCTAATTGTGGTTTTGATTTGTATTTGTATTTCCCTGTTAATTAGTGATGCTGAACATTTTTCATGTACTTCTTGGCCATTTGTATGCCTTTCTTTGACAAATGAGCATTTAGATCTAATGCCAATTTTAAAATCTGTTCATTTTTCATTGAGTTTTTAAAATGTCTTAAAGGGTGTATACACCTTAATAGGTGTATATTTTCTAAATATTTTCTCCAATTTCATATTGTCTCTTTGTTATGTTGATTATTTTGTTTGCTTTGCAGAAGTTTTTTAATTTGGTAAAATTCCAGGGCCAGTGCCGTGGCTCACTTGCTGCAGTGCCGGCATTCCATATGGGCACTGGGTTCTAGTCCCAGTTGCTCCTCTTCCAGTCCAGCTCTCTGCTGCATCCCAGAATGGCAGTGGAGGATGGCCCAAGTGCTTGGGCCCTGCACCCATATGGGAGACCACAAGGAAGCACCTTGCTCCTGGCTTTGCTCCTGGCATGGCGCCACCATAGTGGCCATTTGGGGAGTGAACCAATGGAAGGAAGACCTTTCTCTTTGTCTCTGTCTCTCACTGTCTATAACTCTACCTGTTAAATAAATAAAAAAGTCCATTTGACTATTTTTGCTTTTTTCTTCTAGTGCTTTGTTGTCGTATCCTTCAAATACTTACTCAATCCAATGTCCTGAAGCATTTTTTTCCTAGTACTTTCAGATCTTACATTTAAGTCTTTAAATAATTTTGAATTGAGTGTAAAATTATTTATTTGAGAGCAGATAAACAAAAAGAGAGAGCTCTCATGTTGATTGACTCCACAAATGCCCACAAAGGACAGGACTGGGCCAAACAGAAGCCAATAGTGTGGAATTCAACCCAGCTTTCCTGCATGGTGGAAGGAACCCAGTACTTGAGTTATCCCTACTCCCTCCCAGTATCTGCATTAGCAGGAAACTGGAGTCAGGAGTCAGAGCTGGGTATCTACTAGGTACTTTGATATGAGACACTAGCATCTTAACTGACATCTTAATGCCTAGGGTAAATGAACACCTTTGAGTTCAGTTTTGTATATGATGAGAGATAAAGTTTAAATCTTCTATGTGTGAATATTCAATATTCAAAGCACCATTCATTGAAAAGACTGTCCTTTCTGCAGTGAATATTCTTAGCATTTCTGCTGAAGATCAGCTCGTAGGAGATGTTTACCTTTAGGCTCTCCAAAATTTTTTATTAATATAAAGAGAACAGATATCATGTATTTTATAAATACAATGCTAAGAAGATATCCATAGTCCCCTCACTCCCTCCATCAATCCCCACTCACCTTTCCTTTTTCTCTATAAGTTTTGCAAAAACATAAATTCAAAAAAACATGATTTCACAATTTTCTTTTGAACCTTGGGTTTAGTGCACCACTAACCATACTATTCAACAAATAAAAAAAATCCAAAACCACAGTTTGACTAGAGTATTCACAAGGGCTAAAAACAATAATCAAATCATAAATCCATTTCATTCTTATTTATTCTTGTATCCTATATTAATCAGAACTTATCAGGGAAGAAATGACATTTATCTTTCTTGAATTGCTCATTTCAATAAGCATAATGGTTTGCAGTTGCATTCATGTATTGCAAAGACAGGGTTTCATTCTTTTTTATGACTGAGCAGTATTCCATACTACTCATTTTCTTTTTCCAGACATCAGTTAATGGGAATCTGATTTGATTGCTTATCTTAATTATTGCCAATTGAGGTGCAGTAAACATGGGGGTTATAAATAACTCTTCCAAAGCCTGATTTCATCTTGTTTGGGTAAATTCCCATGGGTGGGATTGTTGGGTCATATAGTAGATCTATTTTCAGATTTCTGAGGACTATCCTTACTGTCTTCCATAATGGTTGTACTACTTTACATTCCTATGAACAGCGTATAAGTGTGCCTTTTCTCCAACATCCTTACCAGCATTTATTATTTTTTTCATTTTTGGATGATAGACATTCTAACTGGGATGAGATGAAACTTTATGGTGTTTTTGCATTTCCCTGATGGTTAGTGATGTTGAGTATCTTTTCATGTGTCTGTAGGCCATTTGTATTGATTGCATCCTTTGAAAATTTTCTGTGCATGTCCTTTGCCCATTTCTTAACTGCATTATTTTATTGAAGTTGAGTCTCTTAAGATCTTTATGAACATCAGATTGTTGTACCTGAGTGAGTGCAAACAAAAGAGCTCCACAGATTGATAAAATTTGGTGGTCCTTTATTGCAGGTGGTGGAGAGTGGGCTCATGCCCTAAAGAACTCTCGACCCTGAAGCCCAAAGCAACAGGGTTTACAAAGGCAAAAACCACAAAATCGGGAGGGGAATTCATGGTTGCTAGGAATAGGGGGGAATACATGGTTACTGGTTACTGGTTACGGACCTAAAACCTATGTGAAACTAGTATCAATTATAATCTACTATCAATAAGCTAGTATCAATAAGCTAGTATCAATTATAATATTGACAATACCAGTTGCAATCTTAACAATTCCAATTATAATCTTGACATTAATCCAGGTATTGGTTTTAATCATACGTAGGACTTAGACAAATTACATTTTTTATCATTAACCCAGGTGTAGTCTATCCACTTCCAAGCTTGAGCGATCATGCTAGGGGGTTTCTGTGCTCTGCCAAGTGAGATGTAGTGGACTGCTATTATTCAACTGTTTTAGATCATAGTCTCAGACCAGAGTGTCATGGTGTGGGGGGGTACCTTCCCAGAATGGAGTCTCAAGTGCTCCAAAATGGAGTCCCTACTGTCAAGGTGTTACTTCAAGATATTAACCCTTTATCAGTTATATAGTTTGCAAATATTTTCTACCACTCTTCACTTTGCTTAGTGTTTCCTTTGCAGCACAAATCTTCTAAGCTTGATGTAATCCCTTTTGTCTCTTTCTGCTTTCATTGCCTGTGCTTCTGGGGTCTTTTCCAAGAAGTCTTTCCTATGCTAATGTCTTGCAGTTTTCCCAATATTTTCCTCTAGTAATTTGTTGATATCAGGCCATAGATTTAGAGTCATGATCAGTTGTGAGTTGATTTTTGTATGGGTGTAAGTACAGGTTTTGTTTCATATGTCTGCATGTTGAGATCCAATTTTCCCAACACTATTTGTTGAAGAGACTGTCCTTTCTCCAGGGATTGATTTTAGCTCATTTGTCAAAGACTAGTTGGTTGTAGCTGCATGGATTAATTTTTTTGGTTTATATTTTGTTTCATTGGTATACATGTCTTTTTCTGTTCCAGTCCCAGGCTGTTTTGTTTGTAACTGCCCTGTAGTATGTCTTGAAATCTGGTCTTCTGATACTTCCAACTTTTTCTTGTTTAATGTTGCTTTAGTTATTTGGGGGTCTCTTGTGTTTCTACACAAATTTAAGTATTCTTTTTTTCTAGATCTGAGAAGAATGTTCTTGGAGTTTTGATTGGGGTCTCATTGAATCTATAAATCGCTTTGGGTAGTATGAACATTTTGATGATATTATTTTTTCCAGTGCACAAACATGAAATATTTTTCCATTTTTGTGTGTGTTCTTCTATTTCTTCCTTTAATATTTTGTAATTTTCATTGTGAAGATCTTTCAAATTCTTAGTTAAATTTATTCCAAGGTATTTAATTTTTTAGTAGGTATTATGGTTGGTATTATACTTACAAGTTCTCAGCCTGAATTCATCAAATACAAATATATTTAGCTTATCCAATTCCCAAAGGATTCAAAGTTCACTTTTTTGGTACATTATAAAAATTGTATAAGGAGTTGTTAATTATCCATCCCAGATAATAATTCCTGTCAGATCCTTCATAGAAAGATACAATTATAAATGTGGATGTTAGTTATAAGTGTAGGTGTTGATGAATCTGCCATAGTTTACTGTGGTATTTTTGGTTAAATTTTAAGTCATTCCTGATTACAAACTGATGAGTATCATAACATTTGTGGCAGTGAAGTGTGCTCATAACTTACATTCCTACTTTCTCTGAATTCTGAATGGTTCAAGCTGGACATGGAAAGAAGTCAAAATGTAAGCTTTCTAGCCCACAGAGTTGTTGGTCTTGGTGCTTAGCAACAAAGATTCCTTTCCATTGCCCTAGTACATTACATTGCATCCTTACCTAGTCACTTACAGAGCACAGGTTTTTTGCTAAATTTACAGTATAAAAAAGGGCAGACAAGAACCCATGTTCTCATAGGCATCCTAGAAAAGTGCTAAATAAAGAAAAAGGGGGGTGGTAGCTCATTGCCTCTTTCATCTCTCCATTCATGCAAGTCATTCATAAATCCCACATAGAGGAACAAGTGAGCAGGGGTCAGGAGCAGTGCTCTAATGTTTAGGCATTTTACTTTGTGGAGGGGGTTGTATCCTTGTCAGCCTACATTCAAAAAAGATACTCTGTCCCAGGAAAACAAGAAGACTAGGAAAGGCAGCATACCCAAATTGTTTCTTTTAATTTTAAAGACTCTCTTGTGTCCAACTGTGGTCACTATGCTAAAAGGAATATTTCGAAGACTGTGAACATTTTGAATGTTGAGCAAGGAGTTGCTCTCCTATGACATGGGTGAATCTATTGTAAGAACAATATGCATGAGTACATTCTTATAGAATATTTCTGCAGTGGTTTTTGAGTTCTTACAGATTTGAGTTTTATAAAATGATGCCAAATCATTATATTTACTTGTTTACTCAAGAGACACAAATATTTTTCTTTAAAGTGAAGAAACAAATTGTAAATGTTGAGAAGCAATTAATTTTGGGATGTGGTAATTTGCAATAACCAGTAAGGATGGCTAATATATATATATATATATATATATATATGTACAAATTTAAAATGCAAACCAAGAAGTGAAAAATGTTTTTGTTACTTTAAAAATGAACGTTATAAATTCTCTATTTAAACTATATTTCACCGGGTACGTGGCTCACAAGGCTAATCCTCCGCCTGCAGTGCTGGCACCCCAGGTTCTAGTCCCGGTTGCTCCTCTTCCAGTCCATCTCTCTGCTGTGGCCCAGGAGAGCAATGGAGGATGGCCCAAGTGCTTGGGCCCTGCACCCACATGGGAGATCAGGAGGCCATGGTGGCCATTTGGTGGGTGAACCAATGGAAGGAAGACCTTTCTCTCTGTCTCTCTCACTGTCTAACTCTGCCTGGCAAAAAATAAATAAATAAATAAATAAATTTTGCCTTGTACACTCTCAGTTCTTATTCTGAAGATGTTAAAGTGTTTCACATTTTTATTGAGAAGCAAAGAAAAATGTTCCATTTTAGAATATTAAAAACATACAATTTAAATTTTGCTGGACAGTTTGTAATAGTTGAATTTGTATTTTTAGGCATAAATATGTTTTCTTCTTGATGTATTATGACAGATATATTATTTTCATGGTAGTGGAATGTATGAGGTAAATGATCCAACAGATTTGCTTTCATTAGATCAAACTTTCCATGGGGTACCTAAACTTAGAATGAGTTTGATATCACAACACTATTTACATTCTCTGTAAGAAAAATAAAGGACATTTGTCCCTAGATTTCAAATCACAGAATGAGATAGTCCAATTTATTTTTGGTTCTCAGTGAGGTATTGCTCTGTTTTATAACACCATGCTTTCAGGAAAAATAGATTCTTATTCAAAAGTTCACATTTGTACCACATTTTTTTTTCTGTAGGTCTAAAATTTTTCTAAAGGTCAATCTTTCTATAAAAAAGTTCATATGTGTTGCCTGATGTAATCAATTTCTTTTTTTCTAGATTTATTTTTATTTATTTGAAAGACAGAGTTATATAGAGAAGTAGAGACAGAGAGAAAATCTTCAATCTGCTGGTTCTCTTCCCAATTGGCTGCAAAAGCCTGAGCTGAGCTGATCTGAAGCCCGGAGCCAGGAGCTTTTCTCAGGTCTCCCACACGGGTGCAGGGGCCCAAGGACTTGAGCCATCCTCTGATGCTTTCCCAGGTGCATTAGCAAGGAGCCAGATCAGAAGTGGAGCAACTGGAACTCAAACCAGCACCCATATGGGATGCTGGCACCCTAGGTTGGGGTTTTAACATGCTGTGCCCTGTAATCAATTTCTAAAGTGTATACACTGACAAGAAGAATTACACAAAGTACACTCATCTAACAAGGCATATCTTAGCTAAATTTAAAGACAATGGCTTTACCTGCTACACGTAATGCTAGCCTCAAGTATTTGCTTTGGAGCAATACTCCTCTGCAGTTTTCATAGGTTTTATCAGAAAGTATCATTTGATAGTAAATCCTTTTAGTGAATATATGAAATAGATCAAACATTGAATTTGTGAAAAAAAATGGCTGCCATTCAGATCATGCCAAGTCTAAGGCTTTGCCACTTCATGATTATATATCCTTGGGCAAACCAGTTACTTACCTCTTCATGCCTCAGTTGCATTTTCTTTAAAGTTAAAATAACAGGAGCTACCTCCATTTTTCTGGAAACATAAAATTCAGGAAACATCACCTGGTATAAAATAAATGTTAGCAATTATTATTATTATCTATTCACATTTTCCTAAATAAAGGTATTTAAATATCTGTGCCTTTATGCTTAATGTTGTAGTGTACACATTTAGATACAACTCAAAATTTATTTGAAATTATATACATTCAAGTTTTGTAAAACTTCATATTTTGCTTGACATGGTAACTCAAACTAGATTCAATTCCTTTTAATTTGATGAGTGAGCCATTTCTTATCTAATTCCCTGGATAATGTAACTTATTCACTCATTTGTGCTTTGTGATGATACCTGCCTCTTTGTCAAAACAGTAACTAAACTGCATCATTTTTGGTCAAAAATAAATCAATAGAGTAAATTGGTATTTAAAGAAAGGGACTATTCTTTGGCAGTAATCTTAAACTAGCACATTGATGCACTTTGGTAAATGCATTGGAGACTTGCTGATTGTGTATGTACATTTGTGAATGTATGTATGGTACATGGGTGTGTGTGTGTGTGTGTGTGTGTGTATGTGCTCAATTTAAAGCTACAATAAAATTGTAGCATTATCCAAAGAAATAATTCTAGAAAATCATAGTTTGCAATGATTTTTGCTCTTTGGAGATTATGATGTTTAGATGATGCCTAAAGTTTCTGTGAATTTTTTTCAGAATTCTAGTAATATACAACACTGAAATTCATAAAGAAGGGGAAAATAGTTGGGTTCAAAGATATCATTAGACTACAGAACCAATCAGCCATAATTCAGGCCTCCAAATTAAACTACTTGTATGAGAAAATTTAAGTAGTTGTATTGATGTCACATATTGTTTGCAAACAAATGTATCTTTTTAAAAATTATTTATCTATTTACTTATTTATTTGAAAGCCAGAGTTACACAGAGAGAGAAGAGGCAGAAAGGAGAGAGGGAGGTCTTCCATCTGCTGGTTCACTCCCCAATTGGCTGCAATGACTAGAGCTGCACCGACCCAAAGCCAGGAGCCAGGAGCATCGTCTGGGTCCCCCATGCGAGTTCTGGGGCTCATGGACTTGGAACATCTTCCAGTGCTTTCCCAGGCCTTAGCAGAGAGGTGGCCCAGAAATGGAGCATCTGGGACTCAAACTGGCATCCATTTGGGATGCTAGCACTGCCAGGCTGCAGCTTTACCCGCTATGCCACAGTGCCAACCCCAAATGTATATTAACATTACTGTATTTGGTAAGCACATAACATTAGTGTTGAAAGAATAAATAATTATAAACCTCAGTGAAGGCAATTTGTCATTAGGTAACAAAACCATACAACGCATTCAATTGATTTCTAGTCTAGATATTTTTTCATAAAGAAATTTTAAACAAAATTATATTGATGCCAAAATATTCACAATAGAATGATTCCCTGAAGTGCAAACATATGGTAATCATTTACATTGGATGATTGCTTGATAAAATACATCGATAAATTTCATGTAGTCTATCATTTAATAAATCCTTTAAATTAATTGAATTAGTTTGAGGATATGCTTTGAAGAGTGTCTATAAAAAGTGTAGGGCAATAATTTATGCTGACAATCATAACTTCCCCCCCACCCATAACCCTCCTATTTCCTGCTCCCTCTCACATCCCGGAATATTACAAAATTGTATGAAGGACATTTGTACAGTAAACAAATATACTGATTTCTAATGCAATATTTGAATACTTGAAGCAGGAAGGCTAAGTACTTCTTTGCCAAAATAACATGTTTTCTCCAGTGTAAAACCCATTTGCCATCCCAATACACAAAGGGATCTGGGGCAAGAAGGAAAAAAGAAGTCCACACATGCAGAAATTTTAAGCAAAACAAAATAGAGAATGTATTTAGTTTCATGAAAATCACACAAGAATTAATAGTATTCCACCCATTTCCAACAAATATTTTTACTTTAATGAATGAATGAATTTTCAGTTACATAGCAGAAAGCTTCTACCCTCTCCCATAAAACTGAAAGAGAAATTTTTTAAAAGTGAAAACTGATGAAAGAATTCTGCAATACATGTTAATGTTAAGTAGCCCAGCAGAGTTTATTTAGAAATACAAACACACACACAGAAAATAAATACAATAAAATCTTACTGAATAGGTCAGTAATAGTTCAGGATCCAATATAGTATGCAAAAGATTCTGGATTTCCCAGTCACTTTGTATAGGAAATGATGTGCTTTGCTATGTAGCATGTACCTTTAGATTCCTGAACACCTCCACTTTGCTTCTTACCCTGAGTCCCAGCAAATACAGGAACACCGCTGTTGAATCATTCATTTTCTGGATTTGGGAATATCAAAGAATTAATGAGTATAGAAAGTTGTACAGCAGAGACCAAGAATGTCCAAGGGAGTTCAGGAAAATCAATTGAACGAGTCAAACTACTATGAATGTATACTGAATGCTCTGTTTTTAATATGTCTTACTTACCTAAAAAGACATGAGGGCTATTGCTCTCTCTCTTAATACAACTAAGGAGAAGATATCACCAATGCTCGAGAAAAATGAATACACAGCAGAGCTAATACAAAATCCCAAAAATCCAAAATAGAAAAACTGGATATGCACTCCTTACACACACCCTGAAGTGACAATGAAGGAGAACAAATCTAAAATTAGAAAAAATTCTTTTTTTAAAGATTTATTTATTTATTTGAAAGTCAGAATTACACAGAGAGAGGCAGAGAAGAGAGAGGGGTCTTCCATCGACTGGTTCACTCCCCAGTTGGCTGCAATGGCCAGAGTTGTGCGAATCCAAAGCCAGGAGCAAGGAGCTTCTTCCAAGTCTCCCACATGGGTGCAGGGGCCAAGGACTTGGGCCATCTTCTACTGCTTTCTCAGGCTTTAGCAGAGATCTGGATCCATATGAGCTGCCAGCACTGCAAGTGATGGCTCTAAACACTATGCCACACCACTGGCCCTGAAAATTCTTGTCAAATTAAGAACATTTAACCTTTGTTTTAGAATGAATTATTAAAATATCTAAACTGGGGGAATACATAATTTCTTTCTTTAGAAATCAGAAGAGAAAAAGAATACTTCAAGCCTACTGTGACACCACACAGAAGGAATGGAGAATCATGACCTCAATTAGCCTAGGGACAGAATAAAATGGAGGGAAATAGGAACAACAGAATTAAGATGAATAAGCTTTGACAGCTGAGAGAATCTGAATCTAAAGAAAAGACATGCAGTTAACTGAAACAATAGAGATAAGTCTGAGAGGAAAAGACATTGTTAAGACATATTAATGGGGCCAGAGCTGTGGCTTAGGAAAGTCAAAAAAAGTCTAAAATTTGTTTTTAAATTATATAATTAAAAAAGATAAAAAAGATGTTCAATCTTAAGTCTCTACAGCATAAGATATACATCAATTTTCCCAGGTTCTATTTGCATTAATTAACAAAGTTTCATGGGTATAATCACTAGAGTGGCTCCAATAAGTCTTTTTTATAAAAATTATTTTTTAGTTTGACAGGCAGAGTGGACAGTGAGAGAGAGAGACAGAGAGAAAGGTCTTCCTTTTTCTGTTGGTTTACCCTCCAGTGGCCGCTGTGGCCAGTGTGCTGCGGCCGGCACACTGTGCTGATACAAAAGCAGGAGCCAGGTGCTTCCTCCTGATCTCCTATACAGGTGCAGGGCGCAAGCACTTGGGCCATCCTCCACTGCACTCCTGGGCCATAGCAGAGAGCTGGACTGGAAGAGGAGCAACTGGGACAGAATCTGGCTCTCCCAACAGGACTAGAACTCAGTGTGCCTGCACTGCTGGTGGAGGATTAGCCTATTGAGCCATGGCACCTGTCTCCAATAAGTCTTAACCTGGGATGCAACTAAATTTAACAAGGATACTCAATAGGAATTTTAGAAGAATTCCAAAATATGTATCAGAATAAAAATAAATACTTTACTTGGTAGATCTCTTTTTAACTATACTATTGTCTAAATTTCCAAATGTCAGATGTACTAAAAAAATCCCCAAAGCAGCAGAGTTGGTCCGACATGATGAGGAATAAAATAAAGAAAATGAGAATTTGCAGATCCCAGATTAAAATAACCAAGAAGGCCCAATAACAGAAAACTCAATGTCTTCATACACTAACATTTATTACCTCAGATTTATTTAACAAAAAGGTGATTATTCCAGCTACATCCCATTAGGTAGCCCAATTTTACCTGCTAAATCCACTAAAAATAAAAGCACCTCATGATATATTACTAAAATCATATTGCTATATGCCATCCACCATGTCCCCTGTACCTTATCTTAATGTTAACAGATCTGATGAAATCAATAGATAAATGATGTGTCTTAAGCAAGTGTGGCAAATGCATTTTGTTCCAAGTTTTTCCAGAAACCCCTCAGTCTCAGTTTGCCTTCACCTTGAAAAGACACTTCTGAGGTTTACAAATCAGTCCAGCTTCATTGGGCTTCCCTCCAATGAAAGGGGCTAAAATCCATCAAAATAAACTCTAGGCACTTTCCTTGTGCTCCCAGCAGTCATTAGGGGAGTAAATAAGCATATGGAAGACCTTTCTCTGTCTCTTCCTCTCACTGTCTGTAAGTACACCTGTCAAATACATAAATAAATAATTTATATACATATACATTAATTTATATATTTATGTATATAAATACATTCAATATATAATATATTATAATTTAACATACAATATATTATATAATATATAATAATTATAAACAGATATTATATAATTTATTATTAATATTATATATAATATACATATATATTATTGAGAAGACTTCAAAAGCCAGCGTGTGGCCAGTTTGAAACCAGGAGCTTCTCCTCCGCTCTGTGTCACAGTAACCCAGGCACTTGGACCATCTTTCATGGCTTTTTTAATCCATTGGTAAGGAGCTGGTTCAGAAATAATTATATATTTTATATAAATAATAAATTCATATATAATTATATATTTATAATAATTATATGTAATTCTATATTATGTATAGAAATATATAATATAATATATATTATAATATATAAATATATATATGATGGACCAAAATGTAGTATTCTCCATTTGGCAGAAGGGACAGGCTCCAACATCTACTGTCTATGTCAGTATGTCAGCATAATGCAGGAGGTAACCCCTCTACCAAATAAGAAAAGCTATTTCAGTTCAGCTGGACATCATTCTGCTGACTGTTGACCTTATTACTGTTAGTCTGGATGCTTTCATTGGTTGCAATCCAGAGACCCAATTTTCCCATAGATATAAACATCAGCAAACACGAAAATTTGGTAAGAAAAGCTTAAGCTCAGAGTTATGATTAATAACTATTTTAACAAAATTTCTCAGAACCCATCTAATCCACATCTTGGACAATTGGAAGCTGTTGTACTTGGCCCACCCATAATTGAAATGGATTCTAAATCCTTCAACTGCAAGGAGAATATCATAGATATTAATGCTCCAAATGGATCCAGTTCCCTGCTAATGTGTCTGGAAAAGCAGCACAGGGTGACTCAAATATTGGGGCTCCTGCACCCATGTGAGAGACCTGGAAGAAGCCCCTGGCTCCTGATATCAGTCTGTCCTAGCCACAGTCATTGCAGCCATTTGAGGAGTGAACAAACCAGGAGGAAGATCCATCTCTCCCACTCTCTCTTTCTAGTGCTGCCTTTCAAATTCATAAATAGATCTTTAAGAAAGTCGATTACTTCAATAAATTTGCCATTGCTCAGTCATGATGACTTTTACTACCTTCAGTTCTTTTTCAAAAGATTTATTTATTGGAAAGGCAGAAAGAGGAGCTGGTGGTTGTGGTGCAGTGGACAAAGTTGCTATCTGTTACATTGGCATCCTGTATGTGCACCAGTTCAAGTACCAGCTATTCCATTTCTGATCCAGCTCCTTACCAATGGACTGAAAAAGCAGGGAAAGATGGCCCAAGTGGCTGGGATGCTGCCACGCACGTCGGAGGAAAAGCTCCTGGCTTCAACCTGGCCACACTCTGGCTATTAAAGTCATCTCAAAAATGAATTAGGTGGTGGAAGATTTCTGTCTCTCCCTCTCTCTGTAACTCTTTCAAATAAGTAATTAAATATTTTAATATGATAAAAAAGGCAGAGAGACACAGAGACAAAGAGAGAAGGAAAGAGAAGCAGAGAGGTCTCCCATCTGCTGGTTCACTTTCTATATGGCTACAACTGTGCAAGACCAGGTTCTCAAGTCCCCATTGAGGTTACAGTTCTCCAAATTAGATGACAAGAAGGAAAGAATTTGAGCTATTATCCATTGCTTCCTAGGGGTATTAACATGAAATTGATTTGGAAGTGGAGTACCCAAAACTCAGATTAGCACTGCAATATATGATGTGGGCATCTGTTGTGATGGCTAACAAATTGGAAATCCTAGAGGAAAAATCAACAGATTCCTGGACATACACAATATACCAAAATTAAGTCATGAAGACACATAGAAAAGCTAAACAAATCAAAAACCAAGACAGAGATTGGATGAGTAATAAAGACCCTCCCAACAAGGAAAAGTCCAGGATCAGACAGCCTCACTATTGAATTCTACAGGACTTTTAAAGAACTAATTCCAGTATTTCTGAAACTATTCAACTCAATTGAAAGAGAGACAATCCTCTCAAACTCCTTCGATTAATCCTGCATCACCTTAGTTCTTCAACTAGAAAAAGATACAGTGGAGAGAGAGTACTATAGAAAAATATCCCTGATGGGGGCCAGTGCTGTGGCACACTGGGTTGATCCTCCACCCATTGAGCTGGCATCCCCTATGGGTGCCAGTTCTTCCCGGTTGCTCCTCTTCCAGTCCAGCTTTCTGCTCTGGACTGGGAGGGCAGTGGAGGATGGCCCAAGTGCCTGGGTCCCTGCACCCACTTGGGTGACCAGGGAGATGCTCCTAACTCTGGCTTCCGATTGGACCAGCACCACCTGTTGTGCCATATGGAGAATAAACAAGCAGATAAAATACTTATGTCTCTCTGCCTCTGCCTCTGCCTCTCCCTATAAGTAACTCTACCTTTCAAATAAATAATTCTTTTGAAAAAGTCAACAAACAATAAATGCTGGTGGAGAGGGAGAGAAAAAGGTACCCTAACCCACTGTTGGTGGGAATGAAGCTAGTACAACCATTATGGAAGGCAGTATCAAAGTTCCTCAGAAATCTGAAAACAAACATACCATATGATCCTGCCATCTGACTCCTAGGAATTTATCCACATGAAATGAAATAGAATATGCATAGGCATGAGTTATCTGTACCTCATGTTTATTACAACTTAATTCACAATAGCTAACATGGAATCAACCCAGAAGTCCATCAACTGGTGACTGGAAAAAGAATATGAGCTATAAATACAGTGTAAAATACTATTCAGCCATAATTGAGAATGAAATCCTATCTTTTGTAACTAAATGGATGAACTGGAAATAAGTATGCTTCATGAAAGAAGCCAGTCCCCAAAAGACAAATACCATATGTTTTCTCTGACTGGTGGTAATTAATATATAGATAACGAAAAGTAGCATATGAGTTAATATGACATTTTGAGATTTGAGTATTGTTCATAGCACTTTTCTGTACTCTTTGATAGAGTAAACAACATATACTCATTGATATTTCTTCTACTACTTGCTGAATTCTTTATTTTGTAGAGGGTTAAAGCTTGTGATTCTAAAATAAAATCAAAGCATGCAGCTGTCAAAATTAAAAGAAAATAAAACGAGAAGGAGCGAGTTGGAAATATGAGACCAAGGGAAGACAGGATAGGATGTTATCAGTTTGCTCTTCAAACTGTATATATAAATTACATGAAATTTGTTCACCTTATATGCATTTAAAAATATAAACTTAACACTGGAAGAAAAAGACCTGAGATCAGTGTTTTCTGGATCACCACTAATAAAATTTAGTCTTCATTTATGTCTGACCATATTTAATTTCTTATTTATTTATTTTATAAGAAAATTAACATCACCATTCCTAACAAGCCCATCCTGCTTCATCCATATCTATCAGTTCCCACGATGCTAATAATTTCTCATGAACTTAAATCCAAATCATCTTAAAGAGATGCAATGTGGAGCTGGTGCTGTGGCATAGCAGATAAAGTTGCTGCCTGCAGTGCTGGCAAGCCATATGGGTGCCAGTTCAAGTTGTGGCTGCTCCACTTCTGAACCAGCTCTCTGCTATGGCCTGGGAAAGCAGTAGAAGGTGGCCCAAGTCCTTGGGGCCTTGCACACATGAGAGATCCGGAAGTAGCTCCTGGCTTCGGATTGACACAGACCACCCATTGCGGCCAACTGGGAGTAAACCAGCAGATGGAAGACCTCTCTGTCTCTGTCTGTCTGTCTCTCTCTCTCTACCTCTCCTCTATTTGTGCAACTCTTTCAAATAAATAAATTAATCTTTAAGAAAAAAGCCTGATTCATGTTATTATTTATGTGTTTTAGAGGCTTTGCAGATGTTGATTACATGTGCCATGAAAACCCATTAAAATGCAAATCCTATAAGAGGCAACACACTGTGCACTAAACTGGTAAAATCCAGTGCATGTGTTGAGAAAAACACACTAGCAATACATTTCAAAAAGCTGTGAAATATTATAAGTGGCTGTCAAAAGCTAAAAATCTGACAATGACTCATTATGTCATTTATTTATACATAATGCTGAGAAAATCAGAAGTATTTGTTAAAACTTCTGCTAAAATGCACTAGATTTATAATTTTTAAATGCATCTTTCCTAGATATAATGCAGTCCTGTGCTACTTTAGAGTATCAGAAATTTAAAATGTTGGACTGGTGCTGTGGTGGAGCAGGTTAACACCCTGGACTGAAGTGCCAGCATCCCATATGGGGGCCGGTTCAATACTCAGCTGCTCCACTTCTGATCCTGCTCTCTGCTATTGCCTGGCAAAGTAGTAGAAGATGGCCTTGGGCCTTGGGCCCCTGTACCCATCTGGGAGACCTGGAACTAGCTCCTGGCTCCTGGCTTCAGATCAGCACAGCTCTGGCAGTTGCAATCAATTAGGGAGTGAACATCAGATGGAAGACCTCCCTCTTTCTCTCTGGCTCTCCTCTCTGTCTGTAACTCGACTTGTAAATAAATAAATAAATGAATCTTTAAAACAATTAAGAAATTTAAAATGTGAAAGGTTTTTTAAAAAATGCATTTATTTATTGTGAGGCAGAGTTACAGATATAGAGAGGAAGAGAAAGAGAGGTCTTCTATCGACTGGTTCACCCCTAACTGGCCAGAATGGCTGGAGCTGGGCTGATCTGAAGCCAGGTGCCAGAAGCCAGGAGTCAGCAGCTTCCTCCAGGTCTCTCACATGGGTGCAGGGGCCCAAGCACTCAGGGCATATTCCACAGCTTTCCTAGGCCATTAGCAAAGAGCTGAATTGGAAATGCAGGAGCAGGGACTCAAACTGGTGCCCATGTGGGATGCTGGTGCTGCAGGTGGATGCTTAATCTACTATGCCACAGAGTGGGCCCAGGGAAAGGTTTTAGGAAAACATCTTTCATGTAGACTAGGCTGCAATATTGCAAGGTAAGGTTTAGCTCTTATTTCCACACATCAGTATTCATCTTTTAGCAACTATAAATACTGAATATCATACATATAGACATAAATATAGGTAACTGCAGATTTTGTTGTCATTCTTTCTAATTCTCTTTTTAATGTCTGCTAATAGGCCATCTTATGGATTATTATATTGATGTTACCTGTACACAACCATCAGGCATTTCCACTGTTGAATGTGTTTATGTGTACAGGTAGTTTTGTTTGTGTGTACATGAATGCACATTTGATGGAGATAGCAGACAGTAATACTGTGAGAACTCCTAATGCTGATTTTAAACTTTCTGTCCTCCACAGAGATGGCTGTCATTGAAGTAGACCACAGGGCCCCTTTGCTGTTGTGGACTGAAATGTGCCTCCCTAAAACTCAAACACTGAAGTGCTAACCACCAACATGACTCTACCTGAAGAAAGTGCTTTTAAGTAGATCAAATGATAGATGTGTCTGTCACATCGGAGAAACGCTTCTGGAAAAATAGAGCCTATTTAAGCACCTTGATCTGATATTTTCAAGCTCTACAACTCTGAGAAGTAAAATTCCATGATTTAAATCATATTCTCTGTGGTATTTTCTTAGCAAATTAATATATCCTCATTTCTGCCAGCATTTTCTGCTGTCATCTAGAAGGTCCTTGTGATAGCAGAGAAATATAGAAACTAAAAACTGTGATTTTAGATTACCAAGTATCTACTAACACAAAAAAGATATCCCAGAAGCTACCTACTACCATCCTCCAGGACCCAGAAAAAAACAGGAATGAGTCAAGATGCAGGGCAGTAGAAAAAAGTGAATAATGAAAGATCACAGCAGAAGTAAATAAGGAAAGGTTTGGTGCTGTGGTGTAGTGGGTTAAAGCCTTGACCTGCTGTGCATGCATCCCATATGTTGCTGCTAGGAGACCAGGTGCTCCACTTCCAATCCAGCTCCCTACTAATGCACCTGGGAAATTGGTGTTCTACAGTGCTGGCACCCACATGAGAGACTTGGAAGAAGCATCTGGCCTTTCCAATAAATAAATAAATCTTAAAAAAATAGAAGCAGTGTTAGCACTGTTGCAAAAACAGACACATAGTTCAATGGAAAAGAATAGGCAGCTGAAATAAACCGACTTTTCTACAGGTAACTCCTATTTAACAATGGAAAGAAAACAAACAGGAGAAAGAAGAATCCCTTTAGCAAATGGTTTAAAGGAAAGTGATTATCCATATGTAGAAGCCTGAAAAGATACCCCAACACCTCATACACTATGTCAAAGCAACTCAAGGTGAATTAAAAGTCTAAATATAAAACCAAAAACTAAGTAAACATATGAGAAACTGCAAAACATTAGCATAGACAACAGTTTTGGGTCAGATTCCAAAAGCACAAGTAACAAAATAAAATATACAAATTTGAGCATATCAAATTAAGATACACCTTCACAACAAAGTAATCAACAGAGTGAACATACAATGGACGCAATGGCAGGAAACATTGAAAACTCTGACTATGACAAAAGATTGATAGCCAAAACATACTTATATAGAACTGGAAAAACTCCAAACAAGAAGCAAAATGTACAGTTCAGAAATGGAGAATGATCTGAATAGATGTTTCTCAGAAGAGGAAATCTCAATGGTCAAGACATAGATGAACATGCCCAATATCACTAGCCATTAGGGAAATGTAAATCAAAACCAATAGCAGACTCCATCTGTGGGAGAAGACAATGCTTGGGTTTTCATTTGTGCAACAAGTGGGTTTAGAGGACGCCGTTTAACATTATAGTGCAGAGTCTACATGGAAGTAAGGAAACCTTAATATTTCCTAATGGGCTTGTTAAATTCTTGACCAGTGCCTATTTCCTTTGCCGCAAACTTCCCAGTCTCACTACTTTCCTTCTTCTTCCTCTTCTCTGTGGCTTGTAAAAACAGTATACCTTCTATACACGGAGGATACTTTTGTTTTGTTTTATTCCTTCTGTCTCATGATGTTCCTCTAAGAAATCACAACCCTCCAAGTATTCATTCATTTATGCAGTCTGCAGTTTTCATGGGCTACTACATGGCAAAGTACTAGGTTAAAGGAAAGGTATAGGTCAGGAACTGAGCAAAGTTCACAATGATGAAGCCATTGGGGAAATGAACCTGATGGAAGACCTCTCTCTCTCTCTCTCTCTCTCTCTGCCTCTCCTTCTCTCTCTGTGAAACTTTGATTTTCAAATACATAAATAAATCTTTAAAAACTAACAAAATATACTAAAAACCTGGTGGCAACACCTTTCTATAAGAACATGTGAAGCACTCAAACACAGTTTGTCCCAGAAAGTCAGCCATAGTTTTCAAGGGCACATCTTCTATTCCATTTGTGGACACCTCTGTGTGGCGTAAGGGGTACTTATTACTTCCATTCTTCTTTCTTACCACTCTCACAGTTATAACTTCCATCGATGCTTCCACAGACCAGTCTCTATGAAATTGTAGAACTAATATCCTCCCATTTCAAAAATGTCATGGGTTTAAACACAGAACCCAAAATAAGACAATTAACTGACCTTCTTAATTACACAGTGTGGAAAGTAAGATTCTCAGTGGATCACTGGGTAACTGTAAAGTACTGGGCAGAGAAAAACTGTAACTTATATGTATTTATGATGCTGTAATTCTCCACTTTATGCATACTCAGATTAAAAGAGCTCCCGTTAGTGGGCAGCACTGTTGCATAGTGGGTAAAGCTACTGCCTGCAGTGTCAGCATCCTATATGGGTGCCGGTTGGGATCCTGGCTGCTGCACTTCCCATCCAGCTCTCTGCTGTGGCCTGGGAAAACAGTAGAAGATGGCCCAAATCCCTCATCTCCTGCACCCACCTATGAGACCTGGACAAAGCTCCTGGCTTCTGGTTGTGGATCCAAACAGCTCCAGCCATCCATCTCTGTTTCTGCCACTCTGTAACTCTGCCTTTAAAATAAATAAATAATTATTTTAAAAAACAGCTTCATCCCAGAAGAAGCTCCTGGCTACTGGCTTCAGACTGGCACAGCTCCAACTGTTGCTACCAATTGGGGAGGGAACAATCGGATGGAAGGTGTCTCTCTCTTTCTCTCTCTCTCTCTCTCCTCTCTCTGTGTAACTCTTTCAAATGAATAAATAAATCTTTAAAAAAGTAGCTCCAGTTATTGACAACACAGTAGACTTGCATTAATTTTAGTTCCCTTCTCACTTTGCAAAGGGATCAGCGTCAGGTAAAAACAGTTGAGAGCCTTGCTAACAGGAGAAGAAATAGCTGAAGACAGAAAATGA
Organism: Oryctolagus cuniculus; assembly: GCF_051225735.1. Classification (NCBI taxonomy): domain Eukaryota; kingdom Metazoa; phylum Chordata; class Mammalia; order Lagomorpha; family Leporidae; genus Oryctolagus; species Oryctolagus cuniculus. The sequence continues at coordinate 85,009,702 of NC_142879.1, forward strand.
AAAGCAGCCAAATACATCATCAAAGAAAGAGAAGTGGACCTCATCCAACACAAACCTTTAAAAGTGCATGCTCACAATTAATGAGTGAAACAGCTGCCCACTGAAATCTTATCTAGGGAGGGAAGATGTCCTAAGTTCTGCTTCTGTAAACTCCAGTCATAAATCTGTCCTAATAAATCTGTCCCTGGCATCTCTTCTACAAACATACTGGACCCACTGACCATTGGAAATGTGGTCCTGAAGGGTTAAAAAGTTAAAAGCCGCTCCCCCCACCAACCTCCTCTGGGAACTTTCCTGACCTCCTTAGACTTGCTCTGCATCGCCATTCTCTATAAAGTTAATTAGTCAGTAAATTACCCCAATGTGAGCGTAACCTTAGTTTCACCTAAGTAAGATAGAAGAAGTCACCATATATCTCTTTGCCTCCTGGACCCCTGACCCCACCATGTGTCCCTTATTGCCATTCAGCTGCATTCCTAGGTATCATCAAGGCAGTTCCTGCAACCTTGTTATGTTTGTTGTGTGGCCCTCCCTTTTGGCAATAGGAGGCTTTTTGATACTCCCTGTATAGGCCATATGGTTCTCTGAGGTCTAATCAGGCCCTTACTCGATATCCTGTACTCCCTGTATTCATAAATCAACTGGTTGTAAAATCACTTAACTTGTATCAATTGTTTACTCTATACCTCTGTCTGATCTATGCAATGATTGATTTTCTTTGTTTAAACATGTATAAAAACCCTAACCCAAGACTATTTGGGGCCGCTCGCCTGTACTGGGACGGGGGCCCCGACATGTCAGATCATCAATAAACCTTACCCTTTGTTAATTGCATGAGAGAAGGTCTCTTGGAGCGTTTTGGGGGTGGCAAGAGCAATCCAACTCTAACAGTCCTAAGTCATGTAGGCTGCCATTTAAACCCACCAATGCTGTAACAGCTAAGAAACTTGAATTTGATGCTCAGTTCTCAGGAAATCATTCCAGCTGAGCCTAGGGCCATTAATAGAGACTCCTTGGATCCTCCCCTGTCTCTGTGCCTGTTTGAAAGAAGGGAGTTTTCCCACCCCAGGTTTCTGGAACAGCTTCAAATTCCACATTGGAAAAGTCTGATAATTAATACTTGAGAGGGATCAATGCACAAAGCAGCTATTCACGCTTCACACTGCTCCCCACCAGGAAGATGAGGTGCAGGATGAGAGCAGTGGGGCAGATCCTAGTCAGATCCTTCTTCCCACCCCTCTGCTGCCACAGGCTCCCTGCTGAAGGCCATACAGCCCCACCCTGCAGGAACCAACAGCCCAGAAAACATCAAGAGGCCCAGCCCGACTGCATTCTGAGACCACCCACAGTGGGAACCCAGCTTATTTAACTGTGGAGAGTGGGAGTCTTTCCGCCTTCCTTCTCTGCATGTGCAGGTTCCCAGAACGCTGCCCTCTCTCTCCTGTAACCACTAAATAAAGCACATTAGGGACAGTTTGGGTAAGGTTCTGCAGGAGAGAGTCCAGGCACTGGGAGCCTGGGAAGCAGAGGTGGGAGACAGAACAGCCCAGGTCCCAGCCCTGACCTCGGGGGAAACTGCCAAGATCTCTGGTGCCCTGGCACCCACCCTTCTCCCACACATGTTGCCGCCCCTTCCTGCATTCCAAACCTGCAGCAGAAAGTCCCAGAGCAGGTACACTTTCTTCCAGAAACACGGGGAGCAAAGCAGGGAGTGTGGGGAACAGAGTCCCTGGTAACTGGGACCCACAGGTGGAGGATGAAGAGGGAAGAAGCAGCAGGAGGCAGGCTCGGGGTGAGCACTCAGAAACTGCCTGGGATTGCACTTGCAGAGCAGGTTATGCAGTAAATGCCAGAGAAGGAGCAGCACAGCCCCCAGGGCTGACCCTGATCAGGGAATGAACTCCCTCTGGTCCAACTCAGACCCCCAGGGACTGGCTATAGCAGGCGAATGGGCACAGCCATTCAGAAGGCAGAATATGTTGGAGCTCCTGGGAACTCAGGGAAACTGAGTCCAGGCCGCAACATCCATAGAGACACCAGCTGGCCCTCCCCAAAGGCTGCAGTCAGGGGTGGGTGCCCACAACCAGAGGGCCTTTGCTTTTATTCAGTCCCTCCTTCCTTTCCTTCCCAACCCAAAATCTCAGGGATCAGTTGCTGTTCTTCCTTTCCTGAATCAAATCTGAAAGAGTGACACTCACTGCTGCTAACTGACCCCAAATCCTGGCTCCCTCATAACCTCTGTCTCTTCCAGAAAAATCTTATTTACTACTTTGGCCCTAGAAATCATAAATGACTATGATAGAATGTAACTTTTAACAGAGGTGTAGAAGGCATGGGTTAATATCCAGTTTTGAGAATACAATTTTCATTTGTGTTTTATTGATGTTTATAGTTCTTTTAAGATTTATTGATTTATTTGGAAGTCAGAGTTACAGAGAAGGAGAGGCAGAGACAGAGAGAGAGAGAGAGAGAGGTGTTTTCCATCTGCTGGTTCACTCCCCAATTGGCAGCAGCACCACAGTACTGACCCATTATAGTTCTTTTCAAATCATTTTACACTTTCTTTTTATTCATCTAGTACAGAGACAGAAGAATGGACACAGAGCTAACATAGCTGAGTATTCAAGGAGACAGGTTAAGGGGTTAAATGCCTTATATCATATCATTTATACCTTAGATTAATTCTGGGGACAGTATTATCTGGAATTTACAAAGTAGAAACTGAATGGAAAGAGCTTAGAAAAATACGGTGTTTTTTTAATATCATTAAAAAGTCTAAGATAAAGGCTAATCAAGGGGCCAGCACTGTGGCATAGCAGGTAAAGCTACTGCCAGCATGGACATTCCATATGGGTGGAGGTTGAGTCCCGGCTACTCTTCATTTGACCCAACTCTCTGCTATGGCCAGGGAAAGTGGTGGAAGATGGCCCAAGTCCTTGGGCAGCTGCATCTGTGTGGGAGACCCAGAAGAAGCTCCTGGCTGCTGGCATTGGAGCAGTACAGCTCCAGCCATTGTGACCAATTGGTGAGTGAACCAAAAGATGGAAGATGTCTCTCTCTCTCTCTCGCCTTCTACTCTGTGTAACTCTGACTTTCAAATAAATAAATAAATCATTTTTAGAGAGCCAATCAACATATAACACTAGCTTAAAAATCTTTCTTTTCTCTTGGGTCTCAGTTTTTAAAATCAAATGGAAAAATGTGAGAGAGATGAAGTTTACCTACAAAGGTAATTTACTATAGTTATTTACTGTAATAATTTACTGTAATGATGTACTGTAATTTACTGTAATAATTTACTGTAAAGAACCACATAGGATTATAACTTGTCTAGAAAACAAAGGAGATTCAAAGTTGCTATTTTTCATGGTTATTTGTTCTTATTTTTAATATCAAGATAGTATATAAATATTATGCACTCCTAGGTATTTGTGTGTTGTTTGATATGTTTTATTTTTTAATCAGAAATTCAAAGAGATAACTGGGTAACATGGAGTTCTGTGTTTCTGATTACTTCTCTCAATTAGAGATCATGGGATTAGAGTTGGTGCTAGATTAAGAATGCTTCAATCTTTATCCACTGGCTTCACACCAGAATTTACTACGTTAAACAATATTCTTTGGGTAGATTGCTCTTTCTTGTCAGACTGTAAACTTCATGGGGTCTAGAAACATATTTGCTTTGACACTAAAACTCAGCATCTTGACAGTCAGTCTTTTAGTTGAATAAATACATGATATACAAAATAAATATTTCTGCCCCTCAAGAACTGCCTAAGAGAGAAGAAAATAAAAATCAATTTGATGACTCTCAGTATTAGGTGAATATATAATTTGTCGTTCTGACATAAGCTTGGTCATAAAAAGGGCATATGAATAATAACACAGAGTTGAAGTGTATGAACACCTAGGGCCAGCGGGTTAAATGTTCACCCTAGCTATGTAAGGCATTCCATGTCAATAGGAGAGGAAGGAGGAAGAGGGGAGGGAGTGTAGGTGGGAAGATGGTTATGGTGGGAAGAATCACCATGCTCATTACTTAGCAGCAAAGAGAGAATCCGTGATCATTTGTTGCTTAAGAAAGGGTGATAGGCATTATTTAATTATAATGCAGGCATCAGTGTTCTTCTGTCTCTGAAATAGGAAGTCTATAACTCAGAATTCCTTGCTGTTTCATCAAAAACAATTCAAAACAAAAACCTAATTAAGCATAAGAGGAAGTTACGCATTAGAAGTCTATTCCAATCTCTAGGAGGTTCAGGGGTTGGAAAATTCATTCAAAATCTTGCTGAAAAATGTCCCATACATTTTCCATGATCACTATCCATCAGCATAAGCTATTTTAAAAAAAAGAAAGATTTATTTATTTGAAAGTCAGAGTTACAGAGAGAGAGAGAGAGAGAGAGAGAGAGAGAATCTTCCATCTGCTGGTTTACTCCCCAATTGGATGCAATGGCCAGAGCTGAGCTGATCCAAACCCAGGAGTTAGGAGCTTCTTCCAGGTCTCCCATGTGGGTTCAGGAGTCCAAGGATGTGGGCAATCTTCTAATGCTGTCTCAGGCCATAGTACAGCTGGATCGGAAATGGAGCAGCAGGACTTGAACCAGTGACCATATGGGATGCTGGCACTGCAGGCGGCAGACTTACCTGCTACACCACAGCACCAGCCCCCATAAGCCCTATCTTCTGCAGAACCAGCACCCCAGACACCAGCCACCACATGGCATCCCATGGCACACTCAACCCTGGCAATGTTCTGCAGCTCTTGCTCCTCTCCACTTTCACTGGAAGAATCTGCAACTCCTTTTTTTCATGCAAGTAATTCTGATTCAGATGATGCCCCTGACACAATTGGCTGGCAAGTTCCATGGCATGTGTCCACGGCCTAGCTAAATGCAAAGCTGGAACATTTTAAACTTTTCACTGCCATGGTGAGACACAGACTCCATCTAATGAAGTAGGGGATTTTTCAGGGAGTCTAGAGAATCAAATATGACAAAATGACAAATCTTAACCAAAGAGTCCCGTGGTACAGATGAAGAGAACCCAAAATGTATTTTTCTATCTTTTCTTTTCTGAGTTAAGTGCCTAAAAACAAAGCCAATGAGGGTTAAACAGACCCATTCTGAAAATTCCTTAACATCTTCATTTTCATCCAAATTAATATATTGCTTGAAGAAAATAAATTTTACATAAATGAAAATGCAGTACCACAGACAAGTGTACAGAACATAGGCCCTCAGTTAGCTTCAAACCATCTGGGTCCATTCATGTGTTCTTCCAGAACCCAAGCTGCAGTACAATAGAACCACAGCCTCTGACATTCCTCCTCCACCCTGATGGATCTTGGGTTTTCCTCCCACCTCCCCTCTCCTGTGAATACATCAGTAGCAGGACAAATGGAATCCAAAGATACGATGATGTTATTTAACATGGAATAAACATAGTGTTTTAGTCAGTACAATCCTCAATACTACAATAATAATTCCGAGTTCACTGATTATGAAAGTAAGTATAAGAAATCTATTCCTAAGTAATCATAACATCGAGAGCTGAATGTAGACTTTCAGAGGGAAAGAAAGAGAGAATTGTGTAGAGATGTGTATCTCTATAATACAGATTTACCGCTGTAATTTATAGACAGTACACCATGTTTGTATTTTTTTTTTTTCAGTCTGGAATAGTTTATTACATCCAGCTTGTCACTTTGGAAATTTTATGATTAGACACTAATATACAACAAATTTTGAATCCTTACAGACAATATAGAGCACCCTAGGCCCTCCCAAGGGCAGAAAACAGACCAAGAGCTCACAGATTGGCTGCAACTGCAAGAAGCAGATGAAGATATCGTCAGAAAGATACATATTCCTGCAGTGTGGCTGCTGAGCAGTTCTGCCCTTATGGATCTCATCTCTGTTTCAGATCATTAAAGAAAGTTACATGCTTTCTGACATTTCTAAAGATTTCACTAATGAGAATCTAAGATATCTTCACTACGTTAAGAGCCTCAGAACAGCCCAAAGACTTGGGCCATCTTCTACTGCTTTCCCAGGCCATAGCAGAGAGCTGGATCAGAAGAGGAGCAGCTGGGACTAGAACCGGAACCCATATGGGATGCTGGCATTTCAGGCCAGTGCTTTAACCTACTGTGCCACAGCACTGGCCACAACATAGTATTTCTAATAGAAGAGATGGTTAAGTCATTAACTCCTCTAAAATACAAGTTAAGTATTAGTTTTGAAACTCTGATTCAATCATGAGAAAAACAAAAGGTTAATTTTCTCTCTTTGCTTCTGGGTATGTAAATTTTCTTCTAAGAAATTAATCATGACTTTTACATCTCAGACCCTATTATGAGTAAGTAGAGAATATTGTGGGGTCATACACTCATTTTCTCAAAGGAACATTTCTCCAATTAAAGAAAACATTATGGGCATCCCATATGGGCACTGGTTTGAGTCCTTACTGCTCCACTTCTGATCCAGCTCCTTGCTATGGCCTGGGAAAGCAGTAGAAAATGTACCAAGTGCTTGGGCCCATGCACATGCATGGGAGGCCAGAGCTATGGCCCAGCAGATTTACAACCTGGCCTGAAGCACTGGCATCCCATAAGGGTGCTGGTTCAAGACCGGGCTGCTCCACTTGTGATCAAGCTTTCAGCTTATGGCCTGGGAAAGCAGTAGGAGATGGCCCAAGTCCTTGGGCCCCTGCCTAAGTGGGAGACGTGGAAGAAGCTCCTCGTTCCTGGCTTCAGATCAGTGCAGCTCCAGCCATTACAACCAGTTGGGGAGTAAACCATCAGATGGAAGACTTCCCTTTCTCCCTCTCTCTCTCTCTCTCTCTCTCTCTCTCTCTCTCTGTGTGTGTGTGTGTAACTCTTTCAAAGAAATAAGCAAATCTTTAAAAAAAAAGCCAGGAGTCAGGGAAATTTCATCCAGGTCCCAGCTTGGGTGCAGGACCCAAGGATTTGTACCATATTCTGCTGCTTTCCCAGGTATGTTAGCAGGGAGCTGGATCAGAAGTAGAACATGCAATTGGTGCCCATAGAGGATGCTAGTGCTGCAGCTGTTGGTATAACCCATTTTGCCACAGTGCTGGCCCCATAACAATTTATAATTCCTAGTAATTAACAGGGAAGAAAGAAGTATGGCAGGATACCTTTTTTTAGAAAAAAATATTTTATTTATTTGAAAAAGTTATATAGATAGGGAGAGAGAGAGAAAGAGAGAGAGAGAGAGAGAGAGAGAGAGAGAGAGAGAGAGAGAGAATCTTCTGTCTGCTGGTTCACTGCCCAAATGGCTACAATGGACAGAGCTGAGCTGATCTGAAGCCAGGAGCCAGGAGCTTCTTCTGGGTCTCCCACATGAGCAAAATGGTCCTTGGGCCATCCTCTACTGTTTTCCCAGGTGCATTAGCAAGAGGCTGGACTGGAGGTGGAGCAGCCGGAACTCTACCAGCACTCATATGGGATGCCTGTATTTCAGGCCAGGGCTTTAACCTGATGTGCCACAGTGCTGGCTCCAACAGGTGACCTTTTACTCTCAATAATCTCTTCTTGGTATTGGCAGCAGTTTGTAATTTTTTGTTTATTTGCCTTCTTCTTAATCTATATTTTTAAAAAATTACAAAAGGTTCCAGCACCCTGAGAACCTCCATCACAAGGGCATACAATCAGATGTTTGTCCAGAAAAGGGTGGTGTAGATGCAAGGTGGAAAATGCAAGGTGAGTTGATTCATCTTTCTCAGGCTGTGGTTTCCATGGGCAACTTTTACAACCAACTGCCTTATTCGTTCCTCTTCCACAGAGTGGAAAACATGTTAAGTCATCCTATTTAGCCAAAAGCCAGTGGCAGCACTTAAACATGTCATCAATCTAGGGCCAGCATTGCGGTACAAAGAGGTAAGTTGCCAACTGCAACAGCAGCATGCCTTATGGCACTGTTTGAGACTCACCTGCTTCACTTCTCATCCAGCTCTTTGCTTGGGAAAGCAGCAAAGATTGCCCAAGTGTTTGGGTTCCTGCACCCACATGGGGGACTGGGACAGAGTTCCAGGGTCCTGGCTTCAGCCTGGCTCAGCCCCAGCTTTTGTGGCCATCTGGAACTGAGCCAGCAGATGAAAGATAGAGATCTCTCTCTCTCTCTTCCTTTTACCTAAACATACATTACATACATAAATGAAGATGCATCAATGTAGCAACTTGTTGAGGAAAAGTCTTCTGATTATTGCAGGTATTGTCTCAATGCAGAAAAATATTCAGACACAAAAATTATAAACTGGTTTATATTTATATTTCTCAACCACATACTTTTCAGAAAAAATTGTCTGCCACTCAGTATCAGGTATCAGTCTGAAAGCATTCATTAAAAAATCAAGTAATTTTACTAAGCACAAAATCCTCTAGTATAGACTGCATATAAACCAGTGGCTTCCATGGGTATACACAGATTGATTTTTGTTAATTTACGGGGATCACTGCACTTCCCTGGCATGGAGCTGTCTGAAGAGTTTAAACAATGATGGGTGTGGCATTATTTCTGATATTTGCTTATTATCCAGAGTGCATTTATTCAATATCTATCATGAACTCCACACTCTATATATAAATCTATTTCAAATATGTAGATATTTAATGGTACTTACACATTTACAAACTGAGCTAATCCTCCTAACTTCTCTCTGGAATAGCTATGCCTTTGACATTGCCTTTTTTCACATATATGGAAATGCATAATATGCTTCTGTATGGTACTTCAGAATTTATAAAAGGCTTTTCAGGTAAGATTTACATAACATCATGTGAAAGTGGCCAAAGGACACAGTCTTCTCATTACAGAGGGGAGAGGTATGAAGTGACTCTGAACAGTTACTCAGATTCTATCAGTCAGGTTCAGAATCTTACTAGGTATCAGCTACACATCTAGATTTTTTTCCCTACTGTCTCTTTGTCAGAATTCCCAGCCTATGAGTGAACTTCAGTCTGAATGAATGCTAATGTTCAAGGTTCTAAGTGAAAATAATTACTGAGGTTTGTATTGGTGAGGAAAGCATGTGTCTAAATGTTACTTGTATTTAATAATAAGTATTGAATCACATGACACTGAATATAAGATTATGCAAATTTTTAAGATAAAGAGCATATATTTAAAACCACATTCTTACATTTTGCAAACGTGTTGAAACACCTTACTGGAGCATGTGTTTGGCATAGTGGTAAAGCCTTCCACATCCCAGTCAGAATTCTCAGGGCTCAAGCCCTAGCCCTGCTTCTGCTTCTGGCTTCCTGCTAACAGAACCCTGGGAGGCAGCAGCTGATGGCTCAAGTACTTGAGTCCCTGGTACCTGTGTGGGGGACTCACACTGAGTTCCTGGCTTCAGCCTGACCCAGCTCTGGTTGGTGCAGACATTTGAGGAATGAGCAGTAAATGGAAGGGCTCTCTCTGCCTTGCAAATAAACAAAAATAAATATACAGACATTTACTTAAGGTGTCTTGCTCACATCTAAATGATTTCCCTTTTCACAGTAAAATGCCTAACTGTCCTCTTTAGTAACAATGCGTGTTTTGCTCTCCATGTCCACTCCTGAGCTCCAAGTACTGGCAGCTCACCCTAGCATGCTGACTGCTTCCAATGTTCAAGTACTCATCACCCATTCTCTTTGGTGGGTCTACCGAAAAGAAAGGAGAGTATCTACAGTAATTAATATCTTACTGTTGCTCTTGCTGTCCACCTGCAGGCCTCAAGGATGACCACCTGAATACACATTGTGAAGTTCTGGACGTAGTTTCCAAACTTCAGTCACTTTGCAGTGGAGGGACTCTGTCCTCGTCAATCACCTGAAAGCCTGCAGGAGTAGGGAGAAGCTGTGTTTGAAGAATTCACAAATACAGTGCATTGAAGCCAACCACTACCACCCCCACCACACCCCTAATTCAGGGTTCTGGCAAATCCCAAATCAGGAGTTTGGGACCAGGAGTAGTTCAGGAGGTGACCTCGACTCCTTACTCTGAACAGCTCCAAAGTGCCTGGTGCACCCAGCGGGAGCTCAGCACCTCGACCTCCCACCCTCCTGCCCTTGCTTCCAGGATGCCCAGCTCCCAGAGCCTCCAGGAGGCCTGCAGCAGACCTGCAGGTCCAGGTGACTGGGATGTGCATCTAGAACTAACCCAAAATACAGGCCCAGCTCAAGTGTCACCTCCCCACAAAGTCACTGTCTCTTACTCCCTCCAGGAAGGCTGCAGGCCAGCACCCGGCACCGGGAGTCATGGCATTTGGGGTTGACCCACTCTCCCTCGAAGGAAGATGCCCCCGTGGGAACCCTGCTCCACCTGCGGGCAGGGCTGAGGAAGGAAGGGCCGAGCCAGCCTCCACCCTAGGACTGCAGCCTGGGAAAGTCCAGGGCCCCGGTGCCCTTGCCAGGCATAGGGTCTCTCTAAGTGTACTCTGAGCCAGGGCCTCAGCCATCAGCAGCTCTCTTGCTTCCAGAATCTGCTGCAGGGCAGTTCAGGCTCAGTCCAGCAGGGGGCCTCAAGACAATCTTTGCTGCCCTGAGGCAGGACCAGTGCTGCAAGACCCGCCCCATGCCAGGCTGGCTACAAAGTCGGTGGTCATTGGTGGGCAGCTGGTAGTTGCAGTGTGTGCGCGTGACATGGGTGGTGTTAGGTTCTTGGCCATCCCATTTCGTGCCTTGGGGCTAAAATGCCATCGGTGGCCCCTGAGTCAGGAGGGTCAGGAGAAGAAGAGACAGACCTGGTGAGTGCGACTGCTCACCTCTCCCGCCAGCCCTGCTGGCTGAGGCTTGCAGCACGTGCTGCACTTGGGGAAGTAATGAAGGGCAAGTCTCAGCAGGACAACCTAGTGCACAGTGCTGATTTACTCACTGACACAGCATCTGTGTGGTCTGCATGAGCAGACAGGGGGAAGGGTTTGGTAGAAGGGTGCTGGAGGTGCACTGGGCCCTCGTGCAGCTGCCTGCTGTAGGCATCCAGGGCAGCATAGTCCTACGGGGTCCCTAGGGATCCTGGCCATGCTGTGCCTTCCATCATCCACCCTCCTGCACTGCTGTTGGTGGCAGTGCTTCTGTGGTTGATATCTCATTGGAGTCCATGGTCATTTTCTCATGGTGGGCTGATCTCACACCGTGACAATCATGGAACAAATCACTGTTCTGCGGCATCTGCCTCCCAGGAGCATTGCAGGTGGACAGGGGGAAATGGGTGACTGGTGGCACCTCCTGTGCATGGTCTCTGTCCCATCCTGGACCGAAAGTGGAAAGGGAAGGAGAGGAGCTGGCTCAAAGCAGTCCTGCTGTGGGTTCCATCAGGTGCAAAATGTCTCCCGATTGCAGTTAACCTTGCAGGGAAACTGTCTCCTTTTGTGGGCCAGAGACAGCATCTGCTTTATTAGCTTTGCAGTGTATTGATAATTGAAATTTGGGTATCCCTATCTGTAGTCCTCACAGCGTAGTTACATTCTGAGGAACTGATGAAACTGCTCAGTACTTCGGGGCTGAGTGTAATATTAGGTGGGCAAGCCTGTTGTTGGCTTTTGGTTTATAGCTATTGGGCAACTTTATTTGGTAAAAATGCATTCAGGCTCAGTAGTGTATTCAAGGATGACCACTTAGTGAATTGTCTTTTTTTTTTTTTTTGTAAGAATAAGAGTATTGAAGACTGGGTTGATCTACCTATGGCAAAACTCCACCATTCCTGGGAAGGCCACAATTGGCAAGAAAAGCAGGTAGCAAGCTTTCATCAAGTAAGTTGAGATTCCTGTGTTTGCAATCTGAAGAGCTCACTGCTGAGCTGGGAGGGGGACTGCTCTGAGCACAACTCATTAGAGAACTGCTCTTGCAGACCTTCCCTGAAGGAGGCACTGTTGTGGTCAGAAGCATTCCAGGAGCTGCTGGCCAGCAATTGTGAATTAGGCTTGAATTGAATCCATTGCAAATATCACAAGAGTGCAGAAAGGCTGTGTCCTCAAATGAGCAGCTCACCAAGGAGAATTCGACTTAACCTAGAAGGTCTGTTTATCTCCGCTTATTTCGCAGCATATTCATACCAGGTGGGGAAGATAAATCAGCCTTCAGCTCTGCAATGGCAGTGCTCTTGGTTGAGGCTGAGGATGCTTTTCATTGCATGCAGTGTTTGCAAGAGACTTAGTTCCCTGAGGATTTATGCCTCTCCTGTAAATACATTTTTGGCACTAAAACAAACTGAAGTATTTCTATTTTAGTAGTATGGAACCAATGAAGTATTTTGCCTACAGGCATCTTTGTCTTTAAAGAGCTAAATCCGCAGGATTACAGGATTGAGTAAAAACAAGAGAATAGCTAATCCTAGTACTAGAAAAGCACAAGGGATTATTTGATCATTAGCTTCCTCATATTCCTCATGTTTCTTTTTATTTTTCTGCCTGCTCTTCCCTACCTACAGATGTTCTGGCTGTATTGGAGGCTTTTCTAAAAACTGAATTCTGTGAAGCAAATATAGGCTACTGGCTAGCTTGTGAAAACTTCCAAAAAAATCCACCCACCCCAGAAGCTATCCTTATATGCAAGAAAAATATATACATTCTGCTTAGAAAAAGGCCCAAAAGAGGTTAGACACAATTCCTCATTTCAGCATAAAGTGTACACTTTTGACATCAAGAAGCAACAAAAGAAGTAAAGACATAAGACTAAAGCAAGGGCCAGGGAATCTGAAAAGCTTCCTCTCCTGGTGTCCTGTCTTTCAAATAAGTCTCCCCAGACCTGGCAGGTGGAGTTCATCACACATTACAGCTTCTGATTTTCACTTTCAAAGAGCAGAGCCCCCTTCTCTAACAAAGGATAATGAGTGATCTTTGTCTCAGATGAACATGCTTTCAAACCAAAACTCTTATTATCCAAAATATAAGAGAAGCTATGACTCCCAGCTTTACAACTGCCTGGAAAAGGGTGTATTGCTTGATGGAGAATAACTTTCTGAAGTTGTATTTTTTTGCAAGGCAGAGTTACAGAGAGAAAAAGAGAGGGAAAGACAGCGGTCCATCTGCTGGCTCACTCCCTAAATGGCCACAATGGCCAGGGCTGGGCCAGGCTGAAGCCAGCAGTTTCCTCCAGGTCTCCCATGTGGGGGCAGAGGACCAAGTGCTTGGGCCATTCTCTGCTGCTTTACCCAGCAAGGAGTTGTGGAAGAAGAAGAGCAGCTGGGAGTCAAACCAGCATTCATGTGGGTTGTTAGTGCTGCAGGCAGCAGTGTAACTTGCTATGCCACAACACCAGCCCCCAGAAAGAACTCTTATCCCTGGTCTTTCTTTTGAGTCAGAATGCTCCCAGACTTGTGTTGAAAACCACAGATCACCACAGAACCCCATGAGAAGAAAAAGGAGCTCCAGAGTAGAGGACATGTTCTGTTTCCTAAGGCAGAAGTTTTTGACTGCCAGAGACGAACATTCAGTTCAGCCTGGGTGTTTGGGAAATATACCTCGCAACTGGGGATTCCAGTTCAGGTAGTAAATCAGGAAGCTGGTGACTGTCCAGGAGATGCCTGTATCAGAACAGCTTCCACCACCGTGAAGACACAGGCAGGAAATACGTGGTCTGAGTGGGGTGGGTCTCACTGGAAAAGCAGGACTCTGAGATGGAAGATAATGCAATGGAATGCTGTTGTTCCAGACTCACTTAAAATCAATAGGTCTGGGATTCTGTAGCCTTAGCTACCTAGCTATACATCTTTCCTTAAAACCATCCATGTTGCCGCATGGTTTTAGTTCTAGTTTTTAAGTCCAAACTAATGTAACATGTTTATTATGTAGAATCATCCATTCTATTGTTGTGTATTGCTGAAGCTGAAGTGATGTTTGAATTGTTAAGTGGTATATAAAATAGTGAGTACTCATGTGTAGAAAACCACAGTGGCTGTTCCAAGTGCCAAACACTCTTGAAGGCAGTTAAGCTTTGAAGTGGTCTTTGAATATTTGAATACATTTGTTTTGATAACTAATGTCATTGAATACTCAGAGTCCAGGTGTGAGTTGATTTGATTTTGGTAACTGGAAATATGACCAACATAAGATCTTTGTAGTAGAGAAGAAGCATGCATTACTGAATCTGTGCAGGGAGAACTGACAGCCCCCAGAGCTGAGATGAGGGTGGCAAGGAAGATGCTCTTTTCTAAACCTAAGTCACAGCACAACTTTAGAATGACCCAGGGTTAAAATTACTAACAGAATCTTTAATTAAACATAAAGGTCTTTGATGAGAATAGAACATTGACCTAAATCCCTTCTTGAGGATTAAGAACCAGCTAAATAGGAGGCTGCGGTGGTGACCTCGAAGGGGTTGGAGCCTGGGGTCAGGGGTCGTGGGTCCCAATGGCTGGTCCAGAATCATCATGGGCTCCCTGGGTCGTGGGCCGGCACCATGGCTCGGGGCTCCAGAGGTCGGGGGAAGCCTGCTGGGCCCCTTCTTGCTTCCTTATTTGGGCAGAAGTCAGGCATCATAAAGTGACCTAAAGTGACCAGTTTGGTGCCGAAATCCCTGAGGCACCACTGGAGCCTGGGCCGGGCCTGCAGGCAGGGCAGAAGCAGAGGGGAGACACCGGGACCTGGGGGCCAAGGCTGCAGGTGTTCCTGTTGGCCCCCAGGCACCCGCGGGGCCTCAGCCTCTCTCACAACAGAAACGCACATTCACCTCAGACCATTTTTACCCCTAATTCCACTTTAAAGAAAGGTTTATCGAGGACGGCACCGTGGCATGGGGGTGCAACCACAGCCTGCATGGCCCGCATCATGGGCACCAGTTCCATTCCATGATGCCCTACTTCCTCTCCCACTCCAGCCAACGAGTGCAGTGGTGATGGACAGGTGGTTGGACCCCACACCACATGGGAGATGGGAGGGGGCTCATGGGCCTTCAGCCTCACCCAAACATTGGGGAATCAAACCAGCAGATCGAAGACCCCTGTCTCTATGCCTTTCAAATAAATCTCTTAAAATAAATAAAAAAGAAATGCAAATAAAAAGAACCAGCTAAATAGACATGAACTGTATGGAGACAAACACCAATATTACATTACTCAACTCTCCACTGCTCCAATGAACAAAGAAGACAAATAAGAGGGATATAGGCCTCCCCTTTTTTGTTATGCTTCCCTTGGTTCCAACTAGCATGGGCTTGCAGAAAATGCACAAGGAATCCATTCTCTTCTGTGGTCAATACATGATCTCAGAATTTCCCTTATTCATTTGCCTAACAGATTTTGATTATGTTACTCTAGGTAAAGGGAAGGCAACAAAACTGCCCTTTTCCCCCATTTTAAAAATCTATTATTTATTTGAAAGGCAGAGTTATAGAGAAGGGGTAGAGACAGATCTTGCATCTGCTGGTTCACTTCCCAAATTGGCCTCAGCTGAGCCAATCTAAAGCCAGGTGCTTCTGCCAGGCCTCCCACATGAATGCAGTGGTTCAAGCACTTGGGCCACCTTCTGATGCTTTCCCAGGCACATTAGCAGGGAGCTAGATTGGAAGTGGAGCAGCTGGGAGTTGAATCAGCACCCATATGGGATGCTGGCACAGCAGGCCATGGCTTTACCCACCATGTTGGTACTGTGTGTGTGTGTGTGTTTCTGTGTATGTATGCATGTATTTTTATTTCAAAGACTCATTTATTTATTTGAAAGGCAAGGTTAGAGAGTGAGAGACATAAGAAGAGAGATCTTTCAACCTCTGGTTCACTCCCCAAATGTCCACAACAGCAGAGGCTCGGCCAAGCCAAAGCCTGGAGGCTGAACAGCAGATAATCTTTAGTTATTAATTTAAAATGAATAGGCTGTAGCTGGTGCTGTGGCATATAAGGTAAAGCCACCACCTGCAGTGCTGGCATCCCCTATGGGCACTGGTTCATATCCCAGCTGCTCTGCTTCTAATCTAGCTCCCTGCTAATGTGCCTGGGAAAGCAGCAGGAGGTAGCCCAAATACTTGGGCCCCTGAATCCATGTGGGAGACCTGGAAGAAGCACCGGGCTTTGGATTAGCCCAGCTCCAGCTGCTTGCAGCCACTTGGGGAGCAAAACAGCAGACAGATCATCTCTATTTATGTGTCTCTCTCTATAATGCTGTCTTTCAAATAAATAAATAAATAAATCTTTAAAAAAGGTTTATTAATGTATGCTATAATCCAATCCAGGAACAGTAAGAGAAGCATTAAATATTGCTACCTATATTTTTATTTATTTTTAGTTTTTAATTTTTTTAAACTTTTATTTAGTGAATATAATTTTCCAAAGTACAGTGTATGGATTACAAAGGCTTCCCCCCATAACTCCCCTCCCACCAGCACCCTGCCCATCTCCCACTGCCTCTCCCATTCCATTCACATCAAGATTCATTTTCAATTATCTTGATACATAGAAGATCGATTTAGTTTATATTAAGTTTTCATCAGTTTGCAGCACACAGAACATAAAGTGTAAAATACTGTTTGAGTACTAGTTATAGCATTAATTCACATTGGACAACACATTAAGGACAGAGATCCCACAAAAGGAGTAAGCACACAGTGATTCCTGTTGTTGACTGAACAATCTGACACTCTTGTTTATGGCATCAGAAATCTCCCTGGGCTCTAGTCATGAGTTGCCAAGGCTATGGAAGCCTCTTGAGTTCACTGAGTTCGATCTTACTTAGACAAGGTCATAGTCAAAGGGGAAGTTCTCTCCTCCCTTCAGAGAAAGGCACCTCCTTCTTTGATGGCCCATTCTTTTTACTGGGGTCTCACTCACAGAGATCTTTTATTTAGGTCCTTTTTTCTTTTTTGCCAGAGTGGCTTTCCATACCTAAAATACTCTCATGGGCTCTTCAGCTAGATCTGAGTGCCTTAAGGGCTGATTCTGAGGCCAGAGTGCTGTTTAGGACATCTGCCATTCTACAAGACTGCTGTGTATCACACTTCCCATGCTACCTATATTTTATATAGTCTAAGTATTGTATAAACTAAAATATACAACACTAGGAGTATGCTATCAGTAATTACACTACCAATCTCAGTGATTATAAATAAGAATTTTAGCAACTATACTGATTCTGAACAGTGATTCAATGATTCTGTTTTTAAATTTAAAAATGCCCCTGAACTTGAATGTTTCTGTGTAGCTCCTCATAGAACTACAAGCCTTAGAAGTTCTATGCTGTTTAGCATTTCATCTTCAGTGCCAACTTGATTATTGCACTGCCAGTTTATAAAACACTTCACAGTCATGTGAACCTTACCATAAGATAGGACTGTGTAGAATAAATCCTTTAACTATAAAGACAATCTTATCTCACAAGGGAGGAAGATCCAGAGGGGTCAAATGACTTGCTATGGTCACTTAGCTCTGTGAGCACAGAAACAAGGAAAGCTCTCAGCTTCCTGCCACCTCCCCTTACACCACCTGCCTCAACTAGATGAGCCTGTAATTTTAAGGACACTCAGGCCCCATGAGTTTAAATGAATTTTTCAAGGTTACATGACAAGTACCAAAACCAGAAGCAAAAATTATTGCTTCCATCTTTCTCTTCCTTGTCCACAATGGATGTCCGATGTACAGTTATACATTATTCTAATATCACAACCAAGAAGCATTATTTTTCCCCAAATTTAACAATGAAACTCTTTTTTTCCATTGAGGAAGTTATTTTAATGGATGATACAAACATACTTGATTTGTTTTTTAATTTGAGATGCAAAGAAATGAACAAGTAGATAGAGAAGTGGTATTCACCCTCTAGTTCACTGCTGAAATGTCCCCAGTGGCCAGGGCTGTCCAAGGAGTAGAGAACCCAATCATCTGAGCCATTACTTGCTAGCTCCTAGGGTCTATATTATCAGGAATTTGGAGGCAAGTACTGGAACTAGGAATCAAACCAAGAAACTCCAAAGTGGGACATAGGAATTTGAACCACAAGGATACACCCTGGCTTCCAGACTTGTTTTTTCACAAGTCCTCTGAAAAGGAAAGTTAATTACAACCTGAAATCCAAGACTCTGGAGTCCTCCGGTGTGTGTGTCTATGCAAGTTGATGCATTAGATTTACTTATGTTGCCCAAGAGTCTGCAGTTTAGAGAGAACATAAGAGTGAAACATGTGTCAGTGGATGTCAGCATTGGAGAGGTGGCTGTGCTCTAGTCAGAGGCTGAGGAGGACAAGTCCACAGGGAGCAGCAGCTTGATTTAGTCACAAGGAAACCGGCTGTTTCTGGATTCATCCACCCCTCCCAGCTGACTGGCTGTGGAATTCTGATTGAATTCACCTGAAAATCCCACTCCCACTTGATTTGGAGGGAATTAATATCTGTCCCCTCAGTAAAAGGGTTCCATTTCTTTTTCCAAACCACAAAAACTCATGTTGGTTGCATTGCCTGTAAATTTCTAAGCATGAAACACCAATTTGGTTTTTTTTTTTTTTATTTCTTACTACATTATTTCATAATGGATCCTCTGTCTAACTTCTTGTTTGTACTGCGTCAGAATACAAAATTTGGGATGGAAGAAGGCAAAAGAAACTCAGACCAAGAAAATATTTAGAAAATTGCTGCTCAAAACCACAAAGCGGCTGAGGCACCCAAAACAATGACAGCAAGCCAGAATTGGAGCAAGCCAACATCTGTGCCCTGATTGAAAGAGACCATTCCTCCGGGGCCATGAACTCCATATTCCAGTCTCAAAACTAAAGCTCACATCAGAAAATTTATTACAAATCATGATAAATAAGACAAATGTGAAAAAAGCCAAAGAAATGCAAAAGTCCTTTGTGATATTAGGCTTGATTTAGTCCCATGTAAACTGGCTGTTTCTGGATTCATCCACCCCTCCCAGCTGAATGGCTGTGGAATTCTGATTGAATTCACCTGAAAATCGCACTCACACCTGATTTGGTGGGAATTAATATCTGGTGCTGGTTCTGCGGGCTGGGGCTTTAACCCACTGTGCGATAGCACTGGCCCCTGTAAGTGGTTTTCTTAATTATTCCCAGCTTTCTGTCTGTTTTGTTTTTAGATTTATAAGAATTTATTAATGAAAATGGATGTAGGAAGGTAAATTTTATTCTCAGGGAATATATAGAAACAAGATGTATGATGAATTTGTCATGACTATCAATCATTGCATTTATCCAAGGAAAGGCAATGTCATCTCTCATTTTCTGTTGCCATAGCAAAATATATATTTGTTATATGATTTCAATTGAAGTCAAGGACAATATTCTAAATTTTGGGGTCATAATGTCCAACACATTCTTTAGTGTTATACAGATGATGTAGTGGGCAGTGTTTTAGTTCCACCCTGGAAATAAACACTTAGCATTCTGCAAGAGAATTACTTACCTAGGGCTAAACCACAAATCAGTGACATTTATTATTTTTTTTGACAGGCAGAGTGGACAGTGAGAGAGAGAGAGACAGAGAGAAAGGTCTTCCTTTGCCGTTGGTTCACCCTCCAATGGCCACCATGGCCGGTGCACTGCAGCTGGCAGACTGTGCTGATCGGATGGCAGGAACCAGGTACTTCTCCTGGTCTCCCATGGGGTGCAGGGCCCAAGGACTTGGGCCATCCTCCACTGCACTCCCTGGTCACAGCAGAGAGCTGGCCTGGAAGAGGGGCAACTGGGACAGAATCTGGCACCCTGACTGGGACTAGAACCAAGTGTGCCAGCGCCACAGGCGGAGGATTAGCCTAGTGAGCCGCGGGGCCAGCCGCATTTATTTTTTTAATTGTTAGAGTAATGCAGTCCTTAATAGTTTGAGGAGATGAACTTGATTCCCAGCTAGAGTAAGAACACTGTGGGGAAAATAATCTACTGCATGTTCTTTCACGTTTTAAGATTGTATTTAACAATTTATTTATTTGAAAGAGTTACACAGAGAGAGGAGAGGCAGAGAGAAAGAGAGAGAGGAGAGATCTTTCATTCAACATTTCACTCTCCAATTGGCTGCACTGGCCGGGCTGCACCCATCTAAAGCCAGGAGCCAGGAGGTTTTTCTGGGTCTCCCACACAGCTACAAAGGCCCAAATCCATGGGCCTTCTTCTACTGCTTTCCCAGGTCATAGCAGAGAGCTGGATCAAAAGTAGAGCAGCTGGGTCTTGAAACGGTGCCCATATGGGATGCTGGTGCTTTAGGCCAGGGCATTAGCCTGCTGTGCCACAGTGCCAGCCCCAAGGTTTATTTATTAACTTATTTGAAAGGCAGAGTAATAGAGATAGGGAGAGATGGGTAGTGAGAAAGAGATATCTTCCATCTGCTGGTTCATTCAACAAATGGCCACAATGGTTGGCCAGGCCAAAGCCAGGAGTCTGGAACTCTATCTGGGTCTCCCATATTTGTGGAATTGGCCCAAATACTCAGGCCATCTTTCACTGCTCTTTCAGCCACTTTAGCAGGGAACTCAATTGGAAGTGGAGCACTAAGGACTCAAATTGTCTGTCCACATGGGATGCCTGAATTGCAGGTGGAGACTTACCTGCTGTACCACAATGCTGGTGCCTACTGCAGGTTCTCAAACAAAGCTCTCTGTATTTCCCTCAGTCACAAATGCAGATTACAGTACAGAATTTCTCAGGTTCTGTTCTTGGGTAAATAACTCCATAGCTTTTACTTTAATTTGTTATCATGTTATTTCAGTTCTTTAAATGTTTATGAGTAGAATAATTATAGAAAAAGCAAAAGCTACTTTCTATTCTTTCTTGAATCTCCTCCCTTACTTAAAATATTTATGAGCCTGATAGAGAAAGAAATTGATGCAGTGAGAGAAATCTAGAGAGCTCCCATGCACTTCTTCACTGCCTAAATAAAAATATCAAGCAGAGGTGGGGCACAACTGAAGCCAAGAGTCAGGAATGGAATCTAGGCCTCCCTCTTGGTTGGCATCACCATTGCTTCCCCTGGTCTGCATTAGCTGGGAGCTGGAAACTGGAGCTGGCACTGAAATCCAACTTTGGAAATTTGATGCAGAGAGAGAGAGTATCTGAGCTGGCATCATAAACACTAAGTTAAATGCCTACTGTCTCTTTTAAAAAATTTTTTTTCTGCCATAATTGCAAATCCCTGCATAACTTCCCAGATGGTTTCTTGTCTTTTTCCCTGAATACTTCTACATTCTTCTGAACACTGCTCATTCCAGAGTGACTCTTGTCCCCCTTTCAGCCTACTGTGCAATTGCCCTTGATATAGTCTGGCCTTTGTGAACAGAAATTCCTGTTTCCCTCCAGCTTGGGCAATTTTCACAGCCTTTATACCATAGGTTTGATCCCCTGTTGAATGCTTCTGTGTGGCTGCCCAAATGCTCACAAATCTGAAATGAAATGGCATTCTTGCTTCTTCATCCATACCCATGTAGAAGATATACAACTGCCATTGTTTGTTAGGTGACAGAGTTGACATGTTGACCAGGAGTGTTCTGTCACAGGTGATGATAGCATTTGAAGACCTGGCTGTGTACTTTACCTGGTAGGAATGGCAGAACATGAACCAAGCTCAGAAAATCCTGTACAGGGATGTGATGCTGGAGACCTACAGCAGCCTGTTCTCCCTGGGTGAGTGACACTCATCACATGCCCAATGGTAACATTTTCTTGCTATTTGACAACTAAGTGAGCACTATTCATAAAGTTGAATGAGGGACAGGTATAGAATTTGAGTCCATGAAGAATCTGAATATCTACCACCTGGGAAGGATTTCACATTGGAACATTTGTTGCATAGCTCCTGGACCAAGCTGTACTCCTTTCATTAACCCAAGATAGTGATTTCACAAAGTCTATATTGTTTCCATTAGTAGGGCACTGCAGGACCAAACCTGACTTGATCTTCAAGTTGGAGCAAGGAGCAGAGCCCTGGATGGGGAAATAATGCCTACCAGGTCAGTGTGTACATAACGGGCAGGGAGGCCAAAGTAGAAGCAGTGCAACAGATATTGACTGGTGTTCTTTCCATGAGTTTTTCCCAAGTCTTACTCCTGAAGACAGCTGGTCCTGTGATTCAGACACAGACATTCTACAGTATCTATGGAGATCAGTATCTCTGGTAAAGGCAAAGGAAATGAAGTTTTCTGTGAAAATCAACAACTGATCAAAAACCTCCAGAAACTCAAATTATCACAGAGGAGTGTTTATAGAAAGAAACAAGAGGAGGTAACCAGGGCTGACGTCTTCACAATGAGTTAGGAATCAATTTTCAATAATTGAGCAGACTCTGGGTTGCAGAAACAAATTATTTCAACTGGTGGGAATGTATAGCCAAGGTGGTATATTGGGACTTTCTGTAACTGTTGTAGTTCTAAGAAGATTAGGATGTCAGGTTTCCTTAGAAATATGGGGAAACTATAAGAGTGCAGATAAAACAGAGATTTTCATTAGAAAAATCCCACAAATGCTGTTTGCCTGGGAAGACAGAACACAAGACAACCACATATTCAAATCTTGTCCCATGAATGTGATCCTGCTTAGAGTATAGACACATTTCACTCTTTACCTTCAAGGAAATGATCTAGTAAAACTTCCCCATATTTATGGTTGAAATATCACAGAAGTACAAAACCCACAATTTTTCTAAAAATGAATTGAAAAAGGGGCTGGCGCCATGGCTCACTTGGTTAATCCTTCCCCTGCAGCGCCAGCATCCCATATGGGCCCCGGGTTCTAGTCCTGGTTGCTCCTCTTCCAGTCTAGCTCTCTGCTGTGGCCCAGGAGGGCAGTGGAGGATGGCCCAAATGCTTGGGCCCCTGCACCTACAATGGAGATAAGGAGGAAGCACCTGGCTCCTGGATTTGGATTGGCATAGTTCCAAGCATATTTGCCATTTGAGGGGTGAGCCAATGGAAGGAAGATCTTTGTCTCTGTCTCTCACAGTCTAATTCTCACAAATAAATAAAGAAATAAAAATACATTAAAAATGAACTGAAAAAATGGACAGGGAAAAATTGGTTTCTAGATTACAGGTGAATATATTTATCAAATATTAGTCCATTCTGTGAAGTCTTATTCATTTTAGTGAAAGTAGAAAGTGAGAGAGAAACAGTGAGGAATAGATCTTCTATTAACTCTCTCCCCAAATACTATCAACAGTTATGACTAATCTGAAGCCAGAAGCCTGGAATTTCACCTACTCATCTCTATCACAGGGTCCCAAGCACATGAACCATTATCTGCTGCTTTCCAGTATCTATTATCTCAGAGCTGTATTGGAAGCAGAGTAGCCTCGGCTTAAACTGGCACTGTTTTGAGATACAGGCATCCCAAGCAGTGACTTAAGACATCTTACCACAAAAACCATTCAATCATACTTGGAAAAAATTCTGGTAGTAAACAGGATCATGGATGAACATTGGAAAATCTATGGATACAATTTAATATATTAATGTATAATGGAGAAAACCTGTATATTCATAAATATGTATCTTCTAATCATTTTTTGAAAATCTTATGATGGAATGAGGATATAAGCCTGAGCCATTCTCCCTCATTGCCCAAAGTAGATAAACTTTGGAATGCATTCCTTGCCCTTGAAACTCAATTGGGTCTCACAGCCTATTGCCTTCATACCCCACCCTGCATTATTTTCCAGGTTCCTAAGGGCCCCACCCAGTTCCTGGAATTCCCCTCCACTGCTGCCCCCTACCCTCATGCCCAGCCTTAGCCCTCCTCAAAAAGGTCTGGCCCCTGGGAATTGGGGCCTTCATGCTCCATCTTGTACAGACAGGCAGTTGGTCACCCACCTCTGTGGATTAATTTTCTCTGAATAAATTCTGTCTGGCTGTAAATTCATACACTTTCTCCTCTATTCTACAACTCTTTTCCTAACATTTTGGTGCCCTGTGTGAGGAGGCACAAATGCAGAACTTTTCCTAACATCTTATCCCTCTTAAATACAAGTAACTTCATTCCTTTTACACGAGTATGCTAGAAGAAACAATTATATTTGATGTAGTGACATCATTTTTTCCTCACTTCAGTTGCCATGAAACTGGATGAACTGATTAAGACCAACCAGAACAGTCTGGAGAAAAATCTGAATCAGGATGTTATGACAAATAATAAGACATTAACTCCCAAGGGAGTTGAATTCAGAAAAACACTTAATTGAAGTATAAGCCATATTCCAAAACTGAGTATCAAAAAGAGAAACTATTCAGGAATAAAACCTGAAGAATGCAGTATATGTCACAATATGTGTCCCCATTGTGGGCCTGATCAACTACAAGCTGGAGAGAAATTTTGTGCTACTAAGGTACCTGGGAACACTCTCCAGTTCTGTGAACCTCTTAATCAACAGCACAATATTCAGACCATGGAGCAGGCACTTGAACAAATTGGACAAGGGAAAGTCTTCAAAAGCAAGAATATATTCTGTGAATCTGAGAAGCTTTTTATGGTAGAAACCTGTAATAAGTCAATTGCCACTATTGGCAAGACAACTCAAATAGTACAAGATTTCCATAAGAATTCTAACCTCAGTATACATCAACAAAGTCCCAAAAGAGAGAACGTTTATAAGTATATTGGGCCTGTGGAACCTGTTATTTACCAATCACATGTTAGACTGAATCATAGACCAAATATAAGGAAGAAATCCTATGCATGTAAACCTTGTGGGAAGTCATTCAGTATTAAATTCTGCCATACCCTCCATCACAGCACTCATATAAGTGGAAAACCCTCATGTGTGTAATGATTGTGGAGAAACCACTCACCAGAAGTCAGATCTCATTAGACATCAGAGAATTCACACAGGGTTGAAATCTTATAAATGTAATGACTGTGGGAAGTTCTTTGGCCAGAAGAAACACCTCATAAATCATCAGAGAATTCACACAGGTGAGAAACCTTATGAATGTAATGACTGTGGAAAATCCTTTGGCCAGAAGGCAAACCTCCTAAATCATCAGAGAATTCACACAGGGGAGAAACCTTATGAGTGTAATCATTGTGGAAAAGCTTTTGGCCAGATATCAACACTCACAAATCATCAGAGAAGTCACACAGGGGAGAAACCTTATGAATGCAATGACTGTGGAAAAACCTTGGGCCAGAAGTCAAACCTCATAAATCATCAGAGAAGTCACACAGGGGATAAGTGTTTATGAGTGCAATGACTATGTAAAACTCTTTGGCCAGAAGCCACACCTCATAAATCATCAGATAATTCACACAGGGGCTATGCCTTATGAATGCAATGACTGTGGAAAAGCCTTTGGCCAGAAGCAAACCTCATAAATCATCAGAGAATTCACACAGAGGAGAAACCTTATGAATGCAATGACTGTGGAAAAACCTTAGGCCAGAATTCAAACCTCAGAAAGCATCAGAGAATTCACACAGAAGACAAGCATTATGAATGCAATGCCTGCGGAAAAAGCTTTGGCCAGAAATCACAACTCAAAATGCATCAGAGAAGTCACACAGGGGAGAAACCTTATGAATGCAATCATTGTGGAAAAGCCTTTGCTGAGAAGTCAAAACTCACAAAGCACCAGACAATTTGTACTGGGGGGAAACCTTATGAGTGCAATGACTGTGGAAAAACCTTTGCTGAGAAGTCAAACCTCAGAAAGTATCAGAGCCTTCACACCATGGAGAAAGCTTATAAATGAAATGACTGTGGAAAAGCCTTTGGTCCCATCCTTGCATACCAAGGATAAATCCCACTTGGTCTGGGTGGATGATCTTTCTGATGCATTGTTGGATTCAATTGGCCAGAATTCTGTTGCAGATCTTTGCATGTATGTTCATCAGGGAAATTGGTCTATAATTACTTTCTTTGTTGCACTTTTTTCAAGTTTAGGAATGAAGGTGATGTTGGCTTCATAGAAAGAATTTGGGAGAATCGCCTCTCTCTCAATTGTTTTGAATAACTTGAGAAGAATTGCAGTTAGTGCTTTAAATGTCTGTTAGAATTCAGCAGTGAAGCCATCCAGTCCTGGGGTTTTCTTGGCGGCGAGGGTCTTTATTACTGGTATCATTTCCATCTGGTTATGTGTGTGTTTAGGTTTTCTATATCTTTGTTGCTCAATTTAGGTAGGTTTTATGGATGGAAGGATGGTGGAAAGCCTCTTTGCTGTACTTCATAACTCATAAGATATCAGAGAATCCACACAGGGAATTTTCTACTTGACCTTTTTGTGCAAGTTATATCTCATGAAATATTAGAGAATTCACCAAGGGGAGAAATGCATGAATGTAATACACGTGAATAGCCTTTGTGGTGCAAATCAGACCTCATCAAACATAAAAGAATTCTCATGGGGAGCAATTTTATGAATGTAATGACTCAGAGCCTTTTACCATAATTCAGCCCTCATTGTACATCATCAAATTCATATAGGGAAAAACTCCTTTGAAAGTAAAATCCCTTTAATTAGAAGCCATACCTCATACGACAACAGGGAATTCACGTGGGAGAGAAACCTTATGGGTGTAATGAGTGTTGGAAAGCTCTGCCCAAATCTCTCCTTATATCAGAATGCACAACATATATATCTAATGAATGAAATAAATGTGAGAAAGTCATTTCACATAGGTAATGCCTCATAATCCATCATGGAATTTGAACAAGGGAGAGACCTTAACAATATAATGAATGTGGAAGAGCTTTTCTCCAAAATTCATGTAAGTATTGTGACAAAACCTTTTGCTGGAAATCACATCCTATCCAACAGAGACTCATGTAAAGGAGAAAGCTTATAAATATTATTAGTGTGAAAAGGTTGTTTGTCAGAAGTCAATGGTACATCAGAGAATTGACACAGGTGGTTTCTTAGGAGTATACTGATTGTATAAAAACATTTTCTTTGTTTCAGGCTTGTATAGATACAGAATTCACAAAAGGTGGTACTCTTTGCATGCTGTAAATACGATAAAACCTTTAGCCAGAAATTAGACATCAACAGACTTCAGAGAATTCATAAGGAACAAAAGTCTATGCAATGAATTTGGAAAATGTATTTCTGCTATAAATCAGTCTTCAATTCCCATGAATAGACTCACAAATGAGAAAACATGCATGCATAGAAAAGTTTTGTACCATAAATTATCTCTAGATGGTAAACTAATAACTCACACAAAAGAAAAATCATGAGTGTAATGGAATTGGGAATCGCTTTGCTATAAGGCAGATTTCCAGATAGCTTAGCAAGATTACAGAAAAGTCTCTGAAAATGTAACATGTCTGAAAGATTTGTTGGCATCACAAACTGGAGGATAGCTCAAGTGCATGTGTTTTTGTGACCTGGCATCCAAATTGATATCTCTTTTTCTTTGATGAATTCCTTGTTTATTTATTTAACAGATATAGAGACAAAGGATTCCTGTCCATTGATTTACTACTATATGCCCACAATTGCCATGGTAAGGTCTATGGTAAAAACAGTGCTGAGGGCTGTGAATCTGATTCATCACTGATAACACTGAAGACATTGGTTCCTGGTTCTTATGCTGCTATGCATGGAAATGTTTTTCTAATTTCATTTTCAAATAGTTCATTGTTAATATAAAGAAATGCTTCTAATTTTTAAAATTTCATTGAAATAATTTGTGATTAATGTGTCCTAGTCATGCATTATTACAGGGTGTAGTGCAATATTTGCACACATTTATGCAGTAAAAAGTGATCAAGCTAAGCAACTACAGTTTTATTAAGTTTTTAAAGAGTTATTTATTTGAAAGACAGAGTTACAGAGAGAAGTAGCAGCAGAGAGAGAGAGAGGTCTTCCTCTGCTGGTTCACTCCCCAGATGGCCGCAATGGCTGGAGCTCTGCCAATCTGATGCCAGGAACCAGGAGCTTCTTCCAGATCTCCCACTTGGGTGCAGGGACCCAAACTTGAGCCATCTTCTACTGCTTTCCCAGGCCATGGCAGAGAGTTGGATCAGAAGAGGAGCAGCCAGGACTAGAACTGGTACCCACATGGGATGCTGGTGCTTCAGGCCAGGGCGTTAGCCCACTGTGCCATAATGCTGGCCCCCAAGCAACTACAGTTTCTAATTCTTCTCCATGATTTGAGACTACCAGCTCCTCTCTTTCAGTTCTTTACACAGAACCTAATATGGTTGAATGTAGTCATCTCATTATATTATGGGACACCAGAAGTTCTTTCTGCCTCTTTGTATTTTGTTACCTATTATCCAATCCCCCTCTATCCCTAGCTGCTTCCTTTCTCAGCCTCTAGTAATCACAGTTCT
This sequence comes from Oryctolagus cuniculus, assembly GCF_051225735.1. Lineage (NCBI taxonomy): Eukaryota > Metazoa > Chordata > Mammalia > Lagomorpha > Leporidae > Oryctolagus > Oryctolagus cuniculus. Next base: position 85,037,896 of record NC_142879.1, read on the forward strand.
GTGTTCAGATCCATTATTTTCTCTCACTTCCACATGTGACAAGGACCAGGTAACATTTGTGTTCCTGCTTCTGGCTTATTTCAATTAATTTAATAATATTTTGTTCTTTTTTGTATCTAAATGAAGTTCCCCTGTCCATTTTTTTCATTGATGGATAGCTAGATTGGTTTCAAATCCTGGCTGCAGTGAACTATGTTATGGTAAAATTGCTGTATCTTTGATATGCTCTTCTCCTTTCCTTCTAATAAAATTTCCTTATTATATATAGCCAAGAGCAAGATAACTCTCACATGGTAGGTCAATTTTTATCTTATTTGAAATTTTTGTTATTTATTTGAAAGAGTTACAATAGAGGTAGAGACACAGAGAGGTCCTCCATTAGCTGGTTCACTCTACAGATAACTACAAAGGCCAGAGTTATGCCATTCTGAAACCTGGAGACAGGAGCTTCCTCTGGGTCTCCCACATGGGTGCATGGGCCCAAGGACTTGGGCCATCTACTGCTATCCCAGGAGATAGCAGAGAGCTGTATTGGAAGAAGAGCAGCTGGAACTAGAACTGGCACCCAAATGGGATGCTGGCCCTTCAGGCCAGGGCTTTAACTCATTGCACAACAGCGCCGGCCCCAATTTTTATCCTTTTTAAGGAATGACCATACTGTTCTGCATAACATCTGTACTAATTTGTGTTTTCACCCACCATATATGACGGTTTTCTTTTCCCATATGCTCTCTAGCATTTGTTATTTTTGATCATTTTGGCATCAAGATGATATAGTATTGTTCATGTTTTTGTGTATTTTGAAATCAGTTAATTTCTTTATTAAATCTTTATTTGAAAGGTGGATTTAGAGAGAGAGGGAAAGACAGAGATAGCTTTCATCTGCTGGCTCACACCCCAGAGAGTTTCAACAGTTGAGCCTGGGGCATGCTGAAGTCAGGAGCTTCATCCAAGTCTCCCACATCAGTGGCAAGGACCCAAGTCCTTCGTCCATCTTCTGCTGGTTTCCCAGGTGTTTAGCAGTGAGCTAAATTGGAAGTGGAGATTCCTAAGCTCAAAGTGGAACTCACATGATATGCTGGCCTCACAGATTGCAGCTTACCCCACTTAGCCACAATGCCAGCCCCTCTATCAATTTAATTCCTCAAAAATAGGTCAGTAATGTTGGCATCTATCTCATTTTGTTTTTTTCTCTGTTATTATTCAACTTATTGATGTCTTATTTTTCTTCACATTATTCCTCTCAGTTGCTCTACCTGAGGTGAGTAGGGCTGCTGTGTTGCTTAAATGCAGTGTATGCTTTAGATTACTCATTTAATGAGTGCATGTCATTCACATAGCACTTCACTGAAGTTCTACTATGTCCCAAATCCTCTTCTAGGCACAGAATTTAGACCACTTTTCTCTTAGGCCTAGATCTTGCCTTTAACATACTACTTGGAATTTAGTAGCTCATGAAATCTGCAGACTGCATAAATGAATGAATATCTAAGGGCTGTGCTTTTGTGGAGGAACTTCATAGGAGACTGAAGGAATAAAATAAATCAAAAGTATCCACAGTATATAGAATGTATACTATTTTACAAGTCACAGAGAAGAGGAAGAAGAAGGAAAGTAGTGAGACTAGAAAGTTTGTGGGAAGACTAACAGGCACTGGTCAAGAACTTAATAAGCCCATTAGGAAAGCAGTAAGGTTTCTTTGTCTCCCTGTAGACTCTGCTCTCCAGAGGTGAACAGGGTCCTCTAAACCCACTTGCTGCACACACAAACACCTGAGTGTTGTATTCTCCCACAGGTGTTGGAGACTGATATGGTGTTCTGATTTATATTTACATAATGGCTAGTGACATCGGGCATATTCACATGTTTTGACCATTTACATTTCTTCTGAGAAATGTCTATTCAGATCCTTGCCTGTTTCTTCACTGTATTTTTTGGAGTTTTTCCAATTCATGTAAATGTTCTGGAAATCTGTAAACATTCAGTGTTTTAATTTTTCCTGCCATCTGTTCATTGTATCTACACTCTGATGTTTACTTTGTTGTGAAGAAGTATCTTAGTTGGATATACTCAAATGTCTCTGTTTTTATTTTTGTGACTATTGCTATTGGAATCTTACCCAAAAGCTATTGTGTGTTGACAATATTTAGAGTTTCCCTATGTTTACTTGGGTTTGGGTCTTATGATTAGATGTTTAATTCACTGTGAGTTCAGTTTCAGATAGTGTAAGAGATGTTGGAATCTCTTTTCAGGCTTCTACATATGGATAATCAAGTTCCTCTGCACCACTTGTGAAATAGATTCTTCTTTCTCCAGTTCATTTTAGTTCCTTTGTTAAATATGAGTTGCTGGTAGAAATTTGGGTTTATTTCTATGCTACCTAGTCTTTTCCATTGAACTATGTGTCTGTTATTATGTCAGTGCTAACACTTCTTCTTCATAGGGGCATCAGTTCAAGACCTGGCTGCTCCACTTCCTATCCAGCTCTCTGCTACGGCCTGGGAAAGCACTATAAAATGGTCCAAGTCCTTGGACCCCTGCACCTGCATAGGAGACCAGGAAGAGGCTCCTGGCTCCTGCCTTCCAGTCAGCACAGTTCCAGCCATGGAGGCCAACTGTGGAGTGAACCAGTGAATGGAAGACCACTCTCTCTGCCTCTCCTTCTCTCTCTGTGTAATTCTGACTTTCAAATAATATAAATAAATCTTTAAAAAATTCTTTTGGCAAATAGATGAAGCTATTTGTTATACATTTCAAATAAATTGCAAACATACTAGAAAAATATATTGAATAAAATTTAAGCAACTCATAGCTATACACAGAAATTTCTCACCATAACAACATAGCAACCACTAAATTTCCAAACTTAATTTTCCACAACTTAGAATCTTTAACTCCAGAAGGAGTACAAAATTGACAGAATAGTGGCCTATGTATCAGGATACCTAATGCTAATACAGAATTATCCCTGCTACAACTTACCTATGTGACCTCGAACAATTCACTTTACTTCTCTGGGCCTTGGCATTTAGCATCCTCATGTGATAAAGGAGGCTTGGATAATATCAGTTGTACTCTAACTTGAGACTTCAACGATCTCTCAGTTACCAAACAGGCACCTTAGGGGAAAGTAAAACTTTAGATCATAGCTTACATTTTTAAATACAAATATATTTTAAACTGTTTCTACAACTAGTACAAAACAACACATTCAAATGTGTACCATGCCACTTTTCAATATTTGGGAATAATTAATGCATCATTTTAGAGCATTGTCTTGAGGCCAGTGCTGTGGTGTAGCCAGTAAAGCCACTGCATGCAGTGTGGGCATCCCATATGGAGACCAGTTCAAGTCCCGGCTTCTCCACTTTCCATCCAGCTCTCTGCTATAGCCTGGGAGAGCAGTAGGAAGTTGGCCCAAGTCCTTGGGCCCCTGAATCTGCATGGGAGATCCTGAAGAGGTCCTGGCTCCTGGCTTCAGATTGGCATATCTCTGACCTTTTAGGCCATCTGGGGAGTGAACCAGCAGATGGAGGACCTCTCTCTCTCTCTCTCTTCCTCTTGTTCACTATCTGTGTAACTCTGACTTCCAAATAAATAAATAAATAAATCTTTTTAAAAATCAAAAGAATATTGTCTGGCACACAGTGAACCACTAAGTACAAGATATTATTAGTAATATTAGATTGAAATGTTGAAATAAACTAGGCAATAAGCCTTAAGATGCAAATTAATACCAAGAAATATAATCTCAAATTTCTGTGTTCAACAAGGTAGTCTCTTTTTCACTACTAACTTTATACTGAATAAGATATTTTGATATTTTGTTAAGAGTAAATTTATTGGGGGCCAGCGCCATGGCTCACTTGGTTAATTCTCCACCTGTGGTGCTGGTATCCCATAAGGTCAAAGGGTTCTAGTCCTGGTTACACCTCTTTCAGTCCAGCTCTCTGCAATGGCCCGGGAAGGCAGTTGAGGATGGCCCAAATGCTTGGGCCCTGCACCCGGATGGGAGACCAGGAGAAAGCACCTGACTCCTGGCTTTGGATGGGCACAGCTCCAACTGTGGCAGCCATTTGGGGAGTGAACCAACGGAAGGAAGACCTTTTTGTCTTTCTCACTGTCTATAACTCTACCTGTCAAATAAAAAAAATTATTAGTTTTTCATAAAAACTGCAGTATTGAAAAGGTTCCAAAATCCCTCTAATTCTAAATGTCTGTGACTGCTAACTCATTAGCACATATTGCATTCTTTACATCTGGGTAATCTTGATAATTCACTTTTAAATGATTACAGGTCTGCTGTTGTATATAAATACATGCTTTTCCAAAAATCATACAATAAGCAGGCTACATACTGTACTTCAAGTAAAACTGCCATATCCAGTCCTACAATTGTAAATAAGACAGTTTCAATTGTTCAGCATTATCAATTATAAATTCCAATAGCGTAGCAATAGTCATAAGTATTTAGGGGGCTGATGCTGTGGAGTAGCAAGTAAAGCTGTGGCTTGCAGTGCTGACTTTCCACAAGGGTGCCAGTTCAAGTCCTGGCTACTCAAATTATTATCCAGCTTTTTAGGCAAGTATCCAGCAGTAGAGGATGGCCCAGCCCTTGGGCTCCTGCACCTGCATAGGAGACCCAAAAGAAGCTGCTGGCTCCTGGCTTTGAATCGGCACAAATCCAGCCATTGTGGCCAAATGGAGAGTGAACCAGCAGTTGGAAGACTGCTCTTTCTATCTCTCTCTCCTTCTCTGTGCATGTAACTCTGACTTTAAAGTAAAATAAATGAATCTTTTTTAAAAAAGGACAAAATAAAAAGGAAGATGGAGATTACAAAATTGTTTAACTTTTATTTAATAAATATAAATTTCCAAAGTACAGCTTTTGGATTACAGTGGTTTCCCCTCCCCCCAAACTTCCTTCCCACCCGTAAAACTCCTATTTCCTGCTTCCTCTCACATTCCAGAATATTACAAAATTGTATGAAGGACATTTGTACAGTAAACAAATTTACTGATTTCTAATGTAATATTTGAATACTTGAAGCCAGAAGGCTAAGTACTTCTTAGCCAAAATAACATGTTTTGTCCAGTGTAAAACCCATTTACCATCCCAATACACAAAGGGATTTGGGGCAAGAAGGAAAAAAGAAGTCCACACATGCAGAAATTTTAAGCAAAACAAAATAGAGAATGTATTTAGTTTCATGTAAATCACACAAGAATTAATAGTATTCTACCAATTTCAAACAAATATTTTAAGTTTAATGAATGAATGAATTTTCAGTTATATAGCAGAAGACTTCTACCCTCTCCCATAAAACTGAAAGAGAAATTTTTTAAAAGTGAAAACTGATGAAAGAATTCTGCAATACATGTTAATGTTAAGTAGCCCAGCAGAGTTTATTTAGAAATACAAACACACACACAGAAAATAAATACATTAAAATCTTACTGAATAGTCCAGTAATAGTTCAGGATCCAATATGTGTGCAAAAGATTCTGGATTTCCCAGTCACTTTGTATAGGAAATGATGTGCTTTGCTATGTAGCATGTACCTTTAGATTCCTGAACACCTCCACTTTGCTTCTTACCCTGAGTCCCAGCAAATACAGGAACACAGCTGTTGAGTCATTCATTTTCTGGATTTGGGAATATCAAAGAATTAATGAGTATAGAAAGTTGTACAGCAGAGACCAAGAATATCCAAGGGAGGTCAGGTAAATCAATTGAACAAGTCAAACTACTATGAATGTATACTGAATGCTCTGTTTTTAATATGTCTTACTTACCTAAAAAGACATGAGGGCTATTGCTCTCTCTCTTAATACAACTAAGGAGAAGATATCACCAATGCTCGAGAAAAATGAATACACAGCAGAGCTAATACAAAATCCCAAAAATCCAAAATAGAAAAACTGGATATGCACTCCTTACACACACCCTGAAGTGACAATGAAGGAGAACAAATCTAAAATTAGAAAAACTTCTTTTTTTAAAGATTTATTTATTTATTTGAAAGTCAGAATTACACAGAGAGGCAGAGAAGAGAGAGGGGTCTTCCATCGACTGGTTCACTCCCCAGTTGGCTGCAATGGCCAGAGTTGTGCCAATCCAAAGCCAGGAGCAAGGAGCTTCTTCCAGGTCTCCCACATGGGTGCAGGGGCCAAGGACTTGGGCCATCTTCTACTGCTTTCTCAGGCTTTAGCAGAGATCTGGATCCATATGAGCTGCCAGCACTGCAAGTGGTGGTTCTACCCACTATGCCACACCACTGGCCCTGAAAATTCTTGTCAAATTAAGAACATTTAACCTTTGTTTTAGAATGAATTATTAAAATATCTAAACTGGGGGAATACATAATTTCTTTCTTTAGAAATCAGAAGAGAAAAAGAACACTTCAAGCCTACTGTGACACCACACAGAAGGAATGGAGAATCATGACCTCAATTAGCCTAGGGACAGAATAAAAGGGAGGGAAATAGGAACAACAGAATTAAGATGAATAAGCTTTGACAGCTGAGAGAATCTGAATGTAAAGAAAAGGCATGCAGTTAACTGAACCAATAGAGATAAGTCTGAGAGGAAAAAACATTGTTAAGACATATTAATGGGGCCAGAGCTGTGGCTTAGTAAAGTCAAAAAAAATCTAAAATTTGTTTTTAAATTATATAATTAAAAAAGATTAAAAAAAAAAGATGTTCAATCTTAAGTCTCTACAGCATAAGATATACATCAATTTTCCCAGGTTCTATTTGCATTAATTAACAAAGTTTCATGTCTATAATCACTAGAGTGGCTCCAATAAGTCTTTTTATAAAAATTATTTTTTATTTTGACAGGCAGAGTGGACAGTGAGAGAGAGAGACAGACAGAAAAGTCTTCCTTTTTCTATTGGTTTACCCCCCAGTGGCTGCTGTGGCCAGTGTGCTTCGGCCGGTACACTGCGCTGATCCAAAGCAGGAGCCAGGTTCTTCCTCCAGGTCTCCCATGGAGGTGCAGGGCCCAAGCACTTGGGCCATCCTCCACTGCACTCCTGGGCCATAGCAGAGAGCTGGACTGGAAGAGGAGCAACTGGGACAGAATCTGGTGCTTCCAGCAGGACTAGAACTCGGTGTGCCTGCACTGCAGCTGGAGGATTAGCCTATTGAGCCATGGCGCCTGCCTCCAATAAGTCTTAACCTGGGATGCAACTAAATTTAACAAGGATACTCAATAGGAATTTTAGAAGAATTCCAAAATATGTATCAGAATAAAAATAAATACTTTATTGGTACATCTCTTTTTAACTATACTATTGTCTAAATTTCCAATTGTCAGATGTACTAAAAAATCCCAGAAGCAGCAGAGTTGGTCTGAAATGATGAGGAATAAAATAAAATTTTTCAGTTGCAAATTGCCTAGAGAAAATGAGAATTCGCAGATCCCAGATTAAAATAACCAAGAAGGCCCAATAAAAGAAAACTCAATGTCTTCATTAACTAACATTTGTTACCTCAGATTTATTTAACAAATAGGTGATTATTCCAGCTATATCCCATTAGGTAGCCCAATTTTACCTGCTAAATCCACTAAAAATAAAAGCACCTCATGATATATTACTAAAATCATATTGTTATATGCCGACCACCATGTCCACTGTACCTTATACCTAATGTTAACAGATCTGATGAAAATCAATAGATAAATGATGTATCTTAACCAAGTGTGGCTAATGCATTTTGTTCAGTTTTTCCAAAAAGTTTGCCTTCACATTGAAAAGACACTTCTGAGGTTTACAAATCAGTCCAGCTTCTTCAGGCCTCCCTCCAATGCAAGGGGCTAAAATCCATCAAAATAAACTCTAGGCACTGTCCTTGTGCTCCCAGTGACTTTTTCACTCTAGGGGCTCACAAACCTTCTAAATTCTTTAGATCACCTGTGATGTCCAATAGTTCTCAAAGACTAAGATGCAAGTAATTTCCCCTCTTGGAACCTTGTTATTAACTGTGCTGTATGAGAAATGAAGTCTCCTACACACCTTGTGCTTACGATTCTCCAAACCATGTTGTCTGCTAGGACTTTGGCCATGAATATAGGACAGCAATTCCTGAACATGATTACTGAGATCTCCTTAATAAAGGATAGACTGGGGCCAGCACTGTGGTGCAGTGGTGTAATCCTTTACCTGCAGTGCTGGCACCCCATATGAGTACCAGTTCTAGTACCCATTTCTCCTTTTCCCATCCTGGGAAAGCAGTAGAAGCTGTTCCAAGTGCTTCTGTCCCTGCCAAAATGTGGGAGACCTGGAAGCTCCTAGCTCAGATTGGCCCAGCTGCAGACATTGCAGTCATTAGGGGAGTAAATGAGCATATGGAAGACCTTTCTGTGTCTCTTCTTCTCACTCTCTGTAAGTAAATCTGTCAACTACATAAATAAATTCTTTATATATATATTTACATTTATTTATATATTTATGTATATAAATATAATAATTACAAACAGATAATATTATATAATTTATTGTATTATATATTATATATATATTATTGAGATGACTTCAATAGCCAGAGTGTGTCCAGGTTGAAGCCAGGAGCTTCTCCTCCGATGTGTGTCCCAGCAACCCAGGTACTTGGAGCATCTTTCACTGCTTTTTCAATCCATTGGTAAGGAGCTGGATCAGAAATAATTATATATTTTATATAAATAATAAATTCATATATAATAATTATATAATTATATATTTATAATAATTATATGTAATTCTATATTATGTATAGAAATATATAATATAATATAATATAATATAATATAATATAATATATTATAATATATAAATATATATATGATGAACCAAAATATGGTATTCTCCATTTGGCAGAAGGGACAGGCTCCAATATCTACTGTCTATGTCAGTATGTCAGTATAATGCAGGAGGTAACCCCTCTACCAAATAAGAAAAGCTATTTCAGTTCAGCTGGACATCATTCTGCTGACTGTTGACCTTATTACTGTTAGTCTGGATGCTTTCATTGGTTGCAATCCAGAGACCCAATTTTCCCATAGATATAAACATCAGCAAACACGAAAATTTGGTAAGAAAAGCTTAAACTGAGAGTTATGATTAATAACTATTTTAACAAAATTTCTCAGAACCCATCTAATCCAAACCTTGGACAATTGGGAGCTGTTGTACTTGGCCCACCCATAATCGAAATGGATTCTAAATCCTTCAACTGCAAGGAGAGTATCATAGACATTAATGCTCCAAACGGATCCAGTTCCCTGCTAATGTGTCTGGAAAAGCAGCACAGGGTGACTCAAATATTGGGGCTCCTGCACACTTGTGAGAGACCTGGAAGAAGCCCCCGGCTCCTGGTATCAGTCTGGCCTAGCCACACTCATTGCAGCCATTTGAGGAGTGAACAAACCAGGAGGAAGATACATCTCTCCCACTCTCTCTTTCTAGTGCTGCCTTTCAAATTCATAAATAGATCTTTAAGAAAGTCAATCACTTCAATAAATTTGCCATTGCTCAGTCATGATGACTTTTACTACCTTAAGTTCTTTTTCAAAAGATTTATTTATTGGAAAGGCAGAAAGAGGAGCTGGTGGTTGTGGTGCAGTGGACAAAGTTGCTGTCTGTTACATTGGCATCCTGTATGTGCACCAGTTCAAGTACCAGCTATTCCATTTCTGATCCAGCTCCTTACCAATGGACTGAAAAAGCAGGGAAAGATGGCCCAAATGCCTGGGATGCTGCCACGCACATTGGAGGAAAAGTTCCTGGCTTCAACCTGGCCACACTCTGGCTATTAAAGTCATCTCAAAAATGAATTAGGTGGTGGAAGATTTCTGTCTCTCCCTCTCTCTGTAACTCTTTCAAGTAAGTAATTAAATATTTTAATATGATAAAAAAGGCAGAGAGACACAGAGACAAAGAGAGAAGGAAAGAGAAGCAGAGAGATCTCCCATCTGCTGGTTCACTTTCTATATGGCTACAACTGTGCAAGACCAGGTTCTCAAGTCCCCATTGAGGTTGCAGTTCTCCAAATTAGATGACAGGAATGAAAGAATTTGAGCTATTATCTATTGCTTCCCAGGGATATTAACATGAAATTGATTTGGAAGTGGAGTACCCAAAACTCAGATTAGCACTGCAATATAGGATGTGGGCATCTGTTGTGACTGTTAACAAATTGGAAATCCTAGAGGAAAAATCAACAGATTCCTGGACATACACAATATATCAAAATTGAGTCATGAAGACACATAGAAAAGCTAAACAAAGCAAAAACCAAGACAGAGATTGGATGAGTAATAAAGACCCTCCCAACAAAGAACAGTCCAGGATCAGACAGGCTCACTATTGAATTCTACAGGATGTTTAAAGAACTAATCCCAATTCTTCTCAAACTATTCAAAAGAATTGAAAGAGAGACAATCCTCTCAAACTCCTTCTATTAATCCTGCATCACCTTAATTCTTCAACTAGAAAAAGATACAGTGGAGAGAGGGAACTATAGAAAAATATCCCTGATGGGGGCCAGTGCCGTGGCACACTGGCTTGATCCTCCACCCGTGGAGCCGGCATCCCATATGGGTGCCAGTTCTGGTCCCGGTTGCTCCTCTTCCAGTCCAGCTTTATGCACTGGACTGGGAGGGCAGTGGAGGATGGCCCAAGTGCCTGGGTCCCTGTACCCACTTGGGTGACCAGGGAGATGCTCCTAACTCTGGCTTCCGATTGGACCAGCACTACCTGTTGTGCCATATGGAGAATAAACAAGCAGATAAAATACTTATGTCTCTCTGCCTCTGCCTCTGTCTCTCCCTCTCTGTAACTCCACCTTTCAAAAAAATAATTCTTTTGAAAATGTCAACAAACAATAAAGGCTGGTGGAGAGGGAGAGAAAAAGGTACCCTAACCCACTATTGGTGGGAATGAAGCTAGTACAACCATTATGGAAGGCAGTATCAAAGTTCCTCAGGAATCTGAAAACAAACATACCATATGATCCTGTCATCTGACTCCTGAGAATTTATCCACATTAAATGAAATAGAATATGCATAGGCATGAGTTATCTGTACCCTTATGTTTATTACAGCTCAATTCACAATAGCTAACATGGAATCAACCCAGATGTCCATCAACTGGTGACTAGAAAAAAAATATGAGCTATATATACAGTGTAAAATACTATTCAGCCATAATTGAGAATGAAATCCCATCTTCTGTAACTAAATGGATGAACTGGAAACAAGTATGCTTCATGAAAAAAGCTAGCCCCCAAAAGACAAATACCATATGTTTTCTCTGACTGGTGGTAATTAATATATAGACAACGAAAAGTAGCATATGAGTTAAATGGACATTTTGAGATTTGAGTATTGTTCATAGCACTTTTCTGTACTCTTTGATAGAGTACACAACATATACTCATTGATATTTCTTCTACTACTTGCTGAATTCTTTATTTTGTAGAGGGTTAAAGCTTGTGATTCTAAAATAAAATCAAAGCATGCAGCTGTCAAAATTAAAAGAAAATAAAATGAGAAGGAGCGAGTTGGAAATATGAGACCAAGGGAAGATAGGATAGGATGTTATCAGTTTGCTCTTCAAACTGTATATATAAATTACATGAAATTTGTTCACTTTATATGCCTTTAAAAATATAAACTTAACACTGGAAGAAAAAGACCTGAGATCAGTGTTTTCTGGATCACCACTAATAAAATTTAGTCTTCATTTATGTCTGACCATATTTAATTTCTTATTTATTTATTTTATAAGAAAATTAACATCACCATTCCTAACAAGTTCATCCTGCTTCATCCATATCTATCAGTTCCCACGATGCTAATAATTTCTCATGAACTTAAATCCCTATCATCTTAAAGAGATGCAATGTGGGGCAGGCGCTGTGGCATAGCAGATAAAGTTGCTGCCTGCAGTGCTGGCAAGCCATATGGGTGCCAGTTCAAGTCGTGGCTGCTCCACTTCTGAACCAGCTCTCTGCTATGGCCTGGGAAAGCAGTAGAAGGTGGCCCAAGTCCTTGGGGCCTTGCACACATGTGAGAGACCGGAAGAAGCTCCTAGCTTCTGATCAACACAGACCAGCCATTGCAGCCAACTGGGAGTAAACCAGCAGATGGAAGACCTCTCTGTCTCTGTCTGTCTGTCTCTCTTTCTCTACCTCTCCTCTATTTGTGCAACTCTTTCAAATAAATAAATGAATCTTTAAGAAAAAAGCCTGATTCATGTTATTATTTATGTGTTTTTGAGGCTTTGCAGATGTTGATTACATGTGCCATGAAAACCCATCAAAATACAAATCCTATAAGAGGCAACACACTGTGCACTAAACTGGTAAAATCCAGTGCATGTGTTGAGAAAAACACACTAGCAATACATTTCAAAAAGCTGTGAAATATTATAAGTGGCTGTCAAAAGCTAAAAATCTGACAATGACTCATTATGTCATTTATTTATACATAATGCTGAGAAAATCAGAAGTATTTGTTAAAACTGCTGAAATGCACTAGATTTATAATTTTTAAATGCATCTTTCCTAGATGTAATGTAGTCCTGTGCTACCTTAGAGTATCAGAAATTTAAACTGTTGGACTGGTGCTGTGGTGGAGCAGGTTAACACCCTGGCCTGAAGTGCCAGCATCCCATATGGGGGCCGGTTCAATACTCAGCTGCTCCACTTCTGATCCTGCTCTCCACTATGACCTGGGAAAGTAGTAAAAGATGGCCCAAGCCCTTGGGCCCCTGTACCTATCTGGGAGACCTGGAACTGGCTCCTGGCTCATGGCTTCAGATCAGCACAGCTCTAGCAGTTGCAATTAGGGAGTGAACATCAGATGGAAGACCTCTTTCTTTCTCTCTGTCTCTCCTCTCTGTCTGTAACTCGACTTGTAAATAAATAAATAAATAAATAAATCTTTAAAACAATTAAGAAATTTAAAATGTGAAAGGTTTTTAAAAAATGCATTTATTTATTGTGAGGCAGAGTGACAGATATAGAGAGGAAGAGAAAGAGAGGTCTTCTATCAACTGGTTCACCCCTAAATGGCCAGAATGGCTGGAGCTGGGCTGATCTGAAGCCAGGTGCCAGAAGCCAGGAGTCAGCAGCTTCCTCCAGGTCTCTCACATGGGTGCAGGGGCCCAAGCACTCAGGGCATATTCCACTGTTTTCCTAGGCCATTAGCAAAGAGCGGGATTGGAAGTGCAGGAGCAGGGACTCAAACTGGTGCCCATGTGGGATGCTGGTGCTGCAGGTGGATGCTTAATCTACTATGCCACAAAGTGGGCCCAGTGAATGGTTTTAGGAAGACATCTTTCATATAGACTAGGCTGCAATATTGCAAGGTAAGGTTTAGCTTTTATTTCCACACATCAGTATTCATCTTTTAGCAACTATAAATACTGAATATCATACATATAGACATAAATATAGGTAACTGCAGATTTTGTTGTCATTCTTTCTAATTCTCTTTTTAATGTCTGCTAATAGGCCATCTTATGGATTATTATATTGATGTTACCTGTACACAACCATCAGGCATTTCCACTGTTGAATGTGTTTATGTGTACAGGTAGTTTTGTTTGTGTGTACATGAATGCGCATTTGATGGAGATAGCACTGACAGTAATACTGTGAGAACTCCTAATGCTGATTTCAAACTTTCTGTCCTCCGCAGAGATGGCTGTCATTGAAGTAGACCACAGGGCCCCTTTGCTGTTGTGGACTGAAATGTGCCTCCCTAAAACTCAAACACTGAAGTGCTAACCACCAACATGACTCTACCTGAAGAAAGTAGTTTTAAGCAGATCAAATGATAGATGTTTCTGTCACATCAGAGAAGGGCTTCTGGAAAAATCAAGCCTATTAGGACCTTGATCTGATATTTTCAAGCTCTACAACTCTGAGAAGTAAAATTCCATGATTTACATCATATTCTTTGTGGTATTTTCTTAGCAAATTAATATATCCTCATTTCTGCCAGCATTTTCTGCTGTCATCTAGAAGGTCCTCATGATTAGCAGAGAAATATAGAAACCAAATCTGTGATTTTAGATTACCAAGTATCTACTAACACAAAAAAGATATCCCAGAAGCAACCTACTGGCATCCTCCAGAACCCAGAAAAAAACAGGAATGATTCAAGTTACAGGGCAGTAGAAAAAAGTGAATAATGAAAGATCACAGCAGAAGTAAATAAGGAAGGGTTTGGTTCTGTGGTGTAGTGGGTTAAAGCCTTGACCTGCTGTGCATGCATCCCATATGTTATTGCTAGAAGACCAGGTACTCCACTTCCAATCCAGCTCCCTACTAATGCACCTGGGAAATTGGTGTTCTACGGTGCTGGCACCCACATGAGAGACTTGGAAGAAGCATCTGGCCTTTCCAAAAAATAAATAAATCTTAAAAAAATAGAAGCAGTGTTAGCACTGTTGCAAAAACAGACACATAGTTCAATGGAAAAGAATAGGCAGCTGAAATAAACCGACTTTTCTACAGGTAACTCCTATTTAACAATGGAAAGAAAACAAACAGGAGAAAGAAGAATCCCTTTAGCAAATGGTTTAAAGGAAAGTGATTATCCATATGTAGAAGCCTGAAAAGATACCCCAACACCTTACACACTATATAAAAGCAACTCAAGGTGAATTAAAAGTCTAAATATAAAACCAAAAACTAAGTAAACATATGAGAAACTGTAAAATATTAGCATAGACAACAGTTTTGGGACAGATTCCAAAAGCACAAGTAACAAAATAAAATATACAAATTTGAGCATATCAAATTAAGATACATCTTCACAACAAAGTATTCAACAGAGTGAAGATACAATGGACAGAATGGCAGGAAACATTGAAAACTCTGACTATGACAAAAGATTGATAGCCAGAACATACATATATAGAACTGGAAAATCTCCAAATAAGAAGCAAAATGTACAGCTAAGAAATGGGCAATGATCAGAATAGATGTTTCTCAGAAGAAGAAATCTCAATGGTCAAGACATATATGAACATGCCCAATATCACTAGCCATTAGGGAAATGTAAATCAAAACCAATAGCAGACTCCATCTGTGGGAGAAGACAATGCTTGGGTTTTCATTTGTGCAACAAGTGGGTTTAGAGGACCCTGTTCACCATAAGAGGGCAGAGTCTACATGGAAGTAAGGAAACCTTAATGTTTTCCTAATGGGCTTGTTAAATTCTTGACCAGTGCCTATTACCTTTGCCACAAACTTTCCAGTCTCACTACTTTCCTGCTTCTTCCTCTTCGCTGTGGCTTGCAAAAACAGTATACCTTCTATATACGGAGGATACTTTTGTTTTGTTTTATTCCTTCTGTCTCATGATGTTCCTCTAAGAAATCACAACCCTCCAAGTATTCATTTATTTATGCAGTCTGCAGTTTTCATGGGCTACTACATGGCAAAGTACTAGGTTAAAGGAAATGTATAGGTCAGGAACTGAGCAAAGTTCACAATGATGAAGCCATTGGGGAAATGAACCTGATGGAAGACCTCTCTCTCTCTCTCTCTCTCTGCCTCTCCTTCTCTCTCTGTGTAGCTCTGATTTTCAAATAAATAAATAAATCTTTAAAAACTAACTAAATAAATATACTAATAACCTGGTGGCAACACCTTTCTATCAGAACATGTGAAGCACTCAAACACAGTTTGTCCCAGAAAGTCAGCCATAGTTTTCAAGGGCACGTCTTCTACTCCATTTGTGGACACCTCTGTGTGGCGTAAGGGGCACTTATTTCTTCCCTTCTTCTTTCTTACCACTCTCACAGTTATAACTTCTATCGATGCTTCCACAGACCAGTCTCTATGAAATTGTAGAACTAATATCCTCCCATGTCAAAAATGTCATGGGTTTAAACACAGAACCCAAAATAAGACAAGTAACTGACCTTCTTATTTACACAGTGTGGAAAGTAAGATTCTCAGTGGATCACTGGGTAACTGTAAAGTACTGCGCAGAGAAAAACTGTAACTTATCTGTATTTATGATGCTGTAATTCTCCACTTTATGCATACTCAGATTAAATGAGCTCCCGTTAGTGGGCAGCACTGTTGCATAGTGGGTAAAGCTACTGCCTGCAGTGTCAGCATCCTATATGGGTGCCGGTTATGATCCTGGCTGCTGCACTTCCCATCCAGCTCTCTGCTGTGGCCTGGGAAAACAGTAGAAGATGGCCCAAATCCCTCATCTCCTGCACCCACCTATGAGACCTGGACAAAGCTCCTGGCTTCTGGTTTTGGATCCAAACAGCTCCAGCCATTGATCTCTGTTTCTGCCACTCTGTAACTCTGCCTTTCAAATAAATAAATAATTATTTCAAAAAACAGGTTCATCCCAGAAGAAGTTCCTGGCTACAGGCTTCAGACTGGCACAGCTCCAGCTGTTGCTACCAATTGGGGAGGGAACAATCGGATGGAAGATGTCTCTCTCTCTCTCTCTCTCTCTGTCTCTCTCCTCTCTCTGTGTAACTCTTTCAAATTAATAAATAAATCTTTAAAAATGTAGCTCCAGTTATTGACAACACAGTAGACTTGCATTAATTTTAGTTCCCTTCTCACTTTGCAAAGGGATCAGTGGCAGGTCAAAACAGTTGACAGCCTTGCTAACAGGAGAAGAGATAGCTGAAGACAGAAAATGAAAAGCAGCCAAATACATCATCAAAGAAAGAGAAGTGGACCTCATCCAACACAAACCTTTAAAAGTGGATGCTCACAATTGACGAGTGAAACAGCTGCCCACTGAAATCTTATCTAGGGAGGGAAGATGTCCTAAGTTCTGCTTCTGTAAACTCCAGTCATAAATCTGTCCTAATAAATCTGTCCCCAGCATCTCTTTTACAAACATACTGGACCCACTGACCATTGGAAATTGTGGTCCTAAGTCATGTAGGCTGCCATTTAAACCCACCAATGCTGTAACAGCTAAGAAACTTGAATTTGATGCTCAGTTCTCAGGAAATCATTCCAGCTGAGCCTAGGGCCATTAATAGAAACTCCTTGGATCCTCCACTGTCTCTGTGCCTGTTTGAAAGAAGAGAGTTTTCCCACCCCAGGTTTCTGGAACAGCTTCAAATTCCACATTGGAAAAATCTGATAATTAATATGAGAGGGATAAACATACAAAGCAACTATTCACGCTTCACACTGCTCCCCACCAGGAAGATGAGATGCAGGATGAGAGCAGTGGGGCAGATCCTTGTCAGATCCTTCTTCCCACCCCTCTGCTGCCACAGGCTCCCTGCTGAAGGCCATCCAGCCCCACCCTGCAGAAACGAGCCCAGGAAACATCAAGAGGCCCAGCCCGACTGTATTCTGAGACCACCCACAGTGGGAACCCAGCTTATTTAACTGTGGAGAGTGGGAGTCTTTCCGCCTTCCTTCTCTGCGTGTTCCCAGAACGCTGCCCTCTCTCTCCTGTAACCACTAAATTAAACACATTAGGGACAGTTTGGGTGAGGTTCTGCAGGAGAGAGTCCAGGCACTGGGAGCCTGAGAAGCAGAGGTGGGAGACAGAACAGCCCAGGTCCCAGCCCTGACCTCGGGGGAAACTGCCAGGATCGCTGGTGCCCTGGCACCCACCCTTCTCCCACACATGTCCCCACCCCTTCCTGCATGCCAAACCTGCAGCAGAAAGTCCCAGAGCAGGTACGCTTTCTTCCAGAAACACGGGGAGCAAAGCAGGGAGTGTGGGGAACAGAGTCCCTGGTAACTGGGTCCCACAGGTGGACAATGAAGAGGGAAGAAGCAGCAGGAGGCAGGCTTGGGTGAGCACTTGGAAACTGCCTGGGATTGCATGTGCAGAGCAGGTGATGCAGTAAATGAGAGAGAAGGAGCACCACAGCCCCCAGGGCTGACCCTGATCAGGGAATGAACTCCCTCTGGTCCAACTCAGAGCCCCAGGGACTGGCAGTTTTACACACATGTGCACAGGCATTCGGGAAGCAGAATATGTTGGAGCTCCTGGGAACTCTGGGAAATGGAGTCCAGTCCGCAGCATCCCTAGAGACACCAGCTGGGCCTCCCCAAAGGCTGCAGTCGGGGGTGGGTGCCCACAACCAGAGGGCCTTTGCTTTTATTCAGTCCCTCCTTCCTTTCCTTCCCAACCCAAAATCTCAGGGATCAGTTGCTGTTCTTCCTTTCCTGAATCAAATCTGAAAGAGTGACACTCACTCCTGCTAACTGACCCCAAATCCTGGCTCCCTCATAACCTCTGTCTCTTCCAGAAAAATCTTATTTACTACTTTGGCCCTAGAAATCATAAATGACTATGATAGAATGTAACTTTTAACAGAGGTGTAGAAGGCATGGGTTAATATCCAGTTTTGAGAATACAATTTTCATTTGTGTTTTATTGATGTTTATAGTTCTTTTAAGATTTATTGATTTATTTGGAAGTCAGAGTTACAGAGAAGGAGAGGCAGAGACAGAGAAAGAGAGAGAGAGGTGTTTTCCATCTGCTGGTTCACTCCCCAATTGGCAGCAGCACCACAGCGCTGACCCCTTATAGTTCTTTTCAAATCATTTTACACTGTCTTTTTATTCATCTAGTACAGAGACAGAAGAATGGACACAGAGCTAACATAGCTGAGTATTCAAGGAGACAGGTTAAGGGGTTAAATGCCTTATATCATAGCATTTATACCTTAGATTAATTCTGGGGACAGTATTATCTGGAATTTACAAAGTAGAAACTGAATGGAAAGAGCTTAGAAAAGCATGGTGTTTTTTTAATATCATTAAAAAGTCTAAGATAAAGTCTAATCAAGGGTCCAGCACTGTGGCATAGCAGGTAAAGCTACTGCCAGCATGGACATTCCATATGGGTGGAGGTTGAGCCCGGCTACTCTGCTTTTGATCCAACTCTCTGCTGTGGCCAGGGAAAGTGGTGGAAGATGGCCGAAGTCCTTGGGAAGCTGCACCTGTGTGGGAGACCCAGAAGAAGCTCTGGCTGCTGGCATTGGAGCAGTACAGCTCCAGCCATTGTGACCAACTGCTGAGTGAGCCAAAAGATGGAAGATGTCTCTCTCTCGCCTTCTACTCTGTGTAACTCTGACTTTCAAATAAATAAATAAATCTTTTTTAGAGAGCCAATCAACATATAACACTAGCTTAAAAATCTTTCTTTTCTCTTGGGTCTCAGTTTTTATAATCTGATTTATCAAATGGAAAAATGTGAGAGAGATGAAGTGTACCTACAAAAATAATTTACTATAGTTATTTACTGTAATAATTTACTGTAATATGTACTGTAATTTACTGTAATAATTTACTGTAAAGAACCACATAGGATTATAACTTGTCTAGAAAACAAAGGAGATTCAAAGTTGCTATTATTTAATGGTTAGTTTTTCTTATTTTTAATATCAAGATAGTATATAAATATTATGCACTCCTAGGTATTTGTGTGTTGTTTGATATGTTTTATTTTTTAATCAGAAATTCAAAGAGATAACTGGGTAACATGGAGTTCTGTGTTTCTGATTACTTCTCTCAATTAGAGATCATGGGATTAGAGTTGGTGCTAGATTAAGAATGCTTCAATCTTTATCCACTGGCTTCACACCAGCATTTACTATGTTAAACAATATTCTTTGGGTAGATTGCTCTTACTTGTCAGACTGTAAACTTCATGGGGTCTAGAAACATATTTGCTTTGACACTAAAACTCAGCATCTTGACAGTCAGTCTTTTAGTTGAATAAATACATGATATACAAAATAAATATTTCTGCCCCTCAAGAACTGCCTAAGAGAGAAGAAAATAGAAATCAATTTGATGACTCTCAGTATTAGGTGAATATATAATTTGTCGTTCTGACATAAGCTTGGTCATATAAAGGGAATATGAATAATTACACACAGTTGAAGTGTATGAACACCTAGGGCCAGCGGGTTAAATGTTCACCCTAGCAATGTAAGGCATTCCATGTCAATAGGAGAGGAAGGAGGAAGAGGGGAGGGAGTGTAGGTGGGAAGGTGGTTATGGAGGGAAGAATCACCATGCTCATTACTTAGCAGCAAAGAGAGAATCTGTGATCATTTGTTGCTTAAGAAAGGGTGATAGGCATTATTTAATTAAAATGCAGGCATCACTGTTCTCCTGTCTCTGAAATAGGAAGTCTATAACTCAGAATTCCTTGCTGTTTCATCAAAAACAATTCAAAACAAAAACCTAATTAAGCATAAGAGGAAGTTACGCATTAGAAGTCTACTCCAATCTCTAGGAGGTTCAGGGGTTGGAAAATTCATCCAAAATCTTGCTGCAAAATGTCCCATACATTTTCCATGACCACTACCCATCAGCATAAGCTATTTTAAAAAAAAGAAAGATTTATTTATTTGAAAGTCAGAGTTACACAGAGAGAAGAGAGGCAGAGAGAGAGAGAGAGAGAGAGAGAGAGAGATAATTTTCCATCTGCTGGTTTACTCCCCAATTGGATGCAATGGCCAGAGCTGAGCTGATCCAAAGCCAGGAGTTAGGAGCTTCTTCCAGGTCTCCCATGTGGGTTCAGGAGTCCAAGGATGTGGGCAATCTTCTAATGCTGTCTCAGGCCATAGTAGAGCTGGATCAGAAATGGAGCAGCGGGACTTGAACCAGTGACCATATGGGATGCTGGCACTGCAGGCGGCAGACTTACCTGCTACACCACAGCACCAGCCCCCATAAGCCCTATCTTCTGCAGAACCAGCACCCCAGACACCAGCCACCACATGGCATCCCATGGCACACTCACCCCTGGCAATGTTCTGCAGCTCCTGCTCCTCTCCACTTTCACTGCAAGAATCTGCAACTCCTTGTTTTCATGCAAGTAATTCTGATTCAGATGATGCCCCTGACACAATTGGCTGGCAAGTGCCATGGCAGGTGTCCATGGCCTAGCTAAATGCACAGCTGGAACATTTTAAACTTTTCACTGCCATGGTGAGACACGGACTCCATCTAATGAAGTAGGGGATTTTTCAGGGAGTCTAGAGAACCAAATATGACAAAATGATAAATCTTAACCAAAGAGTGCCGTGGTATAGATGAAGAGAACCCAAAATGTATTTTTCTATCTTTTCTTTTCTGAGTTAAGTGCCTAAAAACAAAGCCAATGAGGGTTAAACAGACCCATTCTGAAAATTCCTTAACATCTTCATTTTCATCCAAATTAATATATTGCTTGAAGAAAATAAATTTTACATAAATGAAAATGCAGTACCACAGACAAGTGTACAGAACATAGGCCCTCAGTTAGCTTCAAACCATCTGGGTCCATTCATGTGTTCTTCCAGAACCCAAGCTGCAGTACAATAGAACCACAGCCTCTGACATTCCTCCTCTACCCTGATGGATCTTGGGTTTTCCTCCCACCTCCCCTCTCCTGTGAATACATCAGTAGCAGGACAAATGGAATCCAAAGATAGGATGATGTTATTTAACATGGAATAAACATAGTGTTTTAGTCAGTACAATCCTCAATACTACAATAATAATTCCGAGTTCACTGATTATGAAAGTAAGTATATGAAATCTATTCCTAAGTAATCACACCATCGAGAGCTGAATGTAGACTTTCAGAGGGAAAGAAAGAGAGAATTGTGTAGAGATGTGTATCTCTATAATACAGATTTACCGCTGTAATTTATAGACAGTACACCATGTTTGTATTTTTTTTTGTAGTCCTGCATATTTTATTACATGCAGCTTGTCACTTTGGAAATTTTATGATTAGACACTAATATACAACAAATTTTGAATCCTTACAGATAATATAGAGCACCCTAGGCCCTCCCAAGGGCAGAAAACAGACCAAAGCTCACAGATTGGCTGCAACTGCAAGAAGCAGATGAAGATATCGTCAGAAAGATACATATTCCTGCATTGTGGCTGCTGAGCAGTTCTGCCCTTATGGATCTCATCTCTGTTTCAGATCGTTAAAGAAAGTTACATGCTTTCTGACATTTCTAAAGATTTCACTAATGAGAATCTAAGATATCTTCACTACGCTAAGAGCCTCAGAACAGCCCAAAGACTTGGGCCATCTTCTACTGCTTTCCCAGGCCATAGCAGAGAGCTGGATCAGAAGAGTAGCAGCCGGGACTAGAACCGGAGCCCATATGGGATGCTGGCATTCAGGCCAGTGCTTTAACCTACTGTGCCACAGCACTGGCCACAACATAGTATTTCTAATAGAAGAGATGGTTAAGTCATTAACTCCTCTAAAATACAAGTTAAGTATTAGTTTTGAAACTCTGATTCAATCATGAGAAAAACAAAAGGTTAATTTTCTCTCTTTGCTTCTGGGTATGTAAATTTTCTTCTAAGAAATTAATCATGACTTTTACATCTCAGACCCTATTATGAGTAAGTAGAGAATATTGTGGGGTCATATGCTCATTCTATCAAAGGAACATTTCTCCAATTAAAGAAAACATTATGGGCATCCCATTTGGGAACTGGTTTGAGTCCTTGCTCCTTGCTGCTCCACTTCTGATCCAGCTACTTGCTATGGCCTGGGAAAGCAGTAGAAAATGCCCCAAGTGCTTGGGCCCATGCACATGCATGGGAGGCCAGAGCTATGGCCCAGCAGATTAACACCCTGGCCTGAAGCACTGGCATCCCATAAGGGCGCTGGTTCAAGACCGGGCTGCTCAACTTCTGATCAAGCTTTCAGCTTATGGCCTGGGAAAGCAGTAGGAGAAGGCCCAAGTCCTTGGGCCCAAGCCTAAGTGGGAGATGTGGAAGAAGTTCCTCGTTCCTGGCTTCAGATCAGTGCAGCTCCAGCCATTACAACCAGTTGGGGAGTAAACCATCAGATGGAAGTCTTCCCTCCCTCTCTCTCTCTTTCTCTCTCTCTCTCTCTCTGTGTGTGTAACTCTTTCAAATAAATAAACAAATCTTTAAAAAAAAAGCCAGGAGTCAGGGAAATTTCATCCAGGTCCCAGCTTGGGTGCAGGACCCAAGGATTTGTACCATATTCTGCTGCTTTCCCAGGTATGTTAGCAGGGAGCTGGATCAGAAGTAGAACATGCAATTGGTGCCCATAGAGGATGCTAGTGCTGCAGATGTTGGTATAACCCATTTTGCCACAGTGCTGGCCCCATAACAATTTATAATTCCTAGTAATTAACAGGGAAGAAAGAAGTATGGCAGGATACCTTTTTTTAGAAAAATTATTTTATTTATTTGAAAAAGTTATATAGATAGGGAGAGAGAGAGAGAGAGAGAGAGAGAGAGAGAGAGAATCTTCTGTCTGCTGGTTCACTGCCCAAATGGCTACAATGGACAGAGCTGAGCTGAACTGAAGCCAGGAGCCAGGAGTTTCTTCTGGGTCTCCCACATGTGCAAAAGGTCTCAAGGACTTGGGCCATCCTCTACTGCTTTCCCAGGTGCATTAGCAGAAGGCTGGACTGGAAGTGGTGCAGCCGGAACTCTACCAGCACTCATATGGGATGCCTGTATTTCAGGCCAGGGCTTTAACCTGATGTGCCACAGTGCTGGCTCCAACAGGTGACCTTTTACTCTCAATAATCTCTTCTTGGTATTGGCAGCAGTTTGTAATTTTTTGTTTATTTGCCTTCTTCTTAATCTATATTTTTAAAAAATTACAAAAAGTTCCAGCACCCTGAGAACCTCCATCACAAGGGCATACAATCAGATGTTTGTCCAGAAAAGGGTGGTGTAGATGCAAGGTGGAAAATGCAAGGTGAGTTGATTCATCTTTCTCAGGCTGTGGTTTCCATGGGCAACTTTTACAACCAACTGCCTTATTTGTTCCTCTTCCACAGAGTGGAAAACATGTTAAGTCATCCTATTTAGCCAAAAGCCAGTGGCAGCACTTCAATATGTCATCAATCCAGGGACAGCATTGTGGTACAAAGAGGTAAGTTGCCAACTGCAACAGCAGCATGCCTTATGGCACTGCTTTGAGACTCACCACCTTCACTTCTCATCCAGCTCTTTGCTTGGGAAAGCAGCAAAGATTGCCCAAGAGTTTGGGTTCCTGCACCCACATGGGGGACTGGGACAGAGTTCCAGGGTCCTGGCTTCAGCCTGGCTCAGCCCCAGCTTTTGTGGCCATCTGGAAGTGAGCCAGCAGATGGAAGATAGAGATCTCTCTCTCTATTCCTTTTACCTAAACATACATTACATACATAAATGAAGATGCATCAATATAGCAACTTGTTGAGGAAAAGTCTTCTGATTATTGCAGGTTTTGTTTCAATGCAGAAAAAAATTCAGACACAAAAATTATAAACTGATTTATATTTATATTTCTCAACCACATACTTTTCAGAAAAAATTGTCTGCCACTCAGCATCAGGTATGAGTCTGAAAGCATTCATTAAAAAATCAAGTAATTTTACTAAGCACAAAAACCTCTAGTATAGACTGCATATAAACCAGTGGCTTCCATGGGTATACACAGATTGATTTTTGTTAATTTACAGGGATCACTGCACTTCCCTGGCATGGAGCTGTCTGAAGAGTTTAAACACTGATGGGTGTGGCATTATTTCTGATATTTGCTTATTATCCAGAGTGCATTTATTCAATATCTATCTTGAACTCCACACTCTATAAATCTATTTCAAATATGTAGATATTTAATGGTACTTACACATTTACAAACTGAGCTAATCCTCCTAACTTCTCTCTGGAATAGCTATGCCTTTGACATTGCCTTTTTTCACACATATGGAAATGCATAATATGCTTCTGTATGGTACTTCAGAATTTATAAAAGGCTTTTCAAGGTTAGATTTACATAACATCATGTGAAAGTGGCCAAAGGACACAGTCTTCTCATTACAGAGGGGAGAGGTATGAAGTGACTCTCTGAACAGTTACTGAGATTCTATCAGTCAGGTTCAGAATCTTATTAGGTATCAGATACACATCTAGATTTTTTTCCCTACTGTCTCTGTCAGAATTCCCAGCCTATGAGTGAACTTCAGTCTGAATGAATGCTAATATTCAAGGTTCTAAGTGAAAAAATTACTGAGGTTTGTATTGGTGAGGAAAGCATGTGTCTAAATGTTACTTGTATTTAATTATAAGTATTGAATCATATGAAACTGAATATAAGATTATGCAAATTTTTAAGATGAAGAGCATATATTTAAAACCACATTCTTACATTTTGCAAATGTGTTGAAACAGCTTACTGGAGCATGTGTTTGGCATAGTGGTAAAGCCTTCCACATCCCAGTCAGAATGCTCAGGGCTCAAGCCCTAGCCCTGCTTCTGCTTCTGGCTTCCTGCTAACAGAACCCTGGGAGGCAGCAGCTGATGGCTCAAGTACTTGAGTCCCTGCCACCTGTGTGGGAGACCCACACTGAGTTCCTGGCTTTAGCTTGAACCAGCTCTGGTTGGTGCAGACATTTGAGGAATGAGCAGTAAATGGAAGGGCTCTCTCTGCCTTGCAAATAAACAAAAATAACTATACAGACCTTTTCTTAAGGTGTCTTGTTCACATCTAAATGATTTCCCTTTTCACAGTAAAATGCCTAACTGTCCTCTTTAGTAACAATGCATGTTTTGCTCTCCATGTCCACTCCTGAGCTCCAAGTACTGGCAGCTCACCCTAGCATGCTGACTGGTTCCAATGTTCAAGTACTCATCTCCCATTCTCTTTTGGTGGGTCTACCAGAAAGAAAGGAGAGTATCTACAGTAATTAATATCTTACTGTGGCTCTTGGTGTCCACCTGCAGGCCTGAAGGATGACCACCTGAATACACACTGTGAAGTTCTGGACGTAGTTTTCAAACTTCAGTCACTTTGCAGCTGAGGGACTCTGTCCTCGTCAATCACTTGAAAGCCTGCAGGAGTAGGGAGAAGCTGTGTTTGAAGAATTCACAAATACAGTGCATTGAAGCCAACCACTACCACCCCCACCACACCCCTACTTCAGGGTTCTGGCAAATCCCAAACCAGGAGTTTGGGACCAGGAGTGGTTCAGGAGGTGACCTCGACTCCTTACTCTGAACAGCTCCAAAGTGTCTGGTGCACCCAGCGGGAGCTCAGCACCTCGAACTCCCACCCTCCTGCCCTTGCCACCAGGATGCCCAGCTCCCAGAGCCTCCAGGAGGCCTGCAGCAGACCCGCAGGTCCAGGTGCACTGGGATGTGCATCCAGAACTAACCCAAAATACAGGCCCAGCTTAAGTGTCACCTCCCCACAAAGTCACTGTCACCTACTCCCTCCCGGAAGGCTGCAGGCCAGCACCCGGCACCGGGAGTCATGGCATTTGGGGTTCACCCACTCTCCCTCGAAGGAAGATGCCCCCGTGAGAACCCCGCTCCACCTGCGGCAGGGCTGGGGGAGGAAAGGCCAAGCCAGCCTCCACCCTAGGACTGCAGCCTGGGAAAGTCCAGGGCCCCAGTGCCCTTGCCAGGCATAGGGTCTCTCTAAGTGTACTCTGAGCCAGGGCCTCAGCCATCAGCAGCTCTCTTGCTTCCAGAATCTGCTGCAGGGCAGTTCAGGCTCAGTCCAGCAGGGGGCCACAGGACAATCTTTGCTGCCCTGAGGCAGGACCAGTGCTGCCAGACCCGCCCCATGCTAGGCTGGCTATAAAGTTGGTGGACATTGGTGGGCAGCTGGTATTTGCAGTGTGTGCGCATGACATGGGTAGTGTTAGGTTCTTGGCCGTCCCGTTTCGTGCCTTGGGGCTAAAATGCCGGCGGTGGCCCCTGAGTCAGGAGGGGCAGGAGAAGAAGAGACAGACCTGGTGAGTGCGATTGCCCACCTCTCCTGCCAGCCCTGCTGGCTGAGGCTTGCAGCACGTGCTGCACTTGGGGAAGCAATGAAGGCCAAGTCTCATCAGGAAAACCAAGTGTGTGGTGCTGATTTACTCACTGACACAGCATCTGTGTGGTCTGCATGGGCAGACAGGGGGAAGGGTTTGGTAGAAGGGTGCTGGAGGTGCACTGGGCCTTTGTGCTGCTGCCTGCTGTAGGCATCCAGGGCAGCAGAGTCCTGCGGGGTCCCTAGAGATCCTGGCCATGCTGTGCCTTCCATCATCCACCCTCCTGCACTGCTGTTGGTGGCAGTGCTTCTGTGGTTGATATCTCATTGGAGTCCATGGTCATTTTCTCATGGTGGGCTGATCTCACACAGTGACAATCATGGAACAAATCACTGTTTTGTGGCATCTGCCTCCCAGGAGCATTGCAGGTGGACAGGGGGAAACGGGTGACTGGTGGCACCTCCTGTGCATGGTCTCTGTCCCATCCTGGACCGAAGATGGAAAGGGAAGGAGAGGAGCTGGCTCAAAGCAGTCCCGCTGCGGGTTCCATCAGGTGCAAAATGTCTCCCGATTGCGGTTAACCTTGCAGGGAAACTGTCTCCTTTTGTGGGCAAGAGACAGCATCTGCTTTATTAGCTGTGCAGTGTATTGATAATTAAAATTTGGGTATCCCTATCTGTAGTCCTCACAGCGTAGTTACATTCTGAGGAACTGATGAAACTGCTCAGTACTTCAGGGCTGAGTGTAATATTAGGTGGGCAAGCCTGTTGTTGGCTTTTGGTTTATAGCTATTGGGCAACTTTATTTGGTAAAAATGCATTCAGGCTCAGTAGTGTATTCAAGGATGACCACTTAGTGAATTGTCTTTTTTTTTTTGTAAGAATAAGAGTATTGAAGACTGGGTTGAGCTACCTATGGCAAAACTCCACCATTCCTGGGAAGGCCACAATTGGCAAGAAAAGCAGGTAGCAAGCTTTCATCAAGTAAGTTGAGATTCCTGTGTTTGCAATCTGAAGAGCTCACTGCTGAGCTGGGAGGGGAACTGCTCTGAGCACAACTCATTAGAGAACTGCTCTTGCAGACCTTCCCCGAAGGAAGCACTGTTTTGGTCAGAAGCATTCCAGGAGCTGCTGGCCAGCAATTGTGAATTAGGCTTGAATTGAATCCATTGCAAATATCACAAGAGTGCAGAAAGGCTGTGTCCTCAAATGAGCAGCTCACCAAGGAGAATTTGACTTAACCTAGAAGGTCTGTTTATCTCCGCTTATTTCTCAACATATTCACACCAGGTGGGGAAGATAAATCAGCCTTAAGCTCTGTAATGGCAGTGCTCTTGGTTGAGGCTGAGGATGCTTTTCATTGCATGCAGTGTTTGCAAGAGACTTAGTTCCCTGAGGATTTATGCCTCTCCTGTAAATACATTTTTGGCACTAAAACAAACTGAAGTATTTCTGTTTTAGTAGCATGGAACCAACTTAAGTATTTTGCCTACTGGCATCTTTGTCTTTAAAGAGCTAAATCCGCAGGATTACAGGATTGAGTAAAAACAAGAGAATAGCTAATCCTAGTACTAGAAAAGCACAAGGGAATGTTTGATCATTAGCTTCCTCATATTCCTCATGTTTCTTTTTATTTTTCTGCCTGCTCTTCCCTACCTACAGATGGTCTGGCTGTATTGGAAGCTTTTTTAAAAACTGAATTCTGTGAAGAAAATATAGGCTACTGGCTAGCTTGTGAAAACTTCCAAAAAAATCCACCCACCCCAGAAGCTATCCTTATATGCAAGAAAAATATATACACTCTTCTTAGAAAAAGGCCCAAAAGAGGTTAGACACAATTCCTCATTTCAGCATAAAGTGTACACTCTTGACATCAAGAAGCAACAAAAGAAGTAAAGACATAAGACTAAAGCAAGGGCCAGGGAATCTGAAAAGCTTCCTCTCCTGATGCCCTGTCTTTCAAATAAGTCTCCCCAGACCTGGCAGGTGGAGCTCATCACACATTACAGCTTCTGATTTTCACTTTCAAAGAGCAGAGTCCCCTTCTCT
The DNA here is from genome assembly GCF_051225735.1 of Oryctolagus cuniculus. Lineage (NCBI taxonomy): Eukaryota > Metazoa > Chordata > Mammalia > Lagomorpha > Leporidae > Oryctolagus > Oryctolagus cuniculus. Next base: position 85,066,713 of record NC_142879.1, read on the forward strand.
AACAAAGGATAATGAGTGATCTTTGTTTCAGATGAACATGCTTTCAAAACAAAACTCTTATTATCCAAAATATAAGAGAAGCTATGACTCCCAGCTTTACAACTGCCTGGAAAAGGGTGTATTGCTTGATGGAGAATAACTTTCTGAAGTTGTATTTTTTTGCAAGGCAGAGTTACAGAGAGAAAAAGAGAGGGAAAGACAGCGGTCCATCTGCTGGCTCACTCCCTAAATGGCCACAATGGCCAGGGCTGGGCCAGGCTGAAGCCAGCAGTTTCCTCCAGGTCTCCCATGTGGGGGCAGAGGACCAAGCGCTTGGGCCATTCTCTGCTGCTTTACCCAGCAAGGAGTTGTGGAAGAAGAAGAGCAGCTGGGAGTCAAACCAGCATTCATGTGGGTTGTTAGTGCTGCAGGCAGCAGTGTAACTTGCTATGCCACAACACCAGCCCCCAGAAAGAACTCTTATCCCTGGTCTTTCTTTTGAGTCAGAATGCTCCCAGACTTGTGTTGAAAACCAGAGATCACCACAGAACCCCATGAGAAGAAAAAGGAGCCCCAGAGTAGAGGACATGTTCTGTTTCCTAAGGCAGAACTTTTTGACTGCCAGAGACGAACATTCAATTCAGCCTGGGTGTTTGGGAAATATACCTCGCAACTGGGGATTCCAGTTCAGGTAGTAAATCAGGAAGCTGGTGACTGTCCAGGAGATGCCTGTATGAGAACAGCTTCCACCACCGTGAAGACACAGGCAGGAAATACGTGGTCTGAGTGGGGTGGGTCTCACTGGAAAAGCAGGACTCTGAGATGGAAGATAATGCAATGGAATGCTGTTGTTCTAGACTCACTTAAAATCAATAGGTCTGGGATTCTGTAGCCTTAGCTACCTAGCTATACATCTTTCCTTAAATCCATCCATATTACCACATGGTTTTAATTCTAGGTTTTAAGTCCAAACTAATGTAACATGTTTATTATGTAGAATCATCCATTCTATTGTTGTGTATTGCTGAAGCTGAAGTGATGTTTGAATTGTTAAGTGGTATATAAAATAGTGAGTGCTCATGTGTAGAAAACCACAGTGGCTGTTCCAAGTGCCAAACACTCTTGAAGGCAGTTAAGCTTTGAAGTGGTCTTCGAATATTTGAATACATTTGTTTTGATAACTAATGTCATTGAATACTCAGAGTCCAGGTGTGAGTTGATTTGATTTTGGTAACTGGAAATATGACCAACATAAGATCTTTGTAGTAGAGAAGAAGCATGCATTACTGAATCTGTGCAGGGAGAACTGACAGCCCCCAGAGCTGAGATGAGGGTGGCAAGGAAGATGCTCTTTTCTAAACCTAAGTCACAGCACATCTTTAGAACGACCCAGGGTTAAAATTACTAACAGAATCTTTAATTAAACATTAAGGTCTTTGATGAGAATAGAACATTGACCTAAATCCCTTCTTGAGGATTAAGAACCAGCTAAATAGGAGGCTGCGGTGGTGACCTCGAAGGGGTTGGAGCCTGGGGTCAGGGGTCGTGGGTCCCAATGGCTGGTCCAGAATCATCACGGGCTCCCTGGGTCGTGGGCCGGCACCATAGCTCGGGGCTCCAGAGGTCGGGGGAAGCCTGCTGGGCCCCTTCTTGCTTCCTTCTTTGGGCAGAAGTCAGGCATCACAAAGTGACCTAAAGTGACCAGTTTGGTGCCGAAATCCCTGAGGCACCACTGGAGCCCGGGGCCAGGCCTGCAGGCAGGGCAGAAGCAGAGGGGAGAAACCGGGACCTGGGGGCCAAGGCTTCAGGTGTTTCTGTTGGCCCCCAGGCACCCACGGGGCCTCAGCCTCTCTCACAACAGAAACGTGCATGCACCTCAGACAATTTTTACCCCTAATTCCACTTTAAAGAAAGGTTCATCGAGGACGGACTCATGGCATGGGGGTGCAACCACAGCCTGCATGGCCCACATCATGGGCACCAGTTCCATTCCATGATGCCCTACTTCCTCTCCAACTCCAGCCAACGAGTGCAGTGGTGATGGACAGGTGCTTGGACCCCACACGACATGGAGATGGGAGGGGGCTCATGGGCCTTCAGCCTCACCCAAACATTGGGGAATCAAACCAGCAGATCGAAGACCCCTGTCTCTATGCCTTTCAAATAAATCTCTTAAAATAAATAAAAAAGAAATGCAAATAAAAAGAACCAGCTAAATAGACATGAACTGTATGGAGACAAACACCAATATTACATTACTCAACTCTCCACTGCTCCAATGAACAAAGAAGACAAATAAGAGGGATATAGGCCTCCCCTTTTTTGTTATCCTTCCCTTGGTTCCAACTAGCATGGGCTTCCAGAAAATGCACAAGGAATCCATTCTCTTCTATGGTCAATACATGATCTCAGAATTTCCCTTATTCTTTGCCTAACAGATTTTGATTATGTTACTCTAGGTAAAGGGAAGGCAACAAAACTGCCCTTTTCCCCCATTTTAAAAATCTATTATTTATTTGAAAGGCAGAGTTATAGAGAAGGGGTAGAGACAGATCTTCCATCTGCTGGTTCACTTCCCAAATTGGCCTCAGCTGAGCCAATCTAAAGCCAGGCGCTTCTGCCAGGCCTCCCACATGAATGCAGTGGTTCGAGCACTTGGGCCACCTTCTGATGCTTTCCCAGGCACATTAGCAGGGAGCTAGATTGGAAGTGGAGCAGCTGGGAGTTGAATCAGCACCCATATGGGATGCTGGCACAGCAGGCCATGGCTTTACCCACTGTGTTGGTACCGTGTGTGTGTGTGTATGTGTGTGTGTGTATTTATGCATGTATTTTTATTGCAAAGACACATTTATTTATTTGAAAGGCAAGGTTAGAGAGGGAGAGACATAAGAAGAGAGATCTTTCAACCTCTGGTTCACTCCCCAAATGTCCACAACAGCAGAGGCTGGGCCAAGCCAAAGCCTTGAGGCTGAACAGCAGATAATCTTTAGTTATTAATTTAAAATGAATAGGCTGTAGCTGGTGCTGTGGCATATAAGGTAAAGCCACCACCTGCAGTGCTGGCATCCCCTATGGGCACTAGTTCATGTCCTAGCTGCTCTGCTTCTAATCTAGCTCCCTGCTAATGTGCCTGGGAAAGCAGCAGGAGGTGGCCCAAATACTTGGGTGCCTGAATCCATGTGAGAGAGCTGGAAGAAGCACCGGGCTTTGGATTAGCCCAGCTCCAGCTGCTTGCAGCCACGTGGGGATTAAAAGAGCAGACAGATCATCTCTATTTATGTGTCACTCTCTATAATGCTGTCTTTCAAATAAATAAATAAATAAATCTTTAAAAAAGGTTTATTAATGTATGCTATAATCCAATCCAGGAACAGTAAGAGAAGCATTAAATATTGCTACCTATATTTTTATTTTTTAATATTTTTAAACTTTTATTTAGTGAATATAATTTTCCAAAGTACAATGTATGGATTACAAAGGCTTCCCCCCATAACTCCCCTCCCACCAGCACCCCGCCCATCTCCCACTCCCTCTCCCATTCCATTTACATCAAGATTCTTTTTCAATCATCTTTATACAAAGAAGATCGATTTAGTTTATATTAAGTTTTCATCAGTTTGCAGCACACAGAACATAAAGTGTAAAATACTGTTTGAGTACTAGTTATAGCATTACTTCACATTGGAAAACACATTAAGGACAGAGATCCCACAAAAGGAGTAAGCACACAGTGATTCCTGTTGTTGACTGAACAATCTGACACTCTTGTTTATGGCATCAGAAATCTCCCTGGGCTCTAGTCATGAGTTGCCAAGGCTATGGAAGCCTCTTGAGTTCACTGACTTCAATCTTATTTAGACAAGGTCATAGTCAAAGTGGAAGTTCTCTCCTCCCTTCAGAGAAAGGTACCTCCTTCTTTGATGGCCCGTTCTTTCTACTGGGATCTCACTCACAGAGATCTTTTATTTAGGTCCTTTTTTTTCTTTTTTGCCAGAGTGGCTTTCCATACCTAAAATACTCTCATGGGCTCTTCAGCTAGATCTGAGGGCCTTAAGGGCTGATTCTGAGGCCAGAGTGCTGTTTAGGACATCTGCCATTCTACGAGACTGCTGTGTATCGCACTTCCCATGCTACCTATATTTTATATAGTCTAAGTATTGTATAAACTAAAATATAGAACACTAGGAGTATGCTATCAGTAATTACACTGCCAATCTCAGTGATTATAAATAAGAATTTTAGCAACTATACTGATTCTGAACAGTGATTCAATGATTCTGTTTTTAAATTTAAAAATGCCCCTGAACTTGAATGTTTCTGTGTAGCTCCTCATAGAACTACAAGCTTTAGAATTTCTATGCTGTTTAGCATTTCATCTTCAGTGCCAACTTGATTATTACACTGCCAGTTTATAAAACACTTCACAGTCATGTGAGCCTAACCATAAGATAGGACTGTGTAGAATAAATCCTTTAACTATAAAGACAATCTTATCTCACAAGGGAGGAAGATCCAGAGGGGTCAAATGACTTGCTAATGTCACTTAGCTCTGTTGGCACAGAAACAAGGAAAGCTCTCAGCTTCCTGCCACCTCCCCTTACACCACCTGCCTCAACTAGATGAGCCTGTAATTTTAAGGACACTCAGGCACCATGAGTTTAAATGAATTTTTCAAGGTTACATGACAAGTACCAAAGCCAGAAATAAAAATTATTGCTTCCATCTTTCTCTTCCTTGTCCACAATGGATGTCCGATGTACAGTTATGCATTATTCTAATATCACAACCAAGAAGCATTATTTTTCCCCAATTTAACAATGAAACTCTTTTTTTCCATTGAGGAAGTTATTTTAATGGATGATACAAACATACTTTTTTGTTTTTTAATTGGAGATGCAAAGAAATGAACAAGTAGACAGAGAAGTAGTATTCACCCTCTAGTTCACTGCTGAAATGTCCCCAGTGGCCAGGGCTGTCCCAGGAGTAGGGAACCCAATCATCTGAGCCATTTCTTGCTAGCTCCCAGGGTCTACATTATCAGGAATTTGGAGGCAGGTACTGGAACCAGGAATCAAACCAAGAAACTCCAATATGAGACATAGGCATTTGAACCACAAGGCTACACCCTGGCTTCCAGACTTGTTTTTTCACCAGTCCTCTGAAAAGGAAAGTTAATTACAACCTGAAATCCAAGACTCTGGAGTCCTCAGGTGTGTGCTTCTATGCAAGTTGATGCATTAGAGTTACATATGTTGCCCAAGAGTCTGCAGTTTAGAGAGAACAGAAGAGTGAAACATGTGTCAGAGGATGTCAACATTGGAGAGGTGGCTGTGCTCTAGTCAGAGGCTGAGGAGGACAAGTCCACAGGGAGCAGCAGCTTGATTTAGTCACAAGGAAACTGGCTGTTTCTGGATTCATCCACCCCTCCCAGCTGACTGGCTGTGGAATTCTGATTGAATTCACCTGAAAATCCCACTCCCACTCGATTTGGAGGGAATTAATATCTGTCCCCTAAGTAAAAGGGTTCCATTTCTTTTTCCAAACCACAAAAACTCATGTTGGTTGCGTTGCCTGTAAATTTCTAAGCATGAAACACCAATTTTTTTTTTATTTCATAATAGCTACTCTGTCTGAACTCTTGTTTGTATTGCATCAGAATACAAAATTTTGGGAGGAAGAAGGCAAAACCAACTCAGACCCAGAAAACATTTAGAAAATTGCTGCTTAAGTACCAAAATTAGCAGAGGCACACAAAACAGTGACAGAAAGCCAGAATTGGAGCAAGCCAACAGCTATGCCCTGATTCAAAAAGACGATTCCTGCTGTACCCTGAACTCCTTATTCCAGCCTCCAAACCAAAGCTAACATCAGAAAATTCATTACAAACCATGATAAATAAGAAAACTGTGAAAAAAGCCAAAGAAATGCAAGAGTCCTTAGTGATATTGGGCTTGATTTAGTCACAAGGAAACCGGCTGTTTCTGGATACATCCACCCCTCCCAGCTGACTTGCTGTGGAATTCTGATTGAATATTCCTGAAAATCACAGTCAAACTCGATTTGGAGGGAATTAATATCTGTCCCCACAGCAAATTGGTTCCATTTCATTTTCCAAAACACAAAAATTCATCTTAGTAATCCTGCCTGTAGATTTCTAAGCCTGAAAAGCCAATTTATTGTGTTTTTTTTTTTTTTATTTCATAATGGATCCTCTGTCTAACTTCTTGTTTGTACTGCGTCAGAATACAAAATTTGGGATGGAAGAAGGCAAAAGAAACTCAGACCAAGAAAACATTTAGAAAATTGCTGCTCAAAACCAAAAATTGGCTGAGGCACCCAAAACAATGACAGCAAGCCAGAATTGGAGCAAGCCAACATCTGTGCACTGAATGAAAAAGACCATTCCTCCCGTGCCCTGGGCTCCATATTCCAGTCTGAAAACTAAAGCTCACATCAGAAAATTCATTACAAATCATGATAAATAAGACAAATGTGAAAAAAGCCAAAGAAATGCAAGAGTCCTTTGTGATATTAGGCTTGATTTAGTCCCATGTATACTGGCTGTTTCTGGATTCATCCACCCCTCCCAGCTGAATGGCTGTGGAATTCTGATTGAATTCACCTGAAAATCGCACTCACACCTGATTTGGTGGGAATTAATATCTGGTGGTGGTTCTGCGGACTGGGGCTTTAACCCACCGTGCGATAGCACTGGCCCCTGTAAGTGGTTTTCTTAATTATTCCCAGCTTTCTGTCTGTTTTGTTTTTAGATTTATAATAATTTATTAATGAAAATGGATGTAGGAAGGTAAATTTTATTCTCAGGGAATATATAGAAACAAGATGTATGATGAATTTGTCATGACTATCAATCATTGCATTTATCCAAGAAAAGGCAATGTCATGTCTCATTTTCTGTTGCCATAGCAAAATATATATTTGTTATATGATTTCAATTGAAGTCAAGGACAATATTCTAAATTTTGGGGTCATAATGTCCAACACATTCTTTAGTGTTATACAGATGATGTAGTGGGCAGTGTTTTAGTTCCACCCTGGAAATAAACACTTAGCATTCTGCAAGAGAATTACTTACCTAGGGCTAAACCACAAATCAGTGACATTTATTATTTTTTTTGACAGGCAGAGTGGACAGTGAGAGAGAGACAGAGAGAAAGGTCTTCCTTTGCCGTTGGTTCACCTTCCAATGGCCACCATGGCTGGTGCACTGCAGCCGGCCCACTGTGCTGATCTGATGGCAGGAACCAGGTACTTCTCCTGGTCTCCCATGGGGTGCAGGGCCCAAGGACTTGGGCCATCCTCCACTGCACTCCCTGGTCACAGCAGAGAGCTGGCCTGGAAGAGGGGCAACTGGGACAGAATCTGGCAACCCGACTGGGACTAGAATGAAGTGTGCCAGCGCCACAAGGCGGAGGATTAGCCTAGTGAGCCACGGAGCTGGCTGCATTTATTTTTTTAATTGTTAGAGTAATGCAGTCCTTAATAGTTTGAGGAGATGAACTTGATTCCCAGCTAGAGTAAGAACACAGTGGGGAAAATAATCTACTGCATGTTCTTTCAGGTTTTAAGATTGTATTTAACAATTTATTTATTTATTTAAAAGAGTTACACAGAGAGAGGAGAGGCAGAGAGAAAGAGACAGAGGAGAGATCTTTCATTCAACATTTCACTCTCCAATTGGCTGCACTGGCCGGTCTGCACCCATCTAAAGCCAGGAGGTTTTTCTGGGTCTCCCACACAGCTACAAAGGGCCAAATCCGTGGGCCTTCTACTGCTTTCCCAGGTCATAGCAGAGAGCTGGATCAAAATTAGAGCAGCTGGGTCTTGAAACGGTGCCCATATGGGATGCTGGTGCTTTAGGCCAGGGCATTAACCCACTGTGCCACAGTGCCAGCCCCAAGGTTTATTTATTAACTTATTTGAAAGGCAGAGTAATAGAGATAGGGAGAGATGGGTAGTGAGAAAGAGATATCTTCCATCTGCTGGTTCATTCAACAAATGGCCACAATGGTTGGCCAGGCCAAAGCCAGGAGTCTGGAACTCTATCTGGGTCTCCCATATTTGTGGAATTGGCCCAAATACTCAGGCCATCTTTCACTGCTCTTTCAGCCACTTTAGCAGGGAACTCAATTGGAAGTGGAGCACTAAGGACTCAAATTGTCTGTCCACATGGGATGCCTGAATTGCAGGTGGAGACTTACCTGCTGTACCACAATGCTGGTGCCTACTGCAGGTTCTCAAACAAAGCTCTCTGTATTTCCCTCAGTCACAAATGCAGATTACAGTACAGAATTTCTCAGGTTCTGTTCTTGGGTAAATAACTCCATAGCTTTTACTTTAATTTGTTATCATGTTATTTCAGTTCTTTAAATGTTTATGAGTAGAATAATTATAGAAAAAGCAAAAGCTACTTTCTATTCTTTCTTGAATCTCCTCCCTTACTTAAAATATTTATGAGCCTGATAGAGAAAGAAATTGATGGAGTGAGAGAAAGCTAGAAAGCTCCCATGCACTTCTTCACTGCCTAAATAAAAATATCAAGCAGAGGTGGGGCACAACTGAAGCCAAGAGTCAGGAATGGAATCTAGGCCTCCCTCTTGGTTGGCATCACCATTGCTTCCCCTGGTCTGCATTAGCTGGGAGCTGGAAACTGGAGCTGGCACTGAAATCCAACTTTGGAAATTTGATGCAGAGAGAGAGTATCTGAGCTGGCATCATAAACACTAAGTTAAATGCCTACTGTCTCTTTTAAAAAATTTTTTCTCTGCCATAATTGCATTGACTGTGTATAGTGTTTTTTCTGGAAATTCTTCACTGTTCAATCCCTTCATAACTTCCCTGATGGTTTCTTGTCTTTTTCCCTGAATACTTCTACATTCTTCAGAACATTGCTCATTCCAGAGTGACTCTTGTCCCCCTTTCAGCCTACTGTGCAATTGCCCTTGACATAGTCTGGCCTTTGTGAACAGAAATTCCTGTTTCCCTCCAGCTTGGGCAATTTTCACAGCCTTTATACCATAGGTTTGATCCCCTGTTGAATGTTTCTGTGTGGCTGCCCAAATGCTCACAAATCTGAAATGAAATGGCATTCTTGCTTCTTCATCCATACCCATGTAGAAGATATACAACTGCCATTGTTTGTTAGGTGACAGAGTTGACATGTTGACCAGGAGTGTTCTGTCACAGGGGATGATAGCATTTGAAGACCTGGCTGTGTACTTTACCTGGTAGGAATGGCAGAACATGAACCAAGCTCAGAAAATCCTGCACAGGGATGTGATGCTGGAGACCTACAGCAGCCTGTTCTCCCTGGGTGAGTGACACTCATCACATGCCCAATGGTAACATTTTCTTGCTATTTGACAACTAAGTGAGCACTATTCATAAAGTTGAATGAGGGACAGGTATAGAATTTGAGTCCATGAAGAATCTGAATATCTACCACCTGGGAAGGATTTCACATTGGAACATTTGTTGCATAGCTCCTGGACCAAGCTGTACTCCTTTCATTAACCCAAGATAGTGATTTCACAAAGTCTATATTGTTTCCATTAGTAGGGCACTGCAGGACCAAACCTGACTTGATCTTCAAGTTGGAGCAAGGAGCAGAGCCATGGATGGGGGAAGAATGCCTACATCAGAGCCTTCCATATCAGTGTGTACATAACGGGCAGGGAGGCCAAAGCAGAAGCAGTGCAACAGATATTGACTGGTGTTCTTTCCACGAGTTTTTCCCAAGTCTTACTCCTGAAGACAGCTGGTCCTGTGATTCAGACACAGACATTCTACAGTATCTATGGAGATCAGTATCTCTGGTAAAGGCAAAGGAAATGAAGTTTTCTGTGAAAATCAACAAACCTCCAGAAACTCAAATTATCATAGAGGAGTGTTTATAGAAAGAAACAAGAGGAGGTAACCAGGGCTGACGTCTTCACAATGAGTTAGAAATCAATTTTCAATAATTGAGCAGACTCTGGGTTGCAGGAATAAATTATTTCAACTGGTGGGAATGTATAGCCAAGGTGGTATATTGGAACTTTCTGTAACTGTTGTAGTTCTAAGAAGATTAGGATGTCAGGTTTCCTTAGAAATATGGGGAAACTATAATAGTGCAGATAAAACAGAGATTTTCATTAGAAAAATCCCACAAATGCTGTTTGCCTGGGAAGACAGAACACAAGACAACCACATATTCAAATCTTGTCCCATGAATGTGATCCTGCTTAGAGTATAGACATATTTCACTCTTTACCTTCAAGGAAATGATCTAGTAAAACTTCCCCATATTTATGGTTGAAATAGCACAGAAGTACAAAACCCACAATTTTTTAAAAATGAATTGAAAAAGGGGCTGGCGCCGTGGCTCACATGGTTAATCCTCCCCCTGCAGCACCAGCATCCCATATGGGCCCCGGGTTCTAGTCCTGGTTGCTCCTCTTCCAGTCCAGCTCTCTGCTGTGGCCCGGGAGGGCAGTGGAGGATGGCCCAAATGCTTGGGCCCCTGCACCTACAATGGAGATAAGGAGGAAGCACCTGGCTCCTGGATTTGGATTGGCATAGATCCAAATGTATTTGCCATTTGAGGGGTGAGCCAATGGAAGGAAGATCTTTGTCTCTGTCTCTCACAGTCTAACTCTCACAAATAAAGAAATAAAAATACATTAAAAAATGAACTGAAGAAGTGGCAGGGAAAAATTGGTTTCTAGATTACAGGTGAATATATTTATCAAATATTAGTCCATTCTGTGAAGCCTTATTCATTTTTGTGAAAGTAGAAAGTGAGAGAGAAACAGTGAGGAATAGATTTTCTATTAACTCTCTCCCCAAATACTATCAACAGTTATGACTAATCTGAAGCCAGAAGCCTGGAATTTCACCTACTCATCTCTATCACAGGGTCCCAAGCACATGAACCATTATCTGCTGCTTTCCAGTATCTCAGAGCTGTATTGGAAGCAGAGTAGCCTCGGGTTAAACTGGCACTGTTTTGAGATACAGGCATCCCAAGCAGTGACTTAAGACATCTTACCACAAAAACCATTCAATCATACTTGGAAAAAATTCTGGTAGTAAACAGGATCATGGATGAACATTGGAAAATCTATGGATACAATTTAATATATTAATGTATAATGGAGAAAACCTGTATATTCATAAATATGTATCTTCTAATCATTTTTTGAAAATCTTATGATGGAATGAGGATATAAGCCTGAGCCATTCTCCCTCATTGCCCAAAGTAGATAAACTTTGGAATGTATTCCTTGCCCTTGAAACTCAATTGGGTCTCACAGCCTATTGCCTTCATACCCCACCCTGCATTATTTTCCAGGTTCCTAAGGCCCCCACCCAGTTCCTGGAATTCCCCTCCACTGCTGCCCCCTACCCTCATGCCCAGCCTTAGCCCTCCTCAAAAAGGTCTGGCCCCTGGGAATTGGGGCCTTCATGCTCCATCTTGTACAGACAGGCAGTTGGTCACCCACCTCTGTGGATTAATTTTCTCTGAATAAATTCTGTCTGGCTGTAAATTCATACACTTTCTCCTCTATTCTACAACTCTTTTCCTAACATTTTGGTGCCCTGTGTGAGGAGGCACAAATGCAGAACTTTTCCTAACATCTTATCCCTCTTAAATACAAGTAACTTCATTCCTTTTACACGAGTATGCTAGAAGAAACAATTATATTTGATGTAGTGACATCATTTTTTTCCTCACTTCAGTTGCCATGAAACTGGATGAACTGATTAAGACCAACCAGAACAGTCTGGAGAAAAATCTGAATCAGGATGTTATGACTAACATGAATTCAGAAAAACACTTAATTTAAGTATAAGCCATATTCCAAAACTGAGTATCAAAAAGAGAAACTATTCAGGAATAAAACCTGAAGAATGCAGTATATGTCACAATATGTGTCCCCATTGTGGGCCTGATCAACTGCAAGCTGGAGAGAAATTTTGTGCTACTAAGGTACCTGGGAACACTCTCCAGTTCTGTGAACCTCTTAATCAACAGCACAATATTCAGACCATGGAGCAGGCACTTGAACAAATTGGACAAGGGAAAGTCTTCAAAAGCAAGAATATATTCTGTGAATCTGAGAAGCTTTTTATGGTAGAAACCTGTAATAAGTCAATTGCCACTATTGGCAAGACAACTCAAATAGTACAAGATTTCCATAAGAATTCTAACCTCAGTATACATCAACAAAGTCCCAAAAGAGAGAACGTTTATAAGTATATTGGGCCTGTGGAACCTGTTATTTACCAATCACATGTTAGACTGAATCATAGACCAAATATAGGGAAGAAATCCTATGCATGTAAACCTTGTGGGAAGTCATTCAGTATTAAATTCTGCCATACCCTCCATCACAGCACTCATATAAGTGGAAAACCCTCATGTGTGTAATGATTGTGGAGAAACCACTCACCAGAAGTCAGATCTCATTAGACATCAGAGAATTCACACAGGGTTGAAATCTTATAAATGTAATGACTGTGGGAAGTTCTTTGGCCAGAAGAAACATCTCATAAATCATCAGAGAATTCACACAGGTGAGAAACCTTATGAATGTAATGACTGTGGAAAATCCTTTGGCCAGAAGGCAAACCTCCTAAATCATCAGAGAATTCACACAGGGGAGAAACCTTATGAGTGTAATCATTGTGGAAAAGCTTTTGGCCAGAAATCAACACTCACAAATCATCAGAGAAGTCACACAGGGGAGAAACCTTATGAATGCAATGACTGTGGAAAAACCTTGGGCCAGAAGTCAAACCTCATAAATCATCAGAGAAGTCACACAGGGGATAAGCGTTTATGAGTGCAATGACTATGTAAAACTCTTTGGCCAGAAGCCACACCTCATAAATCATCAGATAATTCACACAGGGGATATGCCTTATGAATGCAATGACTGTGGAAAAGCCTTTGGCCAGAAGGCAAACCTCAGAAAGCATCAGAGAATTCACACAGGGGAGAAAGCTTATGAATGCAATGACTGTGGAAAAACCTTAGGCCAGAATTCAAACCTCAGAAAGCATCAGAGAATTCACACAGAAGACAAGCATTATGAATGCAATGCCTGCGGAAAAAGCTTTGGCCAGAAATCACAACTCAAAATGCATCAGAGAAGTCATACAGGGGAGAAACCTTATGAATGCAATCATTGTGGAAATGCCTTTGCTGAGAAGTCAAAGCTCACAAAGCATCAGACAATTTGTACTGGGGGAAACCTTATGAGTGCAATGACTGTGGAAAAACCTTTGCTGAGAAGTCAAACCTCAGAAAGTATCAGAGCCTTCACACCATGGAGAAAGCTTATAAAGGAAATGACTGTGGAAATGCCTTTGGTCCCATCCTTGCATACCAAGGATAAATCCCACTTGGTCTGGGTGGATGATCTTTCTGATGCATTGTTGGATTCAATTGGCCAGAATTCTGTTGCAGATCTTTGCATGTATGTTCATCAGGGAAGTTGGTCTATAATTGCTTTCTTTGTTGCACTTTTTTCAGGTTTAGGAATGAAGGTGATGCTGGCTTCATAGAAAGAATTTGGGAGAATCGCCTCTCTCTCAATTGTTTTGAATAACTTGAGAAGAATTGCAGTTAGTGCTTTAAATGTCTGTTAGAATTCAGCAGTGAAGCCATCCAGTTCTGGGGTTTTCTTGGCGGCGAGGGTCTTTATTACTGATATCATTTCCATCCGGTTATGTGTGTGTTTACGTTTTCTATATCTTTGTTGCTCAATTTAGGTAGGTTTTATGGATGGAATGATGGTGGAAAGCCTCTTTGCTGTACTTCATAACTCATAAGATATCAGAGAATCCACACAGGGAATTTTCTACATGACCTTTTTGTGCAAGTTATATCTCATGAAATATTAGAGAATTCACCAAGGGGAGAAATGCATGAATGTAATACACGTGAATAAGCCTTTGTGGTGCAAATCAGACCTCATCAAACATAAAAGAATTCTCATGGGGAGCAATTTTATGAATGTAATGACTCAGAGCCTTTTACCATAATTCAGCCCTCATTGTACATCATCAAATTCATATAGGGAAAAACTCCTTTGAAAGTAAAATCCCTTTAATTAGAAGCCATACCTCATACGACAACAGGGAATTCACGTGGGAGAGAAACCTTATGGGTGTAATGAGTGTTGGAAAGCTCTGCCCAAATCTCTCCTTATATCAGAATGCACAACATATATATCTAATGAATGAAATAAATGTGAGAAAGTCATTTCACATAGGTAATGCCTCATAATCCATCATGGAATTTGAACAAGGGAGAGACCTTAACAATATAATGAATGTGGAAGAGCTTTTCTCCAAAATTCATGTAAGTATTGTGACAAAACCTTTTGCTGGAAATCACATCCTATCCAACAGAGACTCATGTAAAGGAGAAAGCTTATAAATATTATTAGTGTGAAAAGGTTGTTTGTCAGAAGTCAATGGTACATCAGAGAATTGACACAGGTGGTTTCTTAGGAGTATACTGATTGTATAAAAACATTTTCTTTGTTTCAGGCTTGTATAGATACAGAATTCACAAAAGGTGGTACTCTTTGCATGCTGTAAATACGATAAAACCTTTAGCCAGAAATTAGACATCAACAGACTTCAGAGAATTCATAAGGAACAAAAGTCTATGCAATGAATTTGGAAAATGTATTTCTGCTATAAATCAGTCTTCAATTCCCATGAATAGACTCACAAATGAGAAAACATGCATGCATAGAAAAGTTTTGTACCATAAATTATCTCTAGATGGTAAACTAATAACTCACACAAAAGAAAAATCATGAGTGTAATGGAATTGGGAATCGCTTTGCTATAAGGCAGATTTCCAGATAGCTTAGCAAGATTACAGAAAAGTCTCTGAAAATGTAACATGTCTGAAAGATTTGTTGGCATCACAAACTGGAGGATAGCTCAAGTGCATGTGTTTTTGTGACCTGGCATCCAAATTGATATCTCTTTTTCTTTGATGAATTCCTTGTTTATTTATTTAACAGATATAGAGACAAAGGATTCCTGTCCATTGATTTACTACTATATGCCCACAATTGCCATGGTAAGGTCTATGGCAAAAACTGAGTGCTGGGGTCTGTGAATCTGATTCATCACTGATAACATTGAAGACATTGGTTCCTGGTTCTTATGCTGCTATGCATGGAAATGTTTCTCTAATTTCATTTTCAAATAGTTCATTGTTAATATAAAGAAATGCTTCTAATTTTTAAAATTTCATTGAAATAATTTGTGATGAATGTGTCCTAGTCATGCATTATTACAGGGTGTAGTGCAATATTTGCACACATTTATGCAGTAAAAAGTGATCAAGCTAAGCAACTACAGTTTTATTAAGTTTTTAAAGAGTTATTTATTTGAAAGACAGAGTTACAGAGAGAAGTAGCAGCAGAGAGAGAGAGAGGTCTTCCTCTGCTGGTTCACTCCCCAGGTGGCCGCAATGGCCGGAGCTCTGCCAATCTGATGCCAGGAACCAGGAGCTTCTTCCAGATCTCCCACTTGGGTGCAGGGACCCAAGGACTTGGGCCATCTTCTACTGCTTTCCCAGGCCATAGCAGAGAGTTGGATCAGAAGAGGAGCAGCCAGGACTAGAACTGGTACCCACAGGGGATGCTGGTGCTTCAGGCCAGGGCGTTAGCCCACTGTGCCATAATGCTGGCCCCCAAGCAACTACAGTTTCTAATTCTTCTCCATGATTTGAGACTACCAGCTCCTCTCTTTCAGTTCTTTACACAGAACCTAATATGGTTGAATGTAGTCATCTCATTATATTATGGGGCACCAGAAGTTCTTTCTGCCTCTTTGTATTTTGTTACCTATTATCCAATCCCCCTCTATCCCTAGCTGCTTCCCTTCTCAGCCTCTAGTAATCACAGTTCTGTGTTCAGATCCATTATTTTCTTTCACTTCCACATGTGACAAGGACCAGGTGACATTTGTGTTCCTGCTTCTGGCTTATTTCAATTAATTTAATAATATTTTGTTCTTTTTTGTATCTAAATGAAGTTCCCCTGTCCATTTTTTTCATTGATGGACAGCTAGATTGGTTTCAAATCCTGGCTGCAGTGAACTGTGTTATAGTGGCTGTGTTATTGGAAAATTGCTGTATCTTTGATATGCTCTTCTCCTTTCCTGCTAATAAAAGTTCCTTATTATATATAGCCAAGAGCAAGATAACTCTCAAATGGTAGGTCAATTTTTATCTTATTTTAAATTTTTGTTATTTATTTGAAAGAGTTACAATAGAGATAGGGACACAGAGAGGTCCTCCATTAGCTGGTTCGCTCTACAGATGACTACAAAGGCCAGAGTTATGCCATTCTGAAACCTGGAGACAGGAGCTTCCTCTGGGTCTCCCACATGGGTGCATGGGCCCAAGGACTTGGGCCATCTTCTACTGCTATCCCAGGAGATAGCAGAGAGCTGTATTGGAAGAAGAGCAGCTGGAACTAGAACTGGCACCCAAATGGGATGCTGGCCCCTCAGGCGCTGCACAACAGCGCCGGCCCAATTTTTATCCTTTTTAAGGAATGGCCATACTGTTCTGCATAACATCTGTACTAACGTGTTTTCACCCACCATATATGACGGTTTTCTTTTCCCATGTGCTCTCTAGCATTTGTTATTTTTTATCAGTTTGGCATCAAGATGATATAGTATTGTTCATGTTTTTGTGTATTTTGAAATCAGTTAATTTGTTTATTAAATCTTTGTTTATTTGAAAAGTGGATTTAGAGAGAGGGGGAAAGACAGAGATAGCTTTCATCTGCTGGCTCACACCCCAGAGAGTTTCAACAGTTGAGCCTGGGGCATGCTGAAGTCAGGAGCTTCATCCAAGTCTCCCACATCAGTGGCAAGGACCCAAGTCCTTCGTCCATCTTCTGCTGGTTTCCCAGGTGTTTAGCAGTGAGCTAAATTGGAAGTGGAGATTCCTAAGCTCAAAGTGGAACTCACATGATATGCTGGCCTCACAGATTGCAGCTTACCCCACTTAGCCACAATGCCAGCCCCTCTATCAATTTAATTCCTCAAAAATAGGTCAGTAATGTTGGCATCTATCTCATTTTGTTTTTTCTCTGTTATTATTCAACTTATTGATGTCTTATTTTTGTTCACATTATTCCTCTCAATTGCTCTACCTGAGGTGAGTAGGGCTGCTGTGTTGCTTGAATGCAGTGTATGCTTTAGATTACTCATTTACTGAGTGCATGTCATTCACATAGCACTTCACCGAAATTCTACTATGTCCCAAATCCTCTTCTAGGCACAGAATTCAGACCACTTTTCTCTTAGGCCTAGATCTTGCCTTTAATATACTATTTGGAATTTAGTAGCTCATGAAATCTGCAGACTGCATAAATGAATGAATATTTTGAGGGCTGTGTTTTTGTGGAGGAACTTCATAGGAGACCGAAGGAATAAAATAAATCTAAAGTATCCACAGCATACAGAATGTATACTATTTTACAAGTCACAGAGAAGAGGAAGAAGAAGGAAAGTAGTGAGACTAGAAAGTTTGTGGCAAGACTAACAGGCACTGGTCAAGAACTTAATAAGCCCATTAGGAAAGCAGTAAGGTTTCTTTGTCTCCCCGTAGACTCTGCTCTCCAGAGGTGAACAGGGTCCTCTAAACCCACTTGCTGCACACACAAACACCTGAGTGTTGTATTCTCCCACAGGTGTTGGAGACTGATATGGTGTTCTGATTTATATTTACATAATGGCTAGTGACATCGGGCATATTCACATGTTTTGACCATTTACATTTCTTCTGAGAAATGTCTATTCAGATCCTTGCCTGTTTCTTCACTGTATTTTTTGGAGTTTTTCCAATTCATGTAAATGTTCTGGAAATCTGTAAACATTCAGAGTTTTAATTTTTCCTGCCATCTGTTCATTGTATCTACACTTTGATGTTTACTTTGTTGTGAAGAAGTATCTTAGTTGGATATACTCAGATGTCTCTGTTTTTATTTTTGTGACTATTGCTATTGGAATCTTACCGAAAAGCTATTGTGTGTTGACAATATTTAGAGTTTCCCTATGTTTACTTGGGTTTGGGTCTTATGATTAGATTTTTCATTCACTGTGAGTTCACTTTCACATAGTGTAAGTGATGTTGGAGTTTATTTTCAGGCTTCTACATTTGGATCATCAAGTTCCTCTGCACCACTTGTGAAAGAGATTCTTCTTTCTCCAGTTCATTTTAGTTCCTTTGTTAAATATGAGTTGCTGGTAGAAATTTGGGTTTATTTCTATGCTACCTAGTTTTTTCCATTGAACTATGTGTCTGTTATTATATCAGTGCTAACACTTCTTCTTTTTGTGTTTTTTTTTTTTTTGCAGTTTATTTATTTATTTGAAAGGCAGGGTCACAGAGAGGTAGAGGCAGAGAGAGAGAGAGGTCTTCCATCCACTGGTTTACTCCCCAAATGGCCACAATGGCCGGAGCTCTGTTGATCTGAATCCAAGTGTCAGGAGCTTCTTCCAGGTCTCTATGCAGGTGCAGGGGCCCAAAGACTTTGGCCATTTTCTACTTTTTTCTCAGGCTATAACAGAGAGGTGTATAAGAAGTGGAGCAGCTGGGAAACATACTGGCACCCATATGAGATGCCGGCACTGCAGACGGTGACTTTACCTGCTTTGTCATAGTGCTGACCCCTGTAATATGTCTTAAAATATGGTGTGATGTCTCCAGCTTTTTTTTTCTTTTATAATATTTCTTTAGATGTTAAGCATCTCTCATGTTTCTATATGAATTTTAGCATCATTTTTTCTAGCTCTGAGAACATCGTTGGTATGTTGATTGGAATTGCATTGAATTTGCAAATTGCTTTTGGTAGTATGGACATTTTGATACTATTCTTCCCATTCACAAACACAAGTTTTCTGTGAGACTGTCAAAAAGCCTTGACAATAATTGGACTTTATTACACAAAAATTATCACTTTTTGGGATCATTTAAATCCATATATTTGCACTAATATTTGATAAATAATGAAAGACTTTCTCTGAGCATTTTAGTAGGAGAAATTAAAATATTTATTTTATCAATTTCTTCAAATATTGTTTAGATGTGATATTCAAATATTGTTTAGAGCCATTGTCTGTATTTCCTCTAAATTACGATCTTTCTGCTTTTTGCCTGTTAAACTTGTCCCTTGATTCAACACCCTTTTTTAATGTAATGTAAATGGAAAATGTCATATCATAAGCTAAAAAAAAATGACAAAGAAGGAAAAAGAAGGGAGGGAGGTTGAGTATATAATTATGTTCTCTTAATTTTTTCTATAAACCGTGCTGAATCTTTTAAAAGCTAATGAAAATTAAAACTCTAAATTGGACCATTATGACTAATATTTAAAAGAAGTGATTAAAAACTGTAGATGTCTTCAATTTTGATTATCATTCTTATTTAGAATATCTGAAAGAAATCCGGCTTCTCACTTAAAATATACCAGTGTTTTAGAATTCAGTATTAAATGACTTTGTTTAAAAGTGTTATTTAATCTATTGCTTTAAGTGGTAATACTATGGCCATTGTAAAACAAAATCCTTATCATTTTTCATAAAACAGAAAGGGCCTTTAAAACATCATCACTAAAAATATTAAGAGACCTAAAATATAACATTCTTAAAACCCAAGTGATACCATTCAAAATTTTCAAATATGCAGGGATAGTTCGTGTCAAGTAACTAAATAATTGTGAAGTGTATATATGGAATAGCTTCTATAAATTCTTTTGGCAAGGGCTGGCACTGTGCCATAGTGGGTGAGGCTGCCACCTGCAGTGCTGGTATTCCATAGGGGCATCAGTTCAAGACCTGGCTGCTCCACTTCCTATCCAGCTCTCTGCTACGGCCTGGGAAAGCACTATAAAATGGTCCAAATCCTTGGGCCCCTGCACCTGCATAGGAGACCAGGAAGAGGCTCCTGGCTCCTGCCTTCCAGTCAGCACAGCTCCAGCCATGGAGGCCAACTGTGGAGTGAACCAGTGAATGGAAGACCACTCTCTCTGCCTCTCCTTCTCTCTCTGTGTAATTCTGATTTTCAAATAATATAAATAAATCTTTAAAAAATTCTTTTGGCAAATAGATGAAGCTATTTGTTATACATTTCAAATAAATAGCAAACATACTAGAAAAATATATTGAATAAAATTTAAGCAACTCATAGCTATACACAGAAATTTCTCACCATAACAACATAGCAACCACTAAATTTCCAAACTTAATTTTCCACAACTTAGAATCTTTAACTCCAGAAGGAGTATGAAATTGACAGAACAGTGGCCTATGTATTAGGATACCTAATGCTAATACAGAATTATCCCTGCTACAACTTACCTATGTGACCTTGAACAATTCACTTTACTTCTCTGGGCCTTGGCATTTAGCATCCTCATGTGATAAAGAAGGCTTGGATAAGATCAGTTGTACTCTATCTTGAGACTTCAACGATCTCTCAGTTTCCGAACAGGCACCTTAGGGGAAAGTAAACCTTTAGATCAAAGCTTACATTTTTAAATCTAAATATATTTTAAACTCTTTCTACAACTAGTACAAAACAACACATTCAAATGTGTACCATGCCACTTTTCAATATTTGGGAATAATTAATGCATCATTTTAGAGCATTGTCTTGAGGCCAGTGCTGTGGTGTAGCCAGTAAAGCCACTGCATGCAGTGGGGGCATCCCATATGGAGGCTGGTTCAAGTCCCAGCTGCTCCACTTTCCATCCAGCTGTCTGCTATAGCCTGGGAGAGCAGTAGGAAGTTGGCCCAAGTCCTTGGGCCCCTGAATCTGCATGGGAGACCCTGAAGAGATCCTGGCTCCTGGCTTCAGATTGGCATATCTCTGACCTTTTAGGCCATCTGGTGAGTGAACCAGCAGATGGAGGACCTCTCTCTCTCTCTTCCTCTTGTTCACTATCTGTGTAACTCTGACTTCCAAATAAATAAATAAATCCTTTAAAAAATCAAAAGAATATTGTCTGGCACACAGTGAACACTAAGTACAAGATATTATTAGTAATATTAGATTGAAATGTTGAAATAAACTAGGCAATAAGCCTTAAGATGCAAATTAATACCAAGAAATATAATCTCAAATTTCTGTGTTCAACAAGGTAGTCTCTTTTTCACTACTAACTTTATACTGAATAAGATATTTTGATATTTTGTTAAAAGTAAATTTATCGGAGGCCAGCGCCATGGCTCACTTGGTTAATTCTCCGCCTGTAGTGCGGGTATCCCATATGGGCAAAGGGTTCTAGTCCTGGTTGCTCCTCTTTCAGTCCAGCTTTCTGCTATGGCCCAGGAAGGCAGTGGAGGATGGCCCAAGTGCTTGGGCCCTGCACCCAGATGGGAGACCAGGAGAAAGCACCTGACTCCTGGCTTTGGATGGGCACAGCTCCAACTGTGGCAGCCATTTGGGGAGTGAACCAACGGAAGGAAGACCTTTCTGTCTTTCTCACTGTCTATAACTCTACCTGTCAAATAAAAAAATTATTAGTTTTTCATAAAAACTGCAGTATTGAAAAGGTTCCAAAATCCCTCTAATTCTAAATGTCTGTGACTGCTAACTCATTAGCACATATTGCATTCTTTACATCTGGGTAATCATGATAATTCACTTTTAAATGATTAACAGATCTGCTGTTATATATAAATACATGCTTTTCCAAAAATCATACAATAAGCAGGCTACATACTGTACTTCAAGTAAAATTGCCATATCCAGTCCTACAATTGTAAATAAGACAGTTTCAATTGTTCAGCATTATCAATTATAAATTCCAATAGTGTAGCAATAGTCATAAGAATAAAGGATCCAATGCTGTGGTGTAGCAAGTAAAGCTGTGGCTTGCAGTGCTGACATCCCACATGGGTGCCAGTTCAAGTCCTGGCTACTCAAATTACTATCCATCTTTTTATGCAAGTAAGACTTACTATCCAGCAGTAGAGGATGGCCCAGGCCCTTGGGCTCCTGCACCTGCATAGGAGACCCAAAAGATGCTGCTAGCTCCTGGCTATGGATTGGCACAGCTCCAGCCATTGTGGCCAAATGGGGAGTGAACTAGTGGTTGGAAGACTGCTCTCTCTCTCTCTCTCCTTCTCTGTGTGTGTAACACTGACTTTCAAGGAAAATAAATGAATCTTTTTTTAAAAAAAGGACAAAATAAAAAGGAAGATGAATATTATAAAATTGTTTAATAAATATAAATTTCCAAAGTACAGCTTTTGGATTACAGTAGGTTCCCCTACCCCATAACTTCCCTCCCACCCATAACCCTCCTATTTCCTGCTCCCTCTCATATCCCAGAATATTACAAAATTGTATAAAAGACATTTGTACAGTAAACAAATTTACTGATTTCTAATGTAATATTTGAATACTTGAAGCAGGAAGGCTAAGTACTTCTTTGCCAAAATAACATGTTTCCTCCAGTGTAAAACCCATTTGCCATCCCAATACACAAAGGGATTTGGGGCAAGAAGGAAAAAAGAAGTCCACACATGCAGAAATTTTAAGCAAAACAAAATAGAGAATGTATTTAGTTTCATGAAAATCACACAAGAATTAATAGTATTCCACTCATTTCCAACAAATATTTTTAAGTTTAATGAATGAATGAATTTTCAGTTACATAGCAGAAAACTTCTACCCTCTCCCATAAAACTGAAAGAGAAACTTTTTAAAAGTAAAAGCTGATGAAAGAATTCTGCAATACATGTTAATGTTAAGTAGCCCAGCAGAGTTTATTTAGAAATACAAACACACACACAGAAAATAAATACATTAAAATCTTACTGAATAGTCCAGTAATAGTTCAGGATCCAATATAGTGTGCAAAAGATTCTGGATTTCCCAGTCACTTTGTATAGGAAATGATGTGCTTTGCTATGTAGCATGTACCTGTAGATTCCTGAACACCTCCACTTTGCTTCTTACCCTGAGTCCTAGTAAATACAGGAACACAGCTGTTGAATCATTCATTTTCTGGATTTGGAAATATCAAAGAATTAATCAGTATAGAAAATTGTACAGCAGAGACCAAATATCCAAGGGAGTTCAGGAAAATCAATTGAACAAGTCAAACTACTATGAATGTATACTGAATGCTCTGTTTTTAATATGTCTTACTTACCTAAAAAGACATGAGGGCTATTGCTCTCTCTCTCTTAATACAACTAAGGAGAAGATATCACCAATGCTCAAGAAAAATTAATAGACAGCAGAGCTAATACAAAATCCCAAAAATCTAAAATAGAAAAACTGGATATACACTCTTTACACACACCCTGAAGTGACAATGAAGTAGAACAAATCTAAAATTAGAAAAACTTCTTTTTTTAAAGATTTATTTATTTATTTGAAAGTCAGAGTTACACAGAGAGAGGCAGAGAAGAGAGAGGGGTCTTCCATTCACTGGTTTACTGCCCAGTTGGCTGCAATGGCCAGAGTTGTGCCAATCCAAAGCCAGGAGCAAGGAGCTTCTTCCAGGTCTCCCACATGGGTGCAGGGGCCCAGGACTTGGGCCATCTTCTACTGCTTTCCCAGGCTATAGCAGAGATCTGGATCCATATGAGATGCCAGCACTGCAAGTGGTGGTTCTACCCACTACGCCACACCGTTGGCCCTAAAAATTCTTGTCAAATTAAGAACATTTAACCTTTGTTTTGGAATGAATTATTAAAATATCTAAACTGGGTGAATACATAATTTCTTTCTTTAGAAATCAGAAGAGAAAAAGAACACTTCAAGGCTACTGTGACACCACACAGAAGGAATGGAGAATCATGACCTCAATTAGCCTAGGGACAGAATAAAAGGGAGGGAAATAGGAACAACAGAATTAAGATGAATAAGCTTTGACAGCTGAGAGAATCTGAATCTAAAGAAAAGACATGCAGTTAACTGAACCAATAGAGATAAGTCTGAGAGGAAAAAAACATTGTTAAGACATATTAATGGGGCCAGAGCTGTGACTTAGTAAAGTCAAAAAAAAATCAAAAATTTGTTTTTAAATTATATAATTAAAAAAGATAAAAAAAAGATGTTCAATCTTAAGTCTCTATAGCATAAGATATACATCAATTTTCCCAGGTTCTATTTGCATTTATTAACAAAGTTACATGGGTATAATCACTACAGTGACTCCAATAAGTCTTTTTATAAAAATTATTTTTTATTTTGACAGGCAGAATGGATAGTGAGAGAGACAGAGAGAAAGGTCTTCCTTTTTCTGTTGGTTTACCCCCCAGTGGCTGCTGCAGCCAGTTTGCTGGACTTGAAGAGGAGCAACTGGGACAGAATCTGGCACTCCCAGCAGGACTAGAACTCGGTGTGCCTGTGCTGCAGGTGGAGGATTAGCCTATTGAGCCATGGCGCCAGCCTCCAATAACTCTTAACCTGAGATGCAACTAAATTTAACAAGGATACTCAATAGGAATTTTAGAAGAATTCAAAAATATGTATCAGAATAAAAATAAATACTTTACTTGGTACATCTCTTTTTAACTATACTATTGTCCAAATTTCCAATTGTCAGATGTACTAAAAAAATCCCAGAAGCAGCAGAGTTGGTCCGACATGATGAGGAATACAATTAAGTTTTTCAGTTACAACTTACCTAGAGAAAATGAGAATTCTCAGATCCGAGATTAAAATAACCAAGAAGGCCCAATAAAAGAAAACTCAATGTCTTCATACACTAACATTTATTACCTCAGATATGTTTAACAAAAAGGTGATTATTCCAGCTATATCCCATTAGGTAACCCAATTTTAGCTGCTAAATCCAATTAAAAAAAAAGCACCTCATGATATATTACTAAAATCATACTGCTATATACCATCCACAATGTCCACTGAACCTTATACCTAATGTTAACAGATCTGATGAAAATCAATAGATAAATGATGTGTCTTAACCAAGTGTGGCTAATGCATTTTGTTCAGTTTTTCCAAAAATCCTGAGTCTCAGTTTGCCTTCACCTTGAAAAGACACTTTTGAGGTTTACAAATCAGTCTAGCTTCTTCGGGCCTCCCTCCAATGAAAGGGGCTAAAATCCATCAAAATAAACTCTAGGCACTGTCCTTGTGCTCCCAGTGACTTTTTCACTCTAGGGGCTCACAAACCTTCTAAATTCTTTAGATCACCTGTGATGTCCATTAGTTCTCAAAGACTATGATGCAAGTAATTTCCCCTCTTGGAACCTTGTTATTAACTGTGCTGTATGAGAAATGAAGTCTCCTACACACCTTGTGCTTACGATTCTCCAAACCATGTTGCCTGCTAGGACTTTGGCCATGAATATAGGACAGCAATACCTGAACATGATTACTGAGATCTCCTTAATAAAGGATAGACTGGGGCCAGCACTGTGGTGCAGTGGTGTAATCCTTTACCTGCAGTGCTGGCACCCCATATGAGCACCAGTTCTAGTCCCCATTTCTCCTTTTCCCATCCAGCTCTCTGCAATAGCCTGGGAAAGCAGTAGAAGCTGTTCCAAGTGCTTTGGTCCCTGCCAAAATATGGGAGACCTGGAAGCTCCTAGCTCAGATTGGCCCAGCTGCAGACATTGCAGTCATTAGGGGAGTAAATGAGCATATGGAAGACCTTTCTCTCTGTCTCTTCCTCTCACTGTCTGTAAGTACACCTGTCAAATACATAAATAAATTCTTTATATATATATTTACATTTATTCATATATATTTATGTATATAAATATATTCATATATAAAATATAATTTAGCATATAATATATTATATATGTTAATTAAAAACAGATAATATTATATAATTTATTATAAGTATTATATATAATATATATTTTTTAATAACTATTTTAACAAAATTTATCAGAACCCATCTAATCCAAACCTAGGACAATTGGAAGACATTGTACTTGGCCCACCCATAATCAAAATGGATTCTAAATCCTTCAACTGCAAGGAGAGTATCATAGACATTAATGCTCCAAATGGATCCAGTTCCCTGCTAATGTGTCTGGAAAAGCAGCACAGGGTGACTCAAATATTGGGGCTCCTGCACCCTTGTGAGAGACCTGGAAGAAGCCCCTGGCTCCTGATATCAGTCTGTCCTAGCCACAGTCATTGCAGCCATTTGAGGAGTGAACAAACCAGGAGGAAGATCCATCTCTCCCACTCTCTCTTTCTAGTGCTGCCTTTCAAATTCATAAATAGATCTTTAAGAAAATAGATCACTTCAATAAATTTGCCATTGCTCAGTCATGATGACTTTTACTACCTTCAGTTCTTTTTCAAAAGATTTATTTATTGGAAAGGCAGATAGAGGAGCTGGTGGTTGTGGTGCAGTGGAAAAAGCTGCTATCTGTTACATTGCCATCCTCTCCGTGCACCAGTTGAAGTACCAGCTATTCCATATTTGATCCAGCTCCTTACCAATAGACTGAAAAAGCAGGGGAAGATGGCCCAAGTGCCTGGGATGCTGCCACACACATCAGAGGAAAAGCTCCTGGCTTCAACCTGGCCACACTCTGGCTATTAAAGTCATCTCAAAAATGAATTAGGTGGTGGAAGATTTCTGTCTATCCCTCTCTCTGTAACTCTTTCAAATAAGTAATTAAATATTTTAATATGATTAAAAAAAAGGCAGAGAGACACATAGATAAAGAAAGAAGGAAAGAGAAGCAGAGAGATATCCCATCTGCTGGTTCACTTTCTATATGGCTACAACTGTGCAAGACCAGGTTTCAAGTCCCCATTGAGGTTACAGTTCTCCAAATTAGATGACAAGAAGGAAAGAATTTGAGCTATTATCCATTGCTTCCTAGGGGTATTAACATGAAATTGGTTTGGAAGTGGAGTACCCAAAAATCAGATTAGCACTGCAATATAGGATGTGGGCATCTGTTGTGACTGCTAACAAATTGGAAATCCTAGAGGAAAAATCAACAGATTCCTGGACATACACAATATACCAAAATTGAGTCATGAAGACACATAGAAAAGCTAAACAAATCAAAAACCAAGACAGAGATTGGATGAGTAATAAAGACCCTCCCAACAAGGAAAAGTCCAGGATCAGACAGCCTCACTATTGAATTCTACAGGACTTTTAAAGAACTAATGCTTCTCAAACTATTCAACACAATTGAAAGAGAGACAATCCTCTCAAACTCCTTCGATTAATCCTGCATCACCCTAATTCTTAAACTAGAAAAAGATACAGTGGATAGAGAGTACTATAGAAAAATATCCCTGATGGGGGCCAGTGCCATAGCACACTGGGTTGATCCTCCACCCATGGAGACGGCATCCCATATGGGTGCCAGTTCTGGTCCCGGTTGCTCCTCTTCCAGTCCAGCTTTCTGCTCTGCACTGGGAGGGCAGTGGAGGATGGCCCAAGTGCCTGGGTCCCTGCACCCACTTGGGTGACCAGGGAGATGCTCCTAACTCTGGCTTCCGATTGGACCAGCACCACCTGTTGTGCCATATGGAGAATAAACAAGCAGATAAAATACTTATGTCTCTCTGCCACTGCCTCTCCCTATAATTAACTCCACCTTTCAAATAAATAATTCTTTTGAAAAAGTCAACAAACAATAAAGGCTGGTGGAGAGGGAGAGAAAAAGTTACCCTAACCCACTGTTGGTGGGAATGAAGCCATTATGGAAGGCAGTATCAAAGTTCCTCAGAAATCTGAAAACAAACATACCATATGATCCTGCCATCTGACTCCTAGGAATTTATCCACATGAAATGAAATAGAATATGCATAGGCATGAGTTATCTGTACCCTCATGTTTATTACAGCTCAATTCATAATAGCTAACATGGAATCAACCCAGAAGTCCATCAACTAGTGACTGGAAAAAGAATATGAGCTATATATACAGTGTAAAATACTATTCAGCCATAATTGTGAATGAAATCCCATCTTCTGTAACTAAATGGATGAACTGGAAACAAGTATGCTTCATGAAAGAAGCCAGCCCCCAAAAGACAAATACCATATGTTTTCTCTGACTCGTGGTAATTAAGATATAGACAACAAAAAGTAGTATATGAGTTAAATTGATATTTTGAGATTTGAGTATTGTTCATAGCACTTTTCTGAACCCTTTGATAGAGTATACAACATATACTCATTGATATTTCTGCTACTACTTGCTGAATTCTTTATTTTGTAGAGGGTTAAAGCTTGTGATTCTAAAATAAAATCAAAGCATGCAGCTGTCAAAATTAAAAGAAAATAAAACGAGAAGGAGGGAGTTGGAAATATGAGACCAAGGGAAGTTAGGGTAGGATGTTATCAGTTAGCTCTTCAATCTGTATATATAAATTACATGAAGTTTGTTCACTTAATATGCATTTAAAAATATAAACTTAACACTGGAAGAAAAAGACCTGAGATCAGTGTTTTCTGGATCACCATTAAAAAAATTTAGTCTTCATTTATGTCTGATCATATTTAATTTCTTATTTATTTATTTTATAAGAAAATTAACATCACCATTCCTAACAAGTCCATCCTGCTTCATCCATGTCTATCAGTTCCCACTATGCTAATAATTTCTCATGAACTTAAATCCATATCATCTTAAAGTGATGTAATGTGGGGCAGGCGCTGTGGCATAGCAGATAAAGTTGCTTCCTGCAATGCTGGCAAGCCATGTGGGTGCCAGTTCAAGACGTGGCTGCTCCACTTCTGAACCATCTCTCTGCTATGGCCTTGGAAAGCAGTAGAAGGTGGCCCAAGTCCTTGGGGCCTTGCACACATGAGAGATCTGGAAGTAGATCCTGGCTTCAGATCGACACAGACCACCCTTTGCGGCCAACTGGGAGTAAACCAGCAGATGGAAGACCTCTCTGTTTCTGTCTGTCTCTCTCTCTCTCTACCTCTCCCCTATTTGTGCAACTCTTTCAAATAAATAAATCTTTAAGAAAAAAGCCTGAATCATGTCATTATTTATGTGTTTTAGAGGCTTTGCAGATGTTGATTACATGTGCCATGAAAACCCATCAAAATACAAATCCTATAAGAGGCAACTCCATGTGCACTAAACTGATAAAATCCAGTGTGTGTTGAGAAAAACACACTAGCAATACATTTCAAAAAGCTGTGAAATATTATAAGTGGCTGTCAAAAGCTAAAAATCTGACAATGACTCATTATGTCATTTATTTATACATAATGCTGAGAAAATCAGAAGTATTTGTTAAAACTGCTGAAATGCACTAGATTTATAATTTTTAAATGCATCTTTCCTAGATGTAATGCAGTGCTGTGCCATTTTAGAGTATCAGAAATTTAAAATGCTGGACTTGTGCTGGGGTGGAGCAGGTTAACTCCCTGGCCTGAAGCACCAGCATCCCATATGGGGGCCGGTTCAATACTCAGCTGCTCCACTTCTGATCCTGCTCTCTGCTATGGACTGGGAAAGTAGTAGAAGGTGGCCCAAGTTCTTGGGCCCCTGTACCCATCTGGGAGACCTGGAACTAGCTCCTGGCTCCTGGCTTCGGATCAGCACAGCTCTGGCAGTTGCAATCAATTAGGGAGTGAACATCAGATGGAAGACCTCTCTCTTTCTCTCTGGCTCTCCTCTCTGTCTGTAACTCGACTTGTAAATAAATAAATAAATGAATCTTTAAAACAATTAAGAAATTTAAAATGTGAAAGGTTTTTAAAAATGTATTTCTTTATTGTGAGGCAGAGTTACAGATATAGAGAGGAAGAGAAAGAGAGGTCTGCTATCCACTGGTTCACCCCTAAGTGGCCAGAATGGCTGGAGCTGGGCCGTTTGGAAGCCAGGTGCCAGAAGCCAGGAGTCAGCAGCTTCCTCCAGGTCTCTCACATGGGTGCAGGGGCCCAAGCACTCAGGGCATATTCCACAGCTTTCCTAGGCCATTAGTAAAGAGCTGGATTGGAAGTGCAGGAGCAGGGACTCAAACTGGTGCCCATGTGGGATGCTGGTGCTGCAGGTGGATGCTTAATCTACTATGCCACAGAGTGGGCCCAGGGAAAGGTTTTAGGAAGACATCTTTCATGTAGACTAGGCTGCAATATTGCAAGGTAAGGTTTAGCTTTTATTCCCACACATCAGTATTCATCTTTTAGCAACTATAAATACTGAATATCATACATATAGACATAAATATAGGTAACTGCAGATTTTGTTGTCATTCTTTCTAATTCTCTTTTTAATGTCTGCTAATAGGCCATCTTATGGATTATTATATTGATGTTACCTATACACAACCATCAGGCATTTCCCCTGTTGAATGTGTTTATGTGTACAGGTAGTTTTGTTTGTGTGTACATGAATGCACATTTGATGGCGATAGCACTGACAGTAATACTGTGAGAATTCCTAACGCTGATTTCAAACTTTCTGTCCTCCGCAGAGATGGCTGTCATTGAAGTAGACCACAGGGCCCCTTTTGCTGTTGTGAACTGAAATGTGCCTCCCTAAAACTCAAACACTGAAGTGCTAATCACCAACATGACTTTACCTGAAGAAAGTAGTTTTAAGCAGATGAAATGATAGATGTGTCTGTCACATCGGAGAAAGGCTTCTGGAAAACTCGAGCCTATCAGCACCTTGATCTGATATTTTCAACCTCTACAACTATGATGTAAATCATATTCTCTGTGGTATTTTCTTAGCAAATTAATATATCCTCATTTCTGCCAGCATTTTCTGCTGTCATCTAGAAGGTCCTCGTGATTAGCAGAGAAATATAGAAACTAATAACTATGATTTTTGATTACCAGTTATCTACTAACACAAAAAAGATATCCCAGAAGCAACCTACTACCATCCTCCAGGACCCAGAAAAAAAAAAAAAAAGGAATGAGTCAAGATGCAGGGCAGTAGAAAAAAGTGAATAATGAAAGATCACAGCAGAAGTAAATAAGGAAGGGTTTGGTTCTGTGGTGTAGTGGGTTAAAGCCTTGACCTGCTGTGCATGCATCCCATATGTTGCTGCTAGGAGACCAGGTGCTCCACTTCCAATCCAGCTCCCTACTAATGCACCTCGGAAATTGGTGGAAGATGGACCATGTTCTACGGTGCTGGCACCCACATGAGAGACTTGGAAGAAGCAAATGGCCTTTCCAATAAATAAATAAATCTTAAAAAAAAATAGAAGCAGTGTTAGCACTATTGGAAAACAGACACATAGTTCAATGGAAAAGAATAGGCAGCTGAAATTTACCGACTTTTCTACAGGCAACTCCTATTTAACAAAGGAAAGAAAACAAACAGGAAAAAGAAGAATCCCTTTAGCAAATGGTTTAAAGGAAAGTGATTATCCATATGTAGAAGCCTGAAAAGATACCCAACACCTCATACAATATGTAAAAGCAACTCATGGTGAATTAAAAGTCTAAATATAAAACCAAAAACTAAGTAAACATATGAGAAACTGTAAAACATTAGCAGAGACAACAGTTTGCGTAAGATTCCAAAAGCACCAGTAAAAAAATATAAAATATAGAAATTTGAGCATATCAAATTAAGATACATCTTCACAACAAAGTATTCAACAGAGTGAAGATACAATGGACAGAATGGCAGGAAACATTGAAAACTCTGACTATGACAAAAGATTGATAGCCAGAACATACATATATAGAACTGGAAAATCTCCAAATAAGAAGCAAAATGTACAGCTAAGAAATGGGCAATGATCAGAATAGATGTTTCTCAGAAGAAGAAATCTCAATGGTCAAGACATATATGAACATGCCCAATATCACTAGCCATTAGGGAAATGTAAATCAAAACCAATAGCAGACTCCATCTGTGGGAGAAGACAATGCTTGGGTTTTCATTTGTGCAACAAGTGGGTTTAGAGGACCCTGTTCACCATAAGAGGGCAGAGTCTACATGGAAGTAAGGAAACCTTAATGTTTTCCTAATGGGCTTGTTAAATTCTTGACCAGTGCCTATTACCTTTGCCACAAACTTTCCAGTCTCACTACTTTCCTGCTTCTTCCTCTTCGCTGTGGCTTGCAAAAACAGTATACCTTCTATATACGGAGGATACTTTTGTTTTGTTTTATTCCTTCTGTCTCATGATGTTCCTCTAAGAAATCACAACCCTCCAAGTATTAATTCATTTATGCAGTCTGCAGTTTTCATGGGCTACTACATGGCAAAGTACTAGGTTAAAGGAAATGTATAGGTCAGGAACTGAGCAAAGTTCACAATGATGAAGCCATTGGGGAAATGAACCTGATGGAAGACCTCTCTCTCTCTCTCTCTCTCTCTCTCTCTCTGCCTCTCCTTCTCTCTCTGTGTAGCTCTGATTTTCAAATAAATAAATAAATCTTTAAAAACTAACTAAATAAATATACTAATAACCTGGTGGCAACACCTTTCTATCAGAACATGTGAAGCACTCAAACACAGTTTGTCCCAGAAAGTCAGCCATAGTTTTCAAGGGCACGTCTTCTACTCCATTTGTGGACACCTCTGTGTGGCGTAAGGGGCACTTATTTCTTCCCTTCTTCTTTCTTACCACTCTCACAGTTATAACTTCTATCGATGCTTCCACAGACCAGTCTCTATGAAATTGTAGAACTAATATCCTCCCATGTCAAAAATGTCATGGGTTTAAACACAGAACCCAAAATAAGACAAGTAACTGACCTTCTTATTTACACAGTGTGGAAAGTAAGATTCTCAGTGGATCACTGGGTAACTGTAAAGTACTGGGCAGAGAAAAACTGTAACTTATCTGTATTTATGATGCTGTAATTCTCCACTTTATGCATACTCAGATTAAATGAGCTCCCGTTAGTGGGCAGCACTGTTGCTTAGTGGGTAAAGCTACTGCCTGCAGTGTCAGCATCCTATATGGGTGCCGGTTGGGATCCTGGCTGCTGCACTTCCCATCCAGCTCTCTGCTGTGGCCTGGGAAAACAGTAGAAGATGGCCCAAATCCCTCATCTCCTGCACCCACCTATGAGACCTGGACAAAGCTCCTGGCTTATGGTTTTGGATCCAAACAGCTCCAGCCATTGATCTCTGTTTCTGCCACTCTGTAACTCTGCCTTTCAATTAAATAAATAATTATTTCAAAAAGCAGCTTCATCCCAGAAGAAGCTCCTGGCTACAGGCTTCAGACTGGCACAGCTCCAGCTGTTGCTGCCAATTGGGGAGTGAACCATCAGACGGAAGACGTCTCTCTCTCTCTCTCTCTGTCTCTCTCCTCTCTCTGTGTAACTCTTTCAAATTAATAAATAAATCTTTAAAAATGTAGCTCCAGTTATTGACAACACAGTAGACTTGCATTAATTTTAGTTCCCTTCTCACTTTGCAAAGGGATCAGTGGCAGGTCAAAACAGTTGACAGCCTTGCTAACAGGAGAAGAGATAGCTGAAGACAGAATATGAAAAGCAGCCAAATACATCATCAAAGAAAGAGAAGTGGACCCCATCCAACACAAACCTTTAAAAGTGGATGCTCACAATTAACGAGTGAAACAGCTGCCCACTGAAATCTTGTCTAGGGAGGGAAGATATCCTAAGTTCTGCTTCTGTAAACTCCAGTCATAAATCTGTCCTAATAAATCTGTCCCTGGCATCTCTTTTACAAACATACTGGACCCACTGACCATTGGAAATTGTGGTCCTAAGTCATGTAGGCTGCCATTTAAACCCACCAATGCTGTAACAGCTAAGAAACTTGAATTTGATGCTGAGTTCTCAGGAAATCATTCCAGCTGTGCCTAGGGCCATTAATAGAAACTCCTTGGATCCTCCACTGTCTCTGTGCCTGTTTGAAAGAAGGGAGTTTTCCCACCCCAGGTTTCTGGAACAGCTTCAAATTCCACATTGGAAAAATCTGATAATTAATACTTGAGAGGGATCAATGCACAAAGCAGCTATTCACGCTTCACACTGCTCCCCACCAGGAAGATGAGGTGCAGGATGAGAGCAGTGGGGCAGATCCTTGTCAGATCCTCCTTCCCACCCCTCTGCTGCCCCAGGCTCCCTGCTGAAGACCATCCAGCCCCACCCTGCAGGAACCAGCCCAGGAAACATCAAGAGACCAGGCCAGACCGCATTCTGAAAACACCCACAGTGGGAACCCAGCTTATTTAACTGTAGAGAGTGGGAGTCTTTCTGCCTTTCTTCCCTGCATATGCAGGTTCCCAGAACGCTGCCCTCTCTCTCCTGTAACCACTAAATAAAGCACATTAGGGACAGTTTGGATGAGGTTCTGCAGGAGAGAGTCCAGGCACTGGGAGCCTGAGAAGCAGAGGTGGGAGACAGAACAGCCCAGGTCCCAGCCCTGACCTCAGGGGAAATTGCCAGGATCACTGGTGCCCTGGCACCCACCCTTCTCCCACACATGTCCCCACCCATTACTGCATGTCAAATCTGCAGCAGAAAGTCCCTGGAGCAGGTACGCTTTCTTCCAGAAACATGGGGAGTGAAGCGGGCAGTGTGGGGAAGAGAGTCCCTGGTACATGGGACCCACAGGCAGAAGATGAAGAGGGAAGAAGCAGCAGGAGGCAGGCTCGGGTGAACACTTGGAAACTGCCTGGGATTGCACGTGCAGAGCAGGAGTTGCAGTAAATGCCAGAGAAGGAGCAGCACAGCCCCTAGGGCTGACCCTGATCAGGGAATGAACTCCCTCTGGTCCAACTCAGACCCCCAGGGACTGGCTGTTAGCAGGCACATGGGCACAGGCATTTGGAAGGCAGAATAGGTTGGAGCTCCTGGGAACTCTGGGAAATGGAGTCCAGGCTGCAGCATTCATAGAGACACCAGCTGGCCCTCCCCAAAGGCTGCAGTCGGGGGTGGGTGCCCACAACCAGAGGGCCTTTGCTTTTGTTAAATCCCTCCTTCCTTTCCTTCCCAACCCAAAATCTCAGGGATCAGTTGCTATTCTTCCTTTCCTGAATCAAATCTGAAAGAGTGACACTCACTGCTGCTAACTGACCCCAAATCCTGGCTCCCTCATAACCTCTGTCTCTTCCAGAAAAATCTTATTTACTACTTTGGCCCTAGAAATCATAAATGACTATGATAGAATGTAACTTTTAACAGAGGTGTGGAAGGCATGGGTTAATATCCAGTTTTGAGAATACAATTTTCATTTGTATTTTATTGATGTTTATAGTTCTTTTAAGATTTATTGATTTATTTGGAAGTCAGAGTTACAGAGAAGGAGAGGCAGAGACAGAGAGAGAGAGAGAGGTGTTTTCCATCGGCTGGTTCACTCCCCAATTGGCAGCAGCACCACAGCACCGACTCCTTATAGTTCTTTTCAAATCATTTTACACTGTCTTTTTATTCATCTAGTACAGAGACAGAAGAATGGACACAGAGCTAACATAGCTGAGTATTCAAGGAGACAGGTTAAGGGGTTAAATGCCTCATATCATATCATTTATACCTTAGATTAATTCTGGGGACAGTATTATCTGGAGTTTACAAAGTAGAAACTGAATGGAAAGAGCTTAGAAAAATACGGTGTTTTTTAATATCATTAAAAAGGCCAATCAAGGGGCCAGCACTGTGAAATAGCAGGTAAAGCTACTGCCAGCATGGACATTCCATATGGGTGGAGGTTGAGCCCGGCTACTCTGCTTTCAATCCAACTCTCTGCTATGGCCAGGGAAAGCAGTGGAAGATGGCCCAAGTCCTTGGGCAGCTGCACCTGTGTGAGAGACCCAGAAGAAGCTCCTGGCTGCTGGCATTGGAGCTGTACAGCTCCAGCCATTGTAACCAATTGGTGGGTGAACCAAAAGATGGAAGATGTCTCTCTCTCTCTCTCTCTCCCTTTCTACTCTGTGTAACTCTGACTTTCAAATAAATAAATAAATCTTTTTTAGAGAGCCAATCAACATATAACACTAGCATAAAAATCTTTCTTTTGTCTTGGGTCTCAGTTTTTAAAATCTGATTTCTCAAAGGGAAAAAATGTGAGAGAGATGAAGTATACCGACAAAAATAATTTACTGTAATTATTTACTGTAATTATTTACTGTAATGATGTACTGTAATTTACTGTAATAATTTGCTGTAAAGAACCATATAGGATTATAACTTGTCTAGAAAACAAAGGAGATTCAAAGTTGCTATTATTTCATGGTTATTTGTTCTTATTTTTAATATCAAGATAGTATATAAATATTATGCACTCCTAGGTATTTGTGTGTTGTTTGATATGTTTTATTTTTAATCAGAAATTCAAAGAGATAACTGGGTAACATGGAGTTCTGTGTTTCTGATTACTTCTCTCAATTAGAGATCATGGGATTAGAGGTGGTGCTAGATTAAGAATGCTTCAATCTTTATCCACTGGCTTCACACCAGCATTTACTATGTTAAACAATATTCTTGGGGTAGATGGCTCTTTCTTGCCAGACTGTAGACTTCATGGGGTCTAGAAACATATTTGCTTTGACACTAAAACTCAGCATCTTGACAGTCAGTCTTTTAGTTGAATAAATACATGATATACAAAATAAATATTTCTGCCCCTCAAGAACTGCCTAAGAGAGAAGAAAATAGAAATCAATTTGATGATTCTCAGTATTAGGTGAATATATAATTTGTCGTTCTGACATAAGCTTGGTCATAAAAAGGGAATATGAATAATTACACACAGTTGAAGTGTATGAACACCTAGGGCCAAGCGGGATAAATGTTCACCCTAGCTATGTATGGCACTCCATGTCAATAGGAGAGGAAGGAGGAAGAGGGGAGGGAGTGTAGGTGGGGAGGTGGTTACGGAGGGAAGAATCACCATGCTCATTACTTAGCAGCAAAGAGGGAATCTGTGATCATTTGTTGCTTAAGAAACGGTGATAGGCATTATTTAATTATAATGCAGGCATCAGTGTTCTCCTGTCTCTGAAATTGGAAGTCTATAACTCAGAATTCCTTGCTGTTTCATCAAAAACAATTCAAAACAAAAACCTAATTAAGCATAAGAGGAAGTTACGCATTAGAAGTCTATTCTAATCTCTAGGAGGTTCAGGGGTTGGAAAATTCATCCAAAATCTTGCTGAAAAATGTCCCATACATTTTCCATGACCACTATCCATAAGCATAAGCTCTTTAAAAAAAGATTTATTTATTTGAAAGTCAGAGTTACACAGAGAGAGGAGAGGCACAGAGAGAGAGAGAGAGAGAGAGAGAGAGAATCTTCCATCTGCTGGTTTACTCCCCAATTGGATGCAATGGCCAGAGCTGAGCTGATCCAAAGCCAGGAGCTAGGAGTTTCTTCCAGGTCTCCCATGAGGGTTCAGGGGTGCAAAGACGTGGGTCATCTTATATTGCTTTCTCAGGCCATAGCACAGCTGGATCATAAGAGGAGCAGCTGGGACTTGAACCAGTGACCATATGGGATGCTGGCACTGCAGGAGGCAGCCTTACCTGCTACACCACAGCACCAGCCCCCATAAGCCCTATCTTCTGCAGAACCAGCACCCCAGACACCAGCCACCACATGGCATCCCATGGCACACTCACCCCTGGCAATGTTCTGCAGCTCCTGCTCCTCTCCACTTTCACTGCAAGAATCTGCAACTCCTTGTTTTCATGCAAGTAATTCTGATTCAGATGATGCCCCTGACACAATTGGCTGGCAAGTGCCATGGCATGTGTCTATGACCTAGCTAAATGCACAGCTGGAACATTTTAAACTTTTCACTGCCATGGTGAGACACGGACTCCATCTAATAAAGTAGGGGATTTTTCAGGGAGTCTAGAGAATCAAATATGACAAAATGACAAATCTTAACCAAAGACTGCCGTGGTACAGATGAAGAGAACCCAAAATGTATTTTTCTATCTTTTCTTTTCTGAGTTAAGTGCCTAAAAACAAAGCCAATGAGGGTTAAACAGACCCATTCTGAAAATTCCTTAACATCTTCATTTTCATCCAAATTAATATATTGCTTGAAGAAAATAAATTTTACATAAATGAAAATGCAGTACCACAGACAAGTGTACAGAACATAGGCCCTCAGTTAGCTTCAAACCATCTGGGTCCATTCATGTGTTCTTCCAGAACCCAAGCTGCAGTACAATAGAACCACAGCCTCTGACATTCCTCCTCCACCCCGATGGATCTTGGGTTTTCCTCCCACCTCCCCTCTCCTGTGAATACATCAGTAGCAGAACAAATGGAATCCAAATATACGATGATGTTATTTAACATGGAATAAACATAGTGTTTTAGTCAGTACAATCCTCAATACTACACTAATATTTCGGAGTTCACTGATTATGAAAGTAAGTATAAGAAATCTCTTCCTAAGTAATCATAACATCGAGAGCTGAATGTAGACTTTCAAATTGAAAGAAAGAGAGAATAGTGTAGAGATGTGTATCTCTATAATAGAGATTTACCGCTGTAATTTATAGACAGTACACCATGTTTGTATTTTTTTTTTGGCAGTCTGGCATAGTTTATTATATCCAGCTTGTCACTTTGGAAATTTTATGATTAGACACTAATATACAACAAATTTTGAATCCTTACAGATAATATAGAGCACCCTAGGTCCTCCCAAGGGCAGAAAACTGACCAAGAGCTCATATACTGGCTGCAACTGCAAGAAGCAGATGAAGATATCATCAGAAAGATACATATTCCTGCAGTGTGGCTGCTGAGCAGTTCTGCCCTTATTTATCTCATCTCTGTTTCAGATCATTAAAGAAAGTTGATGCTTTATGAAATTTCTAAAGATTTCACTAATGAGAATCTAAAATATCTTCACTATGCTAAGAGCCTCAGAACAGCCCAAAGACTTGGGCCATCTTCTACTGCTTTCCCAGGCCATAGCAGAGAGCTGGATCAGAAGAGGAGCAGCCGGGACTAGAGCCGGAGCCCATATGGGATGCTGACACTTCAGGACAGTGCTTTAACCCACTGTGCCACAGCACTGGCCACAATGTAGTATTTCTAATAGAAGAGTTGGTTAAGTCATTAACTCCTCTAAAATACAAGTTAAGTATTAGTTTTGAAACTCTGATTCATTCATGAGAAAAACAAAAGGTTAATTTTCACTCTTTGCTTCTGGGTATGTAAATTTTCTTCTAAGAAATTAATCATGACTTTTACATCTCAGACCCTATTATGAGTAAGTAGAGAATATTGTGGGGTCATACGCTCATTCTATCAAAGGAACATTTCTCCAATTAAAGAAAACATTATGGGCATCCCATATGGGCACTGGTTGGAGTCCTTGCTGCTCCACTTCTAATGCAGCTCCTTGCTATGGCCTGGGAAAGCAGTAGAAAATGGCCCAAGTGCTTGGGCCCATGCACATGCATGGGAGACCTTGAAGCTCCTGGCTCTTGGCTTCGGATGAGCCCAGCTCCAGCTGTTGCAGCCAACTGGAAAGTGAACCAGCAGATGGAAGACTTCTCTCTCTCTATGCAACTCTGCCTTTCAAATAAATAAATCAATCTTTGGGAAAAAAAAGATGTCCAAGTCTTACATCAGAGTACTGGGGTTCAATGCCTAGCTCTGGTTCCTAACTCCAGCTTCATGCAAATACTGATCCTATAAGGCAGCACTGATGGCTCAAGTATTCATGTTTCTGCCCACACATGGGAGATTAAGAATGAGTTCATGGGCTGGCGCAATGGCTCACTTGGTAAATCCTCTGCCTGCAGCACCAGCATTCCATTTGTGTGCCGTGTTCTAGTCCTGGTTATTCTTCTTCCAGTCCAGCTCTCTGCTGTGGCATGGGAGGGCAGTGGAGGATGGCCCAAGTGCTTGGGCTCCTGCACCTTCATGGAAAACCAGGAAGAAGCACCTGGCTCCGGGCTTTGAATTGGCATAATGCCAGCTGTAGTGGCCATTTGGGGAATGAACCAGCAGATGGAAGGCCTTTCTTTCTGTTTCTCTCACTGTCTTTATCTCTACCTGTCAAATAATCAAAAAAATTGAGTTCACACTCCTGGCTTCAGCCTGACCCAGTTCTGGCTGTTGCAGGCATTTTGGGGAGTAAAGCAGAGAATCAGAGTGCATTTTCATTCTCTCTCCCTCTGCCTCCTAATTAAGTAAAAAAAAAAATTAAAGACACTCAAACTGGACTAAAGGAAATAATATAGGTAAGTGTCCCACTTCTTTCATATGACCAACAACTAGGTACTAAAAGTTTTCAGTTTTTCCACTCACCACATCCTTTGCCCATGGCATTTAATTTCCTAGGTTTTAATTTTTCTTTTCCCTAGGTAAAATGTGACCACTTGGTGCCAGTGCTGTAGCATGAGGTAAGACACTGCCTGCAATGTGGGTATCCCATATGGGTGCTAGCTGAGTCCCAGCAGCTCCCCTTCCAATCCGGCTTCCTGCTAATGGTCCCAGAAAAGCAACAGAAGATAACTGGGGCCCTGCCACCCAATGGGACACCCAGATGAAGTTCCTGTCTTCAGTCTGGCCCAGCCCAGGCCACTGCAGCCACCTGAGGAGTACACCAGCAGATAGATAATCTGTCTCTTCCACTCTGCTACATTTTCAAATATATGCATCAATCTTCCTTTAAAAAATAAAAACGAAAACCATTTAAGCTTTCAAAGGTATACAAGAAAGAAGTATACAGCACTGATAAATTCAGGACCTAAACCATCTTCATGAGTGAAAAAAGCAAAGCAAAGAGCAATATACAGAATGATACTGAGTGGGTTTTCAAAAGCATATATTTTGATCCCTAAATTTCTAAACCATGAACATGATTATTACATAAATATATTTATATATTTTTAAGAATTGTTTTATTTACTTGAGAAAGGTCTTCCATCTGTGGCTTCACACCCCAACTTACTGAAAACCTGGGGCTGGGCCAGGGCAAAGCCAGGAGTAGGGGCCAATGCTATGGCACAGCAGATTTACAACCTTAGCTTGAAGCACTGGCTCCCATAAGGGTGCTGGTGAAAGACGGGGCTGCTCCACTTCTGATCAAGCTTACAGCTTATGGTCTGGGAAAGCAGTAGGAGATGGCCCAAGTCCTTGGGCCCCTGCACCTAAGTGGGAGACCTGGAAGAAGCTCCTGGTTCCTGGCTTCAGATCAGCACAGCTCCAGCCATTGCAACCAGTTGGGGGTAAACCATCAGATGGAAGACCTCTCTCTCTCTCTCTCTCTCTCTCTCTCTCTCTGTGTGTGTGTGTGTGTCTGTAACTCTTTCAAATAAATAAACAAATCTTTAAAA
Organism: Oryctolagus cuniculus; assembly: GCF_051225735.1. Lineage (NCBI taxonomy): Eukaryota > Metazoa > Chordata > Mammalia > Lagomorpha > Leporidae > Oryctolagus > Oryctolagus cuniculus. Next base: position 85,107,944 of record NC_142879.1, read on the forward strand.
AAAAAGCCAGGAGTCAGGGAAATTTCATCCAGGTCCCTCGCTTGGGTGCAGGACCCAAGGATTTGTACCATATTCTGCTGCTTTCCCAGGTATGTTAGCAGGGAGCTGGATCAGAAGTAGAACATGCAATTGGTGCCCATAGAGGATGCTAGTGCTGCAGCTGTTGGTATAACCCATTTTTGCCACAGTGCTGGCCCCGACAATTTTTAATTCCTAGGAATTCACAGGGATGAAAGAAGTATGGCAGGATACCTTTTTATTAGAAAAAATATTTTATTTATTTGAAAATGTTATATAGAGATGTAGAGAGAGAGAGAGAGAAAGAGAGAGAGAATCTTCTGTCTGCTGGTTCACTGCCCAAATGGCTACAATGGACAGAGCTGAGCTGATCTGAAGCCAGGAGCCAGGAGCTTCTTCTGGGTCTCCCACATGAGCAAAAGGGCCCAAGGACTTGGGCCATCCTCTACTGCTTTCCCAGGTGCATTAGCAGGAGGCTGGACTGGAAGTGGAGCAGCCGGAACTCTACCAGCACTCATATGGGATGCCTGTATTTCAGGCCAGGGCTTTAACCTGATGTGCCACAGTGCTGGCTCCAACAGGTGACCTTTTACTCTCAATAATCTCTTCTTGGTATTGGCAGCAGTTTGTAATTTTTTGTTTATTTGCCTTCTTCTTAATCTATATTTTTAAAAAATTACAAAAAGTTCCAGCACCCTGAGAACCTCCATCACAAGGGCATACCATCAGATGTTTGTCCAGAAAAGGGTGGTGTAGATGCAAGGTGGAAAATGCAAGGTGAGTTGATTCATCTTTCTCAGGCTGTGGTTTCCATGGGCAACTTTTACAACCAACTGCCTTATTTGTTCCTCTTCCACAGAGTGGAACACATGTTAAGTCATCCTATTTAGCCAAAAGCCAGTGGCAGCACTTCAATATGTCATCAATCCAGGGCCAGCATTGTGGCACAAAGGAGTAAGTTGCCAACTGCAACAGCAGCATGCCTTATGGCACTGCTTTGAGACTCACCACCTTCACTTCTCATCCAGCTCTTTGCTTGGAAAAGGAGCAAAGATTGCCCAAGAGTTTGGGTTCCTGCACCCACATGGGGGACTGGGACAGAGTTCCAGGGTCCTGGCCTCAGACTGGCTAGCCCCAGCTATTGTGGCCATCTGGAACTGAGCCAGCAGATGAAAGATAGAGATCTCTCTCTCTCCCTCTCTCTCTCTCTCTCTTCCTTTTACCTAAGCATACATTACATACATAAATGAAGATGCATCAATATAGCAACTTTTTGAGGAAAAGTCTTCTGATTATTGCAGGTATTGTCTCAATGCATAAAAATATTCAGACACAAAAATTATAAACTGATTTATATTTATATTTCTCAACCACATACTTTTCAGAAAAAATTGTCTGCCACTCAGCATCAGGTATCAGTCTGAAAGCATTCATTAAAAAATCAAGTTATTTTACTAAACACAAAAACCTCTAGTATAGGCTGCATATAAACCAGTGGCTTCCATGGGTATACACAGATTGATTTTTGTTAATTTACAGGGATCACTGCACTTCCCTGGCATGGAGCTGTCTGAAGAGTTTAAACACTGATGGGTGTGGCATTATTTCTGATATTTGCTTATTATCCAGAGTGCATTTATTCAATATCTATCATGAACTCCACACTCTATAAATCTATTTCAAATATGTAGATATTTAATGGTACTTACACACTTACAAACTGAGCTAATCCTCCTAACTTCTCTCTGGAAAAGCTATGCCTTTGACATTGCTTTTTTTCACTCATATGGAAATGCATAATATGCTTCTGTATGGTACTTCAGAATTTATAAAAGGCTTTTCAGGTAAGATTTACATAACATCATGTGAAAGTGGCCAAAGGACACAGTCTTCTCATTACAGAGGGGAGAGGTATGAAGTCACTCTCTGAACAGTTACTCAGATTCTGTCAGTCAGGTTCAGAATCTTATTAGGTATCAGATACACATCTAGATTTTTTTTCCCTACTGTCTCTGTCAGAATTCCCAGCCTGTGAGTGAACTTTAGTCTGAATGAATGCTAATATTCAAGGTTCTAAGTGAAAAAATTACTGAGGTTTGTATTGGTGAGGAAAACATGTGTCTAAATGTTACTTGTATTTAATAATAAGTATTGAATCACATGAAACTGAATATAAGATTATGCAAATTTTTAAGATAAAGAGCATATATTTAAAACCACATTCTTACATTTTGCAAACGTGTTGAACCACCTTACTGGAGCATGTGTTTGGCATAGTGGTAAAGCCTTCCACATCCCAGTCAGAATGCTCAGGCCTCAAGCCCTAGCCCTGCTTCTGCTTCTGGCTTCCTGCTAACAGAACCCTGGGAGGCAGCAGCTGATGGCTCAAGTACTTGAGTCTCTGCCACCTGTGTGGGAGACCCACACTGAGTTCCTGGCTTTAGCTTGAACCAGCTCTGGTTGGTGCAGACATTTGAGGAATGAGCAGTAAATGGAAGGGCTCTCTCTGCCTTGCAAATAAACAAAAATAACTATACAGACCTTTTCTTAAGGTGTCTTGCTCACTTCTAAATGATTTCCCTTTTCACAATAAAATACCTAACTGTCCTCTTTAGTAACAGTGCATGTTTTGCTCTCCATGTCCACTCCTGAGCTCCAAGTACTGGCAGCTCACCCTAGTAAACTGACTGGTTCCAATGTTCAAGTACTCATCTCCCATTCTCTTTTGGTGGGTCTACCGGAAAGAAAGGAGTGTATCTACAGTAATAAATATCTTACTGTTGCTCTTGCTGTCCACTTGCATGCCTGAAGGTTGACCAGCTGAATACACACTGAAGTTCTGGACGTAGTTTCCAAACTTCAGTCACTTTGCAGTGGAGGGACTCTGTCCTCGTCAATCACCTGAAAGCCTGCAGGAGTAGGGAGAAGCTGTGTTTGAAGAATTCACAAATACAGTGCATTGAAGCCAACCACTACCACCCCCACCACACCCCTACTTCAGGGTTCTGGCAAATCCCAAACCAGCAGTTTGGGACCAGCAGTGGTTCAGGAGGTGACCTCGACTCCTTACTCTGAACAGCTCCAAAGTGCCTGGTGCACCCAGCGGGAGCTCAGCGCCTCGACTTCCCGCCCTCCTGCCCTCCCCACCAGGAATTCGGCTCCCAGAGCCTCCAGGAAGCCTGCAACAGACCTGCAGACTGGAATGTGTGTCCAGAGCTAACCCAAAATACAGGCCCAGCTCAAGTGTCACTTCCCCACAAAGTCACTGTCTTCTACTCCCTCCCGGAAGGGTGTAGGCCAGCACCCAGCACTCGCAGTTGCGGCATTTGGGGTTCACCCGTTCTCCCACGAGGGATGATGCCCCCGTGGGAACCCCGCTCCACCTGCGGGCAGGGCTGGGGGAAGAAGGGCTGAGCCAGGCTCCACCCTAGGAAAGTCCAGAGCCCCAGCGCCCTTGCCGGTCATGGGTTCTCCCTAAGTGTGCTCTGAGCCAGGGCCACAGCCATCAGCAGCTCTCTTGCTTCCAGAATCTGCTGCAGGGCAGCTCAGGCTCAGCCCAGCAGGGGGCATCAGGCCAATCATTGCTGCCCTGGGGCAGGACTAGAGCTGCAAGACCCACCCCATGATAGGCTGGCTATAAAGGCGGTGGTCATTGGTGGGCAGCTAGTAGTTGTGGTGTGTGTGGGTGATGTGGGTGGTGTTAGGTTCTTGGCCGTCCCATTTTGTACCTTGTGGCTAGAATGCAGGTGGTGGCCCAAGAGTCAGGAGGGGCAGGAGAAGAAGAGAGAGACCTGGTGAGTGCAACTGCCCACCTCTCCCACCAGCCCTGCTGGCTGAGGCTTGCAGCACGTGCTGCAGTTGGGGAAGCAATGAAGGCTGAGTCTCAGCAGGAAAACCAAGTGTGTGGTGCTAATTTGCTCACTGACGCAGCATCTATGTGGTCTGCATGGGCAGACAGGGGGAAGCGTTTGGTAGGAGGGTGCTGGAGGCACACTGGGCCCTTGTGCAGCAGGGGGGTGGTAGCTCATTGCCTCTTTCATCTCTCCATTCATGCAAGTCATTCATAAATCCCACATAGAGGAACAAGTGAGCAGGGGTCAGGAGCAGTGCTCTAATGTTTAGGCATTTTACTTTGTGGAGGGGGTTGTATCCTTGTCAGCCTACATTCAAAAAAGATACTCTGTCCCAGGAAAACAAGAAGACTAGGAAAGTCAGCATACCCAAATTGTTTCTTTTAATTTTAAAGACTCTCTTGTGTCCAACTGTGGTCACTATGCTAAAAGGAATATTTCGAAGACTGTGAACATTTTAAATGTTGAGCAAGGAGTTGCTCTCCTATGACATGGGTGAATCTATTGTAAGAACAATATGCATGAGTACATTCTTATAGAATATTTCTGCAGTGGTTTTTGAGTTCTTACAGATTTGAGTTTTATAAAATGATGCCAAATCATTATATTTACTTGTTTACTCAAGAGACACAAATATTTTTCTTTAAAGTGAAGAAACAAATTGTAAATGTTGAGAAGCAATTAATTTTGGGATGTGGTAATTTGCAATAACCAGTAAGGATGGCTAATATATATATATATATATATATATATATATGTACAAATTTAAAATGCAAACCAAGAAGTGAAAAATGTTTTTGTTACTTTAAAAATGAACGTTATAAATTCTCTCCTTAAACTATATTTCACTGGGTACGTGGCTCACAAGGCGAATCCTCCGCCTGCAGTGCTGGCACCCCAGGTTCTAGTCCCGGTTGCTCCTCTTCCAGTCCATCTCTCTGCTGTGGCCCAGGAGAGCAATGGAGGATGGCCCAAGTGCTTGGGCCCTGCACCCACATGGGAGATCGGGAGGCCATGGTGGCCATTTGGTGGGTGAACCAATGGAAGGAAGACCTTTCTCTCTGTCTCTCTCACTGTCTAACTCTGCCTGGCAAAAAATAAATAAATAAATAAATAAATAAATTTTGCCTTGTACACTCTCAGTTCTTATTCTGAAGATGTTAAAGTGTATCACATTTTTATTGAGAAGCAAAGAAAAATGTTCCATTTTAGAATATTGAAACCATACAATTTAAATTTTGCTGAACAGCTTGTAATAGTTGAATTTGTATTTTTAGGCATAAATATGTTTTCTTCTTGATGTATCATGACAGATATATTATTTTCATGGTAGTGGAATGTATGAGGTAAATGATCCAACAGATTTGTTTTCATTAGATCAAACTTTCCATGGGGTACCTAAACTTAGAATGAGTTTGATATCACAACACTATTTACATTCTCTGTAAGAAAAATAAAGGACATTTGTCCCTAGATTTCAAATCACAGAATGAGATAGTCCAATTTATTTTTGGTTCTCAGTGAGGTATTGCTCTGTTTTATAACACCATGCTTTCATGAAAAATAGATTTTTATTCAAAAGTTCACATTTGTACCACATTTTTTTTTCTGTAGGTCTAAAATTTTTCTAAAGGTCAATCTTTCTATAAAAAAGTTCATATGTGTTGCCTGATGTAATCAATTTCTTTTTTTCTAGATTTATTTTTATTTATTTGAAAGACAGAGTTATATAGAGAGGTAGAGACAGAGAGAAAAGTCTTCAATCTGCTGGTTCACTTCCCAATTGACTGCAAAAGCCGGAGCTGAGCTGATCTGAAGCCCGGAGCCAGGAGCTTTTCTCAGGTCTCCCACACAGGTGCAGGGGCCCAAGGACTTGAGCCATCCTCTGATGCTTTCCCAGGTGCATTAGCAAGGAGCCAGATCAGAAGTGGAGCAACTGGAACTCAAACCAGCACCCATATGGGATGCTGGCACCCTAGGTTGGGGTTTTAACATGCTGTGCCACAGCACTGGCCCCTGTAATCAATTTCTAAAGTGTATACACTGACAAGAAGAATTACACAAAGTACACAAAGGCAAAACCAACTCAGACCCAGAAATCCTTTAGGAAATTGCCGCTAAAGAAACCAAAACTCGGCTGAGGCACCCAAAACCATGACAGAAAGCCAGAATCGGAGCAAGCCAACAGCTGTGCCCTGATTGAAAAAGACCATGCCTTCCGTGTCTTGAACTCCATATTCCAGCCTCAAAATCAAAGCTCACATCAGAAAATTCATTACAAACCATGATAAAGAAGAAAAATGTGAAAAGAGCCAAAGAAATGGAAGAGTCCTTTTTGATAGTGGGCTTGATTTAGTCACAAGGAAACAGGCTGTTTCCGGATTCATCCACCCCTCCCAGCTGACTGGCTTTGGAAAACTCATTCAATTCACTTGAAAATCGCTGGCAAACTGATTTGGGGAATGAATTATCGTTCCCCTCTGCAAAAGGGTTCCATTTCTTTGTCCAAAACACAAAAACTCATGTTGGTCGTGCTGCCTCTAGAATTCTAAGCATGACACGCTAATTGGTTTTGTTTTTTATTTCATAATGGATCTGCTGTTTAAACTCGTGTTTGTATTGCGTCAGAATACAAAATTTGGGAAGGAAGAAGGCAAAACCAACTCAGACCCAGAAATCCTTTAGGAAATTGCCGCTCAAGAAACCAAAAGTCGGCTGAGGCACCCAAAACCATGACAGAAAGCCAGAATCAGAGCAAGCCAACAGCTGTGCCCTGATTGAAAAAGACCATGCCTTCCGTGTCTTGAACTCCATATTCCAGCCTCAAAATCAAAGCTCACATCAGAAAATTCATTACAAACCATGATAAAGAAGAAAAATGTGAAAAGAGCCAAAGAAATGGAAGAGTCCCTTTTGAGAGTGGGCTTGATTTAGTCACAAGGAAACAGGCTGTTTCCGGATTCATCCACCCCTCCCAGCTGACTGGCTTTGGAAAACTCATTCAATTCACCTGAAAATCGCTGGCAAACTGATTTGGGGAATGAATTATCGTTCCCCTCTGCAAAAGGGTTCCATTTCTTTGTCCAAAACACAATAACTCATGTTGGTCGTGCTGCCTCTAGAATTCTAAGCATGACACGCTAATTGGTTTTGTTTTTTTTTTTTTTATTTCATAATGGAGCTGCTGTCTAAACTCGTGTTTGTATTGCGTCAGAATACAAAATTGGGGAAGGAAAAAGGCAAAACCAACTCAGACCCAGAAATCCTTTAGGAAATTGCCGCTCAAGAAACCAAAACTCGGCTGAGGCACCCAAAACCATGACAGAAAGCCAGAATCGGAGCAAGCCAACAGCTGTGCCCTGATTGAAAAAGACCATTCCTTCCGTGTCTTGAACTCCATATTCCAGCCTCAAAATCAAAGCTCACATCAGAAAATTCATTACAAACCATGATAAAGAAGAAAAATGTGAAAAGAGCCAAAGAAATGGAAGAGTCCTTTTTGAGAGTGGGCTTGATTTAGTCACAAGGAAACAGGCTGTTTCCGGATTCATCCACGCCTCCCAGCTGACTGGCTTTGGAAAACTCATTCAATTCACCTGAAAATCGCTGGCAAACTGATTTGGGGGAATGAATTATCGTTCCCCTCTGCAAAAGGGTTCCATTTCTTTGTCCAAAACACAAAAACTCATGTTGGTCGTGCTGCCTCTAGAATTCTAAGCATGACACGCTAATTGGTTTTGTTTTTTATTTCAAAATGGATCTGCTGTCTAAACTCGTGTTTGTATTGCGTCAGAATACAAAATTTGGGAAGGAAGAAGGCAAAACCAACTCAGACCCAGAAATCCTTTAGGAAATTGCCGCTCAAGAAACCAAAAGTCGGCTGAGGCACCCAAAACCATGACAGAAAGCCAGAATCGGAGCAAGCCAACAGCTGTGCCCTGATTGAAAAAGACCATGCCTTCCGTGTCTTGAACTCCATATTCCAGCCTCAAAATCAAAGCTCACATCAGAAAATTCATTACAAACCATGATAAAGAAGAAAAATGTGAAAAGAGCCAAAGAAATGGAAGAGTCCCTTTTGAGAGTGGGCTTGATTTAGTCCCAAGGATACAGGCTGTTTCCGGATTCATCCACCCCTCCCAGCTGACTGGCTTTGGAAAACTCATTCAATTCACCTGAAAATCGCTGGCAAACTGATTTGGGGAATGAATTATCGTTCCCCTCTGCAAAAGGGTTCCATTTCTTTGTCCAAAACACAAAAACTCATGTTGGTCGTGCTGCCTCTAGAATTCTAAGCATGACACGCTAATTGGTTTTGTTTTTTTTTTTTTATTTCATAATGGAGCTGCTGTCTAAACTCGTGTTTGTATTGCGTCAGAATACAAAATTTGGGAAGGAAGAAGGCAAAACCAACTCAGACCCAGAAATCCTTTAGGAAATTGCCGCTCAAGAAACCAAAACTCGGCTGAGGCACCCAAAACCACGACAGAAAGCCAGAATCAGAGCAAGCCAACAGCTGTGCCCTGATTGAAAAAGACCATGCCTTCCGTGTCTTGAACTCCATATTCCAGCCTCAAAATCAAAGCTCACATCAGAAAATTCATTACAAACCATGATAAAGAAGAAAAATGTGAAAAGAGCCAAAGAAATGGAAGAGTCCTTTTTGATAGTGGGCTTGATTTAGTCACAAGGAAACAGGCTGTTTCCGGATTCATCCACCCCTCCCAGCTGACTGGCTTTGGAAAACTCATTCAATTCACCTGAAAATCGCTGGCAAACTGATTTGGGGGAATTAATTATCGTTCCCCTCTGCAAAAGGGTTCCATTTCTTTGTCCAAAACACAAAAACTCATGTTGGTCGTGCTGCCTCAAGAATTCTAAGCATGACACGCTAATTGGTTTTGTTTGTTATTTCAAAATGGATCTGCTGTCTAAACTCGTGTTTGTATTGCGTCAGAATACAAAATTTGGGAAGTAAGAAGGCAAAACCAACTCAGACCCAGAAATCCTTTAGGAAATTGCCGCTCAGGAAACCAAAAGTCGGCTGAGGCACCCAAAACCATGACAGAAAGCCAGAATCGGAGCAAGCCAACAGCTGTGCCCTGATTGAAAAAGACCATGCCTTCCGTGTCTTGAACTCCATATTCCAGCCTCAAAATCAAAGCTCACATCAGAAAATTCATTACAAACCATGATAAAGAAGAAAAATGTGAAAAGAGCCAAAGAAATGGAAGAGTCCTTTTTGATAGTGGGCTTGATTGAGTCACAAGGAAACAGGCTGTTTCCGGATTCATCCACCCCTCCCAGCTGACTGGCTTTGGAAAACTCATTCAATTCACCTGAAAATCGCTGGCAAACTGATTTGGGGAATGAATTATCATTCCCCTCTGCAAAAGGGTTCCATTTCTTTGTCGAAAACATAAAAACTCATGTTGGTCGTGCTGCCTCTAGAATTCTAAGCATGACACGCTAATTGGTTTTGTTTTTTATTTCAAAATGGATCTGCTGTCTAAACTCGTGTTTGTATTGCGTCAGAATACAAAATTTGGGAAGGAAGAATGCAAACCCAACTCAGACCCAGAAATCATTTAGGAAATTGCCGCTCAAGAAACCAAAACTCGGCTGAGGCACCCAAAACCATGACAGAAAGCCAGAATCGGAGCAAGCCAACAGCTGTGCCCTGATTGAAAAAGACCATGCCTTCCGTGTCTTGAACTCCATATTCCAGCCTCAAAATCAAAGCTCACATCAGAAAATTCATTACAAACCATGATAAAGAAGAAAAATGTGAAAAGAGCCAAAGAAATGGAAGAGTCCTTGTTGATAGTGGGCTTGATTTAGTCACAAGGAAACAGGCTGTTTCCGGATTCATCCACCCCTCCCAGCTGACTGGCTTTGGAAAACTCATTCAATTCACCTGAAAATCGCTGGCAAACTGATTTGGGGAATGAATTATCATTCCCCTCTGCAAAAGGGTTCCATTTCTTTGTCCAAAACACAAAAACTCATGTTGGTCGTGCTGCCTCTAGAATTCTAAGCATGACACGCTAATTGGTTTTGTTTTTTATTTCAAAATGGATCTGCTGTCTAAACTCGTGTTTGTATTGCGTCAGAATACAAAATTTGGGAAGGAAGAATGCAAACCCAACTCAGACCCAGAAATCATTTAGGAAATTGCCGCTCAAGAAACCAAAACTTGGCTGAGGCAGCCAAAACCATGACAGAAAGCCAGAATTGGAGCAAGCCAACAGCTGTGCCCTGATTGAAAAAGACCATGCCTTCCGTGTCTTGAACTCCATATTCCAGCCTCAAAATCAAAGCTCACATCAGAAAATTCATTACAAACCATGATAAAGAAGAAAAATGTGAAAAGAGCCAAAGAAATGGAAGAGTCCTTTTTGATAGTGGGCTTGATTTAGTCACAAGGAAACAGGCTGTTTCCGGATTCATCCACCCCTCCCAGCTGACTGGCTTTGGAAAACTCATTCAATTCACCTGAAAATCGCTGGCAAACTGATTTGGGGGAATTAATTATCGTTCCCCTCTGCAAAAGGGTTCCATTTCTTTGTCCAAAACACAAAAACTCATGTTGGTCATGCTGCCTCTAGAATTCTAGGCATGACACGCTAATTGGTTTTGTTTTTTATTTCATAATGGATCTGCTGTCTAAACTCGTGTTTGTATTGCGTCAGAATACAAAATTGGGGAAGGAAGAAGGCAAAACCAACTCAGACCGAGAAATCCTTTAGGAAATTGCCGCTCAAGAAACCAAAACACGGCTGAGGCACCCAAAACCATGACAGAAAGCCAGAATTGCAGCAAGCCAACAGCTGTGCCCTGATTGAAAAAGACCATTCCTTCCGTGTCTTGAACTCCATATTCCAGCCTCAAAATCAAAGCTCACATCAGAAAATTCATTACAAACCATGATAAAGAAGAAAAATGTGAAAAGAGCCAAAGAAATGGAAGAGTCCTTGTTGATAGTGGGCTTGATTTAGTCACAAGGAAACAGGCTGTTTCCGGATTCATCCACCCCTCCCAGCTGACTGGCTTTGGAAAACTCATTCAATTCACCTGAAAATCGCTGGCAAACTGATTTGGGGAATGAATTATCATTCTCCTCTGCAAAAGGGTTCCATTTCTTTGTCCAAAACACAAAAACTCATGTTGGTCGTGCTGCCTCTAGAATTCTAAGCATGACACGCTAATTGGTTTTGTTTTTTATTTCAAAATGGATCTGCTGTCTAAACTCGTGTTTGTATTGCGTCAGAATACAAAATTTGGGAAGGAAGAAGGCAAAACCAACTCAGACCCAGAAATCCTTTAGGAAATTGCCGCTCAAGAAACCAAAACTCGGCTGAGGCACCCAAAACCATGACAGAAAGCCAGAATCGGAGCAAGCCAACAGCTGTGCCCTGATTGAAAAAGACCATGCCTTCCGTGTCTTGAACTCCATATTCCAGCCTCAAAATCAAAGCTCACATCAGACAATTCCTTACAAACCATGATAAAGAAGAAAAATGTGAAAAGAGCCAAAGAAATGGAAGACTCCTTGTTGATAGTGGGCTTGATTAGTCCCAAGGAAACAGGCTGTTTCCTGATTCATCCACCCCTCCCAGCTGACTGGCTTTGGAAAACTCATTCAATTCACCTGAAAATCGCTGGCAAACTGATTTGGGGAATGAATTATCATTCTCCTCTGCAAAAGGGTTCCATTTCTTTGTCCAAAACACAAAAACTCATGTTGGTCGTGCTGCCTCTAGAATTCTAAGCATGACACGCTAATTGGTTTTGTTTTTTATTTCAAAATGGATCTGCTGTCTAAACTCGTGTTTGTATTGCGTCAGAATACAAAATTTGGGAAGGAAGAAGGCAAAACCAACTCAGACCCAGAAATCCTTTAGGAAATTGCCGCTCAAGAAACCAAAACTCGGCTGAGGCACCCAAAACCATGACAGAAAGCCAGAATCGGAGCAAGCCAACAGCTGTGCCCTGATTGAAAAAGACCATGCCTTCCGTGTCTTGAACTCCATATTCCAGCCTCAAAATCAAAGCTCACATCAGACAATTCCTTACAAACCATGATAAAGAAGAAAAATGTGAAAAGAGCCAAAGAAATGGAAGAGTCCTTGTTGATAGTGGGCTTGATTTAGTCACAAGGAAACAGGCTGTTTCCGGATTCATCCACCCCTCCCAGCTGACTGGCTTTGGAAAACTCATTCAATTCACCTGAAAATCGCTGGCAAACTGATTTGGGGAATGAATTATCATTCCCCTCTGCAAAAGGGTTCCATTTCTTTGTCCAAAACACAAAAACTAATGTTGGTCGTGCTGCCTCTAGAATTCTAAGCATGACACGCTAATTGGTTTTGTTTTTTATTTCAAAATGGATCTGCTGTCTAAACTCGTGTTTGTATTGCGTCAGAATACAAAATTTGGGAAGGAAGAAGGCAAAACCAACTCAGACCCAGAAATCCTTTAGGAAATTGCCGCTCAAGAAACCAAAACTCGGCTGAGGCACCCAAAACCATGACAGAAAGCCAGAATCGGAGCAAGCCAACAGCTGTGCCCTGATTGAAAAAGACCATGCCTTCCGTGTCTTGAACTCCATATTCCAGCCTCAAAATCAAAGCTCACATCAGAAAATTCATTACAAACCATGATAAAGAAGAAAAATGTGAAAAGAGCCAAAGAAATGGAAGAGTCCTTGTTGATAGTGGGCTTGATTTAGTCACAAGGAAACAGGCTGTTTCCGGATTCATCCACCCCTCCCAGCTGACTGGCTTTGGAAAACTCATTCAATTCACCTGAAAATCGCTGGCAAACTGATTTGGGGAATTAATTATCGTTCCCCTCTGCAAAAGGGTTCCATTTCTTTGTCCAAAACACAAAAACTCATGTTGGTCATGCTGCCTCTAGAATTCTAAGCATGACACGCTAATTGGTTTTGTTTTTTATTTCATAATGGATCTGCTGTCTAAACTCGTGTTTGTATTGCGTCAGAATACAAAATTTGGGAAGGAAGAAGGCAAAACCAACTCAGACCGAGAAATCCTTTAGGAAATTGCCGCTCAAGAAACCAAAACTCGGCTGAGGCACCCAAAACCATGACAGAAAGCCAGAATTGGAGCAAGCCAACAGCTGTGCCCTGATTGAAAAAGACCATGCCTTCCGTGTCTTGAACTCCATATTCCAGCCTCAAAATCAAAGCTCACATCAGAAAATTCATTACAAACCATGATAAAGAAGAAAAATGTGAAAAGAGCCAAAGAAATGGAAGAGTCCCTTTTGAGAGTGGGCTTGATTTAGTCCCAAGGAAACAGGCTGTTTCCGGATTCATCAACCCCTCCCAGCTGACTGGCTTTGGAAAACTCATTCAATTCACCTGAAAATCGCTGGCAAACTGATTTGGGGAATGAATTATCGTTCCCCTCTGCAAAAGGGTTCCATTTCTTTGTCCAAAACACAAAAACTCATGTTGGTCGTGCTGCCTCTAGAATTCTAAGCATGACACGCTAATTCGTTTTGTTTTTTTTTTTTTATTTCATAATGGATCTGCTGTCTAAACTCGTGTTTGTATTGCGTCAGAATACAAAATTGGGGAAGGAAGAAGGCAAAACCAACTCAGACCCAGAAATCCTTTAGGAAATTGCCGCTCAAGAAACCAAAACTCGGCTGAGGCACCCAAAACCATGACAGAAAGCCAGAATCGGAGCAAGCCAACAGCTGTGCCCTGATTGAAAAAGACCATTCCTTCCGGGTCTTGAACTCCATATTCCAGCCTCAAAATCAAAGCTCACATCAGAAAATTCATTACAAACCATGATAAAGAAGAAAAATGTGAAAAGAGCCAAAGAAATGGAAGAGTCCTTTTTGAGAGTGGGCTTGATTTAGTCACAAGGAAACAGGCTGTTTCCGGATTCATCCAACCCTCCCAGCTGACTGGCTTTGGAAAACTCATTCAATTCACCTGAAAATCGCTGGCAAACTGATTTGGGGAATGAATTATCATTCCCATCTGCAAAAGGGTTCCATTTCTTTGTCCAAAACACAAAAACTCATGTTGGTCGTGCTGCCTCTAGAATTCTAAGCATGACACGCTAATTGGTTTTGTTTTTTATTTCAAAATGGATCTGCTGTCTAAACTCGTGTTTGTATTGCGTCAGAATACAAAATTTGGGAAGGAAGAAGGCAAAACCAACTCAGACCCAGAAATCCTTTAGGAAATTGCCGCTAAAGAAACCAAAACTCGGCTGAGGCACCCAAAACCATGACAGAAAGCCAGAATCGGAGCAAGCCAACAGCTGTGCCCTGATTGAAAAAGACCATGCCTTCTGTGTCTTGAACTCCATATTCCAGCCTCAAAATCAAAGCTCACATCAGACAATTCCTTACAAACCATGATAAAGAAGAAAAATGTGAAAAGAGCCAAAGAAATGGAAGAGTCCTTGTTGATAGTGGGCTTGATTTAGTCACAAGGAAACAGGCTGTTTCCGGATTCATCCAACCCTCCCAGCTGACTGGCTTTGGAAAACTCATTCAATTCACCTGAAAATCGCTGGCAAACTGATTTGGGGAATGAATTATCATTCCCCTCTGCAAAAGGGTTCCATTTCTTTGTCCAAAACACAAAAACTCATGTTGGTCGTGCTGCCTCTAGAATTCTAAGCATGACACGCTAATTGGTTTTGTTTTTTATTTCAAAATGGATCTGCTGTCTAAACTCGTGTTTGTATTGCGTCAGAATACAAAATTTGGGAAGGAAGAAGGCAAAACCAACTCAGACCCAGAAATCCTTTAGGAAATTGCCGCTCAAGAAACCAAAACTCGGCTGAGGCACCCAAAACCATGACAGAAAGCCAGAATCGGAGCAAGCCAACAGCTGTGCCCTGATTGAAAAAGACCATGCCTTCCGTGTCTTGAACTCCATATTCCAGCCTCAAAATCAAAGCTCACATCAGAAAATTCATTACAAACCATGATAAAGAAGAAAAATGTGAAAAGAGCCAAAGAAATGGAAGAGTCCCTTTTGAGAGTGGGCTTGATTTAGTCCCAAGGAAACAGGCTGTTTCCGGATTCATCAACCCCTCCCAGCTGACTGGCTTTGGAAAACTCATTCAATTCACCTGAAAATCGCTGGCAAACTGATTTGGGGGAATTAATTATCGTTCCCCTCTGCAAAAGGGTTCCATTTCTTTGTCCAAAACACAAAAACTCATGTTGGTCGTGCTGCCTCTAGAATTCTAAGCATGACACGCTAATTCGTTTTGTTTTTTTTTTTTTCTTTCATAATGGAGCTGCTGTCTAAACTCGTGTTTGTATTGCGTCAGAATACAAAATTTGGGAAGGAAGAAGGCAAAACCAACTCAGAACGAGAAATCCTTTAGGAAATTGCCGCTCAAGAAACCAAACCTCGGCTGAGGCACCCAAAACCATGACAGAAAGCCAGAAATGGAGCAAGCCAACAGCTGTGCCCTGATTGAAAAAGACCATTCCTTCCGTGTCTTGAACTCCATATTCCAGCCTCAAAATCAAAGCTCACATCAGAAAAATCATTAGAAACCATGATAAAGAAGAAAAATGTGAAAAGAGCCAAAGAAATGGAAGAGTCCCTTTTGAGAGTGGGCTTGATTTAGTCCCAAGGAAACAGGCTGTTTCCGGATTCATCAACCCCTCCCAGCTGACTGGCTTTGGAAAACTCATTCAATTCACCTGAAAATCGCTGGCAAACTGATTTGGGGAATGAATTATCGTTCCCCTCTGCAAAAGGGTTCCATTTCTTTGTCCAAAACACAAAAACTCATGTTGGTCGTGCTGCCTCTAGAATTCTAAGCATGACACGCTAATTCGTTTTGTTTTTTTTTTTTTCTTTCATAATGGAGCTGCTGTCTAAACTCGTGTTTGTATTGCGTCAGAATACAAAATTGGGGAAGGAAAAAGGCAAAACCAACTCAGACCCAGAAATCCTTTAGGAAATTGCCGCTCAAGAAACCAAAACTCGGCTGAGGCACCCAAAACCATGACAGAAAGCCAGAATCGGAGCAAGCCAACAGCTGTGCCCTGATTGAAAAAGACCATTCCTTCCGGGTCTTGAACTCCATATTCCAGCCTCAAAATCAAAGCTCACATCAGAAAATTCATTACAAACCATGATAAAGAAGAAAAATGTGAAAAGAGCCAAAGAAATGGAAGAGTCCTTGTTGATAGTGGGCTTGATTTAGTCACAAGGAAACAGGCTGTTTCTGGATTCATCCAACCCTCCCAGCTGACTGGCTTTGGAAAACTCATTCAATTCACCTGAAAATCGCTGGCAAACTGATTTGGGGAATGAATTATCATTCCCCTCTGCAAAAGGGTTCCATTTCTTTGTCCAAAACACAAAAACTCATGTTGGTCGTGCTGCCTCTAGAATTCTAAGCATGACACGCTAATTGGTTTTGTTTTTTATTTCAAAATGGATCTGCTGTCTAAACTCGTGTTTGTATTGCGTCAGAATACAAAATTTGGGAAGGAAGAAGGCAAAACCAACTCAGACCCAGAAATCCTTTAGGAAATTGCCGCTAAAGAAACCAAAACTCGGCTGAGGCACCCAAAACCATGACAGAAAGCCAGAATCGGAGCAAGCCAACAGCTGTGCCCTGATTGAAAAAGACCATGCCTTCCGTGTCTTGAACTCCATATTCCAGCCTCAAAATCAAAGCTCACATCAGAAAATTCATTACAAACCATGATAAAGAAGAAAAATGTGAAAAGAGCCAAAGAAATGGAAGAGTCCCTTTTGAGAGTGGGCTTGATTTAGTCCCAAGGAAACAGGCTGTTTCCGGATTCATCCACCCCTCCCAGCTGACTGGCTTTGGAAAACTCATTCAATTCACCTGAAAATCGCTGGCAAACTGATTTGGGGGAATTAATTTTCGTTCCCCTCTGCAAAAGGGTTCCATTTCTTTGTCCAAAACACAAAAACTCATGTTGGTCGTGCTGCCTCTAGAATTCTAAGCATGACACGCTAATTCGTTTTGTTTTTTCTTTCATAATGGATCTGCTGTCTAAACTCGTGTTTGTATTGCGTCAGAATACAAAATTTGGGAAGGAAGAAGGCAAAACCAACTCAGAACGAGAAATCCTTTAGGAAATTGCCGCTCAAGAAACCAAACCTCGGCTGAGGCACCCAAAACCATGACAGAAAGCCAGAAATGGAGCAAGCCAACAGCTGTGCCCTGATTGAAAAAGACCATTCCTTCCGTGTCTTGAACTCCATATTCCAGCCTCAAAATCAAAGCTCACATCAGAAAATTCATTACAAACCATGATAAAGAAGAAAAATGTGAAAAGAGCCAAAGAAATGGAAGAGTCCCTTTTGAGAGTGGGCTTGATTTAGTCCCAAGGAAACAGGCTGTTTCCGGATTCATCAACCCCTCCCAGCTGACTGGCTTTGGAAAACTCATTCAATTCACCTGAAAATCGCTGGCAAACTGATTTGGGGAATGAATTATCGTTCCCCTCTGCAAAAGGGTTCCATTTCTTTGTCCAAAACACAAAAACTCATGTTGGTCGTGCTGCCTCTAGAATTCTAAGCATGACACGCTAATTTGTTTTGTTTTTTTTTTTTTATTTCATAATGGAGCTGCTGTCTAAACTCGTGTTTGTATTGCGTCAGAATACAAAATTGGGGAAGGAAAAAGGCAAAACCAACTCAGACCCAGAAATCCTTTAGGAAATTGCCGCTCAAGAAACCAAAACTCGGCTGAGGCACCCAAAACCATGACAGAAAGCCAGAATCGGAGCAAGCCAACAGCTGTGCCCTGATTGAAAAAGACCATTCCTTCCGGGTCTTGAACTCCATATTCCAGCCTCAAAATCAAAGCTCACATCAGAAAATTCATTACAAACCATGATAAAGAAGAAAAATGTGAAAAGAGCCAAAGAAATGGAAGAGTCCTTTTTGATAGTGGGCTTGATTTAGTCACAAGGAAACAGGCTGTTTCCGGATTCATCCAACCCTCCCAGCTGACTGGCTTTGGAAAACTCATTCAATTCACCTGAAAATCGCTGGCAAACTGATTTGGGGAATGAATTATCATTCCCCTCTGCAAAAGGGTTCCATTTCTTTGTCCAAAACACAAAAACTCATGTTGGTCGTGCTGCCTCTAGAATTCTAAGCATGACACGCTAATTGGTTTTGTTTTTTATTTCAAAATGGATCTGCTGTCTAAACTCGTGTTTGTATTGCGTCAGAATACAAAATTTGGGAAGGAAGAAGGCAAAACCAACTCAGACCCAGAAATCCTTTAGGAAATTGCCGCTCAAGAAACCAAAACTCGGCTGAGGCACCCAAAACCATGACAGAAAGCCAGAATTGGAGCAAGCCAACAGCTGTGCCCTGATTGAAAAAGACCATGCCTTCCGTGTCTTGAACTCCATATTCCAGCCTCAAAATCAAAGCTCACATCAGAAAATTCATTACAAACCATGATAAAGAAGAAAAATGTGAAAAGAGCCAAAGAAATGGAAGAGTCCTTGTTGATAGTGGGCTTGATTTAGTCACAAGGAAACAGGCTGTTTCCGGATTCATCCACCCCTCCCAGCTGACTGGCTTTGGAAAACTCATTCAATTCACCTGAAAATCGCTGGCAAACTGATTTGGGGGAATTAATTATCGTTCCCCTCTGCAAAAGGGTTCCATTTCTTTGTCCAAAACACAAAAACTCATGTTGGTCGTGCTGCCTCTAGAATTCTAAGCATGACACACTAATTCGTTTTGTTTTTTATTTCATAATGGATCTGCTGTCTAAACTCGTGTTTGTATTGCGTCAGAATACAAAATTTGGGAAGGAAGAAGGCAAAACCAACTCAGACCCAGAAATCCTTTAGGAAATTGCCGCTCAAGAAACCAAACCTCGGCTGAGGCACCCAAAACCATGACAGAAAGCCAGAATTGGAGCAAGCCAACAGCTGTGCCCTGATTGAAAAAGACCATTCCTTCCGTGTCTTGAACTCCATATTCCAGCCTCAAAATCAAAGCTCACATCAGAAAATTCATTAAAAACCATGATAAAGAAGAAAAATGTGAAAAGAGCCAAAGAAATGGAAGAGTCGTTTTTGATAGTGGGCTTGATTTAGTCACAAGGAAACAGGCTGTTTCCGGATTCATCCACCCCTCCCAGCTGACTGGCTTTGGAAAACTCATTCAATTCACCTGAAAATCGCTGGCAAACTGATTTGGGGAATGAATTATCGTTCCCCTCTGCAAAAGGGTTCCATTTCTTTGTCCAAAACACAAAAACTCATGTTGGTCGTGCTGCCTCTAGAATTCTAAGGAAGACACGCTAATTGGTTTTGTTTTTATTTTTTTATTTCATAATGGATCTGCTGTCTAAACTCGTGTTTGTATTGCGTCAGAATACAAAATTTGGGAAGGAAGAAGGCAAAACCAACTCAGACCCAGAAATCCTTTAGGAAATTGCCGCTCAAGAAACCAAAACTCGGCTGAGGCACCCAAAACCATGACAGAAAGCCAGAATCGGAGCAAGCCAACAGCTGTGCCCTGATTGAAAAAGACCATTCCTTCCGGGTCTTGAACTCCATATTCCAGCCTCAAAATCAAAGCTCACATCAGAAAATTCATTACAAACCATGATAAAGAAGAAAAATGTGAAAAGAGCCACAGAAATGCAAGAGTCGTTTTTGATAGAGGGCTTGATTTAGTCACAAGGAAACAGGCTGTTTCCGAATTCATTCACCCCTCCCAGCTGACTGGCTTTGGAAAACTCATTCAATTCACCTGAAAATCGCTGGCAAACTGATTTGGGGGAATTAATTATCGTTCCCCTCTGCAAAAGGGTTCCATTTCTTTGTCCAAAACACAAAAACTCATGTTGGTCGTGCTGCCTCTAGAGTTCTAAGCATGACACGCAAATTTGTTTTGTTTTTTATTTCAAAATGGATCTGCTGTCTAAACTCGTGTTTGTATTGCGTCAGAATACAAAATTGGGGAAGGAAGAAGGCAAACCCAACTCAGACCCAGAAATCCTTTAGGAAATTGCCGCTAAAGAAACCAAAACTCGGCTGAGGCACCCAAAACCATGACAGAAAGCCAGAATCGGAGCAAGCCAACAGCTGTGCCCTGATTGAAAAAGACCATTCCTTCCGGGTCTTGAACTCCATATTCCAGCCTCAAAATCAAAGCTCACATCAGAAAATTCATTACAAACCATGATAAAGAAGAAAAATGTGAAAAGAGCCAAAGAAATGGAAGAGTCCCTTTTTAGAGTGGGCTTGATTTAGTCACAAGGAAACAGGCTGTTTCCGGATTCATCCACCCCTCCCAGCTGACTGGCTTTGGAAAACTCATTCAATTCACCTGAAAATCGCTGGCAAACTGATTTGGGGGAATTAATTATCGTTCCCCTCTGCAAAAGGGTTCCATTTCTTTGTCCAAAACACAAAAACTCATGTTGGTCGTGCTGCCTCTAGAATTCTAAGCATGACACGCTAATTCGTTTTGTTTTTTCTTTCATAATGGATCTGCTGTCTAAACTCGTGTTTGTATTGCGTCAGAATACAAAATTTGGGAAGGAAGAAGGCAAAACAAACTCAGACCCAGAAATCCTTTAGGAAATTGCCGCTCAAGAAACCAAAACTCGGCAGAGGCACCCAAAACCATGACAGAAAGCCAGAATTGGAGCAAGCCAACAGCTGTGCCCTGATTGAAAAAGACCATTCCTTCCGTGTCTTGAACTCCATATTCCAGCCTCAAAATCAAAGCTCACATCAGAAAATTCATTACAAACCATGATAAAGAAGAAAAATGTGAAAAGAGCCAAAGAAATGGACGAGTCGTTTTTGATAGTGGGCTTGATTTAGTCACAAGGAAACAGGCTGTTTCCGGATTCATCCACCCCTCCCAGCTGACTGGCTTTGGAAAACTCATTCAATTCACCTGAAAATCGCTGGCAAACTGATTTGGGGGAATTAATTATCGTTCCCCTCTGCAAAAGGGTTCCATTTCTTTGTCCAAAACACAAAAATTCATGTTGGTCGTGCTGCCTCTAGAATTCTAATCATGACACGCTATTTGTTTGTTTTTTTTTTATTTCATAATGGATCTGCTGTCTAAACTCGTGTTTGTATTGCGTCAGAATACAAAATTTGGGAAGGAAGAAGGCAAAACCAACTCAGACCCAGAAATCCTTTAGGAAATTGCCGCTCAAGAAACCAAAACTCGGCTGAGGCACCCAAAACCATGACAGAAAGCCAGAATCGGAGCAAGCCAACAGCTGTGCCCTGATTGAAAAAGACCATTCCTTCCGGGTCTTGAACTCCATATTCCAGCCTCAAAATCAAAGCTCACATCAGAAAATTCATTACAAACCATGATAAAGAAGAAAAATGTGAAAAGAGCCAAAGAAATGGAAGAGTCCCTTTTTAGAGTGGGCTTGATTTAGTCACAAGGAAACAGGCTGTTTCCGGATTCATCCACCCCTCCCAGATGACTGGCTTTGGAAAACTCATTCAATTCACCTGAAAATCGCTGGCAAACTGATTTGGGGAATTAATTATCGTTCCCCTCTGCAAAAGGGTTCCATTTCTTTGTCCAAAACACAAAAACTCATGTTGGTCGTGCTGCCTCTAGAATTCTAAGCATGACACGCTAATTGGTTTTGTTTTTTATTTCATAATGGATCTGCTGTCTAAACTCGTGTTTGTATTGCGTCAGAATACAAAATTTGGGAAGGAAGAAGGCAAAACCAACTCAGACCCAGAAATCCTTTAGGAAATTGCCGCTCAAGAAACCAAAACTCGGCTGAGGCACCCAAAACCATGACAGAAAGCCAGAATCGGAGCAAGCCAACAGCTGTGCCCTGATTGAAAAAGACCATGCCTTCCGTGTCTTGAACTCCATATTCCAGCCTCAAAATCAAAGCTCACATCAGAAAATTCATTACAAACCATGATAAAGAAGAAAAATGTGAAAAGAGCCAAAGAAATGGAAGAGTCCTTTTTGATAGTGGGCTTGATTTAGTCACAAGGAAACAGGCTGTTTCCGGATACATCCACCCCTCCCAGCTGACTGGCTTTGGAAAACTCATTCAATTCACCTGAAAATCGCTGGCAAACTGATTTGGGGAATGAATTATCGTTCCCCTCTGCAAAAGGCTTCCATTTCTTTGTCCAAAACACAAAAACTCATGTTGGTCGTGCTGCCTCTAGAATTCTAAGCATGACACGCTAATTCGTTTTGTTTTTTCTTTCATAATGGATCTGCTGTCTAAACTCGTGTTTGTATTGCGTCAGAATACAAAATTTGGGAAGGAAGAAGGCAAAACCAACTCAGACCCAGAAATCCTTTAGGAAATTGCCGCTCAAGAAACCAAAACTCGGCTGAGGCACCCAAAACCATGACAGAAAGCCAGAATCGGAGCAAGCCAACAGCTGTGCCCTGATTGAAAAAGACCATTCCTTCCGGGTCTTGAACTCCATATTCCAGCCTCAAAATCAAAGCTCACATCAGAAAATTCATTACAAACCATGATAAAGAAGAAAAATGTGAAAAGAGCCAAAGAAATGGAAGAGTCCCTTTTTAGAGTGGGCTTGATTTAGTCACAAGGAAACAGGCTGTTTCCGGATTCATCCACCCCTCCCAGATGACTGGCTTTGGAAAACTCATTCAATTCACCTGAAAATCGCTGGCAAACTGATTTGGGGAATTAATTATCGTTCCCCTCTGCAAAAGGGTTCCATTTCTTTGTCCAAAACACAAAAACTCATGTTGGTCGTGCTGCCTCTAGAATTCTAAGCATGACACGCTAATTGGTTTTGTTTTTTATTTCATAATGGATCTGCTGTCTAAACTCGTGTTTGTATTGCGTCAGAATACAAAATTTGGGAAGGAAGAAGGCAAAACCAACTCAGACCCAGAAATCCTTTAGGAAATTGCCGCTCAAGAAACCAAACCTCGGCTGAGGCACCCAAAACCATGACAGAAAGCCAGAATCGGAGCAAGCCAACAGCTGTGCCCTGATTGAAAAAGACCATGCCTTCCGTGTCTTGAACTCCATATTCCAGCCTCAAAATCAAAGCTCACATCAGAAAATTCATTACAAACCATGATAAAGAAGAAAAATGTGAAAAGAGCCAAAGAAATGGAAGAGTCCTTTTTGATAGTGGGCTTGATTTAGTCACAAGGAAACAGGCTGTTTCCGGATACATCCACCCCTCCCAGCTGACTGGCTTTGGAAAACTCATTCAATTCACCTGAAAATCGCTGGCAAACTGATTTGGGGAATGAATTATCGTTCCCCTCTGCAAAAGGCTTCCATTTCTTTGTCCAAAACACAAAACTCATGTTGGTCGTGCTGCCTCTAGAATTCTAAGCATGACACGCTAATTCGTTTTGTTTTTTCTTTCATAATGGATCTGCTGTCTAAACTCGTGTTTGTATTGCGTCAGAATACAAAATTTGGGAAGGAAGAAGGCAAAACCAACTCAGACCCAGAAATCCTTTAGGAAATTGCCCCTCAAGAAACCAAAACTCGGCTGAGGCACCCAAAACCATGACAGAAAGCCAGAATCGGAGCAAGCCAACAGCTGTGCCCTGATTGAAAAAGACCATTCCTTCCGTGTCTTGAACTCCATATTCCAGCCTCAAAATCAAAGCTCACATCAGAAAATTCACTACAAACCATGATAAAGAAGAAAAATGTGAAAAGAGCCAAAGAAATGGAAGAGTCGTTTTTGATAGTGGGCTTGATTTAGTCACAAGGAAACAGGCTGTTTCCGGATTCATCCACCCCTCCCAGCTGACTGGCTTTGGAAAACTCATTCAATTCACCTGAAAATCGCTGGCAAACTGATTTGGGGGAATTAATTATCGTTCCCCTCTGCAAAAGGGTTCCATTTCTTTGTCCAAAACACAAAAATTCATGTTGGTCGTGCTGCCTCTAGAATTCTAATCATGACACGCTATTTGTTTTTTTTTTTTTTATTTCATAATGGATCTGCTGTCTAAACTCGTGTTTGTATTGCGTCAGAATACAAAATTTGGGAAGGAAGAAGGCAAAACCAACTCAGACCCAGAAATCCTTTAGGAAATTGCCGCTCAAGAAACCAAAACTCGGCTGAGGCACCCAAAACCATGACAGAAAGCCAGAATCGGAGCAAGCCAACAGCTGTGCCCTGATTGAAAAAGACCATTCCTTCCGGGTCTTGAACTCCATATTCCAGCCTCAAAATCAAAGCTCACATCAGAAAATTCATTACAAACCATGATAAAGAAGAAAAATGTGAAAAGAGCCAAAGAAATGGAAGAGTCCCTTTTTAGAGTGGGCTTGATTTAGTCACAAGGAAACAGGCTGTTTCCGGATTCATCCACCCCTCCCAGATGACTGGCTTTGGAAAACTCATTCAATTCACCTGAAAATCGCTGGCAAACTGATTTGGGGAATTAATTATCGTTCCCCTCTGCAAAAGGGTTCCATTTCTTTGTCCAAAACACAAAAACTCATGTTGGTCGTGCTGCCTCTAGAATTCTAAGCATGACACGCTATTTGGTTTTGTTTTTTGTTTCATAATGGATCTGCTGTCTAAACTCGTGTTTGTATTGCGTCAGAATACAAAATTTGGGAAGGAAGAAGGCAAAACCAACTCAGACCCAGAAATCCTTTAGGAAATTGCCGCTCAAGAAACCAAACCTCGGCTGAGGCACCCAAAACCATGACAGAAAGCCAGAATCGGAGCAAGCCAACAGCTGTGCCCTGATTGAAAAAGACCATGCCTTCCGTGTCTTGAACTCCATATTCCAGCCTCAAAATCAAAGCTCACATCAGAAAATTCATTACAAACCATGATAAAGAAGAAAAATGTGAAAAGAGCCAAAGAAATGGAAGAGTCCTTTTTGATAGTGGGCTTGATTTAGTCACAAGGAAACAGGCTGTTTCCGGATACATCCACCCCTCCCAGCTGACTGGCTTTGGAAAACTCATTCAATTCACCTGAAAATCGCTGGCAAACTGATTTGGGGAATTAATTATCGTTCCCCTCTGCAAAAGGCTTCCATTTCTTTGTCCAAAACACAAAAACTCATGTTGGTCGTGCTGCCTCTAGAATTCTAAGCATGACACGCTAATTCGTTTTGTTTTTTCTTTCATAATGGATCTGCTGTCTAAACTCGTGTTTGTATTGCGTCAGAATACAAAATTTGGGAAGGAAGAAGGCAAAACCAACTCAGACCCAGAAATCCTTTAGGAAATTGCCGCTCAAGAAACCAAAACTCGGCTGAGGCACCCAAAACCATGACAGAAAGCCAGAATTGGAGCAAGCCAACAGCTGTGCCCTGATTGAAAAAGACCATGCCTTCCGGGTCTTGAACTCCATATTCCAGCCTCAAAATCAAAGCTCACATCAGAAAACTCATTACAAACCATGATAAAGAAGAAAAATGTGAAAAGAGCCAAAGAAATGGAAGAGTCCTTTTTGAGAGTGGGCTTGATTTAGTCACAAGGAAACAGGCTGTTTCCAGATTCATCCACCCCTCCCAGCTGACTGGCTTTGGAAAACTCATTCAATTCACCTGAAAATCGCTGGCAAACTGATTTGGGGAATTAATTATCGTTCCCCTCTATAAAAGTCTTCCATTTCTTTGTCCAAAACACAAAACCTCATGTTGGTCGTGCTGCCTCTAGAATTCTAAGCATGACACGCAAATTGGTTTTGTTTTTTATTTCTTTCATAATGGATCTGCTGTGTAAACTCGTGTTTGTATTGCGTCAGAATACAAAATTTGGGAAGGAAGAAGGCAAAACCAACTCAGACCCAGAAATCCTTTAGGAAATTGCCGCTCAAGAAACCAAAATCGGCTGAGGCACCCAAAACCATGACAGAAAGCCAGAATTGGAGCAAGCCAACAGCTGTGCCCTGATTGAAAAAGACCATTCCTTCCGTGTCTTGAACTCCATATTCCAGCCTCAAAATCAAAGCTCACATCAGAAAATTCATTACAAACCATGATAAAGAAGAAAAATGTG
This sequence comes from Oryctolagus cuniculus, assembly GCF_051225735.1. NCBI lineage: Eukaryota > Metazoa > Chordata > Mammalia > Lagomorpha > Leporidae > Oryctolagus > Oryctolagus cuniculus. The sequence continues at coordinate 85,133,835 of NC_142879.1, forward strand.
AAAAGAGCCAAAGAAATGGAAGAGTCGTTTTTGATAGTGGGCCTGATTTAGTCACAAGGAAACAGGCTGTTTCCGGATTCATCCACCCCTCCCAGCTGACTGGCTTTGGAAAACTCATTCAATTCACCTGAAAATCGCTGGCAAACTGATTTGGGGAATTAATTATCGTTCCCCTCTGCAAAAGGGTTCCATTTCTTTGTCCAAAACACAAAAACTCATGTTGGTCGTGCTGCCTCTAGAATTCTAAGCATGACACGCTAATTGGTTTTGTTTTTTATTTCATAATGGATCTGCTGTCTAAACTCGTGTTTGTATTGCGTCAGAATACAAAATTTGGGAAGGAAGAAGGCAAAACCAACTCAGACCCAGAAATCCTTTAGGAAATTGCCGCTCAAGAAACCAAAACTCGGCTGAGGCACCCAAAACCATGACAGAAAGCCAGAATCGGAGCAAGCCAACAGCTGTGCCCTGATTGAAAAAGACCATGCCTTCCGTGTCTTGAACTCCATATTCCAGCCTCAAAATCAAAGCTCACATCAGAAAATTCATTACAAACCATGATAAAGAAGAAAAATGTGAAAAGAGCCAAAGAAATGGAAGAGTCCTTTTTGATAGTGGGCTTGATTTAGTCACAAGGAAACAGGCTGTTTCCGGATACATCCACCCCTCCCAGCTGACTGGCTTTGGAAAACTCATTCAATTCACCTGAAAATCGCTGGCAAACTGATTTGGGGAATGAATTATCGTTCCCCTCTGCAAAAGGGTTCCATTTCTTTGTCCAAAACACAAAAACTCATGTTGGTCGTGCTGCCTCTAGAATTCTAAGCATGACACGCTAATTGGTTTTGTTTTTTCTTTCATAATGGATCTGCTGTCTAAACTCGTGTTTGTATTGCGTCAGAATACAAAATTTGGGAAGGAAGAAGGCAAAACCAACTCAGACCCAGAAATCCTTTAGGAAATTGCCGCTCAAGAAACCAAAACTCGGCTGAGGCATCCAAAACCATGACAGAAATCCAGAATTGGAGCAAGCCAACAGCTGTGCCCTGATTGAAAAAGACCATTCCTTCCGTGTCTTGAACTCCATATTCCAGCCTCAAAATCAAAGCTCACATCAGAAAATTCATTACAAACCCTGATAAAGAAGAAAAATGTGAAAAGAGCCAAAGAAATGGAAGAGTCCTTGTTGATAGTGGGCTTGATTTAGTCACAAGGAAACAGGCTGTTTCCGGATTCATCCACCCCTCCCAGCTGACTGGCTTTGGAAAACTCATTCAATTCACCTGAAAATCGCTGGCAAACTGATTTGGGGGAATTAATTATCGTTCCCCTCTGCAAAAGGGTTCCATTTCTTTGTCCAAAACACAAAAACTAATGTTGGTCGTGCTGCCTCTAGAATTCTAAGCATGACACGCTAATTGGTTTTGTTATTTTTATTTCAAAATGGATCTGCTGTCTAAACTCGTGTTTGTATTGCGTCAGAATACAAAATTTGCGAAGGAAGAAGGCAAAACCAACTCAGACCCAGAAATCCTTTAGGAAATTGCCGCTCAAGAAACCAAAATCGGCTGAGGCACCCAAAACCATGACAGAAAGCCAGAATCGGAGCAAGCCAACAGCTGTGCCCTGATTGAAAAAGACCATTCCTTCCGTGTCTTGAACTCCATATTCCAGCCTCAAAATCAAAGCTCACATCAGAAAATTCATTACAAACCCTGATAAAGAAGAAAAATGTGAAAAGAGCCAAAGAAATGGAAGAGTCCTTGTTGATAGTGGGCTTGATTTAGTCCCAAGGAAACAGGCTGTTTCCGGATTCATCCACCCCTCCCAGCTGACTGGCTTTGGAAAACTCATTCAATTCACCTGAAAATCGCTGGCAAACTGATTTGGGGAATGAATTATCGTTCCCCTCTGCAAAAGGGTTCCATTTCTTTGTCCAAAACACAAAAACTCATGTTGGTCGTGCTGCCTCTAGAATTCTAAGCATGACACGCTAATTGGTTTTGTTTTTTCTTTCATAATGGATCTGCTGTCTAAACTCGTGTTTGTATTGCGTCAGAATACAAAATTTGGGAAGGAAGAAGGCAAAACCAACTCAGACCCAGAAATCCTTTAGGAAATTGCCGCTCAAGAAACCAAAACTCGGCTGAGGCATCCAAAACCATGACAGAAATCCAGAATTGGAGCAAGCCAACAGCTGTGCCCTGATTGAAAAAGACCATGCCTTCCGTGTCTTGAACTCCATATTCCAGCCTCAAAATCAAAGCTCACATCAGAAAATTCATTACAAACCATGATAAAGAAGAAAAATGTGAAAAGAGCCAAAGAAATGGAAGAGTCCTTTTTGAGAGTGGGCTTGATTTAGTCACAAGGAAACAGGCTGTTTCCGCATTCATCCACCCCTCCCAGCTGACTGGCTCTGGAAAACTCATTCAATTCACCTGAAAATCGCTGGCAAACTGATTTGGGGGAATTAATTATCGTTCCCCTCTGCAAAAGGGTTCCATTTCTTTGTCCAAAACACAAAAACTAATGTTGGTCGTGCTGCCTCTAGAATTCTAAGCATGACACGCTAATTGGTTTTGTTATTTTTATTTCAAAATGGATCTGCTGTCTAAACTCGTGTTTGTATTGCGTCAGAATACAAAATTTGGGAAGGAAGAAGGCAAAACCAACTCAGACCCAGAAATCCTTTAGGAAATTGCCGCTCAAGAAACCAAAATCGGCTGAGGCACCCAAAACCATGACAGAAAGCCAGAATTGGAGCAAGCCAACAGCTGTGCCCTGATTGAAAAAGACCATTCCTTCCGTGTCTTGAACTCCATATTCCAGCCTCAAAATCAAAGCTCACATCAGAAAATTCATTACAAACCCTGATAAAGAAGAAAAATGTGAAAAGAGCCAAAGAAATGGAAGAGTCCTTGTTGATAGTGGGCTTGATTTAGTCACAAGGAAACAGGCTGTTTCCGGATTCATCCACCCCTCCCAGCTGACTGGCTTTGGAAAACTCATTCAATTCACCTGAAAATCGCTGGCAAACTGACTTGGGGAATTAATTATCGTTCCCCTCTGCAAAAGGGTTCCATTTCTTTGTCCAAAACACAAAAACTCATGTTGGTCGTGCTGCCTCTAGAATTCTAAGCATGACACGCTATTTGGTTTTTTTTTTTTTTTTATTTCATAATGGAGCTGCTGTCTAAACTCATGTTTGTATTGCGTCAGAATACAAAATTTGGGAAGGAAGAAGGCAAAACCAACTCAGACCCAGAAATCCTTTAGGAAATTGCCGCTCAAGAAACCAAAACTCGGCTGAGGCACCCAAAACCATGACAGAAAGCCAGAATCGGAGCAAGCCAACAGCTGTGCCCTGATTGAAAAAGACCATGCCTTCCGTGTCTTGAACTCCATATTCCAGCCTCAAAATCAAAGCTCACATCAGAAAACTCATTACAAACCATGATAAAGAAGAAAAATGTGAAAAGAGCCAAAGAAATGGAAGAGTCCTTTTTGAGAGTGGGCTTGATTTAGTCACAAGGAAACAGGCTGTTTCCAGATTCATCCACCCCTCCCAGCTGACTGGCTTTGGAAAACTCATTCAATTCACCTGAAAATCGCTGGCAAACTGATTTGGGGAATTAATTATCGTTCCCCTCTGCAAAAGTCTTCCATTTCTTTGTCCAAAACACAAAACCTCATGTTGGTCGTGCTGCCTCTAGAATTCTAAGCATGACACGCAAATTGGTTTTGTTTTTTATTTCTTTCATAATGGATCTGCTGTGTAAACTCGTGTTTGTATTGCGTCAGAATACAAAATTTGCGAAGGAAGAAGGCAAAACCAACTCAGACCCAGAAATCCTTTAGGAAATTGCCGCTCAAGAAACCAAAATCGGCTGAGGCACCCAAAACCATGACAGAAAGCCAGAATTGGAGCAAGCCAACAGCTGTGCCCTGATTGAAAAAGACCATTCCTTCCGTGTCTTGAACTCCATATTCCAGCCTCAAAATCAAAGCTCACATCAGAAAATTCATTACAAACCCTGATAAAGAAGAAAAATGTGAAAAGAGCCAAAGAAATGGAAGAGTCCTTGTTGATAGTGGGCTTGATTTAGTCCCAAGGAAACAGGCTGTTTCCGGATTCATCCACCTCTCCCAGCTGACTGGCTTTGGAAAACTCATTCAATTCACCTGAAAATCGCTGGCAAACTGATTTGGGGAATGAATTATCGTTCCCCTCTGCAAAAGGGTTCCATTTCTTTGTCCAAAACACAAAAACTCATGTTGGTCGTGCTGCCTCTAGAATTCTAAGCATGACACGCTAATTGGTTTTGTTTTTTCTTTCATAATGGATCTGCTGTCTAAACTCGTGTTTGTATTGCGTCAGAATACAAAATTTGGGAAGGAAGAAGGCAAAACCAACTCAGACCCAGAAATCCTTTAGGAAATTGCCGCTCAAGAAACCAAAACTCGGCTGAGGCATCCAAAACCATGACAGAAATCCAGAATTGGAGCAAGCCAACAGCTGTGCCCTGATTGAAAAAGACCATGCCTTCCGTGTCTTGAACTCCATATTCCAGCCTCAAAATCAAAGCTCACATCAGAAAATTCATTACAAACCATGATAAAGAAGAAAAATGTGAAAAGAGCCAAAGAAATGGAAGAGTCCTTTTTGAGAGTGGGCTTGATTTAGTCACAAGGAAACAGGCTGTTTCCGCATTCATCCACCCCTCCCAGCTGACTGGCTCTGGAAAACTCATTCAATTCACCTGAAAATCGCTGGCAAACTGATTTGGGGGAATTAATTATCGTTCCCCTCTGCAAAAGGGTTCCATTTCTTTGTCCAAAACACAAAAACTAATGTTGGTCGTGCTGCCTCTAGAATTCTAAGCATGACACGCTAATTGGTTTTGTTATTTTTATTTCAAAATGGATCTGCTGTCTAAACTCGTGTTTGTATTGCGTCAGAATACAAAATTTGGGAAGGAAGAAGGCAAAACCAACTCAGACCCAGAAATCCTTTAGGAAATTGCCGCTCAAGAAACCAAAATCGGCTGAGGCACCCAAAACCATGACAGAAAGCCAGAATTGGAGCAAGCCACCAGCTGTGCCCTGATTGAAAAAGACCATTCCTTCCGTGTCTTGAACTCCATATTCCAGCCTCAAAATCAAAGCTCACATCAGAAAATTCATTACAAACCATGATAAAGAAGAAAAATGTGAAAAGAGCCAAAGAAATGGAAGAGTCCTTGTTGATAGTGGGCTTGATTTAGTCACAAGGAAACAGGCTGTTTCCGGATTCATCCACCCCTCCCAGCTGACTGGCTTTGGAAAACTCATTCAATTCACCTGAAAATCGCTGGCAAACTGACTTGGGGAATTAATTATCGTTCCCCTCTGCAAAAGGGTTCCATTTCTTTGTCCAAAACACAAAAACTCATGTTGGTCGTGCTGCCTCTAGAATTCTAAGCATGACACGCTATTTGGTTTTTTTTTTTTTTTTATTTCATAATGGAGCTGCTGTCTAAACTCATGTTTGTATTGCGTCAGAATACAAAATTTGGGAAGGAAGAAGGCAAAACCAACTCAGACCCAGAAATCCTTTAGGAAATTGCCGCTCAAGAAACCAAAACTCGGCTGAGGCACCCAAAACCATGACAGAAAGCCAGAATCGGAGCAAGCCAACAGCTGTGCCCTGATTGAAAAAGACCATGCCTTCCGTGTCTTGAACTCCATATTCCAGCCTCAAAATCAAAGCTCACATCAGAAAACTCATTACAAACCATGATAAAGAAGAAAAATGTGAAAAGAGCCAAAGAAATGGAAGAGTCCTTTTTGAGAGTGGGCTTGATTTAGTCACAAGGAAACAGGCTGTTTCCAGATTCATCCAACCCTCCCAGCTGACTGGCTTTGGAAAACTCATTCAATTCACCTGAAAATCGCTGGCAAACTGATTTGGGGAATTAATTATCGTTCCCCTCTGCAAAAGTCTTCCATTTCTTTGTCCAAAACACAAAACCTCATGTTGGTCGTGCTGCCTCTAGAATTCTAAGCATGACACGCAAATTGGTTTTGTTTTTTATTTCTTTCATAATGGATCTGCTGTGTAAACTCGTGTTTGTATTGCGTCAGAATACAAAATTTGCGAAGGAAGAAGGCAAAACCAACTCAGACCCAGAAATCCTTTAGGAAATTGCCGCTCAAGAAACCAAAATCGGCTGAGGCACCCAAAACCATGACAGAAAGCCAGAATTGGAGCAAGCCAACAGCTGTGCCCTGATTGAAAAAGACCATTCCTTCCGTGTCTTGAACTCCATATTCCAGCCTCAAAATCAAAGCTCACATCAGAAAATTCATTACAAACCATGATAAAGAAGAAAAATGTGAAAAGAGCCAAAGAAATGGAAGAGTCGTTTTTGATAGTGGGCCTGATTTAGTCACAAGGAAACAGGCTGTTTCCGGATTCATCCACCCCTCCCAGCTGACTGGCTTTGGAAAACTCATTCAATTCACCTGAAAATCGCTGGCAAACTGATTTGGGGAATTAATTATCGTTCCCCTCTGCAAAAGGGTTCCATTTCTTTGTCCAAAACACAAAAACTCATGTTGGTCGTGCTGCCTCTAGAATTCTAAGCATGACACGCTAATTGGTTTTGTTATTTTTTTTTTATTTCATAATGGATCTGCTGTCTAAACTCATGTTTGTATTGCGTCAGAATACAAAATTTGGGAAGGAAGAAGGCAAAACCAACTCAGACCCAGAAATCCTTTAGGAAATTGCCGCTCAAGAAACCAAAACTCGGCTGAGGCACCCAAAACCATGACAGAAAGCCAGAATCGGAGCAAGCCAACAGTTGTGCCCTGATTGAAAAAGACCATTCCTTCCGTGTCTTGAACTCCATATTCCAGCCTCAAAATCAAAGCTCACATCAGAAAATTCATTACAAACCATGATAAAGAAGAAAAATGTGAAAAGAGCCAAAGAAATGGAAGAGTCCTTTTTGAGAGTGGGCTTGATTTAGTCACAAGGAAACAGGCTGTTTCCGGATTCATCCACCCCTCCCAGCTGACTGGCTTTGGAAAACTCATTCAATTCACCTGAAAATCGCTGGCTAACTGATTTGGGGAATGAATTATCATTCCCCTCTGCAAAAGGGTTCCATTTCTTTGTCCAAAACACAAAAACTCATGTTGGTCGTGCTGCCTCTAGAATTCTAAGCATGACACGCTAATTGGTTTTGTTTTTTATTTCAAAATGGATCTGCTGTCTAAACTCGTGTTTGTATTGCGTCAGAATACAAAATTTGGGAAGGAAGAAGGCAAAACCAACTCAGACCCAGAAATCCTTTAGGAAATTGCCGCTCAAGAAACCAAATCTCGGCTGAGGCACCCAAAACCATGACAGAAAGCCAGAATTAGAGCAACCCAACAGCTTTGCCATGATTGAAAAAGACCATTTCTTCCGTGTCTTGAACTGCATATTCCAGCCTCAAAATCAAAGCTCACATCAGAAAATTCATTACAAACAATGATAAAGAAGAAAAATGTGAAAAGAGCCAAAGAAATGGAAGAGTCCTTGTTGATAGTGGGCTTGATTTAGTCCCAAGGAAACAGGCTGTTTCCGCATTCATCCACCCCTCCCAGCTGACTGGCTTTGGAAAACTCATTCAATTCACCTGAAAATCGCTGGCAAACTGATTTGGGGAATTAATTATCGTTCCCCTCTGCAAAAGGGTTCCATTTCTTTGTCCAAAACACAAAAACTCATGTTGGTCGTGCTGCCTCTAGAATTCTAAGCATGACACGCTAATTCGTTTTGTTTTTTTTTCTTTCATAATGGATCTGCTGCCTATACTCATGTGTGTATTGCGTCAGAATACAAAATTTGGGAAGGAAGAAGGCAAAACCAACTCAGACCCAGAAATCCTTTAGGAAATTGCCGCTCAAGAAACCAAAACTCGGCTGAGGCACCCAAAACCATGACAGAAAGCCAGAATTGGAGCAAGCCAACAGCTGTGCCCTGATTGAAAAAGACCATTTCTTCCGTGTCTTGAACTGCATATTCCAGCCTCAAAATCAAAGCTCACATCAGAAAATTCATTACAAACCATGATAAAGAAGAAAAATGTGACAAGAGCCAAAGAAATGGAAGAGTCCTTTTTGATAGTGGGCTTGATTTAGTCACAAGGAAACAGGCTGTTTCCGCATTCATCCACCCCTCCCAGCTGACTGGCTTTGGAAAACTCATTCAATTCACCTGAAAATCGCTGGCAAACTGATTTGGGGAATTAATTATCGTTCCCCTCTGCAAAAGTCTTCCATTTCTTTGTCCAAAACACAAAAACTCATGTTGGTCGTGCTGCCTCTAGAATTCTAAGCATGACACGCTAATTGGTTTTGTTTTTTTTTTTTATTTCATAATGGAGCTGCTGTCTAAACTCATGTTTGTATTGCGTCAGAATACAAAATTTGGGAAGGAAGAAGGCAAAACCAACTCAGACCCAGAAATCCTTTAGGAAATTGCCGCTCAATAAATCAAAACTTGGCTGAGGCACCCAAAACCATGACAGAAAGCCAGAATTGGAGCAAGCCAACAGCTGTGCCCTTATTGAAAAAGAGCATTCCTTCCGTGTCTTGAACTCCATATTCCAGCCTCAAAATCAAAGCTCACATCAGAAAATTCATTACAAACCATGATAAAGAAGAAAAATGTGAAAAGAGCCAAAGAAATGGAAGAGTCCTTTTTGAGAGTGGGCTTGATTTAGTCACAAGGAAACAGGCTGTTTCTGGATTCATCCACCCCTCCCAGATGACTGGCTTTGGAAAACTCATTCAATTCACCTGAAAATCGCTGGCAAACTGATTTGGGGGAATTAATTATCGTTCCCTTCTGCAAAAGGGTTCCATTTCTTTGTCCAAAACACAAAAACTCATGTTGGTCGTGCTGCCTCTAGAATTCTAAGCATGACACGCTAATCCGTTTTTTTTTTTTTTTTTTTTTTTTTTTTATTTCAAAATGGATCTGCTGTCTAAACTCGTGTTTGTATTGCGTCAGAATACAAAATTTGGGAAGGAAGAAGGCAAAACCAACTCAGACCCAGAAATCCTTTAGGAAATTGCCGCTCAAGAAACCAAATCTCGGCTGAGGCACCCAAAACCATGACAGAAAGCCAGAATTAGAGCAACCCAACAGCTTTGCCATGATTGAAAAAGACCATGCCTTCCGTGTCTTGAACTCCATATTCCAGCCTCAAAATCAAAGCTCACATCAGAAAATTCATTACAAACAATGATAAAGAAGAAAAATGTGAAAAGAGCCAAAGAAATGGAAGAGTCCTTGTTGATAGTGGGCTTGATTTAGTCCCAAGGAAACAGGCTGTTTCCGCATTCATCCACCCCTCCCAGCTGACTGGCTTTGGAAAACTCATTCAATTCACCTGAAAATCGCTGGCAAACTGATTTGGGGAATTAATTATCGTTCCCCTCTGCAAAAGGGTTCCATTTCTTTGTCCAAAACACAAAAACTCATGTTGGTCGTGCTGCATCTAGAATTCTAAGCATGACACGCTAATTCGTTTTGTTTTTTTTTCTTTCATAATGGATCTGCTGCCTATACTCATGTGTGTATTGCGTCAGAATACAAAATTTGGGAAGGAAGAAGGCAAAACCAACTCAGACCCAGAAATCCTTTAGGAAATTGCCGCTCAAGAAACCAAAACTCGGCTGAGGCACCCAAAACCATGACAGAAAGCCAGAATTGGAGCAAGCCAACAGCTGTGCCCTGATTGAAAAAGACCATTTCTTCCGTGTCTTGAACTGCATATTCCAGCCTCAAAATCAAAGCTCACATCAGAAAATTCATTACAAACCATGATAAAGAAGAAAAATGTGACAAGAGCCAAAGAAATGGAAGAGTCCTTTTTGATAGTGGGCTTGATTTAGTCACAAGGAAACAGGCTGTTTCCGCATTCATCCACCCCTCCCAGCTGACTGGCTTTGGAAAACTCATTCAATTCACCTGAAAATCGCTGGCAAACTGATTTGGGGAATTAATTATCGTTCCCCTCTGCAAAAGTCTTCCATTTCTTTGTCCAAAACACAAAAACTCATGTTGGTCGTGCTGCCTCTAGAATTCTAAGCATGACACGCTAATTGGTTTTGTTTTTTTTTTTTTATTTCATAATGGAGCTGCTGTCTAAACTCATGTTTGTATTGCGTCAGAATACAAAATTTGGGAAGGAAGAAGGCAAAACCAACTCAGACCCAGAAATCCTTTAGGAAATTGCCGCTCAATAAATCAAAACTTGGCTGAGGCACCCAAAACCATGACAGAAAGCCAGAATTGGAGCAAGCCAACAGCTGTGCCCTTATTGAAAAAGAGCATTCCTTCCGTGTCTTGAACTCCATATTCCAGCCTCAAAATCAAAGCTCACATCAGAAAATTCATTACAAACCATGATAAAGAAGAAAAATGTGAAAAGAGCCAAAGAAATGGAAGAGTCCTTTTTGAGAGTGGGCTTGATTTAGTCACAAGGAAACAGGCTGTTTCCGGATTCATCCACCCCTCCCAGCTGACTGGCTTTGGAAAACTCATTCAATTCACCTGAAAATCGCTGGCAAACTGATTTGGGGGAATTAATTATCGTTCCCTTCTGCAAAAGGGTTCCATTTCTTTGTCCAAAACACAAAAACTCATGTTGGTCGTGCTGCCTCTAGAATTCTAAGCATGACACGCTAATCCGTTTTTTTTTTTTTTTTTTTTTTTTTTTTTTTATTTCAAAATGGATCTGCTGTCTAAACTCGTGTTTGTATTGCATCAGAATACAAAATTTGGGAAGAAAGAAGGCAAAACCAACTCAGACCCAGAAATCCTTTAGGGAATTGCCGCTCAAGAAACCAAAACTCGGCTGAGGCACCCAAAACCATGACAGAAAGCCAGAATTGGAGCAAGCCAACAGCTGTGCCCTGATTGAAAAAGACCATGCCTTCCGTGTCTTGAACTCCATATTCCAGCCTCAAAATCAAAGCTCACATCAGAAAATTCATTACAAACCATGATAAAGAAGAAAAATGTGAAAAGAGCGAAAGAAATGGAAGAGTCCTTTTTGATAGTGGGCTTGATTTAGTCCCAAGGAAACAGGCTGTTTCCGGATTCATCCACCCCTCCCAGCTGACTGGCTTTGGAAAACTCATTCAATTCACCTGAAAATCGCTGGCAAACTGATTTGGGGAATTAATTATCGTTCCCCTCTGCAAAAGTCTTCCATTTCTTTGTCCAAAACACAAAAACTCATGTTGGTCGTGCTGCCTCTAGAATTCTAAGCATGACACGCTAATTGGTTTTGTTTTTTTTTTTTATTTCATAATGGATCTGCTGTCTAAACTCATGTTTGTATTGCGTCAGAATACAAAATTTGGGAAGGAAGAAGGCAAAACCAACTCAGACCCAGAAATCCTTTAGGAAATTGCCGCTCAAGAAACCAAAACTCGGCTGAGGCACCCAAAACCATGACAGAAAGCCAGAATTGGAGCAAGCCAACAGCTGTGCCCTGATTGAAAAAGACCATTCCTTCCGTGTCTTGAACTCCATATTCCAGCCTCAAAATCAAAGCTCACATCAGAAAATTCATTACAAACCATGATAAAGAAGAAAAATGTGAAAAGAGCCAAAGAACTGGAAGAGTCCTTTTTGATAGTGGGCTTGATTTAGTCCCAAGGAAACAGGCTGTTTCCGGATTCATCCACCCCTCCCAGCTGACTGGCTTTGGAAAACTCATTCAATTCCCCTGAAAATCGCTGGCAAACTGATTTGGGGAATTAATTATCGTTCCCCTCTGCAAAAGTCTTCCATTTCTTTGTCCAAAACACAAAAACTCATGTTGGTCGTGCTGCCTCTAGAGTTCTAAGCATGACACGCTAATTGGTTTTGTTTTTTATTTCTTTCATAATGGATCTGCTGTCTAAACTCGTGTTTGTATTGCATCAGAATACAAAATTTGGGAAGGAAGAAGGCAAAACCAACTCAGACCCAGAAATCCTTTAGGAAATTGCCGCTCAAGAAACCAAAATCGGCTGAGGCACCCAAAACCATGACAGAAAGCCAGAATTGGAGCAAGCCAACAGCTGTGCCCTGATTGAAAAAGACCATTCCTTCCGGGTCTTGAACTCCATATTCCAGCCTCAAAATCAAAGCTCACATCAGAAAATTCATTACAAACCATGATAAAGAAAAACGTGAAAAGAGCCAAAGAAATGGAAGAGTCGTTTTTGATAGTGGGCCTGATTTAGTCACAAGGAAACAGGCTGTTTCCGGATTCATCCACCCCTCCCAGCTGACTGGCTTTGGAAAACTCATTCAATTCACCTGAAAATCGCTGGCAAACTGATTTGGGGAATTAATTATCATGCCCCTCTGCAAAAGGGTTCCATTTCTTTCTCCAAAACACAAAAACTCATGTTGGTCGTGCTTCCTCTAGAATTCTAATTCTGATACGCTAATTGATTTTGTTTTTTCGTTCATCATGGATCTGCTGCCTAAACTCATGTTTGTATTGCGTCAGAATACAAAATTGGGGAAGGAAGAAGGCAAAACCAACTCAGACCCAGAAATCCTTTAGGAAATTGCCGCTCAAGAAACCAAAACTCGGCTGAGGCACCCAAAACCATGACAGAAAGCCAGAATTGGAGCAAGCCAACAGTTGTGCCCTGATTGAATAAGACCATGCCTTCCATGTCTTGAACTCCATATTCCAGCCTCAAAATCAAAGCTCACATCAGAAAATTCATTACAAACCATGATAAAGAAGAAAAATGTGAAAAGAGCCAAAGAAATGGAAGAGTCCTTTTTGAGAGTGGGCTTGATTTAGTCACAAGGAAACAGGCTGTTTCCGGATTCATCCACCCCTCCCAGCTGACTGGCTTTGGAAAACTCATTCAATTCACCTGAAAATCGCTGGCAAACTGATTTGGGGAATTAATTATCGTGCCCCTCTGCAAAAGGGTTCCATTTCTTTGTCCAAAACACAAAACCTCATGTTGGTCGTGCTGCCTCTAGAATTCTAAGCATGACACGCTAATTGGTTTTGTTTTTTCTTTCATAATGGATCTGCTGTCTAAACTCATGTTTGTATTGCATCAGAATACAAAATTTGGGAAGGAAGAAGGCAAAACCAACTCAGACCCAGAAATCCTTTAGGAAATTGCCGCTCAAGAAACCAAAACTCGGCTGAGGCAACCAAAACCATGACTGAAAGCCAGAATTGGAGCAAGCCAACAGCTGTGCCCTGATTGAAGAAGACAATGCCTTCCGTGTCTTGAACTCCATATTCCAGCCTCAAAATCAAAGCTCACATCAGAAAATTCATTACAAACCATGATAAAGAAGAGAAATGTGAAAAGAGCCAAAGAAATGGAAGAGTCCCTTTTGAGAGTGGGCTTGATTTAGTCACAAGGAAACAGGCTGTTTCCGCATTCATCCACCCCTCCCAGCTGACTGGCTTTGGAAAACCCATTCAATTCACCTGAAAATCGCTGGCAAACTGATTTGGGGGAATTAATTATCGTTCCCCTCTGCAAAAGGGTTCCATTTCTTTGTCCAAAACACAAAAACTCATGTTGGTCGTGCTGCATCTAGAATTCTAAGCATGACACGCTAATTGATTTTGTTTTTTCGTTCATCATGGATCTGCTGCCTAAACTCATGTTTGTATTGCGTCAGAATACAAAATTTGGGAAGGAAGAAGGCAAAACCAACTGAGACCCAGAAATCCTTTAGGAAATTGCCGCTCAAGAAACCAAAACTCGGCTGAGGCACCCAAAACCATGACAGAAAGCCAGAATTGGAGCAAGCCAACAGCTGTGCCCAGATTGAAAAAGACGTTTCCTTCCGTGTCTTGAACTCCATATTCCAGCCTCAAAATCAAAGCTCACATCAGAAAATTCATTACAAACCATGATAAAGAAGAAAAATGTGAAAAGAGCCAAAGAAATGGAAGAGTCCTTTTTGATAGTGGGCTTGATTTAGTCCCAAGGAAACAGGCTGTTTCCGGATTCATCCACCCCTCCCAGCTGACTGGCTTTGGAAAACTCATTCAATTCACCTGAAAATCGCTGGCAAACTGATTTGGGGAATTAATTATCGTGCCCCTCTGCAAAAGGGTTCCATTTCTTTGTCCAAAACACAAAAACTCATGTTGGACGTGCTGCCTCTAGAATTCTAAGCATGACACTCTAATTGGTTTTTTTTTTTTTTTTTTTTATTTCATAATGGATCAGCTGTCTAAACTCATGTTTGTATTGCATCAGAATACAAAATTTGGGAAGGAAGAAGGCAAAACCAACTCAGACCCAGAAATCCTTTAGGAAATTGCCACTCAGGAAACCAAAACTCGGCTGAGGCACCCAAAACCATGACAGAAATCCAGAATTGGAGCAAGCCAACAGCTGTGCCCTGATTGAAAAAGACCTTTCCTTCCGTGTTTGACCTCCATATTCCAGCCTCAAAATCAAAGCTCACATCAGAAAATTCATTACAAACCATGATAAAGAAGAAAAATGTGAGAAGAGCCAAAGAAATGGAAGAGTCCTTGTTGATAGTGGGCTTGATTTAGTCACAAGGAAACAGGCTGTTTCCGCATTCATCCACCCCTCCCAGCTGACTGGCTTTGGAAAACTCATTCATTTCACCTGAAAATCGCTGGCAAACTGATTTGGGGAATTAATTATCATTCCCCTCTGCAAAAGGGTTCCATTTCTTTGTCCAAAACACAAAAACTCATGTTGGTCGTGCTGCCTCTAGAATTCTAAGCATGACACGCTAATTCGTTTTGTTTTTTCTCTCATAATGGATCTGCTGTCTAAACTCGTGTTTGTATTGCGTCAGAATACAAAATTTGGGAAGGAAGAAGGCAAAACCAACTCAGACCCAGAAATCCTTTAGGAAATTGCCACTCAAGAAACCAAAACTCGGCTGAGGCACCCAAAACCATGACAGAAAGCCAGAATTGGAGCAAGCCAACAGCTGTGCCCTGATTGAAAAAGACCATTCCTTCCGGGTCTTGAACTCCATATTCCAGCCTCAAAATCAAAGCTCACATCAGAAAACTCATTACAAACCATGATAAAGAAGAAAAATGTGAGAAGAGCCAAAGAAATGGAAGAGTCCTTTTTGATAGTGGGCTTGATTTAGTCACAAGGAAACAGGCTGTTTCCGGATTCATCCACCCCTCCCAGCTGACTGGCTTTGGAAAACTCATTCAATTCACCTGAAAATCGCTGGCAAACTGATTTGGGGAATTAATTATCGTGCCCCTCTGCAAAAGGGTTCCATTTCTTTGTCCAAAACACAAAAACTCATGTTGGTCGTGCTGCCTCTAGAATTCTAAGCATGACACGCTAATTCGTTTTGTTTTTTATTTAATAATGGATCTGCTGTCTAAACTCGTGTTTCTATTGCGTCAGAATACAAAATTTGGGAAAGAAGAAGGCAAAACCAACTCAGACCCAGAAATCCTTTAGGGAATTGCCGATCAAGAAACCAAAACTCGGCTGAGGCACCCAAAACCATGACAGAAAGCCAGAATTGGAGCAAGCCAACAGCTGTGCCCTGATTGAAAAAGACCATGCCTTCCATGTCTTGAACTCCATATTCCAGGCTCAAAATCAAAGCTCACATCGGAAAATTCATTACAAACCATGATAAAGAAGAACAATGTGAAAAGAGCCAAAGAAATGGAAGAGTCCTTGTTGATAGTGGGCTTGATTTAGTCACAAGGAAACAGGCTGTTTCCCGATTCGTCCACCCCTCCCAGCTGACTGGCTTTGGAAAACTCATTCAATTCACCTGAAAATCGCTGGCAAACTGATTTGGGGAATTAATTATCGTTCCTCTCTGCAAAAGGGTTCCATTTCTTTATCCAAAACACAAAAACTCATGTTGGTCGTGCTGCCTCTAGAATTCTAAGCATGACACGCTAATTGGTTTTGTTTTTTTTTTATTTCATAATGGATCTGCTGTCTAAACTCGTGTTTGTATTGCGTCAGAATACAAAATTTGGGAAGGAAGAAGGCAAAACCAACTCAGACCCAGAAATCCTTTAGGAAATTGCCGCTCAAGAAACCAAAACTCGGCTGAGGCACCCAAAACCATGACAGAAAGCCAGAATTGGAGCAAGCCAACAGCTGTGCCCTGATTGAAAAAGACGATGCCTTCCGGGTCTGGAACTCCATATTCCAGCCTCAAAATCAAAGCTCACATCAGAAAATTCATTACAAACCATGATAAAGAAGAACAATGTGAAAAGAGCCAAAGAAATGGAAGAGTCCTTTTTGAGAGTGGGCTTGATTTAGTCCCAAGGAAACAGGCTGTTTCCGGATTCATCCACCCCTCCCAGCTGACTGGCTTTGGAAAACTCATTCAATTCACCTGAAAATCGCTGGCAAACTGATTTGGGGAATTAATTATCGTTCCCCTCTGCAAAAGGGTTCCATTTCTTTTTCCAAAACACAAAAACTCATGTTGGTCGTGCTGCCTCTAGAATTCTAAGCATGACACGCTAATTGGTTTTGTTTTTTATTTCAAAATGGATCTGCTGTCTAAACTCGTGTTTGTATTGCGTCAGAATACAAAATTTGCGAAGGAAGAAGGCAAAACCTACTCAGACCCAGAAATCCTTTAGGAAATTGCCGCTCAAGAAACCAAAACTCGGCTGAGGCACCCAAAACCATGACAGAAAGCCAGAATTGGAGCAAGCCAACAGCTGTGCCCTGATTGAAAAAGACCATGACTTCCGTGTCATGAACTCCATATTCCAGCCTCAAAATCAAAGCTCGCATCAGAAAATTCATTACAAACCATGATAAAGAAGAACAATGTGAAAAGAGCCAAAGAAATGGAAGAGTCCTTGTTGATAGTGGGCTTGATTTAGTCCCAAGGAAACAGGCTGTTTCAGGATTCATCCACCCCTCCCAGCTGACTGGCTTTGGAAAACTCATTCAATTCACCTGAAAATCGCTGGCAAACTGAGTTGGGGAATGAATTATCGTTCCCCTCTGCAAAAGGGTTCCATTTCTTTGTCCAAAACACAAAAACTCATGTTGGTCGTGCTGCCTCTAGAATTCTAAGCATGACACGCTAATTCGTTTTGTTTGTTCTTTCCTAATGGATCTGCTGTCTAAACTCGTGTTTGTATTGCGTCAGAATACAAAATTTGGGAAGGAAGAAGGCAAAACCAACTCAGACCCAGAAATCCTTTAGGAAATTGCCGCTCAAGAAACCAAAACTCGGCTGAGGCACCCAAAACCATGACAGAAAGCCAGAATTGGAGCAAGCCAACAGCTGTGCCCTGATTGAAAAAGACCATGCCTTCCGTGTCTTGAACTCCATATTCCAGCCTCAAAATCAAAGCTCACATCAGAAAATTCATTACAAACCATGATAAAGAAGAACAATGTGAAAAGAGCCAAAGAAATGGAAGAGTCCTTGTTGATAGTGGGCTTGATTTAGTCACAAGGAAACAGGCTGTTTCCGCATTCATCCACCCCTCCCAGCTGACTGGCTTTGGAAAACTCATTCAATTCACCTGAAAATCGCTGGCAAACTGATTTGGGGAATTAATTTTCATCCCCCTCTGCAAAAGGGTTCCATTTCTTTGTCCAAATCACAAAAACTCATGTTGGTCGTGCTGCCTCTAGAATTCTAAGCATGACACGCTAATTGGTTTTGTGTTTTATTTCATAATGGATCTGCTGTCTAAACTCGTGTTTGTATTGCGTCAGAATACAAAATTTGGGAAGGAAGAAGGCAAAACCAACTCAGACCCAGAAATCATTTAGGAAATTGCCGCTCAAGAAACCAAAACTCGGCTGAGGCTCCCAAAACCATGACAGAAAGCAGAATTGGAGCAAGCCAACAGCTGTGCCCTGATTGAAAAAGACCATTCCTTCCGTGTCTTGAACTCCATATTCCAGCCTCAAAATCAAAGCTCACATCAGAAAATTCATTACAAACCATGATAAAGAAGAACAATGTGAAAAGAGCCAAAGAAATGGAAGAGTCCTTGTTGATAGTGGGCTTGATTTAGTCACAAGGAAGCAGGCTGTTTCCGGATTCATCCACCCCTCGCAGCTGACTGGCTTTGGAAAACTCATTCAATTCACCTGAAAATCGCTGGCAAACTGATTTGGGGAATTAATTATCGTCCCCCTCTGCAAAAGGGTTCCATTTCTTTTTCCAAAACACAAAAACTCATGTTGGTCGTGCTGCCTCTAGAATTCTAAGCATGACACGCTAATTGGTTTTGTTTGTTCTTTCCTAATGGATCTGCTGTCTAAACTCGTGTTTGTATTGCGTCAGAATACAAAATTTGGGAAGGAAGAAGGCAAAACCAACTCAGACGCAGAAATCCTTTAGGAAATTGCCGCTCAAGAAACCAAAACTTGGCTGAGGCACCCAAAACCATGACAGAAAGCCAGAATTGGAGCAAGCCAACAGCTGTGCCCTGATTGAAAAAGACCTTTCCTTCCGTGTCTTGAACTCCATATTCCAGCCTCAAAATCAAAGCTCACATCAGAAAATTCATTACAAACCATGATAAAGAAGAACAATGTGAAAAGAGCCAAAGAAATGGAAGAGTCCTTGTTGATAGTGGGCTTGATTTAGTCACAAGGAACAGGCTGTTTCCGGATTAATCCACCCCTCCCAGCTGACTGGCTTTGGAAAACTCATTCAATTCACCTGAAAATTGCTGGCAAACTGATTTGGGGAATTAATTATCATTCCCCTCTGCAAAAGGGTTCCATTTCTTTGTCCAAAACACAAAAACTCATGTTGGTCGTGCTGCCTCTAGAATTCTAAGCATGACACGCTGATTGGTTTTGTTTGTTCTTTCATAATGGATCTGCTGTCTAAACTCGTGTTTGTACTGCGTCAGAATACAAAATTTGGGAAGGAAGAAGGCAAAACCAACTCAGACCCAGAAATCCTTTAGGAAATTGCCGCTCAAGAAACCAAAACTCGGCTGAGGCACCCAAAACCATGACAGAAAGCCAGAATTGGAGCAAGCCAACAGCTGTGCCCTGATTGAAAAAGACCATGCCTTCCGTGTCTTGAACTCCATATTCCAGCCTCAAAATCAAAGCTCACATCAGAAAATTCATTACAAACCATGATAAAGAA
The DNA here is from genome assembly GCF_051225735.1 of Oryctolagus cuniculus. NCBI lineage: Eukaryota > Metazoa > Chordata > Mammalia > Lagomorpha > Leporidae > Oryctolagus > Oryctolagus cuniculus. Next base: position 85,153,003 of record NC_142879.1, read on the forward strand.
GAAAAATGTGAAAAGAGCCAAAGAAATGGAAGAGTCCTTGTTGATAGTGGGCTTGATTTCGTCACAAGGAAACAGGCTGTTTCCGGATTCATCCACCCCTCCCAGCTCACAGGCTTTGGAAAACTCATTCAATTCACCTGAAAATCGCTGGCAAACTGATTTGGGGAATTAATTATCGTCCCCCTCTGCAAAAGGGTTCCATTTCTTTGTCCAAAACACAAAAACTCATGTTGGTCGTGCTGCCTCTAGAATTCTAAGCATGACACACTCATTGGTTTTGTTTTTTATTTCATAATGGATCTGCTGTCTAAACTCGTGTTTGTATTGCATCAGAATACAAAATTTGGGAAGGAAGAAGGCAAAACCTACTCAGACCCAGAAATCCTTTAGGAAATTGCCGCTCAAGAAACCAAAACTCGGCTGAGGCACCCAAAACCATGACAGAAAGCCAGAATCGGAGCAAGCCAACAGCTGTGCCCTGATTGAAAAAGACCATTCCTTCCGTGTCTTGAACTCCATATTCCAGCCCCAAAATCAAAGCTCACATCAGAAAATTCATTACAAACCATGATAAAGAAGAACAATGTGAAAAGAGCCAAAGAAATGGAAGAGTCCTTGTTGATAGTGGGCTTGATTGAGTCACAAGGAAACAGGCTGTTTCCGGATTCATCCACCCCTCCCAGCTGACTGGCTTTGGAAAACTCATTCAATTCACCTGAAAATCGCTAGCAAACTGATTTGGGGAATTAATGATCGTTCCCCTGTGCAAAAGGGTTCCATTTCTTTGTCCAAAACACAAAAACTCATGTTGGTCATGCTGCCTCTAGAATTCTAAGCATGACACGCTGATTGGTTTTCTTTGTTCTTTCCTAATGGATCTGCTGTCTAAACTCGTGTTTGTATTGCGTCAGAATACAAAATTTGGGAAGGAAGAAGGCAAAACCAACTCAGACCCAGAAATCCTTTAGGAAATTGCCGCTCAAGAAACCAAAACTCGGCTGAGGCACCCAAAACCATGACAGAAAGCCAGAATTGGAGCAAGCCAACAGCTGTGCCCTGATTGAAAAAGACCATTCCTTCCGTGTCTTGAACTCCATATTCCAGCCTCAAAATCAAAGCTCACATCAGAAAATTCATTACAAACCATGATAACGAAGAAAAATGGGAAAAGAGCCAAAGAAATGGAAGAGTCCTTTTTGATAGTGGGCTTGATTTAGTCACAAGGAAACAGGCTGTTTCCGGATTCATCCACCCCTCCCAGCTGACTGGCTTTGGAAAACTCATTCAATTCACCTGAAAATCGCTGGCAAACTGATTTGGGGAATGAATTATCGTGCCCCTCTGCAAAAGGGTTCCATTTCTTTTTCCAAAACACAAAAACTCATGTTGGTCGTGCTACCTCTAGAATTCTAAGCATGACACGCTAATTGGTTTTGTTTTTTATTTCATAATGGATCTGCTGTCTAAACTCGTGTTTGTATTGCGTCAGAATACAAAATTTGGGAAGGAAGAAGTCAAAACCAACTCAGACCCAGAAATCATTTCGGAAATTGCCACTCAGGAAACCAAAACTCGGCTGAGGCACCCAAAACCATGACAGAAAGCCAGAATTGGAGCAAGCCAACAGCTGTGCCCTGATTGAAAAAGACCATTCCTTCCGTGTCTTGAACTCCATATTCCAGCCTCAAAATCAAAGCTCACATCAGAAAATTCATTACAAACCATGATAAAGAAGAAAAATGTGAAAAGAGCCAAAGAAATGGAAGAGTCCTTTTTGATAGTGGGCTTGATTTAGTCACAAGGAAACAGGCTGTTTCCGGATTCATCCACCCCTCTCAGCTGACTGGCTTATTTGTTTTGTTTTTTATTTCATAATGGATCTGCTGTCTAAACTCTGGTTTGTATTGGGTCAGAATACAAAATTTGGGAAGGAAGAAGGCAAAACCAACTCAGACGCAGAAATCATTTAGGAAATTGGCGCTCAAAAAACCAAAACTCGGCTGAGGCACCCAAAACCATGACAGAAATCCAGAATTGGAGCAAGCCAACAGCTGTGCCCTGATTGAAAAAGAACCATCCTCCTGTGCCCTGAACTCAATATGCCAGCCTCAAAAACAAAGCTCACATCAGAAAATTCATAACAAACCATGAAAAAAAGAAAAAAGAGAAAAAAGCCAAAGAAATGCAAGAATCCATAATGATATTGGGCTTGATTTAGTTGCAAGGAAACTGGCTGTTCCCAGATTCATCCACCACTAAAGCTGACTCCCTGTGGATTTCTGACTGAATTAACCTGACAATCGTAGTGAAACTCAAGAAACCAAATTTCAGCTGAGGCACCCAAAACAATGACAGCAAGCCAGAACTGGAACAAGCCAACAGCTGTGCCCTGATTGAAAAAGACCATTCCTCCAGTACCCTGAACTCCATATTGCAGCCTCAAAATCAAAGCTCACATCAGAAAATTCATTACAAACCATGATAAATAAGGGAAATGTGAAAAAGTCAGAGAAATGCAAGCCTGTGGAATCCTAACTGAATTAACTGAATTAACCTGAAAATCGCAGTGAAACTCAGTTTGGAGGCAATTAATATCTGTCACCTCAGCCAAAGTGTTCCATTTTATTTTCATAAACACAAAAACTCACCTTGGTCATGTTACCTGTAGATTTGTAAGCTTCAAACACCTATTTGTTGTGTTTTTTATTTCATAATGGCTATTCTGTACAAACTCTTCTTTGCATTGCATCAGAATACAAAATTTGGGAAGGAAGAAGGCAAAGCCGACTCAGAACCAGAGAACATTTAGGAAATTGCCACACAAGAAACCAAAATCGGCTGAGGAACCCAAAACAATGACAGCAAGCCAGAATTGCAGCAAGCCAACAACTGTACCCTCTTTGAAAAAGACCATTCCTCCAGTACCCTGAACTCCATATTGCAGCCACAAAACCAAAGCTCACATCAGAAAATTCATTACAAACCATGATAAATAAGGGAAATGTGAAAAAGCCAAAGAAATGCAAGCGTCCTTTGTGATATTTGAAAGGATTTAGACACAAAGAAACTGGCTGTTTCCAGATTCATACCCCCCTTCCACAGACTGACTTTGGAAGTCTGATTGAATTCACCTCAAAATCACTCTCACACTCCATTTGGAGGGAATTAGAATCTGTCACCTCAGCAGAAGCGTTCCATGTCATTTTCCAAAACACAGAATCTCATCTTGGTTGTGTTGCCTATGGATTTCTAATCCTGAAAGGGCAATTTGCTGTGTTTTTTTTTTTTCATAATGGCTATTCGGTCTAAATCTTGCTTGTATTGCATCAGAATACGAAATTTGGGAAGGAAGAAGGCAAAGCCAACTCAGACCCTGAAAACATTTGGGAAATTGCCACACAAGAAACCACAAATCGGCTGAGGCACTCAAAACAATGACAGCAAGCCAGAAGTGGAGCAAGCCAACAACTGTGCCCTGATTGAAAAAGAACCATCCTCTTGTGCCCTGAATTCAATATGCCAGCCTCAAAACCAAAGCTGACATCAGAAAATTCATTACAAACCATGATAAATAAGAAAAAAGAGAAAAAAGCCAAAGAAATGCAAGAATCCATAATGATATTGGGTTTGATTTAGCTGCAAGGAAACCGGCTGTTCCCAGATTCATCCAGCACTAAAGCTGACTGCCTGTGGAATTCTGACTGAATTAACCTGACAATCGCAGTGAAACTCAAGAAACCAAATTTCAGCTGAGGCACCCAAAACAAAGACAATAGCCAGAATTGGAGCAAGCCAACAGCTGTGCCCTGTTTGAAAAGAACATTCCTCCGGTGCCCTGAACTCTATATTGCAGCCTCAAAACCAAAGCTCACATCATAAAATTCTTTACAAACCATGATAAATAAGGGAAATGTTTAAAAGCCAAGAAATGCAACAGTTCTTTTTGATATTTGGCTGGATTTAGACACAAAGAAACTGGCTGTTTCCAGATTCATCCCCCCCCTTCCACAGACTGACTTTGGAAGTCTGATTGAATTCACCTCAAAATCGCACTCACACTCATTTTGGAGGGAATTAGAATCTGTCCCCTCAGAAGAAGCGTTCCATGTCATTTTCCAAAACACAGAAACTCATCTTGGTCGTGTTGCCTGTAGATTTCTAATCCTGAAAGGGCAATGCGAAGTGTTTTTTTTTTTCTTTCATAATGGCTACTCTCCAAAATCTTGCTTGTATTGCATCAGAATACAAAATTTGGGAATAAGAAGGCAAAACCGACTCAGACCCAGAAAACATTTAGGAAATTGCTACTCAAGAAACCACAAATCGGCTGAGGCACCCAAAACAATGACAGCAAGCCAGAATTGGAGCAAGCCAACAGCTGTGCCCTGATTGAAAAAGAACCTTCCTCTTGTGCCCTGAACTCAATATGCCAGCCTCAAAACCAAAGCTCACATCAGAAAATTCATTACAAACCATGATAAATAAGGGAAATGTGAAAAAGCCAAAGAAATGCAAGAGTCCTTTGTGATATTTGAAGGATTTAGACACAAAAAACTTGCTGTTTCCAGATTCATCCCCCCCTTCCACAGACTGACTTTGGAAGTCTGATTGAATTCACATCAAAATCGCTCTCACACTCCATTTGAAGGGAATTAGAATCTGTCACCTCAGCAGAAGCGTTCCATGTCATTTTCCAAAACACAGAATCTCATCTTGGTTGTGTTGCCTATGGATTTCTAATCCTGAAAGGGCAATGAGCTGTGTTTTTTTTTTTTCTTTCATAATGGCTATTCTGTCCAAAATCTTGCTTGTATTGCATCAGAATACAAAATTTGGGAAGGAAGAAGGCAAAATCAACTCAGACCCAGAAAACATTTAGGAAATTGCCACACAAGAAACCACAAATCAGCTGAGGCACCCAAAACAATGACAGCAAGCCAGAATTGGAGCAAGCCAACAGCTGTGCCCTGATTGAAAAAGAACCTTCCTCTTGTGCCCTGAACTCCATATTGCAGCCTCAAAACCAAAGCTGACATCAGAAAATTCATTACAAACCATGATAAATAAGAAAAAAGAGAAAAAAGCCAAAAAAATGCAAGAATCCATAATGATATAGGGCTTGATTTAGTCGCTAGGAAACCGGCTGTTCCCGGATTCATCCACCCCTCCAGCTGACTGCCTGTGGAATTCTGACTGAATTAACCTGAAAATCGCAGTGAAACTCAGTTTGGAGGCAATTAATATCTGTCACCTCAGCCAAAGTGTTCCATTTTATTTTCATAAACACAAAAACTCACCTAGGTCATGTTACCTGTAGATTTCTAAGCTTCAAACGCCTATTTGTTGTGTTTTTTATTTCATAATGGCTATTCTGTACAAACTCTTCTTTGCATTGCATCAGAATACAAAATTTGGGAAGGAAGAAGGCAAAGCCAACTCAGACCCTGAAAACATTTGGGAAATTGCCACACAAGAAACCACAAATCGGCTGAGGCACTCAAAACAATGACAGCAAGCCAGAAGTGAAGCAAGCCAACAGCTGTGCCCTGATTGAAAAAGAACCATCCTCTTGTGCCCTGAACTCAATATGCCAGCCTCAAAACCAAAGCTCACATCAGAAAATTCATTACAAACCATGATAAATAAGGGAAATGTGAAAAAGCCAAAGAAATGCAAGAGTCCATAATGATATTGGGTTTGATTTAGCTGCAAGGAAACCGGCTGTTCCCAGATTCATCCAGCACTAAAGCTGACTGCCTGTGGAATTCTGACTGAATTAACCTGACAATCGCAGTGAAACTCAAGAAACCAAATTTCAGCTGAGGCACCCAAAACAAAGACAATAGCCAGAATTGGAGCAAGCCAACAGCTGTGCCCTGTTTGAAAAAGACCATTCCTCCGGTGCCCTGAACTCTATATTGCAGCCTCAAAACCAAAGCTCACATCAGAAAATTCATTACAAACCCTGATAAATAAGGGAAATGTGAAAAAGCCAAAGAAATGCAAGAGTCCTTTGTGATATTTGGCTGGATTTAGACACAAAGAAACTGGCTGTTTCCAGATTCATCCCCCCCTTCCACAGACTGACTTTGGAAGTCTGATTGAATTCACCTCAAAATCGCACTCACACTCATTTTGGAGGGAATTAGAATCTGTCCCCTCAGAAGAAGCGTTCTATGTCATTTTCCAAAACACAGAAACTCATCTTGGTCGTGTTGCCTGTAGATTTCTAATCCTGAAAGGGCAATGCGCTGTGTTTTTTTTTTTTTTTCTTTCATAATGGCTACTCTCCAAAATCTTGCTTGTATTGCATCAGAATACAAAATTTGGGAATAAGAAGGCAAAACCGACTCAGACCCAGAAAACATTTAGGAAATTGCTACTCAAGAAACAACAAATCGGCTGAGGCACCCAAAACAATGACAGCAAGCCAGAATTGGAGCAAGCCAACAGCTGTGCCCTGATTGAAAAAGAACCATCCTCTTGTGCCCTGAACTCAATATGCCAGCCTCAAAACCAAAGCTCACATCAGAAAATTCATTACAAACCATGATAAATAAGGGAAATGTGAAAAAGCCAAAGAAATGCAAGAGTCCTTTGTGATATTTGAAAGGATTTAGACACAAAGAAACTTGCTGTTTCCAGATTCATCCCCCCCTTCCACAGACTGACTTTGGAATTCTGATTGAATTCACATCAAAATCGCTCTCACACTCCATTTGAAGGGAATTAGAATCTGTCACCTCAGCAGAAGCGTTCCATGTCATTTTCCAAAACACAGAATCTCATCTTTGTTGTGTTGCCTATGGATTTCTAATCCTGAAAGGGCAATGAGCTGTGTTTTCTTTTTTTCTATCATAATGGCTACTCTGTCCAAAATCTTGCTTGTATTGCATCAGAATACAAAATTTGGGAAGGAAGAAGGCAAAACCAACTCAGACCCAGAAATCCTTTAGGAAATTGCCACACAAGAAACCACAAATCAGCTGAGGCACCCAAAACAATGACAGCAAGCCAGAATTGGAGCAAGCCAACAGCTGTGCCCTGATTGAAAAAGAAACTTCCTCTTGTGCCCTGAACTCCATATTGCAGCCTCAAAACCAAAGCTGACATCAGAAAATTCATTACAAACCATGATAAATAAGAAAAAAGAGAAAAAAGCCAAAAAAATGCAAGAATCCATAATGATATAGGGCTTGATTTAGTCGCTAGGAAACCGGCTGTTCCCGGATTCATCCACCCCTCCAGCTGACTGCCTGTGGAATTCTGACTGAATTAACCTGAAAATCGCAGTGAAACTCAGTTTGGAGGCAATTAATATCTGTCACCTCAGCCAAAGTGTTCCATTTTATTTTCATAAACACAAAAACTCACCTAGGTCATGTTACCTGTAGATTTCTAAGCTTCAAACGCCTATTTGTTGTGTTTTTTATTTCATAATGGCTATTCTGTACAAACTCTTCTTTGCATTGCATCAGAATACAAAATTTGGGAAAGAAGAAGGCAAAGCCAACTCAGACCCTGAAAACATTTGGGAAATTGCCACACAAGAAACCACAAATCGGCTGAGGCACTCAAAACAATGACAGCAAGCCAGAAGTGAAGCAAGCCAACAGCTGTGCCCTGATTGAAAAAGAACCATCCTCTTGTGCCCTGAACTCAATATGCCAGCCTCAAAACCAAAGCTCACATCAGAAAATTCATTACAAACCATGATAAATAAGGGAAATGTGAAAAAGCCAAAGAAATGCAAGAGTCCTTTGTGATATTTGAAAGGATTTAGACACAAAGAAACTGGCTGTTTCCAGATTCATCCCCCCCTTCCACAGACTGACTTTGGAAGTCTGATTGAATTCACCTCAAAATCGCTCTCACACTCCATTTGGAGGGAATTAGAATCTGTCACCTCAGCAGAAGCGTTCCATGTCATTTTCCAAATCACAGAATCTCATCTTGGTTGTGTTGCCTATGGATTTCTAATCCTGAAAGGGCAATTTGCTGTGTTTTCTTTTTTTCTTTCATAATGGCTACTCTGTCCAAAATCTTGCTTGTATTGCATCAGAATACAAAATTTGGGAAGGAAGAAGGCAAAACCAACTCAGACCCAGAAAACATTTAGGAAATTGCCACACAAGAAACCACAAATCAGCTGAGGCACCCAAAACCATGACAGCAAGCCAGAATTGGAGCAAGACAACAGCTGTGCCCTGATTGAAAAAGAACCTTCCTCTTGTGCCCTGAACTCCATATTGCAGCCTCAAAACCAAAGCTGACATCAGAAAATTCATTACAAACCATGATAAATAAGAAAAAAGAGAAAAAAGCCAAAAAAATGCAAGAATCCATAATGATATAGGGCTTGATTTAGTCGCTAGGAAACCGGCTGTTCCCGGATTCATCCACCCCTCCAGCTGACTGCCTGTGGAATTCTGACTGAATTAACCTGAAAATCGCAGTGAAACTCAGTTTGGAGGCAATTAATATCTGTCACCTCAGCCAAAGTGTTCCATTTTATTTTCATAAACACAAAAACTCACCTAGGTCATGTTACCTGTAGATTTCTAAGCTTCAAACGCCTATTTGTTGTGTTTTTTATTTCATAATGGCTATTCTGTACAAACTCTTCTTTGCATTGCATCAGAATACAAAATTTGGGAAGGAAGAAGGCAAAGCCAACTCAGACCCTGAAAACATTTGGGAAATTGCCACACAAGAAACCACAAATCGGCTGAGGCACTCAAAACAATGACAGCAAGCCAGAAGTGGAGCAAGCCAACAGCTGTGCCCTGATTGAAAAAGAACCATCCTCTTGTGCCCTGAACTCAATATGCCAGCCTCAAAACCAAAGCTCACATCAGAAAATTCATTACAAACCATGATAAATAAGGGAAATGTGAAAAAGCCAAAGAAATGCAAGAGTCCTTTGTGATATTTGAAAGGATTTAGACACAAAGAAACTGGCTGTTTCCAGATTCATCCCCCCCTTCCACAGACTGACTTTGGAATTCTGATTGAATTCACCTCAAAATCGCTCTCACACTCCATTTGGAGGGAATTAGAATCTGTCACCTCAGCAGAAGCGTTCCATGTCATTTTCCAAATCACAGAATCTCATCTTGGTCGTGTTGCCTATGGATTTCTAATCCTGAAAGGGCAATTTGCTGTGTTTTCTTTTTTTCTTTCATAATGGCTACTCTGTCCAAAATCTTGCTTGTATTGCATCAGAATACAAAATTTGGGAAGGAAGAAGGCAAAACCAACTCAGACCCAGAAAACATTTAGGAAATTGCCACACAAGAAACCACAAATCAGCTGAGGCACCCAAAACAATGACAGCAAGCCAGAATTGGAGCAAGCCAACAGCTGTGCCCTGATTGAAAAAGAACCATCCTCTTGTGCCCTGAACTCCATATTGCAGCCTCAAAACCAAAGCTGACATCAGAAAATTCATTACAAACCATGATAAATAAGAAAAAAGAGAAAAAAGCCAAAGAAATGCAAGAATCCATAATGATATTGGGTTTGATTTAGCTGCAAGGAAACCGGCTGTTCCCAGATTCATCCAGCACTAAAGCTGACTGCCTGTGGAATTCTGACTGAATTAACCTGACAATCGCAGTGAAACTCAAGAAACCAAATTTCAGCTGAGGCACCCAAAACAAAGACAATAGCCAGAATTGGAGCAAGCCAACAGCTGTGCCCTGTTTGAAAAAGACCATTCCTCCGGTGCCCTGAACTCTATATTGCAGCCTCAAAACCAAAGCTCACATCAGAAAATTCATTACAAACCCTGATAAATAAGGGAAATGTGAAAAAGCCAAAGAAATGCAAGAGTCCTTTGTGATATTTGGCTGGATTTAGACACAAAGAAACTGGCTGTTTCCAGATTCATCCCCCCCTTCCACAGACTGACTTTGGAAGTCTGATTGAATTCACCTCAAAATCGCACTCACACTCATTTTGGAGGGAATTAGAATCTGTCCCCTCAGAAGAAGCGTTCTATGTCATTTTCCAAAACACAGAAACTCATCTTGGTCGTGTTGCCTGTAGATTTCTAATCCTGAAAGGGCAATGCGCTGTGTTTTTTTTTTTTTTTCTTTCATAATGGCTACTCTCCAAAATCTTGCTTGTATTGCATCAGAATACAAAATTTGGGAATAAGAAGGCAAAACCGACTCAGACCCAGAAAACATTTAGGAAATTGCTACTCAAGAAACCACAAATCGGCTGAGGCACCCAAAACAATGACAGCAAGCGAGAATTGGAGCAAGCCAACAGCTGTGCCCTGATTGAAAAAGAAACTTCCTCTTGTGCCCTGAACTCAATATGCCAGCCTCAAAACCAAAGCTCACATCAGAAAATTCATTACAAACCATGATAAATAAGAAAAAAGAGAAAAAAGCCAAAAAAATGCAAGAATCCATAATGATATAGGGCTTGATTTAGTCGCTAGGAAACCGGCTGTTCCCGGATTCATCCACCCCTCCAGCTGACTGCCTGTGGAATTCTGACTGAATTAACCTGAAAATCGCAGTGAAACTCAGTTTGGAGGCAATTAATATCTGTCACCTCAGCCAAAGGGTTCCATTTTATTTTCATAAACACAAAAACTCACCTTGGTCATGTTACCTGTAGATTTCTAAGCTTCAAACGCCTATTTGTTGTGTTTTTTATTTCATAATGGCTATTCTGTACAAACTCTTCTTTGCATTGCATCAGAATACAAAATTTGGGAAGGAAGAAGGCAAAGCCAACTCAGACCCTGAAAACATTTGGGAAATTGCCACACAAGAAACCACAAATCGGCTGAGGCACTCAAAACAATGACAGCAAGCCAGAAGTGGAGCAAGCCAACAGCTGTGCCCTGATTGAAAAAGAACCATCCTCTTGTGCCCTGAACTCAATATGCCAGCCTCAAAACCAAAGCTCACATCAGAAAATTCATTACAAACCATGATAAATAAGAAAAAAGAGAAAAAAGCCAAAGAAATGCAAGAATCCATAATGATATTGGGTTTGATTTAGCTGCAAGGAAACCGGCTGTTCCCAGATTCATCCAGCACTAAAGCTGACTGCCTGTGGAATTCTGACTGAATTAACCTGACAATCGCAGTGAAACTCAAGAAACCAAATTTCAGCTGAGGCACCCAAAACAAAGACAATAGCCAGAATTGGAGCAAGCCAACAGCTGTGCCCTGTTTGAAAAAGACCATTCCTCCGGTGCCCTGAACTCTATATTGCAGCCTCAAAACCAAAGCTCACATCAGAAAATTCATTACAAACCCTGATAAATAAGGGAAATGTGAAAAAGCCAAAGAAATGCAAGAGTCCTTTGTGATATTTGGCTGGATTTAGACACAAAGAAACTGGCTGTTTCCAGATTCATCCCCCCCTTCCACAGACTGACTTTGGAAGTCTGATTGAATTCACCTCAAAATCGCACTCACACTCATTTTGGAGGGAATTAGAATCTGTCCCCTCAGAAGAAGCGTTCTATGTCATTTTCCAAAACACAGAAACTCATCTTGGTCGTGTTGCCTGTAGATTTCTAATCCTGAAAGGGCAATGCGCTGTGTTTTTTTTTTTTTTTCTTTCATAATGGCTACTCTCCAAAATCTTGCTTGTATTGCATCAGAATACAAAATTTGGGAATAAGAAGGCAAAACCGACTCAGACCCAGAAAACATTTAGGAAATTGCTACTCAAGAAACCACAAATCGGCTGAGGCACCCAAAACAATGACAGCAAGCGAGAATTGGAGCAAGCCAACAGCTGTGCCCTGATTGAAAAAGAAACTTCCTCTTGTGCCCTGAACTCAATATGCCAGCCTCAAAACCAAAGCTCACATCAGAAAATTCATTACAAACCATGATAAATAAGAAAAAAGAGAAAAAAGCCAAAAAATGCAAGAATCCATAATGATATAGGGCTTGATTTAGTCGCTAGGAAACCGGCTGTTCCCGGATTCATCCACCCCTCCAGCTGACTGCCTGTGGAATTCTGACTGAATTAACCTGAAAATCGCAGTGAAACTCAGTTTGGAGGCAATTAATATCTGTCACCTCAGCCAAAGGGTTCCATTTTATTTTCATAAACACAAAAACTCACCTTGGTCATGTTACCTGTAGATTTCTAAGCTTCAAACGCCTATTTGTTGTGTTTTTTATTTCATAATGGCTACTCTGCCCAAAGTCTTGTTTGTGGTGCATCAGAATACAAAATTTGGGAAGGAAGAAGGCAAAGCCAACTCAGACCCTGAAAACATTTGGGAAATTGCCACACAAGAAACCACAAATCGGCTGAGGCACTCAAAACAATGACAGCAAGCCAGAAGTGGAGCAAGCCAACAGCTGTGCCCTGATTGAAAAAGAACCATCCTCTTGTGCCCTGAACTCAATATGCCAGCCTCAAAACCAAAGCTCACATCAGAAAATTCATTACAAACCATGATAAATAAGAAAAAAGAGAAAAAAGCCAAAGAAATGCAAGAATCCATAATGATATTGGGTTTGATTTAGCTGCAAGGAAACCGGCTGTTCCCAGATTCATCCAGCACTAAAGCTGACTGCCTGTGGAATTCTGACTGAATTAACCTGACAATCGCAGTGAAACTCAAGAAACCAAATTTCAGCTGAGGCACCCAAAACAAAGACAATAGCCAGAATTGGAGCAAGCCAACAGCTGTGCCCTGTTTGAAAAAGACCATTCCTCCGGTGCCCTGAACTCTATATTGCAGCCTCAAAACCAAAGCTCACATCAGAAAATTCATTACAAACCCTGATAAATAAGGGAAATGTGAAAAAGCCAAAGAAATGCAAGAGTCCTTTGTGATATTTGGCTGGATTTAGACACAAAGAAACTGGCTGTTTCCAGATTCATCCCCCCCTTCCACAGACTGACTTTGGAAGTCTGATTGAATTCACCTCAAAATCGCACTCACACTCATTTTGGAGGGAATTAGAATCTGTCCCCTCAGAAGAAGCGTTCTATGTCATTTTCCAAAACACAGAAACTCATCTTGGTCGTGTTGCCTGTAGATTTCTAATCCTGAAAGGGCAATGCGCTGTGTTTTTTTTTTTTTTTCTTTCATAATGGCTACTCTCCAAAATCTTGCTTGTATTGCATCAGAATACAAAATTTGGGAATAAGAAGGCAAAACCGACTCAGACCCAGAAAACATTTAGGAAATTGCTACTCAAGAAACCACAAATCGGCTGAGGCACCCAAAACAATGACAGCAAGCGAGAATTGGAGCAAGCCAACAGCTGTGCCCTGATTGAAAAAGAAACTTCCTCTTGTGCCCTGAACTCAATATGCCAGCCTCAAAACCAAAGCTCACATCAGAAAATTCATTACAAACCATGATAAATAAGAAAAAAGAGAAAAAAGCCAAAAAATGCAAGAATCCATAATGATATAGGGCTTGATTTAGTCGCTAGGAAACCGGCTGTTCCCGGATTCATCCACCCCTCCAGCTGACTGCCTGTGGAATTCTGACTGAATTAACCTGAAAATCGCAGTGAAACTCAGTTTGGAGGCAATTAATATCTGTCACCTCAGCCAAAGTGTTCCATTTTATTTTCATAAACACAAAAACTCACCTTGGTCATGTTACCTGTAGATTTCTAAGCTTCAAACGCCTATTTGTTGTGTTTTTTATTTCATAATGGCTACTCTGCCCAAAGTCTTGTTTGTGGTGCATCAGAATACAAAATTTGGGAAGGAAGAAGGCAAAGCCAACTCAGACCCTGAAAACATTTGGGAAATTGCCACACAAGAAACCACAAATCGGCTGAGGCACTCAAAACAATGACAGCAAGCCAGAAGTGGAGCAAGCCAACAGCTGTGCCCTGATTGAAAAAGAACCATCCTCTTGTGCCCTGAACTCAATATGCCAGCCTCAAAACCAAAGCTCACATCAGAAAATTCATTACAAACCATGATAAATAAGAAAAAAGAGAAAAAAGCCAAAGAAATGCAAGAATCCATAATGATATTGGGTTTGATTTAGCTGCAAGGAAACCGGCTGTTCCCAGATTCATCCAGCACTAAAGCTGACTGCCTGTGGAATTCTGACTGAATTAACCTGACAATCGCAGTGAAACTCAAGAAACCAAATTTCAGCTGAGGCACCCAAAACAAAGACAATAGCCAGAATTGGAGCAAGCCAACAGCTGTGCCCTGTTTGAAAAAGACCATTCCTCCGGTGCCCTGAACTCTATATTGCAGCCTCAAAACCAAAGCTCACATCAGAAAATTCATTACAAACCCTGATAAATAAGGGAAATGTGAAAAAGCCAAAGAAATGCAAGAGTCCTTTGTGATATTTGGCTGGATTTAGACACAAAGAAACTGGCTGTTTCCAGATTCATCCCCCCCTTCCACAGACTGACTTTGGAAGTCTGATTGAATTCACCTCAAAATCGCACTCACACTCATTTTGGAGGGAATTAGAATCTGTCCCCTCAGAAGAAGCGTTCTATGTCATTTTCCAAAACACAGAAACTCATCTTGGTCGTGTTGCCTGTAGATTTCTAATCCTGAAAGGGCAATGCGCTGTGTTTTTTTTTTTTTTTTTTCTTTCATAATGGCTACTCTCCAAAATCTTGCTTGTATTGCATCAGAATACAAAATTTGGGAATAAGAAGGCAAAACCGACTCAGACCCAGAAAACATTTAGGAAATTGCTACTCAAGAAACCACAAATCGGCTGAGGCACCCAAAACAATGACAGCAAGCCAGAATTGGAGCAAGCCAACAGCTGTGCCCTGATTGAAAAAGAAACTTCCTCTTGTGCCCTGAACTCCATATTGCAGCCTCAAAACCAAAGCTGACATCAGAAAATTCATTACAAACCATGATAAATAAGAAAAAAGAGAAAAAAGCCAAAAAAATGCAAGAATCCATAATGATATAGGGCTTGATTTAGTCGCTAGGAAACCGGCTGTTCCCGGATTCATCCACCCCTCCAGCTGACTGCCTGTGGAATTCTGACTGAATTAACCTGAAAATCGCAGTGAAACTCAGTTTGGAGGCAATTAATATCTGTCACCTCAGCCAAAGTGTTCCATTTTATTTTCATAAACACAAAAACTCACCTAGGTCATGTTACCTGTAGATTTCTAAGCTTCAAACGCCTATTTGTTGTGTTTTTTATTTCATAATGGCTATTCTGTACAAACTCTTCTTTGCATTGCATCAGAATACAAAATTTGGGAAGGAAGAAGGCAAAGCCAACTCAGACCCTGAAAACATTTGGGAAATTGCCACACAAGAAACCACAAATCGGCTGAGGCACTCAAAACAATGACAGCAAGCCAGAAGTGGAGCAAGCCAACAGCTGTGCCCTGATTGAAAAAGAACCATCCTCTTGTGCCCTGAACTCAATATGCCAGCCTCAAAACCAAAGCTCACATCAGAAAATTCATTACAAACCATGATAAATAAGAAAAAAGAGAAAAAAGCCAAAGAAATGCAAGAATCCATAATGATATTGGGTTTGATTTAGCTGCAAGGAAACCGGCTGTTCCCAGATTCATCCAGCACTAAAGCTGACTGCCTGTGGAATTCTGACTGAATTAACCTGACAATCGCAGTGAAACTCAAGAAACCAAATTTCAGCTGAGGCACCCAAAACAAAGACAATAGCCAGAATTGGAGCAAGCCAACAGCTGTGCCCTGTTTGAAAAAGACCATTCCTCCGGTGCCCTGAACTCTATATTGCAGCCTCAAAACCAAAGCTCACATCAGAAAATTCATTACAAACCCTGATAAATAAGGGAAATGTGAAAAAGCCAAAGAAATGCAAGAGTCCTTTGTGATATTTGGCTGGATTTAGACACAAAGAAACTGGCTGTTTCCAGATTCATCCCCCCCTTCCACAGACTGACTTTGGAAGTCTGATTGAATTCACCTCAAAATCGCACTCACACTCATTTTGGAGGGAATTAGAATCTGTCCCCTCAGAAGAAGCGTTCTATGTCATTTTCCAAAACACAGAAACTCATCTTGGTCGTGTTGCCTGTAGATTTCTAATCCTGAAAGGGCAATGCGCTGTGTTTTTTTTTTTTTTTTCTTTCATAATGGCTACTCTCCAAAATCTTGCTTGTATTGCATCAGAATACAAAATTTGGGAATAAGAAGGCAAAACCGACTCAGACCCAGAAAACATTTAGGAAATTGCTACTCAAGAAACCACAAATCGGCTGAGGCACCCAAAACAATGACAGCAAGCCAGAATTGGAGCAAGCCAACAGCTGTGCCCTGATTGAAAAAGAAACTTCCTCTTGTGCCCTGAACTCAATATGCCAGCCTCAAAACCAAAGCTCACATCAGAAAATTCATTACAAACCATGATAAATAAGAAAAAAGAGAAAAAAGCCAAAAAATGCAAGAATCCATAATGATATAGGGCTTGATTTAGTCGCTAGGAAACCGGCTGTTCCCGGATTCATCCACCCCTCCAGCTGACTGCCTGTGGAATTCTGACTGAATTAACCTGAAAATCGCAGTGAAACTCAGTTTGGAGGCAATTAATATCTGTCACCTCAGCCAAAGGGTTCCATTTTATTTTCATAAACACAAAAACTCACCTTGGTCATGTTACCTGTAGATTTCTAAGCTTCAAACGCCTATTTGTTGTGTTTTTTATTTCATAATGGCTATTCTGTACAAACTCTTCTTTGCATTGCATCAGAATACAAAATTTGGGAAGGAAGAAGGCAAAGCCAACTCAGACCCTGAAAACATTTGGGAAATTGCCACACAAGAAACCACAAATCGGCTGAGGCACTCAAAACAATGACAGCAAGCCAGAAGTGGAGCAAGCCAACAGCTGTGCCCTGATTGAAAAAGAACCATCCTCTTGTGCCCTGAACTCAATATGCCAGCCTCAAAACCAAAGCTCACATCAGAAAATTCATTACAAACCATGATAAATAAGAAAAAAGAGAAAAAAGCCAAAGAAATGCAAGAATCCATAATGATATTGGGTTTGATTTAGCTGCAAGGAAACCGGCTGTTCCCAGATTCATCCACCACTAAAGCTGACTGCCTGTGGAATTCTGACTGAATTAACCTGACAATCGCAGTGAAACTCAAGAAACCAAATTTCAGCTGAGGCACCCAAAACAAAGACAATAGCCAGAATTGGAGCAAGCCAACAGCTGTGCCCTGTTTGAAAAAGACCATTCCTCCGGTGCCCTGAACTCTATATTGCAGCCTCAAAACCAAAGCTCACATCAGAAAATTCATTACAAACCCTGATAAATAAGGGAAATGTGAAAAAGCCAAAGAAATGCAAGAGTCCTTTGTGATATTTGGCTGGATTTAGACACAAAGAAACTGGCTGTTTCCAGATTCATCCCCCCCTTCCACAGACTGACTTTGGAAGTCTGATTGAATTCACCTCAAAATCGCACTCACACTCATTTTGGAGGGAATTAGAATCTGTCCCCTCAGAAGAAGCGTTCTATGTCATTTTCCAAAACACAGAAACTCATCTTGGTCGTGTTGCCTGTAGATTTCTAATCCTGAAAGGGCAATGCGCTGTGTTTTTTTTTTTTTTTTCTTTCATAATGGCTACTCTCCAAAATCTTGCTTGTATTGCATCAGAATACAAAATTTGGGAATAAGAAGGCAAAACCGACTCAGACCCAGAAAACATTTAGGAAATTGCTACTCAAGAAACCACAAATCGGCTGAGGCACCCAAAACAATGACAGCAAGCCAGAATTGGAGCAAGCCAACAGCTGTGCCCTGATTGAAAAAGAAACTTCCTCTTGTGCCCTGAACGCAATATGCCAGCCTCAAAACCAAAGCTCACATCAGAAAATTCATTACAAACCATGATAAATAAGAAAAAAGAGAAAAAAGCCAAAAAATGCAAGAATCCATAATGATATAGGGCTTGATTTAGTCGCTAGGAAACCGGCTGTTCCCGGATTCATCCACCCCTCCAACTGACTGCCTGTGGAATTCTGACTGAATTAACCTGAAAATCGCAGTGAAACTCAGTTTGGAGGCAATTAATATCTGTCACCTCAGCCAAAGGGTTCCATTTTATTTTCATAAACACAAAAACTCACCTTGGTCATGTTACCTGTAGATTTCTAAGCTTCAAACGCCTATTTGTTGTGTTTTTTATTTCATAATGGCTACTCTGCCCAAAGTCTTGTTTGCGGTGCATCAGAATACAAAATTTGGGAAGGAAGAAGGCAAAGCCAACTCAGACCCTGAAAACATTTGGGAAATTGCCACACAAGAAACCACAAATCGGCTGAGGCACTCAAAACAATGACAGCAAGCCAGAAGTGGAGCAAGCCAACAGCTGTGCCCTGATTGAAAAAGAACCATCCTCTTGTGCCCTGAACTCAATATGCCAGCCTCAAAACCAAAGCTCACATCAGAAAATTCATTACAAACCATGATAAATAAGAAAAAAGAGAAAAAAGCCAAAAAATGCAAGAATCCATAATGATATTGGGTTTGATTTAGTCGCTAGGAAACCGGCTGTTCCCGGATTCATCCACCCCTCCAGCTGACTGCCTGTGGAATTCTGACTGAATTAACCTGAAAATCGCAGTGAAACTCAGTTTGGAGGCAATTAATATCTGTCACCTCAGCCAAAGGGTTCCATTTTATTTTCATAAACACAAAAACTCACCTTGGTCATGTTACCTGTAGATTTCTAAGCTTCAAACGCCTATTTGTTGTGTTTTTTATTTCATAATGGCTACTCTGCCCAAAGTCTTGTTTGCGGTGCATCAGAATACAAAATTTGGGAAGGAAGAAGGCAAAGCCAACTCAGACCCTGAAAACATTTGGGAAATTGCCACACAAGAAACCACAAATCGGCTGAGGCACTCAAAACAATGACAGCAAGCCAGAAGTGGAGCAAGCCAACAGCTGTGCCCTGATTGAAAAAGAACCATCCTCTTGTGCCCTGAACTCAATATGCCAGCCTCAAAACCAAAGCTCACATCAGAAAATTCATTACAAACCATGATAAATAAGAAAAAAGAGAAAAAAGCCAAAGAAATGCAAGAATCCATAATGATATTGGGTTTGATTTAGCTGCAAGGAAACCGGCTGTTCCCAGATTCATCCAGCACTAAAGCTGACTGCCTGTGGAATTCTGACTGAATTAACCTGACAATCGCAGTGAAACTCAAGAAACCAAATTTCAGCTGAGGCACCCAAAACAAAGACAATAGCCAGAATTGGAGCAAGCCAACAGCTGTGCCCTGTTTGAAAAAGACCATTCCTCCGGTGCCCTGAACTCTATATTGCAGCCTCAAAACCAAAGCTCACATCAGAAAATTCATTACAAACCCTGATAAATAAGGGAAATGTGAAAAAGCCAAAGAAATGCAAGAGTCCTTTGTGATATTTGGCTGGATTTAGACACAAAGAAACTGGCTGTTTCCAGATTCATCCCCCCCTTCCACAGACTGACTTTGGAAGTCTGATTGAATTCACCTCAAAATCGCACTCACACTCATTTTGGAGGGAATTAGAATCTGTCCCCTCAGAAGAAGCGTTCTATGTCATTTTCCAAAACACAGAAACTCATCTTGGTCGTGTTGCCTGTAGATTTCTAATCCTGAAAGGGCAATGCGCTGTGTTTTTTTTTTTTTCTTTCATAATGGCTACTCTCCAAAATCTTGCTTGTATTGCATCAGAATACAAAATTTGGGAATAAGAAGGCAAAACCGACTCAGACCCAGAAAACATTTAGGAAATTGCTACTCAAGAAACCACAAATCGGCTGAGGCACCCAAAACAATGACAGCAAGCCAGAATTGGAGCAAGCCAACAGCTGTGCCCTGATTGAAAAAGAACCTTCCTCTTGTGCCCTGAACGCAATATGCCAGCCTCAAAACCAAAGCTCACATCAGAAAATTCATTACAAACCATGATAAATAAGAAAAAAGAGAAAAAAGCCAAAAAATGCAAGAATCCATAATGATATAGGGCTTGATTTAGTCGCTAGGAAACCGGCTGTTCCCGGATTCATCCACCCCTCCAGCTGACTGCCTGTGGAATTCTGACTGAATTAACCTGAAAATCGCAGTGAAACTCAGTTTGGAGGCAATTAATATCTGTCACCTCAGCCAAAGGGTTCCATTTTATTTTCATAAACACAAAAACTCACCTTGGTCATGTTACCTGTAGATTTCTAAGCTTCAAACGCCTATTTGTTGTGTTTTTTATTTCATAATGGCTACTCTGCCCAAAGTCTTGTTTGTGGTGCATCAGAATACAAAATTTGGGAAGGTAGAAGGCAAAGCCAACTCAGACCCTGAAAACATTTGGGAAATTGCCACACAAGAAACCACAAATCGGCTGAGGCACTCAAAACAATGACAGGAAGCCAGAAGTGGAGCAAGCCAACAGCTCTGCCCTGATTGAAAAAGAACCATCCTCTTGTGCCCTGAACTCAATATGCCAGCCTCAAAACCAAAGCTCACATCAGAAAATTCATAACAAACCATGAAAAAAAGAAAAATGGGAAAAAAGCCAAGAAATGCAGGAGTTCTTAGTGATATTGGGCTTGATTTAGTGGCAAGGAAACAGGCTGTTCTGAGATTCATCCACCCCTCCATCTGACTGCCTGTGGAATTCTGACTGAATTAACCTGAAAATCGCAGTGAAACTCAGTTTGGAGGCAATTAATATCTGTCACCTCAGCCAAATTGTTCCATTTTATTTTCCAAAACACAAGAAATCACCTTGGTCATGTTACCTGTAGATTTCTAAGCTTCAAACGCCTATTTGTTGTGTTTTTTATTTCATAATGGCTATTCTGTACAAACTCTTGTTTGTATTGCGTCAGAATACAAAATTTGGGAAGGAAGAAGGCAACGCCAACACAGACTCAGAAAACATTTAGGAAATTGCCACACAAGAAACCACAAATCAGCTGAGGCACCCAAAACAATGACAGCAAGCCAGAATTGGAGCAAGCCAACAGCTGTACCCTGTTTGAAAAAGACCATTCCTCCAGTGCCCTGAACTCCATATTGCAGCCTCAAAACCAAAGCTCACATCAGAAAATTCATTACAAACCATGATAAATAAGGGAAATGTGAAAAAGCCAAGGAAATGCAAGACTCCTTTGTGATATTTGGCAGGATTTAGACACAAGGAAACTGGCTCTTTCCAGATTCATCCCCCCCTTCCACAGACTGACTTTGGAATTCTGATTGAATTCACCTCAAAATCGCACTCGCACTCAATATGGAGAGAATTAGAATCTGTCACCTCAGCAGAAGCGTTCCATGTTTTTTTAAAAACACAGAAAATCATCTTGGTTATGTTGCCTATAGATTTCTAATCCTGAAACGGCAATTTGCTGTGTTTTTTTTTTTCTTTCATAATGGCTACTCTGTCCAAAGTCTTGCTTGTATTGCATCAGAATACAAAATTTGGGAATAAGGAGCAAAACCAACTCAGACCCAGAAATCATTTTAGAAATTGCTGCTCAAGAAACCAAAAGTCAGCTGAAGCACCCAAAACAATGAGAGCAAGCCAGAATTGGAGCATGCCAACAGCTGTGCCCTGATTGAAAAAGAAGCTTCCTCTTGTGCCCTGAACTCAATATGCCAGCCTCAAAACCAAAGCTCACATCAGAAAATTCATTACAAACCATGATAAATAAGAAAAAAGAGAAAAAAGCCAAAAAAAATACAAGAATCCATAATGATATTGGGCTTGATTTACTTGCAAGGAAACCAGCTGTTCCCGGATTCATCCACCCCTCCAGCTGACTGCCTGTGGAATTCTGACTGAATTAACCTGACAATCGCAGTGAAACTCAGTTTGGAGGCAATTAATATCTGTCACCTCTGCCAAAGTGTTCCACTGTATTTTCCAAAACACAAAAACTCACCTTGGTCATGTTACCTATAGATTTCTAAGCTTCAAACGCCTATTTGTTGTGTTTTTTATTTCATAATGGCTACTCTGTCCAAACTCTTCTTTGCATTGCATCAGAATACAAAATTGGGAAGGAAGAAGGCAAAGCCAACTCAGACCTAGAAAACATTTAGGAAATTGCCACACAAGAAACCACAAATCAGCTGAGGCACCCAAAAAAATGACAGCAAGCCAGAATTGGAGCATGCCAACAGCTGTGCCCTGATTGAAAAAGAACCTTCCTCTTGTGCCCTGAACTCAATATGCCAGCCTCAAAACCAAAGCTCACATCAGAAAATTCATTACAAACCATGATGAATAAGAAAAAAAGAGAAAAAAGCCAAAAAAATACAAGAATCCATAATGATACTGGGCTTGATTTACTTGCAAGGAAACCAGCTGTTCCCGGATTCATCCACCCCTCCAGCTGACTGCCTGTGGAAATCTGACTGAATTAACCTGAAAATCGCAGTGAAACTCAAGAAACCAAATTTCAGCTGAGGCACCCAAAACAATGACAGCAAGCCAGATTTGGAGCAAGCCAACAGCTGTGCCCTGTTTGAAAAAGACCATTCCTCCGGTGCCCTGAACTCTATATTGCAGCCTCAAAACCAAAGCTCACATCAGAAAATTCATTGCAAACCATGATAAATAAGGGAAATGTGAAAAAGCCAAAGAAATGCAAGAGTCCTTTTTGATATTTGGCTGGATTTAGACACAAGGAAACTGGCTGTTTCCAGATTCATCCCCCCCCCTTCCACAGACTGACTTTGGAATTCTGATTGAATTCACCTCAAATTCGCTCTCACACTCAATTTGGAGGGAATTAGAATCTGTCCCCTCAGCAGAAGCTTTCCATGCCATTTTCCAAAACACAGAAACTCATCTTGGTCGTGTTGCCTATAGATTTCTAATCCTGAAAGGGCAATTTGCTGTGTTTTTTTTTTTTCTTTCATAATGGCTACTCTGTCCAAAATCTTGCTTGTATTGCATCAGAATACAAAATTTGGGAATAAGAAGGCAAAACCGACTCAGACCCAGAAAACATTTAGGAAATTGCCGCTCAAGAAACCACAAATCGGCTGAGGCACCCAAAACAATGACAGCAAGCGAGAATTGGAGCAAGCCAACAGCTGTGCCCTGATTGAAAAAGAAGCTTTCTCTTGTGCCCTGAACTCAATATGCCAGCCTCAAAACCAAAGCTCACATCAGAAAATTCATTACAAACCATGATAAATAAGAAAAAAGAGAAAAAAGCCAAAAAAAATACAAGAATCCATAATGATATAGGGCTTGATTTAGTCGCTAGGAAACCGGCTGTTCCCAGATTCATCCACCCCTCCAGCTGACTGCCTGTGGAATTCTGACGGAATTAACCTGAAAATCGCAGTGAAACTCAGTTTGGAGGCAATTAATATCTGTCACCTCTGCCAAAGTGTTCCACTGTATTTTCCAAAACACAAAAACTCACCTCAGTCATGTTACCGATAGATTTATAAGCTTCAAATGCCTATTTGCTCTGTTTTTTATTTCATAATGGCTACTCTGTCCAAACTCTTCTTTGCATTGCATCAGAATACAAAATTGGGAAGTAAGAAGGAAAAACCAACTCAGACCCAGAAAACATTTAGGAAATTGCCACACAAGAAACCACAAATCAGCTGAGGCACCCAAAACCATGACAGCAAGCCAGAATTTGAGCAAGCCAACAGCTGTGCCCTGATTGAAAAAGTACCTTCCTCTTGTGCCCTGAACTCAATATGCCAGCCTCAAAACCAAAGCTCACATCAGAAAATTCATTACAAACCATGATAAATAAGAAAAAAAGAGAAAAAAGCCAAAGAAATGCAAGAATCCATAATGATATTGGGCTTGATTTAGTTGCAAGGAAACTGGCTGTTCCGAGATTCATCCACCCCTCCAGCTGACTGCCTGTGGAAATCTGACTGAATTAACCTGAAAATCGCAGTGAAACTCAAGAAACCAAATTTCAGCTGAGGCACCCAAAACAATGACAGCAAGCCAGAATTGGAGCAAGCCAACAGCTGTGCCCTGTTTGAAAAAGACCATTCCTCCGGTGCCCTGAACTGCATATTGCAGCCACAAAACCAAAGCTCAAATCAGAAAATTCATTACAAACCATGATAAATAAGGGAAATGTGAAAAAGCCAAAGAAATGCAAGAGTCCTTTTTGATATTTGGCTGGATTTAGACACAAGGAAACTGGCTGGTACCAGATTCATCCCCCCCCCTTCCACAGACTGACTTTGGAATTCTGATTGAATTCACCTCAAAATCGCTCTCACACTCAATTTGGAGGGAATTAGAATCTGTCCCCTCAGCAGAAGCTTTCCATGCCATTTTCCAAAACACAGAAACTCATCTTGGTCGTGTTGCGTATAGATTTCTAATCCTGAAAGGGCAATTTGCTGCGTTTTTTTTTTTTTCTTTCATAATGGCTACTCTGTCCAAAATCTTGCTTGTATTGCATCAGAATACAAAATTTGGGAATAAGAAGGCAAAACCGACTGAGACCCAGAAATCATTTAGGAAATTGCCACTCAAGAAACCAAAAGTTACTGAGGCACCCAAAACAATGACCAAAGCCAGAATTGGAGCACGCCAACAGCTGTGCCATGTTTCAAAAAGACCATTCCTCCGGTGCCCTGAACTCTATATTGCAGCCTCTAAACCAAAGCTCACATCAGAAAATTCATTACAAACCATGAAAAAAAGAAAAATGAGAAAAAAGCCAAAGAAATGCAAGAGTCCTTTGTGATATTTGGCTGGATTTAGACACAAGGAAACCAGCTGTTTCCGGATTCATCCACCCCTGCTAGCTGACTGGCTGTGGAATTCTGATTGAATTCACCTGAAAATCGCACTCACTCTCGATTTGGAGGAAATTAATATCTGCCCCTCAGTGGAAGGGTTCTATGTCATTTTCCAAAACCCAAAAACTCATCTTGGTCATGTTGCCTATGATTTCTAATCATCAAAACCCAGTATGTTCTGTTTTTCAATTTCATAATGGATCCTCGTTCTAAACCCTTGTTTGTATTGCATCAGAATACACAATTTGAAAAGGAAAAAGGCAAAACCAACTCAGACCAACAAAACATTTAGGAAAAAGTTGCTCAAAACGAAAAATTGGCTGAGGCACCCAAAGCAATGATAGAAAGCCAGAATTGGAGAGAGCCAACAGCTGTGCCCTAATTGAAAAAGACCATTCCTCTGGTTCGCTGAACTCCTTAAGCCAGCCTGAAAACCACAACCCACATCAGAAAATTTATTACAAACCATGATAAATAAGAAAATGTGAAAAATGCAAAAAAGAAAAAGAAATGTAAGAGTCCTTTGTGATATGGCGCTTGTTTTAGTACAAGGAAACCAACTGTTTCTGGATTCATCCACCCCTCCTAGCTGACTGACTGTGGAATTCTGATTGTATTCACCTGAAAAGAGAGAACATTTATAAGTATATTGGGACTGTGGAAACTGTCATTTACCAATCACATGTTAGACTGAATCATAGACCAAATATAGGGAAGAAATCCTATGCATGTAAACTTTGTGGGAAGTCATTCAGTATTAAATTCTGCCATACCCTCCATCACAGCACTCATATTGTGGAAAACCCTCATGTGTGTAATTATTGTGTGGAAACCACTCACCAGAAGTCAGATCTCATTAGACATCAGAGAATTCACACAGGGTTGAAATCTTACAAATGTAATGACTGTGGGAAGTTCTTTGGCCAGAAGAAACACCTCATAAATCATCAGAGAATTCACACAGGTGAGAAACCTTATGAATGCAATGACTGTGGAAAATCCTTTGGCCAGAAGGCAAACCTCATAAATCATCAGAGAATTCACAGAGGGGAGAAACCTTATGAATGCAATCATTGTGGAAAAGCCTTTGCTGAGAAATCAAAGCTCACAAAGCATCAGACAATTTGTACTGGGGGAAACCTTATGAGTGCAATGACTGTGGAAAAACCTTTGCTGAGAAGTCAAACCTCAGAAAGTATCAGAGCCTTCACACCATGGAGAAAGCTTATAAATGAAATGACTGTGGAAAAGCCTTTGGTCCCATCCTTGCATACCAAGGATAAATCCCACTTGGTCTGGGTGGATGATCTTTCTGATGCATTGTTGGATTCAATTGGCCAGAATTCTGTTGCAGATCTTTGCATGTATGTTCATCAGGGAAGTTGGTCTATAATTACTTTCTTTGTTGCACTTTTTTCAGGTTTAGGAATGAAGGTGATGTTGGCTTCATAGAAAGAATTTGGGAGAATCGCCTCTCTCTCAATTGTTTTGAATAACTTGAGAAGAATTGCAGTTAGTGCTTTAAATGTCTGTTAGAATTCAGCAGTGAAGCCTTCCAGTTTTGGGGTTTTCTTGCTAGTGATGGTCTTTATTACTGGTATCATTTCCATCTGGTTATGTGTGTGTTTACGTTTTCTATATCTTTGTTGCTCAATTTAGGTAGGTTTTATGGATGGAAGGATGGTGGAAAGCCTCTTTGCTGTACTTCATAACTCATAAGATATCAGAGTATCCACACAGGGAATTTTCTACTTGACCTTTTTGTGCAAGTTATATCTCATGAAATATTAGAGAATTCACCAAGGGGAGAAATGCATGAATGTAATACATGTGAATAGCCTTTGTGGTGCAAATCAGACCTCATCAAACATAAAAGAATTCTCATGGGGAGCAATTTTATGAATGTAATGACTCAGAGCCTTTTACCATAATTCAGCCCTCATTGTACATCATCAAATTCATATAGGGAAAAACTCCTTTGAAAGTAAAATCCCTTTAATTAGAAGCCATACCTCATACGACAACAGGGAATTCACGTGGGAGAGAAACCTTATGGGTGTAATGAGTGTTGGAAAGCTCTGCCCAAATCTCTCCTTATATCAGAATGCACAACATATATATCTAATGAATGAAATAAATGTGAGAAAGTCATTTCACATAGGTAATGCCTCATAATCCATCATGGAATTTGAACAAGGGAGAGACCTTAACAATATAATGAATGTGGAAGAGCTTTTCTCCAAAATTCATGTAAGTATTGTGACAAAACCTTTTGCTGGAAATCACATCCTATCCAACAGAGACTCATGTAAAGGAGAAAGCTTATAAATATTATTAGAGTCAGAAGTCAATGGTACATCAGAGAATTGACACAGGTGGTTTCTTAGGCATATACTGATTGTGCAAAAACATTTTCTTTATTTCAGGCTTGTATAGATACAGAATTCACAAAAGGTGGTACTCTTTGCATGCTGTAAATACGATAAAACCTTTAGCCAGAAATTAGACGTCAACAGACTTCAGAGAATTCATAAGGAACAAAAGTCTATGCAATGAATTTGGAAAATGTATTTCTGCTATAAATCAGTCTTCAATTCCCATGAATAGACTCACAAATGAGAAAACATGCATGCACAGAAAAGTTTTGTACCATAAATTATCTCTAGATGGTAAACTAATATATCACACAAAAGAAAAATCATGAGTGTAATGGAATTGGGAAACCCTTTGCTATAAGGCAGATTTCCAGAAAGCTTAGCAAGATTACAGAAAAGTCTCTGAAAATGTAACATGTCTGAAAGATTTGTTGGCATCACAAACTGGAGGATAGCTCAAGTGCATGTGTTTTTGTGCCTGGCATCCAAATTGATATCTCTTTTTCTTTGATGAATTCCATGTTTATTTACTTAGCAGATTTAGAGACAAAGGATTCCTGTCCATTGATTTACTACTATATGCCCACAATTGCCATGGTAAGGTCTATGGCAAAAACTGAGTGCTGGGGGCTGTGAATCTGATTCATCACTGATAACATTGAAGACATTGGTTCCTGGTTCTTATGCTGCTATGCATGGAAATGTTTCTCTAATTTCATTTTCAAATAGTTCATTGTTAATATAAAGAAATGCTTCTAATTTTTAAAATTTCATTGAAATAATTTGTGCTTAATGTGTCCTAGTCATGCATTATTACAGGGTGTAGTGCAATATTTGCACACATTTATGCAGTAAAAAGTGATCAAGCTAAGCAACTACAGTTTTATTAAGTTTTTAAAGAGTTATTTATTTGAAAGACAGAGTTACAGAGAGAAGTAGCAGCAGAGAGAGAGAGAGGTCTTCCTCTGCTGGTTCACTCCCCAGATGGCCACAATGGCTGGAGCTCTGCCAATCTGATTCCAGGAACCAGGAGCTTCTTCCAGATCTCCCACTTGGGTGCAGGGACCCAAGGACTTGGGCCATCTTCTACTGCTTTCCCAGGCCATAGCAGAGAGTTGGATCAGAAGAGGAGCAGCCAGGACTAGAACTGGTACCCACATGGGATGCTGGTGCTTCAGGCCAGGGTGTTAGCCCACTGTGCCACAATGCTGGCCCCCAAGCAACTACAGTTTCTAATTCTTCTCCATGATTTGAGACTACCAGCTCCTCTCCTTCAGTTCTTTACACAGAACCTAATATGGTTGAATGTAGTCATCTCATTATATTATGGAACACCAGAAGTTCTTTCTGCCTCTTTGATTTTTGATACCTATTATCCAATCCCCCTCTATCCCTAGCTGCTTCCCTTCTCAGCCTCTAGTAATCACAGTTCTGTGTTCAGATCCATTATTTTCTTTCACTTCCACATGTTACAAGGACCAGGTGACATTTGTGTTCCTGCTTCTGGCTTATTTCAATTAATTTAATAGTTGCCCTGTCCATTGTTTTTCACTGATGGACAGCTAGATTGGTTTCAAATCCTGGCTGCAGTGAACTGTGTTATAGTGGCTGTGTTATGGGAAAATTGCTGTATCTTTGATATGCTCTCCTCCTTTCCTTCTAATAAAATTTCCTTATTCTATATAGCCAAGAGCAAGATAACTCTCACATGGTAGGTCAATTTTTATCTTAGTTTAATTTTTGTTATTTATTTGAAAGAGTTACAATAGAGGTAGAGACACAGAGAGGTCCTCCATTAGCTGGTTCACTCTACAGATGACTACAAAGGCCAGAGTTATGCCATTCTGAAACCTGGAGACAGGAGCTTCCTCTGGGTCTCCCACATGGGTGCATGGGCCCAAGGACTTGGGCCATCTTCTACTGCTATCTCAGGAGATAGCAGAGAGCTGTATTGGAAGAAGAGCAGCTGGAACTAGAACTGGCACCCAAATGGGATGCTGGCCCTTCAGGCCAGGGTTTTAACTCACTGCACAATAGTGCCGGCCCCAATTTTTATCCTTTTTAAGGAATGACCATACTGTTCTGCATAACATCTGTACTAACTTGTGTTTTCACCCACCGTATATGACGCTTTTCTTTTCCCATGTGCTCTCTAGCATTTGTTATTTTTTATCAGTTTGGCATAAAAATGATATAGTATTGTTCATGTTTTTGTGTATTTTGAAATCAGTTAATTTGTTTATTAAATCTTTATTATTTGAAAGGTGGATTTAGAGAGAGAGGGAAAGACATAGATAGCTTTCATCTGCTGGCTCACACCCCAGAGAGTTTCAACAGTTGAGCCTGGGGCATGCTGGAGTCAGGAGCTTCATCCAAGTCTCCCACATGAGTGACAAGGACCCAAGTCCTTCGTCCATCTTCTGCTGGTTTCCCAGGTGTTTAGCAGTGAGCTAAATTGGAAGTGGAGATTCCTAAACTCAAAGTGGAACTCAGATGTTATGCTGGCCTCACAGATTGCAGCTTTCCCCACTTGGCCACAATGCCAGCCCCTCTATCAATTTAATTCCTCAAAAATAGCTCAGTAATGTTGGCATCTATCTCATTTTGTTTTTCTCTGTTATTATTCAACTTATTGATGTCTTATTTTTGTTCACATTATTCCTCTCAATTGCTCTACCTGAGGTGAGTAGGGCTGCTGTGTTGCTTAAATGAAGTGTATGCTTTAGATTACTCATTTAATGAGTGCATGTCATTCACATAGCACTTCACTGAAGTTCTACTATGTCCCAAATCCTCTTCTAGGCACAGAATTTAGACCATTTTTCTCTTAGGCCCAGATCTTGCCTTTAACATACTACTTGGAATTTAGTAGCTCATGAAATCTGCAGACTGCATAAATGAATGAATATCTTAAGGGCTGTGCTTTTGTGGAGGAACTTCATAGGAGACTGAAGGAATAAAATAAATCAAAAGTATCCACAGTATATAGAATGTATACTATTTTACAAGTCACAGAGAAGAGGAAGAAGAAGGAAAGTAGTAAGACTAGAAAGTTTGTAGCAAGACTAACAGGCGCTGGTCAAGAACTTAATAAGCACATTAGGAAAGCAGTAAGGTTTCTTTTTTTTTTTGAGGAAAAGTTTTTATTTCTAGTGATGAAATTGGCTACAGAACATTATGAAAGTTTAAAATTACAAAGAGAAATTGTCTATAATTAATAGATTCAAAATTTGACAATCAGTGAATATCATTATTAGTCATTACCAACAACAGTTATTGATTTGAAAGGCAGAGTGACAGGAAGAGGGAACCACTGTTTCACTCCCCAGACACTTGCAATAGCCAAAGCTTGACCAAGCCAAAACCAGGAACTGGGAATTCATTCTGGATGTCCCATTTGGGTGCAGGGGCCCAAGCACTTCTGCCATCCTCTGTCTCCTCCCAGGGTGCACACTAGCAGAAACTTGCCTCAAAGCAGAGAAGCTACCACTCAAGCCAGGCATTTGTATATGGGATGTGGGTGTGTGGTGGTGATAGCAAGCCCTCATAGATAAAAAAAAAAAGAAGACAAAGTTATTTCTATGCCAAGGAAATTACTCTGTAGTCTTTCTCTTATAAACTACGTATTGCTGAACCTAGATAATTTTTCCTTTATTTAACAATGACATGAAAATGTCAGTTGAGTTGGCTTTCCTGAAGACCTTGTTTCTTGAATATTAGTGGCTAGCTGAGATAAATTCTTTTCATCTCTTTCTCGCTTCGGCAGCACATGTGCTCGCTTCGGCAGCACATATACTAAAATTGGAACGATACAGAGAAGATTAGCATGCCCCTGCGCAGTAAGGTTTCTTTACCTCCCTGTAGACTCTGCTCTCCAGAGGTGAACAGGGTCCTCTAAACCCACTTGCTGCACACACAAACACCTGAGTGTTGTATTCTCCCACAGGTGTTGGAGACTGATATGGTGTTCTGATTTATATTTACATAATGGCTAGTGACATCGGGCATATTCACATGTTTTGACCATTTACATTTCTTCTGAGAAATGTCTATTCAGATGTTTCTTCACTGTATTTTTTGGAGTTTTTCCAATTCATGTAAATGTTCTGGAAATCTGTAAACATTCAGAGTTTTAATTTTTCCTGCCATCTGTTCATTGTATCTACACTCTGATGTTTACTTTGTTGTGAAGAAGTATCTTAGTTGGATATACTCAAATGTCTCTGTTTTTATTTTTGTGACTATTGCTATTGGAATCTTACCGAAAAGCTATTGTGTGTTGACAATATTTAGAGTTCCCCTATGTTTACTTGGGTTTGGGTCTTATGATTACATTTTAATTCACTGTGAGTTCACTTTCACATAGTGTAAGAGATGTTGGAGTCTCTTTTCAGGCTTCTACATATGGATAATCAAGTTCCTCTGCACCACTTGTGAAAGAGATTCTTCTTTCTCCAGTTCATTTTAGTTCCTTTGTTAAATATGAGTTGCTGGTAGAAATTTGAGTTTATTTCTATGCTACCAAGTCTTTTCCATTGAACTATGTGTCTGTTATTATATCAGTGCTAACACTTCTTCTTTTTTTTTTTTTTTGCAGTTTATTTATTTGAAAGGCAGAGTTACAGAGAGGTAGAGGCAGAGAGAGAGAGAGGTCTTCCATCCACTGGTTTACTCCCCAAATGGCCACAATGGCCGGAGCTCTGTTGATCTGAATCCAAGTGTCAGGAGCTTCTTCCAGGTCTCTATGCAGGTGCAGGGGCCCAAAGACTTTGGCCATTTTCTACTTTTTTCTCAGGCTATACCAGAGAGGGGTATAAGAAGTGGAGCAGCTGGGAAACATACTGGCACCCATATGAGATGCCGGCACTGCAGACGGTGACTTTACCTGCTTTGTCATAGTGCTGACCCCTGTAATATGTCTTAAAATATGGTGTGATGTCTCCAGCTTTTTTTTGCTTTATAATATTGCTTTAGATGTTAAGCATCTCTCATGTTTCTATGTGAATTTTAGCATCATTTTTTCTAGCTCTGAGAACATCGTTGGTATGTTGATTGGGATTGCATTGAATTTGCAAATTGCTTTTGGTAATATGGATATTTTGGTATTATTCTTCCCATTCACAAACATAAGTTTTCTGTGAGACTGTCAAAAAGCCTTGACAAAAATTGGAATTTATTACACAAAAATTCATCACTTTTTGGGATCATTTAAATCCATAATTTTGCACTAATATTTGATAAATAATTAAAGACTTTGAGCATTTTAGTAGGAGAAATTAAAATATTTATCAATTTATTCAAATATTGTTTAGATGTGATATTCAAATATTGTTTAGAGCCATTGTCTGTATTCCCTCTAAATTAGGATCTTTTTGCTTTTTGCCTGTTAAACTTGTCCCTTGACTCAACAACACTTTTTAATGTAATGTAAACTGAAAATGTCATTTCATAAGCTAAAAAAAATGACAAAGAAGGAAAAAGAAGGGAGGGAGGTTGAGTATATAATTATGTTCTCCGAATTTTTTCTATAAAACATATTGAATCATTTAAAAGCTAATTAAAATTAAACTCAAAATTGGACCATTATGACCAATATTTAAAACAAGTGATTAAAAACTGTAGATGTCTTCAATTTTGATTATCATTCTTCTTTAGAATATCTGAAAGAAATCCGGTGTCTCACTTTAAAATATACCAGTGTGTTAGAATTCAGTATTAAATGACTTTGTTTAAAAGTGTTATTTAATCTATTGCTTTAAGTAGTAATACTATGGCCATTGTAAAACAAAATCCTTATCATTTTTCATAAAACAGAAAGGGCCTTTAAAACATCATCACTAAAAATATTAAGAGACCTAAAATATAACATTCTTAAAACCCAAGTGATACCATTCAAAATTTTCAAATATGCAGGGATAGTTCGTGTCAAGTAACTAAATAATTGTGAAGTGTATATATGGAATAGCTTCTATAAATTCTTTTGGCAAGGGCTGGCACTGTGCCATAGTGGGTGAGGCTGCCACCTGCAGTGCTGGTATTCCATAGGGGCATCAGTTCAAGACCTGGCTGCTCCACTTCCTATCCAGCTCTCTGCTATGGCCTGGGAAAGCATTATAAAATGGTCCAAGTCCTTGGGCCCCTGCACCTGCATAGGAGACCAGGAAGAGGCTCCTGGCTCCTGCCTTCCAGTCAGCACAGCTCCAGCCATGGAGGCCAACTGTGGAGTGAACCAGTGAATGGAAGACCACTCTCTCTGCCTCTCCTTCTCTCTCTGTGTAATTCTGACTTTCAAATAATATAAATAAATCTTCAAAAAATTCTTTTGGCAAATAGATGAAGCTACTTGTTATACATTTCAAATAAATAGCAAACATACTAGAAAAATATATTGAATAAAATTTAAGCAACTCATAGCTATACACAGAAATTTCTCACCATAACAACATAGCAACCACTAAATTTCCAAATTCAATTTTCCACAACTTAGAATCTTTAACTCCAGAAGGAGTACAAAATTGACAGAACAGTGGCCTATGTATCAGGATACCTAATGCTAATACAGAATTATCCCTGCCACAACTTACCTATGTGACCTTGAACAGTTCACTTAACTTCTCTGGGCTTGGCATTTAGCATCCTCATGTGATAAAGGAGGCTTGGATAAGATCAGTTGTACTCTATCTTGAGACTTCAATGATCTCTCAGTTTCCAAACAGGCACCTTAAGGGAAAGTAAACCTTTAGATCAAAGCTTACATTTTTAAATCTAAATATATTTTAAACTGTTTCTACAACTAGTACAAAACAACACATTCAAATGTGTACCATGCCACTTTTCAATATTTGGGAATAATTAATGCATCATTTTAGAGCATTGTCTTGAGGCCAGTGCTGTGGTGTACCTAGTAAAGCCACTGCATGCAGTGGGGGCATCCCATATGGAGGCCGGTTCAAGTCCAGGCTGCTCCACTTTCCATTCAGCTGTCTGCTATAGCCTGGGAGAGCAGTAGGAAGTTGGCCCAAGTCCTTGGGCCCCTGAATCTGCATGGGAGACCCTGAAGAGGTCCTGGCTCCTGGTTTCAGATTGGCATATCTCTGACCTTTTAGGCCATCTGGGGAGTGAACCAGCAGATGGAGGACCTCTCTCTCTCTCTCTCTTCCTCTTGTTCAATATCTGTGTAACTCTGACTTCCAAATAAATAAATAAATAAATCTTTTAAAAAATCAAAAGAATATTGTCTGGCACACAGTGAACCACTAAGTACAAGATATTATTAGTAATATTAGATTGAAATATTGAAATAAACTAGGCAATAAGCCTTAAGATGCAAATTAATACCAAGAAATATAATCTCAAATTTCTGTGTTCAACAAGGTAGTCTCTTTTCACTACTAACTTTATACTAAATAAGATATTTTGATATTTTGTTAAGAGTAAATTTATCGGGGGCCAGCGCCATGGCTCACTTGGTTAATTCTCCACCTGTGGTGCTGGTATCCCTTATGGGCAAAGTGTTCTAGTCCTGGTTGCTCCTCTTTCAGTCCAGCTTTCTGCTATGGCCCGGGAAGGCAGTGGAGGATGGCCCAAGTGCTTGGGCCCTGCACCCGGATGGGAGACCAGGAGAAAGCACCTGACTCCTGGCTTCGGATGGGCACAGCTCCAACTGTGGCAGCCATTTGGGGACTGAACCAATGGAAGGAAGACCTTTTTGATTTCTCACTGTATATAACTCTACCTGTCAAATAAAAAAATTATTAGTTTTTCATAAAAACTGCAGTATTGAAAAAGTTCTAAAATCCCTCTAATTCTAAATGTCTGTGACTGCTAACTCATTAGCACATATTGCATTCTTTACATCTGGGTAATCATGACAATTCACTTTTAAATGATTAACAGATCTGCTGTTATATATAAATACATGCTTTTCCGAAAATCATACAATAAGCAGGCTACATACTTTACTTCAAGTAAAACTGCCATATCCAGTCCTACAATTGTAAATAAGACAGTTTCAATTGTTCAGCATTATCAATTATAAATTCCAATCGTGTAGCAATACTCATAAAAATTTAGGGGGCCGATGCTGTGGAGTAGCAAGTAGAGCTGTGGCTTGCAGTGCTGACATTCCAATTGGGTGCCAGTTCAAGTCCTGGCTACTCAAATTACTATCCATCTTTTTAGGCAAGTAAGACTTACTATCCAGCAGTAGAGGATGACCCAGGCCCTTGGGCTCCTGCACCTGCATAGGAGACCCAAAAGAAGCTGCTGGCTCCTGGCTTTGGATTGGCAGAGCTCCAGCCATTGTGGCCAAATGGGGAGTGAACCAGTGGTTGGAAGACTGCTCTCCCTCTCTCTCTCTCCTTCTCTGTGTAACTCTGACTTTCAAGTAAAATAAATGAATCTTTTTTTTAAAAAGGATGAAATAAAAAGGAAGATGAAGACTACAAAATTGTTTAATTTTTTTAATAAATATAAATTTCCAAAGTACAGCTTTTGGATTACAGTGGCTTCCCCTCCCCAAAACATCCCTCCCACCCATAACCCTCCTATTTCCTGCTTCCTCTCCCATCCCAGAAGATTACAAAATTGTATGAAGGACATTTGTACAGTAAACAAATATACTGATTTCCAATGCAATATTTGAATACTTGAAGCAGGAAGGCTAAGTACTTCTTTGCCAAAATAACATGTTTTGTCCAGTGTAAAACCCATTTGCCATCCCAATACACAAAGGGATTTGGGGCAAGAAGGAAAAAAGAAGTCCACACATGCAGAAATTTTAAGCAAAACAAAATAGAGAATGTATTTAGTTTCATGAAAATCACACAAGAATTAATAGTATTCTACCAATTTGCAACAAATATTTTTACTTTAATGAATGAATGAATTTTCAGTTACATAGCAGAAAACTTCTACCCTCTCCCATAAAACTGAAAAAGAAATTTTTTAAAAGTAAAAACTGATGAAAGAATTCTGCAATATATGTTAATGTTAAGTAGCCCAGCAGAGTTTATTTAGAAATACAAACACACACACAGAAAATAAATACATTAAAATCTTACTGAATAATCCAGTAATAGTTCAGGATCCAATATGTGTGCAAAAGATTCTGGATTTCCCAGTCACTTTGTATAGGAAATGATGTGCTTTGCTATGTAGCATGTACCTGTAGATTCCTGAACACCTCCACTTTGCTTCTTACCCTGAGTCCCAGCAAATACAGGAACACAGCTGTTGAGTCATTCATTTTCTGGATTTGGGAATATCAAAGAATTAATGAGTATAGAAAGTTGTACAGCAAAGACCAAGAATATCCAAGGGAGTTCAGGAAAATCAATTGAACAAGTCAAAATACTATGAATGGATACTGAATGCTCTGTTTTTAATATGTCTTACTTAACTAAAAAGACATGAGGGCTATTGCTCTCTCTCTTAATACAACTAAGGAGAAGATATCACCAATGCTCAAGAAAAATGAATACACAGCAGAGCTAATACAAAATCCCAAAATTCCAAAATAGAAAAACTGGATATGCACTCCTTACACACACCCTGAAGTGACAATGAAGGAGAACAAATCTAAAATTAGAAAAAATTCTTTTTTTAAAGATTTATTTATTTATTTGAAAGTCAGAATTACACAGAGAGAGGCAGAGAAGAGAGAGGGGTCTTCCATCCACTGGTTCACTCCCCAGTTGGCTGCAATGGCCAGAGTTGTGCCAATCCAAAGCCAGGAGCAAGGAGCTTCTTCCAGGTCTCCTACATGGGTGCAGGGGCCAAGGACTTGGGCCATCTTCTACTGCTTTCCCAGGCTTTAGCAGAGATCTGGATCCATATGAGCTGCCAGCACTGCAAGTGGTGGCTCTACCCACTATGCCACACCACTGGCCCTGAAAATTCTTGTCAAATTAAGAACATTTAACCTTTGTTTTAGAGTGCATTATTAAAATATCTAAACTGGGGGAATACATAATTTCTTTCTTTAGAAATCAGAAGAGAAAAAGAACACTTCAAGCCTACTGTGACATCACACAGAAGGAATGGAGAATCATGACCTCAATTAGCCTAGGGACAGAATAAAAGGGAGGGAAATAGGAACAACAGAATTAAGATGAATAAGCTTTGAGAGCTGAGGGAATCTGAATGTAAAGAAAAGGCATGCAGTTAACTGAAACAATAGAGATAAGTCTGAGAGGAAAAAACATTGTTAAGTCATATTAATGGGGCCAGAGCTGTGACTTAGTAAAGTAAAAAAAAAATCTAAAATTTGTTTTTAAATTATATAATTAAAAAGATTAAAAAAAGATGTTCAATCTTAAGTCTCTACAGCATAAGATATACATCAATTTTCCCAGGTTCTATTTGCATTTATTAACAAAGTTTCATGGGTATAATCACTGAAGTGGTTCCAATAAGTCTTTTTATAAAAATTATTTTTTATTTTGACAGGCAGAGTGGACAGTGAGAGAGACAGAGAGAAAGGTCTTCCTTTTTCTGTTGGTTTACCCCCTAGTGACCGCTGCCGCCAGTGTGCTGCGGCTGGCACATGGTGCTGATCCAAAGCCAGGAGCCAAGTACTTCCTCCGGGTCTCCCATGCAGGTACAGGGCTCAAGCACTTTGGCCATCCTCCATTGCACTCCTGGGCCATAGCAGAGAGCTGGACTGGAAGAGGAGCAACTGGGACAGAATCTGGCTCTCCCAGCAGGACTAGAACTTGGTGTGCCTGCACCGCAGGTGGAGGATTAGCTTATTGAGCCATGGCGCCTGCCTCCAATAAGTCTTAACCTGGGATGCAACTAAATTTAACAAGGATACTCAATAGGAATTTTAGAAGAATTCCAAAATATGTATCAGAATAAAAATACTTTACTTGGTAGATCTCTTTTTAACTATACTATTGTCTAAATTTCCAAATGTCAGATGTACTAAAAAAATCCCCAAAGCAGCAGAGTTGGTCCGACATGATGAGGAATAAAATAAAGAAAATGAGAATTCGCAGATCCCAGATTAAAATAACCAAGAAGGCCCAATAACAGAAAACTCAATGTCTTCATACACTAACATTTATTACCTCAGATTTATTTAACAAAAAGGTGATTATTCCAGCTACATCCCATTAGGTAGCCCAATTTTACCTGCTAAATCCATTTAAAAAAAGCACCTCATGATATATTACTAAAATCATATTGTTATATGCCATCCACCATGTCCACTGTACCTTATACCTAATGTTAACAGATTTGATGAAAATCAGTAGATAAATGATGTGTT
The DNA here is from genome assembly GCF_051225735.1 of Oryctolagus cuniculus. NCBI lineage: Eukaryota > Metazoa > Chordata > Mammalia > Lagomorpha > Leporidae > Oryctolagus > Oryctolagus cuniculus. The sequence goes on from NC_142879.1 coordinate 85,191,402, forward strand.
TTAACCAAGTGTGGGAAATGTCTTTTGTTCAACGTTTTTCCAAAAACCCCTCAGTCTCAGTTAGCCTTCACATTGAAAAGACACTTCTGAGGTTTACTAATCAGTCCAGCTTCTTCGGGCCTCCCTCCAATGAAAGGGGCTAAAATCCATCAAAATAAACTCTAGGCACTGTCCTTGTGCTCCCAGTGACTTTTTCACTCTAGGGGCTCACAAACCTTCTAAATTCTTTAGATCACCTGTGATGTCCATTAGTTCTCAAAGACTATGATGCAAGTAATTTCCCCTCTTGGAACCTTGTTATTAACTGTGCTGTATGAGAAATGAAGTCTCCTACACACCTTGTGCTTACGATTCTCCAAACCATGTTGCCTGCTAGGACTTTGGCCATGAATATAGGACAGCAATACCTGAACATGATTACTGAGATCTCCTTAATAAAGGATAGACTGGGGCCAGCACTGTGGTGCAGTGGTGTAATCCTTTACCTGCAGTGCTGGCACCCCATATGAGCACCAGTTCTAGTCCCCATTTCTCCTTTTCCCATCCAGCTCTCTGCAATAGCCTGGGAAAGCAGTAGAAGCTGTTCCAAGTGCTTTGGTCCCTGCCAAAATGTGGGAGACCTGGAAGCTCCTAGCTCAGATTGGCCCAGCTGCAGACATTGCAGTCATTAGGGGAGTAAATGAGCATATGGAAGACCTTTCTCTCTGTCTCTTCCTCTCACTGTCTGTAAGTACACCTGTCAAATACGTAAATAAATTCTATATATATATATATTTACAATTATTTATATATATATTTATGTATATAAATATATTCATATATAAAATATATTATGCTTTATCATATAATATATTATATAATACAGAATAATTATAAACAGATAATATTATATAATTTACTATAACTATTATATATATTATATATATATATATATATATTATTGAGATGACTTCAATAGCCAGAGTGTGGCCAGGTTGAAGCCAGGAGCTCCTCCTCCAATGTGTGTGGCAGCAACCCAGGCACTTGGACCATCTTTCACTGCTTTTTCAATCCATGGGAAGGAGCTGGATCAGAAATAATTATATATTTATATATAAATAAATTCATATATAATATTTATATATAATTACATATTATATATTTATGATAATTATATGTAATTCTATATTATGTATAGAAATATATAATATATATTATAATATATAAATATATATATGATGGATCAAAATGCGGCATTCTCCATTTGGCAGAAGAGACAGGCTCCAATATCTACTGTCTATGTCAGTATGTCAGTATAATGCAGGAGGTAACCCCTCTACCAAATAAGAAAAGCTATTTCAGTTCAGCTGGACATCATTCTGCTGACTGTTGACCTTATTACTGTTAGTCTGGATGCTTTCATTGGTTGCAATCCAGAGACCCAATTTTCCCATAGATATAAACATCAGCAAACATGAAAATTTGGTAAGAAAAGCTTAAGCTCAGAGTTATGATTAATAACTATTTTAACAAAATTTCTCAGAACCCATCTAATCCAAACCTTGGACAATTGGGAGCTGTTGTACTTAGCCCACCCATAATCAAAATGGATTCTAAATCCTTCAACTGCAAGGAGAGTATCATAGACATTAATGCTCCAAACGGATCCAGTTCCCTGCTAATGTGTCTGGAAAAGCAGCACAGGGTGACTCAAATATTGGGGCTCCTGCACCCATGTGAGAGACCTGGAAGAAGCCCCCGGCTCCTGATATCAGTCTGTCCTAGCCACAGTCATTGCAGCCATTTGAGGAGTGAACAAACCAGGAGGAAGATCCATCTCTCCCACTCTCTCTTTCTAGTGCTGCCTTTCAAATTCATAAATAGACCTTTAAGAAAGTCGATCACTTCAATAAATTTGCCATTGCTCAGTCATGATGACTTTTACTACCTTAAATTCTTTTTCAAAAGATTTATTTATTGGAAAGCCAGAAAGAGGAGCTGGTGGTTGTGGTGCAGTGGACAAAGTTGCTATCTGTTACATTGGCATCCTGTATGTGCACCAGTTCAAGTACCAGCTATTCCATTTCTGATCCAGCTCCTTACCAATGGACTGAAAAAGCAGGGAAAGATGGCCCAAGTGCTGGGATGCTGCCACGCACATCGGAGGAAAAGCTCCTGGCTTCAACCTGGCCACACTCTGGCTATTAAAGTCATCTCAAAAATGAATTAGGTGGTGGAAGATTTCTGTCTCTCCCTCTCTCTGTAACTCTTTCAAATAAGTAATTAAATATTTTAATATGACAAAAAAAAGGCAGAGAGACACAGAGACAAAGAGAGAAGGAAAGAGAAGCAGAGAGATATCCCATCTGCTGGTTCACTTTCTATATGGCTACAACTGTGCAAGACCAGGTTTCAAGTCCCCATTGAGGTTACAGTTCTCCAAATTAGATGACAAGAAGGAAAGAATTTGAGCTATTATCCATTTCTTCCCAGGGATATTAACATGAAACTGATTTGGAAGTGGAGTACCCAAAACTCAGATTAGCACTGCAATATATGATGCGGGCATCTGTTGTGATGGTTAACAAATTGGAAATCCTAGAGGAAAAATCAACAGATTCCTGGACATACACAATATACCAAAATTGAGTCATGAAGACACATAGAAAAGCTAAACAAATCAAAAACCAAGACAGAGAGTGGATGAGTAATAAAGACCCTAACAAGAAAGAAAAGTCCAGGATCAGACAGCCTCACTATTGAATTCTACAAGTCTTTTAAAGAACTAATGCTTCTCAAACTATTCAACACAATTGAAAGAGAGACAATCCTCTCAAACTCCTTCTATTAATCTGACAATGACTCATTCTATCATTTATTTATACATAATGTTGAGAAAATCAGAAGTATTTATTAGGACTTCTGCTAAAATGCACTAGATTTATAATTTTTAAATACATCTTTCCTAGATGTAATGTAGTCCTGTGCTACTTTAGAGTATCAGAAATTTAAAATGTTGGACTGGTGCTGTGGTGGAGCAGGTTAACACCCTGGACTGAAGTGCCAGCATCCCATATGGGGGCTGGTTCAATACTCAGCTGCTCCACTTCTGATCCTGCTCTCTGCTATTGCCTGGCAAAGTAGTAGAAGATGGCCCAAGTCCTTGGGCCCCTGTACCGATCTGGGAGATCTGGAACTAGCTCCTGGCTCCTGGCTTCGGATCAGCAGAGCTCTGGCAGTTGCAATCAATTAGGGAGTGAACATCAGATGGAAGACCTCCCTCTTTCTCTCTGGCTCTCCTCTCTGTCTGTAACTCGACTTGTAAATAAATAAATAAATAAATCTTTAAAACAATTAAGAAATTTAAAAAGGGAAAGATTTTTAAAAGATGTGTTTATTGTGAGGCAGAGTGACAGATATAGAGAGGAAGAGAAAGAGAGGTCTGCTATCCACTGGTTCACCCCTAAATGGCCATAATGACTGGAGCTGGGCCGATCTGAAGCCAGGTGCCAGAAGCCAGGAGTCAGCAGCTTCCTCCAGGTCTCTCACATGGGTGCAGGGGCCCAAGCACTCAGGGCATGTTCCACTGCATTCCTAGGCCATTAGCAAAGAGCTGGATTGGAAGTGCAGGAGCAGGGACTCAAACTGGTGCCCATGTGGGATGCTGGTGCTGCAGGTGGATGCTTAATCTACTATGCCACAGAGTGGGCCCAGGGAAAGGTTTTAGGAAGACATCTTTCATGTAGACTAGGCTGCAATATTGCAAGGTAAGGTTTAGCTTTTATTTCCACACATCAGTATTCATCTTTTAGCAACTATAAATACTGAATATCATACATATAGACATAAATATAGGTAACTGCAGATTTTGTTGTCATTCTTTCTAATTCTCTTTTAATGTCTGCTAATAGGCCATCTTATGGATTATTATATTGATGTTACCTGTACACAACCATCAGGCATTTCCACTGTTGAATGTGTTTATGTGTACAGGTAGTTTTGTTTGTGTGTACATGAATGCACATTTGATGGAGATAGCACTGACAGTAATACTGTGAGAACTCCTAATGCTGATTTCAAACTTTCTATCCTCCGCAGAGATGGCTGTCATTGAAGTAGACCACAGGGCCCCTATGCTGTTGTGGACTGAAATCTGCCTCCCTAAAACTCAAACACTGAAGTGCTAACCACCAACATAACTCTACCTGAAGAAAGTGCTTTTAAGCAGATCAAATGATAGATGTTTCTGTCACATCAGAGAAGGGCTTCTGGAAAAATTGAGCCTATTAGCACCTTGATCTGATATTTTCAAGCTCTACAACTCTGAGAAGTAAAATTCCATGATTTAAATCATATTCTCTGTGGTATTTTCTTAGCAAATTAATATATCCTCATTTCTGCTAGCATTTTCTGCTGTCATCTAGAAGGTCCTTGTGATTAGCAGAGAAATATAGAAAGTAAAAACTATGATTTTAGATTACCAAGTATCTACTAACATAAAAAAGATATCCCAGAAGCAACCTACTACCATCCTCCAGGACCCAGAAAAAAAAAAAAAAAAACAGGAATGAGTCAAGTTGTGGGGCAGTAGAAAAGTGAATAATGAAAGATCACAGCAGAAGTAAATAAGGAAAGGTTTGATGCTGTGGTGTAGTAGGTTAATGCCTTGTCCTGCTGTGCATGCATCCCATATGTTGTTGCTAGAAGACCAGGTTCTCCACTTCCAATCCAGCTCCCTACTAATGCACCTGGGAAATTGGTGGAAGATGGACCATGTTCTTGGGTGCTGGCACCCACATGAGAGACTTGGAAGAAGCATCTGGCCTTTCAAATAAAGAAATCTTAAAAAAATAGAAGCAGTGTTAGCACTGTTGGAAAAACAGACACATAGTTCAATGGAAAAAATAGGCAGCTGAAATAAACTGACTTTTCTACAGCCAACCCCTATTTAATAAAGGAAATAAAACAAACAGGAGAAAGAAGAATCCCTTTAGCAAATGGTTTAAAGGAAAGTGATTATCCATATGTAGAAGCCTGAAAAGATACCCCAACACCTCATACACTATGTAAAAGCAACTCAAGGTAAATTAAAAGTCTAAATATAAAACCAAAACCTTGAGAGCTTGTTTTGAGGTTCTAGCAGGGGAGCGCAGCTACTCATATACCCTTGACCGAAGACCGGTCCTCCTCTAGCGGGGAAGGTCGTCCTCTTCGACCGAGCATGCAGCTTCGGGAGGGACGCACGTGGATTGGTGAGGGAGGAAGGGGACACCCGCCTAGCCAGCCAGATCAGCCGAAGCAACCCTGGCGATCAATGGGGTGACAGATGTCGCAGCCAGATCGCCCTCACATCCTGAGTTCACGCCGGAACTGAGGGAAGGAAGCAATGCCGTCGGATCTGGCCGCTCTGCGGGAGTCTGAGGAACAACTCGCACCAGGTGGCCGCCGTTCTGTTGTCATGGGTAAAGGAGACCCCAACAAGCCGAGGGGCAAAATGTCCTCCTATGCCTTCTTTGTGCAGACGTGCCGGGAAGAGCACAAGAAGAAACACCCTGACTCTTCGATCAATTTCGCAGAATTCTCTAAGAAATGCTCGGAGAGATGGAAGACCATGTCTGCAAAGGAAAAGTCCAAGTTTGTAGATATGGCAAAAAGTGATAAAGCTCTTTATGTCAGGGAGATGAAAAATTACGTTCCTCCCAAGGGTGCTAAGAAGGGAAAGAAAAAGGATCCTAATGCTCCTAAAAGACCACCATCTGCCTTCTTTCTCTTTTGCTCTGAACATTGCCCAGAGATCAAAAGTGAACACCCTGGCCTGTCCATTGGGGACACTGCAAAAAAATTGGGTGAGATGTGGTCTGAACAGTCAGCCAAAGATAAACAACCATATGAACAGAAAGCAGCTAAGCTAAAGGAGAAATATGAAAAGGATATTGCTGCATACCGTGCCAAGGGCAAAAGTGAAGCGGGAAAGAAGGGCCCTGGTAGGCCCACAGGCTCAAAGAAGAAGAATGAACCTGAAGATGAGGAGGAAGAAGAGGAAGAGTAAGAAGATGAAGATGATGAGGAAGAGGATGAAGATGAAGAATAAATGGCTATCCTGTAATGATGAGTGTGGAGTGTGCGTGTGTGCTCAGGCAGTTGTTTTGCTAAGAATGTGAATTCAAGTGCAGCTCAATATTAGCTTCAGTATAAAGAAACTGTACAGATTTTTGTATAGCTGATAAGATTCTTTGTAGAGAAAATACTTTTTTTTAAAAAATGCAGGTTGTAGCTTTTTGAGGGGCTACTACATACAGTTAGATTTTAAAGCTTCTGATGTTGAATGTTCCTAAATATTTAATGGTTTCTTTAATTTCTTGACTTGTGTATGGTAGCACAGCAAAGTTGTAGGAATTAGTATCATTTGTAAATTTGGATTTTTTGTTAGGATGTTGCATTCTGCGTTGTTTTTTTAAAAAAATTTGTAATAAAATTATGTATGTTAAAAAAACCCAAAACCTAAGTAAACATATGAGAAACTGTAAAACATTAGCATAGACAACAGTTTTGGGTCAGATTCCAAAAGCACAAGTAACAAAATAAAATATACAAATTTGAGCATATCAAATTAAGATACATCTTCACAACAAAGTAATCAACAGAGTGAAGATATAATGGACGGAATGGCAGGAAACATTGAAAACTCTGACTATGACAAAAGATTGATAGCCAAAACATACTTATATAGAACTGGAAAAACTCCAAACAAGAAGCAAAATGTACAGTTCAGAAATGGAGAATGATCTGAATAGATGTTTCTCAGAAGAGGAAATCTCAATGGTCAAGACATAGATGAACATGCCCAATATCACTAGCCATTAGGGAAATGTAAATCAAAACCAATAGCAGACTCCATCTGTGGGAGAAGACAATGCTTGGGTTTTCATTTGTGCAACAAGTGGGTTTAGAGGACCCTGTTCACCATTAGAGGGCAGAGTCTACATGGAAGTAAAGAATCCTTAATACTTTCCTAATGGGCTTGTTGAATTCTTGACTAGTGCCTATTACCTTTGCCACACCCTTTCCAGTCTCACTACTTTCCTTCTTCTTCCTCTTCTCTATAGCTTGCAAAAACAGTATATCTTCTATATACGGAGGATACTTTTGTTTTGTTTTATTCCTTCTGTCTCATGATGTTCCTCTAAGAAATCACAACCCTCCAAATATTCATTCATTTATGCAGTCTGCAGTTTTCATGGGCTACTACATGGCAAAGTACTAGGTTAAAGGAAAGGTATAGGTCAGGAACTGAGCAAAGTTCACAATGATGTAGCCATTGGGGAAATGAACCTGATGGAAGACATCTCTCTCTCTCTCTCTCTCTCTCTCTCTCTCTCTGTCTCTCCTTCTCTCTCTGTGTAGCTCTGATTTTCAAATAAATAAATAAATCTTTAAAAACTAACTAAATAAATATACTAATAACCTGGTGGCAACACCTTTCTATCAGAACATGTGAAGCACTCAAACACAGTTTGTCCCAGAAAGTCAGCCATAGTTTTCAAGGGCACATCTTCTACTCCATTTGTGGACATCTCTGTGTGGCGTAAGGGGTACTTATTTCTTCCATTCTTCTTTCTTACCACTCTCACAGTTATAACTTCTATTGATGCTTCCACAGAGCAGTCTTTATGAAATTGTAGAACTAATATCCTCCCATTTCAAAAATGTCATGGGTTTAACCACAGAACCCAAAATAAGACAAGTAACTGGCCTTCTTAATTACACAGTGTGGAATGTAAGATTCTCAGTGGAGCACTGGGTAACTGTAAAGTACTGGGCAGAGAAAAAGATGTTACTTATCTGTATTTATGATGTTGTAATTCTCCACTTTATGCAAACTCAGATTAAAAGGGCTCCAGTTAGTGGGCAACACTGTTGCATAGTGGGTAAAGCTACTGCCTGCAGTGTCAGCATCCTATATGGGTGCCGGTTGGGATCCTGGCTGCTGCACTTCCCATCCAGCTCTCTGCTGTGGCCTGGGAAAACAGTAGAAGATGGCCCAAATCCCTCATCTCCTGCACCCACCTATGAGACCTGGACAAAGCTCCTGGCTTCTGGTTTTGGATCCAAACAGCTCCAGCCATCCATCTCTGCTTCTACCACTCTGTAACTCTGCCTTTCAAATAAATAAATAATTATTTTAAAAACCAGCTTCATCCCAGAAGAAGCTCCTGGCTTCAGACTGGCACAGCTCCAGCTGCTGCTGCCAATTGGGGAGTGAACCATCGGACAGAAGACGTCTCTCTCTCTTTCTCTCTCTCTCCTCTCTCTGTGTAACTCTTTCAAATGAATAAATAAATCTTTAAAAAAGTAGCTCCAGTTATTGACAACACAGTAGACTTGCATTAATTTTAGTTCTCTTCTTATTTTGCAAAGGGATCAGTGGCAGGTAAAAAGAGTTGACAGCCTTGCTAACAGGAGAAGAAATAGCTGAAGACAGAATATGAAAAGCAGCCAAATACATCATCAAAGAAAGAGAAGTGGACCCCATCCAACACAAACCTTTAAAAGTGGATGCTCACAATTAATGAGTGAAACAGCTGCCCACTGAAATCTTATCTAGGGAGGGAAGATGTCCTAAGTTCTGCTTCTGTAAACTCCAGTCATAAAGCTATCCTAATAAATCTGTCCCTGGCATCTCTTTTACAAACATACTGGACCCCCTGACCATTGGAAATGTGGACCTAAGTCATGAAGGCTGCCATTTAAACCCACCAATGCTGTAACAGCTAAGAAACTTGAATTTGATGCTCAGTTCTCAGGAAATCATTCCAGCTGAGCCTAGGGCCATTAATAGAAACTCCTTGGATCCTCCACTGTCTCTGTGCCTGTTTGAAAGAAGGGAGTTTTCCCACCCCAGGTTTCTGGAACAGCTTCAAATTCCACATTGGAAAAATCTGATAATTAATATGAGAGGGATCAATGCACACTTCACACTGCTCCCCACCAGGAAGATGAGGTGCAAGATGAGAGCAGTGGGGCAGATCCTAGTCAAATCCTCCTTCCCACCCCTCTGCTGCCCCAGGCTCCCTGCTGAAGGCCACCCAGCCCCACCCTGCAGGAACCAGCCCAGGAAACATCAAGAGACCTGGCCAGACTGCATTCTGAGACCACCCACAGTGGGAACCCAGCTTATTTAACTGTGGAGAGCCGGAGTCTTTCTGCCTTCCTTCCCTGCGTGTGCATGTTCCCAGAATGCTGCCCCCTCTCTCCTGTAACCACTAAATAAAGCACATTAGGGACAGTTTGGGTGAGGTCCTGCAGGAGAGATTCCAGGCACTGGGAGCCTGGGAAGTGGAGGTGGGAGACAGAACAGCCCGGGTCCCAGTCCTGACCTCGGGGGAAGCTGCCATGATCGATGGCACCCTGGCACCCACCCTTCTCCCACACATGTCCCCGCCCCTTCCTGCATGCCAAACCTGCAGCAGAAAGTCCCTGGAGCAGGTACCCTTTCTTCCGGACATGCGGGGAGCAATTCGGGAGTGGCGGGAAGAGACTCCCTGGTAAGTGGGACCCACAGGTGGAGGATGAAGAGGGAAGACGCAGCAGGAGGCAGGCTTAGGGTGAGCACTTGGAAACTGCCTGGGATCGCACGTGCAGAGCAGGAAATGGAGTAAATGCCAGAGAAGGAGAAGCACAGCCCCCAGGGCTGACCCTGATCAGGGAATGAACTCCCTCTGTTCCAACTCAGGCCCCAGGGAATGGCAGCAGCACACGCATGTGCACAAGCATTCAGAAGGCATAATACATCCAAGCTCCTGGGAACTCTGGGAAATGGAGTACAGGCCGCAGCATCAGTAGAGACACCAGCTGACCCTCCCAAAGGCTGTAGTCAGGGCTGGGTGCCCACAACCAGAGGGCCTTTGCTTTTATTCAGTCCCTCCTTCCTTTCCTTCCCCCCACCAAAATCTCAGGGATCAGTTGCTTTCTTCCTTTCCTGAATCAAATCTGAAAGAGTGACACTCACTGCTGCTAACTGACCCCAAATCCTGGCTCCCTCATAACCTCTGTCTCTTCCAGAAAAATCTTATTTACTACTTTGGCCCTAGAAATCATAAATGACTATGATAGAATGTAGCTTTTAACAGAGGTGTAGAAGGCATGGTTTAATATCCAGTTTTGAGAATACAATTTTCATTTGTGTTTTATTGATGTTTATAGTTCTTTTAAGATTTATTGATTTATTTGGAAGTCAGAGTTACAGAGAAGGAGAGGCAGAGACAGAGAGAGAGAGAGAGGTTTACCATCTGCTGGTTCACTCCCCAATTGGCAGCAGCAGCACAGCACCGGCCCCTTATAGTTCTTTTCAAATCATTTTAAACTGTCTTTTTATTCATCTAGTACAGAGACAGAAGAATGGACACAGAGCTAACATAGCTGCGTATTCAAAGAGACAGGTTAAGGGGTTAAATGCCTTATATCATAGCATTTATACCTTAGATTAATTCTGGGGACAGTATTATCTGGAGTTTACAAAATAGAAACTGAATGGAAAGAGCTTAGAAAAGCATGGTGTTTTTTAATATCATAAAAAAGTCTAAGTTAAAGGCCAATCAAGGGGCCAGCACTGTGGCATAGCATGTAAAGCATTGACATTCCATATGGGTGGAGGTTGAGTCCCGGCTACTCTGCTCTCGATCCAACTCTCTGCTATGGCCAGGGAAAGCGGTGGAAGATGGCCCAAGTCCTTGGGCAGCTGCATCAGTGTGGGAGACCCAGAAGAAGCTCCTGGCTGCTGGCATCAGATCAGTACAGCTCGAGCCATTGTGACCAATTGGTGGGTGAACCAAAAGATGGAAGATGTCTCTCTGTCTCTCTCTCCCCTTCTACTCTGTGTAACTCTGACTTTCAAATAAATAAATAAATCATTTTTAGAGAGCCAATCAACATATAACACTAGCTTAAAAATCTTTCTTTTCTCTTGGGTCTCAGTTTTTAAAATTTGATTTATCAAAAGGAAAAAATGTGAGTGAGATGAAGAGTACCTACAAAAATAATTTACTGTAATTATTTACTGTAATAATTTACTGTAATGATGTACTGTAATTTACTGTAATATTTTACTATAAAGAACCACATAGGATTATAACTTGTCTAGAAAACAAAGGAGATTCAAAGTTGCTATTATTTCATGGTTATTTGTTCTTATTTTTAATATCAAGATAGTATATAAATATTATGCACTCCTAGGTATTTGTGTGTTGTTTGATATGTTTTATTTTTTAATCAGAAATTCAAAGAGATAACTGGGTAACATGGAGTTCTGTGTTTCTGATTACTTCTCTCAATTAGAGATCATGGGATTAGAGTTGGTGCTAGATTAAGAATGCTTCAATCTTTATCCACTGACTTCACACCAGCATTTACTATGTTAAACAATATTCTTTGGGTAGATGGCTCTTTCTTGCCAGACTGTAACCTTCATGGGGTCTAGAAACATATTTGCTTTGACACTAAAACTCAGCATCTTGACAGTCAGTCTTTTAGTTGAATAAATACATGATATACAAAATAAATATTTCTGCCCCTCAAGAACTGCCTAAGAGAGAAGAAAATAGAAATCAATTTGATGACTCTCAGTATTAGGTGAATATATAATTTGTCGTTCTGACATAAGCCTTGTCATAAAAAGGGCATATGAATAATCACACAGAGTTGAAGTGTATGAACACCTAGGGCCAAGTGGATTAAAAGTTCAGCCTAGCTATGTAAGGCATTCCATGTAAATAGGAGAGGAAGGAGGAAGAGGGGAGGGAGTGTAGGTGGGAAGGTGGTTACGGAGGGAAGAATCACCATGCTCATTACTTAGCAGCAAAGAGAGAATCTGTGATCATTTGTTGCTTACGAAAGGGTGATAGGCATTATTTAATTAAAATGCAGGCATCACTGTTCTCCTGTCTCTGAAATAGGAAGTCTATAACTCAGAATTCCTTGCTGTTTCATCAAAAACAATTCAAAACAAAAACCTAATTAAGCATAAGTGGAAGTTGTGCATTAGAAGTCTATTCTAATCTCTAGGAGGTTCAGGGGTTGGAAAATTCATCTAAAATCTTGCTGCCAAATGTCCCACACATTTTCCATGAACACTACCCTTAAGCATAAGCTTTTTTTAAAAAAAGATTTATTTATTTGAAAGTCAGAATTACAGAGAGAGGAGAGGCAGAGAGAGAGAGAGAGAGAGAGAGAGAGAGAGAATCTTCCATCTGCTGGTTTACTCCCCAATTGGATGCAATGGCCAGAGCTGAGCTGATCCAAAGCCAGGAGCTAGGAGCTTCTTCCAGGTCTCCCATGTGGGTTCAGGGGTCCAAGGACATGGGCCATTTTCTACTGCTTTCTCAGGCCACAGCACACCTGGATTGGAAGTGGAGCAGGCTGGACTCCAACCGGTGACCATATGGGATGCTGGCACTGCAGGAGGCAGCCTTACCTGCTATATCACAGCACCAGCCCCCATAAGCCCTATCTTCTGCAGAACCAGCACCCCAGACACCAGCCACCACATAGCATCCCATGGCACATTCAACCCTGGCAATGTTCTGCTGCTCTTGCTCCTCTCCACTTTCACTGGAAGAATCTGCAACTCCTTGTTTTCATGCAAGTAATTCTGATTCAGATGATGCCCCTGACACAATTGGCTGGCAAGTTCCATGGCAGGTGTCCACGGCCTAGCTAAATGCAAAGCTGGAACATTTTAAACTTTTCACTGCCATGGTGAGACACGGACTCCATCTAATGAAGTAGGGGATTTTTCAGGGAGTCTAGAGAATCAAATATGACAAAATGATAAATCTTAACCAAAGAGTGCCATGGTACAGATGAAGAGAACCCAAAATGTATTTTTCTATCTTTTCTTTTCTGAGTTAAGTGCCTAAAAACAAAGCCAATGAGGGTTAAACAGACCCATTCTGAAAATTCCTTAACATCTTCATTTTCATCCAAATTAATATATTACTTGAAGGAAATAAATTTTACATAAATGAAAATGCAGTACCACAGACAAGTGTACAGAACATAGCCCTTCAGTTAGCTTCACACCATCTGGGTCCATTAATGTGTTCTTCCAGAACCCAAGCTGCAGTACAATAGAACCACAGCCTCTGACATTCCTCCTCCACCCTGATGGATCTTGGGTTTTCCTCCCACCTCCCCTCTCCTGTGAATACATCAGTAGCAGGATAAATGGAATCCAAAGATACGATGATGTTATTTAACATGGAATAAACATAGTGTTTTAGTCAGTACAATCCTCAATACTACAATAATAATTCCGAGTTCACTGATTATGAAAGTAAGTATAAGAAATCTATTCCTAAGTAATCATAACATCGAGAGCTGAATGTAGACTTTCAGAGGGAAAGAAACAGAGAATTGTGTAGACATGTGTATCTCTATAATAGAGATTTACCGCTGTACTTTATAGAGAGTACACTATGTTTGTATTTTCTTGTTTTTTTTTTTTTTTTGCAGTCTGGAATAGTTTATTACATCCAGCTTGTCACTTTGGAAATTTTATGATTAGACACTAATATACAACAAATTTTGAATCCTTACAGACAATATAGAGCACCCTAGGCCCTCCCAAGGGCAGAAAACAGACCAAGAGCTCATAGACTAGCTGCAACTGCAAGAAGCAGATGAAGATATCGTCAGAAAGATACATATTCCTGCAGTGTGGCTGCTGAGCAGTTCTGCCCTTATGGATCTCATCTCTGTTTCAGATGGTTAAAGAAAGTTACATGCTTTCTGACATTTCTAAAGATTTCAATAATGAGAATCTAATATATGTTCACTATGCTAAGAGCTTCAGAACAGCCCAAAGATGTGGGCCATCTATTGCTTTCCCAGGCCATAGCAGAGAGCTGGATCAGAAGAGGAGCAGCTGGGACTAGAACCGGAGCCCATATGGGATGCTGGCACTTCAGGCCAGTGCTTTAACCTGCTGTGCCACAGCACTGGCCACAACGTAGTATTTCTAATAGAAGAGATGGTTAAGTCATTAACTCCTCTAAAATACAAGTTAAGTATTAGTTTTGAAACTCTGATTCATTCATGAGAAAAACAAAAGGTTAATTTTCACTCTTTGCTTCTGGGTATGTAAATTTTCTTCTAAGAAATTAATCATGACTTTTACATCTCAGACCCTATTATGAGTAAGTAGAAAATATTGTGGGGTCATACGCTCATTCTATCAAAGGAACATTTCTCCAATTAAAGAAAACATTATGGGCATCCCATATGGGCACTGGTTTGAGTCCTTGCTGCTCCACTTCTGATCTAGCTCCTGGCTATGGCCTGGGAAAGCAGTAGAAAATGGCCCAAGTGCTTGGGCCCATGCACATGCATGGGAGAACTTGAAGCTCTTAGCTCCTGGCTTCAGATCAGCGCAGCTCCAGCCATTGCAACCAGCTGGGGAGTAAACCATCAGATGGAAGACCTCTCTCTCTCTCTCTCTCTGTGTGTGTGTGGGTGGGTGTTTGTAACTCTTTCAAATAAATAAACAAATCTTTAAAAAAAAAAAGCCAGGGGTCAGGGAAATTTCATCCAGGTCTCTCGCTTGGGTGCAAGACTCAAGGATTTCTACCATATTCTACTGCTTTCCCAGTATGTTTTCAGAGACCTGCATCAGAAGTAGAACATGCAATGGTGTCAATAGAGGATGCTAGTGCTGCAGGTGTGGCTATAACCCATTTTGCCACAGTGCTTGCCCCGTAACAATTTTTAATTCCTAGGAATTAACAGGGAAGAAAGAAGTATGGCAGGATACCTTTTTTAAAAAAAATATTTTATTCATTTGAAAAAGATATATGGAGAGGTAGAGAGTGAGCTGATCAGAAGCCAGGAGCCAGGAGCTTGTTCTGGGTCACCAACATGAGCAAAAGGGCCCAAGGACTTGGGCCATCCTCTACTGTTTTCCCAGGTGCATTAGCAGGAGGCTGGACTGGAAGTGGAGCAGCTGGGACTCTACCAGCACTCATATGGGATGCCTGTATTTCAGGCCAGGGCTTTAACCTGATGTGCCACAGTGCTGGCTCCAACAGGTGACCTTTTACTCTCAATAATCTCTTCTTGGTATTGGCAGCAGTTTGTAATTTTTTGTTTATTTGCCTTCTTCTTAATCTATATTTTTAAAAAAATTACAAAAAGTTCCAGCACCCTGAGAACCTCCATCACAAGGGCATACAATCAGATGTTTGTCCAGAAAAGGGTGGTGTAGATGCAAGGTGGAAAATGCAAGGTGAGTTGATTCATCTTTCTCAGGCTGTGGTTTCCATGGGCAACTTTTACAACCAACTGCCTTATTTGTTCCTCTTCCACAGAGTGGAAAACATGTTAAGTCATCCTATTTAGCCAAAAGCCGGTTGCAGCACTTCAATATGTCATCAATCCAGGGCCAGCATTGTGGCACAAAGGAGTAAGTTACCAACTGCAACAGCAGCATGCCTTATGGCACTGCTTTGAGACTCACCTCCTTCACTTCTCGTCCAGCTCTTTGCTTGGGAAAGCAGCAAAGATTGCCCAAGAGTTTGGGTTCCTACACCCACATGGGGGACTGGGACAGAGTTCCAGGGTCCTGGCTTCAGCCTGGCTCAACCCAGCTATTGTGGCCATCTGGAAATGAGCCAGCAGATGAAAGATAGATCTCTCTCTCTCTCTCTCTCTCTTCCTTTTACCTAAATATACATTACATACATAAATGAAGATGCATCAATGTAGCAACTTTTTGAGGAAAAGTCTTCTGATTATTGCAGGTACTGTCTCAATGCATAAAAATATTCAGACACAAAAATTATAAACTGATTTATATTTATATTTCTCAACCACATACTTTTCAGAAAAAATTGTCTGCCACTCAGCATCAGGTATCAGTCTGAAAGCATTCATTAAAAATCAAGTAATTTTACTAAACACAAAAACCTCTAGTATAGGCTGCATATAAACCAGTGGCTTCCATGGGTATACACAGATTGATTTTTGTTAATTTACAGGGATCACTGCACTTCCCTGGCACGGAGCTGTCTGAAGAGTTTAAACACTGATGGGTGTGGCATTATTTCTGATATTTGCTTATTATCCAGAGTGCATTTATTCAATATCTATCATGAACTCCACACTCTATATATAAATCTATTTTAAATATGTTGATATTTAATGGTACTTACACACTTAAAAACTGAGCTAATCCTCCTAACTTCTCTCTGGAATAGCTGTGCCTTTGACATTGCCTTTTTTCACACATATGGAAATGCATAATATGCTTCTGTATGGTACTTCAGAATTTATAAAAGGCTTTTCAGGTAAAATTTACATAACATCATGTGAAGGTGGCCAAAGGACACAGTCTTCTCATTACAGAGGGGAGAGGTATGAAGTGACTCTCCGAACAGTTACTCAGATTCTGTCAATCAGGTTCAGAACCTTCTTAGGTATCAGATACACATCTAGATTTTTTCCCTACTGTCTCTTTGTCAGAATTCCCAGCTTATGAGTGAACTTCAGTCTGAATGAATGCTAATATTCAAGGTTCAAAGTGAAAAAGTTACTGAGGTTTGTATTGGTGAGGAAAGCATGTATCTAAATGTTACTTGTATTTAATAATAAGTATTGAATCATGAAACTGAATATAAGATTATGCAAATTTTTAAGATGAAGAGCATATATTTAAAACCACATTCTTACATTTTGCAAACGTGTTGAAACACCTTACTGGAGCATGTGTTTGGCATAGTGGTAAAGCCTTCCACATCCCAGTCAGAATGCTCAGGGCTCAAGCCCTAGCCCTGCTTCTGCTTCTGGCTTCCTGCTAACAGAACCCTGGGAGGCAGCAGCTGATGGCTCAAGTACTTGAGTCTCTGCCACCTGTGTGGGAGACCCACACTGAGTTCCTGGCTTCAGCCTGACCCAGCTCTGGTTGGTGCAGACATTTGAGGAATGAGCAGTAAATGGAAGGGCTCTCTCTGCCTTGCAAATAAACAAAAATAACTATACAGACCTTTTCTTAAGGTGTCTTGTTCACATCTAAATGATTTCCCTTTTCACAGTAAAATGCCTAACTGTCCTCTTTAGTAACAATGCATGTTTTGCTCTCCATGTCCACTCCTGAGCTCCAAGTACTGGCAGCTCACCCTAGCATGCTGACTGGTTCCAATGTTCAAGTACTCATCTCCCATTCTCTTTTGGTGGGTCTACCGGAAAGAAAGGAGAGTATCTACAGTAGTTAATATCTTACTGTTGCTCTTGCTGTCCACCTGCAGGCCTGAAGGATGACCACCTGAATACACACTGTGAAGTTCTGGACGTAGTTTCCAAACTTCAGTCACTTTGCAGTGGAGGGACTCTGTCCTCGTCAATCACCTGAAAGCCTGCAGGAGTAGGGAGAAGCTGTGTTTGAAGAATTCACAAATACAGTGCATTGAAGCCAACCACTACCACCCCCACCACACCCCTACTTCAGGGTTCTGGCAAATCCCAAACCAGGAGTTTGGGACCAGCAGTGGTTCAGGAGGTGACCTCGACTCCTTACTCTGAACAGCTCCAAAGTGCCTGGTGCACCCAGCGGGAGCTCAGTGCCTCGACCTCCCGCCCTCCTGCCCTTGCCACCAGGACGCCAGGCTTCCAGAGCCTCCAGGAGGCCTGCAGCAGACCCGCAGGTCCAGGCGCACTGGGTTTTGCATCCAGAGCAAACCCAAAATACAGGCCCAGCTCAAGTGTCACCTCCCCACAAAGTCTCTGTATCCTACTCCCTCCCGGAAGGCTGCGGGCCAGCACTCAGAACTGGGAGTCGCGGCATTTGGGGTTCACCCATGCTCCCATGAAGGAAGATGCCCCATGGGAACCCCACTCCACCTGTGGGCAGGGCTAGGGAAGGAGGGCCGAGTCAGCCTCCACCCTAGGACTGCAGCCTGGGAAAGTCCAGGGCCCCAGCGCCCTTGCCGGGCATGGGGTCTCACTAAGTGTGCTCTGAGCCAGGGCCTCAGCCATCAGCAGCTCTCTTGGTTCCAGAATCTGCTGCAGGACAGCTCAGGCTCCGCCCAGCGGGGGAACCTCGGGCCAATCCTTCCTGCCCTGGGGCAGGACCAGTGCTGCCAGACCCGCCCCATGTAGGCTGGCTATAAAGGCGGTGGTCATTGGTGAGCAGCTGGTAGTTGCGGTGTAGGCTGGTGATGTGGGTCGTTTAGCTTCTTGGCTGTTTTGTACCTTGGGGCTAGAATGCAGGTGGAGGCCCCAGAGTCAGGAGGGTCAGGAGAAGAAGAGACAGACCTGGTGAGTGCGACTGCCCACCTCTCCCACCGGCCCTGCTGGCTGAGGCTTGCAGCACGTGCTGAACTTGGGGAAGTAATGAAGGCCAAGTCTCATCAGGAAAACCAAGTGTGCGGTGCTGATTTACTCACTGACACAGCATCTGTGTGGTCTGCATGGGCAGACAGGGGGAAAGGTTTCGTAGGAGGGTGCTGTTGGCACACTGGGCCGCATGCAGCTGCCTGCTATAGGCATCCAGGGCAGCAGAGTCCTGCAGGGTCCCTAGAGTCCTGGCCATGCTGTGCCTTCCATCATCCACCCTCCTGCACTGATGCTGGGGGAAGTGCTTCTGTGGTTGATATCTCATTTGAATCCATGGTCATTTTCTCATGATGGGATGATCTCACACAGTGACAATCATGGGACAAATCACTGTTCTGCAGCATTTTCCTACCAGGAGCATTGCAGGTAGAGAGGGGGCAACGGGTGACCAATGGCACCTCCTGTGCATGGTCTCTGGCCCATCCAGGACCGAAGGTGGAAAGGAAAGGAGAGGAGCCGGCTCAAGGCAGTTCTGCTGTGGGTTCCATCAGGTGCAAAATGTCTCCTGATTGCAGTTAACCTTGCAGGGAAATTGTCTCCTTTTGTGGGCCAGAGACAGCATCTGCTTTATTAGCTGTGCAGTGTATTGATAATTAAAATTTGGGCAGTCCTATCTTTAGTGCTCAGAGCGTAGTTACATTCTGAGGAATTGATGAAACTGCTCAGTACTTCGGGGCTGAGTGTAATATTAGATGGGCAAGCCTGTTGTTGGCTTTTGGTTTATAGCTATTGGGCAACTTTATTTGGTAAAAATGCATTCAGGCTCAGTAGTGTATTCAAGGATAACCACTTAGTGAATTGTCTTTTTTTTTAAGAATAAGAGTATTGAAGACCAGGTTGAGCTACCTATGGCAAAACTCCACCATTCCTGGGAAGGCCACAATTGGCAAGAAAAGCAGGTAGCAAGCTTTCATCAAGTAAGTTGAGATTCCTGTGTTTGCAATCTGAAGAGCTCACTGCTGAGCTGGGAGGGGAACTGCTCTGAGCACAACTCATTAGAGAACTGCTCTTGCAGACCTTCCCCGAAGGAAGCACTGTTGTGGTCAGAAGCATTCCAGGAGCTGCTGGCCAGCAACTGTGAATTAGGCTTGAATTGAATCCATTGCAAGTATCACAAGAGTGCAGAAAGGCTGTGTCCTCAAATCAGCAGCTCACCAGGGAGAATTTGACTTAACCTAGAAGGTCTGTTTATCTCCGCTTATTTCGCAGCATATTCATACCAGGTGGGGAAGATAAATCAGCCTTCAGCTCTGCAATGGCAGTGCTCTTGGTTGAGGCTGAGGATGCTTTTCATTGCATGCAGTGTTTGCAAGAGACTTAGTCCCTGAGGATTTATGCCTCTCCTGTAAATACATTTTTGGCACTAAAACAAACTGAAGTATTTCTGTTTTAGTAGTATGGAACCAACTTAAGTATTTTGCCTACAGGCATCTTTGTCTTTAAAGAGCAAAATCCGCAGGATTACAGGGTTGAGTAAAAACTAGAGAATAGCTAATCCTCGTACTAGAAAAGTACAAGGGATTATTTGATCATTAGCTTCCTCATATTCCTCATGTTTCTTTTTATTTTTCTACCTTCTCTTCCCTACATACAGATGGTCTGGCTGTATTGGAGGCTTTTCTAAAAACTGAATTCTGTGAAGAAAATATAGGCTACTGGCTGGCTTGTGAAAACTTCCAAAAAAGATCCACCCACCCCAGAAGCCATCCTTATATGCAAGAAAAATATATACACTCTTCTTAGAAAAAGGCCCAAAAGAGGTAAGACACAATTCCTCATTTCATCATAAAGAGTACACTCTTGACATCAAGAAGCAACAAAAGAAGTAAAGACATAAGACTAAAGCAAGGGCCAGGGAATCTGAAAAGCTTCCTCTCCTGGTGTCCTGTCTTTCAAATAAGTCTCCCCAGACCTGGCAGGTGGAGCTCATCACACATTACAGCTTCTGATTTTCACTTTCAAAGAGCAGAGCCCCCTTCTCTAACAAAGGATAATGAGTGATCTTTGTCTCAGATGAACATGCTTTCAAACCAAAACTCTTATTATCCAAAATATAAGAGAAGCTATGACTCCCAGCTTTACAACTGCCTCGAAAAGTGTTTATTGCTTGATGGAGAATAACTTTCTGAAGTTGTATTTTTTTGCAAGGCAGAGTTACAGAGAGAAAAAGAGAGGGAAAGACAGAGGTCCATCTGCTGACTCACTCCCTAAATGGCCACAATGGCCAGGGCTGGGCCAGGCTGAAGCCAGCAGCTTCCTCCAGGTCTCCCATGTGGGGGCAGAGGACCAAGTGCTTGGGCCATTCTCTGTTGCTTTACCCAGCAAGGAATAAGGGAAGAAGAAGAGCAGCTGGGAGTCAAACTGGCATCCATGTGGGATGTTAGTGCTGCAGGCAGCAGTGTAACTTGCTATGCCACAACACCAGCCCCCAGAAAGAACTCTTATCCCTGGTCTTTCTTTTGAGTCAGAATGCTCCCAGGACTTGTGTTGAAAACCAGAGATCACCACAGAACCCCATGAGAAGAAAAAGGAGCCCCAGAGTAGAGGACATGTTCTGTTTCCTAAGGCAGAAGTTTTTGACTGCCAGAGACAAACATTCAGTTCAGCCTGGGTGTTTGGGAAACATCCCTCACAACTGTTGATTCCAGTTCAGGTAGTAAATCAGGAAGCTGGTGACTGTCCAGGAGATGCCTGTATCAGAACAGCTTCCACCACCGTGAAGACATAGGCAGGAAATACGTGGTCTGAGTGGGGTGGGTCTCACTGGAAAAGCAGGACTCTGAGATGGAAGATAATGCAATGGAATGCTGTTGTTCTAGACTCACTTAAAATCAATAGGTCTGGGATTCTGTGGCCTTAGCTACATAGCTCTACATCTTTCCTTAAATCCATCCATATTACCACATGGTTTTAATTCTAGGTTTTAAGTCCATACTAATGTAACATGTTTATTATGTAGAATCATCCATTCTATTGTTGTGTATTGCTGAAGCTGAAGTGATGTTTGAATTGTTAAATGGTATATAAAATAGTGAGTGCTCATGTGTAGAAAACCACAGTGGCTGTTCCAGTGCCAAAAACTCTTGAAGGCAGTTAAGCTTTGAAGTGGTCTTTGAATATTTGAATACATTTATTTTGATAACTAATGTCATTGAATACTCAGAGTCCAGGTGTGAGTTGATTTGATTTTGGTAACTGGAAATATGACCAACATAAGATCTTTGTAGTAGAGAAGAAGCATGCATTACTGAATCTGTTCAGGGATCACAAAGTGACCTGAATTGACCAGTTTGGGGTGGAAATCCCTAAGGCGCGACTGGGCCTGGGCCGGGCTGCTGTCGGTGGGGCAGAAGGAGAGGGGAGATGCCTGGGACCTGCGGGCCAAGGCTGCAGGTGTTCCTATTGGCCCCTGGTCACCCGTGGGGCCTCAGCCCCTCTCACAATGGAACCGCACATGCACCTCAGATCGTTTTTACCCCTAATTCCACTTTAAAGAAAAGTTTATCAAGGCTGGCACCATGGTTTGGGGGTGCAACCAGAACTGCAGGGCCTGCATCACAGTTGCTGATTGAAGTCCTTGCCACCCAAATTCCTGTCCCACTCCAGCCAACAGGTGCAGTGGTGATGGACAGGTGCTTGGACCCCACACCACATGGGAGAACTGGAAGGGGGCTCATCGGCCTTCAACCTCACCCAAACATTGGGGAATCAAACCAGCAGATCGAAGACCCCTGTCTCTATGCCTTTCAAATAAATCTCTTAAAATAAATAAAAAAGAAATGCAAAAATAAAAAGAACCAGCTAAATAGAAGTGAACTGTATGGAGACAAACACCAATATTACATTACTCAACTCTCCACTGCTCCAATGAACAAAGAAGACAAATAAGAGGGATATAGGCCTCCCCTTTTTTGTTATGCTTCCCTTGGTTCTAACTAGCATGGGCTTGCAGAAAATGCACAAGGAATCCATTCTCTTCTGTGGTCAATACATGATCTCAGAATTTCCCTTATTCATTTGCCTAACAGATTTTGATTATGTTACTCTAAGGAAAGGGAAGGCAACAAAACTGCCCTTTTCCCCCATTTTAAAAATCTATTATTTATTTGAAAGGCAGAGTTACAGAGAAGTGGTAGAGACAGATCTTCCATCTGCTGGTTCACTTCCCAAATTGGCCTCAGCTGAGCCAATCTAAAGCCAGGTGCTTCTGCCAGGCCTCCCACATGAATGCAGTAGTTCAAGCACTTGGGCCACCTTCTGATGCTTTCCCAGGCACATTAGCAGGGAGCTAGATTGGAAGTGGAGCAGCTGGGAGTTGAATCAGCACCCATATGGGATGCTGGCACAGCAGGCCATGGCTTTACCCACTGTGTTGGTACTGTGTGTGTGTGTGTGTGTGTGTGTATGTATTTTTATTTCAAAGACTCATTTATTTATTTGAAAGTCAAGGTTAGAGAGGGAGAGACATAAGAAAAGAGATCTTTCAACCTCTGGTTCACTCCCCAAATGTCCACAACAGCAGAGGCTCGGCCAAGCCAAAGCCTGGAGGCTGAACAGCAGATAATCTTTAGTTATTAATTTAAAATGAATAGGCTGTAGCTGGTGCTGTGGCATATAAGGTGAAGCCACCACCTGCAGTGCTGGCATCCCCTATGGGCACTGGTTCATATCCCAGCTGCTCTGCTTCTAATCTAGCTCCCTGCTAATGTGCCGGGGAAAGCAGCAGGAGATGGCTCAAATACTTGGGCCCCTGAATCCATGTGGGAGACCTGGAAGAAGCACCTGGCTTTGGATTAGCCCAGCTCCAGCTGCTTGCAGCCATGTGGGGAGTAAAACAGCATACAGAACATCTCTGTCTATTTCTGTGTCTCTCTCTATAATTCTGTCTTTCAAATTAATAAATAAATCTTTAAAAAGGGTTTATTAACATATACTATAATCCAATCCAGGAACAGTAAGAGAAGCATTAAATATTGCTACCTATATTTTTATTTATTTTTTATTTTTTAATTTTTTAAACTTTTATTTAGTAAATATAATTTTCCAAAGTACAGTTTATGGATTACAAAGGCTTCCCCCCCATAACTTCCCTCCCACCAGCACCCCTCCCATTTCCCACTCCCTCTCCCATTCCATTCATATCAAGATTAATTTTCAATTATCTTTATACACAGAAGATCGATTTAGTTTATATTAAGTTAAGATTTCATCAGTTTGCAGCACACAGAACATAAAGTGTAAAATACTGTTTGAGTACTTGTTATAGCATTACTTCACATTGGACAACACATTAAGGACAGAGATCCCACATAAGGAGTAAGCACACAGTTATTCCTGTTGTTGACTTAACAATCTGACACTCTTGTTTATGGCATCAGAAATCTCCCTGGGCTCTAGTCATGAGTTGCCAAGGCTATGGAAGCCTCTTGAGTTCACTGAGTTCGATCTTACTTAGACAAGGTCATAGTCAAAGTGGAAGTTCTCTCCTCCCTTCAGAGAAAGGTACCTCCTTCTTTGATGGCCTGTTCTTTCTACTGGGATCTCACTCACAGAGATCTTTTATTTAGGTCCTTTTTTTTTTCTTTTTTGCCAGAGTGGCTTTCTGCTGCTCCTCTGCACGCGGAGGAGCCACACCGGACCGGATGCTTGTTGTTCCCTTTTTTTACAAGTCCTTTCTATAGTAAAGTAAGAATAAGTAAACAGCAAACTCCCAAAGCAAGAATGAGTAGAGAGAAGTGAGAAAGAACGAAGTAACGAACTTCCCCGCGAACTCTCCAACGCACTCTCCAACCAACCCACACCACCATGCTGTCTCTCTCCTCCTATATAGTCCTCTCCACCAATCCGTGCTCCGCTACCCACATGCCGAGCGCGCCGCTCTCCTCCAATCAGGAGCAGCTCTTGCAGCTTATCAAGTTGGTAAGGGGCAGCTGGGTAGAAGCTGTACGCTCCTCTCCCAGCGCCACATTGTGGGAGAGCAGATGCATAGAATAAGTCTTAATTCCAGTAACAGTATAGTCCGAGTTGCTCCCCACAGATCCCCCTTTCTTTTTATTTTTTTGGCGTTGATACGCGCCTGTGTAAAGTTCAGCGTGATCTTCATGCTTCTGACTGTCTTGTTTGTCGTGCTACTTCAGAGTTCGTTGAAAAATGTCCCATATTCAAGATCCCAGGGATTGGTTATTCATTGTTTTTCTTCCTCAAATAGAGTTTTTTTCTTCTAGCTCTTCTGCTGGTAGGTTTACCAACCGAATTCTTCTCTCAGGGGTCCATATTATTTGTGCCGCACCCTGTGGAAAAAAACAAACGGCGCCTCGTATTCTTCTGAGTAAGGGGAATGGGCCTTTCCATTGGTTGTCCTGTAAATCCTTCCACATTACCCACTGTATTGATTCCTTATCAGCTGATTGAGCATGCATTTCTGCAGGTGTTTTACCGTTCTTTTTCTTGTTCAAAAAATTAATTGTATAAAGAGCTAGGGCCAAGGCATCCTTGTTGGATGTGGCCATTTCCCCTATTCCCCCTTTTTGTTTAATTATTAAATTTTTAAAATATAAGTGAGTGCGTTCTACCACAGCTTGCCCTTGTGGATTGTATGGAATACCGGTAATATGGGAGATTCCGAATTCTTTCAAAAATGCAGCAAAACGAGTTGATGTATACGCTGGGCCGTTATCCGTTTTGATCACATGAGGAACTCCCCAGGCTGCAAAAGCCTGCAAGCAGTGTTGGATTACTTGTTGTACTCCGTCTTTATTCATGGCTGTGGCCATAACTACACCTGAATATGTATCTACAGTGACGTGAACACAGCTTTGTCGCCCAAAAGAGGGGATATGTGTAACGTCCATCTGCCAGATATGTCCTGGTTTAAGGCCATGGGGATTGGCTCCCACAGGAATCTTTGGAACTATGGTAACAACGCACTTTTCACAGGATCTAATAATATCTTCTGCTTGCTTGCGGGGAATATTAAATTTAAAACTTAAAGTGTGGGTGTTAACATGCCATTTAGAGTGATATTCTTTAGCTTGTTCCAAAGCGGTGCATGCAAGCAAGAATCTTGAATAATGATCTGCCATCATGTTTCCTCGAGTAAGTGGGCCAGGTAAATTAGAATGAGCTCTTATGTGGCCTATGTAAATAGCATGCTCTCTTTGATTTAATAACCCCTGATTTTCACTTAAATAAGAATAGACTGAGGAGGATTTAAGAATAAGGCACTGTGTAGCAAGCATCTGAACTGCATTCACCACATATGCACTATCAGACAAAATATTCATGGGTGCACTCTCTCTGCGTAATACTGTTGCGATAATAGCTAATTCTGCATGTTGTGGAGAAGGGGATGCTGTTAAGACAAAATATCGTTGATTGTTAAATATAGCTGCTCCTGTTCCGCCTTTAGCTCCATCCGTAAATATGGTAACTGCCCCTTGAATTGGATCCCTTCGCACCTTCTGCACCCGTTTTATTGAAACCTGTGTGCAGAAGTTAACAAATGGATGGCGAGGGTAGTGATTGTCAATCTCTATTTGTAGAATGAGAACTATGTATGCCCATTGCCAGCATTCCCTTGTAAAGGCTTCTACTGCCTCTTGAGCAAAGGGAACTACACATCGCTTTGGAGTCTTCCCCGCCATTTCTGTCACCTTTTTTTATTGCTGTTAATATCAAATCAGCCACCGCTATGCCTTGGGTGTATAGTACACGCGGTGCATGTGAATGTGGGTATACAAACAACAAGGGTCCTCCTTGCCAAATGACTGCGAAGGGATACAGCTGTTCCATAAAAATTAATATTTCTAGGGCTTGTTGTGGATCACATCTTTCCATCTGCATTGCTTTAATTTGTTTTTCGATTTTCTGTAACGCCAAGTGGGCTTCTTTTGTCAATCTACGAGGGGAATCAAGCTGGGCATCTCCTTCTAAAATATTGAATAATGGCATCATATCTTCGGTGGTTAATTTACAATAGGGCCTCAACCAATTTAAATTGCCACATAATTTTTGGAAGTCATTAAGGGTCTGCAACCCATCTATTGCAATTTCAAATTCTAATGGGGTCACCTTTTCAGAAGTTACTTAAAGCCCTAAGTACTGTACTACTTCCCCTTTTTGTATCTTCTCTGGCGCTACTTGTAACCCAACTTTTTCCAAATATAATAGCAGCAGCTTATATGCTTCCATAAGGTGACTTTCACTTTCAGCCGTTATTAACAAATCATCCATGTAGTGTAAAATTTGTACTTTTGGGCACTGTTGTCGAACCGGCTCTACTGCCTGGTCAACATATAGCTGGCATATGGCAGGACTGTTAGTCATTCCTTGGGGAAGTACCTTCCATTCATATCTTTTGTCGGGACCTTGATGATTAATGGAAGGTACGGTGAAAGCAAACCTCTGAATGTCTTGTTCATGTAGAGGTATGCTAAAAAAGCAGTCCTTCAGATCGAGTACTATTAATGGCCAATGCTTTGGGATCATAGTAGGAACCGGGAGTCCGGGTTGTAATGCCCCCATGGGTTGCATCTGCTGATTAACAGCCCGTAAATCATGCAACAACCGGTATTTCCCCGATTTTTTCTTTATCACGAATATTGGCGTATTCCATGGGGAGGTTGATGGTTGCAAATGGCCTGCCTCTAATTGTTGTAACACTATATCATTTACCGCAGCCAGCTTTTCCTGGGTAAGGGGCCACTGTGGTATCCACTTTGGCTTGTTGTCCAGCCATGACAATGGCAGCGGCTGCATCTCAGTGGCCCCCACGAAAAACCTGTGTCCTGTCTTTTAAAATCGCCTTTGGGCTGGGCTAGGTCCCTTCTGCCTTCTCTGGAGCCTAATCCTCTCTCCTGATATCCCTTTTTATACATAATACGCCGTCCTGTAGAACTCTCCAATTGGTCCTCATTTGTTAATGTCAGTCCCAATTGTTCTAAAATGTCTCTTCCCCATAATGTGATAGGGAGTGCACTAACATAAGGTTGCACATTTCCCTTGTTCCCTTCTTGATCCTGCCAATGAAGCACCTGAGCACTTCTTGATGGTGTCATGGCCGCACCTAGGCCTACTAAAGTATTATCTCCTGGCTGAAGGGGCCATGACTTCGGCCAATCATTTTCTGAAATTATACTTACATCTGCACCTGTATCTAGCAGGCCCTGAATCGACTTTCCTCTAATGGTTAAGGTCCACAGAGGTCGATCTGCTAAAGATAGGGACAAGGCTGCAAATTTCTCCCCTTGGGGTCCGTGAACATCCTGTGCTCCAATCATGATCAGCATTTGAGCCACAGGTTCTTCTGGCTTGATTTGAATAATACCCTTTGTAGATTGTATTAGCACTTTTAACTTATCAAAAGGTAATTGAATGACTCCGGTAATGACCATTAGGCCTCTTAAAGCATTTGTTTCTTTTCCTATGATTATTCCAAGTCCCTTATGCTCCACTGAAATTGTTTCTGCCCTCACCTCTATGGCTTGTGGCCCCATTTGAGGTGTTAGTACCGAATATTCGGTGTCTCGTAACTCTGCGCAGTAAATATTTGGTTTTTGTATTGTTGGGACCGTGGCACCCACCGATTGTTTTGGCCCCAGGGTGCAGGGGCCCACATTCCGTTTTTTTGCTGTTGTCCATATACACCTGATCTTCTTATGGGGCCCGGCTCATTTGGCATCCTCAGGGGATTGCCTGCGCTTTTCATTTTAAAGTAACATTCACTGACCCAATGATTCCCTCTTCTACAGCGTGGGCAAAGGCCTGGTCTTCTTGAGTTCTCTATGCCCTGCCGATCTCGGGCTGGAAATTTCGCCCTACATTCCCTCATTAGATGCCCTTCTCGACCACATCTAAAGCATTTTCGTCCCCTCATTTTCTGTCTAAATTGTCGGGTTACAGCTACTGCAGCATGTGATCCAGAAGCTACATCATCCATGACATCCCTACAGATTTTCAAAAAGGTAGGGATGTCTTTATGCTGCCATTTTCTAAGAGCTTCACGACATGTTTTATTGGCCTGTTCATACGCCAATCTTCTGACTAAGGGCATTGCTTCTTCCACAGTTTCAAAAATGTTTCCTGCTGCTTCCATTAATCTGTTCACGAAGTCAGCGTAAGGTTCAGTAGGGCCCTGTACTATCTTAGTTAGGCTGTGTCTTATTTCTCCTTTTCTGGGTATCACCTTCCAGGCTCTTCTTGCTATCTCTCTCACTTGTAAGAGGACAGCTGTTGGTAATCGGGCCTGCTCATCGGGATTGGCAAATCGCCCTTCTCCATTTAACATTTCCTCATCCCATGCTTGATTCCCTGCTTGATAGTTCTGCTTTGAATATTCTCGCGTGAATTCTTTATAAGCAGCTAACCATAAGAGGAAGTCACCCCCGCCCAACACCGCCTTTACTAAGTTTCTCCAATCCTCGGGTATTAGGCCTTGCTGCCCAATGTTATCAAGGATTGCCTGAGTGTAACTTGCATGGGGCCCATACAATTGTACTGATTGTTGCAACTCTTTAAGTAATTTATGGTCAAGAGGCGTCCAACCCCTGTTTCCCTGTTGATCCTGAATTACAGGAAACACCTGGCCTGGTTCCTGGTACTGCTCCCAAGCAGGTTTTCTATAAACAGCTCCCCTTTGCTTGCTTTCGGTTCTCGGCCTTTCTATCTCCTCCTGCATACCTACTCCCTCCATCACTCCTTTTTCCTCCTCCCACTCTTCTTCAATCTCATGTGGAAAAAAGGGGCTTTTCTTTACAGGAGGAAACTTTGGTAGTACTAATGGGCGATACCGGGGTGGTGATTCATCCTTTATGGTTGAATTTGCCAGCCTTGTAGGGCCAGGATATATTCTTGGCATCTCTCTCGGGGGCAAGGTTCCCTCTTCAGCTTCCTTCTCCCCCACGTAAGCTTCCTGGCTCTCTAAATCCTTCTTTGATTTTCTTCTCACCTGTTTGTTACAATAGCTACTCGCCTGGCTGCCCTGCCATAATTCTTCCTGCAATTCACTCCCCTCATTAAGCAACAACTCGATCCCTTCCGTGGGGTCCTGAAGCACCTGATCAACGAGTTGCCACAGCTTCAGCACTTCTATCGATTCCCCAGCCTCACGTAATTTCCGTCCCACCTGCCTCCACTGCTGTAGAAACCAGGGGGACGTCTCCACGACTGCTCTTACGAATGCATGAATTTTCCTGCCCCCTCGTTTCCCTCGCTTAGAAGAAAAGCTGCGAGGAGGTGGGGAGTAGGAAGAGAGAGAAACCACATTCAGCCCACAATGGATGATCTTTAGGGAGAAATAGAGAATGGTGCCTAGCAGGAGGAAGAGGTAGCCAGTGGGCAAAGAGTAGCCAAAGAACTCCATTGTCTGTACCGTCTGTGACATGTTGGAGCGGTGGGCGTAATGGAAGACTGAGTCTCCCAGACGTTCCCAGTTAATACCTCTTTCCTAGCTTCTAATTTTCTTCCCCCACGGCTTTTTTCCTGGGTTCTAACTAGCTTTTCACCGGCACTCTTTCCGTCCGGCCTTCCCCTAGGCTCTTTGCTAGTCTCTCTCTCCGGTAATTTCCCACTTCTTCCCATTTTTTGCCTCCTAGGTTTCCTATCTGAGTCACGGCACCATTTGCTGCTCCTCCGCACACGGAGGAGCCACACCGGACTGGACGCTTGTTGTTCCCTTTTTTTACAAGTCCTTTCTATAGTAAAGTAAGAATAAGTAAACAGCAAACTCCCAAAGCAAGAATGAGTAGAGAGAAGTGAGAAAGAATGAAGTAACGAACTTCCCTGCGAACTCTCCAACGCACTCTCCAACCAACCCACACCACCATGCCGTCTCTCTCCTCCTATATAGTCCTCTCCACCAATCTGTGCTCTGCTACCCACACGCCGAGCGCGCCGCTCTCCTCCAATCAGGAGTGGCTCTTGCAGCTTATCAAGTTGGTAAGGGGAAGCTGGGTAGAAGCTGTACGCTTCTCTCCCAGCGCCACATTGTGGGAGAGCAGATGCATAGAATAAGTCTTAATTCCAGTAACAGTATAGTCCGAGTTGCTCCCCACAGCTTTCCATACCTAAAATACTCTCATGGGCTCTTCAGCCAGATCTGAGTGCCTTAAGGGCTGATTCTGAGGCCAGAGTGCTGTTTAGGACATCTGCCATTCTACAAGACTGCTGTGTATCGCACTTCCCATGCTACCTATATTTTATATAGTCTAAGTATTGTATAAACTAAAATATACAACACTAGGAGTATGCTATCAGTAATTACACTACGAATCTCAGTGATTATAAATAAGAATTTTAGCAACTATACTGATTCTGAACAGTGATTCAATGTTTCTGTTTTTAAATTTAAAAATGCCCATGAACTTGAATGTTTCTGTGTAGCTCCTCATAGAACTACAAGCCTTAGAAGTTCTATGCTGTTTAACATTTCATCTTCGGTGCCAACTTGATTTTTACACTGCCAGTTTATAAAACACTTCACAGTCATGTGAACCTTACCATAAGATAGGACTGTGTAGAATAAATCCTTTAACTACAAAGACAATCTTATTTCACAAGGGAGGAAGATCCAGAGGGGTCAAATGACTTGCTAATGTCACTTAGCTCTGTTGGCACAGAAACAAGGAAAGCTCTCACCTTCCTGCCACCTCCCCTTACACCACCTGCCTCAACTAGATGAGCCTGTAATTTTAAGGATGCTCAGGTCCCATGAGTTTAAATGAATTTTTCAAGGTTACATGACAAGTACCAAAGCCAGAAGTAAAAATTATTGCTTCCATCTTTCTCTTCCTTGTCCACAATGGAAGTTTGATGTACACTTATGCATTATTCAAATATCATTTACAACCAAGAAGCATTATTTTTCCCCAAAAATAACAATGACACTACTTTTTCCATTGAGGAAGTTATTTTAATGGATCATGCAAACATACTTGTTTTGTTTTTTACTTTGAGATGCAAAGAAATGAACAAGTAGACAGAGAAGTGGTATTCACCCTCTAGTTAACTGCTGAAATGTCCACAGCAGTCAGGGCTGGCCCAGGAGCAGGGAACCTAATCATCTGAACCATCACTTGCTAGCTACCAGGGTCTACATTATCTGAAAGTTGGAGTCAGGGGCTGGAACCGGGAATCAAACCCAAAAACTCCAATGTGGGACACAGACATCTGAACCATAAGGCTGCACCCTGGCTTCCAGACTTGTTTTTTCACCAGTCCTCTGAAAATTAAAGTTAATTACAACCTGAAATCCAAGACTAAGTAGTCCTCAAGTGTGTGTGTCTATGCAAGTTTATGCATGAGAGTTACTTAGGTTGCCCAAGAGTCTGCAGTTTAGAGAGAACAGAAGAGTGAAACATGTGTCAGAGGATGTCAGCATTGGAGAGGTGGCTGTGCTCTAGTCAGAGGCTGAGGAGGACAAGTCCACAGAGAGCAGCAGCACCAAGGGAGAATGCTATACTAGCAAGTAAGGAGAAAAAATGTTGAAAAACAAATATGTGAAAAGGATTTATTTATCTGGAAGATGGAGTTATAAAGAAGGAGAGACAGGGAGGGGGAGAGAGAGATCTTCCATCTGCAGGTCAACCCACCAAATACTCACAATGGCTGGGACTGGGTCAGATCAAAGCCAGGATCTGGAACTCCACCCAAGTCTCCCTCATGGGTGGCAGGGACTCAAGAACTTGGGTTGTCTGCTGCTTTCTCAGATGCATTGGCAGAGAGCTGGATGGGAAGTACAGCAGCTGAGACACAAACAGTGGCCATATGGGATGCCAGCATCAGTGGCAACAGATTGTCCTAATGCATCACAACACTGGCTCCAACAAATGAACTTAGGTAAACAAGTCCAAATGCCAGGGAAACATCAGATAAAATGCCAAGGATGAGCATTGTGGTGCAGCAGGGTAAACCACTACTTAGGAGGCATACCTCATTCTTAAGTATGAGGATGTCTTTTAACCACTTTTGTACAAGGGAGTACAAGCCAGAACACCATAGCATCTTCCAGATTCGGCACTGCCTGTTCTCAGGGGGCCCCCCACAAACTCCTGTGGTTCCCCTGGGCAGTTTGTTTTGGCTGGAGCCTGCCAGAACCCTGGGGTCATTGGAGTAGGAAATGGGATTAAAGGATTTCATGCTGCAAAACTGCTCCAAGCCAGTTTTTTCACTGAGAGACAGAGACCCAGAATGACCTCCCCGGAGCTCACAAGACCATGCCTGGACACCTGGCAGGGAAAAAGTTGGAAAAAAAAAATCCAGATTCTGGAATCTTCTGGAGCATTCTAGAATATTCTAGAATTTTCCCAGAATGTCCTAGAGATTTTGTAGGATGTTCCAGAATGTTCCAAAATGCCACCTAGTGATCCTAGGGTTATTCTGGGATGCAGGTCTGAGTGGAAATTCCCCAGCCAGGTGCGGCGGGTGTCCTGGTGCTGTGCCCAGCCCGGCTGACATTTACACAGCGCACATAGCCTAAGCACCTGCACACATGGGAGGAGAGTCAAGGGGGTGTGGCCACTCCAGGACATCCTGTGCTGATCTCTAGGGGCTGTAGTAATTTCCAGCCCATCAGAAGAGGTCCTCGGCCCCCCAAGATGGTCACCGGGCAATCTGGAATGTTCTAGGACATTCTACAAAAATCTAGAAATACTGAGAACATTCTAAAAAATTCCAGGACCCCCAAAGACTTTCACTGCATGTTCTGGGAACATTCTAGAAAATTCTGAGAATATTCACCATTGTTTCTAGAACATTTCTAAAACCCCAATGATGCCTACCTGGTGTTCAGGAAAAATTCCAAGAACATTCTGGAAACATTCTGGAAAAATTTCTGAGAGCATTCTTGAAAATTCTGAGTGTATTCTAGAACGTTTTAGTAAATTCTATGATCCCCGAAGACACTCAGCAGGTATTCTAGAAAAAGTTCTAAGAACATTCTAGAAAGTTCTAAAAAAAACTCCATAAAATTCTAGAATATTCTAAGACCTGAGAAACACTCGCCTAGTGTCCTTGAAACATTCTAGAAAATTCTGGAAAATCCCTAGCCCCAGAGAATCCATAATGGAAGCTCCTGGAAGCTCCTGGAACATTCTGGAATGCCCCGGGACCTCATCCCATCCCAGTGCCAACCTGGATGTTTGCACAACCTCAGCCCTGCCCACTTCTCCCAAGCCCTGGCTATAAAGAGATGCCTGGTAGCAGCCGGTTCCAGACGACGAAAAGACGATGATGAAGGCTCTCATTCTTGCCCTTGTGGTGGGCGTGGCCTGTGCCCAGGTATCAATCACTCGCATCATTTGTGCAATGTTCCATAATGTCCTAGAATGTTCCAGAATGTTCCAGATGATTGCAATAGACTCTCTAGCAGGCCCTACGGGAGCAACTGGAATGTTCCAGAATATTCCAGGATGTTCTAGAACACATCCAGACAATTCCACAATGTTCTAGAATGTTCCAGAATCTATCCAATTTTGTTTCTAACAATTCTAGGATGTTCTGGAATGTTCTAGAATCTCTCCCCCAGAATATAACAGAACATTCCGGAATGTTACAGACAGTCCCAGTAGACTCTAGCAGGCCCTAGGGAAGCATCCAGAGTGTTCCAGAAAAATTCCATAATGTTCTAGAATGTTCCAGAATGTTCTAGAAAATGCTTCTGGAACGTCCCAGCATGCCCCAGGATGTCCCAGCATGCTCCACAATGCCCTGAAACATTCCACCATGTTCCAGCATGCCCTGGCACACCCTGAATGCCCACCTCTCCCCCTGAAGTTGAAGGCCAGAACTACTTCAAGTTCCTGGTGCAGGAGAATGGCCACATCTTCTTTCTCAATCAGAATGTGGGCACCGATGGCACTGCCACCTGCGTCACCCTTACTGCTGGTGAGCCCCCTGCACACACATGTGGATACAGCCAGCACCTGCTAGAAAGAGAGTCTGACCCTGACTGTATACACAGACCCTGAGTGTATGCAGCCAGTCCAGAGCTTGACCCTGACTGTATACATGGATCCTGAGTGTATACAGTCGGCTCCTACTAGAGACACACATTGCAACCTGAAAGCCTGACCCTGCTGTATACAGTTAGCACCCACTAGAGGGAGATACATTCTGACTGTGACCGTATACAGTCAGTGCCTACTATGCAGAATAACTTTGACCCTGGTGCATCCTAGAGGGGCTTGGCCAGCTGTATACTGGTGGCACACACTAGAGAGAGAGCCTGACCCTGGCTGTGTTCAGGCAGCACCTACTAAATACAAGATCCTCAACCCCAGCACACCCTAGAGGGGGGCTCGGCCAGCTGTATACAGTCAGTGCATACTAAGTAGATCCCATCCTGTCCAGGGTGGGCTTGGCTGACTGTATACAGTCAGCACCCACTAGATGGGGCAAGCACATACAGTCAGCACCTACTAGATATCTGGGGCAGGTTTTGCTGAATGTATACAGTCAGTGCTTACTGAACAGAACCATCCCAGCCCCATCCTATCCTGGGTGATTTTGGTTGACTGTATACAGTCAGCACACACTAGAAGGAGCCATCCTGACTGTGACTGTATACAGTTGGTGCAGACCCAGTGGTAGTTAGTGGGCACCCTCTAGACAGAGGCACCCTCGGTGTACACAGCACGGAGCCCATGCTGCCTGAGGTGCGTCTGGCTGGCTGTATACCGTCAGCGCCCACTAGACAGGGCAAGTGTATACAGCTGGCGCCACCCACAGCCCAGGACCAGGAGCTGAGCGATGAGCACCTGGCACAGTTCTTGGTGTTAATGAAGGAGAACGGGATCCCCGGGAGAACATGGAGTGTGTGGCCAGCATGGGTGAGCTGGGGGTGTGGCCAGTGTGGAGGGTTCATGGCCAGGATGGGCATGGCTGTCATGAGTGAGCCAGGGGTGTGGTCAGGGTGGAGGCATGGCTGTGAGCTGAGGGCATGGCTGACATGGATGAGAATCAGGTGTGGTCTGGGTGGATGGGAATGAACTGGTGGGTGTGGCCTGGGTGGAACATTCCAGGGGGTTCCAGAAAAATCTAGAAAACTCTAGAACGTTCCAGGGAGCCACCAGGCCATCCTGTGCTGACTCAGCCAATTTCTCCTCCCTGACAGACACCTGTCCCCAGTGATGATGCTGACGCCCAGGTGAGCAGTGTGGTGCCAGCCAGTCCTCACACCTTCCCAGGGGAACATTCTAGAGTGTTTCCGAAATATCCCAGAATGTTCTAGATGTTCAGGCAACAGGAATATTCTGGAACATTCCAGAGCATTCTGCGACATTTCCAGAATGCTCCACATTTTTTTCTCATCCCCAACAGGTAAAAAGCCAACGTCTCCCTGCCCCTCACTTGCAATCTCTGCTGGAAGCTTCTGGAATGTTCTGGGATGTTTTCAGAATGTTCCAGAATGTTCTGGAATGTCCCATAAGCCTCTGTCCCCAGCTCGCTCTCAGTTTCTCTTTCTCATTGATGTCATAAACTGATTGCACACGACTGTGGATTCTGTGGTCTCTCTGGAATGCTCCCACATCTGGCTCCCAGAGGCCCTTGGGGCCCCCATGTCTGGCTCAGAATCCCCTGGGAGAAGCCACGCCCTCACTTCTGGCTCCCAGAAACCCCTAGGTCCCCTACTCCAGAGCCATCTTCCCCACCACCCACACCTTGTGGGAACATGGGGTTGGGGATCAGGACTATCAATCACCATAGCCCTGCCCATTTCCAGGCCCCAAGCCTGCACCAGGGGCTGCATTGGTGTCTCTAAAGCTCCATACGGGTCTCCATCTGGGTCTCAAAGGCTCCATATGGGTCCCCAGGGGCTCCATACGGGTCTCTAGGGCTTCATCCGGGTCTCCAGAGCTCTATCCAAGTCCCCATGGCTCCATCCATATCTCCAGGGGCTCCATCCAGATCTCTAAGGCTCCATCCAGGTCTCTAGCAGGTGCATGGGCCCACCAGGAGCTCCATCCAGGTCTCTAGGGCTCCATCTGGGTCTCGGGGGCTACGACCAGTTCTCTAACAGGTGCACAGGGCTCCATCCGGGTCCCCATGGCTCCATCCATATCTCTAGAGGCTCCATCTGAGTCTCTAGCAGGTGCCTGGGGCTCCCAGGAGCCCCATCTGGGTCTTTAGGGCTCCATCTGGGTCTCCAGGGGCTGCATCTGGGTCTCCAGGGATCCATCCAGGTCTCTAAGGCTCCATCTGGGTCCCCAAGGCTCTACCCATATCTCTAGGGGCTTGATCTGGGTCTCTAGGGGCTCCATCCAGATCTCTAACAGGTGCATTGGGCCCCAAGGAGCTCCATCCAGGTCTCTAGGGCTCCATCTGGGTCTCTAGCAAGTGCCTGGGGCTCCCAGGAGCTCCATCCAGGTCTTTAAGGCTCCATCCGAGTCTGCAGGAGCTCCATCTGGGTCTCCAGGGATTCATCCAGGTCTCTAAGGCTCCATCTGGGTCCCCAAGGCTCTACCCATATCTCTAGGGGCTCCATCTGGGTCTCTAGAGGCTCCATCTGGGTCTCTAGCAGGTGCCGGGGCCTCCCAGGAGCTCCTTCCAGGTCTTTAGGGCTCCATCCAGGTCTCCAGGAGCTCCATCTGGGTATCTAGGGGCTCCATACAGGTCTCCAGGGCTCCATTGGGTCTCCAGGGGTTGCATCCAGGTCTCTAGCAAGTGCACCGGGCCTCCATCTGGGTCCCCAGGGCTTCATCCAGGTCCCCAGCAGGTGCCCAGGGCCCCCAGGAGCTCCATTTCCAGTCCAGCTGGAACCCTCCCCCCAAAGCTGGGGACCCCCAAGGCCCCTGGGCCAGAACCGTGGAAAATGCAGAGACTGTGGGAACATGGCTAGGCAACTCCATGAAGGCATCCTCCACGCCTCTGGCTTTCTCTCGTTGCTAGGCAACCCCGTGCAGGCTTGCCCGGGGCTGTGGGGCTTAACCCAGTTGCTAGGCAATCCCTCAAAGGTGCGTTCAGGGCCTCTGGCTTAAGCAAGTTGCTAGGCAATCCCACTCATGCACACTAATTATTTAATTATTTTTTAAATTAATTTTAAAAGAATTTTAATGAATTTATTTTTTATTTTTTGACAGGCAGAGTGGGCAGTGAGAGAGCGAGACAGAGAGAAAGGTCTTCCTTTGCCATTGGTTCACCCTCCAATGGCTGCTGCCGCCAGCGCGCTGCGGCCGGCGCACCACGCTGATCCGATGGCAGGCGCCAGGTACTTCTCCTGGTCTCCCATGGGGTGCAGGGCCCAAGCACTTGGGACATCCTCCACTGCACTCCTGGGCCACAGCAGAGAGATGGACTGGAAGAGGGGCAACTGGGACAGAATCCGGTGCCCCGACTGGGACTAGAACCCGGTGTGCTGGTGCTGAAAGGCGGAGGATCAGCCTAGTGTGCTGCGGCGCCGGCCAATTTTAATGAATTTTTAAATGGAATTTGAATGTCTTTTTACATTTTTAATTTTTACTTAATTTTTAATTTTTAATGAATTTTTAAATGAAATTTTTAAGAAATGTATTTTTAGATTTTCTGATGACAGCCATATTGGAATCTGGCAAATTCTCATTCTGACATCAGCAGCAGAATGTTGGATCCTGGCAAATTCTCATTATGACAGGAATGACAGGCATCTTGGAGGCTGGCAAATTTTTCTGACAGGAGTGGCAGCCATGTTGGAGTGTGGCAGTGTGTTTTCTGATGTCAGTGGTGGCCATCTTGGATTCTGGCAATTGTTTTGACAGGAGCTATAACCATATTGGATCCTGACAAATTTTCTCTGACAAAAACTCAAGGGAGTCCCTGTAAGAAAAGGTGTCTTTCAGACCCAGGACCAATTTGCTGACAGAAACTTGTATGAGAATTAAAATGTTTTTCCTGAGTGACAGGTCTATTCTGAGTCATGGACAGGTTTCTGAGTGATGGACAAGGGTGACTGGGTGATGGACAGGTGTCCCCGCCAAGAGCCCTGGGACCCCCAGAGACCCTCAGAGACCCCCAGAGATGCTGAAAGACCCTGAGAGAACCCCAGAGACAACTGGGACCCACAGAGACCCCCAGGGACCAACAGAGACCCTCTGGGAAGTGACTATAAGAACCTGGAAGTACACCAGAAGTACCCAAAAATGGGTATAAACAGAACCAAAGTGACTGAAAATGGGTATACAATGGCCGGAAGTGGACCGGAAGTGACTTAGGAACCCAGAAGTAGACTAAAGTGAGTCTGAGAACCCCGAAGTGACATAAATTAGCTGGAAGTTAGTGACTGTAGGAATCGGGAAGTTGACTGGAATTGACTCTGGGAATGCAGAAGTGGACTGGAAGTGGGTCTAGAATGACCAGAAGTGGGTTTAGAAAATTGAAAGTGGACCAGAAATGAATGCAAAGAGGGGAAGGAAGGAAGGAAGGGATGAGTCATGCTGAGACTCCTGCTGAGTCATCAGGAAATTCTGCTGAATCATCACTAGCACACACCTCGTGAGCCATCATTATACATACCCACTTAATCCTCATTATCCCAGACCTGGTGAGTCATTGAGAAACTTCTGCTGAGTCACCATTTTATACCTGCTGAGTCATCATTACCTACCAGGCATCCTTACCCACAAAGGTAGACAACTACACCTGCCAAGTCATACTCTTAGGCCAGTGAGTCGCACTTCTAAAATTGCCGAATCATGCTTCCAGACCTCCTGAGTTGTGCTTCTAAACTTGGTGAGTCATGCTTCAAACATGAACCCTAACCCGAATCCCATCCCCACCCTAACCTTGACATCAAACCTAACCTGCTGAGTCATGGCACCAGGCCAGCTGAGTCATGCTTCTACCCCTAAATCTAACCCAAGGTTGCAAGGAAGGAAGGAGGGGCCCCTTGCACCTGCTGGGACTGGATGGAGGTCCTGAGGACCCCATGCACCTGCTGGAAACCAGGATGGAGCCCCTGGGGACCCAAATTGAGCTCTGGAGACCCAGATGGAGCACTGAAGAACCAGATGGAGCCATGGAAACCCAGATGAGGCTCCTAGAGACTGTATGGATCCCTGTGCACCTGCTAGAGACCCAGATGGAGCCCTAGAGACCTGGATGGAGGCCCCGGCACTTGGATGGAGGACCTGGGGACCTGGCTGGTGGCCTGGAGACCCGGATGGAGACCAGGAGATCTGTATGAAGGCCCTAGAGACTGAATGGAGCCCTGGGGACCCAGATGGGGCAATGTATACCTGCTAGATACTAGGATGGAGCTGCTGGGGACCACCCTATCTCTCAGGACCCCTTGACAGGGCTCAGGTCTCTAAAGAGAACATGTGGGGACCAGGTAGGTGTTAATGATGAGTCAGCAGAAATTTCATGATGACTCAGAAGGTATGGTAATGATGACCCAGCAGAAATTTCATGATGACTCAGCATAAATGGATGGTGCTGACTCAGGAGTGAGGAAATGGATGCACAGGAGGAAGTGGTGGCCCTTTGTGAACTTCTGGCTGTGGGAGACCCTGAGGAAGTGTTCTCCCAGCACTGAAGGATGCAGGATCTCTGTACTTGCGAACTCCAGATAGCTGGGTCTGGGGAGAGTGCAGGGGTGACCTGCGCAGGCCCTGCTGCAGCCACCCTGGGACCTTGAGGCCAACCCATGGGTGCCACAGGGCCCCTCAGGGTCTCTCCTAGCCAGTGCTGTGCCAATCCTCCCTTCTTATCTCTGGCTCTCAACTGATTCTGGGATTTTTCCAACCCGGAGGTGGGGGCACCAGACCAGAGGTCAGGGAATGGTGGGGGGTGAGGGCCACCAGGTGCCCCGTACACCCTGTGGGAGCCAACCCATGACCCCACCACATGGCTGTGGAGGAAGGCTGGCTGCAGGGTTTCTGGAGGCCCCAGGGCTGGGAGTGAACCCTGGTACACATGCCTGCTGGAGGGCACAGAGAATGCAGGTACTCCCCCTCAGTGTGCCTGCCAAGGGTGGAAGCAGATGCTGAGCTAGTCTTAGAGCACTGCTCTCTCCAGTCCTGTTATCCATGGGTTCTCAGTCTGGGAAGACAGGTTTCAAAGTGTTTTCAGAAGACTTGGCATCCTAAGAACTGCTGGAAACTCACAGTCAGCAGTCAGTGTCATTCTAAAGCAAAGGTGCATTCGATGTGAATAACCAGGTTTGTGTTTTGAGTCTGCAATCCTTTCAGTCTATATGTTAGGTCCCTATGTTGTTACCTGTTTCCAAGTGATTGCAAGACATTGCTGTGAAAATTAAAAGAAAAAAAAGAAGTGATAGGAAATAAATTGAGATATTAAATTTTGTGTTTTTTATTTTTATTTTTTGGCAAAGTTAGACAGTGAGAGAGAGACAGAAAAATCTTCCTTCCATTGGTTCACCCCCCAAATGGCTGCTACAGCCAGTGTGCAGCACTGATCCAAATCCAGCTGCCAGATACCTCCTCATGGTCTCTCATATGGGTGCAGGGCCCAGGCAGTTCGGCCATCTTCCACTGCCTTCCCAGGCCACAGCAGAGAGCTGGACTGCAAGAGGAGCAGCCAGGACTAGAACCCGGTGCCCATATAAGATGCTGGCACTACATGTGGAGGATTAACCAAGTGAGCCACGGCACTGGCCCCAATTTTGTGTTTTTCCACACCCCCTGGTCCCTCAGTCTTCCAGAGGCAGTCACAGATTTTGTTATGATTATCTGTACTTCTTACTTCTAAAGTAGGCTTTACGGACACATATTAGCCTCAGAGACAAGGAGTCTATCACGTGGCATCTTTAAATGGTGGTTGCTCAATGGAGGCTTTATCATGACAAACAGACAGTGGAGAAGTAGAATTCTGATGCCTGAATGGCCTCCCTAGACACAGTCTTATTCCATGTGCCTTCATAAGTCTCCATCCCCTGTGTCTCCAGCACCTCTTTTTAAAAAAGATTTATTTGAAAATTACATAGAGGGCCAGTGCCATGGCTCACTAGGCTAATCCTCTGACTGTGGCACTGGCACTCTAGGTTCTAGTCCTGGTTGCTCCACTTCCAGTCCAGTTCTCTGCTGTGGCCCGGGAAGGCAGTGGAGGATGGCTCAACTTACTTGGACCCTGCACCCGCATGGAGACCAGGAGGGAACACCTGGCTCCTGGCTTTGGATTGCCACTATGCACTGGCCGTGGCAACCATTTCGGGTGTGAATCAATGGAAGGAAGATCTTTATCTCTCTCTCGCTGCCTAACTCTGTCCAAAAAAACCCCATGAAATTTAATATCTCAAGTTATTTCCTTATCACATAGAGGGAGAGACAGAGGCATAGAGAGACAGAAAGGGCTTCCATCCTCTGGCTCACTCCCCAATTGGTTGCAATGGCCAGGGTTGGGCCCATCTGAAGCCAGGAGTCAGGCCTTTGGAGCTTCTTCTGGGTCTCCTACGTGGGTGGCAGAGGACAAAACAGTAAGGCCATCTTCCACTGCTTTCCCAGGTCTTTGGCAGGGAGCTGGATCTGAACAGGAACAGCCAGCATACAAACCAGCACCCATATGGAATGCCAACATTATAGGTAGTGGTGTAACCCACTGCACCACAATGCCAGACCCTCCATCACATCTTTCCTTGAGTGTCCATCTGTGCCTGCATCCCAAGCCAGCTGTCAGGTCCTCCAGCCCCTCTGCATGAAGCCGTGATCTCCCATCAGTTATCTGCATCTCTACTCCGGAGTATTATCCTGCTACCCTGGAGTGACTTCATAGCCTGAGCCTTCAGCTCATGGCAGCCTTCAGATACCTCTCTGCCCTTTGCTTGAAGTCATTGTCTTCCTTGGGCTTCTAGATCCCCTATGACTTCAGCCTCGGCTTTTTTCTTGTGTCCCCATGCTAAATGCCTGCACCCTAAACATCTCATGTGTCTTCATCTCCTGTTCTCTTCCCAGGGTCTCCATGCACTTTGAAGGTTTGGTTATGTGGTTAACTGTTGAGGAACAATGTGGTTTTCTATGAGATTTAGCCATTGTGAATAAAGCTGCTATATATATTTTCATGTCAGCTTTTATCAAGGCATACGTTTTCACACCAGCTCTGTAAATATATTAGAACATGTATGGTGTATGACACGGTGTTGGATTCCTAATAACATGCCAAGATGTCTGATAAAGCATCTACCCCATGATGCATTCTCACCAGGAATGAATGAGATGTCCTGCTACTCTATCCTTGAAAGCATTTGTAATGTGTGTTTTTAAGTGTAACCATCCTGATACACAGTGTATCCATCTTGTTGCTGTCTAAATGTGCTCTTCCTTTATGTACAGTACATTTCTTTTTCTCAGAATTCTCTAATATTCAGATTGGTTTATATGCTTTTTTATTTATTTGACAGATAGAGTTAGACAGTGAGAAAGAAAGAGAGAGACAGAGAGAAAGGTCTTCCTTCCATTGGTGCATCCCCCAATGGCCACTATGGCTGGAACTATGCTGATCCGAAGCCAGGAGCCAGGTGCTTCCTCCTGGTCTCTGATGTGGGTGCAGAGCCCAAGCACTTGGGCCATCCTCCACTGCACTCCCAGGCCACAACAGAGAGCTGGACTGGAAGAGGAGCAACTGGGACTAGAACCCTGTGCCCATATGGGATGCCAGCACTACAAGTGGAGGATTAACCAAGTGAGCCATGGTGCCAGCCCCGTATATGTTTATTTTATTATGCATTTTACGTGTGTCTCTATGTATTCTGGCAGTATTTAAATTTGAAGGCATTTATTTTCCTGTTACTGAGTTCTCCAAGTTTTTGTTAAATTTGCATACAATTCCTTCAAGTGTGTATTTTTCTTTTTTATACGATTAATTTATTTATTTGAAAGGAACAGTTACAAAGAGGGAGACACATAGTGAGACAGAGAGACAGATCTTTCATCACTGGTTCACTCTAAAAATGACCACAATGGCTGGTTCTGTGCCAGACTGAAGCCAGAAGCCTGGAACTCCATCTGGGTCTCCCATGTGGATGACAGGGTCCCAAGCACTTGGGTCACCTTCTGCTGCTTCCCCAGACACATTAGCAGGGAGCTGGATGGGATGTGGAGTTGAACTAGTGCTCATATGGGATGCCAGTGTCACAGAGCATGGCTTAACCTGCTGTGTGACAATACCAGCCACTGTTTTGCCTTTGATAATAGGCATTCTAACTGGAATAACTTGGTGTCTAATTGTGGTTTTGATTTGTATTTGTATTTCCCTGTTAATTAGTGATGCTGAACATTTTTCATGTACTTCTTGGCCATTTGTATGCCTTTCTTTGACAAATGAGCATTTAGATCTAATGCCAATTTTAAAATCTGTTCATTTTTCATTGAGTTTTTAAAATGTCTTAAAGGGTGTATACACCTTAATAGGTGTATATTTTCTAAATATTTTCTCCAATTTCATATTGTCTCTTTGTTATGTTGATTATTTTGTTTGCTTTGCAGAAGTTTTTTAATTTGGTAAAATTCCAGGGCCAGTGCCGTGGCTCACTTGCTGCAGTGCCGGCATTCCATATGGGCACTGGGTTCTAGTCCCAGTTGCTCCTCTTCCAGTCCAGCTCTCTGCTGCATCCCAGAATGGCAGTGGAGGATGGCCCAAGTGCTTGGGCCCTGCACCCATATGGGAGACCACAAGGAAGCACCTTGCTCCTGGCTTTGCTCCTGGCATGGCGCCACCATAGTGGCCATTTGGGGAGTGAACCAATGGAAGGAAGACCTTTCTCTTTGTCTCTGTCTCTCACTGTCTATAACTCTACCTGTTAAATAAATAAAAAAGTCCATTTGACTATTTTTGCTTTTTTCTTCTAGTGCTTTGTTGTCGTATCCTTCAAATACTTACTCAATCCAATGTCCTGAAGCATTTTTTTCCTAGTACTTTCAGATCTTACATTTAAGTCTTTAAATAATTTTGAATTGAGTGTAAAATTATTTATTTGAGAGCAGATAAACAAAAAGAGAGAGCTCTCATGTTGATTGACTCCACAAATGCCCACAAAGGACAGGACTGGGCCAAACAGAAGCCAATAGTGTGGAATTCAACCCAGCTTTCCTGCATGGTGGAAGGAACCCAGTACTTGAGTTATCCCTACTCCCTCCCAGTATCTGCATTAGCAGGAAACTGGAGTCAGGAGTCAGAGCTGGGTATCTACTAGGTACTTTGATATGAGACACTAGCATCTTAACTGACATCTTAATGCCTAGGGTAAATGAACACCTTTGAGTTCAGTTTTGTATATGATGAGAGATAAAGTTTAAATCTTCTATGTGTGAATATTCAATATTCAAAGCACCATTCATTGAA
Organism: Oryctolagus cuniculus; assembly: GCF_051225735.1. Taxonomy (NCBI): domain Eukaryota; kingdom Metazoa; phylum Chordata; class Mammalia; order Lagomorpha; family Leporidae; genus Oryctolagus; species Oryctolagus cuniculus. The sequence continues at coordinate 85,236,024 of NC_142879.1, forward strand.
AAGACTGTCCTTTCTGCAGTGAATATTCTTAGCATTTCTGCTGAAGATCAGCTCGTAGGAGATGTTTACCTTTAGGCTCTCCAAAATTTTTTATTAATATAAAGAGAACAGATATCATGTATTTTATAAATACAATGCTAAGAAGATATCCATAGTCCCCTCACTCCCTCCATCAATCCCCACTCACCTTTCCTTTTTCTCTATAAGTTTTGCAAAAACATAAATTCAAAAAAACATGATTTCACAATTTTCTTTTGAACCTTGGGTTTAGTGCACCACTAACCATACTATTCAACAAATAAAAAAAATCCAAAACCACAGTTTGACTAGAGTATTCACAAGGGCTAAAAACAATAATCAAATCATAAATCCATTTCATTCTTATCTATTCTTGTATCCTATATTAATCAGAACTTATCAGGGAAGAAATGACATTTATCTTTCTTGAATTGCTCATTTCAATAAGCATAATGGTTTGCAGTTGCATTCATGTATTGCAAAGACAGGGTTTCATTCTTTTTTATGACTGAGCAGTATTCCATACTACTCATTTTCTTTTTCCAGACATCAGTTAATGGGAATCTGATTTGATTGCTTATCTTAATTATTGCCAATTGAGGTGCAGTAAACATGGGGGTTATAAATAACTCTTCCAAAGCCTGATTTCATCTTGTTTGGGTAAATTCCCATGGGTGGGATTGTTGGGTCATATAGTAGATCTATTTTCAGATTTCTGAGGAATATCCTTACTGTCTTCCATAATGGTTGTACTACTTTACATTCCTATGAACAGCGTATAAGTGTGCCTTTTCTCCAACATCCTTACCAGCATTTATTATTTTTTTCATTTTTGGATGATAGACATTCTAACTGGGATGAGATGAAACTTTATGGTGTTTTTGCATTTCCCTGATGGTTAGTGATGTTGAGTATCTTTTCATGTGTCTGTAGGCCATTTGTATTGATTGCATCCTTTGAAAATTTTCTGTGCATGTCCTTTGCCCATTTCTTAACTGCATTATTTTATTGAAGTTGAGTCTCTTAAGATCTTTATGAACATCAGATTGTTGTACCTGAGTGAGTGCAAACAAAAGAGCTCCACAGATTGATAAAATTTGGTGGTCCTTTATTGCAGGTGGTGGAGAGTGGGCTCATGCCCTAAAGAACTCTCGACCCTGAAGCCCAAAGCAACAGGGTTTACAAAGGCAAAAACCACAAAATCGGGAGGGGAATTCATGGTTGCTAGGAATAGGGGGGAATACATGGTTACTGGTTACTGGTTACGGACCTAAAACCTATGTGAAACTAGTATCAATTATAATCTACTATCAATAAGCTAGTATCAATAAGCTAGTATCAATTATAATATTGACAATACCAGTTACAATCTTAACAATTCCAATTATAATCTTGACATTAATCCAGGTATTGGTTTTAATCATACGTAGGACTTAGACAAATTACATTTTTTATCATTAACCCAGGTGTAGTCTATCCACTTCCAAGCTTGAGCGATCATGCTAGGGGGTTTCTGTGCTCTGCCAAGTGAGATGTAGTGGACTGCTATTATTCAACTGTTTTAGATCATAGTCTCAGACCAGAGTGTCATGGTGTGGGGGGGGTACCTTCCCAGAATGGAGTCTCAAGTGCTCCAAAATGGAGTCCCTACTGTCAAGGTGTTACTTCAAGATATTAACCCTTTATCAGTTATATAGTTTGCAAATATTTTCTACCACTCTTCACTTTGCTTAGTGTTTCCTTTGCAGCACAAATCTTCTAAGCTTGATGTAATCCCTTTTGTCTCTTTCTGCTTTCATTGCCTGTGCTTCTGGGGTCTTTTCCAAGAAGTCTTTCCTATGCTAATGTCTTGCAGTTTTCCCAATATTTTCCTCTAGTAATTTGTTGATATCAGGCCATAGATTTAGAGTCATGATCAGTTGTGAGTTGATTTTTGTATGGGTGTAAGTACAGGTTTTGTTTCATATGTCTGCATGTTGAGATCCAATTTTCCCAACACTATTTGTTGAAGAGACTGTCCTTTCTCCAGGGATTGATTTTAGCTCATTTGTCAAAGACTAGTTGGTTGTAGCTGCATGGATTAATTTTTTTGGTTTATATTTTGTTTCATTGGTATACATGTCTTTTTCTGTTCCAGTCCCAGGCTGTTTTGTTTGTAACTGCCCTGTAGTATGTCTTGAAATCTGGTCTTCTGATACTTCCAACTTTTTCTTGTTTAATGTTGCTTTAGTTATTTGGGGGTCTCTTGTGTTTCTACACAAATTTAAGTATTCTTTTTTTCTAGATCTGAGAAGAATGTTCTTGGAGTTTTGATTGGGGTCTCATTGAATCTATAAATCGCTTTGGGTAGTATGAACATTTTGATGATATTATTTTTTCCAGTGCACAAACATGAAATATTTTTCCATTTTTGTGTGTGTTCTTCTATTTCTTCCTTTAATATTTTGTAATTTTCATTGTGAAGATCTTTCAAATTCTTAGTTAAATTTATTCCAAGGTATTTAATTTTTTAGTAGGTATTATGGTTGGTATTATACTTACAAGTTCTCAGCCTGAATTCATCAAATACAAATATATTTAGCTTATCCAATTCCCAAAGGATTCAAAGTTCACTTTTTTGGTACATTATAAAAATTGTATAAGGAGTTGTTAATTATCCATCCCAGATAATAATTCCTGTCAGATCCTTCATAGAAAGATACAATTATAAATGTGGATGTTAGTTATAAGTGTAGGTGTTGATGAATCTGCCATAGTTTACTGTGGTATTTTTGGTTAAATTTTAAGTCATTCCTGATTACAAACTGATGAGTATCATAACATTTGTGGCAGTGAAGTGTGCTCATAACTTACATTCCTACTTTCTCTGAATTCTGAATGGTTCAAGCTGGACATGGAAAGAAGTCAAAATGTAAGCTTTCTAGCCCACAGAGTTGTTGGTCTTGGTGCTTAGCAACAAAGATTCCTTTCCATTGCCCTAGTACATTACATTGCATCCTTACCTAGTCACTTACAGAGCACAGGTTTTTTGCTAAATTTACAGTATAAAAAAGGGCAGACAAGAACCCATGTTCTCATAGGCATCCTAGAAAAGTGCTAAATAAAGAAAAAGGGGGGTGGTAGCTCATTGCCTCTTTCATCTCTCCATTCATGCAAGTCATTCATAAATCCCACATAGAGGAACAAGTGAGCAGGGGTCAGGAGCAGTGCTCTAATGTTTAGGCATTTTACTTTGTGGAGGGGGTTGTATCCTTGTCAGCCTACATTCAAAAAAGATACTCTGTCCCAGGAAAACAAGAAGACTAGGAAAGGCAGCATACCCAAATTGTTTCTTTTAATTTTAAAGACTCTCTTGTGTCCAACTGTGGTCACTATGCTAAAAGGAATATTTCGAAGACTGTGAACATTTTGAATGTTGAGCAAGGAGTTGCTCTCCTATGACATGGGTGAATCTATTGTAAGAACAATATGCATGAGTACATTCTTATAGAATATTTCTGCAGTGGTTTTTGAGTTCTTACAGATTTGAGTTTTATAAAATGATGCCAAATCATTATATTTACTTGTTTACTCAAGAGACACAAATATTTTTCTTTAAAGTGAAGAAACAAATTGTAAATGTTGAGAAGCAATTAATTTTGGGATGTGGTAATTTGCAATAACCAGTAAGGATGGCTAATATATATATATATATATATGTACAAATTTAAAATGCAAACCAAGAAGTGAAAAATGTTTTTGTTACTTTAAAAATGAACGTTATAAATTCTCTATTTAAACTATATTTCACCGGGTACGTGGCTCACAAGGCTAATCCTCCGCCTGCAGTGCTGGCACCCCAGGTTCTAGTCCCGGTTGCTCCTCTTCCAGTCCATCTCTCTGCTGTGGCCCAGGAGAGCAATGGAGGATGGCCCAAGTGCTTGGGCCCTGCACCCACATGGGAGATCAGGAGGCCATGGTGGCCATTTGGTGGGTGAACCAATGGAAGGAAGACCTTTCTCTCTGTCTCTCTCACTGTCTAACTCTGCCTGGCAAAAAATAAATAAATAAATAAATAAATTTTGCCTTGTACACTCTCAGTTCTTATTCTGAATATGTTAAAGTGTTTCACATTTTTATTGAGAAGCAAAGAAAAATGTTCCATTTTAGAATATTAAAAACATACAATTTAAATTTTGCTGGACAGTTTGTAATAGTTGAATTTGTATTTTTAGGCATAAATATGTTTTCTTCTTGATGTATTATGACAGATATATTATTTTCATGGTAGTGGAATGTATGAGGTAAATGATCCAACAGATTTGCTTTCATTAGATCAAACTTTCCATGGGGTACCTAAACTTAGAATGAGTTTGATATCACAACACTATTTACATTCTCTGTAAGAAAAATAAAGGACATTTGTCCCTAGATTTCAAATCACAGAATGAGATAGTCCAATTTATTTTTGGTTCTCAGTGAGGTATTGCTCTGTTTTATAACACCATGCTTTCAGGAAAAATAGATTCTTATTCAAAAGTTCACATTTGTACCACATTTTTTTTTCTGTAGGTCTAAAATTTTTCTAAAGGTCAATCTTTCTATAAAAAAGTTCATATGTGTTGCCTGATGTAATCAATTTCTTTTTTTCTAGATTTATTTTTATTTATTTGAAAGACAGAGTTATATAGAGAAGTAGAGACAGAGAGAAAATCTTCAATCTGCTGGTTCTCTTCCCAATTGGCTGCAAAAGCCTGAGCTGAGCTGATCTGAAGCCCGGAGCCAGGAGCTTTTCTCAGGTCTCCCACACGGGTGCAGGGGCCCAAGGACTTGAGCCATCCTCTGATGCTTTCCCAGGTGCATTAGCAAGGAGCCAGATCAGAAGTGGAGCAACTGGAACTCAAACCAGCACCCATATGGGATGCTGGCACCCTAGGTTGGGGTTTTAACATGCTGTGCCCTGTAATCAATTTCTAAAGTGTATACACTGACAAGAAGAATTACACAAAGTACACTCATCTAACAAGGCATATCTTAGCTAAATTTAAAGACAATGGCTTTACCTGCTACACGTAATGCTAGCCTCAAGTATTTGCTTTGGAGCAATACTCCTCTGCAGTTTTCATAGGTTTTATCAGAAAGTATCATTTGATAGTAAATCCTTTTAGTGAATATATGAAATAGATCAAACATTGAATTTGTGAAAAAAAATGGCTGCCATTCAGATCATGCCAAGTCTAAGGCTTTGCCACTTCATGATTATATATCCTTGGGCAAACCAGTTACTTACCTCTTCATGCCTCAGTTGCATTTTCTTTAAAGTTAAAATAACAGGAGCTACCTCCATTTTTCTGGAAACATAAAATTCAGGAAACATCACCTGGTATAAAATAAATGTTAGCAATTATTATTATTATCTATTCACATTTTCCTAAATAAAGGTATTTAAATATCTGTGCCTTTATGCTTAATGTTGTAGTGTACACATTTAGATACAACTCAAAATTTATTTGAAATTATATACATTCAAGTTTTGTAAAACTTCATATTTTGCTTGACATGGTAACTCAAACTAGATTCAATTCCTTTTAATTTGATGAGTGAGCCATTTCTTATCTAATTCCCTGGATAATGTAACTTATTCACTCATTTGTGCTTTGTGATGATACCTGCCTCTTTGTCAAAACAGTAACTAAACTGCATCATTTTTGGTCAAAAATAAATCAATAGAGTAAATTGGTATTTAAAGAAAGGGACTATTCTTTGGCAGTAATCTTAAACTAGCACATTGATGCACTTTGGTAAATGCATTGGAGACTTGCTGATTGTGTATGTACATTTGTGAATGTATGTATGGTACATGGGTGTGTGTGTGTGTGTGTGTGTGTATGTGCTCAATTTAAAGCTACAATAAAATTGTAGCATTATCCAAAGAAATAATTCTAGAAAATCATAGTTTGCAATGATTTTTGCTCTTTGGAGATTATGATGTTTAGATGATGCCTAAAGTTTCTGTGAATTTTTTTCAGAATTCTAGTAATATACAACACTGAAATTCATAAAGAAGGGGAAAATAGTTGGGTTCAAAGATATCATTAGACTACAGAACCAATCAGCCATAATTCAGGCCTCCAAATTAAACTACTTGTATGAGAAAATTTAAGTAGTTGTATTGATGTCACATATTGTTTGCAAACAAATGTATCTTTTTAAAAATTATTTATCTATTTACTTATTTATTTGAAAGCCAGAGTTACACAGAGAGAGAAGAGGCAGAAAGGAGAGAGGGAGGTCTTCCATCTGCTGGTTCACTCCCCAATTGGCTGCAATGACTAGAGCTGCACCGACCCAAAGCCAGGAGCCAGGAGCATCGTCTGGGTCCCCCATGCGAGTTCTGGGGCTCATGGACTTGGAACATCTTCCAGTGCTTTCCCAGGCCTTAGCAGAGAGGTGGCCCAGAAATGGAGCATCTGGGACTCAAACTGGCATCCATTTGGGATGCTAGCACTGCCAGGCTGCAGCTTTACCCGCTATGCCACAGTGCCAACCCCAAATGTATATTAACATTACTGTATTTGGTAAGCACATAACATTAGTGTTGAAAGAATAAATAATTATAAACCTCAGTGAAGGCAATTTGTCATTAGGTAACAAAACCATACAACGCATTCAATTGATTTCTAGTCTAGATATTTTTTCATAAAGAAATTTTAAACAAAATTATATTGATGCCAAAATATTCACAATAGAATGATTCCCTGAAGTGCAAACATATGGTAATCATTTACATTGGATGATTGCTTGATAAAATACATCGATAAATTTCATGTAGTCTATCATTTAATAAATCCTTTAAATTAATTGAATTAGTTTGAGGATATGCTTTGAAGAGTGTCTATAAAAAGTGTAGGGCAATAATTTATGCTGACAATCATAACTTCCCCCCCACCCATAACCCTCCTATTTCCTGCTCCCTCTCACATCCCGGAATATTACAAAATTGTATGAAGGACATTTGTACAGTAAACAAATATACTGATTTCTAATGCAATATTTGAATACTTGAAGCAGGAAGGCTAAGTACTTCTTTGCCAAAATAACATGTTTTCTCCAGTGTAAAACCCATTTGCCATCCCAATACACAAAGGGATCTGGGGCAAGAAGGAAAAAAGAAGTCCACACATGCAGAAATTTTAAGCAAAACAAAATAGAGAATGTATTTAGTTTCATGAAAATCACACAAGAATTAATAGTATTCCACCCATTTCCAACAAATATTTTTACTTTAATGAATGAATGAATTTTCAGTTACATAGCAGAAAGCTTCTACCCTCTCCCATAAAACTGAAAGAGAAATTTTTTAAAAGTGAAAACTGATGAAAGAATTCTGCAATACATGTTAATGTTAAGTAGCCCAGCAGAGTTTATTTAGAAATACAAACACACACACAGAAAATAAATACAATAAAATCTTACTGAATAGGTCAGTAATAGTTCAGGATCCAATATAGTATGCAAAAGATTCTGGATTTCCCAGTCACTTTGTATAGGAAATGATGTGCTTTGCTATGTAGCATGTACCTTTAGATTCCTGAACACCTCCACTTTGCTTCTTACCCTGAGTCCCAGCAAATACAGGAACACCGCTGTTGAATCATTCATTTTCTGGATTTGGGAATATCAAAGAATTAATGAGTATAGAAAGTTGTACAGCAGAGACCAAGAATGTCCAAGGGAGTTCAGGAAAATCAATTGAACGAGTCAAACTACTATGAATGTATACTGAATGCTCTGTTTTTAATATGTCTTACTTACCTAAAAAGACATGAGGGCTATTGCTCTCTCTCTTAATACAACTAAGGAGAAGATATCACCAATGCTCGAGAAAAATGAATACACAGCAGAGCTAATACAAAATCCCAAAAATCCAAAATAGAAAAACTGGATATGCACTCCTTACACACACCCTGAAGTGACAATGAAGGAGAACCAATCTAAAATTAGAAAAAATTCTTTTTTTAAAGATTTATTTATTTATTTGAAAGTCAGAATTACACAGAGAGAGGCAGAGAAGAGAGAGGGGTCTTCCATCCACTGGTTCACTCCCCAGTTGGCTGCAATGGCCAGAGTTGTGCGAATCCAAAGCCAGGAGCAAGGAGCTTCTTCCAGGTCTCCCACATGGGTGCAGGGGCCAAGGACTTGGGCCATCTTCTACTGCTTTCTCAGGCTTTAGCAGAGATCTGGATCCATATGAGCTGCCAGCACTGCAAGTGATGGCTCTAAACACTATGCCACACCACTGGCCCTGAAAATTCTTGTCAAATTAAGAACATTTAACCTTTGTTTTAGAATGAATTATTAAAATATCTAAACTGGGTGAATACATAATTTCTTTCTTTAGAAATCAGAAGAGAAAAAGAACACTTCAAGCCTACTGTGACACCACACAGAAGGAATGGAGAATCATGACCTCAATTAGCCTAGGGACAGAATAAAATGGAGGGAAATAGGAACAACAGAATTAAGATGAATAAGCTTTGACAGCTGAGAGAATCTGAATCTAAAGAAAAGACATGCAGTTAACTGAAACAATAGAGATAAGTCTGAGAGGAAAAGACATTGTTAAGACATATTAATGGGGCCAGAGCTGTGGCTTAGGAAAGTCAAAAAAAGTCTAAAATTTGTTTTTAAATTATATAATTAAAAAAGATAAAAAAGATGTTCAATCTTAAGTCTCTACAGCATAAGATATACATCAATTTTCCCAGGTTCTATTTGCATTAATTAACAAAGTTTCATGGGTATAATCACTAGAGTGGCTCCAATAAGTCTTTTTTATAAAAATTATTTTTTAGTTTGACAGGCAGAGTGGACAGTGAGAGAGAGAGACAGAGAGAAAGGTCTTCCTTTTTCTGTTGGTTTACCCCCCAGTGGCCGCTGTGGCCAGTGTGCTGCGGCCGGCACACTGTGCTGATACAAAAGCAGGAGCCAGGTGCTTCCTCCTGATCTCCTATACAGGTGCAGGGCGCAAGCACTTGGGCCATCCTCCACTGCACTCCTGGGCCATAGCAGAGAGCTGGACTGGAAGAGGAGCAACTGGGACAGAATCTGGCTCTCCCAACAGGACTAGAACTCGGTGTGCCTGCACTGCTGGTGGAGGATTAGCCTATTGAGCCATGGCACCTGTCTCCAATAAGTCTTAACCTGGGATGCAACTAAATTTAACAAGGATACTCAATAGGAATTTTAGAAGAATTCCAAAATATGTATCAGAATAAAAATAAATACTTTACTTGGTAGATCTCTTTTTAACTATACTATTGTCTAAATTTCCAAATGTCAGATGTACTAAAAAAATCCCCAAAGCAGCAGAGTTGGTCCGACATGATGAGGAATAAAATAAAGAAAATGAGAATTTGCAGATCCCAGATTAAAATAACCAAGAAGGCCCAATAACAGAAAACTCAATGTCTTCATACACTAACATTTATTACCTCAGATTTATTTAACAAAAAGGTGATTATTCCAGCTACATCCCATTAGGTAGCCCAATTTTACCTGCTAAATCCACTAAAAATAAAAGCACCTCATGATATATTACTAAAATCATATTGCTATATGCCATCCACCATGTCCCCTGTACCTTATCTTAATGTTAACAGATCTGATGAAATCAATAGATAAATGATGTGTCTTAAGCAAGTGTGGCAAATGCATTTTGTTCCAAGTTTTTCCAGAAACCCCTCAGTCTCAGTTTGCCTTCACCTTGAAAAGACACTTCTGAGGTTTACAAATCAGTCCAGCTTCATTGGGCTTCCCTCCAATGAAAGGGGCTAAAATCCATCAAAATAAACTCTAGGCACTTTCCTTGTGCTCCCAGCAGTCATTAGGGGAGTAAATAAGCATATGGAAGACCTTTCTCTGTCTCTTCCTCTCACTGTCTGTAAGTACACCTGTCAAATACATAAATAAATAATTTATATACATATACATTAATTTATATATTTATGTATATAAATACATTCAATATATAATATATTATAATTTAACATACAATATATTATATAATATATAATAATTATAAACAGATATTATATAATTTATTATTAATATTATATATAATATACATATATATTATTGAGAAGACTTCAAAAGCCAGCGTGTGGCCAGTTTGAAACCAGGAGCTTCTCCTCCGCTCTGTGTCACAGTAACCCAGGCACTTGGACCATCTTTCATGGCTTTTTTAATCCATTGGTAAGGAGCTGGTTCAGAAATAATTATATATTTTATATAAATAATAAATTCATATATAATTATATATTTATAATAATTATATGTAATTCTATATTATGTATAGAAATATATAATATAATATATATTATAATATATAAATATATATATGATGGACCAAAATGTAGTATTCTCCATTTGGCAGAAGGGACAGGCTCCAACATCTACTGTCTATGTCAGTATGTCAGCATAATGCAGGAGGTAACCCCTCTACCAAATAAGAAAAGCTATTTCAGTTCAGCTGGACATCATTCTGCTGACTGTTGACCTTATTACTGTTAGTCTGGATGCTTTCATTGGTTGCAATCCAGAGACCCAATTTTCCCATAGATATAAACATCAGCAAACACGAAAATTTGGTAAGAAAAGCTTAAGCTCAGAGTTATGATTAATAACTATTTTAACAAAATTTCTCAGAACCCATCTAATCCACATCTTGGACAATTGGAAGCTGTTGTACTTGGCCCACCCATAATTGAAATGGATTCTAAATCCTTCAACTGCAAGGAGAATATCATAGATATTAATGCTCCAAATGGATCCAGTTCCCTGCTAATGTGTCTGGAAAAGCAGCACAGGGTGACTCAAATATTGGGGCTCCTGCACCCATGTGAGAGACCTGGAAGAAGCCCCTGGCTCCTGATATCAGTCTGTCCTAGCCACAGTCATTGCAGCCATTTGAGGAGTGAACAAACCAGGAGGAAGATCCATCTCTCCCACTCTCTCTTTCTAGTGCTGCCTTTCAAATTCATAAATAGATCTTTAAGAAAGTCGATTACTTCAATAAATTTGCCATTGCTCAGTCATGATGACTTTTACTACCTTCAGTTCTTTTTCAAAAGATTTATTTATTGGAAAGGCAGAAAGAGGAGCTGGTGGTTGTGGTGCAGTGGACAAAGTTGCTATCTGTTACATTGGCATCCTGTATGTGCACCAGTTCAAGTACCAGCTATTCCATTTCTGATCCAGCTCCTTACCAATGGACTGAAAAAGCAGGGAAAGATGGCCCAAGTGGCTGGGATGCTGCCACGCACGTCGGAGGAAAAGCTCCTGGCTTCAACCTGGCCACACTCTGGCTATTAAAGTCATCTCAAAAATGAATTAGGTGGTGGAAGATTTCTGTCTCTCCCTCTCTCTGTAACTCTTTCAAATAAGTAATTAAATATTTTAATATGATAAAAAAGGCAGAGAGACACAGAGACAAAGAGAGAAGGAAAGAGAAGCAGAGAGGTCTCCCATCTGCTGGTTCACTTTCTATATGGCTACAACTGTGCAAGACCAGGTTCTCAAGTCCCCATTGAGGTTACAGTTCTCCAAATTAGATGACAAGAAGGAAAGAATTTGAGCTATTATCCATTGCTTCCTAGGGGTATTAACATGAAATTGATTTGGAAGTGGAGTACCCAAAACTCAGATTAGCACTGCAATATATGATGTGGGCATCTGTTGTGATGGCTAACAAATTGGAAATCCTAGAGGAAAAATCAACAGATTCCTGGACATACACAATATACCAAAATTAAGTCATGAAGACACATAGAAAAGCTAAACAAATCAAAAACCAAGACAGAGATTGGATGAGTAATAAAGACCCTCCCAACAAGGAAAAGTCCAGGATCAGACAGCCTCACTATTGAATTCTACAGGACTTTTAAAGAACTAATTCCAGTATTTCTGAAACTATTCAACTCAATTGAAAGAGAGACAATCCTCTCAAACTCCTTCGATTAATCCTGCATCACCTTAGTTCTTCAACTAGAAAAAGATACAGTGGAGAGAGAGTACTATAGAAAAATATCCCTGATGGGGGCCAGTGCTGTGGCACACTGGGTTGATCCTCCACCCATTGAGCTGGCATCCCCTATGGGTGCCAGTTCTGGTCCCGGTTGCTCCTCTTCCAGTCCAGCTTTCTGCTCTGGACTGGGAGGGCAGTGGAGGATGGCCCAAGTGCCTGGGTCCCTGCACCCACTTGGGTGACCAGGGAGATGCTCCTAACTCTGGCTTCCGATTGGACCAGCACCACCTGTTGTGCCATATGGAGAATAAACAAGCAGATAAAATACTTATGTCTCTCTGCCTCTGCCTCTGCCTCTCCCTATAAGTAACTCTACCTTTCAAATAAATAATTCTTTTGAAAAAGTCAACAAACAATAAAGGCTGGTGGAGAGGGAGAGAAAAAGGTACCCTAACCCACTGTTGGTGGGAATGAAGCTAGTACAACCATTATGGAAGGCAGTATCAAAGTTCCTCAGAAATCTGAAAACAAACATACCATATGATCCTGCCATCTGACTCCTAGGAATTTATCCACATGAAATGAAATAGAATATGCATAGGCATGAGTTATCTGTACCTCATGTTTATTACAACTTAATTCACAATAGCTAACATGGAATCAACCCAGAAGTCCATCAACTGGTGACTGGAAAAAGAATATGAGCTATAAATACAGTGTAAAATACTATTCAGCCATAATTGAGAATGAAATCCTATCTTTTGTAACTAAATGGATGAACTGGAAATAAGTATGCTTCATGAAAGAAGCCAGTCCCCAAAAGACAAATACCATATGTTTTCTCTGACTGGTGGTAATTAATATATAGATAACGAAAAGTAGCATATGAGTTAATATGACATTTTGAGATTTGAGTATTGTTCATAGCACTTTTCTGTACTCTTTGATAGAGTAAACAACATATACTCATTGATATTTCTTCTACTACTTGCTGAATTCTTTATTTTGTAGAGGGTTAAAGCTTGTGATTCTAAAATAAAATCAAAGCATGCAGCTGTCAAAATTAAAAGAAAATAAAACGAGAAGGAGCGAGTTGGAAATATGAGACCAAGGGAAGACAGGATAGGATGTTATCAGTTTGCTCTTCAAACTGTATATATAAATTACATGAAATTTGTTCACCTTATATGCATTTAAAAATATAAACTTAACACTGGAAGAAAAAGACCTGAGATCAGTGTTTTCTGGATCACCACTAATAAAATTTAGTCTTCATTTATGTCTGACCATATTTAATTTCTTATTTATTTATTTTATAAGAAAATTAACATCACCATTCCTAACAAGCCCATCCTGCTTCATCCATATCTATCAGTTCCCACGATGCTAATAATTTCTCATGAACTTAAATCCAAATCATCTTAAAGAGATGCAATGTGGAGCTGGTGCTGTGGCATAGCAGATAAAGTTGCTGCCTGCAGTGCTGGCAAGCCATATGGGTGCCAGTTCAAGTTGTGGCTGCTCCACTTCTGAACCAGCTCTCTGCTATGGCCTGGGAAAGCAGTAGAAGGTGGCCCAAGTCCTTGGGGCCTTGCACACATGAGAGATCCGGAAGTAGCTCCTGGCTTCGGATTGACACAGACCACCCATTGCGGCCAACTGGGAGTAAACCAGCAGATGGAAGACCTCTCTGTCTCTGTCTGTCTGTCTCTCTCTCTCTACCTCTCCTCTATTTGTGCAACTCTTTCAAATAAATAAATTAATCTTTAAGAAAAAAGCCTGATTCATGTTATTATTTATGTGTTTTAGAGGCTTTGCAGATGTTGATTACATGTGCCATGAAAACCCATTAAAATGCAAATCCTATAAGAGGCAACACACTGTGCACTAAACTGGTAAAATCCAGTGCATGTGTTGAGAAAAACACACTAGCAATACATTTCAAAAAGCTGTGAAATATTATAAGTGGCTGTCAAAAGCTAAAAATCTGACAATGACTCATTATGTCATTTATTTATACATAATGCTGAGAAAATCAGAAGTATTTGTTAAAACTTCTGCTAAAATGCACTAGATTTATAATTTTTAAATGCATCTTTCCTAGATATAATGCAGTCCTGTGCTACTTTAGAGTATCAGAAATTTAAAATGTTGGACTGGTGCTGTGGTGGAGCAGGTTAACACCCTGGCCTGAAGTGCCAGCATCCCATATGGGGGCCGGTTCAATACTCAGCTGCTCCACTTCTGATCCTGCTCTCTGCTATTGCCTGGCAAAGTAGTAGAAGATGGCCTTGGGCCTTGGGCCCCTGTACCCATCTGGGAGACCTGGAACTAGCTCCTGGCTCCTGGCTTCAGATCAGCACAGCTCTGGCAGTTGCAATCAATTAGGGAGTGAACATCAGATGGAAGACCTCCCTCTTTCTCTCTGGCTCTCCTCTCTGTCTGTAACTTGACTTGTAAATAAATAAATAAATGAATCTTTAAAACAATTAAGAAATTTAAAATGTGAAAGGTTTTTTAAAAAATGCATTTATTTATTGTGAGGCAGAGTTACAGATATAGAGAGGAAGAGAAAGAGAGGTCTTCTATCGACTGGTTCACCCCTAAATGGCCAGAATGGCTGGAGCTGGGCTGATCTGAAGCCAGGTGCCAGAAGCCAGGAGTCAGCAGCTTCCTCCAGGTCTCTCACATGGGTGCAGGGGCCCAAGCACTCAGGGCATATTCCACAGCTTTCCTAGGCCATTAGCAAAGAGCTGAATTGGAAATGCAGGAGCAGGGACTCAAACTGGTGCCCATGTGGGATGCTGGTGCTGCAGGTGGATGCTTAATCTACTATGCCACAGAGTGGGCCCAGGGAAAGGTTTTAGGAAAACATCTTTCATGTAGACTAGGCTGCAATATTGCAAGGTAAGGTTTAGCTCTTATTTCCACACATCAGTATTCATCTTTTAGCAACTATAAATACTGAATATCATACATATAGACATAAATATAGGTAACTGCAGATTTTGTTGTCATTCTTTCTAATTCTCTTTTTAATGTCTGCTAATAGGCCATCTTATGGATTATTATATTGATGTTACCTGTACACAACCATCAGGCATTTCCACTGTTGAATGTGTTTATGTGTACAGGTAGTTTTGTTTGTGTGTACATGAATGCACATTTGATGGAGATAGCAGACAGTAATACTGTGAGAACTCCTAATGCTGATTTTAAACTTTCTGTCCTCCACAGAGATGGCTGTCATTGAAGTAGACCACAGGGCCCCTTTGCTGTTGTGGACTGAAATGTGCCTCCCTAAAACTCAAACACTGAAGTGCTAACCACCAACATGACTCTACCTGAAGAAAGTGCTTTTAAGTAGATCAAATGATAGATGTGTCTGTCACATCGGAGAAACGCTTCTGGAAAAATAGAGCCTATTTAAGCACCTTGATCTGATATTTTCAAGCTCTACAACTCTGAGAAGTAAAATTCCATGATTTAAATCATATTCTCTGTGGTATTTTCTTAGCAAATTAATATATCCTCATTTCTGCCAGCATTTTCTGCTGTCATCTAGAAGGTCCTTGTGATAGCAGAGAAATATAGAAACTAAAAACTGTGATTTTAGATTACCAAGTATCTACTAACACAAAAAAGATATCCCAGAAGCAACCTACTACCATCCTCCAGGACCCAGAAAAAAACAGGAATGAGTCAAGATGCAGGGCAGTAGAAAAAAGTGAATAATGAAAGATCACAGCAGAAGTAAATAAGGAAAGGTTTGGTGCTGTGGTGTAGTGGGTTAAAGCCTTGACCTGCTGTGCATGCATCCCATATGTTGCTGCTAGGAGACCAGGTGCTCCACTTCCAATCCAGCTCCCTACTAATGCACCTGGGAAATTGGTGTTCTACAGTGCTGGCACCCACATGAGAGACTTGGAAGAAGCATCTGGCCTTTCCAATAAATAAATAAATCTTAAAAAAATAGAAGCAGTGTTAGCACTGTTGCAAAAACGGACACATAGTTCAATGGAAAAGAATAGGCAGCTGAAATAAACCGACTTTTCTACAGGTAACTCCTATTTAACAATGGAAAGAAAACAAACAGGAGAAAGAAGAATCCCTTTAGCAAATGGTTTAAAGGAAAGTGATTATCCATATGTAGAAGCCTGAAAAGATACCCCAACACCTCATACACTATGTCAAAGCAACTCAAGGTGAATTAAAAGTCTAAATATAAAACCAAAAACTAAGTAAACATATGAGAAACTGCAAAACATTAGCATAGACAACAGTTTTGGGTCAGATTCCAAAAGCACAAGTAACAAAATAAAATATACAAATTTGAGCATATCAAATTAAGATACACCTTCACAACAAAGTAATCAACAGAGTGAACATACAATGGACGCAATGGCAGGAAACATTGAAAACTCTGACTATGACAAAAGATTGATAGCCAAAACATACTTATATAGAACTGGAAAAACTCCAAACAAGAAGCAAAATGTACAGTTCAGAAATGGAGAATGATCTGAATAGATGTTTCTCAGAAGAGGAAATCTCAATGGTCAAGACATAGATGAACATGCCCAATATCACTAGCCATTAGGGAAATGTAAATCAAAACCAATAGCAGACTCCATCTGTGGGAGAAGACAATGCTTGGGTTTTCATTTGTGCAACAAGTGGGTTTAGAGGACGCCGTTTAACATTATAGTGCAGAGTCTACATGGAAGTAAGGAAACCTTAATATTTCCTAATGGGCTTGTTAAATTCTTGACCAGTGCCTATTTCCTTTGCCGCAAACTTCCCAGTCTCACTACTTTCCTTCTTCTTCCTCTTCTCTGTGGCTTGTAAAAACAGTATACCTTCTATACACGGAGGATACTTTTGTTTTGTTTTATTCCTTCTGTCTCATGATGTTCCTCTAAGAAATCACAACCCTCCAAGTATTCATTCATTTATGCAGTCTGCAGTTTTCATGGGCTACTACATGGCAAAGTACTAGGTTAAAGGAAAGGTATAGGTCAGGAACTGAGCAAAGTTCACAATGATGAAGCCATTGGGGAAATGAACCTGATGGAAGACCTCTCTCTCTCTCTCTCTCTCTCTCTGCCTCTCCTTCTCTCTCTGTGAAACTTTGATTTTCAAATACATAAATAAATCTTTAAAAACTAACAAAATATACTAAAAACCTGGTGGCAACACCTTTCTATAAGAACATGTGAAGCACTCAAACACAGTTTGTCCCAGAAAGTCAGCCATAGTTTTCAAGGGCACATCTTCTATTCCATTTGTGGACACCTCTGTGTGGCGTAAGGGGTACTTATTACTTCCATTCTTCTTTCTTACCACTCTCACAGTTATAACTCCCATCGATGCTTCCACAGACCAGTCTCTATGAAATTGTAGAACTAATATCCTCCCATTTCAAAAATGTCATGGGTTTAAACACAGAACCCAAAATAAGACAATTAACTGACCTTCTTAATTACACAGTGTGGAAAGTAAGATTCTCAGTGGATCACTGGGTAACTGTAAAGTACTGGGCAGAGAAAAACTGTAACTTATATGTATTTATGATGCTGTAATTCTCCACTTTATGCATACTCAGATTAAAAGAGCTCCCGTTAGTGGGCAGCACTGTTGCATAGTGGGTAAAGCTACTGCCTGCAGTGTCAGCATCCTATATGGGTGCCGGTTGGGATCCTGGCTGCTGCACTTCCCATCCAGCTCTCTGCTGTGGCCTGGGAAAACAGTAGAAGATGGCCCAAATCCCTCATCTCCTGCACCCACCTATGAGACCTGGACAAAGCTCCTGGCTTCTGGTTGTGGATCCAAACAGCTCCAGCCATCCATCTCTGTTTCTGCCACTCTGTAACTCTGCCTTTAAAATAAATAAATAATTATTTTAAAAAACAGCTTCATCCCAGAAGAAGCTCCTGGCTACTGGCTTCAGACTGGTACAGCTCCAACTGTTGCTACCAATTGGGGAGGGAACAATCGGATGGAAGGTGTCTCTCTCTTTCTCTCTCTCTCTCTCTCCTCTCTCTGTGTAACTCTTTCAAATGAATAAATAAATCTTTAAAAAAGTAGCTCCAGTTATTGACAACACAGTAGACTTGCATTAATTTTAGTTCCCTTCTCACTTTGCAAAGGGATCAGCGTCAGGTAAAAACAGTTGAGAGCCTTGCTAACAGGAGAAGAAATAGCTGAAGACAGAAAATGAAAAGCAGCCAAATACATCATCAAAGAAAGAGAAGTGGACCTCATCCAACACAAACCTTTAAAAGTGCATGCTCACAATTAATGAGTGAAACAGCTGCCCACTGAAATCTTATCTAGGGAGGGAAGATGTCCTAAGTTCTGCTTCTGTAAACTCCAGTCATAAATCTGTCCTAATAAATCTGTCCCTGGCATCTCTTCTACAAACATACTGGACCCACTGACCATTGGAAATGTGGTCCTGAAGGGTTAAAAAGTTAAAAGCCGCTCCCCCCACCAACCTCCTCTGGTGAACTTTCCTGACCTCCTTAGACTTGCTCTGCATCGCCATTCTCTATAAAGTTAATTAGTCAGTAAATTACCCCAATGTGAGCGTAACCTTAGTTTCACCTAAGTAAGATAGAAGAAGTCACCATATATCTCTTTGCCTCCTGGACCCCTGACCCCACCATGTGTCCCTTATTGCCATTCAGCTGCATTCCTAGGTATCATCAAGGCAGTTCCTGCAACCTTGTTATGTTTGTTGTGTGGCCCTCCCTTTTGGCAATAGGAGGCTTTTTGATACTCCCTGTATAGGCCATATGGTTCTCTGAGGTCTAATCAGGCCCTTACTCGATATCCTGTACTCCCTGTATTCATAAATCAACTGGTTGTAAAATCACTTAACTTGTATCAATTGTTTACTCTATACCTCTGTCTGATCTATGCAATGATTGATTTTCTTTGTTTAAACATGTATAAAAACCCTAACCCAAGACTATTTGGGGCCGCTCGCCTGTACTGGGACGGGGGCCCCGACATGTCAGATCATCAATAAACCTTACCCTTTGTTAATTGCATGAGAGAAGGTCTCTTGGAGCGTTTTGGGGGTGGCAAGAGCAATCCAACTCTAACAGTCCTAAGTCATGTAGGCTGCCATTTAAACCCACCAATGCTGTAACAGCTAAGAAACTTGAATTTGATGCTCAGTTCTCAGGAAATCATTCCAGCTGAGCCTAGGGCCATTAATAGAGACTCCTTGGATCCTCCCCTGTCTCTGTGCCTGTTTGAAAGAAGGGAGTTTTCCCACCCCAGGTTTCTGGAACAGCTTCAAATTCCACATTGGAAAAGTCTGATAATTAATACTTGAGAGGGATCAATGCACAAAGCAGCTATTCACGCTTCACACTGCTCCCCACCAGGAAGATGAGGTGCAGGATGAGAGCAGTGGGGCAGATCCTAGTCAGATCCTTCTTCCCACCCCTCTGCTGCCACAGGCTCCCTGCTGAAGGCCATACAGCCCCACCCTGCAGGAACCAACAGCCCAGAAAACATCAAGAGGCCCAGCCCGACTGCATTCTGAGACCACCCACAGTGGGAACCCAGCTTATTTAACTGTGGAGAGTGGGAGTCTTTCCGCCTTCCTTCTCTGCATGTGCAGGTTCCCAGAACGCTGCCCTCTCTCTCCTGTAACCACTAAATAAAGCACATTAGGGACAGTTTGGGTAAGGTTCTGCAGGAGAGAGTCCAGGCACTGGGAGCCTGGGAAGCAGAGGTGGGAGACAGAACAGCCCAGGTCCCAGCCCTGACCTCGGGGGAAACTGCCAAGATCTCTGGTGCCCTGGCACCCACCCTTCTCCCACACATGTTGCCGCCCCTTCCTGCATTCCAAACCTGCAGCAGAAAGTCCCAGAGCAGGTACACTTTCTTCCAGAAACACGGGGAGCAAAGCAGGGAGTGTGGGGAACAGAGTCCCTGGTAACTGGGACCCACAGGTGGAGGATGAAGAGGGAAGAAGCAGCAGGAGGCAGGCTCGGGGTGAGCACTCAGAAACTGCCTGGGATTGCACTTGCAGAGCAGGTTATGCAGTAAATGCCAGAGAAGGAGCAGCACAGCCCCCAGGGCTGACCCTGATCAGGGAATGAACTCCCTCTGGTCCAACTCAGACCCCCAGGGACTGGCTATAGCAGGCGAATGGGCACAGCCATTCAGAAGGCAGAATATGTTGGAGCTCCTGGGAACTCAGGGAAACTGAGTCCAGGCCGCAACATCCATAGAGACACCAGCTGGCCCTCCCCAAAGGCTGCAGTCAGGGGTGGGTGCCCACAACCAGAGGGCCTTTGCTTTTATTCAGTCCCTCCTTCCTTTCCTTCCCAACCCAAAATCTCAGGGATCAGTTGCTGTTCTTCCTTTCCTGAATCAAATCTGAAAGAGTGACACTCACTGCTGCTAACTGACCCCAAATCCTGGCTCCCTCATAACCTCTGTCTCTTCCAGAAAAATCTTATTTACTACTTTGGCCCTAGAAATCATAAATGACTATGATAGAATGTAACTTTTAACAGAGGTGTAGAAGGCATGGGTTAATATCCAGTTTTGAGAATACAATTTTCATTTGTGTTTTATTGATGTTTATAGTTCTTTTAAGATTTATTGATTTATTTGGAAGTCAGAGTTACAGAGAAGGAGAGGCAGAGACAGAGAGAGAGAGAGAGAGAGGTGTTTTCCATCTGCTGGTTCACTCCCCAATTGGCAGCAGCACCACAGTACTGACCCATTATAGTTCTTTTCAAATCATTTTACACTTTCTTTTTATTCATCTAGTACAGAGACAGAAGAATGGACACAGAGCTAACATAGCTGAGTATTCAAGGAGACAGGTTAAGGGGTTAAATGCCTTATATCATATCATTTATACCTTAGATTAATTCTGGGGACAGTATTATCTGGAATTTACAAAGTAGAAACTGAATGGAAAGAGCTTAGAAAAATACGGTGTTTTTTTAATATCATTAAAAAGTCTAAGATAAAGGCTAATCAAGGGGCCAGCACTGTGGCATAGCAGGTAAAGCTACTGCCAGCATGGACATTCCATATGGGTGGAGGTTGAGTCCCGGCTACTCTTCATTTGACCCAACTCTCTGCTATGGCCAGGGAAAGTGGTGGAAGATGGCCCAAGTCCTTGGGCAGCTGCATCTGTGTGGGAGACCCAGAAGAAGCTCCTGGCTGCTGGCATTGGAGCAGTACAGCTCCAGCCATTGTGACCAATTGGTGAGTGAACCAAAAGATGGAAGATGTCTCTCTCTCTCTCTCGCCTTCTACTCTGTGTAACTCTGACTTTCAAATAAATAAATAAATCATTTTTAGAGAGCCAATCAACATATAACACTAGCTTAAAAATCTTTCTTTTCTCTTGGGTCTCAGTTTTTAAAATCAAATGGAAAAATGTGAGAGAGATGAAGTTTACCTACAAAGGTAATTTACTATAGTTATTTACTGTAATAATTTACTGTAATGATGTACTGTAATTTACTGTAATAATTTACTGTAAAGAACCACATAGGATTATAACTTGTCTAGAAAACAAAGGAGATTCAAAGTTGCTATTTTTCATGGTTATTTGTTCTTATTTTTAATATCAAGATAGTATATAAATATTATGCACTCCTAGGTATTTGTGTGTTGTTTGATATGTTTTATTTTTTAATCAGAAATTCAAAGAGATAACTGGGTAACATGGAGTTCTGTGTTTCTGATTACTTCTCTCAATTAGAGATCATGGGATTAGAGTTGGTGCTAGATTAAGAATGCTTCAATCTTTATCCACTGGCTTCACACCAGAATTTACTACGTTAAACAATATTCTTTGGGTAGATTGCTCTTTCTTGTCAGACTGTAAACTTCATGGGGTCTAGAAACATATTTGCTTTGACACTAAAACTCAGCATCTTGACAGTCAGTCTTTTAGTTGAATAAATACATGATATACAAAATAAATATTTCTGCCCCTCAAGAACTGCCTAAGAGAGAAGAAAATAAAAATCAATTTGATGACTCTCAGTATTAGGTGAATATATAATTTGTCGTTCTGACATAAGCTTGGTCATAAAAAGGGCATATGAATAATAACACAGAGTTGAAGTGTATGAACACCTAGGGCCAGCGGGTTAAATGTTCACCCTAGCTATGTAAGGCATTCCATGTCAATAGGAGAGGAAGGAGGAAGAGGGGAGGGAGTGTAGGTGGGAAGATGGTTATGGTGGGAAGAATCACCATGCTCATTACTTAGCAGCAAAGAGAGAATCCGTGATCATTTGTTGCTTAAGAAAGGGTGATAGGCATTATTTAATTATAATGCAGGCATCAGTGTTCTTCTGTCTCTGAAATAGGAAGTCTATAACTCAGAATTCCTTGCTGTTTCATCAAAAACAATTCAAAACAAAAACCTAATTAAGCATAAGAGGAAGTTACGCATTAGAAGTCTATTCCAATCTCTAGGAGGTTCAGGGGTTGGAAAATTCATTCAAAATCTTGCTGAAAAATGTCCCATACATTTTCCATGATCACTATCCATCAGCATAAGCTATTTTAAAAAAAAGAAAGATTTATTTATTTGAAAGTCAGAGTTACACAGAGAGAGAGAGAGAGAGAGAGAGAGAGAGAGAGAATCTTCCATCTGCTGGTTTACTCCCCAATTGGATGCAATGGCCAGAGCTGAGCTGATCCAAACCCAGGAGTTAGGAGCTTCTTCCAGGTCTCCCATGTGGGTTCAGGAGTCCAAGGATGTGGGCAATCTTCTAATGCTGTCTCAGGCCATAGTACAGCTGGATCGGAAATGGAGCAGCAGGACTTGAACCAGTGACCATATGGGATGCTGGCACTGCAGGCGGCAGACTTACCTGCTACACCACAGCACCAGCCCCCATAAGCCCTATCTTCTGCAGAACCAGCACCCCAGACACCAGCCACCACATGGCATCCCATGGCACACTCAACCCTGGCAATGTTCTGCAGCTCTTGCTCCTCTCCACTTTCACTGGAAGAATCTGCAACTCCTTTTTTTCATGCAAGTAATTCTGATTCAGATGATGCCCCTGACACAATTGGCTGGCAAGTTCCATGGCATGTGTCCACGGCCTAGCTAAATGCAAAGCTGGAACATTTTAAACTTTTCACTGCCATGGTGAGACACAGACTCCATCTAATGAAGTAGGGGATTTTTCAGGGAGTCTAGAGAATCAAATATGACAAAATGACAAATCTTAACCAAAGAGTCCCGTGGTACAGATGAAGAGAACCCAAAATGTATTTTTCTATCTTTTCTTTTCTGAGTTAAGTGCCTAAAAACAAAGCCAATGAGGGTTAAACAGACCCATTCTGAAAATTCCTTAACATCTTCATTTTCATCCAAATTAATATATTGCTTGAAGAAAATAAATTTTACATAAATGAAAATGCAGTACCACAGACAAGTGTACAGAACATAGGCCCTCAGTTAGCTTCAAACCATCTGGGTCCATTCATGTGTTCTTCCAGAACCCAAGCTGCAGTACAATAGAACCACAGCCTCTGACATTCCTCCTCCACCCTGATGGATCTTGGGTTTTCCTCCCACCTCCCCTCTCCTGTGAATACATCAGTAGCAGGACAAATGGAATCCAAAGATACGATGATGTTATTTAACATGGAATAAACATAGTGTTTTAGTCAGTACAATCCTCAATACTACAATAATAATTCCGAGTTCACTGATTATGAAAGTAAGTATAAGAAATCTATTCCTAAGTAATCATAACATCGAGAGCTGAATGTAGACTTTCAGAGGGAAAGAAAGAGAGAATTGTGTAGAGATGTGTATCTCTATAATACAGATTTACCGCTGTAATTTATAGACAGTACACCATGTTTGTATTTTTTTTTTTTTGCATTCTGGCATAGTTTATTACATCCAGCTTGTCACTTTGGAAATTTTATGATTAGACACTAATATACAACAAATTTTGAATCCTTACAGACAATATAGAGCACCCTAGGCCCTCCCAAGGGCAGAAAACAGACCAAGAGCTCACAGATTGGCTGCAACTGCAAGAAGCAGATGAAGATATCGTCAGAAAGATACATATTCCTGCAGTGTGGCTGCTGAGCAGTTCTGCCCTTATGGATCTCATCTCTGTTTCAGATCATTAAAGAAAGTTACATGCTTTCTGACATTTCTAAAGATTTCACTAATGAGAATCTAAGATATCTTCACTACGTTAAGAGCCTCAGAACAGCCCAAAGACTTGGGCCATCTTCTACTGCTTTCCCAGGCCATAGCAGAGAGCTGGATCAGAAGAGGAGCAGCTGGGACTAGAACCGGAACCCATATGGGATGCTGGCATTTCAGGCCAGTGCTTTAACCTACTGTGCCACAGCACTGGCCACAACATAGTATTTCTAATAGAAGAGATGGTTAAGTCATTAACTCCTCTAAAATACAAGTTAAGTATTAGTTTTGAAACTCTGATTCAATCATGAGAAAAACAAAAGGTTAATTTTCTCTCTTTGCTTCTGGGTATGTAAATTTTCTTCTAAGAAATTAATCATGACTTTTACATCTCAGACCCTATTATGAGTAAGTAGAGAATATTGTGGGGTCATACACTCATTTTCTCAAAGGAACATTTCTCCAATTAAAGAAAACATTATGGGCATCCCATATGGGCACTGGTTTGAGTCCTACTGCTCCACTTCTGATCCAGCTCCTTGCTATGGCCTGGGAAAGCAGTAGAAAATGTACCAAGTGCTTGGGCCCATGCACATGCATGGGAGGCCAGAGCTATGGCCCAGCAGATTTACAACCTGGCCTGAAGCACTGGCATCCCATAAGGGTGCTGGTTCAAGACCGGGCTGCTCCACTTGTGATCAAGCTTTCAGCTTATGGCCTGGGAAAGCAGTAGGAGATGGCCCAAGTCCTTGGGCCCCTGCCTAAGTGGGAGACGTGGAAGAAGCTCCTCGTTCCTGGCTTCAGATCAGTGCAGCTCCAGCCATTACAACCAGTTGGGGAGTAAACCATCAGATGGAAGACTTCCCTTTCTCCCTCTCTCTCTCTCTCTCTCTCTCTCTCTCTCTCTGTGTGTGTGTGTGTAACTCTTTCAAAGAAATAAGCAAATCTTTAAAAAAAAAGCCAGGAGTCAGGGAAATTTCATCCAGGTCCCAGCTTGGGTGCAGGACCCAAGGATTTGTACCATATTCTGCTGCTTTCCCAGGTATGTTAGCAGGGAGCTGGATCAGAAGTAGAACATGCAATTGGTGCCCATAGAGGATGCTAGTGCTGCAGCTGTTGGTATAACCCATTTTGCCACAGTGCTGGCCCCATAACAATTTATAATTCCTAGTAATTAACAGGGAAGAAAGAAGTATGGCAGGATACCTTTTTTTAGAAAAAAATATTTTATTTATTTGAAAAAGTTATATAGATAGGGAGAGAGAGAGAAAGAGAGAGAGAGAGAGAGAGAGAGAGAATCTTCTGTCTGCTGGTTCACTGCCCAAATGGCTACAATGGACAGAGCTGAGCTGATCTGAAGCCAGGAGCCAGGAGCTTCTTCTGGGTCTCCCACATGAGCAAAATGGTCCTTGGGCCATCCTCTACTGTTTTCCCAGGTGCATTAGCAAGAGGCTGGACTGGAGGTGGAGCAGCCGGAACTCTACCAGCACTCATATGGGATGCCTGTATTTCAGGCCAGGGCTTTAACCTGATGTGCCACAGTGCTGGCTCCAACAGGTGACCTTTTACTCTCAATAATCTCTTCTTGGTATTGGCAGCAGTTTGTAATTTTTTGTTTATTTGCCTTCTTCTTAATCTATATTTTTAAAAAATTACAAAAGGTTCCAGCACCCTGAGAACCTCCATCACAAGGGCATACAATCAGATGTTTGTCCAGAAAAGGGTGGTGTAGATGCAAGGTGGAAAATGCAAGGTGAGTTGATTCATCTTTCTCAGGCTGTGGTTTCCATGGGCAACTTTTACAACCAACTGCCTTATTCGTTCCTCTTCCACAGAGTGGAAAACATGTTAAGTCATCCTATTTAGCCAAAAGCCAGTGGCAGCACTTAAACATGTCATCAATCTAGGGCCAGCATTGCGGTACAAAGAGGTAAGTTGCCAACTGCAACAGCAGCATGCCTTATGGCACTGTTTGAGACTCACCTGCTTCACTTCTCATCCAGCTCTTTGCTTGGGAAAGCAGCAAAGATTGCCCAAGTGTTTGGGTTCCTGCACCCACATGGGGGACTGGGACAGAGTTCCAGGGTCCTGGCTTCAGCCTGGCTCAGCCCCAGCTTTTGTGGCCATCTGGAACTGAGCCAGCAGATGAAAGATAGAGATCTCTCTCTCTCTCTTCCTTTTACCTAAACATACATTACATACATAAATGAAGATGCATCAATGTAGCAACTTGTTGAGGAAAAGTCTTCTGATTATTGCAGGTATTGTCTCAATGCAGAAAAATATTCAGACACAAAAATTATAAACTGGTTTATATTTATATTTCTCAACCACATACTTTTCAGAAAAAATTGTCTGCCACTCAGTATCAGGTATCAGTCTGAAAGCATTCATTAAAAAATCAAGTAATTTTACTAAGCACAAAATCCTCTAGTATAGACTGCATATAAACCAGTGGCTTCCATGGGTATACACAGATTGATTTTTGTTAATTTACGGGGATCACTGCACTTCCCTGGCATGGAGCTGTCTGAAGAGTTTAAACAATGATGGGTGTGGCATTATTTCTGATATTTGCTTATTATCCAGAGTGCATTTATTCAATATCTATCATGAACTCCACACTCTATATATAAATCTATTTCAAATATGTAGATATTTAATGGTACTTACACATTTACAAACTGAGCTAATCCTCCTAACTTCTCTCTGGAATAGCTATGCCTTTGACATTGCCTTTTTTCACATATATGGAAATGCATAATATGCTTCTGTATGGTACTTCAGAATTTATAAAAGGCTTTTCAGGTAAGATTTACATAACATCATGTGAAAGTGGCCAAAGGACACAGTCTTCTCATTACAGAGGGGAGAGGTATGAAGTGACTCTGAACAGTTACTCAGATTCTATCAGTCAGGTTCAGAATCTTACTAGGTATCAGCTACACATCTAGATTTTTTTCCCTACTGTCTCTTTGTCAGAATTCCCAGCCTATGAGTGAACTTCAGTCTGAATGAATGCTAATGTTCAAGGTTCTAAGTGAAAATAATTACTGAGGTTTGTATTGGTGAGGAAAGCATGTGTCTAAATGTTACTTGTATTTAATAATAAGTATTGAATCACATGACACTGAATATAAGATTATGCAAATTTTTAAGATAAAGAGCATATATTTAAAACCACATTCTTACATTTTGCAAACGTGTTGAAACACCTTACTGGAGCATGTGTTTGGCATAGTGGTAAAGCCTTCCACATCCCAGTCAGAATTCTCAGGGCTCAAGCCCTAGCCCTGCTTCTGCTTCTGGCTTCCTGCTAACAGAACCCTGGGAGGCAGCAGCTGATGGCTCAAGTACTTGAGTCCCTGGTACCTGTGTGGGGGACTCACACTGAGTTCCTGGCTTCAGCCTGACCCAGCTCTGGTTGGTGCAGACATTTGAGGAATGAGCAGTAAATGGAAGGGCTCTCTCTGCCTTGCAAATAAACAAAAATAAATATACAGACATTTACTTAAGGTGTCTTGCTCACATCTAAATGATTTCCCTTTTCACAGTAAAATGCCTAACTGTCCTCTTTAGTAACAATGCGTGTTTTGCTCTCCATGTCCACTCCTGAGCTCCAAGTACTGGCAGCTCACCCTAGCATGCTGACTGCTTCCAATGTTCAAGTACTCATCACCCATTCTCTTTTGGTGGGTCTACCGAAAAGAAAGGAGAGTATCTACAGTAATTAATATCTTACTGTTGCTCTTGCTGTCCACCTGCAGGCCTCAAGGATGACCACCTGAATACACATTGTGAAGTTCTGGACGTAGTTTCCAAACTTCAGTCACTTTGCAGTGGAGGGACTCTGTCCTCGTCAATCACCTGAAAGCCTGCAGGAGTAGGGAGAAGCTGTGTTTGAAGAATTCACAAATACAGTGCATTGAAGCCAACCACTACCACCCCCACCACACCCCTACTTCAGGGTTCTGGCAAATCCCAAATCAGGAGTTTGGAACCAGGAGTAGTTCAGGAGGTGACCTCGACTCCTTACTCTGAACAGCTCCAAAGTGCCTGGTGCACCCAGCGGGAGCTCAGCGCCTCGACCTCCCACCCTCCTGCCCTTGCTTCCAGGATGCCCAGCTCCCAGAGCCTCCAGGAGGCCTGCAGCAGACCTGCAGGTCCAGGTGACTGGGATGTGCATCTAGAACTAACCCAAAATACAGGCCCAGCTCAAGTGTCACCTCCCCACAAAGTCACTGTCTCTTACTCCCTCCAGGAAGGCTGCAGGCCAGCACCCGGCACCGGGAGTCATGGCATTTGGGGTTGACCCACTCTCCCTCGAAGGAAGATGCCCCCGTGGGAACCCTGCTCCACCTGCGGGCAGGGCTGAGGAAGGAAGGGCCGAGCCAGCCTCCACCCTAGGACTGCAGCCTGGGAAAGTCCAGGGCCCCGGTGCCCTTGCCAGGCATAGGGTCTCTCTAAGTGTACTCTGAGCCAGGGCCTCAGCCATCAGCAGCTCTCTTGCTTCCAGAATCTGCTGCAGGGCAGTTCAGGCTCAGTCCAGCAGGGGGCCTCAAGACAATCTTTGCTGCCCTGAGGCAGGACCAGTGCTGCAAGACCCGCCCCATGCCAGGCTGGCTACAAAGTCGGTGGTCATTGGTGGGCAGCTGGTAGTTGCAGTGTGTGCGCGTGACATGGGTGGTGTTAGGTTCTTGGCCATCCCATTTCGTGCCTTGGGGCTAAAATGCCATCGGTGGCCCCTGAGTCAGGAGGGTCAGGAGAAGAAGAGACAGACCTGGTGAGTGCGACTGCTCACCTCTCCAGCCAGCCCTGCTGGCTGAGGCTTGCAGCATGTGCTGCACTTGGGGAAGTAATGAAGGGCAAGTCTCAGCAGGACAACCTAGTGCACAGTGCTGATTTACTCACTGACACAGCATCTGTGTGGTCTGCATGAGCAGACAGGGGGAAGGGTTTGGTAGAAGGGTGCTGGAGGTGCACTGGGCCCTCGTGCAGCTGCCTGCTGTAGGCATCCAGGGCAGCATAGTCCTACGGGGTCCCTAGGGATCCTGGCCATGCTGTGCCTTCCATCATCCACCCTCCTGCACTGCTGTTGGTGGCAGTGCTTCTGTGGTTGATATCTCATTGGAGTCCATGGTCATTTTCTCATGGTGGGCTGATCTCACACAGTGACAATCATGGAACAAATCACTGTTCTGCGGCATCTGCCTCCCAGGAGCATTGCAGGTGGACAGGGGGAAATGGGTGACTGGTGGCACCTCCTGTGCATGGTCTCTGTCCCATCCTGGACCGAAAGTGGAAAGGGAAGGAGAGGAGCTGGCTCAAAGCAGTCCTGCTGTGGGTTCCATCAGGTGCAAAATGTCTCCTGATTGCGGTTAACCTTGCAGGGAAACTGTCTCCTTTTGTGGGCCAGAGACAGCATCTGCTTTATTAGCTTTGCAGTGTATTGATAATTGAAATTTGGGTATCCCTATCTGTAGTCCTCACAGCGTAGTTACATTCTGAGGAACTGATGAAACTGCTCAGTACTTCGGGGCTGAGTGTAATATTAGGTGGGCAAGCCTGTTGTTGGCTTTTGGTTTATAGCTATTGGGCAACTTTATTTGGTAAAAATGCATTCAGGCTCAGTAGTGTATTCAAGGATGACCACTTAGTGAATTGTCTTTTTTTTTTTTTTGTAAGAATAAGAGTATTGAAGACTGGGTTGAGCTACCTATGGCAAAACTCCACCATTCCTGGGAAGGCCACAATTGGCAAGAAAAGCAGGTAGCAAGCTTTCATCAAGTAAGTTGAGATTCCTGTGTTTGCAATCTGAAGAGCTCACTGCTGAGCTGGGAGGGGGACTGCTCTGAGCACAACTCATTAGAGAACTGCTCTTGCAGACCTTCCCTGAAGGAGGCACTGTTGTGGTCAGAAGCATTCCAGGAGCTGCTGGCCAGCAATTGTGAATTAGGCTTGAATTGAATCCATTGCAAATATCACAAGAGTGCAGAAAGGCTGTGTCCTCAAATGAGCAGCTCACCAAGGAGAATTCGACTTAACCTAGAAGGTCTGTTTATCTCCGCTTATTTCGCAGCATATTCATACCAGGTGGGGAAGATAAATCAGCCTTCAGCTCTGCAATGGCAGTGCTCTTGGTTGAGGCTGAGGATGCTTTTCATTGCATGCAGTGTTTGCAAGAGACTTAGTTCCCTGAGGATTTATGCCTCTCCTGTAAATACATTTTTGGCACTAAAACAAACTGAAGTATTTCTATTTTAGTAGTATGGAACCAATGAAGTATTTTGCCTACAGGCATCTTTGTCTTTAAAGAGCTAAATCCGCAGGATTACAGGATTGAGTAAAAACAAGAGAATAGCTAATCCTAGTACTAGAAAAGCACAAGGGATTATTTGATCATTAGCTTCCTCATATTCCTCATGTTTCTTTTTATTTTTCTGCCTACTCTTCCCTACCTACAGATGTTCTGGCTGTATTGGAGGCTTTTCTAAAAACTGAATTCTGTGAAGCAAATATAGGCTACTGGCTAGCTTGTGAAAACTTCCAAAAAAATCCACCCACCCCAGAAGCTATCCTTATATGCAAGAAAAATATATACATTCTGCTTAGAAAAAGGCCCAAAAGAGGTTAGACACAATTCCTCATTTCAGCATAAAGTGTACACTTTTGACATCAAGAAGCAACAAAAGAAGTAAAGACATAAGACTAAAGCAAGGGCCAGGGAATCTGAAAAGCTTCCTCTCCTGGTGTCCTGTCTTTCAAATAAGTCTCCCCAGACCTGGCAGGTGGAGTTCATCACACATTACAGCTTCTGATTTTCACTTTCAAAGAGCAGAGCCCCCTTCTCTAACAAAGGATAATGAGTGATCTTTGTCTCAGATGAACATGCTTTCAAACCAAAACTCTTATTATCCAAAATATAAGAGAAGCTATGACTCCCAGCTTTACAACTGCCTGGAAAAGGGTGTATTGCTTGATGGAGAATAACTTTCTGAAGTTGTATTTTTTTGCAAGGCAGAGTTACAGAGAGAAAAAGAGAGGGAAAGACAGCGGTCCATCTGCTGGCTCACTCCCTAAATGGCCACAATGGCCAGGGCTGGGCCAGGCTGAAGCCAGCAGTTTCCTCCAGGTCTCCCATGTGGGGGCAGAGGACCAAGCGCTTGGGCCATTCTCTGCTGCTTTACCCAGCAAGGAGTTGTGGAAGAAGAAGAGCAGCTGGGAGTCAAACCAGCATTCATGTGGGTTGTTAGTGCTGCAGGCAGCAGTGTAACTTGCTATGCCACAACACCAGCCCCCAGAAAGAACTCTTATCCCTGGTCTTTCTTTTGAGTCAGAATGCTCCCAGACTTGTGTTGAAAACCACAGATCACCACAGAACCCCATGAGAAGAAAAAGGAGCTCCAGAGTAGAGGACATGTTCTGTTTCCTAAGGCAGAAGTTTTTGACTGCCAGAGACGAACATTCAGTTCAGCCTGGGTGTTTGGGAAATATACCTCGCAACTGGGGATTCCAGTTCAGGTAGTAAATCAGGAAGCTGGTGACTGTCCAGGAGATGCCTGTATCAGAACAGCTTCCACCACCGTGAAGACACAGGCAGGAAATACGTGGTCTGAGTGGGGTGGGTCTCACTGGAAAAGCAGGACTCTGAGATGGAAGATAATGCAATGGAATGCTGTTGTTCCAGACTCACTTAAAATCAATAGGTCTGGGATTCTGTAGCCTTAGCTACCTAGCTATACATCTTTCCTTAAAACCATCCATGTTGCCGCATGGTTTTAGTTCTAGTTTTTAAGTCCAAACTAATGTAACATGTTTATTATGTAGAATCATCCATTCTATTGTTGTGTATTGCTGAAGCTGAAGTGATGTTTGAATTGTTAAGTGGTATATAAAATAGTGAGTACTCATGTGTAGAAAACCACAGTGGCTGTTCCAAGTGCCAAACACTCTTGAAGGCAGTTAAGCTTTGAAGTGGTCTTTGAATATTTGAATACATTTGTTTTGATAACTAATGTCATTGAATACTCAGAGTCCAGGTGTGAGTTGATTTGATTTTGGTAACTGGAAATATGACCAACATAAGATCTTTGTAGTAGAGAAGAAGCATGCATTACTGAATCTGTGCAGGGAGAACTGACAGCCCCCAGAGCTGAGATGAGGGTGGCAAGGAAGATGCTCTTTTCTAAACCTAAGTCACAGCACAACTTTAGAATGACCCAGGGTTAAAATTACTAACAGAATCTTTAATTAAACATAAAGGTCTTTGATGAGAATAGAACATTGACCTAAATCCCTTCTTGAGGATTAAGAACCAGCTAAATAGGAGGCTGCGGTGGTGACCTCGAAGGGGTTGGAGCCTGGGGTCAGGGGTCGTGGGTCCCAATGGCTGGTCCAGAATCATCATGGGCTCCCTGGGTCGTGGGCCGGCACCATGGCTCGGGGCTCCAGAGGTCGGGGGAAGCCTGCTGGGCCCCTTCTTGCTTCCTTATTTGGGCAGAAGTCAGGCATCATAAAGTGACCTAAAGTGACCAGTTTGGTGCCGAAATCCCTGAGGCACCACTGGAGCCTGGGCCGGGCCTGCAGGCAGGGCAGAAGCAGAGGGGAGACACCGGGACCTGGGGGCCAAGGCTGCAGGTGTTCCTGTTGGCCCCCAGGCACCCGCGGGGCCTCAGCCTCTCTCACAACAGAAACGCACATTCACCTCAGACCATTTTTACCCCTA
Source organism: Oryctolagus cuniculus (assembly GCF_051225735.1). Taxonomy (NCBI): domain Eukaryota; kingdom Metazoa; phylum Chordata; class Mammalia; order Lagomorpha; family Leporidae; genus Oryctolagus; species Oryctolagus cuniculus. The sequence goes on from NC_142879.1 coordinate 85,268,952, forward strand.
ATTCCACTTTAAAGAAAGGTTTATCGAGGACGGCACCTTGGCATGGGGGTGCAACCACAGCCTGCATGGCCCGCATCATGGGCACCAGTTCCATTCCATGATGCCCTACTTCCTCTCCCACTCCAGCCAACGAGTGCAGTGGTGATGGACAGGTGGTTGGACCCCACACCACATGGGAGATGGGAGGGGGCTCATGGGCCTTCAGCCTCACCCAAACATTGGGGAATCAAACCAGCAGATCGAAGACCCCTGTCTCTATGCCTTTCAAATAAATCTCTTAAAATAAATAAAAAAGAAATGCAAATAAAAAGAACCAGCTAAATAGACATGAACTGTATGGAGACAAACACCAATATTACATTACTCAACTCTCCACTGCTCCAATGAACAAAGAAGACAAATAAGAGGGATATAGGCCTCCCCTTTTTTGTTATGCTTCCCTTGGTTCCAACTAGCATGGGCTTGCAGAAAATGCACAAGGAATCCATTCTCTTCTGTGGTCAATACATGATCTCAGAATTTCCCTTATTCATTTGCCTAACAGATTTTGATTATGTTACTCTAGGTAAAGGGAAGGCAACAAAACTGCCCTTTTCCCCCATTTTAAAAATCTATTATTTATTTGAAAGGCAGAGTTATAGAGAAGGGGTAGAGACAGATCTTGCATCTGCTGGTTCACTTCCCAAATTGGCCTCAGCTGAGCCAATCTAAAGCCAGGTGCTTCTGCCAGGCCTCCCACATGAATGCAGTGGTTCAAGCACTTGGGCCACCTTCTGATGCTTTCCCAGGCACATTAGCAGGGAGCTAGATTGGAAGTGGAGCAGCTGGGAGTTGAATCAGCACCCATATGGGATGCTGGCACAGCAGGCCATGGCTTTACCCACCATGTTGGTACTGTGTGTGTGTGTGTGTGTTTCTGTGTATGTATGCATGTATTTTTATTTCAAAGACTCATTTATTTATTTGAAAGGCAAGGTTAGAGAGTGAGAGACATAAGAAGAGAGATCTTTCAACCTCTGGTTCACTCCCCAAATGTCCACAACAGCAGAGGCTCGGCCAAGCCAAAGCCTGGAGGCTGAACAGCAGATAATCTTTAGTTATTAATTTAAAATGAATAGGCTGTAGCTGGTGCTGTGGCATATAAGGTAAAGCCACCACCTGCAGTGCTGGCATCCCCTATGGGCACTGGTTCATATCCCAGCTGCTCTGCTTCTAATCTAGCTCCCTGCTAATGTGCCTGGGAAAGCAGCAGGAGGTAGCCCAAATACTTGGGCCCCTGAATCCATGTGGGAGACCTGGAAGAAGCACCGGGCTTTGGATTAGCCCAGCTCCAGCTGCTTGCAGCCACTTGGGGAGCAAAACAGCAGACAGATCATCTCTATTTATGTGTCTCTCTCTATAATGCTGTCTTTCAATTAAATAAATCTTTAAAAAAGGTTTATTAATGTATGCTATAATCCAATCCAGGAACAGTAAGAGAAGCATTAAATATTGCTACCTATATTTTTATTTATTTTTAGTTTTTAATTTTTTTAAACTTTTATTTAGTGAATATAATTTTCCAAAGTACAGTGTATGGATTACAAAGGCTTCCCCCCATAACTCCCCTCCCACCAGCACCCTGCCCATCTCCCACTGCCTCTCCCATTCCATTCACATCAAGATTCATTTTCAATTATCTTGATACATAGAAGATCGATTTAGTTTATATTAAGTTTTCATCAGTTTGCAGCACACAGAACATAAAGTGTAAAATACTGTTTGAGTACTAGTTATAGCATTAATTCACATTGGACAACACATTAAGGACAGAGATCCCACAAAAGGAGTAAGCACACAGTGATTCCTGTTGTTGACTGAACAATCTGACACTCTTGTTTATGGCATCAGAAATCTCCCTGGGCTCTAGTCATGAGTTGCCAAGGCTATGGAAGCCTCTTGAGTTCACTGAGTTCGATCTTACTTAGACAAGGTCATAGTCAAAGGGGAAGTTCTCTACTCCCTTCAGAGAAAGGCACCTCCTTCTTTGATGGCCCATTCTTTTTACTGGGGTCTCACTCACAGAGATCTTTTATTTAGGTCCTTTTTTCTTTTTTGCCAGAGTGGCTTTCCATACCTAAAATACTCTCATGGGCTCTTCAGCTAGATCTGAGTGCCTTAAGGGCTGATTCTGAGGCCAGAGTGCTGTTTAGGACATCTGCCATTCTACAAGACTGCTGTGTATCACACTTCCCATGCTACCTATATTTTATATAGTCTAAGTATTGTATAAACTAAAATATACAACACTAGGAGTATGCTATCAGTAATTACACTACCAATCTCAGTGATTATAAATAAGAATTTTAGCAACTATACTGATTCTGAACAGTGATTCAATGATTCTGTTTTTAAATTTAAAAATGCCCCTGAACTTGAATGTTTCTGTGTAGCTCCTCATAGAACTACAAGCCTTAGAAGTTCTATGCTGTTTAGCATTTCATCTTCAGTGCCAACTTGATTATTGCACTGCCAGTTTATAAAACACTTCACAGTCATGTGAACCTTACCATAAGATAGGACTGTGTAGAATAAATCCTTTAACTATAAAGACAATCTTATCTCACAAGGGAGGAAGATCCAGAGGGGTCAAATGACTTGCTATGGTCACTTAGCTCTGTGAGCACAGAAACAAGGAAAGCTCTCAGCTTCCTGCCACCTCCCCTTACACCACCTGCCTCAACTAGATGAGCCTGTAATTTTAAGGACACTCAGGCCCCATGAGTTTAAATGAATTTTTCAAGGTTACATGACAAGTACCAAAACCAGAAGCAAAAATTATTGCTTCCATCTTTCTCTTCCTTGTCCACAATGGAAGTCCGATGTACAGTTATACATTATTCTAATATCACAACCAAGAAGCATTATTTTTCCCCAAATTTAACAATGAAACTCTTTTTTTCCATTGAGGAAGTTATTTTAATGGATGATACAAACATACTTGATTTGTTTTTTAATTTGAGATGCAAAGAAATGAACAAGTAGATAGAGAAGTGGTATTCACCCTCTAGTTCACTGCTGAAATGTCCCCAGTGGCCAGGGCTGTCCAAGGAGTAGAGAACCCAATCATCTGAGCCATTACTTGCTAGCTCCTAGGGTCTATATTATCAGGAATTTGGAGGCAAGTACTGGAACTAGGAATCAAACCAAGAAACTCCAAAGTGGGACATAGGAATTTGAACCACAAGGATACACCCTGGCTTCCAGACTTGTTTTTTCACAAGTCCTCTGAAAAGGAAAGTTAATTACAACCTGAAATCCAAGACTCTGGAGTCCTCCGGTGTGTGTGTCTATGCAAGTTGATGCATTAGATTTACTTATGTTGCCCAAGAGTCTGCAGTTTAGAGAGAACATAAGAGTGAAACATGTGTCAGTGGATGTCAGCATTGGAGAGGTGGCTGTGCTCTAGTCAGAGGCTGAGGAGGACAAGTCCACAGGGAGCAGCAGCTTGATTTAGTCACAAGGAAACCGGCTGTTTCTGGATTCATCCACCCCTCCCAGCTGACTGGCTGTGGAATTCTGATTGAATTCACCTGAAAATCCCACTCCCACTTGATTTGGAGGGAATTAATATCTGTCCCCTCAGTAAAAGGGTTCCATTTCTTTTTCCAAACCACAAAAACTCATGTTGGTTGCATTGCCTGTAAATTTCTAAGCATGAAACACCAATTTGGTTTTTTTTTTTTTTATTTCTTACTACATTATTTCATAATGGATCCTCTGTCTAACTTCTTGTTTGTACTGCGTCAGAATACAAAATTTGGGATGGAAGAAGGCAAAAGAAACTCAGACCAAGAAAATATTTAGAAAATTGCTGCTCAAAACCACAAAGCGGCTGAGGCACCCAAAACAATGACAGCAAGCCAGAATTGGAGCAAGCCAACATCTGTGCCCTGATTGAAAGAGACCATTCCTCCGGGGCCCTGAACTCCATATTCCAGTCTCAAAACTAAAGCTCACATCAGAAAATTTATTACAAATCATGATAAATAAGACAAATGTGAAAAAAGCCAAAGAAATGCAAAAGTCCTTTGTGATATTAGGCTTGATTTAGTCCCATGTAAACTGGCTGTTTCTGGATTCATCCACCCCTCCCAGCTGAATGGCTGTGGAATTCTGATTGAATTCACCTGAAAATCGCACTCACACCTGATTTGGTGGGAATTAATATCTGGTGCTGGTTCTGCGGGCTGGGGCTTTAACCCACTGTGCGATAGCACTGGCCCCTGTAAGTGGTTTTCTTAATTATTCCCAGCTTTCTGTCTGTTTTGTTTTTAGATTTATAAGTATTTATTAATGAAAATGGATGTAGGAAGGTAAATTTTATTCTCAGGGAATATATAGAAACAAGATGTATGATGAATTTGTCATGACTATCAATCATTGCATTTATCCAAGGAAAGGCAATGTCATCTCTCATTTTCTGTTGCCATAGCAAAATATATATTTGTTATATGATTTCAATTGAAGTCAAGGACAATATTCTAAATTTTGGGGTCATAATGTCCAACACATTCTTTACTGTTATACAGATGATGTAGTGGGCAGTGTTTTAGTTCCACCCTGGAAATAAACACTTAGCATTCTGCAAGAGAATTACTTACCTAGGGCTAAACCACAAATCAGTGACATTTATTATTTTTTTTGACAGGCAGAGTGGACAGTGAGAGAGAGAGAGACAGAGAGAAAGGTCTTCCTTTGCCGTTGGTTCACCCTCCAATGGCCACCATGGCCGGTGCACTGCAGCTGGCAGACTGTGCTGATCGGATGGCAGGAACCAGGTACTTATCCTGGTCTCCCATGGGGTGCACGGCCCAAGGACTTGGGCCATCCTCCACTGCACTCCCTGGTCACAGCAGAGAGCTGGCCTGGAAGAGGGGCAACTGGGACAGAATCTGGCACCCTGACTGGGACTAGAACCAAGTGTGCCAGCGCCACAGGCGGAGGATTAGCCTAGTGAGCCGCGGGGCCAGCCGCATTTATTTTTTTAATTGTTAGAGTAATGCAGTCCTTAATAGTTTGAGGAGATGAACTTGATTCCCAGCTAGAGTAAGAACACTGTGGGGAAAATAATCTACTGCATGTTCTTTCACGTTTTAAGATTGTATTTAACAATTTATTTATTTGAAAGAGTTACACAGAGAGAGGAGAGGCAGAGAGAAAGAGAGAGAGGAGAGATCTTTCATTCAACATTTCACTCTCCAATTGGCTGCACTGGCCGGGCTGCACCCATCTAAAGCCAGGAGCCAGGAGGTTTTTCTGGGTCTCCCACACAGCTACAAAGGCCCAAATCCATGGGCCTTCTTCTACTGCTTTCCCAGGTCATAGCAGAGAGCTGGATCAAAAGTAGAGCAGCTGGGTCTTGAAACGGTGCCCATATGGGATGCTGGTGCTTTAGGCCAGGGCATTAGCCTGCTGTGCCACAGTGCCAGCCCCAAGGTTTATTTATTAACTTATTTGAAAGGCAGAGTAATAGAGATAGGGAGAGATGGGTAGTGAGAAAGAGATATCTTCCATCTGCTGGTTCATTCAACAAATGGCCACAATGGTTGGCCAGGCCAAAGCCAGGAGTCTGGAACTCTATCTGGGTCTCCCATATTTGTGGAATTGGCCCAAATACTCAGGCCATCTTTCACTGCTCTTTCAGCCACTTTAGCAGGGAACTCAATTGGAAGTGGAGCACTAAGGACTCAAATTGTCTGTCCACATGGGATGCCTGAATTGCAGGTGGAGACTTACCTGCTGTACCACAATGCTGGTGCCTACTGCAGGTTCTCAAACAAAGCTCTCTGTATTTCCCTCAGTCACAAATGCAGATTACAGTACAGAATTTCTCAGGTTCTGTTCTTGGGTAAATAACTCCATAGCTTTTACTTTAATTTGTTATCATGTTATTTCAGTTCTTTAAATGTTTATGAGTAGAATAATTATAGAAAAAGCAAAAGCTACTTTCTATTCTTTCTTGAATCTCCTCCCTTACTTAAAATATTTATGAGCCTGATAGAGAAAGAAATTGATGCAGTGAGAGAAATCTAGAGAGCTCCCATGCACTTCTTCACTGCCTAAATAAAAATATCAAGCAGAGGTGGGGCACAACTGAAGCCAAGAGTCAGGAATGGAATCTAGGCCTCCCTCTTGGTTGGCATCACCATTGCTTCCCCTGGTCTGCATTAGCTGGGAGCTGGAAACTGGAGCTGGCACTGAAATCCAACTTTGGAAATTTGATGCAGAGAGAGAGTATCTGAGCTGGCATCATAAACACTAAGTTAAATGCCTACTGTCTCTTTTAAAAAATTTTTTTTCTGCCATAATTGCAAATCCCTGCATAACTTCCCAGATGGTTTCTTGTCTTTTTCCCTGAATACTTCTACATTCTTCTGAACACTGCTCATTCCAGAGTGACTCTTGTCCCCCTTTCAGCCTACTGTGCAATTGCCCTTGATATAGTCTGGCCTTTGTGAACAGAAATTCCTGTTTCCCTCCAGCTTGGGCAATTTTCACAGCCTTTATACCATAGGTTTGATCCCCTGTTGAATGCTTCTGTGTGGCTGCCCAAATGCTCACAAATCTGAAATGAAATGGCATTCTTGCTTCTTCATCCATACCCATGTAGAAGATATACAACTGCCATTGTTTGTTAGGTGACAGAGTTGACATGTTGACCAGGAGTGTTCTGTCACAGGTGATGATAGCATTTGAAGACCTGGCTGTGTACTTTACCTGGGAGGAATGGCAGAACATGAACCAAGCTCAGAAAATCCTGTACAGGGATGTGATGCTGGAGACCTACAGCAGCCTGTTCTCCCTGGGTGAGTGACACTCATCACATGCCCAATGGTAACATTTTCTTGCTATTTGACAACTAAGTGAGCACTATTCATAAAGTTGAATGAGGGACAGGTATAGAATTTGAGTCCATGAAGAATCTGAATATCTACCACCTGGGAAGGATTTCACATTGGAACATTTGTTGCATAGCTCCTGGACCAAGCTGTACTCCTTTCATTAACCCAAGATAGTGATTTCACAAAGTCTATATTGTTTCCATTAGTAGGGCACTGCAGGACCAAACCTGACTTGATCTTCAAGTTGGAGCAAGGAGCAGAGCCCTGGATGGGGAAATAACGCCTACCAGGTCAGTGTGTACATAACGGGCAGGGAGGCCAAAGTAGAAGCAGTGCAACAGATATTGACTGGTGTTCTTTCCATGAGTTTTTCCCAAGTCTTACTCCTGAAGACAGCTGGTCCTGTGATTCAGACACAGACATTCTACAGTATCTATGGAGATCAGTATCTCTGGTAAAGGCAAAGGAAATGAAGTTTTCTGTGAAAATCAACAACTGATCAAAAACCTCCAGAAACTCAAATTATCACAGAGGAGTGTTTATAGAAAGAAACAAGAGGAGGTAACCAGGGCTGACGTCTTCACAATGAGTTAGAAATCAATTTTCAATAATTGAGCAGACTCTGGGTTGCAGAAACAAATTATTTCAACTGGTGGGAATGTATAGCCAAGGTGGTATATTGGGACTTTCTGTAACTGTTGTAGTTCTAAGAAGATTAGGATGTCAGGTTTCCTTAGAAATATGGGGAAACTATAAGAGTGCAGATAAAACAGAGATTTTCATTAGAAAAATCCCACAAATGCTGTTTGCCTGGGAAGACAGAACACAAGACAACCACATATTCAAATCTTGTCCCATGAATGTGATCCTGCTTAGAGTATAGACACATTTCACTCTTTACCTTCAAGGAAATGATCTAGTAAAACTTCCCCATATTTATGGTTGAAATATCACAGAAGTACAAAACCCACAATTTTTCTAAAAATGAATTGAAAAAGGGGCTGGCGCCATGGCTCACTTGGTTAATCCTTCCCCTGCAGCGCCAGCATCCCATATGGGCCCCGGGTTCTAGTCCTGGTTGCTCCTCTTCCAGTCTAGCTCTCTGCTGTGGCCCAGGAGGGCAGTGGAGGATGGCCCAAATGCTTGGGCCCCTGCACCTACAATGGAGATAAGGAGGAAGCACCTGGCTCCTGGATTTGGATTGGCATAGTTCCAAGCATATTTGCCATTTGAGGGGTGAGCCAATGGAAGGAAGATCTTTGTCTCTGTCTCTCACAGTCTAATTCTCACAAATAAATAAAGAAATAAAAATACATTAAAAATGAACTGAAAAAATGGACAGGGAAAAATTGGTTTCTAGATTACAGGTGAATATATTTATCAAATATTAGTCCATTCTGTGAAGTCTTATTCATTTTAGTGAAAGTAGAAAGTGAGAGAGAAACAGTGAGGAATAGATCTTCTATTAACTCTCTCCCCAAATACTATCAACAGTTATGACTAATCTGAAGCCAGAAGCCTGGAATTTCACCTACTCATCTCTATCACAGGGTCCCAAGCACATGAACCATTATCTGCTGCTTTCCAGTATCTATTATCTCAGAGCTGTATTGGAAGCAGAGTAGCCTCGGCTTAAACTGGCACTGTTTTGAGATACAGGCATCCCAAGCAGTGACTTAAGACATCTTACCACAAAAACCATTCAATCATACTTGGAAAAAATTCTGGTAGTAAACAGGATCATGGATGAACATTGGAAAATCTATGGATACAATTTAATATATTAATGTATAATGGAGAAAACCTGTATATTCATAAATATGTATCTTCTAATCATTTTTTGAAAATCTTATGATGGAACGAGGATATAAGCCTGAGCCATTCTCCCTCATTGCCCAAAGTAGATAAACTTTGGAATGCATTCCTTGCCCTTGAAACTCAATTGGGTCTCACAGCCTATTGCCTTCATACCCCACCCTGCATTATTTTCCAGGTTCCTAAGGGCCCCACCCAGTTCCTGGAATTCCCCTCCACTGCTGCCCCCTACCCTCATGCCCAGCCTTAGCCCTCCTCAAAAAGGTCTGGCCCCTGGGAATTGGGGCCTTCATGCTCCATCTTGTACAGACAGGCAGTTGGTCACCCACCTCTGTGGATTAATTTTCTCTGAATAAATTCTGTCTGGCTGTAAATTCATACACTTTCTCCTCTATTCTACAACTCTTTTCCTAACATTTTGGTGCCCTGTGTGAGGAGGCACAAATGCAGAACTTTTCCTAACATCTTATCCCTCTTAAATACAAGTAACTTCATTCCTTTTACACGAGTATGCTAGAAGAAACAATTATATTTGATGTAGTGACATCATTTTTTCCTCACTTCAGTTGCCATGAAACTGGATGAACTGATTAAGACCAACCAGAACAGTCTGGAGAAAAATCTGAATCAGGATGTTATGACAAATAATAAGACATTAACTCCCAAGGGAGTTGAATTCAGAAAAACACTTAATTGAAGTATAAGCCATATTCCAAAACTGAGTATCAAAAAGAGAAACTATTCAGGAATAAAACCTGAAGAATGCAGTATATGTCACAATATGTGTCCCCATTGTGGGCCTGATCAACTACAAGCTGGAGAGAAATTTTGTGCTACTAAGGTACCTGGGAACACTCTCCAGTTCTGTGAACCTCTTAATCAACAGCACAATATTCAGACCATGGAGCAGGCACTTGAACAAATTGGACAAGGGAAAGTCTTCAAAAGCAAGAATATATTCTGTGAATCTGAGAAGCTTTTTATGGTAGAAACCTGTAATAAGTCAATTGCCACTATTGGCAAGACAACTCAAATAGTACAAGATTTCCATAAGAATTCTAACCTCAGTATACATCAACAAAGTCCCAAAAGAGAGAACGTTTATAAGTATATTGGGCCTGTGGAACCTGTTATTTACCAATCACATGTTAGACTGAATCATAGACCAAATATAAGGAAGAAATCCTATGCATGTAAACCTTGTGGGAAGTCATTCAGTATTAAATTCTGCCATACCCTCCATCACAGCACTCATATAAGTGGAAAACCCTCATGTGTGTAATGATTGTGGAGAAACCACTCACCAGAAGTCAGATCTCATTAGACATCAGAGAATTCACACAGGGTTGAAATCTTATAAATGTAATGACTGTGGGAAGTTCTTTGGCCAGAAGAAACACCTCATAAATCATCAGAGAATTCACACAGGTGAGAAACCTTATGAATGTAATGACTGTGGAAAATCCTTTGGCCAGAAGGCAAACCTCCTAAATCATCAGAGAATTCACACAGGGGAGAAACCTTATGAGTGTAATCATTGTGGAAAAGCTTTTGGCCAGATATCAACACTCACAAATCATCAGAGAAGTCACACAGGGGAGAAACCTTATGAATGCAATGACTGTGGAAAAACCTTGGGCCAGAAGTCAAACCTCATAAATCATCAGAGAAGTCACACAGGGGATAAGTGTTTATGAGTGCAATGACTATGTAAAACTCTTTGGCCAGAAGCCACACCTCATAAATCATCAGATAATTCACACAGGGGATATGCCTTATGAATGCAATGACTGTGGAAAAGCCTTTGGCCAGAAGCAAACCTCATAAATCATCAGAGAATTCACACAGAGGAGAAACCTTATGAATGCAATGACTGTGGAAAAACCTTAGGCCAGAATTCAAACCTCAGAAAGCATCAGAGAATTCACACAGAAGACAAGCATTATGAATGCAATGCCTGCGGAAAAAGCTTTGGCCAGAAATCACAACTCAAAATGCATCAGAGAAGTCACACAGGGGAGAAACCTTATGAATGCAATCATTGTGGAAAAGCCTTTGCTGAGAAGTCAAAACTCACAAAGCACCAGACAATTTGTACTGGGGGAAAACCTTATGAGTGCAATGACTGTGGAAAAACCTTTGCTGAGAAGTCAAACCTCAGAAAGTATCAGAGCCTTCACACCATGGAGAAAGCTTATAAATGAAATGACTGTGGAAAAGCCTTTGGTCCCATCCTTGCATACCAAGGATAAATCCCACTTGGTCTGGGTGGATGATCTTTCTGATGCATTGTTGGATTCAATTGGCCAGAATTCTGTTGCAGATCTTTGCATGTATGTTCATCAGGGAAATTGGTCTATAATTACTTTCTTTGTTGCACTTTTTTCAAGTTTAGGAATGAAGGTGATGTTGGCTTCATAGAAAGAATTTGGGAGAATCGCCTCTCTCTCAATTGTTTTGAATAACTTGAGAAGAATTGCAGTTAGTGCTTTAAATGTCTGTTAGAATTCAGCAGTGAAGCCATCCAGTCCTGGGGTTTTCTTGGCGGCGAGGGTCTTTATTACTGGTATCATTTCCATCTGGTTATGTGTGTGTTTAGGTTTTCTATATCTTTGTTGCTCAATTTAGGTAGGTTTTATGGATGGAAGGATGGTGGAAAGCCTCTTTGCTGTACTTCATAACTCATAAGATATCAGAGAATCCACACAGGGAATTTTCTACTTGACCTTTTTGTGCAAGTTATATCTCATGAAATATTAGAGAATTCACCAAGGGGAGAAATGCATGAATGTAATACACGTGAATAGCCTTTGTGGTGCAAATCAGACCTCATCAAACATAAAAGAATTCTCATGGGGAGCAATTTTATGAATGTAATGACTCAGAGCCTTTTACCATAATTCAGCCCTCATTGTACATCATCAAATTCATATAGGGAAAAACTCCTTTGAAAGTAAAATCCCTTTAATTAGAAGCCATACCTCATACGACAACAGGGAATTCACGTGGGAGAGAAACCTTATGGGTGTAATGAGTGTTGGAAAGCTCTGCCCAAATCTCTCCTTATATCAGAATGCACAACATATATATCTAATGAATGAAATAAATGTGAGAAAGTCATTTCACATAGGTAATGCCTCATAATCCATCATGGAATTTGAACAAGGGAGAGACCTTAACAATATAATGAATGTGGAAGAGCTTTTCTCCAAAATTCATGTAAGTATTGTGACAAAACCTTTTGCTGGAAATCACATCCTATCCAACAGAGACTCATGTAAAGGAGAAAGCTTATAAATATTATTAGTGTGAAAAGGTTGTTTGTCAGAAGTCAATGGTACATCAGAGAATTGACACAGGTGGTTTCTTAGGAGTATACTGATTGTATAAAAACATTTTCTTTGTTTCAGGCTTGTATAGATACAGAATTCACAAAAGGTGGTACTCTTTGCATGCTGTAAATACGATAAAACCTTTAGCCAGAAATTAGACATCAACAGACTTCAGAGAATTCATAAGGAACAAAAGTCTATGCAATGAATTTGGAAAATGTATTTCTGCTATAAATCAGTCTTCAATTCCCATGAATAGACTCACAAATGAGAAAACATGCATGCATAGAAAAGTTTTGTACCATAAATTATCTCTAGATGGTAAACTAATAACTCACACAAAAGAAAAATCATGAGTGTAATGGAATTGGGAATCGCTTTGCTATAAGGCAGATTTCCAGATAGCTTAGCAAGATTACAGAAAAGTCTCTGAAAATGTAACATGTCTGAAAGATTTGTTGGCATCACAAACTGGAGGATAGCTCAAGTGCATGTGTTTTTGTGACCTGGCATCCAAATTGATATCTCTTTTTCTTTGATGAATTCCTTGTTTATTTATTTAACAGATATAGAGACAAAGGATTCCTGTCCATTGATTTACTACTATATGCCCACAATTGCCATGGTAAGGTCTATGGTAAAAACAGTGCTGAGGGCTGTGAATCTGATTCATCACTGATAACACTGAAGACATTGGTTCCTGGTTCTTATGCTGCTATGCATGGAAATGTTTTTCTAATTTCATTTTCAAATAGTTCATTGTTAATATAAAGAAATGCTTCTAATTTTTAAAATTTCATTGAAATAATTTGTGATTAATGTGTCCTAGTCATGCATTATTACAGGGTGTAGTGCAATATTTGCACACATTTATGCAGTAAAAAGTGATCAAGCTAAGCAACTACAGTTTTATTAATTTTTTAAAGAGTTATTTATTTGAAAGACAGAGTTACAGAGAGAAGTAGCAGCAGAGAGAGAGAGAGGTCTTCCTCTGCTGGTTCACTCCCCAGATGGCCGCAATGGCTGGAGCTCTGCCAATCTGATGCCAGGAACCAGGAGCTTCTTCCAGATCTCCCACTTGGGTGCAGGGACCCAAACTTGAGCCATCTTCTACTGCTTTCCCAGGCCATGGCAGAGAGTTGGATCAGAAGAGGAGCAGCCAGGACTAGAACTGGTACCCACATGGGATGCTGGTGCTTCAGGCCAGGGCGTTAGCCCACTGTGCCATAATGCTGGCCCCCAAGCAACTACAGTTTCTAATTCTTCTCCATGATTTGAGACTACCAGCTCCTCTCTTTCAGTTCTTTACACAGAACCTAATATGGTTGAATGTAGTCATCTCATTATATTATGGGACACCAGAAGTTCTTTCTGCCTCTTTGTATTTTGTTACCTATTATCCAATCCCCCTCTATCCCTAGCTGCTTCCTTTCTCAGCCTCTAGTAATCACAGTTCTGTGTTCAGATCCATTATTTTCTCTCACTTCCACATGTGACAAGGACCAGGTAACATTTGTGTTCCTGCTTCTGGCTTATTTCAATTAATTTAATAATATTTTGTTCTTTTTTGTATCTAAATGAAGTTCCCCTGTCCATTTTTTTCATTGATGGATAGCTAGATTGGTTTCAAATCCTGGCTGCAGTGAACTATGTTATGGTAAAATTGCTGTATCTTTGATATGCTCTTCTCCTTTCCTTCTAATAAAATTTCCTTATTATATATAGCCAAGAGCAAGATAACTCTCACATGGTAGGTCAATTTTTATCTTATTTGAAATTTTTGTTATTTATTTGAAAGAGTTACAATAGAGGTAGAGACACAGAGAGGTCCTCCATTAGCTGGTTCACTCTACAGATAACTACAAAGGCCAGAGTTATGCCATTCTGAAACCTGGAGACAGGAGCTTCCTCTGGGTCTCCCACATGGGTGCATGGGCCCAAGGACTTGGGCCATCTACTGCTATCCCAGGAGATAGCAGAGAGCTGTATTGGAAGAAGAGCAGCTGGAACTAGAACTGGCACCCAAATGGGATGCTGGCCCTTCAGGCCAGGGCTTTAACTCATTGCACAACAGCGCCGGCCCAATTTTTATCCTTTTTAAGGAATGACCATACTGTTCTGCATAACATCTGTACTAATTTGTGTTTTCACCCACCATATATGACGGTTTTCTTTTCCCATATGCTCTCTAGCATTTGTTATTTTTGATCATTTTGGCATCAAGATGATATAGTATTGTTCATGTTTTTGTGTATTTTGAAATCAGTTAATTTCTTTATTAAATCTTTATTTGAAAGGTGGATTTAGAGAGAGAGGGAAAGACAGAGATAGCTTTCATCTGCTGGCTCACACCCCAGAGAGTTTCAACAGTTGAGCCTGGGGCATGCTGAAGTCAGGAGCTTCATCCAAGTCTCCCACATCAGTGGCAAGGACCCAAGTCCTTCGTCCATCTTCTGCTGGTTTCCCAGGTGTTTAGCAGTGAGCTAAATTGGAAGTGGAGATTCATAAGCTCAAAGTGGAACTCACATGATATGCTGGCCTCACAGATTGCAGCTTACCCCACTTAGCCACAATGCCAGCCCCTCTATCAATTTAATTCCTCAAAAATAGGTCAGTAATGTTGGCATCTATCTCATTTTGTTTTTTTCTCTGTTATTATTCAACTTATTGATATCTTATTTTTCTTCACATTATTCCTCTCAGTTGCTCTACCTGAGGTGAGTAGGGCTGCTGTGTTGCTTAAATGCAGTGTATGCTTTAGATTACTCATTTAATGAGTGCATGTCATTCACATAGCACTTCACTGAAGTTCTACTATGTCCCAAATCCTCTTCTAGGCACAGAATTTACACCACTTTTCTCTTAGGCCTAGATCTTGCCTTTAACATACTACTTGGAATTTAGTAGCTCATGAAATCTGCAGACTGCATAAATGAATGAATATCTAAGGGCTGTGCTTTTGTGGAGGAACTTCATAGGAGACTGAAGGAATAAAATAAATCAAAAGTATCCACAGTATATAGAATGTATACTATTTTACAAGTCACAGAGAAGAGGAAGAAGAAGGAAAGTAGTGAGACTAGAAAGTTTGTGGGAAGACTAACAGGCACTGGTCAAGAACTTAATAAGCCCATTAGGAAAGCAGTAAGGTTTCTTTGTCTCCCTGTAGACTCTGCTCTCCAGAGGTGAACAGGGTCCTCTAAACCCACTTGCTGCACACACAAACACCTGAGTGTTGTATTCTCCCACAGGTGTTGGAGACTGATATGGTGTTCTGATTTATATTTACATAATGGCTAGTGACATCGGGCATATTCACATGTTTTGACCATTTACATTTCTTCTGAGAAATGTCTATTCAGATCCTTGCCTGTTTCTTCACTGTATTTTTTGGAGTTTTTCCAATTCATGTAAATGTTCTGGAAATCTGTAAACATTCAGTGTTTTAATTTTTCCTGCCATCTGTTCATTGTATCTACACTCTGATGTTTACTTTGTTGTGAAGAAGTATCTTAGTTGGATATACTCAAATGTCTCTGTTTTTATTTTTGTGACTATTGCTATTGGAATCTTACCCAAAAGCTATTGTGTGTTGACAATATTTAGAGTTTCCCTATGTTTACTTGGGTTTGGGTCTTATGATTAGATGTTTAATTCACTGTGAGTTCAGTTTCAGATAGTGTAAGAGATGTTGGAATCTCTTTTCAGGCTTCTACATATGGATAATCAAGTTCCTCTGCACCACTTGTGAAATAGATTCTTCTTTCTCCAGTTCATTTTAGTTCCTTTGTTAAATATGAGTTGCTGGTAGAAATTTGGGTTTATTTCTATGCTACCTAGTCTTTTCCATTGAACTATGTGTCTGTTATTATGTCAGTGCTAACACTTCTTCTTCATAGGGGCATCAGTTCAAGACCTGGCTGCTCCACTTCCTATCCAGCTCTCTGCTACGGCCTGGGAAAGCACTATAAAATGGTCCAAGTCCTTGGACCCCTGCACCTGCATAGGAGACCAGGAAGAGGCTCCTGGCTCCTGCCTTCCAGTCAGCACAGCTCCAGCCATGGAGGCCAACTGTGGAGTGAACCAGTGAATGGAAGACCACTCTCTCTGCCTCTCCTTCTCTCTCTGTGTAATTCTGACTTTCAAATAATATAAATAAATCTTTAAAAAATTCTTTTGGCAAATAGATGAAGCTATTTGTTATACATTTCAAATAAATTGCAAACATACTAGAAAAATATATTGAATAAAATTTAAGCAACTCATAGCTATACACAGAAATTTCTCACCATAACAACATAGCAACCACTAAATTTCCAAACTTAATTTTCCACAACTTAGAATCTTTAACTCCAGAAGGAGTACAAAATTGACAGAATAGTGGCCTATGTATCAGGATACCTAATGCTAATACAGAATTATCCCTGCTACAACTTACCTATGTGACCTCGAACAATTCACTTTACTTCTCTGGGCCTTGGCATTTAGCATCCTCATGTGATAAAGGAGGCTTGGATAATATCAGTTGTACTCTAACTTGAGACTTCAACGATCTCTCAGTTACCAAACAGGCACCTTAGGGGAAAGTAAAACTTTAGATCATAGCTTACATTTTTAAATACAAATATATTTTAAACTGTTTCTACAACTAGTACAAAACAACACATTCAAATGTGTACCATGCCACTTTTCAATATTTGGGAATAATTAATGCATCATTTTAGAGCATTGTCTTGAGGCCAGTGCTGTGGTGTAGCCAGTAAAGCCACTGCATGCAGTGTGGGCATCCCATATGGAGACCAGTTCAAGTCCCGGCTTCTCCACTTTCCATCCAGCTCTCTGCTATAGCCTGGGAGAGCAGTAGGAAGTTGGCCCAAGTCCTTGGGCCCCTGAATCTGCATGGGAGATCCTGAAGAGGTCCTGGCTCCTGGCTTCAGATTGGCATATCTCTGACCTTTTAGGCCATCTGGGGAGTGAACCAGCAGATGGAGGACCTCTCTCTCTCTCTCTCTTCCTCTTGTTCACTATCTGTGTAACTCTGACTTCCAAATAAATAAATAAATAAATCTTTTAAAAAATCAAAAGAATATTGTCTGGCACACAGTGAACCACTAAGTACAAGATATTATTAGTAATATTAGATTGAAATGTTGAAATAAACTAGGCAATAAGCCTTAAGATGCAAATTAATACCAAGAAATATAATCTCAAATTTCTGTGTTCAACAAGGTAGTCTCTTTTTCACTACTAACTTTATACTGAATAAGATATTTTGATATTTTGTTAAGAGTAAATTTATTGGGGGCCAGCGCCATGGCTCACTTGGTTAATTCTCCACCTGTGGTGCTGGTATCCCATAAGGTCAAAGGGTTCTAGTCCTGGTTACACCTCTTTCAGTCCAGCTCTCTGCAATGGCCCGGGAAGGCAGTTGAGGATGGCCCAAAGGCTTGGGCCCTGCACCCGGATGGGAGACCAGGAGAAAGCACCTGACTCCTGGCTTTGGATGGGCACAGCTCCAACTGTGGCAGCCATTTGGGGAGTGAACCAACGGAAGGAAGACCTTTTTGTCTTTCTCACTGTCTATAACTCTACCTGTCAAATAAAAAAAATTATTAGTTTTTCATAAAAACTGCAGTATTGAAAAGGTTCCAAAATCCCTCTAATTCTAAATGTCTGTGACTGCTAACTCATTAGCACATATTGCATTCTTTACATCTGGGTAATCATGATAATTCACTTTTAAATGATTACAGGTCTGCTGTTGTATATAAATACATGCTTTTCCAAAAATCATACAATAAGCAGGCTACATACTGTACTTCAAGTAAAACTGCCATATCCAGTCCTACAATTGTAAATAAGACAGTTTCAATTGTTCAGCATTATCAATTATAAATTCCAATAGCGTAGCAATAGTCATAAGTATTTAGGGGGCTGATGCTGTGGAGTAGCAAGTAAAGCTGTGGCTTGCAGTGCTGACTTTCCACAAGGGTGCCAGTTCAAGTCCTGGCTACTCAAATTATTATCCAGCTTTTTAGGCAAGTATCCAGCAGTAGAGGATGGCCCAGCCCTTGGGCTCCTGCACCTGCATAGGAGACCCAAAAGAAGCTGCTGGCTCCTGGCTTTGAATCGGCACAAATCCAGCCATTGTGGCCAAATGGAGAGTGAACCAGCAGTTGGAAGACTGCTCTTTCTATCTCTCTCTCCTTCTCTGTGCATGTAACTCTGACTTTAAAGTAAAATAAATGAATCTTTTTTAAAAAAGGACAAAATAAAAAGGAAGATGGAGATTACAAAATTGTTTAACTTTTATTTAATAAATATAAATTTCCAAAGTACAGCTTTTGGATTACAGTGGTTTCCCCTCCCCCCAAACTTCCTTCCCACCCATAAAACTCCTATTTCCTGCTTCCTCTCACATTCCAGAATATTACAAAATTGTATGAAGGACATTTGTACAGTAAACAAATTTACTGATTTCTAATGTAATATTTGAATACTTGAAGCCAGAAGGCTAAGTACTTCTTAGCCAAAATAACATGTTTTGTCCAGTGTAAAACCCATTTACCATCCCAATACACAAAGGGATTTGGGGCAAGAAGGAAAAAAGAAGTCCACACATGCAGAAATTTTAAGCAAAACAAAATAGAGAATGTATTTAGTTTCATGTAAATCACACAAGAATTAATAGTATTCTACCAATTTCAAACAAATATTTTAAGTTTAATGAATGAATGAATTTTCAGTTATATAGCAGAAGACTTCTACCCTCTCCCATAAAACTGAAAGAGAAACTTTTTAAAAGTAAAAACTGATGAAAGAATTCTGCAATACATGTTAATGTTAAGTAGCCCAGCAGAGTTTATTTAGAAATACAAACACACACACAGAAAATAAATACATTAAAATCTTACTGAATAGTCCAGTAATAGTTCAGGATCCAATATGTGTGCAAAAGATTCTGGATTTCCCAGTCACTTTGTATAGGAAATGATGTGCTTTGCTATGTAGCATGTACCTTTAGATTCCTGAACACCTCCACTTTGCTTCTTACCCTGAGTCCCAGCAAATACAGGAACACAGCTGTTGAGTCATTCATTTTCTGGATTTGGGAATATCAAAGAATTAATGAGTATAGAAAGTTGTACAGCAGAGACCAAGAATATCCAAGGGAGGTCAGGTAAATCAATTGAACAAGTCAAACTACTATGAATGTATACTGAATGCTCTGTTTTTAATATGTCTTACTTACCTAAAAAGACATGAGGGCTATTGCTCTCTCTCTTAATACAACTAAGGAGAAGATATCACCAATGCTCGAGAAAAATGAATACACAGCAGAGCTAATACAAAATCCCAAAAATCCAAAATAGAAAAACTGGATATGCACTCCTTACACACACCCTGAAGTGACAATGAAGGAGAACAAATCTAAAATTAGAAAAACTTCTTTTTTTAAAGATTTATTTATTTATTTGAAAGTCAGAATTACACAGAGAGGCAGAGAAGAGAGAGGGGTCTTCCATCGACTGGTTCACTCCCCAGTTGGCTGCAATGGCCAGAGTTGTGCCAATCCAAAGCCAGGAGCAAGGAGCTTCTTCCAGGTCTCCCACATGGGTGCAGGGGCCAAGGACTTGGGCCATCTTCTACTGCTTTCTCAGGCTTTAGCAGAGATCTGGATCCATATGAGCTGCCAGCACTGCAAGTGGTGGTTCTACCCACTATGCCACACCACTGGCCCTGAAAATTCTTGTCAAATTAAGAACATTTAACCTTTGTTTTAGAATGAATTATTAAAATATCTAAACTGGGGGAATACATAATTTCTTTCTTTAGAAATCAGAAGAGAAAAAGAACACTTCAAGCCTACTGTGACACCACACAGAAGGAATGGAGAATCATGACCTCAATTAGCCTAGGGACAGAATAAAAGGGAGGGAAATAGGAACAACAGAATTAAGATGAATAAGCTTTGACAGCTGAGAGAATCTGAATGTAAAGAAAAGGCATGCAGTTAACTGAACCAATAGAGATAAGTCTGAGAGGAAAAAACATTGTTAAGACATATTAATGGGGCCAGAGCTGTGGCTTAGTAAAGTCAAAAAAAATCTAAAATTTGTTTTTAAATTATATAATTAAAAAAGATTAAAAAAAAAAGATGTTCAATCTTAAGTCTCTACAGCATAAGATATACATCAATTTTCCCAGGTTCTATTTGCATTAATTAACAAAGTTTCATGTCTATAATCACTAGAGTGGCTCCAATAAGTCTTTTTATAAAAATTATTTTTTATTTTGACAGGCAGAGTGGACAGTGAGAGAGAGAGACAGACAGAAAAGTCTTCCTTTTTCTATTGGTTTACCCCCCAGTGGCTGCTGTGGCCAGTGTGCTTCAGCCGGTACACTGCGCTGATCCAAAGCAGGAGCCAGGTTCTTCCTCCAGGTCTCCCATGGAGGTGCAGGGCCCAAGCACTTGGGCCATCCTCCACTGCACTCCTGGGCCATAGCAGAGAGCTGGACTGGAAGAGGAGCAACTGGGACAGAATCTGGTGCTTCCAGCAGGACTAGAACTCGGTGTGCCTGCACTGCAGCTGGAGGATTAGCCTATTGAGCCATGGCGCCTGCCTCCAATAAGTCTTAACCTGGGATGCAACTAAATTTAACAAGGATACTCAATAGGAATTTTAGAAGAATTCCAAAATATGTATCAGAATAAAAATAAATACTTTATTGGTACATCTCTTTTTAACTATACTATTGTCTAAATTTCCAATTGTCAGATGTACTAAAAAATCCCAGAAGCAGCAGAGTTGGTCTGAAATGATGAGGAATAAAATAAAATTTTTCAGTTGCAAATTGCCTAGAGAAAATGAGAATTCGCAGATCCCAGATTAAAATAACCAAGAAGGCCCAATAAAAGAAAACTCAATGTCTTCATTAACTAACATTTGTTACCTCAGATTTATTTAACAAATAGGTGATTATTCCAGCTATATCCCATTAGGTAGCCCAATTTTACCTGCTAAATCCACTAAAAATAAAAGCACCTCATGATATATTACTAAAATCATATTGTTATATGCCGACCACCATGTCCACTGTACCTTATACCTAATGTTAACAGATCTGATGAAAATCAATAGATAAATGATGTATCTTAACCAAGTGTGGCTAATGCATTTTGTTCAGTTTTTCCAAAAAGTTTGCCTTCACATTGAAAAGACACTTCTGAGGTTTACAAATCAGTCCAGCTTCTTCAGGCCTCCCTCCAATGCAAGGGGCTAAAATCCATCAAAATAAACTCTAGGCACTGTCCTTGTGCTCCCAGTGACTTTTTCACTCTAGGGGCTCACAAACCTTCTAAATTCTTTAGATCACCTGTGATGTCCAATAGTTCTCAAAGACTAAGATGCAAGTAATTTCCCCTCTTGGAACCTTGTTATTAACTGTGCTGTATGAGAAATGAAGTCTCCTACACACCTTGTGCTTACGATTCTCCAAACCATGTTGTCTGCTAGGACTTTGGCCATGAATATAGGACAGCAATTCCTGAACATGATTACTGAGATCTCCTTAATAAAGGATAGACTGGGGCCAGCACTGTGGTGCAGTGGTGTAATCCTTTACCTGCAGTGCTGGCACCCCATATGAGTACCAGTTCTAGTACCCATTTCTCCTTTTCCCATCCTGGGAAAGCAGTAGAAGCTGTTCCAAGTGCTTCTGTCCCTGCCAAAATGTGGGAGACCTGGAAGCTCCTAGCTCAGATTGGCCCAGCTGCAGACATTGCAGTCATTAGGGGAGTAAATGAGCATATGGAAGACCTTTCTGTGTCTCTTCTTCTCACTCTCTGTAAGTAAATCTGTCAACTACATAAATAAATTCTTTATATATATATTTACATTTATTTATATATTTATGTATATAAATATAATAATTACAAACAGATAATATTATATAATTTATTGTATTATATATTATATATATATTATTGAGATGACTTCAATAGCCAGAGTGTGTCCAGGTTGAAGCCAGGAGCTTCTCCTCCGATGTGTGTCCCAGCAACCCAGGTACTTGGAGCATCTTTCACTGCTTTTTCAATCCATTGGTAAGGAGCTGGATCAGAAATAATTATATATTTTATATAAATAATAAATTCATATATAATAATTATATAATTATATATTTATAATAATTATATGTAATTCTATATTATGTATAGAAATATATAATATAATATAATATAATATAATATATTATAATATATAAATATATATATGATGAACCAAAATATGGTATTCTCCATTTGGCAGAAGGGACAGGCTCCAATATCTACTGTCTATGTCAGTATGTCAGCATAATGCAGGAGGTAACCCCTCTACCAAATAAGAAAAGCTATTTCAGTTCAGCTGGACATCATTCTGCTGACTGTTGACCTTATTACTGTTAGTCTGGATGCTTTCATTGGTTGCAATCCAGAGACCCAATTTTCCCATAGATATAAACATCAGCAAACACGAAAATTTGGTAAGAAAAGCTTAAACTGAGAGTTATGATTAATAACTATTTTAACAAAATTTCTCAGAACCCATCTAATCCAAACCTTGGACAATTGGGAGCTGTTGTACTTGGCCCACCCATAATCGAAATGGATTCTAAATCCTTCAACTGCAAGGAGAGTATCATAGACATTAATGTTCCAAACGGATCCAGTTCCCTGCTAATGTGTCTGGAAAAGCAGCACAGGGTGACTCAAATATTGGGGCTCCTGCACACTTGTGAGAGACCTGGAAGAAGCCCCCGGCTCCTGATATCAGTCTGGCCTAGCCGCAGCCATTGCAGCCATTTGAGGAGTGAACAAACCAGGAGGAAGATACATCTCTCCCACTCTCTCTTTCTAGTGCTGCCTTTCAAATTCATAAATAGATCTTTAAGAAAGTCAATCACTTCAATAAATTTGCCATTGCTCAGTCATGATGACTTTTACTACCTTAAGTTCTTTTTCAAAAGATTTATTTATTGGAAAGGCAGAAAGAGGAGCTGGTGGTTGTGGTGCAGTGGACAAAGCTGCTGTCTGTTACATTGGCATCCTGTATGTGCACCAGTTCAAGTACCAGCTATTCCATTTCTGATCCAGCTCCTTACCAATGGACTGAAAAAGCAGGGAAAGATGGCCCAAATGCCTGGGATGCTGCCACGCACATTGGAGGAAAAGTTCCTGGCTTCAACCTGGCCACACTCTGGCTATTAAAGTCATCTCAAAAATGAATTAGGTGGTGGAAGATTTCTGTCTCTCCCTCTCTCTGTAACTCTTTCAAGTAAGTAATTAAATATTTTAATATGATAAAAAAGGCAGAGAGACACAGAGACAAAGAGAGAAGGAAAGAGAAGCAGAGAGATCTCCCATCTGCTGGTTCACTTTCTATATGGCTACAACTGTGCAAGACCAGGTTCTCAAGTCCCCATTGAGGTTGCAGTTCTCCAAATTAGATGACAGGAATGAAAGAATTTGAGCTATTATCTATTGCTTCCCAGGGATATTAACATGAAATTGATTTGGAAGTGGAGTACCCAAAACTCAGATTAGCACTGCAATATAGGATGTGGGCATCTGTTGTGACTGTTAACAAATTGGAAATCCTAGAGGAAAAATCAACAGATTCCTGGACATACACAATATATCAAAATTGAGTCATGAAGACACATAGAAAAGCTAAACAAAGCAAAAACCAAGACAGAGATTGGATGAGTAATAAAGACCCTCCCAACAAAGAACAGTCCAGGATCAGACAGGCTCACTATTGAATTCTACAGGATGTTTAAAGAACTAATCCCAATTCTTCTCAAACTATTCAAAAGAATTGAAAGAGAGACAATCCTCTCAAACTCCTTCTATTAATCCTGCATCACCTTAATTCTTCAACTAGAAAAAGATACAGTGGAGAGAGGGAACTATAGAAAAATATCCCTGATGGGGGCCAGTGCCGTGGCACACTGGCTTGATCCTCCACCCGTGGAGCCGGCATCCCATATGGGTGCCAGTTCTGGTCCCGGTTGCTCCTCTTCCAGTCCAGCTTTATGCACTGGACTGGGAGGGCAGTGGAGGATGGCCCAAGTGCCTGGGTCCCTGTACCCACTTGGGTGACCAGGGAGATGCTCCTAACTCTGGCTTCCGATTGGACCAGCACTACCTGTTGTGCCATATGGAGAATAAACAAGCAGATAAAATACTTATGTCTCTCTGCCTCTGCCTCTGTCTCTCCCTCTCTGTAACTCCACCTTTCAAAAAAATAATTCTTTTGAAAATGTCAACAAACAATAAAGGCTGGTGGAGAGGGAGAGAAAAAGGTACCCTAACCCACTATTGGTGGGAATGAAGCTAGTACAACCATTATGGAAGGCAGTATCAAAGTTCCTCAGGAATCTGAAAACAAACATACCATATGATCCTGTCATCTGACTCCTGAGAATTTATCCACATTAAATGAAATAGAATATGCATAGGCATGAGTTATCTGTACCCTTATGTTTATTACAGCTCAATTCACAATAGCTAACATGGAATCAACCCAGATGTCCATCAACTGGTGACTAGAAAAAAAATATGAGCTATATATACAGTGTAAAATACTATTCAGCCATAATTGAGAATGAAATCCCATCTTCTGTAACTAAATGGATGAACTGGAAACAAGTATGCTTCATGAAAAAAGCTAGCCCCCAAAAGACAAATACCATATGTTTTCTCTGACTGGTGGTAATTAATATATAGACAACGAAAAGTAGCATATGAGTTAAATGGACATTTTGAGATTTGAGTATTGTTCATAGCACTTTTCTGTACTCTTTGATAGAGTACACAACATATACTCATTGATATTTCTTCTACTACTTGCTGAATTCTTTATTTTGTAGAGGGTTAAAGCTTGTGATTCTAAAATAAAATCAAAGCATGCAGCTGTCAAAATTAAAAGAAAATAAAATGAGAAGGAGCGAGTTGGAAATATGAGACCAAGGGAAGATAGGATAGGATGTTATCAGTTTGCTCTTCAAACTGTATATATAAATTACATGAAATTTGTTCACTTTATATGCCTTTAAAAATATAAACTTAACACTGGAAGAAAAAGACCTGAGATCAGTGTTTTCTGGATCACCACTAATAAAATTTAGTCTTCATTTATGTCTGACCATATTTAATTTCTTATTTATTTATTTTATAAGAAAATTAACATCACCATTCCTAACAAGTTCATCCTGCTTCATCCATATCTATCAGTTCCCACGATGCTAATAATTTCTCATGAACTTAAATCCATATCATCTTAAAGAGATGCAATGTGGGGCAGGCGCTGTGGCATAGCAGATAAAGTTGCTGCCTGCAGTGCTGGCAAGCCATATGGGTGCCAGTTCAAGTCGTGGCTGCTCCACTTCTGAACCAGCTCTCTGCTATGGCCTGGGAAAGCAGTAGAAGGTGGCCCAAGTCCTTGGGGCCTTGCACACATGTGAGAGACCGGAAGAAGCTCCTAGCTTCTGATCAACACAGACCAGCCATTGCAGCCAACTGGGAGTAAACCAGCAGATGGAAGACCTCTCTGTCTCTGTCTGTCTGTCTCTCTTTCTCTACCTCTCCTCTATTTGTGCAACTCTTTCAAATAAATAAATGAATCTTTAAGAAAAAAGCCTGATTCATGTTATTATTTATGTGTTTTTGAGGCTTTGCAGATGTTGATTACATGTGCCATGAAAACCCATCAAAATACAAATCCTATAAGAGGCAACACACTGTGCACTAAACTGGTAAAATCCAGTGCATGTGTTGAGAAAAACACACTAGCAATACATTTCAAAAAGCTGTGAAATATTATAAGTGGCTGTCAAAAGCTAAAAATCTGACAATGACTCATTATGTCATTTATTTATACATAATGCTGAGAAAATCAGAAGTATTTGTTAAAACTGCTGAAATGCACTAGATTTATAATTTTTAAATGCATCTTTCCTAGATGTAATGTAGTCCTGTGCTACCTTAGAGTATCAGAAATTTAAACTGTTGGACTGGTGCTGTGGTGGAGCAGGTTAACACCCTGGCCTGAAGTGCCAGCATCCCATATGGGGGCCGGTTCAATACTCAGCTGCTCCACTTCTGATCCTGCTCTCCACTATGACCTGGGAAAGTAGTAAAAGATGGCCCAAGCCCTTGGGCCCCTGTACCTATCTGGGAGACCTGGAACTGGCTCCTGGCTCATGGCTTCAGATCAGCACAGCTCTAGCAGTTGCAATTAGGGAGTGAACATCAGATGGAAGACCTCTTTCTTTCTCTCTGTCTCTCCTCTCTGTCTGTAACTCGACTTGTAAATAAATAAATAAATAAATAAATCTTTAAAACAATTAAGAAATTTAAAATGTGAAAGGTTTTTAAAAAATGCATTTATTTATTGTGAGGCAGAGTGACAGATATAGAGAGGAAGAGAAAGAGAGGTCTTCTATCAACTGGTTCACCCCTAAATGGCCAGAATGGCTGGAGCTGGGCTGATCTGAAGCCAGGTGCCAGAAGCCAGGAGTCAGCAGCTTCCTCCAGGTCTCTCACATGGGTGCAGGGGCCCAAGCACTCAGGGCATATTCCACTGTTTTCCTAGGCCATTAGCAAAGAGCGGGATTGGAAGTGCAGGAGCAGGGACTCAAACTGGTGCCCATGTGGGATGCTGGTGCTGCAGGTGGATGCTTAATCTACTATGCCACAAAGTGGGCCCAGTGAATGGTTTTAGGAAGACATCTTTCATATAGACTAGGCTGCAATATTGCAAGGTAAGGTTTAGCTTTTATTTCCACACATCAGTATTCATCTTTTAGCAACTATAAATACTGAATATCATACATATAGACATAAATATAGGTAACTGCAGATTTTGTTGTCATTCTTTCTAATTCTCTTTTTAATGTCTGCTAATAGGCCATCTTATGGATTATTATATTGATGTTACCTGTACACAACCATCAGGCATTTCCACTGTTGAATGTGTTTATGTGTACAGGTAGTTTTGTTTGTGTGTACATGAATGCGCATTTGATGGAGATAGCACTGACAGTAATACTGTGAGAACTCCTAATGCTGATTTCAAACTTTCTGTCCTCCGCAGAGATGGCTGTATTTGAAGTAGACCACAGGGCCCCTTTGCTGTTGTGGACTGAAATGTGCCTCCCTAAAACTCAAACACTGAAGTGCTAACCACCAACATGACTCTACCTGAAGAAAGTAGTTTTAAGCAGATCAAATGATAGATGTTTCTGTCACATCAGAGAAGGGCTTCTGGAAAAATCAAGCCTATTAGGACCTTGATCTGATATTTTCAAGCTCTACAACTCTGAGAAGTAAAATTCCATGATTTACATCATATTCTTTGTGGTATTTTCTTAGCAAATTAATATATCCTCATTTCTGCCAGCATTTTCTGCTGTCATCTAGAAGGTCCTCATGATTAGCAGAGAAATATAGAAACCAAATCTGTGATTTTAGATTACCAAGTATCTACTAACACAAAAAAGATATCCCAGAAGCAACCTACTGGCATCCTCCAGAACCCAGAAAAAAACAGGAATGATTCAAGTTACAGGGCAGTAGAAAAAAGTGAATAATGAAAGATCACAGCAGAAGTAAATAAGGAAGGGTTTGGTTCTGTGGTGTAGTGGGTTAAAGCCTTGACCTGCTGTGCATGCATCCCATATGTTATTGCTAGAAGACCAGGTACTCCACTTCCAATCCAGCTCCCTACTAATGCACCTGGGAAATTGGTGTTCTACGGTGCTGGCACCCACATGAGAGACTTGGAAGAAGCATCTGGCCTTTCCAAAAAATAAATAAATCTTAAAAAAATAGAAGCAGTGTTAGCACTGTTGCAAAAACAGACACATAGTTCAATGGAAAAGAATAGGCAGCTGAAATAAACCGACTTTTCTACAGGTAACTCCTATTTAACAATGGAAAGAAAACAAACAGGAGAAAGAAGAATCCCTTTAGCAAATGGTTTAAAGGAAAGTGATTATCCATATGTAGAAGCCTGAAAAGATACCCCAACACCTTACACACTATATAAAAGCAACTCAAGGTGAATTAAAAGTCTAAATATAAAACCAAAAACTAAGTAAACATATGAGAAACTGTAAAATATTAGCATAGACAACAGTTTTGGGACAGATTCCAAAAGCACAAGTAACAAAATAAAATATACAAATTTGAGCATATCAAATTAAGATACATCTTCACAACAAAGTATTCAACAGAGTGAAGATACAATGGACAGAATGGCAGGAAACATTGAAAACTCTGACTATGACAAAAGATTGATAGCCAGAACATACATATATAGAACTGGAAAATCTCCAAATAAGAAGCAAAATGTACAGCTAAGAAATGGGCAATGATCAGAATAGATGTTTCTCAGAAGAAGAAATCTCAATGGTCAAGACATATATGAACATGCCCAATATCACTAGCCATTAGGGAAATGTAAATCAAAACCAATAGCAGACTCCATCTGTGGGAGAAGACAATGCTTGGGTTTTCATTTGTGCAACAAGTGGGTTTAGAGGACCCTGTTCACCATAAGAGGGCAGAGTCTACATGGAAGTAAGGAAACCTTAATGTTTTCCTAATGGGCTTGTTAAATTCTTGACCAGTGCCTATTACCTTTGCCACAAACTTTCCAGTCTCACTACTTTCCTGCTTCTTCCTCTTCGCTGTGGCTTGCAAAAACAGTATACCTTCTATATACGGAGGATACTTTTGTTTTGTTTTATTCCTTCTGTCTCATGATGTTCCTCTAAGAAATCACAACCCTCCAAGTATTCATTTATTTATGCAGTCTGCAGTTTTCATGGGCTACTACATGGCAAAGTACTAGGTTAAAGGAAATGTATAGGTCAGGAACTGAGCAAAGTTCACAATGATGAAGCCATTGGGGAAATGAACCTGATGGAAGACCTCTCTCTCTCTCTCTCTCTCTGCCTCTCCTTCTCTCTCTGTGTAGCTCTGATTTTCAAATAAATAAATAAATCTTTAAAAACTAACTAAATAAATATACTAATAACCTGGTGGCAACACCTTTCTATCAGAACATGTGAAGCACTCAAACACAGTTTGTCCCAGAAAGTCAGCCATAGTTTTCAAGGGCACGTCTTCTACTCCATTTGTGGACACCTCTGTGTGGCGTAAGGGGCACTTATTTCTTCCCTTCTTCTTTCTTACCACTCTCACAGTTATAACTTCTATCGATGCTTCCACAGACCAGTCTCTATGAAATTGTAGAACTAATATCCTCCCATGTCAAAAATGTCATGGGTTTAAACACAGAACCCAAAATAAGACAAGTAACTGACCTTCTTATTTACACAGTGTGGAAAGTAAGATTCTCAGTGGATCACTGGGTAACTGTAAAGTACTGCGCAGAGAAAAACTGTAACTTATCTGTATTTATGATGCTGTAATTCTCCACTTTATGCATACTCAGATTAAATGAGCTCCCGTTAGTGGGCAGCACTGTTGCATAGTGGGTAAAGCTACTGCCTGCAGTGTCAGCATCCTATATGGGTGCCGGTTATGATCCTGGCTGCTGCACTTCCCATCCAGCTCTCTGCTGTGGCCTGGGAAAACAGTAGAAGATGGCCCAAATCCCTCATCTCCTGCACCCACCTATGAGACCTGGACAAAGCTCCTGGCTTCTGGTTTTGGATCCAAACAGCTCCAGCCATTGATCTCTGTTTCTGCCACTCTGTAACTCTGCCTTTCAAATAAATAAATAATTATTTCAAAAAACAGGTTCATCCCAGAAGAAGTTCCTGGCTACAGGCTTCAGACTGGCACAGCTCCAGCTGTTGCTACCAATTGGGGAGGGAACAATCGGATGGAAGATGTCTCTCTCTCTCTCTCTCTCTCTGTCTCTCTCCTCTCTCTGTGTAACTCTTTCAAATTAATAAATAAATCTTTAAAAATGTAGCTCCAGTTATTGACAACACAGTAGACTTGCATTAATTTTAGTTCCCTTCTCACTTTGCAAAGGGATCAGTGGCAGGTCAAAACAGTTGACAGCCTTGCTAACAGGAGAAGAGATAGCTGAAGACAGAAAATGAAAAGCAGCCAAATACATCATCAAAGAAAGAGAAGTGGACCTCATCCAACACAAACCTTTAAAAGTGGATGCTCACAATTGACGAGTGAAACAGCTGCCCACTGAAATCTTATCTAGGGAGGGAAGATGTCCTAAGTTCTGCTTCTGTAAACTCCAGTCATAAATCTGTCCTAATAAATCTGTCCCCAGCATCTCTTTTACAAACATACTGGACCCACTGACCATTGGAAATTGTGGTCCTAAGTCATGTAGGCTGCCATTTAAACCCACCAATGCTGTAACAGCTAAGAAACTTGAATTTGATGCTCAGTTCTCAGGAAATCATTCCAGCTGAGCCTAGGGCCATTAATAGAAACTCCTTGGATCCTCCACTGTCTCTGTGCCTGTTTGAAAGAAGAGAGTTTTCCCACCCCAGGTTTCTGGAACAGCTTCAAATTCCACATTGGAAAAATCTGATAATTAATATGAGAGGGATAAACATACAAAGCAACTATTCACGCTTCACACTGCTCCCCACCAGGAAGATGAGATGCAGGATGAGAGCAGTGGGGCAGATCCTTGTCAGATCCTTCTTCCCACCCCTCTGCTGCCACAGGCTCCCTGCTGAAGGCCATCCAGCCCCACCCTGCAGAAACGAGCCCAGGAAACATCAAGAGGCCCAGCCCGACTGTATTCTGAGACCACCCACAGTGGGAACCCAGCTTATTTAACTGTGGAGAGTGGGAGTCTTTCCGCCTTCCTTCTCTGCGTGTTCCCAGAACGCTGCCCTCTCTCTCCTGTAACCACTAAATTAAACACATTAGGGACAGTTTGGGTGAGGTTCTGCAGGAGAGAGTCCAGGCACTGGGAGCCTGAGAAGCAGAGGTGGGAGACAGAACAGCCCAGGTCCCAGCCCTGACCTCGGGGGAAACTGCCAGGATCGCTGGTGCCCTGGCACCCACCCTTCTCCCACACATGTCCCCACCCCTTCCTGCATGCCAAACCTGCAGCAGAAAGTCCCAGAGCAGGTACGCTTTCTTCCAGAAACACGGGGAGCAAAGCAGGGAGTGTGGGGAACAGAGTCCCTGGTAACTGGGTCCCACAGGTGGACAATGAAGAGGGAAGAAGCAGCAGGAGGCAGGCTTGGGTGAGCACTTGGAAACTGCCTGGGATTGCATGTGCAGAGCAGGTGATGCAGTAAATGAGAGAGAAGGAGCACCATAGCCCCCAGGGCTGACCCTGATCAGGGAATGAACTCCCTCTGGTCCAACTCAGAGCCCCAGGGACTGGCAGTTTTACACACATGTGCACAGGCATTCGGGAAGCAGAATATGTTGGAGCTCCTGGGAACTCTGGGAAATGGAGTCCAGTCCGCAGCATCCCTAGAGACACCAGCTGGGCCTCCCCAAAGGCTGCAGTCGGGGGTGGGTGCCCACAACCAGAGGGCCTTTGCTTTTATTCAGTCCCTCCTTCCTTTCCTTCCCAACCCAAAATCTCAGGGATCAGTTGCTGTTCTTCCTTTCCTGAATCAAATCTGAAAGAGTGACACTCACTCCTGCTAACTGACCCCAAATCCTGGCTCCCTCATAACCTCTGTCTCTTCCAGAAAAATCTTATTTACTACTTTGGCCCTAGAAATCATAAATGACTATGATAGAATGTAACTTTTAACAGAGGTGTAGAAGGCATGGGTTAATATCCAGTTTTGAGAATACAATTTTCATTTGTGTTTTATTGATGTTTATAGTTCTTTTAAGATTTATTGATTTATTTGGAAGTCAGAGTTACAGAGAAGGAGAGGCAGAGACAGAGAAAGAGAGAGAGAGGTGTTTTCCATCTGCTGGTTCACTCCCCAATTGGCAGCAGCACCACAGCGCTGACCCCTTATAGTTCTTTTCAAATCATTTTACACTGTCTTTTTATTCATCTAGTACAGAGACAGAAGAATGGACACAGAGCTAACATAGCTGAGTATTCAAGGAGACAGGTTAAGGGGTTAAATGCCTTATATCATAGCATTTATACCTTAGATTAATTCTGGGGACAGTATTATCTGGAATTTACAAAGTAGAAACTGAATGGAAAGAGCTTAGAAAAGCATGGTGTTTTTTTAATATCATTAAAAAGTCTAAGATAAAGTCTAATCAAGGGTCCAGCACTGTGGCATAGCAGGTAAAGCTACTGCCAGCATGGACATTCCATATGGGTGGAGGTTGAGCCCGGCTACTCTGCTTTTGATCCAACTCTCTGCTGTGGCCAGGGAAAGTGGTGGAAGATGGCCGAAGTCCTTGGGAAGCTGCACCTGTGTGGGAGACCCAGAAGAAGCTCTGGCTGCTGGCATTGGAGCAGTACAGCTCCAGCCATTGTGACCAACTGCTGAGTGAGCCAAAAGATGGAAGATGTCTCTCTCTCGCCTTCTACTCTGTGTAACTCTGACTTTCAAATAAATAAATAAATCTTTTTTAGAGAGCCAATCAACATATAACACTAGCTTAAAAATCTTTCTTTTCTCTTGGGTCTCAGTTTTTATAATCTGATTTATCAAATGGAAAAATGTGAGAGAGATGAAGTGTACCTACAAAAATAATTTACTATAGTTATTTACTGTAATAATTTACTGTAATATGTACTGTAATTTACTGTAATAATTTACTGTAAAGAACCACATAGGATTATAACTTGTCTAGAAAACAAAGGAGATTCAAAGTTGCTATTATTTAATGGTTAGTTTTTCTTATTTTTAATATCAAGATAGTATATAAATATTATGCACTCCTAGGTATTTGTGTGTTGTTTGATATGTTTTATTTTTTAATCAGAAATTCAAAGAGATAACTGGGTAACATGGAGTTCTGTGTTTCTGATTACTTCTCTCAATTAGAGATCATGGGATTAGAGTTGGTGCTAGATTAAGAATGCTTCAATCTTTATCCACTGGCTTCACACCAGCATTTACTATGTTAAACAATATTCTTTGGGTAGATTGCTCTTACTTGTCAGACTGTAAACTTCATGGGGTCTAGAAACATATTTGCTTTGACACTAAAACTCAGCATCTTGACAGTCAGTCTTTTAGTTGAATAAATACATGATATACAAAATAAATATTTCTGCCCCTCAAGAACTGCCTAAGAGAGAAGAAAATAGAAATCAATTTGATGACTCTCAGTATTAGGTGAATATATAATTTGTCGTTCTGACATAAGCTTGGTCATATAAAGGGAATATGAATAATTACACACAGTTGAAGTGTATGAACACCTAGGGCCAGCGGGTTAAATGTTCACCCTAGCAATGTAAGGCATTCCATGTCAATAGGAGAGGAAGGAGGAAGAGGGGAGGGAGTGTAGGTGGGAAGGTGGTTATGGAGGGAAGAATCACCATGCTCATTACTTAGCAGCAAAGAGAGAATCTGTGATCATTTGTTGCTTAAGAAAGGGTGATAGGCATTATTTAATTATAATGCAGGCATCAGTGTTTTCCTGTCTCTGAAATAGGAAGTCTATAACTCAGAATTCCTTGCTGTTTCATCAAAAACAATTCAAAACAAAAACCTAATTAAGCATAAGAGGAAGTTACGCATTAGAAGTCTACTCCAATCTCTAGGAGGTTCAGGGGTTGGAAAATTCATCCAAAATCTTGCTGCAAAATGTCCCATACATTTTCCATGACCACTACCCATCAGCATAAGCTATTTTAAAAAAAAGAAAGATTTATTTATTTGAAAGTCAGAGTTACACAGAGAGAAGAGAGGCAGAGAGAGAGAGAGAGAGAGAGAGAGAGAGAGAGAGATAATTTTCCATCTGCTGGTTTACTCCCCAATTGGATGCAATGGCCAGAGCTGAGCTGATCCAAAGCCAGGAGTTAGGAGCTTCTTCCAGGTCTCCCATGTGGGTTCAGGAGTCCAAGGATGTGGGCAATCTTCTAATGCTGTCTCAGGCCATAGTAGAGCTGGATCAGAAATGGAGCAGCGGGACTTGAACCAGTGACCATATGGGATGCTGGCACTGCAGGCGGCAGACTTACCTGCTACACCACAGCACCAGCCCCCATAAGCCCTATCTTCTGCAGAACCAGCACCCCAGACACCAGCCACCACATGGCATCCCATGGCACACTCACCCCTGGCAATGTTCTGCAGCTCCTGCTCCTCTCCACTTTCACTGCAAGAATCTGCAACTCCTTGTTTTCATGCAAGTAATTCTGATTCAGATGATGCCCCTGACACAATTGGCTGGCAAGTGCCATGGCAGGTGTCCATGGCCTAGCTAAATGCACAGCTGGAACATTTTAAACTTTTCACTGCCATGGTGAGACACGGACTCCATCTAATGAAGTAGGGGATTTTTCAGGGAGTCTAGAGAACCAAATATGACAAAATGATAAATCTTAACCAAAGAGTGCCGTGGTATAGATGAAGAGAACCCAAAATGTATTTTTCTATCTTTTCTTTTCTGAGTTAAGTGCCTAAAAACAAAGCCAATGAGGGTTAAACAGACCCATTCTGAAAATTCCTTAACATCTTCATTTTCATCCAAATTAATATATTGCTTGAAGAAAATAAATTTTACATAAATGAAAATGCAGTACCACAGACAAGTGTACAGAACATAGGCCCTCAGTTAGCTTCAAACCATCTGGGTCCATTCATGTGTTCTTCCAGAACCCAAGCTGCAGTACAATAGAACCACAGCCTCTGACATTCCTCCTCTACCCTGATGGATCTTGGGTTTTCCTCCCACCTCCCCTCTCCTGTGAATACATCAGTAGCAGGACAAATGGAATCCAAAGATAGGATGATGTTATTTAACATGGAATAAACATAGTGTTTTAGTCAGTACAATCCTCAATACTACAATAATAATTCCGAGTTCACTGATTATGAAAGTAAGTATATGAAATCTATTCCTAAGTAATCACACCATCGAGAGCTGAATGTAGACTTTCAGAGGGAAAGAAAGAGAGAATTGTGTAGAGATGTGTATCTCTATAATACAGATTTACCGCTGTAATTTATAGACAGTACACCATGTTTGTATTTTTTTTTGTAGTCCTGCATATTTTATTACATGCAGCTTGTCACTTTGGAAATTTTATGATTAGACACTAATATACAACAAATTTTGAATCCTTACAGATAATATAGAGCACCCTAGGCCCTCCCAAGGGCAGAAAACAGACCAAAGCTCACAGATTGGCTGCAACTGCAAGAAGCAGATGAAGATATCGTCAGAAAGATACATATTCCTGCATTGTGGCTGCTGAGCAGTTCTGCCCTTATGGATCTCATCTCTGTTTCAGATCGTTAAAGAAAGTTACATGCTTTCTGACATTTCTAAAGATTTCACTAATGAGAATCTAAGATATCTTCACTACGCTAAGAGCCTCAGAACAGCCCAAAGACTTGGGCCATCTTCTACTGCTTTCCCAGGCCATAGCAGAGAGCTGGATCAGAAGAGTAGCAGCCGGGACTAGAACCGGAGCCCATATGGGATGCTGGCATTCAGGCCAGTGCTTTAACCTACTGTGCCACAGCACTGGCCACAACATAGTATTTCTAATAGAAGAGATGGTTAAGTCATTAACTCCTCTAAAATACAAGTTAAGTATTAGTTTTGAAACTCTGATTCAATCATGAGAAAAACAAAAGGTTAATTTTCTCTCTTTGCTTCTGGGTATGTAAATTTTCTTCTAAGAAATTAATCATGACTTTTACATCTCAGACCCTATTATGAGTAAGTAGAGAATATTGTGGGGTCATATGCTCATTCTATCAAAGGAACATTTCTCCAATTAAAGAAAACATTATGGGCATCCCATTTGGGAACTGGTTTGAGTCCTTGCTCCTTGCTGCTCCACTTCTGATCCAGCTACTTGCTATGGCCTGGGAAAGCAGTAGAAAATGCCCCAAGTGCTTGGGCCCATGCACATGCATGGGAGGCCAGAGCTATGGCCCAGCAGATTAACACCCTGGCCTGAAGCACTGGCATCCCATAAGGGCGCTGGTTCAAGACCGGGCTGCTCAACTTCTGATCAAGCTTTCAGCTTATGGCCTGGGAAAGCAGTAGGAGAAGGCCCAAGTCCTTGGGCCCAAGCCTAAGTGGGAGATGTGGAAGAAGTTCCTCGTTCCTGGCTTCAGATCAGTGCAGCTCCAGCCATTACAACCAGTTGGGGAGTAAACCATCAGATGGAAGTCTTCCCTCCCTCTCTCTCTCTTTCTCTCTCTCTCTCTCTCTGTGTGTGTAACTCTTTCAAAGAAATAAACAAATCTTTAAAAAAAAAGCCAGGAGTCAGGGAAATTTCATCCAGGTCCCAGCTTGGGTGCAGGACCCAAGGATTTGTACCATATTCTGCTGCTTTCCCAGGTATGTTAGCAGGGAGCTGGATCAGAAGTAGAACATGCAATTGGTGCCCATAGAGGATGCTAGTGCTGCAGATGTTGGTATAACCCATTTTGCCACAGTGCTGGCCCCATAACAATTTATAATTCCTAGTAATTAACAGGGAAGAAAGAAGTATGGCAGGATACCTTTTTTTAGAAAAATTATTTTATTTATTTGAAAAAGTTATATAGATAGGGAGAGAGAGAGAGAGAGAGAGAGAGAGAGAGAGAGAGAGAGAATCTTCTATCTGCTGGTTCACTGCCCAAATGGCTACAATGGACAGAGCTGAGCTGAACTGAAGCCAGGAGCCAGGAGTTTCTTCTGGGTCTCCCACATGTGCAAAAGGTCTCAAGGACTTGGGCCATCCTCTACTGCTTTCCCAGGTGCATTAGCAGAAGGCTGGACTGGAAGTGGTGCAGCCGGAACTCTACCAGCACTCATATGGGATGCCTGTATTTCAGGCCAGGGCTTTAACCTGATGTGCCACAGTGCTGGCTCCAACAGGTGACCTTTTACTCTCAATAATCTCTTCTTGGTATTGGCAGCAGTTTGTAATTTTTTGTTTATTTGCCTTCTTCTTAATCTATATTTTTAAAAAATTACAAAAAGTTCCAGCACCCTGAGAACCTCCATCACAAGGGCATACAATCAGATGTTTGTCCAGAAAAGGGTGGTGTAGATGCAAGGTGGAAAATGCAAGGTGAGTTGATTCATCTTTCTCAGGCTGTGGTTTCCATGGGCAACTTTTACAACCAACTGCCTTATTTGTTCCTCTTCCACAGAGTGGAAAACATGTTAAGTCATCCTATTTAGCCAAAAGCCAGTGGCAGCACTTCAATATGTCATCAATCCAGGGACAGCATTGTGGTACAAAGAGGTAAGTTGCCAACTGCAACAGCAGCATGCCTTATGGCACTGCTTTGAGACTCACCACCTTCACTTCTCATCCAGCTCTTTGCTTGGGAAAGCAGCAAAGATTGCCCAAGAGTTTGGGTTCCTGCACCCACATGGGGGACTGGGACAGAGTTCCAGGGTCCTGGCTTCAGCCTGGCTCAGCCCCAGCTTTTGTGGCCATCTGGAAGTGAGCCAGCAGATGGAAGATAGAGATCTCTCTCTCTATTCCTTTTACCTAAACATACATTACATACATAAATGAAGATGCATCAATATAGCAACTTGTTGAGGAAAAGTCTTCTGATTATTGCAGGTTTTGTTTCAATGCAGAAAAAAATTCAGACACAAAAATTATAAACTGATTTATATTTATATTTCTCAACCACATACTTTTCAGAAAAAATTGTCTGCCACTCAGCATCAGGTATGAGTCTGAAAGCATTCATTAAAAAATCAAGTAATTTTACTAAGCACAAAAACCTCTAGTATAGACTGCATATAAACCAGTGGCTTCCATGGGTATACACAGATTGATTTTTGTTAATTTACAGGGATCACTGCACTTCCCTGGCATGGAGCTGTCTGAAGAGTTTAAACACTGATGGGTGTGGCATTATTTCTGATATTTGCTTATTATCCAGAGTGCATTTATTCAATATCTATCTTGAACTCCACACTCTATAAATCTATTTCAAATATGTAGATATTTAATGGTACTTACACATTTACAAACTGAGCTAATCCTCCTAACTTCTCTCTGGAATAGCTATGCCTTTGACATTGCCTTTTTTCACACATATGGAAATGCATAATATGCTTCTGTATGGTACTTCAGAATTTATAAAAGGCTTTTCAAGGTTAGATTTACATAACATCATGTGAAAGTGGCCAAAGGACACAGTCTTCTCATTACAGAGGGGAGAGGTATGAAGTGACTCTCTGAACAGTTACTGAGATTCTATCAGTCAGGTTCAGAATCTTATTAGGTATCAGATACACATCTAGATTTTTTTCCCTACTGTCTCTGTCAGAATTCCCAGCCTATGAGTGAACTTCAGTCTGAATGAATGCTAATATTCAAGGTTCTAAGTGAAAAAATTACTGAGGTTTGTATTGGTGAGGAAAGCATGTGTCTAAATG